>NC_085970.1:13635626-16245626 GCF_910591565.1 Cydia splendana
TATACTTATGCGCCACGGCGACAATTATTCAAACTTGGATACGCGTGTGGAAATTTTGCAATTTGTTTGTTCACATGCGTTATGTCCAGGATACTTGTGTTAGTCTAAGAATAAAATAATTATCATTCAACGTTGTAGTTTTATTTTGTAACTTTTTCCTTATCCAGACTTTCTCGTCGCTCAGCTACAATATTTTTTCGAATTCCGTAGATTCATTTCCAATGTGCTCGATAGTCGTGTGAGGCACGAAATCTGTGAATTTTTTTGTGAGTACCTCTTATGGTGAAGGATATTTTTGCTGAGTATCAACATCCTATTAGTGACAGTTTTTGACTTATGATTTTTTATTTTTTTTCTCTTAATGTATTGTTTTTCGGGATGTATTCAAGCGATTTGCTTAATTTTATTAAATAGTATTCTTTATTTAGGTATGCATCGATACTCAAAAAACGAATACCAGTTGTCATATAAAAAAAAAGAAAAATGAAGGGAAAAAAAATTAAACATTTTTTTTAATGTCGTTGTGAAGTAGCGACACCTCTAATTTTTTTTCTAGTTGTAGGCCAGACATTGGACTATTACTTGCCTAAATATCAAAATTTTCCAAACGGTACTTCCTGTCAAAAATTAGCAATGTGTGTGGTCAGGTTCTGTATTCAATCGGTGTTTTTCAATGTAGTATACAAACTCTTTGATTATGTTTGCGTTTTCTTATCAGTTTGATCGTATTTAAGAGTAAAATGCCAATGACAATGTTTGTATACTACATTGAAAAACACCGCGTGACTGCAGGACTTGACCACACACATTGCTAATTTTTGACAGGAAGTACCGTTTGGAAAATTTTGATATTTAGGCAAGTAGTAGGCCAATGTCTGGCCTACAACTAGAAAAAAAATTAGAGGTGTCGCTACTTCACAACGACATTAAAAAAAATGTTTAATTTTTTTTCCTTCATTTTTCTTTTTTTTTATATGACAACTGATATTCGTTTTTTGAGTATCGATGCATACCTAAATAAAGAATACTATTTAAAAAATTTAAGCAATTCGCTTGAATACATCCCGAAAAACAATACATTAAAGAAAAAAAAATAAAAAATCATAAGTCAAAAACTGTCACTGGTAGGATGTTGATACTCAGCAAAAACGTCCTTCACCATAAGTGGTACTCACAAAAAAAACCCGAGTCAAATTGATTTAAGGGCCAACTTACTATGGAAAACCGACTATAGCCTTTGTCAAGTTTTAAAAGCGTCGGACCCCGGACGTCTTTCTTGTTTGGTTTTGGAAATTGCACTATTCTAAATACACTTTTACACTGACAGTTGTTTAAATTTAAAACACTTAAATCTTAAAGTCATTCTCGTAGAATATCATTAAAAAACCAAAAAAAGATTGGAAAAGTTCAACACATAATTACGTCTTGAACTCGTGGATCATAGTTGTAGTAGGTACTGGACGGTTTGATGGTTTTCCGGTACTTAACCAGGGATGTTGCGGATGTAGATTTTTTGACATACGCGGATGCGGATATTTAAAGGCTGACTTCCGCGGATGCGGATGTCAAGATTTGGTCAAAACGTCAACTACTACATTTTAAGTAATTTATATTTATAAAAAAAACAGAACGCAAGCAAGAAATATCACATAAGCAATTTGAGCAAGAATATAGAAGCGTTATATGTATTTGATAAACAGTAACTTGGTCGACTTTTCTGAATCTAGACGATTTCGTTATAGGTAACGACGAAATTACCTAGCACTTACGCCGCCGCTAAGACGTTCCTGTACCGACTTGTTCGACATCCGCATCCGCATTAAGCTCCGCATCGATTTTATGCGGATGCGGATTTTGAAAATAATGCGGAAGTTCCGCGGTTGCGGATGCGGATGCGAATATTCGCAACATCCCTGGTCCTATGAAAATATGATGTTGATAGCTCTATCACACTTTGTCGCTGCAAGTTCCACTTGCCAAGTTGTAAAGAAAATAATCTGTATTATTTTTAATTACCTTTAAATTTGAACCTATAATGTCTTTTATTTTATATGGTCCTAAATATAGGTCATTTAATTGTAAAGTTGGTTGTAAAGTAATCTTAGCCGGACTGCACTCTAGTTCAGCCAATCTCGATTTAGAAGCTGTTCTACAAACAACATACCGTCCCCTTAGGGTTTCGTAGACATGTAAGTTGTACGTGCCATGCGCTACATTGTATCCCAGTCCCAGACTAAGTGATACAATTACCTTAATTTGCTCTGCACTCTCAATGTCTTTACTTAAACAAAGTTCTAACTCAAACTCTAGTTCTATGTAATTTAAACTTAGGGGAGCGGGGGGGTTGTATTAACGAAATTCAAAATTCTGCACATATATTTTGAAGTTATGAACTTTGAAAAAAGTCTGAAAATAAGTTGCAGCGACCGACGTGAAATGGCGTATAAAATTCTATTAAAAGTGATCGTATTATGTAGCTTTCACAGTAAGTATGTGTAGGTAATGAAATAAGTAGATAATTTTTCTTTCAGAATGACAACGCTCAAAGCTTTCACAACTCAACTAAAAGCATGTGTATATGTATGTATATGTGTGTGAAACCCGCGTCAGGGTAATGTATCGGAAGCATCGTGCTCGCGACGGATCACAGCAATAAAAGCTCCGCAAACTTTTAGAATATATACCAAGAGCTAGCTAGTAAAAAGTTAAAAACATTACAAGCGCATCAAACATTATTTTCTTTGTTGGTGTGGTGGAGGTGAGAGGCCGTGGTCATTATTTAAATTTCTACCTATCGAATTTTACTATAACTTAGAATAGGTACTTTTTTTTCTTTACATCACGGTGCCCTATAGCCATTTCTACTACACCGTACCAGAAAAAATAATACACGGAGTTTGATACAGCGATAACGCCCGTAGCTATCGAAAACACGATGGACACAAAATGTTTTTTAATCATGGAATTTCTATGACGCATTATGATCCTAGTTTCAAATAATATATTTATTTTACCTAGCAACATATAAGATTATTTTCTTTTGTTTACAGTTTACCTTTTAAAAATTTACTAAATAAAATTAACGATGCAGATGGCCGAAGTACGAGAAGCCTGGAGAGCAGTGATAGAAAGAATACCCCATAGAGGAGTCACGTCACTCAGACATGAGGTTACGACTAAGAAGAAGAAGAAATGAAATTTAATATCTTTAAAATAGATTAACAACTAAGCTAGTATTTCATACATATTATTCTTATAAATAAGTTACCACAAATAAGTGATTTTATTATCACAGCGAAATAAATAGATACCTGTTGGTATTTTTTCGACAATGGCTCTTAGTCAATATACGTTTATGTGGCGCATTCGCGCGTCCTATCATAGGATGAGGGACTATAAAGTTGTTATATAATGGTAAAAACAAATGCCTCTCTCGCATGGGTAGAGGCACTATGATCAATATCGCCGAAAGGTTTATAAACCAAATATATTCTGATATTTCCATGTATGTAGGATGTGATAATGATTGCGGGTAGGTTGTGATTATTGTTAATATGCATGTCGCTGGCCCAATATTACAGGGTTCTATGTTACATTTTCAAGATACTTGAAATTCGACTTAATGTCACATGACAATGTTCAAATTTCAGTTCGATAAAAGTGAAACTTAGAACCCCATAATATTGGGCCAGCGATGTGGGTAAGAGCTGGAAATATATCAGTCAGTCTTGATCCGAGCACGTAGTTTTATTGACCCATCCCTATACGTTAACATGGCGCAGTCGGTAGGATACGAACCTACGCTCCCAAAGGAATTTAACAACAACAACAACAACAACACCACAACATAACAGAAACAACACAACACAACATAAATAATTTTCGATCGATCCGTGGTGGGCCGTTATACTAATCTAATGCCAAGCGTGATTTGGATTTGCCTCATCAAAATTAAATTATAGAAACTAGGTATCAATCTTAAAAACAGACAGGTAAGGCTATTAATCAGTAAAAAAATATGGTTGTCTATAAAGTCGGTTTACGGACGATAATTTTGCGTGATAACGTCATAAGAAAACGTGGCCGTAACGTTACCATGGAGATCTGTCCACAACGTTACCACGGAGATCTGTCCACAAGGTGACACTTTTTCGTGCATGCTACCGGTGTTCATCGATTTATAAGACGTTATCACGTCAAAAAAGTACGTACAGTACAGGACCCAGTACTTCCTGTAAGTTGCTCAAGCAATATAATTAAAAGGGATGAAAGGCCTTCTGCCGAGGTAACTAGTTTGGCACTCGAACGCAGTGAGAGCGCCAATAGTCCGAGACTGAAATTATGCCTTTCACCCGAGTTAAACACTTTACTTTTCATTTCGAATACGAGGAAAGTAAAATGCATTGTGTTTTTTTTTTAAACATGACTATGTATAAATTTTCATAGGATTTTTTGAGGGTACTTTCAATTAACAATTTAGGCAAAAGTATCGTTATTTATGGAATGGGGAGTCAAATATCAGAATGGAAATTGTATAACAAATCCCTTTATACCCAAATTTCAATTGGTTATCGTAAAAAAAAAAACTGAATAGAATCGTACTTGGAACCTAAAATGCTCTAGTGCAGAAACGTATCATTTTCTGCACACCTTTTAGAACAACAGTGACCCTCTTTTAGAGCATGAGAAATGAAAATAAATAAGTATAACAATAGTATAGAGCACTTGGCCGAGAAGTCCCTTTAGTAAGTCGAGCGACCCCGGCATGCGGGACCGTCTAAAGCCATTCTCTGCTCGAATTCATTTTCAATTTGGCTTCTAGTTGTAGGCATAACGAAAACATAAGCAACCAATTGTTTTTTAACGAAATCATGTTATAGTCGCATGTCGAAGGAAAACAGGTCAAAAGTCAGGTAGGAGAAGGGTCATTCTAAGTTAAGAGGTAATCGTTTATATGAAAAAGTGGCACAACATAAATGTTAAAATTTTGATCTAATTATACAATATTTTTATTGAAACAACTCTTATGTATATTTGTAAGCTAATCAGTCATTTTTTTAATTATTTACCATTTTAGAAGGCACCAGGGGAGAGACCGTACTTTTTCTATGTAATAAAGAGAGAAGGGTCTCTCCCCTGATCTCTTTAAAAACATAAACAGAATCGAAATTTTGACCAGCCGTCTTACAAATTCGAGCAAATTAAAGTGTAATGATTCATTTAAACAAGAATTCATACCTCCACTGTACATTTTGGAAAATTATGCGCCAGGGGAAAGACACCAGGGGAGTGACTTTTTCATGTCAAATCAGATATAATTGTGAAAATATTTATTGTAAATAATTAAAATAAAGTATTTATATAATCTATGCATAAACTATAGTAAATATACAAATACAATTAAGTATTTATATCAATAATTTTGAAATAAAACTGACCAGGGGAGATACCACTTTCATAAAACAACATTGTCAAGTAAAGAGGTCAATGATCAAAATGACTGACAATCGGAACCAAAAGATGACTGTCGCAGAGTTGGTCGTTAGTATTGAATGAAATGCATTGCTATTGGGATTAAAATGGCAATAATTAAAATTATAAACCCAATATTTTTACAGTTACATAATGGCCAGGGTAGGAGACATAGAATATGGGGGACAAAATATAACATAAATATTTTTTATGAAAAAGAAAAATTTTAAGGATTTTATTAATAACATTACAATCAATATTTGTTTTAATTTATGAAGTATACTAAATTTAACGGATTTATGGGAATTACATCTGGATAAAATTACTGATTAATTAAAAAACCTGCAAAGGGACGGGCCAGGGGAGTGACATTTTGCATATTTGAGGTGCAATAGTGACAAAACTGAATTAATTAATTAATTGAAATTGACTGTCTATAGAGGAAATGCAATCTTTTAAGGGAAATTACCATAATTTATTTAAATTGTTTAAGAAAAGTATGGATATTTATCATGGACACCGTTAATACCTCTTAACTTAGAATGACCCAGAAACATGATTCTTGACCATTAACATCGTGGACATGGTTGTTAACCAAATACAAACTTTTCTGTATGATAGTCATAATATCTCCTTCTTCTTAGCCTTTCCCGCGCTTGCATACTTAGGGAGAGCCTTGTCAACATAATATATAATCCCAACGATTGGTGCGGGCATTACTTTTTACGTACTATCTATTAAGTGGTGTTACTGACCTGGATAACCTTGTCTAGAGTAAAATTGATGAGTCTTATCGTACATCAAAATGTCTTTTCTAATGTGTGTTTAAATGTGGTTTTTTTTTAATCGTTCCTTGTAATAAAATAATTAAAGATAAGATACCTATTTATATTACGATATGTGGATAAAACATACTTCTATTCGATACGGTGATTTGTATTATTTATAGGTGTCCTTGGGAATTATGTAGTATACCTACCTCAAGAATTTGCTGTCTGTTAAACCGAAAAAAGTCAGAAAAAATTAACAGTGGTGTCGAAACATAGATCTCTAGAGCAAAAACATTTAACAACACACACAGAGTTGATGTCCCCTAATATTTATGCAAAAAAAAAAGAATATTTGGTGGTTCACGTATACAAGATACGAGAATTCGTAAAATATAAATAAGAAGGAATTCTACACCTTGTATGAGAACAAAAGTAACTGGTAATATTTGTACTATATCGCGGTAATCTCTTTAAATATTTACAAGCCCGCAAATGTTTCCTCTTTCGTTATTATTTTAGGAAGGAAGTAGCTTTCGCTGCGCTGCAATACTTTTTATTAAAAACATATCGTGAGAAAAAGCTGAAGAAAAAGGACTAGAGTACATGCCTTTAATTTAGCATTTTAGTATTAATATCCAATCCATAAAATTTCAATTTATTTATTTATAATATAATAAGGCCAATCAATGTTAAATATGCTAAAATATTAAAAAGGCATTAGCAAATGGCTGCTGGGTTACATTTAGATTTTCCATAGCCGCATTAGAATACGCACTCCTCTTTCCCTTGCGAATTCGTGTAGGCTTTAATGCAATCTAATTTCTCACGCGTTAGACCGACATGACACGGTTAGAACGGATAAATTCCGGCAGCTTTGCGAGATTGCCTTAAATAAAACATGAAGGCTTCAAATAAGGACGGTATAATGTGTCGAGACCAGCTTGACGATGTCTACATTAAATTGTTGTAAGTGAGGTGAGATGGGATAAGAAGACAATAGTTTATTTAGCTCGGGACACAACTAACACTATGACGAACAAAGTTCTTCTTGGCCCAGTCTTATTCCTTCTCACTTTAAGTATAAAAGAATATGTGGTTCAGCTTTAATCTAGATTGTGTCTACTCGCTGTGGTGGCAGTAGCGGCGAGACAAAAATATTCGTAGGCAAGTTGTAGCCAATTTAGCTTTTCTTATCAACATGAGTTATAGGAAATGTATTCAACTGTATGTAAGCCATTGGGAATCCAATTTCTATGGACGCCCGGCCACTACTGCTGTCCCTAGTGACAGGTGTCGTAGCATTCTAGTTAGGTATATCTTTATTGTATCTAATTTAAAAAAAAATATACCTCAAATTTGTCAGCTGAAGTAAATGTCGCTGTGCAGCCCCGTAAATTATGCGGTAACTTTGGTTGTCAAAAGTTGACGTTTTGACAATTTAGTTGTAATCACATAATGACATAAGACATAACATATACCTACGTCATATAGTGCCGTTTAGTTCAGCTGTCAAATTCTGGGACAAGTCTAAGAAGAAACTTGACACCTGTTATGTAATTTATAACTCTTTGATAGTAACTTTTGTTTTGACCTTACACCCGCTATCCGATCGTGATTCCACTATCCGCGGCCACACCTTTGTTTTCTGCTTGCGGGTAAAAACCAAAGTTCAGGACATCCATCTTACGTCGATAATTCCTCGATAAGTGTTCGCATGTTCCGCGAAGTTGACGGATCGCTGTACCCTTTATCCACAGAAGTTTAGGATATCAACGATATGTAACGTCTGTTCTACTTTTGTGAGTTTATCGCATTTCGACCAAAACAAAATAAATCATTATATCGAGAGTGACAAAAACAAGAGTGGCAAACTTAGTGACGAAAACGGGTCATTTCTTTGGGAATTTCTATGTTAAGCAAACTGTTTTTATTGCTCTTTAGTATAAGTATTACCTATTCTGACTAATCAATGTAAGAGCTAGGCCTCGGAGGTATCCGTCCTAAATACTCGAGTACATATATGCAATCGGCTCGGCTCGGTTATAAGAATGTTATTCACCCGCTAACTTCCTTCAGAATTACCCATAACAGTTTAAGCAATTTATACGTACCTATAATTCCAACTTCAAGGATTAATATCTTGCAAATAGATTTCCTAAATGAATTCACCTGAATCAGTGCAAATCCAACCGTAATTCGGTCGCATATTTCGGTCCATCCTTGGACGTTGTTACAAACGCTTAGAAAATAGGACAATCTAATCTAAAGTGAAAATATATTTGATGCTAATCCCAAACCTCATCCCAAACCTCAGCTCGGTAACAAAATGCAAGTTAGGCATATTCGCCAACGTCTGCGTAACTTAATTTCTATACATCTCGCTCACACTAAATATGCGAGTACGAGTACGAGCGAGATGGATTAGAAAGTAAGTACTTCAATGCTGCTGCATGTTCAATATTTTTGCGGAGGTAATATTTGCAATGGCTTTGAAAACGAGGATGGCATTCTGGTAAACGGTCATCCTATAAATAACATTAGATATGCTGAATACCATGTTACTGGTATCGAAACTATGATAAATCAATGGGTGCTTCAACGCGTAAATACCTCCACTGTACATTTTGGAAAATTATGCGCCAGGGGAAAGACACCAGGGGAGTGACTTTTTCATGTCAAATCAGATATAATTGTGAAAATATTTATTGTAAATAATTAAAATAAAGTATTTATATAATCTATGCATAAACTATAGTAAATATACAAATACAATTAAGTATTTATATCAATAATTTTGAAATAAAACTGACCAGGGGAGATACCACTTTCATAAAACAACATTGTCAAGTAAAGAGGTCAATGATCAAAATGACTGACAATCGGAACCAAAAGATGACTGTCGCAGAGTTGGTCGTTAGTATTGAATGAAATGCATTGCTATTGGGATTAAAATGGCAATAATTAAAATTATAAACCCAATATTTTTACAGTTACATAATGGCCAGGGTAGGAGACATAGAATATGGGGGACAAAATATAACATAAATATTTTTTATGAAAAAGAAAAATTTTAAGGATTTTATTAATAACATTACAATCAATATTTGTTTTAATTTATGAAGTATACTAAATTTAACGGATTTATGGGAATTACATCTGGATAAAATTACTGATTAATTAAAAAACCTGCAAAGGGACAGGCCAGGGGAGTGACATTTTGCATATTTGAGGTGCAATAGTGACAAAACTGAATTAATTAATTAATTGAAATTGACTGTCTATAGAGGAAATGCAATCTTTTAAGGGAAATTACCATAATTTATTTAAATTGTTTAAGAAAAGTATGGATATTTATCATGGACACCGTTAATACCTCTTAACTTAGAATGACCCAGAAACATGATTCTTGACCATTAACATCGTGGACATGGTTGTTAACCAAATACAAACTTTTCTGTATGATAGTCATAATATCTCCTTCTTCTTAGCCTTTCCCGCGCTTGCATACTTAGGGAGAGCCTTGTCAACATAATATATAATCCCAACGATTGGTGCGGGCATTACTTTTTACGTACTATCTATTAAGTGGTGTTACTGACCTGGATAACCTTGTCTAGAGTAAAATTGATGAGTCTTATCGTACATCAAAATGTCTTTTCTAATGTGTGTTTAAATGTGGTTTTTTTTTAATCGTTCCTTGTAATAAAATAATTAAAGATAAGATACCTATTTATATTACGATATGTGGATAAAACATACTTCTATTCGATACGGTGATTTGTATTATTTATAGGTGTCCTTGGGAATTATGTAGTATACCTACCTCAAGAATTTGCTGTCTGTTAAACCGAAAAAAGTCAGAAAAAATTAACAGTGGTGTCGAAACATAGATCTCTAGAGCAAAAACATTTAACAACACACACAGAGTTGATGTCCCCTAATATTTATGCAAAAAAAAAAGAATATTTGGTGGTTCACGTATACAAGATACGAGAATTCGTAAAATATAAATAAGAAGGAATTCTACACCTTGTATGAGAACAAAAGTAACTGGTAATATTTGTACTATATCGCGGTAATCTCTTTAAATATTTACAAGCCCGCAAATGTTTCCTCTTTCGTTATTATTTTAGGAAGGAAGTAGCTTTCGCTGCGCTGCAATACTTTTTATTAAAAACATATCGTGAGAAAAAGCTGAAGAAAAAGGACTAGAGTACATGCCTTTAATTTAGCATTTTAGTATTAATATCCAATCCATAAAATTTCAATTTATTTATTTATAATATAATAAGGCCAATCAATGTTAAATATGCTAAAATATTAAAAAGGCATTAGCAAATGGCTGCTGGGTTACATTTAGATTTTCCATAGCCGCATTAGAATACGCACTCCTCTTTCCCTTGCGAATTCGTGTAGGCTTTAATGCAATCTAATTTCTCACGCGTTAGACCGACATGACACGGTTAGAACGGATAAATTCCGGCAGCTTTGCGAGATTGCCTTAAATAAAACATGAAGGCTTCAAATAAGGACGGTATAATGTGTCGAGACCAGCTTGACGATGTCTACATTACTTAAATTGTTGTAAGTAAGGTGAGATGGGATAAGAAGACTATAGTTTATTTAGCTCGGGACACAACGAACACTATGACGAACAAAGTTCTTCTTGGCCCAGTCTTATTCCTTCTCACTTTAAGTATAAAAGAATATGTGGTTCAGCTTTAATCTAGATTGTGTCTACTCGCTGTGGTGGCAGTAGCGGCGAGACAAAAATATTCGTAGGCAAGTTGTAGCCAATTTAGCTTTTCTTATCAACATGAGTTATAGGAAATGTATTCAACTGTATGTAAGCCATTGGGAATCCAATTAATTTCTATGGACGCCCGGCCACTACTGCTGTCCCTAGTGACAGGTGTCGTAGCATTCTAGTTAGGTATATCTTTATTGTATCTAATTTAAAAAAAAATACCCCTAAAAATTTGTCAGCTGAAGTAAATGTCGCTGTGCAGCCCCGTAAATTATGCGGTAACTTTGGTTGTCAAAAGTTGACGTTTTGACAATTTAGTTGTAATCACATAATGACATAAGACATAACATATTCCTACGTCATATAGTGCCGTTTAGTTCAGCTGTCAAATTCTGGGACAAGTCTAAGAAGAAACTTGACACCTGTTATGTAATTTATAACTCTTTGATAGTAACTTTTGTTTTGACCTTACACCCGCTATCCGATCGTGATTCCACTATCCGCGGCCACACCCTTGTTTTCTGCTTGCGGGTAAAAACCAAAGTTCAGGACATCCATCTTACGTCGATAATTCCTCGATAAGTGTTCGCATGTTCCGCGACGTTGACGGATCGCTGTACCCTTTATCCACAGAAGTTTAGGATATCAACGATATGTAACGTCTGTTCTACTTTTGTGAGTTTATCGCATTTCGACCAAAACAAAATAAATCATTATATCGAGAGTGACAAAAACAAGAGTGGCAAACTTTGTGACGAAAACGGGTCATTTCTTTGGGAATTTCTATGTTAAGCAAACTGTTTTTATTGCTCTTTAGTATAAGTATTACCTATTCTGACTAATCAATGTAAGAGCTAGGCCTCGGAGGTATCCGTCCTAAATACTCGAGTAGGTACATATATGCAATCGGCTCGGCTCGGTTATAAGAATGTTATTCACCCGCTAACTTCCTTCAGAATTACCCATAACAGTTTAAGCAATTTATACGTACCTATAATTCCAACTTCAAGGATTAATATCTTGCAAATAGATTTCCTAAATGAATTCACCTGAATCAGTGCAAATCCAACCGTAATTCGGTCGCATATTTCGGTCCATCCTTGGACGTTGTTACAAACGGTTAGAAAATAGGACAATCTAATCTAAAGTGAAAATATATTTGATGCTAAAGATCTGAATCATCCCAAACCTCAGCTCGGTAACAAAATGCAAGTTAGGCATATTCGCCAACGTCTGCGTAACTTAATTTCTATACATCTCGCTCACACTAAATATGCGAGTACGAGTACGAGCGAGATGGATTAGAAAGTAAGTACTTCAATGCTGCTGCATGTTCAATATTTTTGCAGAGGTAATATTTGCAATGGCTTTGAAAACGAGGATGGCATTCTGGTAAACGGTCATCCTATAAATAACATTAGATATGCTGAATACCATGTTACTGGTATCGAAACTATGATAAATCAATGGGTGCTTCAACGCGTAAAATATTGGGTACAGTTACGGACTGAATAGCAACAAAACGAGCCAAAAAAAGAATAGTTGCTAAATCACAAACATCCGAATACATTTAAAAAATGATTGTATATACTCTACCCTTTTGAACCACCAGTGATATTTATAGGACCAGATAAGAACCAGAGCGAGAGTCGTAGCTCTTTTCTTGACGGGAATATCATGTCGGATTTTGGATGGCTAAAGACACCGCACTATCAATTGTTGCCGTGGTTAGTACCGTTCGGTATTTCTACCAAATTGCATCGCTCTGCAGCGTCGCTCGCGGAAGATATGCGACAGGCGTTCCTTTACGATACTTGGGACTTTCCGTTCCATGGCATTCTATTCAATCCTTGGATTTCTTGACGATCCTGTATAATACCGTAAAATCTTCCAAATATAGTGGAGAATTTAGGTGTGACCCTTTTAAAATAAACCGATTTTTGGTAAAATATGTAGAGTCTGGCTCAAGTCTGGCTACTGAAATATTACCCAAAGTTTTGGCGGGAAATTCAAAAAATCTTGGGCTGGTCACACTGTGTGTAGTAGGAATTATAGTTTTGATACTAGAAAATATTTTTGATTTTCTATGCACACGTAAGGTACCTAAGGAAATAAGTTAAATATGCGTTGACTGCACTCAAAGTCAGCTCACATTTATTTCTACCACTACCTATGTAAAGTATAGTCAACGACAAACGCAAATGATTACGTTCCAATGTTATGATTTTATTGATATTTTCCAGAACTTCTAGTTTATCCGTTTTTTTACACACTTGTCCTGTTTATGAGATTCAGGTATTAATAAATTCTCATACTTAATCAAAGTTATAGGGAAATGTTAGAAGTTTAGAACTAGTACTTAAAGTGTCAAAATATTAATAGAGCACTAACCTACTAAATTATTTCCGACTTTTAAACATTGCAGTTTTTCGTTATAAAACGCTTCACGTCGACTTCGCACATTGTCGTAATTATTTACGAGCTTAAATAATAGGTTGCGTACCTCACTCGGTATAGTCATTATTAATATTATTTAAGTATTATTTAAAATAAACGCCTTCTAAATCGCGAACAATTTGAATGAATCAGAATGAATGACATAAATTGACAACAGACTTTTAACTTTTTTAAAAGCATAGACAACTGGTGATGCAACAAGGAAATATCTGTCAACAAAATTTGGCTAGCCAGACTTTAGATAAGTGTAATAAATAACTTAGATTTAAGTAAAGCCAATGTAAGAAAAAATAAAGATTAATCTTTAAAGTAGGTACCCTAATCTTTTGGAAGACAGTTAGGTAGGTAGGTAACTTACTGAAATTGTAGCCTATGTCAATGTCACCGGGACCGAAGTTGAATCGATTGACATTTCATTCATCAAAGTCTCAGCTTCCACGCCGCGGAGGAACACACGTCACCGACACTCAACACATAGCAACAGCATTCCTTTTAGCTTTGTCATAGTCGGATAAATATACACCATGAACATCCAAATTAGAAAATTGAATTATTCGGTATAATGAATTATTAGGTATCTGATTCTTTAATTAAGGAACCTTTTAAAAACGAATTAATAATTAATCAACCCTCGCAATAGGACCTACATAAAAATGCTAAAGTTCATTAAATTAAAAAAAAAAAAACGAATACCGTCGGGAACGCCTTTTATATCAGCTTTTTTTAGATAATTTATTTACAGCTCTCGCTGGAGAAGTTTTACGACGGCGTCTAAAAAGGTATGATATCGTGCCCATAATAAAATACTTTTCAGGGAATTGTCGGGTTGTCCCATGGGATGTTGAGCCTCCAAGACATTCGATATTAAAGTATGCAGATAGGCGCGGAGGCGTTGTTGGAGTACATGCGCGAACATTGGTTTGAGAATCAGTCTGTTCTCTATACTCAAATATGTTGTGAATGAGGCTGCAACAAGGCAACAAGGCTGCTGTTAGTAGAGTACATCTAAGCTATTACCCGTTTTTTAAGATTAGAATTTTTCTAACCTCAAAAGTAAGTGTTAATTAACTTTTTCTTCCAAAATGTTCCTAAGTATATCATAGTTCCTACATCTAATATTGCAGTACTATAATATGTAAATATAATACACTATAATTCAGTGCATTATACCTATTTACTCAGATTTAATTGTGGCGGAAAAAAGTTACCTCTACTTTTGAGGTTATAAAATTTTTTATCTAAAAAAACCGGACGATAACTCTGCACCGACTGTGAAATAAACGTCATATTGTCTTAGGATTATGACGTCTATGATGGCTTTTACACATTCTGTGATTGTAATGTCTATGAAGAGTTAGCATGATCCAATTCTAATAGGTACAATTTAATTGTATGTATCTAATAACCACTATTGGAGATTTGAGTTTAAGTACATATTTACTAAGTACTTAAAAAAACCGGACAAGTGCGAGTCGGACTCGCCCACCGAGGGTTCCGTATTTTTTAGTATTTGTTATAGCGGCAACAGAAATACATCATCTGTGAAAATTTCAACTGTCTAGCTATCACGGTTCGTGAGATACAGCCTGGTGACAGACGGACGGAGGGACGGACGGACGGACAGCGGAGTCTAGTAATAGGGTCCCGTTTTACCCTTTGGGTACGGAACCCTAAAAATTTAATAAACATAAAATAAAAGTACTGTTTATAACAGTACCGTAAAATGGGGTGAGTAGGATTCGCGGGGAGAGTTGGGTTATGAATGGGGAGAGAAGGGATGAAAGGGGGGTGAGATGGGATTTTAAGGCTTCTGCTACAAAAATAACGTATTCGAATTTAAAATGGAGCTATAGTAATACTCATAATAGTCATAATAAAAAAAAATCGATCCAACAATCTTCCAAAATCACCTTTGTATGAAAACCCAACTCACCCCAAATACGAGGGACTACGGGGTGAGGTGGGATTTCCTATTTATCGTCAAAATTATGAAATGGAACTACCCAAAATAAATTAAAAAATAAAATACAAACGTCCGGAACACTTACATATTATGTATATACACCATTCAGTTTGCATATGTAAAAATAAAATGTTATTGAGGTAGACTAGACAAAAAAAATCAAAATCGCTCTCCGTCTTGATGCGAGTGCGACTGGCAAATCATATTACTTTTTAGCAACCGGGTTTTTTAACCTAATTAAACCCCGCTGAATCCGAATTTGCCGGTTGCTCGATCGAAATCTTGACCGGAAGTGAGACATTTGATAATAAAGGTCCCTTTTTCAGTTTTTCGTAAATAACTCTTAAACGGTGGCGCATAGCAAAAAGTGTTCTATTACATAAGGCCCACTTGCAATATCCCACTAACCCAGTGTCAAATTGTACTGGTAACCATGGCAACTCCAGGTTTAACTGGTTAACCCCGGGTTAGTGGAATGGTGCAAGTGGCACTAAGTAATCTGCATAAAATTGCCTACAAGAAAGATTCAATACAATTTTTCGCTAGGATCAATATTCAAAGAGATGTTAACGCGGGAAAGTTAATTATAATCACTTCTAAGGTCCCTTTTTTTAGTTTTTCGTAAATAACTCGTAAACGGTGGCCAATATAAAAAAATGTTGCTAAACGTTAATAATCTACACAAAATCTACATAAAAAATATTCAGTACACTTTTCTCAGGGATCAATATTTAAAAAGATAATAAAGAGGGAAAGTTAATTATAATAAATTCTAATAAACATAAAATTTCCTACAAGAAACATGTAGAAGACTTTTCGCTAGGATCAATATTTAAAAAGACAAAGCAGCGGGTAAGTCCATGATAACCAATTTTAAAGTCCCTTTTTAGTTTTTTGTAAATAACTCGTAAACGGTGTCCCATAGCAAAATAGGTTTGTATGAATAAATAATCTACATAAAATTTTCTGCAACAACATCTTGAACACTTTTCTCTAGGATCAATATTTAAAACGATATTAAAGGAAGAAAGTTAAATAATGTGTAGAATTGATTATAATTAACTTACCCCCTTTAATACCTCATTAAATATTGACCATTGAAGGAATTAGAACAACAAAATACCATAAAGGTACTCCTAAAATAATCAAATTGCCAGCAAAAAACTGACAGATCAGCGTCTCGCAAAGGAAAATACTTTATGAGAATATTGCAACAAATAAACAGTCACTTAATTTTATAACATAAAAAGTTCATCAACCTAGTACCATAAATAAAACAAGTAGTAAATAATTAATACAATAAAAATTCTGTATAAATTAAAAATATAAAAACTTAACTAAACTTAGTACATAAATAAATAAAAACATACTATGTATATAAAAAAAATACTATAACAAAAAAATTCCCAAGGCCCGAGCGTAGTTGAATGCATGCACTTATTTAGCCACTTCCATGCTCTTTACATCGCCGCAATACTAGTTGTCTTATCTACTTACTTCGAGTACGTAATGGCTCCTCTACACGAATGGCCAACGCAGGCCAATCCAAGGGACGCATTTATGCATTAGAGGGAGCAAGTGATATTGCTATCTCAGTCTACCGCATGGCTGCGTCCCTTGGATTGGCCGGCGTTGGCCATTCGTGTACCTGCGCTTGTACTTACCGCACAGCGCGATGCACTTCTAGCAACCACACTTCTATCAAACTTATTTGCATGTTTTGTTTCTACCTGACACACACCGCTTTTGTTAGATATAAATAAATTGTATTTTTACTACGTACATATAGTTGGTCAAGCAGATCTTGTCAGTAGAATAAGGCGGCAAATTTGAAAAATGTAGGCGCGAAGGGATATCGTGTCATAGAAAATTTAAATTTCGCGCCTTTTTCTACTGACAAGATTTGCTTGACCATCTATACTTACTTACTAGCGCGGCACGATCATATTTATAAGTTTGCTCACTAATTTAATTTAATTTTATAATCGATAGTTGTATTTTTCTCATGTAAGCGAATAATTGTTATTCTTATGAGAAATAAAGATCTTTAAACCGAAATCGATTTTTACAAAAATATGACCAGTCTAAGGTTTGAATGTCAGTTTTGCACACACTCACCCCATTTTACGGTACTTAGTTGGCATAACTTAGTTACTTACTAACAAGGAAGGGTACCCAACTGTCCGACTCCGATTTGATTTATTTTGATATATGTTATAGAGTAGTCTAAAATAACGGACACGTATTTTTTTTTAGCTGCCCAAACTCAACCTGTTAGGAGAAAATGGCCTTCAAAGTACTAAAAATTGACCAAACCTTCTAATTACTGAGAAGAGACATGTTCAAAAAAATTGTATATATATTTATATATATATATAAAATGAGTTTGTGGTGAAATGACAAAACACGTCCCCATTATATATTCATGTTCTCCAACATATAATGAAACCAGTAATTAATTATCAATTTTTTTGAACATGTCTCTTCTCAGAAATTAGAAGGTTTGGTCAATTTTCAGTACTTTGAAGGCCATTTTCTCCTAACAGGTTGAGTTTGGGCAGCTAAAAAAAAAATACGTATCCGTTATTTTAGACTACTCTATAACATATTGCAAGATGAAATAATGTCTGTTTTATATTTATGTGAAAGTGAAAGTCTATTTTGATTACCTACTCAACCTATTAAAAAGGTACCATAAAACTACAGTCCAAATACTCGCAACTAGTTTTGTTTAGCAGTAGGTAACTATTATTTAAATTACGCAGTTCTGAGGAAATATATTTTCATAAATTATAGGAATAACTCAGACAAAATAAAAGAGGAAATTGGTTTTGATACTAAATCATGTATTGAACCTGTGGACCTGACCTATGTAGATACTAACGGCGCATAAAAGTTTCTACATAGTAAACTTGATGTAAGAAATGAACATTTAATAACTTTTAGCCGATCGGAAAGCAATGAAATTCAACAATTTTCCAACGCCATATATCCAGCGAGCCATAACTTAGATAAAACATTAAACATTCTGGCAAAAAGCCAAGACGCCCGCGTGATAATATTTCAGCGTGGCTTTTAATAAAATTGACGTAAATGTATGAATTCCTTTGAGACAAAGGAGCCTCAATATTTAGAGGAAAATGGTTTCCGCGTTAAAGAGAAAATCTCGTAACCCACCAAAAGTCTCGAGGCGCGCGAGAGCCATCGCCAAGTCGAGCAAACAAATTCGCACTGACGTACAATCCTCTTTTTAATGCGACTTAAGGCACTTGACACACAACCAATAAATATATATTTAAGGTAGGTAAGTAGGCAAGGTAGGTAGTTAGGTACATATCTGGGATATTTTATGGCGGCGGCTACGTCCGACTCTAAAGACGTCACGTCAAGGTCAGCCGTAACAGTGCATGGCGACCTTATCAATAAATTCATAATTTCTCCATGTAATTTCGCAGCTCACTTGTAAAGGTGCTAGACGACCGAAATGTTTTTTGCACAGTTCAGGATTCGGAAACTGCATTGATATAGTATTTAGGTAATTTATTTCCAGATATATTGTGTCTGTATGTGAGTCTATTTTTTCGTCAACAGCCGAAACTTCATGACGAATTTTAACAAGTGTGCTGCCATTAGAATCTTTTCGGATTTGAGAGACATTTAGAAGTAGATTATAATGTGCATAATTAATTTACATTTTACACATTACAAATAACAATTAAGTTGGTTTAATTGAAATTACTTCTAACTTTATTGCCTTCATATCCGTACTACTACTAATATAATATTAAAAGAGGAGTTTGCTATGGAAGTGGTATAGAAATAAAAATTCTACGCGTACGAAGTCGCGGGCAAAAGCTAGTCCATAAATAAAACATTTCGTACTCGTAAAATTTTACATGTGAGCGAAACAATCCGAATGTACATTTTTGTACCTATTGTACTGCTATGTCTGGAATGCTAAAGTTAATATCAAACGGCGAGAGCTCACATTCCTGCTCCGATGGGCGGAGGGGAGCTTAATTATCCACATTCCTTAGGGATCTGTATAAGTTAGTCCGAATTTAATTACCTTTAGTCACAGATCACTTACATTTACTAGGTAAGTATCAATTTCAAACCTTTCTTTTACGTAGCCCTAAAGAAAAAAAAACTGTTTTTGTGGTAGCTAAGAAAATCTATGCATTTTCTTTTATATCAGTTTTTCCTCACTTTTCTTGCCATGTTACTACGCTCCTGTGTTGTGTAATTCTTGTACTACTTATATAAAGCAGATTTAAGACGCCAGTCATTAGGTATTGACGCTCCAATAATTCATTTCGGTTAATTACGTTTAGGTATAGTGTAAATCTTTTGAACTGAGCTAGTTTACTCAAAGAGTCTCAAGAATACAATACCATTGAGTGGTAAACCACAAATTAGAATAACTACCTCGTAGTAAAAGCAGATTATAACCGTTAGTATAGATTAACAACTCTATTTCTACTTAGGGGTCGTCGTGCATTAAGTGAGAAATCGTGAAAAAATATACCCACCAGGCCCAATACGATTAGTCACTCCGGGTCCTCAAGGTGTCCATTAATTTTTTTTCGCGAATTTGTGGCTAGTCCCATGGGAAAATTTGTTTTGTATGACCATACTAAACAAATGGTGGATGGAGTTAAGATAAGCACATTTTTGTCACTTAGGATGACAGCCCCAAAATCAACCAGTATTCATTGCAAGTATTAACTAAGCAATGTGTTATATGTTTACATGGCATGTGATTGTATAGATAGTGTATAATACGTGTAGACTTCAACTGAGAGGTGCAGTATGGTACTTTTACATAGCGTCTATGTTTCGCGAGTTTTTTGTAAGGTAAGCCACTCTAGAATACGGAGTCTAAGGGAGGTAATTTGTGCTTAGATATGTATACATTTACTTATTGGACACGTGTTAATACGAATTAATAGGTAACAGAATTTTTAAATCACGAATCACGTTTCATATAAAAGTCTGACGGGTAAATAGAAGATCTCCTTATAGGCATCTTCTCAAAAAAAAAAATAGACAAACGTAGGTATGCATTATAGTTCGTTTTTTAGGGTTCCGTACCCAAAGGGTAAAACGGGACCCAGTGGCGTAGCTAGCATGGGTGGCACCCGGGGCGGAAATTGTGGGTGTCACCCCAAAATACAATCAAAGTTGTAAAATATGTTTAATAATATTAATGCCAAAATATTATTGCTACATACCAGGTGCCAACGAGGAACCCGAGAGATTTTAACCACGCATTTCCGAGGCCAAAGAAGGAAAAAATATTAAAAGACCCATACAACCATTTCCAGTCGCCGTTACGACGCGGTGTTGACACATCTTGTGTCGACACCGTCTGTTTCGGTCACAATTCCAGTCGCAGAGTCGTCGCCGTGTCGACACAGTTACCAGAAATGGGGAAGGGTCGACACATGACACAAAGTGACATAAAGTGTGGTCGCCGTGTGCACACATTGTTTCGGGTTTGCGACTACTTTATGCCAATATCATTCGTTCATTCGTTCATTTTGTTCCTGTCAAATGGAAACTGTCAGATGGAAAAATACTTAAATAAAAATAAGTGACATTAATACGCCATCTCTAAAACGGATTACAAGACGTAATTATATATTGTTTGCATTTATATTACAATATGACTTAAATTATTATGGGGAATTAAACTGCTCGAGTGATTTGATAAACTAAGTGTAATATAATCAACGCGCCACCACATTGTTTTAGTTTAGCCGGAAATGAAATTGTTTACTTCTCAGTGCCTGTGTTCATAACTATATTATTTGAAGCATTTTTAGTACTTCGATGCGTATACTATACTTAAATAACAGAAATAACGCTTTACATACTACGAAACTTGTTAATTATGATGTATAAATATGGTTTAAGGCTGAGAAATATTGCAGTCACAAAGTAGTTGCAATGTTTCGACTTTGTGTCGACTCTGTGTTGACACATGACACGCGCTGTCAAAAGTAATAACAAAGTTACTGGTATGTTACTGGATTTGCAAAATGGCTCCTTGTGTTGATTTGTTTTCAGATATTCTCAAAGTGTAAAAATGCCGTGGTCAGAGATGAGCATTAATCGATTAACTGTTTATTCGACTAATTAATGGAATAAAAAAAGTTAATTCTCAAATTTTAATCGCGATTAGTTTAGTCGACCTAACATAGATTGAAATTGAATTAATCTGAATATTAATCGAATAAATTATCGATTAAATCTCGATTGAAAGTTGACAGGGGGCCATTTTTGTACGTAAAAATAATAGAAATGTCTTGCATGCAGATGGTAGCAAAACACTTTGTCATAAAAGTCGAGATGGGTGTCGATATATAGGTTTTAGGGAGTGCCGATTTCGAAAATAATGACCATTTTGGAATCCGAAATGGCGGCCATGCACTGTGTCATAAAAGTCGTCATGGATGTCGTTTTATACGTTTTAGGGGGCCCCAATTTTGAAAATGATGACCATTTTGGAATCCAAAATGGCGGCCATGCACTATGCCATAAAAGTCGTCATGGGTGTCGTTTTATAGGTTTTAGGGGGCGCAGATTTCGAAAATGATAACCATTTTGGATTCCAAGATGGCGGCCATGCACTATGTCATAAAAGTCGTCATGGATGTCGTTTTATAGGTTTTAGGGGGCCCCGATTTAGAAAATGATGACCATTTTGAAATCCAAAATGGCGGCCATGCACTATGTCATAAAAGTCGTCATGGGTGTCGTTTTATAGGTTTTGGGGAGCGCAGATTTAGAAAATGATAACCATTTTGGATTCCAAAATGGCGGCCATGCACTATGTCATAAAAGTCGTCATGGGTGTCGTTTTATAGGTTTTAGGGGGCGCAGATTTCGAAAATGATGACCATTTTGGATTCCAAGATGGCGGCCATGCACTATGTCATAAAAGTCGTCATGTATGTCGTTTTATAGGTTTTAGGGGGCCCCGCTTTCGAAAATGATGACCATTTTGGAATCCAAAATGGCGGCCATGCACTATGCCATAAAAGTCGTCATGGGTGTCGTTTTATAGGTTTTGGGGGGCGCAGATTTCGAAAATGATAACATTTTCAATTTAAAAATGGCGGCAATGCACTATGTCATAAAAGTCGTCATGGATATCGTTTTATAGGTTTTAGGGGGCGCAGATTTCGAAAATGATGACTATTTTGGATTCCAAGATAGCGGCCATGCACTATGTCATAAAAGTCGTCATGGATGTCATTTTATAGGTTTTAGGGGGCGCAGATTTCGAAAATGATGACTATTTTGGATTCCACTTTTATGACAAAATACGTAGCCGCCATCTTGGATTATAAAATGATCATCGTTTTCGAATTCTGCACTCCCTAAAACCTATAAATCGACATCCGTGACGACGCAAGTTATCTTTATTTTCAGATCTAACAAATTGCTACAGAATACAAAGGACAAAAAAGAAGCGAGGAGGTAATGAAACAAGCAAAAATACAGATGATTCCTCGACGCAATTGGGTGATTCTTAAACTGTGTCCAGATTTTTTTTGTCATAAAAGTTTATATTTTTCACATATTACTCTCACAAGTTCCGTGACATTTCGACATTGTAATTTTTTAAGTAAATGTTTTTGTTTATCTATGAGGATCTCACTAGAATAGTATAATCAAGGTATGTTTATATTTGATGAATGAAATAGTAACGCAAAAAAAAAATATATTTGTGTCTTATATTCCTGCCGAAGACTTTTATTTTACCTTTTCCTTCTACACAAGTTTGGCCAAGTAATAAGAATTTAGGGCTCTCAATTTTATTTTGACTTCTACAACAGTAAAGCTACGAGGCCATGTTTGGTATCGTTTTCGTATAAATTCGCAGTACCAAATTTAGTTAAGGTATCACATTGACACTATTCCGAAGTAAAAACATATAAACTTATTAAAATACTTTCTTTTAAACTCCTCTTCACGCTTAAACTGCTGAACAGTTTTAATTTAAATTTGGTACACATATATTTTGAGTCCCGAGACAGGATATAATAAGTTATCTCAATCATCCTTTAAAGGTGTGAAATGAGGTGTAGGGGGGAATTCAGAATTGACTTCTTGAAGTTAATACTGTTTAAGTTTAGGTTTGAAGTCATGTTTTTTCATCATTTTTAACTAAATCAAAGATGTAGACCATCCCAAATTTCATATAAATCGGTTCAGCGGTTATTGATTTCCCGTACAAATTTCCACGCCTCTTTTCACACCTTCAAAAGATGATTTTGGTTATAAGATCTATCCTATGTCCTGTTCCGGGACGCAAACTATTTCTATACCAAATTTCAACGAAATCGGTTCAGCGGTTAAGCGTCAAGAAGAGTTTCAAAAAAACCGGCCAAGTGCGAGTCGGACTCGCGTATTAAGGGTTCCGTACATTAAGTCCGACTCGCGCTTGACTGCACATTTCTAATAGGTTTTCCTGTCATCTATAGGTAAAGAACTATTTTGTGTATTCAGACGGACATACATACAGACGCACGAGTGATCCTATAAGGGTTCCGTTTTTTCCTTTTGAGGTACGGAACCCTAAAAAGATTTATTTTTATTTTGTGGAATGGTGTCAATGTGATATCTTAAATGGATTCAGCACCCCAGATTTATACGAAAACGATACCAAACACGGCCTAGCACCTTCACTGATATAGATATATCAAGATAAAATTGAGAGCCCTAAATAAACTTTCAAGAGCGGATATCTCAAAAACTATTCAACATATCGAAAAAATTGACTGAATAAACTTGTAACAAATTAAATTAACTTTCATTTTGTATAAGTGGCCATGTCGCTGAGATGCATAGTTTCCGAGATATAATCGAAAAACGGGAAAATGGGACCTTCAAAGCCCCCTCTCTCCCCCCCGCTCAAGGGCTACGGCCGGGGACTTTTGATATGTTCACCTCCTAACTTGTCAAACCGAGTTACGGAGTCAAAAATTGTGTTCCGAGCATTTCCCTCTACAACTTTTGGAGCATTCGTTGCCTGACCTAAGTAGCTTATTGAATTTCTTTAAAAACTTTTATGTAAAAGGTTGACGGGTGTTGGGTGTTTATATGGTTTCGGTCGATTATTATCATTTGCATTGCCCATGATGACTTACTAGAATTACGAGCACACGAGACACTAATAGTAGTTTGACAAACCTTGGTTTTCAAGAGGTATTTTATATTGACATTTGCTGTCACAAATTTGCTGTCAGATTTAGTCGCAAACCGCACGCAAAGTGCACACAAATGTGTCGACACCTTGTTACGGAAAAGTGTAGACACGGCGACGACACTTTGTTTCGAAACAATTCTAGACACATTGTGTGGACTCTGTTACGACACATCTGACATTTAGTTACCACTTTGTGATTCTGCGACTGGAATGGTTATATGGGGAGTTAGAGTATTAGGTACGTCAATTTCACGAAAAATAAATTCTTTTTTCAATTTTTTTGTACGTAATGTACAGTCAGCCAAGAAAGTGGTCTACCTCTTTTCGACTCTATCATCTGATTGATAGAGTCGAAAAGTGGTAGACCACTTTCTTGGCTGACCGTACCTACATAAAATATAAATGCTATTTGTAAAACAATACTCAAAAAGAATTTTAACTTTTTTTGTAAAACCTAGTTTTTGCAAAGTGTACTTGTCACTTTTTTACATTATATCAATAAGTATTTGGACTAGGTCCCATAGTAGCAACATCGCCATAAAAAAAAACATTTTGCACTAAGTAACAATAAAAAGATGCTTTTTTTAGCCTGCTGGTGGTACTGGACTATGAAACTAGGCGAATTCCAAAACAGTTTATAGGACATTTTAGTCTTTAAATATGATCAGGAATATTCTGTCAAAATCTCTCGGGTTCCTCGTGGGCATGTTGTATATTATTTCCTTAATGGCGGTTGTGCAATCTGCCACAGTTTTACGAATTTTTATAGATGGCACTACTGATGTTCACGGTCGGGTGTCACCCCCCAAATGGGTGACACCCGGGGCGGGCCGCCCCCGCCGCCCCCCCCTAGCTACGCCACTGACTGTCGGGACCCTATTACTAAGACTCCGCTGTCCGTCCGTCTGTCTGTCACCAGGCTGTATCTCACGAACCGTGATAGCTAGACAGTTGAATTTTTCACAGATGATGTATTTCTGTTGCCGCTATAATAACAAATACTAAAAATAGAATAAAATAAAGATTGAAGAGGGGCTCCCATACAACAAACGTGATTTTTGACCGAAGTTAAGCAACGTAGGGCGGGGTCAGTACTTGGATGGGTGACCGTTTTTTTTTGCCGTTTTTTGCATTATGGTACGGAACCCTTCGTGCGCGAGTCCGACTCGCACTTGCCCGGTTTTTTAGCATTAGAAGAAAGGTAAGCGATTTTGACATGTCTTTTAATTGAAAAACGCTTTTTAAAAGTCAATAACTATTACTTATGAAAGCAGAAGAATATAAATTATAGTATTTGATTCATAATTGTTACATATTTGCCGTGACTTATTTTTGAAACGTGTTTTTCAATTAAAAGACACATCAAGATTGTTTACCTTTTTACTAATGCTAAAAAAAACTAACTATACATATGCAAACTAAATTTTTACTTTACTGTTTTTTTTTTACCAAAAGACCGCATTTCAGATTCCCAATTTTTCTTTCGGAATACTTATTACATCTTAAACGCACTTAAATGTTATGTAGGTAATTAAGCAGAAAAGAGTCTAATTTATGTAGCGTTTAAATATCACGTGAAAATATGAAAAATAATCTATACGAGTAAAATCGGTAGACCGTGTCTAATCGTCCATTTAATTTTCTAATGCAGTTTACGCCTTATGTCTAAAAGATAAGGTTGAATTTGGTATTTTTTTTAAATCTCACCTTACATGACGCTTTATGAGGAAGCGTGCATTCCATTAGCGTCTCCATCAATCAGAGGGTAATTTGTAACCATATTGACAATCTCTGTAGCTGCCAATCAATCTCGTTAGGATGTTTTGGTTTTAGATTTTTTTACCTTTTTTTCTTAAGTGTTTGTTTTATGTGTACCTACTTATCTGATTCTTAGTAAAACTACAGCTAACGTATTGACGTTAAAAAGATCGTGAACTGGATACGATTTAGAGATAAAGTACAAAAAAAAAATCAAAATCATATTCATCACATCACATCACATCACATTTCTTATATGACAACCCTGTCATCTACAGATTTCTCCCTTTCTCCAAACAAAAACACATCTAAGTAAATGAATTATTACTCCAACGTTCATTAATCTTGATCACTGAATTATGTAGGTATTCTGAAGATCTTTAACAAAATATTCAACTCCAAGCCGCAACTAAATTATGATTACTACATGCTATAAATCTTCTCATTGTCTGTGGGTAGCTTAGTCTGTAATATCTGCGAATCCTGTAAATCTTCGGTCGGTTTGTAATTTAGTTCTAATGTTTATAGAAATTAGGTAAGTTTACAATCTCCCCCGATGAAAACTGATAATATGTTAATTGACAGAAATGTACTCGTACCATATTTTTCTAGTGCATTTTCAATTGAGTCAAGTGCCTTTTAAGGGTATGGGCGGCTGGATTTGTGATGCCAGACTTTTTGTGTCTTAAAGAAATAGGTGTTACAATGCTATACAATACATTGTAACACCTATTTCTTAAGTATAATGTATTGTACGTAAATATGTAGATGAATACCTAATGTTGCGAATTATGTGCTGATGAACTTGATGATCCTGTTCTTTGTCTTTCTTCCATTAAGGTACGCCAAACAACTTTAGGAAGGCCCTAAAATTAGGCAGGGCTCTGGGTTGATCTCCAGCTAAGTAGTATAATATTAAAGTGAAAGGAACTATGGAAGAGGAATACTTACCAAGCGAAGTTCTGTGGCCAAGTCGATAACTAACTGGTTTTGTTGGCTTGCAAATTCTTCATTTACTAAGTTTTCATTCGGCCCTGAAAGAGATAAAGCAATGAGAATTGTACTGCAATATGACAAAAACTATCCTATATACTACCCTAGGGCACAAAGAAATATCTAAATTGTGTCGGAAGAAGGACAGTTACATTCGTATTTGTAATTTATAATAGGGATAAATAAATATAATGATAAGTGTACCTTCGTATGAGTGTATTACGGCCACCCAGATAGCGGTCCAGATGATGATGAAAGTAGTGATGCCCAGTTGACAAGCCATGAATCTGAACAAAATGGAGCCGATGCCTTCACCTGGCAACACAGGGGCCGGGCGAACACGCAGCCAAGTTTCTTCGTTCTGCATAAACACATGAAAGTGAAATGATTGGGCTACGTTTTTCATATGGGACCACCTAATTCAGGAGGGACATTCCGCCAGAATGATACCTTTTAGCGGTGATGGGACGCGTATGGAAGCTATCTTTATAAGTAGGTAACCTGCATAAAGTTTAAATCTAAAATACCAAATGTTATCGAAAGTACGATAAAATAACGCCACATTACGGACACTTTTTGTGGAATGTACCAAATAAAATAGGTATGCCCTTTATTTTTCTATGTTGTCTCAAAAAAACTTTTTATCAGACATTCTAAAGCAACAAGACTATAAACATGTACTAACAGGAACAATATTGTGACAATTTGAGGACCTTATGCCGTAGCAATAAAGCCTACGAATCGTCATTTAACAGTGTGGACATTATTACGTGACTCATATAGTTTAAAAGTTGAAAGTGTCGTTAGCTCGAAATGGCTGCAATCTTTTTGAGCACTCTGTTTAGTTTTTCGTCCGGGGGACGATTAAGAGGAGAAATATCCGATTATTTTAAAGATCAGTTGAACGACGGGACAAAGGTAGTGTTACACTGCCGTTTTTCAAAGTAAAGCTTTGCTTGCGACGCGTAGGGGAGCCCAAGAGGGGATTTTTGTGTTTACTCGAGCGCGTCAGATTAAGATATGAGTGATATCTTGCTACCCCGTGTAGTCTACTTTTACCCCTTTTAGCCATCTATGTTGAGCCCTTGGTTGGTGGGGGGTCGGTGGGGGGTTCAACAAATTGTTAAAGCAGATTGTGGATTTGGTCATATTACTCCAAATTAACGCTATAATTGTGCTATTACTAAATCTGATAATTATTTGCACGCATTTCCTTAATCTGACGGTTTCAATGTAAAAATTAGGCGTCAAACTTGTGTTCGTCAGATTAAGAAAATGCCTACAAATAAGTGTTATACTAGTGGCTCTGTGAGCTGTAGACCTCGCGAGCATATCTTATTGGGCACGATGACAATATAGTAAATAAAAAAAAAACAATACGAAAAGTGTAAAAAAAATACAAAAAGTTATATCCCAGCATATAATTACTGGGGATCGAACCGAGACCTTCTGTGTCGCATTTCCTTAATCTGACGGTTTCAATGTAAAAATTAGGCGTCAAACTTGTGTTCGTCAGATTAAGAAAATGCCTACAAATAAGTGTTATACTAGTGGCTCTGTGAGCTGTAGACCTCGCGAGCATATCTTATTGGGCACGATGACAATATAGTAAATAAAAAAAAAACAATACGAAAAGTGTAAAAAAAATACAAAAAGTTATATCCCAGCATATAATTACTGGGGATCGAACCGAGACCTTCTGTGCAAACAAAAAAAGCGAACGTTTGCAAAATACGCCATGATGGTTCTTACTTAAGGTGACGAAATTTTGCTACTCATTCTCAAGTAAATAAATAAATATCTTATTACCTCCAAAACCAGCGAAATAAAATTTCTGAATTTTTGGCCATTTAATCTGTAAACATGTCTCAAAAAGAATACACTCTTATGATACCGATACGACTATTTGTTTAAGTGCGAGCTGTCACATGTCCGTTTTAAAAAAAATCCAAAAATCGGCTCGACAAAAAATTTTATCGAATCATAGAATTCGGTTACAAAATTTCACGAGAATCGGTTAATAATTGCGACCTGTAGAGAAGAACATCCGGACATACAAACAAAAATATCTTAATACCTCCAAAACCAGCGAAATAAAATTTCTGAATTTTTGGCCATTTAATCTGTAAACATGTCTCAAAAAGAATACACTCCTATGGTACCGATACGACTATTTGTTTAAGCGCGAGCTGTCACAATTATTCCATTAAAAAAAAATCCAAAAATCGGCTCGACAAAAAAAAAATATTGAGTCATAGAATTCGGTTACAAAATTTCACGAGAATCGGTTAATAATTGCGACCTGTAGAGGAGAACATCCGGACATACAAACTAAAATATCTTAATACCTCGAAAACCAGCGAAATAAAATTTCTGAATTTTTGCCCATTTAATCTGTAAACATGTCTCAAAAAGAATACACTCTTATGATACCGACACGACTATTTGTTTAAGCGCGAGCTGTCACAACTTTTCCATTAAAAAAAAAACAAAAACCGGCGCGACAAAAATTTTTTATCGAATCATAGAATTCGGTTACAAAATTTCACGAGAATCGGTTAAGAATTGCGACCTGTAGAGGAGAACATCCGGACATACAAAAGCAAAATGCCCGAGTCAAAACGTAGACCTTCGCTACGCTTCGGTCAATTAAGTTATAGAAAAAATATAGCATTAACGTGGACAAAAACGACCAAACCCACAAACTGCTTAATGATTTTTTAACCCTCCATCGACCTCCCGAAATTTTGAAAAAAATTCTAGACGCTTTCCGGCTTGCTGGAAAAAAATACTTTATATAACTTTTTTTTCTTCTTATCATGTAATATTTCGATTCCAATAGGTCTGTACGACGCTCGAGTAAGTACACATTTAGCATCGTCGGCTCCCCAACTATAAGATAATTATCAAGGAACCATGTCAAAAACGTATTAACAGTGAATACCTAAAATTATCACAAAGCGCACTTTTTAGCATAATTTTGCATCATTTAGTCCCACGATAACCAGCTGCAACAAATAACCAACAGTATTCATCAAGTACTTAAATGCACAGATGACTCCCAAGAGAAATCTAACACTACCAGTTAACGGGGGTCTATGTTAAGTGCTTTAAGATTGCCTAGTGCCGTAATTCCCCTGAAGATCTTCACGTAAAAGATCGAACTCATTGAAGCGGCTGCTGCTGTGCTGCACCGTTCCACAGTGACGTTATCCCGTTTTTAATTCGTTAGATATTTTCCAAACCTATTTTTCGAATTTAGAACACTTCACAGAATAAATACTATACGTATGTATTTATATATACCTAAAAGATTTTAGGAGTTCCCTCGATTCCTCGTGGTTCCCATAATCAGAACCTGATTTTGCCAATAATAGGACCAATCTGTAAGTAAGTATGTACTTTCAAACAAAGAATATATTTCCAAATCGCTTGAGATAACGGAGTTCTGAGGTAACAAACAAAAAAAAAACCTACAGTCGAATTGAGAATCACCTCTTTTAGGAAGTTAGAAGTCGGTTAAAATAATTTCGCTTTAAAATTATTTATTTTGTACTTTTTATCAATTAAATATGTAGGTAGTTTACATATACATAATCTACCATGATAACATACCTACCCAATCTACCCATTCCAAATCTATCCATATTTTAACTGGGCACGACCCTGATTGAGCATATTGTACGTGTACGTACCTACACATTTCTTCTTCGCTGCACTGTGCGTCTAGTAATTTTTTTTTAGCTGTTTGAAATTTCAAATCAGCAGTGTACGTTCACTTTATCTGTGTCAGCAGGCCGGAAAGATTTAGGTGTTTCCATTGGGAATCGAACTAATCCCGGATTTAGGCCAAGATTTAACTTTATCCTTGCTCCCCTCGGTTGACACGTGGCTCGAATGATTGAATTCCTTCGTCTCGTTACAATTAAATGAAACCGTACCTTAAGACAATAGATCAGTATAAAATACGTCCACTTATGGCGGATTCTTTCGGGTAATACGAGTAGTAAGATACTTTACGTTTGCTAAATTTCATTTTATGGGAAATTTGACAGTGGACATAGAAGGATCTCTGCCGGCACCATGTTCGACGTAACAATTAGGTACATACCTATATTATTAAAGCCTAAGGCAATATTTTATCATCCGAAAATTTAAACACTTAATTTTCTAATTGACTTTAAATTCACGTTTAGATACTTACATCATCATCTAAAACCAAATCCAAAGAATCACTAAACGATATGTGTTTCTTTCCGTCTCTTCCTTTGAGCTTATTATTAGCAACAGCTCGAAAAGCGTCATTTAAAGCGTCTTTATTATCGTTTTGTTCTTTCATATTGTCACTTCTATCACATTTTAAATCATATTGATTGTAAATCTCACACGCACCCGGTAATATTCTATATTTTTGAGTTTCTTTAACCGTAATATTAGGGTCATTTTTATTTAAACTGTACGAGTAGGCATCGCCAACTAGATTAGTTTTGTCAACATCTTTGGGAGTTTTAGTGAATTTAACTCCGTACAGAGGTTTCACAAAATTTGTTGCTATGAACTTTTCTTTAAAGATTGAATTTTTCATGGCGATAGCTCAGCTGTAAGCCTAGGCAAGGACTGGAATACCCAAAAGAGGTTCGTTGATGGCGTGATGGAAACTTAAACTACTTACTTCCGCTTCAAAGTTGTGAATACCGGAAGCGATTTCTCATCAACTATGAAAGTTAAGACACAAATTGAGTGCACTGATATTTTGTGTTACTTCAGCGATACTTATTTGTCTGAAAAATTTAGTGAACAAGCAGGATTTCAGTAGACAAGTAAAATCAGTTTACTCAGATTATTGCTATCATGAGTAAAATTTTTATCATGCACCATAAAGTAAAATTAACAACAACATACCACAACAACTTTGCAACATTAGGCGATTATATCGCTATAAAGTGATATCTTTGAGCAAAAATATTACATATCTTTATATAATAGTTTTAACTATGTATTGCATAAAAACACCTTTATATTGTTAAAAAGAGAAAACATTCTAAAAATTCTAAAATCCGATTTTAATAGCTTATCCGAGTCCATGTAAGTATAATAACATAGGGCTATTGTTATCTATCGTAATTAAAATCAGTTTTATCTTCGTCTGTGGGGTGAGACATGCGCAAGATTAGATCAGAGTTTTTGATAATTGTGGATTCACCTGATTGTATTTTCCTATCTTTGTTTGTTTTGTGCTGTAGTTATCTAAAATCGTAATCTAACATTAATCCAATAAAAATATTGTTTACTGTGGATACATCAACATACATGACTGCATTTTCTACGTTAACACACAATAAGTTACAAATAAAGAGTTTATTCTACATAATTTATTCGTGCATACATAAAAGTAAGATGAAATTAATCGCAGCCACTTTTGTCCTCCTGCTCGCAGGCATCTGGGCTCTGCCCCAGGATGAAGTCGAACTCGGTAAGTTTTTTTACGGCTGTACTCGTATGTCCCGGACTTGCCAAAAATCACTTTGAGGCCGCGAGCGCGTCCACTGCTGGCAGTGCCGGCGGCGCGCACGGTGTCGCATAGGAATTCGCCGCTCTATCATGCGCCGACGCTGCTCAATGCACTCCGGACTGACATCGGCACCTGAATGTGACTTCTTTGCTTGGTCTAAAGTGAATGTCTAAAGTTCTGCGAGTTGATGGATGGCAGGCTATCCAGCATTTATGTTTAATGTCACCTTATATATTTCATGTGTTTGTTTACCTACTGTGTATTTTGCAATGTTTAATTTATTTATTTAAAATTTAAGTCAGGCAACAAGGCCCATATTACAAATACCTTACAGACTATTTATGCGCCAAAACGGCGTGGCAATGTTTAATTTCTCGGTGTATTGGCTTGTCTGTAATGCCGTGTATGTATTGTTAATAAATAAATAATAAGTGCTAAATGTCTCCCATAATGTATCGGGACTACATAAGGATGGAAGGTATCATGTGCATTATGTGCCGACAGATGGAGGCCAGACGTTCGTCACCGTCACGAACAGGATCCAACGAGCCGTCGATGAGATGAATCAGCGCATCGTGGACGCCGGGTATGACCCGGTGTACATCCCCTACAGCTCTATCGGCATAGACATCACACCCTTAGGATGGTGAGAAATACGGAACACCAATTATTTATTGACTCGATAACAAAAGAACGAGTGTCTGTCCGAATGTTCTTTGTGATGTTTCTGAATAAGCTGGTATTCTTACAGCCGGAGACAATAGTGTAGGCTTGGATGATGCTAATTACTTAATATTGGATCCACAGGGTCTACGCGCACGTGGAGGGCTTGGAGTGCACGGGGCTCTCCCAAAACCAGTTCGACCGTCTCAGCTTCAGCTCGGTCACCATGCGGCTTAACTTCGACCTAGTGTGGCCAAGGATAGCCTGCTCTGTCCGTAAGTATTTGGTTCTACTATTTTAAGTAGGTAAATAAGCAGGATATCTAACTAGGTAAACTACGCACCTCTTGGATGACAGTGGTTGTGTTTTAATGTATTGTATTTTTTCAGAATCACAGGGAGCTAAAGCAGCCGTCCTCGGGCGCGAATTTGAAGCTTCAAATTCTGGAATGTAAGTTAATTAGACTCAAGACTGCTACCAACAACTGAATGGCTGGCTAATGGTAATGACAGTAATAACATTAAACCCCTGAATATATCATGTGGCAGTAAATTATATCGTGCTTCTGTTTTACTTATAGCCTGCAGTTAACTAACACCCGCGTGGAGGGCAGTGTGCGCGTGCGCGCGAGACCCATCAGTGGCGTCAGCATAATCGACTGCTCGTTACTCTTGAGCACAAACATGGAGGTACGCATGATGGCTGTACTGCACTAGCCTGCTACCATAATATGCGAGTTTTTAGTCTTTAAACACATTCCTTGTTTCAGTCCGACCTGAACGTGGAGTGGCATGGACGCGACATCTCCCACAAGGCGAACGGGGTGGTGGAAGCCTTGAACAAGCAAATGCAGGACAAAAAGGTACATAAAATAAATAAAATCTGTGGGCATCTTGTCGTATGTGGGAATTTTCTATGTAATATAATTTTTGGTTTTAGACTAAGCAGTTCGTAGGGCAATTGACCCTCATTTACTTTTTGTTATAGGAGGCGATTGGGGTCCAGTTGTGCAAGCTGTTGGAGCTGGCAACGTGAACATGACATACCAGGGACTACCTCGAAAATTGTATCTCTATGTTAATCATGTCTTTTATGCTGTCTACTTTTATATTCTATTATACTAATAAATAAATAATCACGGAAGCAATTAATGAATTTTATTTTGGATAAGTGGAACATAATCAAAATTATGTATTTGCAAAGCAAAAAAAAAGTTAAAATGAAATTCATCAGGCACTCTTTGACCTACGCCTCTAGGGTTGAGTCAGGAGCGTGGCTGCACGCGTTGCCTCCCCCCTCGCTAGCTGTTTCAGTCAGTTTACCAGACCCTATTTACCAAATTGTTAGTAGGTATATATTTGATTTTGATAAATAAATAAGAATGAATGCAATTAACCTTTTTTAGTTTGAGTTATATATATAACCTGCAGTAGGAAAACTTCTAATTAGTAAGTAGTAATCGTGACGTGTTAAATTAAAATTAAAAAACACGCATTTATCTTTGTCTTACACTAGTATTATAGCACCCAAAAGAAAAGGATGAGTATAGTTTTCCTGGTTCTTACTGACTGACAAATTGGTTTGCCCAACTATAATCTATATACTATACTCTGTCAAGGCATATCCGTCAGTAGAAAAGAGCGGCAAATTTAAAAAGTAAGCGCGAAGGGTTATCGTCCCATGGAAAATTTGAAGTTCGCGCCTTTTTCTACTGACAAACTTGCTTGACCGGCTTTAGTTTTCTTTACTTGCAATAGAAAGCAATATCGTGACATTCGTTCTTCGCATAGAAAACCCACTGCTGATAGCAGCATGGCGGAGATATTGATTTCATAGCGTGCGCGCGCAACATCTGTCAAAATTAGTTATTCTGCTCCAAATAATAAATATTTCATCAAAAAGCTCCGTAATTGTGAAAAATAAACTGTGATAGTGTACCTGAAATTAAAGGATAAAAATAATAATCGTATGTGTTATCTAAAATTATACCTAACTAATATCTTTGTATGTGTTAATGATTTCATCTTAATACCGAACGGTTGTCATTTGTTATTCCGTAACGTATTTCGGTTATTAGTGTAGATTTTTTGTTTATTTTATGCGTGTCTTACTTTTAGCCTGTGTTAATATGGACTTAGTGGGCTAACCAAATGGAATCATAACGAACTATATTATGAAACTTTGTTGGTACTTACATTTTCTCGGCATCGGACCTGTCAAAAGAAGAATTGTTATATTGTGATTTTTGTTGTTCTATAAATCTTATATTAAGTGTGTAAGTGGACAAGTAAATTTTGCATCAAAATACATCGTCATTATCGCCGGAAAATAAAGTCAAAGCACAGATTGGTGATAATTCAACGGAAGTAGATATTTTATCCCAGTTGTAAACACTCACGTAATTTAATGATACTAACAGATTTAGTTGTTAAAATGCTAAAGTCGTTTAAGGTTATATATCCAATGGAATCAACTGTTAAAGCATCTTTCTGAATCAATACAATGATACATAAACATGTCGAGATGCCTGCGGATCTTCGGAGCGTACTCGTACCGGCTGACGAGGCGACACTCCACCCTTCTCCTCATAGCGTCCCTCATCGTGACCCTTACCGTCATCTTCCACCTCTACACGCACAGACATTATCACCATCACCACACGCAAACAAGGATCGGTGACTTTGACTACCAACCGGGCGCTTTCCTCAAGGGACAGCAGCCTAACGAAAACAAAACGTATTGCCAATTTAATTATGGCCTCCCAGACACTCTTAAATGGGGTACCTTCCGTGTAATGCCTACCCCGGAAGCCGGTCTACAGAGCCCTTATAGAGTTATCTACAATGCTGTCAAGGGCACTGCGTACTCGAACCACAGCAAATATAATGCTGTTACATACGCTACTCAAGCGACGCCGGAATACATATACCATATAGTCGAAATAGCAAAATATTGGGACGGCCCTATCAGTCTCTCAGTTTTTGTACCTAGTTACGATTTGGATATCACCATGCAGATCATGAATCAACTCTGCCGCTGCTATTCCGGAATGTCAAAAGTGTCACTCCATCTTTTCTATCCTAAAAAACACCCGCCTAAATTACGAAGCAAAGAACAACGCACCACGACCACAGAAATGCCAACAACTACTTCAAATATTACTTTAGAAGAAATGTTACAGAAGAAACTCGATAATTACAGGAAATTAGATAATAAGACTAGATATGAATACATTCAACGCGCGAGGAAGAGTAAAATTGAGAGAATGATGTCGCGAATGCCAACAAAAAGAATAATTGCCCCCAATTTGATGTTTAACGATTGTTCTGGTATCGATTATGGTATAATGACATTCAAGAAGGACAACAATTTGATATATCATATAAATGTAGGTAGAAACGTCGCCCGAAATGCGTCAAGGACAAACTATTTCATTGTTTCGGACATCGAAATGGTGCCAAGTGACGGATTGGCGCCCAAATTTTTGTCCATGGTTAGAAAACTCATGGGGGACAAGAAAAGAGATGAGGGTTGCATTTTCGGCAAGACTGTTTTCGTCGTGCCATTGTTTGAGGTGGAAAAGGGAGAGCAGATTCCCCGCGATAAGGACACGTAAGTTGACAAATGAAGCTATTTACTCGTACTTCAGTCGCAACAGTTGAGCGCGACTTTTTCAAGTCACACCCACCTGTTGGACCGCTATTGTCCTAGTTCTTGCCCTTATTTTTCCTTTGCAAAATTTACCAGGGGGATATTTTTATAGTGTTTCATATAACAATATCTGTGATAAATCGTTTGTGGAGACAAAAGATACTTAAATAACCATTTTCCAATTTGTATCTTTAAGAATAGGAATAACATTTGCTACCATTTGTGTCTGTATTTCTTGATCCAGTACCTACTTTAAATGGCAAGAACAAAACTGTAAATCTAAGAAATACATCTTAGGTTTAGTCCTGACTGTGGTCAAACTAAAGTTGAAAGTAAAGACTTTGAGCTTTCTTTGTATACGTGTATCAAATTTCTCCTCAAAAAGCACCTCTATTATGTACACTAGAGAAACGGCACATTCACAGTGCTCAAAAACGCCTCTAATCCTCAATTTGAAGGTACTAATCATCATAACGAATCTATCCCCTCGACGACTGAAGACGACGCCAGTCTCCCAGATATTCACCTCAAATTAAAAAAAAAAAACCTCATTTAATATATTTTCCACCAAGGATTTCGTACTTGTTATTGGGTTCACACGAATCTCCATATTTTTACGAATTCCGTAATATAATTGGAGAAACCGCCTAAGCCAGCGCAGCTCATACATATTCGTCGTTGTAATATCATTTAGGGAACGTGCATGTATATATATACTCGTATATCATCATTCAGGAAGCGGAATTGGCGGCATAGAATATATTGTGTATAAAACATCCTCGTTTTGGAATTACTGACTCACGCGTGAGGTTTGTGTTATGTTATTTAATATATAGAAATGCAATATTTTAATAATCACACATAGTAAGTAAAGTAAGCTACAAAACTTTCGTAGGGAATTCCCCAAAATTGTGAAATTTCCACGCATATAGGTATTTTTATAGGCATCGAAATTTTCCATTTCCATAATGAAAGTTTCCATTGTTGTCTGTGTGTTCCTAGAACTTTTTGGAAGAATTACCTACAGGTAGGGTGTATCCAACATGTACATCATCAAAGATAAGTTTACATTTTATTCTTGGACCCTCTTGGGACCCCCATATGACCTTACGCCCTTTATTTTGTCCTCAGATTGGTTAAAATGGTAGCTTCCAACCGCGCCATGTATTTTCACCAGAAGTTCTGCTCACACTGCCAAAGGTTCCCCGGTTTACAAACTTGGCTCACTCGACAGTCGCCAGGCATCGTCGAGGTAATTCTATATTCGTTTTATAGCTTTAGAAAGAACACCGCAGAAGGAAGCGAGGATATTTATAATATGGCGGAAAAATAATGAAATAGTCTCGAACAGGTAATTTAATTTAAAATTGTATTGCGTAAAGTGATTTAAACCCTTATGGTTACTTCAGCGGAGTTATTTGTAATCTTATAAAAGCGAAGTTGAAGTTTAAGTAGTGTAGCCTAGTTTAGATTGCTCTCTAAGTTTTGTTCACACTTCCGGAGCCTGGCTTCGTCGAGATTAGATTTAGTTCGCAGCGCCAAACTACCATTACGTTGATGGCCTCCAACCTTGCCAAAATTTCCATCAATACTTGCTTATACCTACTGCTAGAGTCTCAAGACCTGGCTGCCCCACTGGCCACTGTCCTTGTAGCACAAAATAAACTAGTGGCTCTGTGAGCTGTAGACCTCGCGAGCAGAGCTTGAAATAACATGGTGCTAAGAGCTTTAAATACACCGTGTTTTTTTTTATTTCCGTTAATTTCAAGGGTGCATTCCTGAGCTTAAATCAAGTAACTTTCTCAAAGACACCGATGTTCTAATTAAGTCCATTTCGGAGATAATCCATAATTTATTTTTTTACTATAAGGCCTCTACAAGCGTGTACACTTGCCTTAGGGCCGGCTTACATATTGATTAGTGTTTAGAATGAGTTCATACATTTGCTACTAAACTTAAGTACAATCTCGGTCGATTGATGTACGAAATGACATTGATATGTCACAGATTTCAATTGTTTGGTTGAGTTAAATGTAATGCCCGTGTTACAACAACGCTATATGCTACATTTAATTACTTTTTAAACAAAAAAAAAACAAAAAAGAAAACAAAAAAAAATTTTTTTTTTGAAAATTAACTATGCCATTTAGTTCTTATAAAAGTACTTAACTATACCCCGAAGTTAACGGAATTCAATAAAAACACGGTGTATAGTAAATTAAAGAAAAACAATACGAAATTTATGTGTAAAAAAATACAAAAAGTTATAATATCCCAGCATACAATTACTGGGGATCGAACCCAGACCCTCTGTGCAAACAGAAAAAGCGAACGTTTACAAACTGAGCCAAATAGTTCTTAGATGGATTGACGAAATTTAGCTACTCCTTCTCAAATTAAAATTAGTTAAAATTAAATATCTAAATACCGCCTAAACCAGCGATAATTTTTTTCTGCATTTTTTGCTATTAACTCTGTAAACATGTCTCAAAAAGAAAAAAGTCTTATGATATCGATACGACTATTTGTTTAGGCGCCAGGTATCACGACTCCGCCAATTTTAAAAATTTCCAAAAACCGGATTGACAAAAATTTTTTATTTAGTCATAAAATTCGGTCACAAAATTTCACGAGAATCGGTTAAGAATTGCGACCTGTAGAGGAGAACATCCGGACATACGAAAGCAAAATGCCCGAGTCAAAACGTAGACCTTCGCTTCGCTTCGGTCAATAATAAGTACTACCGTACAGAAAGCACACTTCCTACAAAACCGAAGTTTGACAGCGATTCAGGGATGAATCATGCTTTTCTAATGTACGGCACTATCCCTTTCGGATATTTAGGGATGTCAAAATTAAAGTCATAATCTTATCTGTGGTCGTGCATGCAACGGGACGTCAAGTTGTGCCAACCCTAATAATTACTCGGAGCAATGCTGGGCCGAACGGAGCCAAGAATGCCGGAATGGAGGCGTACTTTCAATACGTAGCTTTGTATTTACGCCTCAACAAACATTGAAAATAACTGCTTTGGATTATTTTTTCTAAACAACTGCAAATAAATATTCGAATGATATTAGTATAGATGATCAAGCAAATCTAGTCAGTAGAAAAAGGCGCGAAATTCAAATTTACTATGAGACGATATCCCTACGCGCCTACATTTTTCAAATTTGCCGCCTTTTCCTACTAACAAGATCTGCTTGACCAACTATATTTTGGAAATTCCTAATCTTGGCTGTAAGATACCCCATAAGCGCTTTGCAGGTTATATAACCGTCTGTTCCATTATTCCTATTAAAGTTTCTTTCAGCTCGTGGGCGTCTTTGTAGCATTTGTAGCGCGTAACGCGTATTTCAAAGCATTACTCCTACACAGTTTCTAAAAGCATCATTCTTTTCACTGTCAAACTTGTATGACGTAAATGCGAGGGTTAATAATGTGCTTTTAGTTACATAATCCTTTTCTTTTTAGTGTCATATAATAAACTCTGTATGTAGGACTGTAGGTACATATATTGTGAGTAGGTAGATTGAACCACATATCGTATATTTAACTGAATACAGAAGATTTCTTCTGTAAAAAAATTCACAGATTTCGTGCCTCACACGACTATCGAGCACATTGGAAATGAATCTACGGAATTCGAAAAAATATTGTCGATGAGCGACGAGAAAGTCTGGATAAGGAAAAAGTTACGAAATAAAACTACAACGTTGAATGATAATTATTTTATTCTTAGACTAACACAAGTATCCTGGACATAACGCATGTGAACAAACAAATTGCAAAATTTCCACACGCGTATCCAAGTTTGAATAATTGTCGCCGTGGCGCATAAGTATAGGTACATATTTCATTTTTCGATTAATAAGCAGGATATATTAATGTTCAAAGTACAAGAAAATTATTACACGGCAAATCCGTAGTCAACTCGAGAAGTGGTGATCGGCAGCGGCCCATTTGCTGCAAGATAAGAAATTTTCTTGACAGCAGTTTGACGCGACGAGAGATGACCATAACAGCGTTTGTCTATGTTGCACCAAACCTGAGTTCCGCTAGGTACAACCAGGGTTCAGCATCAGCTCTATCTTGGGTACTACTCTCCTAAGTGCTCATCAAGACGAGTCGGATGACCAATACAGCGTGTGCCTATGTTGCAACAAACCTGAGTTCCTTTAGGTACAGCCAGGGTTCAGCATCAGCTCTATCTTGGGTACTACTCTCCTAAGTGCTCATGGAGACGAGTCCGATGACCAAAACAGTGTGTGTTTATGTTGTATTAAACCCGAGCTCCACTAGGTACTGCCAGGGTTCAGCATCAGCTATCTGCTAGCAGCCGCCAGCAACATGCTGAGGTGAGACCATTTCGTGGCACTTTTTCTTTTTTATGTTTCTCTGTATAAGTTTTTATTTCCTCTCCCTCTCCCTCTCCCTCTCCCTCTCCCTCTCCCTCTCCCTCTCCCTCTCCCTCTCCCTCTCCCTCTCCCTCTCCCTCTCCCTCTCCCTCTCCCTCTCCCTCTCCCTCTCCCTCTCCCTCTCCCTCTCCCTCTCCCTCTCCCTCTCCCTCTCCCTCTCCCTCTCCCTCTCCCTCTCCCTCTCCCTCTCCCTCTCCCTCTCCCTCTCCCTCTCCCTCTCCCTCTCCCTCTCCCTCTCCCTCTCCCTCTCCCTCTCCCTCTCCCTCTCCCTCTCCCTCTCCCTCTCCCTCTCCCTCTCCCTCTCCCTCTCCCTCTACCTCTATTTCCACCACCACAAGAATGCATAGATTGTCGAATAGTGCGTTATCTACGCCCGTCTCAAACAGGATAGATAGAGTTAGACCAAGAAAAATCTGCAGCGATTTTGAAAGCCCACGCAGTGCAAGTGTTATTCTGCCGTCATAATCCCGATAATTCACAACAAACACCGATAACGAACTCTGCGAAACATGAAGTCATAAATGTCCTGTGAAAAATGTCGTTCTGACTTTTTGACTATTTTAAGGTTAGGCTACAGGGCAAACCCTTAACCCGATCGTCTTTGTTTTAGGCTCAAATTGTAGCTGACTAAATTGTCCAGAGCCGTTTTTCTCAAATTTTTGATATCATTCTTCGTTTCCAAATTATCGAGCACCAAAATCAAAAATTCGGAAAAAATTGAATTTTATTTTCACTCTTTCGACCATAACTTTTTTTGTTTTTGACTTTCTCGAATAATTATTTTTGCACCTTACAGCTCTCATGATTATGCGTCTTTTGAGCCTATTTTTAATATCATATCTTCACAACTTTCCCAGATATAAGGGGATCGCACTTTTTCGTGAAATCGGACCGTATACTGGAGCGAACGAAAAGACATTTCCAATGTCAAAAATAAAAGATTGATTACTGAGATACTACACAGATACTACACACTTATACACACACTCTTATCATCCCGTAGACAAAACATACACAAACAGCGTAGTGATGCATGCCTTGTCGAACCAGATTTTATAACTCGTTACTTGACATTTATTATCTTATAAAGCACGTATAATTTTCATTCAAGAATTATACGCGCCCTGAAACCTCAACTTTATTCAACCAGATAAGCAGATAACAATCCGGAACTCGCAAACTTTCATTAGCGCCTAAGCAAACCCGCTCCAAATTTAAAAGACCATAACCCCCCTTTGCAAATTAATATCAGCGCATAATTGTCCAAAGTGGCTCAGTTAGGCGCCCCTATAATTACTAACCGATTATAGGGGGGTTAAATTCGTTAAGACCTCGGCTGTCACACGCGGGGATCTCAATGTCGTTTGAAATTGGAATAGCAAAGTTGGTGCAGCGCAAACTTTGTAACAAGACTGACGTTTAAGTTTCCGTTGTAACACGGTTTTCGTAAGTTGGCCCTGAAGTTGTACGACCACATACGATTCTAAAATCTTAAATCAAATTACTCATAAGACATTGTTACTCATTGTAGCTGCAAACTGTGATATATGGGTCATATATATCGCTTCTGGTAATTTATTACGTTTCCCTCTAGAGAAAAGCGTTATTGAACTCGAAACAAATTATCTTGCGTCTGTTTCAGTAAGCAGGGCGCGAATCGAGTTTCGCGCCAATTTGCATGTGACAATGAGGCCTAAACGGAACGAGATGTCGCTCAAACGTTCTGGCTCCTTATTCCTTCTGCTTGTACGATATAAGATGTACTTCGACACGAGTAACTAGAGTAAAAACATAAAAGAGATAAAAGTACCATCGTTGATAAAAGTACAATGATACTATCGTTGACACATTTAGTAATTTGACTGAGCATTTTAAAAGCTTCTTACACCGAAATAAGGTTATTATCTATAGATAATTAAAAGCGTTGTTAACAACCTACAGATATTTTCTATGTAGACAGTTGAAGGTCGTACATCGGGCTATGATATCTCCCTGATGTGACGTTTTTTTTTCGGCTGATAACCCATCAGCTTTGTGTATCACTCAATGTGTACAGTACTTTGTGACTATTTCTAGTCCAATTTGTCGAGCAACTGCTCCAATTAGTCCGCGAACTGAGCGCACCTGACCAGTTGAATAACCATTTGGTTAATTAAAAGAGTTGTTACCAAGATATATAACCCGTAACACGATAATAATATCGGCCGTATTTTTCTTCTTATCGAATTACGCGTACTCAAAACTCGTACTAAACTTTATTGCACAAAACATAAAAATAATATCCCATATAACCATTCCAGTCGCAGAATCACAAAGTGGTAACTAAATGTCAGATGTGTCGTAACAGAGTCCACACAATGTGTCTAGAATTGTTTCGAAACAAAGTGTCGTCGCCGTGTCTACACTTTTCCGTAACAAGGTGTCGACACATTTGTGTGCACTTTGCGTGCGGTTTGCGACTAAATCTGACAGCAAATTTGTGACAGCAAATGTCAATATAAAATACCTCTTGAAAACCAAGGTTTGTCAAACTACTATTAGTGTCTCGTGTGCTCGTAATTCTAGTAAGTCATCATGGGCAATGCAAATGATAATAATCGACCGAAACCATATAAACACCCAACACCCGTCAACCTTTTACAGAAAAGTTTTTAAAGAAATTCAATAAGCTACTTAGGTCAGGCAACGAATGCTCCAAAAGTTGTAGAGGGAAATGCTCGGAACACAATTTTTGACTCCGTAACTCGGTTTGACAAGTTAGGAGGTGAACATATCAAAAGTCCCCGGCCGTAGCCCTTGAGCGGGGGGGAGAGAGGGGGCTTTGAAGGTCCCATTTTCCCGTTTTTCGATTATATCTCGGAAACTATGCATCTCAGCGACATGGCCACTTATACAAAATGAAAGGTAATTTAATTTGTTACAAGTTTATTCCGTCAATTTTTTCGATATGTTGAATAGTTTTTGAGATATCCGCTCTTGAAAGTTTATTTAGGGCTCTCAATTTTATCTTGATATATCTATATCAGTGAAGGTGCTAGGCCGTGTTTGGTATCGTTTTCGTATAAATCTGGGGTGCTGAATCCATTTAAGATGTCACATTGACACCATTCCACAAAATAAAAATAAATCTTTTTAGGGTTCCGTACCTCAAAAGGAAAAAACGGAACCCTTATAGGATCACTCGTGCGTCTGTATGTATGTCCGTCTGAATACACAAAATAGTTCTTTACCTATAGATGACAGGAAAACCTATTAGAAATGTGCAGTCAAGCGCGAGTCGGACTTAATGTACGGAACCCTTAATACGCGAGTCCGACTCGCACTTGGCCGGTTTTTTTGAAACTCCTCTTGACGCTTAACCGCTGAACCGATTTCGTTGAAATTTGGTATAGAAATAGTTTGCGTCCCGGACAGGACATAGGATAGATCTTATAACCAAAATCATCTTTTGAAGGTGTGAAAAGTGGCGTGGAAATTTGTACGGGAAATCAATAACCGCTGAACCGATTTATATGAAATTTGAGATGGTCTACATCTTTGATTTAGTTAAAAATGATAAAAAAACATGACTTCAAACCTAAACTTAAACAGTATTAACTTCAAGAAGTCAATTCTGAATTCCCACCTACACCTCATTTCACACCTTTAAAGGATGATTTTTGAGATAACTTATTATGTCCTGTCTCGGGACTCAAAATATATGTGTACCAAATTTAAATTAAAACTGTTCAGCAGTTTAAGCGTGAAGAGGAGTTTAAAAGAAAGTATTTTAATAAGTTTATATGTTTTTACTTCGGAATGGTGTCAATGTGATACCTTAACTAAATTTGGTACTGCGAATTTATACGAAAACGATACCAAACATGGCCTCGTAGCTTTACTGTTGTAGAAGTCAAAATAAAATTGAGAGCCCTAAATTCTTATTACTTGGCCAAACTTGTGTAGAAGGAAAAGGTAAAATAAAAGTCTTCGGCAGGAATATAAGACACAAATATATTTTTTTTTGCGTTACTATTTCAATCATCAAATATAAACATACCTTGATTATATTATTCTAGTGAGATCCTCATAGATAAACAAAAACATTTACTTAAAAAATTACAAGGTCGAAATGTCACGGAACTTTTTTTTTTTTTCCTTTATTAAGGGGCTTTTTCGATTGAACGAATATGTCACCCCATAAAAAACAGACTTAATTAACAAAGTTAAAAGAAAGTAAATAGCTACATCTAGTTTAATTACATCACACATTTCTGTCCCTCAGACCGCACTTAACAATATTTAGTACCTTTTCAACAACCTCAGACATGGGGTTCGAAAGGTAGGTATTACATAACCCAATGGAACTGTCATTGTCATGAAATATCTGTCTTCTAAGTCGCTCATTTCGGACACACTCCATTAAAATATGATACACATCCTCGACGCGATTACATAAGGTGCATAATTCCGAATTCACTTTACGCATGAGGTAGGCGAACTTATTCAATGGAATGTGTCCAGAGCGCAATCTCAATAATAAAACTAGATCCTGCCTACACAACACACTATTATCAATCCAAGGAGAATTAAAGGGTTGTGGCTGTATTGTCTTATACCAAATACCTTTGTCCCTAGATCTCTCGTCGAAATATTCCTTCCACAATTCGCGACACTTTAATTTGACTAAATGTAAACAGTCATTATTGCCCCCATTAGATATGAGCGCCGCGCCGGCGCGCCGCCGCCGCCGACAAAATTTACGCGCCGCCGCCGCCGACGCTGCGCTATCGGCGTGGCATCGGCGTGACCTTGTTAGATACTACTACTTTCAGAATCAGATAATATATATTTTATCTAGTTTATATCTTTAACGGCGCCAGTCTGAATAGCTTATAGACATTCAAAAGGTATTTTAGGTCCATATAATTCTAAAATATCGATGGTAAATTCAAACTTTTCTGTTTGGTAACCGCGCTACTAGTGTTAGAGCAACGAAATGACTAATTTTGCCAGCTGGCTAGCTCATCCGTCATTCACCGCGAATTCAATTATTGCAAGCATGGTTTAAATGTCTTAAAAAGGTGTAAAAGGGGGTTAATTTCAGATATTAAGCGTTTTCACACCCAAAGGTCCGGCCGTTGGCTTTGCACGGAAGGCATCGGAAACGGAATCAGGTCTCATTTTAAGCTTGGCCATTGTTCAAATTTCAAGCTTTGCTCTCTCGCAGACCAATCTTTGGCCTCGCATCGCTCGCATAGAAGTAAGCCACTATCTGAACCTCCAAGTTTTCGGCCCTGTTTGGAGCGTAACTTTTGGCCTCGCTTTTAAAATGCTTGGTTCTTCTCCAATCTTAGCTCCACTGCAGCACGGCCTTTGGCCTCGCACGAATGCACCTACAGGAGAGCCCCAGAGGTCTTTAACACTGTGGCCACGGTCTTTATCGGCCTTCGGTCTTGCTTACACTGGACCAATTCCAAGCTCTGCCCTCTTGCAGCTTGGCCTTCGGCCTCGCACAGAAGCGCGCCGTAATCGGCACTCAGCGCATTCGGCCGTCAGCCAAGCTCACACTTGGCGTTCGATTCTAAGCTGTATGCTTACCTGCAGCTCAGCCTCTGGCCTCGGATGGGAAGGCGTCGGAATCTGGTCTTCGGTGTTAGGTGGAGCTCGGCCTTGGGCCTCACTTTTTGACATAAACTGGTTTGTTGGGTCGATATTGGTTAATAACGGAGCTTGATTTTCCTCACTTCGGCTCTTTGGACAGTCGACCAGATGTTTCCCTGATACAGTCAATCCGCTACTTTTTACTTAGCACAATAGATAAGGGCCTCGCAAAGATCTTCCGGCCAGGGCCTCGCCAAGATTAAGACCGCCTCTGATGCCGCTCGATGCCGTTTATACTATATAAAACTTTTTTCGTACCTTTATTCAATAAATTTTGCTTGCAATTGAAAAATGCACTTATTTTATAACTTTCTTACAGCAAAAACGTGTAAATTCGGTAAAATTTTGGTTTGAATTCTTTTTTCATTAATCAAAGGTGTTTCAAGGCCACGCCGCCGATTCGCCGCCGCCGCCGACCGATTTTGACCGGCGCGCCGCCGCCGGCTAAATGCCTATCGGCGCTCATATCTAGCCCCCATATAATGTTTCAAGTGAAATTCAATGCCATCGCTGCATGCCTGTTTTGCTAATGCATCAGCTGTCTCATTGCCACTTATACCTACATGCGATGGAATCCATTGCAATATTATAACTTTTGCCATAGATTTAGTAATATGTGAAAAATATAAACTTTTATGACAAAAAAAATCTGGACACAATTTAAGAATCACCCAATTGCGTCGAGGAATCATCTGTATTTTTGCATGTTTCATTACCTCCTCGCTTCTTTTTTGTCCTTTGTATTCTGTAGCAATTTGTTAGATCTGAAAATAAAGATAACTTGCGTCGTCACGGATGTCGATTTATAGGTTTTAGGGAGTGCAGAATTCGAAAACGATGATCATTTTGTAATCCAAGATGGCGGCTACGTATTTTGTCATAAAAGTGGAATCCAAAATAGTCATCATTTTCGAAATCTGCGCCCCCCAAAACCTATAAAACGACACCCATGACGACTTTTATGACAGTGCATGGCCGCCATTTTGGATTCCAAAATGGTCATCATTTTCGAAAGCGGGGCCCCCTAAAACCTATAAAACGACATACATGACGACTTTTATGACATAGTGCATGGCCGCCATCTTGGAATCCAAAATGGTCATCATTTTCGAAATCTGCGCCCCCTAAAACCTATAAAACGACACCCATGACGACTTTTATGACATAGTGCATGGCCGCCATTTTGGAATACAAAATGGTTATCATTTTCTAAATCTGCGCCCCCCAAAACCTATAAAACGACACCCATGACGACTTTTATGACATAGTGCATGGCCGCCATTTTGGATTTCAAAATGGTCATCATTTTCTAAATCGGGGCCCCCTAAAACCTATAAAACGACATCCATGACGACTTTTATGACATAGTGCATGGCCGCCATCTTGGAATCCAAAATGGTTATCATTTTCGAAATCTGCGCCCCCTAAAACCTATAAAACGACACCCATGACGACTTTTATGGCATAGTGCATGGCCGCCATTTTGGATTCCAAAATGGTCATCTTTTTCAAAATTGGGGCCCCCTAAAACGTATAAAACGACATCCATGACGACTTTTATGACACAGTGCATGGCCGCCATTTCGGATTCCAAAATGGTCATTTTTTTCGAAATAGGCACTCCCTAAAACCTATATATCGACACCCATCTCGACTTTTATGACAAAGTGTTTTGCTACCATCTGCATGCAAGACATTTCTATTATTTTTACGTACAAAAATGGCCCCCTGTCAACTTTCAATCGAGATTTAATCGATAATTTATTCGATTAATATTCAGATTAATTCAATTTCAATCTATGTTAGGTCGACTAAACTAATCGCGATTAAAATTTGAGAATTAACTTTTTTTATTCCATTAATTAGTCGAATAAACAGTTAATCGATTAATGCCCATCTCTGACCACGGCATTTTTACACTTTGAGAATATCTGAAAACAAATCAACACAAGGAGCCATTTTGCAAATCCAGTAACATACCAGTAACTTTGTTATTACTTTTGACAGCGCGTGTCATGTGTCAACACAGAGTCGACACAAAGTCGAAACATTTGTGACTGCAATATTTCTCAGCCTTGAACCATATTTATACATCATAATTAACAAGTTTCGTAGTATGTAAAGCGTTATTTCTGTTATTTAAGTATAGTATACGCATCGAAGTACTAAAAATGCTTCAAATAATATAGTTATGAACACAGGCACTGAGAAGTAAACAATTTCATTTCCGGCTAAACTAAAACAATGTGGTGGCGCGTTGATTATATTACACTTAGTTTATCAAATCACTCGAGCAGTTTAATTCCCCATAATAATTTAAGTCATATTGTAATATAAATGCAAACAATATATAATTACGTCTTGTAATCCGTTTAAGAGATGGCGTATTAATGTCACTTATTTTTATTTAAGTATTTTTCCATCTGACAGTTTCCATTTGACAGGAACAAAATGAACGAATGAACGAATGATTTTGGCATAAAGTAGTCGCAAACCCGAAACAATGTGTGCACACGGCGACCACACTTTATGTCACTTGTCATGTGTGTCATGTGTCGACCCTTCCCCATTTCTGGTAACTGTGTCGACACGGCGACGACTCTGCGACTGGAATTGTGACCGAAACAGATGGTGTCGACACAAGATGTGTCAACACCGCGTCGTAACGGCGACTGGAAATGGTTGTATGGGATACAAATGGCGGACTTGCCTAATGGCATTCTCTACCAGTCAACCATCGGGCCAAACAGAGACATGTAAAAATGGTGCAAGGAGAATAGAGGAATTTATTTATTTATTGCTAAGCCCTGTAGAACAAATGATAAATGAATGAATGATATCATGCTTTTATTCGAAACACACATACACAACAATATTATTAAATAGGCTTAAATCTAGGTAAATTTGAAGTTACAGTGCTGCGAGTGATTTCAGAAAAGGATAACCAAATCCTGTTTGAATGAGTGAATGAGATATTAATGTGGTGGTGTGGTCGCAGATTGATGAAGAACAAATCAGAATTCGTATTTATAAACTGGTTATAATAGTACATTATTGCAGAGGCCGGGAAAGGGCAATTCGTGGATGAGTTTCGATTTTGTCGGACGACGCGAAGCGGAGTCCGACAAAGAAGACGAATCCACGAATTGCTATTCCTGCCGAGGCATATATAGTGCTTTTCTCCAAACATGCGAGGAAATAAGGTAAAATAATTATTTAAGCATGAAGCATCACTCAAATCGAACCTTCACATCAAAATGTCAAGTCAAAAACTATTTCCCTCTTTAATACATTTTTAAAAGTTAAAGGCACAAACTTATTCTGCCATTCAGTACCATTCAATATTCGTTCATTCAATATAATTGTGCAATATAGTTGGTCAAACTAATTTGTCAGTCAGTAACTTCGAGCAACACGGAAGGGAGGCGGCATTCGCACTATTTCCCCTCTGCCGAGGTACAAGATTAGCGCGTCAATCTAATCTAGCGCGGGTAATAAAACTAGTTGCACTTGGATTTTTCACTAGACCGAGTCTAGACGCGCGCGTGAACACTGCTGCACAAAAATGCCTGTTTGCTCGGTTTTTTGTTATAAAAAGAGGTCGGGGACATCAAATTTACAAAAAGAAAGTGTTACATTTCACATGTAATATTTTTGTTTACATATCATACGTTTAATTACATTCAAACACAATTATTATATTTTAGTCTCATGTAATTGTTGGATTTATCGATTTTGCTCGCTCAGTACAAATTGCGGATCGGTCGAGCGACAAATCCGACTTCTCATCTCTCAGAATACAATAACATCTTCTTCTTCTTCTTCGTCTTCTTCATTACTGAAGGTCGTGCCTGTCTTGAAATGCCTTCACCGAGGCCTCGACGAGCTGCTTCCATTTCACCCTGTCTTCGGCTTGTCTAAGGGCAGTAGTGACAGTAAGTCCTGTAATGTTCCTTACTTGATCGGACCAACGGGTGGGTGACCGTCCTCTCGGCCTCTTGCCATCCACTTTTCCACAAACAACCAGTTTCTCCAGGTTATCTGGCTGCCTTCGAGCAATATGTCCAAAATAGCCCAGGACTCGTTGGTAACAGATTGTGGATAGTCTGGATTTGATCCTGAGTTGGTTGAGAATGGATTTGTTGGTTCGTTTTGCTGTCCACGGTATGCGCAACATTCTCCTCCAACACCACATCTCAAATGCCTCAATTCTTATCCTGTCTATTGCCCGTATTGACCATGACTCCGAGCCGTAGAGAAAAATTGAAAACACTAAAGACCGCACAAGTCTCATCTTGGTGTCATTGGAGACGTTTCTATTCCGCCAAATTGTGTTCAATTTGCTCATGGCGCCTTTTGCCATCTGTGCGCGTCTTCGAATTTCTTTCTCACAGCCGCCCTCATTGCTGATGAGTGAGCCCAGGTAGACAAACTCTTGTACACATTCGAGGTCCGACAGTTCACCAGTCCGTACAAGCAATCCAGCTCGATCAATGACCATGATTTTGGTTTTCGATTTGTTAACCGAGAGCCCTACCATTTTGCTTTCACGCTCTACCCTCCTAAACAATTCGGCTAGTTCCTGTTCTGAAGAAGCAAACAATGTTGTGTCGTCTGCATAGCGAAGGTTACTGATCTTGTGACCACCTATTGAGATGCCTCCCTCCCAGTCCTCTAGGGCTCTTCGCATTATATATTCGCCGTAGATGTTGAAAAGAAGCGGTGATAGAATGCATCCCTGGCGGACACCCTTTCCTGGTTTGAAAGCACCGGACACAACATCATTGATCTTGATGCTCGATTCTCCATCTTCGTACAAACTACTAATCAATGCTATCAGATGCAGAGGGACGCCCATTTCTTGCATACATTAACATTTCTTGCATACAATAACATACTTCAACGAAAATGTGTTAGTGTGCGTGTTGTGACACTTGTCACTCGTCCGTACACAAAAAGAGATCGAGGTTTGCAAGATTTGTCTTTGACGTGTGTCATTTTCTATGTATTTGTGTGGTCATTACAGATTGGATTTTGTATGTAAGCGTGTGAGAAGTGCGACTGTGTGCACCTTTCCGCCCGCGAAAAATGGCAGAAAGATTTGTACGGTGAGATATCGCTTGGGTCCCTCCCTTCCGATGTGTCGGAAGCCGGTGTTGCTCGAAGGTCAGTAAGAACCAGGAAAACTATACCCATCCTTTTCTTTTGGGTGCTAGTACTAGTGTAAGACAAAGATAGTATGATTCTCTTTGTCTATGATTGAAATGAGAAAGTCCTTTGACAAACTATATAAGCTTTATGAACACCGATGAGATCCTTCAAAAAATATAAAAATAATCTTTGATTTTATTAAGCAGTATTCGCACGATCATACACGAGCACAACGGTCTTGTACGAACGAGAAAAGTAAGGTCGTTTATCTTATTATCTCACTCTATCCTATAGCTTGAAATGATAGCTGATCGGGACGTGTAGACGCGGCTCGCGGTTATAATAATTGGCTGTTTGCGTTTTTATTTTTAAAAAGTATAAAACACTACAGTAATAAGTTATTACTGTAGTGTTTTTTTACTTCCCGTCCGCTAGAGCAGGACAGCGATAGTTTGATTTTTTTTTATTAGAGTTTGACAATAACGAAGAACTTCGCGTACTATTTTTGCTACAATAAGGTGAACATTTCCGAGCATATTGGAGAAAAGTATATTACCAAATAAATTATAATTTCGAAAACGTCATATACTTACCTACACAGCTCTATTGCAATGTGTTGTGTGATGGTAAAGGAATATTTTGTTTCAGCCCATGTTGATAGCGCGGCGCGAGTACCCGTTCCATAGATGGGAGCCGCTCTACTTCGGCACTCGAAAGGAGCCGTGGTACAGCGAGTCGCTCTCGTGGGAGGGACGGCAGGACAAAATGACACAGGTATTTTATACTGTTATCACATCGTTTAGCTGTTTTAGGGTAACTTGCACCATTCCACTAACCCGTTTAACCGGTTAAACCTGGAGTTACCATGGTTACCAGTACAATTTGATGTTGGGTTAACGGTTTAACCGCTTAACCCTGGGTTAGTGGGATGGTGCAAGTGGCCCTTCCTTAGTCGAGGCACTAAGGGGTAAATTCACGATCTACGCGGCCAAAAGTCGATTTATCAAAACAATAAATACCTCTGCGATAACAGCTACCTGCGGTAGAGGACCCTTTAGAGGCTAGATAACAACCCCTCCCACCCTCGTATGCACTTTCTAATTCGTTTCACGTCAGTCGGAATTTGATCGTGTCACTTCGTGTATGTTACTTGTTCTCGGCGCTCTTAGAAAAGCAAAACTTTGACGGTGTGGTTTATTGTTTTTAAGAGATCAAGAGTGAAAAAAATCATGGATTCTGAAACAGCAGGTTAGTAATTTATAAGCAAAAATAAAAATATGCTTTATTTATTTGTTTTTGAGGCTAGGTTAATGCTCTGAAAGAGAGACTGTTTTTGAGCGTCATTTTTCGCAAAAAATAAACTTCACTCGTTAATAAGTAATACAATAGGGTGAGATCGAGCAGAATTGTTAACGACATGTTATAGTCTATTGTTTTGGTTATTATAATTTAAAAAAAGACTTTCCGCATGCTTCCGCCAAATCATAATTTTTATACTTTAAAAATAATCCGCCATTTTACTCAAAAATAAACTTTTTTTTGTATTGAGTTTAATCGACATGTTTATTTGTTTTAGATGTACCAAATACGTCAGAAATGAAGATCGTGACTAGAAAACACATATTTTATCTCTTCAAAAGTAAAAATTTACCTACATTGGAAGAAAAACTGTGTTCCTTAAGAGATCAACCTTTTTCTCATGAAGGCTGCACTAATGAGCAAATAGAATTATTTAAAAGCAATTTTGCTTATTTCAAGTCAGAATTTAAGACTAGATGGAGTAAAGCTCAGTATAAAAAAGACAGATTCATAAAAAACAATAATTCTTGGCTAGAAGGCTCTTTCGCGATTCCCGTTGCTGAAAGTCCGTTGTTTGTAGATATGCCAAAGGCAAATTTCGGCAACACGAATGATGGAAACACCAGCAGTTTGATGATCCAAAATTAGCATCAGATATAACTGGAATCAGTTACGAGCTGATATATAGATTAAAAGCAATTTTAGAGACGATATCAAGCTGCCACAAAATTGACTCTGAAAAATACGACAGTTACGCAAAGGAAACAGGAGAACTATATATCAAATTATACGGATGGCATCCCATGACGCCCACGATGCATAAGATACTAGTCCATGGTGCTGTTATTATAAAAAAATGCGTTACTACCCATTGGACAGCTCACTGAAGAAGCTGCAGAAGCGCGTAACAAGCATTTCCGATCTTATCGACTTGATTTCGCAAGGAAGTTTACGAAAGAAAGCTGCAACACGGATATTTTAAATCGCTTACTTTTGAGTTCCGACCCCTTACTGAGCTGCAGGAGAAAAGTAAAAAAAACGAAAGCACAGTACTTTCCTGCCAGAGACGATAGAATTGCTATTGCCTGCCGATCCGAACCCAGAGTGCTCTTCCGGAAGCGAAGAAGAAAACATCATAGCAGAGACTGTAGCTTAATATGGCAACTGAATAAATTATTATACACATTTTACTATATTTTTAATTTTTTCCTCTTTTGTGCAGATGTCGAAATTTTACATATCAGTAGAATTTTGAAAAAAATACCCTATAAATTAAAAAAAAATATCATGAAACAGTTGTTTCAACTTCGTAAAACGTTAAAAAATACAAAAACCCGCAAAAATAATTTTGGCCCCGTAGATCGTGAATTTACCCCTATGTGCGAGGGTAACACTTCTCGAATTCTCGTACTACGAGAATATTTTTCGACTATAGATCGTCTTTTTAGCATTAGAAAAAGACTACGCAATCTTGACGGGTCTTTTAATTGACAAACGCTTTTTAAATATCAGTAACTATTACTTATGAAAGCAAAAGAATGAAAATAATCGTAAGTATATGATTTATAATTGTTACATATTTGCCGTGACTTATTTTTCAATAAAAAGACACGTCAAGATTGTTTATCTTTTTTCTAATGCTAAAAAAAACAAACTATAAACATGGTCACACTTAATACTACTACCTATATAATGAGATATATTCTCTCAATTCAGACTAAACAGTCTAGGTAGGCTAGGTAACTTCCCACTCTGCAAGTGAAGGCATGAGATTAGAGACTTAGGATTTAGTAGGTAGGTATCACATGACTGTAATTTATTACCGACCCAAATCACAGGATAGGGACAATGTCAGTAGGTAATTTATCTCCGGCCGTTTACGGATTCTTGACGCGTAACATTCGACATTTAAATTTCGGCTTCAACGGTTTTCCCAACTAATCCAGATCAATTCAGACTAGCTGTGCGGTGCCCTTTTAGCGTGCATGTACACTTGTATTATTATTGCGGCCCTGGTACAGTCAGCAGCAGAAGTTGCTAAGCGGGCGAGGTGTTCAAAATGATCTTGACGCAACTTTATTGTTAAGAAATTAAGAGCGTGTCAAGGTAATTTAGAACACCTCGCCCGCTTAGCAACTTCTGCTGCTGACTGTACCATCGCCCACTCTGTTAACTGTCCATCGGTGGACCTTATGTCTTTTGTAATAAGGTCCACCGATGTACAGTTAAAGGTGACAGTCCATTTCCAACGACAGCTGCACTACTGTTGCGATGTTACTGTCATTCGTTGTCTTGTCATTCATTTTACTATGGAAATTGACAATAACATCGACGTGTCGAAGCAGTAGTGCAGCTGTGGTCAGAAATGGAATGTTAACCTTTAGAGTGTGCTGTTTGTACGAAGGCAGACTAATCTATAAACATTCACTTTGCCTAGATGCTGGAGCTCTGTCTGCAAGAGTACCGGCTGGTTGTCCTCGATGGAGGGTTCCTATGCCACGCGGCGGCCCGCGCGCCAGCGCGTCATACCCGCGCCGAGCGCGCCAACACGCAGCAATACCATAAGATCATCGCTACGCTCAAGGCTCAGTACCCTGATCGACCTGCTTGTAAGCTGATGTGGGGATGTAACACTTGAGCATATTGTACGGCAAGATTTTCTGCAACAAGGGCACCAACTAGCAGCATGCTCATGAATCTCATGATCTTATATGGCCGCTATGCACGGCCCAGCGATTCATGTGGAGCTGCGATACCTGTTGACATGTTGATATAATTGATTGTGCTGGACTGTGGGTACAGTCAACGTTATTATATGGTGGTAGAAAAACACAGTACACTAACCTTTTTTGATATCGCTGAATAGTGGATAACCAAACCGTGATTTTAGTGTACTGTTTATGCTTTTACATTGTATAATAAGTAGGTATTTACATCCTTATAATAATGAAATGTGTATAACTTTGCCTAAATAAATTTGTCAAAAAATGCCGGTGCCGTTAAGTAGCCGGATTGTGAAGTCTGCAATGTATTTGTCGACCAATCTGTTTTTATAAGCCCGGAGACCTACAATTAGAAAATGAAATTTATTATGCATTATTTGCGATTGTTACATTTGTTTGCAGTGTTATCATTTAATTGTCTAAGTCATAACTGTCATAAGTATTATGTTAATTTAATGTTACACAGATCACGTTCTTGTCGGTCTGATAGCGAACTATTACAAGGATAATTTTACGGTGCTTTTAGTTATTCATTCGATCACTATTTCTATTTGTCACTTCGTGTCTTGTGCCACCTGTTTTTCTCACACTGGAATACGTAAATAGAAACACATCGATAACGAATGTCGCGCGCCGGTGCCGAACATATTCGCTAACTTAGTTTTACATAGTTTTGACACAATAATAAATAGGTATATGTAATTATGTATGTAGGTATTGTAGGCATAGGCACCTACATCTTGTAGTATTTATAAAATACATTTTGATGATTCAATATGGTTGTTTTGAACTTTGTAAGTAATTTGTAAATGAATGTTTTCACAACCCTGAAGGAAGATCAGCATTGTTCAAGAGGCCCTCTTTTATCGTATTATACTTCATTGCGTTTATTTCGATATATACAGGGTGATTCAGGAGACGTGAGCAGCGGGCTCAGCACGGTTCCATTTTTATCGACTATCACTATGCGCGTCCCTTTCGCACTTACATACTTGTTAGAACGTGACAGGCATGGTGACAAGGGATAAAAACGCGACCGTGCTAAGCCGCCAGGACTAATACTGCGCATTTCGTAGATTATAAGCAACACTTTCGTATATCAGTATTAGTGAGGTTAACGTTAATTTTCTAGTCACGTTGAGAAAAAAGTTATTAATTTATTTACGACATGCGTGGTCACCCTAAAATTAGAATACTAAACTACCGATATTCTGTGTCAAATTGAATGTCACCACTGTCATCGCGGTCTGGTTACTTTTGAAAACTCGTATCTCACTCAAGTTTGACAGTTTATTTTCTTCGTAATCAAAAATTAAAGAGGTTTTATGCTTATTAATTAGGTCTTGTAGGGTGACCATGATTGTAGAGGATTAAATTTGCCCTCACCAAAAAGTTAAAAAATAGGAAAAAGTGTGGTTGTTTCCCCTAAATACGACGGTGATCGATCAATTATCAGTTACTGAGTGTGCAGGATTAGTCCTGCTCACGTCTCATGAATCACCCTGTATGTATTTATTATACAAATATCTCTATACAGATCTAATTATTGTCACTGTAAGCTCAATAAAGTTTACGAGTATAGTGTGGGTATTAGACGACGATATGAACCTACATACAATAAGTATGTATGTACGATAGAGTTAAAGATCGAATAGTAGGTACATATAAAACATCTGTTTCCCAGGAAAAAATGCAATCAGCCTACTTTGTTGTCATTGAACATACCCATCACAAAAATAAATCAAATTCCGATACCGGTACTAAATACTTAGGTAGAAACATGTTTGATTGAAACTCACTGTACCGGAAATTTATAAGGGCCGCGAGTAATCTTGTCGCCTCTCGAAATGAACGGAAATGACTCTCTGATGGCGCCACGCGGGAGGCAGAACCAACAACCCTTTACGTAGTACATCAGCATCCAAAGTAGCGTATCGGACTATGCGTCAAAAGTATCTACCATTCTCTGATAGATCATCAAAATGAGATTTCGAAATTAAACTTTCGTGAGACATATATACCTACAGTCGCTATTGCCAATAGCGACAAAAAATTCAAGTGGGTGAAACCGTTGTCGTCTAAACAGTTTAAAATGGAAAAGATATGGCTAGGCACGATATACAGAACAATTAAACTGTTGAACGTGAATTGTCGAGATATTTTTTAAGGGTAGGTACAATCACTAATGATATAATATATGGTTGATAACTGTCGATATTGCAATAGGCATTATTAGTACATATAGTGTATAAAAAAAACAACGGGTTGCACTCCGGGAGTGCCGGCAGAAGTAAAAACTCAACGACATTGTAACTCAAAATATTAATAACATATAGTGCAAAATGTCTGCAGCACTATGTGTAATTGATGTTAACGCCATCTAGCGTTGTATCGTCGCATTACTTGAAACCCCTAAGCACATCACTGTAAGTACTACTGGTACTACAGTTAGGTATATTAATACCAGTTTGAGAGAATATCACTAGATGGCATTTAAATAAAAAACAATGACATTGTCCGTCACACATCACGCAAGCGCACTGCGCCGCCTAAATGAAACAGCAGGCTCAGGCATACATTTTCGCCGTGCGGTAGAAAGAGAGGAGAGACGCCTTACGCGTTACGCCTTACGCTGTCTCGAGTTTATCATTTTTTCCCCACCTCAAAAAGTGCACAGCGCCGCTAAAGAAGTTTTCACTTCTAAAAACGTGTCTTATTTAACCCGCGACGTAGCTTATAATTTTTTAACAGTTGGATATAAATATACAGCTATGTGTTGATATCAAAATAGTTACTAAAATGAGTTAGAACAGTTATAATTTACACCACTTCTAAGTTGCAATATTTTCAGAATGTCCTAGATCTTTAAATGGTGTGTCATAAATGTACCTAAGCCTACACACTGTAGGTAGGTATATGTATATATAACTGTTACCTGATCATATAGATTTACCAATGCTGGCGTGAATCGAATGAAAAAACGAATGACCTATATCATCCTGTAATTTTTTTTTCAAGATGTCGACATACCTAGGTAGAACGATAGATGATATCCAGCACTTAAATATTCAATGGTTACACGTCAGCTTTGGTCTTGATCGACATAAAATCGTCGGGTGACAAGCAAAAGTCACTAAGTACTATCAAAAAATTAAAGTAACAATGCACTTTATTACACTTGTAACACGGTTTATTGTCCAATAATTTCAATGGTGTTAGTTAGTGACTTTGCTTGTCACCCGACGAAATGGACCTGTAATTGTAATAAATTGAAGCTGTCAAACCATTCTTGAAAATCTAACTGTGATTATGCTGTTGTGAAACTTCATACGCTTGTTAATATCATATTAGTTTAAATGTTTGTTAATTATGTTATTCACTTTTAATCATACCAGATTTGGTTAATTTAGTAAAAGATATTTATTTGATAATTAGCTTTTTAGCTTTTTGAAACTGCTATTCTATTTCAAACTGAATACGTAATAAACTTATTGAGTATAATTCAATATAAGTAGGTAGGTATAATGCCTCAACTTTAAATCTCATACTTGTAATATATATATATATATTGGTGGGGCTATTGCGCTAAAAGGCCCCTTTAAGTAACCATTTAAACAGTTATCAATGTAAAAAGTACTACTTATACTTAATTCCGACAGATAGCTTGGTAATTTTGTGTTATACAATAAGATATTTTTAGACCTATTGTGCCCATATTCGATTTTATTAGATCGTATAATAAATATTACATGTAGGTATACTAGAATCACGTGCCGATAACTTCATATTACACAACGTCTTTTATCGAAGTCCTCGAGAAATGTAAATATAATACCTAAAAGGCACAATGACATGACAGTTCTATTAACGTACCTATATAATGGATACCAAGGGTATAAAGGGACATCAAAGTACCTCATATACGCAACATTGGACGTTATTTACGTAGGCGGCGGCAGTCTTGAAATGCCAGAAATAGAAATTGATAGACCCTGTATTCATGCCTTTCAATTTTTGCTTTGGATTCCCTAGACAGCAAAGTGTCTAGACAGTTTGGAATCGAAAAAGAGCAAGTTGTGGTGACAAAGGTAAATGTGACGTATTATTTGCTGTGCGTAGGTACCTAAGTGTAAAGGAGAAGAAGATTTACTAATACTCGTATATACATATTATTTACTGACATGCTACAAAGGTGCTCCGCAATTTTACAAAAAACATAGTTTTAAATATTTCAGTAGTATCGATAAAAAGAGATAAAAGATCTTAAAGCCGTTTACACTTACGTTGTTAATGATACGAATCCGATACCGCTAATGTCCTTAGTCTGGACGGCCAAGCCTCAAGGCTTTAAGTCTCGATCAATGCTAAACTTACATTGGTAGTGTTGTAATTAAGTCTTAGAACACTACCCTGACGAAGATGATGTTCGTATGTCAACAGCTTTGATGCTGGCGCTGTATCTATTTCCTAGATAAAATGAGTGACATTCGCCGCCGCATTACTGCCGCGATTATGAAGTTCATTCCGTCACTAATTTTATCAAGGAAATTGACAGATACCTACAGCGGGGCAACAACGACGCCGCAACAGTAATACAGCATTGACATACTTTAGATAAAGCAGAACCAACCCGACTCGGCGCATCGTATTCTATGGAAAGCATCACGTGATCGCCTGTCAAGTCATAAAAAAGTAAGCGCCGGAAGCTCCGGCCCGGACACGGCCCGGTCTAACGAGAGTCATCCTTATGACCCGAGTACTCACGAGTCTTACCCTACTCTCGAGCTAATGGAATATACTGCCTGTTTAGACACAAGACATTCGTCAGCGCTAGTTGCGAGTTACGGAAGTGAGTTACGAGTTGCGAGATGAAGGTTGCGGAAACTAATTCACAACTTGCCTTGTATGGCTGCCTAGTCCCTTATGCTGCACTGTATTCGTTTATTTAGTTACCCAAGCATATGGCAATATTTAACTAACGAGGGAATTATTATCAATAGCAACTTAATACTTCGATTCTCGCAGTGGAGGTCTGTGTTTGTCCTAGATAACTCATTACCTACTTTTTTACAAGTTTTTAAAAATATTCTACTTTCAATAAATACATAAAATTGTAAAATTTTAGTAGTAGTAGTAGTAATCACTTTATTGTACACAACACAGGTTTACAAAAATAAATTACAGTAATGGAAGTACAAAGGCGAACTTATCCCTATAAGGGATCTCTTCCAGGGAATTTTGACATGAAATGTAACCTAAAATTAAAACTACCTACAAAACTAAAACTAATACCTAAAAAATAAATAAAACATAGCATAGGTTAGACATGTGCGCCGCGCCGCCGCGCCGCCGCCGCCGACGATTTTTCCACGCTGCCGCCGCCGATAAATTTGACCGGCGTATAATCGGCGTGGAAAATTTTGATACCTATCGTGTCTTATTCCACGTTGCGTAGTGAGTAGATAGTGTCAGAGGTATAATTTAAAGATCCTTATGCTTTTTCGCTTATTATTTGCCAGTGAACCAAATTAACATCATTTTTAGGGTTCCGTACCCAAAGGGTAAAAACGGGACCCTATTACAAAGACTCCGCTGTCCGTCCGTCTGTCCGTCCATCCGTCTGTCACCAGGCTGTATCTCATGAACCGTGATAGCTAGGCAGTTGACATTTTCACAGGTGATGTATTTCTGTTGCCGCTATAACAACAAATACTAAAAAGTACGGAACCCTCGGTGGGCGAGTTCGACTCGCACTTGTCCGGTTTTTTGTCGTTGCGGTGTTAGCTGTGATAACGAATTAACAATTTAGCGTTAATTTAAACAAGATCTATATTTCATTTTCATTTCATTTATTTATTTGCCATAAATTGTATGTTTACATAAGATGGTACCATTTTACATGTCGTATTGTCTCAATACAATTTTACCAGATCGGTGTAGCATAAATTAAAATACAATATTTACAATAATAGCAAGCATGCAATTCATTCTATCTTACATTAAGTTTTATAAAGGACCTACTCGTTAAGGCTATACGGACACTAGTTCTAGTTTTTGGATCTCAGGTTATTATTTGATATTTTATTTATCGCACAGCTTTTTTGTAGAACGCATTTTGTTTTAAATCAATAGTCTCTTGCTTGTCAATTTAATCAGTGAACTAAAGTCAAGAAAATAGCAGGTTCATATCACCACGATTATAATTGCGTATTTTATGATTTCTTGTGTGATGCTGGTGACACGCATAAGGGTCATCATATGATACATAAATATGATTAGATTTATGTATCACATAATTTCATTTAAAATTACACAATTTCATTTAAAATTACACACGATCAATTCTTAGTCATTTTATGGTGATTATCAGCTTCTTTTACTTAACAATATATATTTCAATCAAAATTATAAAAGTCAGGTTAAAGCTTCGTAATAAGCTATACCTAAACAATCATACCTACTTATAGGAACTTAAATGACCAAGTATCATCAGTAAGCTAGCAGTAAAAAAAAACAAATATAACGGGACACTTCAAGGACATTCTGTTGAGCGAATCAACCTGCCAGAGACGTTAACTTTCGAAAACGATGACATCTTTATTTTTAAACATACTTTTATGTTAAACTTCAGTTCAGATAAATATAAAAGCTGGAAAGAGAAGGATTCTCAAGACAACGACCTAATGGAATCTATTCTAGATAAACTTTCTCCCACCAAAAAACGTGCAATCGAGCGTTCAATTTTCACGAAAACTAAAACAAAATCCTCCATTTGGGTCTCAGTCGTACCGACAAGGAAAGACCATTTTTTTGTGTTGTATTTTTGAATTCCGCTTACAAAGTAAGTAAAAATACTGCCTAAAATGTAGCGTTTAAAGTATCCTTTTTATTTTAATATTTAAACACACCGTTGGTAACAGTTAGGTTGGTATTGGTAATAAATGGTTCGGCAATAATTTAGAAAACACACATAATATGTTTTGGATAGCCTAGTATACTACTCAGAACGCTTTAATGTATAGTTTCTACAGCCACGTTCTCATGCAGTATCAAAAATTATGCCACGCCGATTTCACGCCGATCACGCCGCCGCCGCCGGTCAAAAACTCATCGGACGCCGCCGCCGATGATTTTGCCATCGGCGCACATCTCTAGCATAGGTGACCTAGCCCAATATGTATATATTAGGCTAGATCACCCAGGTCCGATCCCTGTGGAAGGGTTCCCATGAGAATGGCTGCGTTCCCCCTTTGGATGGCTATGCCAATCCGTTGGGCGAGGAACGAGCCAGCCTTACGGTCCCCGGTGACCTCGATGATTTTTTTTGAATTGACATGAAATTGTATGTAAATATTGTAAATCTTTAAGTAATATAATCTTTTGAATTGTATAAAATTAAGGTACTCAATTGACCATTTGTAAATAAAAAATTCACAGATTTCGTGCCTCACACGACTATCGAGCACATTGGAAATGAATCTACGGAATTCGAAAAAATATTGTCGCTGAGCGACGAGAAAGTCTGGATAAGGAAAAAGTTACAAAATAAAACTACAACGTTGAATGATAATTATTTTATTCTTAGACTAACACAAGTATCCTGGACATAACGCATGTGAACAAACACATTGCAAAATTTCCACACGCGTATCCAAGTTTGAATAATTGTCGCCGTGGCGCATAAGTATAGGTACATATTTCATTTTTCGATGAATAAGCCGGATATATTAATGTTCAAAGTACAAGAAAATTATTACACGGCAAATCCGTAGTCAACTCGAGAAGTGGTGATCGGCAGCGGCCCATTTGCTGCAAGATATGAAATTTTCTTGACAGCAGTTTGACGCGACGAGAGATGACCATAACAGCGTTTGTCTATGTTGCACCAAACCTGAGTTCCAATAGGTACTACCAGGGTTCAGCATCAGCTATCTTGGGTAATGCTCATCATGACGAATCGGGTGTCCAAAACAGCGTGTGCCTATGTTGCACCAAACCTGAGTTCCGCTAGGTACAACCAGGGTTCAGCATCAGCTCTATCTTGGGTACTACTCTCCTAAGTGCTCATCAAGACGAGTCGGATGACCAAAACAGCGTGTGCCTATGTTGCAACAAACCTGAGTTCCTTTAGGTACAGCCAGGGTTCAGCATCAGCTCTATCTTGGGTACTACTCTCCTAAGTGCTCATCGAGACGAGTCCGATGACCAAAACAGCGTGTGTTTATGTTGTATTAAACCCGAGCTCCACTAGGTACTGCCAGGGTTCAGCATCATCTATCTGCTAGCAGCCGCCAGCAACATGCTGAGGTGAGACCATTTCGTGGCATTTTTTCTTTTTTATGTTTCTCTGTATAAGTTTTTATTTTCCTCCCTCTCCCTCTCCCTCTCCCTCTCCCTCTCCCTCTCCCTCTCCCTCTCCCTCTCCCTCTCCCTCTCCCTCTCCCTCTCCCTCTCCCTCTCCCTCTCCCTCTCCCTCTCCCTCTCCCTCTCCCTCTCCCTCTCCCTCTCCCTCTCCCTCTCCCTCTCCCTCTCCCTCTCCCTCTCCCTCTCCCTCTCCCTCTCCCTCTCCCTCTCCCTCTCCCTCTCCCTCTCCCTCTCCCTCTCCCTCTCCCTCTCCCTCTCCCTCTCCCTCTCCCTCTCCCTCTCCCTCTCCCTCTCCCTCTCCCTCTCCCTCTCCCTCTCCCTCTCCCTCTCCCTCTCCCTCTCCCTCTCCCTCTCCCTCTCCCTCTCCCTCTCCCTCTCCCTCTCCCTCTCCCTCTCCCTCTCCCTCTCCCTCTCCCTCTCCCTCTCCCTCTCCCTCTCCCTCTCCCTCTCCCTCTCCCTCTCCCTCTCCCTCTCCCTCTCCCTCTCCCTCTCCCTCTCCCTCTCCCTCTCCCTCTCCCTCTCCCTCTCCCTCTCCCTCTCCCTCTCCCTCTCCCTCTCCCTCTCCCTCTCCCTCTCCCTCTCCCTCTCCCTCTCCCTCTCCCTCTCCCTCTCCCTCTCCCTCTCCCTCTCCCTCTCCCTCTCCCTCTCCCTCTCCCTCTCCCTCTCCCTCTCCCTCTCCCAGAGCACCAAAATCAAAAATTCGGAAAAAATTGAATTTTATTTTCACTATTTCGACCATAACTTTTTTTGTTCTTGACTTTCTCGAATAATTATTTTTGCACTTTACAGCTCTCGTGATTATGCGTCTTTTGAGCCTATTTTTTAATATCATATCTTCACAACTTTCCGAAATATAAGGGGATCGCACTTTTTCGTGAAATCGGACCGTATACTGGAGCGAACGAAAAGACATTTCCAATGTCAAAATAACCATAAAGCTTGCCTACTCAGTTCTTAGTAACATTTCATGGCAACTTAACCCTTCCATTGTGCACTACTAAGATATCGTGTGGTTAATCGCTACGCCAAGGAGGAGAATATTTACTTACCCGTACTACGGACTACGGCGTAGCACTACGATTGGAGTTATGTTTAAAAATCTTTTGACGAGCAAATGCTACGAGCACACAGTGGACCATGTGAGATAATTATGCGCTATGGAAGGGTTAAGAGAATCCAGTTAACACAGACTCGTGAATTTCAGCAGTGAGCAACACTTTAGACTTGATTTCTGTCACAATATGCCTATTATATTTATGTTTAACAAATGTACATGGTTGAGAATTAATTGTTTCCATTATGTTATCAAAATTACTAGTCTTTCATGAAATAAACACCCAAACAACATTAATACATTTATTTATTTATCCAATTAACAATAATACAGAAACAAACTGATCGTATTAAGTATAATATGCAGACCATATTACACTTAATACGACCGTGAATGATATCGCAAATAGGTATGACACAATTATACTCAGATCAATACATTTAACCAAATACTCCGTCGCTGGTGGCTGCTAGATGGCAAGTGGTCGCTCCCGCCTTGTGCTTGTCCTTTTATGACGTTGGGTTTGACAGCTCCGGATGTACGTCACACGCGGCGTTGCCAGGATCGTCGACGTGGTGTTGCCAAAATGCCGTGGCGACAACATCCGGCCGTCCTCTGCCACGAGCTACTCCTGGAGCTCGTTAGGGCCTGATGCGGAAGCTGTGAACAGAAATACACATAGGTATAACATATGTTAATTAAAACAGTGACATTGCTTTTAGTTCCATAGCATATGAAGAGTTGGAAAGTATCTTGGTTTCAACTAAGTAATGTTATAATTACTCTAGTCGTGTATCACCAAATACTATATGCAATAGCGTTCATCACAGATTCCTATCACATGTTATCGTACAATTCATAGCTCATGGAACGTTCAAAGCTTTAGCATTAGGCCTTTTAAAGATTAATTAAAGGGTCTGTAAGGTAATTAATAAGTAGTTATCATCTGCACCAAAATACACAAAGGAATGGTGAAACCATAATGGATATTATTTTGTAAACAGACTGTCTACCACTATGAAACACATTTAAATAAATAAGTTAATAGGTAAATAATATAGAAATACCTTTCATCGACAACATCCGGTTACTCCTCTATATGAATCCACGGCTTCATATTCTCCACGCAGGCCGTTCCATCATACCTTTTAGAACTTCTTTCAGCGCCTCGAAGATCAGTGACCTTGTACCTATCTTGTCCTAAAACCTCGGTAATTTGGAAGGGCCCTTTGTACAAAGGTAATAATTTTGTGCTATTACCATCATTGGACTGACTAGGAATTTTCAGCACAACTAAATCGCCAACATTATACTGTCTTGCCTCCTTTCTTTTTGAGTCAAATGATGCCTTCTGTCGTTCGGCATCTTTTTTAATATTATTATCGACAGTGTTTCTTAATGCAGTGACATCGATAGTACTTTCTAAATTATCATCAATAATCGCATCATTATTCATTCGAATTCGGTATCCAAAAAAAACCTCACTGGGTACTGCGGCTGTGGTTTTGTTTACAGTGCTATTAATGCCTTGTTGGATACTTGGTATGTGCGTATCCCATTTATTATTCTCTGTATCAGCGCCCATGCTGCGCAAGGCCTCTAAAATCGTCAAGTTGTATCGCTCGACTTGACCGTTCGAGCGAGGTACGGCTGTCGCGATAATATGACGTCTTATATGCCTAGCGTTGCAATACTCTGTGAATAACTTGGATGTAAATGCGCTACCCGCGTCACAAATCAAACGTTTTGGGTTACCGAAAATCTTAAAAATCTTATTTAACTCATTAATGACTACTATACTTTTTGTGTTTTTAACCGCCGAAATGAACACAAATTTTGTGAAAGAATCTACGAGTACTAATAAATAACTATTCTGTTGAGTTGTTTTCACAAAAGGGCCAAGATGGTCCACGTGCAGAGTATGAAAGGGCCTTGCGTATTTCGGAATTGGAAATAATTTACCGGGTTTTTTACCATGTATATTTTTGTAATAAATGCAATTTATACAATTTTTTATGTATTTTGTAACAGTCTTTTTTAAACGCGGAAACCAGAATTTTGCTCGAATTCTCTCAATAGTTTTATCTACTGCAAAATGTCCTACGTCGTCATGGTTTGCACGTATTACATGCCATATACAGCTTTTTGGAACCAACCAGCGCCTTCCATACTCTGTACGTCGGTACACTTTATTACCTAACACCTCGTATTCATTAAAAATCCGTTTATTAGACTCGGCCTCCCCTGACAACAGAATATCGCGAATACTACATATAGCTGCATCTTGTAACTGAACTGACAATAACCAGTCACCTTCTGTAATAGACATCACGGATTCAGTTTCGTTATCATCTTTCAACGGGTTCCGGCTTAAGGCGTCTACATGCTGCATTTGGCAGCCAGCCCTATGAGTTATGTCAAAAGTGAATTCCTGCGTATACAACACCCATCTACTTATACGTGGTACTATATTTTGTTTACTTAACGCAAATTTGACCGCATTACAATCTGTAGTTATTTTAAATTGAGTGCCTATTAAATAATGACGGAATCGTTGTAGTCCTGTCACAATTGCTAATAATTCCAATTCGAAGGAGTGAAACTTCTTTTCATCTTTTGTAGTTTGGCGGCTATAAAAATGAACTGGCCTTTCTCCATTTTCAGTCAATTGCATCAAGATACAACCTATTCCGTCCTGACTCGCATCTGTATAAAGATTTATCGGCAATTTAGGGTCAAAAATCTCTAGCACAGCATTGTTAATCAGTTTCTCTTTTAGATCGGTTACAGCTTTATCTTGTTCGGAACCCCAGTGCCAACTAATTCCTTTTTTTAATAAGTTAGTTAATGGTTTGCAAACTAGGGCGCAATTTTTAATGAATTTTCTAAAATAATTGACTAGTCCCAAAAATTGGCGCAACTGATGTACTGTTTTAGGAGTCGGATAATCTACTAACGCCTTTAATTTTTTTGAACTCGGCCGAATGCCATGTTCAGATATTTCGTATCCTAGAAATGTAATGTTATTACGAAAAAATGAGCACTTTTTTAAATTTAAAGTTAACCCGTTAGTTACTAACAAATCTAGTACGTGTTCTAGGCAAGCTATGTTTTCCTCCAACGTTTCTGTGGCTATTAGTAGATCATCCATATAACATATAACCTTTCCAAATCGCAAATCGCCCAAAATTGTATTCATTAGCCTTTGAAATACCGCAGGCCCATTGCAGACCCCGAACGGCATTCTAATAAACTCAAAATGAGAGTCACTAGTAACAAATGCAAGTTTGTGCGCATCCTCTGGTTTTACCCCAATTTGATAATACCCGTTTTTTAAATCAAGGGATGTGTAAAACTTACATCCTCGTAACCGATCTATAAGATCATCTATCATAGGCATTGGATATTTCTCTTTAACAGTTATTTTATTTAATTGCCGATAATCTATACACAACCGTTTTTCTCCCGATGGTTTATCTACTAACAAAGCCGGGCTAGCGTAGGCAGAACAGCTGTGGCGAATGATACCGTTTTTTAAGAGTTCGTCTGTAAGTTCCCGTGTTTTTGCCTTCTCGGCTTCTGACATCCTATAAGGCCGTTGACAAACAGGCTTATTTGACGTCAGTTCAATTGACAATTCTACACAAGATGTTTTGCCCAAGCTAGTCATGTCTTGCGATGTACACTGAGGGTACCTTGAAAAAATATTATTTACTATAGTTTGATGCTCGCTAGATAGATCACTAATCGAACTAATGTCTACACTATTTACGCTTAAGACCTGTGCAGGATCAAACGTTAAAGTATCTCCCGAACGCGTGTACATGATGCTTTTGTTCTCCGTGAAATTACGTCCTATTAACAAATTACATCCATTCAACATGTCAACAACATACAATGTTATAAATAGTTGCACATTGTCTACCTTCAAGTTAGCCGCGACTGCTTCGGTGACTTGGAAAGAAACCTCATCTCTAAACCCTACTAAACTAATAGGTTTTATTTTGAATGGTTGTAATTTGCATCGTTTTATTACATCTGCCGTTAAAAGTGAGCACGCGCTCCCCATATCAAAGAACGCATCGCACTCTGTATTATTTAAATCTACCTTGTAACCGGGGATGGTCAGAAGGGGTCCTGTGATTTACACAAAATAACTAGAGAAGGGATCACTCACTGAAAATTGTCGTAAGGTCGCGTGCGTTGCATCTCGATAGGCAAACGGAATCGGACTGCCAGCATGGCGCACGCGAGGTGATTGAGTGATTGATTGAGTGAATGTGATGAATGGTGAGTGTATGAAGATTAGGGGGTCCACAGACGTGTGTATGAGGGTGTGTCTACACGTCTGTGTGGAAACTAAGGGCTGTGCTACAGGCTCCCCCTTCGGGCCATGGGGACGTCCTCGCCCATGGGCCGACACACAGGTTGCTTCTTGCGTGGTCTTCCTCTTTTCTTCTCACCAGCTGCAGGTGGAGTAGAGGTAGCAGGTGTTCGCTTCGGCGGTCTACCTCTCTTCCTTTGTGGCATGATAGGTTCTGCAGGTTCATCACCACTCTTCTGATGGTATGTAGTCAAGTCTGACACGTGGTATTTACCAACAGTTTCACCATTGTTTGTCAACATATAAGTAGTCGGGCTGACTATCTTCGATATGATGTACGGTCCGTCACGTCGGGGCGCAAATTTGCTAGTTATGCCCTTTGTTTGGTTACTTAGGACGTGTGTTTTCAAAAGGACCTTATCCCCAATGTTATAATTTTCATTGGGTCTACGTTTCTGATCTGCGTAGGTCTTCCTGCGTTCCTGTTGTTGAAGATTATGTTCTTGAGCTCGGGCGAGATTATCGCTGAGTCTCAACAGGTAGGGTGTTATCTGAGGTATAAAGTTCTCTGCTTGGATAACTGCCCGCAGGTCGTGTCTATTCTCTACCGGTGATCGCATCTCTCTCCCGAAGGCGAGGTAAGCAGGCGATTTCGCGGTGCTTTGGGTGACAGCGCTATTCATGGCGAAGCGTATAGCAGGTAAGGCGCTCGGCCAGTTAGTATGGTTCCCTTCAACTATGATGGCGAGTTGGCTCTTGAGGTCTCTATTTTTCCTCTCTACTGGGTTTGCTTCTGGATGGTAAAGAGGCGTTAAGTTCTGCTCTACTCCTAGGGTGTGCATGACTTTCTGCATGACTTGGGACACAAACTGTACGCCATTGTCAGATATTACTCTCCTGGGAAATCCATATCTGAGAAAAACTTCTTCAACCAGGGTTTTGGCGCAAACTTCTGCTGTTGCTGTAACTAATGGGAAGAGCTCGACCCACTTAGTCGCAGTATCCTCTATAATAAAAATCCATCGTTCATCATTCTTTCCAGTAGGTAAAGGTCCGAATAGGTCTATTGCTAGTACCTCAAATCTCTGAGCTGGTACAGGCGTCTGCAATAAGCCTGCATGTTTCAAGTTAGATGGTTTGTAACGCTGACACTCATTACAATCTCGTATATATTCTGTTATATATCTCTTCATACCAGGGAAATAATACCTTTGGCTCACTCGTTGGTATGTCCTTTCAACTCCGTTATGTCCAGCCGTAGGAGCATCATGTAGTTCCTTTAAAATCTCCTTCCTCATGGACTGTGGTATGACAAGCTGCGGATCGTCGCTCTCGACGTCAGGGTTAAAGTGGTATAGCACTCCCTGTGACATGTAATAACCGCGCTCAGTCCAGCGTGTAGCCGCTTCTATGTTGTTGTTTTCGAAGTCTTTGGCAATCTTCCAAATTTCTGGATCTTCTGCTTGAGCGTTCCGTAGGTCAGTAGGTGACACGTGTGGCATATCTACTATGACGGTGCACAGGTTACAGGAATCCTTAGTGGTATCATCACACACAGGTCTGCTCAAGGTGTCGGCAACAACATTCTTATTTCCGGGTTGATATTCAATTTTTAAATTGTAGGCCTGTATCTTCAGGGCCCATCGTGCGAGACGTCCTGTAGGTGTCTTTAGAGTCAGGATCCATCTCAGCGGTTGGTGATCAGTGACGAGGGTGACTTCAGAGCCTTCGATATACCCACGGAACTTGTCAAGGGCCCAAATGGCAGCAAGAGCTTCACGCTCTGTGGTCGAGTAATTCCGTTCGGCGCTCGTGAGTAGTCTGCTCGCATATTCTACGGGTCGCTCGTCATAGCCTTCGCCTTGAAGCAGTACGGCTCCTAAGGCGTATCCACTCGCATCAACTTTTAGAATAAAAGGCAAGGTATAGTCAACCTGCCGTAAAATTGGTGCAGATGTGAGGCGTTTCTTCAACTCTTTGAATGCCTTCACTTGATCTTCTCCCCAGATCCAGCTTTGGTTCTTTTTAAGTAACATTGTTAGTGGTCTTGCTATCTTGGCGAAGTCGGGTATGAATTTCCGGAACCAGGAGCAAGTCTGGATGAAGGTCTTCAGATGTTTATCATTATGTGGTTCCTTCATCTCACTAATGGCCTTAGTCTTCTCGATGTCAGGTTGGATTCCATCGGCTGACAGGATGTGTCCGAGGTACTTCACTGATTCACAGGTAAAGGTGCTCTTTTCTCTGTTCACTCGCAGCTTGAAAAGTTTGAGTCTCTCAAATACAGCTTCCATGTCTTGGAGGTGCTTCTCAAAACTATCTGAGAGGATCAGTACGTCATCGAGATAGGCCAGTATTGTTACATTGGGAAGGTTGGAACGAAATCTATCCATTAATCTTTGGAATGTGGATCCAGAGTTTCGCAGTCCCATAGGCATTCGCTTAAAGCGGTACATACCTAGTGGTGTTACAAATGAGGTTTTATCACGATCTTCCATTGCGACTGGTACTTGCCAATATCCAGAGCGAAGGTCTAAGGCAGATATGTATTTGAACTTGCCAGTTCCGTGTAGAATATCATCCACTCTTGGCAATGGGTATCGATCGGGCTTGGTCACTGCATTTAATTTTCTGTAGTCGATGCAAACTCTTATAGTGTTGTCTTTCTTCGGGACTAGTACCACAGGGGCAGACCATGGAGACTCGCACTCTTCGATGATGTCATCTTTCAGCATCTTCTCGAGTTCCACTCGCAGGGCTTCTTTCTTAGGCTCTGGTAATCTGTAAGGTGGCACGGAGATAGGTTGTATATTTTTATTGATCAACTCAATACGATGGACAGCATAAGTGGTTGGTTCTCCCCCTAGATTGAAAGTATCTCGGTGACGGTTAAGGAGTGAGGACAACTTGTCCCGTTGTTCGTTATTGAGTGTAACACCTTCATTATCGCGAAGTGTCTGAGGTATCTCAGTAGGTTTGCATGCGGCTATGGCTACAGGTTCATTTTCGTATTGCAGTTCATACTGAATGTCAGGTTGACCTCTGAAGCTCCAGGTATGGTTGTCAAAATCAGTCTTTAATCCTGATTTGGATATAAAATCCATGCCTAACAAGGTTTCATTATCGGTAGCTTCGGGGAAAATTATAAAATTCATAGGTATAGGTTTTCCTTTTAACGTGACAATAATGATTACAGAGAGTATATCTTCTACTTCAGAACGTCCTTTAGCATACTTAATATTCAAAGTGGAAGGGGTAAATGACTCACCGCAGTTCTTCATTAATTTGTACAGACTTTCACCTGCAACGCTCCTCTTCGCACCCGTGTCAACGACTGCACGACCTTCGCGTCCGCAGACGGTAATAGGAAGAATAGGTCGCGGCCTGTCGGGTTGCTGTCCCAGTAAAAGGTCGTAATCACTTGGTGTAAATGTAAGTGTATGAATGTGTGTGTTTGTCTCGCGTGCGCGCGTATTGACAGGACGTGTGGTAGACTCCGTCGTAGTAGTTGGGTCTTCCGTCGAGAGTGCGCAGAATGCAACACCACCGCTGCTTCCCGAAGTGCCGGCGTCTTGCTTACATCGCGGGCAGTTGGCGCGTACCACGCCTGGATTTCCACATCCGTAACACGAAAACTTTTCAGTCTTTTCACTTTTCGCATTGTCACTGTTATCGGTAGAAGTAACCGTCGTATCAGAGCGTTTCGCGAGCAACCATTTGCAATTATCTTTATTATGTCCGAATAACTTGCAATAATTGCAAAAACGAGTTGATTTTGGTTTCGCGTTGGAATTCGCGTCGTTCGGCACTTTATTTTCACTTGTAGCATTTTGTCGCGTAAAGGTTTTCTGTTTTATTTGCCTATTATCAGAAGATGCGGTTTTGTTTTCAGAATTCCGGTCGTTATTTCCACTATTTCGGTTGACAGTTCGGCTATTGACAGCGTTGACGTTTGACGTATTCACGGAGGTCGTTCCGTTCTCGTTCACTTCGGCCAGTGAATCTTCGGCTGAACGAGTTTTTCGTAACAAATCGTTGAACGACTTCACGTCATCGCGGGGGACTCGCTTCCGTATCCGTCGGTTCAGTAAACCGTAGACAATGTCAATTTGAATATTTTCTTCGAACGAATATGGCAGCTGAGCTATCAATGCACGGATTTTACATATGAAAATCTCTGTCTTCTCGTCGCTTTGTTCTTCGCGGAATATTTCTCGAAATATGAGGAATGGAGCCTTTCGCTTGCCAAATGCATGTTGTAGGTCGGTAATGGCTTCGTTCCTCGTTTTGACGGTTTTACGAACGCCATTCCACCATGTTGCCGCGAGTCCGGTGAATAAAAATGACAGTCCGCGTAATGCATTTTCATCGGATATCTTAGCACAATCTTTGTATGTTTGGATGCCATCGACAAAAACCAAAAAGGCGTCTTCGACCGAATCTTCAGCTCCGCTAAAGCTGAGTTTGCAACCGGCGAAGTGTCTGTCGCGTTGATACGTTGTGGCTTGGGTTGCCGTCACTAACTTCTCACACAATTCGTTGTGCGATTGTTGCATTTGTTGCAACAAAATGGTTAGGTACTCTTGTGGCATCGTTAAATTAAAAGATGGTTCCGATGTCGCCAATATCGGGGTCGAAGGTGTAGATTTTGCCTTCGCACCGTTTCCCGTGTTTGAATCGGCGGGCCATGTCTTTTTTCGGTGGCATTTTGAACGCGATTCCCGTCTAATTGCTATTTCGTAACACAATCCGAACGCTGGGCGCCACGTGTAACCGGGGATGGTCAGAAGGGGTCCTGTGATTTACACAAAATAACTAGAGAAGGGATCACTCACTGAAAATTGTCGTAAGGTCGCGTGCGTTGCATCTCGATAGGCAAACGGAATCGGACTGCCAGCATGGCGCACGCGAGGTGATTGAGTGATTGATTGAGTGAATGTGATGAATGGTGAGTGTATGAAGATTAGGGGGTCCACAGACGTGTGTATGAGGGTGTGTCTACACGTCTGTGTGGAAACTAAGGGCTGTGCTACAACCTTTTTATAAAACTTTTGTTTTGAGTAAGAACCGGAATGAATCATTTTAACCTCAACTTCTTTTTCAGGTTTAGGTTTCAATTTAGACTTGCATGCAGCTTCTAAATGACCTATTTTACTGCATAAATTACAACGAATAGTATCTTTCACAGTACACGTATTTCTTTTATGCCCTGTTTCACCGCAACGATAACAAGCCATGTTATTTGAATGGTTGCCACTGCTAGAAGATGCCTCAATTTTGACGGCAGGATCCGACCTATCATTGCTATTAAGGCTTGACGAGCCACTGTTACGGTACGCAGGCTTAGGTGCTGTATACGAATGAGTCTTTTGAATAGGGGGCTTATCAGTCGCGGTGTGCGTTCTACCGTGCAAAAATGCAGCTAAATCTTCACAGTATCTAAAGTTCCCTGCTTCAACTGCCGTACTTATACTGCTATCTCCAATAGAACCGACGATGATTGAATTAATATCTCTTTCACTGAATCTTAGCTGTAATCTGTCAATTTTACCCTTTTGTTGAAAAAAAAAACTCGTAAAGAGACTGATTAGGCAAGGGCTTTGTGTCAACTAATTGTTTAATCAAGTTGTACATACACCGTTTCGTTTGAAATGTATCCGACAATGTATTACGCCATTGTCGCCATTTCCATGACGTCCACCGAGTCTCATTTTTTTGAAGAGAATCTAACCACGTTTTCGCAGAGTTACGTAATTTTTGCAACGCTTGGTATTTAATCATATTATCCGACCAACCGAATGCACGAGCGTTAGCCTGAACCACATTTAGCCACATGTCTATGTCGTCTACCAGAGGGTCATATTCGGGAATAACTGATGATAGGACAACGTTTTGACTCACAGTTGGCGATCCCTTACGGCCACGTTTTCTTCTTTTTCTTGAGGCATGGTCGCTGCTGGAGCTCGAACTTGCAGAGCGAGATGACGAGCTGGACGATGTGCTTGATGTCGATGAGCTGGAGCTGGTGTCACGCTTCTTTGCGTGGCGCCTCGATCTCTTCCGATGGCGTGGCATGGCGTGGTGCTACTCTTCACTTGGGTCAATTTCTGAACACGATTTTTTTTCTGTCCGTGATGAAAATCGCGGGTTAGCATCAGATAATACTTACCATTTTTTTTTACATAAAGAAGTCACACTTTCACACCGAGTTCCATATGAATTCACTGATTAATTGGTTTTTATAGTACACTTAAAAATACCAAAAGGCTCAAATTACTACTCCCGTGCCCTGTCCGGAATCTACTTTTGAGCATAATGAAAAATCCTACGAAAAATTCTACATTAGTATCACTAATTTAGTGTCAAATACTTAAACTAGATGATATTTACTATCACTGAGCACATACACTATTAAATTCATTGTGGTAAATAACTCGTGATCGAAGTTTAAATTTTGTCCGAGCGCGCGAGTACAATTTCGTCGGCAAAACTCAAAGGGCTCTGACAGCCAACGTCTGTATTTGAACCGCCTCGTGTCCTGCCTCACCTGTACTGGCAGTATTCGGCTGTCTCTTAAAGCAAGCGGATGTACGTCAATCCGCGGCGTGTTCGAGCAAATCGCGTAAGTATTTCGGAATCCGGGTGGGCGACAATTTTTTTCTAATTTCGATGCCCCTTATAATTTTTATTTCCCACATAGCTTTTCAATAACAATTGTCATATTTAGGAGCCCTTTATGTATCTTTATGTAAGCGATAACATAACAGTTTGGTCAAACACGATTTAAATTTTTGGCGAATTTTTTTATTACGAATTCTAATTTCCGTGCCCTAATTCCCATGGAATATTTACCTAAAACAGCTGATTAAGTGGCACGGGAATTAGAAAGTATTACATATATTGGGCGCTGTAAGTTAATTGGCAATGTTTATGTCATATTGTGTGTATGTGTATATTGGCATTGAATATATATTATATGTGATAATAATATGACGTATATCTTTCTATTTTACATTTAAGGAAATCTTAAAGAATGCACAAAAATCTGTGAACGTTTTTTTAGTATAAGTACTAAGTATAGTACTTACTTACATGCTGGACCCGAATAACCCGGGCAATTTTAATACGTAAGGTAAGGTGGGTTAGACGACACTGGGGTAAGACTATCACTTGTATGGAATCCTCGTACTGTTAGTGGGGCAAGTCCCACCTTACCTTATTCATTGATCATATTATAACATTAAAATATTATATAAACATAAAACTATTTTTGGAATGATTACATATTATAATACCTGTACCTAAGGTTACATGAAACAAAATGAATCAAATTTATTTTTTGTAAATTTGACAGCTGACAGCGTATGCCGTATAAAGTTTAAATATCTGGAAGACCGAGCTTTGCTCGGAAAACATATACTTACCTAAAAACTCAAAAATGCGCGTTTTCCCAGAGATAACACCTAGCTAGATTGATTTTTCACCCCAGAAAACCCTCATATATGATCAAATTTCATCGAAATCGTTAGAGCCGTTTCCGAGATCCCCGAAATATATACAAGAATTGCTCGTTTAATAGATTAGTTGTTATAAATTAGCTTTTCTAATAGGTACAAGAAAAATAAATATATCCTTCTTACTATATTATAAATGCGAAAGTATCTCTGTCTGTCTGTCTGTTATCTCGTCACGCTTAAACCGCTGAACCAATATCATCTTGATGATACATATTTGGCATGGAGATAGTTTGAGGCCCGGGAAAGGACAAAGGATCTGGGGGCACGGCAGTGCCGCCGCCAAGTCGAGCAAAACAAAGTGGCACGGCCGTACCATCAAATCTCAATAACATTCTATCTAAATAACATTTAATTTGAACATGTAGTCTAAGAATTAATACACTTTAAAATCCCTTAGTTTTGTCACTGACACAATCACTCACAATCATCATTATTCTAAGGTACTTCTAGCATACCCACAAGTTCCAAATTTGAAACGTAATTAGGTTTTACCTTTTAAACCAATAAAAATCTAATAATACTGCAATATTAGTCACGTTCTAAAGATCTAATAACTGCATAAATAAGTTTGTAGCCTATAGAAATATATGCGATAACAACGTTACCTTTTAGTTCTTACAATTAGTAGGGAAAGTAAAGGTACACTACGATGTACGATTTGAGTATGAATAAAGATGTGTGTAGTTATGATATGTGTATACATAGTATCAGTATGGTATGGGTATGATTACCCGAAAAGAAGGACAGCCTACAAAAAAAGATGGGATCCTATCAAAAACATTACATGTAAAAAGATGCAAGTCTCGCAACGCAGTTCTTCTACTACAAAAAAGTTTTGAGATGTAATGTGAAACTAAGTCGGTTATTTTAGTCAGTGCCAGGGGGTATTTTTTTTGAAGTTTTTTTTAGGAAGATTATGATATTTTTGAGAAATTACTTAACCAATTTGAAGATTTTCCCGGAGGGCAGGGACACCCCGTATACCTATGTGTAAAGTAAGGCGGGGTAAGACTAACTTAGTTTATTTTGATCGGGACTAACAGTATGAGGATTCCATACAAGTGATAGTCTTACCCCGGTGATAGTCTTACCCCACCTTACCTCATATGTGTTCTAACAATTTTTTGTGTTATGAATTTATGAAGGCAGCATATTCGATTTCTTCAGATTAACTCACACAATAACTTCTTCTCACTGTGCCCCTATTTATTTCTTAGTATCATTTCCTATACGGCCATCAGATCATACACCTTGTACCTATCTACATGCAGATACATAATGACACTTTTTAATGAATAGTTTTGTATGTAAGGCGGACAAGTTTACGAAACTACTCAAAGTATTGTTTTGGAATATGTACATTTTACTAAGAAAGAGAGATTAGTTGCCATTAAAATAAAGGAAACGATTAGTCAGATACGTAGTTTTTAGTGTATCATACTTTCGTAGATTTGTCGTCCGAAACTAAAATTAAAGAAGGTAAATATGTTCGATGCCACTTCAGTATGATTGCAGTATATTATTGTAGAGTAAAATATACATAAATAAGAGTTTTAACTACCAAAATAAGTTAAGAAAACAATTCCCGTGCCATGTTCTAATTTCCGTCCTAGTAAAATCTAATTCCCATGGACACACTAATTTCCGTGCCCTAACCAAAATTTTAAATTGAAATAACTTTTATAGTTTTATGAATATTTTTATCCCATAAGAAAATTAATGTTTATTATATTTTTTATCATATTATCAGCATAAATATTAATGTGTAATGTTGGTATTTCAAAATTCCATGGGAATTAGACAAAAATGCTCGTTTGGTGAAATTGACCCACTTCTGATGAAATAAACACCCAAACAACATTAATACATTTATTTATTTATCCAATTAACAATAATACAGAAACATGATTTATTTGATATCGCAAATAGGTATGACACAATTATACTCAGATCAATACATTTAACCAAATACTCCGTCGCTGGTGGCTGCTAGATGGCAAGTGGTCGCTCCCGCCTTGTGCTTGTCCTTTTATGACGTTGGGTTTGACAGCTCCGGATGTACGTCACACGCGGCGTTGCCAGGATCGTCGACGTGGTGTTGCCAAAATGCCGTGGCGACAACATTCATTTATACAGGTAATTTTGGTAACACATTCACGCTCTATTAAGGTCTTAACTATGTAGGTACAGAAAAGTTGAAATCCACCCTTATATTTCGTGTAAGTACAATGGAAGGCTTAAATCTGTCAAAAAGGCTAATTTCTGTTAGTTGTAACAAGAATTGTTGTAATCAAGCTTCGAAACACTTTTTACAATAAATATGTACCTATATTATCATCTGTGTAAGCATGTTATTTCGTCAAGATCCCAATACCCCGAAGGAAACCAGCAAAAATATTACAGTATAAATTGCTGTAAGTAGCATTATTATATTCAATTATGGGCATTTGAGCGGAACAGAGAGATATTCTTATACCTATGATAAATAAAGAAAAATATATTTCATATATTTCTTTGAACCTTCTAACGCAAAAATAAAAATAATTATTTTAAGCAAAAGCAAGGCAAGTAGCTTTTTCACTGTTATATTTTAAACACACACATTTACTTCTATTTATAAATCTGTACATGTGTAGGTACACATGATTCGTCTCGTCCGATTCACTGTACCTATATCAAAGGTTGTATTTCAGCCAACAAATACAGTAAAAGCAACAATTCCCTAGGCATTTACTGTAATGTCTTAATCAAAATGGACCTAGACAGAATGGCCCTTTGCAGCTGTTTCATTCCCACAGACAATAACAATGTGAAATGGAGGAAATACCTCCCACACGGAATAATGCTCGTAACAAATAGTCGGCGATTATTATTAAATCTGTCTCTGGGCTACTATTTGTTGTTAGAATATTTTGCTTGACGACATATTTATACACGTACGAGTATCTCCTTTGTTTTAATACACTCGTAAATTACCTAACTTAAGGCAGTAAACAATGTCTGAAATGAATTCGTAGATGTTTGAGCTAAATTTATTCTTTAAACAACGAATTATCATCAATTTCGGAGCTACAGAATGTTGAAAAATATTTGGACACGTGTTAATTGTGTATATTGTGAGATATTTAGGAGTACCTTTGATAACAATAATAGGTAATTAGGTATATGTACCTAATTGGCCTTGATGTAACTCAAGAATTTAACGCTTTCACCTATAGGCTGAAGCGGTCAATCCCAAAATGGTAAGTAAAGTCAAAGCAAAACCAGAATTCTTTTTTGGGTTTTGAAACGAAAACGCTCTAAAACGCCTCTCATGATACGTACTTAGACCGCTAAAATTTTGTTGTATTATTTGTGTTAACAAACAAAATTTAAGATCTATCTCCATACAAGAAACTTGAATTTCTCGGCATTTTTTTGTATTGTATGAAAATCAAGAAACGACTGTGGCTGGTTTTTTGATTGAAATTCCGACCTAGATAAAAATACCTAAGTACTCTTAATTTTGTTGGTCAATTCTTTGGTCAAGTAACTTTTCGTAAATGAAATGAAAGTATTTATTTCGGATACAAATACATCCATATTATGTTAGTACTAAGTAATAACTTATATTAGGTGTGTTAGTAGAAAGTATAATTATAATTACAATTGACATGCAAGGACATCCAGTGAGCGAGGATAGGGCTGTCCATCCTCTCAGCGATCACCTTCAGGAGAGTGTTGGCACTGCCCCGCACGCGCTCGCCCAGGGATGCTACCCGCTTGCGCAGCACGGCTTGGAAACCGTCGGTTCTCCACGCGGCGAACATTCCTGACGCGCTGCAGCGCCAGGGCAGCCCCAACAACCCCCTGAAGGCGTTATTGTATTGGACGCGCAGAGCACTGTAGGCTTTTTTGGTGTAGTGACTCCACAGGTTGCACGTGTATAAGGTTTGACAATACGTTTTGAACAGGGTTATTTTCACCTCTGTCGAACAACGCGCAAACCTGCGAGACAGCATTTTACACCTTACCGACAGTGCTCTGCGCTCCCTTTCTATATCAACATCGTCTTTTAGAGTGTCAGTAACCCAGTGACCCAAGTATTTAAATTTAGTTACTGTTTGAAGAGGAGAACCACTGAGCATTATTGGCGGAATGGGATATGTTTTAGTGCCAGACTTAAACAGTAATACCTCACTCTTTTTCACATTATATTTTAGACCGTGGGCCACAGCATATCTTTCACATATATCCAGCAGAATCCTAAGGCCGTTGACTGAGGGGCTCAGCAGCACCATGTCGTCTGCGTAGCTTATGTGTTAACAAAACAACCATCCACTGAATATCCGACACCTGCGCTAAAACGACTGTTTTGAACAACACTCATAACTGAAATACACCTCCAGGTACAATAAAATTGAATAGGTACTTCAAGTTATCACTAGTACATAAGTACCTAGTCCTTTTTTCTGTGCAATAAGGTATACAATAGGCTATTTTAAGTGAGTCTTTGGAATTAAGAAGAAGGTCGAGAGGGACACAAGTGAAAGTTAGGTTTGGAGCCAATTTTTTAAATGTCAATTGTCAAGTTATATCGTCTTTTTGCGTTAAATTACAATTCTTAGGGTCGATTTCGATTGCATCAATTTTTTTACGTGTTATTCCGCTAACGCAAGACCAAATCTGTGCACACCGATGTTGATTTGATGAGTTGATTTTGAGCTTAAATTAAATTTATATTAGATTGAGACAAATTAATTTAAGGCCTAGGGGTATTCAACAGTAGGCAAATGAACGAAACCAAGCAGGAAGTCTAAGAGAAAACAATCCTGATCTTGATAACATTAACTACTATGTATTTTTCACCTCAGCAGCTCGAACAAGGGTACTTTGCTTCTTAAAAACAGTGAGCAAAATACGATTTTGCTCACTGAGTCATTTTGTCTCACTGAAACTCACTCAGTGAGCAAAATGCGATTTTGCTCACTGAGTGAGACAAAATGACATTCAAGTGACCTTTATAGTCAAATGTCATTTCAACATGCGGGGTCTAATACAAGTTCGATATACTTGGGTTCTATTATCTCTGTCCCTCTAGGTATGTTCTCACTGCTTAGGGTGAAAATTTTTGTGTACTACACGAGATCAAAGTTATTTACATCTCGTTGCGCTTTTGAATCCCTTACTACGCTCAAGATTCTAAATTAGATTCACTCGCTACGATCTATTATAGAATCTTTCGCTTGCACGGGACTCAAAATAAGCACTCGAAGAAATATCAAACTTTGATCTCTTGTTGTACAAATAACTATATTTGGAGAAACGCCTGCAATTTTGATTATTGATACGGGTATACAAATATTCAGGATTCGCAATTATTCATGCATGTTGTATCCCTTTGAACGCATTTGATGGATGTATTTTGTTACCAGATGTAATGGTTAGACCTCAAGGGAAATAAGGTAAACGTACTGGTGCTCGACGCGGTCCCAGTACATGTCATCTCGGAACTTAAGTCATTGTCAATAGAGGTTACAGCAAGGTGTCATCTATTTGGCATTAGCATGTCGAGCACTAGTACGTTTACCTTACACGAAAATTGCACATCTAATTATAAAGAGTGACTTCATTGTTAGACAGGTAGGCAAGTACTTATAATAAACCTCGAGGTAAGAGTAGGTAAACTAATTTTATTTAAATGTTTGCTGTGCACATACACAACATAATAGTTATAAGCTGATTTAAGTTTATTTTTTTGATGAAAGGGTTCCGATTGAAGAAATCGTGATCTATATTGGCTGTAGGTGGTTTTAATTTAGTTTTTTTACAACGATTATAAAGCAGTAGGTATATTAAAATGCTTTATTCAATCATTGCTTCATTTATATTAAAATAGAAAATGATAGAGCACTTAGTTTTGTTTACGTGATGTTTAATTTTATCAGTTTTAAACACAGCCATACGCATAAATTAGGCTTTTACATCACTTTTATGACACTCGCGTGACGTGAGTGACGTGACATAGGTTATCCTATGGGCCGGCCGTTCCAGCAGGTGTGAGCAAACATGATAAAGCTGAAAAGTGACTAACACACAACGCAAAATAATTAGTAAGTAATAATCTGAATACTTATTATTAAACCAAACTCATTCTAAAGAATGAAAGATCGTTTGATATATATACATAACACTCGTAGAATATTTCTATAAATTAACGAGTAAATACAATACTCTTTATTAAACACTTTATACTTTCTTTATGATTTTTCCTTATGTATCTATTGCAAATATCCCCTTAAAGACGTTTCTTTCGACTCGATAGCCCGGAAAATCCTATAAATCAACTAAGTATTGACCGTAACAAAGCTAAAGGTTATAGCCCAATGCCATACGGCTCAAAATAGAAAACGTATTGCTTCTCCAATATTTATCAACAGGGCAACACGCGTTGGCAGAAGAAAGTCGGAATATTGTATACTCCTTAGCGACTTATGATGTTTTTATAAGGACGTATCACCCAGCCCTTATTTCCCACATGTCACGTTTCAATAAGGGTCCTTTCATATTATCCTACGAAATATATGATATCGGGATAAGTATTGTATAATATTATTCTGTTTTTTTAGGTCGGCATCGCACTTGACAGTATTTTGATTAAATATCCGTGTGTATGACATGACGTGTGCACGTGGTTCAAGTCACGAGAAGAGTAAACTTTCTAAAGGAATGAAAAAAAACGAATTTTTTTGGAAGCTCCAAATTCTCATAATATGTAAAAAATAGGCATAGCTGTGGCTAATAAACATTTAATTAGGTATGTAAAAAATATTTTTACTAATGTTAATAATACAGTAAAATTATACATTTTGCGTTTGCGTCAAATCCGGTAGTTCTGGTTTTTTGCAGACTTGTGTATGATATTGGCCCAATGAATATTTGAATAATCCAAGTTTGTGACCTCGAGCGCCGGACGCAACTTTGTCAAAAACCGAATAAACCGCAATATTTTTTTTAGATTTGGGCGATTATAACCCTAAAGTACTAGTTTTTGATAGTAACTTTCTAGGGCGTTTTTAAAGTAGACTAAATTTACTACAATAAGACACTAGAATTGTCTCTTTACATCTAATATTTTCCGAGATATTCACACCTAGAAGGTGTTATATTCTAGTAGAATTAATTGAGCACCTAAATTCCGTCTTTTTAAATTGTTTTTTTCTTATTTCGTTTAGAAATGTGGAATTCGGATGAAATTCCAGTCTTTTATTATTGCCGCTCACGCAAATATCTCAATTAAAATCGGTGCCATTCGGCCCTAAAAAATCTCTGTGAAATCCTAATATAGCGTTTATTTGTGTGAATCCTCTAAAAGTAATATTAATATTATGCCTTCATTAAATAACCAATGTTCGGGTGTCCCCGATATCGCATAAAACAATGTGAAAGGGCCCTAAATGTTGTTCAACATTCCGTCTGCTTGGCAAAGTTACTCCTTTTATTTTGTTATTATGTTTATTATCGGCCTCTGCCTACGAGTATATAAAAGTAACTAAACTAACGTCTCCTCAACCCTCTAACTAAGGGGATAAAGGAGGAGATGATTCCCAGGATGAAAGTATTCTATAAGTTAACCCGGATGAACTCGACCTGGATCTGGATCTGATTTAGCTCAGAATGGTATTCCACCTGTAATTTCTTTATCCAATGTGTATTTTGTTTCACATTTTGACTATGCAGAATGAGATGCAAGATATTGGACAGATGGAATACCTACTACCCTTAGGTATTTGTATTTAGGTATTATCTGTACGTATATGCCCTCTACAAACTAAAATTAAGCCTGTTCAACTGTTTTCTGCGTAAAACACGCATACATACTCTCACATTAATATTAGTAGAACACTTTATTTGGAGATATATGTATTAGCACGTTTTTCCTCATCCTTTAAGAGGCGCGGCACGAACCCACTGTCAAACAATATAAAGGCATCATACGTTATCTTATAAAGTTGGACGTGTGTAACAAGTTTTCTTGGGGTTTGAAGTTGGTGACGTGTAAGATGGGTTTGTTGGTGAGGTGTAAGATGGGTTTGTTGGTGAGGTGTAAGATAGGTTTGTTGGTGAGGTGTAAGATGGGTTTGTTGGATGGGTTGAAAAAATAATCATTATTGTCCATTTACACTCTCAGTTTGTAAGAATACTTGAAGGTAAAAAAATAACTAAAAATTTTTTGTATGTAAATAGTTATTTGTTTAAAAAAAGGAACACAGTAAATAAAATAACTCGGGCGTTTGTTAAAAAGTTGCGCGGTGGTTTCTTATAAGTAGGTAACATAAGTTTGGGATTAAATCTAGTTTAAGTATCAAACTTGCAACTTAACGTAATTTAAATCAGTTTAATGTCCCAAATCCTTCTTCCAGTTCGTAGTTTATCATAATTACTTCTTACCAACTGTTTCAGATAATAGGTAGATCCATAGTAGTATCCATAGTGATAGATTGTGTCGAATGCTTTATCTATCGTTTATCACTCTCAACTCCAGCAAAACTGTAAAGCTCCGTTTTTGCAGCCAAATCCTAAAACCGGGGTGACAGCTGGTGCTGAGATTGTCCGCAATCCCTGTATCCACGTTAATGATTAAGGGTCACCCTTAGATCCTGAGTTTATGCGATACAATGCACAGAATTGTGTTCAATTTGAGCCCTTTGTCAGTAAATTGAAGGGAAAAGAAAACAAGGAAACTCGCTCAGTTGTAATTGGTACGAAAAATAACGATGCGGAATTGCGGAGTGGCGAAAAAAAGGTTTTACTACATATTAGGTATAGGTACTAGTGATCTTTGTATGTTTGGTTGTTGCTTATTAGTCACGCAAAAACGGCTAAACGGGTCCGGGTATAATTTAGCATACTTACAACAACTATACCTTATAACAATTTAGTACTTACATATGTTGGTATAATAAAATACTAAGGTTGATAGTTTTTACGGAACTTTCGGTGCGCGAGTCAGCCTCGCAAGTGCCGATTTATTTCAATAATTAACTTATCATTATTCATTATTAATGTAAAAACTCTTAAAATGCAAAAAAAGATTGCACTATACAAAAAATAGGTAGCCTCACAAAAAGACTTAAGGGCTCATTTACACGGCGCGCGAACTCGCATGCGATTTTAGTTACATTGCGGACCATTGAGGTTACATCAACTCAGCCGACCGATCAAATAACGCAATGTAATTAAACCCGCATGCGAGTTCTCGCACCGTCTAAATGAGCCCCAGAGTACCTACTCGTAGGAAACATTAAAACTAATTTTAAATCATGAGCTACCCACGGGCGAGTCTTTATTGGTTTCCTTCACGACATTTTCCTGTTTTTCACGAGTACAAATTCACGTGTTCTTTTATTTAACAATCAGGACACTCCTTGTTTTACAAAAAAAATAAACGCGTAATTTTCAAAAGTGCCAGGATTTTTCCTTTGTCGTAATACTGATGTAGAAAGGTTCTGGATGTATTTTAAGTATACACGGTGGCTAAAAATAACTACATTCCCGTTGCCAGGGAGGTTCTGGGATTATACTAAGCAACTTTTACTATGGGACCAACCCCGCAATCGCGAAAAAAAGATTTACCCTCCCAAAGAAAATGGATCAGTCAAAATGTATGAAACAGTCAAATTTTTTTTTCGCGTTTATAGACTTATACACTGATACCGAATTCTGAAATATAATTTACCTACAAATAGGTGTCTAGTGTCTACTTACACGTTTACAATGATACCTACTGAGCAGGGAGCAGGTTAATTTTGATCTAAAAATAGACAACGCTTTTACTGGTATAAATGTATAGGTACTTATGCAAAATAAAAGAAGAGGCCGAGCTATAAATAAAACCAAAGTAAATAACGGAGAAAGTAATTTATTACTGGTATAAAATTAAAAAAAATATTCAAAATTCTGTAACAATAAGCTACACTCGCGCGTCCGGTAAACTGTAACAAAAGAAAATAAATAAAATATTAGCAAATATTTTTACAATACATATAAGTACGCTTTCTTGGTGACGTCCTTAGTGACGTCCAATAATTTAGGCTACCTGTACGGCTACCACCAGTTTTGACATTGACAGATTAACTCGCGTCTACGTAAATTACTTTCTATACATCTCGCTTGCACTAATATGCGAGTACGAGCGAGATGCATAGAAAGTAAGTTACTTAAACGTGAGTGAATATGTCAATGTTAAAACTGGTGGTAGTGCTTCTAGAGTAAGAGACAACCTGTTACTTTTCTACCTATTTGCATAAAATTAGAGTTGATAGGTAAAGCCTGACAGGATTCTAGTAGTGATCCAAAAGACTCGAGCCTTTGGAGCTAGAGCCTAGAATCTTGGGGCTAATAACCTTATTAAGCCCCTAAAAAAAGCCTATTTAGCTCTTTAGCCCCCGACCGGCTGGCCGGGCTTAATAAGGTTATTAGCCCCAAGAGTCTAGGATCTTAAATAGAACTAGGCTCGGGGGCTATAAATAGGCTTTTAGCCTTTTAGGCGTCAAGAAATGAGGCGAGCCCTAAAAAAAGAGCTAAAAGGCTCGAGTCCTTTGGATCACTAGATTCTAGTGTTCGTTTCAAACAGCTTTGATACTCGTATTATTAACACTTGCACTGTGTGGGCTATCAAAATCGCTGCAGACTTTTCTTGGTCTAACTCTAGTCGTGCTTTACATGTAGATAACGTAGTAAACGCGCTACGGGGAAACAGTGAGCCTGGATTAAACAGGTTTAATCCGGACGAGTGATGCGTCCGACATTGCGAACGTCGAACGTAAATTCCTCTTTGTTCACAAGTATTGAGTACCCGTATTAGCATAAGCAACACTTTAACTTTAATACCTTCCGAATGAATACTAACGATATACCTTGGCACCCAGTCCCTTCAAGTATAAACATGAAAGAAAAACCGAAGTGAGAAATCTCAACCGTGTCACTAAAAAGACACAGCTTAAAAGATTTTACGAGAATATTATCCTCCATCCTCCAGCAACCCGCGCTTCAGAGATAACTCCTCGCTTCTGAATCCAATTTAAAAAGTTCTTTGAGTCAAGGAGGTTGTAAACTTGACTCAGTGTGTTTGCGGAAGGGAAACACGAAGAGGTTATCTCAGTTTCAGGGTTATGTCTACAAAAACAAGGGCGTCAGATTTGCTAAAATGTCACGAGATTAACGATTCTGGGAGTTTATTTAAAATTAGTAATTATAAACGTGTTTGACGCAATACTAAAATACTGCGGCAGTATTCAAGACGTTTAAAAACTTGGAAAAGTTAACAAGTATTCCATTTAAGGTTTATGTATAAATTATCAACTGATAGCAAATGTACCTACGCTTTAAGGTGCGATATGCCAAGACTGAGTATTCAAAATGCCTTAATTTCAAATAAATTAAGGCATTTTGAATACTTAAACAAATGTTTTTGAAGTGAAAACTTCTTTAGCGGCGCTGTGCACTTTTTGTGATGGGGAAAAAATGTTAAACTCGCGATAGCGTTAGACGTAAGACGCTTCGTAAGATGTACACGTGACCTGATCGAAAAACTGTTACAATGTCATTGAGTTTTTACTTCTGCCGGCACTCCCGGAGTGCAACCCGTTGTTTTTTTTATCATTCAATGTTATAAGTACTATAATTATGTGATAACATAAAGTTAGTATCCGCCTAACGTGACCTAAAATAATAACCTTGAATAATTCGCTTGCATCACCGCAGTCGAACAAACTCGGCCATATCATATAAGAAAAATCTAGAACGGTGGCCAAATGTTGAGGTTGAGGCTGAATTCGGAAATTCGGGTAATTTCTTGCAAAATACTCAAATAATAAATATTGGCATAGATCTTATCTGTGTAGTTGACACTAGGTAAATTTCTTTAAGATAAAAGACAACGCCAACTTGTTAAAAAAGGATTTGCAAGTTATACCTATTATACAAATCTGTTTACTCATATTACCTACTCCTACATCTTTACCTTTGTATTAAAGATATTTTTCTACCTAATGTATAACCATGATACCTACAAATACTTGTAATATTCACAATACTTTTTAATTTGCGAAAAAATTTAAAAGATAGAAGTTTCGAAGTTTTTTGCCCCTGGGACGCGGACTTACTCAGGTAAACGATGCTCAACTAATTATTATACTGCAACCTTTTTACTTTTTACACTGTTTACCGTTCTTTTGAAACTATATATTACCTTATTTTCGTAAAGGTGACATTGTGTACCTCTACATTTTATTGGTGTTTATTTTCGAAGTGTTCTAGCAATGATATATAACGGAGAAAAAAGGTTAGATTGTAAACATAATATATGCTTGGACCGTTTTTTATGTATTTTTATCAAAATCGAGTACAAACTTTATGGTATCAGCATTGTTTGATTACGATAGGACTACTATAGGATTCATAAGATCCCTTCTTTATTTTGTTGAAAAAGGTTGACACATGTCATTCACCTATGTTACATAGGTAATCCCCCTATATACCTAAACAAAAGATTCTCGATTCACGGCACTTTTTACTTTTTGTGGGTATACCCCCGTTTCAATATATTTTGTCTTTGTTTAGTGTCCAGAAGCAATTGTATTGAAATGATATAGAATTTAAATTGATATGAAACACTTTGACAGCATCGTGACATTTTACAATAGCATATACCTAGTGTATGGATGCCCGTCTACTACTCGTATTAGGCGTGCCGTATACACCTACACTTGCTTACCTGTGTTTGGTGTACAGGCCAATGCGGTGGTCGTGTATCAACGGTCTGGTAAATTGCGCAGGAATCTTTGAACGATTCTCGGTCGTTATGGAGATTTTTGGGCAATTGACTTGCAACTGGTATGATGATCAACAGGGAAACAAATATTCCATTAAAATACTTACTTTGGCGACATGAGATGGAAGGGCATCTTCCTGACCGCTTCCTCAGCCAAGTCGAGCGGGAAGGCGAACTCGATCATGTTCTCATTTAGGCAGTCGTTGTAGGTGGAGGCGAGCTGGCAGCGGTCGGACAGGCCCTCGATGGAGTCCAGGCACATTCGGGAGACGCTGTTCAGTTTGCGCACCACGCGGGACTTCTTGCCGTTCACGAGGCTGGCGAGGTGAATGAGGAGCTCACGGTTTACCTGGGGACAAACGGAATTTTATGACTTGTACTGGTTGACGTTATACGGGTGATCTTGATTGCAGAGATTGCGTAGCCGCAACTTATCCGTAATAGGTAATCTTATCGCACCACCACCCATGCACCGCGAATGTGCTCCTATGCTAACTAGGGCAGTGGCGGATTTGCAGTGTTGGCCGCCCTAGGCCTCAGATCCTGTAGTAACTACTAGCCGCCTACTTTCTCAGCACCTATCTATATACTGCCGCCTTGCTGTCGCCCCTAATATCTTGCCGCTCTACACTGAGAGAAAAGGATAACAATAAATTAATTAAAAATTAAAAAACACGACTGCGAAAAAGCGAACTGAAAAGACAAAAATAATTTTTAGTTGTGTTAGTTACTCAACTTAATGAATGTAAAAAATTATTAGAATACTAGCTGTGCCCGCGGCTCCGCCCGCGTGTAATTCGGTCTGTGTCAGTAAGCGGCTAATTTCTAATCCTAATTTCTCTCCCCCTCCCCTGGAGGCGGAACTTGAAGTAAAGTTGACATATATGGATATGCTAGAGGACTAAAGTCCAGATTAAATATTTTACAATTAGGTACCACTAAATAAAACTACACACCAAAATCAATAGTTTTATTCGCCCTTATTCAAATTTTACACGTGATTTAAACTTAGAGAATATAACCAAACGGAGTGGTCATTAACAGGTGTTCCCCTCTGTCGAAAATAGGCGGCCAATGGTCAACCGACGTTTATCTGACATGGCTATGTTTACGTTACGTAGGTACACATTTGATGTTGATGACGAAAATTATAGACATGGTGTCTCCGTTGGTTATAATCTCTAAGGATTTAAACGACAGAGTATTAGGTGTATATCGGACGATACAGTAAGGTATACGCGCGCGAGCGTAACCGAAGCGGCCTGCCTGGCTAGAGCGCCACTTACCGTGGTCTTTTTCAGAGTCCTGAGGAAGACCGCGTGCCCCTTGTAATTGTAACCTCAATGCGTTGCGAAACTTTCGCGAATGATTCGATTTTTTTCGGGAAGGCATGGTAATGCATATAAAATGCGAGTCCCAAATCGTTTGAGTCCGCAAACGACCAGTGCCGGATTAAGATATTTTGATGCCCTAAGTATTTCTAGACCATGGTGCCCCCTCTCCCTAGGGTCATCAAGCATTACATTGAATTTTTTTGGTAAATTGAGTGACGTCCATTGCTGCATTTCAGCTGAGAATGAAAAATTTTTCGATATAAAAACGCAATTTGATAGACAGTTGTACATTTTTACTTTTAGTATGGAAATCAGTCACATCATTTTATCACGAAAATTGACAGTGCTGCAGCAGTAACGTTGCAACAGAGTAATGCTGCTGCAGTCCCCACCCGAATGTCACCTTTATCATATCTTAGAAAGTTATTGAAAACGCGAGCGAAGCGAGCGCGAAAATTTTTCGATATAAAAAAAACGCAATTTGATAGACAGTTGTACATTTTTACTTTTAGTACGGAAATCAGTCACATCATTTTATCACGAAAATTGACAGTGCCGCAGCAGTAACGTTGCAACAGAGTATCTAATGCTGCTGCAGTCGCCACCCGAATGACACCTTTATCATATCTCAGAAAGTTATTGAAAACGCGAGCGAAGCGAGCGCGACAATTTTTCGATATAGAAAAACGCAATTCGATAGACAGTTGTACATTTTTACTTTTAGTATGGAAATCAGTCACATCATTATATCACGAAAGTTGAATGTCACCTTTATTAGTTAGAAAGTTATTGAAAACGCGAGCAAAGCGAGCGCGAAAATTTTTCGATATAAAAACGCATTTTGATAGACAGTTGTACATTTTTACTTTTAGTATGGAAATCAGTCACATCATTTTATCACGAAAATTGACAGTGCCGCAGCAGTAACGTTGCAACAGAGTACCTAATGCTGCTGCAGTCGCCACCCGAATGACACCTTTATCATATCTCAGAATGTTATTGAAAACGCGAGCGAAGCGAGCGCGAAAATTTTTGATGTAAAAAACGCATTTTGATAGACAGTTGTACATTTTTACTTTTAGTATGGAAATCAGTCACATCATTTTATCACGAAAATTGACAGTGCCGCAGCAGTAACGTTGCAACAGAGTACCTAATGCTGCTGCAGTCGCCACCCGAATGACACCTTTATCATATCTCAGAATGTTATTGAAAACGCGAGCGAAGCGAGCGCGAAAATTTTTCGATGTAAAAAACGCATTTTGATAGACAGTTGTACATTTTTACTTTTAGTATGGAAATCAGTCACATCATTTTATCACGAAAATTGACAGTGCCGCAGCAGTAACGTTGCAACAGAGTACCTAATGCTGCTGCAGTCGCCACCCATATGTCACCTTTATCATAAACATCCTAGAATGTTTTTGAAAACGCGAGCGAAGCGAGCGCGAAAATTTTTCGATATAAAAACGCAATTTGATAGACAGTTGTACATTTTTACTTTTAGTATGGAAATCAGTCACATCATTTTATCACGAAAATTTACAGTGCTGCAGCAGTAACGTTGTAACAGAGTAATGTTGCTACAGTTCCCACCCGAATATCACCTTTATCATATCGCAGAAAGTTATTGAAAACGCGAGCGAAGCGAGCGCGAAAAGTTTTCGATATAAAAAAACGCAATTTGATAGACAGTTGTACATTTTTACTTTTAGTACGGAAATCAGTCACATCATTTTATCACGAAAATTGACAGTGCCGCAGCAGCAGTAACGTTGCAACGGAGTACCTAATGCTGCTGCAGTCGCCACCCGAATGACACCTTTATCATATCTCAGAATGTTATTGAAAACGCGAGCGAAGCGAGCGCGAAAATTTTTGATGTAAAAAACGCATTTTGATAGACAGTTGTACATTTTTACTTTTAGTATGGAAATCAGTCACATCATTTTATCACGAAAATTGACAGTGCCGCAGCAGTAACGTTGCAACAGAGTACCTAATGCTGCTGCAGTCGCCACCCGAATGACACCTTTATCATATCTCAGAATGTTATTGAAAACGCGAGCGAAGCGAGCGCGAAAATTTTTCGATGTAAAAAACGCATTTTGATAGACAGTTGTACATTTTTACTTTTAGTATGGAAATCAGTCACATCATTTTATCACGAAAATTGACAGTGCCGCAGCAGTAACGTTGCAACAGAGTACCTAATGCTGCTGCAGTCGCCACCCATATGTCACCTTTATCATAAACATCCTAGAATGTTATTGAAAACGCGAGCGAAGCGAGCGCGAAAATTTTTCGATATAAAAACGCAATTTGATAGACAGTTGTACATTTTTACTTTTAGTATGGAAATCAGTCACATCATTTTATCACGAAAATTTACAGTGCTGCAGCAGTAACGTTGTAACAGAGTAATGTTGCTACAGTTCCCACCCGAATATCACCTTTATCATATCGCAGAAAGTTATTGAAAACGCGAGCGAAGCGAGCGCGAAAATTTTTCGATATAAAAAAACGCAATTTGATAGACAGTTGTACATTTTTACTTTTAGTACGGAAATCAGTCACATCATTTTATCACGAAAATTGACAGTGCCGCAGCAGCAGTAACGTTGCAACGGAGTACCTAATGCTGCTGCAGTCGCCACCCGAATGACACCTTTATCATATCTCAGAATGTTATTGAAAACGCGAGCGAAGCGAGCGCGAAAATTTTTCGATGTAAAAAACGCGTTTTGATAGACAGTTGTACATTTTTACTTTTAGTATGGAAATCAGTCACATCATTTTATCACGAAAATTGACAGTGCCGCAGCAGTAACGTTGCAACAGAGTACCTAATGCTGCTGCAGTCGCCACTCGAATGACACCTTTATCATATCTCAGAATGTTATTGAAAACGCGAGCGAAGCGAGCGCGAAAATTTTTCGATGTAAAAAACGCATTTTGATAGACAGTTGTACATTTTTACTTTTAGTATGGAAATCAGTCACATCATTTTATCACGAAAATTTACAGTGCCGCAGCAGTAACGTTGCAACAGAGTACCTAATGCTGCTGCAGTCGCCACCCGAATGTAACCTTTATCATATCTCAGAAAGTTATTGAAAACGCGAGCGAAGCGAACGCGTAAATTTTTCGATAATTTTTGGTGCCCCCTAGACATGGTGCCCTAAGCAAGTGCTTATTTTGCTTAAAAGGGTTAATCCGGCACTGCAAATGACAGAGGTCAATGTTTTTTTTTTCAAAGTACCCACCTTCGTGGCCATTATTAAGTGCTTAAGGAGGTGATACGTATGAATATTGATTTGATATGGATGCGATATAATTACGATTAGGTATAATTCATGACGGAGAAAATAAATAATTTTATGCAATTATAAGCGTGTTGATGTGTGTTTATTTTACCACTACGTAACTATGTAAACTCATTTTTAGTTTTCTTGGTTACTTAATGTTTACTCAGCTCCCCAAAAGATGGCACTGTGTAATGAGGGGCAATTAATTTACTGTCGTTTAATTTTGTTGTATTATTAAATCAACACAATTATTCAATTAAATTTGTTGATATCCGTACGATTGATTGAAATTTTAGAAGAGGGGTCTTCTAAACTTAGAGTTAATTTGGCAAAATCCTTCCTCGGTGGCTTATTTATGTCACATCGTATTAAATTCAGCGCCATCTGTTAGTTTACCAGGGCACTTTATAGTGTTAGCACATATTTGAAAAAAGTTTGCCCCTCCTTCCTAAGTAGCGCCATACGATTCAGGGGCAAACTTAAGTCAATCGAGTGTTGTGGCTACCCCCCCCTTTTAGGGGTTGAATTTTTATAGCTTATAACCTGGCCGGGGATTTTCTCGACAGATTAGTAAAGTTTTCATCAAAATCCGTTCAGCCGTTTTCACGTGATGCGCGTTCAAATAAACAGACAAACAGATAAACAGATAAACAGACAAACAGACAAAAATTCTAAAAACTGTTGGAACGTGTTCTGTTATCAATTCTAAGTATCCCCAGCCAACTTTTTTTAAAATATCTTCCATGTACAGACTTTCGACCCTCTTCAGCTTTATTATATGTATAGATGAGTGTTTAGTGAAGGTTATAAACAACAAACGCAAAAGTTTTATGCTCATTTAGGATCGTGACTGTACCTGTGTATTTTATTTCAATTGCAGTCGGGGACCTTTTAAATGGGAAAATGTCAATACATCAAGGTCCCCGACTGCAATTGAAATAAAATACACAGGTACAGTCACGATCCTAAATGAGCATAAAACTTTTGCGTTTGTTGTTTATAACCTTCACTAAACACTCATATTCTAATAATTTTTTTCATTCATTAAGTTGAGTAACTAACACAACTAAAAATTATTTTTGTCTTTTCAGTTCGCTTTTTCGCAGTCGTGTTTTTTAATTTTTAATTAATCTATTTTATACTTTTTAGAATTTTTACATTCATTAAGTTGAGTAACTAACACAACTAAAAAATATTTTTATCTTTTCAGTTCGCTTTTTCGCAGTCGTGTTTTTTAATTTTTTATTTATTTAATTAATTTTGGGGTCATGATTTCGTTGATAACCATTTGAAGTCACTTTATATTACTTTTGCGAGGGCGTCCTCAGTACAGAAAGGCACGCAGAGCGCCGCATATATCGGGCTACGCCCGACTACTTTGGAACGCGTACAGTGCGCCACGAACGTCGGGCTACGCCCGACGCTTTGAGCAAGAGGGCACTGAAGGCGTTTTGGTAAGGGTACAGCGTGTCACGTATGTGGGCCTACGCCCGACACTTAGTATGAGAGAGTCGAAGGCGCCTGGCTTTGGACCGAGTGCAGCGCGCCACGTACGTCGGGCTACATCCGACTCTTTTACCATTAGGGCGCCGAAGGCGCCCGGCTTTAGAACGCGTACAACGCGCCTCGTACACGCCCGACGCTTTGAGTAAGAGGGCGCCGAAGGCGCCCGGCTTTGGTAAGCGTACAGCGTGTCACGTACGTCGGGCTACGCCCGACACTTTTAGTATGAGAATGTTGAGGGGACTGGCTTTGGACCGCGTGCAGCGCGCCACGTACGTCGGGCTACGCCCGACGCTTTGAGTATGAGGCCGGCTTTGGTAATCATACAGCGTGTCACGCTACGCCCGATACTTTTAATATGAGAGAGTCGAAGGCGCCTGGCTTTGGACCGCTTGCAGCGCGCCACGTACACACGTACACACGTATCGGGCTACGCCAGAACCTTTAAGTGTGAGGGCGCCGAAGGCTTTGGTATGCGTACAGCGTGTCACGTACGTCGGACTACGCCCGACGCTTTGAGCAAGAGGGCACTGAAGGCGTCTTGGTAAGGGTACAGCGTGTCACGTATGTGGGCCTACGCCCTACACTTAGTATGAGAGAGTCGAAGGCGCCTGGCTTTGGACCGAGTGCAGCGCGCCACGTACGTCGGGCTACATCCGACTCTCGGGCTACACGCCCGACACTTTTAGTATGAGAAAGTAGAAGTCGCCTGGCTTTGGACCGCGCGCAGCGCGCCACGTACGTCGGGCTACGCCCGACTCTTTTAGTATGAGGGCGCCGAAGGCGCCCGGCTTTGGAACGCGTACAGCGCGCCACGTACGTCGGGCTACGCCCGACGCTTTGAGTATGAGGCCGGCTTTGGTAATCATACAGCGTGTCACGCTACACCCAATACTTTTAATATGAGAGATTTGAAGGTGCCTGGCTTTGGACTGCGTGCAGCGCGCCACGTACATCGGGCTACGCCAAAACCTTTAAGTGTGAGGGCGCTGAATGTGCCCGGCTTTGGTATGCGTACAGCGTGTCACGTACGTCGGACTACGCCCGACACTTTTAGTATGAGAAAGTAGAAGTCGCCTGGCCTTGGACCGCGCGCAGTGCGCCACGTATGTACGTCGGGCTACGCCCGACTCTTTTAGTATGAGGGCGCCGAAGGCGCCCGGCTTTGGAACGCGTACAACGCGCCACGTATGTCGGGCTACGGCCGATGCTTTGAGTATGAGGGCGCCGAAGGCGCCCGGCTTTGGTAAGCGTATAGCGTGTCACGTACGTCGGGCTACGCCTGACCCTTTTAGTGTGGGGGCGTCTTTGGCGCCTGGCTTTGGACCGAGTGCATATACTTGGACAAGTTGCAGGAAGCGCACATCTTTCTTACGCTCTGAGCCGTAGGCCCTACGTGGAGCTCACCCTTCGGACATCATCATCATAAATGTTAAAATTAAATCAAACCATACGGTTATAATGATACTTTCACGATTTGTTCTGCCAAAGTCGGTGCAGAGTTAGCTTAGACGGACTCTGTATCGTATCGATTAATAAATAGAAGTTATATTTTAAACTTTTCGATTCCACAAGTGCAATTACGAACATGTTTTAAAAACTATGAGTAGTATGTACCTACCTAATATAATATAATTATATTTTTTTATGATCAGCGGTCAAACCCTTTCCTTTTATTTTAATAAGTATCCCATTCAATAATAACATTTGGTTTTATGACATTAGCTTCTCTTAACATATTTTGTCAATTCTTACTTTCTCAAAATGAAACTTAAACCCACATGTTGCATATATAGTATCAATCGGCTTTCAGCCCTTCATTTTGATACCCTACTCGATAGGTTTGCACGATATTTTTTTCTAAAGGTTGCGTAATATGGCGTATTAAGTCCGCCATATTGTTTTTATAATGACGTCACATAGCCTATGTTACCCGGGATGACGTAAGGATTCTAATGATGTATCATACGTCTAAATCGGTTAAGGCATTCAGAAGTTAAGGTGGAATAAAGAAACTCACATACATACAAACATGAACGCTGAAAACAATACACTCTTTTTGTTTGGGCAGTCGTGTAAAAACACACTTAGAATTACAAAAATAAACTTAATCCGGGGACAAGGAGAGTCAACTAATAGGAACAAATTGACTTTTGCAATTTCTATTAGTTCTTGCAATTTCTTTTATCTGTTTGTTGAAATTAGATTTAGGATTACTGAGCTGTTTGTAGAAATAAATAAACTTTACAGAAATAGTGAAACGTCCATAATTATTACTAAACTTAATTTTTTCCCCCACTACAGAACTGTTTTTTAATTCCTGGTGATGATTTTTCTCTCAGTGTAGGCCCGGGCCTACTGGGCCTTAGGGCAAATCCGCCACTGAACTAGGGCCCGATAATTCTCTCGTGCAATTACATAGTACGTGCAGTGTACGAACGGTGCATTCGCCAGATTTCGAAATAAGAAACTCTGTAAAAAGCACTCAGCGTTCTAAGAATGTCGAGCTTCACCAAACTTTACACACTGTGCACGTGTACCCGTGCAGCGAACTCTTTATTTACTTTGTAATGGCGCTTGCTGCAAGTTCTACAGAAGTAAGTCTAATGATCAAGCGAATAATTGAACACACTCTCCTAGGTCTAATTTTATGTCTGAACTAACCTCATGGGTGACGACATTTGCTTCGGTATACACGCAGCAAAGCACTGCCCGGAGCGTATCACGGAATTAGTGAATTACGTACACCGTCATCGAATTTAATCTGTCGTGAGACATACTAGCATTAAGCTAATTTTACGGTTTTGGAGAGCCTAGGTCTCCATTTATAAGCAGTAGAAGTGCATGAGCGAGTAGCGTTCACGATGGGCGCGAGTCGCGTACTGCTGCGTGTCGCGTCGCGTGACACGTGAATTTTAACCGTGAAATTATCTTAAACTATGTACGACCGTAGGTACCTACGTCTTTGATCCGGGGGCGTACGCAGTCGAATGCTGACAGTGATCTTGCGGCGCTCCTCTACAAGGCGGAGTCGGCATTCGTTGCTGGTTTTAGACGGTAGTTCTTCTGGTTAGTCCGTCATCGCTCCGGGTTCCCCCGGACATTTCCCCAACGTCTTTGATATAAGCACAGCTTTAAATGATTATACCAACGCCGCGTACTCCGAATGCTGGCCTACATCGGACTTAACAGTGTTAAGATTCGTATCTAAGTAGTGTTAAACATGCCTAAAATCTTAAAGACTTAATAGTCTTCATCAAAACTTGACTAACCTTCCCATGGTTGATGACATCGCTCTGCTCGAGCATGCACGCAGCGAAGCACTGCCCGGATCGGGTCACGGGCGCCGAGTTGGTGAAGTACGCGCGGACATCCTTGGGCGTGGCGCGCACTCGGATCACGCAGGACTGCGCCATGCGGACTAGAGCGTCTAGGTGGCCCTGGACCTGAGAAAATACTTCGTTTAAGACAACTACTACAACTATTAGTTATTTAGTTGTAAGTAAGCTTGAGAATAAACGCTTTTTTTATTACTATACAACTTCATAAAACTGGGTCTGTAATAAGGGTGACAAATAGACTACAAACTACTAGAATTAGGCTGTCAAATACTAGGACATTTTAACGGATACAGGTAAATTTCCTCGTTTTCATTAAAATGTCCGATTCCTGTCATCTCAGTTACAAGAGCCATTGTCCTTGGCATATTTTTTCGATGTAACTTAAAATAAATGATATACACATAATGTTTGCAGGTAATTTATTCTCAACCACACTTTATGGTATTTTAGAATCAAAATGGATTTTAACTTAACGCCTTTACCATTATGTTTACAACATGCCTCTTTACAGTAGAAATGAGCAGGAAGGTAGTAAGTATTTAAGTAAGGTTGGAAGTGGCCAGTGCGATTACGCAAATTTTTTTTTCCTGCTTGCCCTACTCTGCTCAGCGTTCCGCTGAGTACGGTTTTTTCACCCGAAAGTCGCAAAAATTACTCGGAATTATTTCCGGTAATGTAAACAAAACAGCGGTGGCCTCAGAGCAGGTGTACAGGTGCTTTAAGCTTGTGACTTTCAAATTAAAATCTTGGGATAAATAGCCTTGTTAACCTCGAACTTATTTAGGATACAAACGCTTAAGAGTATTTTAAATATTTTAAGCATTCTAGGCATTCACAGGACAAGGTAACTGCACTAAATAAACATGTGCGTTTTTGTCCGAAGGTCTGAACCGTGTAACCTTAATAATACGGTTTTTTTCCAGCTACCTAGCCATACTTGGGTCAAAAAACTGGGTGTTATGTACTTAGTAGGGCCTGAGCCTCTACCATCAGTTTTAACATTGACATAACGCTCACGTCTACGTAATTTACTTTCTGTACAACTCGCTTCCACTATTGCTCGCATATGCGAGTACGAGCGAGATGCATAGAAAGTAAGTTACGTAAACGTGAGCGTTATGTCAATGTCAAAACTGGTGGTAGCCGTACTGGACACCAAACCAATTCTGATTTTAATATCTTGTTCTAAAACTCATAGCAGTTTTGACTTGTCAGCTGTCAAAAGTAAAAACACGTGTCGAGACTGTCGAGTTGTGTGCTTTCTTTTGGTGGTGGTTTGTTATATTTATTTGCGTATTTCTTATCGTGCTGGGAGGATGGGGGCATTAATTGCATGCAGAAAATAAGCAAGTCTAACGGGTTAGCACTACTTAATTGACTCGTACGTTATTGTATCGCGGATTAATGTTATTGTTTTAAAAAATTTGACGTCGCACGTGATAGGATTATCATTTTAGACAAGCTTATGAAGCTTTCGTAAATCGATTCTATGTTGAAGTTGCATGCAAATATAGATAATTCATGATAATTTGCATTACATTCAATTTATCAGACTGTAGTTCTATGTTTCTTTCTCAGTCTCTTTTCTCTACAACGATAACTGTTTATGTTATGAGTAAGAGAAGCCTCGGAATGGAAGTGCGCACTATCTTATGCAAAGCTCTTTCAAGAAAGGTCTCACTGGGGAAAGATAATCTATCCTACGAGGCATAAACCAAAGAATAAGCGAAAGATTTAGAGTGAGACATTTTAAGCTTTACCATTTTTCTCGTGATAATTTTTGTCTGGAATAAATATTTAGTTTCAGTAAAATACGTTCTTTGATTATTTTTCGTTGCAAGAAAATAATTTAGATAATCTGAATGTAATCTATTTGGCATTAAAGTTCTTTAAAATTGGTCAGACGGTAAGATAGGCTTGAACTATGTGCATATAGCTACATTTTAGGTCAATGGCGATCTGACCTACAAAAACAGAAATCATTAGCCCTTATCAAGATTTTTATCTTCCTTCTTTAATAAGCTGCTTGCAAAATACTAAAAGGAATAAGCGAGATTTGGAACCCATGTAACCCTTAATTTTGAACGTCGCAAGCTTACTATAAGTCAACAGTACTTTATTCGCTAGCAGAAACTAACGAGGTGCATTGCAACCGTGTTATAAAGCCCTAACAAGTTGTATAGGAAATATGATACTCTGCACTACTGTTAGTACTTCGCGAAGTAACGTGTTAAAGCTCGGAAACGCGATAGTTTCGAAAATCGCAGTACTTGTACACACGGAACTAAAATTCACTTCGTAACCTTCCTCTGCAATGCAACACCTTTTACTATGTAGGTACAATACACCACTTAGGTACCTACGTACTTGTTGCTAGACTATAAAGTGCTTCTAGTTTAGAAGCTATTACTCAAGCCAGACGTTTCAGTTCGTGGAAATGTGAAGTAAAATCTAGAACTAGATACAATAAAGTGACGTTTGCGAGCGTGTATTATATGTGAGTACCGCGTAATATAATGTGTTATGCACGTTGTTACCTAGGTAATTAAAAGTTTTATAACCATGTTCTACATTTTCTAATATGTTAATACATAATATATTATCATAGTATTTTCAAAAAGCTGTCAGTTTAGGTAATCCTAGTTTAGAGTGTATGATTTTAAGGCCAGGCCACAATGGATACGTATACAGCACGTCTCTGTCTCTACATATAGTACAGTAGCTAAGTGTTCCAAATTAAGTACCCACGTTGTCAAAGGTACTACTAGTATAGACAATAATTAACTCTTATGTTAGGGCACAGATCGCTTGCGGTGCGTGCATTCATTGCCTCTTCCCGTGCCGGAGGCGTGCCGCATACGCAAGCGATATGTATCGGTCTTTACGACTTTCACTATTGGAGTCGCGGATTAGATCTGTGAAGTAACTAATTTGTTGATTACCTTAGGATCCGAGAAGTCTACCAAGGCCCCTCCACGTGGACTCGCGAACGCAAGTCCTGGCAACAGGACGACGAGGATCCTGATAAACTGCATCGTTCTGTATGGAAGTTAATATATTAATTATATTGTCATTGCCTTTTTTTAATAAGGGATATTTTTGCATTGTATATACTGCACGTACCTACTAATTACAAACAGAGCTGATTAAAAAAACTTAATGGTTAATTATGGAAATTTCACTGCAAAAGGCAATATCCTAAATTAGCCCATGCAAGTACCTTTCAAGATGAACAGCTTCAGAGAAAAAATGACACGGAGAAATCTTAAGAGAAAATTTACAATTTCCTGCAGGCGACAGTAACGAAATAAATGTCTCAAATGAAGTTAGCTGAACGCTCCTCGACACTAGGACTTAAATGCTCTGCCAACGAACCGTCGAGACTCTAAGGGACGGGACACACGGAACGGGGCGGCGACGCCACCACCACCACTGAAAACTTTGAATCTATGAAATCAATGTTAACTAAATAATTATTATGTTATGACCATAGATCGGACAACTCATCGCAAAACCATAAAAAATCATTTATATCTCAAAATAGGACAAGATTTATTAAACTTATATTATGTACACAGTATCTTTATAAAATTTCCAGATTATACTCAAAAACTGCAGATCAAATTTGTTAAAAAAATTGTATCATGTTCCATACTATTATTTATTTTTGCGATGAGTTGTCCGATCACTGGTTATGACTATTCTTGACCTTCATAAAGTATAATATTTAAAACTTTCGCGTTTTGAACACATATTAACTCGCTGCTGCGATGCTGCGATGTGCGGCGCGGATTCGTTCCGTGTGTCCTGCGCCTAAAGAAAGAACAATGAGGATTGTACTAATTCTGTTGCCTTTATTGTGCACCAGATGCACGAATTACGTTTCAGCTGATTTTCACGCAACTCTGCGTATTGAGCATCTTTTTTGTGTTTTTAATTGAACATTCCAGTAAAGTTGTAAGTAACTTGCGCATTTGTTATTCGTAGACCCTTTACAATGTTGGTAGTGTACGGAACTTATATTTTTAAATGAGTTTGGCTTGTGTTTTACCCATAACGATGTTGACTGTCGACCTTGTCAACATTACTGTAAAACATTGGATGAATTCAGAGTACGACTGGTCGTTGTGGAGATTCTTGGGGGATTTGTTTATCCACCTGTGGACGTCATTCGTCTGGTAAAATGATGATGAAAAACATCAACATGTAACTTAACAGACATCTCGTATTCAACGTTATGTTAAAGAAATAAACTTACGTTACATCCTCGCAAAAGAAAAACAAAATACCCCGTTGTTGTATAACAGTACCAGAGCTCGTTGGTACCAAAAAGAAAAAAAGAATTACGAGGTTTATATCTTTTCAGCCGCCATGTGCCAGATGTGCCAGCCAGTTGTATAATCGAAATAATAAAAGGCATTTAAGAGTAGCGTCTATACGCGCTCAACGGTAAAATGAACGCCTGCATTTAAGCACTTTTAGACCAGTTATTAAGGAAGTTTATTATGTACTGGTTGATTGGTTTCTTCAATTAAAAAATGCTTCCTTGATGATTCGTTTAATCGTAGAAGATAATTAATTACATAATTTGGCTTTGTTTTTAATCAAAAATTGAGAAGGACGCAAGTACGTGCGAGCGCGTCAATGTCGTATGCAATCTGGAGTTGCAGCGATGGCCGTTGTCCTCTTAGAGGAGGGGAGGACTTCCGAAGAATCCCGAACATGCCCCCCGGCGTTGAAAGGGTTAACTTTCAACTCGTCGATGTCAGTGGTAGGCAACGGGCAGATGCGATTGAAGCCACGGCGTATCACTCCTCTTGTAGTGTTGATATCCGCGACCCTGGCGATTCCGTCGCTCCCTGGATATATCTCTGTGATGCGGCCCAGTCGCCACTTCATCGGCGGGAGTCCTTCTTCTTTAATGAGGACTAATGCTCCCTTTTTTAGTTGTTGACCCTTGGACGTGCGCCACTTGGTGCGTTGTTGAAGTTCAGTAATGTACTCCTTGTGCCACCTGGCCCAAAAGTGTTGGCGTAACTGCTCCAGCCTTTCAAAGCGAGTGAGACGGTTCTGGTTCATGTCGACAAGCGGAGGAGAGGGCAAAGCAGTCATCGGTCGTCCTACCAAAAAGTGCCCTGGGGTCAAAGGTCTCATGTCACGTGGGTCAGTCGAGAGTGGGGTTAAGGGACGTGAGTTAAGTAAGGCCTCAATTTGAACTAAAATTGTATAGAGGTCTTCAAATACTAAGTGTGCGTTCCCTAACACGCGATGTAAATGGGCTTTTATGCATTTTATATTGGCTTCCCACAGACCTGCCATGTGTGGTGCATATGCAGGTATGAATTTGAAGTCTATACGCTCATTAGACATTTCATCAATTATAGAACTCGCATTATCGTTGAGGAACTTATAAAGCTCATTTCGTGCTCCCACGAACTGAGTTCCATTATCGGAGAATAAGGTAGCAGGTTTAGATCGTCTAGCAATGAAGCGACGTAACGTGGCTAGGAAGGAATCTTTACATAGCGAACTAACGAGTTCGAGATGAACGCATTTGGTGGTGAAACAGATAAATATGACGATGTATACCTTTTCTGTCTTGCTACCGCGACCTCTCTTATTGAGTGCTAATATAGGACCCGCGTAATCCATTCCTGTAGTCTGGAATGGGTAGCCAGGCTGAAGGCGCTGCTCAGGTAAATTTCCCATCATCGGACGGGCTGTCTGAGCGTTGAGACGAAAGCAACGCTGGCAATTGTGTACAATAGAACGAGCTAAATTACGGCCCCCGATAGGCCAAAACTCCTCGTGAATTGAAGCTAACAAATTTTGAGGTCCTGTGTGCATTAAGCGTATATGTTCGAAACGAAATATCAGTTTAGTTAAAATATGTTTAGACACGAGTAAGATTGGATGTTTCCTTTCAAATGTAAAATCACCGTTTTTAATTCTACCACCTACTCTAAGTAGACCCCTTTCGTCAATAAACGGGCTTAACGACAACAGTTTGTTTTTTGTAGGTAACGGTTTACCTTTAGCTAAAATATCATATTCGTCGAATGATTCCTTTTGCGACAGTTTTATTAAAGAATCGTATGCGCATTGTTTTTCAGACAAAGATAAAGTGCCTTTTGTTCTAATTTTATTTTTGCAATTTGCAATGAAACGTTGTACATAAGCCATTATATTTTTAATTTTACGTAGACTTGAGAAACGTGCAAATGGAAACAACTCCCTTTCTTTGATAGTGATTGAAGCTACATTTGATCTTACTTCCGGCAATTCTGATTGACCTTGATCGAAAGACTTGTTCGGCCACGAGTCTTCAGCTTCTAACAAGAATTTGGGTCCACTAAACCAAAATTCTAATTTATCACCTTGTGCAGCACTAACACCTCTACTCAATAAATCCGCAGGGTTGCTGGCAGTAGGCACATGACGCCAGAAATGTGATTTGGTCATTTCTTGTATGTCAGCTACCCGATTTTTAACAAATGGCTTTAACCTATTTGGTGGCGTTTTGAGCCAACCTAAGACCACAGCGGAGTCTGTCCACAGGAAACAACTGTCCACATGCAGTCGTGTAGTTAGCAAAACCTTGTCCAAGAGCTTAGCCGCCACCAAAGAGCCGCAAAGTTCAAGACGCGGGATCGTTACGGCCTTTATTGGACTGACGCGCGTTTTTGAGCATAAGAGACGAACCCTTACGTTGCCCAACGAGTCTACGGACCTAACGTAAACGCAAGCGCCATAAGCATCCTTAGATGCATCGCAAAAGACATGTAGTTGTATGTTATTTGCATTCTCGCATACCACGTGTCGCGGTATCTTGAGTTTCTGAAGGTGACTTAAATCGAGTACAAACTTAAGCCATGACTTGACGATGTCTGGAGGCAATGGACTATCCCAACTCACTTTGAGCAACCAGAGTTTCTGGAGAATGACCTTTCCGATAATAATGAAAATGCTAAGCAGCCCAAGAGGGTCAAAAATTTGAGAAATCGTGGATAAGATCACTCTCTTGGTGACATCTAGAGTGGGATCAGTCTTGATATCGAATTGCAGAACATCGTCTGACGGCGACCATTTTAGGCCCAAAGTCTTCGACTGTTCGTGCTCGCTCAAATCAACAATGGCTGAAGCAACGCTACTGTCAGAGACGTCGCTACATGTAGGAAGGTTCGATCGGAACTTTCTCAGGTTGAAACAACCTGACGCCAGTTCCTTTGAAATCAGAGCACGAAGTTCTAAGAGACTTTCGGCAGTTTCTTGCCCCGTCAACAGATCATCAACGTAACAGTCTTCACTAATGACCTTACGCACCAGTTCATTGTCACATTCGTCCGCAATTTGCTTAAGGCAACGTACCGACAAGAACGGAGCCGAGGCTGTGCCATAAGTGACTGTGTTTAGAGTATACGTCTGGAGGGGCTTTGATGGGTCGTCACGCCAAATTATTTGCTGCAGGTGACGTTGATTTTCATTAACGAGCACCTGTCTGTACATTTTTTCGATGTCACCTGCCATCACATAGCGGTGTTGCCGAAATCGTAAAAGTATAGAAAGCAAGTCGCTCTGTATTGTGGGCCCAACCATTTGGATATCGTTTAGGGATAAGCCAGAGCTGGTAGGCGCACTTGCATTGAACACAGCTCTCAACTTTGTCGTGGTGCTCTGCTCACGCAACACGCCATGATGTGGCGTAAAATACGAATTTTCATGAGGATTATCTATGTCACTTAATGTCATGTGACCTAATGATAAATATTCCTTCATGAAATCAATATACATGAGCCTTAACGAAGGCTGGTTCATCAGCCGGCGTTCTAGCGCCAAAAAACACGACTTGGCACGTCCGAACGAATGGCCAAGTTCGGATTCATCGGCTTTCAGAGGAATTCCTACTGAGAATCTACCGTCTTCTTTACGTGACATGTTTTGCTTAAAGTGTTGTTCACACAACTCCTCCTCAGTAGTATACACCGGTTCCTTAATGGTTGGAACTTCCTCTATCTGCCAGAACTTAGAAAGCTGATCTTGAATTTCATCGAATTTCGTGAAATTGCATAAAATCTTGCTTGACGTTCGTTGGCCAGTGGGGCCAGAAACTATGTATCCGAACACAGTTTCTACAAGAAGTGGACGACCCTTGCCTAATTTTATTTTATTACCGCATATCAGATCCCAAAATATATCTACGCCAAGTAGTATGTCGTAACTTGACGGATTAAAGAATTCTGGGTCTGCTAGCGTAATTCCCGAAGGGATATTTAGTGTGCCTACATTAAAGACTTCATCATGGGTTGAAGTTATGATTGGCGACACTAAGAACTTAATGCTTGCTTTGAATGAATTGATTCTGGACTGTATTATAGCTTCACATTCCTTTTTTACCACAGAAACCTGGTCTTGAAAGCCAGTTATTGTGGATGTAATATTCTGAGACTGTAGACCTAATGACTGGTAAAGTGACTCTGTCATGAAGCAAGATTCACTACCGGAATCTAACATTGCCCTAACTTCATGAGGTCTACCATGAACGTCTACAATCTGAATCATCGCTGTGGCAAGAAGAGCTCGACGGTTCGAGCTTGAAGATTGTTTGTTAATCGCTGACATGGACGTGATAACGTCATTAGCTGCCTTTGATTCTGCCTGAACTGCAGCAGGCGCAGCGCGCGGAGCCGACGTGCTCGGAGCTGCCGCGTCCGATGCCGCATTTCTGGTGGAGCTCGAGTCCCTATGCAATAAAGAATTGTGCTTGTTGCCGCACTGTCGGCACGGACCGAGTCTACACGCGCGTAAGTTATGACCTGCCCTTAAACAATTGCTGCATAATTTCATTCGTCCCACAAACTGTTCTCTAGCGTTTAAATCCAGCTGAGCAAATTGATTACATAAATACAAGGGATGATCACCTTTACAATGTGGACAATTATATTTTTTAAAGGCAGGCTTCACAACTGCAGCTAAGCCACGAACATGTCTATTTGTAACCTTCGATGATGAATCTTGTTTATTGTTACTTGTACTTTTACTTAACTCAATAGTCTCCAATATGTCTGCCCTATTTTTAAGAAATTGTGTGAATATTCCTAATGTGCTTTTCTCGTGTGTAACTTTGTGCTCTTCCCATTCGCGAAGTGTGAGAGAGTCCAATTTTGTGGATATAATGTAAACAATAAGTGTATCCCAACTCTCCACTGGTTCGCCTAGAATTTGTAACGCGCGCAAATTCTTATTACATGCATCTACAACCCTACGTATGGATGAAGCAGACTCCTTTTTTATTGCCTCTTCATCAAAAATTGCCTTTACGTGGTTTTGCACTAATAGCCTAGTATTATCAAAGCGTTCGCATAAAGATTTCCACGCTAAAGTATAGTTGGATGCAGAAAACTCTAACGCACGTATGATTTGAGCAGCGCCTCCCTCCAAGGAAGCTCGTAAATAATGGAATTTTTGAATATCGCCAATGTTTTTATTCGAGTGTATAAGAGAGGTAAAAACGTCACGGAATTCAAGCCAACTCTCATAATCGCCGCTATATTTAGGTATTTGAATAATGGGTAATTTAACACTAGCAACGCCTTTATGTACCTGTTTCACCGACGCGACGTCATCATCACTCTCGCCGGCCGAAGAATAGAAGGTTTCAGAAGCAATACGTCTGCCGGACCCTTTGGTATATTTATTTGCGTTATATATCTCTTGGGCCCTGGCCAGCACGGCAAAATATTGTGATTCAAAATCTGACCTTTGTGCTGTTTGTGTCTGAACCTCCTCCTCCGTGAGAGACAGGCATTCGATGCTGGTCTGAACCTCCTCGAACTCCGTAAACATCGCTTCAATGTTAGACATACGTAGCTTTAATTCCAAAATCTCGACTTCACTGCAATGTAAAACATCCTTAAAAGCATCTACATACGTTTGAAATTTCGTTAAACGACCTTTATAAGTTCCCCGTTTTTTCACCAACTCGGCTAATCGTGCCATTATGTGTAAATAAAGTTACTAATATGATTGAAATTAAATTATAATATTTATATAGATACAAGTTACAACAATAATAAATATTCACTAATACTATTGTTCAATAGTACGTAAATATTTCCGAATTAAATGAAATATCTATTAAGCAATAATAATTCAATTATTTTAATTACTGTTTTTTCATACCAGCAATATCAGCATATAATAAATAATTACAATTTATTTGATTTAATTCGCACTAGTCGAACTAACCAAACCAATAAATTAATTCAAAATAATAGTCAAATACGAAATAAACCCATTTACATTTTAATATTTACGATATTGAAAGAAAAGGCGAAATAACATTAAATGAATACACGAAATAATTGACACGAAAACGTAATTTTAGTGTAGGAAATTTCCGAGCATAAATTATTTAAGAGTTATTGAAAAAAAAACGGGTAATAATAAATCTATCGGCATACCAGAATGCAAGTACTCACTGCCCTTTGTATTCCTTATCGCTATGCAGCGCCCGGCCGTTCGTGTTAATGATAATTAGATGTGTAGTTATAATATTTAAGATTTTAACTTGAAATATTATGAAAATTAACCGATCCTTAATGCGGTTTATTGTTAAATACGATTCAGGGGGATATAATCTACACAATAATTAATAAAACAACTATAAGAAGGCAGTGATTTAGGCACAAAGTTACAAATACCTAAGGGGCAAACAAAATGGTTCGGACTCACTCTGACCGCTCGCTTGTTGCTATGTGGATTTCGCTTGTAATCACTAGCTCACATTACACCGTCACGTCACCGATTTTAGGCAATCCATAAAGAGATCCTCTTCTTAATGCTTAATGTGGCAGAAGATCCTGGTTAGGCTTCAAATCTTAAGGCATGACATCCGGTTCGAAGGACCAAAAATATGGTTGATTGGTTTCTTCAATTAAAAAATGCTTCCTTGATGATTCGTTTAATCGTAGAAGATAATTAATTACATAATTTGGCTTTGTTTTTAATCAAAAATTGAGAAGGACGCAAGTACGTGCGAGCGCGTCAATGTCGTATGCAATCTGGAGTTGCAGCGATGGCCGTTGTCCTCTTAGAGGAGGGGAGGACTTCCGAAGAATCCCGAACATGTACCTATGGCAAATTTTGGCGTTGTTGGATGTGACATTGGTATTACAACACTTAAAAAATATTTTAACATATTTTATTTTTATTCTATTTGTATTTAAGAAGTACGACCGAATATATCGATATCTAATAAATTTACATTTTAACTGAACTGCCTCAACTTTCTAATGTCACAATCATAAGTATTATTAAATATGCATGTAGGTAAATAGGTATGAGTGTGGTTAATTTATCTGCGAAACAGCAACGTTAGACTCACCTTCTGTTATGACGACTACAAGACTTTTAAGATGGTTCAGTCAGCGTCATATAGTAGGTAGCATCCAAAGTATTCAAATAGTTCGGTACACCATATAAATTGTATGGCGTACCTGTTGTTATGTTGTTGTACCTACTATATGACGCTGACTGTACAAGAAGATATAGTGTTGGACTGCACACATGCCCCAAGTTGAATGTTTTGCTATACCTCGTTTTTTAGCATTAGAAAAAGACTATGCGATCTTTACTCGTATATCTCTTTTTCTTTTTAATATTACATGTTCATGAATTTATATGTTACTTTCTTCAATGTCAGTGTTTATGGTAAATTACAGATATTTATAGAGGTTTCGTCCCTTTTTGATTAGGGTATAATAAACGCGCTAAAGTCTCGCCACGTTTGGGATCGCAGTTAGGGGCCATTTTCGTCGCAGATGTCTTGTTTTGAGGCCGGTTTCGATTTTTATTTACATTTTTACACTCATCGCGTTGAATACTAAATTATATCTACATATATGTGGCGTGTAATAGGAGACGCCGATGTCCAGCAGTGGACGAGAGTAGGCTGATGATGATGATGATGATATGTACCTACTACATACAATTATGTTACAATAACTCGTTATGGCAATAACGCAGTAAAACAATTGTTCATAATTACATGTGGTAACAGGTAAAAGATACATATACTTAGTAAATTTACAGTTTTGAACGCAATCAAGCTACTTTCGCCATCGTTTAGTCTTGGGTTTTAACCAACTCAATATGTACAGTCACCTGCAATAATATGTTACACAACGAAGGCCGCAAAAATATCTGACACGATCGTATTTGTAGAGCCATAAGAGCGTGTCACATAAATATTTGTGCGGCCTTCGAAGTACTACCGTAAAATGTACCTGTTTTGCTCCAAAATTTGCTCCAATTTTTTTTTAATTTATTATTCTGGTATAGCTATTGAAAACATATTATATTATGCCGATTTAAACAGACCATCACTACTATCGTGTTGTGATAGGTACCTATAATTTTAATGTATAAAAACTTTTGGACCACAATTTACGCAGTGTGGATCAAAGTAGGCACATTTTACGATAAATATGCATCCCTCACACTTATTCCAATCAACTGTCTATCAGTTCATGTCAAATCAGTCGGAAATATTCTCGGAGTACAAAATAATAAGTCCCTACAGCGTGGAACGTATTTGCTAGGCGTCAACATTTTGGGAGGACGGAGTTTTTGATTGCGGCTTGCTTTGTACAGTCGATTGGTTCTATTTCTGAAGCGCTTGGAGCGGTATTTTACTAAGTTTTTTGGTCGAAAATCGAGACTAATATTTTGGTCTCTTATGTGTTACCAAATAATGTTTAGTTAATTAAAGTGTCATTCTATGGAACTTGCTAACTATATAAACAAACCGCCATACTGAAATCATGATTTAGTGACAGTTTCAATATGGCGGTTTGTTTACATTAGTTAGCAAGTTCTATAGAATGATACTTTACCTACAGAATTAAGGATGACTCATGTAAGAATGCTTCGAGCCGAGGCGTCCGATGCTTCGTTTTCTATGACGGGTGATGGCCTCGACTCGGGTACGGACTGTTTAAGCGTGGGTCATGCTTTGGGTTGTCGAACCCATCTTCTATTTATTTTCAGCCTGGTCCGAAATTGCGGGAATTTGTGAAACAGATTCCCGCAATTTCGGATCAGCTACCTTTGGAAACGTAATATAAAATAAGAAGCTGAATCTCTGTATGGCTAATACATAACAAAGATCAAAAACTTAATTTGGTTACATTGCTATCGACGGACTGAAGAAACAAACTTTACCAGCGCTAGCTTTCTCTCTCTCTACAGCACTAAATCGAACATGTAAGAAAGAGACGAGTCAGCAATATGTTCCGTGTCGTAAAACAGAATGGGGAAGTAACCGCAATAATTTATTCAAAACTGGAAAGACATAAAAATGTTTTGAGTAAAACGAGCGATCGTTTCACTAAATTGGGTTACCTTCTGCCAATTTGCCTGTCTTCACTGTGCCTGAGTGTCGGGTGACTCCATTACTTTGTGGTTTGAGAAAATAAAAATGTAGGTATTAGAAATGTATGCATGTATATCTATGGATATCATTCATTATGTGGGACTCCTATTTTAAGATAAAGAAATAATTAATTCCTGTAAAATCTAAACGTATTATATTTATTCTGACATTGAAAATAATATATTTCATAAGTGACACCAATGTATAAAATCTACTTAGCGGCCTGCTTTCGCAGGCGGACGTAGGCCGACCACAAAAGTTTCGCCAAAATTACATACCATAAGGCCTATATTTATTTACGTGTCATAATGTTCGTTTAATACTAGATATACTGAACCCAGTGCTATCTAAACTGCAGACCTTCAAATAGATTTTATAACATCTTTGCTGCTCTTTTTAAAATGGTCTGCGTTAGGAATGTTAATAATAAACAATTTGTTATCTAATTTGTGAAATGATCTCGAAAATGCAAATTTCATGTAAATTGAACTTAATGAATAGCAGAATTATACTTTACAATAGGTTTTATGTTAATGTACCTTGCTTAATATTTTACGGGGCCTTAATTTTAAAAGCAGCCCTATTTTTTATTCTAAATGTTGGTTCACTGTATCTGTAGAAAATAAGCTATTTTTAATGAAAACGGTCTGTGTAGTATATGTAATGGATTTAAAGCAATGACGTGAAATATTTGACGAAGAAATGTCTCTTAACATGTATCAAGAGCAAAATGAATAAGTAAACCGTTAGTAAATAAATAAATATTCGAACGGCGAATAACAGTAACGTTATTACGTAACTGGCCACGCCTCATTTAACAAGCACCTATTAACCCTACGTCTTACAGATAGCCCCCTCTGCAGAGCATGCATGGAAGCAGAGGAGACAGCCGCCCACGTCATTCTCGACCCAGGCCCAGGCCCAGGGGTGGCAGAATACCGGGCACAACACCTCGGCTCACCGGGGTCTCTCCCAGAAGTCGTCGGCAACGTCAAGGGTCTGCTAGGCTTCTTGGTAGAGTTGGGTTGGCAAGAATAGTGCAGCCAACCGGTGGGTGGCGTGGTGACGCAAAATAGGCGCAATAATATGACGTCGAGGTGCGGAAACCAAGCCCGCAAGAACCTGTAACCTGTAACAATAATGTATTCTTATACATATTAATAATTATTTGTTTCATGATGGCTTAACGGGCAAAACTCACTACCTACAGCAAAATCGGATGGTAACATGTTTTGTGTCTTTTTTATACAGTTCAGACAGCCATAAATACTGAAATAAAAAAACTTCGGCATGGTACCTATTTTTAAATATAGCTGGTCAACCAAATCTTGTCAGTAAAAATAGGCGCGAAATTCAAATTTTCTATGGGACGATATCCCTTCGCGCCGCCTTTTTCTACTGACAAGATCTGCTTGACCAGCTATAGGTACTTAAATACGTTGAAAAACTTTGAAAAAAAATTAAGTTTACACTAATACAGGTTAATGTCTCTTTAACAATCGAAATATAGCCAATTAATGTTTCAAAACATCCGCCATGATGAAAATATTTCAAAGCAATTAGGAAACTTATAATTGTACCTACGTGTATCATTTTGATAACATCATGAAATTGAGCTCGAAGTTAAATTTGAAATAAACAATTTTATATTTGGTGTCTACATACTAAATATAATAATTATTTTGGGTAGATGCTACGTACCTAATATTTAATTTATCATCGCCACCTGCGCCTCAACGCCTGCCAAATTTTTCGTAACAAAAGATACAAATTTTGTTTCATTCGCGTGTATGTTCCTTGTATAATAATTTAATTTGAAATATCAAACATTCTTCTTAGTTATGTAGGTATATATAATACTTAAAAAACTTCTTATTGAGATTTTTTATTACTGTTCATTTTTCTGTTGTTAAGTACTAGGACCTAGAATTGGCGAGTTCCTGCTTCTCTTAGTTAGCCTTGGCAATCTTGGTATCTCGTAATTATGAGGCCATTAAGCAAATAAAATGTAAACATTACTATTTTTATCGGACAATTGTACATATGTCTATTAGGTATCAAAAAAGAGTTATCTACACTGCTGTAGCCGCCGTGCAGGTCAGGATCTCGACGACTCAAATAAAAAGCTTCGATTTGAAGTAAACTATTATAATTTCAATAGGTACTGGTTTTACAAGGGTTCCTTGACTAAACGGTTAAATGTAAAAGTGGTGTGGTAATCGTATGGAGGCTGATGAAAGAGTGATTTGCATAATTTGAATGTCCGAAAATAGTGGTTAAGATTTGGGTGCCTCTAATTGGCCGCGATACATAATATGTGGAGCGCTCCTATTGGTGCTTTAGAAAAAGCTTCCAAATACTAGCCGAGCCCGACGGCTGCGTTTAGTTACTGTATTATACAAATAAAGGTTGCGTTCGCAACAACTGCACTGCACACTTAGTGGTTATAAACATTTTTTTACAACCAATTAAGGTAAACGTACTAGTGCTCGACATGCTAATGCTCAGTACATGACACCTAGGTGTCACCACTGGGACCGCCTCGAGCACCAGTACGTTTACCTTACATTTACACATTAAATTAATGAATTAACCTTCTCTACGTCTATCGCAAAATCGTATTAGTAATTTGATAGAGTTCTCTGTCTCGTCATGTTCACTAAACTGATTATAACTTCAAAATGTTGTTTAGGAATCTTTGAACACTTTGGCTTGCGTTCCAATTTAACTTGTTTTGATGCAGACTGTTTATAGTTGCTCGATGTTGCCGTTCACTTTAATTACTCCGCTTTGATAACACCCGCATGTAGCATGGGGTTTTAGTGGTCTGATCAAAACTTTTCAGGAACCGTTTAGCGTGTTTTATCTACCGTCTAAGTACTGAGGAAGCGATAGTTATCTAAATTCCCTGCGCTAATTAATTCCCTATCTGGGGCCCATTTCTCGAACGATATTAGTCTAATATATTGGAAACCCATATGATTTAACAGTTCGTGGACTAATAATAAGTGGTAACCATCGCGCTGGCAGAGGCGGCCATAGAAACTCTGTGATAAAACAAACTTATTGTGTTTGGGGTTGTTATATAGGTATGATTATTGTCTCGATGAGTATAGTTACCTGTGTAAAAAAAAGTACAGTCAGCGATAAAAACTTGTATCAAAAATTAAATTTTTGCCAAAAACTTATTCTAAAACCTAGATATCAAGTATGATAAAAATTTTTTTTTTGTAAATTGGCACTTCTATAAGGTCACTGTGGCGAAGTCAGGCATACTTTTTTTTTTTTGACTTTGTAGTGATCTAGTTCCGTTAATTATTCACATTATATGTTACTGCTTGTAATCGCATACGATGAAGAATTTAATAATTAATAGTTTAGCCTTAGTGACAGATCATTTCAAGCACAAATTAAGCAAAAACAATGGCATTTTTTAAAATTCGGCGAGTAGACGGACTTCCCGTGCAGTTTAAGGGAAGTCCGTTTAGTCTAGTTATGATATCAGCCAATCTATGGGTGCGTATATGTTCGTAGTCAAATTCCTAAAAAGAACGGATCAAGACAATGAAAAGTGTATTTTAAACTTGTTAATATACGGTTCAGATTCGAAATAAACACCATTTTTCTAAAACAAAGGCAAGTCCTATACTACCAAAATGGGGTGGTAAACCTTTTTTGGCAAATAATTAAACATAAATATTTTTTTTATTTCCGAAATAAAAGATCAATAGTAATTTTAAAATGAATTTTAATCGTTTTTTTTAATTTACTGAGATCAACATTTAATAAAGTAACATCATGCGCAAAGTCAGGAGGATTTTTTGATACCTTATCAAATCGTTATAATATTAAAGTCGCAAAAACAGTTGGTAATCTCTGATTTAACGAAAGTGATATGACGGACTTGCCTTGAACATAATAGACGGACTTTCCAACTTAGTCAAATTTTAATATCATAAATTGTGGAACGTATAATTACAAAACTAAGCTAATTTCTGATATTTTAAAAATAGAATAAAGACAACTGGTTCTTATGCTACCTACGTAGTTACTTTCTGATGCCCAATCTTTTCAAAAACTATTTTTAACAATTTTTTTTCGAACGGCTGTCGCACTATGACTTCGAGTTCAAAACACGAAATGACTTGTTGAGGCGAATTGCTCTGAAGTTGGTTGTCACAGCGCCATCTGTTTTACAGTGACGGAACTAGCACGAAAAACTGGTTAATCGACTGGACTCCAAAGTCGCATACGCCTTCAAATTCAAAAGTTATAACGTGTTGACGGACTTGCCTTGTAGACGGACTTGCCTACAGTGACCTTACCTATATTTATTTTCATTTGTATGAAAAAGACATGTAATTGTGTTGATATATGTATAGAACCGCAGACTTACTGAGACCTGGCGGCTTAGCACGGTCGCGTTTTTATCCCTTGTCACCATGCCTGTCACGTTCTAACAAGTATGTAAGTGCGAAAGGGACGCGCATAGTGATAGTCGATAAAAATGGGACCGTGCTGAGCCCGCTGGTCGGTACAAAAAGTGGGTATTTCTTCCTGATTGGCTCGGAGGCGCTGAAACGATCCGCGCCAATTATTACTTTGAGGCTAATATCGCACCCAACCCTTGATTGAATTAATATTCCAATAGGTAATAAGGCTGCTATGCGTAGCCGGGCAGAGCTGACTACTAGCGCAGTACCTACTCGTGTATTATAGATTAAGTTCAGTACATTGTATTCAGATTTATTAGCCCCCGGCGGCTATTTGCGTCGATCAAAGCAGATTGATTTGTTGTATGTCCATTGAACTATATATTTATTCAGCAGGAATTGAAAGCAAAACAGTATTAACAAAATAAATAAACTAAACATTAAAACTAAACTCTAAACTATATAGGTACACATATTTATTTAGAACTTCAATCTTGATAAGGACATGATATCAATCGCTTACATAACGATTCAAATTTGAATCAGAGAATGAAATAACATAATTTCTCGCCCTCAGTAAGATTTTACGGATGTCTCACCGTGTCTTCGTCACAATTATACTGCTTGCGAATCGTTTACGCCCAGTGATCCAGACGTGGCTCGATCACACGGAAATTAATACCTATAATAGGCAATTAGCCAGGCCATACATACACACACACACATTATACATGATTATTATACCTTATTTACATTATATTTGAGACGAAACGCCCTCAACACCCGCTCTTCCCCGCATATATATATGTGCTACTACAGAGCCTATAATTCTCAAGAGCCTATCTATAAAAGTTAGTGAATACATTAGCCTGATTAATACATTAGCGACTCCAATCGGCGTTTTGTAGAAACACTAACGAATATGCGGTTTTTACATATTATGAAAATTTGGAGCTTCCAAAAAATTGTATCGGTTTTTTTCACTCCTTTAGAAAGTTTACTTTTCTCGTGAAACACGTCATGTCATACACACGGATATTTAATCAAAGTACTGTCAAGTGCGATGCCGACTAAAAAAACTGAATAATATTATACAATACTTATTCCGATAAAAAGTGGGTATTTCATCCTGATTGGCTCGGAGGCGCTGAAACGGATCCGCGCCAATTATTACCTTGAGGCTAATATCGCACCGAACCCTTTCTGCCATGTCAGGAAAAGGCCTCAGATTATATTTAGTAATGACGATCCGAACCCGACCTGACCTCCGATCTGACCTGCCCGTGATCCAGCTTTAAGGGCGCTCCTGACTGATTGCTATGTAAATTGGTTGTAGGCGAATATTAAAAACTGAAAATGTTATTACCAAAAGTCGATTTGTATTCGTTGACCTTTTGTAAACAGGAGGCTTATTTCAATACCTACATAGTGATTGGATATTTATTTTTATTTGCCGAGTGAAGTACACTAAAAAAAATTCAAAGAGAAATTAAAAAACAAACGCAAACAAAATTCTATTAATGGCTTCTTTCATTTATTCGTTCACCCTCTACTTATTACATGTTTTCTCCCGAATTTATTAAAAGGTCCAAGGAATTCGTCAGAATATAAAGGTTACATGTGGATTGCGATTTCGGCTGAGTTAATGCCGCAGCGTTGCTGGTACAGCGCTGCGGCAGCGGGTAATGCGATAAACTACGTTTTTTGCCGCATTACTGTCGCGATTAGAATTTCCAGTCCGCCACTCATTCTACCATGGCCTACGAATATCATCAGTATCATCACCCATTTAAAATCTAGTTAAAGGACCCCGGACCTAAAGTATGGAAAATGTGGTTTCAGTTAAATATCTTGAGATTTTGATATGTTAAATAGATTTCAGAGTCCTGAACAAGTCTCTAGGGGTGCTACCACTGTTTCCGAGTCCCTTTCAGAGTTATCTATTTATTTTGTGTTCATTTTTCGCTCGTATGTCAATTGCATTTTTAATTTAACTTCAGAAAATGTTATACCTACCTACATAGACACCTTCCAAGAATCTTTCCAGTCTCGTGGTAACTTCTTTACAAAAGAAGTTAATTTTAAAATTCCTAAGAAGCACTAAGTATTTGCGCTGTTGTCTGTGGGGTAAATCTTATGGCGCATCCACACCTGTACATAGGAACAAACTTTTACAATACTTATAAAAGTGCTTCTTTAAACTTAGGCACATAGTCCATTCCGTGCACTTCAGCTCATTCGTGATGGTGCGCCGCGGCCGATACTGGAAACTATCATGGTTGTGGAAAATACTGTTAAGCAGTTCCCAAATGATATTCTCAATTAGTTGTGGATTTGCTTGTTTTTAAATGTTTTATCATGAAAGCTAATACATGTAAGACACTATTAACCCACTATCTTCACGAATGAGATGGCTATGGGCCATACTAGTTGTTTGGCATCGCTAACAATAAGTAGGTACCTACTTATGTGGAATAGTATTAAGAAGTTCATATTGTCTATGGCATATTTTCTGTATATATTTGGTTCCCCTAGCATTTTCGCACATAGGCAATAGGTTTATTGAAATGTTTTCTATTTCTGAATCGTGGTCTGAAATCAAACTGTGTATAGAACCCATCTCGCATTTCTTTTAAAGAGGGTTCAAAGTGTGTTCCTCCGACTTATTGACGGTAGCCCGTGCTGTTTGCGCACTCAATGCTAAAGTTAGCTGAGTAAATTCAATTCCCGGCCAGGGAACTTTGTACGCGAAAACACATTAGTTTCTAAGCGAAATGAGCTGTCATTGAGCAGTCCAAATTAAAGTTTAATTTATTTTACGGTGTTGACTGATGTTGGTAATTAGTATTAAAGCTCTCATTCCGAGGAATTTGATTTCGGGTAGGTATAGATTAATTTAAATTGGGAGAAAACTAAACATTTGCCAGCTCCTGCTTTGGAGTTCAGAGTTCGTGAGTCAAGTCAAGTTTCAATTTATCCTAAGTATTAGAATAATGGTAAAATATCTGCTTATCTAAAAGACTTGGCACCGACCGGGAATTCGACAATCGCCGTTGTGCTTACCAAATCTGATATGTGCGGGATTTTTAATTAAGTTAATAAATAATACCTTATGTACTTTGTTGCTAAGTAACTATTTGTCAAATCGAGTACCTAAGTACCTATCAAAATTCGAGTACATATTAGCTTTGGAAAGCGCAATGACGTTATGCAGTTGCAAAAAACTAGACAGTGATGTAAACACAATTATTAAAAAAACAACAAACGGAAATCGATAATTAAATCCGCCATCAGAATCATATCAAATAATAATATCACTTAAACTCACCAAAATTGCTATCATAAACCAAAAAATTGTACGTACCATATTTATTTCCGCCCAGATAAACATCAAAATTAAGGTCATTACGAACTACGAACCATCAAAATTCGTTCATTGCGAACCGCTCTTTCGAATACCAAACACGAGTTTAAAATTTAAATATAGAATAAAAACAAAAAGCAATCATCTAAAACAAGAAGAAGAACGAATAAAATAATGAAGGTAATCTCTAAGTTGATTTTGGTAGGAGTGGTGACAATTATCTTCGTCTCTTTCGCGTGTTGCCAAGACGACGCAAACGCAGCCACGACGGCTGCGACCACAGGGGGAGAGGAAGAGGAAGAAGAACCTCAGAAGAAGGGTTGCTCCATCTGGTGCTGGATTCAGAAGATAGCCATGTTCGTTATATCGCAGTTGTTGAGCGGTTGAGCGTTGGGTAATAAAGGCGTTTTCACTTTCAATTGCATTTTAATATCAAAACTGCTGTCCTTTGTAGAATGTTGTCTCGTCTGTAGATTTTCCAGTACCTTTATATTGAATCATATAATTCACTTTTATACAAGGATTTTACAATCACTATGACATCAGACATTCATACAATACCTATATACCTAATCTTAAATTAAATCAAAAACAATTTTGTTATGCTAAGTGCTAGTTAACATTACGAGTTATCTTATTAAAAAACATGGCAAAACTTGAATCTCTGTTGTAATAATTTACGTAAGATCTGAAGCGTAATAATATGCTTCGATTAATGATTGAGAATCTTCTACTGTATTTTTCACTTTGATTTTATATATTGGAAATTCGATACTAGTAAAATCATAATGATATGAAAAAATCCGAACAATAGGAAAAAACCCCGCATATTCACATAGGTGTTAGTGTTTCTACAAAACGCCTATTGGAGTAGCCTTGAATTTTTAAACATACAGTTACATCGCTAATGTATAATCAAGCTAATGTCTAGGTAAGATTTTTAAACTTTATTAAATTGCACAACGCCACGGGACTTCATCGCGTATTTAAGTTTTAAGACTTACCTCCGACGTTTCGAGGACGGCGTTGTCCCCGTGGTCTCGGAGTGGTACATCTTAAAACATAAATACGCGATTAAGTCCTGTTGTGCAATTTAATAATGTCTGGCTCTAGGGAATTATAGGCTCTGTAGTTGCACATACATATCGATACCTTTGGGTTCAATTGGCGTAAAGGACAAAATGCAACATTTCAGGAGACGCGAAAAACTGCGATTTTATTTTAAATTTTGATATATTTCTGTTGTTTATCGAGCTATATTTTTGATGTGTATTAGAAAAGTACTCAAAATGTTAGTCTCTTTAACCTACATTAGCAATCATATCTATAAATTACGTAGGAAAGAAGTTAATGTCCTTTAAAATTGGTCAAAAACAGTATCAATGTCCTTTGCGCCCATGAAATTTTTGATAATTTAGTGAATCTTGTTTAGTAAGGGGTCGTAAGTGACGTTCTCAGACTATTTTATTCCAAATTTGGGGTGTATTAGTTACCAGCCACGGTACACATGTTAACTGTTTTCAGCATAGTTTACTCTTACGAAGCTTAAAAATGTATCAAACGGTAGTTAAATATGCTAGGTATATCCCGATTACAGTTGTAATTAATATTTTTCTGATAATACAGTAATAATAAACAAAATACAATATTTTTAACCAATTATATAATAAAAAATAATTAAATGCTCAGAAAGTTGCTAATATTCGGCAATGAAGGTAAAGTAAATGTCCCAGTGCTTAACACTAGCCGCTTTATATTATAACAATCATAACATAACAGCTTTTAATCATAACAAGGGAAGTATTAGCTCGGCTAACTATGATAAGAATTAGCATATCAAGCATTTGGACGTTTAGTTCAGTGGATAAACGTCCAAAGACTATAATTCAATACAGTAAGTTATAATAGGTAATAATACTGTTTCAATATTTCAAGATCTCTTATTTCAAAATACGATACATCAAGATATTTATCAAACTACACAACGGGACTTAATCGCGTATTTAAGTTTTAAGATGTACCTCCGACGTTTCGAGGACGGCGTGGTCCCCGTGGTCTTGGAGAAGACTGGCTCAAGTTGACATCAACATCTTCTAGCCGCGCGAGTTTTTCGAACTACCCGCACTTGGTCTTGTTTATCAGTTTGAACGTTTTGCGCACTAGGGATGTTACTTTGTCGACACACAACACTAACGATATTCGATTTATCGACTGTCGATATTCGTTTCCGCTTACATTTACTAATGACTGGATTCCATGTGGATGAGATCTTAAAACCCTCGTCCACATGGAATCCATTCATTAGTAAATGTAACCGTTGTGTAGTTTGATAATGTTTAATAATCGTGAAAGTTTAAATCAGTATCAAGATATTTAATCGAAAAACACTATTAATTCCTATTCAAGTTACTCTAGTAGTGATTTCTGTGTTATTTAGTCCCCGTTACCTATAGCTGCATTAATTTCTGATTTCAAACACTTAAAAATATATTTTGTTAGAACGATTATGGAATAATTAAGTAAATGAATTAATGAAAACCGATTCGGTTATTAAGTATTAATTACCACTTCGTTCAGATACGTTTCAAACTTTTTAAAGTGCTTGAAACAATTTTTTTTTCAACGAGTTATTGTAACTGAGCTCTAGCAATGACACAAATAATTAAATTACGCACAAACAACCACTTCCACCGCTCAGGGATGGATAATAAACAGTCATAACATAACCATGCGCTGGTCAAGCTGCATGCCCAATGAGAATCGGGATAGCGAGGCGATGGGCAGTCGCTGATACACCTGTCTCGTTCTCCTAATCAACAAGAAATGCGAGTCGGAAAGGTACAGAGTGTATTATGCACAGGCTAGTACGTTGTCGTAGGACTATAAGAGATTCCACTGCGAGTAAAACAATGATAGTTGCAGAAAAACACTGAGCTGAGGTTTCTAATTTGAAGGGCAAACATTATATTTTAGTAGTAAAGGACTCATAAATCGATTTATTTATTTGGCATTATAGACCTTTACGCCCATGAACAAAGATAACAGCGGAAAAAACTCTTAGCGTAAATGCTTTCAAATTTAAGGGCAAACATCACATTATAGTAATAAAGGTCCCAGAAAACGATTTATTTGATATTATACACCGCTACGTCCATGTTATTTGTTTTAAATTTAGAGTTTAGAAACTAATTTGAGGTAGTAAAAGACACAAGTATTAGAATAGTCCTTTACAACCTTGTTCGCTTCTTATACTTATTAAAACATATTTTTAGAGCGGGTCGTAAAGGGCAAGTACAATAATATCTATAGTAAAATATGTCCTTTACGACCATCTTGACCATCATCATCATCATCATCATCTCAGCCATAAGACGTCCACTGCTGAACATAGGCCTCCCCCTTGGACCTCCATACGTGCCGGTTGGAAGCGACCCGCATCCAGCGTCTTCCGGCGACCTTAACAAGATCGTCTGTCCATCTTGTGGGTGGACGTCCTACGCTGCGCTTGCTAGTCCGTGGTCTCCACTCGAGCACTTTTCGACCCCATTGGCCATCTTCTCTGCGTGCAATGTGGCCTGCCCATTGCCACTTCAGCTTGCTAATCCGGTGGACTATGTCGGTGACTTTAGTTCGTCTACGGATCTCCTCATTTCTGATTCGATCACGTAGAGAAACTCCGAGCATAGCCCTCTCCATAGCTCGTTGAGCGACTTTGAGTTTTGAGATGAGGCCGATAGTGAAAGACCACGTTTCGGAGCCGTAAGTCATCACTGGTAACACACATTGATTAAAGACTTTCGTCTTGAGGCACTGAGGTATGTCGGACGAAAAGACATTACGTAGTTTCCCGAACGCTGCCCAACCGAGTTGGATTCGGCGGTTGACCTCTTTCTCGAAGTTGGACCTACCTAATTGGACTACTTGTCCTAGGTAGATGTACGAGTCAACAACTTCGAGTACCGAGTTCCCAACAGAGACTGGGATGGGCACAACATTGGCATTTGACATAAGTTTCGTCTTGTCCATGTTCATTTTCAAGCCCACCCGTTGTGAAACTCGGTTGAGGTCATCGAGCATCATGCTGAGTTCCTCCATCGACTTTGCCATGACTACGATATTGTCGGCAAACCGAAGGTGAGTGATGTATTCGCCGTTGATGTTGATGCCAAGTCCTTCCCATTCCAGGAGCTTGAAGGAAGGATCTTGACCATACGATATGAAAAATCATTAAGACAAATGAAGGGCTTAAAGGACGACAAAAGACATGTAAGTCATTTACAACAATATTTATATTTAGCGGTAACCTTTACGATAATATCTTTGAACATCTAATTTGTAACTGGTCATTTATGCCCCTTGAGCTAAGCTGTTTTTGCAAGTTCATAGTGTAGAAATTGGGTCGTAAAGGCCACTTTTTAAGAGATATCAACATTTAAACTATACAGAACGATAGCGCTTGGAATTCTGAACAAAACTGTATTTATAACTCATTTTCGCCAAAATGTCCTTTACGCCAATTGAACCCAAAGGTATCGATATATTACGAAGAGCGGGTGTTGTGGGCGTTCCGTCTCAAATATCGCGTGGCCTGGCTAATTGCCTATTATAGGTATTAATTTCTGTGTGATCGAGCGAACCTCGTCTGGATCACTGGGCGTAAACGATTCGCAAGCAGAATAATTGTGACGACGACACGGTGGGACATCCGTAAAATCTTACTCAGGGCGAGGAATTATGTTATTTCGTTCTCTAATTCAAATTTGAATGGTTATGTAAGCGATTGATATCATATCCTCATCAATATTGAGTTCTAAATAAATATGTGTATATAATTGGTAGTTTAGTTTTAGTTTTAATTTTAATGTTTAGTTTATTTCCTTATGAATAAATATATAGTTCTATGGACATACAACAAATCAATCTGCTTTGATCGACGCAAATAGCCGCCGGGGGCTAATAAATCTGAATACAATGTACTGAGCTTAATCTATAATACATGAGTAGGTACTGCGCTAGTAGTCAGCTCTGCCCGGCTCCGGCTACGCATAACAGCCTTATTACCTATTGGAATATTAATTCAATTGTTTACCGTATCTCGAACAACAAATTAAATATTCAGAAATACAGATTTTTCAATGGTTGCTACAGTTGTTATGCGTGGTGGGTCAATCTATCCTGTACCAGCAAGAAAAACGCTATAACATTATTATTAACGTATATCGATGTAAGTGGTAGAAGTGGTAAAGTATCTGGCACACAACCCCAATCAGTTACGGAGCCATATTAGCGTATGATATATTTTAACATTTAATAATTTAGAGTAAATAACATTTATTAGGACAATTCTTCCGAACAAAGAACTGGATAGATCTATTCAACAGACAAACATAAATCCGCTGCTTATCATAATACCAAAGACATATGTAACTCCGTATAAGATGAATAAAGTCTAAGAAAAAAACGTGCCTCGGAAATCAAGAAAAAGTCATTCTCGGATAGATGGCGCACACACCTTTGGCCTATGGTCGGCTAGATGGCGTTGACGACACCGTTTTATATTTAACAATTTTAACACATAGGTATCAGTGAATGACATGGGTCAAAATGATATAAAATAATAAAATCATTTATCCATATATATATAATTTTTTTCGATAGTTTTATACGTTTTCATTTTGAGTTTTAGTTGTGTGTCGATAGATGGCAGTAAATTTACTGTGACTACAAAATTTACTATGACAGGACCCCTCTATACTATCTATTCTCTTTGATAATACTAAAGTAATTAGAAGTGCTAAGGTTAGTTAAAGTTAACGTTTTAAGTTATTTTAAGACATTTTAGTATATCACCTCTAATATATTAATGTATAAGGTGTATTCGGGTATTACCGAATATCGGATAATTCTGAAATTCAGATGAAAATCACCCTTAATTCCATCATAATAAAAGTCTCTATTCGGAATTATCCGACAGTTTTCGACATTCGGAATTACCCGAGTAAACCTTACTGTATTAACTTAAGTCTGTCGTCTATCGAAGCAATAAAGACAAAACGGACCCCTTAAAGTCCCGATGTCATTAGTCGTAGGTAGAATTGATTGTAAATCGATCTTTGGTGTGTCGTGTGCTCGCTGAACCTTAAATTCACCGAATCCTTTTGAGAATTCGAATCTGAGGAATTAGCTTTGAAGATCTGTGTTTGGCTGCTGCCATATATGTTGATGTGGGTAGACTACATCAGAGAACGTTGAGGCACGTTATTGGGTACCCGATTGTACGACTGCAAATATTTTATCTAAGCGTTTATTTGTACTGCTTCGAATCTTAACATCAATCAGTCATCAAAGGAAATGATTGTCTCCTGTTTTTCCCGTACACGGGACAATGGTCCAGAACATTTAGGAGGCTAGTGGAGACGTAATAGGAAATTGAGTGAAATGTACGGAGTACCTACACTAAACGGATAATGCACTCGCTCCCTCGCCAGGGTACGCCTGCCTAAGAAAACGGTATCCAATATTATTTCTGGCACTCAGTGACTTGCGCTCTGTTACATAAAGAGCGACATCTGAGATAGCTCTATTGCGACACCGGTGCTGAAGGTTTTTTTTTAATACCATGACGGTGGCAAACAAGCATACGGCCCGCCTGATGTTAAGCAGTCAGCCTTTAGCCTATGGACGTCTGCAACTCCACAGATGTTACATGCTTGTTGCCGACCGTTAAAAACCTATACACTCCTTTTTGAAGAACCCCATACTGAAGGCTGTGGTTATAATACCTAAAGTTATCGCTATACTTTATACAAACTCGTCACATATGTGTTATTTTTTATTATTATAACATGATCCTGTATAAATGCGTGCAGTCGTTAAAGATCTTCGCGGTCCGACAGACGTCCTGGTTGTGCGGCGATTCTTTAGCGAGCTTGATGCACCGAGAGCCCACGTCGGCTATGTTGTTCAGCTGAACCAGTTGGTGCGCTGTTTCTACACGTTTTCTGAAAGATAGTTTATATTTGGGTGGTAATAAAAGTACATGCAATCTTCCACATCACACTGCGAAACTGCTCCCACGAGGCTGCGTTTTCCTTCTGGATGTATATTTCCATTATTTGAGCAAGGATTATTCCTTTGGCTTATGGCAATAAATGGTGGCTAGAATATTTTATATCACTTTCTATCAAATCTACTTTAGTATTGTCGAGCTACAATACTGCTGCAGTCGAAAAGACGTTAGCCTTACCTTCTCCTCAATTGCGTGTATCTATATAAACGGGGCGCATCAATATGATCTGTATAAAGACTTATCTCAACTTACTTATAAACATCCAGATTGAACAGCCCATTCGGCGTCATAATCCCGAACTTCTTAAGCACACAGAAGATGATGCACGCCTCGTCAGACTCCTGGAACTCGACCTTCTTCGGCTTAGGGAACATATCGGAGAGACAGGACTCCACGACCATGTCGCTGAGCCGGTCGTGCGTGTACATTACGGACATCTTTGCAGACGCGCAGCTTGCCAGAAGTAGAAGGAATAATGCTGGAACAAACGTCTTGTTCAGTACTTAGTAGTACAGTCAGCAGCAGAAGTTGGTAAGCGGGCGAGGTATTCAAAATGATTTTGACGCGACTTTATTGTTAAGAGAATAAGAGCGTGTCAAGGTAATTTAGAACACCTCGCCCGCTTAGCAACTTCTGCTGCTGATTGTACCTTCAGCTCCAGGACTATACATATAGATAGATCTACCATTAACTGAAACGGGAAGGAATTATTATGTTCAGCAACGGACTGGTTGAAGGCTTGGCTGAATGAAGTTGATTTGCATTATGTTAAGTAAGTAAAAGTGTCATGTACCGGGTGTTGTCGTATACACTAATTTTACTCTTTAAGCGCCACTTGCACCATCCCACTAACCCGGGGTTATCGGGTTAAACCGTTAACCCAGTCTCAAATTGTACTGGTAACCATGGTAACTCCAGGTTTACCATACAGGTTTAGGTAGGCCATGGTAACAGGTAAACCCCGGGCTAGTGGGATGGTGCAAGTGGCGCTTAATAACTAAGATTTTCTTCTACTAGAAAATCGCCACGCAACTTCTTGATCAGCTGCCTAAGATAAGTCGTAGACCTATTATAAAAGTAGAAATCATTTTTTATCGGAGAAGGAGGAGGAGGAGGCGGAGAATAATTTTATTATTGAGTATATTATGCGTGTTGGTTTTTAAGCCAAGTCACTAAGTATTCCGTAATGCTAATAGTTTATTAACTAGGCCAAAAATATGCTTCCGCTACTTATATTTACCTATCAATCAGGTTTTAATGCTCTTCATATTGCTAAAGTTGTTTTTTCCTCGTTTAGGTAATTCACAATAGAATCGTAATGACTAACGGTTTGTGACGAATAAAAATAATATCCACATCAAATGATATTTTATTTATAATAAATTCAGTTTATGAAACGATTTTATTTAAAAACATACACAATTCATAGAAAAATCTTAACATACAATCTTTCATTACATTGAGTTCACAATTTATTTAGTTGTCCGTTAATGAGATGGCATATAACTGCGTACAATCATTAAACACTTTTGCTTTCTTACACACATCGTGATCCAAATTCATATTATTGATGTTCTTCGCACACGTGTCGCCCACATCCGATATGAGAATCCTCGGATCATATCTATGTATAGCCGCCACTCTCCTGTAGTAATTTCTTACGTTAATCACTCCGTCGTTAGTCATAATCTTGAACTTCTTGAGCACACAATGTATTATGCAGGGCACGTCGTTTCTATCAATACGTAGGGGATACTTGTAGAGCTTGCGCGGATACATCTCGCTGAGGCAGTCTTGGACCACCACGTCACTGCTTTTATCGTGAGTATACAGTATTGATAAGGATGGTTCGTTGTCCAGCTTATTCGAGAAGAACTTATAAGCGTTCACTGTTAAGGCTAACGATAACACCACGATGATTTCTGAAATGGTTGTTAGAAATAATTAACCTGCACTTGAATGTCCCACCTCTCAAATGTTGGACACCACTTCGGAACTTGCGGGAGCGGTTACTATAGTTGAAGTTAGAAGGTATTTAACAGGGTTACATTAAATTCTTTTAGATACTATTTATTAATTATGCGACGCTCAACACTAAAAACTGAAGTAGCAAGAAGATATCCTTAAGAGTTTCAAAATTAATTATTCGACGTAGGAACTTGACATTCACTTGGATATTAGGTTTCTTTTTAGAAGTAATTATTAATGTCACGACCCATAACGCGCAATAAAGTAGGTACTTACGAGATTGCCATTTAAAATTATGATACTTATGTAACTTTACCCAAGAGCAGAGTAACACAAATGGATTCTCTAATCCCTAGAAAACTTTGTTATGATCTACTACAAAAGTTTTAATCAAAAGTTCCATTTGAACATTAAAAAGATTCTTTTGTTGCCGTATTTCCCCCGCGTTCCTGCGTCCGTTTAAGTCGGATTTCTTTTACGATTCGCTTCCATTACGTTACATCGTTTCGCAATAAAAAAGTATCATTAATATTCCGCATTAAAACTTTCTTAATTGTTAAACTTACTTTCCATTTTAACTTTTCATGTATTCACTTTATAGCTAGCACTGCATTGTACCCTCAGCGCAGTCGCGGATACTGTGCAAAGTTTTCTTAGCTGTGTTTAGGCTGTAATGCGTTGTTTCGGAAACCAGGGCTTGTTTTATGTATTCTTGTCGGTAAAGGAAACAATGTAGCATTGTTAACGGCGATAAGATCGGTTTGGAGACGTAAAATAGCTTGCGCAGGTGTAGATGAAGGTTATGTAACTAACCCTGTTTCTTTAATGCACGTTTAGTTATGTAGTTCAGGTTGCGAATAGTGATTATTGTAATGTTTAATGGTATGGTAATGTTTCTTTAAAAAAAATTATCCAAACTCATTGAGTAGGTAAATCAAAAATACCTGTAACTTATAGTGTACTTAATAAAGAAATATTTTTTATCAATATCCTAAAACTGATTTTATTGTTACCTATAAACCTACCACCACAAACCACATAGTTCACAAGTCCAAATTTGTGTGTAGGTAAGTACTAATTATTGTGTTACTGTTATGCAAACATTTCTTTCAGAGCTATTGTATGTTTAAACGAATGTCTAATATTTTTGCACGATTTTCAGTCTAAATGCTAGAAATAAAATTATCTCTATCGTAACTGAAATTTTAAGTGGGAGGTGAAGTATTTATATATCTTAAACTCTCAATAAGGGAGTAAGTAGCATTAGGTATATTTAACATATTTTTTTGTTATTTATAATGCTTATGCATTCAGTCTTCTTTTCTCATTTCATTATAACCACAGCCATTTTATTATTATTTAACCGACACATGCCTTTGTCCAATTTCCTCGTGTCGTGCCGCGAAAAACTAAAAAAAAACAGCAACAACTCATTATGTATTTATTATTTTATGGCGTCACAAGTTTAAGAATAGGTATCTGTCAGGTATCTTAAAGTATCGTATAATAAATTGATTACTAATTTATTTGCTTGCTTACCGTACCTAATTGCAATATTTCCTATTGCGCTATACATTTTCCATTGACGTCGGTTAGTAGTACTTGTTATTGCCTAAGTTATGACCAACAAGGAGAAAAACTGAGGCTGTTAGCACAAAATTATGGCGGACGTAAATCTTATTTAATCATCTTTAGATAGCAACAACCTGTTTTTTGTCCGCCTTGGATTCTAACATAAGACAAATGGCCTGTAGGATAGCACATTAATATTTTCTGGAAGAAAGATATTATCAAAGTAATATAGTCCAAGAGCTTAGAACAGTAGCAGTAAGTAAAAATATCTTCAAAATATTATGTAGGTACGTAAGTAAAATGAGGGAGAATCAGGCCTCTCAAAATTGGAAAATTTATTAACGTTAAATATGGCCTTTGCTGTCCGTTTGCTGCGTTCCGCTACCGTCGACATAGGATATATTAAATGAAATCGCATCTTATTCGCATCTCGAGTCCCGGGTGTCCACGGGCTACGTCCTCTCATAGGAGTGGCCCACAAGTTCATAAGACCCATGGAGGGTGAGTTACATATTGCAGACATTACTATCGCCGTTGGAGGATCTATTTAACTCGGGTCTCTATGGTTCCCCATAACGTTTTAAGTCATATTGTATTGTTTGTCCGAATTTTCGTTACGGTAGTCATAAATTGGTTTTTCTCAGAAACGCATAACTTTACAGGATTGCCGTAAAACAAATCTAACCTAACCTATCTATAGGATAACCTTGCGAAAATCCTGAAAAGGTAACGGTTTCAGAATTATGACTAATGATAATCTGACAATCGTTACATTGTGACATTCAATAATTATGTCAAACAAAGGGATCCGATTGAACTCGCGTAGCGGATTCGACGCGACATACTCTCATATGGGTGGTCAACAAATTAATGGTGAGTCTGATGTCTGCAATATATTACAGACATTACTATCGCCGTTGGAGGATGTATTGAAGTCACTTCGTTGGTTCACCGCGTTCCTATGAGAGGTAGTTCGCGTTGAACGTAGGAAAGGAACCTACAAGCCCCTAGCTCTCGGTCTATAGTGTTTTTGTGGATGCGTATTGCGTAACGTTGTCATGATATCGCTATTCTAGACTACGTGATTTATTTGCATAGAAATTATCACCCTTATGTTTTTATTTTCACTATCTGTGACTTATATGAGCATAAATTCGTCCTAGAAATTTTTCCTTACAATTGTGTAACCTATATTAGAATCATGCTGCGAATATAATGTTGAAGTTAATTTTACACAATTTACTTAATACATGTGGAAAGTCTCATAAATGTTACATGCATGTTGGCAACCTTTCTAAATTAAGAACAGGATTGTGTTCTATTATTAATATTATTATAGCGATAGTGAATACGTAACCAGTTTAAATGTTACGTAGGTCAATTACGTTACGTATATGTAGTTGTATTCAATTTTGAACAATATAAATATTACAATAGTATTTTATGCAATCGTGATATAATAGAGAGCTTTCCAGTCGAGTACCGTGTTTAGACAACGAAGCTTGCTGTGTTGTCTAAGTAAGGTACGAGATAGAAAAGCTTGATTATATCACTATTGTATACAATACTTTTTCTACGCGTCAACAAAAATAATACTTTAAACTAGTAGAATCATACAAACAAACCAAACCAAAAGCTAAGATAAGCGAGCAGCCGCGATACCTTCATACTGGTACGCGGCTCAGCGGGCTGGTCAACAACACCTTCTCGTAACTCATGGGGCCCTGGTACTTGCTCCGCGCTAAATTCAATTTTTAGACAGTTGTTTTCTCGATTTCGGCCACCGTAGCCTATGGAGACTAACAAGCAACGCTAAGTGGTTTTCGTAGTCTATGTATGTTGCTAAATTAAGGGTCCCACATGCGCGTTTCTGACTTATGAAGCAATTGTTTCTACTATACAACCTAAAATAAATAATTATTTTGAGCTATGGTTTTGTTTCGTCCTCTTGATCGCGGCGAGCTGTGATTGGTCAATTTCATTATAGTTGACTAAACTGTATCGAAATGAATATTCTAGTTGAGTTGGGAGCCTATACATTAAAAATACCCAATTGCAGTTTGGTATAAGAAATCTTAATTCAAGAATTACAGTCGACGAGTAGAAAAATGATATTTCTATTGCTCAAAATTAAATCACAAATGATTGGGAGCACAATGAAAATACTTAATCGACCTTCAAAATGGTTTATTACATATGGCTCTTTGTGTCGTTTCCAAGCAAAAGGTGCCACATTCTCGCTTGCCATAAGGACGCTCTGACAGGTTATTCGTATAAAAATATAAGCAAATTTCGTCCTTGTGGTAAGCGACATTGTGGTATTTTTTGCTTGAAAACGTCACATTCTATTCTATCATTCTATAATATCAATTGTAATTTAATTATTTGCTTTGTATCCGACGATCGCTATACGATAAGTAAGTAATTGCTTCTGTATTCTTTTACATTAACCATGAACATTGTATTGAGAGTTCAATAAACTAAACTAAACTAAACATGTGGCTATATTTTTATTGTAAGTAGGTAGAATAAAACTTATTATTTTCTTTCAATCATCGGATAACAGTTGTTGTATAATATAAAGAACAATCCTTTTTAATTTACAATAACTATCACATCCTTGTTTCTGCACTTGTACACTTTTCACAGTAGACGTAGTTTCGTAGTGATCTACGTAGCAAGCTGACGCGAAGAAAATAATTGTTATGCATAATAAAAATGTAATAGTAAATCCGTTTCTAGTCCACATTATTTTCAATATTATATGATAAAGAGTTTCACCATCAGAAAAGTATTAAATATCTCAATATGATGAGTTATCAAGGGAAAACAAAAATAAAAATTTATTCAATAAAAGTCAATACAACAATAAAAACACAAAAGACTATAACAACTTAAGACTAGCTCAAGCCTAGTAGGTAGGTATATCCGTTTCTTTCTGGGATTTTCTAAACCGAATACAAAAAATAAAGCAATAATTATGTACAAATAGGAATCATAATTACTAAAAGCATGTATTCAATTTTATTGACCGAGAGTTTATTACACCTTAAATATAACAATAAATATATAAATAAAAATATAGGTAATTATTTACCAGCATAAATGAAGTGCATATACATTAGGGTGTTTCATTTTTCGGAATTTTCGATTTTCATCTGACTTTGCTTGAATTCTTGTTCTAACTGATAAAATAATATTATACGTTAAAAAAAATTAAAATCGGTCAACATTTAGAGGTTGCACAACATCAACAAAGATTTTTCAAATAACCAACGACTCTACATCGGAGGGTAGAAAATGGTTTAAGCGGGTACCATCCAAGCGGAGAGTAGTGTGATACTGAACCTTCTACATATAAATAAATTTTAAAATTAGTAGTAAACTTGGATTTTGGTTACTCGATAAATGTTCTAATTAAGATTATTCAGTTTTTCCACCTGTTTCCAAAGGAAAAGTGCTTTTATCGTGTTTTAGACGCAAAATTCAGTTTTCTCATTCGATTTTAGTATCAGTTCATTATATTTTGTCATTTTAGAACATAGTTCATTTTCATGCAATGTATGGGGTTCTTACTCTACCTTTTCAACTTGTGCAACCTCTAAACGTTATTCGATTCTTTCAAAAATTGAAATAGATAGTTTTTAGTGTGGGGAGACTCCATTGGTGAGCAAAGTCAGGAAAAATATTACAACTTTTTTTTTCTCCATACAAAAGTGAATCACCCTAATATACATACAATACAAATCAACAAATTAACAATTTTTTGTGTAGTAAAAAGGATGAGACTCAGCCAGACTACACTGATTTTCAGTGCCCAGCCAATAAACATATATAGCTAATTCCTAACTAAGTTATTTAAAATAACGAATATAATTAACTAACTAACTAGCCAAAGTGTTTCGAAGTCGTCTTCAGACAGCAGTACTAAGTGTCCTTATTCTGAAACAAATTAAATTAATAAGTAAGTAGGTACCGAATACGTTTTTAGGGTCCCGTTGCTAATGGCGTAAATGAAATTCTTATTGTTTCGTCCTGTCCTTCCGTCCGTCCGTCCGTCCGACCGTGTGTCACAGCCATTTTTCTCAAAAACTATAAGGTGTACTTTAATGAAACTTAGAGTAGGGACTTAGTTTAGAAATTATAATTTTAAAATATTATTTAAAAAAAAGTGCGAAAATAGGGTAAAACTCTTCGTGAGATATATTTAGGTCTAAGAACCTCATCAATTTTTGAGATTTATTTATAATACCTAATAAAAAAAATCTCTTCATATTATTATTACCAGTAAGTACATTCTACCGTCAGTAAAATAATGATTGACACACAAATTTATCGCCCATGAATAGTTATCAAACAGTTATTTATTTATTTAAACTTTATTGCACAAAACATAAAAAAAATACAAATGGCGGCCTTAATGCCTAATGGCATTTTCTGCCAGTCAACCATCGGGCCAAACAGAGACATGTAAAAATTGTGCAAGGAGAAGAGAGGAATTTATTAGAACAAAGGAAAACAACTTAACAACTAATAATTCTGATAAACTATACATATAGAATACACGAATAAAAATACTATGGTTATTATTTTTCACCACACCAGCTCGGAAAGGCTTACTTTGCACTTCAAAAACGGATTGCTATCAGTAATTCACATTTGAGGCAAAGTAATCAAAAATTTTGAGTTGTTTTCTTATGTTTGCTGGTAGAATTTACTTTTAAATGATGATTTTGAATGATAAATATTTAATAACATTCATTTGAATTTGATTCGGTTTGATTTTATTTGATATTTTATATTTAATATTTGGTTCGGGTTGGTGTGGTGAAAATGTTTATGTTTCACTCGGGGGCAAATTTTGTTTAACCCTCGTGCTTCGAAACTCTCGCAACGCTCAAGATTCCATTTTTCGAACCCCTCGCTACGCTCGTGGTTTTGGAATCGTTCGCTTGCTCGGGTATCAATATTAGCACGAGCGGTTAAACAACAACTTTGCCCCCGAGTGAAACAAATAACTATTAGAGACGTCACTTAAATACTTTAAAATCAATTAGACGTCTAAGGCTTAGACTCTAAGCACTTTGTTGGTGAAGTCATTTGGGATGATTTACGTTTATTGTAACTGTCTTTAGTCTGCGTTATTACGAAGGGCTGAAGTTTATTAATGTTTAGTGCTCCTTCAGGTCTCGTTAATGTCAAAGTATGAAATACTGTTATAGACTTTAGCTTTTGTCACACCGATGCTGGTAATTTATATCTCCTAACTTCTAATACTTATAAAAAAACATGTTTTTAACAAAAACAAATCTCGATCAATCGTAAATGACTTTAACTAAAAAAATAAATACTTAATAGACGACAACAGTGCCTAGCCTAGACATTGTTTATCTATTTTTTAAATGTGTATAGGTACATATTGAAATTTAACATGTTTAAAATCATGAAATAACACTATGGAAACGAAATATATCGCGGAACGAAAAATATAATTAATTTTGATAGAGGTAAATAAACGTAAAATAAAACCTATATATTTTTTCCTCAGTCACCCTCACCCGTTAACCCCGAAACGTCGGGATGTATTTTAAATTTATTATAGGTACGCGATATAATCCGTTTCCATAGTTTTACTTCATGAGTATCGCGGGAACCTAACTAAGACATTATGTAATGAAATTATTTTTAAATCTCGAAACTGTTTGGAAATGCCCGCAATGTTTCAGAGTCTAATTGCAACAACAATTGTGAAACCCAGATTGAAACTCTCGAAACAAAATAAAACCGATGGTTTAAAAATAAAAATAAACGGTATTTAGGAGGCATCTTTATTCTTGCTCTTTACGTCATTCCTCGTCCAAAATTGAGTAACTTTATTTTCGACGTTAAAAATATCTATATTTGAACAAGAAATCGAATGTCTGTGATATTCTCCTTCGTTTATGACCGTCTTCAAAAACACATTTCCGTCTGTCTACCTGTCTGAAGTGTATTCATCCTTACTCGTCCTATCATGTCAAACACGTCTCGAAGACATTATCACATTTTTCTCTGGAATTACCTACACAATAATCATCACTTAAAATGTTGTATACGTATAGAAACTTACAAAGTATTGAGATCAACCAAATAACCACTGAAAAATATCATTTATAATAAGATTTTCATCATTCTCATCAATAATCGCAGCTTTAACGAACGAGTCACCTCAAAAACATCTGACATTACAATATCTAGATTGTCTATGAATCGTATTGTTGGAATGACACTTTGGCGTCACGTTTGTTTAAATGATAAGACACGTAAGAATGAATAACACTTTACTTAATTCAATTAATATCGGAGTAATTTGCGTTCCCATTTTAGTAATCATATTCAGTATGTTGTAACATTAATAGGTAAGTAGGTACTTTAGGTTACACGTTATATTAATTGCATTAGGTATTTATAATAACGGAATAGGTGTTCCGTAGGTATACCTAGGTTATAGGTTAAAGGTACACAGTAAAATTAGACGATCAACAATAAAATGTCCAACTCGAGACACAAAAGTACCTAATATGTTTAAAATAAATTAAATTAATATATCAAGTACAGTAATCGGGTTATCCTTATTTAACTTTCATGTATTTAATCTCTAGTATGATAAAATTATGGACGTTTTACAGTAACAATCACAGAAAATGGAAATTTCATCGGTACCCAGAATAGTAGGCATATTTTCGGAATCTTTTCCGTAAAGTCTCCGAAAATTGGTTTTTATTAATAAAATTGCCCGCCCTGTTTCAATTTCCGCTTTCAATGACACTTTTCCGATTCGACTGACCTTCTGTCCCACTTCTCATCTAATGTCACTATTTTAGGCTTCGTGCTTCGTAAAGGTCGCTGTATAAATATTGTTTACGTAATTATTACGTAAATATTTTGATCCTGTTGTTATTAACGTAGGTAAACTAGGTATGTAAGCAGGTACCTACCTAATTTTTGACTGAAATCGCTTAACTCTTAGCTTCAGACATTTTGTTCCGGGTTTTAGGTTTTGATTTTAGTCGTTTTACTGTATGTGTATAATAGGGTAACTTGTTGATCAATGAAACACCAAAAGTTCAAACCTTCCTATCTCTGGTGTTTTTAAAGTTATGAGTTTGAAATTTCGCATGAAGATAAACAATTTAGTTGGCTATCGTATGGCATTCTTGGTTTCTACTTATATTTAATAGTTTTTGTATTATGAACCTTTTTAAAAAAAATGAGTTTTGTTTCTTTGTGTACTTGTGCATGTTTTCAATGAAACACTCTAATTTTTACAGTGAAACAGATGTAATAACTTTAGTCTACCATGAAACATCGTTAATAAACATTGAAACGGTGTTATAAATAAGTGACATTAATACATATAGGTATGCTTTCAATCAATTAATGAGAAAGGAAAGGAGAAAATAGTGGTAGGCCGAAATTGGTTATTTAAAAGGTTTCCGACGTATTAAATTATTATAAGATTGCTGAAATATATAAAAGCGAAAGACTTGTTTCATTGTACACAACTTGAGTTTCATTGTGAATCGAGAATCTGGTCGGCACGTACGGCATGCTGCGAGAAAGGCACACCTTTTATGTCCACGGAGCATGATTGCCAACTAGGTGGACGCGGGAGGGTTTTGAGCATCTCCATGCTTGATTTCATACACTTTCTTGCAACATAGTGTTTTATAAACGACTGTTTCAATGTTAGACAAGTGACCTATAAACTTCCCATCAATGAAACATTCAACATATAAACCATCCTAATTTAAACTTTCACGATTATTAAACATTATCAAACTACACAACGGGACTTAATCGCGTATTTAAGTTTTAAGACCTGGTCTCCGAGACCACGGGGACAACGCCGTCCTCGAAACGTCGGAGGTAAATCTTAAAACTTAAATACGCGATTAAGTCCCGTTGTGTAGTTTGATAAACCATCCTATCTCAGCCGTTTCTAAAGTTAAGTATCTTATATTTTGCCATATGATAGACAAATTAATATCAATTTACATGGTGTTTTACTTTCACAAATTTCGCACATATTCTTTAATTATTTAAAAAAAATAATGAGTCTGTTTCATTGTGTACTGGTAAATGGTGTTCAGTTAACATCATGTTTCATTAAACATGAGACCTGTTTCATTGTATACTACATACAAATGTTTCATTGTGAGTTTTTTAAAACAATTTTAAAAAACTGCACCAAAGAGTAAACGAAATTTAAAAATATTTAGTTCCAAATAAACTTTAATACACATAGAACACAACGAAAAATTAAATAACGCCAAACTCGATTCTATATCTTGGTTAAAAATTGCGAAACATAAATGAAAAAAATAACTTTTGCTGCACGAATTCACAATAACGCTCGTAGCAACGTGCTCCTTCTCCGAGGTGTGCTCGCGTATTGGTGAGGTGCTGGGGGTCCCTGAGCCTGCCCTTGCTTGACAGACGGCACTAGCTGGTAACACCTAGTTTCCGAGATATCGAAAAGTTACACTGTGTCCGATTGTTTCAATGTAGAACAACTGACCCTACGCCTTTCATATTACAAGTAAAGGATGACTCACGTTAGACCGGGCCGTGTCCGGGCCGGAGCTTCCGGAGCTTATTTTCTATGACATGACAGGCGATCACGTAATGCTTTCCATAGAAAACGATGCGCCGGAAGCTCCGGCCCCGACACGACCCGGTCTAACGTGAGTCATCCTTAAGTGCCCGAAACTGTACCCTCGCTTTTCTAGTTGTATGGAAAAGTGGAGTAAACTTACATTTATATGTTTCTCAAGAGTTTTCGTTGCCTTTTTGCTCGCATGAAGACTGGTGCAACGGGTAACGGGTAAGAGTTTTCGGCACGCGGCACGTGATGATGATTTTATGTCAAAATTACAGATAATCTCTCTGAAATCCAAGAGCACCCATATACGTAATGCACTGTGACTAAAATTAAACTTTCAGTAATTCATCGCTCAGTGTGTTCTTTCAATGGCCTACCGAGTCATTAAATTGAGAATTCAGGTGGATCAGTATAGGGCATTTATTAAGATTATAGTTAGGTTAGTGCGCTGTCAGTGGTCGTGAATTTACCAGAGCCTCTATCTTGCTATTGTAAGTTAATAGTTACATTTTTGTGGACATCTCTATTGATATATTTTTTACTGTTTTACGCTCAGTATTAATGTTTGTATTGCTGTACATCGCCCAAATAAGTAAAATAAATACTGTCGCGGTAATTTCATTAAGGGCGGGCGTATACTAGATACTGAGCGTCTGATTCGCGTACGCTTGGTGAATGATATGAAAGCGGCCAGGCATGTCGGTCAGATACCAATCGCATTCTGTAACAGTTTCCGTTCGTTACTGGTAATTTTTGTTGGTTTTGATATATCCTACTTATTACTGGTATTATTATAAAATCGTAGGTAATAATAACGATTCAGAATCAGACATTACTGATTTACTTTTAATTAGTCAAAGCCACATTAATAAAACCTGTCAAAGCTAAAGTGGAGTTAAAGTCATATTTTGTTAAAAAAAACGGAGAAGTGCAAGTCGAACTCGCACACCGAGGGTTCCGTACTATTTAGTGTTTTTATTGTTATAGCGGCCACAGAAATACATCATCTGTAAAAATTTCAACTTTCCAGCTATCACGGTTCATGAGAGACAGCCTGGTGAGAGACAGACAGACGGACAGAGGAGTCTTAGTAATAGGGTCCCGTATTTACCCATTGGGTACGGAACCCTAAAAAGTGTTTGAGCCGTAGCCAAAACGAAAATAATAGTCGACTTTGAAATGGACCAAGAAAATAACTAAACACTGAATTATAATCTGGTTTTAATTGATAATTCTCCTAAATATTTCAACGCGTTTTACTATTAAGGATGACTCACGCTAGACCGGGCCGGGCCCGTGCAGAGGCGTCTGACATGTCATTATGACGGCTGATGGCTGATCACGTGGTGCTTTCCATAGAAAACGAAGCGCCGGAAGCTCCGGCCCGGCCCTGGCCTGGTCTAGCGTGAGTCATCCTTTAAAATGCCACGTCTGGCAAGCCGCTTTGTATAGTTACCATTTTGCCCGTTGAAATAATGGAAAGCACTAAAACTAAAGGGCATTGAAATGCAAAAGGCGCTTCGCGGAGATAAATGGACGGAAACAATTAGAAAGTTGTTTCATTTAGTTATTTAGCGCCGACACAGCAGTGAGAAACGCAGAGGAAATTGTAGCCTCACTTCTCACTAAGGACGGTATTCCTTGTCCAATTTCTTGGTCCAATCTCATTGCGTCTCACTCTCTCATTAAGCAAAATGTGAGACGCAAATACACATTGGCCCAAGAGATTGGACAGGTGGAATATCACCCTTGTAACGAACTAAGTACCGTAAAACGGGGTGAGTAGGTTTCGCGGGGGATTTTAAGAGCCAACAGGAGTGGTCATTCCTCCATACAAACGTAGTCCTCGTTTTCCTCCGTGGTTTTTGAAGCTAGAGCAATGATTTTTTCAACACAGATTAATATTGTCAATATCTGTGTCGGACCGTTTTGCTTTTTTTGATATTTTTGTTTTTTAAGGCGCTAGAGCCCTTCAAAAACGGCCAAAATGGCCTAATAGACTATGCCGCAATGAGAGGCGTGGTATTCAAAACTGATATCAATTACCCAAAAAAGCAAAACGGTCCGACACAGATAATTTCATAATCATTTAGATTTCCAAATTTGGTTACGATTGGTTAAGTTTTGGGGGAGGAAAAAGAGGACTACGAAACCTCGATTTTTGTCATTTTTACGCAAGATTTTTCGCCTCAGCTGCAGTTGTCCCTATCGCACTAATTTTAGGGGCGGAGTCAAGTTTCTAAATACGTACACAGCCAGAAAAGTGATGGGCAAATAGTCGACATTTAATGTCGATAATCTAGTGATGTAAGAAGTTATCGATAAACCGTCTTGTGTGAAAATATCTAGATCCTAAGATACAAGGGGTTTTGGGTTGAGAGTAGGGAACACATTTTTGTAGTTATGATATACAATCTATTATGAACTTTTTGATTCTAATATTTCAAATTAGAAATCAAAATCAAAAATATTTTATTGCATGGTTAAAATGGGTTAACAAAATTTTTAGGTACCTACAGGCACGCTTCGTAATTGTCGAGCAATTTAGGGTCCTAGCTGAATTGGTTGTTCCATACTTACTCGTGCTCTATGGAATGTCCAATTTAGCTAGAACCCTAAATGGCTCAACAATCACGGAGCGTGACAGTACTAATGATTCATGTTCTGTATATCCTGCCCTACAATGGCGTTAATATTTGGTTGTCATGTCTATACTTCATTTTTAAGCATTATTGAAAAAAAAAATAGTAAATACTAATATTAACCACTAAGTACATAACTATTACAAAAAAAGCTAAATAATTATACGATTGCATGCTTAAAAAAGACACGTCACCTTCACTCTAATGCTAAACAAACGAAGAATAAGAACTAACAGCGATAAGACCGCCTGTTGCTACCTTTATCTACATTGTAAATCGGTTTTAGGGTTCCGTACCCAAAGGGTAAAACACGGGACCCTATTACTAAGATTCCGCTGTCCGTCCGTCCGTCTGTCACCAGGCTGTATCTCACGAACCGTGATAGCTAGACAGTTGAAATTTTCACAGATGATTTATTTCTGTTGCCGCTATAACAACAAATACTAAAAACAGGATAAAATAAAAATTTTAGTGGGGCCTCCCATACAACAAACGTGATTTTTGACCGAAGTTAAGCAACGTCGGGCGGGGTCAGTACTTGGATGGGTGACCGTTTTTATAAATAATGGTACGGAACCCTTCGTGTGCGAGTCCGACATGCACTTCGCCGGGTTTTTTTTAAATTTGTTTTTATGTTTGTGGTGTAATAAAGAATATTTTAGAGTCAGACCAAGAAAAGTCTACAGCAATTTTGATAGCACACGCAGTGCAAGTGTTATTTATATGTCATAATTTCATAGAAGCGACGTTTGAAATAATACTTGCACTGCGTGTTCTATCAAAATCGCTATAGATTTTTCTTGGCCTAACTCTATTTTAAATTACAAAGTAAGGCCTAAATTATAAAATAAGGCCCATCAATGTTTTTTTTTTGTGTTTATTAAACTTGATATTTTGTCTATAGTATTAGCGGACATGGCCTCAAAATTTAAACCCGCTTAAGAATCGGGCCTTATTTCGTGCATTATATACAATACTACCCATTTTTGTGTAGTCATTATTTATACTATAGAAGCATTGTTTGAGTAGCCAATTATTTAAACAGTATTTTTTTAAAGGGCAACGGTGGCAATATTTTAAGGTCTGGATAATAAGATACAGATCTTAATAAGGATATCAATGTAAGTAAGTGAATGTTACCATGACTACCAAACAAACAAATGTGATAGAATTTGCCAGCTGGCATTGTAACATTCAGACAGTTACCTATGTACCTAATCTGAAATATGAATAAATTAGTAATATTTTAAACAGGAAAGTAAACCGAATTTTGGCCTTTTGCTGGACACAATCACAATAGTAATTTGTTTTACAAGAGGGCAAAGTTTATCGCCACCGGTTGATGCATTTGCAGCACCAATGGTAGAAAATGCAAGCTCATCATCAACTGCATAATCGACGTTTGATATGACTATTGAATCCGAGCTTTTTGATCATGAATCATGATAAAACAAAATTTTAGAAGGTCGCAGAATAGTGGATTTAAAATATTTATTTTCTGTGATCTCAAATATCAGGCACGATCATACAAATTGTACATTTGCTGATCTTGCCTTTGTCATTGAAAGACGTAAGGGTTTACACAGAGAATATATATTTAAGTGTAATATGTGCAAAAAAAAGGAAACGATACACTCTGAAGACCCAAAAAGAAAATGTTAGTAAATACTGCTCCTCCCCATGGTTACTTGGTTCCTTATTCAACCTACCTGAAATTAAACGAGTAGGTTAGTAAATTATATCATTTTACATTATAAAGTTAAATGTTTAGGTATCTCAATCACTTACTCACTGGTGGACATGGACGCAAAATTTTTGCCCATCTACTTATACTATCTTATAAAAAATGAAATTTTGAAAGTTAGCACGCTTAAAGTTCGTTTTTTTTGCATTAAGGTAACAGATTTTGACATGTCTTATTAAAAATTACCATTGAAAAATAAGTCATAGCAAATATGTTAGAATTATAAATCATATTAATCATATTAATGAGCAAGAGCACCCTAAACCGGCGAGCGTGTATGAGGAATGTTATGAATGTGAAGGAAGCGAAAGTGGTATGTCAGGATGGTAGCAAGTGGAAATCCGTGGTCTCTGCCTACCCCTCCGGGAAATAGGCGTGATTGTATGTATGTATGTATGTATGTATGTATTAATCATATACTTTTTTATATTCTTTTGCTTTCATAAGTAATATAAACTAATTTTTGAAAGCGTTTTTCAATAATTATTAATAAAAAGACACGTCATGATTGTTTACCTTCTTTCTAATGCTAAAAAATAACGAACTATAATAACCGGGCCTTATTTGGTACAGAACCTTGATTTGATAGGTACATCGGATATTCTGGGCCCCTGAGTTTGTTACGTAAAGGACAAAATGGTGACATGTGGTTAGAGCTGATACTGTTAAACTAGTGGTTCTGTGCGCTAAGTATAAAAAATAAGCTTCAGCGAACTCATTAAGCCTAGAAAAAACCCTACACCCTACTGCCACTTAAGTCAGTCTTGAGTCTTTGAATCAATTTCCGTAGTAGTACTACTACTACTAAGGTACTAGGAGGTAATAAGGCCTATAGTAGGTATAATAAGGCCTACCTGAAAAATAATGTTCTTACAGTGTAACCGTGTTAGTTATTTGAGTAACATATATGTAAAGTGATACAATTAAAAGCTAACAGCAAACCAGTACATAAATTATATCTTATGTACTTCTTATGAATTACACTCTTATAAAGGTTTCGGCTAATTACGCTTAATTACTTGAATAAAGGTAGATGAATTGCGTGCGGTCCAATAGGTAACCACAACTCACGGAGTCCAAAACAATAAGCTGATCAGCAAAGTCAAGTAAACAAAGCCAAGTCACAGTAGTAGAAAGATTATCGAGTTCCGTAAACGTAAGCCGGTTCAAAAAATTCAATCGCAACACAGTAAGTAATAAGTGAACGCCTCGTGGCAGTAACGCACGAAAAATAACATTGCAAATTGTCGGCAATGAGGCGCGCGCGGGTGCAAGCGTACGCATCTGTGTGCGTGCATTACACACACAAATACAGTCTCTCACGCCCCGTCAGAGCGACGGGTATATTCAGCTTGAAATCTCAAAATTGACTTTTAGCTCAGCTCCCGTTTCGTCTTAAGGCTACTGCTACAAAAATAATGTATTCCAATTTTAAATGGAGCTATAGTAATACGCATAATAAAAAAAATCGGGTTACTATCAAATTTACGTTATCGCTAAAGGACAATATAGCTGAAATGTCTGGATTGTGTTATGTCTTTGTAACAACATAGACATGAATGCTAAATGCCCCTTTAGCAAAACGTCTGGATCTTAGAATGTTACAATTTAAAATGATCTAGCAGCAAAAATTCTTTATCTTCGAATGTCTTTATTACTTAATAGACATAAACGCTAATTAGTCTGTATTGTGTAATGTCTTTTTTACTAAATGGAATAAACGCCAAACCACCCGTTAGCAAAACGTCTTGATTTTGATATGACACTTGATAATTAAAACCTTCCCGCGCATACTTTGTATTGTAAACACATTGACACATTACATTTCCAGACGTTTTGCTACTAACTCGTTCTGTGTTCACGTCAATCAAATAATTTTACTTTCGGCTTATTAGGTATTCTAATCATACGGATTATTTATATTTCCAGACGTTTAGCTACTTATTCATTCTAATTCTTAGCTGGATGGCTAAGAATATAAATAAATTGACTCTTTGCTGACTGAGTATTCTACTTTCATGTTGTCCAGCTGAATTGACTCTATGCTGACTGTGTATTTTACTTTTATGTCATCTAGCTGAAATGGTCGTTTAGCGACAAGGTAAATTTGATAGTAACCCAAAAAATCGATCCAACAATCTTCCAAAATCACCTTTGTATGAAAACCCCTCTCACCCCAAATACGAGGCACTACGGGGTGAGGTCGGTTTTCCTCTTTATCGTCAAAGTTATGAAATGGAACTACCCAAAATAAAATAAAAACTAAAATACAAACGTCCGGAACACTTATTATATACACCATTCAGTTTTCATATGTAAAAATAAAATGTTATCGAGGTTTGAATTTCAGTTTTGACCCTACTCACCCCATTTTACGGTACCAATGTAAAATCTTACAAGTCTATAGAAACTTGGTGTATGTAATTCCCATGATAATACCTACAATAATTGGATAGAATCGTCCTGGGGGTCTAGTCAGGTGATAATCGATGATCGACAAACGCCAATCGAAAAGTAAAGTCTGTTGGCTGGTAGATTTGACTTTCAAATGATGATCTTGAATGATTAATATTTAATAAACGTAAATTTTGATTCGATTTGGTTTGATTTTGTTTGATTTTTGTACGGTTAAATAAATGTATTGGTCAACAAATAATGAATCTGAAATACTTATATAAAACTACTTTATAATAAAATTAATATCTAGTACCTAAACTTAAAAACTAGTATTTAGTATTTTCCTCACGGTGAAAAGTATTTTAAAGTGCCATACTGTTCTTCATCTAATTTATTATCTTTGTTCACCGCTAGAACACAAATTGGTACCTAAAATTAAAAGCTAACTAATTGATGTTTTAGAATTAGTATTTTCCTCACGTTGGTGTGGTGAAATAGTTATTTGTACAACAAGAGATCAAAGTTTGATATTTCTTCGAGTGCTTATTTTGAGTCCCGTGCAAGCGAAAGATTCTATAATAGATTCATGAGCGTAGCGAGTGAATCTAATTTAGAATCTTGAGCGTAGTAAGGGACTCAAAAGCGCACGAGATGTAAATAACTTTGATCTCGTGTAGTACACAACATTTTTCACCTGAGCAGTGAGAACATACCTATTAGACAACTTGAAAAATGTAATCCTTCTTCATCACTTAATACCTGTACTCATGTTTTCTTAAGATATACAAACAATTAAGTTTAATTACCGCAATCGAACACAAAAACAAAACGTAATAATACATTTCATTAAAATAATATGGAAATAACGAACATCAACTGACACTTCAATCGACAACTTTTTTTTGTAAAAAAAAAACTTTGTAAGATACGGTCCGAATTGCGGATAGACATTCTATGGTAGACATTCTTAAAAGTACAATAATTAATATTGCGTGATAATCTGTGTATTTTTTGAGTTCATTATTTTAATTGTACAATAAAATACCTAAATAAAATATAGTATTTTATCAGATTTTATCAAATCTTAAACTTTATTTTATTAATTAATTATTAAGAATTCATACTCGTACGTGGTTTGGAACGATGCGGTCTAAAGTTTTCGGGGGTCTATTATAAACCCTCAATATATCGTTGAATGTCGTTTTAACTTTTTTTGTCTGTTTCTTTTTGCTAACAGTGTGAAAGGGACAGAGATAATAGAACCCAAGTATTTCGAACTTGTATTAGACCCCGCATGTTGAAATGACATTTGACTATAAAGGTCACTTGAATGTCATTTTGTCTCACTCAGTGAGCAAAATCGCATTTTGCTCACTGTTTTTAAGAAGCAAAGTACCCTTGTTCGAGCTGCTGAGGTGAAAAGTATTTTAAAGTGCCATACTGTTCTTCATCTGATTTACTATCTTTGTTCACCGCTAGAACACAAATTGGTTCTCTTAGCACCCTTCCAAACTTCTTGAATATTCATTTAGTGCAACGTCGTCGTGTATTTAATGAACAAGTAAAGAAAACTAATGACATTTTTAAACTATGGACGTTTTTTATGCGTCTAGTCTAAAAATAGAAATACCAGCTTTTGTCCAAAGTCTGCTAATGAGTTTTAAATTAGTTGCGTTTGTTATTGACGAATATACATACGGCGTGATTCGGGAAATGAATTAGACATTCACTAGATATGAAATAGTAAAGATATTTGACGTTCCACGGCAAAAGGTACCATTGCCCCGTCTGAATATTGTAGCGGCGTCAATAATAGCGTAAGCGCCAGCCGACATAAGGTACCTTTTGCCGTGGAACGTCACATATCTTTACTATTTCATATCTAGTGTATGTCTAATTCTTTTCCCGAATCGCGCCGATAGCTAGGAGATAAAGCACGTAACCAGAATAATAATACTGCATAGCCATAGTTATATACCTACATAGTATGAATAATAATATAGCAAAGGGCATTAATAAGATTTACTTATGTAATTAAGAGTGAAATTTCAAGAAAAAAATACTTTAATGAGGTCGCTGACTGCAGTTGCAATTAGAATGATACGAGTATCTTTAGAAACATCTCGTTACTTGAGAAATGAAATATATGACGCTGGCAGAGTCATTGAATTAAACATTTTAAAACCAACTAGGGAACGGTTCGCTTCCGCCCTCGTCCACCGGTAAACTCGGTCACTTTTTCATGAGTAGGTATATAACATTTATTTCAGTTTACTTACATGTTAAAATAGAGACAATACTGCCCGATTCGAACTTTAAGATACCTACGTCAATATGATATGGATATAGATATGTCAGTGTCAAAAGTGACATTTTTGTTTGAAGAAACGTCACTTTTGACATTGACATATCTAAATCCATATCGTATCTAGACGTAATAGTTGACGAATTTTAAAGTTCGAATCGGGCCGAATGTGTTTTAATTTTCAGCTGCTTTAACTAGAGAGTATTTATTCTAAAGTTTCTAAACCACGGAACTAATATCACAAGATGTCAGCGGCAGCCAACCGCGGATGTAAATGTTATCTATGTGAACACTAAGAACTGTTCTCGACTTGTAACTAGTTGTAACCGAACATGTGCCAACTTGCCAGCCAATGAAGATTAGTGAGGAATAAGATAACGCACTCCTTTCCTCGAACATAGGTTAAACGTCAGAATAGGTCTACTTTAATCTACCAAATAAGTTTTGGCAAAAATTTCATTTATGGTACAAGCTTTTATCGCTGACTGTACTTTTCTTTCCACAGGCAACTAGTACTTATGGAAAAATTCTAAAAACTCCAAACACAATTAGGTTGCGTTGTTTTATCACAGAGTTACTATTGCCACCTCCTGTCTCCATCATCAGCTCGATGGTATACCATAAATATTGCTTTGTCACCCGTCTTACATATGTAGGTATGCAAATTTTCAGCTTCATTGGAAGTCGCGAAGTGGGTCAAATGTAACTTGCAAGATTTGACCCGTACATACACATACATAGGTACATTGCAAGTTAATAAAAAGCTTGTAAAAAAGCAATTGGTAGGTTCTATCTACATAGGAATCTAACTACAACCTGATTTTAGAGGTAGCTAGGTTTGCCTATCAACAGACGATTGTCTGACAAATGTAAGTACTGTAACTTTAATAGAATCCCCTCGCCTTAGCTCGACTTAACTCGTCCTCGACAGTGAAAGTTAAATCTGGCAGTAAAAAGATCTGAGAAAAATCGTCGAGGTCGTGTCAAAAGTCAGAGCTGGGAGCATACAAGAGAAAGCTGAAACCTTTCCACTGACAAGAGAAAAACAAGTTGATGATGATAGAGGTAATCCCTACTATATAATATTATAAATGCAAAAGTAACTCAATATGTTTGTCTGTCTGTCACTCCTTCAGCACGCTTAAACCGTTGAACCGATTAACATGAAATTTGGCAATGTATAATTTTCATCAATCATTATCATCATCATCACACGCGAATTTGTTGCGGGCAGAAGCATTCAGCAAGCAGTGATTCATAAAAGTAATTCACGCTATTACTGATAAATAAAAGACGGCGTGTGCTGCGTAGTACATATATTTCTAGACTGATCGGCCTCGCTTAAACCCACCCTCAAGTACATTTATATTCAATACCTAACAGAACTCAGTGAATATTGTAAATAATGCATCACTAGCGTAATGACTACTTGACCCCTAATCGATAAGCGACGTTTGACGTATCGTGTTGATCGGCCGTTGAAGAGGGAAAAATCAAAAGTTCTCGAATACGTACAATGACATTAGCAATCCACAGTTAGGTGACAACCAAACCAAACCGAACCTCCTCGAGTTCAGAGTTGAGTTTTGGTTGTACCAAATGATATTATCAACAGGTGATCGAATCAAGACTTGATACAATCAAAATGTAATAAAATCAACTGTCGAGTTGACGTGGATGCGTAATCTGACGTTGTACACGTCGAATTTGGTCCCTTACCTACCACGTACATAGACAACTTTCTTTAGTGCGGTATTCTGTAGTTTGCTCGAAGTTATATCGTGCCACGTGGATGTGGCCCATAATTCAATTTGGGCGGAAAGTTACCGAAGTTTGATGGCTGCCTAAGCCTATAAACAGATAAGGGTACCTAGTAGATATACCGACGACCGGTCTGGTCTGGTGGATAGTGACCCTGTCTGCTAAGCCGATGGTCCTGGGTTCGAATCCCAGTAAGGGCATTTATTTGTGTGATGAACACTAATATTTGTTCCTGAGTCATGGTTGTTTTCTATGTATATAAGTATGTATTTATCTATACAAGTATGTATATCGTCGCCTAGTACCCATAGTACAAGCTTTGCTTAGTTTGGGGCTAGGTTTGATCTGTGTAAGATGTCCCCTAATATTTATTTATTTATTTATTTATTTATACACGGTGGCTAAAAAATAGCTGCATTCCCGTTGCCAGGTAGGTGTTGGGATTATACTGAACAACTTTTACTATGGAACCAACCCCGAAATGTCGAAAAAAATATATTACCCTCCCATAGAAAATAAACCAGCCAAAACGTATGAAACGCAAAATTTATTTTCGCTATTTCGGGGTTGGTTCCATAATAAAAGTTGATCAGTATAATCCCTAAACCTCCCTGGCAACGGGAATGCAGTTATTTTTTAGCCACCCTGTATATTGTTTAGGTCTCATAAGTCATAGTACGTGCGACAGTGCGTTTAAGTCCGCGGGCGCGTACGTACGCGTGCGATTAGTCTCACTTGAACTTGTACAGCTTGGCAAAAAAGAGTAGAAATTAAAAAGTGGCAACACTGTAGTGTCGTCCCGTTTTCTTATATAAATTGGTTTGAAAGGGACGACACTACAGTGTTGCCACTTTTTAATTTCTACTCTTTTTTGCCAAGCTGTAGTGTCGCCGCATTTATGCCCAAGCGGCGGTATCATTTTTATCACTTGTCATGTCATGCGTCACTTTCGCAATTACATACTTATTGAAACGTGACAGGCATGATGCCAGATGATAAAACACCGACCATATTAGCCGTACTGAAACGGAAGCGCTTGGCGCTCGCTCGGTCAACTTCACTTTTGTCTCACGAGACGCCGTTGTTTTTTTTTTCAAATCAAAATAAGCTAATAAAATTCCTTAGCCACATAGTAAATGGCTGAATAATACCCCAACAGGGAAGCGAGGCCTACAGCTCACAGAGCCACTACTCATATTTTTAAATAACATTTAGAATACACTAATAGAAACCTTTTAAGTCTAGTTCATTGTTTTGTGTTATCGTAAATTTACCTTCATTCAAGGAGAGTAAGTATATACTCAACAACAAAAGCGAGAATGCAAGCGAACACCACAAGTAATAGAACGTGACCGGCCTTCTGCTCTGGGGATCGCATTCATTATCATACTTTTATGCACTTTACACTAAACCAGGGGTCACCAATTAGTTTCTTCAGGGGCCCGATTTTTTTAAATAATGTGACCATCGCGGTCCGTTTCTACTTGAGTTTATTAAATAAGTATTAAAATTATATAGGTCGGCGGTCCGGATCCGGACCGCGGTCCGACATTTGGTGACCCCTGCACTAAACCATTTAAAAGCTTAAACCATTTAAATTAGTGCACCGAAACTATAATGCCACCTAGGGCACCTAGGTATGTACATTCTTTTAATAAAATCGTTTGTGATTTACATTTTATTTTATTAAGCACTGTTTTAGTATGTCAAAGCCTATATTCATATCTTGTCGTTTAACTATGTTAAAATACCAACTTCAACTTCAACATTTATTCAGCAAATAGGCCACAAGGGCACTTTTACACGTCAACATTTAATTTACATACAAGCAAAAATAATAACAATACATCAACAATTTTATAAAATACAACTAACTGCAACTAGGTACCAATTTAAACTAACGTATTTTAATTATTTAGAGATGTATATGGTCTCTTAATGTCGAATTACATTGAAAAAACTATAATAATAATATAGATAGGCCCGTGATATCTAAGGAGATACAAATAATAATATAAAAAAATAAAGATACAAAAACACAAAAAAAATTCACAGATTTCGTGCCTCACACGACTATCGAGCACATTGGAAATGAATCTACGGAATTCGAAAAAATATTGTCGCTGAGCGACGAGAAAGTCTGGATAAGGAAAAAGTTACAAAATAAAACTACAACGTTGAATGATAATTATTTTATTCTTAGACTAACACAAGTATCCTGGACATAACGCATGTGAACAAACAAATTGCAAAATTTCCACACACGTTTCGAAGTTTGAATAATTGTCGCCGTGGCGCATAAGTATAGGTACATATTTCATTTTTCGATTAATAAGCAGGATATATTAATGTTCAAAGTACAAGAAAATTATTAAACGGCAAATCCGTAGTCAACTCGAGAAGTGGTAGCCACATCGCCGTTATCGTCACTCGAGTCTTGATCGGCAGCGGCCCATTTGATGCAAGATATAAAATTTTCTTGACAGCAGTTTGACGCGACGAGAGATGACCGTAACAGCGTTTGTCTATGTTGCACCAAACCTGAGTTCCAATAGGTACTACCAGGGTTCAGCACCAGCTATCTTGGGTAATGCTCTACCATGTGATCATCATGACGAATCGGGTGTCCAAAACAGCGCGTGCCTATGTTGCACCAAACCTGAGTTCCGCTAGGTACAACCAGGGTTCAGCATCAGCTCTATCTTGGGTACTACTCTCCTAAGTGCTCATCAAGACGAGTCGGATGACCAAAACAGCGTGTGCCAATGTTGCAACAAACCTGAGTTCCTTTAGGTGCAGCCAGGGTTCAGCATCAGCTCTATATTGGGTACTACTCTCCTAAGTGCTCATCGAGACGAGTCCGATGTCCAAAACAGCGTGTGCTTATGTTGTATTAAACCCGAGCTCCACTAGGTACTGCCAGGGTTCAGCATCGGCTATCTGCTAGCAGCCGCCAGCAACATGCTGAGGTGAGACCATTTCGTGACACTTTTTCTTTTTTATGTTTCTCTGTATGTGTATGTGTGCCCGTCTCAAACAGGATAGATAGAGTTAGACCAAGAAAAATCTGCAGCGATTTTGAAAGCCCACGCAGTGCAAGTGTTATTCTGCCGTCATAATCCCGATAATTCACAACAAACACCGATAACGAACTCAGCGAAACATGAAGTAATAAATGTCATGTGAAAAATGTCGTTCTGACTTTTTGACTATTTTAAGGTTAGGCTACAGGGCAAACCCTTAACCCGATCGTCTTTGTTTTAGGCTCAAATTGTAGCTGACTAAATTGTCCAGAGCCGTTTTTCTCAAATTTTTGATATCATTCTTCGTTTCCAAATTATCGAGCACCAAAATCAAAAATTCGGAAAAAATTGAATTTTATTTTCACTATTTCGACCATAACTTTTTTTGTTTTTGACTTTCTCGAATAATTATTTTTGCACCTTACAGCTCTCGTGATTATGCGTCTTTTTAGCCTATTTTTTAATATCATATCTTCACAACTTTCCGAGATATAAGGGGATCGCATTTTTTCGTGAAATCGGACTATACTGGAGCGAAGAAAAGACATTTCCAATGTCAAAAATCTATAAAAATCCACAAACAGCACCCGTTCACGAGTATGACGCGTATCTCAGCCATCGCCTCCCCCAATCTTCATTAGGGAAAGTGGCGGCCCGATCAACAACAACAAGCGAACACAAAGTGCCGATTTTGTGTTACAAGCAGGCAAAAGATTCTATAATAGAATCAGGAGCGCAGCGAGTTCTACCGTACTCATTATTTTACAGTTATAAACTAAAATGGAAGTCATATACAAAAGAAGAAGTAACCAAGGCCTCCAGTGCCCAGGGCTGGAATCGAACTAGCATTTTCTGCATTCGTAGCAGATGCCTAGACCACTTAGCCACCCGGGTCACGGTCACGGCGGCAATTTTTTCAAGTGTATGCAATACAATCTTAAGGGCTTACGGCGTCCTATGACCGACATTGTTATAATTCCTCGTAGCTCCACCTTGGTACCAGTGACAGCTGTAATTTTAAGTATAATTGTAGTTTAATTATACCTAATCAGAGTTAAATAATCATTTTAAGTATAACTAGCAAAAAGCAGAGCTTTGTAAGGGCTCGCGGAGTTTTTCTACCTAAACCTATGTACCGGACCGCGACTTTGATCCAATCCGAGGTTTATTTCATGTTCGATCGAGTGGGTGGGTATGTAATAAGTCAGTTAAGGCCGTAACACACTATCGCACCGCACCAAGGTCGCGGTACGGTGCGATAGTGTGTTACGGTCTTTAAGAACGCAATTATAAGTGATAGCAAGAAAGACAAATACTAACCGGACCCCGGTTGCTGTCAAGTACGCCTGTTTGTTACAGCTTTTACTTTGTCCATTAAAAACGTCTCCAGACGACAAAATCAAATTGCCAATATCATCCACACGTAATATACAATTTCATAAGCGCTTATTAGATCCTACACGGTCGCCCAGTACTTTTTGTAAGGATGCCAACTGGCTTTCCTACATAATGTTGGGTCAGCGAGCCAATGTCCTTGAATTTATTTTTGCGTCCACACCACACAATTCAGCGAAAATCTATCCCGTCTGGACACCTATTGGCGGTAATCACACTGCTCCGCACATAAACACACACACACACAGTTCCACTAGGTACAGCCAAGGTTCAGCATTAGCTCTATCTTGGGTCCTGCTCTTCTAAGTTCTCGTTAAGACATGTCAGATGACCAAAACAGCGTGTGCCTATGTTGCACCAAACCTGAGTTCCACTAGGTACTGCCAGGGTTCAGCATCAGCTTTATCTTGGGTACTACACCTAAGTGCTCATCAAGACGAGTCGGATGACCAAAACAGCGTGAGCCTATGTTGCAACAAACCTGAGTTCCACTACGTACTGCCAGGGTTCAGCATCAGCTCTATCTTGGGTACTGCTCTCCCAAGTGTTCATCGTGACGAGTCGGATGTCCAAAACAATGTGTGTCTATTTTGCATCAAACCTGAGTTCCATTATACCTAATGGAACAATGGCAGTACCCTGCCAGGGTTCAGATCCGCTCTATTTTGGTTACTGCTTTCCCAAATACTCATCAAGACGAGTCAGATTACCAAAACAGCGTGCGCCTATGCTACACACCACCTGAGTTCCACTATGTACTGCCAGGGTTCAGCATCCGCTTTATCCTGGGTACTGCTCTCCCAATTGCTCATCAAAACGAGTCGGATGACCAACAGCGTGTGTCTATGTTGCACCAAACCCGAGCTCCACTAGGTACTGCCAGGGTTCAGCATCACCTCTATCTTGGGAACTAACTCTCCTAAGTGCTCATCAAGATGAGTCGGATGACCAAAACATAATGTGCCTTAGTTGCACCAAACCTGAGTTCCACTAGGAACTGCCAGGGGTCTGGGTCATTTTGTTGAACTGCACGCCGTCGTTGCAATTGGCGTGCAGTCGGCGTGTAGTTCCCATACAAGTTGCAGTCGTGTGTCGGCCCTAAGTCACTGAAGTTTGTATTAATATGCTTATCTTTATTTATAATTTTAGAAGTTCCAAGCAATAGTAACACTAAAGGCGCCATTCATTAATTACGTAAGACAATTTTTGCCAGTTTTTACCCCCTCCCTCCACTATGTAAGAAATAATAAGAATAGGCTGACCCCCTCCTTCTCCCATTCCCCTATATTACCATATATTACATAAGAATCTAAAGGAAAAATTGAGTACCTACACGTTTGGTTTGTATTAGTGCTTATTTTACAAAAAAAGTTTTTTGAATCTGATATATGTACCTGTACAAAGGTACTTGAGCTCGTTTAAGCTAACTCTGCACTGTGTTTGATAGCATAGTGTGGAAGTATTATTATTATGTATTTTAAACGTCATAATTTCATAGAAATTAAATAAAAAGTCGCATCTTTGTGATCTTACTTAAGAACTATGAAAAGTTTAAGTTTGCTAACACAACATGATTGATCAGTTCATCAGCGTCACAAAACCAAAATTGACCTCCGCAGTGAATAGGTATACAGCAAGATTGATTGTTCTAGTAGGTATTCACAGAAACTTAATTGCTAAATTGGGAGTCAAACCAAGCGAAGCGAGGTGGGTCTGAATCCAAAATTTTAACCCACTTTTGTATTCATCGTTGTTAATGGCGTAAGCGCCATCGACATTATTGAAATTGAAAACACCACATAGGTATCGTTGTCTGAGTACCCACAACACAAGCCTCCTTGAGATTACTTTGGGGCTTAGTCAATTTGTATGTCCAATATTTATTTATTTTTTTACTAGTAACGCCATCTGTTAGAGAAGTAGATAATTCATTATTTTGCCAACAGATGGCGCTAGTAGTAATACAAAGTGTTATTACTTTATTTTATTTTTTTAGGTTTATAAAATTATATTTTTATGTTTGATAACACATCTAGACATGAATTTACATTACTATGTCAAATTTCAAACCTAACAGTGCAGTAGTTTTTCCGTAAAGTGTACCACAAGAATGCATAGTTCGTCGAATAGTGATAGGGCTCGCTTCGCTCGCCCTAATCAGAGTTAAATAATCATTAGAGTCATACCGAAAAAAAATCGTTTAATTACCTACGACGTTAAACCACCTACTTTATTTTGTTCATATTCTCACGAAGGCTTTGACTAGGTTTTCCTGGCATTTTACATACAAACAGCAGCCCGCATTAGCAATTTTAATAGGGCGCCACGATAACGAGTTTTCTCAATATATTCAAAGGAAAAGTTTGCAAGAGATAGCAGCACTTAGCACTCGTAAATTATTCAGAAATTGGAAAGTTCTATTAGTTTGACTAGGCATATGAGTACAAATTAAATTGAGAAACGTTTTATATGAAGTCTTCAGTACATGGTCATAAAGTTTAAAATCGACTAGCCGGTGAATATACATGTATATTCACTAGACCTGATCCTTTGCAACTTTACTTAACTAGCTAAGTACGATCCTTCAAGCCACCTTCTTTAACTATTTATTTATTTAGGTACATATTTTTAAGGGTACTGTTTCAAATCTAAAAAGGAATTGCACAGCAAAACAGTTCTGTGGGTTATTCTTCTGTATAAAATAAATTTTTTTGAAGGACGTATTTTTTGAGGGACGGTTAAAAATAATAACTTTTTTTAAACCACACAAATTATTAACAAATTACATTTGTAACAAATATCCTCGTTTTTGAAACTTGTAGTTACACCCACACTTTTAGTAAGGGCTTGTGCACAAATCACGCGAGGTTCGATAGGTAGGGAGGGGTTCACGAAAAAATCACGACAGATCACGTTGGGGGTGGGGGGGTATAAGGAGATATGTGTATTTTTCTACAGTGATCGAAACTAAGAAAATTTACCTACCACATAATTAGATACTTTTTGTCAGGTTTCGTTAAACATAAATCTTCACACCGCACTTCAAAATAGTGAGTCTATTTTACGAAATTTGGGAGCGCGTGGCCTTATGACAGGTCGGATGGGAAAATTTCAATAAAATACACGTGAGGTTATGTGAAGGAGGGAGGGTAGCCAAAAACCTCACCAATTATCACCAATCGGGGAGGTTTAAAAGTAGCCGAAAACACCTCGCGTGATTTGTGCACAACCCCTATTTTCATATTTTAAAGGTTAATTTTTAAAGTTGGAAACAAGAAAATCTCCTCATCACTCGTTTATTTCATACCTGTTTGCAGGTAATCCGACCGGCCACTGCTATCGGATTCATTACGCTCAACCCTCATCTTCGAACCCCTGTTATCCAGAATATCCAGATTACATGTGCTCGAGATATTTTCACTCTATATGATAATTTTACGTATGCTTCGCTTCCCAAGCATTCTGCCTAGTGCCACAGCCTAAACTATGAGCTTTAGAATCTAAGTACTGTGCTTAGAATATAAGTTTTCCATTTGGTACAATTTTTGTCTGTGATATTTTGTTGGTGGAAGTAAGTTAATATGGCAGGTAAAGTTAGAGACAGGACTTTTGGAGGTTTCATGCGGATAAGTAGCTAAAAGGCGCTTAATAATTAGGCTGCATGTAAGATAATTTTGTTCTGTTCGGGGAAGTGTTTCACTTCGCTTAATAGCCGTTTTTAGGGTTCCGTACCCAAAGGGTAAAACGGGACCCTATTACTAAGACTTCGCTGTCCGTCCGTCCGTCCGTCCGTCCGTCCGTCCGTCCGTCCGTCCGTCCGTCCGTCACCAGGCTGTATCTCACGAACCGTGATAGCTAGACAGTTGAAATTTTCACAGATGATGTATTTCTGTTGCCGCTATAACAACAAATACTAAAAACAGAATAAAATAAAGATTTAAATGGGGCTCCCATACAACAAACGTGATTTTTGACCAAAGTTAAGCAACGTCGGGAGTGGTCAGTATTTGGATGGGTGACCGTTTTTTTTTTGCTTTTTTTTTTTTTTGCATTATGGTACGGAACCCTTCGTGCGCGAGTCCGACTCGCACTTGCCCGGTTTTTTATTCTTTTCATGCTTTATAGAATGGGAGGTACCTACATTGAATGCGTATGAAGTGCATTTTATTAAAGATTTCAAAATTTTGAAGGAGGACGTTTTCAATGCAGCGGGATTTTGTTTTTTTACCATGTCCATGTTATGTAGGTATGTTTTAGATTTTTCAACGATCAACATAATCTGATTTTGACCTGACAACAAAAATAAAATACCAAATCCATCCAGCCATTTTTAAACACTCGAGGAAAATACATAAAAAAAAACTCCTCCTTCGAAACTTTAAAGCCGATTAAAGGATGACTCACGTTAGACCGGGCCATGACCGGGCCCGAGCTTCCGGGGCTTACTTTTCTATGACATGGCAGGCGATCACGTGATGCTTTCCACAGAAAACGATGCGCCGGAAGCTCCGGCCCGGACACGGCCCGGTCTAGCGTGAGTCATCCTTAAAAATACCTAACTTAAGACTAATAGGCACTTAAGACTAAAGTAAAATAAAAGGAATAGTAATAATATTACCCCTTAAGCTTGCAGTCTGTCTTAGATATCTGGCATTAAGATGGTCCAGTAGTACCGGATCACGGCTGAAAAATGTGTCCTATCTCGCTACGCGGCTGCAGCTTGAAAGGGGTCCGGTTACTTGTTCTCGGTATGGTGAGGGCTTTAGACCAAAAAAAAGTCTGCTTAAAACTTTCTTTAGTGACTATTGCGGTAACATAATAAATGCCTTTAGTAGAGAAAATTTTCAAATTCAAATACTGAAAATTTCATGGTTTTTCAAGTACCTATTTTATAATGATCCCGTGGGCTTTCAAGGCTTCAGTCATATTCATGTAACAAGGGTGTTTAGTCACTATTAACGTATAAAAAATGTGATGACGATGAAATTTATTTGAAGGAAAGCACCACCCGATATTTGGAACGTTTTCAATAGGCTTGCACTTTTCGTGAAAATAATTATAAAGAGTAAAACCATGACAATAAAAGTAACCTGAACTCATAACTAATATTAGATCTATACCATGACGCTGTAATCTCAACAACTTCACGCCTGCTAAAGTCAAATAACAATTTCTAATTTGGATTGATATCAGTGTATCTCTATCCATACTTTACCATAAGTTTTGTGTAACTCGAACATTAATTTACTTTAATTCCTACTACAAGAAAACTTTTAAACACTTTGTGGGTTGTGGGTATAATATACAATGACAGTAACGTTAGTTTCAGAACAAGGATTACGGACGATCCCAGCATCAGCAGCAGCAGCATTTGCGATGGAATACAAAGAAGAATGTGATAAATAGATCATCTTTCTCTAAGAAATATACAGAAATAACTTTATCTCCTTGAATATTTCTTCTTTTGCTCGAGAAATTGTAGGTTGGATAGGTACCTATGTCTGGGAAATGATGTGGATAAAAAGCAAATATTAGTATGAGTGTTCTAACAGACCGAAAGTACCCAAAAGAAAGCTTGCTTGCTTTAGTCGTTAAGGTAAAACAGCATGATTGGTTGCTTTTATCTAACATTCATACATATTATAATCACGCTTATTTCCCGGAGGGGTAGGCAGAGACCACGGATATTCACTTGCTACGATCCTGACATACCTCTTTCGCTTCCTTCACTTTCATAATATTAACATTCTTCATTCCTCATTAAGCTAACAAACTTCAGTTAAGTTAGACATAGGATCGCATTATGGTGACAATACACGTGGGGTTATTTTTGAGCTCTAGTCAGATTTCTGAGACTTCAATAGTTATTCTAGTTCGTTGGGGCTAAAGCTTCTTCAATACATATTTTATGTAGCTTACGAAATTCACACTCAATGCTCCAGAAGCACTCTTTAGAGAACGAATCTTCGTTGAAAACAAGCGTAAGTCATGCGTGAATAAGGTGAGTGACGCGTCCCCGAGCATTGTTTCTATAGTAACCAGCCTAACCTGATCCCTTTCTTGACTACCTTTCTAAGAATTTTGTATTACTCTGAGAGACATCATAGGTCCCATTATACTTGGCAAGCTAATAGATTGTTCTTGTAAGATAAACTGTCTCCGTTTTTTCCGTAACGTTCATTTAATGGATGTAAAAGTATTTTGGAAATTAATGTTGTTTTCGTCAGTTATTGAACGTTGAAGTTGGGAGACGGCGTTTTTTGTCGTACATCGAATATTTGAGACGTAGTATTAGTAGTAAACATCTCTATCGTGCAAGGAAACCATGTAATTTTAATCAAAACAAATAAGAGAACATCAAAGGCAGTTGATATAACAAATGAAAAGATAGCTAAAGTCAACTTTCAACAAATTTCTCAATCCGTAAATTCTCAAGTCTCAGAGGCTCTGAAGACTCTGAACAATCATTGTTTGATCTCTTAGCAATATTTGACGCGCCTACCAAGCGCATCGCCTAAAAAAAACCGGTATAAAAGTAAAATATACCAAAAGGCATGAAAACCATTGACTGTCATAATTATGAAGTATTTTATTATTAGTATAGGTAAATTAGTTAAAGTACTTGTTCAAAATAAGCGTAAATTAATAAAATTGATAAACAAAAAATATTTGCTCGTTTCGGGTGCGTAAAATCTCGCTCCACACTCCTTTTACCCACGCCACGGCAGAACTTATTTAGTTTTAATGTGATTATTGATTACGAAAAGGCCCCCACACAGAATACATAAATTTACGTAGTGGGGGCAGATGGTGTACAATCAGCGGCAAAAGTAACGTGTCAGACTACGCGTCAAAAGTACCTACCGTTCTCTAATACCTTAACAAAAAGACATGCCTGTATATGTAAAATATTTAGATTGTGACAGATAAGTAATTTAGAAGGCGAACTGTAGATATATTATTTGGAAAAGAATTCCAGGAGGGCAGATACTTTTGGAGCGTTGTTTATTCCGCTACTTTTGACTGACTGTACTTACCTCTGACCGTTTTTCTTCTTAATTTTCAAGGGTCAAAATAAATTGGTTATATCTTAAAATTAAGACCAAACGTTTTTCGAATCAAGTAACTGGTCGATCTATGTACCAGCGTCCTATGTACTGCTTTGAGTCACCATTTCCTTTAACTAGACTCCTGAATTATTCAGAACGCGAGCGTGTAACGGTATAATGAAAGAATTCGAGTGTAGAGGCGCTTTAATGAGCCGTGGCAAGTATTGACGCTTTTGATATTATAGGCGCATTGAAACCAGTAAAAGGGGAACAGTTTATTTATAGTTTTTGGTCTTATTGAGCCTTTAGTTTTTACACTTAACTTAATAGTGCCTGCAATACGGCCACATCTCAAAATATCTACTTTTTGAGGAATCGGGTGTCAAAAGTTCTGACAGTTGAGTGTGCATTTAGTAAAAACGGAAACTTCTTTTATTTTGGGTCAATCATGTTTATACCCCGGATTTTTTGGCGCGGGAATGTTTTTGTGTGTTTTATGACTTTGTTTATTGTAAAATAGCTTTTAGGGTGACGGTTTAGATATTGAACGTTTTAGCGAAAAACAGTTCTTTTATTTAATAAAAAAGTATAAGTTATTCCTCATAACCAGTCATCGAAAATTTTATAGCATTTTTGGTGTAGCGGAGTGGTGTTAACGGAATTGGTACCTATAGATAATTTCAACTGAAATGGTAAATTAAGGTTAATAACGCTAATTAATCATTGTGGTTGAAATTGTTTATAGGTACCAATTCCGTTAATGCCACTCTGCTGCACCGAAAATACTATAAAATTTACGATGTCTGCTCATAACGCAGTACCTAGTCTCACGAAATATACGACCATGGCCGTGTTGCATAATAAACTACAACTAATATTACAAGCGGAACTCCTTTTCTAATTTCACTTATTAGAAAAGGAGTTCCGCTTGTAATATTACCTAGTTGTAGTTTATTATGCAACACGGCCCATATAATTAAACATCGTACAAAACTTGTAAATTACCAAACCATAGCAAAGTCAACTTGAACGAGTAAAAAACTCGCATAGCACAATTCAAATTCTAAAAACCCTTTCGCAACTTATTACGGAAATAAGCAAAAGTTTTCCAATTTTGTTGTTAACGGGTAAAAGGGAACGCAACAAAAAACAATGTATCCTCGGAAAATGAAGCTCATTACAAAGTGTAAACAACAAACTTATGCAGGAAATTTACACCACATTTAAAATAAGCTAAGGTGGGGTATGAAGAACATAGTTTATATTGCTCGGGGCAAGATAAACAGTATGAGGATTCCATACAAGTGTTTGTCTTGTACCGGTGATAGTCTTATTACCTACCCCTGCCTACCCCACCTTACCTAGTATCTAACTTAGGTAGATCGTAAATTATATAGATAATTTCACAGTAGTTAAATAAATATAAATAAATATTATATAGGACAATTTTACACAAATTGACTAAGCCCCACGGTAAGCTCAAGAAAGCTTGTGTTGTGGGTACTCAGACAACGATATATATAATATATAAATACTAAAATACATAGAAAATAACCATGACTCAGGAACAAATATCTGTATCATCATACAAATAAATGCCCTTACCAGGATTCGAACCCGGGACCATCGGCTTCATAGGCAGGGTTACTACCCACTAGGCCAGGTATATTTAAGCCGAAAAAACGTATTATCGAGTTTTCGCAAACTCTTCGATAGAAATTCCTTTGAACTTCCAATTAATTTATTTACTTACCTAGTGCTTGTACTAATTTGGTGTTTTGCAGAACGACGAACCGAATAATCAACTGGTTTTGAATTAATTGGGATTAACGCTTTTGGTCTTTCCGATGTTTCCCTCGTAAGTCCCTGCGTACTTGTAGAAGTACAAATTAAATTCGAGTTATGAACTTTTATAGACATAAAATAAAATTCCAAATTCAAAAGCACAAAAATTGGCTTGGGTCTTACGAGGTTAACTCTGGGACACAGGGCGGGCACAACTTACTACGGTAGTCGATTTGGAGTCTATTTGTGGCCCCGACATGTCTGTATACATATCAATGTGTGCGCAAGTTCAGTTATTAGTTAGTTAAATATTTCGGCGTGCGTGGTCGTTAAAAGCAATTTGAAATTTACAAGCACCCGTAGAAGATGGTATGGTAATTTAGAGGGCAGACAGTATAATGTATATTTTATCATAATTAAAAGCAACGTTTTTGTTAATTAATGCGATAGCGCAAACTCATCTCTTATTAGGGTTTTATGTACTTTTTTAGGGTTTAAAATAATTGCGGCATAAGCAACCTAATGTTTATTTTATTCTAGTTCTAATGTATATGCACCCGCGTCGTTGACTTTTATTGTATTGTACACAGAAGTGACCGTTTTCTAAAATGTGTTTGACCTTGACCTGTAAACTTTAGAATACGAATTACAACCGCATTTGTCCAACGAGGCACCCACAGACGCCTGTGGGGTTTAGACACGATTGCCGTTTAGTTTAAATGCCATACTGCACTAATAATCCTTGGCAAAGGTCATTCCATATCGCTGGCCCAATATTACAGGGTTCTATGTTACATTTTCAAGATAGTTGAAATTCGACTTAATGTCACTATGACAATGTTCAAATTTCAGTTCGATCAAAGTGAAACATAGAACCCTGTAATATTGGGCCAGCGATATTGAAAACACTAATTCGGTTTCATTTTCTCCGGCTTAAATTTTCTTATTTTTTACGCTATCAAATCTCTCACGCGAAAAATCCTTGTAAACCCGAACCTTGTATTCTCAATCGCTTACCGTAAAACGGGGTGAGTAGGTTTCGCGGGGAGAGGTGGATTATGAATGGAGAGAGAAGGTTTGAGAGGGGGGTGAGAAGGGATTTTAAGGCTACTGCTACAAAAATAATGTATTCCAATTTAAAATGGAGCTATAGTAATACGCATAATAAAAAAAATCGATCCAACAATCTTCCAAAATCACCTTTGTATGCAAACCCCTCTCACCCCAAATACGAGGCACTACGGGGTGAGGTGAGTTTTCCTCTTTATCGTCAAAGTTATGAAATGGAACTACCCAAAATAAAATAAAAACTAAAATATAAACGTCTGGAACACTTATTATATACACCATTCAGTTTTCATATGTAAAAATAAAATGTTATCGAGGTTTGAATTTCAGTTTTGACCCTACTCACCCCATTTTACGGTACCGAGCGTTTCGACTTAAGAAAACAGAATAACCGTGACCCCTTCTTCTCAACGACTATGCGTAGTTAGTGGTTATAATTACATTGGTGTGTGTGAGGAAAACGCTTGGCTGCTTCGTAATATTAAAGTCCACGCCTGATCCTTGCGATCGGAGTTTTAATTACATTTGTTGATGCGTTTAATACGCTCCGGTTTAATTTAAATGTAGAACCCGTCGACAGTCGGCGCTTGCGGTCATGCAGTGTTAATATTTTTCACTAGCGACCCCCCCGACTTCGCACGGGTTACACAAAACCTGTACAAATTATACACCTAAAGCTTCCTCAAAAATCCTTCATTCTATTGATAGGTGACACCCCAAGAAAATCCGTTCATTAGTTTTCGAGTATCGCGAACAACCAGACAGACGTAGCGGGGGGACTTCGTTTTATAAAGTGTAATGATGGTATGTGAATAAAACCGGTCAAGTGCGAGTCGGACTCGCGTTCCAAGGGTTCCGTACATAAGTCCAACTCACGCTTGACTGCACATTTCTAATAGGTTTTCCTGTCATCTATAGGTAAAGTACTATTTTGTGTATTTTTTTCAAAATTTTAGGCCCAGTAGTTTCAGAGATAAAGGGGGGGAGGGAATAGTCGGACAGACATACAGACGCACGAGTGATCCTATAAGGGTTCCGTTTTTTCCTTTTGAGGTAAGGAACCCTAATAAGGGAGTTTTCATGTTGTTTACGGATCCGCATACCGCTTCGGTCTGCAAGCTGGTCATCGTCATATAAGTGCACATGTCTTGCTCGCACATCGCAGCGGCGGCGTGCGGAGTTGCGGACCCACGTCACTGTGATAACCGCTTAAATGGTCGCTTATTTAGTAGTCAAAATACAAGCCCTACCGAGTTCTCGACTCTACTTCAAAAGATTGCTGCCGGCCGCATGAGGGCCGCTTACCACGGAAACTGACAATGTCTTTGATAATATATACATATCATTTCCCGCTGAGTTAAATAATTATAGGTTTGATAGTATGCGACTGATTTAATATTACATTTTCTCAGTAAAAGTTACCAACAAGTAAAAGTTAAATCTACTAAAGCTTGGATTTTTTCGGCTTAAATATGCCCGCAGTCATCAGAGCAAAAGTTAATATTACCTTAATAATGAAAAATGGTCGTAATTAGTAAACCTGAAAACGTCAGACGTTTTATTTGCGTTCCCGTACCTTAATGACGATTTTCTTCATGTGTAATGTCCCCATTTAGTTTTCATATACTGCTGCACAGTGAATCACTTAGAAAATTAAAGGAGTGTTCTGTAATTCATAATTTGTATGTGGTTTACACAGTAAAAATATCTAGCCAGGAACCAAGTTTAGGTATTTTTTACACGACTGCCCAAAAAAAAGAGTGTATTGTTTTCAGCGTTCATGTTTGTATGTATGTGAGTTTCTTTATTCCACCTTAACTTCTGATAGCCTTAACCGATTTAGACGTATGGTACATCATTAGAATCCTTACGTCATCCCGGGTGACATAGGCTATGTGACGTCATTATAAAAACAATATGGCGGACTTAATACGCCATATTACGCAACCTTTAGAAAAAAATATCGTGCAAACCTATCGAGTAGGGTATCAAAATGAAGGGCTGTGAAAGCCGATTAATAATATATACGCAACATGTGGGTTTAAGTTTAAGTTTGAGAAAGTAAGAATTAACAAAATATGTTAAGAAAAGCTTATCTCATAAAACCAAATATTATTATTGAATGGGACATTAAAAAGAAGGGGTTTGACCGCTGATCATAAAAAAATATAATTTTATTATATTAGGTACAGTATACTACTCATAGTTTTTAATACACCTTCTAAATTGCGCTAATGGAATCGAAAAGTTTAAAATATAGCTTCTATTTATTAATCGATATGATGCAGTCTCTCTAAGCTAACTCTGCACCAACTTTGGTAGAACAAATTGTGAAAGTATCATAATAACCGTATGTTTTTATTTAATTTTAACATTTATGATGATGATATTTTCACACTTTGTCTTAGCGAATGCTATGCAAAGTCAGCTTGGTATTTTCTGGATAAATGATTTCTTCTAAAAAAAAATGTAGATTCTTTCCTAGGACGCCCGACGTACGTGGCGCGCTGTACGCGTTCCAAAACCGGGCGCCTTCGGTGTCCTCATACTAAAAGCGTCGGGCGTAGCCCGACGTACGTGACACGCTGTACGCTTACCAAAGCCGGGCGCCTTCGGCGTCCTCATACTCAAAGCGTCGGGCGTAGCCCGACGTACGTGGCGCGCTGTACGCGTTCCAAAACCGGGCGCCCGCATACTAATAGAGTCGGGCGTAGGTAGCCCGACGTACGTGGCGCGCTGCGCGCGGTCCAAAGCCAGGCGCCTTCGACCTTCTCATACTAAAAGTGTCGGGCGTAGCCCGACGTACGTGACACTCTGTACGCTTACCAAAGCCGGGCGCCTTCAGCGTTCTCATACTCAAAGCGTCGGGCGTAGCCTGACGTCCGTGGCGCGTTGTACGCTTACCGAACCCGGGCGCCTTCGGCGCCCTCACACTTAAAGCGACGTACGTGGCGCGCTGTACGCGTTCCAAAGTCAGGCGCCTTCGGCGCTCGCATACTAAAAGAGTCGGGCGTAGGTAGCCAGACGTACGTGGCGCGCTGCACGCGGTCCAAAGCCAGGCGCCTTCGACCTTCTCATACTAAAAGAGTCGGGCGCAGCCCGACGTACGAGACACGCTGCACGCTTACCAAAACCAGGCGCCTTCGGCGCTCGCATACTAAAAGAGTCGGGCGTAGGTAGCCAGACGTACGTGGCGCGCTGCACGCGGTCCAAAGCCAGGCGCCTTCGACCTTCTCATACTAAAAGAGTCGGGCATAGCCCGACGTACGTGGCGCGCTGCGCGCGGGGCAAAGCCAGGCGCCTTCGACCTTCTCATACTAAAAGTGTCGGGCGTAGCCCTACGTACGTGACACGTACGCTTACCAAAGCTGGGCGCCTTTGGCGCCCTCATACTAAAGCGTCGGGCGTAGCGCGACGTACGTGGCGCGCTGAACGCTTACCAAACCCGGGTGCCTTCGGCGCCCTCATACTTAAAGCGTTGGTTGTACCCCGACCTACGTGGCGCGCTGCACGCGTTCCAAAGCCATACTAAAAGAGTCGACGTACGTGACACGTTGTACGCTTACCAAATCTGGACGCTGGAGGCGCCCTCATACTAAAGGAGTCGGGCGTAGCCCGACGTATGTGACGCGCTGCACGCGGTCCAAAGCCAGGTGCAAATCATAAAACATATGGTTGGTTTAAAAAATCTAAAAAGTATAAAATAAAATAAATTAATTAAAAATTAAAAAAACACGACTGCGAAAAAGCGAACTGAAAAAACAAAAATAATTTATAGTTGTGTTAGTTATTTTTGTTTTTTCAGTTCGCTTTTTCGCAGTCGTGTTTTTTTAATTTTTAATTAATTTATTTTATTAAATGGACATATTTTCAACAGGAATATTGAGAGAACAGAGGAACATACAAACATTCATACATCAATATACATACCGGTTAAATTCGTGACATTTTGTATACAAACGGCTATAGCCGAAGTCGGGTAAAAATAAACATACATACATACATACAATCACGCCTATTTCCCGGAAGGGTAGGCAGAAACCACGGATTTCCACTTGCTACGATCCTGACATACCTCTTTCGCTTCCTTCACTTTCATAACGTTCCTCATACACGCTCGTCGGTAGGGTGCTCTTGACCTGGAATTTCTTCAGGATTTCCCCGATCTGATCAGAGAAAGTCCGCCGAGGTCTACCCCTTTCAACTCCCACTTTCACTTCTCCCTTATACCCTCTCTTTGTTCTTTGTTTGTTTTGTTGTTTGTGAAATAAAATTCGATTGAAAAAATAATGTTAAGGCTTGAAATCTCTAGGGCGCCAATTATCGACGATCCTGTTGTAAGTCCATTAACGTGGGTCAATATAAACCTAAATACGTCCTACATAGAATATAATTTCGTTTGACTTGTCATGTTTTATGAATAATATCAATTGTGTCATTTCCAAATAAAATATGCCACCAAAATTTACTGTCAACATTTGCTTTTCTTAGATTTTTTGTCGCTACTACGCCATCAAGAACCAGCTCGTTATGATGCATTTCATTATCATTTTACAAAAACACAAACGTCATCTGGAAGAGATCACTTCTTAACGATAAGACCGCCTGTTGTTACCTAGCTTATAGCTGTATTTAATTTTCGATGTATTTTTAACTGTATGGTGCACAATAAAGAGTAATTACCTACTCATTTAAACGTCGATAGACTTAAACTAAAATTTTAATTTAAGTCTGGAATTTCTAATTTAAGACATTCCAGCCCACTGTTTACCGTGGGCTGGCGAGGCGAGGCTTAAGTCGCAATAAAAACCCGTTAGACTAAATAATGAGTGGGAGCTTACAAAAAGCTCAGCGCCGCGTGAAAGTGTCGGACTTTACTGTATAATTTAAATCGAAAATTAATTACACGCTAAGCTTTCCCATTAAGCTCGGGCAGATAGCTTGCTTTTTTGGTTCCGTAGGTCGTGTTATTATTTTCAAAAATCAAGGTGGGTTAACTTGTGTTGGGGGTATAACTTCATCATCATCATCATCAACATTTTAGCCTTCTCACTGCTGAGCATACGTCTCTCTTCGTGTACGCCACCTTATCCTACCATCTCAGATGTAACATACCTATGATACTTTTATATTTTGGGTTGCTAGGTACTCAAAGATAATTTACTACTTTTAATTTACTCGTAGGTAGTACTCGCATTTCAAAACAAAATCAACAAGATCTCCCGGCGTTTGTTATCCCAAAAGTAGTCCCGGAAATTTTTACTGCCCGCGAGAGAAATGGCGGGTTCCGTTTCTGCTTCCAGGCCGATAAAGTATCCTAGTGCAGTAATGACCGGATTTCCTACAATGCTCGTATCCCCTTGTGGCGTTTTTCGCTCAAGGCCGGGAAATATGACGCGGGCTAAATCACTTCATTTAGGCGGCACACAAAAGGATAATATTTTGGGTTTTGCTGAGGAAGTTGTTTTGTGTTGAAGCCTGCCAGGGGCAATGCATATTAAATAAAAAAAAACACGTTATATTATTTGTCATTAATTTTCAAGCAAAGAAATTAGAAGAAAAAACACCTTATATTCTCAACATCAAACTGTACCACTCAGACAGAACCATGAAACAATACACTGATAACGTTATATTCCATCGGAGCATCCGTAAAATTTTAAAATACCTACTATTTTTAAAAGAATAATTACTTTAGTGAATGCCTTCCTATCTGCTGCATGACCAACTGGGAATAAAATATTTGAAGAAGATATAAATATGTCGAAGAATATCTGAAATTTGTTTACTTTGTGTAACATTTATAAAATATCCTTGAATTCTATACCCAAGCATGTTTCACATTCAAATCTTGTTCTCAAATGTTTTTATTTGCATACATCTCAGGTGTTTTGGTAAAAGTTTTACGAGAAAGATTTACAAGTAAATGTTGATTTTTCTGGGTTGCGAAGAAACTTGAAAACTGCTTTGTTACTTCCGTATTTTTTCCGACAGACTGACGAGCTTGTTTCGCGTTTAGTTTCAAAGCAATTTGTGAAACCGACAGTCAGAATGCTTCCCCATCACGGTCATATAAGCTTCTCATTTTAAGAGTTTGGTTTTCTCGGCGGACATTCGTATCCACTATATATTTCGTATTCGTATACACTATATTTTATAGCATTAGAAAAAGACTACGCGATCTTGACGTGTCTTTTAATTGAAAAACGCTTTTTAAAAATCAGTAACTATTACTTATGAAAGCAAAAGTATGTAAATAATCGTATATGATTCATAATTGTTACATATTTACCGTGACTTATTTTTCATAAGTGTTTTTCAATAAAAAAGACACGTCAAGATTGTTTACCTTTAAAAAACTAACTATATGCTATACTATAGCGATAAGACCGCCTGTTGTTTAACCTCTTCTTCCTGTATTATTTGTATTGTTTTCTGTAATGAGGTGTGCAATAAAGAGTATTTGTATTGTATTGTATTGTATATGTAAAGTACATATTTTTAATAATAAAATATAGGTTTACAGGTCAGCAAAGTTAAAGGCCATTTTCAAATAAATCAAACAACTATAACAATATTCGTATTGTATTTTAGTTGGTCCTACATAAGTCAATTTAAACAAAATGGACTTTACCGTACAAACGATTTCGCAAAAACAAAGGAAATATCCCCTTTGTCCACGCTGACATAGTAAACTGCAATTAAATTTGTAAGCTCTTTGAGAGGTAAAATGTATGGAATAACAGGAAATTAAACACAATCCGATCACCAGGCATGGGTTTAAAATTTCAGTCAAAAGTTTTTCCTGGTATTTATGTTCAATTAAAACATTTCCTGAAACACACATTTCTGGTAGGATTTAAAATTATATGCGAAATAAAATTACAACAAATAAGTATAAATACCAGATAATTAGAGTTTCATGTGCCTCGTGTATGTAATTTAATATTATATGTATACCTAAGGACGTTCTTTGAGGTAATTTTATTAAGTCATATAAATTAAGTCATTTCCTAGCGTCACCCAGCACGTAAAATACCAGAGTAATGGGTGTTTTTGATGAAGACACGTTGAAATTTGCTGATTTTACGCTTGTCACCCGGCAAAGGGGTAATAAAACCAGTGAGTTTAGAGTCAATATACCATTTTAAAACGTCAATCGTAAATTATTTTAAAAAGTGAGCAGTAGTTTTGAGCGTTATAGGGTATTACTGAAAATTTATTTCCATAGATACCTACATATAGTTACGCCATTTAGTACCTATATGTAATATGTAATGCCTAAAACACAGTTTTCACAAAATTTATGATAGGAGTAAGGCTCATTGATCATTGGTTATTATGTTCTTCAATATTCCAAGTTCACCCCTTTTGATATATTTTTCAATATGACCTACTGTATATCACAATCGAGAAAGGCCAAAGGTCAGAATTTGACCACACTAGAAGCACCAATATATATGCTAATAGAGGTCTGTCCTATGTTCATCAAGGATGCAGTTTATAAAACACCATTGAAAATATAATAACTTTTCAATATAACTATCCCTATACGACGACGATGTAGACTCAACCATAATATTTTAACAAAAGTTACCTACTTACACTTATTTGCGAAAATAAAGTTTCTCGTTACCCCAATTTCGCTATAGTTACGAAATCGCGTAATTTAACGTAACTAGAGAACTTTCCTTTTTAGCTCTCGAATAATTTACGCGAGAAATGAAAAACGATGTTAATGACGCTTTGGCGCTCAGCTCGAGAAAACCGCCGTATTAACAAAGAAAAATTGGTGGGAGTAATTGTAGTGAACGTAATTGGCGCGAAAAGTGGTGGTTATTTGCCTAAATTTCCTAGGTGGTGATGGTTTTTATGACAATAAAAAAATATAAATAATTTGTATTGAACTGTTGTAATTCTTACGCTTAAAGATGTACGATTAATCTTCGCCTCAGAACGTGCAGAAACCTTACTGGTGGTGTAACCTATATCCCATTTTTAGAAAAAAATTAGTAACTTATTTCTGTACAACCAATAGAAAATAATATCTAATTCAAATAACGATGAAACGATAAAATTGCAAGAAGGGAAAGGAAAGATATTTATAACTGAAGCCATAGTAGAAAATTACGTCGCAGAAAAGCCCAAGAAAACTAATCTAGCTGAGAATTTACTTTCATAACGAGATTCTACTTTAGTAGAAATATAATTATTCTTTTCATACTAGAAATAGCAGGAATCTTGTTAAGGCTTCAGTTTAAGTACTGTTCATTGTGTTATTTGCCTTTCAACTCTTCTTATTGAAAATAAATGTTAAGAGTTGAATGCAACTCTTTATTTATTTTGTAAATATTTTCTTTCAATTGTACCTACAACATGGCTTTTAAAGCAGAAAAACATATGTCACAGATAATCGTTAAAGAAAGTTTCAACCATTCTCGTGAAAACCGTCATACAAAAAAAAAAAACTATTCTAAGCCACCTATTGCCTATTCTACGTTCCTTTTTCCTAAAGGTGCGCATTACGTAAAGGTGCGCATTACTGGATTGAACCGTGAAATTTTGCATTAGGAATTAACTAACGCATTAGGAGTTAACGCAGTTAATTAACGCATTAGGAGTTAACTTGACATTTGCATTAGGAATTACGAACGGATCCGAAGTGGCGATTAAGGAGCTCGATCAGGCGTGGCTCACTCCGCGATTTCGTCGGTTTGCAACAGGTAGCTACAAGTACATCCGTTCCACACCATTTTGGTGGCTAGCCATAAGCGGCGCGTGGCGCTGTCGCCACCTAGCGGTCATATCTGTCCTAATCGTAACAGACGCGTTTCGTTAGAGAGTGAATCTTCTGTACCTAGTTCTATTAAATATTTATTCTGTGGCTCGATACAGATTTAACAACTTGTTACGGGTTTTGATCTTATTTTGATACGACCGTGAAAATCGATCACGCTGATTGGTGCATGCGAAAGTTTGAATGCTCGAAATAAAGTGAAAGTCATGCTTGAAATGAAGTGAAAGTTATGCTTGAAATTAAGTGAAAGTCATGCTTGAAATGAAGTGAAAGTCATGCTTGAAATGAAGTGAAAGTCATGCGTGAGAATAGCACCAATCACCAAGTCGATCATCAAGGTCGTATCAAAACCAGTTCAAACCCCTAACACATTTATACATTAGAATCGACCTCAAGGTCTGCGTTCCGTAAAAGACTCTCAACTTAAAGAAAGGTCCCCTACCAAGCAAGCAGTCTTTTTAACCGCCGCAAGACGGACCAATTACTATCTGTTCTAATAATATCATATTTCAGATATTTGTTTGTTTTTTTCTCTTTTATTTTAATTAAAATCTTGAATGATGCTGTGGCATACTTTGGTACACTTTAGGTTTCTGTGCGCGAAGAGTGTTATCAAACTAACCGTCTTATCTTGAAATTTTAATAGAATATGTAGGTTGCAATAATATTTTAAAACAATATACACTGTTAAAGATGTATTGCCGTATAATAACAAATAATCGGGCCAATGTGCGTCGGCCATTGAAAAAAAAACTTAAGAATATTGTAGTGTAGTTCGGGAATAATTCACTAGAATGTTATCGATCAAATTAATTAATATATCATGTTATTGAGTTCAACAATAGACTGTACGAAATACTACCGCTGTTCGTGTGATCAATCACATTACCTATATAATATTAATTCAAATTGAATTGTACTGCGCCTGATGCGGCTTCCGCCACTGAGGAAGGCCACTGAATAATGCTGTGACAAACGAACAGCCAATTTAAGTATCAATACTTAATCCATTCAGGTCTTTACAAAGTCCCATTAGAGAAAATAAAGATCATCATCATCTTCCTCGCGTTGTCCCGGCATTTTGCCACGGCTCATGGGAGCCTGAGGTCCGCTTGGCAACTAATCCCAAGAATTGGCGTAGGCACTAGTCTTTACGAAAGCGACTGCCATCTGACCTTCCAACCCAGAGGGTAAACTAGGCCTTATTGGGATTAGTCCGGTTTCCTCACGATGTTTTCCTTCACCGAAAAGCGACTGGTAAATATCAAAGTCATTGGTACGAGCCGGGGTTCGAACCCGCGACCTCCGATTGAAAGTCGCACGCTCTTACCGCTAGGCCACCAGCGCTCCTAAAAAAATAAAGAGAAAATAAAGATATAATTAGTAAAATAAACTTTAATTATTGATATTAAAACAAACTTCATTGTTTTCATCTAGGCATTTAGAAGACTAATTTATTTACTCTACGACCAAATTAGATTACTTTCTATGAAAATATTTTAATTTGTGTTTTTTCAAGTATATAGACACAATACTATTTGAACTATAAACCGAAATAAATATCATATACGAAGGAAATAATGACCTAAGCCTCCAGTGTCCAGAGCTAGAATCGAACCAGCGTCCCCCGTTTACCGGACAGGTGCCTGAACCACTCATATATGACATTTATTTCTTTATTAATTTCGATTCTGAATATGCATTCAACTTTCATTCGATATCACATCCAGCATTGTTTACTTTACGAATTCTGTATTTTGGGAGAAGCGTTTCAATTCGTCGCTATGCAGATTGCAATGAATAATATGAATATTAAAACACACTAGATATTGGTACTCTGTTGCTCTGTTGTTGTGTACTGACACCGCGGTCAATAATAGGTTTACCAGATATTCATAACATGTAGTTTTTTGTTTTCGGTACAGTCAGCAAAACATTCGCCACTAGCGTAAGCGATTACCGTCCCTATGGACGGGTGTCGATCAACAGAGGGGTCGTAAGAAGCATTTAGGTAACATCTTCTGTCATCGATACCGGAATTATGCCGGAAGATGATGCATCGTCCACGCCCAATTCTTAGACGGTTTAAGCGGCCTAGGCGGTTTAGGCGGGGGGTTTGGGAGGTTTAATGGGGTTTAGGCGGTTAGTATTTTATTACCTTTATTTACCGACGTTTCGACACAGGTTTCACTGGTCGTGGTCGCGGCTAACGACGTCCCAGCTAAATGTCAAAACAGAGATTTGTGTAACTACCCGACGAAAAGTGTATGAAAAAGTTTGGGAGTGTAGACATCACATTTTCAAGCCACCCACTACACATAATGTTAATTAATTAATTATTGTCAATAGTCCGACAATAAAACAAAACAATTTGACTTGATGCAGCAAACTAGTAAGGCTTTTTATCACGACGGACCGGCTGGTCCGTTCCGGCCGTAAGTGAAGTGATTGATTGTGCTGACCCATTATAAAAGTGGAGCAGGGACGCTGTGGCTTCGCAGCCTCGTGTGAGGCTCCCTTGTCATATTACAGGTCAAGTGCAAGTCACATGTCATTATATTGTATGGGTTAGGGTGTCCATTATTTTATGATTTTCAGAAATCAGTAATCAGTAATTTATTGATGTCATAGGTACAATTAGGTCTTACATTAGAATGGTGAACAAGCTATTAACCCTTTAAGGGCACTGCAAATTAAGTACCTACGTAACTAACAATCTAACTAATAATATTACGTAACATAAACTTAATCTCAATATAAATAATTAACGCATCTTCTAAAGGTAACGCATCTTCTAACCCCAAAACCCTGAAAAAATAATTCAGGTAAATCATGTAACTGTAACCCGTGGCGAATACATTACCTACTTAATCCATGCGTTTCTTAAACCTCGCAAATCTTTCCAATCATTCCCTTATTTACGGATTAAGTCCTGTTCAAGTCCTGCCGGAAGCGTAACTTTTTCATTTTTACAATATAACATTTGGAGTATCGCTCGCAGATGTATCTGCTTGTTAAAAAAAATTAACAGTTTATTGAAGTCTCGTTAATTAGCCTAATATGTCAGTCTATCAGTTGGGACAAAAATATATTTATACCTATACCTTTTTGTAAAACCTTGCGCCGTAGGTATATAAATTAAAATAATTTATGCGTCCCAATGTGCTTTTAATTACATTTAGTATTAAGCACGCATAACAACTACTAAAATAATAATCCTCAATACCTAAGCTATTAAATATTTTATTAATCTCGCTCAGCCTGAGAAACACAAAATGGGACCTAACATGAATAACAAATTAGAATACAAAACAAATGCCTATTATGAAATGACGAATATAAGTCTAGAATAATGTTTTTATACAACATTAACTTAATATTATTTTTTATTCGGAAAATAGTAGTTGCAAATAATTTTACTTTCAGTCTATAACTAGGCTGATTTTAGCAAAACTCGCATAAAAGAAAAGATCAGTAAAGTTCTCAATCGGCATTCTCTACAATAAGACGAGACCCGTCCTAGCAGTAAGATATACCTACAACATGATGCTATGGAAAAAAAACCGGCCAAGTGTGAGGCGGACTCGGCCAACGAGGGTTCCGTACTTTTTACACGACTGCCCAAAAATAATTAAATATATACATACAAACATGAACGCTGAAAACAATACACTCTTTTTTTTTTGGGCAGTCGTGTAAAAACCGATTTAGACATATGATACATCATTAGAATCCTTACGTCATCTCGGGTGACATAGGCTATGTGACGTCATTATAAAAACAATATGGCGGACTTAATACGCCATATTACGCAACCTTTAGAAAAAAATATCGTGCAAACCTATCGAGTAAGGTATCAAAATTAATGGCTGTGAAAGCCGATTAATAATATATACCCAACATGCGGGTTTAAGTTTAAGTTTGAGAAAGTAAGAATTGACAAATATGTTACGAAAAGCTTATCTCATAAAATTATTTAAAAATTAAAAAACACGACTGCGAAAAAGCGAACTGAAAAGACAAAAATAATTTTTCGGGGACCTTGATGTATTGACATTTTCCCATTTAAAAGGTCCCCGACTGCAATTGAAATAAAATACACAGGTACAGTCACGATCCTAAATGAGCATAAAACTTTTGCGTTTGTTGTTTATAACCTTCACTAAACACTCATATTCTAATAATTTTTTACATTCATTAAGTTGAGTAACTAACACAACTAAAAATTATTTTTGTCTTTTCAGTTCGCTTTTTCGCAGTCGTGTTTTTTAATTTTTAAATAATTTATTTTATTTTATACTTTTTAGAATTTTTACATTCATTAAGTTGATTAACTAACACAACTAAAAAATATTTTTATCTTTTCAGTTCGCTTTTTCGCAGTCGTGTTTTTTAATTTTTTATTTATTTAATTAATTTTGGGGTCATGATTTCGTTAATAATCATTTGAAGTCACTTTATATTACTTTTGCGAGGGCGTCCTCAGTACAGAAAGGCACGCAGAGCGCCGCATATATCGGGCTACGCCCGACTACTTTGGAACGCGTACAGTGCGCCACGAACGTCGGGCTACGCCCGACGCTTTGAGCAAGAGGGCACTGAAGGCGTCTTGGTAAGGGTACAGCGTGTCACGTATGTGGGCCTACGCCCGACACTTAGTATGAGAGAGTCAAAGGCCACGTACGTCGGGCTACATCCGACTCTTTTACCATTAGGGCGCCGAAGGCGCCCGGCTTTAGAACGCGAACAACGCGCCTCGTAAACGCCCGACGCTTTGAGTATGAGGGCGCCGAAGGCGCCCGGTTTTGGTAAGCGTACAGCGTGTCACGTACGTCGGGCTACGCCCGATACTTTTAGTATGAGAATGTTGAGGGGACTGGCTTTGGACCGCGTGCAGCGCGCCACGTACGTCGGGCTACGCCCGACGCTTTGAGTATGAGGCCGGCTTTGGTAATCATACAGCGTGTCACGCTACGCCCGATACTTTTAATATGAGAGAGTCGAAGGCGCCTGGCTTTGGACCGCTTGCAGCGCGCCACGTACATCGGGCTACGCCAGAACCTTTAAGTGTGAGGGCGCCGAAGGCGCCCGGCTTTGGTATGCGTACAGCGTGTCACGTACGTCGGACTACGCCCGACGCTTTGAGCAAGAGGGCACTGAAGGCGTCTTGGTAAGGGTACAGCGTGTCACGTATGTGGGCCTACGCCCGACACTTAGTATGAGAGAGTCGAAGGCGCCTGGCTTTGGACCGAGTGCAGCGCGCCACGTACGTCGGGCTACATCCGACTCTTTTACCATTACGGCGCCGAAGGCGCCCGGCTTTAGAACGCGTATAACGCGCCTCGTACACGCCCGACGCTTTGAGTAAGAGGGCGCCTTCGGCGCCCGACACTTTTAGTATGAGAAAGTAGAAGTCGCCTGGCTTTGGACCGCGCGCAGCGCGCCACGTACGTCGGGCTACGCCCGACTCTTTTAGTATGAGGGCGCCGAAGGCGCGCGGCTTTGGAACGCGTACAGCGCGCCACGTACGTCGGGCTACGCCCGACGCTTTGAGTATGAGGCCGGCTTTGGTAATCATACAGCGTGTCACGCTACACCCAATACTTTTAATATGAGAGATTTGAAGGTGCCTGGCTTTGGACTGCGTGCAGCGCGCCACGTACATCGGGCTACGCCAAAACCTTTAAGTGTGAGGGCGCCGAAGGTGCCCGGCTTTGGTATGCGTACAGCGTGTCACGTACGTCGGACTACGCCCGACACTTTTAGTATGAGAAAGTAGAAGTCGCCTGGCCTTGGACCGCGCGCAGTGCGCCACGTATGTACGTCGGGCTACGCCCGACTCTTTTAGTATGAGGGCGCCGAAGGCGCCCGGCTTTGGAACGCGTAAAACGCGCCACGTATGTCGGGCTACGGCCGATGCTTTGAGTATGAGGGCGCCAAAGGCGCCCGGCTTTGGTAAGCGTATAGCGTGTCACGTACGTCGGGCTACGCCTGACCCTTTTAGTGTGGGGGCGTCTTTGGCGCCTGGCTTTGGACCGAGTGCATATACTTGGACAAGTTGCAGGAAGCGCACATCTTTCTTACGCTCTGAGCCGTAGGCCCTAAGTGGAGCTCACCCTTCGGCCTTAAAAAAAATGTCATCATCATCATAAATGTTAAAATTAAATCAAACCATACGGTTATAATGATACTTTCACGATTTGTTCTGCCAAAGTCGGTGCAGAGTTAGCTTAGACGGACTCTGTATCGTATCGATTAATAAATAGAAGTTATATTTTAAACTTTTCGATACCATAAGCGCAATTACGAACATGTTTTAAAAACTATGAGTAGTATGTACCTACCTAATATAATATAATTATATTTTTTTTTGATCAGCGATCAAACCCTTTCCTTTTATTTTAATAAGTATCCCATTCAATAATAATATTTGGTTTTATGAGATTAGCTTCTCTTAACATATTTTGTCAATTCTTACTTTCTCAAAATGAAACTTAAATCCACATGTTGCATATATATTATCAATCGGCTTTCAAAGCCCTTCATTTTGATACCCTACTCGATAGGTTTGCACGATATTTTTTTCTAAAGGTTGCGTAATATGGCGTATTAAGTCCGCCATATTGTTTTTATAATGACGTCACATAACCTATGTTACCCGGGATGACGTAAGGATTCTAATGATGTATCATACGTCTAAATCGGTTAAGGCATTCAGAAGTTAAGGTGGAATAAAGAAACTCACATACATACAAACATGAACGCTGAAAACAATACACTCTTTTTGTTTGGGCAGTCGTGTAAAAACCAATTATTATTATTGAATGGGACATTAAAAAGAAGGGGTTTGAACGCTGATCATAAAAAAATATAATTTTATTATATTAGGTACAGTTATACTACTCATAGATTTTAATACACGTTCTAGGGTCCCGTTTATATTTTGGGTACGGAACCCTAAAAATGAGAACGAAAAGAAAAACAGAGCCTTCAACTAAGATCCAATCCAATTGGAATTGATCCCTTGGTCCCACTTCGTTTCGTGTCTGCTATACGGCCACTTGGGCACCAAAATGTTTAAACGAAACTTAACTTTATTATTTCTAATTAAGATTGAATCTCCTATAATCATAAATTTTGAGATGTAACCGTATTGCAGGTAGGCTGCGACTTATTTGAAGCAAATACTCGCCTTCACTCAAAGAGCTAAGACCGTAGCAGTTCCTGAATGAACCGCAACGGCGGTTAGATTAGATGGGCTACTATTGAAGATATTGATAGGCGGCGGGCGTTCACCGCACTTCCAAGGGGCGTTAATTGATTGCGTTGACCATGAAAGAGATCTTTAGCTGTAATGGACCGAGCCTTATAATTAATGTTGGTTTGAATAGCAGGCTCTCGAAACATTCGTCTTGAATGTAGGGTAACCAAGGCCAATACGAAGCCTTTAAATGTGTAAGGTGACCTTTAGTTTTAATGAAAGTTTCGTAATTGACGGTTTCTAAATTACATGCAAATGAATGTCAAAATATTGATTTTGTTTATGCCCGGATTTTAGAGAATTGCGGATGCAGCAATTTTGCCGCGCAATACTGCAACAGAAACGCTGGTGCGGTCTGAAAAAAAAGTATATTAGGATAGTAATTTAAGAATAAGCTTAAAAATAATAATATAAACTATCTATAAATAAACTTAAAATAAAGGGCCTATAAGTAAAAAACGTCCCCCAAGTCACTGCCGGTGGGCAGCAGTGTGCCCAGAAGGCTGGCCGCATTGCCACGTTGAATGACAATGCTGCCCAGCCCTCTGGTCCCTTGTGGCGTCATTAAATATTTTATGAATCACGATTGTGTTCATTGACTGAGCGAAGCGAAGGTCTCCGTTTCAGCTTGGATATAAATGATTTCGTTCTTCTCTACTAACAGGTCGTAATTCTCAACCCATTCTCGTGAAATTTTGTGAGCAGGTTCAATAATTATATGGAATATTTTGTGTTAATTGAGTCTAGATCCACTAGTAATAATATATTCAATCATCTCCACTGAAAATCGTGCGAGAATAATACCTTAAAGAACGTGAATTTTATAATATACAAAGGCAAAAAAACTACATATAAACGACGCTCCTCTATAAATAAAAATAGAACCTATTTATAATTAGCTTAGTTCAAAGTAGGGTCCTAGTTCACCCAAGAAAATAAACGATTAAATAATTAATGGGACAAGTTTACCGATATTTCACTTGCGTTGCACAGCCTGTATTTACTCCCACCACTTTGACGTCCACAGTAATTTACGGCGTAATTTTCACCATCGCACTAATGAAATACAAACATCTGGCCGAGTATAATTAACCGCGCAGCTTGTTGGCTGGATAGGTGAATTATATGTTCGGTTTGCTGTCTCCGATTAAAGTTTTTGTTCTTACAAATCTTGAGTTCAAACTTTAGAGTCGCACGAAGTCGCTGGCATACAATCGGAGTTAAGTTCTCATTTTAAGGGGCTACCCCACGCCAATGACCTTCGATCTGAATCCCTTAGTTTTCTAATGTTTTTTGTAGCTTATCATATTAACACCAACGGCTTTAAGCAATATAGTATCCCATATTTACTTCAAAGTTCATTGTTTTCGAGATATTTGGCATCAAAGTTGAACAATTTTAGGCTAAAAAAGGTTTTAGCTTTTCTGGCCATAACTTTTGTGTTAATTCGTTAAAAATTAAAACCCTAGACACATTTTTCGAGACGTCAAAGACGAACCCAAATATGTAGGTTTCGTACATGTAAGATCCTTCACAGCAAACTAGATACGAAAAAAGTGTTTTATTAGACAATGTTTAAAAAATTCATAAAAAATAAGCATTCATTTCTTTCAAAATCACCGGATTTTGATGCATGCAATACCAAAACGGAGATAAAAGATTGAAGAGCCGATAACCGTTTGCCTTATAAAATTTCTATCCGTAGTGCAAATAAAGGAGATACGATTTAAAACTTGTCAAAAATCGATGAAAACCTCGGGTAGCCCCTTAAAACCATTTACTAAAATTACGTGAAAGTTGGCATCTTAGACATTTAAGTAACATACATGATTTTTGTTATTACCTATGTAGAATGTATATGAAAAAAAAATAGGAATGCGCGTCGCGTTTTGTCGGGTCGCATGGCATTTCGTTGGCATATACCTACTCGTAATACAGTAAAATTGAGTTTCCGCTTGGTTGGCTATAGGTATATTAACCCTGTTTAGTTTCATTTTAGTACCCGTAAAAAGAATTATGACACAAAATAAAATTAAACACTAATGCTTCTTCTTAGTATTGTTTCCTTTCAAATAAACGCAATATTATATGTTACCTACCTTCATACATTTTTATTGTCTGTTTTACAAAACTATTAAAATGTATCATGAGACGTAATTTCTTAATTAGTCGCTACGATCTGACTCTACGTTATAAAATATAACAAAGCTTTTAATGATGCACCGTTTGAATGATGTAAACTAAAAAAAACGTAGTTACAACCTCACATTATCAAATATAGTATTAAACCTAGTAGTTCAGCGTAAACTCTAGATATCAAATCCCATTGTTTCAATTAGAGCGAACACTCCTTCATATTACGTCATGTACAACATTCAAACTGCCTCAGCCTAATCTCGTTTCAAACGGTGCCAAGCAGATGCAGGCTCTAGGGGTACTTCTGTATATAAATAGAATTACCAACTTAGGCCTGGCACAGTTCCCAAGACGGGGTAAATCCTTTATGCATATGCTAGATTTACCCGTTCATGATTCGAGATTTGATTTCACCAGGCATAGGTACGAGTAATTGGAGGTAAATAATGTTTGTTTTGTTTTTTATCAATTAAAAGACTCAGAGGAATAATAAGGCGAGAATTTCAACACTATCGCGGTGCTCTCCAAGATGATATATTTTGACTGTCTCATAATATTCGTATGTACGAGTATATGCGGCCCCGAAGGTTGCTTGATTATCGTATCAAAGTGAAATTAACTTCTAGGTAGGTACTAGTTCCTACCAAGACCCAGCCCAACTTAACCTATACTCGGCTTATGCACAGAAAAAATACACTCGAGTTGTATATGTATACCTATATGACATGCCATTCTGAAACTTTTCTATTTAATTCGATAGAAAATCTTTAAAAGAAAACCTGGTTCGAAGCCAACTAAACAGTAGCTACTCGTATGATGCAAAAACAGTTTCATCAATATTCAATGACTCGTAAACTAAAAGAGAGACGTAGACATCCAATGAATATTCCAGAGGCATGCAGGAGATCTAGCGCTTTTTAAAAATAAAAAATAAAATATTTAGACACAGAAAATGCTTTCACAAAAGAAAATAGTTCACTGTTGGATGTACAGTCGACGTCAAAGATATGTTTACACTTTTGCATCTTATTCCCTTGTAATAAGGCGAAAACTGTAAACATATCTTTGACGTCGACTGTACATGTATATTTATTTCATATTTTCTAACCCTCAATTGAAAAATACTAGCAAATTATTCAGCGAAAGATTAATTTTGTATACTTTTACTACGATACCTACGTTTACAGACTCTTTTCAAATATCTTCAAGTCTATGCAAGTTTTAAATTCTATTTTACTGAAGTATGAATCAACAACGACTAAAATAACTTATAAAAGGGCATAAGGAAAGACTATTGAATACTTCGTTGTGCCGTTCTGTGCATAATGGCGTAAAAGGAATATCTTTCAAGAGATAAATGCGGCACGTCTCTCAAATGCCCTTATTAGATTCCTTGACGCGTTTCTCCGATACTTCTGTAGTCCTCATGTTCAATGTTCATACATTTCATTACCGTTTAGGTATATACTTACTTGTAAGCAACGAGAAAAGTATGCGATATATGTAAATTTTGTTTTGCGATATAAAGGCGGTTTGTACAGTATCGAAAACGTGACGAAAAACGGAATGTTGCCAAGTGCCATTAAAATACAATGTATATCAGATTCTAAAGTTTGTTGACTAAGGTAATTCATAAATGAAGATGTATTTTTTTTAACACTTGATATTTTCTTCAAAATACCTTAGGCTTCCGTTACTGGGGAACTTCCCCCTTCATCGCGGGATACCATTACAGAAGAAAAAGGAACCTCGGTATTTCTGAGGCAAGTCCGCGTACTCGTAATATACGCTCAAAGGCAACCAAACAAGTCAAAGTAACGAACCACTCTATAAAAAGCCAATACTTAAAAGGTCTCAGGCGCTTAGTATTGACATCGTCTACATGTAAATATGTAATAACGCATTATTTGGATACGTGAGCTCACAGATTATCATTTACAAGATCCTGCATTTTTTTACATGTAAGTAAATATTGAAAGATGTAGTTATAAACCAAAAGAAGAGCCGCGCCTCCCAATACAATGTATTCCTTACCGAGTGGATCCATCTCGTATCACAAACCTTGCGTATCTTATAAAATAATGATTTGTGACGTTCCACGGCAAAACCTTATGGAGGCTGGCGCTTACGTCGCATAGCGCCGCATAATATAAAAGCGGCGTTAATAATAGCGTAAGCGCCAACCGCCTTAAGGTGGGACGTCACATTTATAATTTTTTTAATTTTTTTAATCCCATTTAAGGTTGCTTATTATTCGAGTCTTATAATGCCCTATGTCGCGGAGAAATCTTTGTACGACTCCTGTTGATATCCTCCCTCCAAAGCCCTTTGCTTTGTAGCCGTGTAGGTCAGGATCTCGACGACTCAAATAAAAAGATAAAAAGCTTCAATTCTTAGTGAACTGATATAATTTTCCAAAAGGTACTGGTTTACAAGAGCTTTCCTGATGAAACGGTTAAATGCAGAAGTGGTGTGTTATTGGTATGGAGGCTGATGAGAGAGTGATTATGCATAATTTGAACAGTACAAAATGGTTTTAAATATAGGTGCCTCTGATTGGCCGCGGCCCGCGATACAAGATATGTGGAGCGCTGCTATTGGAGCTTTAGAAAAAGCAAAGAGAATAGATAGTATAGAGGGGTCCTGTCATAGTAAATTTTGTAGTCACAGTAAATTTACTGCCATCTATCGACACACGACTAAAACTCAAAATGAAAAAGTAATAAAATTATCAAAAATTGTATATATATGGTTTTATTATGTAAATGATTTTATTATTTTTATATCATTTTGACCCATGTTCATTCACTGATATCTATGTGTTAAAATGGTTAAATATGAAACGGTGTCGTCACACCATCTGCTGAGCATAGGCTAAAGGTGTGTGCATCTATCCGAGAATGACTTTTTCTTGATTTCCGAGGCACGTTTTTTCCTTAGACTTTATTCATCTTAAACGAAGTTACAAATGTCTTTGGAAAAAGCCTCCGAATACTAGCCGAGCCCGACGGCTTCGTTTAGTTACTGCATGGGAAATATTTTAATACAATAATAAGTTGCATTCGCAACACCCTAAGTCCACCCTTTGTCCGATCCGATATCGGATGTCTAAAAAACTATAAATAAGGCATAAAAGGCGGACTTAACGCCAATGGCACTCTCCTGCAGCTGTTTTTGTCATAGGCGCCTTCCGACATCCGATATCGGAAAGGCGCTTCCGATAAATTCAGCGATGTGGGAGCCCCCCGTCAGCTGTCGGACCGATAATATTTGTTTGTGTGCGTATGTGTAGGCATAATGCTTGCTGTAGTGTGCGTGACCGCTAAAGACGGGGCCCGGGCCTGACTACGCGGATTTTAAGATCCTACATCCGATATCGGTTCGGACAATGTGAAAACGCTCTTAACGGAAATATGGCAATATTTTGCAAAATACAAACGAGCACTGAAAGGTGAAGACAAAGTTGTTTGTCAATTACGTTCCGCGTAAAGTTCAGCTTTAATCAAAAGTTGTAGCATTTAGTCGTTTGAGATGACTCTGCAATGAAAACTTCGGAAATCCTTATGAACGCAAAACTGTATTTGCGAATTGGGAACGCCAATGGAAAAAGTGGCGGTTATAGGTACCTATAAGTATAGAGACTTAGGGTCGGTTGCACTAAACTGCTTGTCATCGTTAAAGACTTCGCTAAATTTGATTGTAGCGGTTGACCAGAATCAGCTGCAAATGGTGTTAAAGGTATGAAAATCGGCACGATTAATCTTTAGGCCATTTGAATCAATTTGACCCGTAGCACCAAAAAAGAGAACAAACGGAAGGGAGTTATGAGCTCATTTTTTTTTTGTATGGAAAAATAAAAAAAATTGTTAAGAAACCTATCGTGTGTGGTATTAAATGAAAGGGCAATTATTTTTATTTTTATTGAATGCAAGTGACGCAAATATAACAATGTGATATATTTTTAGAACCGGCTCAAAATTCCCTTTCATTTAATACCACACACGATAGGTTTCTTAACAATTTTTTTTATTTTTTCATACAAAAAAAAGATGGCGTTATAACTCCTTTCCGTTTATTTTTCTTTTTTGGTGCTTCGGGTCAAATTGATTCAAATGGCTTAAAGATTAATCGTGCCGATTTTCATACCTTTAACACCATTTGCAGCTGATTCCCGAATTTCAGGCTGTACCGCTATCACTAATACTGCCCTCCTAAGCTAAAAAGCGGTATTTGCATTAAATTTTCATTGAAAATACGTCCTTTTAGCTTAGGAGGGAAGGACGTATTTTCAATGAAAATTTAATGCAAATACCGCTTTTTAGCTTAGGAGGGCAGAATAGTAAACCGCTGCGGCGGCGCGCCGGGCGACGTTGATCAATCTGTCAAGTGCGGATGGTGCAACTGGCACTCAGTGTCATTTGAACTTATAATAATGTTATCGATGTGTTATTACTTGCAGCGCAACTCGCTCACGCCAAGTCATAAGAGCATTCGAGACGTATGGGTAAATATAAATGTGATGAAATTGTTATGTTAGGAAATATAAGTTAGAATCGACTCCCTAGTCACAAATTAATGGCACATGATTACATTCCAAGGACTGCATTTTTCTCAAAGCAGTGCTATATAATGTGTATAAAATTGTTTAACAAGTTGCCGCCGGAAATTCAACGACTACCTTTTAACAGCTTTCGAAAAAGTGTAGCAGACTTGTTGCGGAAAAAACAGTATTATAATATAGGGACGTTTCTTTTAGACAACATTTAAACTTATTGTTTCTGGTCATTAATTAATTAATTATTATTTATATTTTGACATTATATTTCGATTTTATTCTTTATTTTATTTTACTTATTGGTTCTGGTCGGAAGGTATTGTAAATAATTAATTAATTGATTATGTTGTTTTAGCTATAATTTGTATATAAAATTGTTATTTAATAAAATAATATAGATTTAGGCTAGCTTGTAAGGTTTGCATGCTGTGCATGGACGGCTAAGAGGACGGACTTTCTTATAAATATAATGTACCAACTATTGTAACTCCTTTTTTTGCAAATAAAATATTATGAATTATGAATTATGAATTATGAATGGTTAAAATATGCGTAATCTGGTAGACGCTATGAAATTACTTTGAGCACATATAAAAATAACATTATCTAGACTAAAACTTATTTATTACGTTGCAGAAAATGTATGGATCTTAAATAGTACCTACACTTAAAATTTATTATAATTGTATATTATTTTCAAAATTACTTAGAATAGAACCACAAATCTAATGATGTAGAACTAGGGAAACAAATGTAAACCTATTCTACATACATAATTAATAATCGGTTAAAAAATATTGCCCTCTTCAACGAAATAAATCCAGCGAACCGTTTAAAGTACAAAAATAACTTTCCTGTTAGTGTAAGTAGTAAATCTCTTGTAAAATATCCTACACTCTTTGTAAAATAATGAAAAAAGGAATATTTCCAGTTCGTGCTAAATGGAGCTAACAATGTTACGTCACCGCTTTTATCCCTCTTTTTGCTTTTTCACAGAATGTCGAACGAGAAAGTGCTTGAACATCGCTTTTCACACTTTGTAAAAAATCGTTTTGTTCAAAAATACATTAAGGAGCAATGAAAACAGGTTTGTAAATATTTATAAAATGTGACCCGCACCGATATGCCATGGTCGTTCTTGTCTACGTGACAGCGTGATAAAATGGTATCCGTCACTTTCTATCCCGCGGTGTTAACAAGTGACAGTTATTTTAATCACGTGGATAAACGTGGATAAGGGGCATCCATAATAGGCCGGCTGTACGGATATGATGGTCGTTCTTGTCTACATGACAGCGTGATAAAACGGTATCCACCACTTTCAATCGCGCTCTGTTAAAAAGTGACGGATATTTTGTCACGTGGATAAAGCCATCCATAATAGGCCGGCTGAATTCGTTTAAAGGTGACATTCGGATGGCAACTGCAGCTACATCACTGTTGCGATGTTACTGCTACGACGTTGACTAGGGCGCTGTATCTGTCAATTTCCTTGATAAAACAAGTGACGGATTGAATGTCATAACCGCGGCAGTAATGGGGCGGCAGCTGCCGTTGCCATCGGCCTGTTAGCCTTTTGGGTAGATAACAAATATTTACCTAAACGTAATCTACTTTACTTACTACAAAGTTACGGCAGTTAACATTGAGCTGATCTGATCATGGAGTCATGAGATGGCCATAGGAACTATGTGATAACACAACGCAACCTAATTGTGTTTGGGTTTGTTAGAATTGTCTCAATGAGTACTAGTTGCCTGTTGAAAGAAAAGTACAGTCAGCGTCGTATAGTAGGTAGCATCCAAAGTATTCATAATATAGTTCGGTACACCATATAATTTGTATGGCGTATCGAACTATTTGAATACTTTGGATGCTACCTACTATACGACGCTGACTGTACAGTGATAAAAGATTTTATCATAAATGATATTTTTGACAAAAATCTTTTTGTACTTTACTCATAAATATTTATGTTGAACCGAATATTTTTTGTCCGACCTATTTATATGCCATCCACATGATGATAAAATTCGATAACAGCCCATTATACCAGTGAATACTGTCTTAGCTATCGATAGTTAAATTAAGCTGCTCAGGAGACTAACATTTAGCTTGCGCCATATCTACTGAATTTCAGACAATGGGACAATCTAGTAGCTGTTAACTAAATGCAAAGAGAATAGAGTGCATAGAGACGGATTGTCAAAGTAAATTATGTAGCCATTGTAAATTTACTGCCATCTTTCGACAGAAGATAAAACTGTTAGAACGCCATTTGACTTTGATCCTTATTCTTTTACTGATATGTGTTAACTTGTTAAATATTAATATTAACGCCATCTACTCGACTATAGGCCAAAGGTATGGTGCAATCTTTTCGAGCGATGGCGCCATAACCTTCACCCACAGACCAACCCCTATAGACCGAGCTTATAGGACGACTCGCGGTCACCGCCCGTATGGTGTATAGGTCAAATATAAGATTGTTCGCACGCCGCTCCGATCAGTTGCGCCCAAGGTTACGACCTGTTAGCAGTGTGCACGAGTCTAAGAAAATAAATCGTAAACTATTTAATTCATTGGGAAATCATGGGATATTGCAGCGTAAAATGGTGTGGCAAGTCATCTAAGACATCTACTTACGAAACAGATGGAATAACATCCCACAGGAAAGTCAAATTCATTATTTCATTGAATAATGTTTCTTGTCCGCGGGGTTCATTTTATACTGGTCAGTAAGCAGAGGCGAAGTATGTCCGTCCCTTTTCGTCAACTTGAAAATGCAATGCGCTATCCCTTTCCCTTTCGACTAGTGATGTGACGATGATGGTTTTTCAGTTGCGGAAACTTCGTGCTTCGTCATACCGTATTGTACCATTTTAGACATAATATATAGGTAATATGTTGTGTAAGTTTTTTAGAATCCTCTAGGCCAGCGGAGCAGTTAGGCCGCATGTCACGAGATGGACCTGATGATGAACTTCAAAGAAGTGCGAGGGCACTCGGTGTTGGTTTGTGATAGACATATGTTGTATGGGTTTTTTAGAATCCTCTAGGTGAGCAGTTAGCTGTCATGTCACGAGATGGACCTGATGATGAACTCCAAAGAAGTGCGAGGGAACTCGGTGTTGGTTTGTGATAGACATATGTTGTATGAGTTTTTTAGAATCCTCTAGGTGAGCAGTTAGGTCTCATGTCACGAGATGGACCTGATGATGAACTTCAAAGAAGTGCGAGGGAACTCGGTGTTGGTTTGTGATAGACATATGTTGTATGGGTTTTTTAGAATCCTGTAGGTGAGCAGTTAGGTCTCATGTCTCGAGATGGACCTGATGATGAACTTCAAATAAGTGCGAGAGAACTCGGAGTTGATTTGTAATAGGCATATGTTATTGGTCCATTTGAATATGTTTTCAATACAACCTTCTATGACCTTAATAAAACGGACAAAAGAAAATAATTGTATGAGATTTCGGCGACACTTTTTTCTCGTATCAAGAGATTGCGATTCTGAGTGGAAATAATATAAAAAATCTAAACTTTAAAATTCATGTTCTGGGTACTTTAAGCAGAAATGCCCTAATATGTTAAGTAAAAATTTCAGGTACATTGTTAAATTACTTAATGAAATATTAAATTAATCAATATAATTATTAAGTAAGTTTACTCTAAGTATACTAAATTGGTAACAATTTTACCACAATAAATTTCGGTATCACTGGTAGCAGTACCCACTACCTGTAATGAACATGTCCCATCCCTACGCTTGCACGTGTCAGCGCGCCATGTTTGAAACGACCAATCGCAACGCCGTGAGCACCCCTCCCGCACCTCACAGTTTGGTGATTTGCGTCGGGAACAAAATGGCTAATATTAGGTTTCTAGAGGCGGTGTTCTGTGCCTTCACCCTACTCTCGAGTAGATGGCGTTAATATTAATATTTAACAAGTTAACACATATCAGTAAAAGAATAATGATCAAAGTCAAATGGCGTTCTAACAGTTTTAATCGTCTGTCGAAAGATGGCAGAAAATGTACTGTAGCTATATAATTTAATTAATTTACCATAACAGTAACTCTCTGTTTAAAATTCTCTTTGCTAAATGCCAATGTTATAATGCAATTATCGACTAGCACTGTTAATGAAATTATGTTGCATTAAGTATCTATACTCCTACCTAGCATTTATGCTTATAGGTTAGTAGTAGGTAAAATAGCATCAATCTTCCTGGCCGTATCCGGCAATGGCGACTCCATTCAACAATTCTTATCCGGATTATGAAATGCCCTAATGTGGCTCGCAAAACCAAACTTTGTCTTGAAGATGCGGTCACACGATGCGCAATGGAGTTTTTAGTCGAGTTGCGGGTGTACGTGTAGGAGGGCTTAGGTCGGTAAATTATACAGTAATTGAAACATGATGGCAGACGAGCGGAAAGCTGAGGACGGTAGATTTTATCGGGACTTAGATCGGTAAAATAACATGAGAGAGCCAACGGGAGTGGTCATTTCTCCATAAAAACGTACTCCTCGTTTTCCTCCGTGGTTTTTGAAGCTAGAGCAATGATTTTTTCAACACAGATTAATATTGTCAATATCTGTGTCGGGCCGTTTTGCTTTTTTTGATATTTTTGTTTTTTAAGGCGCTAGAGCCCTTCAAAAATGCCCAAAATGGCCTAATTGACTATGCCGCAATGAGAGGCGTGGCATTCAAAACTGATATCAATTAGCCGAATAAGCAAAACGGTCCGACACAGATAATTTCATAATCATTTAGATTTTCAAATTTGGTTACGATTGGTTAAGTTTTGGAGGAGGAAACAGAGGAGTACGAAACCTCGATTTTTGAGATTTTTACGCAGGATTTTTCGCCTTGTCCTTATCGCACTACTTTTAGGTGCCGCTTCCGTTAGCGAGACGGGTATATTTACCTAAAATATTTAAAACTCAGCTCCTGTTTCGTCTTAAACATTTTTCGCACATTGAGAAATTCAAAGGTTTCTGTGAAGGCTCTTATTCGTATTGGGCCAGGATGGGTATATTAAAAATATAAGCATTCCTTACGCATGGCAGCCTCCGGACGGAATCGCATAACTACGGGTACCTACCCGCGGGCGTCCTTTATACTAGGGGCTTTATGCATGGACGAAGCTGAAGTTCAAAGGTGTTGGTACCTACTGTTGGTGAGGCCAAGAAGACGTGCCACGAGATTATTGAAGGTGCCTCTCGACAAAATAATAAAAATAACATAAAATGGATAAATAAATATTTGGAGACAATCTTACACGGATCGACGATGGGTGGGTAGTGACCCTACCGAATGAAAGTTGGTTACGTTGTCTTACCGTGATATTTATCATGAAATAAAATAATATAAACTAATAAAAACCTTTAAATTTAAATAAAGTAAAGGGCTCGAAACGTCGGGATATATATTTTGAATTTCGTTATAAACGATATGAAATGAAACTTAAAATAAAGCAATGTAAACGGTCATACTGTATACATTGTTTTATTTTAAGGTTTGTTTATTTAACGAATTTTTCTACCTAAATGTACCTACCAATACAAACATCCCACTGAGACGTCACAGAATAATCCCAAAAGCAATTAAGGTATTCAAATCTCGAGGCACGAAATTAGCATACAGCCTCTATTTCCGTTCGAACAGCTTTGCTTTATTACCCATGTCGCTGTAGCGTACTAAAGTCTAAAAGATGACTCACGCTAGACCGGGCCGCGCCCGGGCCGAGATGTCCGACATGTCATTTTCTATGACGGCTGATCGGTGATCACGAGGTTTCCATAGAAAACGAAGCGCCGGAAGCTCCGGCCCGGTCTAGTGTGCGTCATCCTTTATTGTGTTGTTGTTCGATTTCTCTGATCGCAAACGATGGCACCCCCGTATCAATTTCTTGAGTATATCCGTGAAAGGGACCCGTCTTTGACCTTTTCAGTTTATTATTATTAATCTATATAAGTACGAAGCGTTTCTACCTTAAAACGCGACAGATATTGATGTTCATAATATAGGTACGAGTATAAGTAGGTACTTAATTTTACTTGTTCCATGGTTGAGTATATTTATGAAACAATGTTACATTTTAGTAGATAGATAGATAATAGTTTATTCATCACAAATAGTAATAAGTACAGTTAAAATATACATCATGTACACGATATCTAGGTATACTACACCTACTAACAAGTAAAGTAAGTACATACCTAAGTAGTAATAAATTTAATTTTTGTATTAGGTATAAGGTTATTTCTAAAGGTTATCGATTCTGCGGCAGGTGTGACATCCGCTGTCTTATCAGTGCTAGTTTGATTTATTTATATGTTCGTTAAGGTCCGTTCGGAACTTACGTGCAGGCTGAGCCATAAATCAATAACCCAAACGTCTCTCTCGCAATAGCTCTTGTCATGCCTTTCTCAGTCAATCTTATTTTGTTGTTATTGTCCTAACTGTACGTTGATATTTATCCGAAATCAGTTTTAATGCCAAATTAGCATAGCGCACACTAAAACTCTTTTTGTGCTTGTTTAAGTTCTATGGATACGGAAGCAGGAGGGCGATTTTTAAATTTCGATCGCTCGATTTCGTCACTCGAAAATTGGTGAAAAACGAAGAAATGAAAATACGAAAGATAGTAATTTGGAATCTAGTGGTATTATTGACCACTCGTTTTCAAATCTATTGGTAGAATTTAAATGCCTAGTAGTGGAGATATTATTGAACGAAATACACGAAATCGAGCGGGCGATTCAAAAATCGGTCCCCAGTGTGCAAGCAGCGGCAAGAGCGGCACGGAAACGAAACCTTCCGCAACGCCCCTGTTTGCTATCTAGTCCAGAAGCGGCATCATGGTCGCATTGTTATCACTTGTCATGCCATGCGTCACTTTCGCACTTACATATTTGTTAGAACTTGACAGACATGGTGACAAATGATAAAGAGCCGACCATCTTAGCCCTACAGATGAGAAACGAACTACGTAAAGTTCAATTAACTTTTGGTTTCTAGTTGGCTTTTCTTAGTTTTTTATCGGATACGGATTGGAAATGAAACTGACACAGGTCGCATTCCTTCGTTTGTTCTCCATACAGGCAATTTATTTCATCTGACGATACCCTTATTTAAAAACAGACTTATGAAGTTACATTGTTGTATTTCATTCGGCTACCTTTGTAAATGTATATTAAATAAATATTTTTTTGAATAATAGGTATTCATTACTAACATAGACAAATATAAAAAAAAAGTCTCTTTTAACTATCATTAAACTTGCGAACTTATGAGGAACAGATGAACATATAATATATATAGTTAGCGGTCAAAATCATGGCCCTCCTTTTACTTTGTAATAGTGTGGTAAAAACCGCTCCAGTAAGTCGGTAAACATTTCCAAAACGTAAGTTACAGTCTAGATAATCTTTAGTATTTACTTACTTTACTATATTTCACTTATGAAACCGTAAAACTGTAAAATAAAAATAAACGCATTTCTCAACTAATTTTCAACTGTATGTCTGACCAAATAAATTACATGTTGCCTAGCAACGTTTTAGATTCAATGGTACCGTAGTACATTAATTTAAGATCCACTCTAAAATCTAGTAAAGTTTCCCGTAAAAGTGCTGTGTTGGAGCCAATTTTTCAGCGCCGACTTGAAAAGTGATAAAAATTTAGCACTTCGATAGAAAGCGGATCGTTCCTAACAGCGTAGGAAGGAAGCTATTTGAGACCGCGTCGCTGCGTTGCAAATGTCTTGGGTATTTCTTGATCTGAGGGGGTATCTAAATCGTGTACGTAGGTGTAGGTAGGTACTCATTCTAAATGGATCTTAAAAGAATGTTGGTAAACAAAAAAATATGTGACTTTATTTTTCGTCCAATGACATTAATTAATCCACAGAGTACAGGGTGAAATGCTATTCACCATCGGTGAAATGTTATAATAAATTCACTACGCAGAGTTTGGCTGGTGAATAAAATTTTACCCTATATAATATTGTAGCTCATTGCTTCAAAGACTGAGTCACGTGGTCTTTGGTTTGCATTATTTTAAGGTCCATGTGATTGATGTGATATAGACATTAATTAGAGAAGGCGTTTGAAAATAGTTCAGAATAAAGGTTATTTGGAAATTAAACGAACTTACCTGTAAGTGAAGTTCTATTTCAATTATTATTACGCTGCACAAACTTCGAAATGATAAATATTAACTGTGTAGTACGCGCTTATCATTCAGCCCATTCCACATGAAAGTTACAGAGGCAAAGCTAAAATTAAAAATATGTATCTGATTTATGAACGCAACTCCCACGCTGACCGGCTCCCGCGCTGTCAGCTGTCACGTCATTGTGTTTATTCATGTCAGCCTAAACCATTGGAGCTTAATAAAATATAACATTGCATAATTATGTACTTTTGAGATTGAATTATAAATTGCTACTGGCTATCAACTAATACTATTGAAGATATCTACTGTATTTGGAAATGTGTAAGATTAAAGTATTTAGTTAATAAAACTCTCATATTACCTACTTAAGTATTACTTTCCCCCAAAGATTGGATTTCCACGACCGCCGCAGTTCTATTAAAATAGTCTTCACGGTCGTTCCTGTCTTTCCGATTGCTATGGCCGCTACACCATTGCAGTACACATAGATGACGTCAGCCACCACGAGTGTATCGAATCAATACTCATCTGTATGCACACTCTCGACTATAGATGGCTTATTCTCTTCGCAATGGATGAAACGCTGCCGCGTTCGTCACAATTCGTCAAAAAGTATTACGTACAGTCGCCATCATATATATCGGTGGCCGAGGTGCTCAAAAACATCGGAACACGCACTCTAACGCCTTGACAATAGAGGCGTGTTCAGATATTTGTGAGCACCTTGGCCGCTCCGATACATCTGATGGCGACTGTACCTGCGGCCAGCATCAATTGTAGGTAGCTGATAAAATAGCGCACCTAAAGTATATCTAATTGATTATAACACTTTAAACTCTCGCGTTTTGTACACCTATTTAATTACACAAACGGGTCTACCGCGATATAACGCGATGGAATTATATCACGGTAGACCCGTTTGTGTAATTAAATATCTAATTGATTTACAAATGTATCTAGCTGTTTGTGAACTTATGAGGGTCGTTTGCACCAAAACTGCTGACGCCGTTAAAACGTTAAATTGTTTTGGTCAGTTTTATAGGCTAAGTGGCGTTGATCTGTCCATCAAGAGTGGTTGGTGCAATTGACCCCATTTAGACGGTTTATACGATTTTGGTTACATTGCGGTATTTGGTCGATCGACTGAATTCATTGTAGTTAGCAATATATCGAATATTGCATGTAAGTTCTTGAATCGTCTAAATGTGACTTTTTTTACTTAGTTAGAAAATGGTGGATACTTTTGGCGCGTAGTCGCATCTGTTATCGTGTTGACTGCACAGTTCCTTACATAAATTTTATTGCAGGCTACGTCCGTCCCTTTTCGTACATATTTCAGAGAAAATACCGTAACTTTTCTCCTTACCGACACCTGTAAGGTGCTAAAATGGTTTATGAAAATTTTATTTGTAAAATGTTATTTTCAAAAGGCCGGAGTCGCGAGGAAAAATTAAGTTATCAATCAGTTACACAATATGGATGGACCCTCAAGTTAAGTATTTGTACAATATTTTACTAATTTCTCTTGCCAAGGACCCTGGCTAAATATAGACCTTAAAATTAAAACATGGTATTCAGAAACGCTGCTATTATGAGGAGTACGCTATACATAAGTAGATAGTAAGCCGTGTCATATCGAATAATGTACCTACAGACCTACCTAACACAATGCACAAGAGCAGAAAAATAGCGAAAAGTGTTGGAATGGCTGGAACAGCTATTCAATTACATGAGACATCACGAGATATACGAGAAACTAGTGATGTGCCGTGGTCCGTACTCATAGTCGCGGAAATACTGCCATCCACTACATCATTATTGCCAGGTGTTGAAAAGTAGCCACGCTGCATTTCGGTTGCATGCAGCACACCTCCATTAGCCGAACAATAATCCACTGAAATTATGTGAGTGACCCAGTTAGAATATATGTATTTAATATTTTCAAAAATAGATTAAGTAGGTATATTTAGTGACTGTCTCTATTTTATTAAAGTTTTTGTAACGTAGCTTAGCCAGTCTAGGGGTTAACTTGAATTCAAATTTCAAAGGCCAGACGACCGGTCTGGCCTAGTGGGTAGTGACCCTGCCTATGAAGCCGATGGTCCCGGGTTCGAATCCCGGTAAGGGCATTTATTTGTGTGATGACACAGATATTTGTTCCTGAGTCATGGTTGTTTTCTATGTATGTAAGTATTTATATATTATATATATATCGTTGTCTAAGTACCCACAACACAAGCCTTCTTGAGCTTACCGTAGGGCTTAGCAATTCGTGTAAAAATGTCCTATAATATTAAAAAAAAAAAAAAAAAAAGTGATACTGATATCTTAAATGTGCACGAAGGCAAAGAATAACAATTAGTGTTAATTACACGTCACTAACATTAATATTGAGTAATACGAGTATAAGCACGTGATATCTTCCGGGCAGTCAAACCGTTTTTAGAGACATATCAGCGTTTGGCTTCCATTATTGCAAACATTCTACCAAGTTCGGGTAGTGGTATGGTGGTAGTAACATAACAATCTTCAATATTAGAAACCCCCGCCAAAATTAAAACAGCACTATCTAATGAGTTGAAACCAATAACCATCACAATGGACAAACATTTCAATTTTATTCGATTCATCCGTTCGTTGGGGAGCTACGAAGCCACAGACAGACACACATACACGTTACACTAAAAAAAAATATGAGCTATCAAGCACACATTAAAATTATTTCATTAAGATTAACTGCTATTACAATATCAACTAATGTACGTTCGTTCGTACGGAACGTAGGTACAAACAGTAAAGTTTACTGCTTGGTTTAGTAGGATCATATGGCCCTGTTTAATTTAAAGCATTAAACGTTAATGCAATTTCAATTGTTTTAAACTATTTTTTTTCTCAGTGTAAACTTATACTATTTCTCTTTTTTCGTCGTGGGTTAAACCAGGGGACATATCAGTCTATACTGATATGCCCACTCGACCAATGTTACGAGCAAAGTTGGCAATATTCCCGGGTAATATTCTCAAGTACGGTAAGTACAACATTTCACCAGATGTGCAATTCGTTGCACCCCGCTGTCGACGTCGCATTAATAACGGACGAACAACGGTGACGTCTAACATGGTGTGCCGTTTTGGACCTTATGTATTGGAAATAAGATCTAAAGTTAACTTTTGAGAGTTTCTGCACCTAGGTATCGCAGTGGCAAAGGTTAGAAAATTCGATACATTACCGGCTATTTATTATTAGGTAACATTTAAACATGTGGACTTGGTAAAATATCACTGTGGTTAAAAGAACTTTTAAGACTTAATTTTATAAGATTAACTTTTACGGTGGTGGCCGAGTGGATATGACGTCCGACTTTCAATCCGGAGGCCGCGGGTTGAAATCCTGGCTCGTACCAATGAGTTTTCCGGAACTTATGTACGAAATATCATTTGATATTTACCACTAGCTTTTCAGTGAAGGAAAACATCGTGAGGAAACCTGCATACATCTGCGAAGAAATTCAAAGGTGTACTTATATGAAGTCCCCAATCCGCATTGGGCTAGCGTGGGGACTATAGCCCAAGCCCTCTCGCGCATGAGAGGAGGCCTGTGCCCAGTAGTGGGACGTATATGGGCTGAAATTATTATAATTATTTAACTTTTATTTTTTTGACACTAAATACCAGATTTTGTAAATAAATATACGTTAATTTGTAAACAGGTAAATTTCATCCTGAAAACTGATAGAGGAGTTGCCCGCCAACTACCCAGTCACTTCCATATGAGTGCCAGTTTTAAGAACAAAACTTCTTTGAGACACCGACATATTCAATACCATTAAAGTACTCAGATTGGAAAAGAAAAAAATTTCTCCTTGTAAATTGTTATTTAATAGGGGATATTACTGCAATGTTCTGCCGCCAGAGTGCAGCACTACCGACTCTAGTAAATTCATAGACTAACTTATACATACTGTGCCTTAAACTGTTTTTTGACAAGTTTTCACAGACAATAAAATATGACATTGATGCATCAAGGCGGTTTGTTAACACGGGCCTACCGGTAAACGCGAAAATCGAAATTTTGTTATCTGCCTCTAAAGAGCAAATCGATCGAATATGCAAGAGTGATAGAGAGGCAGAAACCGAACTTTCGATTGTCGTGTTTCACGGTAGGCCATGTGATTGACGTAGTGACGCATGATGTGTCATTGACGTTTGTTTACTGTATGTGCTAGTTGTGCCACCTACGCAGAGCTTTGCCTAATATTCCCTATTCAGGCCAGCGCCACATTAGCATATCTATAATTTTTTAATCGATTAAGTATTAAAGAAAACGAATTATTTAGTAGTGAGTTCGTAGCTTTGTAATAGAGCCCGGCGGCTAATCCTATTGTCTATTGTTAAGTAAAACCGCACGTGCTACTTACCTGCAAAAAAGGGTCATAATTATTCTATTTGGCACCTGAGCGCGGGCTAGTCCAACGCTCAAAAAACCATAGTAGGTATAAAGTGTGTAGTAAGTATAAGGATGACCAAGGGGTCAGTTCCAAACTAAACGTTATCATCCTGATTCTGCAACATTCCCTTGTCTGTATCTAAAACAGGATTAAACTAATTAGATGTAATATTAATCAAAATCGTAGTACGGTTGACTTGTCAGGAGCTCACGAGAACGCTATTATTCAGCCGATCCACAAACCGTATTAGAAAATGTCTGAAACGTGTCAAACCCGTGTCTTGTCTATCCCGTGGCACTAATGATTTAAAGTACTTGGTCAGCTGTATGATGTTATGCAACATTGGCAACAAGTACTAGTAAACTAACTAACTATTGGGTAAGTCGAAACTCATTATTCTATTTATGTATCTTATTGTGTATTTCTATGTCCTGATATATATGTATATTTACTAAATAGATAAACCATTTATTCGCTGCCACAATACTCACTATATTGGTCAAATAACATAGGAAATTTACAAAACTATGTATAATCGAGGTCAATTAATTAAATGCATAAAGGGTCAAATCTTAGTGACAGAAATTGTTGGCCGACGTATTCGTAGTGGGTTCGTATGTTTCATATTGCCGAAATTTTACCGTTGCCTCTTGTCAAGCTGCTTTTGTTTGCGTAGTCGTTTTCATGGTTTTAGACAGCGAACTTCCCGCACCATGCAACATTGAAAACCAAAAACATGATAACTAAATGTTGTCAAATAAATAAAATCATCTCTATTCCGCTGTAAACAGTTATCATATTTTACATAATGGTAGAAACGCACGCTTAAGAAGAAAGCTATTATTTAACCAGTCACTATCCATATATCTATAGCGTGTCAAACCTGACCTAAGCGGCCCCTTAAAAATCCCGTGGCACTAATGATTAAGCGCCGGGCCGGAGCTTCCGGCGCTTCGTATTCTGTGAAAAGCACCACGTGCTCACCGATCAGCCGTCATAGAAAAAGCCATGATGGATGCCTCGGCCCGGGCACGGCCCGGTCTAGAATGAGTCATCCTTAAGAGTTGCTTGGTCTGTTGGATGAGTGGTAGTATTAGGTATAAAAATTATATAACAAACAAATTTTTCATTTACACAAGACTAGCTTCATCTTTGGTAGGCATTTGATTCGGTAAACTTCCCTATAACATACAGAATTTGTAATCTATTGAAAACACCGAAACATAAATTGTCAAATAAATAACTTGTTATTAAAGCATACCGCAAGCCTGTGAGTGGCATATCTAATAATTAATAATGTAACTTGACACGTGGCATAATAGCATCCCCGCGTTAAAGCGGCATTTCATTTGACCTTAAAAGCGGTCGCAACCACAGGCCGGTTACTCTAACCCCAGAGTTTTCAGGTTAAACGGAATACCCTTTTTGTGGCCACCCTTTTCATATAAAAAATAAATCGACACTGTCTATAAGGGTCTTTAACGCATCTGCCTTTTAGTACCATTTCACCCAAGCTTTTTACGGCGGTACTGGAAGACGTCATAAAAACGCTTGCATGGGACAAAACTGGCACTACTGGTGACTTCTTGTCGCACCTGAGAATTTCCGACGACATTGTTTTGTTTGCCGAGACCCTGGAAGATCTCCAAAGCATGTTTGAAAGCCTATACCATGCTTCTTTGAAAATAGGTCTTAAGATGAATATGTCCAAGAGTCCAAGGTTATGACGAACATCTCTAGTAAATCGATTCCAACCATTATGGTTGGGAACAAAAGACTGGAGGTGGTCGAGCAATACTTGTATCTTGGACATATTCTATCATTTGACAAAACACACCAGCAGAAGGAGATCTCCAAGAGAATCCAGCTGGGTTGGGCGGCATTCAATAAATTAGCGGACATCCTGAAACCTGCTAACATTCCACAATGCCTGAAGACTCGCCTCTTTAACCAATGTGTCCTGCCCACCATGACCTATGGTGCCGAGACATGGACGCTCACTAAGGGGGCTGTGCATAAAATCCGCGTAGCACAGAGAGCCATGGAGCGCGCCATGCTCGGTATCAACCTTCAAGATCGAGTAAGGAATGACGAGATCCATCGCCGCACCAAGGTGCATGACGTGGGTTTCGTCATTACCAAACTAGTTACAATGGAATTGGGCGGGGCATGTTGCTAGGCAGAGTGATGGCAGGCGGACTAAAATGTTAACAGAATGGTGGCCGCTTTCAAATGAAACAAGCGCCTGGCGTCTGATGGCTCGTTGGGTGGACGACATCCGGAAAATTGCGGGTCACTTCTGGATGAGATTAGCTCAGGACCGGGACAAGTGGCTATATGCTCAGCAGTGGGCGATAAAGGGCTGATATGATAATGATGATGATGATGCCTTTTAGTAACTAAAACACATTTGTAAACGTAATAGCTCAAAAAACTAAGGATATTTTAGGGTAGTTACTGAATACATTTTTCACTTTACGAAGGTGACAAGCAAAGTCTAAGTACGAGCTTGGATTTGAACCCCCGACCTGCAATAACTAATGCAACGTCATCATATATAAAGGTATAACTACCAATACATATTATATGTATATCACTGGAACTATTCAGAATCAAGAAAAGTTACAAGAAAAGTTCGCAGCCCGCTGAATTGTAAAACATACCTATTGAACAATGTCGGCTGAAGGTTGACTCACGCTAGACCGGGCCGGGCCCGGGCCGAGGCGTCCGACTTGTCATTTTCTATGACGGCTGATCGGTGATCGCGTGGTGCTTTCCATAGAAAACGAAGCGCCGGAAGCTCTGGCCCGGCCCCTGCCCGGTCTAACGTGAGTCATCCTTAATGCGACTGTAGGTATTGCGACTTGGCATGCGAGATCGAAAATCGAAGAAAACCCCATAATGTAACTAGTTTATGCAGTCCATTCGGTGACGCCGCGCCTTCTCTAAGTGCATTTGTATTTCAGACAGACAGACGGTATTTTAAAAAGTAAAAAAATAATGACATTGAATTAAAAGTAAGTAGGTACCTACACTTATCATCAATAGAAATCGTAACAAGTCAGTTACCTTATTATCCTACCTAATGTTATTTAACAGTGTAAATTTGTGGGATGCTTGCTACTCAATTAGGCAAAATCCATTTATCCCATCGGGCCATCGGGCAGACAGTTTCTAACCTAGAATCATACAATTCAATATCTATAGAATTGTACCTACTTGTAACCATGGTAACGCCAGATTTAACCGGTTAACCCCGGGTTAGTGAATGGTGCAAGTGGCCCTAAGTAGAAATAGTTTTTTCTTCAATTGACTAAATATGTTGCCATAGAACTACGATAGTCACCTCTGAATGAAAATATTCGAGTTAATTTTGGACCATAGTAGAGCTTTTGCACTACCTATAGTTGGGCTGTACAATACTGATTCTTTTGTGTTCCATAGCAATTTAGGCAGTGAATATCATATATCATCATTATATTTAATATTATATCTCTCGAATATAACCTTATGACAACTTTAAACACCGGTAAAACTAAGAATCCATGGAAACTTGTCATATCCGAAAGGTTCATTGACATTTTCAATCTGCTAAATGGAACCTCTTACTATTCGAGACGGATAGATTAACAACTGACGGAAACTAAAAGCATTCTCTCGCTGAGGCGTGGGTAGCAATAATAAATGCACCATTTTACGGTTGAATAATTTTCTGATCAAAATATTTTGAAATGAAACTATTTTAACGGAATATACCGTGTATAATGAATTCAAAATACCTACATTCCGACGTTTTGAACCCTCTAAACTTTACAGCGCTCGTGACTAGCGGACGTTTGACTAAGACATTTATTCATCTCCATAAAAATTACTATGTTCAAACCTACCTACATACTTACTCAAAATTTAAATTTAAAACTGGCTATACATGTAAATTAAGATCATTAAGCTAGATAAACATTACAACTATATTGCGTAACACTATTATTTATACAAAAATATAAAATATTGTACCATCACGCTCCGCGATTATTATGCCATTTAGGGTCGTATCTAAACTGGTTGTTCAATACTTGCGCTATGGAATGTCCAATTTAGCTAGAACTCTAAATGGCTTAACAATTACGGAGCGTGACTGTACCTTAAGATACGTGATTCGGTTTCGAAATTTTCTACTAGAGCTGGTAAAGTGCATTGCGAACTTCGATTGTCAGAGTAATTTTCAAAACCGCTAATATCTACCAATAAAAAGAACCAGAAGCATTTTATACTTTAGCAACACTTAGTTATACTGGGCATTTTCCGCAAATCGACAACCATTGTGCCTATTTTGCGTGAAAACGAGGTAGCGCTACTCTAACCACCCCAGCTCCTCCATGAAACCTAGCAGTGTCTTCCTTCAGGTTGCTAACTGCCTCCTTCAGTGTGCACGGGGTTAGCAACACTTATCGTACTTCTATGCTTACCAAGGTGTTTTGAAATCAGGCTTCTTTTTACTTGTTTGTTTTACTTATGTAGGCAGAGACGTGGCAATAGTTCAGAAGTTATTTCATTTTAACAAAGCTTCGTCGCTACCAATGTAAGTCAGGTTTAATATTTAAACGTCTATTAAGAACAGTCATTTAACTGAGCTTATGTTACTTAATTCTTCTTTAGTAAAAACTAGCGACCGGTCTCGGCTTCGCAGGGTTATACAAAACCTTAACAAATTGTACACCTAAACCTTCCCCAAGAATCAATCTATTTATAGGTGAAAACCGCATGAAAATCCGTTCAGGAGTTTTTGAGTTTATCGCGAACATACATACACACAAACAGGCAGACGCGGCGAAGGATTTGTTTTATAAGGTGTAGGTATAAAATTACTGCTCTCATAAAAGTCATAAATTTCCGTTTGTCCAGTTTTCACTAACTTAATTGCCCATTCCAACGAAGGAAAGGCTGAGTTAATTGCTTGAGGCTTTTTTGCAACTACCAGACTTTAAACAAAAACATTGCTTTATGTGCGTAAAGCGTAACCGTAATGCTAAGTACTTATATTAATGTACTTAGGTACCCAGAGGCCGTTTCTGTTTTAATAATTTGAATAGGTTTTCATATTGTTTTGACACCATCTTGAGTTGACACTGTCATTGGGTAGAACGTGCACGCACGTGAACGTGCATCAGCGTTAACGATGACTCACGTTAGACCAGGCCGTGGCCGGGCCGGAACTTCCGGTGCTTCGTTTTCTATGGAAAGCACTACGTGATCACCGATCAGCCGTCATAGAAAATTGACATGTCGGACTCCCCGGCCCGGGCACGGCCCGGTCTAGCGCAAGTCATCCTTTAACCGTGACCGCTGATTGGTGCTGGCAAAATGCAATCAGGAATCGTTTCATTAGGCATCTCGCTCACACTTATTGGCGTGATTAAGAGGACACAAGGTCATACCAAAATAAGATAAAACCCATATCAAGTAGTAAAAACAGAATCGGTTTCCTTAGGTCTTAATGTACGTCTCAAACATTAAAATTAAAATTTATACCGAGGCCACTTGAGAGCGGCGAAATAGAATGTGCTCCTAGTAATGAGGTACTCATACATTCCACGTGTAGTTTAGAATTTGTCTAACTACTGAGAGTACTAAACTTTAGAATCACCAACTATGGTCAGCATTCAGAGTGCACAACTTAATTATTAAATACATTCCTAGTTTGTCATCTAAACCTACATATCCATACACATATACATATTTGACGACCGGTCTGGCCTAGTGGGTAGTGATCCTGCCTGTGAAGCCGATGGTCCTGGGTTCGAATCCCAGTAAGGGCATTTATTTGTGTGATGACACAGATATTTGTTCCTGAGTCATGGTTGTTTTCTGTGTATTTAACTATTTATATATTATATATATCGTTGTCTGAGTACCCACAACACAAGCCTTCTTGAGCTTACTGTGGGACTTGGTCAATCTGTGTAAGAATGTCCTATAATATTTATTTATTTTATTTATTTATATCTCCTTTTGTACATGAAAATTCATTTACGCTAATTTAAATTATATGAAACATGCTTTAACTCTCCCCATGGTTAATTCACTTCGGCCTCCCCATCGTGTAACTGTTAAACCCAATTTTTGCAACAATGTGATTGTTATGGTGACATTCCATTTCTAACTGCAGCTGCAATACTGTCAATTTTACTACGGAAATTGACAATGACAGCGACGCGTTCAGTACCGGTAGTGCAGCTGCGGTTAGAAATGGAATGTTACCATTACAGTGCGTCGCGATGTCGCTGTTGTCATAAGTTAAGATGACAATTGGAATGCAACAGCGTTGCTGATCCAATATAGGGGCGTCCATTACGCCACATAAAATTTTGATTTTTTAGATTTATTACCTACAATAAAAACATATCCTAATTCAAAAGTAAAAATCTAAATCTAAAGAGCCTCTCCCCAGTCCCCAGTAACATAAACCAGCTGTTTGACCAAATTTGTACACAAGCTCTGATAGGTAGGTTGTATTTTAATATACAGTTTGTACAGTTATGCGTAAAACGTTAGAAATGAATTCATGATGGACAAATTGGGAAAGAGAAGGAATTTAACAAAGGAAATTAAAAAGTCAGGCATTCAGTTGATGCTTTGAGTTTCCAAGAATGCAATTTTACAGATAGAATATAAATAAGATCAAGACGAATTAAAAAATAAATACTTTCACTGTGAAAGATTTCGACGAGATAATTTATTTCCTTGTGTAATCGTCAAAACAATAAAGAATCAAGGTTTTTTTTAATATGTATCATTTGTGCGAGTCACTCGGTCCTCGCTATAAATACGGGCGGCCGGTTGCTCTTTGTCGGATAGAAGCTATATGTGATGTGTCTAGTAGGTGCATAGTAGACTATTAGGATTTGTTGGGGCAAGTCCGCAGCGAATATGGTTGGCCTCTTGTCCTAAGTCTTCGCCGGGATTGGCGGTTTCATAGTATAAGACAGGTAAGCAATTTTATTAGGTCTATTTAAGGTTTTTAGGGTGTCAATTATATATTTTGTGTTCTTGATAAAGGAATCGAGTCTGTCTTCTTTTCCGATTATGTGTTTTATAGTGTACGGTTTTATGTCCTGGTATTTTCCACAGATAGTTTCGTGGTCATATCTGGCATGTGCATATCTCTGATCGGTATGTTGCGTCAATTCCATGTAAAGAATCAAGGTAGAATAAAACGTAAAATTGATGACTTGTGATGATGAATACGAATATATAGGGTTGTTCAAGGTTTGTTTTACTTGGGAAATATTATAGCATGCACAAAACATTACGGTAAACACATGTTGCGCAAACAAAAGTGTCACTTGTGTTACCCACTATACTATTTTTACGCGCAACGCAAAATTGTATTGAGATGACAGCTGTAATCGTACCCAAGCTATGTGAAATAGTAAATTACGATACAAGTGCGAAAAGTAGGAAATTCATTCCTTCGGTCGTGTTTTAATTTCGTTGCGAATTACCTTCTCGCACGTGTATTGTACAACGTTTTACAGTACATATGGCCCTTTAAATTTTCAACTTACGCAAGTGCTAGTTACCCCACTTGGTCTAAGACCTAGCTACGGAAATAGGTTTGCAATTTATAGAGCAACGAAACCCCTTTAGTTAGTGTGCCATACTAACATTATTAATTAATCCGGGCGCCTGGCAGCTGTTCAGCGGTGTTCTCTCCGTCTAACTAGGGCGGTAAATTAGCAACATATGTACTGTAATAGTACATTACGATACAAGTGCGAATTACCTTTTCGCACGTGTATTGTAGTACAACGTTTTACAGTACATATGGCTCTTTTAATTCTTGACATAGGCACGTATTGTCCTTAATCCCGCCCTAGGGCGGTAAAGTAGCACCATATGTACTGTAAAATACTATACTTTGTAAATAGTAAATAGATTGTGCAGCAGTGATAACAAAGCCTAAAGTTACAACACAAACCACTGACACTGACAGTTGACTTTATTTTTATTTTTTTTATTTATTATGAGCATTGGCAACTAGGGCATCAGCTCAAACACAAAACAAAAATAATTACAATGCATAGCTTATACCTAAAATCTAACTACTAATACACAATACAATATGATATGAATTTAAAAGTTACATTAGACATAAACTTAAAACACAAAAATGCACAAAAATAATTACAATGCACAGCTTGTACCTAAAATCTAACAACTAATTACAAAATACAATGTGATAATATGAATCTAAAAGTTACATTAGACATAAACTTTATGGTTATTTCAATCACTTATAAAATATTTACAAACTGCCAATAGTGTGAAGAACAAATTCATAGATTACAGGATATAATTGTTTATATTTCAAAAGGCCCTGTACGGACTTTGGCAGAACTTGCAAACCTGTATCCATACACATGGCAACAAACAATAGCCTTTGTAAATTAAATGCAGGACAATGGAAAAAAATATGATTGAGATCACATACATTAAAATTACAATGAGCACAAACAGCAGAATCACTTAGCTCTAATCTAAAGAGATGTGCAGGAAAACGAGCATGACCAATACGCAATCTACACATAGTTGTAATAAATGCTCTTTCTACATATTTTCTTTGGTATTCAAATCACGACTTGGTGCTAGGTGCTGGGACTATTTCAGCTAGCCATTTCCCTTTGACTTCTTTGGATTTAGACCACGCGTTGTTCCACCGTCTAACCGTAAGTTCTTTTACAAAAGGCACTAAATCAGACTGATGTACTTTTAAATCACAAACTTGGATATTTTCTGTGGATTTGGCTAGCTTGTCTACAAGTTCGTTACCAAAAATTCCTGAATGTCCCGGAACCCAGCAAAATTCAACAGTAATATTTCTATATAATAAAGAACTTAAACAACTTCTTAACTTATAAATTAAGTAATTTACAGATGCACTCACACATTAATTTTTAAGTGCTTGTAAAGCGCTCATGGAATCAGATAGAATTAAAAACTTATTCTCAGTTATATAATTATCATGAATATGTTCTAAAGCGTAAATTATGCCTAATACTTCAGCTGAAAATATTGAAAAGTAACTACTACATTCGAAAACTTTTCCTATGTTCAAAAAAGAGTCGAAAAATGCAAAACTGGTCCTATCTTTAGTTTTAGAGCCGTCAGTATATAATTTAACAAAATCAGTCTTATCATCAAGATACTCCAAAAAGTCATATTTCGATTCAAATTTAACCAGTTCGACAACCACGTCTCGCATAATATCATTGTATTCATGTTCAAAACAGGGAAGCAAATTAGACCAATGCACTATATCTTGAAATTCAAAGTTTAAATAAATTATAACATCTTTTATGGAAGAAGAATTGGGATACGGTATTAAATTATAATTTGGAATATTTACATTATTTAAGTATCTACAAGTAACTTCGTTATCACGACTAACTAACTTAAGGACATACTTGTCAGTGATATAACATCTGCGTACAAATAAAGGAACAATGCCAGCCTCTATTTCCAAAGAATTAATTGGAGATGACATCATAGCTCCAGTAATAATTCGTAGCGCCCTATTTTGGAGAATATCTAGCTTCCTTAAAAGATGGGTATTCGCATCAGCAAAAAACATACAACCATAGTCGAAATGACTTCTAATTGTAGCAATATATATCGTTTTAAGGACCTTAGGGTCTGCTCCCCATTTTACTCCAGTTAACGACTTCAATATGTTTAAACCCAGTTCGGCTCTTTTAGAAATTGTATCAATATGAGTTTTCCAAGAAAGATCATAATCAAGAAATAGGCCAACGTATTTGACAAAAGACTGAGCAGGAATAACGTTAGAATTGTATAAAACTTGAGGATAATGTAAGCCATTTTGAGAAAAAAGAATTACAGAACTTTTGGAAACATTAACCTCGAGTTTTAGGGAATTAGTTAATATGCTATGAATATTACGCAGACAACTGTTCATAATAGATTCACCAATTTTTATTTCTTTACAATTTACATATAAAACCAAATCATCAGCGTAAAATAAGTGCTTAACAGAAGACGAAATTTGTTTCATGAAACAAACCAAACTTAGAATGAATATAAGAGGAGATAATACAGAACCTTGAGGAGTACCCTTTGTAGAAACTTTAGAACCAATTAACGTAGATCTAACTTTAAGACTTAGATAACGATTGTTAAGAAAATTGAATAACCAACGTAAAATATGACCAGGAAACCCTAATAAAGATAAACTTTTAACAAGGTATGAGTGATCTATGTTATCAAACGCCCCTTTAATGTCTAAAAAAACCGCCAAAGTATATTGATTAGAACGAAAACTATTCTTAATATCCCCAATCAAGCAACTTAAGTTATCTATTGTGCTTTTACCTTTCCGAAAACCATATTGAGTACTTGGAATGACTTTGCTATTTTCTGTAAACCACTCAAGCCTATTTTTTAACATGGTTTCAAAAACTTTCGCAAAGCAAGATGTTAAGGAAATAGGCCTATATGACTCAACACAATTTGAATCCTTATAGGGAGTTGACTTTACCTGTCTAACATGGCGAAATCGACCATAGAATATAGCATTCTATAGCATTCTCATTAGAATGACTGTGTCAGTGTTGCCGTTGTAAAAAAACTACCCGGTAAATGGGGAATGAAAAATTTGTACTAAATTTGTACGCGGGGACTTGCGAGGATAAGAAGGAAAGCAGAAGCATATTAATGTTAATTAATGTTTCCCTCGTAGCATAATGAGCAGCATATACATAGTAGGTACAGCTAAGTTTGTCTTGTCTGGAAATCCAATTACATGCCAAATATTAAAATTAAATGGACTAAAAGTAAAGCTATAAATTAAAAAGTAGGTACTAATTAAATACCAATACATTTAATTTAGTAAACTTTTCCTGTAGGGACAGTAGGGTTACCAGGTACAACATTTTACAGTACATATAGTGCTGTTTTCCCGCACTAGTGCGTAAAGCGCGCTTTCCGTGCGTATGTCAAAAGTTTAAAGGGCCATATGTACTTACTGTAAAACGTTGTACGATATACGTGCGAATAGGTAATTCGCATCTCGTGTCGATTTCCTCTTTTCCGCACTTGTATCGTAAATAACTATTCTTGGCGTATCAGGAGCATTATTTTATGTTTATGTGACAAATCTGATAATGATAATCATATAAAAATTAAAGATCTGGCTTAATTACTGCCCTTTAAGTGCTGCAAGATTTAAACATAAAGTTTTCTTGAATCTATAAAAAATTCGTTGCAATTTTTATGTAAGTTAATGGATTGAACAATACATTAACACTAAATATGCAATTTCCTCCGCTGTTTGATATCAGAAATTTTGTTAAATTATTCAAAAAATATTACTAGAGTCAGACCAAGAATAGTCTGCAGCGGATTTGATAGCCCACGCACTGCAAGTGTTATTTTAAACGTCAAACTTCTATGAAATTATGACGTATAAATGACACTTGCACTGCGTGGGCTATCAAATCCGCTGGTTTTTTTTGGTCCGACTCTAAGGGTCTAACATAATGTTTGCTGGTAACCATATTTAAGAGTGTCCTCTGAAATAAATTAACTGGACTTTGCCGCTACCAACCATGTAACAATTATTTAATTACTCCGTGTTATTTATTTAAGACGCATTGCGGTTCTCTTGCTTTAAATAAGTGCACGAGGTTAAGGAAATTATTTTCCTTTCCCTGTACTGTGCGCGTTGGAGGGTCTGCCATCTTGTGGGCTGAATCGAAAACATACTGCCCGATTCGAACTTATTTATTCATTTATTAACATAAAAATATACAGCTTATGCAAGTACATTGTCCCACAAAACAGTTTACACGGTTTGACTGTGGGATCGTGTAGTCTCTACTCTCTTATATTACAAAATAGTTTACATCTATCATTATTATAATGCTCAACAATTACTATACGCGATTTACGAGGTAACTACGCAGCTTTTTACCAAATTTTACTTTACTTTATTGGCTTCCCGTCTGATGTCAGAGGGCAGGCTGTTGAGTATGTAGGGAAGGCGTTTATGAAGACATCTATCGCCGTAGTAATTATAGTAACCCTCGGCACAACAAACTTTAAGATACATCAATTAATAGATCTAGAAAAGATATGTATTAGATGTGTCAGATCAAAAGTGACGTGTTTGTTTGAAGATACGTCACATTTGACACTGTCATATCCTCATATCCGCATATATTACCAGGCCGATAAACTGTATATTGACACTTCACCACAAAGCAAACCGCCCTCTACAGTTCACGTTCGTTTTCTTATGCATTGTAGGAATAGCAGGTGTCGCAGAAAACAAACCCGGACTGGAACCTCAGGTGGCATGAGCTTTTTCTGCCAAAAATGTGGGAGGTCGTACCGCTCACGCATCGACCTCCACAGACAGTCGCCAAACCCATTAATCGTCTGCAATAGACGCAAAGGCCTGTGATGATCACTACACCTTATAAAACAAAGTCCCCCACCGCGTATCTGTTTATGTGTTTGTATGTTTGTTCGCGATAAACTAAAAAACTACTGAACGGATTTTCATGCGGTCTTCACCTATCAATAGAGTAATTCTTGAGGAAGGTTTAGGTGTATAATTTGTTAACCCGTGCGAAGCCGGGGCGGGTCTCTAGTACAACATTATAAGTACCTAGACTGCTTCTCAATACCACAACCCAGTTGTAACTAGTTTATTTTTCAAGCGAAACGGAATTTTCCACAGCAAAGGAATGAAACAACTCCCAACCCTTTTAACTGGGGAATGCAATTCGCGAAGTTGCAATAGTTTTTCGTGTCCGTTCAGAATTTTCCCACGTAGCTGTAGCGCCGGGCCCGCAGATGGTGGCTAATAACATTTTGTTGATAACACGCGGTGTGACAGAGATGCGAGAGATATAAACAGAGGGCTGTTATAACCTACCCTCTGCCTACGCTGGGACAACCATATGTTAGCCCGGTGGACGTCCATGCATGTTGTCAAACACTGCTGACGATATGTTGCGCTTATTATTATTATTTTTTATTAGTTGTAATGCTATAGTTACATAATTAATAATTCGTTTTTAAGATTTACTAACAAAATTGTATGGGCCCTGCTTGAAATATGTGCTTTATTATTATTATAACCCACGAACATACTGTACTTAAGTTGTAGACCTCGTGAATCATAAACTTGAAAAATTTCCAAAAACTGAACCGACGAAGAAATCCATTTTAATTATTGAACCTGCTCACAAAATTTTATGACAATCATTTGAGAAATGCGAGCTTTAGAGGAGAACATCCGGATATACGAAAGCATGTTTGTCTAAGGTGAAACGGAGGCCTTCGCTTTAATTCTTCGGAGGTCAATATATATAAAAAAACCGCTCAACCCCCCTCCGCTAAGTCCGTACCATGCGATAAGGAACTTCGTTGAAACAATTTTTTATACAGTTTGTTCCATTGCTTCGGGGTTACATAACACAATATTAAATATAAAGCGAATAGTATTACAAGCAAATTATTTTCTTCTTTTACCCATTTTAGGTTATACGTGGGCCATACTGAAAATTTCTGGATTCTGATATATGAGAAGACTTATTTTTCTAAGTGGCCAGTCCAGGAATTTTCAGTATGCCCTAAGTACATGTTGTCCACTAAAAATCGTTTCAACAACTCTATATCAGATCCGCCCACTGGCATCGCGTAGGGGTTGAGGCGGCGTATAAGGGCTGCCGCGGCGCGGCGGCCGGCACTCGCGTCTCCGCTCGCCTCCCGACCGCACGGGGCGCCAGGGTGACAACCCTAGCCCTTCCACCGCGCGCGTACGTATCCTATTCGAACATAAAGTTACATTCAAAATTTTACCAATACTGTCTCCGTCTCCGAAGTTCTAAGTAAGTGCTAGTGTAGTGGCAAAGGAGAACGTGGATTTGGTAATGTGCTTTTTTTTAATGTGTGTACGTGTGTTTAATTCGGTTTGTACGTGATATGTAAACAGGGATTTTGTATTCAAATTGGAACCGATTTGTCTGCGAGCGCTGGGTTTTTGTAAAGCCTCAGATAACTAGTTTTAATATTCATAGATACGTTATATGGGTATGTGTTATTGCTTGTGTTACGGTCTACATAGGGTTGGCAATAATTCAATTAAAATTGAATAAAAATAAATGAAAACACATCTAACTAAACTAAAACATTGACATATATCTAAGGACGGGCCTTACGGGCAATAAGAATGGGGCCGGTACAGTGGTGTCACGCACACCAATTCGAGCCAATCGTGCAGTCTAACGCCACAACGCAATTGGTTGATGAGTTCGCATCACGCGCGCGATTGGTCGCAACTAGTTGCGTTAGACTGCACGATTGGCTCGAATTCGTGAGTGACACCGGTGAACTAACACCATTCTTAGTGCCCGTAAGGCCCGTCCTAGTAGAAAAAAAGTGAAAAGTTTTCTTAAACCGTAAGCCACAAGACCTTGAATTCTGAAAATAGGTAGGGGAAGCTGTTCTACCTCGGACAGTTTTTTCTTTTGTGAATTTTAGAAAAAAAATTAAAGGCTGCAGAATTATTGTTTATCCGAATATTATAAGATACATTTATAAACTATCTAATACGATATAAAATTTAAAGATTAGTTTATTTATTTTGATATGAAAAGTGTCCAAGGAACAACACTCCTGATGTACCTTGGTCATTTCCCGTTGTACCTCGGACATGATAATTTTATTTAATAAATTTATAATATAATTATAGAAATAATATTTATATATGAGATCACAGATATTTTTAGCATATTTACGCCATTGAATAGATTTTTCTAGTACAATTTCCTTAGAAAAATATTCTTTGCAATGGTCATTTTTTATTTTTGCCTAATACATTTTAAGCATTATTTCTAAGATCGATTGCTAGAAATACGGCAAATATGAAACATTAAGTTTAAAAAATATATTTACAGTAGTAGCAAGTACGGACCAAGGTACAACATATTTTCGGTGTCCGAGGTACAACAAAGCAACTTTTTGGACATGTAAGCTTCGTAATAGCACTTTCAATTGAGATTAGGCTGAAATGATCCTACCATCGAGTAGCTAATTAACTTAACTTTAACTTATTGTATTAAGTTTTATTATCTATTAGCAAAATATGAAATAATCATCTTTGACGTAAAGTTCGAAATACTTACTTTTCATAACACAATTTATATTTTAATTTTTTTCTTCAGTTACCGGCCGCTCTTAAGTTTGGTTGATAGCTTGTTTTTTATACTTAATAATAACGTTTAAAATAATATAAATGAAATATTTCAATAACCGTGGCAATGTGGAAATATTGCCATTTGTTCGAGGTAGATATGAGCGCCGATAGGCATTTAGCCGGCGGCGGCGCGCCGGTCAAAATCGGTCGGTGGCGGCGGCGAATCGGCGGCGTGGCCTTGAAACACCTTTGATTAATGAAAAAATAATTAAAACCAAAATTTTACCGAATTTACACATTTTTACTGTAAGAAAGTTATAAAATAAGTGCATTTTTGAATTGCAAGCAAAATTTATTGAATAAAGGTACGAAAAAAGTTTTATATCGTATAAACGGTATCGAGCGGCATCAGAGGCGGTCTTAATCTTGGCGAGGCCCTGGCCGGAAGATCTTTGCGAGGCCCTTATCTATTGTGCTAAGGGGTCATCCATTAATTACGTCACACGAATTTCTAGGTTTTTTTACCCCTCCCCCCTCCTTGTCACACTTGGTCAAATTTGGCAAGCCCCTCCCCCCTAGTGTGACGTCACATTTCTTCAACGAAATCGGCAAATATTTATTTAATATTTTATCAAAATATTTTTGACAAAAGAAATATTAGTAATTTTATAACCCAAACTGATTAAGAAATAAAATTAAACGAATAAAAAAGATTCTCGTTTCAAAAACTTGTTATTTAAATGTATATTAGCGTATAAAATAATTTAAATAAATTTTCGATTACTGATGAAGTTAAAGTGACGTCACAAAGTTTGTGACTCCTCCTCCCCCTTGTCACACATGTCACATTTTGTTGACCCCCTCCCTCCCCCTAAACGTGTGATGTAATAAATGGATGACCCCTAAGTAAAAAGTAGCGGATTGACTGTATCAGGAAACATCTGGTCGACTGTCCAAAGAGCCGAAGTGAGGAAAATCAAGCTCCGTTATTAACCAATATCGACCCAACAAACCGGTTTATGTCAAAAAGTGAGGCCCAAGGCCGAGCTCCACCTAACACCGAAGACCAGATTCGGACGCCTTTCCATCCGAGGCCAGAGGCTGAGCTGCAGGTAAGCATACAGCTTAGAATCGAACGCCAAGTGTGAGCTTGGCTGACGGCCGAATGCGCGGAGTGCCGATTACGGCGCGCTTCTGTGCGAGGACGAAGGCCAAGCTGCAAGAGGGCAGAGCTTGGAATTGGTCCAGTGTAAGCAAGACCGAAGGCCGATAAAGACCGTGGCCACAGTGTTAAAGACCTCTGGGGCTCTCCTGTACCTGCATTCGTGGGAGGCCAAAGGCCGTGCTGCAGTGGAGCTCTAAGATTGGAGAAGAACCAAGCATTTTAAAGGCGAGGCCAAAAGTTACGCTCCAAACAGCGATTCTATGCGAGCGATGCGAGGCCAAAGATTGGTCTGCGAGAGAGCAAAGCTTGAAATTTGAACAATGGCCAAGCTTAAAATGAGACCTGATTCCGTTTCCGATGCCTTCCGTGCAAAGCCAACGGCCGGACCTTTGGGCGTGAAAACGCTTAATATCTGAAATTAACCCCCTTTTACACCTTTTTAAGACATTTAAACCATGCTTGCAATAATTGAATTCGCGGTGAATGACGGATGAGCTAGCCAGCTGGCAAAATTAGTCATTTCGTTGCTCTAACACTAGTAGCGCGGTTACCAAACAGAAAAGTTTGAATTTACCATCGATATTTTAGAATGATATGGTCCTAAAATACCTTTTGAATGTCTATAAGCTATTCAGACTGGCGCCGTTAAAGATCTAAACTAGATAAAATATATATTATATGATTCTGAAAGTAGTAGTATCTAACAAGGTCACGCCGATGCCACGCCGATAGCGCAGCGTCGGCGGCGGCGGCGCGTAAATTTTGTCGGCGGCGGCGGCGCGCCGGCGCGGCGCTCATATCTAGTTCGAGGTAAAACCATGTCCAAGGTACAACAGTTTCCCCTACTCAAGAAATCAACGGGAAGCACGAAATATGTCAAGATCTAAATAATTCAAAGGACTCGGGATAAATTAAACCACGGAAAGAGAAATATACCGACGGTATTACTTTTACCCTACAGCGGTATTTATTGACATTCCAATTTAAAACTTAATTAAACATCGGGCTTCTAGATATTTTGGGATGGTGTGATACCGGTGCCGATACTGATCCGGGTATTTACACCCGTCCCAGTTTCTGACGAATTGTTTGAAATATTGTGGGATTTGTCGTAATCATTTGTTGGTTTCCCTGTTGGTTCAATTAGCTAAATTAATATGTAGGCTTTTATTAGATCAATCAAAAGTAGCAAACAGTAATACAGGGTCGCCCAAAAGTATGTTGTCAAAGAATTTCTACTGATGCATATTGTTGATAATTTTCATAAACCTGTACGTTTGTGTATTAAAGCTGTAGGATGTTTTAAAGATAGTGTAATTTTTTTTTTGATAAATAATTGTAGTTTTTTCAAAAATTTTGTCAACGTATTTTAGTGCCACTCTGTATATTCTACAGCCTAAGATTAAATTTAGCAGACCGGTACAATCCATTCATTTAAATTCTTAGGCCATAAATATTCCTGACGACTTTAATAATTGTCGTTGTGAAAAGTTACCAAGTGACCCGGATCCGGATTCTAATTTGCTGTCTGCAAAGTTGTTGTTGTTGTAAAGAAGCTCCCGCTAAACTAAAGCCATAACTCTCCTAAGAATAACACTTACAGCTATATTTATTGAAAAATATGTACCCCAAATTAGAGTACATATTTTTCAAAAATAAACTATATCTGTTTTTACAAGGATCTCATTGTATATTACCTACTAATTTATCTGAATTTACCGCATTTACATAGGTCTGTTACAAATGGGATGACATAAATTTGATGTCCCAGCAATCCGTTATATGTTTCCGCGTTTTACAAATGTATACTTTTTCTGCTGAGTAGGTACAGCCACCTGCAATGATATGTTACTCTTTGAAAGCCGCAAAAATATGTGACACGCTCTTATTATTGCTCTACTTGTGTCGGATATTATTACGGCCTTCGTCGTGTAACATATTATTGCAGGTGACTGTACCAACCAGAAATACTTTTCATAATGTGACGGACGTCTTTAAGGAGATGGTAAAAACATACGTCACTTTGCATTTATTATTTGGCTTTTATCGCCAACGAACCCTTGGTGTAGGCGATAAATGCCAGACTAGGCCTGTAGGATACAGTTTGAATGTATCCCCATTGCTTAGCGAAGCTTAACCAGGAACCTCTAAAACTCACTTAATATTATGTCAAAAAATATCTTTCTTCAAATATTCACTTATGAAACTATCACCTGTTTTCGCAAAGAAAAAATGTCACAAAAATAGACGGCGTAAGAAACTTGGTGAAGTATTTTCATAAGAGGTACCAGCGAGTATGTCCAAGTTCATAGAAAACACTACCTTTTGATAATTCGTTCACGTATATCTCGAGTGCGAGAAGGCACGTGTCTCTGCAAGCGCCTACTTATTGTGGTTTCCAATACTTAGTCAAGATCACAGGAAATCATTGCATGCGGGCTGGGTAAGAACGAATTGTAAAGATCATTGTGGGAGCCTTCGGGGCCTTACGGGCAATAAGAATGGGGCCAGTACAGCGGTCTCACGCACACGAATTCGAGCCAAACGTGCAGTCTAACGCCACAAAGCGATTGGTTGCTGCGTTCGCATCACGCGCGCGATTGGTCGCAACTATTTAGTTGCGTTAGACTGCACGATTGGCTCGAATTCGTGAGTAACACCGCTGAACTAGCACCATTCTTAGTGCCAGTAAGGCCCGTCCCTAGATATATGTCAATGTGTGAGATTCCTTCTGCCTTAGACGTTTTTCAGCTGATATGATGATCACATAAGCCCGTTTCATCTATCTATCTATACATATAATAAAGCTGAAGAGGGTCGAAAGTCTGTACATGGAAGATATTTGAAAAAAAGTTGGCTGGGGATACTTAGAATTGCTAACAGAACACGTTCCAACAGTTTTTAGAATTTTTGTCTGTTTGTCTGTTTATCTGTTTATCTGTTTGTCTGTTTATTTGAACGCGCATCACGTGAAAACGGCTGAACGGATTTTGATGAAAACTTTACTAATCTGTCGAGAAAATTCCCGGCCAGGTTATAGGCTATAAAAATTCAACCCCTAAAAGGGGGGGTAGCCACAACACTCGATTGACTTAAGTTTGCCCCTGAATCGTATGGCGCTACTTAGGAACGAGGGGCAAACTTTTTTCAAAAATGTGCTAACAAGTACCTTGGTAAACTAACAGATGGCGCTGAATTTAATACGATGTGACATAAATAAGCCACCGAGGAAGGATTTTGCCAAATTAACTCTAAGTTTAGAAGACCCCTCTTCTAAAATTTCATTCAATCGTACGATATCAACAAATTTAATTGAATAATTGTGTTGATTTAATAATACAACAAAATTAAACGACAGTAAATTAATTGCCCCTCATTGCACAGTGCCATCTTTTGGGGAGCTGAGTAAACATTAAGTAACCAAGAAAACTAAAAATGAGTTTACATAGTTACGTAGTAGTGGTAAAATAAACACACATATCAACACGCGTATACATAAAATTATTTATTTACGCCGTCATGAATTATACCTAATCGTAATTATATCGCATCCATATCAAAGCCATATTCATACGTATCGCCTCCTTAAGCACTTAATAATGGCCACGAAGGTGGGTACTTAAGATGTTTATGATAAAGGTGACATTTGGGTGGCGACTGCAGCAGCATTAGGTACTCTGTTGCAACGTTACTGCTGCGGCACTGTCAATTTTCGTGATAAAATGCTGTGACTGATTTCCACACTAAAAGTAAAATGTACAACTGTGTATCAAATTGCGTTTTTTTATATCGAAAAATTGTCGCGCTCGCTTCGCTCGCGTTTTCAATAACTTTTTAAGATATGATAAAGGTGACATTCGGGTGGCGACTGCAGCAGCATTAGGTACTCTGTTGCAACGTTACTGCTGCGGCACTGTTAAATTTCGTGATAAAATGATGTGACTGATTTCCATACTAAAAGTAAAAATGTACAACTGTCTATCAAAATGCGTTTTTTATATCGAAAAATTTTCGCGCTCGCTTCGATCGCATTTTAAATAACTTTCTAACATATGATAAAGGTGACATTCAATTTTCGTGATATAATGATGTGACTGATTTCCATACTAAAAGTAAAAATGTACAACTGTCTATTAAAATGCGTTTTTTACACCGAAAAATTTTCGCGCTCGCTTCGCTCGCGTTTTCAATAACTTTCTAACATATGATAAAGGTGACATTCAATTTTCGTGATATAATGATGTGACTGATTTCCACACTAAAAGTAAAAATGTACAACTGTCTATAGAATTGCGTTTTTTTATATCGAAAAATTGTCGCGCTCGCTTCGCTCGCGTTTTCAATAACTTTCTTAGATATGATAAAGGTGACATTCGGGTGGCGACTGCAGCAGCATTAGGTACTCTGTTGCAACGTTACTGCTGCGGCACTGTTAATTTTCGTGATAAAATTATGTGACTGATTTCCACACTAAAAGTAAAAATGTACAACTGTCTATCAAATTGCGTTTTAGTATCGAAAAATTGTCGCGCTCGCTTCGCTCGCGTTTTCAATAACTTTTTAAGATATGATAAAGGTGACATTCGGGTGGCGACTGCAGCAGCATTAGGTACTCTGTTGCAACGTTACTGCTGCCGCACTGTCAATTTTCGTGATAAAATGATGTGACTGATTTCCACACTAAAAGTAAAAATGTACAACTGTCTATCAAAATGCGTTTTTTATATCGAAACATTTTCGCGCTCGCTTCGCTCGCGTTTTAATTAACTTTCTAACATATGATAAAGGTGACATTCAATTTTCGTGATATAATGATGTGACTGATTTCCATACTAAAAGTAAAAATGTACAACTGTCTATCAAAATGCGTTTTTTACACTGAAAAATTTTCGCGCTCGCTTCGCTCGCGTTTTCAATAACTTTCTAACATATGATAAAGGTGACATTCAATTTTCGTGATATAATGATGTGACTGATTTCCACACTAAAAGTAAAAATGTACAACTGTCTATAGAATTGCGTTTTTTTATATCGAATAATTGTCGCGCTCGCTTCGCTCGCGTTTTCAATAACTTTCTAAGATATGATAAAGGTGACATTCGGGTGGCGACTGCAGCAGCATTAGGTACTCTGTTGCAACGTTACTGCTGCGGCACTGTTAATTTTCGTGATAAAATGATGTGACTGATTTCCACACTAAAAGTAAAAATGTACAACTGTCTATAGAATTGCGTTTTTTTATATCGAAAAATTGTCGCGCTCGCTTCGCTCGCGTTTTCAATAACTTTCTAAGATATGATAAAGGTGACATTCGGGTGGCGACTGCAGCAGCATTAGGTAAATAGGTAGATAAAAGTAATAATAATAATAATAGCATTAGGTACTCTGTTGCAACGTTACTGCTGCGGCACTGTCAATTTTCGTGATAAAATGATGTTACTGATTTCCATACTAAAAGTAAAAATGTACAACTGTCTATCAAAATGCGTTTTTTATATCGAAATATTTTCGCGCTAACTTCGCTCGCGTTTTAAATAACTTTCTAACATATGATAAAGGTGACATTCAATTTTCGTGATATAATGATGTGGCTGATTTCCGTACTAAAAGTAAAAATGTACAACTGTCTATCAAATTGCGTTTTTTTATATCGAAAAATTTTCGCGCTCGCTTCGCTCGCGTCGCATATACCTTACTGTATCGTCCGATATTCACCTACTACTCTGTCATTTAAATCCTTAGAGAATATAACCAACGGAGACGCCATGTCTAGAATTTTCAGTACAAAATAGTCTGGTGTTTTTTGCGGGGGAGGGGCACATCAAATGTGTACCTACGTAACGTAAACATAGCCATGTCAGATAAACGTCGGTTGACCATTGGCCGCCTATTTTCGACAGAGGGGAACGCCTTTTACGACCACTCTCTAAGTTTAAATCACGTGTAAAATTTGAATAAGAGCGAATAAAACTATTGATTTTGGAGTGTAGTTTTATTTAGTGGTACCTAATGGTAAAATATTTTATCTGTACTTCAGTCCTCTAGCATATCCATATGTCAACTTTACTTCAAGTTCCGCCTCCAGGGGAGAGGGAGAGAAATAAGGATTAGAAATTAGCCGCTTACTGACACAGACCGAATTACACGCGGCCGGAGCCGCGGGCACAGCTAGTATTGAATATACTCGTATTTGACGTTAGACTTTACTACCAAGTAACGCAAGGGTTTGTGTTATAGGGGCCACATAAAACGAACGGCGTCGCAATTGTCTTCGACGTATTTTTACGGACTTATTTTTACGGGTTTATGACGAAGGTTTTTGAACTCTTTATTTATTTATTTATTTGTTAGCCTGTTGTGTCCCACTGCTGGGCAATAAGTTTTGAACTCTTATTCTTACAAAAAAGTTATGATGTTTTTTGAACTTGGACATGACAAATAAAGGATGACTCACGTTAGAGCAGGCCGTGTCCGGTCCTGAGCTTCCGGCGCATCGTTTTCCATGGAAAGCGTCACGTGATTGCCTGTCCGGACACGGCCCAGTGAGTCATCCTTAAAGCGATATGGACTTGAAGATCTTTTAACGATTATATGACTTTCAAACTGAATGTTATATCGAACCAACTGGTTTTAGGGATTTAAATATGTTAGCTGGTGCAACTCAGCTGAAACGTCGGAATTAAAGGTAAAAACAATGAAATTATATCGCGGTAGACCCGTTTGTGTAATTAAATATTTAAATATGTTATTATTTTCCTAACAAACAAGGCAATTAGAACCCACACATTCGTTCATCCGTAAACCAATAGGGGCAATAGATAACTCAATAACAGAGCTGAGTAATTAGTGTCTAATCAAGCGAGCTTCAAAAGGCGATCAATGCTGAGATTATTGTACACACTCACTGATTACGGTCATGTTCATTTATCAATTGAACTGAGTAGTACCTACTCTATTTGAATTTGTGACTTCTTCTTTTATTTAATAAATGGCTTCCATAAACTTTATTTATATCTCCTTTTATTTCACGGACCTATAAATCCCGGTCTTTTGATAGGCTTACGTACGGATATAGATCGAACACGTAGAGGCCCTTTGCAGAACTTTAATGTCATGTAGAACGCCTGCTGGAACCCGTTCACAGGCGCAACCATAGACACATATGAACCGGTCCCAGCACGCATTGGGACTATTATAGAAAAAGTGAACAATAGGTATACCGGTCTACGGATAAACTTAAACTTTATTATTATTATCAATAACAACACTTCGTTGGTTATTTCAATACACTGTCCTTTAATCTAAAACTTTGAAAGCCTTTAACAGAACAGCTTTTAAAGACATTTCATGTTTTGATCACTGTTAGTAGTCGAATAAACTTGCAAGACTTTACGTAACAGTTACTCAGTTAAAAATAATGTCAATACGGCTTATAAAGAGGCATCGTCGTGAAGTATTAAAATGCCCGAAGAGCCCAGGTTACCTAGGTAACCTTAATTTCTCATCGCCCCAGTATCAAGTTTATTACTCGGGTAATTCCAGCCTGACGCTGTGCTGAGCTTAATGAAATAATTGCTACCTGTTTTTTAGGGTTCAATATGTAAAATATACAGACTCAGAAAAATTCAGATTGTCTAAACTGTTCTCTTTGTATTTATAAACTTGAACCGAATTTCCGGTTACGTATGGATAAAAAAAATGAGCTAAAACTGTTTCACCAATTTGCTTGAAATTTTTTCAATTGTTTTATCAATTTATTCGTATAAAATAAAACTAAATTATACTAAAAACTAAAACTAAATAACATTAAAATACCTACATCTAGAAAATGCATAAATTTATAAATTTTTCGTCAGGTAAATTAAAAATACATTTAGAGCCTTCTTTGTCTTAGGTGGAATAAGATTCAATATTCTTTTTTATAAATAAAATAAAAATAAATCAATATTATAGAACAATTTAATCAAAATACCGTGATTTAATTTAATCAGCAAAATACCGTGTTTTTAGGGTTCCGTACCCAAAGGGTAAAACGGGACCCTATTACTAAGACTTCGCTGTCCGTCCGTCCGTCCGTCCGTCCGTCCGTCCGTCTGTCACCAGGCTGTATCTCACGAACCGTGATAGCTAGACAGTTGAAATTTTCACAGATGATGTATTTCTGTTGCCGCTATAACAACAAATACTAAAAACAGAATAAAATAAAGATTTAAATGGGGCTCCCATACAACAAACGTGATTTTTTACCAAAGTTAAGCAACGTCGGGAGTGGTCAGTACTTGGATGGGTGACCGTTTTTTTTTTTGCTTTTTTTTCGTTTTTTTTTGCATTATGGTACGGAACCCTTCGTGCGCGAGTCCGACTCGCACTTGCCCGGTTTTTCAGACTATATTTCTATATAACTCCAGCGGGAAACAAACGTACGATCCACATGATGGTAAGCGGACACAATCCCTTATGGATCCCTGGCAAATTCAGCCGCTTAGGTATATCATGATTTGTCACTAATGTATAGGTAATACGAGTTAAAACATAACTTTTTTAAGAGAATTTAAGTAGTCCCTAGAAAACAAGGCAAATACTTTTTTTATTTAATACACAAAAGTATACTTATTGACAGAGTTAAGCAACAAGCGGTCTTATCGCTACTGAGCGATCTGTTCTTGTCGCTGGGACCTGATTTCTCATTCCAGACCAGTCTCAGTTAATAAATCTTACTAGATTTCTCCCTTAGAACTTGCTCGGAATTTTAAGCTTGTAATATGATAAATGAGTCGTTAAAGGATACATTAAGTGCAGAGATATCTAACCCCTCTTGCATACAAGTTCATATGCACGGTTTGCACGGCAAATAAAATATTGCTTGGCCTTTACCTACACTGTAAATGTATTTAAAGGCAATAATAATACAAAAATCTGCCAAGAGCACGTCGGGCCATGCTCAGTGTAGGGTTCCGTAGTTACCATTCTGTCAGAATAGGCTAAACGGGGGCTTTTAGTTAAGTATCATGTACAATTGTACATTATGCTTAAAAGAATACCTTTGCAGCGCTTTGTACGCCTTTTTACTAAGAAGAGAAGAATTTTTACGATTTTTTCCATATATTTTGGACCCATGGTTCAAAAGTTAGAGGGGGGAAAAGTTGGAGCAAACATATTTTTTTTTCAGAGCGATTATATCTGAAAATATTTACTTTATAAAAAAAATTGTTCAGATCTAATTCAAAACCTCTCTTAACGATCAGAGTAGGTACCAAAGAATATAATACTCACTAGTAGGTACACCTCATGAATAGGTACTTAACTCCTCAGTCTCAAAACCAAATTCGACTGAAACGTATTGCCAGCATTGAACTAAATACAACAGATACAGATACAGACTATCGGCTCGATTCGGAAAATGAATAAGATTTCTACTAGACTTCAACAAGTTACGATACGGATAATTTAAAGGTATTTGTAAGATAGATATTATGTCAAATTTGACGTTTCCGCGATTCTGGAGGTCCTCTTGAACGATTTCGACAAGTTATTACTTAGATATCCAAGTCACATCTAGTCGATATCTAATGTAGATCATAATCATAATCATAATACTTTATTGCGACCATGGTAATATAGATGGTGATCTAGTTGATCTCTAAAACGTCTCAAGATCTTGTGATTATCTCGAAATCCGAATAGGCCTGTATATCATGACAAATACGAACGTTTCCGAGAAAATACGATGGGAAACAATTATGCACTACATCTTTACCGTTCAGTTATGTTTCTTTCTTTTTTCTTCCAATCAAAAGCATTCTTGAGCGAGTTCGTTCGTTATTTTATTTAGCGAGTTTCGCATTTGCATTGTTCGATAAATACTGCCTGATTCGAACTTACGATACGTTTATTTAAGCGTATGGCGTATTAATATTGTAGGCAATATAATCATGCTCAGCCAATCGATCGCATCAGGCCCCAATTTCACCACGGTGACAGGTGCGACAATTGTAAAACATCACTGTTGCTGACGTCACAGGCATCCATGGGCCACGGTTACCGCTTACCATCGGGCGGGCCGTATTCCTGTTTGCCACCATCATTGTATTATTACAAAAAACTTTATTATATCGGAAAAAAACTGATATTTCTCTTGCTAAGTTTATGACAACAGTGATTTTACAATTGTCGCACCTGTCACGGATGTGAAATTGGGGCCAGGTGTCAGATTGGTTTACGATACGTCAATTAATAGATCTAGAAACGCTATGGATTAGATGTGTCAGTGTCAAAAGTGACGTTTTTGTTTGAAGAAACGTCACATTAAATGACATATCTAATTTATATCGTTTCTAGATCTATTGATTGACGTATATTAAAGTTCGAATCGGGCCGATAAGCTTTGATAAATACCAATTGTATTTTCCGAGTGAGCCTTATAAAGTAGAATAAGATAATACGATATAATGATAACAGGGGACGGAGTGGTGTAGCCATATAATTATATTGGCTATCATATTGCTACCATATTGCTACTTTCTGACATTAATTGAACAGAAGGCCTAGCACAAGAGGGGCGCGACAGTATCTCGCCCGCGAGATAGACTACCAGTCTTTTTATAAGCGTATTAATTAAAGAGGGATCGGTAGTCTATCTCGCGAGCGAGATACTGTAGCCCGGCTGGGGCCCATTAAAGTAAGCATTAAGTATAGGAGTTTTATAGTGTGGAATAAGATAATAAGATAGAATAACGATATAATGATAACAGCGTGCAGCGTGTCCACAGAAAAGAAGCCATTTTCCGGAACGTTATTGACTCTCTTACGAACTTAAACATTGAGTTATAACTATGACCTTAAAACTAGCTTGTACCATGTCACCGAAGTCACACTGGGGTATAAAATTAATAAATTGTGATGCCATTGGAGTCCTTCAGCTATTATTGTGTCCGCTTTATATCAAAATGACGCCTATTTGCCACCGCCCAGTATAATAAAATGTGATGTACCATTGATAATTAGCTAGATATCCATTTTAACCCTTGTATTTTGGCCAGCAATAATAGCGGTGAGTTACAAAGGGATCCTCTTTGTACCCAATACTTCTGAAAGATCGTTAGGTAAGTTTTTGCCTTCTTACAGCCGCCGGCTTTACTAAATCGGGGTTCTTTTATAACATCTGCGGATATAGGGGCATGGCACACTGCTCCGACGTGCGAGGGGGATGTCGCTATAATACGCGCATAGCGTTGTCTCGCTCAAACTTCGGAGCGACGTCCGAATCGGACGCAGTGTGCCATGCCCCATAAATGAAAGATTCCAAAGACGTGTCTATTTTCCTCCAATGTTTGCTACGAAGCTCTACGAAGTGCTACGCCGTAGCAAGTTTATGGCAGTTTTGTTTGGCTTGTATTGATATTTTCTTTTTCACTTCTCATGCTCAAAAAATGCACCTTTATGTCGTGCGTAGACGACATAAAATCGCATTTTATGCTCTAAAGCATAAAAGTAAAATTTTCTTCTAAGGCTAAGGTAATCGGTCTCAACAGTTAAAACATATTGCACAATTTTACTGAATAATAAAATTGTGTAGATGACAAATCTTGTTATATTATTTTATTTTTGCTACAATTTATTAGAAATCCGTATTTTCTGTCATTAAATTTAGTAAATCACATAAAATAGGAGTCGATTATCGTTCAAAAATGTTCCGAAATGTTTGACTTGGCAGAAAACCAAGCATCTGAAACTGATCACATGTTGAAAATTAAAAAAAAATTAAAACGTTAGTTGGCGGGAATTGGTTATGTATTATGTTATTTCGCTTTACGACAATTTCGTGGTGTAAATTGCCGTGAAGAATATAATTTTATTTTTTGTACAATCTACTATTATAAAACATGTTTAGGTAAAATAAAATATAATGCATGTATACATAGCTGTGCTACGCACACACAATTAAAGTTTGAGGAGGCGTACTCATATTATTTAGAAATATGATACCGACATGATTTTCGACACAGTTTGTCCCTTTCGCACGTATTGATTAATGAGGGAGGGTTGGCTGTAGGATAGTTAAATATGATACCAATTAGATAACAAATATAACAATCTGCGCGATTCGGGAAATGATTTAGAGATTCACTAGATATGAAATAGTGAAGATATGTGACGTTCCACGGCAAAAGGTACCCTTGCCCCGGCTGAATATTGGAGCGGCGTTAATAATAGCGTAAGCGCCAGCCGTCACAAGGCACCTTTTGCCGTGGAACGTCACGTATCTTTACTATTTCATATCTAGTGGTTCTCTAAATCATTTCCCGAATCGCGCCGAATATCTACTATTCTGACGTCCCTCTGGTGTATTTAAAGCGCTAATAATTAAAGAGTCACAGACTAAAGTCATTAATATATATAAATTTCAACTGTATCATCATCATCATCATCATCATCTCAACCATAAGACGTCCACTGCTGAACATAGGCCTCCCCCTTTGGGGGGTGTATGCCATAATCGCCACGCTTGGCAGGCGGGTTGGCGATCGCAGTCGAGTAGACCGAATTTGAGGGACGCTGCTGCCCGTCCACCGGTGGTCTTGGACGTAGTTTAAGGACATAAATGTATCATATTTATACGTAATTTGATAAACTGTATGAGCGAGGGAATGATGCTCTTACATTGGAATCTTTATCGCGTAATGTCCATTTGTGTAACTTTTATCCCGGCTCGTTTGTAACTCCCATGTATTCTGCCTGCCTGGGGTCTTAAACTTGATTTATGTTGTGAATTATTTTGCAGCCGCTTTGAATATGAGAAATAAGATTATACTAAACCTGGCAAAATTATATTACAGTATAAAAACCTTTTTAGGGTTCCGTACCCAAAAGGTAAAACGGGACCCTATTACTAAGACTTCGCTGTCCGTCCGTCCGTCCGTCCGTCTGTCCGTCCGTCCGTCCGTCCGTCCGTCCGTCCGTCCGTCTGTCTGTCACCAGGCTGTATCTCACGAACCGTGATAGCTAGACAGTTGAAATTTTCACAGATAATGTATTTCTGTTGCCACTATAACAACAAATACTAAAAACAGAATAAAATAAAGATTTAAATGGGGCTCCCATACAACAAAGGTGATTTTTGACCAAAGTTAAGCAACGTCGGGCGTGGTCAGTACTTGGATGGGTGACCGTTTTTTTTTGCATTTTTTCCGTTTTTTTTTTTCATAATGGTACGGAACCCTTCGTGCGCGAGTCCGACTCGCACTTGCCCGGTTTTTTTTTACAAGCTTTTATTTAACTTGCAATGTATATTTATGTTACTAATTACGAAACTTTATGAGTTTGGGCCCGATCAACAAAAATAAACTAGGCATTAACAACATGTCCGCAGTTTCCGAATAATTTAATAATTAGAAATTGTTAATGTGGAGAAATAAAAAAAACGATATACGATTTCTATATTTGGGTAAGTTCTTTAAATACCTAGTTAGAGAATGATCAGAAAATCGTATATAATTGGTAAAATGGGGTTCAAACACGTAAATGAGTGTCTATTAGGTAAGTACCTACATTAAGGCATTTTACAGTATTATAAATATATAACAATTTACAGTTACAATTATTATTGTAAATTCTCCTCTGCTGTAGTATTCTGAGAAATCTTACAAAGCGAAAGTAAGTCGTCGAAAACGCCCTTAAGAATTTCGCTGGAAAAGTAATAGAAATTGCAAAAGAAACTGACGAACGTTTTATCTCGCCCATAATAGATTTACGGAGTCTGGGTGCGAATTTGATGAAAAAAAAATAGACGAAAACTAGGTTAATCCAGTTTGTTCTTAATTTTTTTTTTATGTCTTTAGTTGATTCCGGGACTGGGCAGTCAGCATGAGAAAATGTTCAATGGCTGGAAAGTGCAGGGGTCAAAATGTCCATACGAACTGGCTGTCTATGTGGTAAAAAGTATGAACGTTGTAATGCCTTAGTGTCAAAATGTCCATACGGACCGGCTGTGTATATGGCAAAAAGTAAAAATTTCAAAATTTGCAGTGGTTCAAATGGACGGCAGTTAAAATGTGTTCAGGTCCAATTAAACAAGTGCCATAATGTATAATAGCCAACGCGAACACATGCGTAAATGCATCACGGTAATAATGTTTCCTTTTTGTACATGGTATAAAGCTTTATTCTAACTAAAACGTTTGGTTTTACTCCAAATTTTACAAAAGTTGTACAGTTCTAGATCAATGCATTACGTTTGAGGGAAATAATTTTTATAAGTGAAAAATTCTCAGATTTTTGTTCAGTTTCGTTTTGCGGCGGTTAAAAAAAGCGTTCAGACGCATAGTGCCAGAAACGCAAATTACCTTATACGCGGATGACCAGAATTTCGTACACAAATTACCAGTTACGTAGATTACCCGAATTTTATTACGCAAATGGCCGGTATGTTCAAATTACGCATAGTACTAGAAACGCAAATTGCCTTATACGCGAATAACCAGAATTTCATTCGACGAAATTGCCTTAGACGCGGATGACAGTAAACCATGTTTCTAAAAATAAACATGCCTGTGTGTGTACTCATCAACATCAAACTAATAATAGCTATATCTATATAGACACTCAGCTAGATTTAAAAACTTCATGCTAAATATAAGGTAAAAATAATACAAGCCACTAGAATGTGAACGTCAGTTATTAAAAATACTAACTGTCAATTTGTGATTGATTTAGCAATAAAGAATTTAGCAATTAAAAATTGTGGTAAAATATTGAAAAATATGAGCTACTTCGAGTTAAATAACACATATGATTCCAGGTCTCGTCCTACACTAAAACGAGCAATAACCGATAGCAGCCGATGCATTTTTAGTGAATGCCCCGCGATGGATCTTCTCCATATCCCGTATCTTTCAAAGGCCATGCTTTTATCAAAACATAATTTTTATGTGCCACGAGATGCAAGGGTGTGCCGTCAACATTTAGAATCTGAAAACTGGGACCATGTATTAAATTATAGTGCATCAGTTACTGATTTTAATGAAATCCACACAGCAGACATCATACAAATTTATAAAAGTACTCTACAGTTGATAAATGTTACCGTGTCGTCTGCCCTAATAGAATAAGGTCATTTTAGGCTGTAGACTAGAATTAAATAATAAAGGTTAAAATTTAATGTTTAGTCATTTATTTATTTTTAACTATGTAACTCCAGTGAAGCTCAATCATATCTAAACGATATATACAAGACAGTCCTTTCACTGAAGTGGTTGTGAGTGTTCTTTGGTGATTTTAATCGCTTATCATCTGGCGATTTGTCTGCTCGTTTCCCTCTTATATCTTAAAACAATTTTGCTTGTATATTTAAACATTACTTGTACAGTAGACGTAAAATCCCACCAGGTATGTACCTGTTAGCTATGAGCTATCGGCTATAAACACGAACAAAAGATAAGCACTCCCGTGAAAATAAAAGAGACACGGCGATATTTATAGTTACTCGCCCAGCTATGAATTCAGGTATTCAGAATTACTACGACGACTTCACTATGACTAAATTACGTTACGTACCTACCTCTTTACATAGCATTCAACCTATCTCTGTCAATTTATATTGGCCACTTTAGATTAAAAAGTAACTTGCATTATGACTGATAAATACTAAAACAATGTTTAATGTCACTTTATAATGTTTCTCGGAGTTATTCAGTTACAATGCAAGAAGAAAGCGAAAAACTGATATTCAGTAAAACTCAAAAAGGCAGGGATTCACTGTTACTTGGTGTACATAGATATACTTTGGGCGTGCATAATCCAAGTGGGTCCACTCTATGGAAGTGCATAAACCGTCTGTCGTGTGGTTCATCGATTACCTTAAACGCCAGTCGAACAAAGATTGTGCGAAAAAGTGCACATACTTGTGAGCCATCCTCGTCGAAAAATAAAAATCACCTAGCTTATCAAAAATGCAGAAAAATGGTTTGCGAGTCCTATGAATCCGTTCAAAAAATATTTGAAGATGTTTATAGTCGGGATATGGACACAGATGAAGATTCGGATGATTGTACGATTCCATTATTTGAAAATAAAAAAAGGTCATTGTATAGAGCACGAAAGGAGTTTTTGCAGGTCAAATCGACGTCTTTCAAAACACTACAAGACGTCGAAGTACCAATAATATTAAGACAAAATTTTTTAATTTGGGAGGATGGAAATGACGATAAAATTTTATTATTCGGCACCAAATACTCGAGAAAAGTATTAAAAAATAAAAGTGATGACACAATATTCTTTGGAGATGGCACGTTCAAAATAACTCCTCAACCGTTTGAGCAGCTATTTACTATACATATGGATGTAAATAGCACAGAAGAGCAAACTAATATCATACCAATGCTATATGCATTGCTTCCTGATAAAACCACAAACACCTACTTACGACTCTTCAATTACCTGAGAAATGAGTTAGGCATGTGCGTAAAAAAATATAAAACTGATTACGAAAGAGCTGCTATAAATGCCTTCAAAGAAGTTTACCCTGAATGCGACGTAAGTGGATGTTTTTTTCACTACAACAAGGCTATATGGAGAAAATCTGAGGAACTTAAACTAGAAGACACTAAAGATGGCCGCAAGTTAGCAGAATTAGCGTCATATTTGCCTTTCTTACCAGCCGATCTAATATTACAAGGGTGGGCTGAAATAATGTCTAGTTTGCCCAAGCATAACAGATCCATTCCGGGAGTGGGCAGTCAACGTGAAACCACCCCAATAGAGAAGTTTGAAAAGTATTTTAATAAACAATGGTTGTCAAAATCACTTTTGGCAGAAATCAGCTGTGCAGGTGAGAGACATCGCACCAACAACGCGTTGGAGGGGTGGCATAGTAGGTTAAATAAAAGAATGCGGGCTAATCCAAGCTTATTTCAATTTATTCTCTTTTTAAGAAAGGAAGCCATCTATCAAGAATCAAAAGCTAAAGATGTGCTATTTGAAAATGTAAAGAGAAGAAAATGTGACATTTTATTTGATAAAAATTATAAAAAAAAGTTACAACAATTGAAGAACAAAGAGATTACTATTACTAATTTCTTGAAGTGTATTGTGAAGTTGAAGAAAAATGAAAAAAACTACAATAATTAGATTACAAAATAAAGAATAAGTGCTAATTATACTACAAACGTACCCATTTTTTTAGTTTAAGTGCTTAAATGAAGGTTTTTTTTAGTTTGTGAATAAGTAAAGTAATTTTTTAGTTTAAGTGCCTAATTGAAGTATTTTTTTAGTTTAAGTGCCTAATTAAGGAGGTAGCTGATTGTGATTTATGTTCGTAACTTACGGTACTTTATAAATTGAAATAAAATAATTTGTAATGATGTGTCGTAATTTATTTATTTAATCATATGGCGAAAGGTCACTTGTAGGAATCTATAAATCTAGGTATATCCAGGTTACGCAACTGGTATACAGTCTGTTTGTTAGGCCGCGTGCGGGCTTTACTTTAATCAGACGTAGTTGTCGCTCGTAGGGGAATTTGCGGGCACGTCATGTGGTAAGGTTTCCAAAAAACAACGTTATTTACTAGTATACATACTTAGTATTTGTAACTAACCTGTTATGATTCCGGGACTGGGCAGTCAGCATGAGAAAATGTTCAATGGCTGGAAAGTGCAGGGGTCAAAATGTCCATACGAACTGGCTGTCTATGTGGTAAAAAGTATGAACGTTGTAATGCCTTAGTGTCAAAATGTCCATACGGACCGGCTGTGTATATGGCAAAAAGTAAAAATTTCAAAATTTGCAGTGGTTCAAATGGACGGCAGTTAAAATGTGTTCAGGTCCAATTAAACAAGTGCCATAATGTATAATAGCCAACGCGAACACATGCGTAAATGCATCACGGTAATAATGTTTCCTTTTTGTACATGGTATAAAGCTTTATTCTAACTAAAACGTTTGGTTTTACTCCAAATTTTACAAAAGTTGTACAGTTCTAGATCAATGCATTACGTTTGAGGGAAATAATTTTTATAAGTGAAAAATTCTCAGATTTTTGTTCAGTTTCGTTTTGCGGCGGTTAAAAAAAGCGTTCAGACGCATAGTGCCAGAAACGCAAATTACCTTATACGCGGATGACCAGAATTTCGTACACAAATTACCAGTTACGTAGATTACCCGAATTTTATTACGCAAATGGCCGGTATGTTCAAATTACGCATAGTACTAGAAACGCAAATTGCCTTATACGCGAATAACCAGAATTTCATTCGACGAAATTGCCTTAGACGCGGATGACAGTAAACCATGTTTCTAAAAATAAACATGCCTGTGTGTGTACTCATCAACATCAAACTAATAATAGCTATATCTATATAGACACTCAGCTAGATTTAAAAACTTCATGCTAAATATAAGGTAAAAATAATACAAGCCACTAGAATGTGAACGTCAGTTATTAAAAATACTAACTGTCAATTTGTGATTGATTTAGCAATAAAGAATTTAGCAATTAAAAATTGTGGTAAAATATTGAAAAATATGAGCTACTTCGAGTTAAATAACACATATGATTCCAGGTCTCGTCCTACACTAAAACGAGCAATAACCGATAGCAGCCGATGCATTTTTAGTGAATGCCCCGCGATGGATCTTCTCCATATCCCGTATCTTTCAAAGGCCATGCTTTTATCAAAACATAATTTTTATGTGCCACGAGATGCAAGGGTGTGCCGTCAACATTTAGAATCTGAAAACTGGGACCATGTATTAAATTATAGTGCATCAGTTACTGATTTTAATGAAATCCACACAGCAGACATCATACAAATTTATAAAAGTACTCTACAGTTGATAAATGTTACCGTGTCGTCTGCCCTAATAGAATAAGGTCATTTTAGGCTGTAGACTAGAATTAAATAATAAAGGTTAAAATTTAATGTTTAGTCATTTATTTATTTTTAACTATGTAACTCCAGTGAAGCTCAATCATATCTAAACGATATATACAAGACAGTCCTTTCACTGAAGTGGTTGTGAGTGTTCTTTGGTGATTTTAATCGCTTATCATCTGGCGATTTGTCTGCTCGTTTCCCTCTTATATCTTAAAACAATTTTGCTTGTATATTTAAACATTACTTGTACAGTAGACGTAAAATCCCACCAGGTATGTACCTGTTAGCTATGAGCTATCGGCTATAAACACGAACAAAAGATAAGCACTCCCGTGAAAATAAAAGAGACACGGCGATATTTATAGTTACTCGCCCAGCTATGAATTCAGGTATTCAGAATTACTACGACGACTTCACTATGACTAAATTACGTTACGTACCTACCTCTTTACATAGCATTCAACCTATCTCTGTCAATTTATATTGGCCACTTTAGATTAAAAAGTAACTTGCATTATGACTGATAAATACTAAAACAATGTTTAATGTCACTTTATAATGTTTCTCGGAGTTATTCAGTTACAATGCAAGAAGAAAGCGAAAAACTGATATTCAGTAAAACTCAAAAAGGCAGGGATTCACTGTTACTTGGTGTACATAGATATACTTTGGGCGTGCATAATCCAAGTGGGTCCACTCTATGGAAGTGCATAAACCGTCTGTCGTGTGGTTCATCGATTACCTTAAACGCCAGTCGAACAAAGATTGTGCGAAAAAGTGCACATACTTGTGAGCCATCCTCGTCGAAAAATAAAAATCACCTAGCTTATCAAAAATGCAGAAAAATGGTTTGCGAGTCCTATGAATCCGTTCAAAAAATATTTGAAGATGTTTATAGTCGGGATATGGACACAGATGAAGATTCGGATGATTGTACGATTCCATTATTTGAAAATAAAAAAAGGTCATTGTATAGAGCACGAAAGGAGTTTTTGCAGGTCAAATCGACGTCTTTCAAAACACTACAAGACGTCGAAGTACCAATAATATTAAGACAAAATTTTTTAATTTGGGAGGATGGAAATGACGATAAAATTTTATTATTCGGCACCAAATACTCGAGAAAAGTATTAAAAAATAAAAGTGATGACACAATATTCTTTGGAGATGGCACGTTCAAAATAACTCCTCAACCGTTTGAGCAGCTATTTACTATACATATGGATGTAAATAGCACAGAAGAGCAAACTAATATCATACCAATGCTATATGCATTGCTTCCTGATAAAACCACAAACACCTACTTACGACTCTTCAATTACCTGAGAAATGAGTTAGGCATGTGCGTAAAAAAATATAAAACTGATTACGAAAGAGCTGCTATAAATGCCTTCAAAGAAGTTTACCCTGAATGCGACGTAAGTGGATGTTTTTTTCACTACAACAAGGCTATATGGAGAAAATCTGAGGAACTTAAACTAGAAGACACTAAAGATGGCCGCAAGTTAGCAGAATTAGCGTCATATTTGCCTTTCTTACCAGCCGATCTAATATTACAAGGGTGGGCTGAAATAATGTCTAGTTTGCCCAAGCATAACAGATCCATTCCGGGAGTGGGCAGTCAACGTGAAACCACCCCAATAGAGAAGTTTGAAAAGTATTTTAATAAACAATGGTTGTCAAAATCACTTTTGGCAGAAATCAGCTGTGCAGGTGAGAGACATCGCACCAACAACGCGTTGGAGGGGTGGCATAGTAGGTTAAATAAAAGAATGCGGGCTAATCCAAGCTTATTTCAATTTATTCTCTTTTTAAGAAAGGAAGCCATCTATCAAGAATCAAAAGCTAAAGATGTGCTATTTGAAAATGTAAAGAGAAGAAAATGTGACATTTTATTTGATAAAAATTATAAAAAAAAGTTACAACAATTGAAGAACAAAGAGATTACTATTACTAATTTCTTGAAGTGTATTGTGAAGTTGAAGAAAAATGAAAAAAACTACAATAATTAGATTACAAAATAAAGAATAAGTGCTAATTATACTACAAACGTACCCATTTTTTTAGTTTAAGTGCTTAAATGAAGGTTTTTTTTAGTTTGTGAATAAGTAAAGTAATTTTTTAGTTTAAGTGCCTAATTGAAGTATTTTTTTAGTTTAAGTGCCTAATTAAGGAGGTAGCTGATTGTGATTTATGTTCGTAACTTACGGTACTTTATAAATTGAAATAAAATAATTTGTAATGATGTGTCGTAATTTATTTATTTAATCATATGGCGAAAGGTCACTTGTAGGAATCTATAAATCTAGGTATATCCAGGTTACGCAACTGGTATACAGTCTGTTTGTTAGGCCGCGTGCGGGCTTTACTTTAATCAGACGTAGTTGTCGCTCGTAGGGGAATTTGCGGGCACGTCATGTGGTAAGGTTTCCAAAAAACAACGTTATTTACTAGTATACATACTTAGTATTTGTAACTAACCTGTTATCATGTATCAGTCTTAAATATGCAACTACCAGCGTAGAAATAAAATTAATTTATTGATAAATACAATATACAGAGAGGTAAAAAATAACATACTTTTGCGTGATCAGAATTTTCCCATGTAGATTTTTTAGTACTTATAGTTAAAAAAAATGGCGGGACGAGTTACACATTTCGTACAGACTGGCGGGAACATGTCATGAGCCGCGACGAGTGGCGGACAAAAGGGGAGGGAAAGAAATTGGTACAACAGTATTTTACCAATAACATAGGACACTTAGTAAAAATACCTTATTCTGAAAACTTGAAAATATATTGATTTATATGTGAAACTTACTTTTGATGTGCCCGCATATCGCCCGCTGGAGTGCGACATATGATTATTGCCGTTAGTATTTTTAAAAGTACAATCAAGCAGCAATATATGCATCTAACTCCAGCTGTAGTGGTGCAGTTTCACGTGGTAAAGTGGATATGCTGGAGAAAAACACCAATTTTTTTTCATGTCTAGTTAATTTTTTGACAGTTATTCATTTAAACTTAAGCACGTTATATCAATCAAGCGTTTCGTCTATCACCCCTTTTGTTGTACTTGAATTTTAAGATGTGTACCATTTGTCACTAGACCATTGTGACCACGATTATATGTACATTTTGACACTAAGGCATTACAACGTTCATACTTTTTACCACATAGACAGCCAGTTCGTATGGACATTTTGACCCCTGCACTTTCCAGCCATTGAACATTTTCTCATGCTGACTGCCCAGTCCCGGAATCCCTGTTATCATGTATCAGTCTTAAATATGCAACTACCAGCGTAGAAATAAAATTAATTTATTGATAAATACAATATACAGAGAGGTAAAAAATAACATACTTTTGCGTGATCAGAATTTTCCCATGTAGATTTTTTAGTACTTATAGTTAAAAAAAATGGCGGGACGAGTTACACATTTCGTACAGACTGGCGGGAACATGTCATGAGCCGCGACGAGTGGCGGACAAAAGGGGAGGGAAAGAAATTGGTACAACAGTATTTTACCAATAACATAGGACACTTAGTAAAAATACCTTATTCTGAAAACTTGAAAATATATTGATTTATATGTGAAACTTACTTTTGATGTGCCCGCATATCGCCCGCTGGAGTGCGACATATGATTATTGCCGTTAGTATTTTTAAAAGTACAATCAAGCAGCAATATATGCATCTAACTCCAGCTGTAGTGGTGCAGTTTCACGTGGTAAAGTGGATATGCTGGAGAAAAACACCAATTTTTTTTCATGTCTAGTTAATTTTTTGACAGTTATTCATTTAAACTTAAGCACGTTATATCAATCAAGCGTTTCGTCTATCACCCCTTTTGTTGTACTTGAATTTTAAGATGTGTACCATTTGTCACTAGACCATTGTGACCACGATTATATGTACATTTTGACACTAAGGCATTACAACGTTCATACTTTTTACCACATAGACAGCCAGTTCGTATGGACATTTTGACCCCTGCACTTTCCAGCCATTGAACATTTTCTCATGCTGACTGCCCAGTCCCGGAATCCTTAAATAAAAATTCTTCCTGTCTATATAAAACACGAAGTGATTTTGCTGACTAGCTTCTGTTTTATAACTTCAATTCCCGGCCATTTCGTACTAGGTGGATCAACTTTATTTGTTGGTATTCTGTCCGGTCAGGAAGGTACAATAGAAGCATAGTTTGTTAGATAAAATGTTATAGGTACTTACTACGTTCTGCTAATATGAACATGACATGATCCACCCAGGCGGCCGTAATGTAACGTGGACGCGGTGGGCGACAAGAAAAATATGATTCACTCTGCAGCAACATTCTCAGCAGAAAACGGGACCTTAGATCTCCTGCTAAGAGTCAGTGGAATATTGCCATTGCCTGAGGAGTCATGATGGAAAAAGTAATAATAAAAATTAAATCAATCAGAAATTATTACTTAAGATGTGGGTAGTCGGGTAGTCTGCCGTGGTTGTTACATAAGTAATAGAACTCAAACACTAGGTATATTAATATATGTAGTTTGCAAAAGAAAAAAAATCACTGCAAAAACAATGAAATAAGAAACAGTATAAATATACCATCGAGAAACATAATTAATATTAAGTAATGACACATTATTGGAAATATAAACTTGTTTCTGCTATTGCTCATATGATATCATGAAAATTTGCATACAGATATGTACCTACATACATAAGAGCCAGTGTCGGAACCAATACATGCTATTTGCCAAAATGCACGGTCCCTAGAGAAGAAAAATGCGTCTGGATGGCGGGCCAAAAGTCGTAAAATAAAGGTACGTTAGCTAAACATTACCTAACATGTGAATAGTTATTTGTACAACAAGAGATCAAAGTTTGATATTTCTGCGAGTGCTTATTTTGAGTCCCGTGCAAGCGAAAGATTCTATAATAGATTCACGAGCGTAGCGAGTGAATCTAATTTAGAATCTTGAGCGTAGTAAGGGACTCAAAAGCGCACGAGATGTAAATAACTTTGATCTCGTGTAGTACACAAAATTTTTCACACCTTAGCAGTGAGAACATACCTGGTCTATTAGACAACTTGAAAAATGTAATCCTTCTTCGTTTCTTAATACCTATGCACTCATGTTTTCTTAAGATATACAAACAATTAAGTTTAATTTGTCGCGTTACGTGCTCTGCCAATGAGTTGGTAGAGCACGCAACTGAGCAGCTGGAAGGTTGAAGGTTGGAGAAGGGGAGAAGTGATAAAAGTAAGGACTCAGGGGTAGGTAACGTTTATTTTCCAGGTTTGTATGGGTGGGTCAACATGGCACTTCTGAGATTTAGGATCGTCCAGTAACACAGGGTAGCGGTGGTAGCGTAGTAGGTAGACCGATGCTCCGGGATGCGGCGCCTGGAGAAACGCGTTCACGCGTTTAGGCGCGTGGTAACTAGAAGGGCGCGCACAGGCGCGCGGCGTCTAGGAGGGCGCGCGCGCACAGGCGCACGGCGTCAAGCAGGGCGCGCACAGGCGCGCGGCATCAAGCAGGGCGCGCACAGGCGCGCGGCGTCAAGCAGGGCGCGCACAGGCGCGCGGCGTCAAGCAGGGCGCGTACAGGCGCGCGGCGTCAAGGAGGGCGCGCACAGGCGCGCGGCGTCAAGCAGGGCGCGCACAGGCGCGCGGCGTCAAGCAGGGCGCGCACAGGCGCGCGGCGTCAAGGAGGGCGCGCACAGGCACGCGGCGTCAAGGAGGGCGCGCAGAGGCACGCGGCGTCAAGGAGGGCGCGCACAGGCGCGCGGCGTCAAGGAGGGTACGCACGGGCACGCGGCGTCAAGGAGGGCGCGCACAGGCACGCGGCGTCAAGGAGGGCGCGCACAGGCGCGCGGCGTCAAGGAGGGCGCGCACAGGCACGCGGCGTCAAGGAGGGCGCGCACAGGCGCGCGGCGTCAAGGAGGGCGCACACGGGCGCGCAGCGAGGGCCACCAAATCTGGGAGGCTTAACGACTTCAAGGGGCGCACGTTGTTCGTATTTTATAGTTGTGGTATTTATGTTAAGAAGTTACGCCAGGAAGAGGAGGGTTTCTTGAAGGTGCGGGGCCTCACTTGGCCCCGCACGGACCCTTAATTTAGAATCTACTCAGAAGAGAGCTGGCGACAAACTGGAGTCAGAATGACGGTTGTACCGCTTTTATAGGTGAACTTAAGAACTAGAATTACATAATTTGAAATTTAAAATTAGTTGAGTACCAGTTATTATTTGTAACGAAATTTAGAATAACCTTTGCCGAAAATATACAGACTAGCCTTTTTAGTGGTGAAATCCGAACAGTTGAAGAGTGATTGACGGGTTACGTCAATCATCTTGCAAAATGTAAACAATGAAAGAATCCCGGAATATTCACCATTAAAATTAATGAAATTTCCCTAAAATTACATAAAACAATTGGAAAAGCCTAAAGGTATGTATTGAGGTGGCTTAGGGCCGCATTGCATATTGAAAGTCATAGAAATAATAGCCCAAAGTAAGCCAGGCAGAAGTCCCAGTCTTCCCATGTATCCCGAGGGTTGATAAGGACTTTGAGAGTCTTATTAACGTCTGTAAATTTCAGATATAATTCACGAAGTATCGTAATGTGATCGAAGACATAAGCAAGTCAGAATGATCGGACGCGGAAAGCTAATTGCTGGAATTGGAATATAGTACGCAGAAAAAGGAAGGAAGGTAATGCTACATTACCCCAAAAACCTCGGAAAAAAAAACTTTGACGTAGTCTTAATAAGGCAAAGTTTTTTTTTGTTTAGAGAGTAAATTAGAGAGGTTGGGGGAAAGTAAGAAGGGTACGTAAGTATGTAGGTTAGTCAGAGAAGAGGGAAAGAGAAAGCAAGCTCGTAGTAGTATGAGAAATGGGATGAGAGAATGAGTGATAGAATGGAAGAAGAAGATGAAAAGACCGAGGAACTTCCCTGCACTCATACATCACCTGTCATAATCACACATTCGTAAGTCTCTTTCAAAGGAAGGGGATGTGGTTCACATTCAATGACGCACACTCCTAAGAAGTCCTCGCTATGACCTAGGCTTTTTTATAGAAGGGAGTAGTCAGCCGCTCCACTGGAAAAGATGATAAGATTAAGATGACCTATGGCTTATTTAACGAGTAGTCAACCGCTCACATATATACAAGAAATACCCTAGTCGGTTTAGAGCCGAGTAGAGAGTAGGTTTAGAGCCTACTTAAGTTTGTGGTAGGGGTAGACCTACCACAGTAGAGTAAAAAAATGACCATGAGGCTTATTTTTTGACAGAGTTGGCCTACCGCTCTGGATGAAGAGAAAAAGAAAGGGAGAGGGGCACCTGGCTGATAAGCCACCCAAAAATATGGAGAACTATTTACAATATGAGCATACACACACACTTGATGGAAATGAAGACGTGGAGAATGAGGATTGATGAAGGATGGGCGAGCTTGAGGAAGGGGAAAAGGAGAAGAAGGAGCCGAGTAGAAGGCTGAAGAAAGAAAAATATGATTAGTCACAAAGTTAAAGAACTATAAAAAATACAAGTTATAAATAAATAAAAGTGATAAAAAGAGAGTCTCGCCTAAGTTATTTAGTTTTTAGATGCTAAGTGCCATATTGACTAATAGAGTAAAAGAAAATTTAGTTTAAGAAAATTAGACCGAAAGATTAAAAATTTATAGACGCGGATGGTGTCTTTAATTTAGAATTTTGTGATAGCTCAAGACCTGGAAGATATATACCGTTGGGCGCCAAAACTGTCGCGTTACGTGCTCTGCCAATGAGTTGGTAGAGCACGCAACTGAGCAGCTGGAAGGTTGAAGGTTGGAGAAGGGGAGAAGTGATAAAAGTAAGGACTCAGGGGTAGGTAACGTTTATTTTCCAGGTTTGTATGGGTGGGTCAACATGGCACTTCTGAGATTTAGGATCGTCCAGTAACACAGGGTAGCGGTGGTAGCGTAGTAGGTAGACCGATGCTCCGGGATGCGGCGCCTGGAGAAACGCGTTCACGCGTTTAGGCGCGTGGTAACTAGAAGGGCGCGCACAGGCGCGCGGCGTCTAGGAGGGCGCGCGCGCACAGGCGCACGGCGTCAAGCAGGGCGCGCACAGGCGCGCGGCGTCAAGCAGGGCGCGTACAGGCGCGCGGCGTCAAGGAGGGCGCGCACAGGCGCGCGGCGTCAAGCAGGGCGCGCACAGGCGCGCGGCGTCAAGGAGGGCGCGCACAGGCACGCGGCGTCAAGGAGGGCGCGCAGAGGCACGCGGCGTCAAGGAGGGCGCGCACAGGCGCGCGGCGTCAAGGAGGGTACGCACGGGCACGCGGCGTCAAGGAGGGCGCGCACAGGCACGCGGCGTCAAGGAGGGCGCGCACAGGCACGCGGCGTCAAGGAGGGCGCGCACAGGCACGCGGCGTCAAGGAGGGCGCGCACAGGCACGCGGCGTCAAGGAGGGCGCGCACAGGCACGCGGCGTCAAGGAGGGCGCGCACAGGCACGCGGCGTCAAGGAGGGCGCGCACAGGCACGCGGCGTCAAGGAGGGCGCGCACAGGCGCGCGGCGTCAAGGAGGGCGCACACGGGCGCGCAGCGAGGGCCACCAGTTCTGGGAGGCTTAACGACTTCAAGGGGCGCACGTTGTTCGTATTTTATAGTTGTGGTATTTATGTTAAGAAGTTACGCCAGGAAGAGGAGGGTTTCTTGAAGGTGCGGGGCTCACTTGGCCCCGCACGGACCCTTAATTTAGAATCTACTCAGAAGAGAGCTGGCGACAAACTGGAGTCAGAATGACGGTTGTACCGCTTTTATAGGTGAACTTAAGAACTAGAATTACATAATTTGAAATTTAAAATTAGTTGAGTACCAGTTATTATTTGTAACGAAATTTAGAATAACCTTTGCCGAAAATATACAGACTAGCCTTTTTAGTGGTGAAATCCGAACAGTTGAAGAGTGATTGACGGGTTACGTCAATCATCTTGCAAAATGTAAACAATGAAAGAATCCCGGAATATTCACCATTAAAATTAATGAAATTTCCCTAAAATTACATAAAACAATTGGAAAAGCCTAAAGGTATGTATTGAGGTGGCTTAGGGCCGCATTGCATATTGAAAGTCATAGAAATAATAGCCCAAAGTAAGCCAGGCAGAAGTCCCAGTCTTCCCATGTATCCCGAGGGTTGATAAGGACTTTGAGAGTCTTATTAACGTCTGTAAATTTCAGATATAATTCACGAAGTATCGTAATGTGATCGAAGACATAAGCAAGTCAGAATGATCGGACGCGGAAAGCTAATTGTTGGAATTGGAATATAGTACGCAGAAAAAGGAAGGAAGGTAATGCTACAAATTACCGCAATCTAACACAAAAACAAAACGTAATAATAAATTTCAGTAAAATAATATGGAAATAAAGAAACATCATCTGACACTTCAACTAACAACTTTTTTTGTAAAAAAAGAACTTTGTAAGATACGGTCCGAATTGCGGATACGTACTATTTGTCAACTATAGTAGAAATTCTTAAAAGTAAAATAATTAATTTTGCGTGATAATCTGTGTATTTTTTGAGTTCATTATTTTAATTGTACAATAAAATACCTAAAATATAGTATTTTTATCAAATCTTAAACTTTATTTTAATTAAATAATTATTTAGAATTCATACTCGTATGGAGCTCGTACGTGGTTTGGAACGATGCGTTCTGAAGTTTTTCGGGGGTCTATTATAAACAGTCAATATACCGTTGAATGTCGTTTGAACTTTTTTTCGTCTGTTTCTTTTTGCTAACAGTGTGAAAGGGACAGAGATAATAGAACCCAAGTATTTCGAACTTGTATTAGACCCCGCATGTTGAAATGACATTTGACTATAAAGGTCACTTGAATGTCATTTTGTCTCACTCAGTGAGCAAAATCGCATTTTGCTCACTATTTTTAAGAAGCAAAGTACCCTTGTTCGAGCTGCTGAGGTGAAAAATATTTACATACGTATGATGATGGGACAGGAAATGGCCATAGTAACTCTGTAATAAAACAATGAAACCTAATTGTGTTTTGGGTTTTTAGAATAGTATCGATTAGTATTAGTTGCCTGTGGAAAGAAAAGTACAGTGAGCGATAAAAGTTTATACAAAAATGTTTTTTTTGCCAAAAACTTATTCCAAATCATAATATGATACCGATGCCAATAGGCAGCTTTAAACTTATTTTTCGTATCTACTAAACCGTAATGTAGTTACAAGAATAAAACTACTTATAGTAGGTATGAGTTTATAATGTAAAACCGCTGTTGCTCTAATAATTAAAAACTAAAATCCCATTTGCAAAAGTAAATTTAATTTTAGACTTAGATAAGATAAAGCGCGAACTCGTGAAAAGGATAATTTGTTAACAAAAGCCGAGCCCTTGCTTTTGATTATAAAACGACATAAGTGCTTAGAAATTCATATGAAGTTAGGGCATTGTGGCCTCCGGGTTGCGTTATCAAGGCTCCTATTTCTATCGCTCTCCAAGCGTAGCGTCTTAGGCGAACCAGTCTAATGGCCCGATTCGAACTTTAAAATACGTCAAATATTACGTCTAGACACGATATGGATTAGATATGTCAAACATCAAACATCAACATTTATTCAGCAAATAGGCCACAAGGGCACTTTTACACGTCATCATTGAATTTACATACAAGGAAAAATAATAACATCAACAGTTTTATAAAATAAAACTAACAATTCAATCTAACGTATTACAATTACTAAGAGATGTATATGGTCTCTTAATGTCGAATTACATAAAAAATACAGATACAAAACACAAAAAAAAATCTATAATATTTAGAGGTCAATGTCAAAGTGACGTTTCTTCAAACAAAAAAGGAACTTTTGACACTGAAATCTAATCCATATCAAAGAGAATAGATAGTATAGAGGGGTCCTGTCATTGTCAATTTTGTAGTCACGGTACATTTACTGCCATCTATCGACACACGATTAAAACTTAAAATAAAATTGAAAATGTATAAAATAATCAAAATATGTTTACGGATAAATGATTCTTATTTTTTATTGTTCCATACTGACCCATGTTCTTTCACTGATATGTGTTAACATTGTTAAATACCAAACGGTGTCGTTAACGCCATCTAGCCGAGAATAGGCCAAAGGTAATGGCGCCATCTATTCGAGAATGACTTTTCCTTGGCCGTCCGAGGCACGTTTTTTTCTTAGACTTTATTTATCTTATACGGAGTTATATATATCTCTGTCCATATCGTATCTATACTCTGTAGTGCTCTGTATCTTTAGGTATTTAAATAAAAGTAAACAAACAATTTGTACATTTTCGGGTAGTTATAACATTTATTGGTTAACCGGCCAAATACAAAACTGCTTGGATCTGCCACTGAACGACCTTCAAACTTCAAACTTCAACATTTATTCAGCAAATAGGCCACAAGGGCACTCTTACACGTCAACATTGAATTTACATACAAGCAAAAATAATAACAATATATCAACAATTTTATAAAATACAACTAACAATTCAAACTAACGTATTGCAATTATTTAGATATGTATATGATTTCTTAGTGTCGAGTTACATAAAAAACCTATAATATTAATAAGTATATAAAAAAATACAGATACAAAACCCAAAAAAAAATCTATAATATTTAGAGGTGTAAATGTCTTTAGGTGTCAGAACTATAAGATTATATAGTATATCAAATTATCCTTAGAGATGTATAGGGTCTCCAAGGGTCAAAATCCTGTATAACACATTCATTAAGAGAAAAGAAATATACGAGAGCAGAATGAGGCATCTCACTGTAATTAAACTCAAAAATAAAGTTACTAAGTAGGTATAATAGCTCATGTTAGCTTAAACAGACCAGTCTCCACAAACAGCACCCGTTCACGAGTATGGCGCGTATCTCATAGCCATCGCCTCCCTCAACCTTCATTCGGGAAAGTGGCGACCCGATCAACGACGCCACCGTAAGCAAATACTTTTAAGCGAGCATGACATGTTCAAGCTACCGGCCTATATTAATATTAAAATAGTAATAACCTGACCTGACTTTAACCTACATTATTTGATCATGTAATGTTTTCATCTACCCTCAACTGGCTTAAGGAGATAAGAAGCCATTTGAGAGTAGATTTTGTTTACTTTTATTTAAATACCTAAAGATACAGACTATTTGACGTATCTTAAAGTTCGAATCGGGCAGTAAGAGCGAAGCTTGAGATTCGTATAATTAGTACACGTAATTATAAATAGAATTTAATTTTCAACTTTGAGCATTTCATTCGTTAATTACAATTTTAAGTAATTAACGAATTAATTTGATTCGTAGTACCTAGTTATAATGAAAAAGACCAGGGTCACCCTGTACAGTCACGTCTGAAAATATCGATACAAAAAAAGTGCCAAAAATATGTGTACACGACCTTATTGCCCATATATTAAGGTGTATACTTACATATTTTGGCACTTTGTCATTCGTATCTATATTTTCAGACGTGACCGTATCAAACCCCGGTTTGACTGAAGCATTTTGTGTGTCGCAAGGTGCATGACTTGGGTTTTGTCATTACCAAACTAAAATGGAGTTGGTCGGGACATGTTGCTAGGCAGAGTGATGGCAGGTGGACTAAAATGTTAACAGAATGGTGGCCGCTTTCGGATGAAAGAAGCGCCTGGCGTCCGTTGGCTCGTTTGGAGGACATCCGGAAAATTGCGGGTCACTCTGGATGAGGTTAGCTTAGGACCGGGATAAGTGGCGTAGGTACTAGAAAAGAGGCCTATGCTCAGCGGTGGGCGATAAAGGGCTGATGATGATGATGAATTTTGTCTGACGTTTTGTGCGTGGGTAAGTAAATAAATAAATATTAGGGGACAAAACAAATAGATGTCATATATTTACTTAACAAAAAGTGACCAAAGCTACTATAATCTGATCTGGGACCCGATTGAATTTCGAGCGCCCGATTTCATATGGCTCCCTTCAATATATCTCTACTACTATTTAGGCATTTAAATTCAACTAATAGAAGTGAAAACAAGTGGATCAAGTGGTCAATATCATTAGATTCCCAATTTCTATTGCTCGTATTTCAAAAATATCAATTGGCCGTTTTCCACAGATTTTTGAGTGACAAAATCGAACGCTGGAAATTCAGAAATCGACCCACTGAGGTGTTCCCTAGTTGGTGCAATTTATTGGAGACTCACCTTTGGCAAGCGTCAGGAATGGCAAAACAGGAACGTAATTAGGAAAAACTGTTGGAGTCGAATTAGGGCAAAATTAGAATTCGGGATCATTTTTCGAGATCCCGGAACGACGAAAGTTAATGTTCTTTTAATGATTCTGTGAATTTTCATGAATTGTTTTTGCTTAACTGAAGTTATCCGGGAAAACATAAGAGCCTTATCCCTTGAATTTGTTATAAGTTACCAGACATCGTAAATTTTATAGCATTTTGGTGCAGCGGAGTGGTGTTAACGGAATTGGTATAGATAATTCCAACTGAAATGGTACATTAAGGTTAATATTAACGTAATTAACGCAAATTAATCATTAGGGTTGAAATTCTTTATACCAATTCCGTTAACACTCCGCTGCACCGAAAATGCTTTAAAATTTACGATGTCTGTAAATTACACAATTAAACAAATATATTCAGCAATTTTTACTTGTTTAAATAACATAAATGCTTATACCGTCGAAACTTAACAAAAGCCTTATAAAAACAAATATTATAGAACAATCTTAGTCCGAGAAAATATCCATAAAATAACTCAGAAACTAACTGATATTCTCACTTAAAATGCAAAATTGTTTGGATTTGAACTTATGATTTAATATAAAGTTATAATCAACAGTGATCGTTAATTTTCCAGCAATTTTGGTGCAGCATTGTTGGTTAAAAGCATCTGTATGCCCTACTCGAGGAGGAATAGATAATTAGGGTTAATAACAGTAATATTAACCTTAACCAATCCTCTCCCTAGAAAAAAATTGAAGAAAATCCTTTATATTTACTATGCTGCACCAAAATTGCTGGAAAATTAACGATCACTGATACTCAAACCCTAATTTTTTATAAAACCCATTTAGGAAATGTGTTATGTGTTGTATTAATTTCAAACTAAGCGCCACTGCAGCGTGTTGGGTATTTCATGGGTTAAGCGTATCACACACGTACCTAGAGGCCAATACCCTATAAATCATTTCGATCGGCCCAGAATTCCCAATGCTAGCCAAAACACGTTATAATAACTATGTAATGGAGTTTACGACTATACCCCTAAGGAAACATTAGTTGAAATAACAGCTGGAGTGAGGGGCCGCAGGAAGTAGAGGCCGCCGAACAATTAGTAGTTTGTAGTCTTGTGATGTTAATCGTTTATTAAATATTTTCAAAAGTGAGTCTTTTAAAATTACAAAAATGGTATTTTATTTACTATATTGTGTTAAAAACTTAAAAATGCGCGTTATCCCAGAGATAAGACGGGTCCATATTGGGTTGCATACAAGTTTAGGTCATACCTTTGATGCGCATAACAACTTGTGTCATAATCATCATTGCGCATACAAATGAAAAGTCATATTATATTGTGTCATACATTTTTAGCCATAATATTTGATGACATACTCAGCAGTTGTCATGCATTTGTGCATATAGGTTTTGATTATAATGAATCAAATGTCATACCAGCTAAAAGCATATTTATCGATATTTATAAGGTTTTTACGTATAACGTTTTGTAGCATAATAATTTTCAACCATAATGGTTTACATAAATAATTTAAGAAACTAATTTTAGCCTCTCAACAACTCCTCGAAAAAAACCTTTTCCCTAATCTCCATCCAAACACTTAATTCGACGGAGCCCCGCTCACGCGGGGCTCCTATTTCTGCGTAGTTTGCCCTTCGGGCATCTAAAGTAACCTAACGAACCTAACCTACCTACCTATTATGATTAGTTTCTTTTATGACCACTAAATATATGACTTAATTTTTTATGACTATATTAATACTATGCAGTTATGCACTGCAATACTTCGAACGAAAAACAATTATGGATATCAAGCAGATGACTTAAAATTTTATGCGAATTAAATTAATGACTACAAAAATTATGACATAACTAATTTATGACAAAAACCCAGTTATGCTCAGGATAATTCTGACTAAAGATTTTTATGACTTACAATTTTATACATAAAGTGTTATGACAATTAAAAATATGACAAAAGTTGTTATGCGACCAGAGGGAGTCCCGATAAGACCTATTTAACGAATATAGCCGTTTCCGAGATCCCGGAAATATACAAATATATATAAATACAAGAATTGCTCGTTTAAAAGTAAGTATAAGATATTATGTGTCGAAAGAGATAGGAAAGGAAAATAATAAAAATGGTGAAGAAAAATTAGACATTATAATTTTTTTTTCATTTTAGAATATCTATAAGTAAGAATTTGAGTTCAACATAAAAGAGATCTCATAAAATTAAGTCAGGATTGTTTGAAGTGTTATTTATAATTTTTATTTAATAAATGTTGTTTCTTAAAATGGCTACTATTTCGGGAGAAACAGCAAACGACACGCCGATTTGACGAACTTTCGGAAATGCCAAGTCCATTTTCAAACGATATCTAAAAAGGAAATTGAATTGAGTGGGTATTATTTATAGGCATTTTTGTCGCGTTTTCGACTTGTGTTAATATTTTTCGTTATGCTGTAAGAGCCTATAAAATGGAGGCTTTGATTAGACGGGCTCTACTATAGACAATATAGACACGCGCAAAATGTATCACTAAAAAGAAAAGATTGATATGCATCTTTCGTATGCCGTGAAGTACTTCACTCTTTTAGTTCACTAGTTCAGTTTAGTTCAGTAGCTCAACAGATCCATCTATATCAAAAGTATTGGTTTCATTTCTCTCATTCGCGGATATATTGAGTTGAATGAAGAATTTGATAGATAATTTCATTCAATATGAATCACTCAAGTAAATTAATTTATGTATCGAAGGTTTAACATGGCGTCCTTGTTACTCTCGAAGCGAATGAGCAAGTAAATGAACAGGTTTTTAAACTGAACTGCTGAAGTAAAGAACTAAATGAATCCGCGCTGAACTAGTGAATGAAAGAGTGACATCATGTGAAGTACTTCATTTGAATCTTGCATTCGCGAACTACTCATGTCTACTCTACTATTATAGACTAAGTTTCATAATAAAGAAATAAGTATGCACTGTGAAACTATTCTGCAATAGCTATTAATTGAAAATATAATAACACAAAGAAACAAAAATCTGCCACTTTGATTAGGTACAAAAAATAGTGTTATACATAGTTTTAAATGCTCATTTCGTAATGCTACAAAAAACCCCTTCTATCTCTAGTAACTAGCTAGCTAATCATTGAATAGAATGCTCCGTAACTTCAGTTCATCCAGAATATGGGTCAATCAAATATTGGGCTGTTGCCATTAGGTACGTATGGCCAAAAAGAATAGATAGTATAGAGGGGTCCTGTCATTGTAAATTTTGTAGTCACTGTAAATTTACTGCCATCTATCGACACACGACTAAAACTCAAAATGAAAACGTACAAAGTTATCAAAAAATGTATATATATGGATAAAATGATTTTGTTATTTTTATATCATTTTGATCCATGTTCATTCACTGATATCTATGTGTTAAAATTGTTAAATATGAAACGGTGTCGTCACGCCATCTGGCCGAGGATAGGCTAAAGGTGTGTGCGCCATCTATTCGAGAATGACTTTTACTTGAATTCTGAGGCACGTTTTTTCCTTAGACTTTATTCGTCTTATACGAAGTTACATATGTCTTTGGTATGGCGAAGACACACGTCAATAACATTTGCTTCCGAGTGACTTTGTACCATCGAACAACTCGATTCCTGACCCACTGTGAAACCTGTTCACATTTCCTATATCATTTACATTATATTTATGACACTGTGAATTCAATACATTATAATATAAATTTATCATTATTAAACACGAGTTCTCGAATGGACTGATATTTCTGTATTGAGACGCCTTTCAAAGCAGCCTAAAATTATAAGTGGCTTGTAGGATCTTTTATATTGTAAAGCTGTAATTTCGTTTTATGTCTTAAAGATTGAGCAAATGGAAAAGGGACCAAATATGTTACAATAAAAAACAAAATTGTTTAATACATCATCATCATCATCATCATCATCTCAGCCATAAGACGTCCACTGCTGAACATAGCTAGGCCTCCCCCTTTGGGGGGTGTATGCCATAATCGCCACGCTTGGCAGGCGGGTTGGCGATCGCAGTCGAGTACACCGAATTTGAGGGACGCTGCTGCCCGTCCACCGGTGGTCTTGGACGTAGTTTAAGGACATACCCGGGTCAATACATCAATAGTACTTTATTTCACTCACATAACTCCAAAGCTCTGAATCAGCGGTCGGCAACCTTTTAGCAGCCAAGGGTCCCATAGTCGTTAACGAAATTGAAGCGGGCCGCAATTTGTTAATATTTGTGACTTTATGAGACATTGTCGTTTGTCAATATCACATACAAAATAGCCAGGGGGGCTCGCGGGCCGCAAGTGAGAGGTTCGCGGACCGCCGGTTGCCGACCGCTGCTCTATATTATTGTAATAAAATTCTAGTACCAAAATATTATTCAACTTTCGCGTTTTTTTACTGTTCGGTTATAATATTTAGTCACTGTCAATACTGTCATTGATCATAAATGTTTAGCTGTGAACTATCAGGGAAAATTTGATGGTCCTAACACGAACATATAAATAAAACAATATCCGAGCAAGTAGCAATCCATCGTAACTACATACAGATTTTTAGTTTGTATTAGTTGAAACATCAAAACCCCAGTTATGTGCATCTCTATTGTAATGAAAAGACAAAAAAACTCAAACATTCTGCAAACAAATAAAACTCAGAAATCTACAATTCATGTGTTCCGAACTACAAAAGAAAACATACAGCTTTAGGGGAGTTTAAAAATAGCGAAACTCTTTGGGGGTGACATGAAACGAGGTGCCTCCGGCTGGCCCTGATAGCTCTGCCTTTGACCCTAACAATAAGTTATGTAGAGTTGCCAGTTTAATCTACATACAGTGACTTATAGCCCGACTTGAATTGTTGTTAGATAAGCAACAATATATGATTTTTTGATGATGATTCTTCCCATGTTCAGGGAGGGGGGTCTTTACACATTGATTAAGTTGTGTGCTGTTTATTAAATACAAATTACTCTGAGGTATTTTTTCTACGAATATTGGTTGTACAAAAATATATCAGCTCATTCTACTGGAATATAAGGACCATCATGCGACTGACAACTCGTTTACTGCCTTCTTATAATACATAATGTTATAAAGCTGTAAAATATGTCGTTTTTGCTTAACATTTTAGTATGACAGATGTTACAGCGTTTCATACTTATGATGAAACACAACACAACATCAAACACAACATTTGCAGTTTCTCATAAATACCAATAACATTACCATCCAATATCGAGACACCAGGTTATCGTCAATTTTATGAATGCAATGAAAGAAGTCTAGTTTTATTGCGGCTAGTACTTAAACGATAGTGGTGCTCTTGTGTCATCGATAAATTATACTTCGAGTGGTTTTCGATGCCAATATCGTATTTAATTATTATTATGGGCCTGCTCTTGTAAAGTGGGGCATTCAGCAAAAAGACGCAATAGCCATTTGATACATTTTCTCGTTAGTGAATTTTATTACTATGGCAGATGTTTACGTGAATGAAATTGGGTTTAAATGTTTTTCGTTTGGATAACTGATTTTTCTTTAAAGTTAACAAAATATTCCTATACTTTTTAGCAGACGTGACACACCCAAAGCCGTTTGAGTATGATACATCTTCTATATATTTTGCTTCATGGGGTGATCGAATACTGAGTTAGAACCAATTTTGCAGATACCTTTCTCCAAGGGTCATCCGATATCCGATATCGGATCAAACAATGTGAAAACAATTGAACACAAAATTACCAATCACGATTTTTTTATGAAATAACGTCCATCAACCAAGTCGGAATAAAAAATCCGTACACAAATTTTATCTCAAACGTATACTGGGACTCTCATAGCAGATAAAAGCAGGTAAAATTAAATTATAAGCATCCCCTAATAAAAGCTCCTTACAAAACAAGCCCCTCTGAGTAGGTACACAGCTGTCAGGGTGACATTGACAGTTATTGCTTTCAAGACGAATTTTAAGCAAGGCATCTAATAAAGTCTCATTTTTTACTCTTGGGAATTGATTCGGGTTCATTTTCTACTCTTGTCATGTCTGGATCGTTTAAGCTTTGAATTGCAAAGAAAGTCGAACTTTTTCCAATATTACTGATTAAACACAATGTTACGAAGCCTCCCTCTCGCGGGGTCCCTTTGTTTCCCATAAAGTTTTAATTCATAATGTATTGTTTGTCATATTATCGTTAGTCATAAAACTGAAACCGTTAACTTTTCAGGATTTTCGTAAGGTTATTCTATAGATAGATTAGGTTAGGTTTGTTTTATGGCAATCCTGAAAAGTTACGAGTTTCTGAGAAAAACCAATTATGACTAACGAAAATTCGGACAAACAATACATTATGACTTTAAACTATTTGGGAAACAATAGAGACCCCTCTCTTTCTCTCTCTCCTTAGCATTATTATTCCCATCTGATTGCGGGGTCTGAGGGCCTACCGAGAACCACGTTCGACGTGTTGCTTCTGTGTCGCACTTGCCAATTAGTACGTAAGTGTGACAGGGAGGCAACACGTCGCACGTGGTTCGCGGCAGGCCCTCTGCTTTTCTTGTCCTTTCTCTCCACTTCGCACACAAATGTTAACAAGTAAAAAAAAAAACTTTTTCCCGGGTGAAATGTATGATAAGCCAAAGAGTGATGTCTTGACAGCGGTAAATACAAATATGAGTACGGTAAAATTTAAATAAAGTCAACACGATGCATAGAAAATATAAGTACCTACTGATTGCGACCGTATTGTCTTATAGAACGATATGCTGTTTTTATCACTTGTTAAAATTTTGATACATACATATTGTGATGACAAAAAAAGTACTATCTTCTGGTTGCAAATTAGTAAATCTCATACCCGCAGATTATCTATAGATCTGTTCCATTTTATTAAAGTTTGACCATCATCTGTCATTTCAGGATTTTGTCTCTTGTGAATAAACTTACGGCTCGATTCGGAAAATGAATTAGATTTCTACTAGACTTCAACAAGTTACGATACGGATAATTTAAAGATATTTGTAAGATAGATATGTCAAATTTGACGTTTCCGCGATTCTGGAGGCCCTCTCAAACGATTTCGACAAGTTATGACTTAGATATCCAAGTCACATCTAGTCGATATCTAATGTAGATCTAGTTGATCTCTAAATCGTCTCAAGATCTTGTGATTATCTCGCAATCCGAATAGGCCTGATAGCTGCTTTCTAAAATTGGTGCAGGTACTGTATTATTACCAATCTCTACGCCATTACAATAAGCCATATTTATGACGGTTATTAATTCTGAAAAGCCTATTCTACTCGTAATCTACCCACTATTAGATAGATTTACACCTGTTAATGAACGTAGTCATTTGTTACAGAGTTTAATTTTGGAATGGCGAAATCGAAATGCTACCCTGTAATACATCACATACATTACATTTGAACTCTAATATCAAACTGCTAAGGCTTGTTAGGTTAGGTTAGTTATTGTGAGTGTCATATTATTGTCTCTAGCGTAGCGTAGGTAGTAACTCAAAGGACTGATGTGTTAGGTTTTGCGTTATGACTACCTACGCATTTTCTGAATGGCGGTTGTAGCGTGGCTACATCGTTGCATAATTTCACCTTGTGAGCTGTATTTTAGTTATATTTGATTCCATAAATCCCTCGAAATTAACGTAGGTAATAATAAACAAAGTCTTCATAACGTCGGATTTAACTTTCATCTGTTAACGACGTTTTCTGCAAATATTATTATAGGCGGTGGCTATACAGTCTGAGCAATAATGATAATGCTTTCAATTTTTCATCCCCCGCGTTACTTTCATCGTGAAATGCGTAACATAAACAAGCAAAAGTCCGCAATAAACCAAATGGATTTAAATTTATTACAATTTATTTATAAAGCGGCAGTTTACAGCCAACGCCAAAATTACCACTAACCTACGCAAACTCGTTTCTGACATTATAAAAGACACCTTATTTCGTGTGCGATAAGCTTGAAAATAGGAAGTAAACGCAATTAAGATACGAAATTGGCGAACTAAGTGGTTGGTAAGTGACGGCAGTGACGGCACCCCTGAGGCATACGGCCGCGTAAATCGTAAATAGCAGTAATTGTTGAAGCTGTTTGAGTTTAAGACTTTAAGACCGTGGTGTAACGACTGTTTTCGTTTGTTTCAAACATTTCACGAGTACCTATTATCGTGGTATTTCTGACATTTTGATTAATTGGACTGTGACCTTAGCTACCTTAGTACCTAGACCTACGTAGGTAGTTATGTTTATTTATTTCAAAGAATTTTAAAGCACACTACTAATACATTTAAAAGGTGGAACCGCCGTCATGCCTACTGGAGTAGTCACAATTAAATAGCTGGGCGCCAATAACACTAACCCCCTTTAAGGGGCCGGTATATGACGTTTTCGATTTAGACCTCACTTTGTAACCATAATTTGTTCAATAAATGTTTGATAATTGCATTAAATTACACGTAAATTTATTCACGAAGAAACCGTGTACCGACTCTTTATGCCATTATATTTTTAATTTGCTGTTATTCTCTACAAATCGACACTAAAAGTATCAAAAAATCAAAATATGGAGTTCCGTTTGAGACAGAAGCAAAACAATTTTGTCTTTGACAGTAATTGAATTATTGTATGATTTTGGAAGCTAGATAATTCAGCTACCAATTTATTATCGATTTATATTTTTACTCACAAATACAACACAGAAATTCAATCTCAAATGTAAACTTTCGAACAATTTCCATACATTGACGACATCACTCAAAATTCTTCTTCAAGTCAGATGCCCGTTGGGGCTACACCGGAGCACACGTGTACTTCTTCAAATGAAAATGACAGCTTGATTTTCTTGCTTTTGACAATTATATTGACATTAAATCATATACGCACACGAGAAAGCATACCAGTAGATAAAATGTATTTCAAAAAATAGGGTACATAAATATCAGCTCGCGTCTCATTTAAATTTCATTTGCTGTTATTTACGGGTCATTATTGTTGAAAACCGCAGTAAACTATCTTAAAATAATACGATTACAGTCGAATTTAAGTATTATCTTCCTTCAAAACTCGCTTAAAATGAAAAAAGTTTTAAGACTCATCTTTACTGATCGGGATCAATTTTTATTATGCTGGTATCATTTTGCGTCATTTTAAAAACGTATTTGACTTCTGTATGTCAATGAATTTTGATGACAACTGTAATCTTGTATTATATTATAGAACTTTTATATTAAAATATTGCCTATTAACAGGAAGAGTTATGTAATTCGTATAAGTAATACCTGAAAGTCTTGTAACTAGATCTGTAATACCATGGATTGCGACGAATAAATTATTATGATTATGCCGTTCGTTCCGTCTATATGTATAATGCGTGTACGTGCTGTTCTCTGAAAATCTTCAAGAAAAAATAAAGGCTAGACCAGCACTAAGTACTAGCAAGTTTTTGCGGCTTTGGAGACCGAGATGAAGCTTACAGGCCAATAGCGTTGTGGCCTGGTTATTGTTATGTATACCTATGTATCGAATGTTTTATAAATTTACTATAAAAAGCAATGTTTTATTTCGATTAGGTCTACATTTTGTGCATATTGCATATCTGAAGTATTTTCGTACTAAACTTGAAACTTTCGTTGAAACTAAATAAAATAATTATTCCAAATGTACAGTCACCTGCAATTTATGTTACACAACGAAGGCCGCAAAAATATCTGACACGATCTTATTTGTAGAACCATAAGAGCATGTCACATATTTTTGCGACCTTCGAAGAGTAGGTACCGTCATTACTCATTATCATCAACTTTGCCCGCTTTTTTTTTTAAACACGAATTTCTCAAAAAAAATCACATCATATGACTTTTTTTTGCTCAGCACGTCCATTGTGATCAAACGCATCAGTTTATGTGAAGAAAACATTTTTTTATCGTGTTTTTACCCATTTTTTTGCGTTTTAGAGGGCGGGCAAATAAAAAAATATCCGGGGTTTTCGCCAACATTGCCCACGTCAATTTGGTATTCAAATACAGCTCGTATATATGATGATGATGTCTAAGGATCACTTAAAGGTTTTGGGCAATCCTACCATTCCCTGTTAATAACTTAGCGATAAGTGTAAAAACTTTTAAATAAATTTGCTGGGCAATGTTGCCTACCCGTTTTTGCCCATTTCCAAATAAGGCTCGCCTAAGCATTTTACAAAGGCTAGGGTTGTCACTTTTGAGAAAATCTGTTACAATAGTTTAATGACCAAAAATATGATTGTTGTTGTGTTTTCATTCGTTAACGGGATAAAACATCTAAATAAAGGATAATAAGACAAATTAAATACAGTATATATTTATAAACTTATTTTAGTGTCCAAATATAACCTTCTTTTACTTGCGAAGTTGGGTAAATTAGATGAAAGTGACAACCCTAATCCGTTTTTGGTGGTGGGCAATGTTGGTATGGATGCCAAATTACCGGATTACTTTGCCCACCGCTAAAACTTTTGTGTATTTAGGCCTTATTAGTTTAAATCTCAATAGACATAATCTATGCTTCATGTGTTATAACTGAAACCCGGAAATATTTGTCAAAGGGTTCTCAATTTTTTCTACTTGCATTCATTATTTATCAATTTTTTGCCCGCCAAAATATACCCTATATTAGACAACTCGCTTAAACACAAAATTCCCAAGTCAAGTTATGCACAAGTTTGGCATATACTTTGTCAGAAATATAACCAATTTTCTACTAAAAACAGCAGGGTGGCCATAACTATTATCAATTTTTCTACATTAACGAATTTGTTTAAAATTGTCGTTTTGGGTAAAGTTTTCCTGGAGGCAAAGTTGGCGCTAATGACGTAACATATTATTGCAGGTGACTGTACATAAATGTTTCGGTGATTTTGAGATTATTTTCCAGGTTAGTTTACTAAAAATCAAGTTATGCAGATACCGATTTCGTGAACGTATAAGTAGTAAGGTACCGCTATTGTTTAGCGATACCGATTATTTTTGAAGGTAAAACTATACCGGTTGAAATATAAAGATATTAAAATTACAGCAGGGACAATCATTTTTTATAGGTGTACCTAAACCATCATTGGCCGAGCGTTAGCAAAGGTCTCCGTTTCAGCTTGGGCAAAAATGCTTTTGTATGTTCTCCTTTGCAGATCACATTTCTCAACTGATTCTCGTGAAAATTTGTAAGCAGGTTCGATAGAACTATTCTGTTTCGCTTTATCCGCCAAAATGGAATTGCCACCCTGCTGAAACTTTATTTATTTAAATTCCTATTGAATGGATTTTGCACCTTATGAAAAACCGTATAGAGTAGTAAATAACATTTTACATCTGACTTAATGACATCTTGTTTTATTCGCTTTAATTGTACAAAACGCGTATCTCGACAAAGCAATAGTAGGTAGTAAAACAGTCAACAATCAAATGAATTAAATAGGTACGTCACGTGTGACATGAACAGACAAGGAAAGCAAGATTAAATGCATTGTTTCTCTTTCATCTTTAAATGGAATGCTTTTACCCTCAAAGTAGGCTAGTGGTCAATACTAAACTAAAAGTCCAATCTTAAAAAAAACATGATGGGTCACTGACCTGTCCCAGTAAAGTGAGGTAGTGTGCGTGAAGTGCGCTTGTGTGTGAAATGGGGTAAATTGACAGAATCTGATATTTTACCCACCGCTACCGTCGCCTTAAACGCGCTACAAGCCTTGTAATCGTTTGTCTTAATCTGTCATTTTGACTTATGTATTTGTAAGTAAGGGATAAACATAATTTAACTAAATCAGCCCGTAACGTTTAATGAATAAGGGGGTTAGTAGGTACAGTAGGTATTTTTTTGACTACAGACTAACTGAAAGTTTGGGTTTGCATGTTGGTTACTAAATCACATAAAAGAACTTTGGCACACGGATAATTTGGGCCTGGTTTACGTACAATACAGTTTCCCCAAATTAAATATTCCGAGGGTTGAATGGTTAGAAGGGTTGGGGGGAAGTTGGTACCAAATTGTATTTCGAGATTTATTTTGTTTATTTATTTATTTAATGTCAACGGCCTAGCCTAGTGGGTAGTGTACCTGTCTACGAAGTAGGAGGTACCGGGTTCGAATCTTGGTAAGGGCATTTATTTGTGTGTACAACGAATTTTTGTGCCTGAGTTATGGATGTTCTAGAGTCTGGCTAGCCAAAAATTGTTGACAGATATTTCGTTGTTATATCACCAATTGTCTATGATTTTAAAAAAAGGTAAAAGTCAGTTATCAATTTATGTCATTCAATTCAAATTGTTTGCGGTTTATAAGGGGTTTATTTTAATAATGTCTATACTGAGTGAGGTTCGCAAACTATTATTTAAGCTCGTAAATAATTACGACAATGTGCGAAGTCGATGTGTAGCGTTGTATAACGAAAAACTGCAATGTTTACAACTCCTAAACAAATGTAAACAAATTAGGAGGTTGGTGCTCTATAAATATTTTGATACTTAGCATTTAGCATATTTGGCATAGTACTTATGTTTTTTTTTGGTGATGAATTAATATTACAGTATTATCGAGCGAGCTAGGTCTTATTTACACTACATTTCATTTTTCGCCTTGTTACAATGGTATATGGTGAGAAAGTGTTAACATATATGTGTTTATCGTTGACTGTACTTTACATAGGGGTAGAAATTAATATGTGAGCTGACATTGAGTGCACGTCAACGTATATTTAACTTATATCCTTAGGTACCTTACGTGTGCACAGAAAATCAAAAATATTTTCTAGTATCAAAACTATAATTCCTACTACACAAAATGTGACCAGCCCTAGATTTTTTTAATTTCCCGCCAAACATTTGTGTAATATTTCAGTAGCCAGACTCTATGTATTTAGATACTTAGGTATATACTTATCTATATTAGACAAGTATGTATATTGTCGTCTAGTGCTCATAGTGCGAGCTTTGCTTAGTTTGGAGCTAGGTCGATCTGTGTAAAATTGTCCTCAATATATTTATGTAGGTATAGGTACCTACTTATTTATTTATTTTCAATTAGACCTAACTCAGTGAGTAGTTGAGTTATAAATGAATTTAATAAAAAAATGTTTCTCGCTTTGTACGATCGCCCACACTGCTAAGTGTACATCGGTGGATCTTATGCCTTTTTTTAATAAGGTCCACCAATGGAGTTGCGGAGTTGGTACGCACGTCAAATATCACGGACAAATTAAGGAAGTAATTCTGATTTCCATTCAATAACTTCTTACAAATATTCTTTAAGCTTTGACATTTTCGGAAACTTATTACATTAAGCTCTGCAAGACATGAAGGAATTTCTTTTGAGAAGTCTTTTTGAAGCTGAAATTTTATGCATCACAATTTCAGGCCTCGAGGTTTAAGGCTGAATGGCAAAGATCAATCAATTAATTAGGATTGGTGGTGAATATTCTAAATTGAGTAGAGTGAAAAGAAACAAGAAGGAAATCTTGTTAAGGCGAATTAGGTTGTGAAAGCCCAGATTTGATTATTTTAAATTATAAAATTGCATAGTTAGCTCTAATTATTTTTCGAAACCTAATTATACTTACTGACCAAAAGTTTTGCAGTGTTAGCCGTATGGTGGCCATGTCGCCTCCTTCACCACTTTCTTGAGTCAAATAGGCCGAAAATTGTTTTCCGGGAATACCGGGAAGTGACGTAAACTGACCCAATGAAGGACGATCTATTCAAACACCTGTGAATTTCACTCGTCTGTAGATCAAACCAACAATCGAATTTATAAACATTGTAACTAATAATAATATAGGCATGGGTATCTTGTTGCGCCTGTGAATGGGTTCCAGCAGACGTTCTACATGACATTAAAGCTCTCCAATGGGCCTCTACGTGTTGTATATATATCCCCACGCAAGCTTATCAAAAGACCGGGATTTATAGGCCCGTGAAATCCAAGGATATACGCAAATAAAGCTGGCTTAAAAAAATCAAATAATGGCCACGAACATCAATTCATCACAAGAGTCAATCTATTGATCTACTGACTGACTTTCATATCGTCTCTCTTCGTCCCTCCCTCCGGTCGGTAATAATCATATTTTCGTTTCGTTTGAGCCAACTGGGAACTCATAATGCGACGCTAAAGAAAGAAATGAATTATTAATGATCCTCCAACAATGCGCCGGTTTCTGCACACTTTTGAACGCTTAATTAAAATATCTGCGCCTTAGAGGTTTTGTACCAGGAAATTAATGGAATGTCGGCAGTAGCCAAGATCTTCAGGTTTCTTGTAAGATTTACATTTAAAATATCTCCCCAGGGGAGTAAAGCCGGGAAGCCGGCAACTCCCTTATTTACCGTTATGGCTTTAAAGTTTCTGTGAAACTTTAATACTTGTGCGAATAACAAGATTCGACGGTAACGGTTAACGTTAGCTTGATGGTGAATAATCTCATCGCTTAAAAACTTTGTTACAAACTATGTTGGAGTATGTGGGATATTTTAGTATTTACCAACTTAAGAAGCTTCTGAAGGGACTACGCACACCTTAGGCTGCATTTCCACCAGAGATGTGCGAGGATGCGTAGCGAAGGGATGTGTTTGTTAAAAACCAATATAATCACTTTATTAACCTATCCTCGCTCAACGCAGCTCTAGGCATCAACTTTCTTTCTATTCGTTCCTCTTGTGGAAACGCAGCCTTAAGTGAGAAAAGCGTACCTATAAACTGAAGAAATTTAGGCACCAATGTAAAATCATATTTAATTTGAACCTAAATAAAATTTAGTTAAACTAAGCGAGTCTCCAATCCGCATTGGGCCAGCGTGGGGACTATAGCCCAAGCCCTCTTGCGAGTAAGAGGAGGTCTGTGCCCAGCTGTGGGACGTAATATTATTATTATTAAGCGAACCTGAATTATTATTATTATTTGTTTGTCCTTTCCATATCTCGGGACCATGGGGTCCCGGACCTTTGGGAGGCATGCGTGGGGCCGAAGCCAACAGCGCAGAGGCCCTTTAAGACAGTTTACTCTAAAAGCAAGGGATACACATGGCGGATACCATCCCCGAGCGCACAATATGATACATCCGGAGATGGTCTCCGCCAGGTGCAAAGACTATTTCAGTGCAGCACTTTTGTGCTGCGATGGGAACTAAGGTCATGGGCTATTGATATGCAAGTTGGATGGACTGGATAATGGGTTATGGGAGGAGACTAGCGGACACCTGCCGTGACAATCAGTCTCAAAATTGTGTAAGACAGGTGGTGACTCGCCTACTCATTTAGTGGGCCCTACAACGGCCGCACGCACAGTGCGACAATAGGGCAACACTTCGGAGCGGCTGTAAGGTTGTCGAGAGGTGAGTCTGCGGTAGCCAGATTCCGGTGATCCGTTCAGCAGGCCGCCGGCGTTATGACATTTTACACTTCCAACCTGGAGCATAGGTCCCGCTCTTGCGACTCCACTCTGGCCGGCCAATCAAGGCAAGCACAGAGGCGAGGGCCAGATGACAGGGCCCTCTGGAATAGGGGTCCGCGGTGTCGCCACTCACCGTCAGCTCGCCACAAGCTGCCCCCGCGGGGTTATTATTATTATTTGTTTGTCCTTTCCATATCTCGGGACCATGGGGTCCCGGACCTTTGGGAGGCGTGCGTGGGGCCGAAGCCAACAGCGCAGAGGCCCTTTAAGACAGTTTACTCTAAAAGCAAGGGATACACATGGCGGATACCATCCCCGAGCGCACAATATGATACATCCGGAGATGGTCTCCGCCAGGTGCAAAGACTATTGCGGTGCAGCACTTTTGTGCTGCGATGGGAACTAAGGTCATGGGCTATTGCTATGCAAGTTGGATGGACTGGATAATGGGCTATGGGAGGAGACTAGCGGACACCTGCCGTGACAATCAGTCTCAAAATTGTGTAAGACAGGTGGTGACTCGCCTACTCATTTAGTGGGCCCTACAACGGCCGCACGCACAGTGCGACAATAGGGCAACACTTCGGAGCGGCTGTAAGGTTGTCGAGAGGTGAGTCTGCGGTAGCCAGATCCCGGTGATCCGTTCAGCAGGCCGCCGGCGTTATGACATTTTACACTTCCAACCTGGAGCATAGGTCCCGCTCTTGCGACTCCACTCTGGCCGGCCAATTAAGGCAAGCACAGAGGCGAGGGCCAGATGACAGGGCCCTCTGGAATAGGGGTCCGCGGTGTCGCCACTCACCGTCAGCTCGCCACTTAAGCGAGTCTCTATTCTGTCTTGTGTAGTTTGCAATAAATTACAACACGACATTTTCAAGCTTATAATGACTATGAGACGATAGGCAACAACATTTATTTGGTTTACGAAACCATAAAATGGCCAGTTTTCATAGCCCGCGGTGGTAATGCTCTCTTTTTTAACACGATTTTGCATAAAAAAAGGAAGTTAAAATACGTTTTAGGCATTCAACTAGCTGCCTGTCAAGCACAGTATCCCGCAAACCAGAATGTTGGTGAATTGAGTGCAGTATTTTTTATTCAAATGTGACATGCATTTTGATGAATCCACACGTCTAGTTCTCAGCTTTGTTTGGTTTAAAAAAAATCTGTTTTACATATTAAAATTTAAATCAACATTGAAAAAATGCGCTCTCATCTCATAAAGAACATATTTTAAAACTTTTTGTTTTTTCAACGTTTCAATTTACATATACTTATGAATCTTTGTACTTTTTAAGTACAAAACATTTATTAATGGTAACAAAAAAGCCCCTGTTAGGTAACTACTTATTTTCACATTCCTGCTTTAAATGTTAACAAATCTGTAATAGGTACCTGCTATAAAAATGTAAAACATCGAATACACCTTATTGATGAAATACTCGATCTGTAGCCCGATAGGTACAATATACCGAAATGTTACATGTCAGTCGCTTTAGCATAACCACTTAACAAGGCCCCTCAACTAACCGATTTCTCGCATCGCCACCCACCTGCCATTAAGTGGAGGTTGTTTGCGGTGTGCCTACATCCGCACTTTGACTACCTTCATTAAAGCTTGTACGTTTATTGACTCTCGTCTTTTCGGGGTCTAGTTACTCGACTTGGTAGAAGAGACACTATATAGATATCAGATAAAAAAAATTTAAGGTTCCCTAGTCGATAAGGGATTCTTTTCGTCATGTCCGTGTGTCCGTCCGCTGTTAGTCCGACTTTTTTCAATATCCTATCTAACTTTATGATTTTGCCGACTTTTTCACAATTAGGTACAATCGCCATAGCGATTACATCATAAATCAAATTCAAAGGTAAAAGCAAAACAAAAAAGTATCTGTATCTATATCATGTGACACATACTTTTGAACGCGAACTGTAGAGATATCTCTTTCTATCTGGAAAAATAATCCAGTGTGGCAGATACTTTGCGCAAGAGATCCAAGTGGTACAGACGTTGACTGTACCATTTGAATCTCTGGCCGCTACTTGTAATGATTATAAATTATTCCATATCCCAGAGAAAATAGAAAACGCGTTGCCAATATCGATATTTTGGTAAATAACATGCTAGTTCTAATCTGCAGTTGGTTTGTGTTTACATGTTTACTTTCAACAAGCAATATGCAATTGCGTCCAAAAGAGTAAACAAGCTTGTTTACCCTCGGTTGTTATATGACTTTGTGCGCGTATCACCTCGGTTCCGCAGTGTAAATTATTATAAAACTTTATTCGACCGGATTTTGTTACACTTTAGTACCCTTAACATAAAGGGCTCGGCCACGACATCGAGCGACTTGCGACGGCGGGAGCGATAACCATAGGTTGGAGGGTGATACAGCGATCGGACCTTTCGCTCCAACCTATGGTTATCGCTCCCGCCGTCGCAGGTCGCTCGATGTCATGGCCGAGCCGTAAAAGGGTTGAAGCTTAATAACAAATTATGTCCTGTAAAACTTTCAACAGGCGGAAGCGTGAGTTATACGAGTATGAGTTTTATAGCATATGGTTTGGATGGAGATTTTAAGAGGTTTTGAATATTAGTGAAGTGCCAACTATCTAATCTCTGATGAGATTTTGTAGTAGAAGGTAGCTAAGTTTCGGATCTAAAACTAGTTTACACTTTTACTTACTTAACATATTACAAATCAGCTCCACGCAACAAAGTCTCCAACCAGTCCGTAGCTGGCCATAATAAATCCTTACTAAGCGCCTCAGTTAAACAATAGACCAATAATATAAAAATAGGAGAAACTTTGAAATACAGACTTGATCTTGGGGTACCTATGGCTAGCCATCGTCAACAATGTTGCAACACAGCACCATTAACTGCCTCTAAACCTACCGTTTATAACTTGAGCCTTAACTGAGTCGCTCACACACCGTAAATACGTGAAGCGGCTTATAATGTTACTTTTACGACACCCACCCTCATGAGCAGCAAATCGGTTTATAAAAACACCCCTAAGTACCCCTAAGTAAGTATCTCATTACCTACATACCTTTTATTTACTGTACTGTAAGCTCATGGGATTACTAGTATTCCTTGTAAACGCAATTACAGTGGTTTAAAAACTAATAGGAATGCGCTAGTTTTGGGGTTAATACATTTGTAACTTTTATTTATAACGTTGTTAAATTTACAAAACTAAATTCTGAACGATAAGGTTATGTAAATGGTTGAGCAGATTCTTTCACTTCAACTACATAAATTATTAACGCATTTGCGTTTCACTTTCCGAAATATCTTTTTAAACGCTATTCGTAGCCCAGCTAAGATGAATTTAATAGCTTTGTAAGTCCCGACCCTTGAGTACGACCGCAGCAAATATGCTTCTTTGTTGAAGGACTCTTGGTTGGTTAAGTCCTTAAAGTATTGTTCTGATCTGTTTTATGTAAACAAGTATGTACTTACTATGATCTCATGATATAAATTATACAATCTAAGAAAAATATTACCAATATTTTTGATCGTATTTTTTTCTCCTCAGAATCCATCGCTGTTCAGAAAATGTATGTATATTGATTGACAGATCCAATCAGCTTCTTTTTTTGAAACGTTGAGACGATAGTAAATTATGTAGTTTACATCAAATAGGTACTTGCGTATTATTAAACTTGTCAAAAATGATTAATTATTCTCCATATTTGAAACCTTTACTATTCTTTCTACACTTTCCGATTAATTAAAATATAAAATTACATCCAAATATGCCTGCGGTCCACGTTAATCCAATTATGTAATTATTTCCGTTGTGAATAATGTAAAATAATTGGTTTTAACTATAGTTATCATCCCTGTTGGTTTAACCACCACATTGCATTACCGCGAAAATCAGATTTAAATTACACGCTGCTAAAATCACTGAAATGAAAATCCAGAGTTTCATTTCCGATGGCCGAGGTCTATTTTTAACACTCCGCTTCGCCTGCAAATGATATAAACTGGTAAAAATTGTCGAATCCGCCAGCAGATGGAAAGGAAATAGCCTATTCGATCGTTTTTTAAATAAACTGCAGATTTTACTATTAAGGCGCCAGAAGAGGTTTTGAGAAATCGTAGAGTTTTTAGATCACAATACGTGTGCTAAAAATTTAATTGGCAACCTTGAGGCCTTTTTCTAGTAGCTTCATGCTACGAAACCTGATTTCTTTACTTACGATCTATAGAAAAAAATCACGAACATAGGTCTAAAATGCAATCCGTAATAATTTTAACACAAAGTCTTAAACAATGAAAATAGCTTCTAGAGTCGGACCAAAAAAGTCTGCAGCGGATTTGATTAGGGTAAATACGCGGGTATTTTCGTTTTTCTTCTAAATTTGATGTGTTTAATGGTATGTGAGTATAAACAAGATTAATTTAAGTATTTTTTTTAATGTTGCTATGAGGTGAAGTTCGATTTTAACATATCAGTCCAATTATGAAAATCGTGTAAAATCATTCCCTGGCTTCCGGAAATGTTTTAAAATTCTTTTAATATAAGTACATTAGAAAGATGAAAATAAAGACTACTTATGAATGATAATAAAAAAAAATTGTGCAGTATCACAACTTGGGAAGCTCTGTCAAATACAGTTAGTTTTAGGACAAAAATGTATATAACCTTTTTTGTAGAAAATTATGTCTATTTTAGTTTGTAGTTATAGTTTCATAGAAGTTTGACGTTTAATATAACACTTGCACTGAGTGGGCTATCAAATCCGCTGCAGACTATTCTTGTTCTGACTCTACAAATGCGCAATTTTAATTTTGCTCGATTTCATCGATTACTTTTTTGTTATTAAAACTTAAAAAAAATCAAAAACATGATACCATCATAATACCTATCTGAGATCCCGGGCACGCACAGCCATCTCTCTCATGCTTTCGTTTTTTTCTTGAAGGTCGTATCGGTCCGGAAATACGGCAGGCGACAGTTCATTCCACAGTTTAGTTGAATGAGGCAGGATTTTGATCAATTCTTCAAACATAGCGGTCACCTAAAAAATCTCGTATCTCGCACTGAAAAGTTAAACGCAGTAACTCTGTATAGTTGAAACCACATCCCATACATAGTTGAAACCACATTTTCCTTTAGATTGACAGAACAAGATACGAGTTTATTTCAAAGTAGTCGCGATATTATGTATGTACCTACCTACCAGTGACGGCGCGCCCATAAAAGCCGATTCCCACCGGCTTGCCTGTTTTTGGACGTTTGAGCAGAGTTGTAAAGGAAATATGTAAGCCAAATTAGCCCCGGCTTGCCTATGGATATGTTTGACGCGCCGCCTCTGCTACCTACCAAATGAAGTCTTATAGACTGGAGTAATAGGAGGACAAACATAATAGACAATTGTACGTCTTTAAATATTGTTCTTTCTGTTTACTGTGTAAGCCATAAAACACATTGTGGGGCACGTTCCTCTATCTTAGGTCGAAGGCAATTTGCCGGCCGCTGTTTGGTCTGTTATTTACTTGTTATTTATTCAAGGTACCATCGCCCACACTGTTAACTGTACATCGGTGGACCTTATGCCTTTTGTAATAAGGTCCACCGATGTATAGTTTAGGAGCGTTGCTGTTTGTACATGATATTACGCTGCTTTCGTTTTCTAGGTTTCGGTATGTATTCTAGGATATATAGCTCATTATTTGAGCATTTGTTACGGATTACTTTTGAAGACGATTTTTTTTAGATATGAGTTTGAACAAGTACGTTAGTCCATCTAACTTTCCACCGACTTGAACAGAACAAAGTGAGGAGTGACATTATAAATGTCATATTTTGATAGAAATTTGACATTAATCATGACACTTTGTCATTGCAAATGCCGCGAAGAATTATAGTTTGTCAAAGGACTGTGTCATTTCAAACATAGACAGAGAGAATCATCTTTGTCTTACACTAGTACTAGCACCCAAAAGAAAAGGAAGAGTATAGTTTTTTTGTTCTTATTTACTGACAAATTTGGTTTGACCAACTATAGCTTGGTCTGACTCAATTTAAGTACTGTTATTTTGAAATAGTTCTATTGTAAACAAGTACCTAAACACTTTATTGTATGAAAAAGTTGGTTACCTACTGCAAATTATTCATATAATGATGTACAAAGGCGGTTATCCATTATACTATATATATTGGCGGTTATCCATTATACGATAAAAGCTCTCGTATGTGCGTAAATAATAGTTCATTGTGTAAACACGACTTTAATAATCATGTGACAATGTTATTGGCATGTTTTATAACAGTGGAACTTGTAAATAGGAGTGTAAATATTCGGACTAATATCAAGTGAATCAACAATGCTATACTTTAACGGGAATACGTTTTAATAACAGTATTAAATTAAGTGTTTGATCGTTTAAAATTATCACGGAAAAATTTGTGTGTGTCTTGTGTAAATATAACATTAAACCATATAAACGAAGATTGAAGACCGTTTGACAATTCAAAACACTAGTGAACTTTGAACGCAATACACGATAAGCGAGCGAGTACATCCGAGACTGCACGAAGCGCAACAGATCTGGCGTGTTAGATATCAGCGCCATCTACCGCGTAATAGCTGAACTACAACGGACAGTACTGGAGTAAGGGAGTATCGAACTGGTAACGCAATCTGAGACGCGCCCTAGTATAGTCAATCAATATCCAAATTATCTCAGAGATGGCGCTAATATGCATACAATGTAAAGAGGAAATCACAGATCGAGATTATTTAGTCTGTACAATATGTGAAAATCACTATCATTTAAAATGTACCAATAGATCACAAAAACTATTTGATCTCATGACAGCCGAAAGTAAAGCCAGTTACAAATGCCTCTCCTGTAGAGTAAAGCTAGACTCGTGTAACACACCACTTACGCGGCACAGAAGCGGCGCGGCTCAAGCGCACTGCTCGCGTGACAATGTAACAAAGCGAAAGCGCAAAGTGACATTGAATATATCAACTGAAGAGTCATCCGAGGAGCTGACCGAAGACGACGACTGTTTAGAGTCTACCTTGGCTAAGTATGAGCTAAACAGAAGCTTTAAAGAACTACGACTAAATAATAACTATGTGATAAACGAACTTAAAGAAAAAATAAACATACTAACTGTGAAACTAAACTCCGCGGAAATGGAGATAGAGCGGCTACTATCGGAAAATTATACCTTGACTAAACGTGTCAATGACTGCGATTCAAAAGTAAAATTATTAACCAACATTTGTAGATCAACAAGTGCGTCATCACAGCAATCAAAAACAAAACGCCGCTCGGCTAAGAGTAAACGCAGGTCCGTAAATCGCACGATTGATTTTTCAAGGGGTCCTGATGAGCCAACCAGTAGTCCGATATCATCTGGGAAAACTACGCCCGAAAACGACCACGAATCCAAGGCAAATACAACACCATCGCAACCATCAACGGCAACAACAAAACAGATAACATATCACCAAGAGACCATTGATGCCACAAACGACAATGTTATAGAGACATCGGCCGCGTCGCACAAGCCCCCGTCGTCGCATGCGCCCCACCACCAGCCACAGCCACCAGGGTTAGCCCCCCCACCACATCGACAGGCGAATTTATTACCCCCGCCATACAGATTTCAAAGACCATCTACGAGTAACAATAATAAAATACACGATAAACAATTTGAGGACGATTATCAACTCCGGACGGAAAATGGTTTGCGTAAAAGGAAAATAATCGTAATATGCGACCAGCAAGGGAAAAATCTCGGATTGATACTGAAGACTTTGTACGGAACCTATTTCGACATATTATGTTATACTTATCCTGGAGCAAACACAAAAACTATGATGAGCACACTGAATAGGACTGGAGCAGAATTAAGTAAGGATGACTTCCTAATCATTCTTGGCGGAGCAAATGACGTGAACCCTAACGAGTTTTTTGGAAACCTTTATTACTCACTTCAGCAATACACCCGAACAAACATTCTCATTTCACGAGTAAATAACACTAAACACCTGAGTGAACATCCATTAAACTATATGATAAAACACATCGCGAAACAATTTAAACATTGTGTGTTTATAGACTACGAAGAGAATTACTACGATCAAAATAAACGGAGGGTTCTGGAAAAGGTAGCGAGCCAAATATATTTTCACATTGCTTGCTCACTCTACACACCTCTATACCAACTACAAATGCTTCAGCGCCGTAATAGACTAAACAAATATGTAAGAAATCAGCCCGCGTGCGAGTACGTGAACACGATAGAAGATAGCGCGAATGGGAAAACCGTGAAGCTAACGGCGCCGTTGAACATGCCTATACCTGATCCTAGGATTCAACTATTGAACGAAGAAAAGTTTTTTCGTCCCCCCTCGCAACAATAAAATCAGGATATTGCATCAAAATATAGCTGGAGCTTTGAGTAAAGTAGAGGAATTAGAGGTCACTTTGTTAGATTTAGCGAAACAAAATGTAGTAATCGATTTAATTTGTTTAACGGAGACTTTCTTAAAAAAGGGAGATGAATCAAACTTTAATTTAGACCAATATAAACTAGTGTCATATTTTTCAAGAGAACAAAAGAGAGGTGGAACATCTATTTTATGTAAAAATTATTTAGAGTGTACCGAGTTAGACTATATAAAGGAAACATTTGGCAAAGTCAAACATTTTGAGGTATGTGCAGTGGAAATTAAGAAGTGCAAAACCATTGTTATATGTGTGTATAGAACTCCCGATTCTGATTTAGCTCTATTTTTAAATAACCTCGAGGCGTTATTATTAAGCATAGAAACAAAGGCCAAAAACATAGTAATATGTGGTGACTTTAACGTCGATTTTTTAAAACCAACTGCGCGGAAAAATCAATTATGTCAACTCCTAAGTAGTTTCGGTCTCAATAATCACATAAAGCAAGCTACAAGGAAAAAAACATGTATAGACAATATAATAAGCAATATGAAACACGTGTCAGGTCAAATTCATCGACTCCACCTATCAGACCACGACACGGCGCAATCAATAGAGATAGAGGCAGAGAACTCTTGTAATTCCGACTCTAGGCACGTATTTGTATACAAGCGCGCATTTTGGCCTGAAAATAAAACTAAGTTCATAAATAGCATAAAAAGCTTATCATTTTCGGAGGTGTATGATCACAAAGAATTACAAGATGCGTTTAACAGCTTTCATGACACGATGACGTTGTTTTTTAACCTTAGTTTCCCATTAATACGATCCAAAATTAGTTTTAGAAATAATAATCCAAAATGGATCACAAACGGTGTAAAAAAGAGTTGCAAAACAAAAAGAGATCTAAGACATTACTACTTCTTAAATAAAACCCAAGAAAATAAAGATAGAGTAAAAAATTATTCAAAAATTTTACGTCGGTGTATGTATAATCTACAGAAACTTTGTAACCGACGCTTCATTCAAAGATCAGAAAATAAAGCTAAGGCCTCGTGGAACATAGTTAAACGAAAAATTGGGGTAAATATAAAAAGCGCTAATCACATTGCAGACATCAAAGATGAAGATGATAAGTATGTACAAGACGGTAAACACATAGCTAACATATTCAATAATTTCTTTATCGGCAGTACACAAACCAGTGGAACCAATAATAAAAATAGCACTTTTAATAAATTGGCAAGTGTACCCAATAGTATATTTCTACGACCAACAACTCCACAGGAGGTACACAGAATTATTATGTCATTAAAAAACAAAAAGTCTTCTGGTTACGATGGTCTAACAATTGATTGCTTAAAATCTGTCGCTATACATATCGCTATTCCATTATCATATATTATAAACCTATCTTTTGAAAATGGTGACTTTCCAGAACAACTTAAAATGTCAATCATAAAACCGTTATATAAAAAAGGTTTGAAAGACGATAAAAATAACTATAGACCAATAGCCCTGATACCAACATTATCAAAGATTTTTGAAAGGATTATGTATAATAGAATGTTAGATTTTTTTGATAGACACCACGTATTAATCCCAGAACAGTTTGGCTTTAGACGCAATAAATCAACAACGTTAGCTGGATTTGTTTTATTAAAACATATTTTAGATAATTTAAACGACAAGAAGTTGACATCGGGATTGTTCTTAGATTTAAGCAAAGCCTTCGACTTTGTAGATCACACCATTCTACTCGGAAAGCTGCAGACCTATGGTATACGAGGACCAGCATATGACTGGCTAAAATCTTATTTATTAAATAGAAAACAAATAACACGAGTAACTAAGTTAGACAAACTGTCAAGTACTGTAAGAGATTATGACTCAAATGCTAAGGTAGTAATTAGAGGGGTACCCCAAGGAAGTATCCTGGCACCATTGCTTTTTCTTATATATGTCAATGACCTCCCACGAGCGACAGAACAAAACTGTATACTTTTTGCGGATGATGCAACAATAATGTTTCAAGGCAACAACCTTAATTCCTTTGAGTCCAACATCAATACAGCCCTGAGGAGTGTCATAGCATGGTTATCAAATAATAATCTTGAAATTAATTTAGGGAAAACCAAATTAGTTTATTTTTCCGCAAATCGAAACAGAACTCCAGAATTGAATATAGTGTATGAAAACCAGAAAATTGAACAAGTTGACAGCACTGTGTTTCTAGGTATTCATATAGATGATCATCTGACATGGAATAATCACATTGATATGCTATGCAAGAAATTAAACAAATTCATTTACGCATTGAAAACTGTTAAAAAAACCAGTTCAGTAGAAACAGCTATTTCAGTATATCATGCCTATGTGTGCTCCCAATTACGTTATGGGATCGTATTGTGGGGGAATTGCTCTGAAGCAAATAGAGCATTTGTCGCACAAAAAAAATGCTTGAAAGCAATTTGGGGTCTAGGCACAATGGAGTCATGTTATCCAATTTTCATTAAAAATAAATTTATGACGCTACCGGGCATGTATATCTTTGAAACAGCTAAACTAGTAAAGGCAAATATGTCACTATTTAAGCCGAACGACAATTTCAACCGGAGAGCTGAAACTCAAGTTAATTTAACCATGCCCGCCCCAAGACTAAAACTGTACCGCAAAAACTGCTACTACATGGCCTGTTTAATCTATAACTCTATACCAAAACAAATAACGGACATGGATTATAACAATTTTTGCAAAAAACTTAATTTATGGTTGAAAGAGCAGTGCTTTTACTCAGTCAAGGAATTCTTAAAAGAAACCAACTGTAGATTTAATAATTATGCGCAATAAAGGGCTGCAAATGTAATTCTATGTAAAATGGTTTATCTAATTATAATTTAATTAATGCAAGTATTCTGTAGGACATCCGTTAATGTAATTATTCTCATTTTGGTAATGAACTATTTATAAATATTGACATTGTTATTAAGCAATAATTAATCTGTGAAATGTAAATATATGTAGAGTAAATGCATGTTAGTAATTAAGTATGTATAGTAAAATTTGCACGCCGTAAGTCGGCAGAATTGTGCTGGACTTATATTTCTATCTAACATCTATGTAACCATGATTCTAGCAAATAAAATAAAAAAATAAATAAAAAAATAAAAAAAATACTTTATAAGTTGTTTTCGGTTATTGATAATTTTAACCTTAATTTAAGCAAAAGCTTTACAGTAAATAACTCTAAATTAATCATTCAAATGTAAACATTAAACTAAGCACGTTTACATTAACACAGCAAATAAACACACTCTAAATCCCCCTATAAACAGCCGGAAGGCCCGGAAGCTGACAACAACACAGACAACAATTGAAGGGATGTCTACAAAAACAACATAACTGACTACACTGGTTGACACCTGAAACGATTAACAATGTTCTTAAAAAAGTGTCAACCGCTCTAAGCAGTTATGTTGTTTTTGTAAACATCCCTTCAATTATAAAGACAAGAAGAGGAAATTCAATTATATTTCAATTTCCTTAAAACCTAATCTAGAGGGTGTTCGGTTTCTAAATGAGAAGCAATTAATGTTTACTTTCTAAATTCTCAACGGCGCAAAGGAGTAACGGTTTAAGGGAATAGGTACGTCTTGTATATTTTAATCAAGTACATTAATATACAAATATATGCAAAGACAAATTAAAGAGAGAAGTAACCAGCGGGCTTAAGATGGTCGCGTTTTTATCATCTGTCATTGTAACCGTCACTTTCTCACAATTAATGTGCAACCATCATATCCATACCAACGACGTTTACAAGCTATTTTTAGTTCATAAAAAAACCGTTTCAGCATATCAAAATGATTCGTCAGTACCAGTAGTATAAAGCAAGGAATGAATATATAAAAGGAAGCCTGAAAGTTGCACCCGTAACAGAAAAATTAAGATCTAATCGCCTACCTTGGTACGGGCATGTGACGCGGAGGGATGAAAGTCAATGTAACGCGAAAGGTATTGGGAATGAATATGGAGGGATGTAAAAGGAAGGGAAAAGGTGGATGGACTTTCTGGTGTGAGAGATGATAATGACAAGAAAGCAGGTGAATGATGAGATGACGAGCAACAGAGAGGTGTGGATAAAAAGATAATGAAATGGAATGTCGGTTTGATGTCAGTACACGTTCGAATTGGCCTGTTTGTCTTCCTAATTGCCGTCGAAAGTTCATCAATAAGTATATTTAAATGTTTCGTGTAGTGGATATGGTTTAGATAAAATACGTAAAATATTTTACGTTGATTGCAGCCAATCACCTATGTTAAATTGCCCCCCATTAATACGGATGTCTCTGATAATTTATAATTTATAAATTATTAGTACTGTTACGGGAAATAAAAGATTTTTTTTTTTTTTTTTTTTTTTTTTTTTTTTTAATACGGATGTCTGCATACTAGGTACCTACGTGACGTGACACAAATTTTGTTCAGGCGTTTGATGCTTCCGTCATTTCGCTAATTGAATTTTATGCTCTTCGAATGTTCACTGATTGCTTTTGAAAGTGTATTTCTATATTTATGTTAATTTCACATACCTGCTTATATAAATATAACTTATATCCACAATTAGAAAGAATACTTAAAAGATCTTTGCGAATTTTATGAAATTATCGCGTGAATGAATTTAAGTTAGTTTCTTTTATTTATATTGCTCCATGCCTTTTTAAAAGTACCTAATTTTACATTATTACGCCTTGTTAAACAAAAGTTTTTCGAAGTGATATCATTTTATTTTTTGTCGGAACAGAGCATAATAGGCACATACCTACACCTCGTTCTATAGCTGACCGGTATTGTGTTCCCTTTTTAAAAAAAAAATATCAGTTGGTATTATATTTTCCTAATTCCGGCTTGACGAATACCTATACGACATATTACATATAGCAAATAGTAAGTAACATGTAAAGGTTAAGCGCTATAGGATATTTCGCAATATTTTTCACAGAAACGTAAAATATAATAAAATTCTGCTTAACTTCACAAAGAAAACGCGGAAGGAAGCTCTAATCAATACAATACAGGTCCAAAAGGACAATTTTTATAAGCCGTATAACAATAGGGATAACCTTGACACGTTGTTACTTGACGCACAATAGGAATACAATCTCATATGAGTAATGTGGGTCCTTCAGACTGAAGGATGACTCAAAATAATACCGTGACGGGCCAATGCCACTTCCGTGTAGTGTACCTAATGCTCGTATGGTTTTAATATACAGTGTGGATAAAAATAATGGGTCCTGGGGAGAAAGTGCCTTAAAACCTTAAGTTAGCTCATTTTACATAGGAAACATTCTTTTATTTTTAAATTACTTAACTTAACTTATTATAGGTAATTCTAATGTAAGATTAAATATAAATAATATATACAATATACATATTATCGACCCGTGAGTACGTCAGATACAATCAATTGAATCAATAGTATCAGGGTGACCATTACTTTAGTTTAGTAAATTAAGCTAACATGTGAATGAAACCTGATTCTAGCACTGACTTATTGGAATCCAATTAATTCGTTTGACGCTCGTTGGTAGGTAGACTAATTTGATAATAGTAGGCCATACTAAATTTTCACGTGACATGTGTGTGTTTTCGCAAATTGTACAACTAGTGGCACTGCCACTGTGAGCTGTAGACCTTGTTAAAAATTTAAAAATTAAAAATACTTAGTTCGCTGAGTCAATATTATTTATCACAGTTAACTCACAATAAGGATAAAGATAAAATTTATTTAATTGAAAAATATACAAAAATTAATACAATCATAATAGGTACGGTAGTTACTTAAATATTATAAATATACCAATCATGGTTTAGAAAAGTAAAAATAAAATAAAAGATCTATTAAGCAAAAATTGTAACTGGCTCTAACATATTTTACATCAATAGTCTTAAGTGCCATAGGTCCTACTTTCGCTTAAGTTATTTATGCCAATTTACGCCATAATGAAACTTTTTGCAAAAAACGAAACGATAGAAAACATATCTAACTACCGACCCTGCTCACAAAATTCTAGGACACTTTCAAATAAAGTACCTGTGACAATTAGAAACCAAACAGTACAACATTAATTAACCTGTCCACGGTGAGCCCACACTTTTCCCCGACACAACGTTATTTTCCATTCTATTTTAGTCTTTTGATGTCACCCGCTGCGCGCCGAGTTTCTTGAGAAAGGTTCTGAAAGGGTATTTTACGCTGACGTTACAACAACTTCATTTATGCAATTTTGTAGGTCAAAACAGGAACAGAAAATGTTATTGAAGTGGTAGAACGACAAATTGTATTAAGCTAATTTAGGAAGTTCAAAACAATCTAACTATAGACTTTGTCCTGGGGATTACATAGACTGGAAAGCAGATTTATTACAACACTATTAAATAGATAAAAACATTAAATTACCTTAAAAAAAAATACAAACTATCTCTAAACTAAATAAACTTAAAGTAAAGAGCCTGGTTAGACTTAGACACATTTTTACTTAGCTTCTTTGATGAAAATTCTGAATACATTAATGCAAATAACACAATATTGGACACAAAAGAAGCAACAAAGCCTTAGAAATACGAAACTTTGTAACCAATCAAAATGTTAAAACCGGGACAAAAATACAATAAGGAAAAATAGAATTAGAAGAGCAATAAATGATGACAGTTAAAAAAGGCAATCAATGTTGTATATCCCGTTTTCTTTCTTGTGTTTAAGAGCTTTCTGCGTTAAATCTCGTAATTCAATTTAATTGGTCTAAATCCCGACGAAAGTCCAACGCCTTTTAATAAAAAGTTCTTAAGAGCCAACGGGAGTGGTCATTTCTCCATACAAACGTACTCCTCGTTTTCCTCCGTGGTTTTTGAAGCTAGAGCAATGATTTTTTCAACACAGATTAATATTGTCAATATCTGTGTCGGACCGTTTTGCTTTTTTTGATATTTTTGTTTTTTAAGGCGCTAGAGCCCTTCAAAAATGGCCAAAATGGCCTAATTGACTATGCCGCAATGAGAGGCGTGGCATTCAAAACTGATATCAATTAGCCAAAAGAGCAAAACGGTCCGACACAGATAATTTCATAATCATTTAGATTTCCAAATTTGGTTACGATTGGTTAAGTTTTGGAGGAGGAAACAGAGGAGTACGTAACCTCGATTTTTGAGATTTTTACGCAGGATTTTTCGCCTTGTCCTTATCGCACTACTTTTAGGTGCCGCTTCCGTTAGCGAGACGGGTATATTTACCCAAAATATTTAAAACTCAGCTCATGTTTCGTCTTAAGAGAGTTATTCGTTTGGAATGGCGAATATCGCATTGATTTTAAAGTGTTATCAGCCGCAGTAGTTGCTAAGTGAATTGTTCAAAATTATCTGCAAACGTTTTTAGTTTTTTATCAACCTGAATATTTTGCGGGCTTAGCAAATTTTCGGGCTGACTGTACTTAAATACCTAAATGTTGGATGTATTTTATTGATTGTTATAAGGATTAAATCAGGTTTGTTGTCTTATCATTTAACTTTACTCGATATGTGTTAAGATATGTGTAGTGGTTATGGGACAGAGTTGAGTTCCTGTACAGATCATTTTAAGTAAGATCAAAATGAGTAAGTGCGGCTGTGGGGAAAGTGTGGCTGGCCTTCACATTTAAGGATGACTCACGCTAGACCGGGCCGGACCTTCCAGCACTCCGTTTTCTATGAAAAGCACCACGTGATCACCGATCAGCCGCCATAGAAAATGACGTGTCGGACGGCTCAGCACGGGCCCGGGTCGGTCTAGCGTGAGTCATCCTTTATCCCGCAGCCACATCGTTCCGTATTGACCTTATTACTTAAAAAATCTTTAAAAAACGTAAAAGCAATTTTTTTGACATAGGTACCTACTTACCTAACACAGATTTACAACGTCCAAACTTCATCTGCTGATATTTACGTTCTTATTTTTATGTTATATTGCTTCTCAATAAATACAAAACCAAATGCCTAAAAGGGCCGAATCATTTAGAATCGGAAAGCCCCTAAAGGGAATTCGAGATTAAGAAACCAATAAGAATGGCCGCCTTCATCTTTTTCCTATTGTTTCCCCAAAGGTCTCTTGACTCTCTTGTTATTGAAATAGCGAGAGGGTGTCATTGTCATTTCATTTACTGGGCTTGTGGTTTATGCAAACTTGTGAGAAAAACAATTGGACTTCAAATACCCGTTTTAAGCACTTACCTACACTAAATAAATGTAATAAAAATAAAACACTTTAAACTCTCGCGTTTTGTACACATATTTAATTACACAAACGGGTCTACCGAGATATAATTTCATTGTTTTTACCTTTAATTCCGACGTTTCAGCTGAGTTGCACCAGCTGTGGTCACGGAAAGACACCGGTGTGGTCTTTCCGTGACCACAGCTGGTGCAACTCAGCTGAAACGTCGGAATTAAAGGTAAAAACAATGAAATTATATCGCGGTAGACCCGTTTGTGTAATTAAATATAATAAAAATAAAGTAAAATACCCACCTATGGAAAGTCCTCCAAGTCTGTCCCCTGTGTGGAAGGGTGTCCATGAGGCTGGCTACACTCCCCGGTGGATGGCGATGCTCATCTTTTGGCCTAGGAATAAGCCAGCCCTAGGGCCACCCGATCTGCGAACACACTAAACTTATGTAGGGCTACACCAGCAACCATTTGTGCTTTTCCAAGTTGGTTTTTTGACGCACATCACATCAAAAGACGCAAACTGATCATGGTTCGCGTCCTTTGTAGTTACAAAACCACTGTAAATAAGATTTCCGCACAAAATAACTGAGCGCTTAATGGCGTTAATTCATTAACCCGTTACTGGTCTGAATTAGCTATGAATCGTTTGTCTTTATCTGTTATTTTGACTTATGTAGGTATTTGTAAGAAAGGGATAAAACTTAGTTTACTAAATCGGGCCCGTAAAGTTTTAGGAAGGGTTAAGTGTTACCCCCTTATATAGGGTTAAGTGTTTTTTGTTGTTAGTGGTGATTCCATCATTACGCAGTGGTGAATAATTTATATAATTGCCCACAGTTTCACACTTTATTTTGCCTATTGGCATACAAAAACATTGAACTTGGTACTAAAATCAAACTATCTCTTATTAATGTATCATACTAAGGTATAATTTACGCTCAGCATCTACGAGTGAATATCTGATAATATGCACGATAATTCGTTTAAATTGTTTTATTTCATGAATACCTATCGCAGTACCCCAGACAGGCAAGACAATTCCAGAGGATTCCAAGAGGTTACGTTATTTTTTTTATCGTTTTTAGGGTTCCGTACCCAAAGGGTAAAACGGGACCCTATTACTAAGACTCCGCTGTCCGTCCGTCCGTCTGTCACCAGGCTGTATCTCACGAACCGTGATAGCTAGGCAGTTGAAATGTTCACAGATGATGTATTTTTGTTGCCGCTATAACAACAAATACTAAAAACAGAATAAAATAAAGATTTAAGTGGGGCTCCCATACAACAAACGTGATTTTTGACCGAAGTTAAGCAACGTCGGGCGGGGTCAGTACTTTTTTTTTTGCCGTTTTTTGCATTATGGTACGGAACCCTTCGTGCGCGAGTCCGACTCGCACTTGCCCGGTTTTTTATACCGACCACAACATTGCGTCAAAGTTACGCAGATAAATACTTAGTAACACAATACCGTTATTAATAAAAATCCCTTTTCTTGTATGTACCTACCTCATCATTTTCACGTCAACAAATTATCCTAATAAGTTATCCTGGAATGCCCCTAGACATTCACGGTAATTATGTGTTCAATTTGTTACCGTCTCGCGAGCAGCCACGCTTCGCTGGTATTCCGATCAATTATTTGTACAGATTTAGTGCATAATAATTTTCCTTCGTATTTTCACGGAAACGTACGAGTGTCTTGCTATTTCAGTCAGTCTCGGTACAAAAAGTACTAAGGTTGATTGAAGTAGGTAGCATGACAAATACGAACGTTTCCGAGAAAATACGAAGGAAAGCAATTATGCACTACATCTGTAGCTATTTTACGGACCGCCAGTATAGCGTAATAGATTATTTATGGCCTGACGTTTCGAACGTAACGTCACGTTCCAAACGTCAGGCCATAAATAAACGTAAGTTTTACGCGATTAAGTCCCGTGTTTGTTATATAAGGAGGTATGAGTGAAAATCGTGTTAGCTTAAATCAAAAATCTTTATTTCAATATTTTCGGTTTCAGTAAAAAAAATCATACAAAAACGATTTAAAAATAACTGCTGTCAACGTTTCCCTATAAATTTTCCGATAAAGTCGTGCACGGTATAAAATAATCTACTTATTTTAAATACAGGCAATATCTCTATCACTAGCTAAATCTAGCACAATGTTTGCACCCGATGCTATACAATACAAAACGGGAGTGATCACACAACTGTATCTAACGGAATTTTTACATATGTATGTATGTATATGTTCAATAGCAAACGAGAGGTAAACTATAGTAGGTACAAGGTCGATTGAAGGCTACGTAAAGTCAATAACACCTACCATATCGCCCAGTAGATGGAGCATAATTGTTAGGGTGGTTCACGTTTGTATGGGAAAAATTCAAACTCAAGTTAGAAGAAGTGGCACCCCCTCATTTTGTTACACTTGTTATGTTGACAAAATACCCCAAGTTTTGTAATCTTATCTCAACTACAAGGGGGTGCTACAACACTTTGAAATTTTTCAAAGTTGTATGATATCCAAAAAAAAAAGTATTTATTATTCAGAATTTTATTTAAGTATCTGGTTTCACACTATTTGCACATGTGATTTATAAGTTTTTAAGTAGAAAAACATTTTTATTTCTATTTTTTATAATTTTTCAAAAGTAAGATTTTTTTTTTTTTAGATTTTTATGTAAGTAGTGGTTTTCACATTATTTGAAAGTGTGATTTAAAAGTTATTAAGTAAAAAACAAATTTTTATTTCTAGTTTTTATGATTTGTTTAGGCGAAATTCAAAATATCTTACTTTTGAAAAATTATAAAAAATAGAAATAAAAATGTTTTTCTACTTAAAAACTTATAAATCACATGTGCAAATAGTGTGAAACCAGATACTTAAATAAAATTCTGAATAATAAAAACTTTTTTTTTGGATTTCATACAACTTTGAAAAATTTCAAATTGTTGTAGCACCCCCTTGTAGTTGAGATAAAATTACGAAACTTGGTGTATTTTATCAGCATAATAAGTGTAACAAAATAAGGGGGTGCCCCGTAGGACAATAAAAAAAAATGTTTTTTGAACCACCCTAATAATTGTACCTACGACTGGATGCCACCATCAGTATGCTTCTCCATGTAATGTACTAGACTCTCACCACGATTACTGTGCACTAACTTAGCAGTAAGAATATCCGTATAAGATCCATACTTGACGTAGCATTTGGCATGGAAACTTAACGCGGTTGCACTCTACTAACGTATTAACGTTCAATTGCATATGACGTACACCGTATAGCAGTTTATATAATAATTATTAGAGATTAATAGAGTCTGTTCGGAAAGATAAGTCGTGGAATGTACTGGGGCCCCATACAATCCACGACTCTTCTCTTTGCGCACATATTCTATTCGTATATAGAGTAGTCGTGGCCAGTATGTAGGTTTTTGAGTTAGAGTAGGTATATATATGATAGGTAATAAACCTTATTTATTGCATGGGCAAAATACACTAATAAGTTTATTGACATCTTTTTCTTTATACAATAAAGTCCAATCATTCATTGAGTACTTAAGGGTGTGTTTATGAATGGTGACGCGAGTCCTCGAATATGAGTCACATAAACAGACCGAATAGTAGGTATCCTACGATAAATAGCACAAACAAAGCTAGTATAAGGGGCAAACTCTTAAAGTTTGGCTAGTTTTTTTTGGAGAATTGTTTTAAGACGTACAACCCAAATATGATGAGTTATGCCTGAATGCCTGAACTGTTCCGTGTGTGCTTCATCATACAAGATCTATTAAAGATAATCTATGGTTAAAACACTTAAACTAATGAATAGGTAGGTATGTAAGCCGTTTAGCGTTATGTTTTCATTAACCGGATGAACAATTTATTTTATTACTTTTTAAGTCCCTAAAGTCCAGTAAAATACAAAATACAATGACATACCTACCACAAAGCTCTGTACCTATATGCAGTACCGTCTTTACCATAAGGGCACATGGGGCCCGTGCCCAGGGCCGCCATCCTCAGGGGGCCCCGAAGGACAGACAGTAACAGTATATTTGATTACCCATAATACATAGAAGATCATAGTAGAAAATAGTAAGTTTAATTAGCTTGCTTTACTTTCCAAAAGGCCCCAAATTCTTATGTGCCCAGGGGGCCCCCAGTTTAAGACGGCCCTGCCTATATGATACTATATGTTATAGTTTATATTGTTCCATTGGAGTCCACCAGGAGTCCAATGATTGGGCTCGTGTTATACCATATGCCAAATAATTAACACCAGTAACGAAAAAATTTTATCGTAAAGGGCACGGTGTCTTCATTAACTGATGAGGTAATAAAAATTCCTGCAACATATCAAAAATAGCAGAATAAGGGATGACTCACGCTAGACCGGCCTGCGCCCGGGCCGAGGCGTCCGACATATCATTTTCTATGACGGTTGATCGGTGATCACGTGTTGCTTTTCATAGAAAAGGAAGCGCTGGAAGCTCCGGCCCTGCCCCGGCCCGGTCTAGCGTGAGTCATCCTTTAATATAAGGGGCATCTGCAATGCCTCATTCCCTCATTATTTACAGATCAATTTAGAGCAATTAATTTGTTCTAAATTCACAACTTATCTCCATAATTTAGGAGTATAAAACTTTCTGGAATGCCACAAATCCCGCAAAGTTCAAGCCACCCTGAAAGCCCGGACTTTGGACAAGTCACGACAGATTTCAATTTAACTTCGTATGAAGGTATAAACAGGGACAGGAAAATATACAAAATACAAAGAAATTCAATTAATCAAAACGAAGCATACTCATCATGATTGCATACCGCTATTAATTTTGCTTGATGTATTTTAGCTTTATGAAAAAATTGGACACGCCCGGCTGAAGTACAATGAAAGCAATCAAGTACAGTTCGAACGCGAGTTTTGATATACGCGATATATTACTATAATCGTCTTTATAATGTTCTCTCTCCCCGGTACGCACAAGGTCAAATATTATTGTACTAATTACACTATTGTATTCGTTAAATGCTTATAATTTTGCAACTAATAGCAACAAGAAAACCTGTATATACGTACTTAATTAAAATTATGTCTTACACGCCGGTCTATTGCGCGCTCATGTATAAAAGGGTTAAAATATAACCCTTTATGTACCTACCTACAATCAGTCCTCGCAATACGCAACCACATTTGTATACAGAACGTACCTAAAAAAATACAGCCAAGAGCAAAGAAGACATGTTATTTTGTATGAATTTGTTAAATAATGAATCAAATAACTCAATTCAATTTGCGAGTTCATAGAAAGCAATTTAATATGAGTAATTGAGCAGAATAACAGCTTATTGGAATTGATTCAAATCGACACAGTCAATAAATAAATCATGTTTCGGTACACGAACCAATAAATAAATTAATTGGTTCGTGTCAGTATATTTCATAATCCACATAGTTCCCTCATAACTTAAGATAATAGCAAGTACTTATGACATGTTCAGTTCAATTTTCTACTCGTACTCGTATAACTTAAAATATATCAAGTCTGTTATTTTATAAAATAATAAATATTATAGGAACATTCTTACACAAATTGACTAAGTCCCACGGTAAGCTCAAAAAAGCTTGTGTTGTGGGTACTCAGACAACGATATAAATATATAATATACAAATACTTAAATACCGTAAAACGGGGTGAAAAGACACGATTTTCAACTTCAAGGACGATTTTCGCCAATAATCCAAATGATAAAAGTAATAATTTTGATATCATTTTTTGAGTCTTGGTTAGTTCTTCAATTTTGCATTTGTGAAATAAATTTTTACCTACCCAATTCAGAGAAAATCAAAGAAAACTACCTGTTTTCTCCATATCCTTAAAACGGGGTCGATAGACACAAGAAAGGGGTGAATAGAAATATTAAGTTTTAGCTGTCATAGGCATCGAATTTGGTCATTATTATGTGGATACTCTATTGGCAAATGGTATATATATCTGTTAAACAGCTATTTGACACAAACTTATTTTTTCGTGTCTTTTAACCCCCAAGGCGTGTCTTTACACCCCTTTGTTGTATCTAATCACCCCCTATGGCGTAACTGTTCACCCCATATGCGTGTCCACTGACCCCTTTATCACGTAAATTTGCTTGTTATTGGTTTTTTGCAAAAAAATGCTTTATTATAGAGAAAATTAGTGATATTATATATTATTTAGGTACTACAGATACTATATTACCAGGTTAGCTAACTTTCACTTAGTTAATGTCAAAACATTTACCGCTAGAACAAAGTTCAGACAGGCTTCATTTCTTACCTCGGCGAGACCTTACTTTAGAGTCAAAAAAATCTAACTTTTAGGCAGTTTGATTAAGTTCTTTTGGTATCAATGTAGAGAATAAATAGTCTACTTTATACGTATTCCAAAAAATCTAATTTTAGAGATGTACGTTTTTAAATATAACAACTTGAAAGAAAAAGTTCAAAATTTCTCTATTCACCCCGCGATTTCTGTTCACCCCGTTTTACGGTACATAGAAAACATCCATGACTCAGGAACGAATATCTGTGTTCTGTGTTCATCACACAAACAAAGCCCTTACCGGGATTCGAACCCAGGACCATCGGCTTCATAGGCAGGGTCACTACCCACTAGGCCAGACCGGTCGTCAATCGGTCGTCGGTCGGTTTATTGTAAAGAATAAAAGAATTGGGGACATGTCTATTCTATTTCAATAACCCTAAGTAAAATAATCACGAAGATTGGACGAATACCAGCCTAAAGAGCAGGCGGGCTTCAGGAGCGGTTTTAGTACAGTCGATCATATTTTCACAGTAAGGCAAGTGATACAAAAGTCACTTGAGTACAATATACCACTTTACCTTGCCTTCGTGGATTATGAGAAGGCGTTCGATACGGTGGAGCATTGGGCAGTTTTTGACTCCTTAAAACGTTGCCGAATAGACTACAGATACATCCAGCTGTTGAAAAACCTTTACCGCTCAGCGACAATGACAGTGCAAATTCAAGGCTCCAAAACCTCAATACCACTCGGAAGAGGAGTGCGTCAAGGTGACGTAATATCTCCAAAACTTTTCACAAATGCACTAGAAGATGTATTTAAACACTGTAACTGGGACGGCAGAGGTATCAAGATAGATGGAGAGTACTTAAACCACCTACGCTTTGCTGACGACATTGTTTTACTCGCAGAGACACCTGAAGATCTCGAACACATGCTCAATGATCTAAGCCAGGCATCGATGCGAGTTGGTCTAAAAATGAATATGGAGAAAACAAAGTGGATGAGCACCGCTGAAAAGGCAACCATTTCATTGGAAGGCAAAACGATGGAGAGAGTAAGCGATTACGTATATTTGGGCCAGAAAATAACGCTTGACGGTAACCCCTTGGATGCCGAAATTAGTAGGCGCATTCAATTGGGTTGGGGCGCATTTGGAAAGCTAGGCGATGTTTTCAAGTCCAAAATCCCACAGTCACTGAAAACCAGGGTCTACAACCAATGCGTCCTCCCAGTGATGACTTACGCATGCGAGACATGGACGTTGACCGTCGGAAGGGTGCGCCAGCTAAAAGTGGCACAGAGAGCCATGGAGCGCGCGATGCTCGGGATCTCCCTGCGAGACAGAATTCGGAATGAGGACATTCGTCAACGCACGAGAGTTACCGACATCGCCAAAAGAATTGCGCAACTGAAGTGGGAATGGGCCGGCCATATCTGCCGCAGGGATGACGACCGATGGGGCCAGCGAGTACTGTTCTGGAGACCTCGACTGGGAAGCCGGAGGGACGGAAAACCACAAGCCAGATGGTCGGACGACATTAGAAAGACGGCAGGGCCGACCTGGCATAGAACCGCCGCATACAGAACAACATGGAAATCCATGAAAGAGGCATATGTTCAGCAGTGGACGCAAATATGCTGAGAGAGAAGTAAAATAATGTATGGTCCCTTGAAGGGTTATTGCAGCGCAATGCATTCTCAAGTTTGTCGCTCGACAAAAGCCTTATCTCTTGTCCAAGCGGATCGATGCGACGAAATAGGAGTGACGAGCCTTGTCCCAATCAAAATACCACTTGTCCTATTGGAGTCCACCAGGAGTCCAATGATTGGACTCGTGTCATTGAAGCCTAGAGCGTCGATCGGCAGTATAACCAGTCGAACGGTAGCTGTGTAATCAAGCCGGTCCCGTGAGCAGCGGGAACAATGATGGACTTAATGAAAACCGATGTCGGTTTGTGCCGGTGTGAATGGGCCTTATGTCTACAGTGGACACGGACGTTAGCAACATATCTGTGTGGTAGTCTGCTTTGTGTTATCGTGATCTAAAAACTTCATTCTTAAAGGATGTCACGAACGGAGTGCATTGAAACTTACCGAAATAACTTAACACTAGTTACAGATACGGGTCTCTATTGTTTCCCAAATAGTTTTAAGTCATAATGTATTGTTTGTCCGAATTTTCGTTAGTCATAATTGGCTTTCTCAGAAACGCGTAACTTTTCAGGATTGCCATAAAACAAACCTAACCTAACCTATCTATAGAATAACCTTACAAGCTGAAAAGTTAACGGTTTCAGTTTTATGACTAACGATAATATGACAAACAATACATAATGATTTAAAACTGTATGGGAAACAAAGGGGTCTACAGATACACTTTCTGAAGAACTTACTTTACTTTACTTTTAAGTTATTTCGCATTTACTGCACTGTGACGTGGTGGGCAAAGTTATGTTAAAGGACAAAGATTTATACTTTTACGGTACATATTAGAAAACTGGAGCACTATTCAGATTTGTCAATTTGTTACGGTTATGAACTAGTTTTGATACGGCCTTGTCGATCGTCTTGGTGATTTGTACAATCTAATTGTTCTATACATAGAGACATTTCTATTTTTGTAAAAATTAGACATTTTTGACGTATACTCTGATTTAATTTTGATGCTGACTGTACAGCTGAATCACCGTGTGTAATACACATAGGGGGCTATTCATAAATTACGTCATTTCAAATTTGGGGGGGGGGGGGTCTGGACATCGGATGACGGTAGCATGAAGTAGGAGGAAATGGGGTCATTTGATGCATGATTTTTGGATGATTATAGGGGGGGGGGTCCAAAATCGTCAAAAATCGATGACGTAATTTATGGACAGCCCCTAGGTATAGTATACAGTAGAAGTAGATAAGTGTGTCGGAGCTGGCAGCTTAATTGCAGCATTCAGAGAGCAACCAGTAAATTTATGACGGCCTACGGACGTGCTTTGTTTCCGTTGTTTACCAAATTAATTTCTACCTGTACAAACAACACTCCTAACTGTACATCGATGGACCTTATTCCAAAAGGCATAAGGTCCACCAATGTACAGTTAACACTGTTAACAGTATGGGCGATGGTACCTGACACGTGTGAAAAATGGGTATGATAACAACACGTCTGTGTGATACATGGCGCGGTGGAAGGGTTTATGGAAAAGATATCCATTGTTCTTTTAAACCATTTAACGTCAATCCCGATACATTGTTTCGGTACAAACGAATTTTAAAGGCGTGTTGCTATGAGCGGTGAATTTCCAGTGAATAATTTTTATTTCGGATACAAGGGTGGAAAGTAAATCAGTTCTTACTCTGTATCTTTAGGTAAAAGAAGTAAACAAATAATTTGTACATTTTCGGCTAGTTATAATATTTATTGATTAGTTAGCCAACCAAATACAAAACCACCTGGATCTGTCACTGAATGACCTGACTTTAATCTGCATTGAACGCGTATTATAATATTGATGAAATCGGATTACCCTTATACACTTTAAATTTTTTATACAATACATATATCTCAGGCTACCCACGACAAAAACAAACAATAACAACAAAATAAAGTCAAATTATAATAATTAAATTATTGTTAAGCTCCACGCGTCTATTTGTTCAATTGTATAATCAAGATAACGTTCCTTGAAATAAATAATCTTTAATTACTTCGACCAACTTTAATTAAGTACTTCGGTTGGATTACTCGCACCGACGTGAAATCGCGAATGGATCAATCGGGACTCAACTCGACTCAAATACTCGGAACTATGAAGTTATAACGAGTTTGTAGATAAAAGTTACGGAAGACATCGATACCTTTTGAGCAAATTGTTATTGGTGAAAAGTTTTGAATAATGCAGGAGTGTTTACAATAATAATGATTTCCCTAAGGGCACAAACACATTATAGAACCGCGGTGCGATATCGATAGCTTACTTTTGAGTATACAACATAACATGAATACTCCTTATTGCACACCTCAAAAATTAAATAAACAGTACAAGTTACAAATCTTAATGGTAGAGGTAAAACAACAGGCGGTCGTTTTGCAAAAAGCAATCTCTTCCAGAGAACCAGCCTTTGGGTAGCGGAAACTATTTCAAGATTTTTTTAAGTCACACTGTTATTGGTAACAAGCTATCAATAATGACAAATATACACTTACAGACAAAGCTGGGGGTGATAACTAGATAATGAAAAAGCTTCGATAACTTTACCTATTGAGTATGTCGATACAGGATCTCCCTACCTACCATTAAATTGTGCACCCGCAATTCCAATGTTTGATAATGAAACGACGCGAATCAACGTTATGTCGCTCTACGTGCACCGTCTAAAATACCTAACAAATTTTACCCGATGCCTCGGCCTCGACACGCTTGCAATTCCACCGCTAATTTCACAAAGGTTCGACGTGCAGCAAAAGCAACGTGTATACAAAGTTGCGTTGTCCCGATTCAATAACGGCGCCTTTGTTTGTCATAATTTAATCTCGATAAGGCTGTTAATATTGAATTAATACCACAATTTGATCAGTGACGATCTAATTCAATCAATGTATTTATTTACATTGACGTTAACTATTGAATGAGGGTTTACGCGATCGAGACTTTCACTAGATGGCAGCACCGTGACGAGAGGTCTTTTTGACAGCTGCTGTCAAAATCCACCAATAAATAAAACATGGTTAAACATGATCGATGGATTATGATTGCTAGACCTCTCGCCACGGTGCTGTCATCTAGTAAAAAACTCGATCGCGGAAACCCTCATTACTTCATCCATTTTTCGTAAAGTTAATTCTGTTATATTAAGGATCAGTTGCACCAACCACATTTGACAGACTGATCAACGTCACTCAGCAGTGAACTATGAAAGTTCCCATACAATAAATTTTAACGGTGACGGGGGGGTTTTGGTGCAACTGACACTAAGAGACGTAAAGCCAGTAAATTAGGAGATCCCGTATAAATTCAATAGTGTCAGATAATGTAAACAAATGTGACAGATTATCTGTCATATAACCTTCTTTACGGAGGTAGTTTTTACTGAAATATTAATCATTAACATGTATTTTAAGTTAAAATTAAATACTTAAGTTTATAAACTGTTGTCCATAAGAAGATCATGATTCATGGTATTCCATAAAAAGTGTGAGATTACTAAGATTAACTGGTTTGTTTTCATTCTTTGTTTTCACTCTTGAACTCAACTTTAGTTACACCTGCCTACGTTGGCTCAAGTGTACCGGATTTAACGTGAAAATTTTGTTACAGGCTAGCGCTTGAGCGGCAGCATGCCGCGCGCCGGCGCACTCTTGCTGGCGTTAGCGGCGCTCCTGCTCGTCGCTGAGTGGACGCACGCCTCATACATCGATCCTGGTAATTTCATCTCTGTCATCTTAGTCGTATAATCTTGACAGGATAGTCGTGGTCATCGAAATTGTCGGGACCTTCCATGGAGAGCCGACACCGACTATATGACTGGCTGACTCAAGTAGCACCTACACACTTGGAGTAAAAGACTTTTGAAATTAAATAGGTAATAAGTAAGTATAAAGCAAAAATTCCATTTTTGGTACAAGCTTTTATCGCTGAACGCTGACTGTACTTTTCTTTCTACATGCAACTAATACTCATCGGGACAATTCTAACAGAAGTAGTTGCAAGTTATATTTTGCTAGATTTTTATAATGTCATCCTAAGGTTTTAGAGTTAGGCCAAGAAAAATCTGCGGAGGTTTTGACAGCACACGCAGTGCCAGTGTTATTTATACGTCATAATTTCATAGAAGTTTAACGTATAAAATAACACCTGCACTGCGTGTGTTGTCAAAATCGCTGCAGACTTATCCTGGTTTAACTCTAATTGTATTCAATTTCAAAGTGCCGTACTCGAAAGGGTTACATATCAGAATACCGAAAATCGATTTACCTAATGTTGAATCACCTATGCTCGTTTCACCTATTTTTTTAAATACCTAATGATCAATTAACCTAAGCTCATAACACCTAATGAACGAATTACCTATTGCACGTTTCACCTACAATTGGTTTACCTAAGCTCAAAATACCTATGCTCGATTTATCTAAAGTTGAAACACCTAATACTCGAAATACCTAAAGCTAATATACCTAATACACGAAACACCTAATGTTGATATACCTAATGCACGAAATACCGAAACTCGGTATACCTAATGATCGAATTGCCTAAAGTTAACATACCTACTGCACGAATTACCTAAAGTCGGTATACCTAATGATCGAATTACCTAAAGTTAACATACCTAATGAACGAAATACCTAAATTCGATACACCTAATGCACGAAATACCTGAAGTCGATGCACTTAATGAACGAAATATGTACCTAAAATCAAAAATATAATTATTGTTTAGTAGAATATTATTAGGACATGGTATACATTTTTTAGCCAAATCATTCAATTGGCTTACTATTTTTTATTATAATATAAGGTCTAGTCATTTGCCAGAGTCGAGATAGGTGCGACGACGAGCAAAGCGAGGAGGAGCGTGTTAGGTTAACTGCGACCAAACAGTGCCAAAACCGACTTTTATTTCATCGTCATGATGTTAACTTACAAAAATTAAGTTTTGATAAGATAAGATAACTAATTTTGTATTAGACTTACGAAATCATTCTACTACCTAAAAAGTAGAGTTTCAAAAAGTGTATTCTTAAGTTGTTATCCAAACAAACAGTTTCTACTGTAAGGTTGGGAAATCATACGATTTATTAGGTGGAGTTGGTTGCCACTTGGATCATTCCGCAAAATGATATGAATTTTGTACTAGGTATATAGACTTTAGGTATTCCGTGCATTAGGCATATCGACATTAGGTAATTCGTTCAGGAAGTATATCAACTTTAGGTATTTCGTGCGATAGGTTTAACAGTTTTAGGTATTTCGTCCATTAGGTAAATCAAGTTTAGGTACATCGTTTATTAGGTATATCAGCTTTAGGTGTATCGTCCATTAGGTATATCAGCTATAGGTGATTCGTTCATTAGGTATAATAGCTTTAGGTGAAACGTGCAGTAGGTAAAACGTGCATTAGGTATATCGTGCATTAGGTGTTTCGTCCATTAGGTTATTTGAGCTTAGGTATTATAAACTTAGGTCAGTCAATGTTTAGGTAAAATGATCGATAGGTCATTTAAAAATAGGTGAATCAAGCATAGGTGATTCAACATTAGGTAAATCAGTTTTCGGTATTCTGATATGTAACCCTCGAAAGAAATATTCATTTCATAACTCAAAAGCACTTGCCTTGCGTTGTAATAAAGAACAGTTATGAGAGAGTAACTTTGTAAAAGGATATTACATTTCAAAGTGTCTAAGTTATTGCAAACTTAATGTAATGTCATAAAATTTTTACAATTTCTCACAAGATAGATGACGTTTATTATCATAAGAATCTGCAAGGTAGGATATAACCCACAGTAGCCTGCCCGATTCGAATTTTAAGATACGTCAATTAATAGATCTAGAAACGATATGGATTAGATGTGTCAGTGTCAAAAGTGACGTTTTTGTTTGGAGAAGAGTCGCCGTATAGTCAGCTCTATTGAAAATGGTGTCGCTGCGCACTTGCGCCTTGCGCCAAAGTGCGTCGAACAGCAGCTATTTTGATGCCGACGCTCGGGAGTTGCTAGTGTGTTGTCTCTCTTACCGGCTAGCACGAGTAACGTTCTTGAGCGCGATTCCATACATCTTGCGCGACATCAAGTATGAATTTGCGTGCGAGAACGCAACTCATGCATGCTAGGAGGTCTGATATTTATTGTATTTGTTTGTTGCTTGCATTAAATATTACTGCAGAAATTAACCATTGAGTGGCTCTTTCCGCGGTAATTTTTTTTTTAGTTTAGCCCTTATACCCCTATCATCATTATTGGGAGAGGGTGTTGTGGGCCTTTGAGTGACACTTCGACCAAGCTGCGATCTATTGTGACGGCCCTTTAAAGTTCACTACTAATGCCCGTTGAATCCAGGAAATTCCAGATTCTTTGGGCCGTAATGCTCTGTACCTCATAGAGTTCCAGTATATGTCGCCCTAGGTAGGTAGTTCTTTTGGACATTAGTGGTCCGCAGGAGCAGAGAATGTGCATAGCAATCTCCTCTGACTCCTGGCAGAACCTGCATGTCGCATCTTGTTTTTTCCCTATTTGGAACATGTGTTTATTCAACTTGCAGTGTCCAGTCAAAATTCTAGTCACCGCACAAGTTTTGTGTCTTTTGAGCCCTAGAAGCTCCTTAGCAGTTTTGCTGTTGAACCCTTTGATCAGAGCTTTCGAGTGTTCTTGTCCTTTGACGAACTTCCACCAATCGATTGCTCTCGTACCCCTATACCATACAGCCAAAAATGTTTTTCTAAAACTGTCCAGTCGTCATTCCTGACACATTGGGGAGCTTAAATATTTTTCATCGAGAATCTGTAAAACTAGACGTGAAGTTGATAGTGTCTCAGCTACTACGTCTGCATCGAATAAAAACTATCTTATGCTTCGAGCAACACCGGCTTCCAACATGTCGGAAGGGAGGAGCCCAAGCGATATCATACCGTACAAATCAATCTGACATGTTTTGCGGCGGGAAACGTGCACACGGTCGCACTTTTCACTCACTACATATAAAATCCAATCTGTAATGATGACACAAATGCATAGAAAATGACTGAATGAATCTTGCAAACCTCGATCTCTTTTTGTGTACGAATGAGTCACTGTCACTACATGCATGGCAGAGGGGATATAGTACGAATGCCGTCCCTTCCCGGTGTTGCTTGAAGATCCTATGTCCTTCCGCGTGACTCAAACTATCCCCATACTTTTAATCTAAATAGACTAATAGTTATACTTTCGCATTTATAATATTAATAGCAATAATAATTTTATCTTGCCCTAGGAGACGAGGACGTGGAGATCAGCGTTCCCGACTACGGCGAGGACCCGGCAGACTTGCAGCTGTTGCAGGATGTTGGGAAGTAAGTTTATTTCTCTACCGCGATAGGAGTAGGGTAGACCAAGGCAAATCGGATCAGACTTAAAAATCTGTTAATATTTAGAATATGTCTTATGACTGGCGTCGCAGGCTGAGAGGAGAGTTGTACGGTGTGGTGGTGTGCTCAACCGATTTTTCATCTTGATCCGATTCGCCCTGTGGTTCGATTCATCTCGGTCTACCCTACGGATCGAACAAATCTGATGACCTGGAAGCCGGTTTGAACTAACATTCCGGTATCAAGATGACGTCATTTAATTATGTTGTTATAATTCGTGCATGCATTATGCTCGTACTTTTTAGTACCTAGATGTATTGGCGCGAGCGAGGCGCACGGGCAAATGATAAACAACAAAATGATATTATTTTGATATCAGAACATAGGTTCTATTGGCCTCGGATCTGCTGTTGTAGACGTAATATCAGGTGTGTTCCGTAATCCCTCACGTCACTTGCACCATCCCACTAACCCGGGGTTAACCCCTTAAATTCCGTCAAATTGTTCTGGTAACCAAGGTAACTCCAGGTTTAACCGGTTAACCCCGGGTTAGTAAGTGGTGCTAGTGGCCCTAATAAATATAAAACGTAGGTTATCTACCACAATCTTTGTGTATGTGGCGTCTCCCCACGGAGGCCAATTCTAACCTGCACTTGAAATCAAAATGTTATATTGACATCTCATTTAGTTATCTCATTCTCACTCACTCACTCATCGTGTGTATTCTGCTCGTTGGTACAGTCGCCATTACATATATATCGGAGCGGCCGAGGTGTTCAAAAATATCTGAACACGCACTCTAACGCCTTGACAATAGGGATGTTTCCTGTACTTAAAATAAATTATTTCAAACCGTGCACGAAATAAAACACCAGATAATTATTAGAAAAACATAGATAGCAGCTATTTTTAAACACAATTTGTATTTAATAATTCGCATTGAAATATAAAAAGTAGGTGAGTTTACCGTGACGTCACTATATCTGTTTTCATATAAATTCCATACAAAAAAATCGTTTTGACAGTTCTAAAAAAGAAGCTGATTTGACTAGTAGGAATGTAGCCTATACCTCTATACCTATACCTCTATAGCCTATACCTCTATAGGCTACATTCCTCTCGTCTCGGCTCGTGATAAAATATTTGTGAGCACCTTGACCGCTTTGATATATCTGATGGCGATTGGTATATACTTGTTCGTACATGTATTGGGGTATATGTGCGAGTGAGACGCACGGACGAATGAGAACGAAATGGCATCATTTATATAATATTAACATTTTGATGTCAAATTTATGTTTGAATTGGCCTTACGATTCAATACTTTACCTATTCTTGGCGACTTTACTATATAGGGCAAACCTTGGCTTATTGGTGATACTTGGTAATTCGGTGATACTCCGTTATAATCTTACACAGTTCTCACCATGAGGAAATGCGAGCTATAAAATCATTGGCAGCTGACAGTTTTGATGCTTGCAATCGGGTTGGCAGCGATTTAATTGCTTACATTTCAGCATTGTAAGCTCTGCGAAAGATAACAACCCATTATCACCGAATTACCAAGTATCACCGATAAGCCAAGGTTTGCCCTACTCGTAGGTGTACAAGATGTAGTGCATAATGATTATATTTTCCATTGTATTTTCACGGAAACTTACGAACGTGTTTTGCTATTTAAGTCAATCTCGGTACAAAAAGTACATTGACTGTTCTATTCAGTCAATGTATGTGTCGGCGGCCGATCGTAAGATCAGGCAGATCGTAATGTTTCTGTGTAATGTTTTGGCGATAGTCACATTAAACCAATATATAGGTAGGATAGGTTCACTAGGTTGCTTCATATGCCCTAAGGGCAAACTGCCCAGAAATAGGAGGCCCGCGTAGCGGGGCTCCGTCGACTCTGGGAACGAGTCAAAGATTTTCACGTTTCACGATATGCCTAGGAATTTCACGATATGACTGATCTTACGATCGGCCGCCGACATATGCATGTGCGTATTTGTCATGTAGTAGTTCTAGCATGACAAATACGCACGTTTCCGACAAAATTCGATGGAAATCAATTATGCACAAGGTGCAGTCACCTCACGGGATTGTTATGCCATTAGGGATCTTGACTGGAAACTGGAAATTCGATAGCGTAAGTATTGAACATCCAATTTAACTAGGACCCTAAATGGCGCAACAATCGCGGATTGTGATGGTACTTGCATAGACAAGGGCAAAGATATGAATGCTATAATAAAAAACAGCACATGTATTTTTATTGCTATAATCCTTGGGTATTTAATAAATAAATACTATTTATGGCATATCGATAACTTTGTCCTTGACCGTGCAAATACAATCAGTCAATAACTCGTAGTATCTGTAGTTTTGACTCACATCGGACAAAGTCGATAAGGATTATCGGCTTAAGCTTTAATTCCCTAGTCGCGCCGATTTTTATCATACCTATTGTTTTCTTTTTCGTTAGATTTCGATAAAATATACCCACCTAAGGTATAGAGTTCCCGATTCTGTGGGCGCAGCATGGTTCCATTTTATCGCTTGTCACTATGCCCGTCGCTTTCGCACTTACATACTTGTTAGAACGTGACAGGTATGGTGACAAGCGATAAAAATGCGACCTCCTAGTACAAAAGCATCCTCTGAATTACTAAAACGTAATTCAACGTATTTCTATAATTCAACGGTAATGTACAGTCAGCAATATTATTCGCTTAGCACCTTTGCATACAAACTTCTATGTACCTTTTCTATACAGCTGACTGTACCTACATATAATTTTATTTGTCCCAAATTGACGTACAAATGACACGTTAACGGTTCTATGCATAAAGTTTGTGCCATTAGATATTCGTTAAAACGCATAATGCAAAAAATGTGCAGGACAAAGCCGTGTGAACGCAGCCTTAGAATTCCCAAAACCAAAAACTTATCTTTTTTTCCTTGTAAGCATTTTCTTGTGGCTGGAGTATCCACGTGATCAAGCACCGGTTTATAATACCAGGGTCTTAAAACAGACACTATCATTAACTTATCAATATCACGTTGCCACGCCTGTCACACCTATTCATACTCTTCGAGTTATAATACTAGTGTAACAGTGACATTGAAATATAGTACCTACCTTAGAATTTAATATAGATGCGCTATTCTCGTCTATACCTATCATCGTGACCGGCATTTTCTAACAAATAACATGTAAGTGTGAGATTGACGCATGAGACACAAGACAATTAAATTAGAAACAACATACAGTACACAACAATCTAGAATTCTAGACATATCGACATGAGAAAGACAAGTCCGGTTACGTCGAACGACATTGAAAGACAACACAAAAATATATTATTTGTCCCAGAAATATGCCCAAAGTAGGTATTATGTGAGCGTCACTATTACACATAGGTATTGTAAATTATTCTTACGCACAAACTTAGTTTAGTATCGGATGGTGATTTCAGACGTTCGTCGCTGATCTACGTTTTCAGGAGAGCCTGCATCCGGCGCGGCGGGAACTGCGACCACCGGCCCGGAGACTGCTGCCACTCCTCCTCCTGCCGCTGCAACCTCTGGGGCTCCAACTGCCGCTGCCAGCGCATGGGCCTCTTCCAGAAATGGGGGTGAGGGCTCCATCCAACCACGGCTCCCTTGAAGCGGCGGCCAGCTCCTGCCAGCCGACTTGCCCGCCGCTCCATCGGACGCGACAACTCTTGCGTTAACACACGGACATATTGCGTTCTCGGCTTTCTCGTTTCACGTTCTATCATTTCAAACTAGAATTCGAATCGAAAACAGGGACCTACAGTTTAGTTTGGAAATATTTTTGGACCTTGTATACAAAATTTAGCTTTTTGGACTTCCGTTAGTTCTGTTCTGTTTGTAGTCTTTATGGTTTGTCTGATTGAGTCGGGTGTCCGCTTACGTGGTTGGGCAATCACCCAGCCTTATTGCCCAATCAGTACGCTCGACGCTAGCTCGGCCAATCAGATGTTAGCAGCGCGCCCGGCCGCCGCGCAGCTGGCCGTTATATTTCAGTTCATTTTCGTTTTGCCAGCAGTGCGGACGCGCCGCGCGCGCTTCAACATTCTTCTTACAATGTATGTATGTAGAGTTAACTAAGCTAAACGTAGAAATCTAAAGCAGTAGCTACTAAAATTGGTGGTAAACTTATGTCAATAGGAAGTAGCGAATACAAAATAGAAAAAAAATGTAACATTAATGTTTTAGAATTTTAAGAGACTATCGATAAAACTTGGTGAAAGACGCTATATTAAGCCTTTATATGAAACAGCGCCACTTGTATTAGCGATTGGCAACTTAGACTTTTAACAATATGAATGTGTCATAATATAATTATTCATATTAAAAATACGAATCTTGGTGTACTGTTTACTCTCGGACAGGGGGTACTCGGTATTGCAGCCTAGTAGACAATTCTGTACGTAGCTTCTTATATGGTACGTTCCTGATTATGGAATATGATAATTGTATTATTACTACCATTGGAATATGGAAAATGATAAATTATATTAATAAATGTTTATGGACGACTGTCGCATTTTCATTTCATATAAATCCAAAAGGTAATTCACAAGAAGTATAAAAGGGTAGGTACGAAAACATATTGTCTATTTTATTACTGTTAAATTTCAAGTCCTACTTAACGTTGCTACAGATAAAAGCCTTTCTGGCAGTTAGATTCGCAGTACAACGGTTGTCATTTCGCTGCCCCAATATTACCGGGTTCTATGTTACATTTTCAAGATAGTTGAAATTCGACTTAATGTCACTATGACAATGTTCAAATTTCAGTTCGATAAAAGTGAAACATAGAACTCTGTAATATTGGGGCAGCGATTTCTCTCTGTTAACTTTGTTGATTAAATTCCGAAATCAGCCATGGACATCCTAACTTCTGCCTCATGGTAAGTGACAATAGGCTTGACCACAATAGAGATAATATTGTAGTTATCCCAAAACAAAAGCAAGTCTAAAATAAAACAAAAATTATTGCCTAAGCAAGCCCCTATCAAAACATCCTCTGATCATCATCATCATATAACTATAACAACATCAATCATTATATCATTATATAACTTGAGATCCTCATGGCTGTCGACCGGCGACAATAAAGCGACTAGCGAGCGACATTATCTTCACGCAACAAGCTAGATGTAGATAAACGTCTGAAACTTTTTCTTCAAGGTATCAGCTAAGAGTATAATTTGATAGATTCTCAATCGGCAGGAAATTATATCTACGGAGAGTGCAAGGACACATGGGTAGTAATTTACTAGAAAAATACTACTATCGATCACGATAGACACCACTACTGAGTTGCATGCATTATATTACAACAGCCATAATACCCCTAGAACTGAATTATTGTAGAAATTTTTAATTAAAACAATACACAGGTCGTAAACATGGATGCTACTATGTGCGCCATCGTGTGGTGATCACGAGTTATTTCATAATTATGTACGTACAGTTATTTTATATGTATGCTCTCCTTTATTTCACATTCGAGGTGTTGAGAAAGAGTCACAGCTGACGTTCACGAGGCTTCATGACAAAACTCTCCGAAGAAGCAGGTTTGTGGCCCATAAAATAGAGTATTGGCCAGCAAATATAAAAAAAACACTCATCGCTTCTTACTTATCGCCAACCGGCCAAATACATAAAGGAACTCAAGAAAGATCATTAACAACTCCCTAAATGTTGAACTTTGCAGAAAGTTACGGTACGCTTCATCACTCATTCCTAATCCTTCAGCATAAATCATTTCCTTTTAAACGCACTTATTAAATTCCAAAGTTGGAAGAAGATCTCTGACGCCTAATTTCCAGTTCAGAAGAAAGGGTCTGGCTTGAGATTCTATTACAAATTTTAAGTTATGTAATCTACTAAATATTCACCGTAATACCTAATGTGGAAAAACCACTGCTAGCTAAGCGGATAAGTATGCCGCCTCCAGACCGGAGATTGTGGTCATTAATTTAGGAGGAATATAAAGAAAATATTTTATGAAAAAAAATTTTTTCCAGAAACTTATTGGAACCTCGGCTAGTAGGTCCAGGTACCAATAAGTTTATCGAAAATTATATACGAAACATAATTCGATAGATTTGCTCTTACTTATAACTGAAATCAGGGTAACCTAAAATTTCTGAATCCTTAGAACACATTACCTGGCTGGCATAGTTATATTAAATTAACAAAAAAAATACTTTAAAATCATTGTACTCTGGTGTAATCAAAGTTAAGTCACCTGACAAACTCAAACAAGGTTTGCAGAAAAACACCAAATAGGATTAGTTTAGGTCTACCCAAGTTATACCACAAGGGCGACAAACGGACCACTAAAGGTCCAGTCACGTAGCGTCTCCTAATAAAGGAAAAGAAATGTGACAGCGGACGAATACCACTGATTATCAATGGTAGACTATGTATTCGTATATATGTATCTTGCGAGGCCCCTTCAACGCTAGGGATGACAGAAATTACTTAGCTTACTGGCCACATTTTACACCAACAGTAGGACTAAGCTGGTCGGCTCTTTATTATTTGTCACTATGCCTGTCACGTTCTTACGAATATGTAAGTGCGAAAGTGACACATGGCGTGACAGGTGATAAAAATGCGACCATGATGGGCAGTTTGCAAATAACTATAAAAACGTATAAAACCCTAGAGAAATAAGTAAGCTAAGAAAGATCACTCCATACAAAGCTATTCTTATTTGATAATAATAAGTTTTATGGCAGATATTTTCATTCTTATTGTATTAAATAAATTTTCGCAGAATTCGCTTAAAACTTATCAAATGGGTTTTTGTTTATAAGTTTTTTAATTTCTCTACAGGGTGGCCAAAAAATAAGTGCATTCCCGTTGCCAGGGAGTTTTTGGGATTATATTGAGCAACTTTTACTATGGGACCAACTTTGAAATCGCCAAAAAAAAATATTTTCCCATAGAAAATAGACCAGCCAATGTATGAAACAGCCAAAAATTTTTTTCGTGATATCGGTGTTGGTCCCGTAGTAAAAGTTGCTCAGTATAATCCCAAAACCTCCCTAGCAACGGGAATGCACTATTTTTTGGCCATCCTGTATAATAAAACTGTTTACTGCCTTACAAAACCGATAGGTAATCGATATAAAAATCTACCCAGACGAATACACATTCTAAATATGTGATGTAACCAAGCGTGTCTCCCGCTCCGCTGCCTCACTCAACGTGGACCCACGTTACCTACGTTACCCGAATGCCAAATGCACCTAAGCATGATCCAACCGAAATTTTAACATAGGTAGCTTTAGCGACGAACCACGGACATTTTCACTTAAAAGTGTACCATTTAGTTTTTTTTTGAAAATCCATCAACTTTTGGGTTATTTCTACTTAAGGAGTCCACTGATTAACAGTCCGCCGGACAGTATCGGCCTGTCAGTTGTTCGGAACTGTCAAAATTTTGTTCTAACTGACAGGCCGATACCGTCCGGCGGACTGTTAATCAGTGGGCCCCTTAAGAATCACGAGGAATATCGATTTAAAAAAAAAGTCCGAAAAAAATTACACTTTTGTAACGCATTTTCACATACATTTTGTATGGACCATTACAAAACTGACACCCAAAATTTGTATGAAAAACTGGGGACACTTTTTTCTTTGTCTCATGCAATAGTACTCGTGATTCTGAGTCTAAATAACCCAGGAGTTGATGGTTTTTCGAAACAAAGTAAATGGTACCATTTTTTCTGAAAACCCCCACCTACAAGTTACAATCTGTTGGCTTGAGAGTTTGCGAATGGTGGTATTACTGCCCTTTAGGTCAAGCAACCGGTGGCTAAGTATTTCAGTCAGATTAAAACGGCGGTTTCTCACAAAAAGTAACATAATGTTTACTATGATGATGCAGTTGTTGCCGTCCTAGATAGGTACAGTTATACCATCATATATATCGGAGCAGGCAAGGTGTTCACAATATCTGAACACGCACTCTAACGCTCTGAAAATATAGGCGTGTTCAGATATTTCTGAGCGTATTAGCCGCTACGATATATCCGATTATCCGATGGCGACAGTACGAGTAGGTACACACAAACATCACTAGGCATGAAAAAATTTAAATAAGCGGAGCGGCCTCATCGACCGTTAATAGTAGATTGTACAACAAGGGCATAAAGTAACACATTTTTACCCGAGGCAATTTTTAGAGCACCGTACAAAACTTTGTTCACGGTGCTCTTATGGGATCACTTCGGTCTTGCAAATCGGTTAAATGCGTTTTTCTCAAAGACCGTTTGGTGTAGGTACCTAAAATTTGGAACAGTTATGGCAAGTACCATCACTAACACTATGAATAAGTCAAAACTGCTTATTTCTTATTTAAGGGGGAAATTTAGGGGGTCGAGAGGGGTAGGCTGAATTTTTTTTTATTTGTAAGAATCGTGTGGGGTACCATTAGAAAGCTTGCAAAAAATTGAGTCGACGGACTGATTTTGACTTCATTTTAGAGTGCAATAGTTTCGATAAAAAATGCATTTAAAGTTGCAAGTTTTCATACAAAAAATTTCACCTCTGTCCTGGCGATTTTCGCGAAAACTATAGCTAACAAGCAGCTGACCAGTCAATATCCAACTAATACAAGCATGGAGACGGCGGGAAAATTATCAGGTTAACTCTATCTTTATTAGTTTTTAACTCGGTATACCTAATGATCGAATTGCCTAAAGTTAACATACCTACTGCACGAATTACCTAAAGTCGGTATACCTAATGATCGAATTACCTAAAGTTAACATACCTAATGAACGAAATACCTAAATTCGATACACCTAATGCACGAAATACCTGAAGTCGATGCACTTAATGAACGAAATATGTACCTAAAATCAAAAATATAATTATTGTTTAGTAGAATATTATTAGGACATGGTATACATTTTTTAGCCAAATCATTCAATTGGCTTACTATTTTTTATTATAATATAAGGTCTAGTCATTTGCCAGAGTCGAGATAGGTGCGACGACGAGCAAAGCGAGGAGGAGCGTGTTAGGTTAACTGCGACCAAACAGTGCCAAAACCGACTTTTATTTCATCGTCATGATGTTAACTTACAAAAATTAAGTTTTGATAAGATAAGATAACTAATTTTGTATTAGACTTACGAAATCATTCTACTACCTAAAAAGTAGAGTTTCAAAAAGTGTATTCTTAAGTTGTTATCCAAACAAACAGTTTCTACTGTAAGGTTGGGAAATCATACGATTTATTAGGTGGAGTTGGTTGCCACTTGGATCATTCCGCAAAATGATATGAATTTTGTACTAGGTATATAGACTTTAGGTATTCCGTGCATTAGGCATATCGACATTAGGTAATTCGTTCAGGAAGTATATCAACTTTAGGTATTTCGTGCGATAGGTTTAACAGTTTTAGGTATTTCGTCCATTAGGTAAATCAAGTTTAGGTACATCGTTTATTAGGTATATCAGCTTTAGGTGTATCGTCCATTAGGTATATCAGCTATAGGTGATTCGTTCATTAGGTATAATAGCTTTAGGTGAAACGTGCAGTAGGTAAAACGTGCATTAGGTATATCGTGCATTAGGTGTTTCGTCCATTAGGTTATTTGAGCTTAGGTATTATAAACTTAGGTCAGTCAATGTTTAGGTAAAATGATCGATAGGTCATTTAAAAATAGGTGAATCAAGCATAGGTGATTCAACATTAGGTAAATCAGTTTTCGGTATTCTGATATGTAACCCTCGAAAGAAATATTCATTTCATAACTCAAAAGCACTTGCCTTGCGTTGTAATAAAGAACAGTTATGAGAGAGTAACTTTGTAAAAGGATATTACATTTCAAAGTGTCTAAGTTATTGCAAACTTAATGTAATGTCATAAAATTTTTACAATTTCTCACAAGATAGATGACGTTTATTATCATAAGAGTCTGCAAGGTAGGATATAACCCACAGTAGCCTGCCCGATTCGAATTTTAAGATACGTCAATTAATAGATCTAGAAACGATATGGATTAGATGTGTCAGTGTCAAAAGTGACGTTTTTGTTTGGAGAAGAGTCGCCGTATAGTCAGCTCTATTGAAAATGGTGTCGCTGCGCACTTGCGCCTTGCGCCAAAGTGCGTCGAACAGCAGCTATTTTGATGCCGACGCTCGGGAGTTGCTAGTGTGTTGTCTCTCTTACCGGCTAGCACGAGTAACGTTCTTGAGCGCGATTCCATACATCTTGCGCGACATCAAGTATGAATTTGCGTGCGAGAACGCAACTCATGCATGCTAGGAGGTCTGATATTTATTGTATTTGTTTGTTGCTTGCATTAAATATTACTGCAGAAATTAACCATTGAGTGGCTCTTTCCGCGGTAATTTTTTTTTTAGTTTAGCCCTTATACCCCTATCATCATTATTGGGAGAGGGTGTTGTGGGCCTTTGAGTGACACTTCGACCAAGCTGCGATCTATTGTGACGGCCCTTTAAAGTTCACTACTAATGCCCGTTGAATCCAGGAAATTCCAGATTCTTTGGGCCGTAATGCTCTGTACCTCATAGAGTTCCAGTATATGTCGCCCTAGGTAGGTAGTTCTTTTGGACATTAGTGGTCCGCAGGAGCAGAGAATGTGCATAGCAATCTCCTCTGACTCCTGGCAGAACCTGCATGTCGCATCTTGTTTTTTCCCTATTTGGAACATGTGTTTATTCAACTTGCAGTGTCCAGTCAAAATTCTAGTCACCGCACAAGTTTTGTGTCTTTTGAGCCCTAGAAGCTCCTTAGCAGTTTTGCTGTTGAACCCTTTGATCAGAGCTTTCGAGTGTTCTTGTCCTTTGACGAACTTCCACCAATCGATTGCTCTCGTACCCCTATACCATACAGCCAAAAATGTTTTTCTAAAACTGTCCAGTCGTCATTCCTGACACATTGGGGAGCTTAAATATTTTTCATCGAGAATCTGTAAAACTAGACGTGAAGTTGATAGTGTCTCAGCTACTACGTCTGCATCGAATAAAAACTATCTTATGCTTCGAGCAACACCGGCTTCCAACATGTCGGAAGGGAGGAGCCCAAGCGATATCATACCGTACAAATCAATCTGACATGTTTTGCGGCGGGAAACGTGCACACGGTCGCACTTTTCACTCACTACATATAAAATCCAATCTGTAATGATGACACAAATGCATAGAAAATGACTGAATGAATCTTGCAAACCTCGATCTCTTTTTGTGTACGAATGAGTCACTGTCACTACATGCATGGCAGAGGGGATATAGTACGAATGCCGTCCCTTCCCGGTGTTGCTTGAAGATCCTATGTCCTTCCGCGTGACTCAAACTATCCCCATACTTTTAATCTAAATAGACTAATAGTTATACTTTCGCATTTATAATATTAATAGCAATAATAATTTTATCTTGCCCTAGGAGACGAGGACGTGGAGATCAGCGTTCCCGACTACGGCGAGGACCCGGCAGACTTGCAGCTGTTGCAGGATGTTGGGAAGTAAGTTTATTTCTCTACCGCGATAGGAGTAGGGTAGACCAAGGCAAATCGGATCAGACTTAAAAATCTGTTAATATTTAGAATATGTCTTATGACTGGCGTCGCAGGCTGAGAGGAGAGTTGTACGGTGTGGTGGTGTGCTCAACCGATTTTTCATCTTGATCCGATTCGCCCTGTGGTTCGATTCATCTCGGTCTACCCTACGGATCGAACAAATCTGATGACCTGGAAGCCGGTTTGAACTAACATTCCGGTATCAAGATGACGTCATTTAATTATGTTGTTATAATTCGTGCATGCATTATGCTCGTACTTTTTAGTACCTAGATGTATTGGCGCGAGCGAGGCGCACGGGCAAATGATAAACAACAAAATGATATTATTTTGATATCAGAACATAGGTTCTATTGGCCTCGGATCTGCTGTTGTAGACGTAATATCAGGTGTGTTCCGTAATCCCTCACGTCACTTGCACCATCCCACTAACCCGGGGTTAACCCCTTAAATTCCGTCAAATTGTTCTGGTAACCAAGGTAACTCCAGGTTTAACCGGTTAACCCCGGGTTAGTAAGTGGTGCTAGTGGCCCTAATAAATATAAAACGTAGGTTATCTACCACAATCTTTGTGTATGTGGCGTCTCCCCACGGAGGCCAATTCTAACCTGCACTTGAAATCAAAATGTTATATTGACATCTCATTTAGTTATCTCATTCTCACTCACTCACTCATCGTGTGTATTCTGCTCGTTGGTACAGTCGCCATTACATATATATCGGAGCGGCCGAGGTGTTCAAAAATATCTGAACACGCACTCTAACGCCTTGACAATAGGGATGTTTCCTGTACTTAAAATAAATTATTTCAAACCGTGCACGAAATAAAACACCAGATAATTATTAGAAAAACATAGATAGCAGCTATTTTTAAACACAATTTGTATTTAATAATTCGCATTGAAATATAAAAAGTAGGTGAGTTTACCGTGACGTCACTATATCTGTTTTCATATAAATTCCATACAAAAAAATCGTTTTGACAGTTCTAAAAAAGAAGCTGATTTGACTAGTAGGAATGTAGCCTATACCTCTATACCTATACCTCTATAGCCTATACCTCTATAGGCTACATTCCTCTCGTCTCGGCTCGTGATAAAATATTTGTGAGCACCTTGACCGCTTTGATATATCTGATGGCGATTGGTATATACTTGTTCGTACATGTATTGGGGTATATGTGCGAGTGAGACGCACGGACGAATGAGAACGAAATGGCATCATTTATATAATATTAACATTTTGATGTCAAATTTATGTTTGAATTGGCCTTACGATTCAATACTTTACCTATTCTTGGCGACTTTACTATATAGGGCAAACCTTGGCTTATTGGTGATACTTGGTAATTCGGTGATACTCCGTTATAATCTTACACAGTTCTCACCATGAGGAAATGCGAGCTATAAAATCATTGGCAGCTGACAGTTTTGATGCTTGCAATCGGGTTGGCAGCGATTTAATTGCTTACATTTCAGCATTGTAAGCTCTGCGAAAGATAACAACCCATTATCACCGAATTACCAAGTATCACCGATAAGCCAAGGTTTGCCCTACTCGTAGGTGTACAAGATGTAGTGCATAATGATTATATTTTCCATTGTATTTTCACGGAAACTTACGAACGTGTTTTGCTATTTAAGTCAATCTCGGTACAAAAAGTACATTGACTGTTCTATTCAGTCAATGTATGTGTCGGCGGCCGATCGTAAGATCAGGCAGATCGTAATGTTTCTGTGTAATGTTTTGGCGATAGTCACATTAAACCAATATATAGGTAGGATAGGTTCACTAGGTTGCTTCATATGCCCTAAGGGCAAACTGCCCAGAAATAGGAGGCCCGCGTAGCGGGGCTCCGTCGACTCTGGGAACGAGTCAAAGATTTTCACGTTTCACGATATGCCTAGGAATTTCACGATATGACTGATCTTACGATCGGCCGCCGACATATGCATGTGCGTATTTGTCATGTAGTAGTTCTAGCATGACAAATACGCACGTTTCCGACAAAATTCGATGGAAATCAATTATGCACAAGGTGCAGTCACCTCACGGGATTGTTATGCCATTAGGGATCTTGACTGGAAACTGGAAATTCGATAGCGTAAGTATTGAACATCCAATTTAACTAGGACCCTAAATGGCGCAACAATCGCGGATTGTGATGGTACTTGCATAGACAAGGGCAAAGATATGAATGCTATAATAAAAAACAGCACATGTATTTTTATTGCTATAATCCTTGGGTATTTAATAAATAAATACTATTTATGGCATATCGATAACTTTGTCCTTGACCGTGCAAATACAATCAGTCAATAACTCGTAGTATCTGTAGTTTTGACTCACATCGGACAAAGTCGATAAGGATTATCGGCTTAAGCTTTAATTCCCTAGTCGCGCCGATTTTTATCATACCTATTGTTTTCTTTTTCGTTAGATTTCGATAAAATATACCCACCTAAGGTATAGAGTTCCCGATTCTGTGGGCGCAGCATGGTTCCATTTTATCGCTTGTCACTATGCCCGTCGCTTTCGCACTTACATACTTGTTAGAACGTGACAGGTATGGTGACAAGCGATAAAAATGCGACCTCCTAGTACAAAAGCATCCTCTGAATTACTAAAACGTAATTCAACGTATTTCTATAATTCAACGGTAATGTACAGTCAGCAATATTATTCGCTTAGCACCTTTGCATACAAACTTCTATGTACCTTTTCTATACAGCTGACTGTACCTACATATAATTTTATTTGTCCCAAATTGACGTACAAATGACACGTTAACGGTTCTATGCATAAAGTTTGTGCCATTAGATATTCGTTAAAACGCATAATGCAAAAAATGTGCAGGACAAAGCCGTGTGAACGCAGCCTTAGAATTCCCAAAACCAAAAACTTATCTTTTTTTCCTTGTAAGCATTTTCTTGTGGCTGGAGTATCCACGTGATCAAGCACCGGTTTATAATACCAGGGTCTTAAAACAGACACTATCATTAACTTATCAATATCACGTTGCCACGCCTGTCACACCTATTCATACTCTTCGAGTTATAATACTAGTGTAACAGTGACATTGAAATATAGTACCTACCTTAGAATTTAATATAGATGCGCTATTCTCGTCTATACCTATCATCGTGACCGGCATTTTCTAACAAATAACATGTAAGTGTGAGATTGACGCATGAGACACAAGACAATTAAATTAGAAACAACATACAGTACACAACAATCTAGAATTCTAGACATATCGACATGAGAAAGACAAGTCCGGTTACGTCGAACGACATTGAAAGACAACACAAAAATATATTATTTGTCCCAGAAATATGCCCAAAGTAGGTATTATGTGAGCGTCACTATTACACATAGGTATTGTAAATTATTCTTACGCACAAACTTAGTTTAGTATCGGATGGTGATTTCAGACGTTCGTCGCTGATCTACGTTTTCAGGAGAGCCTGCATCCGGCGCGGCGGGAACTGCGACCACCGGCCCGGAGACTGCTGCCACTCCTCCTCCTGCCGCTGCAACCTCTGGGGCTCCAACTGCCGCTGCCAGCGCATGGGCCTCTTCCAGAAATGGGGGTGAGGGCTCCATCCAACCACGGCTCCCTTGAAGCGGCGGCCAGCTCCTGCCAGCCGACTTGCCCGCCGCTCCATCGGACGCGACAACTCTTGCGTTAACACACGGACATATTGCGTTCTCGGCTTTCTCGTTTCACGTTCTATCATTTCAAACTAGAATTCGAATCGAAAACAGGGACCTACAGTTTAGTTTGGAAATATTTTTGGACCTTGTATACAAAATTTAGCTTTTTGGACTTCCGTTAGTTCTGTTCTGTTTGTAGTCTTTATGGTTTGTCTGATTGAGTCGGGTGTCCGCTTACGTGGTTGGGCAATCACCCAGCCTTATTGCCCAATCAGTACGCTCGACGCTAGCTCGGCCAATCAGATGTTAGCAGCGCGCCCGGCCGCCGCGCAGCTGGCCGTTATATTTCAGTTCATTTTCGTTTTGCCAGCAGTGCGGACGCGCCGCGCGCGCTTCAACATTCTTCTTACAATGTATGTATGTAGAGTTAACTAAGCTAAACGTAGAAATCTAAAGCAGTAGCTACTAAAATTGGTGGTAAACTTATGTCAATAGGAAGTAGCGAATACAAAATAGAAAAAAAATGTAACATTAATGTTTTAGAATTTTAAGAGACTATCGATAAAACTTGGTGAAAGACGCTATATTAAGCCTTTATATGAAACAGCGCCACTTGTATTAGCGATTGGCAACTTAGACTTTTAACAATATGAATGTGTCATAATATAATTATTCATATTAAAAATACGAATCTTGGTGTACTGTTTACTCTCGGACAGGGGGTACTCGGTATTGCAGCCTAGTAGACAATTCTGTACGTAGCTTCTTATATGGTACGTTCCTGATTATGGAATATGATAATTGTATTATTACTACCATTGGAATATGGAAAATGATAAATTATATTAATAAATGTTTATGGACGACTGTCGCATTTTCATTTCATATAAATCCAAAAGGTAATTCACAAGAAGTATAAAAGGGTAGGTACGAAAACATATTGTCTATTTTATTACTGTTAAATTTCAAGTCCTACTTAACGTTGCTACAGATAAAAGCCTTTCTGGCAGTTAGATTCGCAGTACAACGGTTGTCATTTCGCTGCCCCAATATTACCGGGTTCTATGTTACATTTTCAAGATAGTTGAAATTCGACTTAATGTCACTATGACAATGTTCAAATTTCAGTTCGATAAAAGTGAAACATAGAACTCTGTAATATTGGGGCAGCGATTTCTCTCTGTTAACTTTGTTGATTAAATTCCGAAATCAGCCATGGACATCCTAACTTCTGCCTCATGGTAAGTGACAATAGGCTTGACCACAATAGAGATAATATTGTAGTTATCCCAAAACAAAAGCAAGTCTAAAATAAAACAAAAATTATTGCCTAAGCAAGCCCCTATCAAAACATCCTCTGATCATCATCATCATATAACTATAACAACATCAATCATTATATCATTATATAACTTGAGATCCTCATGGCTGTCGACCGGCGACAATAAAGCGACTAGCGAGCGACATTATCTTCACGCAACAAGCTAGATGTAGATAAACGTCTGAAACTTTTTCTTCAAGGTATCAGCTAAGAGTATAATTTGATAGATTCTCAATCGGCAGGAAATTATATCTACGGAGAGTGCAAGGACACATGGGTAGTAATTTACTAGAAAAATACTACTATCGATCACGATAGACACCACTACTGAGTTGCATGCATTATATTACAACAGCCATAATACCCCTAGAACTGAATTATTGTAGAAATTTTTAATTAAAACAATACACAGGTCGTAAACATGGATGCTACTATGTGCGCCATCGTGTGGTGATCACGAGTTATTTCATAATTATGTACGTACAGTTATTTTATATGTATGCTCTCCTTTATTTCACATTCGAGGTGTTGAGAAAGAGTCACAGCTGACGTTCACGAGGCTTCATGACAAAACTCTCCGAAGAAGCAGGTTTGTGGCCCATAAAATAGAGTATTGGCCAGCAAATATAAAAAAAACACTCATCGCTTCTTACTTATCGCCAACCGGCCAAATACATAAAGGAACTCAAGAAAGATCATTAACAACTCCCTAAATGTTGAACTTTGCAGAAAGTTACGGTACGCTTCATCACTCATTCCTAATCCTTCAGCATAAATCATTTCCTTTTAAACGCACTTATTAAATTCCAAAGTTGGAAGAAGATCTCTGACGCCTAATTTCCAGTTCAGAAGAAAGGGTCTGGCTTGAGATTCTATTACAAATTTTAAGTTATGTAATCTACTAAATATTCACCGTAATACCTAATGTGGAAAAACCACTGCTAGCTAAGCGGATAAGTATGCCGCCTCCAGACCGGAGATTGTGGTCATTAATTTAGGAGGAATATAAAGAAAATATTTTATGAAAAAAAATTTTTTCCAGAAACTTATTGGAACCTCGGCTAGTAGGTCCAGGTACCAATAAGTTTATCGAAAATTATATACGAAACATAATTCGATAGATTTGCTCTTACTTATAACTGAAATCAGGGTAACCTAAAATTTCTGAATCCTTAGAACACATTACCTGGCTGGCATAGTTATATTAAATTAACAAAAAAAATACTTTAAAATCATTGTACTCTGGTGTAATCAAAGTTAAGTCACCTGACAAACTCAAACAAGGTTTGCAGAAAAACACCAAATAGGATTAGTTTAGGTCTACCCAAGTTATACCACAAGGGCGACAAACGGACCACTAAAGGTCCAGTCACGTAGCGTCTCCTAATAAAGGAAAAGAAATGTGACAGCGGACGAATACCACTGATTATCAATGGTAGACTATGTATTCGTATATATGTATCTTGCGAGGCCCCTTCAACGCTAGGGATGACAGAAATTACTTAGCTTACTGGCCACATTTTACACCAACAGTAGGACTAAGCTGGTCGGCTCTTTATTATTTGTCACTATGCCTGTCACGTTCTTACGAATATGTAAGTGCGAAAGTGACACATGGCGTGACAGGTGATAAAAATGCGACCATGATGGGCAGTTTGCAAATAACTATAAAAACGTATAAAACCCTAGAGAAATAAGTAAGCTAAGAAAGATCACTCCATACAAAGCTATTCTTATTTGATAATAATAAGTTTTATGGCAGATATTTTCATTCTTATTGTATTAAATAAATTTTCGCAGAATTCGCTTAAAACTTATCAAATGGGTTTTTGTTTATAAGTTTTTTAATTTCTCTACAGGGTGGCCAAAAAATAAGTGCATTCCCGTTGCCAGGGAGTTTTTGGGATTATATTGAGCAACTTTTACTATGGGACCAACTTTGAAATCGCCAAAAAAAAATATTTTCCCATAGAAAATAGACCAGCCAATGTATGAAACAGCCAAAAATTTTTTTCGTGATATCGGTGTTGGTCCCGTAGTAAAAGTTGCTCAGTATAATCCCAAAACCTCCCTAGCAACGGGAATGCACTATTTTTTGGCCATCCTGTATAATAAAACTGTTTACTGCCTTACAAAACCGATAGGTAATCGATATAAAAATCTACCCAGACGAATACACATTCTAAATATGTGATGTAACCAAGCGTGTCTCCCGCTCCGCTGCCTCACTCAACGTGGACCCACGTTACCTACGTTACCCGAATGCCAAATGCACCTAAGCATGATCCAACCGAAATTTTAACATAGGTAGCTTTAGCGACGAACCACGGACATTTTCACTTAAAAGTGTACCATTTAGTTTTTTTTGAAAATCCATCAACTTTTGGGTTATTTCTACTTAAGGAGTCCACTGATTAACAGTCCGCCGGACAGTATCGGCCTGTCAGTTGTTCGGAACTGTCAAAATTTTGTTCTAACTGACAGGCCGATACCGTCCGGCGGACTGTTAATCAGTGGGCCCCTTAAGAATCACGAGGAATATCGATTTAAAAAAAAAGTCCGAAAAAAATTACACTTTTGTAACGCATTTTCACATACATTTTGTATGGACCATTACAAAACTGACACCCAAAATTTGTATGAAAAACTGGGGACACTTTTTTCTTTGTCTCATGCAATAGTACTCGTGATTCTGAGTCTAAATAACCCAGGAGTTGATGGTTTTTCGAAACAAAGTAAATGGTACCATTTTTTCTGAAAACCCCCACCTACAAGTTACAATCTGTTGGCTTGAGAGTTTGCGAATGGTGGTATTACTGCCCTTTAGGTCAAGCAACCGGTGGCTAAGTATTTCAGTCAGATTAAAACGGCGGTTTCTCACAAAAAGTAACATAATGTTTACTATGATGATGCAGTTGTTGCCGTCCTAGATAGGTACAGTTATACCATCATATATATCGGAGCAGGCAAGGTGTTCACAATATCTGAACACGCACTCTAACGCTCTGAAAATATAGGCGTGTTCAGATATTTCTGAGCGTATTAGCCGCTACGATATATCCGATTATCCGATGGCGACAGTACGAGTAGGTACACACAAACATCACTAGGCATGAAAAAATTTAAATAAGCGGAGCGGCCTCATCGACCGTTAATAGTAGATTGTACAACAAGGGCATAAAGTAACACATTTTTACCCGAGGCAATTTTTAGAGCACCGTACAAAACTTTGTTCACGGTGCTCTTATGGGATCACTTCGGTCTTGCAAATCGGTTAAATGCGTTTTTCTCAAAGACCGTTTGGTGTAGGTACCTAAAATTTGGAACAGTTATGGCAAGTACCATCACTAACACTATGAATAAGTCAAAACTGCTTATTTCTTATTTAAGGGGGAAATTTAGGGGGTCGAGAGGGGTAGGCTGAATTTTTTTTTATTTGTAAGAATCGTGTGGGGTACCATTAGAAAGCTTGCAAAAAATTGAGTCGACGGACTGATTTTGACTTCATTTTAGAGTGCAATAGTTTCGATAAAAAATGCATTTAAAGTTGCAAGTTTTCATACAAAAAATTTCACCTCTGTCCTGGCGATTTTCGCGAAAACTATAGCTAACAAGCAGCTGACCAGTCAATATCCAACTAATACAAGCATGGAGACGGCGGGAAAATTATCAGGTTAACTCTATCTTTATTAGTTTTTAAACTGCAGCTTGATCTTTGGTTGCTTAGGGCTACCTAATTGATGCTTACACTGGTCATTTCATATTAGGCAGTAGTTTTAGCGAGAAAGATCCTTAGTTAAAACTTTGGCATTGAAATTTATGACTTATGTCTTTGACACAAAGTTTAATTCTGCTTGCTTATTTTTGTGGGATATTTAATTTTATCTGAATAGCCTGCTATAAGTATGAGAGAGATCTACAAAATACAACCTTATTATATTGCAAATAAGTTTAAATTTCGAACGGGCTTTCCAACCAATGGACTAGGTATCTCAAAAATCTGAAAAATTCAAATTAAGAATTCCGTTCTTTACTGTCGTTGTGTTTTGTTTTTCACAATAGGAAACATAGAGTTAGTAAAGCGTATAGAGATAATAAAGTCATTTAATGTTTATTAACAGCTATGGCCTCATCTACCTATAGATTTTACTAAGTACCATTACATTTATGTATTAATTTTATTCAGTATGTATATTTTTAAACGGATCGGTGAGAGCAGCAACCAGATACCGTTCTGTTACTAAAAAAATAATTTTGGAAGACCTGTATAGTATATGACAGTTAAAATTCACAGTTTTCGGAAACAAAGGTAAAGTTGACGAAATATAAAGTAAGCCGATCTTGATCAAACTTGTTTGAGAGATCGGCTAACTTTATATTTCGTCAACCTTACAGCCAGTGACAAAAATGTCAGTAATGATTTAGTACCTACTCATGAATCCCAGTTCTACTAAAATATATTTTCTTTTAAAAACTGATTTACAATAAGTCCAAAATTGTGCGGTAAGGTAGGTTTATATTCAAATTGTACTAAAACTTAGACATTTATTATTACTTATTGCTGTGACTTTTATGAAACATGAGCAAATTGATTAATACTTTACGTTAATTACATTTTGTGTCAGAAACAAGCCAAAACGTCAAAAACCGTTAAATGCCGAATCACAAACTTAATTGAAATATTATTCCTTTTTGAGTCGTGCCTGCCCAGTCTACAAGTTTAAAATACAACAATTGCGACTATATCAAAGATTATCATGAGGTTGTATATATGTCGCAGTCGGATCGTATAATCCGCCGTATTACATTACGGCTAGCCGATTTCAAAAACAGGGGCGTTTTGAAATGCGGCGGTTTAACGATTAGCCGGATTGAATGCGGCTGAATGAGAATCCGCCGGAATGTATTCGGCGCCATACGTTCTTCAACACGGCTAGCCGTAATGTAATACAGCGAGTCATTAGCCGCCGCTTTGACAGTTTTTAGTTCCCATTTTTAACACCTGTGGCGCTGCCTGACAAACGCTGGGGTGTCCATCAAATCTGGAGTTCGTCGGATTGTTTCTTTTCAAAAAACATTTCCTTAGCAACTTAACTAGACGCGGGGCTCCTATTTCTGAGCGGTTTGCCCTTCGGGCATCTGAAGCTACCTAACGAACCTAACCTACCTACCTATTGATTTAGTGAGACGTCCGTGAAAACATTACACTTTGGGGAAAAAAGCGTAGGTAGGTAAGTAGGTTAGGTTCGTTAGGTAGCTTCAGATGCCCGAAGGGCAAACCGCCCAGAAATAGGAGCCCCGCTTGCGGGGCTCCGTCTATTTAAGTTGTGAAGGAAATGTTTTGGAAAAGAAACACATGTAGTGCGGTGGAACCATGGTAAAAATAAATTAAATTGCAAATATTTTCAAACTCCGGTTACGTAGGCGACTGAAAGAACTGGTCACTCTACAATCTAAAATAGTAGTACGATGCGGCTAAACGTAGGCCGCCTTATTGAAGAACGTATCGCAATGACAATCCGGCTAATCGTCGAACCGCCGCATTTCAAAACGCCCCTGTTTTTGAAAACGGCTAGCCGTAATGTAATACGGCGGATTATACGATCTGACTACGACATATATACCTAGTATTTTTGACTGATTTAGTTTTTCATGCTCGAAGTTGCTTGTCAACTCTGACGTAAGTATATTAAATTGTCAACTATTTTGGTGTTTGAAAGAAACAATAATATTGAAAATGTTCAGTTCAGACAAGTGGAAGAATATACTTCAGTATGTTATGGATGCTAGCAAGATGTAAAAACAACAGTTTAGCGGAATGTCAGTTTACGAAATGGTTTGTACAAATTACAGAGAAATTCATAATAGTTTGTTTCTACTAGAAATGTGCCTTCACCAAACGTTTTAGATAAACGGTAGGCCTATATTACAGGGTGACCCAAAAATACGTTGACAAGATTTTTTCTAATTATTTTATTAAGTACTTACATAACTAGTACAAAATAAGTTAAAAATTAAAACTACACTCTTTTTATGCAACATAAATTAATTGTCTTCAAAATAGCCTGTTTTCACGTTGATACATAAACGAAAACGTTTGTTAAAATTTTCACCGAAATGCCGCAGCTCCTCCTTCCCATTCTTTGGTAAGTGTTGCTTTCAGAGCGTTAATATTTTTGTGTTTAATAGCACATGTCCTAGTCTCTAAGATTGACTGCAAACTATAATCCATTGGATTTAGATCAGACGTGTAGGGTGGCCAATTTTTTGAACTTATGAATCAGGAAAAATTAGCAGTGGTGCAAAGATAAATTTTCCCGGATTCATAAGTTCAAAAGAGTGGGCACCCTACTCGCCTGATTTAAATCCAATGGATTATAGTTGGTGGTCAATCTTAAAGACAAGGGTCTGTGCTACTAAACACAAAAGTGTAAACGCTCTAATAGCAACACTTACCAGAGAATAGGAAAAAATATCCTTGGAGGAGCTGCGGCATTTTGGTGAAAATTTTAACAAAGAGTGTAGTTTTGATTTTTAACTTATTTTGTGCTAGTTATGTAAGTACTTAATAAAATAATTAGAAAAAATGTTGCCAACGTAATTTTGGGCCATCCTGTATAATACGTTCTTGACTTCGGTTGGCCGAAATGAGACTATTACGATTTTTCCTCATTACACCTCCAAGATGAGGTTGATTGTTAGTGTTGGAAAGCTGTAATTTGGTATGGATATATAAATCAAACAACCCGACAAGGTGGTAAATAAAATCTCTAAGCTCAAAAAAATATATGTATCTAAGGTACATAAGGGTAAGGTAGGTGTAGGTAAGGTAAGGTAAGGCTTTATAACTTCTACATTACCTATACTCTAGCCCAGAGGCCTTTAATAAAAGTCCAAACTCCAAGGTCCCAGAGCTCCCAGACATTACGTACTTATTTCCTCGTGAATAAAATATATGGGATAAATTAGTATTAAAAGTATCCAAACTTAAACCCACCTAGGGATGTGTGGTACGGTGCTCTGAACACCGTAGTCTTGACTTCGTGCGTGGCCAATTATTTAGTCTGAGCGAAGCGAAGACCAAAATAGTAGACGAGGGTAAAAATGGACATTTATGCCCTTGTTGTACACTCTGCTTTTCACTTCGATTGCGAGGAAAAATAAATTATATTTTTCACGGCAATTTACACCACGAAATTGTCGTAAAGCGAAAGAACATAATACATAGGTAACCAATTCCCGCCAACGAACTTTTTAATTTTTTTTTTTATTTTCAACATGTGATCACTGTAATCAGAGTTTCAGACGCTTGGTTTTCTGCCAAGTCAAACATTTCAGAGCATTTTTGAACGATAATTGACTCCTATTTTATGTGATTTACTAAATTTAATGACAGAAAATACGGATTTCTAATAAATTGTGGCAAAAATAAAATAATATAACAAAGTTTTGTCATCTGCACAATTTTATTGCTCAGTAAAATTGTGCAATATGTTTTAACTGTTTGGCTGTTGAGACCGATTACCTTAGTCTTAGAAAAAAAATACTTTTATGCTCTAGAGCATAAAATGCGATTTTATGTCGTCTACGCACGACATAAAGGTTCACTTTTTGAGCATGAGAAGTGAAAAACCTCTTTTCCGAATCCGATTATTTAGTAAAAAGAAAGAAACTTAAGTTGTCTTTATTAACGCGATTTTTAAACGCATTATCTCACATATAAAAGGTCAAGGGTCATCATTTTTGAGCGATAATATTATCTGGCGGCCTAGCATGAGTTGCGTTCTCGCGCGCGACTCCATACATCGCGACTTCAAATATGGACTCGCGCGCGAGAACGCAACTTATGCTAGACAGCCAGATAAACATCAAAGAGGTCCGATAATAACACATCACTTAATAGAGACGCGTTCTCTTGATGGAGAGTAATAAGCTAATGAGTACTAATCGACTTTAATATCAGTCTTTAAGTCACACACGGCGACTTTTTGCAGCGATTCTGTCGCGCGTTTCGTGAACGCGCACATTTGCAACGAGCGACAGAAGCGATATATGTACACGCGCTGTTTTATCGCTTCTGCATCGATGCCAACATTGCCAATGGGGTGCCGATTGCCGATGCCGCGGCTGTGCGGGCTCAGACAGGCTACTACTGAATCGTGGCTGTATCGATGCAAAGTCGCAGCTATATCGCGACTGTAGCGATGCTGAATGGTAGCAAGGCAGAATTGTATTTACGTGTGCGAGGGTACACGACCAGTGACAACATCAAATGCAAAACGCCGCTGTGTGCGACCTCCCTAAGAGATGACATGCTAAAGTTCCGCAAACGTTCATGTCAAATAGATAAAGACTTGTCATTAAGTAATTTATAACAAATATTTACAACTCGTAAGGGAATAATTATGTATTATTAACTGTAGTATAAAGTATACTTACTCGTAATTTTCTGACATCGGCCAGTAATCCATGTGCCACGGTCGACTGAAGTAGACTTATTTGATTTAGGTATTGGTGAATTATGGTGCTCATTGAGATAGTTGTGCTTCTATTAATCCTAGTTTACTGCTATGGAACAAGGACTTTCAGTTACTGGTCTAAACGTGGTGTAAAACACGACCCGCCCATTCCGTTACTTGGCACGTCCAAGCGGCAACTCTTTTGGCAGATCAGTCACTCTGAAATCTATGATGAGATGTACTGGAAGTACCCTCAGGAAAGATACGTCGGATATTACTTAACCACGACCCCGCTTCTTATCTTAAGGGACCCAGACTTAGTAAAGCGCGTTTTAGCGTCCGATTTCAGCTATTTCTACTCAAGATCGGTGCATCCGCTAGATGATGTACCAGAACCATTATTAAATAACCTCTTTTCATGCGAGGGAGACTTATGGAAATTTCTGCGGCAGAAAATGACACATGCTTTTTCATCCGCGAAGTTAAAAGCCATGTTTCCTCTGATTATTTCTAGAGCCGAAAAGTTACAGCTACTTGCAGCCGAGGCGGCCTCTAGAGGTACAGAAGTAGACGTACTAGAACTCATGGCACGTTATACCACTGATTTTATAGGTGCTTGTGGATTTGGCCTCGATACAGAAGCCCTAAACGACGAAAACTCAATTTTTAGACGGGTAGGACGTCGCATATTCCATAACACAACACGTGATTCAATTGTGATGTTTTGTAAATTTATGATGCCTAGTGTATTTACGAGTTTACATTTCTTCTCCCAGTTTGTGGAGAAAAATATGATGGATCTTGTAAAAAATATAATGGCTCAGAGAGAGTACAAACCTTCAGGTAGAAACGACTTTATTGATTTGCTTCTGGAAGTGAAAGCAAAAGGGAAGATCACGGCAAACTCTTTCATCGAGACTAATCCTAGTAGAACTCCGTGCGTTGCAGAATTTGAGTTGGATGATAAGTTGATGGCAGCGCAAGTATTTGTGTTTTTTGGCGCCGGGTTAGAGACGTCATCAAATTCTTCCAGCTATATGTTACATGAGTTAGCCCATCATCCTGAATACCAGAAAAAGTGTCAAGAGGAAATTGATGAGGTGTTCGCGCGACATGAAAACAAATTGTGCTATGACGCAATTAAAGAAATGAAGTATCTTGCAATGTGTTACAGGTGAATATTCATTTACATTGCTAAACTCTCACACATATAACACAAAGTATTGTTGGTCTTACTCACTGATTTGGCCGCTATAAGAAAGGTAGCATCTTATACTAACACGCACTATCAATAAAGTGTCGTTTGCTGTACCTTTTAACAGAAATTATTTTAAGAAAAATATGCACAGTCGGCCTATATATATTTACTGTAGGTAAGTACATATGTGAAACCTATAAGATATAGAATGCAGTAATCTCGTCTCATTCTAACATACCTACAAATAGTAAAGACCCTTACACGATTACTCGTGCGCGGGTACGAATTTAGGTAGACTGTTTTTTTTGTTTTTAGCGAAACGCTCCGCGTTTTCCCGCCAGTTGGGTACTTGATGCGGAAATGTACGAAGCCCTACAATATCCCAGGCACTGATATTACCTTGGACCCGGGAGTGAAGGTGGTGATTCCGACTAAATCGTTTCACAACGATCCCCGGTACTGGGAAGACCCGGAACTATTCCGTCCGGACAGATTTCATCCGGATAACATCGCGAAAATCAACAAAAGTATATATTTGCCGTTCGGAGATGGACCAAGGAATTGTATAGGTGAGGGTTTTGTTCGTACATATGAATGGTTGTAGTCTCAATATCAAAGTAACAATTAACAAGGCAAGTAAGGTAAGGTAGGTAAGTGTTAACGACTTAAATATCAAAATCCTGTTAGCAAAACTTGACGGATCGCTGCTTTATGTCGATGACATATATACTTACCTCTCTAGATATGAAAATACTTACAAATCATTACAGAAAAAAACTTTTCCGTTAACTAATTTATCTGCCCAAGGCTGGGAATATTTCGTATATCATAATAAGTAATTAGATTATTTGATTTTAAGTATGTAACAGTGAAATAATTCAAGCTTACTCAACACTTTTACTATCCCAGGTACCTACTAAACGCAAGTTCGACTGCCCCAATTTATTCAACTGATCTATCAGTTCGGTACAAAAGCAGAACGATGGGTTGTATACTAGCTAATCGAGCTCTCATAATTGTCTGGTATGCCTACATCGGCAAATGCCAAACGAACGAAATATCACGTGAATATTTCCAAACATTGTTTAAGTTTCGATTGGCATTCTCTATCAAAGATTGTCATCCTGTATAGGCTTCTTTGGATATAAATATAGTAAATACACTCTTTACCTGATTTCACTTGCAATTCACAGGAGAGCGACTCGGAATCATGCAATCTCTGGCTGGTCTGGCGGCACTGCTCAGCCAATTCTCCGTGGCACCAGGAAAGAGCACAGTCCGTCATCCACCTCTCGACCCAAAAGTGTTCCTTGTGCAGAGCGTGCTTGGTGGCTTGCCGCTAATGGTCGTCCCTAGAAACAAAAACTTGTGATGTAAACCAAATTCTCAGAGGACAAACACTTAAACAAAATATAACGGGTAAAATATAAGCTTCTGTCAAATCTAACAAACAGTTGATAATCGTTTATCGCTATTTTGAAAATTCAGTTAGAAAGAGATAAAATTTAACAGAGGATTGTCAAAGTTGCTAAAGGTTGTTACTCACGTGCCAGTCATATTTAGCGCGAAATGTTTAGGACGTGTCGACCATCAATGTGGCCGCGACGCAAACATCACAGCACTCATACTCCCTCAAGAAATATGATTTTTGATTACTTAATACTTATGTATATAAATGTGTACCTTAAATATATCGTTCATATCGTTATGTTTTAACATATTTTTATTATTCATCTGGTCCGATCTGCTCTAAACGTCAAGATAAATAATAACTAGGTAAAAGTATGTGCCCTGATTCCCTGATCCCCGCGCGATTTGTATGTGATCCCGATTTAACCATGTGACGCGGTAAACAATGTAATATTGGATAGATCCATGTCTACGGAAAATATATATTCATATAATAGCATATTAAATGAATGGTAGTGCTGCTGTCGTTGGAAATGGACTGTCACCTTAGGTCATCTTTAAGGTGACAGTCCATTCACCCCAGGCGAATTCAGGTGATCAAGTCCCGTGTTATTTATGAAAGAATGAGACATGGAAAAGTTCTAAATTATAATAGTGCTTATCAAATTTACTATTTATTGTCGCATTGTATTATTAAGTCCCATAATTAAAAGTCAGATAATAAAGTAAGTACAACCATTGTTCATGTTTTGTAGATTACTATAGTAGATTACTATCATTCAAAAGTTTCTTTTCAATTAAACTATAATTCTCGGCCAGTGTCTAATACGCCACCGCCGGCTGAAGTAGTCAGTGTTTATTTAATTATTTATATGTATTTATATTATTATTTTCATATTATTTACATTATTTTTATGTAAATATGGTGCTCATTATAGCAGTGGTAGTTCTATTGATCCTAGTGTACTGCTATGGAACCCGGACCTTCAGTTATTGGTCTAAGCGAGGAGTCAAACATGACCCGCCCATTCCGTATCTTGGCACGGCCAAGCGACAGCTCTTTTTTCAAACCAGTCACTTTGAGATCTTTGACGAGATGTACTGGAAATACCCGCAGGAAAGATACGTTGGGTATTACTATACGACCACGCCGCTCATCATCCTGAGAGATCCAGAATTAGTTAAGCGATTTTTAGCAACAGATTTTAACTACTTCTACTCCAGATCAGTTTTTCCCCTACATGGCGTACCAGAACCGTTAATGAATAACCTTTTTGCGGCCGACGGAAACTTGTGGAGGTTTCTGCGGCAGAAGATGACACATGCGTTTTCATCTGCAAAATTAAAAGCCATGTATCCTTTGATTCTTTCTAGAACCGAAAAATTACAGCAACTTGCTGCCGAGTCTGCGTCGAGAGGTACAGAAGTAGACGTACTAGAACTCATGGCACGTTATACCACTGATTTTATTGGTGCTTGCGGATTTGGTCTCGACACAGAAGCTCTTAACGACGAAAACTCGATGTTTAGACGTGTTGGACATCGCATATTCCATACCACCACCCGTGATGCGATTGTGATGTTTTGTAAAATAATGATGCCCAGTTTATTTAAGAGTTTACATTACTTCTCCGAGTTTATAGAGAAAAATATGTTTGAACTTATAAAAAGTATAATGGCTCAGAGGGAGTATAAGCCATCAGGCAGAAACGATTTCATAGATTTACTTCTTGAAGCGAAAGCAAAAGGGAATACTGCGGAATATTCTTCATACGAGACAAATCTCAGTGAAAGTCCCTGTCTTGCGGCGCTGGAATTGACTGAGGAGCTTATGGCTGCGCAAGTATTCGTGTTCTTTAGCGCCGGGTTCGAGACGTCGTCGAATTCGTCCAGCTATATGCTACATGAGTTAGCCTATCATCCTGAATACCAAAAGAAGTGTCAAGAGGAAATTGATGAAGTGCTCGCGCGATATGAAAACAAATTGTCTTATGACGCTATCAAAGAAATGAAGTATCTGGCTATGTGTTACAGGTGAATATAAATATATTTAGATTGTTTAACTTACACACATGACACATAATATTTTTGTTAGAACTCCTAAAGACATCAGGCGGCGTAGCACGGTCGCGTTTTTATCCCTTGTCACCATGCCTGTCACGTTCTAACAAGTATGTAAGTGCGAAAGGGACGCGCATAGTGATAGACGATAAAAATGGAACCGTGCTGCGCCCGCAGGTGTGTCATAAAGTTCTTATTTTTATTTCGATGTTGACGTTATTAGCGTAACCACAGCCTGCAGAAAAACTGTTAGATAGTTAAACATTTTAGAATTTCTGTTAAGTATTAAAAGTTTAATATGCTTCCGACGGGTTACAATACAATACAATACAAATACTCTTTATTGCACACCTCAATAAAAGAAGACAATACAAAAGAAAACAGAAATACAAGCAGAGGTAAACAACAGGCAGTCTCATCGCTAAAAAGCACTACTACTAGGGTTACTAATGGATAAGGTACCGAATTTTTTTGCCAGATTTTCATATCCCAAACAATCTATCCCAAAAACATAAAAGCCAACTAATTATTTCCTAACTAAACTATATTTATAAGCGACTTATATAAATATTTTCCAAGAGAACGATATGCAAAAAATAATTGTCATTTCCTTACTTTGGCAACATTTATTTTACCAAATTTTAATTACTCGAAATTATTAGTTGCCAAAGAATACAAAAACCATAAGATAACACATGTAACAGTTATCAAATAAAAAAGTGTCAATTTTTATTTGTACAAATTTTAATTACTCCAAAGAATACAAAAACCAAAACAAAACGTCACAGGCTTATGTATTTTGGCAATTACTTATTTTTATTTATTTAATATACATACTTTAAATAATTCAAAATTTAGTAAGGTCAAATATTACAGGACAAACTATGTCAAAAATTATTATCGTTTCGCCCCCCGACCCCGCTCTTGGTAGCTTTCGTGTGGTTTATACTAAAGCAACATACCTATTCAAAAGTATGACTTAATTGATAAAAAACAATTGTGGCATATACCAATCCCTTTTTTTTAAAGCAAGTGAGACCCGGCAACCGGTCGACGAAGCCCCGCTTCGCGGGGCTTCTATTTTCTGCTCTAAGGAACACAAGGTAACTAACGAACCTATCTAGGTAATAATACCTACAGGTAGTCCTTTAGTGTTGTTTTCAATGCAGGGGGCTTCGATAACAATCCCTTTTTTTAAAGCAAGTGAAACCCGGCAGCTGGTCGACGAGGCTTCTATTTTCTGCTCTGAGGAACACAGGGTAGCTAACGAACCTATCTAGGTAAAATATAGGTAGTCCTGTAGTGTTTTTTCATTGCGGGGGGCTTCGATAACAATCCCTTTTTTTAAAGCAAGTGAGACCTGGCCCCAATTTCACCACGGTGACAGGTGCGACAATTGTAAAATCACTGTTGCTGACGTCACAGGCATCCATGGGCTATGGTTACCACTTACCATCGGGCGGGCCGTATTCCTGTTTGCCATCATCATTGTATTATTTAAAAAAAACTGTATTATATCGGAAAAAAACAGATATTTCTTTTGCGAAGTTTCTGACAATTGTCAAGATTTAGAAGAATTGTAGGTAATTCTTGACAGGTAATGAGTTATATGTCGGAATTTCGTGACAATTGTAGTGTTTCTTGTGACAATTGTCATAAACTTAGCAAGAGAAATATCTGTTTTTTTCCGATATAATAAAGTTTTTTTTAATAATACAATGATGGTGGCAAACAGGAATACGGCCCGCCCGATGGTAAGCGGTAACCGTAGCCCATGGATGCCTGTGACGTCAGCAACAGTGATGTTTTACAATTGTCGCACCTGTCACCGTGGTGAAATTGGAGCCTGGCAGACGGGCGACGAAGCCCCGCTTCGCGGGCTTCTATTTTCTGCTCTAAGGAACACAAAGGTAACTAACGAACCTATCTAAGTAAAAATATAGGTAATACTGTAGTGTTTTTTTTTAATGCGGGGACTTCTCCCCCCGAACTCCCCCGATCCCCCTCTTGGTAGCTTTTGTGTGGTTTAAGCTAACGCAACATATTCAAAAGTATGACTTAATTGATTAAAAAAAAACAATTATGGCAGATAACAATCACTTTTTTTAAAGCAAGTGAGACCCGGCAACCGCTCTAAGGAACACAAGGTAACTAACGAACCTACCAAGGTAAAAATATAGACATAATTTGTCAAGTAGTGGTTTTGCTATACATTTATTTGATAAAAATAAATTTGAGCGAATATTTATAGTCTAACCTAAGTAAAACATCTGGGAATAAAACAGTTGGTCTTATAAAAGTTGTCGGATTTTAAGTTTGTTAAATGTTTATATGGGAAAGATTGAGTTAACAAACGTGCAGTTGGTAAAATCTGGTTGGGAAACGAAATTTGGTCAAAAAAATATTATTCACTAACAAAGTTTAGCAAGTGTGTCACTATTTAGCCTATTTACTCGTAACCAACATGTACCAATCTATTTCAGCGAGACGCTCCGCGTTTTTCCGGCAGCTGGTTTCTTAATGCGCAAATGTCAAAAACCTTATATCATCCCGGGCACTGACATTAAGCTGGATCCTGGAGTGAAGGTGGTGGTTCCGGTCAAATCCTTTCACAAAGATCCCCTGTACTGGGAGGACCCTGAACAATTTCGTCCGGACAGATTTCATCCGGATAACATGGCTAAAATCAATAAAAATATATATTTGCCGTACGGAGATGGACCAAGAAAATGCATAGGTGAGTTTTATACAACGTGCACTGACATTTCCGATAACGTTATATTTATAGCTACAATATTATGGTGCATTAACCCTTTCTGATAAGAGCAAAATTATTAGTATTAACTTCGACTACCAATTCGCATATCGCCTTTATCTTGATGACAAAACATCAAGGTCATTATGATTAATACATTTACTAAAATACAAGGTATTTTCGGGTAATACATAATATGTATTCATTTATCCTTTTTGTAGGTACAACTATTCAGAGAATCACATGTACCTACTTACTGCGAGATGCAAAATTGTAAACCATCGTTGTATTTGAATACAGTTGGGTCGTTTTATAGTAATGGAAATAGTTCTAGTAGTGTACGAGTATGCGACTTAAAAATCCAATCCCACGTAAAGGGACAAGACCAGTATGCCAATCCCATGCAAGTTGTAAGCTGTAATCAAGTTGATCATGATGACGTCAATCTGTTAGCTGTCAAAATTTCAATTTGAATGTTCTAGCTTCAGTAATACATTTGTTAATTAAGAGGTTCAAATAGACTTAGACCAAATTCAAGCTTACCCTATCTGACCTGCTAGCACGAGTAGCGTTCTCGCGCGGGATCCATACATCTTGCGCGTCTTCAAGGACTCGCGCGCGAGAACGCAACTCATGCGCAGCGGTCTGGTTTTCCTTGTAATTCGCAGGAGAGCGTCTCGGAATCATGCAGTCTCTGGCCGGTCTGGCGGCGCTGCTCAGCCAGTTCTCCGTGGCCCCTGGAAAGAGCACCGTGCGCCATCCACCCCTCGATCCATTCGTGTTCCTTGTGCAAAGCGTACTCGGCGGCATGCCGCTTATGTTGGTCCCTAGGAAGAAGAACGTGTGATTTAAAAGAACCCAATAGATACTTGCTAGGCTGTCAGTAAATACAATGATTGACTCACGTGTTAATACTTAATAGTCATGATAAATAAACGCGAAATAACATGCCTTATCATTACTTATATAGGAGCGTGTGTACAATTTGTATAACTAAGTATATATTGTAAACTTTTTCTAAAAGGCACAAAAGTCTAATTTATTTATTTTAAGAGCCCATCAACGTGCACACTAGCGTCACTGTTAAATAATCATGATTATAATTTAACGAACGATATTTAAAAAAATATTTGTTTTTTTTTTATATTTGAAGGTACTTAAATACAAGTACCCGTTTTAACTTTGGGCGCATAGATTGACGAATCCAGCAACATAAAAAACTAGTTTGATGTATTCAAAAGGTACTTAAATACAAAATACAGTACGTAGCGGCCCCCTTTTTTAAATACCTGACGTTAAATTTAAATAATCACGATTATTTAGCAGTAGCGCTAGTGTGCACGTTGATGGGCTCTTAACTAACGTCTTAGATATAATTGGTAGATGTTTCTTTATAAACAATCTAAGCATTACATTACAACATTTCTGGCTTCGGCGCATACTGTCTCTTAATTGACTCCAATAATAACATAACGTACGTAAGTAATAAGTATAATTAATTGTTCCAGTCTATTACAGTGAGCGGTAATGAAAGGGGCCGTGTCAACAAAATATGAAGCTATCTTGGGGGAATTTGGGAGACGTGATGCCACAGAATAGCTGTAACTAGATCCTGCGCGCCATGAAGTATGATAATTAATTACCATATAATTAAGCTTAGAAACAAATGAAAAGTGGAAAAATTGACTGTCTTGGGTGGGACTTGAACCCATGACCACTGGATCGCTAGTCCAGTGCTGCCATCTGAGCTACCAAGACCGTACCTACTACACCGAATATTTCCACCAAATATGAGGCTTAGGGAGGCTCTACCGACATCTACCGTAACCGTACTTTAATTTCTTTAAAACACTAATACATTATCTAATTAATCATGCAATTAGCTAAATACTGAGGATAGCTTAAACTATGAAACTATTAAAAAGCAATTACATAATTTAGCAATAAAAAAAAAACAAATAAAGTATAGCTTAAACTATAATTAATTTTGCGACTTAAATCCTGTATCGAAGTATCGACATGCTGCCATCCCTACGCTTACCGGCCTTAATTGCCTCAGTTTGTTTTGCGGGTAGTTTAGCAAAAGGAGGGCGTCCTTAAATGCTCCATCCAGGGTAGGCACTAGGCAGTGATCTGCTCGTGACACCAATGTCAACACAGCAGTTCCTTTCTCATCGCGCTGTCAATTCTATAAATGCGTCGGCGCGTAACGTCGTTATTGGAGACATCATTACATAAATGTGTTTAGGATTCTATGAACACCGAAATTCGGTAAATATTAATTTAACTAATTATGGAAATCTAGTGACCGATAAATATAATAATAAATATTATTTATTGCACCAATAAGTAAAATTAACTAACAAAGAAAGTAATATAAAATAAAAAAATAAAATGAATAAATAAAATTAGGGGACATCTTACACAGATCAAACCTAGCCCCAAACTAAGCAAAGCTTGTACTACGGGTACTAAGCGACGATATACATACTTGTATAGATAAATACATACTTATATACATAGAAAACAACCATGACTCAGGAACAAATATTAGTGTTCATCACACAAATAAATGCCCTTACTGGGATTCGAACCCAGGACCATCGGCTTAGCAGACAGGGTCACTATCCACTAGACCAGACCGGTCGTCAACAAACAATAAATAAACAATATAATAAACAATAGGCGGTCTTATTGCTAAAAACGATCTTTTTCAGATAACCTTAGTTAATATAAAGTTTAACGATTTATTTAGGTATATTTTATTTATTTGCACAAAAGAAAAACCTTAAAGTACAAAAGGTGGACATAATACTATAAGGCATTCTCTACTAGTCAACCTTTAAGGCTAAGCAGAGATTGATTGTACATAGGTATACTATGAGTACATTTTACTAAATGCCGATTTACTTTGTACCTGTGTACCCTCTGTGTACTCTTTGTAATATACCTAAAATAATCATTGTAATTTACTTATTTTTAATAATTGTAATTTACTTATTTTTAATAATTGTAATTTACTTATTTTTAATAATTGTTTTTTACTTTCATTAATGTTTTTTTAACAATATTTATAACTTGCGACTCGCCCCGGCTTCGTACGGGTAAACCCTAACAAATTAATGATACTTATTGATTTGATTTGATATTTATTGAAATCAAATTTTACAGCATTACAGCTAACAGCAATGCACTGTAAAATTAAGCAGTAAAAATTAAGTACCTAAGTAATAATAAAGCCATTAATAAGCTACCTATTGCATGCTCGATTCGCAAAAACGTAAAAAATCTTTAAAAAGTTTATGACTTTCGTCGGCAAACAAGTCGGAGTTAGGTGCAATAGATAAGAAATTATTAAGGAGTGTCCGGGTACGGACAATTGGAGAGTACTGGTGTGCAGTCGTGGGAATGGTTCCATTATCTAGGAGGCGATGGCTACGACAACGTAGGTAGTTGTCGCGAACAAAAAAGGTAGTCGTTTTCGCCACCAAGTCTAGGCAGTCTGATTCTCCCCTTAATATTTTAGATGTAGCAGACATTAGATTAATATTACGCCTTATCACGAGGGAGTTAAAGCGTAGCATACCCAGTAAAAATTTGGTTGGGTATAAAAAGGGGTAATACCCGTAAGTTTTTTTATATAAGAAGCGGAGAAAAGCTTTCTGTACCTTTTCTAAAAGCAAGGTGTAGGATTTTTCATGCGGGTTCCAGATTAAAGAGCCAGATTCAATTTTACTTCTAACTAATGCAATGTATAATAGCTGAACTACTTTGGGATCATTAAAGTTTTTCGAATTACGGATTACGGATGATAAAGCCGAGTTTTTTATAACAATTAAACAGTACCTAAACCTTCCTCAAGAATCCCTCTTATAATATGTGAAAACCTCATAAAATCCGTTCAGTAGTTTTTGAGTTTATCGCGAACATACAGTAAACAGACGACTCGGCGGGGGACTTTATTATATAAGGTGTAGTGATGTGCCTATAGGCTATCGTGTATAGTCCTATAGCTATCGTATACCGGTCTGTAATTTTGTTCAGCTGCAAATAAGTCAACAAACTCGTCTGAAAGCAAAGGCACAGCGGCATAGAATTACAAAGAGAGCCTTTCACGATGGCATCAAGTTTCCTGTAGCCTTGACGATGTCTTAAAAACACAATGTCAGAGCGCTTCAATTGCATAATTTCTTTGGACATTGATGAAGAAGGTATCTCTACATTTTGGCGATGTTTCTAATTGTTTTTTGACAGGCAGGAACATCTTTTACACCGCCGAAATTATCATAAAAATGTAGTTATATTATGCTTTTTTATAATTCCTTCTAAGAAATCAGGCCTATAGTACCGCTCAGAAATTGTATTATGTGTTAATATAGAAAATATTACGCAAAACTCTGCGTAGAGGGCGTTACTAACTCAATCACATGGCCCACCGTGAAACACGACAATCGAAAGTTCGGTTTCTGCCTCTCTATCACTCTTGCTTATTCGATCGATAGAGAGGCAGATAACGAAATTTAGATTTTCGCGTTTCGCGGTAGGCCGCCTGTAAACAAACCGCCTTGATGCATCAATGTCATACTAAAAACTTGTCAAAAAACTGTTTAAGGCGTAGCGTGTGGCGTGGTTTACTAAACAAATTAGTGCTGCACTCTGGCGGCAGAACATTGTAGTGATACTCCCTATTATGTTTACTTTAGTGTAAAATTATAAGTTATTTTGTGATAAAGAAAGGTGTAGAGTCAGACCGTGAAAAGTCAGCAGCGATTTTGATAGCCCACGCAGTGCAAGTCTCATTTTAAACGTCAAACTTCTATGAAATTATGACGTATAAATAATAACACTTACACTGAGTGGGCTATCAAATCCGCTGCAGACTTTTCTTGGTGCGACTATAGACCTAGACGGCGGAACTACCAACCTCTATTGGTGCACTCGTGCTGGCAGCCTGAATGGTATCTACGGATGCCGCTGGCAGCGCGCGTCTATTGTTTATGTGTTTAGATTTTTTCATAGTTCCTAGATGTCAATAAGTAACAAATGTATCGTTTGCACAACTTTTGTAAATCATCATGTGTAAATACTTTTATTTGTAAATATCCTGTGCTTTTTCCGGGTGTATAATAAACTGTACAGGTCACTGTAAAAATAACAAACTTTAACCTGCCTACTGTTCCTTTTTTAAATAACATCAACAATATATTTGTAATCAGTTATTATCAAAATTATTAGGTACGCGACCGTAGTATACCTACCACGAGTAAATATAACGAGAAAAATACCAATAAAATACATTTTATTAACAACAGTATTTCATTATTACGCTCGCCTACACAAAATTGATTCTCCGACAAACCGAAACGAAATTGATGTGTTTTTAAAGCAAATAATATCAATTGTGTAATGTAGAAATTCATTACATTTGTGGGCGTAGAGCGATCTGGGTGTGTAAATATATATGTATTGCTAGTTAAACATTAATCAAATATAAGTTTACAACAAACAGCTGTTTTTTAATGCATATATCGTTTGCATTCAGGTATAAAATTGGGTAGTTTATTAGGTAAAAAATACTAGGTATTATATTTCGTCCATCAGTGAGATCACCGAAAAAATATTAAACATTTAATTATTTTGTTTGTCAAAAATTAAGCCCGCATTAAATCCGCCACTCGTACTTTTTTTGATGTGCATAAAAGTTTAAAATACATAAGTACCTCAATAAATTAACGGGCTATATTTTCATAAGTTTAGGGATAAATAATCGACAAAAGTAATTTAAATGGTGTACTTTCGTTTGGGCCAAATACCTTTCGCCAAATTTCACTTCCCAACAAACTTATCGCAATAGTTTCATTTCCCAAAGGAACCTTTAGCAAAGTTATACTTCGCATATAATTTATTTGGTCAAATTATCACTTGGCATGATTTTACTTTGTCAAATGTTGTTAGGACAAAAAATTATTTAGCAAACGTTTTTTACTGGCTAATATTATTTTCCAATAAAGCCGTTAAGTGGGTTAGGTTAGGTTTGAACTGCGATCCTCACAGAACCGAACAAAAGTGGGTTAGGTTAGGTTAGAATTGTGAGCCTTACAGAAATAAAATGCTACTCGAAAAGTGGGTTTCATTAGGTTCGAACTGCGATCCTCACAGAACCAAACTGCTATCAGAGAAGTGGGTTAGGTTAGGCTAGAACTACGACCCTTACAGAAACGAAATGCTACTAAAAAGTGGGTGGTTTTACCTCCTTTTCTACATAGTGGACCATCTACAATAATCTTTCACCGGCCCCCATAGAAATCGTTTTTTTTTCTTAAAAATTATAATGTAATTCAAATAATCACATCTGTATGCGTAAAACATAACCAAAATGATAAAAAACCAAGGTCGGGTCAAAATCTATTGGTATGTAAATTGTATGCCATGCAATATGCTATGCTTAGTGATAAATTTGACTAAATAATTTTTGGTAAAATGAAACTTGTCCAAGTAATTATTTGCTAAACAATAACTTGCCAAAAAAGACTATTGCTAACTGAAAAATTGCGATACCTTGTTTTGCCAAACATTTTTTTGGGAAATGATAATTTGGGAAACATAGTTTGGGATGTGATACTTTGGGAAACATTTTTGGCCCATTCGTTAGTAAACCAATTTAAATACATGGGCAACAAATGGGGCCATTACAGTGGTTGGACACCGCTACAACGCGATTGGTTGATGAGTTCGCATAACACGCGCGATTGGTCGCAACTAGTTGCGTTAGACTGCACGTGCACGATTGCCTCGAAATCGTGAGTGACACCGCTGAACTAGTACCATTTTTAGTGCCCGTAAGGTCCTTAGATATTTATACGTCAATGTGCGCAATATTTTTTGATAATCTGACTTAGTCAGGCTTAATTTATTGCTTTAAGACATTTTATGACTCGAATACCAAAAATTCTACGCAAGACAAGCGGTGGTTTCCACTTCGATACAATTCCCCATCTTTATTTAATCGCAAAAACAACACGGTTCACAGGTAAAAGGGATTGTTTTTGGAAGTTCAAAGGAGTTTTAATTAAATTTGTGTTTCCTCGTACCTAATGACGAAAATGCCGGAACAAAATCTGCCAAATTTGTTATATTATAATAACTCTGGGGCTCTGTTTGGGTCTTTTGGGGGTATTCTTTGTGAACTAGATGTTTACAATTTATGTTTAAAATACTTAAACCCCTTAAGGAATTTGGTACAAATGGAGATTTTAAGCTTAAAAAGCATTTGTGCATAGCATTACTCGTAAGTGCTTGCGACCTGATAGGCACTAAGTAAGTGCTTTTAGTGAGAAACTAGACATCCTTCGTTGACATTACCATTTATTCGGTACCTTAGGAGCTGCTGGACGACCCCTAGAGTGTTGTCTAAAATCCTTAAGCTTGAAATGAAACAATACAAAATTTAAAATAGTTAATTTGGTTTTAACACATGATACACAAAACATAAATGGCTAGAATCTCCCATTAAGAAAAGAGATAGGTACTGATGTCGGGAGACACCGCTCTTCTATTGAAAAATAGGGCACAAACCAACAAACTGTACTTAATTTAATTTACATACAATTTACAATTAATATTTACAATTATAGATCAAAAAATGTGATTACAATTAAAGATCTGTAATATTTTATAATAATAATCAATTTCATTTAAATACATACTTTTCCAGTGTGTGAGTAACGTGTATGTGTGTGTGTAATTTATCGGGTTTTCGAATTACACTACGACTCATGATTTTATTCAATTTTGGCGAGAAATGTATGGTACCGACGGCCTAGGCCTTTTAGGCAATGACCAGTGCGCGGTGTCACAAAAATCCTTAGGTACTTAATTTCCACGATTCTCTATTTAGTGCTTCCACCGGCCAGTTGTTAAAGAAGGTATCCAGGTCGTCCCGCCATCTCCGACAGGCCCGCCCAGCATTAAAGCTTATAAAAATTCAAATAATAAAAAAATTTAGGTATAACTCATTGGAGATCCCAGAGCCGTCCGAAATGCGCCGAGGAGGACTAGTGGGAGGTTTTTAGTCGGTGAAAGTCCGGCATAACCTCCGCGCTGTCCCTGCGGTGCGGAGGTATCCATAACGGATTTTCCTCCCAATAATAAAAAAAAAAGGTATAACTAAAAGAAAATATGACTAAATCTGTGAAAAGTTACTAGAGTTTCAGGGTCAAAGGTAGGTATAATTACGTTTGATTGTTAATTAAACGATGAAAATGAAGTCTTTAAAAGTTAAGATAACTTTTCGCCTCTTTATCACAAGGTCGAAAGCGTAATATTTCGCTTGTTAAAAGTAAACACGTCGGGAACTCTGAGTGCCGTGTTAATGGCCAATTTGCGCCGACGCCACTCACGCGTCTCAAAAATCTAATTTGTCTCTTTATTTTGGGAAAAATGATAAACATGACCGGGTAATTGATTTGACAGGCGCTGAGGGGGTTTCGTTCGTGATTAGAAGCTCGGAATTAGGTTTTTTATTTTCGTTTTTAGTTTTACTTTTAATTTACGCTTAATGTTATTTATAACAAGCTATGAAAGATAATTTACAGTACATATGGTGCTACTTTACCGCCCTAGGGTGGGATTAAGGACAATACGTGCCTATGTCAAAAATTTAAAGGGCCGGCCTATACCTATACTGTAAAAGGTTGAACAATACAATCAACTCGTGTCGATTTAAAACACTCCCTTCGGTCGTGCTTCAATTTATCGCCACTCGTTGCGAACTTCCTACTTTTCACACTTGTATCGTAATATACTAGTAGACTACATACTAGTAGACTTATTTTATAAGTAAATATAATTTTGATACCAGCAAGACATCTACGTGGAAAAAATATTTTAGACATTCCTTACCGTAAAATAAAACTATTCAACCAGTTCGGTCGGACCGGAACGACAGGCTATTACTGGTTCGAGTGGCTCGCAATGGCATTCAGTTCTGAGGTGAAAGGTAGGTACATTATAGTGTCGTGCCTGCAATTCACAATAGACTTTTCACTACACCAGCTGGTAAAGGATCTATTGATTGTTCAAAAACTGATGGGAAAGTAGCATTTTATCAAAGGGGCAAAGTAATCAAATGCAAATTTTAATTTGTTTCCTGGTAGAATTGACATGATGATGATGATGATTTTGAATGATAAATATTTAATATTGAATAGAGTTTAGTATTTTCCTTGTGTTGGTGTGGTGTTGGTGGGACACTAACGCTTGGCCAATAAATATTTAGACTCGAGGTGAAAAATTACACAGAGTAATTATCCATTCACAAAACTATCCCACGTTCGAAATTTGTTACCCCAATGTACCTTAATAAAGCAAGTGAGCAAGCCCGCTAGCCCAGATGCAAATGCAATTAGATTAGATGCAACTTCGTTATCATGCATAATGTGTGATGTAGAGTCGCGTAGCGGTTGATGTCAAAAGGTTTTAAATATTAAGTAACAGACGATGGAGTTTGGCCATGAATAAAATAATTGTAGGTACCTATGTATCTCTTTATAGATCAGTCGCCTCCAAACGCAAGAAATAATTACTGCCCTTACATGAAACAGAATGGTTTTTAGTAAGTACGATTGTTTAATAATACATAAATCTTCGCAGCTCTCTGTATCTACGAAAAAAAATATCTCACAAAGTACTACAGCGTAAACAATGAATTTTGATAGAATTACATTGTCACTAATTCCGAATAAGCACTGAATTTCAACAATTCCTATGACATCCCAAGATTAAATATAGTAAGAAATAAGCAAAATTTAATAAAAAACTAGCTGGAAAAGTCCTAGCTTCATTCTCAAGTCTCAATTATTCCACTTATACAATTATAATTATATATTACTAAGTACATATAATCAGAATCTCTGTTCTAATCTAAAGAATACCTATTTCAGTCCGACTCGCTCAAAAATCTGTCTAACCATGTTCAGAGCGTTTGCAACCACTCTATTACGTTTAAAAACACGGTACTTTTCCAATCCCAAGCCAACCGCCCGTGATTGGAAAACTAAACACAATCCACTTTCATCACGTGTAACGGATTTTATCGAAACGGAAAACCAATTCCTGTGACACACGATTGAAAAACGATTGTCCAATATTGAACTCCTTCAAATAATTGCTTGGCTGAGATTGTTTTACATCGATTTCGAAAAGCGTTTACGCTATTAGTTACGTCAAAGAAAAGGCCGTTCGATTTACGAGTATACATGTGATGCTACCACCAGTTTGACACTGACATATTCGCTAGCGTGTTATGTACAGTCAGCAGCAGACGTTGCTAACCGGGCGAGGTGTTTATACTTACCTTGACACGTTCTTATTCTCTTAACAATAAAGTCGCGTCAAGATCATTTTGAACGCCTGGCCCGCTTAGCAACTTCTGCTGCTGACCGTACGAAACTCACTTTCTAAGTAGGTATCCATCTCGTACTCGCATTTATTTATAAGTTTATTTTAAAATTTATCATATTTTAGTTTACTTTTTGCTAAAATATTTCTTAAATAATTGAAGAAATATGTTTTACCGTGTTTTTTTTATTACTTTAATGTTACATTTGTAAATAAATTATTGTGCTAAACTTAAATAACCGGCCAAGTGCGAGTCGGACTCCCGTTCCAAGGGTTCCATACATTACCCAATTTTTAACAATGTATTTTTTGTATGTGAAACGCGAGTGAATTGCCGTTAAAAAACCCGTAGGGGTCGGATCATTTATTTTTTCATTTTTTGGCTATTATCTTAAATAACTTCTAAACTATGTATTTATTTTAAATTTACAAACATTATATATTTGAGATTCTCAAAATGAGCTCTTTCATTTGATATGTAACAAATTTCAACTTAATTGGTCCAGTACTTTTGGAGAAAATGGGCCGTGACAGACGGACAGACGGACAGACTGACAGACGGACCGACAGACAGACAGACAGACAAACGCACGACGGCACGAGTGATCCTATAAGGGTTCCGTTTTTTCCTTTTGAGGTACGGAACCCTAAAAAAATGTCTATTATAATTTTATGTGACAGCTACTCCATGTAAAAGTGAATTGTCATGGGATACCATCATTTGACGAGAGATAACAAACGTTATCCATAAATTCCAATTTCCTTGATCCCTCATTTTGTCCGAAGGAAGAAATTATTTATAGACTATAATTTCGCCCATTATAGAGCCCTTTGCGTAGTATTTTACAAATTTTATTGCGCACACTTTTACCATTATGATTTGGGATGTGCAGTGGGAATATTCCCGATGTTTTCCATCCTAACCTTTGTTCCTAAATAATTTTGCTAATCAAGTGAACATAAAAATACAAACATCATTAATAATCATTCAACATGTAGGCATATTTTGTTTCTTTTAAATAAAAACGCGTTTTTTTTCTACTGGAACTTTAGGCAAGTAATGGACTTTTTATATTATGTCATATCACCTTCCCCACAGAATGAACTTTGTTACAGTGGAACTTTTACTTGGTTTGCCTTTTCTCTTACATCCCCTCTTGTAATATATATTATAAAGTATTAATCATTAAAAAATGAAAGCAAGAGAACATGCAGCTTTTCCTTAAAGCCGACCACTGACTAACAGGCCTCCGGACGATATCGGCCTGTCAGTTAGAACAAAAATTTGACAGCTCCGAACAACTGACAGGCCGATATCGTCCGGCGGACTGGTAATCAGTGGGCTCCTTAAGTTAGAAATATTTAGTTCTTAGGAATACATCACTACTACACTACGATGTCCATTTGCCGCCCTTTTGTTTTATCTCCTCTTTTTTGTGGGACCTTTAAGGTTTGCTACTGATTTTAAAGGCTGTAAACGGTTTTATCGTCTCGTAAATTTATAATATGGACCGTTTACATAAGTATTCATTTCCTTATATTGAGCAAGTTTTGTTTGATCTTTTTGTTTCAAAGTGTGAGAAACCGGAATGTTATTTCCTTTTTATATGGCCGATCTTATATTTACCATTTACTATTTACTAATGGTATTTGTTTAAAAATGCCCCCGGCCCGGCAGCGTTTCCGGCAGCAGCAAACGGACATCAGATGGGTAGGGTAAGTACTTCACACGTTGCGAGCCAGATCAACATAAATACTAGTTTTATGTATTCAAAAGGTACTTAAATACAACAAAATACAGTACGTAGCGGCCCCCTCTGTCTTTCGTTAAATTTAAATAATCAAGATTATTTAGCAGTGGCGCTAGTGTGCACGTTGATGGGCTCTTAATAAACTAATTAATTAAAAGTATAATAAACAAAATCTATCATAACATGTCCACACGTCGCCTATTTTCGTTATTGTTTGCAAAAGGCGTGTAGACGTGATGCATCTACACATTCTCCAATTAGCTAAATGGCCAATACCGCTGGACTTAAAAGGCCTTACGAGTATATAACTTATACAATTTTTCATATTTGTCTTTTAAATAAGCTGCATGGTATAACTGAAAGTGAATAAGTTTGCTTTAAAATATTCGTGTGCCGATCCTATGCCAAGATCTGAGCCACATATCCATATATAAAAAAAAATACCTAGAACACTTTATTATAAAGGTACAGTAACTATGACAAAAGTGTAAATATACTTAGGTGTATTGTAAATACAATAATTATATTAATTAATTAAAAATTAAAAAACACGACTGCGAAAAAGCGAACTGAAAAGACAAAAATAATTTTTAGTTGTGTTAGTTACTCAACTTAATGAATGTAAAAAATTATTAGAATATGAGTGTTTAGTGAAGGTTATAAACAACAAACGCAAAAGTTTTATGCTCATTTAGGATCGTGACTGTACCTGTGTATTTTATTTCAATTGCAGTCGGGGACCTTGATGTATTGACATTTTCCCATTTAAAAGGTCCCCGACTTTTTAGAATTTTTACATTCATAAAGTTGAGTAACTAACACAACTAAAAAATATTTTTATCTTTTCAGTTCGCTTTTTCGCAGTCGTGTTTTTTAATTTTTAATTAATTTAATTAATTTTGGGGTCATGATTTCGTTAATAACCATTTGAAGTCACTTTATATTACTTTTGCGAGGGCGTCCTCAGTACAGAAAGGCACGCAGAGCGCCGCATATATCGAGCTACGCCCGACTACTTTGGAACGCGTACAGTGCGCCACGAACGTCGGGCTACGCCCGACGCTTTGAGCAAGAGGGCACTGAAGGCGTCTTGGTAAGGATACAGCGTGTCACGTATGTGGGCCTACGCCCGACGCTTTGAGTAAGAGGGCGCCGAAGGCGCCCGGCTTTGGTAAGCGTACAGCGTGTCACGTACGTCGGGCTACGCCCGACACCCTTAGTATGAGAATGTTGAGGGGACTGGCTTTGGACCGCGTGCAGCGCGCCACGTACGTCGGGCTACGCCCGACGCTTTGAGTATGAGGCCGGCTTTGGTAATCATACAGCGTGTCACGCTACGCCCGATACTTTTAATATGAGAGAGTCGAAGGCGCCTGGCTTTGGACCGCTTGCAGCGCGCCACGTACATCGGGCTACGCCAGAACCTTTAAGTGTGAGGGCGCCGAAGGCGCCCGGCTTTGGTATGCGTACAGCGTGTCACGTACGTCGGACTACGCCCGACGCTTTGAGCAAGAGGGCACTGAAGGCGTCTTGGTAAGGGTACAGCGTGTCACGTATGTGGGCCTACGCCCGACACTTAGTATGAGAGAGTCGAAGGCGCCTGGCTTTGGACCGAGTGCAGCGCGCCACGTACGTCGGGCTAAATCCGACTCTTTTACCATTAGGGCGCCGAAGGCGCCCGGCTTTAGAACGCGTACAACGCGCCTCGTACACGCCCGACGCTTTGAGTAAGAGGGCGCCTTCGGCGCCCGACACTTTTAGTATGAGAAAGTAGAAGTCGCCTGGCTTTGAACCGCGCGCAGCGCGCCACGTACGTCGGGCTACGCCCGACTCTTTTAGTATGAGGGCGCCGAAGGCGCCCGGCTTTGGAACGCGTACAGCGCGCCACGTACGTCGGGCTACGCCCGACGCTTTGAGTATGAGGCCGGCTTTGGTAATCATACAGCGTGTCACGCTAAACCCAATACTTTTAATATGAGAGATTTGAAGGTGCCTGGCTTTGGACTGCGTGCAGCGCGCCACGTACATCGGGCTACGCCAAAACCTTTAAGTGTGAGGGCGCCGAATGTGCCCGGCTTTGGTATGCGTACAGCGTGTCACGTACGTCGGCCTACGCCTGACCCTTTTAGTGTGGGGGCGTCTTTGGCGCCTGGCTTTGGACCGAGTGCATATACTTGGACAAGTTGCAGGAAGCGCACATCTTTCTTACGCTCTGAGCCGTAGGCCCTACGTGGAGCTCACCCTTCGGCCTTAAAAAAATGTCATCATCATCATAAATGTTAAAATTAAATCAAACCATACGGTTATAATGATACTTTCACGATTTGTTCTGCCAAAGTCGGTGCAGAGTTAGCTTAGACGGATCCTGTATCGTATCGATTAATAAATAGAAGTTATATTTTAAACTTTTCGATTCCATAAGCGCAATTACGAACATGTTTTAAAAACTATGAGTAGTATGTACCTACCTAATATAATATACTTAATTATATTTTTTTATGATCAGCGGTCAAACCCTTTCCTTTTATTTTAATAAGTATCCCATTCAATAATAATATTTGGTTTTATGAGATTAGCTTCTCTTAACATATTTTGTCAATTCTTACTTTCTCAAAATGAAACTTAAACCCACATGTTGCATATATAGTATCAATCGGCTTTCAGCCCTTCATTTTGATACCCTACTCGATAGGTTTGCACGATATTTTTTTCTAAAGGTTGCGTAATATGGCGTATTAAGTCTGCCATATTGTTTTTATAATGACGTCACATAGCCTATGTTACCCGGGATGACGTAAGGATTCTAATGATGTATCATACGTCTAAATCGGTTAAGGCATTCAGAAGTTAAGGTGGAATAAAGAAACTCACATACATACAAACATGAACGCTGAAAACAATACACTCTTTTTGTTTGGGCAGTCGTGTAAAAATAAATAGTGTACTAGTTATACAATTAAAGTCCGTATCTGTACGTGTTAATTACGTTAGCAAAAATGTTTCAAAAACCTCAAAGTGAATGTTTATAAAATCCCGATACTTATAAAGCGTAAACGAAGCGAAACAAACACTCCAAATCACACAAATATGACTACCGTACCGTACCGTAACAGATACATTCGAATAAAATAACGTTTAAATCAACCACAGAGCAATTTGTGCGTTGAACTTCAAACAATCAAACATGGATCCAACTTCGTACTGCCGGCCCAACGCCCAAAGTGAGCAAATATAATATGAATATGGCGGTCGTATAACTAAATTGCCCAAGTGCGGTAAGCCCACTCACACGTGCCCTGAACATATTTCACCGTAATAGTTCACAAGTTGCTACATAAAGCTTTGAACCCGCTAAGGGACGAATACGTCCTGCGTAAGGGACAAATACGTAGAGTATAGGTATCGACATTGAGGTCAAATGAAGTGCGGTCACGCTTAAGAGCTTTTTAAGGTTCCGTATCCAAAGGGTAAAAACGAGACCCTATTACTAAGACTCCGCTGTCCGTCTGTCCGTCCGTCTGTCTGTCACCAGGCTGTAACTCATGAACCGTGATAGCTAGTTGAAAATTTCACAGATGATGTATTTCTGTTGCCGCTTTCCCAACGAGTGCCGGTGAGTTTAAAACACAACACACAACAAACACCTTGGTTTGGACAACACGAAACTATTCAATATTTAGTGAATTAAATAGCTACTTTCCCGCACGCGTGCGGAAAAGTGGCACTTTCTATGCCTATGTTGTCCCACATAAAGTACCAGTTTCTGAGCATATGCATCGTAAAATAAATTATTTCACACCATGCATGAAATAGGTAAAGCACCAGCACATTAATAGAGAAACGTAGACAGAAGTTAATTTTAGACACAATTTCTATTTTATAAGTCGTATAAAAGGTGTAACAAAAATAGTGGGGATCCGTTTAAGGCATATTCGGTATCGTGTTCTGATTAGAAAAAAGTAGAAGAAAAATTTTTTTGACGCGTCAAACTACGAGATTTATCAAAGGCCGGCTCGGTAATGAACCGATCCGACGAATCAGAACCCCTAGTCAGGCGTGGCTCACTCCGCGATTTCGTCGCGTCGCAACCAGTACATCCGTCCCAGACCAATTTCGGTGGATGAGTAGCCATAGGCCGCGCGTGGCGCTTGCGCCACCTAGCGGTCATATCTGTCCTAATCGTAACGGACGCGTTTTGTTAGAGAGTGAATCTTTTGTACCTAGTACTATTATTTATTCTGTGCCCTAGTGTAAATTTCATTCGATAGCGTGACGGACGTAGGCGTTTGCGTCAAGTCACATTTTGTATGGAATTTGGAACAGCGCGCCAAGCGGGACGTTTTGGAAACTCAAAATCCCATACAAAGGCGTACGTCACGTCATGCTAGCGAATTAAATTTACACTAAGGGTACTGGGTATTTTCTTTGTTTCTCTACAGTTATGTTAATATAAGTTTGTTACTTTGATCCATGGTATAATAATATACTCCCCCTGGTACTCTCTTCCGACCACGTGACTGACACAAGCCTACGTCATCATGCAATAGCGCTATACAAAGTGGCAATGTTATTGTGACGTAGGCTTGTGTCACTCTGGGAAGAGAAGACCATGTTTTATTAGACTATGCTTTGATCATAACCAAAGACATATGTAACTTCGTATAAGATGAATAAAGTCTAAGGAAAAAACGTGCCTCGGAAAGCATGTTCCATCCTAGACTGCATCGGCACTTACCATCAGGTGAGATTGTGGTCAAATGTTTACCTTTTTCCAATAAAAAAAAAAAAACAAAAAAATCAAGAAAAAGTCATTCTCGGACAGATGGCGCACACACCTTTAGCCTATGCTCGGCTAGATGGCGTGACGACACCGTTTCATATTTAACAATTTTAACACATAGACATCAGTGAGTGAACATGGGTCAAAATGATATAAAAGTAATAAAATCATTTATCCATATATATACATCTTTTTGATAATTTTATAGGTTTTCATTTTGAGTTTTAGTCGTGTGTCGATAGATGGCAGTAAATTTACTGTGACTGCAAAATTTACTATGACAGGACCCCTCTATACTATCTATTCTCTTTGATCATAACTAAGACCGGTAGCGACAACAAAGACAATGAACAGAATGTCAATAAAAGTTTTCTAAACCCAATTTGTTACCAATGTTCATACAAAAATTAGAGTAGTAGAGTAAAGTTTAGAGGTAGGAATTACTTAATATTGTCATGGTTTAAACTTATCTTACAACCGTCCAGCTGATAAGTAACAAATTATTCTCTAAATTTAAATACATATAACATTATAGTATCCAATTATCCAATGGTTTCATTATAAATTAATCATTATAAAATTAAAGAACTTGTTTAAAATAGTTACAGAAGTTACAGAACGTAACGGAAAACTCAAGGTTCGACGAGTTAATATTAGGCACTCATAATCCAATTTAAACATTTGTCCAAAGTCTAATCTAATTTACCGACCCTTTTAGATCCAAAAGTTCTTCGCGTAATTTATTTAGGATAGATACGAATACGGAAGCTTGTTTCTAAAGGTCCTTAAAATGGTCTCAAGGCGAAATACGTTCACTTCAGACAAATCTCACTATTAGATTCTAATCCACGACTCCACGTTTTACCTTCTAGAGGGTAGAAATCGTCAGGTGACAAGCAAAACTCACTAATTACTAAAAAATACTTAAACAAAAATCAATCTTATTTCAGTAGTGATATGGTTCACTATGGCTATGAACTTGTGGTGGTAATTAGTGAGTTTGGGTTGTCACTTGACGAAATTATGTTTTACTTACCAACAGGATAAAATATTACTGCGGATTTCTATTCATACAAAAATTTCACTTCCGAAGTTTTTTAGCAGTCTTCTGAACTCATCAACCAATCGCGCGCGTGATTCGAACTCATCATTACGTACATCGGATTCTAGGGGGCAAATTGTATGACGGATAGGGATCCCGTCATACAATTTGCCCCCTAGAATCCGATGTATGCTCATCAAACCAATCGCGCGCGTGATTCGAACTCATCAACCAATCGCGCGCGTGATGCGAAGTCATCAACCAATCGCGTTGTAGCGGTGTCACACCGCTGTACTGGCCCCTGCCATGCCTCATTATTATTGCCCGTAAGGCCAGTCCCTATTATATATATACGCACGAAAACTGCTATTTTACGCACTAATGCGGGAAAATAGGACCATATGTACTGTAAATTAAGTTACGTTCACGAGGGTTTATGCCCCTGCCAATCTGGTGGTAACTGTACTGTAAGCAATGTGAATATATATTCAGTAATTTGTGGCACATAAAGGCTAAGTGCCGACCCTTACGTAGCCTTAGCCTACAGGGCTGGCGACCGCCGCTTATTTATTCAAGACATATTTTATACGGACTGTTTGCGGTACTCGTGGTTTATTTGTTTCTTTTCTCTGTTAAAATTAATTACTTACGTTTAAACGTTACCTACTGAAATAGAGAATGACCTGAGAGAAATTACCAAAAAAAGTGTAAGCATTAAACAAGTTTTTTTAAAACTAATTTTGTGTCATCATAATGAATAATCCTTATCCTTTTTTCACCCGAAATAAGAAAACGAATGTTACCTGGCTGACAGAAAGAAAAGGTTTTTCTTACTGTTTTGACATCAAAACTATAATGGGTATGTATCCGCCTAAACTCACTAGTCTGTTCGAGGTACGGAAAAAGGTGAAAAATATAGATAATACTCCTAAAAATACGTGTAATACCTCATTAGATTCGTAATGATGTCTAGAAAAATGTATTCGAAGCGTGTATTAGCACACAAAAAATCACAAAAGTTATTAACAAAAAAAGGGAGAAAAAAGTAGATATGTCTTATTTCCCAAATATCTCAAAAAGTATTAATATTCAAGAAACCAAAATTAATATTATAAAACAGGAGGATATTTTCAATCAAACATTCCATACTTGCAGAACTGTATTTCCACTATTTATACTTATTTTTTAACGCTGAACACAGCCCTCCGCGCCTCATATTCGGGAAACGCGCGCGGCGTGAAAAAGCGATTACGTAACATTAAATATAATTTTAAATAAATAAATAATAATAAATAAATGAATAAATATTATAGGACATTTTTTTTACACAAATTGACTAAGCCCCACGGTAAGCTCAAGAAGGCTTGTGTTGTGGGTACTCAGACAACGATATATATAATATATAAATACTTAAATACATAGAAAACAACCATGACTCAGGAACAAATATCTGTATCATCATACAAATAAATGCCCTTACCAGGATTCGAACCCGGGACCATCGGCTTCATAGGCAGGGTCACTATCCACTAGGCCAGACCGGTCCGGCCGGACCGGTATTAAATGTTCAATGAAAAATTAAAAAAAAATATGGTGTATTTAAAATATGTCAACAAATGTAATACTTGTATAAATTTATCTTAAACTTATTTTTTCAACAAGTTAGGCAATTGTTAATGAACAAAATTTTCTCGAAATTCCTTCTTCATTGAAAACGAATAAAAAATGTATAAATAACTATTGTAAAATTTTGTCGCTTTGTAGAGCCCTTTTCATATACATGCTTAATAAGATCACGCTATAAAAGTTCTGAAAAAATTAATAGTTTGGTTATAATATTGTTTTATATTTTACAATTTAACCTTGATTTTTCTTTCTACGTCAATTTTCTATGTTATTCTAAAACTTATTTTAAGCAAACTATTAACTTTATTAAAATTTTTATAATGTGATCTTATTAAGCATGTATATGAGAAGGGCTCTAGAAAGTGACAAAGTTTTACAATAGTTATTTATACATTTTATTTTCGTTTTCAATAAAGAAGGAATTTCGAGAAAATTTTGTTTATTAACAATTGCATAACTCATTGAAAAAATAACTTTAAGATAAATTTATACAAGTAGTACATCTGTTAACATGCTTTAAATTCACCATATTTTTTTTAAATTTTTCAATCAATATTTAATGTTTTTAAAATCATATTTAATGTTACGTAATGACTTTTTCACGCCGCGCGCGTTTCTCGAAAATGAGGCGCGGAGGGCTGTGTTCAGCGTTGAAAAAGAAGTATAAATAATGGAAATACAGTTCTGCAAGTATGGAATGTTTGATTGAAAATATCCTCCTCTTTTATAATATTAATTTTGGTTTCTTAAATATTAATACTTTTTGAGATATTTGGGAAATAAGACAAATCTACTTTTTTCTCCCTTTTTTTGTTAATAACTTTTGTAATTTTTTGTGTGCTAATACACGCTTCGAATACATTTTCTAGACATCATTACGAATCTAATGAGGTATCACACGTATTTTTAGGAGTATTATCTATATTTTTCACCGTTTTCCGTACCTCGAACAGACTACACTCTGTAGGCACAAAGTGTAGGTACGCAGGTGTCACCATATCTAAACGTCATATTTTGGTACCAGTGTGGCTTAGCAACGCAAAGAAGGTCTTGGCCTCCAAAACAAAAGCACTCCACTTTTCCCGATCCTTCGCCGTCAAACCTACAATATCAAAAAAATTGCTTTGGACAACCCTAGTAGTGAAATGTAGTGAAAGTTTGCCTGCTTTAAACGAATAAATCCTAATGTAGTGGCCGTAGAGTCCATTCCTGTGTTAAGTGACTAAAGATTTAAGAGAGACGTTACTACTTCCTTTACTTCCGTTCTTTGTTTACTTCAGTACATAACACAACAAGGGCAGCAACGGAAACTGCCGAAATGAGAGTTTATGCAGTACCTAAAAGGCTACGCATGGTAGTTGAAAGTTACGTAATAGCGTTAGTTTTCTGCCAGCTACAATTTCATTGTCTTGGTTTTTTTTTCATTCCGTGTGACGCATTAGAATTTTTTTTTCAGTGCAGCGTCAAAGACTCATTTTTATGATCAAGCTTCACGGCGACGCGGCGATAAAATACTTTAATTGATCATAATCCGTAATGCGAAAACATAGAGGAACGACGAAAATAGAACGAAGCTTTTTAACAATCGGCTTACATATATCATACCTACACGCAATATACGTAGGTACATCGTCTCACCGCAGCATTGTATTGCGGCATGCCAGCGGTTAAGCCCTGCCACTCAATCAAAATATAGCAACAGTTAAGGTACCCACCGTTCGAATTCAGATTAAACCAGGGCTTTAACCGCGAAAATTGAAGTTCGCAAATTGCGGACATCTTTCTCTGTCACTCTAATTACGCCTTCATTGGAGTAGAAGAGAAAGATCCCCGCAATTAGCGAATTTCGATTTTCGCGGTAGGCCCTCTGAATTCCTGCTGCAGTACGGCGATATTGCTGCCGACTACATTGCTGCCAAAAATGTCAATAATCCAAGTAGCAACAAAGTAAATTAAAATTAGACTGCTTGGTAATATGTGACATTAATTGAAATGGAAATATGTTCAATATTATCCATGTTCAATGAACCCTCAAAAGGCTTCATATGACAATAACCCCGGTAGCCACGAATTACCTTCCCGACCCTTTTATTCGCACATTACATTATTCCGACACCCTTTCTATCTAAACAATAAATCCAGCAACCCTATTAAAAGGAGCATTAAGGTTGATTTTCGAGAAGCATTATGAGGAATATGAGCATAGCAACTTGGGTAAGGATCAGATTTACCTTTCGATATTAAATTCGTCAAAAAATAAGATTTGGGTGCGATGCCTCCAGGTCAGATATTTGGGTTTATTTACTCGTACTTCTTCTACTAGTGAGACTTGTAAATTTTATATGCCCACTGAAACGATATTGTTGTATTATGTTTGTCCAAATCGTTAGGGTAAAATTACCCTACACACTTTTTAATGTAACCCTTGATAAATTAATAACAAATAGATTCAGACCAAGCTAACTCGGCAGCAATTTTAATCTCCATTTTCAGCCAGATGGTGCACCAGCACAGTTTGCTGAGAAATCATTTGGACCAAGAGTTCCCTGACAGATGGATTGGACGCAACGATCCGGTTGCATAGCCGCCTCGAAGTCCCGATCTTCGCATGGCCGACTCGACTTCCTTTGTAGGGCGAAATTAAAAGGAGAGTGTGTGCGGGACAAATTTGCTCCGGCACCTTTTGTAACAAAATCGGTAACACGTTTCTCAGGAATTATTTTATTTTAAATTTTATTGTATAATCTAAATCTTACGTACACATATATAATGCTAAATAACATAAATATAAAGGTCTCCAATTAGCATAATATTACACTATATAGGAATATTCCTGATAAAAACTATGAACGCAAACTTAAGTCGGGTAACGTTAACTATCTATTGACTATAATATTTTTAACATTATTAATCTTGCTGTGAAACAAATCCACATCGGGCATATCATTATGTTCATTAAATAACCTAGTTGTACGAGGGAAGAAACATTTTTTACGAATGTTATTGCGAGAAAGAGGGATGCGAAGCAAGGGTCTTCTGCGCAGTTGCGAGACAGGTAGGTATGTAGAATTGTACTTTGCTCACAAGATCCGGAGAATCAACTATACCTTGGGCAATTTTCATTAATAAACTTACGTCATTTACTATTCAAAAATCTAGTCCTTTATTGGCTTTATTTCTCTAATATATTTAAAATTTTTTTTGATTGAACCTCTCTTATGAGATCTGGAAGAAAGGCTTGCGGCACTCGACCCTCTCCTTGAGCATAACTATGCTAATTGTATGAACGAGGTAATGTAACAACCTAATTAAACTTATGACGCCCTTTTTTCTATTTTACATGTATATAAACATATATTGTCTCTCTCTGGCTCCTATAAATATAGGAGCCAGAGAGAGACAATAACTAGATAGTTCCTGTTCCATCTTTAGATAGCTATAGGAAGCAATCAGGAAGCGAGAACCGCTATCATTTCACGGAATGTCATAGCTCATAGCATTAATATGTCTTAGTAATAGCTTTACATACCACAGAATCGCATTAAGACAGCTCCCTACCAGGATTGCGGCTTCCCCTCCATTCACTCCACTGAAATTTAAACCTTAACTTTAAGAACACTCGGTTGTTTTTTGCTTGTGGTTTGTTTATAGAATTTTGTGAGTGACATACATTAGCAATATTCAGACAAGCATAGTGTATTCAAATCCATCCATCTTCTTATTTTAAAGGTACTCGTAAAAGAGTGGGAGCAACCGCGCGTGGTAATGCATATAAATTACTTTATTGAAGCCTATGAGGAGATTGGAAGAGGGTTTTTCAAAGTCACACTGAAATTTGGCATGAACATTTGCCCAATATAACAGGGTTCCATGTTACACTTTTATCGAACTGAAATTAGAAACATTTTCATAGTGCCTATTCAGAGAGATGACGGCACCTGGAGGATCCGGAAAAATGCCGAGATCGAGGAGTTAGTGGCCGAACCCAATATCGTCGGCGAAACGAAAGCGCACAGACTTCGCTGGTTCGGTCACCTACTCAGAATGGGAGAGGATCGGGCTGTCAAGAGGGCGTTCTTGGGACGACCGACTGGTAGCCGTCCGGTGGGTCGGCCCAGGTATCGCTGGGAAGATAGTGTGGCGGCGGATCTGCTACAGCTTCAGGTCAGTAACTGGCAGGAAGTTGCGCAGGATCGGGACAGGTGGCATGCTCTCGTTTCGGAGGCCAAGATTCTCTTTGGATCGCTGAGCCAAAATAGTTAGTTAGTTTCATAGTGGCATTAAGTCGAATTTCAACTATCTTCAAAATGTAACATAGAACTTTATAATATTGAGCCCGCGATATATCTATGTCTGGTATTAGTTTTCGTTGTAGAAATTGTAATACAAAGGGATTAGAGCGAGTAGGAGTTATATATTGAAAATGTTGTACCTACCGCCATTTATTGTTGAAATGAAGTTATGAAAAATAAAATGGTTGTCTGTAAAGTCGGTTTACGGACGATAATTTTGCGTGATAATGTCATAAGAAAACATTGATGAAAGTTTCCATACTTTAAGCCATAGACTATTAGGAATCCTCTAGACCGAGTTTAGAGCAATTATTTCATGCAACCGATGATGCCAAAAATGCGGGGGTGCGCGGGACGAGGTGAGCGAAATCCCGTGCCGTGATTGGTCCGTTCAAATACACGGACGTCACAGAAAGACACTTTCGACTCGAACATGGAGTAAAATTACCGTATGCGTGGCAGAGGGGGTAGCGCGACTATGCTAAGTCTGGAGGATGTTTTGTCTGTGCTTTAAGCATACGTTACCATGGAGATCTGTCCACAACGTGACACTTTTTCGTGCATGCTACTGTTCTACTAACTAGTGTTCATCCATTTATAAGACGTTATCACGTCAAAAAAATTTGGGAACTGATCACTTGCGATACAATTTTCGCCGATGCATTAGTAAACCATATAAAATAACTAGTAACTACGTTTCTCTCTAATATAATAGAAGAGTTACTATCTCCTCTTCGCGCAGCAAAATCGTGCCCGGCCTAAGTTTCGACAGTGAGTAAAACAGTTATTGTACCCGAAAAACGATTTAAGTAATTATAATAATATATCGACATAAGCTTTTTCTTGTAAGCATATGGTAGTCTCGGAGGACTCCGCTTAAGAAGTTTGCAAAAAGTGTAATGTCCTATCCTAGCGATGTATCAGATATTCAATAAATAACTTTAGTTTTTGTGGCACAAATGGGGATAAATGGAGGTTCTGTTCCGGAAATGTTTTCTTGGCTTAATATATTGGGACATGTTCTTGATATACTTACATACGTAAATGATGTAGTAGTAGAACGGTCGCAATGTACATAAGTATTCATATGTAGATCTTGTTTTTTATTGGATAAACAAAAGTGGTTTGATATGATGGTTTTGTTGTTTAGTATTTACCAACATAAATTGTAAGGATTTCTTGAGGCGTGGCTACGATAACAATCGTCATATATCTACCTACTCGTAGTGACCAAAGAGTAGGTATAGTAAGTATATTTGCTAGAGACCTAGTTGATAGAAAAGTAAGTACCTAAAAAGTATAAAAACTGGAATGACAGATAACGAAGTACCTACGAACGAAAAGTGACGTGGTTATTTCGATTAGCGTCAACGATTGACTTATTGTCACCTTGCCTACGGAACCCTAATAACTATTTAAATCGTCGAATGATTTATCGTCCGAACGTTTATAGATTCTATCAGAAATTAGGATATGATATCCGTTTCTGGAACCATCCATAAGGGGTATGGCACACTGCGTCCTATTCGCACGTCGTTCCGAAGTTTGAGCGAGACAACGCTATGCGCGTATTATAGCGACATCTCGGAGCAACGTGCGAATCGGACGCAGTGTGTCATGCCCGTAAGCAGCTAAACACCATACCAACTTTTTCGTCATATATGATTTTAGGTGACAGTCCATTTCCAACGACAGCAGCACTACCATGCATTTTACTATGGAAATTGACAATAACACCGACGCATTCGTACTAGTAGTGCAGCTGCGGTCGGAAATGGAATGTTACCCTTTAGCTTTCAGGGGCTCTACAAACCTCACCGATATCGCATTCGATTTTTGACACATTGCGGTATTTAATTCGTCGACTTAATTCGTTGCACCTGAGTAGTCGGCAATGTACCGCAAATCGCATGCAATTATCGGTGACGTCAGTGGAGCCCATTAGGTATCCTCCCACGTCAATAACGTAGTCAGTTGTAAGAAATAGTATATTCCTTGTAAAGAGAAGAGCAAAAGTAATTTGTCAAACCACTGGAGGGAGCGAAGTTTCTGAGAAAATAATAATTATAACTCGCTGTCAGCGCTACTAATGGCTAGAGAGATTTCGTAAAGTATTATATCACTATAATATCACTAGCTTTTGCCCGCGACTTCGTCTACGTGGAATCAGTAACAGAAGCTAAAGTATAACGCCTGGATAAAGTGTAATAGCAATCATTCGATTTGATAAGCTTAATTGCCTACATCAATTATCAGGCAATTTATTAACTCTCAAAGGGGGTGGCCCTTTTCACTCTCTTTAGGGATGATTTCCGACATGCAAACTATCCTATGTCCTTCCCCGGGACTCAAGCTATCTCTATGCCAAATTAGAACTAAATCCGTTCAGCGGTTTAAGCGTGAAGAGGTAACAGACAGACAGACAGACAGACACACTTTCGCATTTATAATATTAAAATGTATTAGTATGGATTTAAACTAAATCCATTCAGCGGTTTAAGCGTGAAGAGGTAACAGACAGACAGGCACACTTTCGCATTTATAATATTAGTATGGATGTAAGAAACGAAACGGATTTATGCGGACCAGTGGGCCGACGACGACACGAAAATCATAATTTCGTTATTCGCCGCTCTAACGTGCAAGAGCTATAGAGAAGCAGATAACGAAATTTCGTTTTTTTTTTCGCGGTAGGCCCTCTGGCCTCGTCAAGACACGACACGACATTATACACTAGTTTTAACCTTTAGAAAGCCAGACGGCGAAGGAATATGCCGTGCCCTGGACGCCGACGATCGCGATTATTTAAGCGAAATTGAACTTTACGGATTCCCGCGTAAGTCCCTATTCTAATGGCAAAGCTGACGGCTGTGGCCGTCGTTGGCGTCCATGGCAAGACTTTCCGATGACGGCCACAGCCAACTATCAAAAGGTCAAGTAGTAACACTGGGTTGGTCAGATTCAGACTATATCAGCTGTGTCAGAGTTTTAAGTTTTTATTTGCGGCAAACTCTCTGAATATCACGTTGGCTGTTTCATACATTTTGGCTGGTCCATTTTCTATTGGACGGTAAAAACTTTTCGCGATTTCGTGGTTGGTCCCATAGTAAAAGTTGCTCAGTATAATCCCAAAACCTCCCTGGCAAGGGGTCGTCCAGAAATCATGTAATCGTTTAGAGGGGGGGTGGGGGTAAGAAAAATATCACGAATGATCACTATGGGGGAGGGGGGGTCAGAGCAGATATCACGTGTAATTTTTTTTTTCAAAGCTGGAAAGCCAAAAACAACAATATTTCTCAAAAATTTTATCAGATCAAATAATCCGCGGTATGCACTTATTTTTTGGCCACCCTGTATATTATCTCGGGCTAGGCAGTATCGTAGGTATAATTCTAAAGTCATCCTAGTGAAATAAAGTAAAAAGACTGTATATTATTGCTTTGTACGGTACACCGCAAATAATATTATACCAACAACCGGCAATAACCAATCCAATATCAATTTGAAGTAGAATATCGAGTATACAAACGACGCACGATACCTCGAAAAAGTATCGAGTGTTTTCAGAGGACAATGTACCGACACGTGAAGTACTCCAATATACGAATAACGTGGTATGTTATTGGGTGGCGGTACTCACAGGTCAGTTCACATGGGCTGGCACAAAATCTGTACTTGTCATATTTTTATAGACTTCGAGCTCTATAAAGTAACCCCTGCCTAACTGCCTAATATAAAAAAAAATAACACTTTCAATGCGTCTGGGTTAGCCTCCTTCAAGACTATCCCAAATCGATGTCGTAAGTTCTTCTCGAGATATTTAGCGATCGATGTGACAGACAGACAGACAGACAGAGTCGCACCATAAGGGTTCCTTTTTACGCCTTGGGTACGGAACCATAAAAAACAGAAAAGTCAGTTTAGATAAACTTAACCGTATGTATGGTGCAAGTAAAAAATATGTCTGTATTTTTCTTTCTTACTTTCCTGGAAACAAGCGTTATTTAATGTATAATTATATACTCATATTCATTTCTTTCTTTATAGTTGCGTTTATTTGTGTAGGGGGCGTATGTTGGACTCTCTCTAAATATCAAGTAGTGTCAAAAAGCAAACAATTTCTTCACTCGATTTTTTAGAAACTATGAGTACCTATTTTAGATTAATACAGTCAATATTAGACACGTGTTTAAGCCTTTTTTCGTCACCTCACTGTTAGTTTGCTTTTGTTACAAATTACATCGCATAAAAATATAAAAAATATTCATTTTACTAACAAAGTTGTTTAATTTTTAGTTCAAATTCAATTTTATACGAATATTTTTATTTTATTTATTTAAGGTTTACCAACAGATATAACACTACAGAAATTACAGACAAAAGCCAAAAATACATGAATAAGTGTCTATCCAATTATAGGTAAACACGACATGCGTTAATACTTAATACATATCTAATTCATTACAACCAACCTAACCTAAAGTATAATAGTAGTTTATGTGACTGCTACATAATGAAAGGCATTAAAATACGAGTGTGGGTTTATGAAACGAATGAAATAAGTTTCATAATAGTATCACACGAGTGTTTTAATGCCTAATTATGTACAGTTACATACACTGCTTTATCTACACACATATTATAAACTTTCTATGATATATTCACTAACCTCATATTACAGCCGACATTGGGGCACTTTCCTCTCTGGCGGAACTCGCGGATATGAGCTGGCGTCTCCGAAATATCTTTATCGCACATTTTACACGAAACTTTTGTTATAGTTACTTTAAAAACAACAAAACAAATTATTTTTTACTTACAAACTAATTAAAAGATAAACTGTACGTCAAATGGCGGCAAATGAAAACTTTTTTCACGCATGTCACGCATCCGTAGTTTTTTTTAATTCAAAGACAAACTAGAGTCGGGGTCGATTACCATATCGTCCGATACCAACTTACAAGCGAGATTTGTCAATATTGTATGCAATTGTCATTTGATTTCGAATAAAACGTCATCTCGACTGATATTAGAATAGGGGTCAAATCAAATTGCTTTTTTTTTTCAGAGATGTTCGAAATTTGAATGTCATTACCAAATCGATTTTGATATAGTAATGAAGCTATTACCACATTTTCACAGATAAGAAATTTGCTGTAACAAAACAGTTTACCGTAACGTGGGCCATTATTTACGGATTTTGAAGGCATCATAGAGAGTTTATGATATGTGAGTAGATAAAGTAATATAACATACTTATAGTTAAATTAGAACTTATTAGCATATATATAGCGTATTTACGTTATTATACTATACGCTAGCGTTATTATAATACTATACTTACTATAGCGTTTTTATACAAGAAATTCTTAAAACAACTTTGACTTATAGATAAGATGTCGACTTGGGAGGCTTTGAATAACTTGTTATGTTCCCTACATATTCTGGGTATGGTGCCGTGAGATCCAAGGTTAGTTCGGTAAGTTTTAAGAGCGAAAGGACGGAAGTTGACTATACGAGAGTTTGGTCTTGGCACTGAAAAACTTATTTTACCTATAAGTTCGGGAGATTCAATGACTCCGTTCAAAATTTTATGGAGCAAGAGTTGATCTGAAATCCATCGGCGCTTCACTAAAGAAGATAATTTGAAAAAATTTAGTCGATCTTTATACGACGGAAGAGAACGGACTTTCTTTTGATGTATAGATAGGAAAAATAGAAAAATAGAAACTTTACAACACAATACAACAAAGAATACAACATTTATGCGCAGAACGCAAAATACATCAATAGTCGACAGGCCTGGAATTTTTCCAGTTCACCGAATATTCCAAACCGACTAAGTTGATACGAGTAACTTTTATGTTTTCACGGCAGAGAGGCACACGCGAAAATGAATACGAATCCATCAAACATGGTTGATTGGACGCCATATCCGTGTTACCGCTTCGCTACTTTGTTTGGAAAGGCATTTTTCCGAAGCAGAAGAGTACCTATAGATAACATATAAATTATGAGCCCAATGAGATCAACGCACACGCCGTAATTAACCAACTTAGAATGGGGATAAAGGTCATTGCAATAAATGCAGAAACAGGCGTCGTCACCGTCTGTATGACATACGAGTAGACCGGGCCGTGTCCGGGCCGGAGCGTCCGACGCTTACTTTTCTATGACAGATGGCCGGTGATCATGTGATGCTTTCCATAGAAAATGAATAGCCGGAAGCTCCGGCCCGGACACAGCCCGGTCTAACGTGAGTCATCCTTAAAGTCATACCTATACCTATAAAATAATATTTTGTAGGCACAAAGTAAACTCAATAAAGCCCGACAATTTAGAAATTTCCCCTACTGTTTACAAAACAAAATTAACTACTTGACATTAACATTTAATCATTGCTTGACATTGCATAATCTTATTGTGACGATTTATTAACGATAAACCAATTTTATGTCTTGTAATAAAACCAACACGTCCGTCAGTACGCCATTTATTTGCGAACAACCCGAATACCCACATACCATATTTATCAAAGACTACTACCTACATTACACTCCTCTACGCTAATTTTATGCACTAATATTCTAAGGAACCTTTTAACCGCCATCTATTGAGCTGGAGACGAATGTTATCTCAGAAAAATAAAGTTACATTAGATAAACTAGTTTTAAATAATTTAGCACTAGGCAGTTAAAGGGTTTAACAGTTTTTACATTCTAAATTTTATAATTGACCGAAGCGAAGCGAAGGTCTACGTTTTGACTCGGGCATTTTGCTTTCGTATGTCCGGATGTTCTCCTCTACAGGTCGCAATTCTTAACCGATTCTCGTGAAATTTTGTGACCGAATTTTATGACTAAATAAAATTTTTTTGTCAATCCGGTTTTTGGAAATTTTTAAAAATGGCGGAGTCGTGATACCTGGCGCCTAAACAAATAGTCGTATCGATATCATAAGACTTTTTTCTTTTTGAAACATGTTTACAGAGTTAATAGCAAAAAATGCAGAAAAAAATTATCGCTGGTTTAGGCGGTATTTAGATATTTAATTTTAACTAATTTTAATTTGAGAAGGAGTAGCTAAATTTCGTCAACCCATCTAAGAACTATTTGGCTCAGTTTGTAAACGTTCGCTTTTTCTGTTTGCACAGAGGGTCTGGGTTCGATCCCCAGTAATTGTATGCTGGGATATTATAACTTTTTGTATTGTTTTACACATAAATTTCGTATTGTTTTTCTTTAATTTACTATACACCGTGTTTTTATTGAATTCCGTTAACTTCGGGGTATAGTTAAGTACGTTTATAAGAACTAAATGGCATAGTTAATTTAAAAAAAAAAAATTTTTTTTTGTTTTCTTTTTTGGTTTTTTTTTTTGTTTAAAAAGTAATTAAATGTAGCATATAGCGTTGTTGTAACACGGGCATTACATTTAACTCAACCAAACAATTGAAATCTGTGACATATCAATGTCATTTCGTACATCAATCGACCGAGATTGTACTTAAGTTTAGTAGCAAATGTATGAACTCATTCTAAACACTAATCAATATGTAAGTCGGCCCTAAGGCAAGTGTACACGCTTGTAGAGGCCTTATAGTAAAAAAATAAATTATGGATTATCTCCGAAATGGACTTAATTAGAACATCGGTGTCTTTGAGAAAGTTACTTGATTTAAGCTCAGGAATGCACCCTTGAAATTAACGGAAATCAAAAAAAACACGGTGTATTTAAAGCTCTTAGCACCATGTTATTTCAAGCTCTGCTCGCGAGGTCTACAGCTCACAGAGCCACTAGTTAGGTTTATTTAATCTACATTGACGGATTGGGCGAGCCCGGGCAGGTGTAGAAGCATGAGGCGAAGCAAACTGCCACTCCGGTGAAGCCGGAGAGGCGCAGTCAGAGCTGGCGGTGTGCGCCGTGCCGCGCGACTCGTCCACGGAGGCCGCCGACGTCTCCGCCCGAACCCTCACCGGTGTTGTCGGTGTCTCCACCGATACCGAACGATGCCCTTGAGAATCTGTGCCGAGTGTCTCGGATGGTTCTATTGCCGTCGTGGTAGCTGCCAGAGATAGCCTACCGTTAACTGACCGTTTCCGCAATTGATCGATATGCCTGTGTACGGTTTCACCATCATCACCTAACACTTTATAATTGCTCGGCCCTAGAACATCTACTATTCGACCCGGAAACCATTTTTCTCCCTTCAAGTACTTCCTATACCAGACCTGGTCCTGCATATCTACACTCCTACTCACTCCTCCCGCCGCCTCCTGCTGCCGGTGCTGCGCGCGCCGCACGTGTCCCTCCCTGTCCGGTTTAATTGTATCTAAGCGCGTGCGCAACCGTCTACCTAAATAAAAGAAGCGTAGCCGGGGATTCGCCAGTAGTGGAGTGTTCTACATTCCGGTAATGTATCAAAAAGGCCCATAATGCCCGCTCCACGTTCTGGTTTTCTTGCAATGCCTTACGGATCACCCGCTTTAATGTCCTAACTGAATTTTCAGCTAACCCGTTCGACGCCGGGTGGTACGGAGCTGTAAATATATGTTCAATGCCACAATACTTTGTAAAATCCTCGAGTTCCTTTGAAGTGAATTGCTTGCCGTTATCACTGACTATTTGTTTAGGAATGCCGAACCTACTGAACAATTCGCACAGCCGATCTATTAACCCTCCTGCTGTAGTATTAGTGACATTAAAAACCTCTATCCACTTAGACATCGCATCCACTACGACTAAATACGTTTTGCCCCCTATAGGGCCCATGTAGTCCAAATGGAGACGTGACCAGGGTCGGTGAGGCCAAGTCCACATGCGCGGCGTGTGCCGCGACGGTGTGTCGGCGTGTGCCGCGCACACCACGCACGCGCGGCACACGCGCTCCACGGCCTCGTCTATTCCCGCCCACCACACGTAACTGCGGGCGAGCGCCTTTGATTTGACGATTCCCATATGGGGCTCATGAATCATAGTTAATATTTTATCTGTACACTTTTCCGGTACCACCAGCCTAGGACCCCACATGACACACCCTAGTTCCTCGTACAGCTCGTTCTTCCTATTAAAGTGTGGCTGTAAATTCGAAATCTCACATGACTCTGGCCAGCCATCCCTAATGTAGCTTAAAACCTTAGACAGTAATGGGTCACGTGCGGTCTCTCTTTTAATTTCATTATAATCCAGCAAGAGGGCTTGTTGAACAAAGTGCAAATAAGTTTGTTCCGGCGCCGATAATTTGTCTTGACCCTTGTTACTAACAGGTAATCGCGAAAAACCGTCCGCGCCGTTATTATCCGTTCGCACATATTCTATATCAAACGAGTAGGCCGATAAAATAATTGCCCATCGCTGCATACGACTAGCTACCATCGTCGGTATACCGGTATTGGGTCCGAAGATTGACACTAGCGGTTTATGGTCTGTACGTAAAGTAAAATGCCGACCATATAAATACTGGTGAAATTTATTCATACAAAATATGATAGCTAGTGCCTCGCGATGTATTTGTGAATAGTTCCGCTCGGCGTCATTGAGAGTGCGCGAAGCGTAGGCAACGGGCCGCTCGCGGCCGTCCGGGCCTGGCTGAGTCAGCACGCCGACCACGCCGCGTGAGCTCGCGTCACAGGTAACAAACAGCTGTTTCTTAGGATCATAATGAGCAAGTACCTCCGCACTGGCTAAAATTGCCTTAATTTCTTTAAAAGATCGTTCACAATCTGGAGACCAAAACCATTGTTTTTCCTTTTTAAGAAGTTCATATAGTGGAACTAACTTCACACTCATATTTTTAATAAATTTCCCATAGAAATTAATAATACCTAAGAAGGAACGGAGCTCTGTGACATTACTTGGCCTAGGTACCCGAAGTACCGCCTCCACCTTGGCCGGGTCAGTTTTTATACCATCCTTACTTATTATGTACCCGAGATACTGAACTTCGTCTACTAAAAATACGCATTTGCTACTTTTTAGTTTTAAACCGGCCTTATGTAACCTGCTGAACACCGCTTCTAAGGCCGCTAAATGTTCTTGTTTAGTTTTACCCCCAATGATCACGTCATCCAAAAATATCTCTACATTAGGTATACCTTTCAGCAAATTACACATTATACGTTGGAATATTCCCGGACTGGACGATAACCCGTACACTAGTCGGTTATACCTATATAGACCGCGGTGCGTATTTATAACGGTATATTTTTTTGAGTCATCCAGCTCGATCTGGTTATAGGCTTGGGATAAGTCTATTTTAGAAAAGTAGCACGCTCCGCTAAGGCTTACCATTAAATCATCAATTTTAGGCAAGGGATATCGATCAATTAGCAAAACCGGATTCAGTGTAGATTTGTAGTCGGCACATATTCTCAACGAACCGTCAGCTTTATTCACCGGCACCAGCGGCGAGGCCCAGTCGGAGCAGTCCACGGCCTCGATGACGCCGTCCCGCAGCATGGCGTCCAGCTCGGCGTCAACCCGCTCGCGCAGCGCGTACGCCAGCGGCCGCGCGCGGTGGAACACCGGCGCCGCCCCCTCGCGCACGCGCAGCGTTGCCTGCCCGCCATTGTACCGCCCGAGCCCGCCGCTAAACAATTCTTTATATCTGCAAAGTAAATTATTTATTAAATAAAATAAAATTAAATAAAATTAAAATACGTCTAAGAATTATTTATTTCATTAGACATTTTTAGCTCATCAGTCTTTACATTGTTACAATTGCTGAACTCGGGTATCTTAATATTTAACTCAGCTAACCACTGTCTCCCTAGCAGCGAGGTAGTGCCTCCGTCAATAACAAACAACTCTAAATATTTCTCCCGCTTATCATAACTAACTTTTGGCTTAATAACGCCTATCGGCTTGACCTTTGCCCCGTTATAAAACTTTAGTGTTAACCAGCCATTTTCGAGCGGATAGTGACTTAAAAGTTCCTTATAAGTTTTGCTACTAATACACGATACCGCCGAGCCTGTGTCTATCTCCATTTGTAGTAAGATATGAGAGTCTACAGTGATAGGTACACTCACCGGTCCGTAGTCACTTAAACACAAATGGTGAAAGTCCTCAGTGGTTGACTCCTCCCGATCCGAGCTCTCCGCTTGGCCATAATGCAGTCTTCCTGAAGGGGCGCTTCCCCCGCGACTGCCCTCACTACGGCTCGAGCACACTCGTCGCAAATGCCCCCTGCGACGGCACAAACTGCAGATATAATCTCAGAACCGACAATTGGTGTAGTCGTGGGCTGTCGAACCACAGCCTTTACAGTCCTGGTGGGACCCTCTGCCGCCTGGAGTGTAGGCGGTGCCTGCGCCATGACCGCCGTTCTCCGCGATGGTGTGCGATCTTGTCCCGCTTCCCCGCGCTGTGCTACCAAGGCTCCTGCCGCGCCCGCCGCCCGTGGCCCGCGACCCTCGCACCTGGTTTCCGCGCGCCCCTCCTGGCGCCAGAGCATGTACCGTAGCTGATACCGTCGGCCCCGCACCGCTCGCCCCGGTGCCCGACGATGGTTCTACTGCTGCCGCGTCTCTTTCCGCTGCCTCCAAGGACGTCGCAATCCTGATCGCGTTTGCATATGTTAGCGTATCTTCCTCCGAAAATACCCGCTGACGTATGATGTCACTGCGCAGACCACATACAAACTGGTCACGAAGGTTTTCATTAAGGGTAGCTTCGAATTTGCACTCCCTGGCCAGTTTCTTCAATTCCGCCACGTAAGTGGCAATATTTTCGCCATTGTTTTGTCGACGTTGTCTAAAACGATATCTTTCGGCCAAGACTGACGGCGTTGGTTGTAAATGATGACGTAATAGATCAACAGCTTCTTTGTAAGTGACCTCCGACGGCTTTTTGGGGCTTGCCAGGTTCACAAGTAGCTCGTACGCCCCGTTTCCCATCACAGCAATCATAGTCGGCAATTTTAATTCATCTTTTATCTCGTTTACAAGGAAAAACATTTCCAAACGGTCCACATATGACGACCACGTTCCGTCCGTCACGTCGAACTCGCTCATTTTCCCGATCGGCATTGTTTATGTTGTTATTTTTACCGCGTATCACTTATAGCACTCAGTTTTACGTAAATTTAGCAATAACACTGTATATAATGATTAAATCCCAACTCGTAAGCCACTGTAATAAAACCAACACGTCCGTCAGTACGCCATTTATTTGCGAACAACCCGAATACCCACATACCATATTTATCAAAGATTATAACTACCTACATTACATGTCTCATCCATACACAAATCATTTGCTTAACACATTCAACACCAAGAACCCGACTGTCGGGTACACTGTTCGTAGCGACTACGCGCTACATACGACGAAACCGTGGCTACGCGCTACGAGCGTAACCCGTAGCACTTAGTGGTATTGAATGTGTTAAAATATAATATTCTACTACGTTTTTGACTCCAGAGTCCCCCGAAAACTCGGTTTAATATGGTACGGTCGGGGCCCCAACTTAAATACCCATTGCTAAATGCATAGAAAAGTGGATACTTATGTTAGTGAACCGACTGTACCCCAGGTGACAGGTTGTTGGATTCGCACTTAGCCAGTGACAGATCGGGTGTTGAGGGCTCACTAATCGGGTGCATTTTCTACCCATTTCAGGCGGAAAAAGTCGTGTAAAAGTATATAACATTTTATACCGTGACGTTGAGCTAACCACCGACAATTATGGGAAAATCAAAGTATTAACATAGGTATGTTAGAATATTGTTATTCTATGTACAAATTGTATTACGTATGAAACTGACCTGTTTCTCTTTGACGTCCAATGTTGATAATATATTACACTATTTAAACACTTAACGCAACATCACGTGAATTTTACAGAATTTGCTATTTATATGGGTAGGTACGATACGAAACCACCGTTGACAAGAGAAACAGTAAGTCTGTTAACTTACTACTTAAATTTGTAAACTACTTTGAAGTAATTATATTTTGAATTAATATTACTGATTAATAATTATGTATAACGGAGTTTATTGAAAATATATTCTAATAGTTATATTCTGCATAATTCGATAAATGGACGAGGTACATGAGAAACTACTTCTGTGACGTCACTTATCGAATGACAAGTGGCATGTTCAACCAGTTGCCAGGTAGAAATTGGTATAAAAGGGACCGACCCATCCATTACTGATCATTCTGCTTTGATCATTCTGATTCTGCATTCTGCCTTGCCCTGCAGCACTGAGTTAATCATCGCCAAAGGAATATTGAAAGTTAAGTAAATACTATGTTGGTAATTATTGTAATAATTATGTACATACTTGATTAATTAGATGGATTAATTAATTAATAATTAATTAAATAATCTCTTACTGAATTATAAACTAATAGTGGTTGTATATATTAGTTGTTGATGATAAGGTGAATAAATTGTATTATTCAATTTAATAAAACCGTTTTATTTTCAATTACATCTGTTTATTATTTTATTTATCTTGCTTAAAACTTAAATAGTATCCAGTTATTGATTTAGCAGTTTTACATAATTATGAATCAAGGTAAATTAATAACTTCCTGACAAGTTTTATCTTTGAAAATAATATTTACTATCAATTTTGAGTTTTATATATATTTAATATTTTAAAAATTATCCATTTATCTAACATCAGAAGTGGGATTGTATCCAGCTACGCTTTACATATATACTTATATAATTTCAGACGAATATGGAACCTGTGGCTTTCCACAGCAGCACGGATGCGGAATCTTCTAAAAGCCTTCTGAAAGCTGTCTCTGGTGCTCGCGGAAGAGACAAGAACATCGCTTTTTCCGCCTTTGGCCCCGCTACAAGCGACAGTGGAGCAGATTCCTGGTGTACCACGAAGCTATCGTCAAGCAGAAAGATATGTATCAACTGTTATATGTTTAAAACAATGTGCAATGATTCGTCAGATTGGCCGAGCGATTTTTGGAAAGTTTATCAAACAGTAAGCTATGTACATGTTATGTAGGTAAATGTTTTATTTTGGTATTTTATTTTGGCATTTATGATTCTTTGTTTCTGATAGACTATTGGGTATCCGCTGGTTGGTCATATACTTGGTGTCAATTGTCTCACTAGCAGCGGGTGAATGTAATTGGCATGTCTAGGTATCTGGCAATACCCTCACAACACTTATTTGGTATCCGCTGGTCGGTCATATACTTGGTGTCAATTGTCTCACTAGCAGCGGGTGAATGTAATTGGCATGTCTAGGTATTTGGCAATACCCACACATTCACTGGTCGATTATGGGGCTAACATTCAAGCAGATCATACATTGATTACACAAAGTAAATTGTGCGTGAAGTAGCATTATATATCTATATACTTCGTAATTTCATTTGCTTACTATATATGTACATAGTTGTCAGGACTTTAAGTAACAATATAATTGTCTCAATACATGATGCCCATATCAGGTGTGGCAATAAATAAATACATTTTTATCCTTATAAATTGATCCTATTTTGTACTTCGGGAACGAAGTACATGTCAGTATGGCCGTGTTAGAATATTGTTATTCTATGTACAAATTGTATTACGTATGAAACTGACCTGTTTCTCTTTGACGTCCAATGTTGATAATATATTACACTATTTAAACACTTAACGCAACATCACGTGAATTTTACAGAATTTGCTATTTATATGGGTAGGTACGATACGAAACCACCGTTGACAAGAGAAACAGTAAGTCTGTTAACTTACTACTTAAATTTGTAAACTACTTTGAAGTAATTATATTTTGAATTAATATTACTGATTAATAATTATGTATAACGGAGTTTATTGAAAATATATTCTAATAGTTATATTCTGCATAATTCGATAAATGGACGAGGTACATGAGAAACTACTTCTGTGACGTCACTTATCGAATGACAAGTGGCATTTTCAACCAGTTGCCAGGTAGAAATTGGTATAAAAGGGACCGACCCATCCATTACTGATCATTCTGCTTTGATCATTCTGATTCTGCATTCTGCCTTGCCCTGCAGCACTGAGTTAATCATCGCCAAAGGAATATTGAAAGTTAAGTAAATACTATGTTGGTAATTATTGTAATAATTATGTACATACTTGATTAATTAGATGGATTAATTAATTAATAATTAATTAAATAATCTCTTACTGAATTATAAACTAATAGTGGTTGTATATATTAGTTGTTGATGATAAGGTGAATAAATTGTATTATTCAATTTAATAAAACCGTTTTATTTTCAATTACATCTGTTTATTATTTTATTTATCTTGCTTAAAACTTAAATAGTATCCAGTTATTGATTTAGCAGTTTTACATAATTATGAATCAAGGTAAATTAATAACTTCCTGACAAGTTTTATCTTTGAAAATAATATTTACTATCAATTTTGAGTTTTATATATATTTAATATTTTAAAAATTATCCATTTATCTAACAGGTACAAGTAGGCCAATTCGAGCGTAAAAAAATCTTAAAATAATACTAGTCTTGAGTGTTTTTAGAATAACATGTAAGATAGGTACATTGGAATATAAATTTCATCATTTCAAGTCCTTTTATGTATAGTAGGTATACCTAAGTATTTTTAAGTAGGTACATTTTTGTACTTAAACAGTAAGTTTTATTATGTATATTTATTTCTTTGTTTTTTATGAATAAATTAACCCTAGTTAATTTTATTTAGGTAAGAATTTGTTTTATTTTTAGTATTACATTTAATCTAGTTTTTAATGTCTTCTTTAAGTTTTTATTTTGTTTATCTTAATTTATTTGTGTAAATAAATACTTCCTCAATAGGGGATTACTGCAATGTTCTGCCGCCAGAGTACAGCACTACCGACGCAGTAAATTCATAGACTAACTTATACATACTGTGCCTTAAACTGTTTTTTGACAAGTTTTCACAAACAATAAAATATGACATTGCTGCATCAAGGCCTTAGAGGATATAACCAAACGCCTTGTCTGTGATTTTCGGTACAAAACAGTCTGCCGATTTTAGCGGGGGAGGGGCACGTCAAATGTATGCGTAACGTCAAAATAGCCATGTCGGATAAACATCAGTCCATACAATGTGCTTGACCATTGGCCGCCTATTTTCGACAGAGGGGAACGCCCGTTAATGGCTACTCCGTTTGGTTATATCCTCTAAGATCAAGGCGGTTTGTTAACAAGGGCCTACCGGTAAACGCGAAAATCGAGATTTAGTTATCGGCCTCTTTATCGCTCGAATATGCAAGAGTGATAAAGAGATTAGATAACGAAATTTCGATTTTCTTGTTTCGCGGTAGGCCATGTGTCAATGTGGTTTGTTTACTACATATGTGCCACAAAGGTGCCACCTACGCAGAGCTTTGCCTAATATTCCCTATAAGGAAAGGTCTTGACAAACAAGGTATATATGCAACCTTTTATTTTTAATCATCATTATTAAAATATTTATAACATTAATAATTTATGCTGATTACATCTCTGATTTCACTATAAATGTATCCATGTGTAACTAATTGGTTAAATAATCCAATTAGTTAACCTCATTAATGTCTTTATCGGCTTACGAATGCGAATGTGATCAAGTCGATACGAACTAATTACGTCACAGAGTCGCGTACGTCAGATCGATAATGAATAATGAAAGGTAAGCCGTTCCTATATTCCTCGGTACAGGAAAGCAATCGCCTTGGAAACAACTTGTAAGTGAAATACTATGTATCTAAGTGCCAGCAGTCAAGGAGGTCAACGTGATGACAGCGCACTATAGGTACCTACTCTGTATCTTTAGGTGTTTAAATAAAAGTGTTTTGTAATGACCAATTTCCTTTTAAATTTGACGATGCGTGTTGCGGATGACATATGTGAAAGTATACATTTTATTTTGACGAAACCTGAGGTGGATGAGCTATCTGTATGATGACGAAGCCTGCGCTGTGGGTCTGAAGGTACCTATGCTGTTATTATTGTTTTTTTGGGTCATTAAATAAAAGTAAACAAATAATTTGTACAAATTATTTTCGGGTAGGTAGTTATAACATTTATTGATTAACCAACCAAATACAAAACCACCTGGATCTGTCACTGAACGACCCGACTCGACCCGACTTAACCTACATTATTTGATCATGTAATGTTTTCATCTACCCGCAACTGGCTTAAGAAGTCATTCGAGGATAGATTTTGTTTACTCTTTTTTTAAATACTTACCTAAAACCTCAATTAACTAATAATCGTTTGTCCTTACCTGTCATTTTGACTTATGTATTTGTAAGAAAGGGATAAAACATAATTTAACCCTAAACATAAACAAAATTTAAATATAATTTGGTTGATTTATACTAAATCAGGCCCGTTAAGTTTTATGAATAAGGGGGACAGACTATAAGTGCTGGCAGTCAAAGGGGTCAACGTGATGACAACGCACTAAGTGTAGGTAGCAAAAATGTGCACTTTGGTGTGCCCGGATTTTTGTAGTACCTATTGACAGATGTCAAATATGCGCCACCAAAGGGCGCCACAATCGCGCATACAGCTAAAGAAAGGACGCTTATCACAAGGATTTTCGTATATTGACCCGCCTGTTACTATCTCTATGGCACACGCATAATTATATTGCTTACCCGCTCGCACTGTGTCATTGACCGTCGTCATCTTGGGCGGGACAGCGATATAATTATGCGCGAGTGTTAGAGATAGGAACAGGCGGGTTAATGTACGACATTCCTTGTGACAAGCGTCCTTTTTAGGGTTCCGTACCCAAAGGGTATAAACAGGACCCTATTACTAAGACTCTACTGTCCGTCTGTCTGTCACCAGGCTGTATCTCATGAACCGTGACAGCTAGACAGTTGAAATTTTCACAGATTATGTATTTCTGTTGCCGCTATAACAACAAATACTAAAAAGCACGGAAACCTCGGTGGGCGAGTCCGATTCGCACTTGTCCGGTTTTTTTTATTGCCAAAGACAAAAGCAATATGTACAATTTTAGAATAGATTAGATTAGTATGTTGTCCTATGTGGAACTATGTTGCTGTGCCCTAACAGGGCGTCATATGAACAGCTTTATATTAAAGAACCTATACCTGCTATGTGATATGCAATAAACGATTTCAATTTCACAAAGCTCTGTAATCAGCGACAACAACAGCCTTATACGGTATACGCAGAACAAACAAGCCGTGCATTCAGTTAATCTCTTAAGCCGGGAATACACATGCCTTTAACTGGCACACTTGCATACCAGCTCCTTGCACGTGCCAGCTATTGTCATGTGTATACACTAACTGGCATGCCTGTATCTGGCAAGCAAGTAGATTGCAAGCAATTTGATTTACTAGCATGCAATATGAGGGAGGGGACGCGGGGGGCTGCAAAACCGGCATGAGTGAACGCACGCGACAGCTACAGGCATGCCAGTAGCGAAAAGAGTTGTCGATGGGGTGCACGTTTTTGTAGTTTTGTGTTCGCGTCAAGTTTTTGTTTGTTCTTTATCTTTTGGATTCATCATGTCACGATGGGGAGATGAGAAGACGATACAATTTATACATTTGTACAAAGAATACGAATGTCTTTGGAACCCGAGTAGCTCTCTTTATAAAAATAAAATTGCCCGCGACAATGCCTACACTAAAATTCAAGAGGCATGAATCGCCAGTAGCTAAAAATCGTAAAGTTATTTCCAATTTAGTTTTGGCCGGGATAGCATTTCGCATATGAGTATCATTTTTTTTAATTTTGTCTGCAACTTTTGCTAACAATTCGTCAAATTTTTCTGGAAGCATTCTTAAATGATTCCTGTAACCACCTATATCTTCTTGTCGCATTTCTGTAAGCAGACATGAACTTGCTCCGTAGTTTTCCCTTCTGGAAATCCAATTTCTCACCCAAATCTGCCTATTCTTTCTCTTTTTCTTTTCTCTCATCAATTTAGCCACACATTGTATTGCTAGTAGCAATACCATACTATTTAATTCACTTCGAATGTTTTCCATTGCAAGCTCAACGTGAAACTGGTGAAACTAGAATGCAAGTGTGCCAGCTACAGTCATGTGTATACGGCTCAGAAATACAGGCATGCAAGGAAGCAGATTGCATGCAAGTTTTACTTGCAAATGTATTCACTGTGGGTCAGTTACTTCTACATGCCATTACCTAATATGCAAGCTACTGATCCGTTTTACAGGCATGTGTATTCCCGGCTTTACATCAGCGGTCGGCAACAAACGGCCCGCGAACCTCTCACTTGCGGCCCGCGAGCCTCCCTGGCTATTTTGTATGTAATATTGACAAACAGCAATGTCTGATAAAGTCATAAATATTAACCAAAGTGCGGCCCGCGTCAACTTCGGTAACTACTATTTGGCCCTTGGCTGCTAAAAGGTTGCCGACCGCTGCCTTATATATTCAAGGTGAGTTTTATCATGTTAATCAACCATTATCCAGCTGCATAGGTGAATAACCTTTTTTGTATTATTTTTTAACTGTCTAGTTCAGTAAGTTAAGTTATATAAAAATAAGGTTCCGGTTGCCGATATAATATTTATTCATTTGAACCGGCGCAAGGAAGATGGGAAATATTTTAAGCCAGCACGTGCCTAGGTAAGTACGTAACACGTACGCGTACCTACGTAACACGTACGTAATACCTGCCTTATTATATGAATAAAATTTGCCAGGGTACCTACTATGAACTTTTAAAATCAATATTTCCTGTACAGTCACCTGCAATAATATGTTACTCTTCGAAGGCCGCAAAAATATGTGACACGCTCTTATGGCTCTAAAAATAAGATCGTGTCAGATATTTTTGCGGCCTTCGTTGTGTAATATATTATTGCAGGTGACTGTACCTACCTCTGTCACTTAAATAGGGCATTAGAGAAAGATAAACAAATGATTAAGAATTTCTATGTTCGAAGTAGCCTACCAGTCTTAAACTACTTTACCTACCTAGTACCTACTTAGTATGTAAACTGTTAAGTAGATTTTAAGATTGACCTCGAATGTACCTAAATGTTTGTGGTGTTAAATAAAATATATATCTCTCTCTCTCTGTCTCACTTTTGGTACATATTCATGAATTCACGATTCAAAGTTGAAAACATAAAGTTTCTAGTGTCTACGCCAGTCGGGATTATCTTAATAGGTACCAAGACTAGGAAGAAAATAATTTATTTACATACAATATATATGTATACACTGGTACTACTAAATGAAATTAATAACTAGCTTAAATCTAAAATAGGCCCTTGAGGCATTGTACCAATGATGCTGGCGGCATTTCCTCGCTGTATCGCAATGCTGATACGTTGTGCGAGGTAGCCGCCAGCTCTTCGGTCACCAGTTACGTCACCAGGTACCAAGTAGATCACGGCTAGTTACTGGGATATTAACAAGCAAGCACTAACGTACTCGTAACTACTAATATTCTAAAACCACGATATTTGCTAGGATTAGATACCATACCACGCTGTATCAGAGGGATTTAGTTAATAACTAATCAATTAACTATGAGTGGGGATTAAGCTGAGAGCAGCACCGGTTAATTAAGTCAGCGATGCGTGCGGAATTATCTTGTACCAATACGGATATGATGGTCGTTCTTATCTACGTGACAGCATGATAAAACGATGTCAGTCACTTTCTATCCCGCGGTGTTAAAAAGTGATAGTTATTTTATCACGTGGTAAAACCATACATACTACCTACGTCAGCTGTTGGCGATATTATTGATAAAAATATAGTATTATAATAATTCAGCCTATATACGTCTCTCAGGCCTCCTCTCATTCGCGAGAGGGCTTGGGCTATAGTCCCCACGCTAGCCCATTATAGTATTATTACCTGTAATTTAAATTGTGTTTTGTAAAAAAAAATATTTGTCAATAAAGGCCATATTAATTACATTATGGCATCAAAATGATGTCAGTCGCGCGTGCTTTTCACTTGTACTTGGCCAATTGGCGCGAGCGAAACGCACGGGCGACTGACGTCAGTTATATATCATTATGACATCAAAGTGTACATTTTAAATTGTCCTCCTAGTTGCACAGTATTTCAAATGCAATTTCCAAGAGCCCAGAACCCCCCATTGTGCTCGTCTGTGGCTTCAGCGTGCAGCGTGTCTTGTCCGACGGAGTTCCGCAGTTTATACAAGTTAATTTGGCCAAGTTGGAGGTATCACGTAGAAAACTGTTCGTTTAGCAGTTCTAGTTACATTGGGTAGTCCATAATACAACAGTAGGTTTGCGGTAAAAATATATTTGACTCTGAAAAGCTGTCTTTATTTTTTGAAATCTGTGAGCAGATTTGATTTGATCCTCTTGAGTGTAAAGTAATTATTTTCATTTAATGTTTGAGTTATTACCTCATGTTAGCTGAGAGGATGGACTTTCAGGCAAGTGGCTAAGTGAAGTTCACTTAGTGAACACGTGTGGTAAGTGACTAAGGCCCAATTGCTCCATCCCACTAACCCGGGGATAAGCGGTTAAATCTTTAACCCAGTGTCAAATTGTACTGGTAACCATGGTAACTCCAGTTTTAACCGGTTAACCCGGATTAGTGGAAGGGTGCAAGTGTTTTAGTTGAGACACCCAATAAGTAATTATAAACAGGTTAACACTTCATATAAAAATGTGTGAATGTGTCAATCATATTCCATACGTTAGGTTAGGTAGGTACGTGGTATTTTCGAATACTTTTGTCTGGAACAGTTTTGGTCTGGCTACACTAAAGCACTGCACTAAAGAGCTAACATTTTCAAGAATCTCACTCCGTTTTCAAATGCAATTTTCAACCGTCATCAACTCTGAAATCCGTTGAAAGTTTAGCTTGTGGCTTCACCGTGTCTGTCTAAAGATTTCGTGTTACCGCAGTTTAAACAAGATAATTTGGTCGCGTTGGAGGTATCAGTATCACGTTGAAAACTGTTAATTATAGTTATCAGCCACAGAATATGTAGGATGTAATAGCGGTCAGAAGGTAATAAACTGTTTTTATTACACTCTGAATTTGTAAATTAAGTATAACTTATGAAGATGCTTCAAAAAGTTCTGACCATGAAGCCTCTCAAACGTCATCTGCGGCTCCGTAGTCAAAAACAGCAGCGGTAGCCTTCCACGCACGTAGAATGAAGAATGATTGTGGCATATGCCACACGATATAGGTACCTAATAACGCCTTCTGGATAAATATTACCACTACGCCTGCATTGTTCTTTCAGATACTTATTTGCTGTTTGGTACCTAGGTACGTACTCATTACCAAAGTTAAATAAAGTCTCCCTTGAGTTGTAACTGTTCCTGAATTGAAGGAAACCTACTGCTCCTATACTAGTTCTAGCGAAGCCAAACTAGCGCAAACTCAGTTTGGCTATTCCATGTCCATTCATTCACTACCTAAATGACGTATTTTCATTGCAATAAAACGTGACTTAGTCCCTTTTGTGTACAACTCACCCGAATACTTCCTTCCTTATGAAAAGTTTGTCTCAGGCAAATAACTTTGATCAAAAAGAAATACCTAATTCATGGCATAGCATTTGCAGCGCAGTATTTCGCAATTTATCTGAATCATATAAATACATTTATCTAAATGAACATTGAACAGAAAATGTCTAAATAAATAAATATTGCGCCATTTCCCTTTTTCTGTACTCTGAAATAAATAGGTAAAATTAGTGCCTCCGCTGTCTTCCGCGGTTCCACGCAGCGGGTAAAAATCCGTCAAAATTCTGTCGCACGCGTCTACGCCGTTGTCCATTCTATTTTTACACGACTGCCCAAACAAAAAGAGTGTATTGTTTTCAGCGTTCATGTTTGTATGTATGTGAGTTTCTTTATTCCACCTTAACTTCTGAATGCCTTAACCGATTTAGACGTATGATACATCATTAGAATCCTTACGTCATCCCGGGTAACATAGGCTATGTGACGTCATTATAAAAACAATATGGCGGACTTAATACGCCATATTACGCAACCTTTAGAAAAAAATATCGTGCAAACCTATCGAGTAGGGTATCAAAATGAAGGGCTTTGAAAGCCGATTGATAATATATATGCAACATGTGGGTTTAAGTCTCATTTTGAGAAAGTAAGAATTGACAAAATATGTTAAGAGAAGCTAATCTCATAAAACCAAATATTATTATTGAATGGGATACTTATTAAAATAAAAGGAAAGGGTTTGATCGCTGATCATAAAAAAATATAATTATATTATATTAGGTAGGTACATACTACTCATAGTTTTTAAAACATGTTCGTAATTGCGCTTATGGAATCGAAAAGTTTAAAATATAACTTCTATTTATTAATCGATACGATACAGAGTCCGTCTAAGCTAACTCTGCACCGACTTTGGCAGAACAAATCGTGAAAGTATCATTATAGCCGTATGGTTTGATTTAATTTTAACATTTATGATGATGATGACATTTTTTTTAAGGCCGAAGGGTGAGCTCCACGTAGGGCCTACGGCTCAGAGCGTAAGATAGATGTGCGCTTCCTGCAACTTGTCCAAGTATATGCACTCGGTCCAAAGCCAGGCGCCAAAGACGCCCCCACACTAAAAGGGTCAGGCGTAGCCCGACGTACGTGACACGCTATACGCTTACCAAAGCCGGGCGCCTTTGGCGCCCTCATACTCAAAGCATCGGCCGTAGCCCGACATACGTGGCGCGTTGTACGCGTTCCAAAGCCGGGCGCCTTCGGCGCTCACATACTAAAAGAGTCGGGCGTAGCCCGACGTACATACGTGGCGCACTGCGCGCGGTCCAAGGCCAGGCGACTTCTACTTTCTCATACTAAAAGTGTCAGGCGTAGCCCGACGTACGTGACACGCTATACGCTTACCAAAGCCGGGCGCCTTTGGCGCCCTCATACTCAAAGCATCGGCCGTAGCCCGACATACGTGGCGCGTTGTACGCGTTCCAAAGCCGGGCGCCTTCGGCGCCCTCATACTAAAAGAGTCGGGCGTAGCCCGACGTACATACGTGGCGCACTGCGCGCGGTCCAAGGCCAGGCGACTTCTACTTTCTCATACTAAAAGTATCGGGCGTAGTCCGACGTACGTGACACGCTGTACGCATACCAAAGCCGGGCACCTTCGGCGCCCTCACACTTAAAGGTTTTGGCGTAGCCCGATGTACGTAGCGCGCTGCACGCAGTCCAAAGCCAGGCACCTTCAAATCTCTCATATTAAAAGTATTGGGTGTAGCGTGACACGCTGTATGATTACCAAAGCCGGCCTCATACTCAAAGCGTCGGGCGTAGCCCGACGTACGTGGCGCGCTGTACGCGTTCCAAAGCCGGGCGCCTTCGGCGCCCTCATACTAAAAGAGTCGGGCGTAGCCCGACGTACTTGGCGCGCTGCGCGCGGTCCAAAGCCAGGCGACTTCTACTTTCTCATACTAAAAGTGTCGGGCGCCGAAGGCGCCCTCTTACTCAAAGCGTCGGGCGTGTACGAGGCGCGTTATACGCGTTCTAAAGCCGGGCGCCTTCGGCGCCCTAATGGTAAAAGAGTCGGATGGAGCCCGACGTACGTGGCGCGCTGCACTCGGTCCAAAGCCAGGCGCCTTCGACTCTCTCATACTAAGTGTCGGGCGTAGGCCCACATACGTGACACGCTGTACCCTTACCAAGACGCCTTCAGTGCCCTCTTGCTCAAAGCGTCGGGCGTAGTCCGACGTACGTGACACGCTGTACGCATACCAAAGCCGGGCGCCTTCGGCGCCCTCACACTTAAAGGTTCTGGCGTAGCCCGATGTACGGTAGCGCGCTGCAAGCGGTCCAAAGCCAGGCGCCTTCGACTCTCTCATATTAAAAGTATCGGGCGTAGCGTGATACGCTGTATGATTACCAAAGCCGGCCTCATACTCAAAGCGTCGGGCGTAGCCCGACGTACGTGGCGCGCTGCACGCGGTCCAAAGCCAGTCCCCTCAACATTCTCATACTAAAAGTGTCGGGCGTAGCCCGACGTACGTGACACGCTGTACGCTTACCAAAGCCGGGCGCCTTCGGCGCCCTCATACTCAAAGCGTCGGGCGTGTACGAGGCGCGTTGTACGCGTTCTAAAGCCGGGCGCCTTCGGCGCCCTAATGGTAAAAGAGTGGGATGTAGCCCGACGTACGTGGCGCGCTGCACTCGGTCCAAAGCCAGGCGCCTTTGACTCTCTCATACTAAGTGTCGGGCGTAGGCCCACATACGTGACACGCTGTACCCTTACCAATACGCCTTCAGTGCCCTCTTGCTCAAAGCGTCGGGCGTAGCCCGACGTTCGTGGCGCACTGTACGCGTTCCAAAGTAGTCGGGCGTAGCCCGATATATGCGGCGCTCTGCGTGCCTTTCTGTACTGAGGACGCCCTCGCAAAAGTAATATAAAGTGACTTCAAATGATTATTAACGAAATCATGACCCCAAAATTAATTAAATAAATAAAAAAATAAAAAACACGACTGCGAAAAAGCTAACTGAAAAGATAAAAATATTTTTTAGTTGTGTTAGTTACTCAACTTAATGAATGTAAAAATTCTAAAAAGTATAAAATAAAATAAATTAATTAAAAATTAAAAAACACGACTGCGAAAAAGCGAACTGAAAAGACAAAAAAGGTTATAAACAACAAACGCAAAAGTTTTATGCTCATTTAGGATCGTGACTGTACCTGTGTATTTTATTTCAATTGCAGTCGGGGACCTTGATGTATTGACATTTTCCCATTTAAAAGGTCCCCGACTGCAATGGAAATAAAATACACAGGTACAGTCACGATCCTAAATGAGCATAAAACTTTTGCGTTTGTTGTTTATAACCTTCACTAAACACTCATATTCTAATAATTTTTTACATTCATTAAGTTGAGTAACTAACACAACTAAAAATTATTTTTGTCTTTTCAGTTCGCTTTTTCGCAGTCGTGTTTTTTAATTTTTAATTAATTTATTTTATTCAATAGGCGTTCAACCGCTCCGTGCACCAGCGGAAATAGCGCAATACAGAGCCTGCACTTATGTCTAAATAGATTAATGCGTCTCGCAAAATGTCCACCTATTTAGTACGAAATGGCCGGAAATTTAAGTTAAAAAGCAGGAGCTACTCAGCAAAATCACTTCGGGTTTTATAGATGGTCAAGCAAATCTTGTCAGTAGAAAAAGGCGCGAAATTAAAATTTTCTATGAGACGATATCCCTTCGCGCCTACATTTTTCAAATTTGCCGCCTTTTTCCACTGACTAGATCTGCTTGACCCAGTATATATAGACTAATTTTATATTATTCAACTAAAGAGAGAAAAAAAAAACAAAAATAGGAACAAATTGGATTAACATAGTTCTCCTCTATGTTTTTTCATCAAATTCACACCGGTAAATCTATTATGGGCGAGATGAAACGTTCGTGAGTTTCTTTTGTTATTTTAATTACTTTTCCAACGATTTTTTAAGGGCGTTGTCCACGACTTACTTTCGCCTTGTAAGATTTCTCAGAATACTACAACAGAAGAAAAATTACAATAATAATTGTAACTGCAAATTGTAATAATACTGTAAAATGCCTTAATTTACTTACCTAATAGTTACTAATTTACGTGTTTGAACCCCATTTTACCAACTATCCGATTTCCTGGCTCCAATTTCACCACGGTGACAGGTGTGACAATTGTAAAACATCACTGTTGCTGACGTCACAGGCATCCATGGGCTACGGTTACCGCTTGCCATCGGGCGGGCCGTATTCCTGTTTGCCACCATCATTGTTTTATTAAAAAAACTTTATTATATCGGAAAAAAACAGATATTTCTCTTGCTAAGTATATGACAATTGTCACAAGAAACACTACAATTGTCACGAAATTCCGACATATAACTCATTACCTGTCAAGAATTACCTACAATTCTTCTAAATCTTGACAATTGTCAGAAACTTCGCAAAAGAAATATCTGTTTTTTTCCGATATCATAAAGTTTTTTTAAATAATACAATGATGGTGGCAAACAGGAATACGGTCCGCCCGATGGTAAGCGGTAACCGTAGCCCATGGATGCCTGTGACGTCAGCAACAGTGATTTTACAATTCGTCGCACCTGTCACGTTGGTGAAACAGGGGCCTGATCGTTCCCTATTTAAAGAACCCATCTCTAGAAATCGTCTATTGTTTTTTTTTATATCTCTACACTCTAACAATTTTTAATTAGTAAATTATTCGGAAACTAAGAACATGTTGTTAATACCTAGTTTGTTTTTGTTGATCGGGCCCAAGCTCATGAAGTTTCGTAATTAGTAACACAAATATTTGATTTAATTTACCCTCGCCTGATTTCAGGGATGTACCTACTACAGCGGTGGTGGCCGAGTGGATATGAATAGCGGTAGTGGCCGAGTGGATATGACGTCCGACTTTCAATCCGGAGGTCGCGGGTTCAAATCCTGGCTCGTACCAATGAGTTTTTCGGAACTTATGTACGAAATAACATTTGATATTTACCACTAGCTTTTCGGTGAAGGCAAACATCGTGAGGAAACCTGCATACATCTGCGAAGAAATTCAAAGGTGTATGTGAAGTCCCCAATCCGCATTGGGCTAGCGTGGGGACTATAGCCCAAGCCCTCTCGCGCTTGAGAGGAGGCCTGTGCCCAGCAGTGGGACGTATATAGGCTGAAATGATGATGATGATGATGACCTACTACAACCTGTGTCTTTTGATAATTCAATAACATACATATTAATATATAGTTGGAAGTACTATCTATTTATATAATATATCATCGAAGTAAATTGTAAAACTTGTAGTTAATTCCTAGCGAATTCCATTTTATATGTATTTCAACTCACACTTCCTGATTTAAATGCCTATGAAATAATTAACTATTTAATGGCAATATTTTTAAGAACCTTTCGCTTTATTTTCTTTTATCAGAGAAAATATATGAAAAGGAACAGTATGATTCGGTGCATAAATATGGGACAACCCCTTTATACGTAGGTAAATATTTTTACATGTTAGGTAATGTTTAGCTAACGTACCTTTATTTTACGACTTTTGGCCCGCCATCCAAATGCATTTTTCTTCTCTAGGGACCGTGCCTTTTGGCAATCGGTTCCGACACTGGCTCTTATGTATGTAGGTACATATCTGTATGAAAATTTTTATGATATCATTCGAGCAGTAGCAAAAACAAGTTTATATTTCCAATAATGTGCCATTGCTTAATATGTTTCTCGATGGTATATTTATACTGTTTCTTATTCCATTGTTTTTGCAGTGTTTTTTTTTTTTTTTGCAAACCCTCCATACCGTTAAGCTAATTTCCAAGATTAGGTACTTTATAGTGTTTGAGTTCTATTACATAAGAAGATGTTTTGGTTTAAGAATACTGCTTATAGAATATGATAGAATGGCTTTATTCAACATATTATGAGTATAACTTCTGATATCTATGTTATCTGAAGGAAGTTAACACACCACCTCGGAGTGAATAGCAAAATTGTCAGGACAACGGTGACACAGGCACGACATAGAGCCATTTACCCACGACTATTAACTGAATTAACGCTGTGGTAATATATGCCCTAATACATTAATGTCACTATTATAGAATTCGAGTCATTCCCCATGCATTATCTGCACGGTTATCATATTTTACCGTGACACAGTGACTTGTTGCTTTGTCAGTACCTTGTCGGTGTCGCTACTCGCACAAAAAGAGGCAACCGCCATCAAATGTCACTCTAAACTGACAGCGGTTCGATTAAAAAATTCATGACATTTCCGTTTATTTTAGCAAATTTAGAAAAATACGAGCAGTAAGCTAAAACTTGGAGTAAAACGCGAACACGACTCCAACTTCCGAGCGGGTAGTAAAATGTTAGTAACACTATATATTCATTAGGCCCGCCTCTGTTTAGGAGCAAAAGAGCTTATACGCTGCGAAAACTCCGTAAAAATATAACATTTTGATGACGCGAGGGTGGCGTAAGTTTGCGAGGGACGTAACTTGTCTTTTTGGAATGACAGAGGGTTGGTTTAGACGACAAATGCAACCCTGGGTCAGTTTATGAGGGCCTGGGCTGGGTCACTGTTATTTTCGCGGGCGCTAGATGGCTCCTCCTATAAATGTCAGGAAAAATAGGAAGTTATTAGTTGTTACAACTTAAGTTAGCTATTTTGTAAATATATCATTATGCCATGTTTAAGTACAGTCAACATCAAAAGTAGCGTAATAGGCTATTGTGTCAAAAGTATTTAGAGTCAAACCGAGCTAACTCTGAATGGCATTCGCAATGACAAAGTATGGCAACGCCATCATTAATGTCAAATTTCAATGAAAATACTTTTCTCTAACTATTTTTGCCACATTAACGGGAGATCAACAAGATACCTACGTCAAACGTCGCTTGTCAAATACCCTCAATATCAAAGACATTTCCAAGAAAAAGATATTGTTTCTATTTTTAAACTTCGAAAGAAAACCTTCCGTAATAATTACGTCGTACAAAATTGGCGTTGAATAAAAACAGCTCCGAACTCGTGTTTTACCGGGCGTCGCTTAATTGTAACATTGTGACTAGCAATGCTAAATATTTAAATAATATTAATTAAAATAGTACCATTTTATTAAAACAAAAAGTCTATGTTACGAATCGTTCAAAAATCTCATTTTGATCCTGACTTCGTTAGGTTAAGTTATTAATATTCGCAATTAAAAACGCCTTTCATAAATATTCTAAATAATTTAATTTTATGTAATAGAATAATTCATAATTAATATAATTCGAAATTGTCTATTTTATTTTAAAATATGCAATTAAATGTATAAATTAAATCATGTCAATGTCTCTATGTGTCAAATTTAACAATGGCAATTTTTTATTCAAAGCTTTGACAGTTATAGAGCTTTCAAAAACTTACTTTGTCATCTTGAATCCCAACGACAATCCACTTTGCCACTTTTTGTATTTCTCGTATTTTTGGAAGTAAACCAGCGTTAAACTACAGTCCACTTATTATTTCACCACCTTAACAACACCTGAGACCAGCGAAGATTTTACATGGTCCTTACGAAGCCTCTGAATTACGTGAAGGCAAGATTGTGGCATCGAGTCGAGCTCCACCTATTCAACGGACCTTCTCCAGTGAAGTCGTGGGTCATCCAGGTTGGCGCAGGGCACATCCAGCTACGTGCAAGTCCAGAGCTGGTATTCATCGCGTCCCATCAGTCAGGACAAAGCAGCGACGGACACACGGAGCATCCCATTTCAGAGGGAATCCAGCCGTAACCAGGAGTCAGTTACGGGATCCAGCCCATCCAGCACCAACTAGACCAGTCCAGGAGCAAACACGGGGATCAGAATCAAGCAACATTCCGATTGATTGAGACAGCAGTTCTCTTCAAGTCAAGAAGCAGTCAGCACAGAAGGAGGAAGCACGAAAAAGTGAGATTGTTCCAATTCCATTCCATTCACTTTTCCTTTGTTCTTTTGTAGCTGCACCACCCATACTTTTCTTATCCATATTCACTACTTTTCCATTTAGTGCAGAAAGTACATTCATTGTTTTCATTGCCATAATTTGATTCAGTAGCAAGTAGATATTCAATAGTATTCATTAACAGTATTCATAATTGTAGGCAGATATAACCTCATAACACAGTTTATAGCAATACATAAGACTTAATTTCACAATTTCACTTCAAACTTGATACCTAACTGTACATTAATCAAAATAGTACTTAATTAATTAAACATTTCACTAGCTTAATTTCAATTTAAAACTAAAATAACCGCACGTGAACACGGTAGTCAATCGACTTTTATAGCGAACTGCATTGCGCCGGGAGGAAGTAAACAAGGTAATTAAGTGATTACATAACTTTGTTGCACCTCTGATCTATATTGCATTTACATTAAGCGCCTGATAATTTCGCAGGGCAAATTTTGGTAAAAGACAATTCGTCTTATTCCTAGCTTATTTTGAGTAGGTTTATTACTTTATTTCACATTTCACAATGTCTTATGAACAAGATTTAAGGAAACTAAATTACAAGCGCGGGGTTATTAAAGTCAAACTTACTACATTTCAAAAGTTCGTTTCGAATCTAGCAGCCGAACCGCAATTAAGTGATTTGCAGCTTGCCGAGTTACAATTAAGATTCGACAATACAGTGCCTATATACGATGAATTCGATGCATTACAGACGGATATCGAGATGTTGTCTGCGTCTACAAGCGAAGGGGATATCGGAGAGGAGTGGTCTCTCTTCGAAGATACCTACTTCGCGAGCATGTCGTCTGCGCAAGTGCTGATCCAAAAGCATTCGCGGCGTAGTTCTGTCGTCAATGAGTCGGAGGTAAGCGCTGCTAATACCGTTGTCAAGGCGCACAATTCAGATTCAATCAATTTACCAAAAATAATTTCACACGAAATACCGTCAGATTCAAAATATTCCAAGATTGACTTCCCGAGTTCGTGGGAGTCTGATGCAATTCATTCAGAACGAAACGTTTGTGAAGAGCAGTCTTTAAAGACTCATTCTGGTGATCAATTCAAAGTATTCATTCAGCTGAAGGAGTCGCCTGCAGTCCCGGGGCACTCATGTCAGCATGCTTCAGCCACGTCTCTTTCAGTGGAGCGTCGCTCAGAAGCCGAACAAAAAGGCTATATTACATACAAAGAGCGCGAGCGTTCTAATAATTTATTACTGATGCGTAGGGCTCATGGAGACTCTTTTTCTACACGTTCTCCTCCGTTTCACAGTGATAGCGAACTCATTTGTGTGGGGGGAAGACTGAGCAACTCCAGCTACGACCTCAGACATCCAGTGTTGCTCAGTTCAACATTCAGGTTTCATCACGGCACATTCAAAAAATGTACTGATTCACAATATCCATTTCTTGAGGCTGGTGGCGATTATGCTGGTCCAGTCTTGATATTCAACCAAACAGGTAACCTTTGTACATGTGTGTGCCTTGCAAAGGGAGCAGTGCCCCTCGAACTATATCCAGATTCGAATAGACACGCGTTCGGTGCAGCGTTCATTGCGCGCCAGGGTAAAAAGCAGACAATATTATCTAATAATGCATCGACGTCATCGGAGGTAACCGAAGGCATCCAGTCTTCTTTCACACCGGTTTCACAGCGCATAACATACGAAGGGATGTCTGCACTACTGATTCAAATTAGGGCAATTTATATCTCAAGGCCGCTGATTTCAATGTCAGACGACACAAATAACTTCAGTCCCTTAATTCCTTCCCACTTCCTTATAGGGCGATCCACAAATTTCATGCCACACCCACAGACTACTGCCTCCAGGACTTCGTCAATTCAACGTTCGTGGCACTCATCAACAGGAGAACTCCAGGAAGGCGTTCTGATTGGCGTGAAGGACAAAACTGCCTCCTCTTCTCTTCTGGCAACTCGGTCGAGTCGTCCGAAGCATTCGTGGCAGCGACGGCGTCGCAAGCGGAACAAGAATATACAGACAAAGAGAAGGGTCATCCGACGAGCCTACAACAACATCTGCCCTCTCCCTGTCGACAAATGATTGAAGCTCTCATACTTCAACGCCGGGAGCATGTTACGAATCGTTCAAAAATCTCATTTTGATCCTGACTTCGTTAGGTTAAGTTATTAATATTCGCAATTAAAAACGCCTTTCATAAATATTCTAAATAATTTAATTTTATGTAATAGAATAATTCATAATTAATATAATTCGAAATTGTCTATTTTATTTTAAAATATGCAATTAAATGTATAAATTAAATCATGTCAATGTCTCTATGTGTCAAATTTAACACTGGCAATTTTTTATTCAAAGCTTTGACAGTTATAGAGCTTTCAAAAACTTACTTTGTCATCTTGAATCCCAACGACAATCCACTTTGCCACTTTTTGTATTTCTCGTATTTTTGGAAGTAAACCAGCGTTAAACTACAGTCCACTTATTATTTCACCACCTTAACAACACCTGAGACCAGCGAAGATTTTACAGTCTACCATTTCAAATTAGATATAAATTCATTTTATTGCTTTGTTCAAATTTTCTCAGCGATGACGAAATTTTCTAAATGAATTGCGCCAATATTTAATTTGTTTTACATTATATAGCGTTTATAGAATCCACAGGATTTTTATTACTACTATAAATTTTATTTTCTGGGTCTCTAGGTCTCTTGAAAGTGTACTGGTTACATTCAAGATTTTAAGATACTAACATGCCGCATTGCGGCCTGCTGCGAGGCGTCCGACACTTGACGACTATCCGTCATAGAAAACGAAGTCTGGGACGACTCGGCCCGGAACCGGTCGGTTCTAGTGGAAGTCATACTTAAATGTCACTGTGTTTGTCAAAATCCTAAATAATTTGAGTTGCAGTGGCGATTACAGTTACTCAAGATTTGCAATCGCACGCCAATAATACTTATATGGTAGTGATCGCCACTATATTTATTAAACACATTATCAATTCCCGCTATATATAACACCACAATCTCAGTAGATCTGGAATGCAACATTTAAAAATACGAGCTAACGACTGCAAGTGTCAGTTACAAAGGCCTTTTACATGTCTTTTGCCGTCATAAGTTCATCAGTTATGCGTAAAAGGCTCTCTCTTTTGTGATTTCCTTTTGTTTCAATCGAGATATGAGGTTCACAACTGCACAAAAGATATTTCAAGGAAATAGTTATAAAAGGCCACATTTCCGTTGAAGAAATTTTGTTGTGACTGTTTATAAAAGTACCTACTAATATTTGATTTCTCACGATATACGTTAAGTTTAATACAAGTTAGTTTCACGTTTAACAACTATTGTCTACCGTAAATATGTTAAATTCCAAAACGGTAAATTTAACTTAAGCCATTTAGGTACTTTAGCATTAGATCCAGCTGCCTTCGTAAAAACTGAAGGGGTAAAACGTATATTTTTGAATTTATTTAATTAACATGGAAATGCCAACATGCGGTAATCATGTGTGAGTGATTGGTCAAACGAACTTCACGCGTTACTGCCAGTGGCATTATATTATGTACTCATATTACATTGATTTATTGGTAACTTTACAGAGTATTACAGGTACATACTATCCTATATAAATATCCTAGAACCCGATTCAGATTACTTGTTATGATTTTGATCTGGTTTTGATACGACCTTGACGTTCTTCTTGATCAGCGCATCTCACACACGACTTTCACTTCATTCCACATGCATCAATCAGCGCGTGCGATCTTCAACGTCGTATCAAAATAAGATGAGAACCGTAACTTTCAAAATCGTTTAGGTACACGACAATATGGCTTTCCCGCATAGACGCCGTGTGATTTTGAAAGTTGCCATACAAATTTCGCTGTCAATACGGTATTCGGTAAAATTCCGTATTACAGTACCTATACCTACGGGAAAAATTGTGAACCTAGCCTTAAAGGTTAAATTATGTAGGGAACTTTTGCAGGAAAGTTTTCATTTGTATAAATCAAGAGGACAGTAGTCTGATAAAGATGAAGGAATGTGGGTATTTAAGCCCACTGCCCTATTCGAACTTTAATAATAAAATTCTTTATTTCAGGCCAATTTGCCCATAAATTGTTAGTTATAAACAGACTTACATTACTAGTGTTAGTAGATCTTAACCTAGGTCTCACAGATTTTAGACTCATTTCTCATTTGGGGTCCTGGTACACAGGACGATGAGCAGACGCCCAGTGTCTAAGAAACGGACAGTCCCATCTCTCCGCTATATCGACACGACGATACGATTAAGATACGTCAATTAATATATCTAGAAACGATATGGATTAGATGTGTCAGTGTCAAAAGTGACGTTTTTGTTTGAAGAAATGTCACATTTAACACTAACATATGTAATGCATATCGTTTTTAGAGTTATTAACTGACGTATCGTAAAGTTCGAATTGGGCCGCAAATGTTTTTGGAACAAATCGAATAAACGGCGTGACCCTCGCGTTGCGGTTGATTCATTTCTGATGGTATCTAACTAAAGGGTCGCCAGAAAGGAATAGAGAGGAATTTATCTAAGTAACAGCTGATTTAAGCGGTTGGACTTTATCTCGTTGTTCACATGGTATTAAGGAGAAAAAGATTCAGACGAATCCCATACGTAAATTAAACTTGATTTTTCTTTTACTATATCTCACAAAACTAAAAAAATTTTAATCTGCAAATGAATTGTCCCATTAATAGTTTTTATCTTTGTTTTATAGTCATCATATTTATATTTAGTCATTGGTCTTTCATGAGTATACTAAATTCAGCCATCGAATTGGCGTCAGTACCTAAATTGGTTCCAATATATCGGTTATTATTCGGGAAATTATTATTACTTTTAAAATTTAAATATAGTCGTATGAAACCCAACTAATAAAATTTGAATTTAGCCAACATTTCGAATCATATATATTCATTCAAAAACGTAAGTTGGTATTATCCATGATTTAAACTTTAAAAAACAAAAACTACAGGTGTTTAGTTACGAATACATATTTACATTTATTCAACAGTTACGCCAGATAAACATTAAAGCCTGAAATTAATATTAATAATCAGCACTGTATTTTCTATTGTAATAATAAATACTCCGAGGTTTATACTAATAATATTTACCCAGCGTGAGATCTTGCTTTGGTCTTTTATTACAGAAATGACGTAGTTATCTTAAAAACAAATTATAATTAATTAATAAATAAACTCAAATTAGTTGTAAGTAATAACATTTTATTGCCTATTTAAATAGTTTGTCTTATTTATCTTATTATCTTTAGTCCCTGTTATGAATTCTATCCGTGCCATTCGTCTTAGATAGTACACAGGTGCTCCTTTACTTATAAAATACTAGAGCTCGCAAGTCCCTCCACTTTTCAATTGACACAAAAGTCCGAGTCATCCAAAACTTTAAATACAACTTTAGGGTGAAATATACGTACTAATGTGGACCTAATGATTATCCATTTAAACCTTCTTTAAGGGCAAAAATGGGCCAACGACAGTACAAGGGCCAATCATATCTACTCCAGTACGAATGCAGGGCCAATCATAGGTACTCCAGTACGAATGCAGGGCCAATCATATCTACTCCAGTACGAATGCAGGGCCAATCATATCTACTCCAGTACGAATGCAGGGCCAATCATATCTACTCCAGTACGAATGCAGGGCCAATCATATCTACTCCAGTACGAATGCAGGGCCAATCATATCTACTCCAGCACGAATGCACCTATCGACACTGAAGTGCTTTATTGGCAGTTCGATCCGTTGCTCGTATAGCGTTATGAAATGTGGTACAATGTACACTTGTACAGTGCAATATTGCGCTGAGTTTCAATGTGAATATTCCGTGCTATATTGCTCAGCTTTTTGAATACTTTAGAGCTGGATACCTACTTTGGAAACTCTAGACCTTTATACTGTGAAATAATGCCACCATCTCAACATTATTCTGCTCAAAATATCATGTATCCAATTGCTCACATAATATGGTTTAAACTCATTTGTTTAGTTAGGTATCCTTTAAATTTAGAAAACAATTTGTAAATTTCATAATATTTGCTACTTGAAAACCTGGCTTTACGGTATGTGTTATTTTATGCCGGGGACACACTAACGGGAAAGGCCGTTGATTATCGCGATAATCAACGGCCTTTCCCGCCGGGACGAGCGACGAAAAGTACAACATATTCGACAACATCCTCTGTGTAGCATTAGGCTGCGGTTGCACAGCACCTACTATATACACGTTGCCTACAGGTTGCATATAGGACCGACAAAACCCTACACGTTGCCACAAACACGCCTTTGTTTCGTAACTAAGCTCTTTACTCCTTAGGACGAAGACATACTGAAGGCATTCCGAAAACAATGTCACCCTTTACAGACTTCATTATACACACACGTTTGTATAAGGGCTGATTTAGACGGCGCGCGAACTCGCTTGCGATTTTGATTTTAGTTACATTGCGGACTGTGGATTACGTCCAATTCAACCGACCAATCCAAACCCGCAATGGTATGAAACTCGCATGCGAGTTCTCGCATCGTCTAAATCAGCCCTTAATGGTATCGTGGCCCAATTCGAACTTTAAGATATCGAATTCGAATCGGGCGTTATGTCGATGAGGTTTGTTTTGAGAATCAAATGTCTAGAGTCAGTCCATGAAAAGTCTGCAGCGGATTTGATAGCCCACGCAGTGCACGTGTTATTTTAAACGTCAAACTTCTATGAAATTATGACGTATAAATGACACTTGCACTGCGTGGGCTATCAAATCCTCTGCAGACTATTCTTGGTCTAACTCTATCTAGATATGAGACCCATTACATAAAAGCAATACAAAAGTTAAAAATGACCAAAGTCGTACCTACTCTACGCACGAATTGGCCCTTCCTATTATTTTATGTAAAAAGATTATTTTTTATTCATATACCTATTTGAAAAATAATAGTTGTACACATTTTCTTAATTTAACAAATCTGTAAGATGGCCCGCCAACCAGCCAAAACAAAACGAGCTAGTTAGTTCCAAGCTCACATGGGAAACTTGCTGCCCGATTCAAACTTTAAGATACGTCAATTAATAGATCTAGAAACGATATGGATTGGAAGTGTTAGTGTCAAAAGTGACGTTTTTGTTTGAAGAAACGTCATATTTGACACTGACATATCTAATTCATATCGTTTCTAGATCTATTAACTGACGCATCTTAAAGTTCGAATCGGGCCGCTAGAGAAGGCAGAGGACCGCCAAACATGGAAATTGCTCCACCGACAAGAGTCTTACTCTTAAATATATGATGATATATCGCATCTTTGCATGATGTCCCTATCTTGCTTGTTGCTATTTTCATCGCAAAAGTAATCTGAAGTAGGTAGAAACTATTTTAACTTTTCGAAACACCCCATTCCGCTATTTTCATAAGTTCAAATAGTTTCCCTAATAAATATACCTAGACCTACCATAAAAACCGGCCAAGTGCGAGTCGGACTCGCGCACGAAGGGTTCCATGCCATTACGCAAAAAACAGCAAAAAATCACGTTTGTTGTATGGGCACTTAAATATTTATTTTATTATTTTTTTAGTATTTGTTGTTATAGCGGCAATAGAAATACATCATCTGTGAAAATTTCAACTGTCACTGTTCATGAGTCAACTGGCTATCACGGTTCATGAGTTAGAGCCTGGTGACAGACAGACAGACGGACGTAGGAGTCTTAGTAATAGGGTCCTCTTTTTACCCTTCGGGTACGGAACCATCATAGTTTTTTAACCGACTTCCAAATCTCAAAGAAGGAGGTTATCAATTCGGTTGTATGTTTTTTTTTTATTTATTTTTTTATGTTTGTTACTCCATATCTCCGTCATTACTGGACCGATTTTGAAAATTCTTTTTTTGATTGTATGTATATGCATACAGATTGGTCCCGTTTTTGTCAAAATCCAGTTCTGATGATGGGATCCATGAGGAATCGAGGGCAGGGGGGTGTCACTACGCAGTTTAGGTACATTTGGCCGGCGCCCTCCCGGGCAGGGCAGGCGTATGGCAGTGGGCTGCCGCTCGACCGCACGATAGTCGTGTCACGTGACGCTCGTGCAATGAAGATTCACCGTTCGTGCGCGGTTATAAGTTTCAATTTTGTTGCAGGCGACGAGTATAGGTATAATTTTATACCTAAAGCTGACTTTTGTGAAGGAGTGAATTTTCTGTACGGTAGTACTATTAGTTATTCTGTGTCGAGGGCACTCCTCAAATCTGAAAGGCATACATATAGTGATTTTTGGGTTTTTATCAACAAATTAAGCATATACATCAAAAAAAGTGACATTTGATGAAGTGGAACTGCTGATGATGATCAGAACGGAACTCTTCAACGACGCATAGTTCACGTTTGGCGATTTGTCTTCTTCGTTATGTTTGCTAAGCAAGTTAAGTTTTTAAGCCACATTTTTGTCAAGCTCGAGTTCTGATGATGGGATCCATGAGGAATCGAGGGAACTCCTCAAATATTAAAGGCATACGTTTAGATTTTTTGTATTTTCATCATAAAATCAAGCATTTACATTAAAAACTGTCGCATTTGATGAAGCGGAACTGCTGATGATGACCAGAACAGAACTCTTCAACGACGCATAGTACACGTTTGGTGATTTCGAATTTCGATTTTGACTTGGACTGCGACCCGGACTCGGACCTGGACTAGGACCCGGATTCGGACCCGGACCCGGACTCGGTCCCGGACTTGGACTCGGACTCGGAACCGAACTCGGAACCGAACTCGGACCCGGACTCGGACCCGGACACGGACTCGGACACGGACTCGGACCTAGATTCGGACCCCAACTCGGACCCGGACTCGCACCCGGACTCGGACCCGGACTCGGACCCGGACTCGGACCCGGACTCGGACCCGGACTCGGACCCGGACTCGGACACAGACTCGGACCCGGACTCGGAACCGGAACCGGACTTGGACTCGGACCCGGACCTTGAGCCGGAAAACCACTATGATACCTTAACTAAATAAACCACTATGGTTACCTACCATAAAATGTAGGTATAAAGTATGATGATGCCAATCTTAGTCTAGCCCCACCCGCTTAAACCACCGTACACCGCATGCGCCGTTAAATGGGTTAGGTTAGGTTTGAACTGCGATCCTCACAGAACCGAACAAGGGTTAGGTTAGGTTAGAACTGCGAGCCTTACAGAAACGAAATGCTACTTGAAAAGTGGGTTTGATTAGGTTCAAACTGCGATCCTCACAGAACCGAACTGCTATCAGAGGAGTGGATTGGGTTAGGCTAGAACTACGACCCTTACAGAAGCGAAATGCTAGTAGAAAAGTGATAGGTGGTTTTACCTCCTTTTCTACATAGTGCACCATCTACAATAATCTTTCACCGGCCCCCATAGAAGTCGGTCTTTTTTTCTTAAAAATTGTATTAAGTAATGTTATAACTCCAGGTAACTACTACCTAGTAGTTTATTTCTATCATAGTATAGTAGATGATAATATGTGTTATCTTACAGTAAGTAAAAATAAGAATATAGAATATTGACGTTCACATAGTCCACCGTTACTGCCCAAATATTCGTATAGCATATGTTACCTTATTATACCGAGTGTGGCCTGTAACACGAGCAAAAATGTAAACTCCAGGCTTTACTCCTCAAATTAACCAAAATTTACCAAGCAACATTTAAAAATAGCTTGTAATTTGTTTTTACATTTAAGAGATTTAATCAATCAAAATATACTTTATTCATGTAGGCCTAGCAACAAGCTCTTATGAATCGTAATTAATCTTAATCTAATTATCAGAGCAATTTATTGATGTTAATATTATTCCATAATAAAATTGGATTATTATACATATCAAATTTAACACTAAGAATATCACTAAAGGATCGTCAAACATTAAAAAGATTGTATAAAAAAATACTAGTCTAGAATTTCTAGAATAAAATCTAAATGTCAAAAAAAAGCATAAGTAACAAAAGAAGTAGATAGTATTACATCAGAATATCCATTTCCTCATCAATAATCAAATATACCTAATAAATAAATAATCATTTCGAATAACAATTAATCCCACGTTGTATTATCATTCATGTAGTCTTGTGTGGTATAATAAGCTTCAGAAATAAGTTTACGCTTTACATAATTCTTAAATTTATTAATAGATAATTCAGTAATATGGTTTGGAAGTTTATTATAAAATCTTACACAATTACCCATGAATGATTTTTTAATTTTATGGAGCCGAGTGAAGGGCACTGCGAGCTTATGTTTATTTCTAGTATTAATATTATGAATTTCACAATTTTTCCTGATTATTCTAAGACGCAATGTATTGCGAATTTTGTTATGTTTAAAGCGTGACAAGCAACGTCAATTACACTGATGACAGCGGCGTACATTGAAATGAAATGAAATGCGTTTATTTTGCTTAACATTATGTACAGATAAGATTGAAGGTAATAATAATTTGTATGAAGTCTAAAGACGTCATAATTGTTAAAAGTAGCTGAACTATAGACCAACCGCTTAAATGAGTCCTCGCCTGCGCGGTACGGGGGCGACGGGGTGGGACGACTAAGGGTGGCGGGGAAGGTGCGGGCGCCGTACGCCTGCCGCCTCACTCATTTAAACGGTCGGTTTATAATGTTGGTTAGTTTGAGGAGTACAGCCTACACTACAGTTTAAATTTCTGCTCGTGTTACAGGCCACACGCGGTAGAAACACAAAGGAGATGCGGAGCCGTTTATGCGCCAATACCAGGCGTGGCTCACTACGCGATTTCGTCGCTTTGCTATAGGTAACTAAAAGTACATCCGTTCCACGCCAATTTTGGTGGCTAGCCATAAGCCGCACGTGGCGCTGTCGCCACTTAGCGGCCATATCTGTCCTGGGGGCCGATTTTTGAATTTCGATCGTTCGATTTCGTCAGTCGAAAATCGGTGGAAAACGGCGAAATGCTAATTTTTGAAATACGAGCAATAGAAATTGGGAATCTAGTGGTATTGACCACTCATTTTCAATTCTATTAGTAGAATTTTAATGCCTAGTAGTGGAGATATTATTGAACGAAATACACGAAATCGAGCGGTCGAATTTCAAAACTCGGCCCCCTGATCGTAACAGACGCGTTTTGTTAGAGAGTGAGTCTTCTGTACCTAGTACTTATTCTGTGCCAATACAGCGAATTGAGTCGAAATAGAAATGGTTCCGAAAGACAAACATGTCCGGCCCACGATAAAGATTGATTGAGGTCGACGTCGACATATCGCTTACTACAGATATACTTACGTAATCTAGGAGCTTTGTTGGATGGTGAAATACTCGTATTTGTGATTTAATTCTTCGTTATCTAATGCGCGTTTCTTTAATTTTTGTGCCATTTTATATATTGTGACCTTTTTTGCCACTTTTGTGTTATTTCTAGTCAGGATCGCGAGCCCTTTTCATCCTTATAGGAGAAAAAGTGTCCTAAAATTTCCATACATTTTTCATACTTTCCTTTTTGTTACCGCCATACAAAGTATAGGGAAATGGTAACACAATAGGAAAAAAACTCTGAGACATTTTTTTATCCCATTAGGATCGAAAGAGCTCGTGATTCTGAGTAGAAATAACACAAAAGTGGCAAAAAAATTCACAATATTTAAAAATGGAAAAAAATAAAAGAAACGCTCTAATATTCACAACGCAAGCTTCTTATGCTTACTATAAGTTGATTTTTGTAAGATTTTGCAATATTTATTTTATTGGTTCATGCGTCTTGTTTTCATAATGTAAGTAAATATTTTTTATTACACCAATAATTATAAATTTTACATACATGTAAAACTACAAGGAAATTTTAAAGAAAAATAGAACCAGGTAAAAACAGGCGGTATTATCGCTAAAAACGATCTCTTCATTCTTCGGGTAGCAGGAAATGTAGAACTCATACAAAAATCAACAGGTAGTGCAAGGAGCTAAATATGTAGACTATTAAACACAAACATACTACATAAAAATTAATTAATATGTAATAATAATGTAATGGAATGGTGAGATGGCGAAACGACCAGGGGACCAATTTTTTAATTTCGACCGCTCGATTTCGTGTATTTCGTTCAATAATATCTCCAGTACTCGGTATTTAAATTCTACTAATAGAATTGAAAACGAGTGGTGAATACCACTCGATACCCAATTTCTATCGCTCGTATTTCAAAAACTAGCATTTCGCTGATTTTCGAGTGACGAAATCGAGCGCTCGAAATTCAAAAATCGGCCCCCTGGACTCATTCTGTGGCGTCTGGCGGGAGCACAAAGCCGTGACGAGTGGCGAAAGACAGGGGAGGTCTTTGCCCAGCAGTGGGACACAATATAGGATACCTACAAAAAACAAGACGCTTAACAGTAAACAACGCTCAACCTGAAATTTAATATTCTCAGCTCCCCACGAGTCCACCACGAGTTCAACATAGTCCCACGAGACAGATATGACACACAATACTCTTATCATACTCGCAAAATAACCTATGTACATTTTTATTTCTCCTCGATCTCAGGTGTCTGCAGTTTCGTTTCTCAAACTCTCTGTGAAAATCTGACACTAACTTTACAAGGTAATAAACGCCTTATTCTTCGAATGTACATAGGACGTTTATCATCCTGGGTTCTAGAAAAGCGGGGAATATTTAAAATTTCAGTATTCTAAACGGGCGTGGATAACAAAAGGGTCACGTCTCGAATAGTATATGAGACCTAGGTTTAGAATAGAGAACAATATATTTGAGTACGTGCTGTCTCCATTTCTCGGAGGTATCTGCTGAGATTTTTTTCCATTATAAATAATAATAAATCCTGGGGACATCTTACACATATCAACTAAGCCTCAAACTAAGCAAAGCTTGTACTATGGGTGCTAGTCGACGATATACATACTTATACACATAGAAAACACCCATGACTCAGGCACAAATATTAGTGTTCATCACACAAATAAATGCCCTTACTGGGATTCGAACCCAGGACCATCGGCTTCGCAGGCAGGGTCACTACCCACTAGGCCAGACCGGTCGCCATTATAGTTAAACACTTGTTTTTGTTAAGTTTACATTACAAGTGTACTATCTAACATTTCTTTTTGCACGCCATAACAAATATAAAAATATAAACTTAAATTGTTAAAAAGTGATATCTTCTACACAACCTACATTAGTTTCCGTATTTTTGTGAGTTGGCTAAAGTGGCAACTTTTTTTTACGAACGTTACTATTTTCTTTGTTTAATAGATATTACCTATTAAACAAAGAAAATATTAAATAAGTAACCCATGGCAACAAATAACTGATGTATGATTTTTTTAATACTTCAATCCGTCTCATATTCTTTAACAGACAGTAATCTAAATACCTCGTTGTTACCAAAAACAGATTAAATGTTAATTCAAAGGACTTTGTCTGGAATTAAATAAAAATTCCCGGGCTAAAATTGTTAGGAATCTTATACTGCAGTCTTTTAAGTCCATTTAAAAGAAGCTTACCTTATATGTTCAATATACCTCTATAGGCACTTACGTCGTTTCTAAGTCGATGTTAGAATAGTCGAAAAGCAATAAACTTCACTAGAACACGATATCGGAATCCAATTTTGAAATAGTCCCTATTCAATTCAAATGGTTTAGGATTTAAGCACTATAGACGCTTAGTCTATAGGGCTAAACGCAATCTCATTTTCTGGAAATTCTCTTTCTAGAAACTTAAATGAAACAATGAGGAGTCAGCCTTAATGAATAGCGGTACACGGCTTCTTCGTTAACAAATTTACGTGTATTTTAATGCAATTATTAAACATATACTTATTGAACAAATCATTTGCACAAAGTGAGGTATAAATCGAAAACGTCGTAAGTATACCGGCCCCTTAAGAGGCAATGGCAGGATGAGTAAAGTTTAATGATTACTACACTCCATCCGTGTAGATATCATTTAACTTGTCCTTTTTCCCACCCTTAGGCCCACTTGCACCATTCCACTAAACCGGGGTTAACCGGTTAAACCTGGAGTTACCATGGTTACCAGTACAATTTGACACTGGGTTGACGGTTAAACCGCTTAACCCCGGGTTAGTGGGATGGTGCAAGTGGGCCTAAAGTAGAAATAAATCTATACGAATCAAATTTCGGTACCTATATGGGCATCTAGCATCATAATTTCCATAGAACCTTCGATCAGGATAATTTCATAAAATTAGGTCAGTATTGTAACCCTAAATATGAATCATTTTACATATTTGCTACATTAAATAAAGAACACTTGTTGGAAATCTTTATAACGATAAATAAAATGTAAGTAGGTATACTAAGCTACAATTTTGTTTAAGGACACTTAAATCGGAAACGGCATTTTTATATGTAAGTGGTTCAATCAACGTAACAATTACTACTAACTGTACCTTTTTAAGCTGACAATACAAGGGTTACAAGAGAAGAAATGTGTTAAGGAAATATAAATCCTATTTGTAGTGCAATAAAGTTCAATTAGCAATTATTTAAAAGAATACGTATGAATTTTGTATCTCTAGTCTTATTTTTTAAGTATAACCACTATAACATGCTCTTCCAATTTTCTCGAATGCCACCGATATGGTCCGTTTTAATCGAGCTCCGAAGGTCGATGGGGGTCAAGATACGATGGTCAATATAACAATGATCGTGTCACTCGAATTTCAAGGGTCATACAGAAAACAGAGTTGTTTGGCTGAATAACTGGGTAAATGAGTTCTTGCCAAATCAAGAATTCGAGTAGATATCTCTTTATACATAAGGACTGTATCGTTTATTATAAATACCTACAGATAAAACCTGGTCTAACTGTTGACGTGTGTATTATTTTGTATTACTATGTTCTTAAGGTATAATCTGGGGGTATTTTTAAGCCATATTTGATATAAGAAGGTTTTACATTTATTTTATTTTAGGGACTTTATGATGATTTTAATACCGTCTAGCAAATGTAATTTGGACAAGCCTATCGAGCTTAATTTGAGACTATTTCACCGATTCCTTGGTACGATTTAAAGAAACAAAAGGTTAATATGCTGCCAAAATATGCCATCTAAGTGTCCTTTTCATGATTGCTCAATTGAACATCCACAGAATAAATGTGGTGAATTTTTATCTTTACATGAAAACGACTTTTTATGCAACATTTTGGATTCCCGTCAATTTCTGACGCCAGCGAAATGAGGGAAACAGCTAAAAGAATCTACCGATATCCAAAGCCTAACGGACATTCATGGCGTTGAACCATGGCTAGAACAGGTCGATAGAAACGCTCCATGATGGTTATATTGTATACCAAAGTCGGGGTTGTCGTAAGTAACATGCCATATTCTCTAAAAGGCCACCAAACACAGATCCAAAACTTTTTTTCCTACTAAAAGAAATGATTAGACTATGCCCAGATGTTTCGCTTTACGAATCATATGTAATTGCTGTTTACATATTACGATTTTTTTTGTGTAATATCTCGTCTTGTTCGCAAACCGTAAATTTTCTTGTAGGTAGTATTTGTCCAAAATCGTTGTAGTTACTCGGGAGGATTGGGTAAATATTGTCCAAACCATATGCTTTACGTGATCTCCCAGGACGAAATGTTACTTATTATTAAAGCACTAATTAAACTATATGTGTAATTTTTTAATCAATATATATAATAAAAGAAAGTGTACAATGTGCGTGCCGCTAAAACTCAGAAATAAGTCCCGATACGATCAAGGAAGCTATATAAGGTGGTAGCCCACTATCTCCTGTCCATGAAGAAGTTTTCCGTTTTTACCTGAAGGGTGTGCTTTTTAAGATATAAGGGCTGAAAGTTTCGCCCCCTGAGACCCAGAACCAGTTGTTTTTGTTTTTGAATTTTGAACCTTAACTTAATAAAGGAAAGTTCAGAATAGATTGTGAAATATGTACCTACAAAATTTGTACCTAGTGAGGTGTCTCGGAGGCTAGATATTTCTAGAACATTCGAGAGCATTCCACGGCATATTAGAACATTCTGGAATGTTGGCGAATATTCGAGAACATTCTAGATCAATGTGAACATTCCAGAACACTTTCGAATACTGTGGAATATTCTGAAACATTCGAAGCCGTCTCGGAGGCTACACATTTCTGGAACATTCCAGACAATTCGAGAGTATTCGAAAGCATTCCACAGCATTCTGGAATGTTGTCGAATATTCGAGAACATTCTAAATCATTGTGGAATATTCCAGAACACTTTTGAATGTTGTGGAATATTCTGGAACATTCGAAGCCGTCTCGGGTCTCGGAGGCTAGACATTTCTAATACAGTCCAGAACATTCGAAAATATTCGAGAGCATCCCACAGCATTTCAGAACATTCTAGAATGTTGTCGAATATTCTTGACAGTCCAGATCATTGTGGAATATTCCAGAATACTTTCGAATGTTATGGAATATTCTGGACCATTCGAAGGTTTTTTGTAGGATCATTGCTACCTATTGTGGTAACGTCATGAGGTTCGAATGTTCAAGAACATTTCGGAATATTCTGGAATGATGTCGAATATTCGGAAATAGACTAGAATCCAGGATACCAGATGATTGTGGAACGTTCCAGAATACACTCAAATGTTGTGAAAAGTTTCTAGAGCATTGTGGACTATTTGAAGCCTTTTTTGTCTTTCCATGAAGAAGTTTCCCGTTTTTACCTGAAGGGCGTGCCGTTGAAGATAATTTCACCCTCTAAACATTTCTATAACAGTAATGCTCTGGGCATTCGAGAGTATTCGAGATCATTCTACATTTCAGAATTTTCTAGAATGTTGTCGAATGTTTGAGAACATCCCAGATTATTGTGGAATATTCCAGAACACTCGAATATTGTGGAATATACTGGAACATTGTGGCCCATTCGAAGCCTTTTTTGTATAGGTGAAGCTACAGAACATTCTGGAATGTTGTCGAATATTCGATAACATTCTAGATCATTGTGAAACAATCCGGAACACTTTCAAATGTGGAATATTCTGGACGGCGGTTATATTATTGGTAGGCGTATATATTTAAAGCAAGACAGTCGTGAGGTTTGAATGTTTGAGAACATTCTGGAATGTTATCAAATATTCGTAAATAGCCTAGAATCCAGGATCCCAGATCATTGTGGAGTATTCCAGAACACACTCAAATGTTGTGGAATATTCTAGAACATTGTGGACTATTCGAAGCCTTCATACTCTCAGGAGATTTTCGACAAACACTTCCAGTTATCCCTATTCCCTATGCTTTTCTCACGGTCAACTATACGTAGGTTGCTCTCGAGTTGGAAATAAAAAAAATGTACATAGAATTAGGTATAGGTACCTATTGTAGTTAAAAAAAACCTAAATAAAGTTTAAAGTTTATCCTTTTATTACAACCACCCCACAATTCTCATGTCTGCTCCCTGAGCGAAGCCGGGTACCTCAGCTAGTAAAAATATAAACTTAGTAGAAAAAACGGCTAAGTAAAGTTGTATTCATAATAAACGATACAGTCCTTATAATTAAATACCGTAGTGAAAAAGAAATAACATGGAATGGTTATTTGAAATTACACACTTGAGGAAAAACGTGACGATTAGTGAATATTCAAAAATATAGAAGAAGAAAAACTTTTTTTTATAACACTTTAAACTCTCGCGTTTTGTACACATATTTAATTACACAAACGGGTCTACCGCGATATGTGGGACGTCAGTCTTTCCGTGACCACAGCTGGTGCAACTCAGCTGAAACGTCGGAATTAAAGGTAAAAACAATGAAATTATATCGCTGTAGACCCGTTTGTGTAATTAAATATATTATTTTTTTATTAATCACACTTTTAATATTTTTTTTTTTTCGAGTAAATCTTGGAGCGAACACACACGGGAAAAGCATCGATAATTGAGTTTATCGACATAGGAACTCCCTACCTGTCATTTAATTTTGCTCCCAATAAATCGATGTCTGGACTTAACATATGATGTAGGTAAAGTGTATTCATCCTTACGTGTCTTATCATGTAATCAAACGTGACGTCAAAGTGTCATTCCAACAATACAATTCATAGACAATCTTGACATCGTAATGACAGATGTTTTTGAGGTTATCCGTTCGTAGTCATTAATAATCCCAGTAGGGATTATTAATGAAAATCTTATTTGAAATTATATTTTACAGAGGTTATTTGGTTTAATTTCAATGCTTTGTGAGTTGCTTTACGAGTAAGTATACAACACATTTTAAATATTGATTTTTGTGTAATTCCAGGGAAAAAGTGTGATAATGTCTTCGAGTGTTTGTTTACATGATAGGAAAGTAAGGATTAATACACATTATAAAAAAAAATCGTTTATTTCAGATCATTGATCCCTAGCGTTATTGGTAGGTATAAACTTAAAAACTATGTTAATTACTAAAGAAAATAAAAATACTAAATATAATAAAATAACGAATTAAAAATATAATATAAAAATAAACTAATGACTAAAAACTAAGAGTTAAGGTATTTGGCAGAGGTATAAAGGGTAGAGGTTAGAGGTAATATGATGAGATGTGTAATGACACGACTCGCAGATAATCTAGTGTGAACTAATCAGCGCCAGCGAGATCATAAATCAAACAATATCAAAACCTTAACAGATTTAAAAATAGGTAAGTACCTAATGACATTCACTGCCTTTGAGTAAGAAAAAACACAGCCCACCGACGCTTTTTATTTTATTCCCTTTTTAGGCACGAATCTGGCTTCCACTTCATAAAGCCGTGAACAATGTTAGTGCTAAACAAAGAGCTTTTGCCAAAAAGTACAGACAATGGGAGCGTTATAAAGCTCGAGGCGCTTGGCCGTTCACGGCAAGGACCATGCTATTTTTAACTAGTGGCAAAAAACTTAAAAGAAGTGATGTTAAGCGGTCAATTTAAAACATACAGGTTTTCACTCACACTGATTTTCCGTACAATCGAGAATTTAGAATAAGTACCTATATGAAGTTGGAATATATCACTACACCTAATAAAACAAAGTCCCCCGCCGCGTCTGTCTGATTGTGTTTGTATGTTCGCGATATACTCAAAAAAGACTGAACAGTTTTTCATGCGGTTTTCACCTATCAATAGAGTGATTCTTAAGGAAGGTTTAGGTGTATAATTTGTTAACCCGTGCGAAGCCGGGACGGGTCGCTAGTTATAAAAAAAAAGGTATATAACATTTTAAAGTTTATCCTTTTATTCCAACAACCATAAACTGAATAAACTAAGAACGTTAACCTTTGGTGTGAGACGAAGGCGAATTCAAATTTCATTGAAATCGTATTACATTGACTATATCCTAGTTCAGGCTCAGGGCAGAAGTGGGGCAGAATACTAAAGTCAAGCCTAAGAAAAACTTTTGTACTAGAAATCTTGCATGCCGTAGCACCCGTAGCGGGTCTACGCCAGGGGCTACACCTGTGCTACGCCGCTACGGGTATTTAGAATTTTAATGTCTAACTCTAAGAATAAGGGTGACAAAGGCTGAAGCTAGGGTTGTCCATTAGATTTTCAACCCTTAGATTGAATCAGATGTAGCCAGCACCCTCAATAACACCAGACATGTCGATTTTTACATTATTAAGTCACGAGAGCAATTGATGAATAGGAAACTTTTTTTATTAGTTGTATTAGTAGGTACTATTAATAATTAAACAATGCGGCATTTTTTGTTTTAGCAATTATCTCAGATAAACATATTTCAATATAATTACGAATTAAGATTAGATAAGCTTGGAGAGATCCTCAATATGGTTACATTCAGTTTTTACACAAAACGACGATCACTATATGATGCTTTATGTATTCTTTTGCATTATTTATGAACGTAGTATTGAGAGATAAATAACCACCATTTTAAATAAAAAATTAAAATCATAAACCACACTTTAATTGTACAAGCAAAATAAGATAAAATTAACAGGTTCCAAGAGCCCCACTGAGTCTCCACTCAAATTGATGAATAAATTTAACATTAACAAACTACTTGTGGCAGCCCTAGCATCTGGCGCGCTATCAACGGCCGCACAATGAGCCATTATGTGCGGCCGGTGGTTTAAAACATCTCCGGGAAATCGCATAATTAAGTGCGAAGTTGCGCTCAAAGCCGGAATTCGAATTCGATCGAAGAATTACTAAGGAGGCGTAACTCAATACGAGATCATAGTGACTTATTGACCAATCCCGTTTTCAATGTTGCACTAGATGACAGCACCGTGGCGAGAGGTCTAGCTGTCACAATCCACCAATCATGTTTAACCATGTTTTTTCTATTGGTGGATTTTGACAGCAGCTGTCAAAAAGACCTCTCGTCACGGTGCTGCCATCTAGTGAAAATATCGATTGCGGAAACCCTCATTCGCTGAAAATAAGAGTTGTACACTACGTTCACTTTTTATATTTGGGTTTATTTATGTTATTTATACTCAGAATCACGAGCTTTCGATCCTAATAGGAGAAAAAAGTGTCCCAAAATTTACATACATTTTTCGTTCCTTCCGTTCCGTTACCGCCATACAAAATCTATGAAAAGTGGTAACGGATTGGAGATACAAATCAGAGAACAATTATTTCTCCTTTGAGGTTCTAGAAAGAACTCGTGATTCTGTGAAAAAATATAAAATTTAGAAAATTATAATAGTAGGGATTCAGTAAGTAACACTTTATTGTACGGGAAAGAGGAAGAAAGGTACATCGGATAGAACATAAATATAGTACAAGGGCGAACTTAGCCTTAAGAGGGATCTCTTCCAGTTAACCTATAGGTAGGTACTTAAGGAGTAATTAAAAGCTAAACCTAGAGTTATTCAAATCAAATAATCATTCTAGGCACTTCAGACTCGATTAGTGCCTACTTCAGCCTAGTGCTCTAGTGCTCTCGATTCGATCTCATAGGATTACGTCGATTAATTCCGGCTTAGTGCTAACACAAGATAAACCGGTTTAAATTGCTTTCCAATTTCAATAATCTTTTCCATTTCAATCATAATTTTATAAGGGGCCAACCGGGGAATCAATATTTAATAGAAAACGCCAAGCCAAACTTTTCATGTATAGAAACTTAGAGGATATAACCAAACGGAGTAGCCATTAACAGGCGTTCCCCTCTGTCGAAAATAGGCGGCCAATGGTCATACACATTGTATGGACTGACGTTTCTGACATGGCTATTTTTACGTTACATTTGACCTGCCCCTCCCCGCAAAAATTGGCAGACTATTTTATACCGAAAATTCATAGAAGGTAGGATCCTATAGAAGTGGTATACGCGTGCCTCCGTGAGGGACGAAACATAGGCAATGCGACACTATGATTGGTCGAATTTATTTGATGCCCACCATAACCCATACTAATTTATGGTGGGGAATAAAAAAAAAGTGAGACTGTGACAAGGACAAACAATAATAGCGCTTACGCTGCTACTCCTACTGAAAGATACATAAGACTATCCCGTTCGCTCATTTCCCCAACCCATAATGCCTTATCCAGTTTAAACACTAGATTCATGCTAAAATTACAGACATGGCGTCTCCGTTTGGTTATATCCTCTAAGTATATAAGTGATCACGTGACTTTTCGTTCACATCTGTCATCTCGATTCCTTTTTTATTTACGATTGGCGTTTATCGGTACCTAAGCAATTCTCATCTTGGCTACGGCCCCAGGTTTACAGGTAAAACCACCCTATGGTCCAATACTACAGCTATGTGGTTCAATTTGTAATTATAATTCGTCAAACCAATTCCGTCAGTAGAATAAAGCGCCGAAAAAATGTACGCGCGAAGGCCGAAGGGTTTGTGCCAGCGAAAATTTGAATTCCGCGCCTTTTACTACCGACAGACTTGTTGGACCGGCTACGAGTATATCTATCATTACTCATGTTCTTTTAGGTTTTGTCTAGATTTTTCTTCCCTTTATGAAAATACTTTGTCTCAGAACAGTTTTTCAAATAATAGTTATCTACAACTATTTTTAGACTATAGTTGAATGGTTTTACGGTGTATCGCCCGAAAGACGCTTATTACTGGACAAAGGCCTCCGCTAGGGGTCTCCACGTCGTCCGGTCACGAACCACACACATTCAACAAACAGCGGTCCACTTAGTCTTATATTTATTCAGGGTTTTTTGTACACGGCTTTTCAAGAATCTTTCTGCTCCAAATGCCGTCGGTTTTCCGGGAAATGTGCCGCGTCCACTTTCACTTTCACTTTCACTTTGCTTCTCCTATTCAGTATCTTCTGCCTTTAATGACATATTGGTCGCCCCTTAAATGGACAATATGGACATAGACGACCGGTCTGGCCTAGTGGGTAGCTGCGTATGAAGCCGATGGTCCCGGGTTCGAATCCTGGCAAGGGCATTTATTTGTATGATGATACAGATATTTGTTCCTGAGACATGGTAGTTTTCTATGTATTTAAGTATTTATATATTATATATATAGTTGTCTGAGTACCCACAACACAAGCCTTCTTGAGCTTACCGTGGGGCCTAGTCAATTTGTGTAAAAATGTCCTATAATATTTATTTATATAGTTTTATTTTAACCAATCTTAACTTTTAGTGACCAATCACAAAATTAGCTCCGCAGCTTTGAATATTACCCAATATACAATTTTCCGCGAGGTATACATAGCTATAGAGAATAAATGTCGATGTTAATTTTGAAGTAAAAAATGTAGTTACTAAGTGCTTTATCTACATATATTCCGTCGCTATGTGTAGGCAATTATTATGCATTTTATAGTATTATATAACTCTGGAAACTCCAAACTTTTTGACTCGGAGACCACAGGGATTGCTGCCGGCACTGAGTTTGTATAGCGGGAACCGGGATTTCCTGATTCTGGTACTGTATTTGTATAGAAAACCAGTACCGGGAGCACTCCTTAAAGGCCACACTGGACATTAGATAATACGTAAACTTGTATTGTTACTGTCGCTTACAAGTGCGGTAGTGGCAGTTAAATACTCTAGTCTCTAATCCATCGCTATATTTACCTTTACATGTTGCGTCGTCACAAGTTATCCTTATTACTTTTGAAGTACGGCGGGTGGAAGTCATTTTCAAGGGTCAAAATAGGCCCCATTGCGAATCGTTCAGTGTAACGCGACTGACGGAAAAATGTCTTGAGTAGCTTACTGGCAAAAAGCTTGTACGCTCTCGAATCACTTTAGGGGATGTTGTCGCATAACAAATACCTATTTGTTGCAATCATAGGTATAGGTAAAATAATAAACAAAAATATATTATCATTGGAACTATGAACGATCTTGAAATGAAATTGTAATGAAAATAGGCTTATTAATTTTCTACCGTTTCGACTTGTAAGAATTAAAATGGATTCACTGTCGTGGTACATATAGCTATCTACCCTTTCTAAGACTTTCCGCTGAGAGGGTCAGAAAGGTATATTTGTTTCATTGTCTCCATTGGCAAAAAAATGGCAGGATGTGTCCTGGAATAAGGCGATAGGGCAGATGTACAATTTGATCCTCAAAACGATACACAATATACGATATAAGACTAGATTAAACTACTGATATAGGTACTTACAATATAATACAATACAAATATTCTTTATTGCTCACCAATATGAATAAAAACCGGGCAAGTGCGAGTCGGACTCGCGCAGGAAGGGTTCCGTACCATATTGCAAAACACGGCAAAAAAAAAACGGTCACCCATCCAAGTACTTACTGACCCCGCCCGACGTTGCTTAACTTCGGTCAAAAATCACGTTTGTTGTATGGGAGCCCCACTTAAATCTTTATTTTATTCTGTTTGTAGTATTTGTTGTTATAGCGGCAACAGAAATACATCATCTGTAAAAATTTCAACTGTCTAGCTATCACGCTTCGTGAGATACAGCCTGATGACATACGGACTGACAGACGGACGGACGGACAGCGGAGTCTTAGTAATAGGGTCCGTTTTACCCTTTGGGTACGGAACCCTAAAAAGAACATGATATACAAATTAAGAATAACTTAAACTATGGTAGACAACAGGCGATCTTATCGCTAAAGAGCGATCTCTTCCAGACAACCTTAGGGTAGTGAAGACACGGCAAATAAAACAAATAATGTGAGTAGGTGATGCAGTGAGTGATAGAAGTTGAGAAATAAAAATACCTAATAATACAAATACATAAATAGAAAAAAGTATAAACTACATACACTACCATACATAAATAAATATCATATTTACGAATATATACTTACGTTACGGAACTTACGGAAATAATTTATATTTCTGATATATTTCAGAAGATTTATTAACTACGTGTCTGCAGCGTCGCCTTACGTGAGTTGAGAATTGTTTAAATACTTCCATTCAAGAAAACTCGACACATTGTGTAAGTATTCTTCATGCACTAAATACTTGCAGTTATAAGCAGAGTTTTGTTATAAATTTTACAGATTACAGATGTTTACAGTAAACATCTGTAATCTGTAATATTGTAAAATTGTAACACAGTAACTTTGAGTGTGACTTTGAACTTCGAATTGCACACGTGCAATGAACCATTCAAATCAAATCAAAGCATTTATTTTCAGGCTACTAAGGCCCATAGATACATACCTTACAAACTAACATATATATACAATAATAATACACCGGTCTGGTCTAGTGGATAGTGACCCTGTCTGCTAAGCCGATGGTCCTGGGTTCGAATCCCAGTAAGGGCATTTATTTGTGTGATGAACACTAATATTTGTTCCTGAGTCATGGTTGTTTTCTATGTATATAAGTATGTATTTATCTATACAAGTATGTATATCGTCGCCTAGTACCCATAGTACAAGCTTTGCTTAGTTTGGGGCTAGGTTTGATCTGTGTAAGATGTCCCCTAATATTTATTTTTTTATTTATTTTAATAATCTTAAATACTAAATAATCATTTTCGTGACGCAGTTTTCTGTTGTTGTTGTTGATCATTGTGCGACAGTAATATAAAATAATATAAATATTACAATATATAAAAGCGGTGGTGGCCGAGTGGATATGACGTCCGACTTTCAATCCGGAGGTCGCGGGTTCAAGTCCTGGCTCGTACCAATGAGTTTTTCGGAACTTATGTACGAAATATCATTTGATATTTACCACTAGCTTTTCGATTAAGGAAAACATCGTGAGGAAACCTGCATATATCAGGAAAGAAATTCAAAGGTGTATGTTGTGAAGTCTAACGTAATATACCTACTTTACGGCTCGGCCACGACATCGAGCGACTTGCGACGGCGGGAGCGATGACCATAGGTTGGAGCGTGACACAGTGATCGGACCCTCCGCTCCAACCTATGGTTATCGCTCCCGCCATCGCAAATCGCTCGATGTCGTGGCCTAGCCGTTACGATTGTCATTTTACACAAAATTGCCGATTCATCATCATCATCATTCTAGCCTTCAGTCGCCCACTGCTGAGCATAGGCCTCTCTTCGTGTACGCCACTTATCCCGGTCCTGGCCGCCGAAAATTGCCGATTGGGTACTTTTACGTAAAACGCCAATAATGGGTAAGAAAAATGAGCGAACAATAAAATTCTTACACAAACAATTGTTAAAGTACACCTACACTCCATTTGTTTTAATAATTGCCTTACGATTCTACCGGATGATTTCCCATCGGATACGAATTCGTAGCACGAATAGGTATAGTAGCAGTAGGTACAGTCAAATATGTAATTTTAATTTCCGTACCATTTTTTTTATCTACATGTTTAAAAGGAGCCTTTATCAATGAGACATATCGGCTCCGTCGGGCCTCTACATTACACGAGTTTCAATAAGTGTTGCTAGATATCAAAAAAACTGTACACGAATTTTGCAGTTTCAGACAGGGGTTCCGCCAATATCGATTGAAAACCCCCAACATCAGTTAACCATAGCCCCTAGCTTCAAATACTTAGTTGTGCCCTCTTGTCTCGAGTCCGAACACATTCCATTAGGAAGTGCTGTACATCCTCGACGGAGTCGCAGATATCGCAGTTGGGCGACTCTGCTTTACTCATCAGATGAGCAAACTTATTTAATGGAATGTGACCGGACCGAAGCCTGTGAGCACGTACAATATTCGCACCATTTAGTACCAATCAGACGATAGAGTCGAAAAGTGGTAGACCACTTTCTTGGCTGACCGTACCTTGCCACAGTGATATTCAATATGAAAGTCGCTAGGTATCTCATACTACTATCACGGTGACAAGGTACGAAATGGTACTCAAACTAATCGTGACTGTACTTATTATATTTAAAAAATTTGAATTAGGTTAACGATTTTTTTGTAGTTTTGTAGTTTTTCGCATCATGAGAAAGACTTAGCTCCCTAGTTCGCTGAGCGACTTTTAATCCTAATCTCTTTATTACTTTATAGGATAGCGTATAAACGTTATTAACCTGGCGCATCTGGCTTTGAGCCACATTTTCTTAATTATTAATGATATTAGAAACCTGTTTATAGTTGCCGATAGTTACAAAGAAGCTACACGGATATCATGGTCGCATTTTTATCACTTGTCATATCATGCGTCACTTTCACACTTTCGTATTTGTTAGAACGTTACAGGCAGGTTGACAGATGATAAAAAGGCCATAAAGGATAAAAATGACAGATGATAAAGGTTATATATCTTAGCCCTACTGGAGGTGCTGGGTTCCTATCATTTATTTGTGTGTTTAAACACTTATATCGAGTGGAACAGAACGAAGGACTTTTAGGCAAACGGGGAATTGTTTAGGCTATGTACTTTATTTTTCACTTATTAATCACGTTAATATTTCTAACCGTTTTAGAGATACAGTTTGTTAAACATGAGTGCAAAAATCTTTATGTTTCAACCCTAGCAAGTAGATCCTATTGTATGACATGACATGTGTCAATTTAAAATGTAAATATATTTGTAGGGTTGTCACTGATATAAAAATATTTCATTTTAGTGATTTTGTTTTACTTGTTACTTCAGCTTTACGACTATAATAACTCGATTGTAGATCACTTAAATAACATTATCCTTTCAGCTCAGTCTCTAGAAATGTTCCACCCTGTATATCTCTTAATGAGATTTTTATGTTTAGTGTTAAGAGGTATAAATGTGTATTTATAAGTACCTACGTATCGCTGATCGCTGACTAATAGTACATACTCATCATGGTATAAGCTTTATAAAGTTATTTGGTCGTTTCGTGTAAATTACCTCCAGATATTTTAATTTTTATTGTTTAAACCAGCGGTCGGCAACCTTTTAGCAGCCAAGGGCCACATTAGTAGTTAACGAAGTTGACGCGGGCCGCACTTTGTTAATTTTTATGACTTTATCAGACATTGTCGTTTGTCAATATTACATACAAAATGGCCAGGAGGCTCGCGGGCCACAAGTGAGAGGTTCGCGGGCCGCCTGTAGCCGACCGCTGGTTTAAACTGTCGTATTTCCGGACCGATACTAGGTACCTTCACATCTTAAAGAAAAGAGCGTCCCATATTAAAGGCCGGCAACGCACTTGCGGGTGTAATCGCTTACCATCAGGCGATTAGTCTGCTCGTTTACCTCCTATATCATTAAAACCGGACAAGTGTGAGTCTGACTCGCTCACCGAGGGTTTAGTACTTTTTAGTATTTGTTGTTATAGCGCCGACAGAAATATATCACCTGTGAAAATTTCAACTGTCTAGCTATCAGGGCTCATGAGATACAACCTGGTGACAGACAGACAGACGGACAGTGGAGACTTAGTAATAGGGTCCCGTTTTAACCCTTTGGGTACGGAACCCTAAAAAACACCTACTGTGTATAACACTACTGTGTTCAGAAACGTCACGCCTTTAGAGAGAATAGAGACCGAGAATAGGCCGCTGTGTTTACCTTTGACTGCCTCTAATTAAACCACCGTTTGAGGAATTCCATATCAGTCGAATGAAATCAATTGCAACTGGCGAGCGGAACTCGATTCCTGGTATGGCATGATTAGTTTCTTTGCTCTTTATTTTGTTGAAGGGAAATTCTAGGTAAATATTATCCCATCCGTGCGAAGCTTTCATTGTTTTTGAATGAATTTTGTTTGCTTTAAAATGAACATCGTGCAACAAAACAATAATAAAATAATTTTGAATAATTTAAAAACTCGTAGGGAAATCATAAAACTTAAAATTCAAGAAGAATTGGACGTGACTATGACTAGTCCCCGGGGTAATTTCTTTGCTTAATTAAACCAATCAAATAGGCCGTTATTTAAAATTTCACCATAGGTACAAAGTCGCCGTTTAATTTAAATGGAATGTACACACTACACACCCATACGCAGTTCGAGCTTCCCATCTTAACACGTCAGAACCTCAATCAAGCCGTTAAAACAAAAGCCAAGTCCCGCCATCTCGTGACACGGAGTAGGCGGAAATAAGCATGGACGAGTAGGTATTCTTGAGTAACGAGTATTGTGGAATAATTGCAAGTAATTTTACTCGAGAGGTAATTTTGAGCCACGCACTAATAAGTGTGTGCCGCTGCCGATAAGTCTTATCGGCGGTCTAAGTTAAAATGTTAAGTAGATACTAGCTGGTACTAGTACAGACTACATAATACCAAAGAGAATTTGAAATAGAGGCGGATTGTCAAAGTAAAGTAAACGCCATCTACTCGACAGTAGGCCAATGGTTATGGCGCCATCGCTCGAAAAGATTGCACAGTTCTAACAGTTTTAATCTTCTGTCAAAAGATGGCAGTAAATGTACTGTGGCTACATAATTTACCATGACAGTAACTACACACACACACACACACCCACACACACACACACTCTATTCTCTTTGCTAATACCCTGACCGAATACTGAATTTGACACGGCCATGCATATTTGCTAGCGACTACATAATCTGAAACGCTAAACTTTAGTCGAATTCTGTTCCAATTCGTTGTTACGACTAGGTTACGCATTAAAGACCGGCTTAACAGACCTTAGTAAACGCATTATTTATTTATTTATTTATTTATCAAATAAGTGACACAGCATTACAGTAAAAACCAAGGCACTGTGAAACTACAAAATAAGAATACAAGGAAACAAATAAACTACAAATAAGAACCAAAGACAAATTAAACATTACATTTGGGCGACGACATAACAGCGTGGCTCCGTTGCGTCTGACTTGGTGTAGGATTCGGCTGGTTGCCCCGGAACCGTCGAAACACCACACCAGACAGAAGTCCGCGCTTGCGATGCGATGGTGTCGCGGTACGTACGTTTACGTACTAGTTTGCAACATCATCCGTGGAAGACATGTTCAGCTCCCAGAACTGAGTAACTTTCAATAATACAAAGGAGGTATTTATGAAAGTATGGTATAACATCGAGTATTGTAGTGGCATGCCTAGAGGATGCGAGCGCTGTATTGATACGTGCGGCGTTTCCGTTTCCGAGGGACGCTCAGTCTCCTAACTTTAGTTGTCGGCGGGAACGCTCAACTTTAGTCGAATTCTACACTATCCATTGATACTACTAAGTTTGTAATGAAATTCCTAGGCTATGTACGTAACAACAAATTAAGACGAAACAGGAGCTGAGTTTTAAATATTTTAGGTAAATATACCCGTCTCGCTAACGGAAGCGGCACCTAAAAGTAGTGCGATAAGGACAAGGCGAAAAATCCTGCGTAAAAATCTCAAAAATCGAGGTTTCGTACTCCTCTGTTTCCTCCTCCAAAACTTAACCAATCGTAACCAAATTTGGAAATCTAAATGATTATGAAATTATCTGTGTCGGACCGTTTTGCTTTTTTGGCTAATTGATATCAGTTTTGAATGCCACGCCTCTCATTGCGGCATAGTCAATTAGGCCATTTTGGCCATTTTAGAAGGGCTCTAGCGCCTTAAAAAACAAAAATATCAGAAAAAGCAAAACGGTCCGACACAGATATTGACAATATTAATCTGTGTTGAAAAAATCATTGCTCTAGCTTCAAAAACCACGGAGGAAAACGAGGAGTACGTTTGTATGGAGAAATGACCACTCCCGTTGGCTCTTAAGTTTTGATATAAAATTTGTAATATCTATATTGTATTGTAATCACTTATTTTGTGTTGCTCTCAACACTGGACTGAATGGGTAAAGATGCGGAATAAATTAGATCGCAGATGTGTGGCGATAGGGTACGACAGGCCGTCGTGGAGGCCCCAATTTCGTTTAGCAGAGGACGTCTTTTGGCTTGAAATGTTTGTGTTTGATGTAGAGATGCACCGGATATTCGGTTACTATCCGGTATCCGGCCTATTCCGACATTATTTTAATATCCGGCCGGATAGTAACATTGCTTGATTTCGGAGCAAACAAATTGGATTTAAGAAACAGTTACGGTCATAATCGTACTCGTTATTATTTTAAAACAAATTAAATATTTCACAGACATGCACGCGCACTGTGAACGTTCACTACGAAACAGGTCAAAATCTGCACAATGCGCACCTGAAAAACCGTAATGTAGGTATAGTTCCGCCGGCCGAATATTCGGCTGATGGGCAGGCCGAATATCCGGTATCCGGTATCCGGTCAAACAACTATCCGTTGCATCTCTAGTTTGATGCTATAGTTGACTGTCAAAGACTGCAGAAGCAAAAAGTAAAAAAGCGTTTTCTTATATTTTTTATACATTTAATTATTGTTTGATGTTCAAAAGAAAATGTTTTATAAATGCAAAAAGTAAAAGGACTTAATGCCATAATAATATGGAATTTTCTAGCAGTTATTTTTGTCCAAAGGTCATTCGTGATCCGATTTCAGATCGGACAATGTGAAAACGCTCTAACGTGGAAAGTGCCAATATTTAAGAAACACTCATACTTTTTTTAGGTATACCTATTATAATACAAAGTTGGTTTCCATATGCTTTTATTACATTATAAATTTTCAGCTCCAATTCGCCATAACAACGTAGAATGTTTTGGCAAAAGCGCAAACAATTTGTTGGCAACTTGGCATTGATTTTAGCTTATCGAGCACAAATTACAACAAGACACGACGCTAGCTTGGACGAATTTTCATTTCAATGGCAAACCTTTTAGTACTTAAGTATTGTCTCACTTTAGTAATGGGCAGCTGTAAATACCATTGATTTATTGTAATTTCATTTAGCATATTTAGTAAGCAATAAGTATAATGTTATTTAGGTCAGCAGAAATAACTATGTAGGTATGTTTTGTTTAGTTATGAACAGTAAACATTTTTAAATTAAATTAACTAGTTAAATAATATGTTGATGAATCAAATTTTGGTAACAATCCAGAACACTAAATATTGAGCAAGTTTTAGTTATCAAACCAAAAAGTGAACCTTGTTTTTAACCCTTTCAACGCCGTGTCAAACACAAAAGCTTTCACGCGGACGCCACGTCACCGAAGTGTCAAAACTTAAATTGAACTTTATGCCTATGCACGTAGGTCTGGTTGCTCTGTGGTCTGTGACCGATTAATCAGTCTTTGGCGTTGAACCTGCGGTGCGTATATATCGGTCATTGGCGTCCAAAAGGTTAACTGCTCCGGTGCTACGAGACGTGTAACCCCACCGCCCTTGCGTATGTAACGTAGTGAAACGATATTCCTTTTAAACATTCGGCTTTTCAAACACTCCGAAGGTAGGAAGGACAAGACAACACGGATGCTCTATTGTATTTTCAATAAAATGGCTACACAAGTAGTTTTTACAAAGTTTGTTCAATTATATTCCTATAATAGGCTGTAAATTCCTATAAAAGGAATAAACAATAAACGCTTTGTTTTCTGCCCATTTGTTTTACCTTGTACATCCAAAATGGCCGGACTAGATTATAGTTTCCGGCAGTTGTGTCGTTTTTTTCCACATAGGCCAGTGTTGCCAAGGCAATTAATTCAAACTAGCCGGGCTCCATTTTCCTGCTTTTGTTACAGTATTCACATTTTCTTGTTTTTGTTTCCACTTTCATTGTTCTCTATAAAAGCTGCGATAATAGAAATACCTAAGCCGTAAATTACGCGATCTCGTAAAATATATTAATAAGTAATGTAATTTCTTAACCACGTTTTATTGACCGCAAAGAGATCTCGTCTCTAATACCGAGCACTGCTTGTCAATGAGCTATAAGCTATAAGCGAGAAGGTTTCTTGTAGGTACTCTCACAAATAAGTTAAATTGTTTTTACCAAGAATTCGATCCTTCTCCACCAGACTCAGGACCTCCAGATTCGTAAGCAGGGTCACTACCGATTATTTATTTATTTTATTTTAAATTTGATTCATGTAACAAGGCCCATAGGTTATATTACATAGGTATACCTTATAGACTAACATACATACAAATTTCATAAAGTTTAGGTTACATAAATCATCTACTCTTTCTTAATGACTGAGGCAGGCAGTCAATCACGGGTGTGCGGATCGGCATTCCAGAAGACCAGAAGAGGCTTCTGGTCTTCTGGAATGCCGATCCGCACACCCGTTCCATCTGACAGCTAGATCGAATTCTCAATTTAAATAAGTAAATGCTACCAGTCACTGACCAAAAAGCAGTAAAGGTTGCATACCTTTGCAGTACCTACACAATATCATTAAAGAAACCAAACACGACACGCGTTTAGACCGTTTGTTGATCTTCTGTAACTCCAACTGGGACCCTAACGACCTCTCAAACTTTTGGTATCTACACTCGGAAAAAAGTTTCGCAGGCATTTTAAGTAGGGTTCCATTCGAGTGTGGAGTTTTGTGATTTACTTTCCACTTTATTAGGTTTGAGTTTATTTCGCGTAGTATTGCTGGGATGGCACTTTAACGAAATGCGAAATTTAAATGAATAAGTTGGGGCATTGTACAATAAATTCTACTTTATCGGGAAAGTGACGCGTATGGCAGCTACCTTAAAAACAGAACACAGTATTATACATATAGGTACCGTTGAGTTTAAAGCGCTAATGCTCTGGTTTCCTAGGATAGCGGTGCCGTCATATAGCGGCCGTCTCCATACAAATACTACGACATCCATACTTAGCCGTATTATTTAGTATGGAGACGGCCGCTATATGCTATATATCCTAGAAAAACCGATCGTCAGCTATCGAACGTTATTATGTCACATATCGGCTTCTTAGATTTATCAGAAGGGCTAAGATGGCCGGCTCTTTATCATTTGTCATCATGCCTGTCACGTTCTAACAAGTAGGTAAGTGCGAAAGGGACGCATGATATGACAGGTGGTAAAAAAGCGACCATGATACCGCTGCAGAAGTGTTAAAATAGCATCATGTACCCGACACTTTTCTGAAATGACCCAGTTACCTACTCGTAACATTTACTGTGTAGATGTTTACTGTTTCAATTTAGTGTTATAATTTGAAAGACTGCAAATCCATTAAAAATATATATTTTTTAAGAAAAGGCTAACACTTTTAAAAGCTAGGCTAAAGGTTAGGCTTTGCAGAATACGTGTTAGATAGCATCTTATACCTTTAAACGAGCACTTCTTGTATATTTATTTATATATTTCGGGGATCTCGGAAACGGCTCTAACGATTTCGATTAAATTTGCTGTATGGGGGTTTTCGGGGGCGAAAAATCGATCTATTTTAGCTAGGTCTCATCCCTGGGAAAACGCGCATTTTTGAGTTTTTATGTGTTTTCCGAGCAAAGCTCGGTCTCCCAGATTTTAAGTGTTATAGTAAAAACACAATATTTAAAAAAAACACGTGACTTTAAGTAAAATTAGTCTAACTAACTAAAATGTTCCATCGAACACTGCCTTTATTTTTCTATCAATTTTTTATTGACATGTAAAGAGATGTTTGCATCTCTTTGTATTTTATTCATAAGGGGTAAAACAAGGGACCGTGAACTGATGTAAATAACAAAGGGCCATGTATCCGGAAAAGGGTGATAAGAGATGGAATTTAATAAAACTATAACGTTAACCCTTCGCCGCTTTTTGCGGCGGACATTTTGTAAAGGGCCCATGATACCCCATGTCCAATAGAACCTATATCTGTTATGTGTATACCTACGGGCTTTACGGTCACCTTGTGCCGAATGGGTCGTAGAAATTCGGTTTGGCACCGGGAGATAAAAAATGTATCCTAATATTATTGCCACCATTGTGACGTTCATTCCGTCACTAATTTTATCAAGGAAATTGACAGATACAGCGACGCCACAACAGATAATAAGTTTTTGGCAAAAATTTCATTTTTGGTACAAGCTTTTATCGCTGACTGTACTTTTCTTACGACAGACAACTAATACTCATCGAGACAATTTTAAAAACCCCTAACACAATTAGGTTGCGTTGTTTCATCACAGAGTTCCTATGGCCACCTCCTGTCTCCATCATCAGATCAGCTCGATGGTACCATAATATTGCATTGTCATCCGATTTATACATGCATGCAAAATTTCAGCTCAATCGGAAACCGGGAAGTGGATCAAATTTAACTTACAAGATTTGATTACAGACCGACAGACAGACAACGGGACAGGTGAAACTAAATAAAAGCTTGTAAAATACCTACAGCTGCAGTTCAAATTCGAACGTCACCTTTAAGCCTCATTCGCACGAGCGCTTTTACAACGCGCGTTAAAAAAGCATTTGAATTACACAAATTTTAGAGGATATAACCAACGGAGACGCCATGTCTAAAATTTTCGGTACAAAATAGTCTGCCGTTTTTTGCGGGGGAGGGGCACATCAAATGTATAGGTACGTCATGTCAGATAAACGTCAGTCCATACATATGGTTGACATGTGGTTGACCATTGGCCGCCTATTTTCGACAGAGGGGAACGCCTGTTAATGGCGGCTCCATTGTTAATTACTCCGAGACACAAATGGATACATGTGTATTTATTCACACGTTGGCGGTGGCGATTTTTATTAAGCGTTGTTGGATTTTCGACTTTAAGCGTTGGTCGTTAAATGTAATTTAGCGTGCGGACGGATTCAAGCGCTTTTTTAACGCGTGTTGAAAAAGCGCTCGTTAGTATGAGCCCTTAAAGAGGCCAACCAAACCTCGCTGGGACACAGCTCGAGTAATAATTGAAATTTCTAAATGCCGCCTAAATCCTCAAATATGATGAACAGAATGGCTAAGACTACTTACCTTATAAAACAAAGTCCCCCGCCGCGTCTGTCTGTGTGTTTGTGTGTTTGTTCGCCATAAACTCAAAAACTACTCAACGGATTTTCATGCGGTTTTCACCTGTCAATAGAGTAATTCTTAAGGAAGGTTTGTGTATAATTTGTTAACCCGTGCGAAGCCAGGGCAGGTCGATAGTATATGTATAATACTACATTATTATACCTTAAGGTTTTCCTAAAACCTTCGAAACATACGTTTCTATGTTGGCATTGACAAATAAGTGCATAAAAATATTTAAATATTAAAATATGTCACAAATATTTAAGGCATCAGAAAGTTAGGTTGACATTGGCGAACAATGCTCTTTTGAAACTAATTATACCTCAGCATAAATTTAAATTTAAATTAATTCCAAACTTCCTCCCAAGTTTGCCAGAAGTCGTAAACAATGATCAGCCGACGAGTTTGAATTCATGTGATTAGCATCAGGGAGCCAACCACGACCAGTGAAAATCGAATGTCGTTATCTGCCTCTCTATCGCTTTTGCATATTCGATAGAGAGACAGATAGGTACATTTCGATTTCGATGTTCGCGAATATTTATTACTATTCGTGAATTACTTACTGGTGTGTACAGAAAAGTGAATTAATGAGGTTCACCGAAAACTTTCCACGAGAAATGAAACCATTTAGCATTAAAGCCATGTTAAGGATGACTCACGTTAGACCGGGCCGTGTCCGACCCAGAGCTTTCGGCGCATTGTTTTCCATGGAAAGCATCACGTGATCGCCTGTCATGTCATAGAAAAGTAAGCGCCGAAAGCTCCGGCCCGGACACGGCCCGGTCTAACGTGAGTAGTCCTTAAGACGGAAGGGGTGGGTATATTGTCTTGAAGCGAATGTATTCCATATAAATATATATCTACATTTCGCGTCCTAAAGTTCTCTTTAAGGGTGGAATCACATCTATCAGCATCGAGCCGCATTTTATATATGAGAAATCGCTCGTTAGTATGAAGATGCGTACGCATCGAAAAGCTGAAAGCATGCGTACGCATCTTCATACTAACGAGCAATTTCTCATACATAAAATGCGGCTCGATGCTGATAGATGTGATTCCACCCTTAATCTCTTATTTTGTTACGTTATTAAATTTTAATAACAAAACTTCCGTGAGACACATACATATTAAATATATTAAGAACGGGTCACTCACGTATTTTAAGTCACGTATTTAAAAAACGTGAGTAACCCGTTTATTAGAGAATGGTAAATACTATTGACGCGTACTCAGACCCTTTACTTTTGTTGCCGCCTGTGTTGTGTGTTACTGTTTTTTTTTAAACAAACAAAAACAAAACATTTTAATTAAAACAAACCCGTTATTGACATAGCATTATTTACATGTAAAATTGAACGCCCGTGTAATCATCAATATATCCGGCAACATATATTTTACACGTAAACAAAACACTGCTAACCGAGTATTAAAATATTCAGCGGCCTCTTATATGCTTCCACAAAGGCAAAACATCTTAACAAGTGTTTTTTTCGAAGACAATTTTGTTTGAATACATAAAAAGAAAATACGCTGAATACATACATGAAAACATGCTGCGCCGACCCAGAGTACCTAGAAGCCTACCTATCTGCCTAGAGACCTAATACACTAACCTGTTTTTTTTAATTTTGGGAATTTTTATATTATTTCTACTCAGAATCACGAGCTCTTTCAATCCTAATAGGAGAAAAATAGTGTCCTAAAAATTCCATACATTTTTCCATCATTCCATTGCGTTATCGTCATACAAAGTTTGTGAAAAATGGTAACAAAATAGAAATAAAAATCTTAGGATACTTCGTCCAGATTAAAAGGAAATTACCTACAGCATTTTTGTGAAACTTTCGTGCATATTCCTTCTATACAGCGCGGGAACGCTGCCTGCGCGATGTGCACCTTGCCGAGGGGCCTAGGCTTTGAAGGTAGGTTTTTAGGGATTTTTATTTTTTTGTTAGGTTTATTTTTAGTTATTTTATAAGGTACTTAAGTATTAAGTTTGTATTATTTACGTTAAATAAACAAATTCTCACTCACTAATTTTAAATCACAGTACTATAATACAAGTATTTAGCATCGCAAAAGTAGGTCTCTTCACGTATTTATGATTTCTTATTTGCCATGATAACAGAATCAGATCGCACACTATTTATACAAGATAGAAAAGGCCTCAAGGCGTAGACGTAAAAGATATACGGGAAACCCCAGCAGGTCTAATTCTTTATTAACACACGGATTCCCGTTTTTTAACAACGACATTATTCAGACGATGAAAATAGAATGCGTAAGTGCTTGTTCTCGTAGGCATTTTCACACTGTCCGATCCGATATCGGATGTAGGATCCGCGTAGCCAGGCCGCCGCGGGGTTGCGCCGGCTTTAGCGGTCACGCACACTACAACAAGCATAAGCCTACACATACGCACACAAACAAATATTATCGGTCCGACAGCTAACGGGGGGCTCCCACATCGCTGAATTTATCGGAAGCGCCTTTCCGATATCGGATGTCGGAAGGCGCCTATGACAAAAACAGCTGCAGGAGAGGCATTGGCATTATGTCCGCCTTTTTTGCGTTATTTATATTTCTTTTGTAATAATGATTTATTTAATGTATAAACAAAAAAAAGAGAAACACATATAACTTACATTTTACTTCCTTCCGACATCCGATATCGGATCGGACAATGTGAAAACGATCTTACAGTACCTAAGGAAATAAGTACAGTATATCAACGTGTCTTGTAATAAAATGCAGCATTTGAGTTCGTCCCTTTTAATCTGAGAGAAGATTTCACGTTTGTCCACTTAACTTACCCTTACTAGCGTTTTTTGATATCTCACACCACTTTCCATTTTCCTTCTGTAAGCCTACATCTCCTATGTCTTTTATATACTTATATACAATGTACACATTCGCCTGGGGCGACGGTTTGTTTCCTATCAAAATAGGTTCGATCAATACCAAATAAAATAGTATTTATTTGTAGTCGCTCGGTAAATAAAGATCGTAATTTGCCAGAAAATAGGTTTATACTGACCTTTTGTGTCCTTTTGTTTGATCGCTTCTGATGGAGGTGAGAATGTGAAGTTTTATTTGTGATCTTGAGCTGCCATTTGTAATAAAACATTGACTTTGGCTGCCGACTCTCAACAATGTACTTACAAAATAAATTTGACCAACACTTACCTAAATCGGTGAACACAGGTTAAAAAAGTATGTATCTTCTTAGTTAGATAGAATTGTGTTTGATCACGTCGTAGTAGTAGTAGGTATCAGCCGAGGCTCCAATGTCTGCTTATCACGGTTATGACATTTTAATACCTACCTATAGTTCGTTTTTTTAGCATTAGAAAGAACTTGAAAGAAGGTACGCGATCTTGACATGTCTTTTAATTGAAAAACGCGTTTTAAAAATCAGTAACTATTACTTATGAAAGCAGAAGAATATAAATGATCGTATTAATAGATTCATAACTGTTACAGATTTGCCGTAACTTATTTTTAAAATGTGTTTTTCAATTAAAAGACACATAAACATTGTTTACCTTATTTCTAATGCTAAAAAAACGAACGATAAATACCTATAGGCTTTTTAAATATTTGGGGTAATAGTAAAGAGCATTTGAACTCATAGTTCAGGAACTAAAAACCTGGCACTACACTGCACTACTACAACACAATAAAATGAATAAAAAAAAACGATAAGTGTTAACCTTGTTTTATGGAATCCATAAAATACTATTAACTTATAAGTTAAAATACTATTAACTAATACTGTATTTATCATAACCGTAACAAACCACACGAGCTGGATGCTACAACTGCAATTAATAAATTGTCTTTTACACTCTCAGACTTGAGGAAAGTGCTCCTTTCAGTTTACGGATGTCACACAATAAACCTCGAGCATTCCTCGCCTTAAGAGGAAAGGGGTCGGCCACTTCTCCATACAAACGTAGTCCCCACTTTCCTCTCTGGATATTGACATTATGGAAAATATTTTTACATAACTTGATGTATATTAACCATAGCTATGCCCTGACGTTTGACTTTTTTCGATTTATTGATTACTTTAAAAAATAGGAGCGAATACAAATCTTTAAACGCTCCTCCTAACTCATACAATAAATAAAAAATCGAACAAAAAATCAAACGTAGTTAGCATAGCTGTGGTTGATATACAACAAATAGTATCAAAATATTTTCAATAATGTTAACATCCAGAGAGGAAAATGAGGACTACGTTTGTATGAAAAGGCGATTTCGCGCGGGTCCTCCAATTTCATTCTTAAAAGCTCACAACTGACAGCAAATATTAACTTTACAACTCCTAAAAGACTAGGTTCATAAAAATTTATTAAACAAGACGTTATAGGCACTAAATAAGGCACTAAATGGGATGGAACACGGACCCTTGATTAACAAATGTCGATATACCTTAACGTTAGCGTAACATTTTATTTAACGACCCTCTGGCGGAAATAGCATATTTTACACGATAGACCGAAAAAGTGCCTAATGCTATGTTCTCACGGTTCATGTTTAACGATTGTTTTTTGTCCATAATAAATTCCCCAATCTAGGACTATAGGTAGGTACCTAATTTACATAAGTTTCACGCTTCGCCGCGACCGGGAAATAAAAAAACCGGGCAAGTGCGAGTCGGACTCGCGCACGAAGGGTTCCGTACCATAATGCAAAAAACGGCAAAAACAAAAACGGTCACCCATCCAAGTACTGACCCCGCCCGACGTTGCTTAACTTCGGTTATAAATCACGTTTGTTGTATGGGAGCCCCACTTAAATCTGTATTTTATTTTGTTTTTAGTATTTGTTGTTATAGCGGCAACAGAAATACATCATCTGTGAAAATTTCAACTGTCATGGTTCGTGAGATACAGCCTGTTGACAGACGGACGGACGGACGGACGGACGGACGGACGGACGGACAGCGGAGTCTTAGTAATAGGGTCCCGTTTTACCCTTTGGGTACGGAACCCTAAAAAGAGATATACAAACGTACACGGCTTATTTGCGCCTGGCCTTGCGGGATAAATAAAAATAAAATAAAATAAAAAATCGATTATTAAAGAAAAGAGGATAAAACTATATTACTAGTTCAGTGGTCCCACACTATGCTAGGCCTGTATCGTGGTGACCGCTCTACAGAATTACTACATCCATTTTTGGGGTATCCGGTATCCTCTGTCTAAACTAAAGCCTCTTACATTGCAAATGAAATACATGCAAAACGAATACTACGTAATACAAATTATTATGCAATTATAATTATATTTACACTATTAACGATTGGTTCCTTTAACCCTTTACCAGGCTGACATTTCAAAAATGACAATCGAATGTCAGTCTTACTCATCGAAAATAAAAGGTTAAGTAAAGGGTTAGTGTGTGTGTGCGTGTGTGTACATGCAAAGCTTAATACTAACTAATACAATTTCTTTCCAAATATTAACAATTGGTCAATTTAAGCGTGTGTGTGTGTGTGTGTGTTTGTTTTTAGGGTTCCGTACCCAAAGGATACTATTACTAAGACTCCACTGTCCGTCTGTCTGTCAACAGGCTGAATCTCATGACATGAACCGTGTGATATAGACAGTTAAAATTTTCACAGATTTATGTATTTCTGTTGCCTATAACAACAAATAATATCGGCTTTCAGCCCTTCATTTTGATACCCTACTCGATAGGTTTGCACGATATTTTTTTCTAAAGGTTGCGTAATATGGCGTATTAAGTCCGCCATATTGTTTTTATAATGACGTCACATAACCTATGTTACCCGGGATGACGTAAGGATTCTAATGATGTATTATACGTCTAAATCGGTTAAGGCATTCAGAAGTTATGGTGGAATAAAGAAACTCACATACATACAAACATGAACGCTGAAAACAATACACTCTTTTTGTTTGGGCAGTCGTGTAAAAAGTACGGAACCCTCGGTGGGCGAGTCCGACTCGCACTTGGCCGGTTTTTTTAAGAGGCAAACGAGTAGATAAATCGCCTGATGAAAAGCAATCACCGTCCCCTATCTAAAACACCAGAGGGGTTGCAAGTTCGTTGCCGACCTTTAAGATATATGGAAGTACGCTCTTTTGAAGGTTTGAAGATCGTATCGGTTCGGAATTGCCGCGGGCGACAGTTTATTCCACAGTTTAGCTGTACGAGGCAGGCAGTGTGTTGTTAAACTTGTTAACAAAAGAAGTAACGGAGCATGAAATTTCAAAATGAACGTAGTACAGTTCGCATCAAATAAGTAGATAGATAGATAGATAATATTTATTTCTGATTGAAAATTTACATGTTATTCTTCCTTAAAAATAGCAGAAATTCACAAAAAGATCGTCAAGTGTATACAAACAAAATTAAAAGAATAATAAAAAATAGTAAATTGTGAATCAATAATGTCAAAAATAAAATAGAATAGAAATCAAATTAAAATGTCATAAAACTTAACTAAAACCTAAAACTATTTTGTATATAATACTAGGGCTTTCCTAGGTCATATAATGTCATATTCCATAAATAAAATATAATGTCAACAATCAATACAACAAACAATATAAAATAAAAACAATAATTTCAATTTAATGCCAAGTAAAATTATTAATATTTGTATCGTTCACTGTACTCTTTAACAGAGTACAGCGATGTCGTTAGGAACAGTTCTTTTAGTCGGCGATCAAATATGTCGTCAGAGGTTTCATTTCTGATATTGGCGGGTAGACGTTCATACAGTGACGGACCTATTACTCGCGGGTTTTTGTCGAGCAGCGCTAGCCGCCGCGGCACGGGCAGTAATCGCCCCGTTTGGCGGGTTATTCCGCCAAGCATATTCGACCGTTTGAATTGGTTAATATTTTTGCGCGTAAACATTATAATTTCATACACGTAAAGCGAGTAATAGGTCAATATATTGAATTTTTTAAAGAGTTCTCTACACGAGTGCCGTAGACCGGGGTGACTTTGGAAAATTTGGGGTTACTTTGATAGATTTAAAACGGCCATAGAATTACCATTATTCATTATTTACCGAAAATGTTCCTGTAACTAGTTAGATCACTATATATTCATATTCACCTACTGTAAAAAATCTCGCATAAATATATAATATTATGGCTTAAAAACTAGAGTTTGAAAGTCGCCCCTGCATTTGAAAGTCCCCCCGGTCAATGGTAGTAGCGGATGAAATGAAACAATGCACGAAAAGTATCTGCCACTTATACTTTTCCAAGTAGCGTAAAATCTCTACAGGGTGCGTAGACAAGGTGCCAATCGTTTACGCTCCGTAACGTAGCGTAGTTATCTCTCTTTATCATTCAGTGTCGTAGCTAGGCGTGGGCGAATGGGCCCCTCGCCCACGGCCTCTCATTTAGGGGGGGCCTCGCAAAGCCAACTTTTTTATTAACTGATTACACATTGAAAAGGGCATCGCAGATGTGGTTTCGCCCACGGCTAGATTAGTTCACGCTACGCAACTGCATCACTTTTTCATATTAGTGCGAGAGTGACTTGCGTTTCGTTCGCTACGGGGCGTTAACGATTGGCATCTTGTATACGCACCCTGTTCCCGTTCGAAATTATTTTCTATAGTCTAAATACTCTAATTGTTCTACATATAGAGACATGTATCTTTTTGAAAAGCAATTATAGAATGGTGGATACTTTTGACGCGTAGTTTGATCCGCTACTTTTGATGCTGACTGTACAAGTTTATTGTTATAAGTTTATGAGGACAGAAGAGCGTGAAGATGAATTTTAATGAGCACCTCACCCAGTTAACACATTCGCTGCCAGCGCGAGCTACGCGCTACGAGCGTATAGCCGATAACACGGGAAAAACCGTATATAGCGAAAAGCGCCTACGAACAGAGAACCCACCTAGCGGGTCGAGGGTGGCTGGCAGTGAATGTGTTAAGACTAATTAGCTGCTGGTTAAACATTGGTTATAATAAGTTTTGTACATAAGTAAATTAAATTATGGGTCACACTAAGTAATACATACTAACATTGAGCTAATTTTACGACTCTCGTATTTTTAGTCAGTTAGTCACTGCGACATGTTTCGGAGAGCCTGAGGGCCTACCGCGAACACCGAAGTTCGCAAATGGCGGGCATCTTTCTCTGTGTTCCCTAATTACGCCTTAATTGGAGTAAAAGAGAAATTTTCCCGCAGTTTACGAACTTCGGAGTTCGTGGTCGGTAGGCCCTCTGAGCAGAGGTCACGATCATGTCGCGCGAGTGAAATACGTAAATTACCTAAACCACAGAATAAATAATAGTACTAGGTACAGAAGACTCACTCTCTAACAAAACGCGTCTGTTACGATCAGAACAGATATGGCCGCTAGGTGGAGACAGCGCCACGCGCGGCTTATGGCTAGCCACCAAAATTGGTGTGGAACGGATGTACTTTTAGCTACCTGTAGCAAAGCGACGAAAATTAGCGAGCCCATCAACGTACACACTAGCGCCACTGCTAAATAATCGTGATTATTTAAATTTAACGACAGGTATTTAAAAAAAAGGGGGCCGCTACGTACTGTATTGTGTATTTAAGTACCTTTTGAATACATCAAACTAGTATTTATGTTGCTGGATTCGTCGAACCTCAAAACAAAAACGGCCGTTTTAACTTTGGACGCATAGATTGACGAATGTGCAGTGGCGCTAGTGTGCACGTTGATGGGCTCTTAATTATTTACATTTGGCAGTTCACTAAAATAGTTTGATTAAAAACCGGGCAAGTGCGGGTCGGACTCGCGCACGAAGGGTTCCGTACCATAATGAAAAAAAAAACGGGAAAAAAATGCAAAAAAAACGGTCACCCATCCAAGTACTGACCACGCCCGACGTTGCTTAACTTTGGTCAAAATCACGTTTGTTGTATGGGAGCCCCATTTAAATCTTTATTTTATTCTGTTTTTAGTATTTGTTGTTATAGCGGCAACAGAAATACATCATCTGTGAAAATTTCAACTGTCTAGCTATCACGGTTCGTGAGATACAGCCTGGTGACAGACAGACGGACGGACGGACGGACGGACGGACGGACGGACAGCGAAGTCTTAGTAATAGGGTCCCGTTTTACCTGTTGGGTACGGAACCCTAATTATCAAAAATACATTAAATATCATTTGAAAATTCCATGAAACAATTAGAAAGTTATATCTAGTTATAGAGTATAGTAAGTACCCTTAATTGTTATCCGCAGAAATAGAATAGACTGGTAAGTGTCGCTCCTATTATTTAGGCCGTAGAAAGGTCAGAGGGTCGGGTAGACTAGACCGAAACACTAAGAATAAACACTATCTATAACGATCTGGGTTAAAATTAGAGTCTGGAAATTGTAAAGTTACACGATTTGGTGTATTTATGGGTGCCCTTTGCATTGGGATAATTTGGGATACCTATTTTCACAATGGCAAATAAAATAATAGATAAACAAATAAATACTGGCCAATGGTTACACAAATCGACCTAAACACAGTAATGTTCAGCTTAAGGATAACTCACGTTAGACCGGGCCGTGTCCGGGCCGGAGCTTCCGGCGCATCGTTTTCTATGGAAAACATCACGTGATCACCTGTCATGTCATAGAAAAGGAAGCTCCGGCCCGGACACGGTCCGGTCTAACGTGAATCATCCTTTACTGTGTTTAGGTCGGTTCGTTTAGGCTAGTATTGTGGATACTAGACGAGGCCGACGATATATCTTCTTCTTCCTCGCTTTATCCCGGCATTTTGCCACGGCTCATGGGAGCCTGGGGTCCGCTTGACAACTAATCCCATGATTTGAGACGTAGGCACTAGTTTTTATTGGGATTAGTCCGGTTTCCTCACGATGTTTTCCTTCACCGAAAAGCGACTGGCAAATATCAAATGACATTTCGTACATAAGTTCCGAAAAACTCATTGGTACGAGCCGGGGTTCGAACCCGCGACCTCCGGATTGAAAGTCGCACGCTCTTACCGCTAGGCCACCAGCGCGATATACCTACCTATAATACTTATGTAGAAAGATATACCTATACAAATACTTAAATCCATACCTTAGGAATAAATATCTATGATTATTCTATGAGTATTAGGCCTACTTGCACCATTCTACTAACCCGGGGATAACCGGTTAAACCTGGAGTTACCATGGTTACCAGTACAATTTGACATTAGGTTTAACCGCTTAACCACGGGTTAGTGGGATGGTGCAAGTGGGCCTTATTGGTGCAGGCTCTTATGACCAACTAGCTTTAAAAATTCATGATGCTTGCAACCAATTGGAGGCATGGTTCTCAGCAAATGGGCTATTACTCAATTATTCAAAATCAAATGTTATGTTGTTTTCTGGTCGAAAGGTCCAACTGCCACCGTGCATGGCTAACTTTCCGATGCCCATGTGCGAAAAGAGTAAGTTCCTAGGGTTTATGATTGACAACACTCTAAATTGGAAGTGCCATGTAGACAACCTTTGCGATCGATTGGGTGGTGCGTCGTTTGCGTTGAGGAAACTGAAGCCACTTATCTCAGCAGAAGCCTTAAAGCAGGTGTACTTTGCGCATTTCCACTCTATCATGGCATACGGCTCACTGCTCTGGGGCAATTCAACAGATGCAAAAAGAGTTCTGATAATGCAGAAACGCGCAATACGTACACTTGCCGGTGTAAAAGACAGGCACCCTTGTAAAGAGCTCTTTGGTTCTCAACGTATAATGACGCACTACTCACAATACCTATTCGATGTACTGATATATGTAAGGGAGAATATATCCCAATTTGCACGTATTAATTTTCCGGGCAAACTGCTTCGAGCTGCAGGGCGTCTGAGAACAGTTCCCCGTCGCATGGCACTTTCAAGAAAGAACTAGCAATGCACGCACGAGAACTTTCCAAAGTTGCGAAACTTTCCACATGAGAATTTCTCGGTAACTTCTGAGAATGTTCTCGAGAACGAGAATTTATTTATTTATCGTAGTTTATACCATGAATATTCACGATAGTTTAGGTGTAGTATCCTTATCCCCAGAAAATTCCGACTTTTGGTCTACCGCTTCCGGTCAGAAAAATGTATGACGGCCCGGCCAAACGGTCAGACCTAGGTGGGGGGTGTTCGACCAAATGTCATAGAGGGACCCTGGCAGTTTTTGACGCGGCCATGTTTTTTTTAATCTGGCCGACTTTTTTATTTTATTTTTTCAAGTTTGTCCTAGCGCGCTGAAATTTTGGTCACGGAATCTCGGGGTCCCCTAGATACCTATGATAAAAATTTTAAATTTTAAAATTTTTTTTGGAAAAATGCTACAATTGCGAGAAAACTGGCCACTTTTATTTTGTATGGCAACTTTTAAACGGTGCGTGATAGGTGGGGGGTGCTGGACCAAATGTCATAGAAGGCCCCGAGACAAAACACACACCATTAGAAAAAAACCAAAATGGCCGATTTTTTTTTGATTTTTTCAAGTTGGTCGAGCGCGCTGAGATTTGGCATGGTGGGAGACAGAGGCCTCTAGATTAATATGACAAAATATTTTTTTTGGAAAAAATCCAAGATGGCGGAACAGAAAATTTCCATGTTTCAGAATGTTCTGAGAACATTCTCGAGAACGTTTCCGCTTTTTGGGAATGTTCTGCAATTTGTACATTGCTAGAAAGAACCCACGAGTCATCGGCCCGACTTACTGCGAGCACCTACCTGCCGATCTGAGAAATGAGCCGTGTGACGAAACATTTAAGCGCAAATTGAGAAACCTTTTGTTGGATAACCCTCTGTACTCTGTAAATGAGTACATGGAATTGAATTTGTAACGACATACGTAATTTTATTTATTATTAATTTGTTGATTTGTATTTAAAACATGACATTTTGTTCAGTTGTTTGTTTTTATCTTTATTTGACATTTTAATGACAGTTACAAATTATTTACGTTGACATCGACTTTAATGTTAATTTGGTTTATATTCAATTGTTTGACATGTTTTTCTTTGTACATGACGATCCTTATTGGGAGACACAATTAAGCTTATTATTTTTTATTTTAAATTCATAATGTAATTTTTGACGATCATGATGAGAAGATAAACATAATTTTGACGAATGTAGATTCATGCAAATTTATAGTGTTATTTTCATCTTGAAATAAAGAAATCTAATCTAATCTAATGATTAGCTCACAAATAAATGCTCTTACCGGGATACGGACGTGGGACCTCCTGTACGGATATGATGGTCGTTCTTGTCTACGTGACAGCGTGATAAAACGGTGTCCGTCACTTTCTATCCCGCGGTGTTAAAAGGTGACAGTTATTTTATCACGTGAATAAAATCATCCATAATTCGCCGGCTGCTTCGTATAACTGTGCGAGTAGGTAATGTGGATAATTACCGACAAAAAAATTACTTACTTACTTTTAATTTGCAATATATTTTCGACTGATTTAATGAATAACTTCTAAATGAGACATTTGTCTTCAAACTTTCACTCTCAATCCTCTTTGACTTATCGATTATCAAATAGAATAGGAAGATTCACCTCCAAAAGTTTATTATTAATCGTTCCTACGCTTTCCGTTTTCTCAGGCAATTTGTTTCAAAACTTATATTGACATAATGCCCCTTTATTATCCTTCGACCAATAACAAAACCCATTTCAGTTAGATTGGGGTTTCTGTGTATTTAGGCGTGTTAAATTCACCGCACCGAATTGTTTGGGTAACTTAACGTTCAACACTTTCATGGTCATCCCATTATTTTATAATAGTAGCGTCTGTACATGACAAAAACCGGCCAAGTGCGAGTGGGACTCGCGCAAGAAGGGTTCCGTACCATTACGCAAAAATAAACCGGTCAAGTGCGAGTCGAACTCGTGTCCCAAGGGTTCCGTACTGCACTCATTTTCGAACGAGCGAGCAAAGCCAAGTTCTTACATTCAACTTACTTACAACACACGGCTGGCTAGGGGCACGGCCAGGCATTTCCATGTTTTTTAACTGAGCTGTCAGAGGATAGTTAGCTACGCAATAACTTTAGTAAATTTGTTCAATTTTAACCAACATTTTGTTCAAGTATTATGTTAAGCATAGTGCCTACATTCTTTTTGCGTTGGTTAAGCGTATCTCTGTTAATTCAAGATAACAGATATACGTCTGACACGGCAGTTCGGTCTTCTCATTTAGCTACTTAAACCAATTATTTGTTCTATGTTTGAGCACTAACCTCCTACAGCTCATCCTTCGACCTTGCGTGGAGGCGCACCTCTCTCGGATGCTTCAGGCCTTTTGGCCCCACGCAGAGCTTGGCCTTCGACCTTCGCACTAGCTATCCGCACCACGTTTCACGTAAACAATTGCGGTCGTGGCCCTGTACAGCCTACCCACTATTTTTAATCTTAAGTCCGACTCACGCTTGACTGCAGACTTTTTGATTTTCCAGTAATCAACAGGTAAAGAACTATAGGCTCGATTCAGGAAATGAATTAGAGATTCATTAGATATGAAATAGTAAAGATATGTGACGTTCTACGGCAAAAGGTACCTTATGGCGGCTGGCGCCGCGATTCGAGTACGTCGTATAGCGCCGCAATAATATTGGAGCGGCGTTAATAATAGCGTAAGCGCCAACCGCCATTAGGTACCTTCACCCGTGGGACGTCACATATCTTTACTATACCTATCGTATCTAGTTAATCTCTAATTCATTTCCCGAATCGCGCCGTATATTTCGTGTTTTTTCCAAAATTTAGGCCTGTAGTTTCAGATGATTGGACACTTAATACGACACGACCACTTCTTTAAAACTAATCCTGGAGGGGCGGATAGGATGCAAGCGGGGTAGAGGAAAACCTAGACGCAGCATTTTAGAACAAGTGAAAGAAAAAGTAGGGGTCGTGTCGTATCAAAAAGTCAAAAAGCTGGCGCAAGTGATAGGGAAAGCTGGAACATACTCCACAGACAAGAGAATATCTCTTAAGTTAATGATGATGAGTTTCAGACGCTTGAAGTAGGTACTAATTTTGTTCTGTGTTTGAGCACTAACCTCCCGCAACTCGGCCTTCGGCCGCGCGTTTTTAAAAGCCTCTGCGCTTCGGGCCTTCGGCCATAAGCGTAGCTCGGCCTTCGCAATGGCTGTCCACACCACGTTTTACGTAAAACATTACAGCTGTGTCCCTAAAACAGCCCAACCGCGTTTTATTCCTTAAGTCCGACTCGCGCTTGACTGTAGATTTCTAATAGGTTTTCCTGTCATCTAAAGGTAAAGAACTATTATGTGTATTTTTTTCAAAATTTTAGACCTAGTAGTATCGGAGTTAAGGGGGGGGGGTGGTCATTTTTTGCCTATTTTCTTAAATAACTTCTAAACTATTTAATATAAAATTATAAAAAATAAATATTTGAGATCGTCAAAATAAGCCCTTTCGTTTAATATATAACACGATATGGTTTGCAAAACTTTGTTTTTTAATTTTCTCATTTTCCCCCAAAAAGTGCCCCCTATGTTCAAAATTCTTTTGTTTTCATTACGTGTCCGTCTTTGGGTCACAGACTTGCATATGTGTACCAAATTTCAACTTAATTGGTCCAGTAGTTTTGGAGCAAATAGGCTGTGACAGACGGACAGACAGACGCACGAGTGATCCTATAAGGGTTCCGTTTTTTCCTTTTGAGGTACGGAACCCTAAAAACGGCAAAAAAGACACGTTTTTCATATGGGAATCCCACTTAAATATTTATTATATTCTGTTTTTAGTATTTGCCTAGCTATCACGGTTCTTGAGATAGTCTGGTGACAGACAGACAGACGGACAGCGAAGTCTTCGTAATAGGGTCCCGTTTTTACCCTTTGGGTACGGAACCCTAACAAAGTGCGATATACTTACGGCAAATTGATGACGATGGAATTTAGGAAGAGGGGCTAGTCAACAATAACAAAGAATAAAATTAAATGTAACATTTCATCTATACCTATTTCTAATCCTACATTAATATACAGAAGCGCTATCATGGTCGCATTCTTATCACTTGTCAGGCCATACGTCATTTCCATATTCCACTTTCGCACTTACATATTTGTTAGGAAGTGACAGGCATGCTGACAAATGATAAAGAGCCGACCATCTTAGCCGTAATACAGATTATGAAAGTTGTTTATCGATGGAGGATGCATTTTGAACTAAGATTTGTTTTCTCCTCTAGAAATTCGGCTGTCGAGTAGGCTTTATTTATTGATAGTTGTTTAATTTCCAAATATGTTGTATTTTTCTTCTGATTTGCATGCTATTACAAATGTGAATAGACCTGTAGTATGGGCTTTTTTCATCTCTACTTTTGGTTCAGGTAAGGCTAAATCGTTTGTATTAAATTCATCTCCCACTTGTCGCTTCTATAGTACATAAACAGTCGGTTCTCTAGCATAAGTATCCACTTCTCTATCTATACAATTAGTATGGCGACTTGGATACTTAAGTTGAGGCACCAACCGTACTTATTGTTCCTCTGAGGCCACAAGGGTCCTCTTACAAGAGTACTCTGAACGGTGATAGCTGGAAAGAATTTCTTAACAAACTTTCGTCGTTTCTAAATTACTTAGCCATCCTTTTTTCAGAAGGACCAAGAGAAATTTTAAATGAATAAAAATCATATTTTAATAAGGCATCTACTTATTGGATTTATTATCATTGACGTATATCTCAGGACTGGCCCTACGGGCAATAATAATGGGGCCAGAACAACGCGATTGGTTGATGATTTCGCATCACGCGTGATGCGATTGATCGCAACTAGTTGCGTTAGACTGCACGATTGGCTCGAATTCGTGAGTGACACCGCTGAACTAGTACCATTTTTAGTGCCCGTAAGGCCCGTCCTGAGATATACGTCAATGTTTCTTATGCTTAGTTCGTAAAAACCAAATTCGCAAATACTTTGCGTCTTCTTCGGAATACCTGGTATAGGTACCTACGGTTTATATTAGTATGGGGTCTAAATCATCGCGAACCACGTTCGACGTGTTGCCTCTCTGTCGCACTTATAAATTCGTACGTAAGTGTGACAGGAAGGCAACGTGGTTCGCGGTAGGCCCTCTGGCCTTGGCAGTGATGCAACTTTGTTACTTTATTTTTATTGTCATAATCATAACTGTATGAGACAATATCCTCGGCCATGTCTCTACATACATTAAAACAACTCACGTACAACTCAATTTTATTATATAATACATATCCACAAATGTATTACATCTTAGATGCTCGACCACTTTAGGCACTTGTCCCACCAAGAGCGAGTAAGCGATTAACTATCGGCGATTTTCTCGCCCAAGAAACGAACAAAAGATTAGGATCCTGTGTTAGTAAAAGAGACACATATATTAATAGTTCATCGCTGGCTGTACACACCGCCGGCGAGAACACTCGCTCTACTAGTTTGTCGCCGCGATAAGATAAAACTAGCTCAGCGGTACTCGCTCGGCGATACTCGCTTCGTAGTTAGAACTCAAGCTGCGAGACCAATCAGTCTGCGTGTTCGGCTACGCTGCACCGCCCGAGCGAGTGACGCGAGTAATAGCCCGTCGCACTCGAACACTCGCCAATAGCCGAGCGACAAAACTATTGGAGCTAACACTCGCTTCTCGCCGCTCGCCCACTCGTTTCTAGTTTATCGTTCTACTCGCTTATCGCTCATCGTCGGCGGTGGGACAAGTGCCAAGTCTCTCTAAGCTGCTATTCAACTATTTTCTTATATCATAGACAACGGAGCGTGACCACGACCGTTCTGTCAAGAGCGATACGACAGAGACTTCGGACACATCATCGGAAGGGAGGGGCCCTAGCGATATCTTACCGTACAAATCTTTCTACCATTTCTTGCGGGGGGAAAGGTGCACACAGTCGCACTCCTCACACACTTACATACAAAATCCAATCTGTAATATAATAACGACACAAATATGTAGAAAATGACACACGTCAAAGACAAATCTTGCAAACCTCCTCGATCTCTTTTTGTGTACGGACGAGTCACAAGTGTCACAACACGCACCCTAACACATTTTCGTCGAAGAATTTTATTAAGTATATTCTGAGAGATGAGAAGTCGGATTTGTCGCTCGACCGATCCGCAATTTGTACTGGGCGAGCAAAATCGATAAATCCAATGTAATATGTAAAAAAAATATTACATGTGAAATGTAACACCTTCTTTTTGTAAACTTGATGTCTCCGACCTCATTTTACAACGAAAAACCGAGCAATTAGGCATTTTTTCTGCTGCTGTGTTCACGCGCGCATCTGGACTCGGTCTAGTTGAAAATCCTATCGCAACTAGTTTTATTACCCGCGCTACATCAGTTGATCTTGTACCTAGGTAGAGGGGAAATAGAGCGAATGCCGCCTCCCTTCCGTGTTGCTCGAAGAACAGAAACGAAGACAACGGAGGGAATTAAAAACCTAGAGAGAATTCGGTTGTGAACAATATCAGCACGTTAGTTTTGGCCCCACGCCACGATATCAATTATATCATGAAATTTTAATAACGTAATAAATATAAGAGCTTCGATAAAGAGTACCATTTTGTACCATTGGGAGTTAAAACTCTAGGTTCATGGGGTCCAAGCGCGCGCAAGTTGTTCGCAGAAATCGCGAAGCGGTTGACGTAACTGATGGTGACCGAAAAGCTGGCGGCTACCTCGCACAACGTATCGTCAGCTGTCAGCATTGCGATACAGTGAGGAAATTCCGCCAGCATCCTTGGTACAATGCCTCAGGGGCTTGTTTTTAGATCGAAACTAGTTATTAATTTCGTTTAGTAGTAGGTACCCCTGTATATATCTTGTATGTAAATAAATGGTTTTTTAATTACATCATGTGATACACATGAAGTATCACGGTCACCACAAACTAATTTGTTTCTAATTAAGATCTTACGCGTTCGGCTAATCAAATCAAATGGGACAACTGGCAAACGGAGTACCTACTATAATTGTATCTAAATCTCCAATAAGCCCGTTCATTACGTAGTCACCGAGCGTAATCAAGTTACGGCCCCGTCGTTACAAACTCAATAAAACTCTCCAGAAACAGAATACATTTCTGTGACCTGACCTCAAAGGGAAATACAAAATGGCCGTTGAAATAATCTGGCAGGTGAAATAAAAAAATCTAAAATAAAAAAATTCTAACATTTTTTGCGGAAAACTTGATGATGGTGAAAACTATCCTACTTATGTCAAACTATCTCCATACCAAATTTCATCTAAATCAGGCCTTACCACGACTTATTTATTTTAGCAGTGTCAAACTGACATATTCGCAAACGTCTGCGTAACTTAACTTCTACACATCTCGCTCGCACTAATATTAGCGAGTATGTCAGTGTCAAAATGGTGGTAGCCGTACTGTTCAGAGGTTTAAGCGTGAAGACAGACAGACCGAGTTAGGTACTTTCGCATTTATACATTAGTTTGAATGGGATATTTTGGTAACCTGAAGCGGTATCATGGTTGCATTTTTATCACCTGTAATGCCATGCGTCACTTTCGCACTTACATATTTGTTAGAACGTGACAGGTATGGTGACAAATGATAAAGAGCCGACCATCTTAGCGCTACTGCTTGAGTTCTCGGTAACACAGAGTTTATTGGATTCGTTTTTGATTCTTAATTTCTTGCAATCTACTTTTTTTGATAAAATCTACTTGTAAATAGGGTTACCAGATACAAATTTAGAATTTCCTGACAAAATTCCTGATTTCCGAATATTTTTCCTGACATTCATATTTTTGACGGAGGGGTGGGATTTTACTCTGACGGAACTGGCACGACAGTTTCAGTAAGTAAAAAAAAATCTATTTCTTTTAGAAGGGGTTCGTCGCCAGAAAAGTTTAATAACCGCTATAGTTACTACTCAATGAGCCCAACATACTTACCTCATAATAAAAGTCATAAATCTTATACTTGACCTTGTGAAACGCCATAAACGATAAGTATGTGCCCGTAACTCATAAAAACCTCATATAAGTAGTGACCCCATAACGCCTCGGTTTGGCATAAATTTCGAATGACTCATAACACTTTATTTATGCACTCAACGCTATTAGGGGCTTTTAAAAGATCGCATATAGTTAGTGTTTTATTTGATATGTGTCCAAAGGTATTATGATTATAATATGAATATTGTGCCTTAATCTATATGTAGACCTATCTCTGCGTCTATCTACCGCGAACACCGAAGATCGCAAATTATCACTCTAATAAACTTTGCAAATTGCTCCAATTAAGGTGTATAATTGGAGCAATTTGCAAAGTTCTGTGTTCGCGGTAGGCCCTCTGATTCTAAAAGTATGATGCACGATTTTCTTTTTTACTGTATAGGTACTGGGTAATTTTGGAGTCGTGACCACGAACGTCAAAAATGTATTAAGATCGCCATACTGAACAAGGTTTACCATTAGGGTTGCCAGATGGTCGGGATTTGGCGGGATTCTCCCGATTTTTAGCATGTGTTCCCGATTCCCGACAAAGTGAAAACTGTCCCGAAAAACAGCTTCATGTTATAAAACAATAATTTCATGTTCCGAACTATCGTCGAGCGAGCGAGCGACCCGCATCGAGCGAGGAGCGAGAGACTGTTCAAGATCTCAAAGAATTTACACTAATTTTATATAAAAACGTCTATGGGCAGAGCAGCTGACGTAGTGCCAATAATGTAAAATATAGTTGTTTTAAATACAATTACTTTTTCCCGACTTAAGTCACAAAATCCCGAAAAAATTATATTTTTTCCCGATAATAGCGCCTTTCGATCTGGCAACCCTATTTACCATCGGTCCGATTTGAAAATCGTGAAAAATGTACACCTAGGCCTAATTTTTTTACTAACATTAGATTTTTCTCGCGATTCAGTCCCATGGAGAAATTTGTTTCGTAGGACCATCTTAACACATTTTTGTCATTCAGGATCACAGTTTTTGTTAGGTGGGCCTAGTCAACTTTGGGAACCACTGTTCTACATCATAAATAGTAGAATAGTTATTTGTTTTACAAGGGGGCAAAGTTGTTGTTTAACCGCTCGTGCTAATATTGATACCCGAGCAAGCGAAAGATTCCAAAATTGAACTACGAGTGTAGCGAGTGGTTCGAAAAATGGAATCTTGAGCGTTGCGAGGGTTTCAAAGCACGCCAGAACAAAATTTGCCCCCGAGTGAAACACAAAATTTTTCACCACACCAACCCGAAGCAAATATTAAATGAAAAATATCAAACAAAATCAAACCAAATGAAATCCAAATTAATGTTATTAAATATTTATCATCCCAAATCATCATTTAAAAGTCAATTCTACCAGCAAACATGAGAAAACAACTCAAAATTTGCATTTGATTCTTTGCCTCACATGTGAATTACTGATAGCAAAGTGCAACTTTGCTATCCGTTTTTGAAGTGCAAAGTAAGCCTTTCCGAGCTGGTGTGGTGAAAACGTTATTTAAATACCTCATCATGCCACGTCTTATTCCTGAAATAAAGCCTAGAATAGCTTAAATACCTACATAGATAACATTTAATATTAATAAATGGCTGGTTAGGTTCAAAGATATTGATTTTCAACCAATTAATAATTTCGACACATTAATATTTTCAGAACAGAACGTTGGAAACGACGTCACACCACAAACAAAGGTCAAATCAACACAAAGGGCATCATTATGTACAATCAGCAGAAAATAATTAACCGGAATTAACTTAATTAATATATTTTACATATAATTACCAAACAGAACGTACGCCTACGTCTGCCTACATATAGTAAAAACGTTAGGTAGGTATTTCATAAACCCGACCAAGTGCATTGCATTACATCATAGGTTTTTTTTTTTATGTTTATTGCTTTAATATTGGTGTTGGTTCTGCGGTTTGCGTCGTTTGTATAATATCAAGATGCCGAATTAGATGCTTCTCAATCATAAATAGTAAAAACGTTAGGTATTTAATAAAACCGACCAAGTGCATTGCAAGTCGGACTCGCGCACGAAGGGTTCTGTACCATTACCTACGCAAAAAACGGCAAAAAAACCGGCCACGTGCGAATCCGACTCGCGCACGAAGGGTTCCGTACCATTACGCATAAAACGGCTACCCATTACGTTACTGTTATAAATAACGTCAAAGATCATAGATCATGAAGTCATTTGTATTCTGTTGGCTTCTTTCCGGTGCCCTAACGAAGAAGCCCTATTAACTTATTAGATTAATATTATATTCCTCCCTTAGAAAACTTGGAAAAATAGGTTTAATGAGATAACTCTTGACTACTTGAAGACTGCAGCTCTCTAGACCTAGAACAGCAAACTCTACGCTAACTTTCTTAGGGTCACTTGCACCATTCCACTAACCCAGGGTTAACCGGTTAAACCTGGCGTTACCATGGTTACCAGTACAATTTGACACGGGGTTAACGGTTTAACCGCTTAACCCCGGGTTAGTGAGATGGTGCAAGTGGCCCTTACAAATTAGCTCTAAAGATATAATCCACAAAACGCGCTATCTAACAGAATTCTGCCTAGCATTTTCAAACATATAGATAAACGGATAATCATTTTGAAGTGAAAGTTTAAATATAGATTTAAATTCCACTTTAAATTTCTTGTGAAATATGCGAATTTCTTTAGCACTAAATATTTTAAGTCACCTTCAATTTTAAATATATATATTGGTTGAAAGATTCACGAATTTCTCTTGTCACATTTCGGTTTGACTATTAACGAGAAACCTTCACCTAAGTATGTAGCTTATCATCGCTCCATGAGAAATCGAATCGAAAATATGACATAGGTACTTACTTATCGGCCTACTCCGCCTCGCATTAAGCAAAACGAGACTTCGATATTAAACTTTCGTGAGACATGTTTTAAATTGTTTATACGACAACGGTTCCTGAGCCTCGGTTCGGTTCGGTTCGGAGCCTGAGGAAGGACCCCCGACGGGCCCGAAACATGTCGCCAATAGCGACTAAAAACTCAAGTGAGTGAAACCGTTGTCGTATAAACAATTTAAAACGAGACTTAATCGCATAGAAATAAACGTGATATTACCGCCAACGTTTCGGGCAAGATGTTCACAATTCCAGGAACGATGTCATTTACCGCGACACAAAGCCGTGTCCAAAATTTTGGAACTCGTATAGGCCGGATATTTTCATACATAAAATTATCCATATTATAAAACATCTTTAATGGCTCCTCTACACGATGGGCCAGCGCCGGCCAGTCCAAGGGACGCATTTATGTGCTAGAGGGAGCAAGTGATATTGCTATCTCATTCTACCGCTTGGCTGCGTCCCTTGGAGTGGCCGGCGTTAGCCCATCGTGTAGAGGAGCCATAAAGCATGGACACTTGGGCAATTTTTAAGTACGGTAGAACGGGGTGACTTTCAAATGCAGGGGCGACTTTAAAATTCTAGTTTTTCAGCCATAATATATATTTATGCGAGATTTTTTACTGTAGGTGAATATGAATATATAGTAATCTAACTAGTTACAGGAGCATTTTCAGTAAATAATGAATAATGGTAATTCTATGGCCGTTTTAAATCTATCAAAGTAACCCCAAATTTTCCAAAGTCACCCCCGTCTACGGTACCTATTTTATATTTGACATAAAGTAATTAAAGTATACTCATGTTGGGTACGAAAAATCCATATATAATGGGTTGTTTACGTCACGGGCGCGATAAACAAACATTAGGATTCTCGTCACGACTCCGGGCCCTACAACGAGGACCGATTATCATAATGCCGCGGTAAGGCTATGGCGATGGCGGTGTTTGTTTTTTATAGGGATGATTTAAGAGTAATTTAGCTACAATGGGTTGAAAACCAACACATATTGGTTGTTTATACTTAGCGTACTTGCGAGTATTTCGTTCTTTTTACGTCTTTATACTACTACGACGACTGTCAAGTGCACTGCACAAGTCAGTGCAGTGAGTATGCATTTTTAACTCAGTCGATGCCACTTGTCATAGTTGGTACGGTCGTATTATGCTCATCTAATGCCCAAGCCACGAGATTAAGTCTTGGCAACCCCCCAAGAAGGAGGGGGGAATGTTCGATCCGAAACAGAGCGTGAACAGGACCACCGGAGCCACCTTTCCATTCCCTTTTTGGGATCCTTTCCCCCCTCCTAGTTTCAACAAAATTTATTATCTGCCTTCATAAATATAACGTCATTGTTTACAAGTTAACCGTAACAAGACAGCCAGCTTATACGTATATAAAGATTCTGAGTTCCCTCTTTCGAAGCTTCCAAGGTTATAAAATAATGTAGCCTTATGTTAAAACTGTGAGGCGTTATCCTAAGCGCATTACGCTAAGTGCCGCTTCACACTTGCCTGACTCTAATTACGCTATTTGACGCAATATGTCTGTAACGTACGCGATAAACACCAGACTACCATGACCTTTAATTTATGTTTCAATTGGGTTAGATAAGATTTCTGTAACGGATTAACTATAATCCTGTTCATAATTTCAATTCACGCTCCATTGTATAATTCAGTACCTAGGTATTAAAACGAGCATTAATTAGTGAAATCCAGATGTAATTGAAATCGTACCTCCTCTGGTTCATTGCTTGGCCGAAAATAAATAGATAAACAAAACAAAGACGAAAAATACGTAATTAATAATTGCAAATAATTTAAATACATAGGAAAGTTTTTTATGGATTTCTACTGTTTCTGAAGACTTACTTATCGTAGTAAAACAGCCAGCATTTTTAGCAGTTTATGATTATGCATAATAATAAATCTATTCTTAATCTAAGATGATGTACAAAATATGACTATAAATGTATTTGCTCATAAATTACGTATACAACTGTAAATTGTTCACTCGCACCACCTCTATTTTCAAAGTTAATGATGAACACATTATATTCACCATCATATTCTACTCTTTCACTCATTCTTACTATCTTAGTAAACTCCAGTATCTTGATTTGTATAGTAGTGTTTGACTGTGTTGGATCCGAAATAATGTATGTGTCTACATTCTTTTTAGTTTGTTTTAATATCGAGACAGGTTTATTGCTGCTAATACCAGCTATTTCACCGCCAAATTCGTTCCAAATATTGATGCCTATATAATTATGCTCTCTTATTTTAACCGCCTGTATATCCCTTGTGTTAGCAAGGATTGTAACTGAATTGGTATTTCTGTATTCCTTTAACTCCTCTTTAGTAATTCCAGGCAACATCACATATGTGTAACTAGCATTCGCAGGTTTTCTCCCATGATGAATGAATAATTTACTATAGTTTCCGAATATAATATCAGAGCTCATATATTGTTCATTGATATCGAAATACGTTCCACTTCTTCGTTCACTAATTACATAAACAGATTCTTTAAATGGAAAGTAATAACCTACAGAAGCCTTATGAGAACTTTCTTGCAAAAGTATCCACCGTACTTTAAGAGGTTTTTTCTTTATTCCAACAGATCTTACAACAGCAGCCGCAGCTGGGTCATGAATTTTACCTTCGTTTGACAGTAATACATATTTTAGTTTGTCATTTAACAAGCGATTGTCAATAATTGTTTCAATCGAAGCTATAGTGTCTCCTGAAATTCCAGCACCTAATGCTACAATTTGCCCTTCCACAATGAACCACGATTTCTTCGCTTGCAAGTTCATTTTCAAAAGCATTCCACAATTTTTTGAACCTTTTTTGTTTAAAGCCATCCCGATAACGGCCTGATTATTATTAGTGACGCCTCCTACCCATTTTTCTTCCGATGTCTTTCTAAAATTTACCACTTCGTCAAATAAATGAATAGTGTCAACAGTTGTTCCCGGTAAGCGAAGAGGATCGACAGTTGGCCAATAAGTGGAACTAAACTGAACTTCATCGTCATTATAGAGATAAATCATGCCATCTGCCGTGTGCCAGCCACGTTTGTTCTCGTTTTCTCCAGCGTCAAAAGCAGAGATCCTGCTAGAGTGAAGAGCCAAGCCAAACATATAATCAGGAGTTCGTTGAACAAAACGATCCATATATGCATATAACTTAGCCCCATAGAATGGCAATTCATCCCCATTAATAGAATCATTATTCAACAATTCCGTCGTTATCGATATATCATTATAGTTCCTCGTATTTGTTAAATAATACCTTAGATTCCTTTGCATCCAAAATTTGATCGCATCTTTTAATTTCTGAGTGCGTTGCGGTGCATAATTACTTATTAATAATAAATCGTATAACAATGGCGATCCATATCCGATTTTGCTGCTCAACTGTGCTCTAGATATAGCCCGACCGCATACAGTAGCTATCATTTCTCCGTCATATATAAGTGGTATGAAAGCCCTATCTATGATATCTAATAAGAATTTAATATCAATGGAAACTATTTCGAAATCTGAATCTTTTGTAATGAATATAATTTGCGCTACACTTTTAATTAATTCTTTTCCATACAAACCAGTGTATGGGATATAATTATGAACAAAAGAACCATCTGGGTGAAAACTTTTAGCGCCTTCACGATTCGGTTTAAAAAGCTCGACCACTGCATCTGTTGACAGTGTTACTGAATCCTGATCTTCCCCTAAAATACCTAATGCTAAAACAGTTTCGGCTAAACTACCGCTATATGCTCCCACGTTAATATTATTAAGACGTTTTGTGATAAGTGGATTCGAGACGTAATTGTATATTATCTTAATATACAAATCTTTTTGTTCTTGAGCAAGTTCATCATTAATTATAATTATAATTTTAGTAAATGAGTCTGGAACGCCGATTAACCAATGCCACCAATTTCCGTGATAATTTTCTCCGTTATATCTTTTCGTCGTGACCATAAAATCTAGACCCTCTATCACTGTAGTTAATACTGTCTTTTTTCCATAAAACACAGTACCATTTGTACCATAAGCCAAGGTAAGTTTGTATAAATTCAGAAATTGCGTGGTGTAATCGGATGCAGGCGTATCACCCGGTTTCAATTTCCATAGATACCATCTACTCGGTTCTCTGTTTAAAGTTTGAAACAGGCTTACAGCATTCTTAGACAAACTTTGAACATAGTTAACGATAGCACGTTGCGATTTATCGTAGTTTTCAGACACTAGTTGATTTTTCCATTTTTGTCGTAAATAACGATATACATTGTACTGTCCCTTTATCTGAAACAATCAAAAGTAAAATCAATGATACTACTTTGAAATATATTAAAGATTTAGGCTCTTATAATTCTGATATTTAATGTACATACATAATAGTTTTTATTGAACCTCAAAACTAATGATTATTTCATCATCATCATCATCATCTCAGCCATAAGACGTCCATTGCTGAACATAGGCCTCCCCCTTGGACCTCCATTCGTACCGGTTGGAAGGGACCCGCATCCAGCGTCCTCCGGCGGCCTTAACAAGGTCGTCTGTCCATCTTGTGGGTGGACGTCCTACGCTGCGCTTGCTAGTCCGTGGTCTCCACTCGAGCACTTTTCGACCCCATCGGCCATCTTCTCTACGTGCAATGTGGCCTGCCCATTGCCACTTCAGCTTGCTAATCCGGTGGGCTATGTCGGTGACTTTAGTTCGTCTACGGATCTCCTCATTTCTGATTCGATCACGTAGAGAAACTCCGAGCATAGCCCTCTCCATAGCTCGTTGAGCGACTTTGAGTTTTGAGATGAGGCCGATAGTGAAAGACCACGTTTCGGAGCCGTAAGTCATCACTGGTAACACACATTGATTAAAGACTTTCGTCTTGAGGCACTGAGGTATGTCGGACGAAAAGACATTACGTAGTTTCCCGAACGCTGCCCAACCGAGTTGGATTCGGCGGTTGACCTCTTTCTCGAAGTTGGACCTACCTAATTGGACTACTTGTTAGGGTGGTTTAAAAAACATTTCTGTTTATTTTCCTACGGGGCATCCCCTTATTTTGTTACACATATTATGCTTATAAAGGTTTCGTAATTTTATCTCAACTACAAGGGGGTGCTCAACCACTTTGAATTTTTTCAAAAGGGCTATTCATAAATTACGTCATTTCAAATTAGGGGGGGGGGGGGGGGTCTGGACATCGGATGATGGTAGCATGACGTAGGAGGAAACGGGGTCATTCGAAGCATGATTTTTGGATGATTTTAGGGGGGGGGGGGGTCAAAATCGTCAAAAATCGATGACGTAATTTATGGACAGCCCCAAAGTTGTATGAAATCCAAAAAAAAAGTATTTATTATTCAGAATTTTATTTAAGTATCTGGTTTCACACTATTTGCACATGTGATTTATAAGTTTTGAAGTAGAAAAATATTATTATTTCTATTTTTTATAATTTTTAAAATGTAAGATTTTTTGAATTTCACCTAAAAAAATCATAAAAAATAGAAATATGTAAAAATGTTTTTTTACTTACTAACTTTTAAATCACACTTTCAAATAATGTGAAAACTACTACTTACATAAAAATCTAAAAAATAATAACTTGATTTTTTTTGGATTTCATACAACTTTGAAAATTTTCAAAGTGTTTGAGCACCTCCTTATCGTTGAGATAAGATTACAAAACTTGGCGTATTTTGTCAACATAATAAGTGTAACAAAATGAGGCGGTACCGCTTCTTCTAGCTAGAGTTTCAATTTTTCCCATACAAACGTGAACCACCCTAATACTTGTCCTAGGTAGATGTACCTACGAGTCAACAACTTCGAGTACCGAGTTCCCAACAGAGACTGGGATGGGCACAACATTGGCATTTGACATAAGTTTCGTCTTGTCCATGTTCATTTTCAAGCCCACCCGTTGTGAAACTCGGTTGAGGGCATCGAGCATCATGCTGAGATCATCCATCGACTTTGCCATGACTACGATATCGTCGGCAAACCGAAGATGAGTGATGTATTCGCCGTTGATGTTGATGCCAAGTCCTTGCCATTCCAGGAGCTTGAAGGCGTCTTCCATTACGGCAGTAAACAGTTTCGGAGAGATTAACGTCTCCCTGCCTTACGCCTCTTCGCAATGGAATCGCCTTCGTGCTCTGCTCCTGTACTCGGACCGACATGGTGGCGTTACTATACAAACACTTCAACAATCGCTGAAGAGACTCAAGCACCGCCCAGGTTTCCACCGAATCCAAGGCTTTCTCATAGTCCACAAACGCTAAGCATAATGGAAAGTTATACTCTTCGGTCTTCTGTATAACCTGTAAGCGTCTGGATGTCGTCTATGGCCTTTTCGGAAACCGGCTTGTTCGGGAGGCTGGAAGTCATCAAGTCTGTGTTCGAGACGGTTCGTGATGACCCTTGAAAACAGCTTATAGACAGCTTATAGAGAATGATTATTTACTCACTTATAATATTCTTCTTCTACCTAGCGTTATCCCGGCCTTCGCCAGGGTCCGCTTTCCTACTTGCTTTCCTCCACTTTGCACGATCCTGGGCGTCGTCTCGTGTGAGCCCGTTCACGCTCATATCTGCTTTCACGACATCAAGCCATCGCTTTTTTGGTCTGCCTTGGGGTCGGGGGCCGTCAAGGGCTAGGTTAAGGCACATGTTTCCTACGTAGTCAGCTGGCCTGCGACAAACGTGGCCGAACCACCGGAGGCGACATTCTTGGAGCTTCTCTGCTACGTCACGGACTGCGAGCAGGGACCGGAACCGGTTACCTTAACCGGGGTTTTTCATAGGGTTATTTTAAAAGTGGTTATAAAAACCCCTACCATAACGGTAACCGTCTGATAAGGTAACACTTTGATTCGGTAACCGTATCAGATCGAGTTAACCTCGGTTACCGGTAACCGAAATAAAAACCCAGTCGATTCAGTTACCTCATAATAAGGTTTTGAACCAGTTCAAACGATTGTAATCTTTACGCACACTTAAATTGAACTTATTATTGAATAACCGTGGTTGGCATGGGCGGTCTATTAAGTCTCCAGCACAAACATGTTTTTTTGTCGGTAACTTCGCTTATTGTCAATTCAAACAATATTGTACTTTGAGTCCTTAAGCTAAAATTGAAAACATTATTGAGCGATTACAGTATTACTTTGGAGCGACAGCCGCAGCGCGGCCATTCCTTTGTTTATCTTTATACCTGTGTGTTCTTATTGTTTTTGTTCATTTCGGAGCAATTCTAGTTTGGAATTTTTAGAAAAGGGCTTGCTGCAAGTAAACACCATCCTATCCTAGCAATATCTGCTATTATTTAGTTATATTTTTAATGCTACTTAGATATTATTTTTCTATTTTCGGGTAGACGTGCGCGCCGCCGCGGCGCGCCGCCGCCATAAGGAGTCAGCGCGCCGCCGCCGCCGCCGGTAGTTTAAAATTCGCGCCGAATATTTTTTTATAAGACAGTATTATGCAGCGTTAAAATATGTAATAGGTTATAGTCCGATAAAAAATAGTTGAAAATGATTGCGAGCGCCACTTCCTACGTAACTCACACATTTTTGACGTAAAATACTTCTTACTTAAACATGGCAATAATTTAGTACGGAAATTTTTTGGTTATATAATTTAATTTCTACTACTATTTTATGTCGCACCAACACCATACTAACTATTTCTTATGTGGCAGTAGTTTATGTAAATCATACATAAAAATGTGTTGTATGTATGGGTAAAACACATTTACAAAGTATAATGTCCAGTGTTTTGACCGTTGTCAATTACACGGCACTTTTGCTAAGTCCAGTATGTTGGACATTGCCAAGTATGCGAAGAGTAAAATTATCAAATATTCTAGTAATTTTTATGGTAAATAAATTAAACAGATGGATGTTAGGTGTTACAAAACGTTTTAAAAAGTCATTACTTGTCGTATTACAACGTAATGAACCAAATAGATAAAAATATTTTTACGGATTTTTTTTCCTGTGCGTTCATCAAGACATCAAGAGACAGACCCGATTTAATTTGACAATTTTCTTACGAAAATATTTATATAATTGCATGCATTATTGTAAAAACCATTGCTCAGATGTTGCTGCAACCTACGATACCCCGCTAAGTTTAATAAATGACGTCAATGACTGGTAAAATTTTACCACGATTTTACGAGCTATATAGTTTTTGGAAAAAAAATGAGTTTTGCTTAAATTCATATTAACATAAGTTGACTTGACATTATCAGTAAGTGTATTTGTAATTAAAAAATGCAATTATTCTATATTTATTTAAAAAAACATGAATTTGACAAAAAAAAACCTTATACACATAAAGTATAGGTATGTATACTCGGCAACGTCCAAAATACTGGACGTCTTACATTATGCGGCGTATCTTTTTATTTACACTGAACCTGGCAACATCCAACATATTTGACATAGGTACCTATGTTTTTTCGAAACTATTATAAATAGATGATTTTTATGATTTTTCTACAATAAACAACCACATAATAAGATTTTATTATTATTTAAGCTTCGTTTGTTCTACAGTCAGGTTGTTATTTTATTTTTTTCTTTTTCTTTAACTGTTTTGGGGCTGACTGCAGATCCCATCTGCTGGGTAAAGCACATAATAAGATAATAACACAAAAAAATTATACTAACACAGTTTTTTGTGATTTTTTTCCCTTGTCGATTTAAGGGTTAAGCGTGGCTTTCATTATATACGTTTTAATATTGAAAAGTTGAAAAATCCCACGCCGCCGGCATTACGCCGCCGCCGTGGATTTTTTCGTGGCGCGCCGCCGCCCGATTTTTTTCGACCGGCGCGCACGTCTATTTTCGGGTTCGAATTTGGTATGTACATACAGAGTAAAGACTGATTTAAGGAAATATTTTAACCTAACTAGTAATTTTACTGGTAGGTATAGTTTATCTTTAGATAGAGTGATTAAATAAATCACGTTGTGATAAAGATACATGCGTTAGCGGATTGTGGTAGTGTGGTAGATATTTAACCATTGTTGACAAATGACATAATAGGTAGTTATTATGGGCTTATTTTATAATAAGCAACTACTTTTAAACGTTTTCAGATGCGGTGAGTTGTGTCAGCTAAAAGTCGTAATTTACCTTGTTTTGCTTAATGCAGCGAGCAGAATATATATATATTATCTATAGCAGTGATAACCTTATTTTAATACTTCAAATCTTTCATTAATACCAGAATTCATTATATTTATTGAGTATCTGTAACATTGGTACCTAGGTGAAATAATTTTGATTAAATTAAATAGATACATACTTAGTAAGCAGTGTTGGGCATTCAAGAATAAAATCATTATTTGAATAAGAATTCCTAAGAATAAAATCATGTTGATTTTATTTCCGTCAAAATTATTCCAATAATTTTGATCGGAAATAATAAACGTATGTGAACAAATTTAATAAGAATAATCTCATTCTTAATCAAGTAAATGTAATCATGATTTTATATTCTTAATAATATTCCTGGATTAAAATGCAGTCTGGGTGCCGTATAGATAGAAGTAAATAATAATAGTCTCTTGTCTAATTTATACCTAATTTTATTACTTTAATTTACTGCCGCATAGTCTTTGTGTTGGTCGATACCCGTATTGCTTTTAATGTGATAACTAAATCATCAGGTACAATTCAGCTGATCTGACCGGATGGTGGATAGCGAAACACTTCAATGGCTCACTGTGCCTAATTTAATGTAAAAAATAAAATACCGGCCAAGTGCGAGTAGGACTAGCGCAGGAAGGGTTCTGTACCATTGCGCAAAATACAGCAAAGAAATCACGTTTGTTGTATGGGAGCCCAACTTATATATTTATAATATTCTGTTTTTAGTATTTGTTGTAATAGCGGCAACAGCAATACATAATCTGTGAAAATGTCAACTGTCTAGCTATCACGGTTCATGAGATACAGCCTAGTGACAGACAGACGGACAGCCGAGTCTTAGTAATAGGATCCCGTTTTTACCCTTTGGCTACGGAACCCTAAAAAAGGTGTTTTTAAAGGTATGATAAGGAATAGCTCGATATGGTGTATTCCTATTTCTCTCCGCCGGGCACAGATGGGAATAGGCATTAGTATGTAGTTTCAGTGTCCGAGTTACTACCGAGACTCATTGTGTTTTTAAAAGTTCAGCTGATATTTAAAATTTGCATTAATTATTAGACGGAAATCAATAGGTATTAATATCGTTTCACACACTGCCTACCGCACGTGTCTCAAATCAAATGCTGTCAAAAAATTCACCACGCCACGATTAAATCTTATTGTTATTGCCAATGAGTAATAAATGACGGTCTCAAGTGGAAACACGCCAAATAATACAATACAATAATTCATGCTGCGATCTGCGACTTTCTGCAAATCTAGTGATAAGCGTAGGACTCTTTTCTTACCTGCTGTAATTTGCTATCTCATTCACTTTCCGTATGTGTGAAAGAGATAGCATACGTAAGACCTCAAGGCTGATAAGAATAATAAACAAAATACATACTTAATTGGCAAAGGAATATACATTGAACCATCATAATTATAATTTCGCAGTTTACTTTTTATGTAGCTTCATTATCAAATTATCATCACCGTTTCGAAAGCTCCTAAAAAAAATGTACCTACCTATCTATCACAATCACAACTTTTACGCTAAAAAAAATTCAAATCAATCCGACCATTGAAAAGAGGAGTGAAATTTATTTTACAAATTATATACATTGTACTACAAAAGTTAACTTAATTCAGAATAACATTCTAATTGAATATAATGCAGAAAGTCGCAGGTCGCAGTATGAATAACTGAAACCACATACTAAACAATACATGAAATGAATGAAATGAACGAAATAAACACAATAAATACAATAAACAAAATAATCAAAATAAATAAATAATATTAATCAAATAAATAACATTAATAAAATGAATATTATTAATAAAATAAATTACATTAATAAAATGAATATCATTGATAAAATAAATAACATTTATAAAATAAATATTATTAATAAAATAAATAACATTAATGAAATAAATGAATTATAGTAAATAAATAAACAAAAAAGTAAAAAAAACAAAATTAAGAAAGTTAACAATTAATAAAACAACTATTTTTTTTAGTATTCTACTGACGGCACATCACTAAATACGGATGTTGCAAACGTATAAGCAACCGATAATAAAGGTTACCATAACCGAATAAAAACCTGTTAAAAACCCCTAACAAAAACCCTATCGCGATGGGGTTTTGAATTAACTCGGTTAAAGGTTAAGGTTACCGTTTCAATAAGCTTACCATTACAATCAGGTAACAGTATGATAGGGTTACCGAATGATACGGTAACCGAATCGATTGGGTTACCGAATGGATAGGATTAACCGTAAAGAGGGGTTTTCCGGTCCTTGACTGCGAGGCTGCCACGGATGTACTCGTTACGGATGCGGTCAGCGCGCGTAACGCCGCACATCCACCAGCATCTTCATCTCTGTAACGCGAAGCTCCTGAACGTGCCTTCCAAGAACCGGCCATGCCTCGGCGCCATAAAGTAGGACTGGACGGATAATACACTTATACACTAGCCCTTTGAGTCTAAGCGGTATTCTGCGATCGCAGATGACTCCTGTGACCTCCCGCCATTTAGACAAGGCCGCGCTGATTCGGGCCCGGATGTCGTGATCAATGATCCCGGACTCATGCAGTACTGATCCCAGGTACTTAAACTTGTCCGTTTTCACGGTAGGTTCGTTCCCTATAGTGATGGGAGTGGAATCCGTACTTCCGCAGGCCATGTATTCGGTCTTCGCGACACACTTATAGTATTATTCATATTATTAATAAAGTAAAAAAGGTACACAATATTATAAACTTTAACTCTCTCACCTGGTTTAATTTGTCACATTTTTTTTTTCCTGATACAGGCAATGTTGTTGAATTTGGCATTAACCCTTCATTTTCTAGTGGTATTAATTCTATTGGACCTGGTTTAATGGAGATGGCTGTCTTGTTCTTTGGCTGAAAAATTGTGGTGATGGCATTATTATACTGCCGTATACTCGACAATAAGTTAGAACTTAGATAATAGGCTGAAACAGACGGACTGGTTGTTGGTTGTACAGTTTTGGCAAATTTGGTACAAGTTGTACTACTATACAAATGTAGTCCCTATTTTCGTTCTGGATATTGAATTTATGAAAAATATTTTTACATAATTTGAAGTACATATATATTTTCCATAACTATGCCCCTACGTCTGACTTTTTAATTACCTATTGTAAAAATTAGGAGCTTAAAACAGATTTCTAAAAAAATTTTAAAGGCTCCTAACTTTTTGATTAAGTATTAAAAATTCGAAAATCAACCGTAGGGCATAGCTGTGGTTGATGTGCAACAAATTGTGTCAAAATATTTTCAATAATGTTAATAATAATATACAAAACTGAGGACTATGTATGTATGTATGTAAAGGCAATTTCGCGCGGGGCCTCCACTTTCATCTTAAGGAACTGGAACTATTTACAAACCATCGATAAGGCTATTATTCTCTGCAGGTTTTCTTCGCCAAATCTTCTGCGTGGCTGAGTTTTGCCTTGCATGTACTGACGGAATCCCCGCCAAAGACGCTTAGCAAATACGGATAAAGACTTCTTAATACCCTCAACAGTTTCCGAACTGCGTCGTTGACGTTTTAATGTAGTGTCTGTAATTTAAAAAAAAAACACAACCGATTTGGGGATTGTTACCTTCTTATATTAAAGCATTCATGGAAATTGATTATTTAAAAGCTCGTCAGTCCAACGTATACGAACTTGTTTTTACCATGACAAAATGTTTTAAAAAATCACTTAAAAATACTATAAGTATTATTTGTAAATTCGCGTCTCACTTTGTACAACAGATATAACTTACCCATACTTGTTGCCGGAACTATTTTGTCACCAGTTAACTTCGATAATAAAGAAATATTTGCCGGGACAACCAAATCTGCCATACCATATTCGCAGTCAGACGCCATTAAAAATACTAAGAAATATATTACTTTGTACGGTGCCATTTTTGATTAAAGCCACCAAACTTATAAAATAAATGATGATTTCTACAAATTTTATGTGAAGAAAACTCGCATCGCACTGTTATTGCGGTACTGGTATTCCGGTAACCGAAAACAAAATTAATAAAATAAAATTTATGCCAAGAGTATGGTTACGCACATGACGTAGGTACACGAGTGATCGTTTTCTACTAACTCGATTAAAAATTCACACGACTCGATCGGCTGCTCAGTTGTAGATTGTTTAAAATGTCTCCTGGGAACGCTTTTTGGTATACATTTCGGCATAATGCCTGAGAAAGAAAGAATGTTTTTAACTTTGCTTGTGAAATCGACACTTACAAAACTGGCTATGTGGTGGCAACCACATAGCCAGTTTCGGTCGCCGCAGCAGAAAGAAATACCTATTATACATATATTCACACGCATAAATGTTTTTCAAGTGAAAACTTCTTTAGCGGCGCTGTGCACTTGACGTGACGTCACGCCCAACTAGCAAAATCACGCTAACAAGTCTCTAGACTACAATTTTGTCGCTCTTATATTGATTTTATATCATCGTATAAGCCCGGGTTTGGGCACAAAGCATAAGCGTATTTATTTTAATATCGTTCTAATATCAGTCTAATTGAATGTTGTTTGCATTCACAGTAATCTTTTTCAAAACTATATTAAGCTGCTTTAGGCTAATATCGCTTTTACGTAAGTATCTTGTAAGCCTACATAGGCTTATATTGGTCGAACGTAAGTATCTTGTAAGCCTACATAGGCTTATATTGGTCGAACGTTAGAATCTTGTAAGCCTAAATAAGCTTATTTTGGTTTGAAACATTCTATTTGTGAAGTATAAATATACGGGTGAAATTAACTGCAACGTAACAAAAACATATTAGTGTAAGTGTTTATCAAACTTTTTATGAATTATGTTTAAATATAATAACGTGCTGTTTATCATCGTCTGTTTATGTTTCAGGGTAAGTATTCACATGGGAAAATATTATTTATTGTAAAGTAGACCCTGTTTTACACTTCAAACTTCATGCGCCTACTCAAATATGGTATTTGAATATTTTTATAATTATTTTATTTCTTTATTTTGTATTGATAGTCAGCCATTGATGTAGGTGTATTTTTCAAGCGCACTATTAGAGTATTTTAAGCATTCTGAATACAAATGATGTGGCCATGTTGAATAAATTACGGTTCCTTGCTTTACTTATACTAACAATAGTGTTCCCAAAAACGATTTAAGATCAAACCATCTTATATTGATCTTCTCTTTTGTGATATAAGTGTCTTGATCTTATATCACTCTAATATCTTACTAAAGTGCTGTCTTAGTAAATAGCTTTAGTAAGATCAGAATAGTACGTACTTACAGTGTTCTTATGCTATGTTGATATTAGTCTTACATTCTTACAATAGCATTTAGAAATCTAATATAAAATCAAATGAACTAAGAGAATGAGGATATAAGACCAGGTACTCTCAAGTTCAATGAGACTTCGTAAATGTTGTTGTAAGAGCAAGAGGCTTATAATAGTATTATGCTATGTTGATATTAGTCTTACATTCTTATAATAGCATTTATAAAGTCTAATATAAGATCAAATGAACTTAGAGAATGTGGATATAAGACCACGCACTCTCAAGTTCAATGAGACTTCGTAAATGTTGTTGTAAGAGCAAGAGGCTTATAATAGTATTATGCTATGTTGATATTAGCCTTACATTCTTATAATAGCATTTAGAAAGTCTAATATAAGATCAAATGAACTTAGAGAATGTGGATATAAGACCAAGTACTCTCAAGTTCAATGAGACTTAGTAAATGTTATTGTAAGAGCGAGAGGCTCATAATAGTATTATGCCATGTTGATATTAGTCTTACATTCTTATAATAGCATTTAGAAAGTCTATTATAAGATCAAATGAACTTAGAGAATGTGGATATAAGACCAGGTACTCTCAAGTTCAATGAGACTTAGTAAATGTTATTGTAAGAGCGAGAGGCTTATAATGGTATTATAAAATGCTCTTATATACATATATAAGACTAGGTAATAAGACTAAACTTACTAAAGTGCGTATTAGCTTGTCTAAGACTAATATAAGAGCGATGATAAGTTCAAAACAAAAATAAGAGCGCTATAAGCTCACTACTCTTATAAAGTGCGCAATCTGAGACTTTTTTGCTAGTTGGGCGTGTTATTGAGTTCTTTATTGATTTAAATGCCATCTAGTGAGTTTCCCTCTAACTGGTACTAATATAACTCGAGTATTAACAGTGGTGTGCTTAGGGGTTTCAAGTAATGCGACGAAATAACGCTAGATGGTGTTAACCTCAATTATACATAGTGAAAACTTCTTTAGCGGCGCTGTGCAATGTCATTGAGTTTTCACTTCTGCCGGCACTCCCGGAGTGCAACCCGTTGTTTTTTTCTCTCCTTCTGCTGTCCGGTTAGATGCTCAGTGCTTCTCCTCCTTTCTATTTAGTACCAGTATCCATCAATCCGTCAGTCAATCTTGTTTTTCGTCCAGCAATATTTTATTTATTTCTCAATCTGCAAATAAATCTGCCGTATCATGTGTCAGTGAATTGGGTACTTTCCTTTACTTACAATAAATTATTTCACACTGTGCACGAAATAAAACACCAGATAATTTAGAAAAACATAGATAGCAGTTATTTTTAACCACAATTTCTATTTAATACATCGGATTGAAATATAAAAAGTAGGCGAGTTGACCGAAGAAGCTGATTTGACTAGTAGGAAAGTATGGTTAAAGCCCACAGCAAAATCATTCCACTCCTAGACATACCGCATAAAAGGTTAAAAATGGGCACCGAATCTGCCCCATTAGAGGCGACATTTGACAAAGATGGCGGACATCCTATTGTATAATTCCGCAATTTCCGTCTAACCCCAGACCACAGATTACATAATACTACTGTTTCTATTATTGGTAATCGTGAGGGAAATTTTTCAAGAAAGTCTCACAGAATTTGTGATTTTGTAAGTACCGTAAATGGTGTAATTTTGAGATAGGTACGTATTAAACGTAAAAAAAACTATATGTTACATTTAATTGAAAGCTTTTTCTAAATTCGTCTGGACTTGTTACAATAATCGGATTGACGAACTTCACTCAACAAGAAAAACACTGTATGGGTCAGTGGTTGACTGATGGAGAATGACATGATGCATTAATTCCGCCTTTTATACCTTTTGTAATGAATAGTAAAGCTTAAAGTAAATAAATACCTTAGTGAAGACAAAATTACATCAAAACAAACGTCAATTATGAGATCAGTTATTTTCTTGACTGCTCACCTTCAGAGTCTCGCTCAGTCGCTCAAATCGAATTGTATATATCTCCAAAAATAATAAGTAAGGAATATATTTGCCAATCAAAACACGCACCAATAAGCCTGTGCCGATGGAGCAAAGCTAATTACCACGGAACCAAGAACATGAAACGTGATATCAAACGCTTATAATCGTCAAACGAACATAATTTTCTTTAATTAATGGGCATTTCTATTTAAAGTTGCATTTAGATTTTGGAATTTTTATATTATTTCCACTCAGAATCACGAGCTCTTTCGATCCTAATACAAGAAAAAAAGTAACCCCAAAATTTCACACAATTTTTTTTGTTCGTTTGTTACGAACATAGAAAGTTGTATTGAAAACCGTAACCAAACGGACCATTTTTGGGGACACGTTTTTCTCAGTAAAAATGGAAAAAGCTCGTGATTCTGAGTAGAAATAATGTAAACATTCCCAATTCTAACACAAAACATTTTGGTACAACTTTAAATAGAAATGCCCTAATACCAAAGTTATTGAATTTAGAAATAATATGTGATTGCGTAATTTATTTGGTTTTGTAACAGTATATTCCAAAATAAATGATCACCCACCCTATATATCTGTAATCTCACATAATGTCTTATTTAGGTAGGTACTTATAGGTAAATTAAAAAGTAAAAGGGGGACTTTTTTAGGCCTTGCTTAAAATATTCTCGTACTTGACAATGATGGCCGGCGCTATGCAATAAAAGAGTTTAAAATATTCTAGGTAATTCTTCCTCCTTTAGGTTTCCGTAGTTAACAAAGAATATATATTTTCGCTCACACATGTTACCTATCTCGCACATGGATGTATACATACCTACACATTACCTAAGGCTTAATAATCTTAAGTTTATTTTTCTAGTCTACCTATATAGGTATCTCTTGTCGTGTGTTTCTAATGAATTAATTATTTCTGAATTTCGAGAAATCACTCATCTGTAAGTACGTAAACGTGAATTTCTCGAGAATAACGCGTAAATCGATAGGAATTTCGGTAAAGAAATAATAATGAAAGATGCTAAAATGCAAACTTCTATTAGTTCTATTTTGCCTTGAAAATATCTGCTTGTTATGTAATCTGTACCCAAACACCTCTATGCCCTTTATTCTTACTTACCAGCTGATTTCGGGATTATACGGACATAGTGAGCATTCATTTTGGTACACACACAAACGAACATACACCCACATAAAATAAATCGTCTGCCTGTTGCAAATAGATACTTGAAGCGATGCAAAAACACCGCCGTACTGCAAGGCGACAATGGCGATATTAAGTATTGTTATACTTTCACTTGTTTTATATATATTGCACACATCTACAATTTTACAAGATTGCCTGTCAAAACTCTATAACATGAATACAGTTAGACCAAGAAAAGTCTGCAGAGATTTTGACAGCACACCCAGTGCCAGTGTTATTTATTTATACTCATACTCATACTCATACTCATTTATTTATAATATAATTACATATTACACGTCAAAAATGGAAATTAAATTAGATAAATTAAGTTACAATTATAGTTATTATGTTACAATAATACAATTACATTATTATTACAGTTTTGGTTGGTATACCTAAATAAGTGTGTCAAATATTATTACAATTGTGATGATAGTGTTAATTAAATTTGTTTCATAAAAAAAAAAAATATTATCTAAAATGTGAACTTGATTGTAAATTATAAAAGTCATTTAGACTGTAAAAGGCATGCGAGAGGAGCCATTTCTTTAGTTGGCGCGTGAATGAGTTGATGGATTTTATCGTGGTGATGTCCTGCGGTAATTTGTTATACACTTTGGGGCCCAGTACGTGCATGGTTTTGGAGGACTTAGTCAGTCGGTGGCTGGCGGGAAGCAGGCGTTCTTTGCTTCCTAGACGGGTACGGGTGAGCTTGCTAGTATTGAAAGTGTGTTTGTGTGTGTGTACGTGTTTGGCGATGTTAAATATGTATTGTGATGGTAGTGTGAGTATGTTATTTTGTATAAAGAGTTGTTTTGCTGGTGAACCTGGGGCCGCCATAGATAGTAGTCTGACCGCCCGTTTCTGTAGGACAAAGACGCGGTGCCATTCTGCTGCTGTTCCCCATAGTTCCAGGCCGTAGCACATGATTGAGTGGAACAGGGAGAAATAGCTGGTACGCAGTTGCTTTTGAGGTAACACGTGGGCTAACCTACTAAGAGCGAAACACGCACCTGACAATACGTCATAATTTCATAGAAGTTTGACGTTTAAAATAACACCTGCCTACAAACCGTTTGTAAATTGACGACGCCGTTTGTAAACGGCGGATTCTTACAAAATGCCTGCAACATACCTACCTACTCACGTCAAAGTGTTTAAAATGTAATGGCTCCTCTACACGATGAGCCAGCGCCGGCCACTCCAAGGGACGCAGCCATGCGGTAGAACGAGATAGCAATATCACTTGCTCCCTCTAACGCATAAATGCGTCCCTTGGAGTGGCCGGGGCTGGCCCAACGTGTAGAGGAGCCATAAACTCAGACATTCGAATACGTTAGATTCTATACAGCTACAATAAACCGAAATTAAGAGCGCTCTTACAAGAAAAGTCGAAATAATGCAAAATTGATGATACTAGTCGACGAAATTCAGGACTTTGCGCTCATTATTAGAAACAATGAGTACTTGTTCCAGTAAAAGCGTCTTCTTATCTTTATAAATATCGTTGTAAATATTAGAAAAAGGACTTATTAAATTAGTAATGATTTTTTTTCTGATGGTCGTTTCCGAAAAACCCCGTGAAGCACTGAATGGCGAGCTCTTATTTGGAAATGTTGAGAATTTTACTCTGCTAAACCTGGCTATTTTGTATTACTAATACCCTGTACTTTAGGCATATCAAACTATATTTTTCCTACATACCTTTGAGAAAGAGAAAATCAAAGTAAAACGAACTCGATTTTCTCTCCGAAACAAGTTTCAATTCCTACGAAAATCTACTTAATATCGAAGTCATTTTCATACTCAAGCAATCTGCAACGTTTGCTTATACTGTTGGTATACATTAGTGTTTATGAAATTCTACTATAATTTTTTGGCAATTTTTTGAAAACTACTCTATATTACCGATGACGCGCGCTGCGCCAGCTCAGTGCCGCGGCAGAGCTTGTAGAGGCAGGACGTGTGTCGGTCGGCTCCGCACATTTTCAACGGCGACGACGAGGTTTTTTATCATTGTGTGCGGCGGGCGCCGTGTAAAACGCTATACTGTGTGGTCTGTGTGCGTGTAAACCGCAACGAGAGACTTTGATCCTAGCACTGTTTTTATAGTATTATAATTTATAATGGTACAGTTTAATAAACTACCGGACAGGATTAAAAATATTTGAAACGACCTGACATTCTATATGTATTTATTTGACTCAAGATAGTACTCAGGGTCTGATGATGGAGCCGGAAGGTGGTCACCGGTACCAATCAACCATGCAACTAAACCACTTCGTGTTTAGGCTCGTTTTATTCATCTCAACAAGATCTTTGACCCAAGATAGTACTCAGGGTCTGATGATGGAGCCGGAAGGTGGTCACCGGTACCAATCAACCATGCAACTAAACCACTTCGTGTTTGGGCTCGTTTGATTCGGCTCAACAAGATCTTTGACTTAAGATAGTACTCAGGGTCTGATGATGGAGCCGGAAGGTGGTCACCAGTACCAATCAACAATGCAACTAAACCACTTCGTGTTTAGGCTCGTTTTATTCGTCTCAACAAGATCTTTGACTTAAGATAGTACTCAGGGTCTGATGATGGAGCCGGAAGGTGGTCACCGGTACCAATCAACCATGCAACTAAACCACTTCGTGTTTGGGCTCGTTTGATTCGTCTCAACAAGATCTTTGGCACAAGATAATACTCAGGGTCTGATGATGGAGCCGGAAGGTGGTCACCGGTACCAATCAACCATGCAACTAAACCACTTCGTGTTTAGGCTCGTTTTATTCATCTCAACAAGATCTTTGACACAAGATAGTACTCAGGGTCTGATGATGGAGCCGGCAGGTGGTCACCGGTACCAATCAACCATGCCACTAAACCACTTCGTGTTTAGGCTCGTTTTATTCGTTTCTATAAGATCTTTGACACAAGATAGTACTCAGGGTCTGATGTTGGAGCCGGAAGGTGGTCACCGGTACCAATCAACCATGCAACTAAACCACTTCGTGTTTAGGCTCGTTTGATTCGTCTCAACAAGACCTTGGACACAAGATAGTACTCAGGATCTGATGATGGAGCTGGAAGGTGGCCACGGGTACCAGTCTACCATGTAACTGAACCGGGATCCCTTTGTTTCCCATAAACTTATTGTTTCGAATTTCGATAGTCAGAAATTGATATCCATATAATTTATGGACATAAACATCAATAGTCATAATTTTTGTTAAGTATAACGTTTCATAGTTCTAATGTTAAACATCTATAATAGTAAACGCTATAATCACAAAAGTTATAAAATTGTTGAGTATAACATTCAAAGGTATATCAATAATTATTAAGAAATATTTTAAGGCATATATTTTATCGGACTAATGGTCGTTAATCATATCGTTTTAATGTCGTCTCTTTGTTTCCCATAAACTTACTGTTTCGAATTTCGATAGTCATAAAATGATATCCTCTAATATTCTAATATTTAGGATATTAGAGGATATAATATTAAACATTATGACTTTCAATAATTATGTCAAACAAAGGGCCATTTTAATGACATCCTTCATATAAAGAAAAATGAAATCTGTTTCCTCAGGTAGGTTCGTTAGTTACCTTGTGTCCCTTAGAGCGGAAATAGGAGCCCCGCTAAGCGGGGCTCCGTCGACTCGTTGGCGGGATGAAATGGCTTAATAAACTACATGAAAAATAAGAAATGGCGGGAAATCAGTAAACCAAACAATAAAACATCTGATTCCTCAGGTAGGTTCGTTAGTTACCTTGTGTCCCTCAGAGCGGAAATAGGAGCCCCGCGAAGCGGGGCTCCGTCGACTCGTTGGCGGGATGAAATGTCTTAATAAACTACATGAAAAATAAGAAATGGCGGGAAATCAGTAAACCAAACAATAAAACATCTGATTCCTCAGGTAGGTTCGTTAGTTACCTTGTGTCCCTCAGAGCGGAAATAGGAGCCCCGCGAAGCGGGGCTCCGTCGACTCGTTGGCGGGATGAAATGGCTTAATAAACTACATGAAAAATAAGAAATAGAGGGGAAATCAGTAAGCCAAATAAAAAAAACCCTTAGGTAGGTAGACAAGCATGCAATTTGTTTTGTTTAATTTTATAACTATTGACAATATGACTAATAAAAATTGTGATGGAAAACGATATGGTCTAAAAAAAATCGGAACTTAAAATTTAGAGAATTCAATAGATCCCCTACTTATCATTATAACCTGCAATAAAAGACCTTACAACGATTATTGTAAGCAAGTTTATTGCCTTCAATATTATGTAGTGGTATACCTTCTGGACTTTGAAGATTATGAGTAACAAATTTTATGACTAACAATAATAGTGACCTGCAAAAATCGGAACTGCAATTTATATTGTTAAAATTTATGACTATTGACAATATGACTAATAAAAATTATGATGGAAAACGTTATGGACTGAATAAATCGGAACAAAAAAATTATGGGAACCAATAGAGACCCAACTGAACCACTTCGTGTTTGGGCTCGTTTGATTTGTCGCAACAAGATCTTTGACACAAGGTAGTACTGAGGGTCTGATGATGGATCCGGAAGGTGGTCACAGGTACCAATCAACCATGCAACTAAACCACTTCGTGTTTGGCTTCGTTCGATTCGTCGCAACAAGATCTTTGACACAAGTTAGTACTCAGAGTCTGATGATGGAGCTGGACTGTGGCCACGGGTACCAGTCTACCATGTAACTGAACTACTTCGTGTTTGGGCTCGTTTGATTCGTCGCAATAAGATGTTTGACACAAGATACTACTCAGGGTCTGATGATGGAGCTGATGATGATAGACAGGTACCCGTCGCCACCTTCGCGCTCCATCATCAGACCCTGAGTACTACCTTGTGTCAAAGATCTTGTTGCGACGAATCGAACGAAGCCAAACACGAAGTGGTTTAGTTGCATGGTTGATTGGTACCGGTGACCACCTTCCGGCTCCAACATCAGACCCTGAGTACTATCTTGTGTCAAAGATCTTGTTGAAACGAATAAAACGAGCCTAAACACGAAGTGGTTTAGTTGCATGGTTGATTGGTACCGGTGACCACCTTCCAGCTCCATCATCAGACTCTGAGTATCACCTAGTGTCAAAGATCTTGTTGAGACGAATCAAACGAGCCCAAACACGAAGTTGTTTAGTTACATGATAGACTGGTACCCGTGGCCACCTTCCAGCTCCATCATCAGACCCTGTGTATCTTCAGTGTCAAAGATCTTGTTGAGACGAATCAAACGAGCCTAATCATGTTACTACATGGTTGATTGGCATCCGTGACCACCTTAATCATCATCAGATCCTCAGTACCAGTTCGTTTTTAAACCCTCGTTGATACAAACTTTACAACCTATAGGTACCAAATGCAATGACGAAACATGTAAATAAGCGAGTAGGTACCTATAATTTCTTTCGAGTAATATACCTTCATAAGTACGAGTATGGGGCTATTCATAAATTACGTCGTTTCAAATGGGAGGAGTGGGGGGGGGGGGGGTCTGGACATCGGATGATGGTAACATGACGTAGGAGGAAACAGATTCATCCGAAGCTTGATTTTTGGATGATTTGAGGGGTGGGGAAGGTCAAAAATCGTCAAAAATAGATGACGTAATTTATGAACAGCCCCTATGTACATTTGCACTGCATTTAGTATTTTCGTACTTACCAAATAACAGTTTTAGAACTTTAAAAGTTAAGTACAGTTAGTGTTGTTATGGTTGATTTCAATATGCTTCGCGAAGGATCAAGAATGTTTAATCCATCATTGTAGTGCGAGTGTGGTAGAAGGGATCGGCATACTGAGCTCGCACGGCCTGCCGCAGCGCGTAAAATACCTAAACTCGCTCAACGCCGAAATGTAATAGCGCTCTTAACAGTAAGTAGGTACTGAAAACTAACTCAGAACTCCCAATAAAACTAATAATCTAGAAAACATCCTTATTTTAGAATTGCCTACAAATGGCCAATTTATTTTTTGCGGGCGTCGGCTGCTACATTAAATTAGCAGGGTCCGGTTCCATGTGCACTCGGATTTATGTCCCGCTGCGGCCTGTGCTTATGGCCCCGAGCATATGCGGTAGCGTTTAGCGGAAATACCTTTAAGTCAGACCAAGATAACTCGGCAGCGATTTTGATAGCAGACTGTGCAAGTGGTAAACGTCAAACTTCTATGTAATTATGACGTTTAAAACGACTCTATTGACACAGCGTTCCCCTAGAGTCGGTCTAAGTTAATTTTGCACCGAATTGAACAGAACAGTGTCCTTTTAATAAGGATGACTCATGCTAGACCGGGTCGTGCCTGACGGCTGATCGGTGATCACATGGTGCTTTCCATAGAAAACGGAGCGCCGGAAGCTCCGGCCCGGCCCCGGCCCGATCTAGTATGAGTCATCCTTAAGGCGTTTAGCGTAATATCCAGATTCACAAAATTACTAACTGTAAATACGAATTAGGTAAACCTTTTAAATCTCAATCTCCACCCTTATACAGCAAGACTAATAGTAGATTGGTAATTATTAGCTTTAAGGGGCTACTCGAGGTTTCCATCGATTTTTGACAAGTTTTGAATCGTATCTCCTTTTTTTGCACTACAGATAGAATTATAAGACAAACGGTTATCGGTTTTTCAATCTTTTATCTCCGGTTTTGTCCACAGGATTTTGAAAAAATGAATACTTATTTTATTATGAATTTTTTAAACATTGTCTAAAAAACACTATTTCGTATCTAGTTTGCAGTGAAGGATCTTACATAAACGAAATTTACATATTTGGGTTCGTCTTTGACGTCTCGAAAAACGTGTCCAGGGTTTTAATTTTAAACTAATTAACACAAAAGTTATGGCCAGAAAACCAGTTTTTTAGCCTAAAATTGTTCAACTTTGATGCCAAATATCTCGACAATGAACTTTGAAGTAAAAATGGGATACTATATTGCTTAAAGCCGTTGCTGTTAATATAATAAATAAGCTACAAAAAACATTAGAAAACTAAGGGATTCAGATCGAAGGTCATTGGGGTAGCCCCTTAAAGTTATCGCTACACATCGGTAACTCGTGGCATTTAGGTAGCACTTAAAATATTAGTTTAATTAATTCCTTTTTTTACACGACTGCCCAAACAAAAAGAGTGTATTGTTTTCAGCGTTCATGTTTGTATGTATGTGAGTTTCTTTATTCCACCTTAACTTCTGAATGCCTTAACCGATTTAGACGTATGATACATCATTAGAATCCTTACGTCATCCCGGGTAACATAGGCTATGTGACGTCATTATAAAAACAATATGGCGGACTTAATACGCCATATTACGCAACCTTTAGAAAAAAATATCGTGCAAACCTATCGAGTAGGGTATCAAAATGAAGGGCTGAAAGCCGATTGATACTATATATGCAACATGTGGGTTTAAGTTTCATTTTGAGAAAGTAAGAATTGACAAAATATGTTAAGAGAAGCTAATCTCATAAAACCAAATATTATTATTGAACGGATACTTATTAAAATAAAAGGAAAGGGTTTATTCGCTGATCATAAAAAAATATAATTATATTATATTAGGTAGGTACATACTACTCATAGTTTTTAAAACATGTTCGTAATTGCGCTTATGGAATCGAAAAGTTTAAAATATAACTTCTATTTATTAATCGATACGATACAGAGTCCGTCTAAGCTAACTCTGCACCGACTTTGGCAGAAAAAATCGTGAAAGTATCATTATAAGCGTATGGTTTGATTTAATTTTAACATTTATGATGATGATGACATTTTTTTTAAGGCCGAAGGGTGAGCTCCACGTAGGGCCTACGGCTCAGAGCGTAAGAAAGATGTGCGCTTCCTGCAACTTGTCCAAGTATATGCACTGGGTCCAAAGCCAGGCGCCAAAGACGCCCCCACACTAAAAGGGTCAGGCGTAGCCCGACGTACGTGACACGCTATACGCTTACCAAAGCCGGGCGCCTTTGGCGCCCTCATACTCAAAGCATCGGCCGTAGCCCGACATACGTGGCGCGTTGTACGCGTTCCAAAGCCGGGCGCCTTCGGCGCCCTCATACTAAAAGAGTCGGGCGTAGCCCGACGTACATACGTGGCGCACTGCGCGCGGTCCAAGGCCAGGCGACTTCTACTTTCTCATACTAAAAGTGTCGGGCGTAGTCCGACGTACGTGACACGCTGTACGCATACCAAAGCCGGGCACCTTCGGCGCCCTCACACTTAAAGGTTTTGGCGTAGCCCGATGTACGTGGCGCGCTGCACGCAGTCCAAAGCCAGGCACCTTCCAATCTCTCATATTAAAAGTATTGGGTGTAGCGTGACACGCTGTATGATTACCAAAGCCGGCCTCATACTCAAAGCGTCGGGCATAGCCCGACTTACGTGGCGCGCTGTACGCGTTCCAAAGCCGGGCGCCTTCGGCGCCCTCATACTAAAAGAGTCGGGCGTAGCCCGACGTACGTGGCGCGCTGCGCGCGGTCCAAAGCCAGGCGACTTCTACTTTCTCATACTAAAAGTGTCGGGCGCCGAAGGCGCCCTCTTACTCAAAGCGTCGGGCGTGTACGAGGCGCGTTATACGCGTTCTAAAGCCGGGCGCCTTCGGCGCTCTAATGGTAAAAGAGTCGGATGTAGCCCGACGTACGTGGCGCGCTGCACTCGGTCCAAAGCCAGGCGCCTTCGACTCTCTCATACTAAGTGTCGGGCGTAGGCCCACATACGTGACACGCTGTACCCTTACCACGCCTTCAGTGCCGTCTTGCTCAAAGCGTCGGGCGTAGTCCGATGTACGTGACACGCTGTACGCATACCAAAGCCGGGCGCCTTCGGCGCCCTCACACTTAAAGGTTCTGGCGTAGCCCGATGTAAGTGGCGCGCTGCAAGCGGTCCAAAGCCAGGTGCCTTCGACTCTCTCATATTAAAAGTATCGGGCGTAGCGTGACACGCTGTATGATTACCAAAGCCGGCCTCATACTCAAAGCGTCGGGCGTAGCCCGACGTACGTGGCGCGCTGCACGCGGTCCAAAGCCAGTCCCCTCAACATTCTCATACTAAAAGTGTCGGGCGTAGCCCGACGTACGTGACACGCTGTACGCTTACCAAAGCCGGGCGCCTTCGGCGCCCTCATACTCAAAGCGTCGGGCGTGTACGAGGCGCGTTGTACGCGTTCTAAAGCCGGGCGCCTTCGGCGCCCTAATGGTAAAAGAGTCGGATGTAGCCCGACGTACGTGGCGCGCTGCACTCGGTCCAAAGCCAGGCGCCTTTGACTCTCTCATACTAAGTGTCGGGCGTAGGCCCACATACGTGACACGCTGTACCCTTACCAAGACGCCTTCAGTGCCCTCTTGCTCAAAGCGTCGGGCGTAGCCCGACGTTCGTGGCGCACTGTACGCGTTCCAAAGTAGTCGGGCGTAGCCCGATATATGCGGCGCTCTGCGTGCCTTTCTGTACTGAGGACGCCCTCGCAAAAGTAATATAAAGTGACTTCAAATTATTATTAACGAAATCATGACCCCAAAATTAATTAAATAAATAAATAATTAAAAAACACGACTGCGAAAAAGCGAACTGAAAAGATAAAAATATTTTTTAGTTGTGTTAGTTACTCAACTTAATGAATGTAAAAATTCTAAAAAGTATAAAATAAAATAAATTAATTAAAAATTAAAAAACACGACTGCGAAAAAGCGAACTGAAAAGACAAAAATAATTTTTAGTTGTGTTAGTTACTCAACTTAATGAATGTAAAAAATTATTAAAATATGAGTGTTTAGTGAAGGTTATAAACAACAAACGCAAAAGTTTTATGCTCATTTAGGATCGTGACTGTACCTGTGTATTTTATTTCAATTGCAGTCGGGGACCTTTTAAATGGGAAAATGTCAATACATCAAGGTCCCTAAATGCTACCTAAGTGCTACCTAAATGCCACGAGTTACCGATGTGTAGTTATCGCTGTCACTATGTTGCATTAACGTTGTCATGCTTAGTCGCTTTAGTCATGATATTCATGACGCATGGCCGGTTTACAAAAATCGCTTCCGCTCATCCCTCGCCCCACACCCAGTGTCGCGGGTATTTTTTCATATTCCCCACTAACTGGGGTAAGAGGGTATAAAAATACTTCGGGTCGGGTTTACACTCATGCCTGCTTTACGAGTACATTAGGAGCGCAAGTGCCTATAATCGCTTTTATTGGAAAATTGCAGTTTTTTGCGCTTTAATTTTACCATAATTTAGGTCAATGGCGTTCTTATTTATCTAATAAACTGCCGAAGTGCAGACTTCTTGATAGCTTGGCTGCGTGCGACTGATTAGTACCTATTATTTTGAATAATAGAATAATACTTTAAAGATGTAAAACATTCATGTAATACCTACTCAAAATATATTTTAGTTTGTTACTAAAAATAACATATGTCAGGACAAATAAGGTCTAGTTTACCCTCTGGGATGGAGGGTCGGATGGCAGTCGCTTTCGTAAAAACTAGTGCCAACGCCAAGTCATGGGATTAGTTGCCATGCAGACCCCAGGCTCCCATGAGCCGTGGCAAATAAATGCCGGGATAAGCGAGGAAGAAGACTTAAAGTTAGGTTTATCGTTTATGAAGGTTTTCCTAATTTATTTCAACCCCTACGTTTTTGGTAAGTATTAGAAAAAACTGTGCAAAAGGTCCTTACGGCTCGGCCACGACATTAGCGACGGCGGCAGCGATAACCATAGGTTGGAGCGAGACACAGCGATCGGACCTTTCGTTCCCACGTGGTTCCCACCTATCGCTGCTATCGCCGTCGCAAGTCGCTCAATGTCGTGGCCGAGCCGTAAGGACCTTTTGCACAGTTTTTTCAACCCGGAAGCATTATGCTCGACCCTAATTATCAAGCTCCATTTGTTAGAAAAGGACAACCGCTTTGTTTTAATTGGCTAATTACACCGTGCTTTCTCATCTGTCTCATTTCAGCCATGTCGCGTCCTATCATTATTTCGCTGCTTCTTTTGTTTATCTTAATTAACTTTAGCTTAAACAATTGGCTTGAGATAGGGTTGGTGATAACCTGCCGCTTGTGTCACGCTCGAGAAGTCTTATTCTTTAATAATAAAAGTTAAAAATAAATCGATATAGTCTTAATACCCCCTCCTACTTAGTAGGACGCCCTCAGACTAGATGGAGCGATGACCTTCGCAAGGCGGCTGGCAAGAGCTGGATCAGAGTTGCCACAAATCATGCTCAATGGAGTGCAATAGGAGAGGCCTATGTCCAGCAGTGGACGAGAGTAGGCTGATGATGATGATGATGATGATAGTCTTAATTAGTGAGCGAATTACGAGTATCGTCAGACATTTTTAGAACACTAATTTTAGCGAGCCTGGGTGCCTAGCTAGGATGACTATCGTCAAACTAAAAAAAAATATTTCGGGATGACATATGCTACGAAAAGTCACGTAGGTACCTAACTATTTCCATACATTATTTAATTTTTCTATCAACAACTGTCACCTTGGCTAGGCCCCCTGAACTCGATATTTCAGCATTGTTTTAATAACCCAACAACATATTACATTCTACACCCTATAACGATATATCAATGTAATTAATTCCCTATCAATTACCCGTTGAAATCCTCTGTTGTGGTTTCTGCCCCTGACAAGTCCAGTCAAATGTTAGTTCGTGGCAACCCTGCCAGGCAATAATTACAGAGCAATTAAAGGATGACTCATGCTAGACCGGGCCATGCCCGGGCCGAGACGTCCGACATTTTCTATGACGGCTGATCGGTGATCACGTGGTGCTTTCCATAGAAAACGGTGCGTTGGAAGGTCCGGCACGGCCCGGGCCCGGTCTAACGTGAGTCATCCTTAAGGAAGAGGTGGGGTCGGACCACGGACCCTTGCGTTTCGGATATGTGGCATTGAAGGATTATAGTGCCAAGACATATTAAAAGGTAGGTACCTATATATATTTCTATATTATTATGTTTAATTTTACTTGCTTGGAGAGCATTTTTACTTTATGGCTGATACCTATTATATTTTTAACCAGTTATTTTAACTTCTCTTTATGTATATTTAAATACACAAACGGGTCTACCGCGTTTTTGTAATTAAATATGTGTACAAAACGCGAGAGTTTAAAGTGTTATATTGTCTTTATGTATGTAATTGTATGTTTATTTAATATCGTTCTTATATTTATATAATATGTCTTATCCGTGTGGTGTCGGACGAGAATACAACCCAAATGGGTGTCGAGTAAGAGGAGACTAAGGGATTAGGGCTAAAGTATGTCTTACGAAACACCAAGCATACTGTAATGTACTGTTAACAAATCTGTGAATTAAGAGATTAGGAGAATGCTACTAATTCACTTAAAGAAAGAGTTACTTAGTTCCCTTTTGCATAAAACTAGTCTTAATTGTTAATTTATGTTTTATTCCTTTCTTACAAATTCCAGCACCTACATTAGCCAAAATGACAAATTAAGAGACACGATTAATAGCTAATTAAGGCAAGATTTGTTCTGCACGTCCAATACGCAGTTCTTTCGTCCAAATGATTAAGCGCATTTATGAAGGTTTTTTTTTACTTTCTGCAATTTCTGCATGGGTGTTTTTTAACTGTAATAACCCGGTTATTGCGCTAGTTTTCGTCCGGTGTCAGTTTCCGTCCACTTGGCGAAATTTGAATATAAACCTTCATTGCTGCACAAATTTGAACTTATTGTAATCCTTAATATCTAAACAATTTATCTATCTACATAAAAATTATATTTTGCAAGAAGCAAATTATAAATGAAATGTATTATTTACTAATCCGCCAAGTGGACGGAAACTGACACCGGACGGTAAACTGACACAATTATCCTATAAAAAAAATTCTAGCATGCATCATCTGTTTCATTCCGTAAAATTTGCTCGATGGAGAATCGGGCGATTCAATAACCACATAAGGCCAAGTCCCGCCTTAATTAAACCAAAAATATCCAGTTTGGTTGCACGGGCCACGGGATAAATCCGGAACGGATCAACGGTCGGATAATCCGGGTAATATTATTAGTTCCCTCTGTTTTTGAGCACAATTTTATTTTATTTTCTGCAGCAAATATCCTTTACTCTTAACGCAAAGAGACGTTCTCGTTAACATTGGGATGGTTTTTAGGGTTCCGTACCCAAAGGGTAAAAAGGGGACCCTTCCACTGTCCGTCTGTCCGTCCGTCTGTCTGTCTGTCACCAGGCTATATCTCATGAACCGTGATGGCTAGCCAGTTGAAATTTTCACAGATTATGTATTTCTGTTGCCGCTATGACAACAAATACTAAAAAGTACGGAACCCTCGATGAGCGAGTCCGACTCGCACTTGTCCGGTTTTTTTCATTTTTCTTAGGCTGTTAAATAATGCACGTACACACACACTATACAGCCCGAAATTCACTAGTATAGTAATACCAGGGGGGTGTCACTACGCAGTTTAGGTACATTTGGCCGGCGCGCCGCCCGGAGCGGCAGGCGTATGGCAGTGGGCTGAGTGGGCTGCCGCTCGACAGCACGATAGTCGTGTCACGTGGCGCTCGCGCAAACAAGATTCACGGTTCGTGCGCGGTTATATTATAAGTTTCAATTTTGTTGCAAGCGGCGAGTATAGGTATAATTTTATACCTAAATCTGACTTTTGTGAAGGAGTGAATTTTCTGTACGGTAGTACTATTAGTTATTCTGTGGTAATACTGAAAACAGTATTAAAATATCTATTATATCTATATCTATACTTACATGTATCGTACAATGTGTATTGACTCGAGTAAAATATGAAGTATTACCTACTACAGCAAGCCAGGCGCAAATTTCAATGCTCAGCGCTTCCCGGATGATATATAACTCGTTTTGTTTTTTATGGCGTGGATGCTACGTTTTTAAGCCAAAGCTCATTGAACGAAAGTGGAGACAGGTAAAATGTATGCTGGCGCTATCTATAAAAAGTATAAAAACATTAATTGACTAGTATCAATACAATACAATACAAATACTCTTTATTGCACACCTCAATAAAAGAAAACAATACAAAAGAAAACAGAAATACAAGCAGAGGTAAACAACAGGTGATCTTATCATTAAAAAGCGATCTCTTCCAGACAACCTAGTATCCTTATTACTTTGTAATAAAGTTTACGGCAGTAGATAACATCGAAGCAATGTGAATTGAGTTCAGCCGTTATAGATTAATAGCTTTTGCCCTCGAGATCATTCACGTAGAGCTCGTTAATCGCTCCCATACAAACTTCGAACCCCTAATCTTCCCTCATTTCTGGATAAAAAGTTATTTAACCTTATACTACGTGCCAGATCTAACAATCCCACTTCTCGTGTGACTGTTTGTGGTAGGTTTTATAAATGGAGTTGTTTTAACACGAGTATTAATTAACCTTACGGATGATTATCAAGAACACCTTGTCAACAACAGCGGGTCTCCGAACTAAAATCGCAGCTGTGTACTCAATAATAATAAGTTAAAAAAAGTCGCATATCAGCATATTCAGACAATCTTACTGTATCCAAATGAGTCAAGTAAAAAACTCCTACATGCACACGTATAAATACACGTACGTCAGGAAACATGAATCTAAATAGATACGATACCCCACAACGCCAACACCACTGAGGGCTCCAATTTTCATACAAAGTGCCTAAGGAAAAATGGGCCGTTAACTTTTCAAGATGATCCTGTCATAAAGAAAATTTGTACGCGCTGTCAGAAAGAAAAAGGATTCATAACAGAAAATTGTACATATCTAGTACAGCTTTTGAAATTACAGGAACTTTCAGTATGACCTAAGCATTAATAAAATTCTCAATTACGAACTATATTTTTGTGAATTATATGAGAATTATTAGAACGTCGAGACTGCCATTTCCACCGTCTAAATATTGCTCCTTCACTCAGCAAGTTAAGTGACATTTACTACCTTAATTGTTTCCTTCTTCAGGGGAAATTAAAGAGACGAAACTCCCTGAAGTAATGGGTTAGCAGATAAATAAATGACAATCAAGTTATCTTGGATACCTTATTACGTAATTTCTTGTGAATGCTACTGAAGCTATAAACCTAACCTAACCCATTTTTACAAAAACGCACTGTAATGTTTACAGAAAATATTGTGCCCATTATGACTAAAGCGTGCTTTACGGATTCTACACCCGCGAAAACCCTGAAAATTACTCCCATGACGAATTTTATACGAAAATTCATAACCGCCATTTTGTAATCCTAAATTGTCATTCTTACAAAATTTTCCTCATAGGAGGAATTAGTAACAGTGAGTATTTGTGAAAGGATTCATATTCTTTCTTTACTACTTAACTGCGGTTGGTTCGGTTTATAAATACAATATTTCAGATAATGGGATTCTGAAGAATTCTAGGTAAAGAGATTTGGGTATTTTTATAGCATTTTGCATTTTCTCTCAAAAAACAACCACTTAGGGAAGTCGAAGAAGAAGGGACTTTTTTTATTTCCTGTTGCATACCGGTTTTTTAATTCTTTTGTTTTGTTAATTTTTAATACGTACGTTGCCCTGCGTAATCAAACGAACTTAACCTATCATAATTAAGCGCAAATTGTCTCCATAGACTTTCCGTGACTTTGCCATAGCGTTATCACTTAAGCAATTAGTCAGGGCAGATGAAGAGAGGGTCGCAACTTTTCGGTCCAATGCCACCCGTGAGAGCAATTGGGTTAGCGACTATTTTATTGCGCCGACTTAGTTTGTGGTCAAATGAAAGGAGACTCGTTCGAAGCCCCAATGTTGTCCAGGCCAATTCTGATTTAACAATATGTTATGATTTTGATCTTGTTTTGATATGACATTGATGATCGTCTTGGTGATTTTATTTTATTTCTTCTTCTTAGTCCTTATACTCTTTGCAGAGTGTCGTGGTCAACTGCTGACATCAGGCACAGATGTTGCTTGCCGTACGATATTTTATTTATCGGGGGAAAAACAGATACAGCCCGGTAACATTTACAGGCATGATTGCAAATTCGTACTAGCCTACATACGTATTATGAGCGTCTACCCACAAAATTGCGAACCGAACTATCTGACGAAACATTTGAACGCCAATTGAGACACTTTTTATTGGATAATCCATTATATTCTGTAAATGAATATATGGAAATGACATGTAACTAGCAAAAAGCAGAGCTTTGTAAGGGCTCGCGGAGTTTTTCTTACCTCAACGTACCGGACCGCGACTTTGATCCAGTCCGAGGCCTTTTTCCACGTTTGATCGAGTGGGTACGTAATAAGTCCGTTAAGGACACAGCTATAAGTGAGAGCAAGAAAGAAATATACCTACTAATTGGACCCCGGTCGTTGTCCGGTACGCCTGTCTGTTACAGCTTTTACTTTGTCCATTAAAAACGTGTCCAGACGACAAAATCCAATTGCCAATATCATCCACATGTAATATACAATTTCATAAGCGCTTATTACATTCTACACGGTCGCCCAGTACTTTTTGTAAGGAAGCCAACTGGCTTTCCTACATAATGTTGGGTCAGCGAGCCAATGTCCTTGAATTTATTTATGCGTCCACACCACACAATTGAGCGTAAAACTATCCTGTCTAGACACCTACTGGCGGTAATCATGCTGCTCCGCACATAAACTTACGTATAATTTGCTCTCTTAAGTGCTCATCAAGACGAGTGAGATTACCAAAACAGCGTGTGCCTATGTTGCAACAAACGTGAGTTCTACTAAATACTGCCAGGGTTCAGCTACAGCTCAATCTTGAGTATCTCCTAAAAAGACGAGTTGGATAACCAAAACAGCGTGTGCCTATATTGTATAAAACCCGAGCTCCACTAGGTACTGCCAGATTTCAGCATCAGCTATCTTGGGTACTACTCTACCAAGTGATCATATGACGAGTCGGATGTCCAAAACAGCGTGTGTCTATGTCGCACCAAGCCCGAGCTCAGTGGAGGTACTGCCAGGGTTCAGCATCAGCTCTATCTTGGGTTAGTACGTCTCGTGAGACGAGTGAGATGATCAAAACATCGTGTGCCTATATTGCAACAAACCTGAGTTCCACTAAATACTGCCAGGGTTTAGCTACAGCTCTATCTTGGGTATCTCCCAAGTGCTAAAAAAAACGAGTCGGATGACCAAAACAGCGTTTGTTTATATTGCACCAAACCTGAGTTCCAATAGGTAGGTACTGCCAGGGTTCAGCATCAGCTCTATCTTGGGTACTGCTCTCCCAAGTGCTCATTCTGACGAGTCGGATGTCCAAAACAGCATGTATCTATGTTGCACCAAACCTGAGTCCTACTAGGTACAGCCAGGGCTTAGCATCAGCTCATCAGCTCTATCTTGGATACTGCTCTCCCAAATGCCCATCAAGACGTGTCGAATGACTAAAACAGCGTGTGCCTATGTTGCACCAAACCTGAGTTCCACTAGGTACAGCCAGTGTTCAGAATCCGCTCTATCTTGGGTACTACTCTCCTAAGTGCTCATCAAGACGAGTCGGATGACCAAAACAGCGTGTGCATATGTTGTATTAAACCCAAGCTCCACTAGGTACGGCCAGGGGTCAGTATCAGCTATCTTGGGTACTGCTCTACCAAGTGATCATCATAACGAGTCGGATGTCCAACCCAGTGTGTGTCTATGTTGCACCAAACCTGAGTTCCGCTAGGTTCAGCCAGGGTTCAGCATCAGCTCTCGTACTGCTCTCCCAAGTGCTCATCAAGAAGTGTCGAATTACTAAAACAGCATGTGCCTATGTTGCACCAAACCTGAGTTCCACTAAGTACTGTCAGGGTTCTGGGTCATTTTGTTGAACTGCACGCCGACCTTGCAATTGGCGTGCAGTTTCCATATAAGTTGCAGTCGGGTTGCAGTCCGTCGGCCTAATATGCTTATCTTTATTTATAATTTTGGCAGTTCCAAGCAATAGTAACACTAAAACTGTTCCTTGAACTGAAAATACCCGATTTAAGTTTGCTAACACAACATGACTGATCAGTTCATCGGCGTCACAGAACAGAACATACGAGTAAATTGACCTCCGCAGTGAATATACAGCAAGATTGAATGTTCCAGTATTCACAGAAACTTAATTGCTAAATTGGGAATTAAACCGAACGAAGCGAGATGGGTCAGAATCCAAAATTTTTACCCTTTTTTGTATTCATCGTTGTTAGCACATAATACATTAGCACGAATTTTAATTCATAAATTTTCTAACAGATGCTAGTAGTAATACAAAGTGTTATTCCTTTTATTTTCGTTTCCGTTTCCGTTTATAAAATGGTATTTTTATGTTTGATAACATATCTAGACATGAATTTAAAGTACTATGTTAAATTTCAAACCTATCAGAGCGATAGTTTTTCCGTAAAGTGTACCACAAGAATGCATAGTTTGTCAAATAGTGATAGGGCTCGCTTCGCTCGCCCTAATAATCCAAATTGACCGTATTTCGTTTTTCTATTGACCTGTTTTACATTTTATTTTATTTTATTTTATTTTAATTTGACGATCATCATGAGATATCCGTGCTTAGCTTAGCCATATTGACGTTGTTTTTATTTTATATTATTTGACTTTGTTAATAATTTAGTTAATTAATCGATTGCTTATAATGGTTTTTAAATTGTGTAATGCTTGACATTTGTATTATTATAATCAATGGTTATTTTCCTACTTGACGATCATAATATAAATTCGTAAAGATTAGTGTAAAATAATTTATATTGTAATTTCATATTATGAAATAAATAAATCTAAATCTAAATCATACATGTTAAGACAATTCCCACATTGGTGCTCATCGCACACACTACTTTCATTTCATTTCGCTTACACCAATCAGGGTCTTATCAAAACAAGACCAGTACGGATATGATGGTCGTTCTTGTCTATGTGACAGCGTGATAAAACGGTGTCCGTCACTTTCTATCCCGCGATGTTAAAAAGTGACAGTTATTTTATCACGTGGATAAAACCATCCTTAATAGCCTGCCAGAAGCGTAACCAAGTGTGAAATCAGAATCGACTTCCTGGACGGATGTGTAGTGTAGTAGTTTAGTGTGGTCACATAGCTCATAAAATAATTTGAATTTTTCGCTAGTTGGCAATTTGTTTACCTACATTATTCCCCATTTTTATTGAACTCAAGGATAAATTGAAAGTGCGTGATTTATACCGTCTATCTTCCATCTGTCTTCCATAGTCGTACTACGTAGAAGCAATACTAAACCTAGATTCATTTCGCAATTTATTCACGTAAATAAGAGATAAAGGCTGGAAACCTCGCGCTAAAACCCTAATAAATCCCCTAACGTTTAAGATACGCTGCACGGTGATAAAGTTAGTCCTGGATTATGTACCTCGGTAAGAAGATACATACTATAGGTGGGTCTCTATTGGTTCCCATAAATTTTTTGTTCCGATTTTTTCAGTCCATAACGTTTTCCATCATAATTTTTATTAGTCATATTGTCAATAGTCATAAAGTTTAACAATATAAATCGCAGTTCCGATTTTTGAAGGTCATTATTATTGTTAGTCATAAAATTTATTACTCATAATATTCAAAGTCCAGAAGGTATACCATTACATAATGTTGAAGGCAATTAACTTGCTTACAATAATCGTTGTAAGGTCTTTTATCGCAGGTTATAATGATAAGTATGGACTCTATTGCATTTCCTAAATTTTAAGTTCCGATTTTTTTAGACCATAACGTTTTCCATCATAAATTTTATTAGTCATATTGTCAATAGTTATAAAATTAAACAATACATATTGCTTGCTTGCCTACCTACCTGGGGATTATTTTTTATTTGGCTTACTGATTTCCCCTCCATTTCTTATTTTTCATGTAGTTTATTAAGCCATTTCGTCCCGCCAACGAGTCGACGGAGCCCCGCTTCGCGGGGCTCCTATTTCCGCTCTGAGGGACACAAGGTAACTAACGAACCTACCTGAGGAAACAGATTTTTTATTGTTTGGCTTACTGATTTCCCCGCCATTTCTTATTTTTAATGGACCTTATTATTATTAAGCCATTTCGTCCCGCCAATGAGTCGACGGAGCCCCGCTTCGCGGGGCTCCTATTTCCGCTCTGAGGGACACAAGGTAACTAACGAACCTACCTGAGGAAACAGATTTCTTTTGTTTGGCTTACTGATTTCCCTGCCATTTCTTATTGTTCATGTGGCTTATTAAGCAATTTCGTCCCGCCAACGAGTCGACGGAGCCCCGCTTCGCGGGGCTCCTATTTCCGCTCTGAGGGATACAAGGTAACTAACGAACCTACCTGAGGAAACAGATTTTTTATTGTTTGGCTTACTGATTTCCCCGCCATTTCTTATTTTTAATGGAGCTTATTATTATTAAGCCATTTCGTTCCGCCAATGAGTCGACGGAGCCCCGCTTCGCGGGGCTCCTATTTCCGCTCTGAGGGACACAAGATAATTAACAAAACTACCTGAGGAAACAGATTTCTTTTTTCTTTATATGAAGGATGTTATTGATTTGGTTTCTTAGACGTAATTCACGTTAGTCATTAGAAATGGGAGTCCCTTTATTTGACATAATTATTGAAAGTCATAATGTTATAGCACCTAAATATTAGAATATTAGAGGATATCATTTTCTGACTATCGAAATTCGAAACAGTAAGTTTATGGGAAACAAAGGGATCGATATGATTAACGACCATTAGTCCGATAAACTATATGCCTTAAAATATTTCTGAATAATTATTGATATTACCTTTGAATGTTATACTTATCAATTTTATAACTTTTGTGATTATAGCGTTTAATATTATAGATGTTTAACATTAGAACTATGAAACGTTATACTTAACAAAAATTATGACTATTGATGTTTATGTCTATAAATTATATGGATATCAATTTCTGACTATCGAAATTCGAAACAATAAGTCTATGGGAAACAAAGGGATCCCACTATAGGTACCTGGGGTCCCTTTCTTTCCCATAAAGTTTTAAGTCATCATGTATTGTTTGTCATATTATCGTTAGTCATAAAACTGAAACCGTCTACTTTTCAGGATTTTCGTAAGGTTATTCTATAGATAGGTTAGGTTAGGTTAGGTTTGTTTTATGGCAATCCTGAAAAGTTACGCGTTTCTGTGAAAAACCAATTATGACTAACGAAAATTCGGACAAACAATACATTATGACATAAAACTATTTGGGAAACAATAGAGACCCACTATTAGGGGTCCCTTTCTTTCCCATAAAGTTTTAAGTCATAATGTATTGTTTGTCATATTATCGTTAGTCATAAAACTGAAACCGTTAACTTTTAGGATTTTCGTAAGGTTATTCTATAGATAGGTTAGGTTAGGTTAGGTTTGTTTTATGGCAATCCTAAAAAGTTACGCGTTTCTGAGAAAACCCAATTATGACTAACGAAAATTCGGACAAACAATACATTATGACATAAAACTATTTGGGAAACAATAGAGACCCGTACCTGGGGTCCCTTTCTATCCCATAAAATTTTAAGTCATAATGTATTGTTTGTCATATTATCGTTAGTCATAAAACTGAAACCGTTAACTTTTAGGATTTTCGTAAGGTTATTCTATAGATAGGTTAGGTTAGGTTAGATTTGTTTTATGGCAATCCTGAAAAGTTACGCGTTTCTGAGAAAAACCAATTATGACTAACGAAAATTCGGACAAACAATACATTATGACATAAAACTATTTGGGAAACAATAGAGACCCGTACCTGGGGTCCCTTTCTTTCCCATAAAGTTTTAAGTCATAATGTATTGTTTGTCATATCATCGTTAGTCATAAAACTGAAACCGTTAACTTTTCAGGATTTTCGTAAGGTTATTCTATAGATAGATTAGGTTAGGTTTGTTTCATGGCAATCCTGAAAAGTTACGCGTTTCTGAGAAAAACCAATTATGACTAACGAAAATTCGGACAAACAATACATTATGACATAAAACTATTTGGGAAACAATAGAGACCCGAAAAACATTTATCTACCTACGTATAAAAACATTCATCCCACAAAATATTAAAAGTAAATAAAGTAGTAACGATTTTTTAAAACCCTTAAAAAAAAATTTTTTTTATAATTTCTAGCGCAATTAACCCGTACCTACGTCACTAGGTGTAGGAATGTAGGTATTTAAAACGATACTTTTTCAATATTGGATAGTTTGGTAAGGATAAACTGTGTGATACTCAGAGATGTGATTTGAAATACTTGTATTTAAAATGGAAATAACCTATTTTGTATTTTGTATTTAAATACCTTTTGAAGAAAACTATTTTGTAAAATTAAATAAATGTCATATACTAAGAAAAAGTGACCAAGGCCTCCAGTGCCCCAGGCTGGAATCGAACCAGCGTCCTCTGCTATCGCGGCAGGTGCCTGAACCACTCGGCCACCGGGCCACAGCGACATTAGTCAAATTTTCCAAGTATATGCACTTCCTACTGAAGGCTTGTGGCGCCCCCTGGCCATCTCTAAGGTAGAACAGTATGGTTCGAACCTTCTATCTGGATCATTCTCATGATGATACCGAACGAATACTATGAAGTATTTGAACAAATTAATTGTTCAAATACTTCATAGTATTGATTGGCAGCGCCATCTCTCTCGCTAGCTCGGTATCATCATGAGAATGATCCAGATAGAAGGTTCGAACCATACTGTTCTACCTTAGAGATGGCCAGGGGGCGCCACAAGCCTTCAGTAGGAAGTGCATATACTTGGAAAATTTGACTAATGTCGCTGTGGCCCGGTGGCCGAGTGGTTCAGGCACCTGCCGCGATAGCAGAGGACGCTGGTTCGATTCCAGCCTGGGGCACTGGAGGCCTTGGTAACTTTTTCTTAGTATATGACATTTATTTAATTTTATAATTTATATAGTAGTGTTTCTACTTGATAAAAACAAATTAAAATATTATCTGAAAAATAATTTAATTTGTTCAAATACTTCATAGTAACTATTTTGTATTTTATGTGAAATAGTTTTTGGGACCTATTTTCTATTTGCAAAATACAAAATACTTTATAGTAGCTAATGTAGGTAGGAGTTACATCTCTTCTGATGTTACAATCCTGGCAACTCTCTCATTCTTTTAACATGGAACTGTTGAATCTGTTTAGTAAAGTCGCACATGACCACAAGCGTAGCGAGTGGTTAAAAAAGTGGAATCTAGAGTGTTGCGAGGGTTTCAAGGTACGAGAGGAGAACAAACTTTTCTGCTCTGGTGAAACACAAACGAGACGTTTTCATCACACCAACGAGAGGCATACTAGCTGTAAAACATTACAAATCTAAATTAATGCTTTTAAAAATTGGCCGTTAAAAACCATCACACAATTAGAAATTTGCACTATAGGTAGTAGACTGATTGACACAATGTTTTCAAAGAATAAAGAGAGTCTTTTCAACTCGGAAATTCCGAGTAAACTTTTTAATTCAGACTAGGTATTCACTGTTCAGAGTACCTTTTATCGCAAAGTATTTGTATTTTTAAAAAGTATTTTGAAAATACCTATTTTGTATTTGAAATACAAATTCAAAAACTATTTTGTATTTTGCATTTGAAATAGTATATTAAGGAACTATTTGTATTTTGTATTTAAATACTTTTTAAAAAGTATTTTTCACATCTCTGGTGATACTGATAAGAACAAACGTTGGTAGCGTAGCGGTAAGAGAGAAAGGAAGAATAAGAAGGAAAATATGTGTCTCAAGTCAAGTTACAAATGGCTTAGGTACATACGTCTACCACCAGTTTTTACATTGACATAACGCTCACGTCTACGTAATTTACTTTCTGTACATCTCGCTTGCACTAATATGCGAGTACGAGCGAGATGCATAGAAAGTAAGTTACGTAGACGTGAGCGTAGGTAGGTATATGTCAATGTCAAAACTGATGGTAGACGTACAACTTTCTTGCGCTCGAAGCGACCTTACCTATTCGAAAATATTCGATATTCAAGTCACGTTAGGCTATAAAATCAAAGCGTTTTGCACGAGCACACGTTCCCAAATGCGTGACCTATGTATGATACCAATAATGCGATTAACATCAACTTAGGGGTTGGTGTTATACACTAGGGGTGTCGATTTTCATTTTTTTTTTTTGTAATTCCATAATAAATTGAGATATATTTTTTTCTTTTTTTTTCCTCGAGTAGTCATGAGCAGGTCCATCTTCTGGTGCCAGCTTATCGTTGAATTTTGGGACACGTGGTATAGGAGATAGAAGCCAAGAAGGGGAAGTCTGCATTAGATATTTGGAGGGAGGGGCGCCGAAATCGGCAAAAGGTGAACATCATGCTATTTCTAACACCGTCGCTGCAGCAATTAGTGTTACTTGTAATCAAAAATTGTAATTAAGCATATTTTGCATGGGTTCTTTCGACCGTGTTTAATAACTTTTTGCACAATAATACATTGTTAACCAAGAGATGAAAGTCACTTATTTCAGTCGAGGTAAGTTTTAGCGCCAATAGTCCAAGACTGAAATAGGAACGCAGATAGGGGTATCTGTGTGTCATCAATATATATAAATAAAAACCGTGAAGAAGCATTTCAAGACCATAAATTTTGGGATAATGGCAAAGTAACAACCTATAAAAAGATATCCTATCCAGCTAAAAAGTTGTAGGTGCCTATTCAATGTAATTTAATGTTTTATTTGTTTTGTTATACCTACTTACTTAGCCAAAATTGTTGTTGAAAAGTTGGCGAGTCATGTTCTTTTCGCAGCGACGGACACGGGACGTGACCAACTATTTAAAAAACCGGCCAAGTGCGAGTCGGAGTGCCGAGAGCGGCAACAGAAATACATCATCTGTGAAAATTTCAACTGTCTATCACGGTTCATGACTTACAGCCTGGTGAAAGACAGACAGACAGGCGGACGGACAGCGGAGTCTTAGTAATATGGTATTTTACTGTGGGGCGGTGCTTCAGAGATAAATACCATTTTTGTTCTGCAGAAGAGGGCTATTCGAGCAATATACAAAATGAACCATAGAGACTCACTTAGAGATAAATTTAAGGAAATTGACATAATGACAGTGCACTGTCAATACATTTATGAGAATATTCTGTATGTACATAAAAATATTGTAAATTTTAGGAAAAATTGTGAAATTCATAATATTAATACTAGAAATAAACATAAGCTCGCAGTGCCCTTCACTCGGCTCCATAAAATTAAAAAATCATTCATGGGTAATTGTGTAAGATTTTATAATAAACTTCCAAACCATATTACTGAATTATCTATTAATAAATTTAAGAATTATGTAAAGCGTAAACTTATTTCTAAAGCTTATTATACCACACAAGACTACATGAATGATATTACAACGTGGGATTAATTGTTATTCGAAATGATTATTTATTTATTAGGTATATTTGATTATTGATGAGGAAATGGATATTCCGATGTAATACTATCTACTTCTTTTGTTACTTATGCTTTTTTTTGACATTTAGATTTTATTCTAGAAATTCTAGACTAGTATTTTTTTATACAATCTTTTTAATGTTTGACGATCCTTTTGTGAAATTTTTAGTGTTAAATTTGATATGTATAATAATCCAGTTTTATTATGGCATAATACTAACATCAATAAATTGCTCTGATAATTAGATTAAGATTAATTACGATTCATAAGAGCTTGTTGCTAGGCCTACATGAATAAAGTAAATTTTGTTTGTTTGTTTGTTTGTTAATAGGGTCCCGTTTTTACCCTTCGGGTACGGAACCCTAAAAATAGTCTTTTCTGGGAACATCGTAGAGAGGTGAAAACGTGGTTCTTATTAGTTTCTTACTATCTAAGTAGGTACCAGTGATGAATCGTTATCAGGTATTCATTCGCGTAAGTATTCCATATTACGGCGAGAGAAAATATTAATTGCATTAAAAATTACGCAAGTAAGTTTGTGTATAACCAACACGTTATTTGGCAGAATGGTTTAAAATAAATCTTTAATAAATTAACTATGAAGACCAAGTAACGCCCTAATTCTACTACTTATAAAACTGAGCCCTTTCAGAGCAAGGAGACAAACAAGACAAACAACGATGATTGCCTCCAGCTTAGCTTCTAAGACAATTTTTAGGGTTCCGTACCCAAAGGGTAAAGACGGGACCCTATTAATAAGATTCTGCTGTCCGTCTGTTCGTCCGTCTGTCTGTGACCAGGCTGTAACCGTGATAGCTAGACAGTTGAAATTTTCACAGATGATGTACTTCTGTTGCCGCTATATGTACTAAAAACAAAACAAATTAGATATTTAAGAGGGGCTCCCATACAACAAACGTGATTTTTTGCCGTTTTTTGCGTAATGGTACGGAAGCCTTCGTGCGCGAGTCCGACTCGCACTTAGCCGGTTTTTGTACTCTATTCTTTGCCTCCACGAGTATGCCTAAATACACGTGGCTTGCTCTATTACTGATATTAAAAGAACGATGTCCCTCGGAACTAGTGTTGGTGAAAAATTCGATTCTTATGAGTGAAAAGATCTGTTGTGAGACTTAAGGATAAGACTTTCGAGTATTTTAATTAGGGCGAGCGAAGCGAGCCCTATCACTATTCGACAATCTATGCATTCTTGTGGTACACTTTACGGAAAAACTATCGCACTGTTAGGTTTGAGATTTAACATAGTAATTTATATTCATGTCTAGATGTGTTATCAAGCATAAAAATATCATTATATAAACATAAAAAATAAATAAAAGGGTAAATAATGTGTATTACTACTAACGCCATCTGTTGGACTAATGTTAGTTATTTCTTTTTCTAACAGATGGCGTTAGTAGTGACAAGGTTAAAGGTTGTTCCGTTAATATGCGCTGGGTGGGATCCCTTTGTTTCCCATAAACTTATTGTTTCGAATTTCGATAGTCAGAAATTGATATCCATATAATTTATGGACATAAACATCAATAGTCATAATTTTTGTTAAGTATAACGTTTCATAGTTCTAATGTTAAACATCTATAATAGTAAACGCTATAATCACAAAAGTTATAAAATTGTTGAGTATAACATTCAAAGGTATATCAATAATTATTCAGAAATATTTTAAGGCATATATTTTATCGGACTAATGGTCGTTAATCGTATCGTTTTAATGTCATCTCTTTGTTTCCCATAAACTCACTGTTTCGAATTTCGATAGTCATAAAATGATATCCTCTAATATTCTAATATTTAGGATATTAGAGGATATAATATTAAACATTATGACTTTCAATAATTATGTCAAACAAAGGGCCATTTTTAATGACATCCTTCATATAAAGAAAAATGAAATCTGTTTCCTCAGGTAGGTTCGTTAGTTACCTTGTGTCCCTCAGAGCGGAAATAGGAGCCCCGCGAAGCGGGGCTCCGTCGACTCATTGGCGGGACGAAATGACTTAATAAGCTACATGAAAAATAAGAAATGGCGGGAAATCAGTAAACCAAACAATAAAACATCGGATTCCTCAGGTAGGTTCGTTAGTTACCTTGTGTCCCTCAGAGCGGAAATAGGAGCCCCGCGAAGCGGGGCTCCGTCGACTCGTTGGCGGGATGAAATGGCTTAATAAACTACGTGAAAAATAAGAAATGGAGGGGAAATCAGTAAGCCAAATAAAAAAAATCCCCAGGTACGTAGACAAGCATGCAATTTGATTTGTTTAATTTTATAACTATTGACAATATGACTAATAAAAATTGTGATGGAAAACGTTATGGTCTAAAAAAAATCGGAACTTAAAATTTAGAGAATGCAATAGAGCCCCTACTTATCATTATAATCTGCAATAAAAGACCTTATAACGATTATTGTAACCAAGTTTATTGCCTTCAATATTATGTAATGGTATACCTTCTGGACTTTGAATATTATGAGTAACAAATTTTATGACTAACAATAATAGTGACCTGCAAAAATCGGAACTGCAATTTATATTGTTAAAATTTATGACTATTGACAATATGACTAATAAAAATTATGATGGAAAACGTTATGGATTGAATAAATCGGAACAAAAAAATTATGGGAACCAATAGAGACCCGCGCTGGGTTTTTGTGGCTCAATATAATTGGGTATTTGACTATACTAGTCAAATGAGTTTCTTTTTTCGAACTGTTAAAACGATTTGCTACTATGGAATTTATATAAAACACTAGCATGTGACGTCACAAGCAAATTACCTACTCTTTATAGTTGTTATCGGGTTTTATAATAGAAATTGTGACTAAAAATAACTGCTATTTACGTTTCTCTATTAATCTTCTGGTGCTTTATTTCTTGCATGGTGTAAAATAATTTATCTTAAGTACAGTCAAATACCCTATTAGTAGGTAATCATAATTAATTATGGGTGAAATTTAATACGTGACTATATATTTTTACACGACTGCCCAAACAAAAAGAGTGTATTGTTTTCAGCGTTCATGTTTGTATGTATGTGAGTTTCTTTATTCCACCTTAACTTCTGAATGCCTTAACCGATTTAGACGTATGATACATCATTAGAATCCTTACGTCATCCCGGGTAACATAGGCTATGTGACGTCATTATAAAAACAATATGGCGGACTTAATACGCCATATTACGCAACCTTTAGAAAAAAATATCGTGCAAACCTATCGAGTAGGGTATCAAAATGAAGGGCTTTGAAAGCCGATTGATACTATATATGCAACATGTGGGTTTAAGTTTCATTTTGAGAAAGTGAGAATTGACAAAATATGTTAAGAGAAGGTAATCTCATAAAACCAAATATTATTATTGAATGGGATACTAATTAAAATAAAAGGAAAGGGTTTGATCGCTGATCATAAAACAATATAATTATATTATATTAGGTAGGTACATACTACTCATAGTTTTTAAAACATGTTCGTAATTGCGCTTATGGAATCGAAAAGTTTAAAATATAACTTCTATTTATTAATCGATACGATACAGAGTCCGTCTAAGCTAACTCTGCACCGACTTTGGCAGAACAAATCGTGAAAGTATCATTATAACCGTATGGTTTGATTTAATTTTAACATTTATGATGATGATGACATTTTTTTTTAAGGCCGAAGGGTGAGCTCCACGTAGGGCCTACGGCTCAGAGCGTAAGAAAGATGTGCGCTTCCTGCAACTTGTCCAAGTATATGCACTCGGTCCAAAGCCAGGCGCCAAAGACGCCCCCACACTAAAAGGGTCAGGCGTAGCCCGACGTACGTGACACGCTATACGCTTACCAAAGCCGGGCGCCTTTGGCGCCCTCATACTCAAAGCATCGGCCGTAGCCCGACATACGTGGCGCGTTGTACGCGTTCCAAAGCCGGGCGCCTTCGGCGCCCTCATACTAAAAGAGTCGGGCGTAGCCCGACGTACATACGTGGCGCACTGCGCGCGGTCCAAGGCCAGGCGACTTCTACTTTCTCATACTAAAAGTGTCGGGCGTAGTCCGACGTACGTGACACGCTGTACGCATACCAAAGCCGGGCACCTTCAAATCTCTCATATTAAAAGTATTGGGTGTAGCGTGACACGCTGTATGATTACCAAAGCCGGCCTCATACTCAAAGCGTCGGGCGTAGCCCGACGTACGTGGCGCGCTGTACGCGTTCCAAAGCCGGGCGCCTTCGGCGCCCTCATACTAAAAGAGTCGGGCGTAGCCCGACGTACGTGGCGCGCTGCGCGCGGTCCAAAGCCAGGCGACTTCTACTTTCTCATACTAAAAGTGTCGGGCGCCGAAGGCGCCCTCTTACTCAAAGCGTCGGGCGTGTACGAGGCGCGTTATACGCGTTCTAAAGCCGGGCGCCTTAGGCGCCCTAATGGTAAAAGAGTCGGATGTAGCCCGACGTACGTGGCGCGCTGCACTCGGTCCAAAGCCAGGCGCCTTCGACTCTCTCATACTAAGTGTCGGGCGTAGGCCCACATACGTGACACGCTGTACCCTTACCAAGACGCCTTCAGTGTTCTCTTGCTCAAAGAGTCGGGCGTAGTCCGACGTACGTGATACGCTGTACGCATACCAAAGCCGGGCGCCTTCGGCGCCCTCACACTTAAAGGTTCTGGCGTAGCCCGATGTACGTGGTGCGCTGCAAGCGGTCCAAAGCCAGGCGCCTTCGACTCTCTCATATTAAAAGTATCGGGCGTAGCGTGACACGCTGTATGATTACCAAAGCCGGCCTCATACTCAAAGCGTCGGGCGTAGCCCGACGTACGTGGCGCGCTGCACGCGGTCCAAAGCCAGTCCCCTCAACATTCTCATACTAAAAGTGTCGGGCGTAGCCCGACGTACGTGACACGCTGTACGCTTACCTAAGCCGGGCGCCTTCGGCGCCCTCATACTCAAAGCGTCGGGCGTGTACGAGGCGCGTTGTACGCGTTCTAAAGCCGGGCGCCTTCGGCGCCCTAATGGTAAAAGAGTCGGATGTAGCCCGACGTACGTGGCGCGCTGCACTCGGTCCAAAGCCAGGCGCCTTTGACTCTCTCATACTAAGTGGTGGGCGTAGGCCCACATACGTGACACGCTGTACCCTTACCAAGACGCCTTCAGTGCCCTCTTGCTCAAAGCGTCGGGCGTAGTCCGACGTTCGTGGCGCACTGTACGCGTTCCAAAGTAGTCGGGCGTAGCCCGATATATGCGGCGCTCTGCGTGCCTTTCTGTACTGAGGACGCCCTCGCAAAAGTAATATAAAGTGACTTCAAATGATTATTAACGAAATCATGACCCCAAAATTAATTAAATAAATAAATAATTAAAAAACACGACTGCGAAAAAGCGAACTGAAAAGATAAAAATATTTTTTAGTTGTGTTAGTTACTCAACTTAATGAATGTAAAAATTCTAAAAAGTATAAAATAAAATAAATTAATTAAAAATTAAAAAACACGACTGCGAAAAAGCGAACTGAAAAGACAAAAATAATTTTTAGTTGTGTTAGTTACTCAACTTAATGAATGTAAAAAAATATTAGAATATGAGTGTTTAGTGAAGGTTATAAACAACAAACGCAAAAGTTTTATGCTCATTTAGGATCGTGACTGTACCTGTGTATTTTATTTCAATTGCAGTCGGGGACCTTGATGTATTGACATTTTCCCATTTAAAAGGCTGCAATTGAAATAAAATACACAGGTACAGTCGAGATCCTAAATGAGCATAAAACTTTTGCGTTTGTTGTTTATAACCTTCACTAAACACTCATATTCTAATAATTTTTTACATTCATTAAGTTGAGTAACTAACACAACTAAAAATTATTTTTGTCTTTTCAGTTCGCTTTTTCGCAGTCGTGTTTTTTAATTTTTAATTAATTTATTTTATTTGATTGAATCGATAATCGTTTTTACTTCTATGGCGGTTAAAATCACACGTGATTGATTTCGAAATTGCGGCAGTAATGCAGTTGGCAGTAATATCGCAGTCGGCAGCAGTATTGCAGCCCGATATTACTGTCTTACCGTTTCAAATGCCAAAATCGATTTCGCTGCCAGGGTTTTTGACATTCGAGGCAATAATGTAGTCGGCAGTAATATTGCAGTCAGCAGCAGTATTGTAGCGCGCATATGTCGAAATCGATATCGCTGCCAGGATTTATTTATTTTATTTGCGGTAGTAATGCAGTCGGCAGTAATATCGCTGTTGGCAGCAGTATTGCAGGGCGATAGTACTGCCTTACTGTTTCAAATGCCAAAATCGATGTCGCTGCCAGGGTTTTTGACATTTGCGGTAGTAATGCAGTCGGCAGTAATGTCGCAGTCGGCAGCAGTATTGCAGCGCGATATTACTGCCTTACTGTTTCAAAAGACAAAATCGTTGTCACTGCCAGGGTTTATGACATTTGCGACAGTAATGTAGTCTGCAGTAATATTGCAGTCGGTAGCAGTATTGCAGCGCGCAAATGACAGGCGCAGCCAGGATTTTTGATATTTGCGGTAGTAATGCAGTCGGCAGTAATATCGCTGTTGGCAGCAGTATTGCAGGGCGATAGTACTGCCTTACTGTTTCAAATGCCAAAATCGATGTCGCTGCCAGGGTTTTTGACATTTGCAGTAGTAATGCAGTCGGCAGCAGTATTGTAGCGCCTTACTGTTTCAAAAGACAAAATCGATGTCACTGCCAGTGTTTATGATATTTGCGACAGTAATGTAGTCTGCAGTAATATTGCAATCGGCAGCAGTATTGCAGCGCGACATTACTACCTTACTGTTGCAAATGTCAAAATTGATGTCGCTGACAGTATTATTGACATTTGCAGTAATATAGTCGGCACTAATATCGCAGTCGGCAGCAGTATTGCAGCGCGATATTACTGCCTCATCGTTTCAAATGTCGAAATCGATATCGCTTTCCACTCTGGACGACCGGCTAAAGCAAGACAGAGGCAGAGGGCCCTTTTTATCCACCCTTCTATCGGGTGGCAGAACTTCCCACTTCCCAGGAGCCGTGGGAATGTTTCTTCCCAACAGCTCTCCACAAGCTGCCCTGCGTTGACTGATTGTACTGGTCCATCAGCAAGCGATGGGGTTGTCACATCGCTACGCTCATATTCATGTCTACCGGTCAAGAAGCTATAGGTGTTGCGGACATTTGTAAGGCTTGCTCGGAGTTTAAGCCAACACGTGAGGCCCTTTTGGCATTTTAATGAGATGTAGTAGTAGTAGTAGTAGTAGTAGTAGTAAAACACTTTATTGTACAAAAAGAAACATAAGATAAGACATGAAAAAACACACAAAGTTTTATAGTACAAAGGCGAACGTATCCCTTTCAGGGATCTCTTCCAGTTAACCTTTGAGCAATTGAGGGAGAATTGGAGAACGGTAGACATAAAAGCTGTACTAAACGGTATAAAAATATGAGAAGTTTTGGATACATCAAGATATAGATGGTTCCCTTATAATAGATTAAACCTACGTAATGTTAAACACTCAAGTATTGAAATGTAGGAAACAAGAATATATTCGCATGAGGAATTTAATATAAGTTTCTATTGATATAATATAATACAAACACTCTCGATATAATATAATACAAAATGATTTGGGGTATTAATTATTTATAGAAGCCCTTATATCATATCATATCATTTTTAGAGTTCTGTACCTCAAAAGGAAAAAAACGGAACCCTTATAGGATCACTTTTGTTGTCCGTCCGTCTGTCTACTAAGACCTTTTATCTCGGGAACGCGTGGATGTATCGAGTTGAAATTAAAAGCATAACTTAGGTCCTAAAAGCTGTGAAAAATTTAAACTTCTAAGAGATCTAAGTGATCGGAAAAAAAGATACGGCCGTTTATGCCGCAAAAAATGTATATTTCGAAAATCTCAAAGGAATCAAAATGTACCTATAAAGGGGCCCACTGACGGACTTCGCCGGAAGATATCAGCCGGCCAGTTAAACGTAAAATTTGACAGCTCCGAACAACTGACAGGTTGATATCGTCCGGCGAACTGGTAATCTGTGGGCCCCCTTAAGTATGGTAATTCCCGTTGATCTAGAATTTCTAGAACTATGAAATTTGGCAAGTAATATCGTCACTACAAATACTGGGAAAATATTTGAAAACAATTTTTTTTGTAAATAAATTAATAAATACGTTAAATTTGTACGGGACCCTCGGCGGGGAGTCCGACTCGCACTTGTCCGGTTTTTTTAAGATGAATCTCTTATTAAAAACTACCTTAGTAATAACTATATAGGTAGAAAAATTCCGCGAGCCCTTACAAAGCTCTGCTTTTTGCTAGTAATTCCTATACTTTTCAAGCTGTTCGACTTTGGAATTCTCTGCCTCTTGATCTTGACCTAAGGTGCGCTCAGTCTCCTAACTCTTTTAAGAGACTACTTAAACTCCATTTCTTATCTCTTCCTTAATACTTTTATCTGGTTACTCTTTCTCTATGGCTGGCACTGCTATATTATATTATATTACTTATATAATATATGTATTTATTTATGTATGTATATAAAGTATGTTTATGTATTTTTATTTGCACGGTAATTTGTCTGTTTTCGATGTATTTAGTGATAGGTTTCTTTCATTGCATTTGCAACACCTACTGATATATGATATGTACATTTATTAATTTCCGCTACCCAAAGGTTGGCTGGAAGAGATCGCTTTTTAGCGATAAGACCGCCTGTTGTTTACCTCTGCTTGTATTTCTGTTTTCTTTTATTGAGGTGTGCAATAAAGAGTATTTGTATTGTATTGTATTGTATTTTAGTTGTAGAGTAATTTCGGATTGGTATAATGAAACGTAGTGGCTCAAAAATATTATAAAAATTTTGAGTCTTCGAAGTTCGAACCAAATTTAATAAGAATCGAGCCACCTAAGACAATTTTTATTAAGTTTTTAGTTTAAGTTTTCCCTTTATTATGTTTACCTTAATTTCGTTATTCATGTATAAGTGTAGACGAGAGGCGGCTTGAAAAATTTTTGAGTAATTTTTTGTCACAAAGTTTCTAAGTTTTTAAAAAGTTTGAAAGAACTCGAGCAGCATTTTTATGGCTCCGAGTCTAAAAACTGACTCAAGTCTTTGAGGTGAAGACTCCTAAGACTTGAGTAGTTACCAACACTACTCAAAGCCCTCAAATAGCGGAGTGACTGTGATATATTTGATAAGCCCAGGGGCTTATTGTTTGATACGCCATTGTTCCATTTTATGTCGAATTCCCTCAGTAAAATCCGGCGGACTAATAGACGCCGAGTCAAACCAATCACACTCTTGTGTGAGTTGTCATGCGGTTCAAATTGGACTAATTGCTTTTTGGTATTAAGATAAATCTGTTTGACTGACGTTAGGTATTGCATCAGGGGACAGTTGGGTTTCGGATTTCTATTTAGCATAATTATTCAGCACATGGACGTCAATTTGCGGTCTGTTCCAATATTTAACAACTAGTTTGGTGGTAGATTTAATTCCTATCAGTATTTTCCAAAATTTCTGTCAAGCATACTTTCCGCGCAATATTTTTTTCTCTGCACTTTCATCACAAATTAATTCTCACAAATATTTACCTACAGTCGGAACAACGTAAGTCTGCATGGCATTTGCAATAATCTATAGTGTGGAAATACAGGAATGTAAAATTTATATAAAAATATGACGTTTACAATGATTACTTCCACACTTGGGTTCTGTCAAATCCGGTGCAGTGTTTGTCAAGGCGGACTGTAACTCTTGAATCATTTGAAAAATAAAACAAAAGTAAATATTGTAGATAAATAGTTTATTAAAATTACACAGGCGTAATATCCTTCAGTCACAAGTTTGGCAGTGTCACCACCAAATTAATCGATTATTATATACTTACAATCATTCATTGCTTGTTATATTAGTCCCGGAGACCTAAGTTTATACAAGCAACACAGGCGTACGAAAACTATAAAATTTACTTATACTTTTTAATATGGATTCTAGTAGATACTACTCTAGTAGATACTCTACATCAGCGGTCGGCAACATGCGGCCCGCGGCCCGCATGCGGCCCGCGAACCTCTCACTTGCGGCCCGCGAGCCTTTCTGGCTATTTTGTATGTAATATTGACAAACGACAATGTCTGATAAAGTCATAAATATTAACTAAGTGCGGCCCGCGTCAACTTCGGTAACTACTATTTGGCCCTTGGCTGCAAAAAGGTTGCCGACCGCTGCTCTACATAGTAGATACAGAACAGCGCTACCAGAAAACCAGAAAATTGAGAAATACCCACAAGGAAAAATTTCAGAAACTTCTCATATTTTTGTTAGATCGAAACTTTCCATTTTCAAAATGAGTTTCCTTTATTTCCTGTGAAATTATCCTGACATTTCCGAGATCTTTTCCAACTTTTTGGAAAGTTGGAAGAGTGACTGCCCAAACAAAAAGAGTGTATTGTTTTCAGCGTTCATGTTTGTATGTATGTGAGTTTCTTTATTCCACCTTAACTTCTGAATGCCTTAACCGATTTAGACGTATGATACATCATTAGAATCCTTACGTCATCCCGGGTAACATAGGCTATGTGACGTCATTATAAAAACAATATGGCGGACTTAATACGCCATATTACGCAACCTTTAGAAAAAAATATCGTGCAAACCTATCGAGTAGGGTATCAAAATGAAGGGCTGAAAGCCGATTGATACTATATATGCAACATGTGGGTTTAAGTTTCATTTTGAGAAAGTAAGAATTGACAAAATATGTTAAGAGAAGCTAATCTCATAAAACCAAATATTATTATTGAACGGATACTTATTAAAATAAAAGGAAAGGGTTTATTCGCTGATCATAAAAAAATATAATTATATTATATTAGGTAGGTACATACTACTCATAGTTTTTAAAACATGTTCGTAATTGCGCTTATGGAATCGAAAAGTTTAAAATATAACTTCTATTTATTAATCGATACGATACAGAGTCCGTCTAAGCTAACTCTGCACCGACTTTGGCAGAAAAAATCGTGAAAGTATCATTATAACCGTATGGTTTGATTTAATTTTAACATTTATGATGATGATGACATTTTTTTTAAGGCCGAAGGGTGAGCTCCACGTAGGGCCTACGGCTCAGAGCGTAAGAAAGATGTGCGCTTCCTGCAACTTGTCCAAGTATATGCACTGGGTCCAAAGCCAGGCGCCAAAGACGCCCCCACACTAAAAGGGTCAGGCGTAGCCCGACGTACGTGACACGCTATACGCTTACCAAAGCCGGGCGCCTTTGGCGCCCTCATACTCAAAGCATCGGCCGTAGCCCGACATACGTGGCGCGTTGTACGCGTTCCAAAGCCGGGCGCCTTCGGCGCCCTCATACTAAAAGAGTCGGGCGTAGCCCGACGTACATACGTGGCGCACTGCGCGCGGTCCAAGGCCAGGCGACTTCTACTTTCTCATACTAAAAGTGTCGGGCGTAGTCCGACGTACGTGACACGCTGTACGCATACCAAAGCCGGGCACCTTCGGCGCCCTCACACTTAAAGGTTTTGGCGTAGCCCGATGTACGTGGCGCGCTGCACGCAGTCCAAAGCCAGGCACCTTCCAATCTCTCATATTAAAAGTATTGGGTGTAGCGTGACACGCTGTATGATTACCAAAGCCGGCCTCATACTCAAAGCGTCGGGCATAGCCCGACTTACGTGGCGCGCTGTACGCGTTCCAAAGCCGGGCGCCTTCGGCGCCCTCATACTAAAAGAGTCGGGCGTAGCCCGACGTACGTGGCGCGCTGCGCGCGGTCCAAAGCCAGGCGACTTCTACTTTCTCATACTAAAAGTGTCGGGCGCCGAAGGCGCCCTCTTACTCAAAGCGTCGGGCGTGTACGAGGCGCGTTATACGCGTTCTAAAGCCGGGCGCCTTCGGCGCTCTAATGGTAAAAGAGTCGGATGTAGCCCGACGTACGTGGCGCGCTGCACTCGGTCCAAAGCCAGGCGCCTTCGACTCTCTCATACTAAGTGTCGGGCGTAGGCCCACATACGTGACACGCTGTACCCTTACCACGCCTTCAGTGCCGTCTTGCTCAAAGCGTCGGGCGTAGTCCGATGTACGTGACACGCTGTACGCATACCAAAGCCGGGCGCCTTCGGCGCCCTCACACTTAAAGGTTCTGGCGTAGCCCGATGTAAGTGGCGCGCTGCAAGCGGTCCAAAGCCAGGTGCCTTCGACTCTCTCATATTAAAAGTATCGGGCGTAGCGTGACACGCTGTATGATTACCAAAGCCGGCCTCATACTCAAAGCGTCGGGCGTAGCCCGACGTACGTGGCGCGCTGCACGCGGTCCAAAGCCAGTCCCCTCAACATTCTCATACTAAAAGTGTCGGGCGTAGCCCGACGTACGTGACACGCTGTACGCTTACCAAAGCCGGGCGCCTTCGGCGCCCTCATACTCAAAGCGTCGGGCGTGTACGAGGCGCGTTGTACGCGTTCTAAAGCCGGGCGCCGTCGGCGCCCTAATGGTAAAAGAGTCGGATGTAGCCCGACGTACGTGGCGCGCTGCACTCGGTCCAAAGCCAGGCGCCTTTGACTCTCTCATACTAAGTGTCGGGCGTAGGCCCACATACGTGACACGCTGTACCCTTACCAAGACGCCTTCAGTGCCCTCTTGCTCAAAGCGTCGGGCGTAGCCCGACGTTCGTGGCGCACTGTACGCGTTCCAAAGTAGTCGGGCGTAGCCCGATATATGCGGCGCTCTGCGTGCCTTTCTGTACTGAGGACGCCCTCGCAAAAGTAATATAAAGTGACTTCAAATTATTATTAACGAAATCATGACCCCAAAATTAATTAAATAAATAAATAATTAAAAAACACGACTGCGAAAAAGCGAACTGAAAAGATAAAAATATTTTTTAGTTGTGTTAGTTACTCAACTTAATGAATGTAAAAATTCTAAAAAGTATAAAATAAAATAAATTAATTAAAAATTAAAAAACACGACTGCGAAAAAGCGAACTGAAAAGACAAAAATAATTTTTAGTTGTGTTAGTTACTCAACTTAATGAATGTAAAAAATTATTAAAATATGAGTGTTTAGTGAAGGTTATAAACAACAAACGCAAAAGTTTTATGCTCATTTAGGATCGTGACTGTACCTGTGTATTTTATTTCAATTGCAGTCGGGGACCTTTTAAATGGGAAAATGTCAATACATCAAGGTCCCTAAATGCTACCTAAGTGCTACCTAAATGCCACGAGTTACCGATGTGTAGTTATCGCTGTCACTATGTTGCATTAACGTTGTCATGCTTAGTCGCTTTAGTCATGATATTCATGACGCATGGCCGGTTTACAAAAATCGCTTCCGCTCATCCCTCGCCCCACACCCAGTGTCGCGGGTATTTTTTCATATTCCCCACTAACTGGGGTAAGAGGGTATAAAAATACTTCGGGTCGGGTTTACACTCATGCCTGCTTTACGAGTACATTAGGAGCGCAAGTGCCTATAATCGCTTTTATTGGAAAATTGCAGTTTTTTGCGCTTTAATTTTACCATAATTTAGGTCAATGGCGTTCTTATTTATCTAATAAACTGCCGAAGTGCAGACTTCTTGATAGCTTGGCTGCGTGCGACTGATTAGTACCTATTATTTTGAATAATAGAATAATACTTTAAAGATGTAAAACATTCATGTAATACCTACTCAAAATATATTTTAGTTTGTTACTAAAAATAACATATGTCAGGACAAATAAGGTCTAGTTTACCCTCTGGGATGGAGGGTCGGATGGCAGTCGCTTTCGTAAAAACTAGTGCCAACGCCAAGTCATGGGATTAGTTGCCATGCAGACCCCAGGCTCCCATGAGCCGTGGCAAATAAATGCCGGGATAAGCGAGGAAGAAGACTTAAAGTTAGGTTTATCGTTTATGAAGGTTTTCCTAATTTATTTCAACCCCTACGTTTTTGGTAAGTATTAGAAAAAACTGTGCAAAAGGTCCTTACGGCTCGGCCACGACATTAGCGACGGCGGCAGCGATAACCATAGGTTGGAGCGAGACACAGCGATCGGACCTTTCGTTCCCACGTGGTTCCCACCTATCGCTGCTATCGCCGTCGCAAGTCGCTCAATGTCGTGGCCGAGCCGTAAGGACCTTTTGCACAGTTTTTTCAACCCGGAAGCATTATGCTCGACCCTAATTATCAAGCTCCATTTGTTAGAAAAGGACAACCGCTTTGTTTTAATTGGCTAATTACACCGTGCTTTCTCATCTGTCTCATTTCAGCCATGTCGCGTCCTATCATTATTTCGCTGCTTCTTTTGTTTATCTTAATTAACTTTAGCTTAAACAATTGGCTTGAGATAGGGTTGGTGATAACCTGCCGCTTGTGTCACGCTCGAGAAGTCTTATTCTTTAATAATAAAAGTTAAAAATAAATCGATATAGTCTTAATACCCCCTCCTACTTAGTAGGACGCCCTCAGACTAGATGGAGCGATGACCTTCGCAAGGCGGCTGGCAAGAGCTGGATCAGAGTTGCCACAAATCATGCTCAATGGAGTGCAATAGGAGAGGCCTATGTCCAGCAGTGGACGAGAGTAGGCTGATGATGATGATGATGATGATAGTCTTAATTAGTGAGCGAATTACGAGTATCGTCAGACATTTTTAGAACACTAATTTTAGCGAGCCTGGGTGCCTAGCTAGGATGACTATCGTCAAACTAAAAAAAAATATTTCGGGATGACATATGCTACGAAAAGTCACGTAGGTACCTAACTATTTCCATACATTATTTAATTTTTCTATCAACAACTGTCACCTTGGCTAGGCCCCCTGAACTCGATATTTCAGCATTGTTTTATTAACCCAACAACATATTACATTCTACACCCTATAACGATATATCAATGTAATTAATTCCCTATCAATTACCCGTTGAAATCCTCTGTTGTGGTTTCTGCCCCTGACAAGTCCAGTCAAATGTTAGTTCGTGGCAACCCTGCCAGGCAATAATTACAGAGCAATTAAAGGATGACTCATGCTAGACCGGGCCATGCCCGGGCCGAGACGTCCGACATTTTCTATGACGGCTGATCGGTGATCACGTGGTGCTTTCCATAGAAAACGGTGCGTTGGAAGGTCCGGCACGGCCCGGGCCCGGTCTAACGTGAGTCATCCTTAAGGAAGAGGTGGGGTCGGACCACGGACCCTTGCGTTTCGGATATGTGGCATTGAAGGATTATAGTGCCAAGACATATTAAAAGGTAGGTACCTATATATATTTCTATATTATTATGTTTAATTTTACTTGCTTGGAGAGCATTTTTACTTTATGGCTGATACCTATTATATTTTTAACCAGTTATTTTAACTTCTCTTTATGTATATTTAAATACACAAACGGGTCTACCGCGTTTTTGTAATTAAATATGTGTACAAAACGCGAGAGTTTAAAGTGTTATATTGTCTTTATGTATGTAATTGTATGTTTATTTAATATCGTTCTTATATTTATATAATATGTCTTATCCGTGTGGTGTCGGACGAGAATACAACCCAAATGGGTGTCGAGTAAGAGGAGACTAAGGGATTAGGGCTAAAGTATGTCTTACGAAACACCAAGCATACTGTAATGTACTGTTAACAAATCTGTGAATTAAGAGATTAGGAGAATGCTACTAATTCACTTAAAGAAAGAGTTACTTAGTTCCCTTTTGCATAAAACTAGTCTTAATTGTTAATTTATGTTTTATTCCTTTCTTACAAATTCCAGCACCTACATTAGCCAAAATGACAAATTAAGAGACACGATTAATAGCTAATTAAGGCAAGATTTGTTCTGCACGTCCAATACGCAGTTCTTTCGTCCAAATGATTAAGCGCATTTATGAAGGTTTTTTTTTACTTTCTGCAATTTCTGCATGGGTGTTTTTTAACTGTAATAACCCGGTTATTGCGCTAGTTTTCGTCCGGTGTCAGTTTCCGTCCACTTGGCGAAATTTGAATATAAACCTTCATTGCTGCACAAATTTGAACTTATTGTAATCCTTAATATCTAAACAATTTATCTATCTACATAAAAATTATATTTTGCAAGAAGCAAATTATAAATGAAATGTATTATTTACTAATCCGCCAAGTGGACGGAAACTGACACCGGACGGTAAACTGACACAATTATCCTATAAAAAAAATTCTAGCATGCATCATCTGTTTCATTCCGTAAAATTTGCTCGATGGAGAATCGGGCGATTCAATAACCACATAAGGCCAAGTCCCGCCTTAATTAAACCAAAAATATCCAGTTTGGTTGCACGGGCCACGGGATAAATCCGGAACGGATCAACGGTCGGATAATCCGGGTAATATTATTAGTTCCCTCTGTTTTTGAGCACAATTTTATTTTATTTTCTGCAGCAAATATCCTTTACTCTTAACGCAAAGAGACGTTCTCGTTAACATTGGGATGGTTTTTAGGGTTCCGTACCCAAAGGGTAAAAAGGGGACCCTTCCACTGTCCGTCTGTCCGTCCGTCTGTCTGTCTGTCACCAGGCTATATCTCATGAACCGTGATGGCTAGCCAGTTGAAATTTTCACAGATTATGTATTTCTGTTGCCGCTATGACAACAAATACTAAAAAGTACGGAACCCTCGATGAGCGAGTCCGACTCGCACTTGTCCGGTTTTTTTCATTTTTCTTAGGCTGTTAAATAATGCACGTACACACACACTATACAGCCCGAAATTCACTAGTATAGTAATACCAGGGGGGTGTCACTACGCAGTTTAGGTACATTTGGCCGGCGCGCCGCCCGGAGCGGCAGGCGTATGGCAGTGGGCTGAGTGGGCTGCCGCTCGACAGCACGATAGTCGTGTCACGTGGCGCTCGCGCAAACAAGATTCACGGTTCGTGCGCGGTTATATTATAAGTTTCAATTTTGTTGCAAGCGGCGAGTATAGGTATAATTTTATACCTAAATCTGACTTTTGTGAAGGAGTGAATTTTCTGTACGGTAGTACTATTAGTTATTCTGTGGTAATACTGAAAACAGTATTAAAATATCTATTATATCTATATCTATACTTACATGTATCGTACAATGTGTATTGACTCGAGTAAAATATGAAGTATTACCTACTACAGCAAGCCAGGCGCAAATTTCAATGCTCAGCGCTTCCCGGATGATATATAACTCGTTTTGTTTTTTATGGCGTGGATGCTACGTTTTTAAGCCAAAGCTCATTGAACGAAAGTGGAGACAGGTAAAATGTATGCTGGCGCTATCTATAAAAAGTATAAAAACATTAATTGACTAGTATCAATACAATACAATACAAATACTCTTTATTGCACACCTCAATAAAAGAAAACAATACAAAAGAAAACAGAAATACAAGCAGAGGTAAACAACAGGTGATCTTATCATTAAAAAGCGATCTCTTCCAGACAACCTAGTATCCTTATTACTTTGTAATAAAGTTTACGGCAGTAGATAACATCGAAGCAATGTGAATTGAGTTCAGCCGTTATAGATTAATAGCTTTTGCCCTCGAGATCATTCACGTAGAGCTCGTTAATCGCTCCCATACAAACTTCGAACCCCTAATCTTCCCTCATTTCTGGATAAAAAGTTATTTAACCTTATACTACGTGCCAGATCTAACAATCCCACTTCTCGTGTGACTGTTTGTGGTAGGTTTTATAAATGGAGTTGTTTTAACACGAGTATTAATTAACCTTACGGATGATTATCAAGAACACCTTGTCAACAACAGCGGGTCTCCGAACTAAAATCGCAGCTGTGTACTCAATAATAATAAGTTAAAAAAAGTCGCATATCAGCATATTCAGACAATCTTACTGTATCCAAATGAGTCAAGTAAAAAACTCCTACATGCACACGTATAAATACACGTACGTCAGGAAACATGAATCTAAATAGATACGATACCCCACAACGCCAACACCACTGAGGGCTCCAATTTTCATACAAAGTGCCTAAGGAAAAATGGGCCGTTAACTTTTCAAGATGATCCTGTCATAAAGAAAATTTGTACGCGCTGTCAGAAAGAAAAAGGATTCATAACAGAAAATTGTACATATCTAGTACAGCTTTTGAAATTACAGGAACTTTCAGTATGACCTAAGCATTAATAAAATTCTCAATTACGAACTATATTTTTGTGAATTATATTAGAATTATTAGAACGTCGAGACTGCCATTTCCACCGTCTAAATATTGCTCCTTCACTCAGCAAGTTAAGTGACATTTACTACCTTAATTGTTTCCTTCTTCAGGGGAAATTAAAGAGACGAAACTCCCTGAAGTAATGGGTTAGCAGATAAATAAATGACAATCAAGTTATCTTGGATACCTTATTACGTAATTTCTTGTGAATGCTACTGAAGCTATAAACCTAACCTAACCCATTTTTACAAAAACGCACTGTAATGTTTACAGAAAATATTGTGCCCATTATGACTAAAGCGTGCTTTACGGATTCTACACCCGCGAAAACCCTGAAAATTACTCCCATGACGAATTTTATACGAAAATTCATAACCGCCATTTTGTAATCCTAAATTGTCATTCTTACAAAATTTTCCTCATAGGAGGAATTAGTAACAGTGAGTATTTGTGAAAGGATTCATATTCTTTCTTTACTACTTAACTGCGGTTGGTTCGGTTTATAAATACAATATTTCAGATAATGGGATTCTGAAGAATTCTAGGTAAAGAGATTTGGGTATTTTTATAGCATTTTGCATTTTCTCTCAAAAAACAACCACTTAGGGAAGTCGAAGAAGAAGGGACTTTTTTTATTTCCTGTTGCATACCGGTTTTTTAATTCTTTTGTTTTGTTAATTTTTAATACGTACGTTGCCCTGCGTAATCAAACGAACTTAACCTATCATAATTAAGCGCAAATTGTCTCCATAGACTTTCCGTGACTTTGCCATAGCGTTATCACTTAAGCAATTAGTCAGGGCAGATGAAGAGAGGGTCGCAACTTTTCGGTCCAATGCCACCCGTGAGAGCAATTGGGTTAGCGACTATTTTATTGCGCCGACTTAGTTTGTGGTCAAATGAAAGGAGACTCGTTCGAAGCCCCAATGTTGTCCAGGCCAATTCTGATTTAACAATATGTTATAATTTTGATCTTGTTTTGATATGACATTGATGATCGTCTTGGTGATTTTATTTTATTTCTTCTTCTTAGTCCTTATACTCTTTGCAGAGTGTCGTGGTCAACTGCTGACATCAGGCACAGATGTTGCTTGCCGTACGATATTTTATTTATCGGGGGAAAAACAGATACAGCCCGGTAACATTTACAGGCATGATTGCAAATTCGTACTAGCCTACATACGTATTATGAGCGTCTACCCACAAAATTGCGAACCGAACTATCTGACGAAACATTTGAACGCCAATTGAGACACTTTTTATTGGATAATCCATTATATTCTGTAAATGAATATATGGAAATGACATGTAACTAGCAAAAAGCAGAGCTTTGTAAGGGCTCGCGGAGTTTTTCTTACCTCAACGTACCGGACCGCGACTTTGATCCAGTCCGAGGCCTTTTTCCACGTTTGATCGAGTGGGTACGTAATAAGTCCGTTAAGGACACAGCTATAAGTGAGAGCAAGAAAGAAATATACCTACTAATTGGACCCCGGTCGTTGTCCGGTACGCCTGTCTGTTACAGCTTTTACTTTGTCCATTAAAAACGTGTCCAGACGACAAAATCCAATTGCCAATATCATCCACATGTAATATACAATTTCATAAGCGCTTATTACATTCTACACGGTCGCCCAGTACTTTTTGTAAGGAAGCCAACTGGCTTTCCTACATAATGTTGGGTCAGCGAGCCAATGTCCTTGAATTTATTTATGCGTCCACACCACACAATTGAGCGTAAAACTATCCTGTCTAGACACCTACTGGCGGTAATCATGCTGCTCCGCACATAAACTTACGTATAATTTGCTCTCTTAAGTGCTCATCAAGACGAGTGAGATTACCAAAACAGCGTGTGCCTATGTTGCAACAAACGTGAGTTCTACTAAATACTGCCAGGGTTCAGCTACAGCTCAATCTTGAGTATCTCCTAAAAAGACGAGTTGGATAACCAAAACAGCGTGTGCCTATATTGTATAAAACCCGAGCTCCACTAGGTACTGCCAGATTTCAGCATCAGCTATCTTGGGTACTACTCTACCAAGTGATCATATGACGAGTCGGATGTCCAAAACAGCGTGTGTCTATGTCGCACCAAGCCCGAGCTCAGTGGAGGTACTGCCAGGGTTCAGCATCAGCTCTATCTTGGGTTAGTACGTCTCGTGAGACGAGTGAGATGATCAAAACATCGTGTGCCTATATTGCAACAAACCTGAGTTCCACTAAATACTGCCAGGGTTTAGCTACAGCTCTATCTTGGGTATCTCCCAAGTGCTAAAAAAAACGAGTCGGATGACCAAAACAGCGTTTGTTTATATTGCACCAAACCTGAGTTCCAATAGGTAGGTACTGCCAGGGTTCAGCATCAGCTCTATCTTGGGTACTGCTCTCCCAAGTGCTCATTCTGACGAGTCGGATGTCCAAAACAGCATGTATCTATGTTGCACCAAACCTGAGTCCTACTAGGTACAGCCAGGGCTTAGCATCAGCTCATCAGCTCTATCTTGGATACTGCTCTCCCAAATGCCCATCAAGACGTGTCGAATGACTAAAACAGCGTGTGCCTATGTTGCACCAAACCTGAGTTCCACTAGGTACAGCCAGTGTTCAGAATCCGCTCTATCTTGGGTACTACTCTCCTAAGTGCTCATCAAGACGAGTCGGATGACCAAAACAGCGTGTGCATATGTTGTATTAAACCCAAGCTCCACTAGGTACGGCCAGGGGTCAGTATCAGCTATCTTGGGTACTGCTCTACCAAGTGATCATCATAACGAGTCGGATGTCCAACCCAGTGTGTGTCTATGTTGCACCAAACCTGAGTTCCGCTAGGTTCAGCCAGGGTTCAGCATCAGCTCTCGTACTGCTCTCCCAAGTGCTCATCAAGAAGTGTCGAATTACTAAAACAGCATGTGCCTATGTTGCACCAAACCTGAGTTCCACTAAGTACTGTCAGGGTTCTGGGTCATTTTGTTGAACTGCACGCCGACCTTGCAATTGGCGTGCAGTTTCCATATAAGTTGCAGTCGGGTTGCAGTCCGTCGGCCTAATATGCTTATCTTTATTTATAATTTTGGCAGTTCCAAGCAATAGTAACACTAAAACTGTTCCTTGAACTGAAAATACCCGATTTAAGTTTGCTAACACAACATGACTGATCAGTTCATCGGCGTCACAGAACAGAACATACGAGTAAATTGACCTCCGCAGTGAATATACAGCAAGATTGAATGTTCCAGTATTCACAGAAACTTAATTGCTAAATTGGGAATTAAACCGAACGAAGCGAGATGGGTCAGAATCCAAAATTTTTACCCTTTTTTGTATTCATCGTTGTTAGCACATAATACATTAGCACGAATTTTAATTCATAAATTTTCTAACAGATGCTAGTAGTAATACAAAGTGTTATTCCTTTTATTTTCGTTTCCGTTTCCGTTTATAAAATGGTATTTTTATGTTTGATAACATATCTAGACATGAATTTAAAGTACTATGTTAAATTTCAAACCTATCAGAGCGATAGTTTTTCCGTAAAGTGTACCACAAGAATGCATAGTTTGTCAAATAGTGATAGGGCTCGCTTCGCTCGCCCTAATAATCCAAATTGACCGTATTTCGTTTTTCTATTGACCTGTTTTACATTTTATTTTATTTTATTTTATTTTAATTTGACGATCATCATGAGATATCCGTGCTTAGCTTAGCCATATTGACGTTGTTTTTATTTTATATTATTTGACTTTGTTAATAATTTAGTTAATTAATCGATTGCTTATAATGGTTTTTAAATTGTGTAATGCTTGACATTTGTATTATTATAATCAATGGTTATTTTCCTACTTGACGATCATAATATAAATTCGTAAAGATTAGTGTAAAATAATTTATATTGTAATTTCATATTATGAAATAAATAAATCTAAATCTAAATCATACATGTTAAGACAATTCCCACATTGGTGCTCATCGCACACACTACTTTCATTTCATTTCGCTTACACCAATCAGGGTCTTATCAAAACAAGACCAGTACGGATATGATGGTCGTTCTTGTCTATGTGACAGCGTGATAAAACGGTGTCCGTCACTTTCTATCCCGCGATGTTAAAAAGTGACAGTTATTTTATCACGTGGATAAAACCATCCTTAATAGCCTGCCAGAAGCGTAACCAAGTGTGAAATCAGAATCGACTTCCTGGACGGATGTGTAGTGTAGTAGTTTAGTGTGGTCACATAGCTCATAAAATAATTTGAATTTTTCGCTAGTTGGCAATTTGTTTACCTACATTATTCCCCATTTTTATTGAACTCAAGGATAAATTGAAAGTGCGTGATTTATACCGTCTATCTTCCATCTGTCTTCCATAGTCGTACTACGTAGAAGCAATACTAAACCTAGATTCATTTCGCAATTTATTCACGTAAATAAGAGATAAAGGCTGGAAACCTCGCGCTAAAACCCTAATAAATCCCCTAACGTTTAAGATACGCTGCACGGTGATAAAGTTAGTCCTGGATTATGTACCTCGGTAAGAAGATACATACTATAGGTGGGTCTCTATTGGTTCCCATAAATTTTTTGTTCCGATTTTTTCAGTCCATAACGTTTTCCATCATAATTTTTATTAGTCATATTGTCAATAGTCATAAAGTTTAACAATATAAATCGCAGTTCCGATTTTTGAAGGTCATTATTATTGTTAGTCATAAAATTTATTACTCATAATATTCAAAGTCCAGAAGGTATACCATTACATAATGTTGAAGGCAATTAACTTGCTTACAATAATCGTTGTAAGGTCTTTTATCGCAGGTTATAATGATAAGTATGGACTCTATTGCATTTCCTAAATTTTAAGTTCCGATTTTTTTAGACCATAACGTTTTCCATCATAAATTTTATTAGTCATATTGTCAATAGTTATAAAATTAAACAATACATATTGCTTGCTTGCCTACCTACCTGGGGATTATTTTTTATTTGGCTTACTGATTTCCCCTCCATTTCTTATTTTTCATGTAGTTTATTAAGCCATTTCGTCCCGCCAACGAGTCGACGGAGCCCCGCTTCGCGGGGCTCCTATTTCCGCTCTGAGGGACACAAGGTAACTAACGAACCTACCTGAGGAAACAGATTTTTTATTGTTTGGCTTACTGATTTCCCCGCCATTTCTTATTTTTAATGGACCTTATTATTATTAAGCCATTTCGTCCCGCCAATGAGTCGACGGAGCCCCGCTTCGCGGGGCTCCTATTTCCGCTCTGAGGGACACAAGGTAACTAACGAACCTACCTGAGGAAACAGATTTCTTTTGTTTGGCTTACTGATTTCCCTGCCATTTCTTATTGTTCATGTGGCTTATTAAGCAATTTCGTCCCGCCAACGAGTCGACGGAGCCCCGCTTCGCGGGGCTCCTATTTCCGCTCTGAGGGATACAAGGTAACTAACGAACCTACCTGAGGAAACAGATTTTTTATTGTTTGGCTTACTGATTTCCCCGCCATTTCTTATTTTTAATGGAGCTTATTATTATTAAGCCATTTCGTTCCGCCAATGAGTCGACGGAGCCCCGCTTCGCGGGGCTCCTATTTCCGCTCTGAGGGACACAAGATAATTAACAAAACTACCTGAGGAAACAGATTTCTTTTTTCTTTATATGAAGGATGTTATTGATTTGGTTTCTTAGACGTAATTCACGTTAGTCATTAGAAATGGGAGTCCCTTTATTTGACATAATTATTGAAAGTCATAATGTTATAGCACCTAAATATTAGAATATTAGAGGATATCATTTTCTGACTATCGAAATTCGAAACAGTAAGTTTATGGGAAACAAAGGGATCGATATGATTAACGACCATTAGTCCGATAAACTATATGCCTTAAAATATTTCTGAATAATTATTGATATTACCTTTGAATGTTATACTTATCAATTTTATAACTTTTGTGATTATAGCGTTTAATATTATAGATGTTTAACATTAGAACTATGAAACGTTATACTTAACAAAAATTATGACTATTGATGTTTATGTCTATAAATTATATGGATATCAATTTCTGACTATCGAAATTCGAAACAATAAGTCTATGGGAAACAAAGGGATCCCACTATAGGTACCTGGGGTCCCTTTCTTTCCCATAAAGTTTTAAGTCATCATGTATTGTTTGTCATATTATCGTTAGTCATAAAACTGAAACCGTCTACTTTTCAGGATTTTCGTAAGGTTATTCTATAGATAGGTTAGGTTAGGTTAGGTTTGTTTTATGGCAATCCTGAAAAGTTACGCGTTTCTGTGAAAAACCAATTATGACTAACGAAAATTCGGACAAACAATACATTATGACATAAAACTATTTGGGAAACAATAGAGACCCACTATTAGGGGTCCCTTTCTTTCCCATAAAGTTTTAAGTCATAATGTATTGTTTGTCATATTATCGTTAGTCATAAAACTGAAACCGTTAACTTTTAGGATTTTCGTAAGGTTATTCTATAGATAGGTTAGGTTAGGTTAGGTTTGTTTTATGGCAATCCTAAAAAGTTACGCGTTTCTGAGAAAACCCAATTATGACTAACGAAAATTCGGACAAACAATACATTATGACATAAAACTATTTGGGAAACAATAGAGACCCGTACCTGGGGTCCCTTTCTATCCCATAAAATTTTAAGTCATAATGTATTGTTTGTCATATTATCGTTAGTCATAAAACTGAAACCGTTAACTTTTAGGATTTTCGTAAGGTTATTCTATAGATAGGTTAGGTTAGGTTAGATTTGTTTTATGGCAATCCTGAAAAGTTACGCGTTTCTGAGAAAAACCAATTATGACTAACGAAAATTCGGACAAACAATACATTATGACATAAAACTATTTGGGAAACAATAGAGACCCGTACCTGGGGTCCCTTTCTTTCCCATAAAGTTTTAAGTCATAATGTATTGTTTGTCATATCATCGTTAGTCATAAAACTGAAACCGTTAACTTTTCAGGATTTTCGTAAGGTTATTCTATAGATAGATTAGGTTAGGTTTGTTTCATGGCAATCCTGAAAAGTTACGCGTTTCTGAGAAAAACCAATTATGACTAACGAAAATTCGGACAAACAATACATTATGACATAAAACTATTTGGGAAACAATAGAGACCCGAAAAACATTTATCTACCTACGTATAAAAACATTCATCCCACAAAATATTAAAAGTAAATAAAGTAGTAACGATTTTTTAAAACCCTTAAAAAAAAATTTTTTTTATAATTTCTAGCGCAATTAACCCGTACCTACGTCACTAGGTGTAGGAATGTAGGTATTTAAAACGATACTTTTTCAATATTGGATAGTTTGGTAAGGATAAACTGTGTGATACTCAGAGATGTGATTTGAAATACTTGTATTTAAAATGGAAATAACCTATTTTGTATTTTGTATTTAAATACCTTTTGAAGAAAACTATTTTGTAAAATTAAATAAATGTCATATACTAAGAAAAAGTGACCAAGGCCTCCAGTGCCCCAGGCTGGAATCGAACCAGCGTCCTCTGCTATCGCGGCAGGTGCCTGAACCACTCGGCCACCGGGCCACAGCGACATTAGTCAAATTTTCCAAGTATATGCACTTCCTACTGAAGGCTTGTGGCGCCCCCTGGCCATCTCTAAGGTAGAACAGTATGGTTCGAACCTTCTATCTGGATCATTCTCATGATGATACCGAACGAATACTATGAAGTATTTGAACAAATTAATTGTTCAAATACTTCATAGTATTGATTGGCAGCGCCATCTCTCTCGCTAGCTCGGTATCATCATGAGAATGATCCAGATAGAAGGTTCGAACCATACTGTTCTACCTTAGAGATGGCCAGGGGGCGCCACAAGCCTTCAGTAGGAAGTGCATATACTTGGAAAATTTGACTAATGTCGCTGTGGCCCGGTGGCCGAGTGGTTCAGGCACCTGCCGCGATAGCAGAGGACGCTGGTTCGATTCCAGCCTGGGGCACTGGAGGCCTTGGTAACTTTTTCTTAGTATATGACATTTATTTAATTTTATAATTTATATAGTAGTGTTTCTACTTGATAAAAACAAATTAAAATATTATCTGAAAAATAATTTAATTTGTTCAAATACTTCATAGTAACTATTTTGTATTTTATGTGAAATAGTTTTTGGGACCTATTTTCTATTTGCAAAATACAAAATACTTTATAGTAGCTAATGTAGGTAGGAGTTACATCTCTTCTGATGTTACAATCCTGGCAACTCTCTCATTCTTTTAACATGGAACTGTTGAATCTGTTTAGTAAAGTCGCACATGACCACAAGCGTAGCGAGTGGTTAAAAAAGTGGAATCTAGAGTGTTGCGAGGGTTTCAAGGTACGAGAGGAGAACAAACTTTTCTGCTCTGGTGAAACACAAACGAGACGTTTTCATCACACCAACGAGAGGCATACTAGCTGTAAAACATTACAAATCTAAATTAATGCTTTTAAAAATTGGCCGTTAAAAACCATCACACAATTAGAAATTTGCACTATAGGTAGTAGACTGATTGACACAATGTTTTCAAAGAATAAAGAGAGTCTTTTCAACTCGGAAATTCCGAGTAAACTTTTTAATTCAGACTAGGTATTCACTGTTCAGAGTACCTTTTATCGCAAAGTATTTGTATTTTTAAAAAGTATTTTGAAAATACCTATTTTGTATTTGAAATACAAATTCAAAAACTATTTTGTATTTTGCATTTGAAATAGTATATTAAGGAACTATTTGTATTTTGTATTTAAATACTTTTTAAAAAGTATTTTTCACATCTCTGGTGATACTGATAAGAACAAACGTTGGTAGCGTAGCGGTAAGAGAGAAAGGAAGAATAAGAAGGAAAATATGTGTCTCAAGTCAAGTTACAAATGGCTTAGGTACATACGTCTACCACCAGTTTTTACATTGACATAACGCTCACGTCTACGTAATTTACTTTCTGTACATCTCGCTTGCACTAATATGCGAGTACGAGCGAGATGCATAGAAAGTAAGTTACGTAGACGTGAGCGTAGGTAGGTATATGTCAATGTCAAAACTGATGGTAGACGTACAACTTTCTTGCGCTCGAAGCGACCTTACCTATTCGAAAATATTCGATATTCAAGTCACGTTAGGCTATAAAATCAAAGCGTTTTGCACGAGCACACGTTCCCAAATGCGTGACCTATGTATGATACCAATAATGCGATTAACATCAACTTAGGGGTTGGTGTTATACACTAGGGGTGTCGATTTTCATTTTTTTTTTTTTGTAATCTATACATATAATAAAGCTGAAGACGGTCGAAAGTCTGTACATGGAAGATATTTAAAAAAAAGTTGGCTGGGGATACTTAGAATCGATAACAGAACACGTTCCAAAAGTTTTTAGAATTTTTGTCTGTTTGTCTGTTTATCTGTTTATCTGTTTGTCTGTTTATTTGAACGCGCATCACGTGAAAACGGCTGAACGGATTTTGATGAAAACTTTACTAATCTGTCGAGAAAATCCCCGGCCAGGTTATAGGCTATAAAAATTCAACCCCGAAAAGGGGGGGTAGCCACAACACTCGATTGACTTAAGTTTGCCCCTGAATCTTATGGCGCTACTTAGGAAAGAGGGGCAAACTTTTTTCAAATATGTGCTACCACTATTGAGTACCCTGGTAAACTACCAGATGGAGCTGAATTTAATACGTTGTGACATGAATAAGCCACCGAGGAAAGATTTTGCCACATTAACTCTTAGAAGACACGCGGATATCAACAAAAATAATTGAATAATTATGTTGATTTAATAAATTGATATATATATCGAAAAATGTTCGCGCTCGCTTCGCTCGCGTTTTCAATAACTTTCTAAGATATGGCGACTGCAGCAGCATTACTCTGTTGAAACTTTGCTGCTGCAGCACTGTCAATTTTCGTGATAAAATGATGTGGCTGACTTCCAAACTAAAAGTAAAAATGTACAACTGTCTAACTGTCTATCAAATTGGGTTTTTATATCGAAAAATTTTCGCGCTCGCTTCGCTCGCGTGTTCTATTACTTTCTAAGATATGGCGACTGCAGCAGCATTACTCTGTTGCAACGTTACTACTGTAGCACTGTCAATTTTCGTGATAAAATGATGTGACTGATTTCCATACTAAAAGTAAAAATGTACAACTGTCTATCAAATTGCGTTTTTATATCGAAAAATTTTCGCGCTCGCTTCGCTCGCATTTTCAATAACTTTCTAAGATATGGCGACTGCAGTAGCATTACTCTGTTGCAACGTTATTGCTGTAGCACTGTCAATTTTCGTGATAAAATGATGTGACTGATTTCCATACTAAAAGTAAAAATGTACAACTGTCTATCAAATTGCGTTTTTTATATCGAAAAATTTTCGCGCTCGCTTCGCTCGCGTTTTTAAGCACTTTCTAATATATGGCGACTGCAGCAGCATTACTCTGTTGCAACGTTACTGCTGCAGCACTGTCAATTTTCGTGATAAAATGATGTGACTGATTTCCATACTAAAAGTAAAAATGTACAACTGTCTATCAAATTGCGTTTTTATATCGAAAAATTCTCGCGCTCGCTTCGCTCGCGTTTCAATAACTTTCTAAGATATGGCGACTGCAGCAGCATTACTCTGTTGAAACTTTGCTGCTGCAGCACTGTCAATTTTCGTGATAAAATGATGTGGCTGACTTCCAAACTAAAAGTAAAAATGTACAACTGTCTAACTGTCTATCAAATTGGGTTTTTATATCGAAAAATTTTCGCGCTCGCTTCGCTCGCGTGTTCTATTACTTTCTAAGATATGGCGACTGCAGCAGCATTACTCTGTTGCAACGTTACTACTGTAGCACTGTCAATTTTCGTGATAAAATGATGTGACTGATTTCCATACTAAAAGTAAAAATGTACAACTGTCTATCAAATTGCGTTTTTATATCGAAAAATTTTCGCGCTCGCTTCGCTCGCATTTTCAATAACTTTCTAATATATGGCGACTGCAGTAGCATTACTCTGTTGCAACGTTATTGCTGTAGCACTGTCAATTTTCGTGATAAAATGATGTGACTGATTTCTATACTAAAAGTAAAAATGTACAACTGTCTGTCAATTTGCGTTTTTATATCGAAAAATTTTCGCGCTCGCTTCGCTCGCGTTTTTAAGCACTTTTTAAAATATGGCGACTGCAGCAGCATTACTCTGTTGCAACGTTACTGCTGCAGCACTGTCAATTTTCGTGATAAAATGATGTGACTGATTTCCATACCAAAAGTAAAAATGTACAACTGTCTATCAAATTGCGTTTTTATATCGAAAAATTTTCGCGCTCGCTTCGCTCGCGTTTCAATAACTTTCTAAGATATGGCGACTGCAGCAGCATTATTCTGTTGCAACGTTACTTCTGTAGCACTGTCAATTTTCGTGATAAAATGATGTGACTGATTTCCATACTAAAAGTAAAAATGTAGAACTCTGTCTATCAAATTGCGTTTTTATATCGAAACATTTTCGCGCTCGCTTCGCTCGCGTTTTCAATCACTTTCTAAGCTATAGCGACTGCAGCAGTATTACTCTGTTGCAACGTTATTGCTGCAGCACTGTCAATTTTCGTGATAAAATGATGTGACTGATTTCCATACTAAAAGTAAAAATGTACAACTGTCTATAAAATTGCGTTTTTATATCGAAAAATTTTCGCGCCCGCTTCGCTCGCGTTTTCAATGACATTCTAAGATGTGATAAAGGTGATATTCGGGTGGCGGCTGCAGCAGCATTAGGTACTCTGTTGCAACGTTACTGCTGCGGCACTGTCAATTGTCGTGATAAAATGATGTGATTAATTTCCATTCTCAGCTGTAATGCGGCAATGAACGTCACTCAATTTACCAAAAAAATTCAATGTAATATTGATGACCCTAGAGAGAGGGGGCACCATGGTCTAGAAATGCTTAGGGCATCAAAATATCTTAATCCGGCACTGGTCGTTTGCGGAGTCAAATGATTTGGGACTCGCATTTTATACGCATTACCATGCATTCCCGAAAACAATCGAATCATTCCCGAAAGTCTTGCAACGCATTGAGGTTACAAGGGGCACGTGTCTTCCTCAGGAGTCTGAAGAAGACCACCGTGAGTGGCGGTCTAGCCACAGGCAGGCCGCTTCGCTTTCGCTCGCGCGCGTATACCTTACGGCTTACTGTATCGTCCAATATACACCTACTACCTACTCTGTCGTTTAAATCACGTGTAAAATTTGAATAAGGGCGAAAAAACTATTGACTTTGGAGTGTAGTTTTATTTAGTGGTACCTAATTGTAAAATATCTGGACTACAGTCCTCTAGCATATCCCTCTGTCAACTTTACCTACTTCAAGTTCCGCCTCCAGGGGAGAGGGAGAGAAATTAGGATTAGAAATTAGCCGCTTACTGACACAGACCGAATTACACGCGGGCGGAGCCGCGGGCACAGCTAGTTCCATAATAAATTGAGATATATTTTTTTCTTTTTTTTTCCTCGAGTAGTCATGAGCAGGTCCATCTTCTGGTGCCAGCTTATCGTTGAATTTTGGGACACGTGGTATAGGAGATAGAAGCCAAGAAGGGGAAGTCTGCATTAGATATTTGGAGGGAGGGGCGCCGAAATCGGCAAAAGGTGAACATCATGCTATTTCTAACACCGTCGCTGCAGCAATTAGTGTTACTTGTAATCAAAAATTGTAATTAAGCATATTTTGCATGGGTTCTTTCGACCGTGTTTAATAACTTTTTGCACAATAATACATTGTTAACCAAGAGATGAAAGTCACTTATTTCAGTCGAGGTAAGTTTTAGCGCCAATAGTCCAAGACTGAAATAGGAACGCAGATAGGGGTATCTGTGTGTCATCAATATATATAAATAAAAACCGTGAAGAAGCATTTCAAGACCATAAATTTTGGGATAATGGCAAAGTAACAACCTATAAAAAGATATCCTATCCAGCTAAAAAGTTGTAGGTGCCTATTCAATGTAATTTAATGTTTTATTTGTTTTGTTATACCTACTTACTTAGCCAAAATTGTTGTTGAAAAGTTGGCGAGTCATGTTCTTTTCGCAGCGACGGACACGGGACGTGACCAACTATTTAAAAAACCGGCCAAGTGCGAGTCGGAGTGCCGAGAGCGGCAACAGAAATACATCATCTGTGAAAATTTCAACTGTCTATCACGGTTCATGACTTACAGCCTGGTGAAAGACAGACAGACAGGCGGACGGACAGCGGAGTCTTAGTAATAGGGTCCCGTTTTTACCCTTCGGGTACGGAACCCTAAAAATAGTCTTTTCTGGGAACATCGTAGAGAGGTGAAAACGTGGTTCTTATTAGTTTCTTACTATCTAAGTAGGTACCAGTGATGAATCGTTATCAGGTATTCATTCGCGTAAGTATTCCATATTACGGCGAGAGAAAATATTAATTGCATTAAAAATTACGCAAGTAAGTTTGTGTATAACCAACACGTTATTTGGCAGAATGGTTTAAAATAAATCTTTAATAAATTAACTATGAAGACCAAGTAACGCCCTAATTCTACTACTTATAAAACTGAGCCCTTTCAGAGCAAGGAGACAAACAAGACAAACAACGATGATTGCCTCCAGCTTAGCTTCTAAGACAATTTTTAGGGTTCCGTACCCAAAGGGTAAAGACGGGACCCTATTAATAAGATTCTGCTGTCCGTCTGTTCGTCCGTCTGTCTGTGACCAGGCTGTAACCGTGATAGCTAGACAGTTGAAATTTTCACAGATGATGTACTTCTGTTGCCGCTATATGTACTAAAAACAAAACAAATTAGATATTTAAGAGGGGCTCCCATACAACAAACGTGATTTTTTGCCGTTTTTTGCGTAATGGTACGGAAGCCTTCGTGCGCGAGTCCGACTCGCACTTAGCCGGTTTTTGTACTCTATTCTTTGCCTCCACGAGTATGCCTAAATACACGTGGCTTGCTCTATTACTGATATTAAAAGAACGATGTCCCTCGGAACTAGTGTTGGTGAAAAATTCGATTCTTATGAGTGAAAAGATCTGTTGTGAGACTTAAGGATAAGACTTTCGAGTATTTTAATTAGGGCGAGCGAAGCGAGCCCTATCACTATTCGACAATCTATGCATTCTTGTGGTACACTTTACGGAAAAACTATCGCACTGTTAGGTTTGAGATTTAACATAGTAATTTATATTCATGTCTAGATGTGTTATCAAGCATAAAAATATCATTATATAAACATAAAAAATAAATAAAAGGGTAAATAATGTGTATTACTACTAACGCCATCTGTTGGACTAATGTTAGTTATTTCTTTTTCTAACAGATGGCGTTAGTAGTGACAAGGTTAAAGGTTGTTCCGTTAATATGCGCTGGGTGGGATCCCTTTGTTTCCCATAAACTTATTGTTTCGAATTTCGATAGTCAGAAATTGATATCCATATAATTTATGGACATAAACATCAATAGTCATAATTTTTGTTAAGTATAACGTTTCATAGTTCTAATGTTAAACATCTATAATAGTAAACGCTATAATCACAAAAGTTATAAAATTGTTGAGTATAACATTCAAAGGTATATCAATAATTATTCAGAAATATTTTAAGGCATATATTTTATCGGACTAATGGTCGTTAATCGTATCGTTTTAATGTCATCTCTTTGTTTCCCATAAACTCACTGTTTCGAATTTCGATAGTCATAAAATGATATCCTCTAATATTCTAATATTTAGGATATTAGAGGATATAATATTAAACATTATGACTTTCAATAATTATGTCAAACAAAGGGCCATTTTTAATGACATCCTTCATATAAAGAAAAATGAAATCTGTTTCCTCAGGTAGGTTCGTTAGTTACCTTGTGTCCCTCAGAGCGGAAATAGGAGCCCCGCGAAGCGGGGCTCCGTCGACTCATTGGCGGGACGAAATGACTTAATAAGCTACATGAAAAATAAGAAATGGCGGGAAATCAGTAAACCAAACAATAAAACATCGGATTCCTCAGGTAGGTTCGTTAGTTACCTTGTGTCCCTCAGAGCGGAAATAGGAGCCCCGCGAAGCGGGGCTCCGTCGACTCGTTGGCGGGATGAAATGGCTTAATAAACTACGTGAAAAATAAGAAATGGAGGGGAAATCAGTAAGCCAAATAAAAAAAATCCCCAGGTACGTAGACAAGCATGCAATTTGATTTGTTTAATTTTATAACTATTGACAATATGACTAATAAAAATTGTGATGGAAAACGTTATGGTCTAAAAAAAATCGGAACTTAAAATTTAGAGAATGCAATAGAGCCCCTACTTATCATTATAATCTGCAATAAAAGACCTTATAACGATTATTGTAACCAAGTTTATTGCCTTCAATATTATGTAATGGTATACCTTCTGGACTTTGAATATTATGAGTAACAAATTTTATGACTAACAATAATAGTGACCTGCAAAAATCGGAACTGCAATTTATATTGTTAAAATTTATGACTATTGACAATATGACTAATAAAAATTATGATGGAAAACGTTATGGATTGAATAAATCGGAACAAAAAAATTATGGGAACCAATAGAGACCCGCGCTGGGTTTTTGTGGCTCAATATAATTGGGTATTTGACTATACTAGTCAAATGAGTTTCTTTTTTCGAACTGTTAAAACGATTTGCTACTATGGAATTTATATAAAACACTAGCATGTGACGTCACAAGCAAATTACCTACTCTTTATAGTTGTTATCGGGTTTTATAATAGAAATTGTGACTAAAAATAACTGCTATTTACGTTTCTCTATTAATCTTCTGGTGCTTTATTTCTTGCATGGTGTAAAATAATTTATCTTAAGTACAGTCAAATACCCTATTAGTAGGTAATCATAATTAATTATGGGTGAAATTTAATACGTGACTATATATTTTTACACGACTGCCCAAACAAAAAGAGTGTATTGTTTTCAGCGTTCATGTTTGTATGTATGTGAGTTTCTTTATTCCACCTTAACTTCTGAATGCCTTAACCGATTTAGACGTATGATACATCATTAGAATCCTTACGTCATCCCGGGTAACATAGGCTATGTGACGTCATTATAAAAACAATATGGCGGACTTAATACGCCATATTACGCAACCTTTAGAAAAAAATATCGTGCAAACCTATCGAGTAGGGTATCAAAATGAAGGGCTTTGAAAGCCGATTGATACTATATATGCAACATGTGGGTTTAAGTTTCATTTTGAGAAAGTGAGAATTGACAAAATATGTTAAGAGAAGGTAATCTCATAAAACCAAATATTATTATTGAATGGGATACTAATTAAAATAAAAGGAAAGGGTTTGATCGCTGATCATAAAACAATATAATTATATTATATTAGGTAGGTACATACTACTCATAGTTTTTAAAACATGTTCGTAATTGCGCTTATGGAATCGAAAAGTTTAAAATATAACTTCTATTTATTAATCGATACGATACAGAGTCCGTCTAAGCTAACTCTGCACCGACTTTGGCAGAACAAATCGTGAAAGTATCATTATAACCGTATGGTTTGATTTAATTTTAACATTTATGATGATGATGACATTTTTTTTTAAGGCCGAAGGGTGAGCTCCACGTAGGGCCTACGGCTCAGAGCGTAAGAAAGATGTGCGCTTCCTGCAACTTGTCCAAGTATATGCACTCGGTCCAAAGCCAGGCGCCAAAGACGCCCCCACACTAAAAGGGTCAGGCGTAGCCCGACGTACGTGACACGCTATACGCTTACCAAAGCCGGGCGCCTTTGGCGCCCTCATACTCAAAGCATCGGCCGTAGCCCGACATACGTGGCGCGTTGTACGCGTTCCAAAGCCGGGCGCCTTCGGCGCCCTCATACTAAAAGAGTCGGGCGTAGCCCGACGTACATACGTGGCGCACTGCGCGCGGTCCAAGGCCAGGCGACTTCTACTTTCTCATACTAAAAGTGTCGGGCGTAGTCCGACGTACGTGACACGCTGTACGCATACCAAAGCCGGGCACCTTCAAATCTCTCATATTAAAAGTATTGGGTGTAGCGTGACACGCTGTATGATTACCAAAGCCGGCCTCATACTCAAAGCGCCGGGCGTAGCCCGACGTACGTGGCGCGCTGTACGCGTTCCAAAGCCGGGCGCCTTCGGCGCCCTCATACTAAAAGAGTCGGGCGTAGCCCGACGTACGTGGCGCGCTGCGCGCGGTCCAAAGCCAGGCGACTTCTACTTTCTCATACTAAAAGTGCCGGGCGCCGAAGGCGCCCTCTTACTCAAAGCGTCGGGCGTGTACGAGGCGCGTTATACGCGTTCTAAAGCCGGGCGCCTTAGGCGCCCTAATGGTAAAAGAGTCGGATGTAGCCCGACGTACGTGGCGCGCTGCACTCGGTCCAAAGCCAGGCGCCTTCGACTCTCTCATACTAAGTGTCGGGCGTAGGCCCACATACGTGACACGCTGTACCCTTACCAAGACGCCTTCAGTGTTCTCTTGCTCAAAGCGTCGGGCGTAGTCCGACGTACGTGATACGCTGTACGCATACCAAAGCCGGGCGCCTTCGGCGCCCTCACACTTAAAGGTTCTGGCGTAGCCCGATGTACGTGGTGCGCTGCAAGCGGTCCAAAGCCAGGCGCCTTCGACTCTCTCATATTAAAAGTATCGGGCGTAGCGTGACACGCTGTATGATTACCAAAGCCGGCCTCATACTCAAAGCGTCGGGCGTAGCCCGACGTACGTGGCGCGCTGCACGCGGTCCAAAGCCAGTCCCCTCAACATTCTCATACTAAAAGTGTCGGGCGTAGCCCGACGTACGTGACACGCTGTACGCTTACCTAAGCCGGGCGCCTTCGGCGCCCTCATACTCAAAGCGTCGGGCGTGTACGAGGCGCGTTGTACGCGTTCTAAAGCCGGGCGCCTTCGGCGCCCTAATGGTAAAAGAGTCGGATGTAGCCCGACGTACGTGGCGCGCTGCACTCGGTCCAAAGCCAGGCGCCTTTGACTCTCTCATACTAAGTGGTGGGCGTAGGCCCACATACGTGACACGCTGTACCCTTACCAAGACGCCTTCAGTGCCCTCTTGCTCAAAGCGTCGGGCGTAGTCCGACGTTCGTGGCGCACTGTACGCGTTCCAAAGTAGTCGGGCGTAGCCCGATATATGCGGCGCTCTGCGTGCCTTTCTGTACTGAGGACGCCCTCGCAAAAGTAATATAAAGTGACTTCAAATGATTATTAACGAAATCATGACCCCAAAATTAATTAAATAAATAAATAATTAAAAAACACGACTGCGAAAAAGCGAACTGAAAAGATAAAAATATTTTTTAGTTGTGTTAGTTACTCAACTTAATGAATGTAAAAATTCTAAAAAGTATAAAATAAAATAAATTAATTAAAAATTAAAAAACACGACTGCGAAAAAGCGAACTGAAAAGACAAAAATAATTTTTAGTTGTGTTAGTTACTCAACTTAATGAATGTAAAAAAATATTAGAATATGAGTGTTTAGTGAATTGCAGTCGGGGACCTTGATGTATTGACATTTTCCCATTTAAAAGGCTGCAATTGAAATAAAATACACAGGTACAGTCGAGATCCTAAATGAGCATAAAACTTTTGCGTTTGTTGTTTATAACCTTCACTAAACACTCATATTCTAATAATTTTTTACATTCATTAAGTTGAGTAACTAACACAACTAAAAATTATTTTTGTCTTTTCAGTTCGCTTTTTCGCAGTCGTGTTTTTTAATTTTTAATTAATTTATTTTATTTGATTGAATCGATAATCGTTTTTACTTCTATGGCGGTTAAAATCACACGTGATTGATTTCGAAATTGCGGCAGTAATGCAGTTGGCAGTAATATCGCAGTCGGCAGCAGTATTGCAGCCCGATATTACTGTCTTACCGTTTCAAATGCCAAAATCGATTTCGCTGCCAGGGTTTTTGACATTCGAGGCAATAATGTAGTCGGCAGTAATATTGCAGTCAGCAGCAGTATTGTAGCGCGCATATGTCGAAATCGATATCGCTGCCAGGATTTATTTATTTTATTTGCGGTAGTAATGCAGTCGGCAGTAATATCGCTGTTGGCAGCAGTATTGCAGGGCGATAGTACTGCCTTACTGTTTCAAATGCCAAAATCGATGTCGCTGCCAGGGTTTTTGACATTTGCGGTAGTAATGCAGTCGGCAGTAATGTCGCAGTCGGCAGCAGTATTGCAGCGCGATATTACTGCCTTACTGTTTCAAAAGACAAAATCGTTGTCACTGCCAGGGTTTATGACATTTGCGACAGTAATGTAGTCTGCAGTAATATTGCAGTCGGTAGCAGTATTGCAGCGCGCAAATGACAGGCGCAGCCAGGATTTTTGATATTTGCGGTAGTAATGCAGTCGGCAGTAATATCGCTGTTGGCAGCAGTATTGCAGGGCGATAGTACTGCCTTACTGTTTCAAATGCCAAAATCGATGTCGCTGCCAGGGTTTTTGACATTTGCAGTAGTAATGCAGTCGGCAGCAGTATTGTAGCGCCTTACTGTTTCAAAAGACAAAATCGATGTCACTGCCAGTGTTTATGATATTTGCGACAGTAATGTAGTCTGCAGTAATATTGCAATCGGCAGCAGTATTGCAGCGCGACATTACTACCTTACTGTTGCAAATGTCAAAATTGATGTCGCTGACAGTATTATTGACATTTGCAGTAATATAGTCGGCACTAATATCGCAGTCGGCAGCAGTATTGCAGCGCGATATTACTGCCTCATCGTTTCAAATGTCGAAATCGATATCGCTTTCCACTCTGGACGACCGGCTAAAGCAAGACAGAGGCAGAGGGCCCTTTTTATCCACCCTTCTATCGGGTGGCAGAACTTCCCACTTCCCAGGAGCCGTGGGAATGTTTCTTCCCAACAGCTCTCCACAAGCTGCCCTGCGTTGACTGATTGTACTGGTCCATCAGCAAGCGATGGGGTTGTCACATCGCTACGCTCATATTCATGTCTACCGGTCAAGAAGCTATAGGTGTTGCGGACATTTGTAAGGCTTGCTCGGAGTTTAAGCCAACACGTGAGGCCCTTTTGGCATTTTAATGAGATGTAGTAGTAGTAGTAGTAGTAGTAGTAGTAAAACACTTTATTGTACAAAAAGAAACATAAGATAAGACATGAAAAAACACACAAAGTTTTATAGTACAAAGGCGAACGTATCCCTTTCAGGGATCTCTTCCAGTTAACCTTTGAGCAATTGAGGGAGAATTGGAGAACGGTAGACATAAAAGCTGTACTAAACGGTATAAAAATATGAGAAGTTTTGGATACATCAAGATATAGATGGTTCCCTTATAATAGATTAAACCTACGTAATGTTAAACACTCAAGTATTGAAATGTAGGAAACAAGAATATATTCGCATGAGGAATTTAATATAAGTTTCTATTGATATAATATAATACAAACACTCTCGATATAATATAATACAAAATGATTTGGGGTATTAATTATTTATAGAAGCCCTTATATCATATCATATCATTTTTAGAGTTCTGTACCTCAAAAGGAAAAAAACGGAACCCTTATAGGATCACTTTTGTTGTCCGTCCGTCTGTCTACTAAGACCTTTTATCTCGGGAACGCGTGGATGTATCGAGTTGAAATTAAAAGCATAACTTAGGTCCTAAAAGCTGTGAAAAATTTAAACTTCTAAGAGATCTAAGTGATCGGAAAAAAAGATACGGCCGTTTATGCCGCAAAAAATGTATATTTCGAAAATCTCAAAGGAATCAAAATGTACCTATAAAGGGGCCCACTGACGGACTTCGCCGGAAGATATCAGCCGGCCAGTTAAACGTAAAATTTGACAGCTCCGAACAACTGACAGGTTGATATCGTCCGGCGAACTGGTAATCTGTGGGCCCCCTTAAGTATGGTAATTCCCGTTGATCTAGAATTTCTAGAACTATGAAATTTGGCAAGTAATATCGTCACTACAAATACTGGGAAAATATTTGAAAACAATTTTTTTTGTAAATAAATTAATAAATACGTTAAATTTGTACGGGACCCTCGGCGGGGAGTCCGACTCGCACTTGTCCGGTTTTTTTAAGATGAATCTCTTATTAAAAACTACCTTAGTAATAACTATATAGGTAGAAAAATTCCGCGAGCCCTTACAAAGCTCTGCTTTTTGCTAGTAATTCCTATACTTTTCAAGCTGTTCGACTTTGGAATTCTCTGCCTCTTGATCTTGACCTAAGGTGCGCTCAGTCTCCTAACTCTTTTAAGAGACTACTTAAACTCCATTTCTTATCTCTTCCTTAATACTTTTATCTGGTTACTCTTTCTCTATGGCTGGCACTGCTATATTATATTATATTACTTATATAATATATGTATTTATTTATGTATGTATATAAAGTATGTTTATGTATTTTTATTTGCACGGTAATTTGTCTGTTTTCGATGTATTTAGTGATAGGTTTCTTTCATTGCATTTGCAACACCTACTGATATATGATATGTACATTTATTAATTTCCGCTACCCAAAGGTTGGCTGGAAGAGATCGCTTTTTAGCGATAAGACCGCCTGTTGTTTACCTCTGCTTGTATTTCTGTTTTCTTTTATTGAGGTGTGCAATAAAGAGTATTTGTATTGTATTGTATTGTATTTTAGTTGTAGAGTAATTTCGGATTGGTATAATGAAACGTAGTGGCTCAAAAATATTATAAAAATTTTGAGTCTTCGAAGTTCGAACCAAATTTAATAAGAATCGAGCCACCTAAGACAATTTTTATTAAGTTTTTAGTTTAAGTTTTCCCTTTATTATGTTTACCTTAATTTCGTTATTCATGTATAAGTGTAGACGAGAGGCGGCTTGAAAAATTTTTGAGTAATTTTTTGTCACAAAGTTTCTAAGTTTTTAAAAAGTTTGAAAGAACTCGAGCAGCATTTTTATGGCTCCGAGTCTAAAAACTGACTCAAGTCTTTGAGGTGAAGACTCCTAAGACTTGAGTAGTTACCAACACTACTCAAAGCCCTCAAATAGCGGAGTGACTGTGATATATTTGATAAGCCCAGGGGCTTATTGTTTGATACGCCATTGTTCCATTTTATGTCGAATTCCCTCAGTAAAATCCGGCGGACTAATAGACGCCGAGTCAAACCAATCACACTCTTGTGTGAGTTGTCATGCGGTTCAAATTGGACTAATTGCTTTTTGGTATTAAGATAAATCTGTTTGACTGACGTTAGGTATTGCATCAGGGGACAGTTGGGTTTCGGATTTCTATTTAGCATAATTATTCAGCACATGGACGTCAATTTGCGGTCTGTTCCAATATTTAACAACTAGTTTGGTGGTAGATTTAATTCCTATCAGTATTTTCCAAAATTTCTGTCAAGCATACTTTCCGCGCAATATTTTTTTCTCTGCACTTTCATCACAAATTAATTCTCACAAATATTTACCTACAGTCGGAACAACGTAAGTCTGCATGGCATTTGCAATAATCTATAGTGTGGAAATACAGGAATGTAAAATTTATATAAAAATATGACGTTTACAATGATTACTTCCACACTTGGGTTCTGTCAAATCCGGTGCAGTGTTTGTCAAGGCGGACTGTAACTCTTGAATCATTTGAAAAATAAAACAAAAGTAAATATTGTAGATAAATAGTTTATTAAAATTACACAGGCGTAATATCCTTCAGTCACAAGTTTGGCAGTGTCACCACCAAATTAATCGATTATTATATACTTACAATCATTCATTGCTTGTTATATTAGTCCCGGAGACCTAAGTTTATACAAGCAACACAGGCGTACGAAAACTATAAAATTTACTTATACTTTTTAATATGGATTCTAGTAGATACTACTCTAGTAGATACTCTACATCAGCGGTCGGCAACATGCGGCCCGCGGCCCGCATGCGGCCCGCGAACCTCTCACTTGCGGCCCGCGAGCCTTTCTGGCTATTTTGTATGTAATATTGACAAACGACAATGTCTGATAAAGTCATAAATATTAACTAAGTGCGGCCCGCGTCAACTTCGGTAACTACTATTTGGCCCTTGGCTGCAAAAAGGTTGCCGACCGCTGCTCTACATAGTAGATACAGAACAGCGCTACCAGAAAACCAGAAAATTGAGAAATACCCACAAGGAAAAATTTCAGAAACTTCTCATATTTTTGTTAGATCGAAACTTTCCATTTTCAAAATGAGTTTCCTTTATTTCCTGTGAAATTATCCTGACATTTCCGAGATCTTTTCCAACTTTTTGGAAAGTTGGAAGAGTGACTGCCCAAACAAAAAGAGTGTATTGTTTTCAGCGTTCATGTTTGTATGTATGTGAGTTTCTTTATTCCACCTTAACTTCTGAATGCCTTAACCGATTTAGACGTATGATACATCATTAGAATCCTTACGTCATCCCGGGTAACATAGGCTATGTGACGTCATTATAAAAACAATATGGCGGACTTAATACGCCATATTACGCAACCTTTAGAAAAAAATATCGTGCAAACCTATCGAGTAGGGTATCAAAATGAAGGGCTGAAAGCCGATTGATACTATATATGCAACATGTGGGTTTAAGTTTCATTTTGAGAAAGTAAGAATTGACAAAATATGTTAAGAGAAGCTAATCTCATAAAACCAAATATTATTATTGAACGGATACTTATTAAAATAAAAGGAAAGGGTTTATTCGCTGATCATAAAAAAATATAATTATATTATATTAGGTAGGTACATACTACTCATAGTTTTTAAAACATGTTCGTAATTGCGCTTATGGAATCGAAAAGTTTAAAATATAACTTCTATTTATTAATCGATACGATACAGAGTCCGTCTAAGCTAACTCTGCACCGACTTTGGCAGAAAAAATCGTGAAAGTATCATTATAACCGTATGGTTTGATTTAATTTTAACATTTATGATGATGATGACATTTTTTTTAAGGCCGAAGGGTGAGCTCCACGTAGGGCCTACGGCTCAGAGCGTAAGAAAGATGTGCGCTTCCTGCAACTTGTCCAAGTATATGCACTGGGTCCAAAGCCAGGCGCCAAAGACGCCCCCACACTAAAAGGGTCAGGCGTAGCCCGACGTACGTGACACGCTATACGCTTACCAAAGCCGGGCGCCTTTGGCGCCCTCATACTCAAAGCATCGGCCGTAGCCCGACATACGTGGCGCGTTGTACGCGTTCCAAAGCCGGGCGCCTTCGGCGCCCTCATACTAAAAGAGTCGGGCGTAGCCCGACGTACATACGTGGCGCACTGCGCGCGGTCCAAGGCCAGGCGACTTCTACTTTCTCATACTAAAAGTGTCGGGCGTAGTCCGACGTACGTGACACGCTGTACGCATACCAAAGCCGGGCACCTTCGGCGCCCTCACACTTAAAGGTTTTGGCGTAGCCCGATGTACGTGGCGCGCTGCACGCAGTCCAAAGCCAGGCACCTTCCAATCTCTCATATTAAAAGTATTGGGTGTAGCGTGACACGCTGTATGATTACCAAAGCCGGCCTCATACTCAAAGCGTCGGGCATAGCCCGACTTACGTGGCGCGCTGTACGCGTTCCAAAGCCGGGCGCCTTCGGCGCCCTCATACTAAAAGAGTCGGGCGTAGCCCGACGTACGTGGCGCGCTGCGCGCGGTCCAAAGCCAGGCGACTTCTACTTTCTCATACTAAAAGTGTCGGGCGCCGAAGGCGCCCTCTTACTCAAAGCGTCGGGCGTGTACGAGGCGCGTTATACGCGTTCTAAAGCCGGGCGCCTTCGGCGCTCTAATGGTAAAAGAGTCGGATGTAGCCCGACGTACGTGGCGCGCTGCACTCGGTCCAAAGCCAGGCGCCTTCGACTCTCTCATACTAAGTGTCGGGCGTAGGCCCACATACGTGACACGCTGTACCCTTACCACGCCTTCAGTGCCGTCTTGCTCAAAGCGTCGGGCGTAGTCCGATGTACGTGACACGCTGTACGCATACCAAAGCCGGGCGCCTTCGGCGCCCTCACACTTAAAGGTTCTGGCGTAGCCCGATGTAAGTGGCGCGCTGCAAGCGGTCCAAAGCCAGGTGCCTTCGACTCTCTCATATTAAAAGTATCGGGCGTAGCGTGACACGCTGTATGATTACCAAAGCCGGCCTCATACTCAAAGCGTCGGGCGTAGCCCGACGTACGTGGCGCGCTGCACGCGGTCCAAAGCCAGTCCCCTCAACATTCTCATACTAAAAGTGTCGGGCGTAGCCCGACGTACGTGACACGCTGTACGCTTACCAAAGCCGGGCGCCTTCGGCGCCCTCATACTCAAAGCGTCGGGCGTGTACGAGGCGCGTTGTACGCGTTCTAAAGCCGGGCGCCTTCGGCGCCCTAATGGTAAAAGAGTCGGATGTAGCCCGACGTACGTGGCGCGCTGCACTCGGTCCAAAGCCAGGCGCCTTTGACTCTCTCATACTAAGTGTCGGGCGTAGGCCCACATACGTGACACGCTGTACCCTTACCAAGACGCCTTCAGTGCCCTCTTGCTCAAAGCGTCGGGCGTAGCCCGACGTTCGTGGCGCACTGTACGCGTTCCAAAGTAGTCGGGCGTAGCCCGATATATGCGGCGCTCTGCGTGCCTTTCTGTACTGAGGACGCCCTCGCAAAAGTAATATAAAGTGACTTCAAATTATTATTAACGAAATCATGACCCCAAAATTAATTAAATAAATAAATAATTAAAAAACACGACTGCGAAAAAGCGAACTGAAAAGATAAAAATATTTTTTAGTTGTGTTAGTTACTCAACTTAATGAATGTAAAAATTCTAAAAAGTATAAAATAAAATAAATTAATTAAAAATTAAAAAACACGACTGCGAAAAAGCGAACTGAAAAGACAAAAATAATTTTTAGTTGTGTTAGTTACTCAACTTAATGAATGTAAAAAATTATTAAAATATGAGTGTTTAGTGAAGGTTATAAACAACAAACGCAAAAGTTTTATGCTCATTTAGGATCGTGACTGTACCTGTGTATTTTATTTCAATTGCAGTCGGGGACCTTTTAAATGGGAAAATGTCAATACATCAAGGTCCCTAAATGCTACCTAAGTGCTACCTAAATGCCACGAGTTACCGATGTGTAGTTATCGCTGTCACTATGTTGCATTAACGTTGTCATGCTTAGTCGCTTTAGTCATGATATTCATGACGCATGGCCGGTTTACAAAAATCGCTTCCGCTCATCCCTCGCCCCACACCCAGTGTCGCGGGTATTTTTTCATATTCCCCACTAACTGGGGTAAGAGGGTATAAAAATACTTCGGGTCGGGTTTACACTCATGCCTGCTTTACGAGTACATTAGGAGCGCAAGTGCCTATAATCGCTTTTATTGGAAAATTGCAGTTTTTTGCGCTTTAATTTTACCATAATTTAGGTCAATGGCGTTCTTATTTATCTAATAAACTGCCGAAGTGCAGACTTCTTGATAGCTTGGCTGCGTGCGACTGATTAGTACCTATTATTTTGAATAATAGAATAATACTTTAAAGATGTAAAACATTCATGTAATACCTACTCAAAATATATTTTAGTTTGTTACTAAAAATAACATATGTCAGGACAAATAAGGTCTAGTTTACCCTCTGGGATGGAGGGTCGGATGGCAGTCGCTTTCGTAAAAACTAGTGCCAACGCCAAGTCATGGGATTAGTTGCCATGCAGACCCCAGGCTCCCATGAGCCGTGGCAAATAAATGCCGGGATAAGCGAGGAAGAAGACTTAAAGTTAGGTTTATCGTTTATGAAGGTTTTCCTAATTTATTTCAACCCCTACGTTTTTGGTAAGTATTAGAAAAAACTGTGCAAAAGGTCCTTACGGCTCGGCCACGACATTAGCGACGGCGGCAGCGATAACCATAGGTTGGAGCGAGACACAGCGATCGGACCTTTCGTTCCCACGTGGTTCCCACCTATCGCTGCTATCGCCGTCGCAAGTCGCTCAATGTCGTGGCCGAGCCGTAAGGACCTTTTGCACAGTTTTTTCAACCCGGAAGCATTATGCTCGACCCTAATTATCAAGCTCCATTTGTTAGAAAAGGACAACCGCTTTGTTTTAATTGGCTAATTACACCGTGCTTTCTCATCTGTCTCATTTCAGCCATGTCGCGTCCTATCATTATTTCGCTGCTTCTTTTGTTTATCTTAATTAACTTTAGCTTAAACAATTGGCTTGAGATAGGGTTGGTGATAACCTGCCGCTTGTGTCACGCTCGAGAAGTCTTATTCTTTAATAATAAAAGTTAAAAATAAATCGATATAGTCTTAATACCCCCTCCTACTTAGTAGGACGCCCTCAGACTAGATGGAGCGATGACCTTCGCAAGGCGGCTGGCAAGAGCTGGATCAGAGTTGCCACAAATCATGCTCAATGGAGTGCAATAGGAGAGGCCTATGTCCAGCAGTGGACGAGAGTAGGCTGATGATGATGATGATGATGATAGTCTTAATTAGTGAGCGAATTACGAGTATCGTCAGACATTTTTAGAACACTAATTTTAGCGAGCCTGGGTGCCTAGCTAGGATGACTATCGTCAAACTAAAAAAAAATATTTCGGGATGACATATGCTACGAAAAGTCACGTAGGTACCTAACTATTTCCATACATTATTTAATTTTTCTATCAACAACTGTCACCTTGGCTAGGCCCCCTGAACTCGATATTTCAGCATTGTTTTATTAACCCAACAACATATTACATTCTACACCCTATAACGATATATCAATGTAATTAATTCCCTATCAATTACCCGTTGAAATCCTCTGTTGTGGTTTCTGCCCCTGACAAGTCCAGTCAAATGTTAGTTCGTGGCAACCCTGCCAGGCAATAATTACAGAGCAATTAAAGGATGACTCATGCTAGACCGGGCCATGCCCGGGCCGAGACGTCCGACATTTTCTATGACGGCTGATCGGTGATCACGTGGTGCTTTCCATAGAAAACGGTGCGTTGGAAGGTCCGGCACGGCCCGGGCCCGGTCTAACGTGAGTCATCCTTAAGGAAGAGGTGGGGTCGGACCACGGACCCTTGCGTTTCGGATATGTGGCATTGAAGGATTATAGTGCCAAGACATATTAAAAGGTAGGTACCTATATATATTTCTATATTATTATGTTTAATTTTACTTGCTTGGAGAGCATTTTTACTTTATGGCTGATACCTATTATATTTTTAACCAGTTATTTTAACTTCTCTTTATGTATATTTAAATACACAAACGGGTCTACCGCGTTTTTGTAATTAAATATGTGTACAAAACGCGAGAGTTTAAAGTGTTATATTGTCTTTATGTATGTAATTGTATGTTTATTTAATATCGTTCTTATATTTATATAATATGTCTTATCCGTGTGGTGTCGGACGAGAATACAACCCAAATGGGTGTCGAGTAAGAGGAGACTAAGGGATTAGGGCTAAAGTATGTCTTACGAAACACCAAGCATACTGTAATGTACTGTTAACAAATCTGTGAATTAAGAGATTAGGAGAATGCTACTAATTCACTTAAAGAAAGAGTTACTTAGTTCCCTTTTGCATAAAACTAGTCTTAATTGTTAATTTATGTTTTATTCCTTTCTTACAAATTCCAGCACCTACATTAGCCAAAATGACAAATTAAGAGACACGATTAATAGCTAATTAAGGCAAGATTTGTTCTGCACGTCCAATACGCAGTTCTTTCGTCCAAATGATTAAGCGCATTTATGAAGGTTTTTTTTTACTTTCTGCAATTTCTGCATGGGTGTTTTTTAACTGTAATAACCCGGTTATTGCGCTAGTTTTCGTCCGGTGTCAGTTTCCGTCCACTTGGCGAAATTTGAATATAAACCTTCATTGCTGCACAAATTTGAACTTATTGTAATCCTTAATATCTAAACAATTTATCTATCTACATAAAAATTATATTTTGCAAGAAGCAAATTATAAATGAAATGTATTATTTACTAATCCGCCAAGTGGACGGAAACTGACACCGGACGGTAAACTGACACAATTATCCTATAAAAAAAATTCTAGCATGCATCATCTGTTTCATTCCGTAAAATTTGCTCGATGGAGAATCGGGCGATTCAATAACCACATAAGGCCAAGTCCCGCCTTAATTAAACCAAAAATATCCAGTTTGGTTGCACGGGCCACGGGATAAATCCGGAACGGATCAACGGTCGGATAATCCGGGTAATATTATTAGTTCCCTCTGTTTTTGAGCACAATTTTATTTTATTTTCTGCAGCAAATATCCTTTACTCTTAACGCAAAGAGACGTTCTCGTTAACATTGGGATGGTTTTTAGGGTTCCGTACCCAAAGGGTAAAAAGGGGACCCTTCCACTGTCCGTCTGTCCGTCCGTCTGTCTGTCTGTCACCAGGCTATATCTCATGAACCGTGATGGCTAGCCAGTTGAAATTTTCACAGATTATGTATTTCTGTTGCCGCTATGACAACAAATACTAAAAAGTACGGAACCCTCGATGAGCGAGTCCGACTCGCACTTGTCCGGTTTTTTTCATTTTTCTTAGGCTGTTAAATAATGCACGTACACACACACTATACAGCCCGAAATTCACTAGTATAGTAATACCAGGGGGGTGTCACTACGCAGTTTAGGTACATTTGGCCGGCGCGCCGCCCGGAGCGGCAGGCGTATGGCAGTGGGCTGAGTGGGCTGCCGCTCGACAGCACGATAGTCGTGTCACGTGGCGCTCGCGCAAACAAGATTCACGGTTCGTGCGCGGTTATATTATAAGTTTCAATTTTGTTGCAAGCGGCGAGTATAGGTATAATTTTATACCTAAATCTGACTTTTGTGAAGGAGTGAATTTTCTGTACGGTAGTACTATTAGTTATTCTGTGGTAATACTGAAAACAGTATTAAAATATCTATTATATCTATATCTATACTTACATGTATCGTACAATGTGTATTGACTCGAGTAAAATATGAAGTATTACCTACTACAGCAAGCCAGGCGCAAATTTCAATGCTCAGCGCTTCCCGGATGATATATAACTCGTTTTGTTTTTTATGGCGTGGATGCTACGTTTTTAAGCCAAAGCTCATTGAACGAAAGTGGAGACAGGTAAAATGTATGCTGGCGCTATCTATAAAAAGTATAAAAACATTAATTGACTAGTATCAATACAATACAATACAAATACTCTTTATTGCACACCTCAATAAAAGAAAACAATACAAAAGAAAACAGAAATACAAGCAGAGGTAAACAACAGGTGATCTTATCATTAAAAAGCGATCTCTTCCAGACAACCTAGTATCCTTATTACTTTGTAATAAAGTTTACGGCAGTAGATAACATCGAAGCAATGTGAATTGAGTTCAGCCGTTATAGATTAATAGCTTTTGCCCTCGAGATCATTCACGTAGAGCTCGTTAATCGCTCCCATACAAACTTCGAACCCCTAATCTTCCCTCATTTCTGGATAAAAAGTTATTTAACCTTATACTACGTGCCAGATCTAACAATCCCACTTCTCGTGTGACTGTTTGTGGTAGGTTTTATAAATGGAGTTGTTTTAACACGAGTATTAATTAACCTTACGGATGATTATCAAGAACACCTTGTCAACAACAGCGGGTCTCCGAACTAAAATCGCAGCTGTGTACTCAATAATAATAAGTTAAAAAAAGTCGCATATCAGCATATTCAGACAATCTTACTGTATCCAAATGAGTCAAGTAAAAAACTCCTACATGCACACGTATAAATACACGTACGTCAGGAAACATGAATCTAAATAGATACGATACCCCACAACGCCAACACCACTGAGGGCTCCAATTTTCATACAAAGTGCCTAAGGAAAAATGGGCCGTTAACTTTTCAAGATGATCCTGTCATAAAGAAAATTTGTACGCGCTGTCAGAAAGAAAAAGGATTCATAACAGAAAATTGTACATATCTAGTACAGCTTTTGAAATTACAGGAACTTTCAGTATGACCTAAGCATTAATAAAATTCTCAATTACGAACTATATTTTTGTGAATTATATTAGAATTATTAGAACGTCGAGACTGCCATTTCCACCGTCTAAATATTGCTCCTTCACTCAGCAAGTTAAGTGACATTTACTACCTTAATTGTTTCCTTCTTCAGGGGAAATTAAAGAGACGAAACTCCCTGAAGTAATGGGTTAGCAGATAAATAAATGACAATCAAGTTATCTTGGATACCTTATTACGTAATTTCTTGTGAATGCTACTGAAGCTATAAACCTAACCTAACCCATTTTTACAAAAACGCACTGTAATGTTTACAGAAAATATTGTGCCCATTATGACTAAAGCGTGCTTTACGGATTCTACACCCGCGAAAACCCTGAAAATTACTCCCATGACGAATTTTATACGAAAATTCATAACCGCCATTTTGTAATCCTAAATTGTCATTCTTACAAAATTTTCCTCATAGGAGGAATTAGTAACAGTGAGTATTTGTGAAAGGATTCATATTCTTTCTTTACTACTTAACTGCGGTTGGTTCGGTTTATAAATACAATATTTCAGATAATGGGATTCTGAAGAATTCTAGGTAAAGAGATTTGGGTATTTTTATAGCATTTTGCATTTTCTCTCAAAAAACAACCACTTAGGGAAGTCGAAGAAGAAGGGACTTTTTTTATTTCCTGTTGCATACCGGTTTTTTAATTCTTTTGTTTTGTTAATTTTTAATACGTACGTTGCCCTGCGTAATCAAACGAACTTAACCTATCATAATTAAGCGCAAATTGTCTCCATAGACTTTCCGTGACTTTGCCATAGCGTTATCACTTAAGCAATTAGTCAGGGCAGATGAAGAGAGGGTCGCAACTTTTCGGTCCAATGCCACCCGTGAGAGCAATTGGGTTAGCGACTATTTTATTGCGCCGACTTAGTTTGTGGTCAAATGAAAGGAGACTCGTTCGAAGCCCCAATGTTGTCCAGGCCAATTCTGATTTAACAATATGTTATGATTTTGATCTTGTTTTGATATGACATTGATGATCGTCTTGGTGATTTTATTTTATTTCTTCTTCTTAGTCCTTATACTCTTTGCAGAGTGTCGTGGTCAACTGCTGACATCAGGCACAGATGTTGCTTGCCGTACGATATTTTATTTATCGGGGGAAAAACAGATACAGCCCGGTAACATTTACAGGCATGATTGCAAATTCGTACTAGCCTACATACGTATTATGAGCGTCTACCCACAAAATTGCGAACCGAACTATCTGACGAAACATTTGAACGCCAATTGAGACACTTTTTATTGGATAATCCATTATATTCTGTAAATGAATATATGGAAATGACATGTAACTAGCAAAAAGCAGAGCTTTGTAAGGGCTCGCGGAGTTTTTCTTACCTCAACGTACCGGACCGCGACTTTGATCCAGTCCGAGGCCTTTTTCCACGTTTGATCGAGTGGGTACGTAATAAGTCCGTTAAGGACACAGCTATAAGTGAGAGCAAGAAAGAAATATACCTACTAATTGGACCCCGGTCGTTGTCCGGTACGCCTGTCTGTTACAGCTTTTACTTTGTCCATTAAAAACGTGTCCAGACGACAAAATCCAATTGCCAATATCATCCACATGTAATATACAATTTCATAAGCGCTTATTACATTCTACACGGTCGCCCAGTACTTTTTGTAAGGAAGCCAACTGGCTTTCCTACATAATGTTGGGTCAGCGAGCCAATGTCCTTGAATTTATTTATGCGTCCACACCACACAATTGAGCGTAAAACTATCCTGTCTAGACACCTACTGGCGGTAATCATGCTGCTCCGCACATAAACTTACGTATAATTTGCTCTCTTAAGTGCTCATCAAGACGAGTGAGATTACCAAAACAGCGTGTGCCTATGTTGCAACAAACGTGAGTTCTACTAAATACTGCCAGGGTTCAGCTACAGCTCAATCTTGAGTATCTCCTAAAAAGACGAGTTGGATAACCAAAACAGCGTGTGCCTATATTGTATAAAACCCGAGCTCCACTAGGTACTGCCAGATTTCAGCATCAGCTATCTTGGGTACTACTCTACCAAGTGATCATATGACGAGTCGGATGTCCAAAACAGCGTGTGTCTATGTCGCACCAAGCCCGAGCTCAGTGGAGGTACTGCCAGGGTTCAGCATCAGCTCTATCTTGGGTTAGTACGTCTCGTGAGACGAGTGAGATGATCAAAACATCGTGTGCCTATATTGCAACAAACCTGAGTTCCACTAAATACTGCCAGGGTTTAGCTACAGCTCTATCTTGGGTATCTCCCAAGTGCTAAAAAAAACGAGTCGGATGACCAAAACAGCGTTTGTTTATATTGCACCAAACCTGAGTTCCAATAGGTAGGTACTGCCAGGGTTCAGCATCAGCTCTATCTTGGGTACTGCTCTCCCAAGTGCTCATTCTGACGAGTCGGATGTCCAAAACAGCATGTATCTATGTTGCACCAAACCTGAGTCCTACTAGGTACAGCCAGGGCTTAGCATCAGCTCATCAGCTCTATCTTGGATACTGCTCTCCCAAATGCCCATCAAGACGTGTCGAATGACTAAAACAGCGTGTGCCTATGTTGCACCAAACCTGAGTTCCACTAGGTACAGCCAGTGTTCAGAATCCGCTCTATCTTGGGTACTACTCTCCTAAGTGCTCATCAAGACGAGTCGGATGACCAAAACAGCGTGTGCATATGTTGTATTAAACCCAAGCTCCACTAGGTACGGCCAGGGGTCAGTATCAGCTATCTTGGGTACTGCTCTACCAAGTGATCATCATAACGAGTCGGATGTCCAACCCAGTGTGTGTCTATGTTGCACCAAACCTGAGTTCCGCTAGGTTCAGCCAGGGTTCAGCATCAGCTCTCGTACTGCTCTCCCAAGTGCTCATCAAGAAGTGTCGAATTACTAAAACAGCATGTGCCTATGTTGCACCAAACCTGAGTTCCACTAAGTACTGTCAGGGTTCTGGGTCATTTTGTTGAACTGCACGCCGACCTTGCAATTGGCGTGCAGTTTCCATATAAGTTGCAGTCGGGTTGCAGTCCGTCGGCCTAATATGCTTATCTTTATTTATAATTTTGGCAGTTCCAAGCAATAGTAACACTAAAACTGTTCCTTGAACTGAAAATACCCGATTTAAGTTTGCTAACACAACATGACTGATCAGTTCATCGGCGTCACAGAACAGAACATACGAGTAAATTGACCTCCGCAGTGAATATACAGCAAGATTGAATGTTCCAGTATTCACAGAAACTTAATTGCTAAATTGGGAATTAAACCGAACGAAGCGAGATGGGTCAGAATCCAAAATTTTTACCCTTTTTTGTATTCATCGTTGTTAGCACATAATACATTAGCACGAATTTTAATTCATAAATTTTCTAACAGATGCTAGTAGTAATACAAAGTGTTATTCCTTTTATTTTCGTTTCCGTTTCCGTTTATAAAATGGTATTTTTATGTTTGATAACATATCTAGACATGAATTTAAAGTACTATGTTAAATTTCAAACCTATCAGAGCGATAGTTTTTCCGTAAAGTGTACCACAAGAATGCATAGTTTGTCAAATAGTGATAGGGCTCGCTTCGCTCGCCCTAATAATCCAAATTGACCGTATTTCGTTTTTCTATTGACCTGTTTTACATTTTATTTTATTTTATTTTATTTTAATTTGACGATCATCATGAGATATCCGTGCTTAGCTTAGCCATATTGACGTTGTTTTTATTTTATATTATTTGACTTTGTTAATAATTTAGTTAATTAATCGATTGCTTATAATGGTTTTTAAATTGTGTAATGCTTGACATTTGTATTATTATAATCAATGGTTATTTTCCTACTTGACGATCATAATATAAATTCGTAAAGATTAGTGTAAAATAATTTATATTGTAATTTCATATTATGAAATAAATAAATCTAAATCTAAATCATACATGTTAAGACAATTCCCACATTGGTGCTCATCGCACACACTACTTTCATTTCATTTCGCTTACACCAATCAGGGTCTTATCAAAACAAGACCAGTACGGATATGATGGTCGTTCTTGTCTATGTGACAGCGTGATAAAACGGTGTCCGTCACTTTCTATCCCGCGATGTTAAAAAGTGACAGTTATTTTATCACGTGGATAAAACCATCCTTAATAGCCTGCCAGAAGCGTAACCAAGTGTGAAATCAGAATCGACTTCCTGGACGGATGTGTAGTGTAGTAGTTTAGTGTGGTCACATAGCTCATAAAATAATTTGAATTTTTCGCTAGTTGGCAATTTGTTTACCTACATTATTCCCCATTTTTATTGAACTCAAGGATAAATTGAAAGTGCGTGATTTATACCGTCTATCTTCCATCTGTCTTCCATAGTCGTACTACGTAGAAGCAATACTAAACCTAGATTCATTTCGCAATTTATTCACGTAAATAAGAGATAAAGGCTGGAAACCTCGCGCTAAAACCCTAATAAATCCCCTAACGTTTAAGATACGCTGCACGGTGATAAAGTTAGTCCTGGATTATGTACCTCGGTAAGAAGATACATACTATAGGTGGGTCTCTATTGGTTCCCATAAATTTTTTGTTCCGATTTTTTCAGTCCATAACGTTTTCCATCATAATTTTTATTAGTCATATTGTCAATAGTCATAAAGTTTAACAATATAAATCGCAGTTCCGATTTTTGAAGGTCATTATTATTGTTAGTCATAAAATTTATTACTCATAATATTCAAAGTCCAGAAGGTATACCATTACATAATGTTGAAGGCAATTAACTTGCTTACAATAATCGTTGTAAGGTCTTTTATCGCAGGTTATAATGATAAGTATGGACTCTATTGCATTTCCTAAATTTTAAGTTCCGATTTTTTTAGACCATAACGTTTTCCATCATAAATTTTATTAGTCATATTGTCAATAGTTATAAAATTAAACAATACATATTGCTTGCTTGCCTACCTACCTGGGGATTATTTTTTATTTGGCTTACTGATTTCCCCTCCATTTCTTATTTTTCATGTAGTTTATTAAGCCATTTCGTCCCGCCAACGAGTCGACGGAGCCCCGCTTCGCGGGGCTCCTATTTCCGCTCTGAGGGACACAAGGTAACTAACGAACCTACCTGAGGAAACAGATTTTTTATTGTTTGGCTTACTGATTTCCCCGCCATTTCTTATTTTTAATGGACCTTATTATTATTAAGCCATTTCGTCCCGCCAATGAGTCGACGGAGCCCCGCTTCGCGGGGCTCCTATTTCCGCTCTGAGGGACACAAGGTAACTAACGAACCTACCTGAGGAAACAGATTTCTTTTGTTTGGCTTACTGATTTCCCTGCCATTTCTTATTGTTCATGTGGCTTATTAAGCAATTTCGTCCCGCCAACGAGTCGACGGAGCCCCGCTTCGCGGGGCTCCTATTTCCGCTCTGAGGGATACAAGGTAACTAACGAACCTACCTGAGGAAACAGATTTTTTATTGTTTGGCTTACTGATTTCCCCGCCATTTCTTATTTTTAATGGAGCTTATTATTATTAAGCCATTTCGTTCCGCCAATGAGTCGACGGAGCCCCGCTTCGCGGGGCTCCTATTTCCGCTCTGAGGGACACAAGATAATTAACAAAACTACCTGAGGAAACAGATTTCTTTTTTCTTTATATGAAGGATGTTATTGATTTGGTTTCTTAGACGTAATTCACGTTAGTCATTAGAAATGGGAGTCCCTTTATTTGACATAATTATTGAAAGTCATAATGTTATAGCACCTAAATATTAGAATATTAGAGGATATCATTTTCTGACTATCGAAATTCGAAACAGTAAGTTTATGGGAAACAAAGGGATCGATATGATTAACGACCATTAGTCCGATAAACTATATGCCTTAAAATATTTCTGAATAATTATTGATATTACCTTTGAATGTTATACTTATCAATTTTATAACTTTTGTGATTATAGCGTTTAATATTATAGATGTTTAACATTAGAACTATGAAACGTTATACTTAACAAAAATTATGACTATTGATGTTTATGTCTATAAATTATATGGATATCAATTTCTGACTATCGAAATTCGAAACAATAAGTCTATGGGAAACAAAGGGATCCCACTATAGGTACCTGGGGTCCCTTTCTTTCCCATAAAGTTTTAAGTCATCATGTATTGTTTGTCATATTATCGTTAGTCATAAAACTGAAACCGTCTACTTTTCAGGATTTTCGTAAGGTTATTCTATAGATAGGTTAGGTTAGGTTAGGTTTGTTTTATGGCAATCCTGAAAAGTTACGCGTTTCTGTGAAAAACCAATTATGACTAACGAAAATTCGGACAAACAATACATTATGACATAAAACTATTTGGGAAACAATAGAGACCCACTATTAGGGGTCCCTTTCTTTCCCATAAAGTTTTAAGTCATAATGTATTGTTTGTCATATTATCGTTAGTCATAAAACTGAAACCGTTAACTTTTAGGATTTTCGTAAGGTTATTCTATAGATAGGTTAGGTTAGGTTAGGTTTGTTTTATGGCAATCCTAAAAAGTTACGCGTTTCTGAGAAAACCCAATTATGACTAACGAAAATTCGGACAAACAATACATTATGACATAAAACTATTTGGGAAACAATAGAGACCCGTACCTGGGGTCCCTTTCTATCCCATAAAATTTTAAGTCATAATGTATTGTTTGTCATATTATCGTTAGTCATAAAACTGAAACCGTTAACTTTTAGGATTTTCGTAAGGTTATTCTATAGATAGGTTAGGTTAGGTTAGATTTGTTTTATGGCAATCCTGAAAAGTTACGCGTTTCTGAGAAAAACCAATTATGACTAACGAAAATTCGGACAAACAATACATTATGACATAAAACTATTTGGGAAACAATAGAGACCCGTACCTGGGGTCCCTTTCTTTCCCATAAAGTTTTAAGTCATAATGTATTGTTTGTCATATCATCGTTAGTCATAAAACTGAAACCGTTAACTTTTCAGGATTTTCGTAAGGTTATTCTATAGATAGATTAGGTTAGGTTTGTTTCATGGCAATCCTGAAAAGTTACGCGTTTCTGAGAAAAACCAATTATGACTAACGAAAATTCGGACAAACAATACATTATGACATAAAACTATTTGGGAAACAATAGAGACCCGAAAAACATTTATCTACCTACGTATAAAAACATTCATCCCACAAAATATTAAAAGTAAATAAAGTAGTAACGATTTTTTAAAACCCTTAAAAAAAAATTTTTTTTATAATTTCTAGCGCAATTAACCCGTACCTACGTCACTAGGTGTAGGAATGTAGGTATTTAAAACGATACTTTTTCAATATTGGATAGTTTGGTAAGGATAAACTGTGTGATACTCAGAGATGTGATTTGAAATACTTGTATTTAAAATGGAAATAACCTATTTTGTATTTTGTATTTAAATACCTTTTGAAGAAAACTATTTTGTAAAATTAAATAAATGTCATATACTAAGAAAAAGTGACCAAGGCCTCCAGTGCCCCAGGCTGGAATCGAACCAGCGTCCTCTGCTATCGCGGCAGGTGCCTGAACCACTCGGCCACCGGGCCACAGCGACATTAGTCAAATTTTCCAAGTATATGCACTTCCTACTGAAGGCTTGTGGCGCCCCCTGGCCATCTCTAAGGTAGAACAGTATGGTTCGAACCTTCTATCTGGATCATTCTCATGATGATACCGAACGAATACTATGAAGTATTTGAACAAATTAATTGTTCAAATACTTCATAGTATTGATTGGCAGCGCCATCTCTCTCGCTAGCTCGGTATCATCATGAGAATGATCCAGATAGAAGGTTCGAACCATACTGTTCTACCTTAGAGATGGCCAGGGGGCGCCACAAGCCTTCAGTAGGAAGTGCATATACTTGGAAAATTTGACTAATGTCGCTGTGGCCCGGTGGCCGAGTGGTTCAGGCACCTGCCGCGATAGCAGAGGACGCTGGTTCGATTCCAGCCTGGGGCACTGGAGGCCTTGGTAACTTTTTCTTAGTATATGACATTTATTTAATTTTATAATTTATATAGTAGTGTTTCTACTTGATAAAAACAAATTAAAATATTATCTGAAAAATAATTTAATTTGTTCAAATACTTCATAGTAACTATTTTGTATTTTATGTGAAATAGTTTTTGGGACCTATTTTCTATTTGCAAAATACAAAATACTTTATAGTAGCTAATGTAGGTAGGAGTTACATCTCTTCTGATGTTACAATCCTGGCAACTCTCTCATTCTTTTAACATGGAACTGTTGAATCTGTTTAGTAAAGTCGCACATGACCACAAGCGTAGCGAGTGGTTAAAAAAGTGGAATCTAGAGTGTTGCGAGGGTTTCAAGGTACGAGAGGAGAACAAACTTTTCTGCTCTGGTGAAACACAAACGAGACGTTTTCATCACACCAACGAGAGGCATACTAGCTGTAAAACATTACAAATCTAAATTAATGCTTTTAAAAATTGGCCGTTAAAAACCATCACACAATTAGAAATTTGCACTATAGGTAGTAGACTGATTGACACAATGTTTTCAAAGAATAAAGAGAGTCTTTTCAACTCGGAAATTCCGAGTAAACTTTTTAATTCAGACTAGGTATTCACTGTTCAGAGTACCTTTTATCGCAAAGTATTTGTATTTTTAAAAAGTATTTTGAAAATACCTATTTTGTATTTGAAATACAAATTCAAAAACTATTTTGTATTTTGCATTTGAAATAGTATATTAAGGAACTATTTGTATTTTGTATTTAAATACTTTTTAAAAAGTATTTTTCACATCTCTGGTGATACTGATAAGAACAAACGTTGGTAGCGTAGCGGTAAGAGAGAAAGGAAGAATAAGAAGGAAAATATGTGTCTCAAGTCAAGTTACAAATGGCTTAGGTACATACGTCTACCACCAGTTTTTACATTGACATAACGCTCACGTCTACGTAATTTACTTTCTGTACATCTCGCTTGCACTAATATGCGAGTACGAGCGAGATGCATAGAAAGTAAGTTACGTAGACGTGAGCGTAGGTAGGTATATGTCAATGTCAAAACTGATGGTAGACGTACAACTTTCTTGCGCTCGAAGCGACCTTACCTATTCGAAAATATTCGATATTCAAGTCACGTTAGGCTATAAAATCAAAGCGTTTTGCACGAGCACACGTTCCCAAATGCGTGACCTATGTATGATACCAATAATGCGATTAACATCAACTTAGGGGTTGGTGTTATACACTAGGGGTGTCGATTTTCATTTTTTTTTTTTGTAATCTATACATATAATAAAGCTGAAGACGGTCGAAAGTCTGTACATGGAAGATATTTAAAAAAAAGTTGGCTGGGGATACTTAGAATCGATAACAGAACACGTTCCAAAAGTTTTTAGAATTTTTGTCTGTTTGTCTGTTTATCTGTTTATCTGTTTGTCTGTTTATTTGAACGCGCATCACGTGAAAACGGCTGAACGGATTTTGATGAAAACTTTACTAATCTGTCGAGAAAATCCCCGGCCAGGTTATAGGCTATAAAAATTCAACCCCGAAAAGGGGGGGTAGCCACAACACTCGATTGACTTAAGTTTGCCCCTGAATCTTATGGCGCTACTTAGGAAAGAGGGGCAAACTTTTTTCAAATATGTGCTACCACTATTGAGTACCCTGGTAAACTACCAGATGGAGCTGAATTTAATACGTTGTGACATGAATAAGCCACCGAGGAAAGATTTTGCCACATTAACTCTTAGAAGACACGCGGATATCAACAAAAATAATTGAATAATTATGTTGATTTAATAAATTGATATATATATCGAAAAATGTTCGCGCTCGCTTCGCTCGCGTTTTCAATAACTTTCTAAGATATGGCGACTGCAGCAGCATTACTCTGTTGAAACTTTGCTGCTGCAGCACTGTCAATTTTCGTGATAAAATGATGTGGCTGACTTCCAAACTAAAAGTAAAAATGTACAACTGTCTAACTGTCTATCAAATTGGGTTTTTATATCGAAAAATTTTCGCGCTCGCTTCGCTCGCGTGTTCTATTACTTTCTAAGATATGGCGACTGCAGCAGCATTACTCTGTTGCAACGTTACTACTGTAGCACTGTCAATTTTCGTGATAAAATGATGTGACTGATTTCCATACTAAAAGTAAAAATGTACAACTGTCTATCAAATTGCGTTTTTATATCGAAAAATTTTCGCGCTCGCTTCGCTCGCATTTTCAATAACTTTCTAAGATATGGCGACTGCAGTAGCATTACTCTGTTGCAACGTTGTATTGTATTGTATTGTAGTTCGGGCGATTTTCCGCAACTCGACGTCTTGCGCCTATTTTGCGTGATAGGGGGTGGACTAGTCTTGCCAGCCCAGCTCCTCGAGGAATCCTATCAGACCTTTGATGTTGAGTAGGACCTCGGGGAGGTCACTCGGGGATCCGAGATGTTTTGCCCTGTATGGGGCCAATCCGCTGCATTCCAACACCACGTGAGAGGCTGTTTCTTCTTCCTCCATGCATCCACGGCATAGGGGACTGTCTGTGACACCTGTTATAAAAAGATGTTTGTTAAAAAGTCCATGACCTGTTATGACACTGGTTACCATACTCAGTCGAACCTTTCCTAGTTGAAGGAGCGCCCTTGTGAGCTTACCGTTCATGCTCGGCATGGCTTGCTTGGCCTGTCTGCATCCAGTTTGGTTTAGCCAGTGTTCTGTGTGTAGTTTCCCTGTACGTGCCAGCAGCATTGAGCGTACCTTACTAAACGGTATCGGGAGGATCGGTTCCGGGCCAATCGCCCCCGCACCCGATCCTTGTCTGGCGAGCTCGTCCGCGGCGTCGTTACCTCGGGATCCACTGTGTCCTTTGATCCATTGTAAGGTGATCTTATTGTTCTGACATACCTCCATTAGTCGTTCGTGGCATTCGTGTATAAGTTTGGATGTGACTATATGGCTTTTTAGGGCCATTAAGACTGCTCTACTGTCGGAGAGTATGCGGATGGAGGATCCTACTACCTTCCTTGCAGTGATGGCAGCCGCCGCGTTAATGATGCCCATGCACTCAGCCTGGAATACCGAGTTATGGGCTCCTAGCGGAGTGGTGATTGACATGTTCAGGTCTTCTGAAAAGGTTCCAGAGCCTGATCCGCTGTCTGTTTTGGACCCATCAGTGAAGATTCTCAGCTCCCGGGGATTGAGTCCTTCGTAGTTGTCGTCCTCAAATAATTGTATTTTGTACCTTTTGTCAAAGATGGCTTGTTTGTGAATTCGATCCGTGCCCGCCATGAGCACTGGAAATTCGCTGTATACTTTTTCCAGGCATGCTGTGTGAAGAGCTCCTGTGGTGTTAGACCATATATTGAGGGTTCGTAACCTTACCGCTGAGAGACTGGCCTCTTGTTGTATGTGTAGGTGCAGCGGTGAAAGGTTTAGCATGACCTCCATGGCTGCAGTCGGAGTGGACCTCGTGCAGCCAGTGGTGGCCGAGCATGCGAGCCTCTGGAGTCTTTGTAGCTTGTCTCGTACGTTGCCTAGGTTTGTTCTTGGCCACCAAACCAGAGCACCGTAACAGAGTAGGGGGCGGATTATAGTCTTATAGAGCCAAAGGGTAATTTTCGGGTTGAGTCCCCACCTCCTACCAATCATCCTTCTGCACTGCCAGAAGACTACTCCCGCCTTGTCTATGCGTTTGTTGATGTGATTGTTCCAGTTGAGTTTACTGTCGAGCGTTAGCCCTAAGTACTTAACTTCATCGGTCAGCTGTAGCTCAGTCTGGAAAAGTGTTGGTCTGGTAAAGTTGCCAAGTGCCCTTTTATTGGTGAACATTACCATTTCTGTTTTGGTGGGGTTAACTGATAGGTCAAAATCTCTACACCAGCGTTCTACGATCCGAAGAGCTGCCTGGGTGAGGTCGCATACTGTACTGGCAAATTTACCCGATATTAATATTGCCAGATCATCAGCGTAGCCTATTGTGTAGAAGTGTTCCTCGTTCAGTTTGGTTATGAGGTTGTTGACTACTAGGTTCCACAACAGAGGTGACAGAACTCCCCCTTGAGGGCATCCTCGCACCGCCGCTACGGCCTGCGGTTCACCTACATACCTTATTGTCCTTTGATTTAGCATGTTCATGATCCACTTTACTAGTCCGGGTTCAGCGCCGTGGCTTTCCAAGGCGTTCCCTATACTGGAAAAGTGAGTCTTGTCAAAAGCGCCCTCTATGTCAATGAAAGTGCCGAGGCACATTTCTTTGCCGTGGATGGCCCTCTCAATGCGGCTTACAACCATGTGTAGAGCCGACTCCGTAGATTTACCTGAGCTGTACGCGTGCTGGTTGTTGTGCATCGGTATGTTCTTTAGCGCTCGGTCCCTCAGGTCCCTGTCGCACAGTTTTTCCAAGGTCTTCAGCAGGAATGATGTGAGACTGATGGGCCTAAAGGATTTGGCAGCTGTGTAGTCGTTCTTACCTGGTTTAGGTATGAATACCACATTTACATCTCTCCATCTCCTGGGCACGTACCCCCAGGCTAGGCAGGCTGCCATGATGTCGGTCAGGGTTTCCTGGATGAGTCCTAGACCCCACTGTAGGAGAGCGGGGAAGATCCCATCCGGACCAGCCGCCTTGAAGGGATGGAAGCTGTCTATGGCCCACCTGAGTTTCTCAGCGGTGACGACTCTGTGCGCCATTTGCCAGTTGTTGTCCGTTGTACTGTATTCCTCGTCCTGCTGATCTGCATCGGCGAGACTTACGCATCCTGGAAAGTGAGTTACCAGGAGAAGGCGTTGGGTCTCTGCAGGGCTAGATGTGTATGTGCCATCGGGTTTACGCAGTGAGCCCAATTGTGATGTGGGCTTGTGCGCTAAGGTTTTCCTTACCCGGTTGGCGTGGTCAAGTGTTTCAATGCTGCTGCAGAAGTTCCTCCATGACAGGGATCTCCAGTACCGCAATCTCTTTTTGTACCTGGCCTTGGCTTCGTAGTAGTTATCCCAGTCCACCTCAGCCGTTGTGTTCATGGCCCTGTTGAAGAGTCTTCTGGTTTTCCCCCGGAGTCTCTCCAGTTCTGGGCCCCACCACTGGTGACCCTTTATGGCAGTCTTTGCCGGTGGTTTTAAGGGGCACGCCTTGTGGTAGCTGTCTACGAGGGTATCAGTTAAGATATTTTACAGGGTATTGTTGCAACGTTATTGCTGTAGCACTGTCAATTTTCGTGATAAAATGATGTGACTGATTTCCATACTAAAAGTAAAAATGTACAACTGTCTATCAAATTGCGTTTTTTATATCGAAAAATTTTCGCGCTCGCTTCGCTCGCGTTTTTAAGCACTTTCTAATATATGGCGACTGCAGCAGCATTACTCTGTTGCAACGTTACTGCTGCAGCACTGTCAATTTTCGTGATAAAATGATGTGACTGATTTCCATACTAAAAGTAAAAATGTACAACTGTCTATCAAATTGCGTTTTTATATCGAAAAATTCTCGCGCTCGCTTCGCTCGCGTTTCAATAACTTTCTAAGATATGGCGACTGCAGCAGCATTACTCTGTTGAAACTTTGCTGCTGCAGCACTGTCAATTTTCGTGATAAAATGATGTGGCTGACTTCCAAACTAAAAGTAAAAATGTACAACTGTCTAACTGTCTATCAAATTGGGTTTTTATATCGAAAAATTTTCGCGCTCGCTTCGCTCGCGTGTTCTATTACTTTCTAAGATATGGCGACTGCAGCAGCATTACTCTGTTGCAACGTTACTACTGTAGCACTGTCAATTTTCGTGATAAAATGATGTGACTGATTTCCATACTAAAAGTAAAAATGTACAACTGTCTATCAAATTGCGTTTTTATATCGAAAAATTTTCGCGCTCGCTTCGCTCGCATTTTCAATAACTTTCTAAGATATGGCGACTGCAGTAGCATTACTCTGTTGCAACGTTATTGCTGTAGCACTGTCAATTTTCGTGATAAAATGATGTGACTGATTTCTATACTAAAAGTAAAAATGTACAACTGTCTGTCAATTTGCGTTTTTATATCGAAAAATTTTCGCGCTCGCTTCGCTCGCGTTTTTAAGCACTTTTTAAAATATGGCGACTGCAGCAGCATTACTCTGTTGCAACGTTACTGCTGCAGCACTGTCAATTTTCGTGATAAAATGATGTGACTGATTTCCATACCAAAAGTAAAAATGTACAACTGTCTATCAAATTGCGTTTTTATATCGAAAAATTTTCGCGCTCGCTTCGCTCGCGTTTCAATAACTTTCTAAGATATGGCGACTGCAGCAGCATTATTCTGTTGCAACGTTACTTCTGTAGCACTGTCAATTTTCGTGATAAAATGATGTGACTGATTTCCATACTAAAAGTAAAAATGTAGAACTCTGTCTATCAAATTGCGTTTTTATATCGAAACATTTTCGCGCTCGCTTCGCTCGCGTTTTCAATCACTTTCTAAGCTATAGCGACTGCAGCAGTATTACTCTGTTGCAACGTTATTGCTGCAGCACTGTCAATTTTCGTGATAAAATGATGTGACTGATTTCCATACTAAAAGTAAAAATGTACAACTGTCTATAAAATTGCGTTTTTATATCGAAAAATTTTCGCGCCCGCTTCGCTCGCGTTTTCAATGACATTCTAAGATGTGATAAAGGTGACATTCGGGTGGCGGCTGCAGCAGCATTAGGTACTCTGTTGCAACGTTACTGCTGCGGCACTGTCAATTGTCGTGATAAAATGATGTGATTAATTTCCATTCTCAGCTGTAATGCGGCAATGAACGTCACTCAATTTACCAAAAAAATTCAATGTAATATTGATGACCCTAGAGAGAGGGGGCACCATGGTCTAGAAATGCTTAGGGCATCAAAATATCTTAATCCGGCACTGGTCGTTTGCGGAGTCAAATGATTTGGGACTCGCATTTTATACGCATTACCATGCATTCCCGAAAACAATCGAATCATTCCCGAAAGTCTTGCAACGCATTGAGGTTACAAGGGGCACGTGTCTTCCTCAGGAGTCTGAAGAAGACCACCGTGAGTGGCGGTCTAGCCACAGGCAGGCCGCTTCGCTTTCGCTCGCGCGCGTATACCTTACGGCTTACTGTATCGTCCAATATACACCTACTACCTACTCTGTCGTTTAAATCACGTGTAAAATTTGAATAAGGGCGAAAAAACTATTGACTTTGGAGTGTAGTTTTATTTAGTGGTACCTAATTGTAAAATATCTGGACTACAGTCCTCTAGCATATCCCTCTGTCAACTTTACCTACTTCAAGTTCCGCCTCCAGGGGAGAGGGAGAGAAATTAGGATTAGAAATTAGCCGCTTACTGACACAGACCGAATTACACGCGGGCGGAGCCGCGGGCACAGCTAGTTCCATAATAAATTGAGATATATTTTTTTCTTTTTTTTTCCTCGAGTAGTCATGAGCAGGTCCATCTTCTGGTGCCAGCTTATCGTTGAATTTTGGGACACGTGGTATAGGAGATAGAAGCCAAGAAGGGGAAGTCTGCATTAGATATTTGGAGGGAGGGGCGCCGAAATCGGCAAAAGGTGAACATCATGCTATTTCTAACACCGTCGCTGCAGCAATTAGTGTTACTTGTAATCAAAAATTGTAATTAAGCATATTTTGCATGGGTTCTTTCGACCGTGTTTAATAACTTTTTGCACAATAATACATTGTTAACCAAGAGATGAAAGTCACTTATTTCAGTCGAGGTAAGTTTTAGCGCCAATAGTCCAAGACTGAAATAGGAACGCAGATAGGGGTATCTGTGTGTCATCAATATATATAAATAAAAACCGTGAAGAAGCATTTCAAGACCATAAATTTTGGGATAATGGCAAAGTAACAACCTATAAAAAGATATCCTATCCAGCTAAAAAGTTGTAGGTGCCTATTCAATGTAATTTAATGTTTTATTTGTTTTGTTATACCTACTTACTTAGCCAAAATTGTTGTTGAAAAGTTGGCGAGTCATGTTCTTTTCGCAGCGACGGACACGGGACGTGACCAACTATTTAAAAAACCGGCCAAGTGCGAGTCGGAGTGCCGAGAGCGGCAACAGAAATACATCATCTGTGAAAATTTCAACTGTCTATCACGGTTCATGACTTACAGCCTGGTGAAAGACAGACAGACAGGCGGACGGACAGCGGAGTCTTAGTAATAGGGTCCCGTTTTTACCCTTCGGGTACGGAACCCTAAAAATAGTCTTTTCTGGGAACATCGTAGAGAGGTGAAAACGTGGTTCTTATTAGTTTCTTACTATCTAAGTAGGTACCAGTGATGAATCGTTATCAGGTATTCATTCGCGTAAGTATTCCATATTACGGCGAGAGAAAATATTAATTGCATTAAAAATTACGCAAGTAAGTTTGTGTATAACCAACACGTTATTTGGCAGAATGGTTTAAAATAAATCTTTAATAAATTAACTATGAAGACCAAGTAACGCCCTAATTCTACTACTTATAAAACTGAGCCCTTTCAGAGCAAGGAGACAAACAAGACAAACAACGATGATTGCCTCCAGCTTAGCTTCTAAGACAATTTTTAGGGTTCCGTACCCAAAGGGTAAAGACGGGACCCTATTAATAAGATTCTGCTGTCCGTCTGTTCGTCCGTCTGTCTGTGACCAGGCTGTAACCGTGATAGCTAGACAGTTGAAATTTTCACAGATGATGTACTTCTGTTGCCGCTATATGTACTAAAAACAAAACAAATTAGATATTTAAGAGGGGCTCCCATACAACAAACGTGATTTTTTGCCGTTTTTTGCGTAATGGTACGGAAGCCTTCGTGCGCGAGTCCGACTCGCACTTAGCCGGTTTTTGTACTCTATTCTTTGCCTCCACGAGTATGCCTAAATACACGTGGCTTGCTCTATTACTGATATTAAAAGAACGATGTCCCTCGGAACTAGTGTTGGTGAAAAATTCGATTCTTATGAGTGAAAAGATCTGTTGTGAGACTTAAGGATAAGACTTTCGAGTATTTTAATTAGGGCGAGCGAAGCGAGCCCTATCACTATTCGACAATCTATGCATTCTTGTGGTACACTTTACGGAAAAACTATCGCACTGTTAGGTTTGAGATTTAACATAGTAATTTATATTCATGTCTAGATGTGTTATCAAGCATAAAAATATCATTATATAAACATAAAAAATAAATAAAAGGGTAAATAATGTGTATTACTACTAACGCCATCTGTTGGACTAATGTTAGTTATTTCTTTTTCTAACAGATGGCGTTAGTAGTGACAAGGTTAAAGGTTGTTCCGTTAATATGCGCTGGGTGGGATCCCTTTGTTTCCCATAAACTTATTGTTTCGAATTTCGATAGTCAGAAATTGATATCCATATAATTTATGGACATAAACATCAATAGTCATAATTTTTGTTAAGTATAACGTTTCATAGTTCTAATGTTAAACATCTATAATAGTAAACGCTATAATCACAAAAGTTATAAAATTGTTGAGTATAACATTCAAAGGTATATCAATAATTATTCAGAAATATTTTAAGGCATATATTTTATCGGACTAATGGTCGTTAATCGTATCGTTTTAATGTCATCTCTTTGTTTCCCATAAACTCACTGTTTCGAATTTCGATAGTCATAAAATGATATCCTCTAATATTCTAATATTTAGGATATTAGAGGATATAATATTAAACATTATGACTTTCAATAATTATGTCAAACAAAGGGCCATTTTTAATGACATCCTTCATATAAAGAAAAATGAAATCTGTTTCCTCAGGTAGGTTCGTTAGTTACCTTGTGTCCCTCAGAGCGGAAATAGGAGCCCCGCGAAGCGGGGCTCCGTCGACTCATTGGCGGGACGAAATGACTTAATAAGCTACATGAAAAATAAGAAATGGCGGGAAATCAGTAAACCAAACAATAAAACATCGGATTCCTCAGGTAGGTTCGTTAGTTACCTTGTGTCCCTCAGAGCGGAAATAGGAGCCCCGCGAAGCGGGGCTCCGTCGACTCGTTGGCGGGATGAAATGGCTTAATAAACTACGTGAAAAATAAGAAATGGAGGGGAAATCAGTAAGCCAAATAAAAAAAATCCCCAGGTACGTAGACAAGCATGCAATTTGATTTGTTTAATTTTATAACTATTGACAATATGACTAATAAAAATTGTGATGGAAAACGTTATGGTCTAAAAAAAATCGGAACTTAAAATTTAGAGAATGCAATAGAGCCCCTACTTATCATTATAATCTGCAATAAAAGACCTTATAACGATTATTGTAACCAAGTTTATTGCCTTCAATATTATGTAATGGTATACCTTCTGGACTTTGAATATTATGAGTAACAAATTTTATGACTAACAATAATAGTGACCTGCAAAAATCGGAACTGCAATTTATATTGTTAAAATTTATGACTATTGACAATATGACTAATAAAAATTATGATGGAAAACGTTATGGATTGAATAAATCGGAACAAAAAAATTATGGGAACCAATAGAGACCCGCGCTGGGTTTTTGTGGCTCAATATAATTGGGTATTTGACTATACTAGTCAAATGAGTTTCTTTTTTCGAACTGTTAAAACGATTTGCTACTATGGAATTTATATAAAACACTAGCATGTGACGTCACAAGCAAATTACCTACTCTTTATAGTTGTTATCGGGTTTTATAATAGAAATTGTGACTAAAAATAACTGCTATTTACGTTTCTCTATTAATCTTCTGGTGCTTTATTTCTTGCATGGTGTAAAATAATTTATCTTAAGTACAGTCAAATACCCTATTAGTAGGTAATCATAATTAATTATGGGTGAAATTTAATACGTGACTATATATTTTTACACGACTGCCCAAACAAAAAGAGTGTATTGTTTTCAGCGTTCATGTTTGTATGTATGTGAGTTTCTTTATTCCACCTTAACTTCTGAATGCCTTAACCGATTTAGACGTATGATACATCATTAGAATCCTTACGTCATCCCGGGTAACATAGGCTATGTGACGTCATTATAAAAACAATATGGCGGACTTAATACGCCATATTACGCAACCTTTAGAAAAAAATATCGTGCAAACCTATCGAGTAGGGTATCAAAATGAAGGGCTTTGAAAGCCGATTGATACTATATATGCAACATGTGGGTTTAAGTTTCATTTTGAGAAAGTGAGAATTGACAAAATATGTTAAGAGAAGGTAATCTCATAAAACCAAATATTATTATTGAATGGGATACTAATTAAAATAAAAGGAAAGGGTTTGATCGCTGATCATAAAACAATATAATTATATTATATTAGGTAGGTACATACTACTCATAGTTTTTAAAACATGTTCGTAATTGCGCTTATGGAATCGAAAAGTTTAAAATATAACTTCTATTTATTAATCGATACGATACAGAGTCCGTCTAAGCTAACTCTGCACCGACTTTGGCAGAACAAATCGTGAAAGTATCATTATAACCGTATGGTTTGATTTAATTTTAACATTTATGATGATGATGACATTTTTTTTTAAGGCCGAAGGGTGAGCTCCACGTAGGGCCTACGGCTCAGAGCGTAAGAAAGATGTGCGCTTCCTGCAACTTGTCCAAGTATATGCACTCGGTCCAAAGCCAGGCGCCAAAGACGCCCCCACACTAAAAGGGTCAGGCGTAGCCCGACGTACGTGACACGCTATACGCTTACCAAAGCCGGGCGCCTTTGGCGCCCTCATACTCAAAGCATCGGCCGTAGCCCGACATACGTGGCGCGTTGTACGCGTTCCAAAGCCGGGCGCCTTCGGCGCCCTCATACTAAAAGAGTCGGGCGTAGCCCGACGTACATACGTGGCGCACTGCGCGCGGTCCAAGGCCAGGCGACTTCTACTTTCTCATACTAAAAGTGTCGGGCGTAGTCCGACGTACGTGACACGCTGTACGCATACCAAAGCCGGGCACCTTCAAATCTCTCATATTAAAAGTATTGGGTGTAGCGTGACACGCTGTATGATTACCAAAGCCGGCCTCATACTCAAAGCGCCGGGCGTAGCCCGACGTACGTGGCGCGCTGTACGCGTTCCAAAGCCGGGCGCCTTCGGCGCCCTCATACTAAAAGAGTCGGGCGTAGCCCGACGTACGTGGCGCGCTGCGCGCGGTCCAAAGCCAGGCGACTTCTACTTTCTCATACTAAAAGTGCCGGGCGCCGAAGGCGCCCTCTTACTCAAAGCGTCGGGCGTGTACGAGGCGCGTTATACGCGTTCTAAAGCCGGGCGCCTTAGGCGCCCTAATGGTAAAAGAGTCGGATGTAGCCCGACGTACGTGGCGCGCTGCACTCGGTCCAAAGCCAGGCGCCTTCGACTCTCTCATACTAAGTGTCGGGCGTAGGCCCACATACGTGACACGCTGTACCCTTACCAAGACGCCTTCAGTGTTCTCTTGCTCAAAGCGTCGGGCGTAGTCCGACGTACGTGATACGCTGTACGCATACCAAAGCCGGGCGCCTTCGGCGCCCTCACACTTAAAGGTTCTGGCGTAGCCCGATGTACGTGGTGCGCTGCAAGCGGTCCAAAGCCAGGCGCCTTCGACTCTCTCATATTAAAAGTATCGGGCGTAGCGTGACACGCTGTATGATTACCAAAGCCGGCCTCATACTCAAAGCGTCGGGCGTAGCCCGACGTACGTGGCGCGCTGCACGCGGTCCAAAGCCAGTCCCCTCAACATTCTCATACTAAAAGTGTCGGGCGTAGCCCGACGTACGTGACACGCTGTACGCTTACCTAAGCCGGGCGCCTTCGGCGCCCTCATACTCAAAGCGTCGGGCGTGTACGAGGCGCGTTGTACGCGTTCTAAAGCCGGGCGCCTTCGGCGCCCTAATGGTAAAAGAGTCGGATGTAGCCCGACGTACGTGGCGCGCTGCACTCGGTCCAAAGCCAGGCGCCTTTGACTCTCTCATACTAAGTGGTGGGCGTAGGCCCACATACGTGACACGCTGTACCCTTACCAAGACGCCTTCAGTGCCCTCTTGCTCAAAGCGTCGGGCGTAGTCCGACGTTCGTGGCGCACTGTACGCGTTCCAAAGTAGTCGGGCGTAGCCCGATATATGCGGCGCTCTGCGTGCCTTTCTGTACTGAGGACGCCCTCGCAAAAGTAATATAAAGTGACTTCAAATGATTATTAACGAAATCATGACCCCAAAATTAATTAAATAAATAAATAATTAAAAAACACGACTGCGAAAAAGCGAACTGAAAAGATAAAAATATTTTTTAGTTGTGTTAGTTACTCAACTTAATGAATGTAAAAATTCTAAAAAGTATAAAATAAAATAAATTAATTAAAAATTAAAAAACACGACTGCGAAAAAGCGAACTGAAAAGACAAAAATAATTTTTAGTTGTGTTAGTTACTCAACTTAATGAATGTAAAAAAATATTAGAATATGAGTGTTTAGTGAATTGCAGTCGGGGACCTTGATGTATTGACATTTTCCCATTTAAAAGGCTGCAATTGAAATAAAATACACAGGTACAGTCGAGATCCTAAATGAGCATAAAACTTTTGCGTTTGTTGTTTATAACCTTCACTAAACACTCATATTCTAATAATTTTTTACATTCATTAAGTTGAGTAACTAACACAACTAAAAATTATTTTTGTCTTTTCAGTTCGCTTTTTCGCAGTCGTGTTTTTTAATTTTTAATTAATTTATTTTATTTGATTGAATCGATAATCGTTTTTACTTCTATGGCGGTTAAAATCACACGTGATTGATTTCGAAATTGCGGCAGTAATGCAGTTGGCAGTAATATCGCAGTCGGCAGCAGTATTGCAGCCCGATATTACTGTCTTACCGTTTCAAATGCCAAAATCGATTTCGCTGCCAGGGTTTTTGACATTCGAGGCAATAATGTAGTCGGCAGTAATATTGCAGTCAGCAGCAGTATTGTAGCGCGCATATGTCGAAATCGATATCGCTGCCAGGATTTATTTATTTTATTTGCGGTAGTAATGCAGTCGGCAGTAATATCGCTGTTGGCAGCAGTATTGCAGGGCGATAGTACTGCCTTACTGTTTCAAATGCCAAAATCGATGTCGCTGCCAGGGTTTTTGACATTTGCGGTAGTAATGCAGTCGGCAGTAATGTCGCAGTCGGCAGCAGTATTGCAGCGCGATATTACTGCCTTACTGTTTCAAAAGACAAAATCGTTGTCACTGCCAGGGTTTATGACATTTGCGACAGTAATGTAGTCTGCAGTAATATTGCAGTCGGTAGCAGTATTGCAGCGCGCAAATGACAGGCGCAGCCAGGATTTTTGATATTTGCGGTAGTAATGCAGTCGGCAGTAATATCGCTGTTGGCAGCAGTATTGCAGGGCGATAGTACTGCCTTACTGTTTCAAATGCCAAAATCGATGTCGCTGCCAGGGTTTTTGACATTTGCAGTAGTAATGCAGTCGGCAGCAGTATTGTAGCGCCTTACTGTTTCAAAAGACAAAATCGATGTCACTGCCAGTGTTTATGATATTTGCGACAGTAATGTAGTCTGCAGTAATATTGCAATCGGCAGCAGTATTGCAGCGCGACATTACTACCTTACTGTTGCAAATGTCAAAATTGATGTCGCTGACAGTATTATTGACATTTGCAGTAATATAGTCGGCACTAATATCGCAGTCGGCAGCAGTATTGCAGCGCGATATTACTGCCTCATCGTTTCAAATGTCGAAATCGATATCGCTTTCCACTCTGGACGACCGGCTAAAGCAAGACAGAGGCAGAGGGCCCTTTTTATCCACCCTTCTATCGGGTGGCAGAACTTCCCACTTCCCAGGAGCCGTGGGAATGTTTCTTCCCAACAGCTCTCCACAAGCTGCCCTGCGTTGACTGATTGTACTGGTCCATCAGCAAGCGATGGGGTTGTCACATCGCTACGCTCATATTCATGTCTACCGGTCAAGAAGCTATAGGTGTTGCGGACATTTGTAAGGCTTGCTCGGAGTTTAAGCCAACACGTGAGGCCCTTTTGGCATTTTAATGAGATGTAGTAGTAGTAGTAGTAGTAGTAGTAGTAAAACACTTTATTGTACAAAAAGAAACATAAGATAAGACATGAAAAAACACACAAAGTTTTATAGTACAAAGGCGAACGTATCCCTTTCAGGGATCTCTTCCAGTTAACCTTTGAGCAATTGAGGGAGAATTGGAGAACGGTAGACATAAAAGCTGTACTAAACGGTATAAAAATATGAGAAGTTTTGGATACATCAAGATATAGATGGTTCCCTTATAATAGATTAAACCTACGTAATGTTAAACACTCAAGTATTGAAATGTAGGAAACAAGAATATATTCGCATGAGGAATTTAATATAAGTTTCTATTGATATAATATAATACAAACACTCTCGATATAATATAATACAAAATGATTTGGGGTATTAATTATTTATAGAAGCCCTTATATCATATCATATCATTTTTAGAGTTCTGTACCTCAAAAGGAAAAAAACGGAACCCTTATAGGATCACTTTTGTTGTCCGTCCGTCTGTCTACTAAGACCTTTTATCTCGGGAACGCGTGGATGTATCGAGTTGAAATTAAAAGCATAACTTAGGTCCTAAAAGCTGTGAAAAATTTAAACTTCTAAGAGATCTAAGTGATCGGAAAAAAAGATACGGCCGTTTATGCCGCAAAAAATGTATATTTCGAAAATCTCAAAGGAATCAAAATGTACCTATAAAGGGGCCCACTGACGGACTTCGCCGGAAGATATCAGCCGGCCAGTTAAACGTAAAATTTGACAGCTCCGAACAACTGACAGGTTGATATCGTCCGGCGAACTGGTAATCTGTGGGCCCCCTTAAGTATGGTAATTCCCGTTGATCTAGAATTTCTAGAACTATGAAATTTGGCAAGTAATATCGTCACTACAAATACTGGGAAAATATTTGAAAACAATTTTTTTTGTAAATAAATTAATAAATACGTTAAATTTGTACGGGACCCTCGGCGGGGAGTCCGACTCGCACTTGTCCGGTTTTTTTAAGATGAATCTCTTATTAAAAACTACCTTAGTAATAACTATATAGGTAGAAAAATTCCGCGAGCCCTTACAAAGCTCTGCTTTTTGCTAGTAATTCCTATACTTTTCAAGCTGTTCGACTTTGGAATTCTCTGCCTCTTGATCTTGACCTAAGGTGCGCTCAGTCTCCTAACTCTTTTAAGAGACTACTTAAACTCCATTTCTTATCTCTTCCTTAATACTTTTATCTGGTTACTCTTTCTCTATGGCTGGCACTGCTATATTATATTATATTACTTATATAATATATGTATTTATTTATGTATGTATATAAAGTATGTTTATGTATTTTTATTTGCACGGTAATTTGTCTGTTTTCGATGTATTTAGTGATAGGTTTCTTTCATTGCATTTGCAACACCTACTGATATATGATATGTACATTTATTAATTTCCGCTACCCAAAGGTTGGCTGGAAGAGATCGCTTTTTAGCGATAAGACCGCCTGTTGTTTACCTCTGCTTGTATTTCTGTTTTCTTTTATTGAGGTGTGCAATAAAGAGTATTTGTATTGTATTGTATTGTATTTTAGTTGTAGAGTAATTTCGGATTGGTATAATGAAACGTAGTGGCTCAAAAATATTATAAAAATTTTGAGTCTTCGAAGTTCGAACCAAATTTAATAAGAATCGAGCCACCTAAGACAATTTTTATTAAGTTTTTAGTTTAAGTTTTCCCTTTATTATGTTTACCTTAATTTCGTTATTCATGTATAAGTGTAGACGAGAGGCGGCTTGAAAAATTTTTGAGTAATTTTTTGTCACAAAGTTTCTAAGTTTTTAAAAAGTTTGAAAGAACTCGAGCAGCATTTTTATGGCTCCGAGTCTAAAAACTGACTCAAGTCTTTGAGGTGAAGACTCCTAAGACTTGAGTAGTTACCAACACTACTCAAAGCCCTCAAATAGCGGAGTGACTGTGATATATTTGATAAGCCCAGGGGCTTATTGTTTGATACGCCATTGTTCCATTTTATGTCGAATTCCCTCAGTAAAATCCGGCGGACTAATAGACGCCGAGTCAAACCAATCACACTCTTGTGTGAGTTGTCATGCGGTTCAAATTGGACTAATTGCTTTTTGGTATTAAGATAAATCTGTTTGACTGACGTTAGGTATTGCATCAGGGGACAGTTGGGTTTCGGATTTCTATTTAGCATAATTATTCAGCACATGGACGTCAATTTGCGGTCTGTTCCAATATTTAACAACTAGTTTGGTGGTAGATTTAATTCCTATCAGTATTTTCCAAAATTTCTGTCAAGCATACTTTCCGCGCAATATTTTTTTCTCTGCACTTTCATCACAAATTAATTCTCACAAATATTTACCTACAGTCGGAACAACGTAAGTCTGCATGGCATTTGCAATAATCTATAGTGTGGAAATACAGGAATGTAAAATTTATATAAAAATATGACGTTTACAATGATTACTTCCACACTTGGGTTCTGTCAAATCCGGTGCAGTGTTTGTCAAGGCGGACTGTAACTCTTGAATCATTTGAAAAATAAAACAAAAGTAAATATTGTAGATAAATAGTTTATTAAAATTACACAGGCGTAATATCCTTCAGTCACAAGTTTGGCAGTGTCACCACCAAATTAATCGATTATTATATACTTACAATCATTCATTGCTTGTTATATTAGTCCCGGAGACCTAAGTTTATACAAGCAACACAGGCGTACGAAAACTATAAAATTTACTTATACTTTTTAATATGGATTCTAGTAGATACTACTCTAGTAGATACTCTACATCAGCGGTCGGCAACATGCGGCCCGCGGCCCGCATGCGGCCCGCGAACCTCTCACTTGCGGCCCGCGAGCCTTTCTGGCTATTTTGTATGTAATATTGACAAACGACAATGTCTGATAAAGTCATAAATATTAACTAAGTGCGGCCCGCGTCAACTTCGGTAACTACTATTTGGCCCTTGGCTGCAAAAAGGTTGCCGACCGCTGCTCTACATAGTAGATACAGAACAGCGCTACCAGAAAACCAGAAAATTGAGAAATACCCACAAGGAAAAATTTCAGAAACTTCTCATATTTTTGTTAGATCGAAACTTTCCATTTTCAAAATGAGTTTCCTTTATTTCCTGTGAAATTATCCTGACATTTCCGAGATCTTTTCCAACTTTTTGGAAAGTTTCTGCTACTTTCACATCTGTTCCCACGGGCGAATCGGACCAATCCCGGCAGTAGAAAAGCGTTAGGTTAGAACGACACGACAACAACAGAAGCGAATTTATCAAAAGCCGTAAAAACCTAATTTTGGCCCGCCTGAATTTGTCAAACCACAGTTGTATCACTTGTATCCCGTGAAGCATAATCTTTGGAAACCCCTGCACAAATCTGTCACCAAGTATTCCTGTGCCTGTATATAAACAAAGGCATAGGCAAGGTAGGTACTCCTTTTTGCATATATTTCATACTACACATTCAATGGCTACCTGTGTTTATCTAAAGACAAGCACACATAGTTGGCAAATCGTGGAATAATGTTTTAACAGAAACAACGTTAAAAAATGACAATTACTAGTATCACTATCATATCGTTTCTTTCATATTAATATTCGACAGCCAAACCCCTTGACATAATAGGAAAATAATACAAACACCGAACTAAGTACCTACATGTAAATATATCGTCACTTTATGACACATAATTTAGTAAAAATGACAGGTAGGAAGATATCGCTTTTTAGCGATAAGGCCGCCTATTGTTTATCTCTTCTTAAATTGCTGTATTCTCTTTATTGTTTTCTTTCATCGAGGTGTGCAATTTTATTAAGAGCATTGTTTTCCAAGACATCATGTGTATGTTAATGGTTATTCTGTAGGTAAATTGACAGTTGCAAAAATATTAATTTTATACAGTACGAGGGATTACGGTCCTTTGGGTATTTATTAGTCACTAATTTAATGTTGTGAAAATTCTAAGGATTAGGTATTTATCTCTAAAAATATACCTACTTAAACTACCGTTTCTATCACAAGTAGTACATTGTATATGTAAATAAAATTCAGAACCATAAAAGACTAATTACGAGTAGGTAATGCAAAGATTTATTTTTTTATATCAGGTATGTCTTTAAAAAAATATCAACCTTTCGTTATTTGGTAAGAATTTGTAGAAGAATTTATCTGAAAATATACTCTACCCAAATAGATAGGTAATCTTACAATAGATAGATAATATAAAACTGTAGACAATGTTAATTGAATATTGTCTATCAATAGTCGAATATAACCAAGTAAATAAATTTAAAACGTATTTTTTTTAAAGTACGTATCATAGTTCACCCAAAATGTATGTATGGAGCTATTAGTTAACTAAATGCGTCCTCTATGAAACCGAGGATTTCCAAGCTTTCGATAATCGATTTTGTAGTTTTTCAATTCCATGTTTAATCTACAATGTGTTTTTTGAGTTAAGTACATGTATAAACTACGCAGTGGCGTAGCTAGCATGGGTGGCACCCGGGGCGGAAATTGTGGGTGTCACCCCAAAATTCAATCAAAATTGTAAAATATGTTTAATATTTTACAATTATAAAATTACGTTTAATATTCCATAGCTCACAATTTACTCCATCGCTTTCATTTTAGATTCCATGAACTCTCAATAGTCCACACCCTGGCGGGTGTTGCCTCTGCGCGCGTTCTATGACACGGGCAAGGACAGCATCCGCTCGGTGTAACCCACATTTCATAAGTGTCATAAGGGTCTACATGTTGGCCTGGGCTCCGCGCACGCCTCCCAAAGGTCCGAGTCATCATTGTCCCGTGAAAGATATACAAATAATTTACGTTAAAAAAAAATTTAAAAACTTTTTTTTTGCCAAGTGCGCGATTTCAAAGAGATTCTGCAAAATCCCATTTCACAATGAATTTCAAATAGTCCGTGTCACCCAATTAGAAAGTGACATAGCTTCTCAATTACAGATATAATCACATAATAAAAAAAACTTTCTGAATAAAAAAACCTACGAGGCACCAACATATTATTGTTACATACCAGGAACCCCGAGAGATTTTAACCATGCATTTCTGAGGCCAAAATAAGGACAAAATACTAAAAGAGTTTAAGTCAATTTCGCCAAAATAAAATTATTTTTCGATTTTTTGTACATAAAATGTAAATGCTATAATTTGTAAAACTGACACCCAAAAATAATTTTTACTTTTTTTTGTCAATTACAGAAATAATCTCACAATTAAAAAAAAAACTTTCCAAATTTGCGAAACTTTCCACATGAGAATTTCTCGTTTTTCGATTTTTGTACATAAAATGTAAATGCTATAATTTGTAAAACTGTCACCCAAAAATAATTTTAACTTTTTTTTGTCAATTACAGAAATAATCACACAATTAAAAAAAAAAACTTTCCAAAGTTGCGAAACTTTCCACATGAGAATTTCTCGGTAACTTCTGAGAATGTTCTCGAGAACGAGAATTTATTTATTTATCGTAGTTTATACCATGAATATTCACGATAGTTTAGGTGTAGTATCCTTACCCCCAGAAAATTCCGACTTTTGGTCTACCGCTTCCGGTCAGAAAAATGTATGACGGCCCGGCCAAACGGTCAGACCTAGGTGGGGGTGCTCGACCAAATGTCATAGAGGGACCCTGGTAGTTTTTGATGCCGCCATGCTTTTTTTTTCAATATGGCCGATTTTTTTTTTTAATTTTTTCAAGTTAAATTGCACTAGCGCGCTGAAATTTTGGCCACGGAATCTCGGGGTCCCCTAAATACCTATGAAACATTGTTTTTTTGGAAAAATACTACAATTGCGGGAAAACTGGCCACTTTTATTTTGTATGGCAACTTTTAAACGGTGCGTGATAGGTGGGGGGTGCTCGACCAAATGTCATAGAGGGCCCCGAGACAAAACAAACTGCATTAAAAAAAAACAAAATGGCCGAGTTTTTTTTTTAATTTTTTTCATATTGGTGCGAGCGCGCTGAGATTTGGCATGGCGGGAGATAGAGGCCTCTAGATACCTATGACAAAATCATTTTTTTGGAAAAAATCCAAGAAGGCGGAACAATAATTTCCATGTTCTGAGAACATTCTCGAGAACGTTTCCGCTTTTTGGGAATGTTCTGCAATTTGTACATTGCTATGCTGGTGGTACTGGACTATGAAACTAGGCGAATTCCAAAATTATAGGACATTTTAGTCTTTAAATATGATCAGGAATATTCTGTCAAAATCTCTCGGGTTCCTCGTGGGCATGTTGTATATTATTTCCTTAATGGCGGTTGTGCAATCTGCCACAGTTTTACGAATTTTTATAGATGGCACTACTGATGTTCACGGTCGGGTGTCACCCCCCAAATGGGTGACACCCGGGGCGGGCCGCCCCCGCCGCCCCCCCCTAGCTACGCCACTGAAACTACGTTATTTTTAAGTATTGCTGCATAAGGCCTTTCTTCCGTTATAACTTGCTATACAATCTAAGCAATTAAATAAAACATGTTGTGACTAAATTTTTGGTTTTCAGACATGTAATACTCGCCACTCGACTAAATTACTCACGTAGTTCGAACTATAATACTCTGTATCTTTAGGTAGGTATTTAAATAAAAGTAAACAAAATCTACCCTCAAATGACTCCTTAAGTCAGTTGAGGGTAGAAGAAAACATTACACGATCAAATAATGTAGGTCAAAGTCGTTCAGTGACTGATCAAGGCGGTTTTGTAATTGGTCGGTTAATCAATAAATGTTATAGAAAATGTACAAATTGTTTGTTTACTTTTATTTAAATACCTACCCAAAGATAGGCTTTAGTCGGAAGTGTGACGCGTATGGCGTCTACCTTAAAAACCTGCAGAATTCTGTATTATATATCGTTGAATATTCGTCTTTTATTTTGTATCTCTTTAGCTTTATCAGAAGAGTTAATAAATAGCATCACGTACCCGACACTTTTCTGGAATGCCCCAAAACATACTGGCTATACATAGCCAAAGCAATAAACACACAAAAATATTCATGGTCAGCCTTCCAATAGGGGATATTACTGCAATGTTCTGCCGCCAGGGTGCAGCACTAGCGCCTCTAGTAAACCATAGAGTAACTTATACATACTATGCCTTAAACTGTTTTTTGATAAGTTTTCACAGACAATAAAATATGACATTGATGCATCAAGGCGGTTTGTTAGCAAGGGCCTACCGGGAAACGCAAAATCGGAATTTAGTTATCTTTATCGCTCGAATATGCAAGATTGATAGAGAAGTTAGATAACGAAATTTCAATTTTCTTGTTTCGCGGTAGACAGACCCCCAGATTGTGATGGATTGTGGTAGTGGCGCACCCTATTCTGTATGGCGCTCATTCGGTCCAATAGAAAATGGTATTACATGGTTAAGCGTTACGTACCTATTATATGGTTATATTATATACTTAAGCATTAAACTCCGTGCGGCGCCATCTATTCTATAGCATCGTGCACGGACACTATAAGGTTTACATTTATAATTTGTGCGTCTCGTTATTCTTTTGTCTATGCCATCCATGGTCCAGTCAACATCAAAAAGATAATGACAGCCAAAGTTCCCAAACATATTGTAACATTCGTAACACACTCACCCCACACTAGCGTCTCCCGAGCGTCAGCGATTCAACTCTACCTCTCGACGCAACGTTGGCGCAGCGCCGCCATTCCCATGGCACTGACTAGGCGCCAACGCTCAAAAGACGCTAGTGTGGGGTGGCCTAAAGAAATAACGATGCGTTATGATGTATTTGAGTGTATTTGGATAGTGACTACCTATTAGATGCTGACTGTACCTACCCGTATACGTAGGTATATATGTCGGCGTCCCATCGTAATATCCGCCCAATCGTAAAGATCCTGTGTAATGTTTTGACCCTAGTCACATTAAACCAAAAGATAGGTTGGATAACGAACTAGGCAATAAAAATAGGACCCCGCGCAGCGGGGCTCCGTCGACTCAGGGAACGAGGCAATGATTTTCGCGTTTCACTATTTTATGATCTGCCTGATTTTACGATCGGCCGCCGACATATATTATATCAAATATCGGCATCCAGTGCCTTGTAGGCTAGACCTAGAATATGTACAGACTAAGCACAATTTAGCAATAATAATTTAGGTTAATCCTTGCTACGTTCCAAAATACATTATACCTACTTACATAGTGACTAGGTTAATTATTAAAAAACTAGACTCATAAATACCATATACATATAAATACCATACACTAAAATGTACGTAAAGTAGGTATGTTTGACTAGTTTATTTTATAAAATTGGAATCCCAAATAATCTACCTACTCTACTGAGTCGACACATTTTTGTCAGTGTTTTTGATTCTTCGTGGTAAGTATATAAATAAATGCATTTAAGCATTTCTACATCTTTACGAGTATATTCCCATAATTTTAAGAGTATTTTATAATTAGGTATATCATATAAATAAGTAGGTACACATACGCGAAGCATTTCCTACAAACTCTTGTATTGAAGTTTTTACTAATAGTTTAGTGAATTGATTGATTTTCGAATTAGTTTAAAGAACAATTATTACTAATTTAAGGTAAGGCCAACATCACACAATCTCACTATAGGTAGGTATATTTGACTAGAACACTAAAATTTGAGGGCTACATGGTTATGAGGGCTTCATGGTTAAGAGCTTATCAGGGCTACATGTGTCATGGGCGCCATACAAACGGCGAAGGCAAGGGAGCTAATCTGGCTTTTTTTTTAATTACAGACTAGATGTTTGTTATTAATGCTAAAATAGCTTTTTCACAATAAAACAACTAAATCATATTTACAAAAATACTAGATTTAGTAAGCACCTACTTTTTGGATATTTAATCCTATTAAACACTATGCTATTACACTACATTATTCAATCTATTAAAAAGAATTTGAACTTTTTAATATGAGTAATCTACTAAAAAATTTAAAACCTAAATTATGCAAATATCCATAAATGAGTAGGTACATAAATATTTTTTCAACATAAACACATTCAAATTAATAGAAACAGATTCATTCAAAAAGACACATAACAATTTAAAACTAACATATCTAAACCTTTTTAAATGACACTGTACAGATCAATTCAAAACATTTATGCAGATCTAAAAAGGGATTTTATCAGCCTGTCAATGTCAATCAGTGTATGTGTGTGTATCAGCTTATAAGCACTAAAATTCCAGTCTTTCTACTTGACAGCATAAATCTTTCACTAATCTAAAGTAGTCAAGAGCATTAAGGATCGCTATAAAAGGTTCCCCTACCATTTTATATAAAAACTTTATACTACTCTTGAATGTATGTACATTTCATGTACTTACTCAAATCCTTTGGCACAGAACAGATAATTAATAGCATTACCATAAGACAATGCTATTAGCATATCCAATTTTTGGCAAGAAATTAATCTACATTTATACCTTCCTTCTCTCTGTCATAGCACATACTCTTGTACCTGTCATGTAGTTGTAGTATAAGAACAGCCAAGAACAGGCATACTGTAGATCGCTTGTTGCATTCATTGGCCGAATTCCTTGGAGTTGGAGATGTAGGATACTGTCCCAACAGCATTCCCACACTATTCTCCTCAAATCTTCTTGTTCTCGCACCTGTCATGGTTGTAAAGTTTGTACAAATACCTCTATATTCTGTACATCAAAGTGACTACCGCACTTGCCTCACTTAACTGCTTGGAGCATCCACTTAACCGCTTGGAGCATCTCAGCTTAACATACTGAAGGGCCAAACGCCCTTTCCATTGTCAAATCATAAGCTAAAGGACTACAACAACATCTGGTACAATTATTGTGCAGTTCTCATTTGAAAGTGAAGACTGTAAGGCGTATTTGGGTTCTATTTTGTCTAGGTCTACCTCTATGCCTTTCTGGCTCGCCATTTCTAATATGTAGCTCTTCATCCGGAGGTCACTGAAACATTTTGTTAAAGGTATGTTATTAATTATTATTTATGAGATGAGTTACAAGATTTGTTTTAAATAAAATTTATGAAAGAGTAGGGGTTGGATATTAATAATTAAAATATTGCTTTAAATGCATGTCCTCATTGATAATCCTCTATTACAGCGGTTGGCAACAGGCGGCTCACAAGCCCCCCTGGCTATTTTGTATGTAATATTATCAAACGACAGTGTCACCACCAGCCTGATAAAGTCTGCAATGTATGATAAAGTCACACTTATTAACAAAGTGCAGCTTGCATTAACTTGGTTAACTACTACGTCACCCTTGGCTGCTAAAAGGTTGCCAACCGCTGCTCTATTACTATAAAAAATTCAATACCAAATCTAATTGAAGCCTCTTAAGATAAAAATATAATAATAATACACATACGCTAATTACTAGTCTGTGCGGAAAGTGAAGAGTCGTGGAATGTATGGAGCCCAATACATTCCACAACTCTTCTCTTTCTGAACAGACTATAGAATAACTACTTTAGCCTATTCAGTAGTGCCCAAGCATTATTACTTGGGTCCAAACAGAATGAGCTGCCTGGCAAGAAAAGCAGATTGTCATGTATGGAGTAGACATGGGTTGTTACCGATAATGTTTCCAAAGGAAGGTATTTCCTTTTTCAATTTACTATAACAATTTGTGCAACTTCATCTTTCGTTTTTTTTTTTTTATAAACTATAAACTTACCTTATCTTCATAGATATGCAGCAAAGGCAGCACAACAACGCCAAAATTAGAAAAACACCAAAAGTCATGATAATATACTCTGTTAAGCTAATTTCTATCATATTATATGACCTGTTGCTGAAGATCCAACTGAAAATAACAAAAACAAATGAACGCGTTTGATTGGATTTGTTTATAGTAAACAATAAATCAATACAAGGTAATTAAGAGTTTATACTTACGCTAACCATAAGAATATGAGTGATTGAGGATTTTGGCAACTGTTTGAAACCGTGCTTATTAAATTCAGGATTAGTAATATACAAATTTCTCTCTTGTTTATAATTATTAAGTACAGAAGTCATGAATGGACGTAGAAATATTAGTCGTCAGTCGTAAATGTCAAACTCAAAACAATGAATGAATGGGGACTGAAGTTCATCTGTCAGATTTCGGGTTGCCATGAATTAAAAACGTTCCGTTTGTTTAAAACATTTTTATCACACAAAACATTTTTTTTTTTAACGTATTATTTAAACAATCGTAAAGTAGTTCCAATCATAATAGGAAATGCAAACAAATATTCGTTTTAAACACAGAATATACCGGCATCTTCTACAACAACATTGCAACTCTGTGCCACTTGTTCTGTGGGGACCTTGGCGGGTTTGATTATTTGAGACTTTTTTCCCGTCTTCTTCGCCAGCACTTTGATACTTTTCTTCAGTTGATAATCTCTATAAAAAGAAGTAAAATAAGTTTACCATACAACTCTAACAGCTTACACGTACTCTTACAGCGTGTGTTTGGTACGTTTGGTAGCAAAACCTTAAAGTGTTTGTTTAAATTATGTTTGTTTTAAGTAAAATTGTCGTTTTCTATTAATTTTATTTATTATATGTTTTAAACTTCGAAATGCAACTTTATTATAAACATGATTTAATAGTAAAACATTTTACAAAGAAGAAAGAGGTTTTATGCTTCCATATGGTGGAGGTGCAGGTCCATATCACAAAAATTGCAAGACTGCGTGAGTTAATTGTACTTAGTAAACTGGGTGTAAATATAATGCAATAAAGACTTCCTTTTAAACATCCCAACATAAAATATTCACTTTTATAATATTAGTAGGATTGGATTACCTTTCGAACAGCCTGCCACCAAACACACTTAGTAATTAGATACTAAACATCCTGTATGATTTACAAAATTTTAACGCAAAAGGCACAATAATAAAAAACTTACGTGTAATTAATTCTGCAACAATAAATGCACGCAATTAAAGTGCAGACGCTGGCACACGCAATGAAAAGAAAGGCGGCAACTACAACGCCTTTAAATAGTCTATCAGCCTCCGCTCGAATTTTAGCTGAAAACAAAACATTATCCAAATATATATTTTATATCCGAATGAATTTTTAAAAATCTCGACTTTATTCGATATAAATATAATATAAAAAATATCATTATTCGATTTTTTAAGTTATACCTCTTATGGCTAGCTAGCTAGCTTTTTGGCAATGAAAAGCATCGTAAGGAAACCTGCATATATATGCGAAAAGATCCAAAAGGTGTATGTGAAGTCCCTAATCCGCATTGGGCTAGACTATAGCTAAAGCCCTCGAGTCCTGTGCGTAGCAGTGGGACGTATACAGGCTAAATTATTATATATGTAGTTGTAGCTCATATATCTAATCCAACCAGCAAATCTTTAAAAATTCATATTAAAAAGTTCCTCAAGGGAATGCTTTGAGACTATCATTTATGAATTTATTTTTTCAAATAATAACACTTCGAAATATATATATTATAGGTATGTATAGGGAGAACTTTACAAGTCAAGTATGTACATAGCTCATTAACAAAATATATATGAAATGTGAAATTTTGAGAGCAAGAAAGGTTTGTTTGATAATTTAAGTCAAAAAGTAAAAATATATACATGGATAAACAGGTACAACAACGTGCAACTGAGAGCATATGTAACGTACTTGCCATACCATCTTCCTCTGTAGACATATAATTATCTGTAAAAAGTTACAATTTTAACTAGACCACACGGTTACTAAATATATTGGCGTATTGTTCCTTGAAGATTTTTTCTCACCTTCCGTATTATATTTCTCCTTTAATGACAGGATTAACAATTGTACGTTTATTGTACATTCCTGGGTAGTTTTATTAAAAGTAGTTGGGCTGAAATAAATAAATTATAAAAAAGTCAGTTTTAGAGTACTTACTTACTTCATTCTAACACGATTCGCAACATTAGCTATATTATGAAAAGTGTCACAATACTAGTTGTGTGATTGTGCCATTAACCTAAAATTAAAATAGTTCTACATACGTACATATTTTGATCACAACCGCATTTTTCCTTGCAATCTGTGCCTATTGATGGACAGTCACCGACATCATTACAATTCGTCTAAAAACAAAAATAACAATAATACATACATGTTCAGACACTATTGATATCAGATTTATGAGATTTATCTAAATAAAAAATAATACAAAAATTTACATAAAATAGAGTGCTTTGTAACAGCTTTAAATAGGTACTAGATGGCACTTTCAAAGCCACACAAAATAAAAGAAATTTTGATCTTTCGAGTATCTCAATTTTTTTTTTACTGCATTGAAATTTACAATTCTTTATTACTACGTACATTATTACTTTCAGCCGGAGACAACTCAGCAGCTGCAAAAAAAAACAAGTGTAATACTTATTAGGTACCTATATAAAAAGTGGTAAGTAATATTTTTTACTAATAGTAGCGGAGTTTATGCCACTTACATGTTAAAGCACACCAACCACTAATAAGAAATGCACAAAAAAATATTTGACCACGACGACACATTATACGATAAACACTCGGCGTACAAATACTACAACAATAATGCTTCTTCTTATAATAAAATAATAAACACTATACGGTTCACACACTACTGTTTTGATACGTTTATACTTAAGTATTTAATGACAATACACTTTGAAACAAAACAGGCAAATTAAAATAAGATTATAGTTTAAAATCACGCAGTAGGTATGAGACATTTGCGAAATGTTTAGTTGGGTCGCCGAACGAGAGCAAAGGAACTAAAATAGACTGGCCTCGAATCATGACGCTGATTGTTTGGACTGTGTTTGAATTGAACGTATAATTTAATAATTGTAACAATTTTAAACATTTTAATTTTATTGTTATAATACGGAATATAAATAGCTTTAAAAAGACAACTGGATTAAACAACGGACACTTGAACTTCTTCGGGCATGGTTTTACATCTGTCTGTTTTCCCACTTTCTTTATTTTCTTTTCTTCCAACTTTTTGCTTGCTTTTGTTTGTTTGTTGTACGTGTATTTCTTTTTCTATTATTTTCAAGCTTCTCCTCAATTGATGATTCCTGACAGCAAAATAAGACAATCAACTTATATATTTTCAAGACAAAATGTAATTATGCATGCTGTTTGTGGATATCTGAATAAGGAGGACAAGAACAAACGTGAACATCTGTAAATTGCACCTACCCTTTTCAAGCAAATAAATGATTTATGAAAATAAATGTGTAAACAATTTTCATTCACACTTACGAATATTGCACCCAATAACAATAAAAGCATCCTAAAAATAAACACACGCTTGCAAATCCCGCAAAAATTATGCCCGCATTAATCACTCGTTGAAAAATAATATCATTGCTCTTGCGGGTTTTCTCTGAAAGTAATTATAAGATAGGTAAGTAGGGTCATTGCGCTAATTTTCGTCCGGTGTCACTTTCCGTCCACTTGACGAAATCTGATTTTGAATATAAACCTTCATTGCTGCACAAATTTGGACTTATTGCAATCCTTAATATCTAAACAATTTATCTATCTGCATAAAAAATATATTTCACAAGCAGCAAATTATAAATGAAATGTACTATTTGCTAATCCGTCAAGTGGACGGAAACTGACACCGGACGGTAAACTGACACAATTACCCTATATGATCTTATCAAATCAAAGAAGTTCATGTAAAAATGCAATCACTTTTGTTTACCTGCAACAACGGCTCCTAATCTATTATTTAAAACTTTAAATGACAGTAACAATCCAATTAAGTTCAATTCGCAAGTTCCAGTGGTACTGTTAAAGCGATAAGGGCTGAAACAAGGCAAATAAAAGAAAATATTAGACATATGTTAGCTACCTTTTCAGCGTAAACTTAAAAAACACTTAATAAGTACTTACATGGATTTGTTGCTATCACATTTTTCTTCGAAGGGTAATGTGTCAGTGTCACTGTAATAACACTCTATTTCATCGCACCACCAGTGCACAGAGGGCTGAAAATAACGATAAATAAAAGCCTAAGTAGTCCGTATTTAATTAACCCACCATCATACCACATTTCGAATGCAACTAGTCAACTACTTATGACGTTAACGTTTACCTTATCGGTTACCCCTTCCGTCACTGTATAGAAGAAGAAAAAACAATAGTCAGTAAGTTTATATCGTATGCATAAAATGAAGATGATAGGGGATAGATACTTTTACTTCAGAATAAATGTTAATTTAAAAAACTTACGTATAACATAGGTCCAAAAACTTATACATATAAGTTTCCACATCGTCGGATTTACAAATACATAAATATGAAGTAAAAATGCAATAGGTATTTTGTTTTTATTAACACGGCTGACTCTTGAATCAGTAGGTCACACAATAACTTGAGAGGAAACATTACATTATGAACTAAAACTACGGATACGCATGTCTTCAATGATCAACATAAATTGAACCAATTTAAGAATCAGTTTGGATTAGGTATACCTCTCGCGTCGAATGATGATTCCTATGACAGTTACTAATAGTCACTTTTGATTGAACTTATATAATTTGTAGAATGCCGAATACGACTTGGCGCTAAAGTTCTTAAATGGCAAAAATCTAGATTTCGATGCAAAAAATATGATTAATTTGAACTGACAAAACGACATAAAAGTAAAACGGAACGTGTTAATTGACTTGAGTAATTTTTTTTAAGCTGGCAACAACAGAATATTCATAAAAAAGTATATTCGAAAAGTTTTTTTCAGAATAAATACAAATTAATTATATTTATAAGTATTATTTTAATATTATATAAAATAATTATTATAAGTATCTAGTATAGTCTTCTATATAAACTTAAACCACTTCACAGCATTTCACAGTGACAATCTTATTTCTCTTTCTATTGCACGTGAACAGGGTGAGTTAGCTGTACTTGACTTCATTGGAATGGAAGTAGGGATAGTCTGTCGTGGCAGCATGGCAACGTAGGTAGACCGTTTCACTAACTCAAGTCAAAAAACCAGTTTATTTACCGACTATATCCGTGGAGTGTCGCTTTGCAAGCGTACACAATACGCAGAGCTTTTTCGAAACATTTAATTTATTGCCGTCCGTGTGTCCTTATCAGAAATTAGTTTTAAGGCGTTTATATTTAAAGTTGTAATAAAAGTATTGTAACTTTAATTCAAACTAGTGTCTTTTATAAATTTAAAAGTAGTGATAGGTGTGTCGCAGCGTGAATTTTGAATCGTGAGTTTAATTTGTGTGCACTCACGTGAAAATACAGGTGTTTAGTTGCATGTGCAGTTCAAACGTGTAAAAAAGAGATGTTGATAGATTGCGGAACACATCTTCAGTTCGATTGCATACACCAGTGAACTTCGTGTGACGAATTCTTTGCGGACTTTATTGAAAACGTGAGTAAAAGTAACAATCAAATAACTGTATTTTATAGCGTATAAAGCGGTTCTTAATGAGAGAGCATTAGCGGATTTTTGTATAGTGAATTCTTGTGAGATTTTAATTAGAATTGGTTGTCTCATTAAGTTTTCCAATAGGATATTTCGACAACAAATGGATTGTTTTGTTTAGGAACATCAGTGTTATTGTAGATGTTTTGATTTCGGCATTCCTGTGTATTATATTAACCGGTTTGGTCTAGCCTCTATTTAAATTTCATTCAATTATTCGTACTTTTATGTTGTTGCCTTATTTATTTTGAAATTATAATTTAGAACCACCATATAGGATAATGATATGTTATGTATGTGCCAAAGTCAAAAACAAAAGCCAGCACTACTAATATTTTGTTTTTATTTATTTTCCTTAACACCATAAATTAAGGGATGGAAAGACTTATTTATACAAGAAGAAATTTACAACTGATAAGTTTTAGGGCTTCTTGCATAATGATTTGGACAACAACAGTTATCAGAGTTGTTAGATGCTTGCTGTAACATTCCTGCTATCAAATTTAAAAGCCAAAATTTGATCTGATACCCTTTTTTGACAACCATTTAAAACTTCGCCGGCATGGTGAATACTTACAGTGAGCATATACTTACTTATTATTTAATTTTTAATCAGATTAAACAGTATAACAAAAATTTAAGTTGTAAACAACCAGAAAAATGTCTTACAGAAATTAGTTTGTATGGATTACTGACTCAAATATAAAACAGGATGGGTAGGCTTCAATGAAAAAACAGGGAAACTCATTAGCTAGAGATGCCAGCTAATTATTGCCAGTATAGGGTCTTTAAACCTGTTCTATAATCTTGCATGCAATATTCCTTACATTGCAGTATTTGGTTGATAAACTGAATTAATTTTATTCCGTCAAGTGCCATGTAAATGATGCTTTAAATTGTCTGTTTGCTCGCAGATGTCCGCGAACCCTAATCTGCACCAGACCGTGTGCAACAATTCCTGATGTTCTGGTGTGAGATCGGCTGAGATGCAGCCATGGCGAGCGGCAAGGCTATGTATTCTATAGCCGTTGTTGTGTTCGGCTTCATATGTTTTGTGGTCGGTGCCATAGCGGTGGGCCTACCAACATGGGGCTATTATTACAGTTGTAAGTATAACAATTAACACAGTCATTACCACATCAAATTTTCTATAGTTTTTTTAGAATGATATATGGCAATGGTACAAAAAGGGTGAAGTAATATCCTAATCCGATAAAAGGTGTTTTGTGACTAGAGGTGTTGTTACCAATAACTAGTACCTATAATGCTTTCACATACCTATTTAACTTTAAATGGATGTTGGAAATGAGAGTGTTAATATTATTAATATATGGATTAATCAATCTTAATTTAAGGGAAATACAACCTTAGTGATATGTTCAAGGCATAATTATTTCAATACGAATGTTCCATAAGATCTGTATAAATTCAAATTTGAAGGTTTTAAGTTGTGTATTCCTCTGAAGCATTATCACTAAGGTCTTTAGTCCCTGAGAGAGTAAATTTTATAGATTAGTGTAACTAATTTGAATGTGTTTAGCTAATTATTCACAGCTGAATCATTTTGCAGATTTTTAGTGACATGATACTTTTCGTTATTATTCTACTAGATATTTACTCTAGCACACTTTACATTACAGATACACTAATAGGTATTTAAAATTACACATGATTGGTTACATTAAATCTTTTAAAATTGGTCATTATCATGAATGTTTATTGAGTCAACACTTTAATAGGTACTTAATTAATTCAATAAAATTCTTGCATATATTTAACAGATAGATTTATACCTCTTTAGTTTCTTCCTTTTTTTAATTATTTGTTTAATTGACCAATGGTACATACTAGATTTTCGTGCATATTTCTGTTGCATTAAAACTGCGTTTAGGAAACAAAACATAAGCTGTGGGTAGGGAAGTTATATATTAGTCCAATCCAATACGCAGAATTACTGAACATATTACATACTCTATTAACATCAAAATAGGTACATGATTCTGATAATGACCAAACACTTGTAAATATGTACATTTTAACTGTTAATTACTATTAGCCGCACAACTAGATCGACACTAATTCTTTCAGATGATTCTGGCATAGATATCGCATTGCAGTGGCACTCTTGTAAGTACACCCCCCTTTCATAGAAGCATGATACCTACCTATGTCAAATTTCCCACAATATTGGTCTGGTCAAACACAGATGTCACTATTAGATCTAGAGAGAAATAAACGATCTGTGAAATCACCGGACTATGTACGCTGCAAAAGAGACCACGGCCAATATTCACGAATGTTTGGCTAAAATGTTGACGCTCGACAGAGAGCAAGGTGGTGGGTGCACGGCTTAAATAAGTTTATTTCACATACGACGAGTATCTCCCGAGAATTTCATTTTTAGTTAGGTACATACAGTTTTCGATCTTCTAGGAAGGTGTCTCACCTTTCTATAATATCTAATCATCATCTAAAGTATCTAAACAACTAATCGTTTCCTAAATAATGATGGTATTTTATTTTTAATTCATACTATTCATAGTTCTCGTAAGATTCTCGCATTATGCAGCATGAAGAATATTCCACGCATGAAGAATATTTTTAAGACACGCATAAGCAGTTTTTTTTTGTTTTACATTATAATTTGTAAATTTTTGTTGAATCTCTTGTGACACTTGTATAGTACATGTAATTTACTATTTGTACCTAAGAATAGACCAAATTTATTATTTAGCTCACTCGTATAAAGGTCGCTCTAAAAATGTAATTGTTGATAATAATTAAATAATACATAATTTTGGACACAGCGCGTATAGTACGTCGGTTCCTCACTCTGCGGCCCTGACCACCGGCAGCTTGGGCCAAGCCCCGCTGCCGGCGGCACCCTAGGTTAGGTTTTTTATAATGTGTTTATATATTTTTGTTATGTTTTGTAAGTGTTTTTATATTTTACTTTTATACTCACATTGTAAAATCCTAACCTAAGACCCTAATTGAATAAAAAATAATACCTTACTCATAGGTATAAACTAAAGGCGGTTCTAAGTTCTAAACATAAACTTGACGTTATCGTAAGTGTCTTCAGCGTGCATGCACATAATGCAACATGTCATGTTAGCTAACGATCGTCATTATATTCGATTGTTTACCGTGACTTGTCATTAAACGTAAAGCAGAGTCCACCTTGACACGCCTTGGTACGTTTATAGCTCGACTTAGTAAGCAGGCTTATTGGCAAACATGTTTTTTTGATTTTATCCAGTGAACTCTGTCGGCGATGTAACATATCACGGCCGTGTTAAAGGCATAATTTCTTTGGACACATCTTTGACAAAGTAGATCAATATCATCAGTGTGTTTTGGTGGTAGTAGTCAGGGACCTCTACCAGACACCAAAAATGTCATCAAATTATTCGCCATAGTATCTAAAAAGAAATCAGGGAGACAAAAACTCTCTTATATACGGAACCAAACCACCATACCCAAGACAAAAAATTCATATGGACATGTAAAAAAAAATATGACACAAAAAAAGATCATTAGATAGGTACCCGGAAGGGGTGTAAATGTAAACCAAGCTAGTTGATACTCGAGGCAGACGTTCTTTTCATTGTAAATTTCCGTTTGAATAATTTTGTTAAAGGGTGCTAGAAGCCTTATAAGACAAACTGTTGTGAAACTGCTCATCCGATACCTTACACAAACAACAACATTGTTAAACTTTGGCGTGGTGAATGCCAAATGTTCTTTTTAAACAGTTGAAGCATCTAGGTTGGTGCTTTAGTTATAATAGGGAGGTATGGGCAAAATAAAATTGTTAGAGTCAGACCGAGAAAAGTCTGCAGGAATTTTGATAGCCCACGCAGTGCAAGTGTTATTTTAAACGTCAAACTTCTATGAAATTATGACGTGTAAATAACACTTGCACTGCGTGGGCTATCAAAATGGCTGCAGACTTTTCTTGGTCTAACTCTAACGTGAGTCGACAGAATCTTAAGACTGGGGTTTACAAGGTGTGATACATGATACATCCCGGGTTACACTTACACACAGTATTTTTTGAGCAAGTATAATAAAATTATTTTTCTGAAAACTTAATTAGAAAGCAAATATGTATTTATATCAGGTAGAGGGTTTTTATTGTGTAAGCTGTGAACGTTTACTCAAACCTCGGTATTGGTAAATCTCAGATTTGCACTAGTCTTAGCTGATCCTTGCGATCATTCGGTCGGTGATATTTCCTGAACCATACCATACGATACGATACGTCTAATGATTCTAATGGTGTTTTATACCTCCAGCAGCGAGGCGAGGTGAAATACGAATTGCCGTACTATCGGAGATAAAATAGTCATTATTTTTATCGCATGGCCGGTAATGAAGCGCCTTTCTATTTCAATGTAACACGAAAATTACATTACCATCTCAGTTTTGCTAAGACGGACATTTTAAAGACGATTATCACTATCACCTATCTTAAGCTTAAGAGGCGGTTAAGAATTGAAAACCTACTTATTTTTAAGTTAAATGCACTCTTGACCTGTGTAACAATGCATATTGTGCATACTTAACCTTTTTCACTGTTGATAAAAAATAGTTATTTGTACAACAAGAGATCAAAGTTTGATATTTCTTCGAGTGCTTATTTTGAGCCCGTGCAAGCGAAAGATTCTATAATAGATTCACGAGCGTAGCGAGTGAATCTAATTTAGAATCTTGAGCGTAGTAAGGGACTCAAACGCGCACGAGATGTAAATAACTTTGATCTCGTGTAGTACACTAAATTTTTCACCATAGCAGTGAGAACATACCTATTAGACAACTTGAAAAATGTAATCCTTCTTCATCACTTAATACCTGCACTCATGTTTTCTTAAGATATACAAACAATTAAGTTTAATTACCGCAATCGAACACGAAAACAAAACGTAATAATAAATTTCAGTAAAATAATATGGAAATAACGAACATCAACTGACACTTCAATCGACAACTTTTTTTTTTGTAAAAAAAAAAACTTTGTAAGATACGGTCCGAATTGCGGATACGTACTATTTGTCAACTATGGTAGAAATTCTTAAAAATAAAATAATTAATTTTGCGTGATAATCTGTGTATTCTTTGAGTTCGTTATTTTAATTGTACAATAAAATACCTAAAATATAGTATTTTATCAGTTTTTATCAAATCTTAAACTTTATTTTTTTAATTAATTAATAAGAATTCATACTCGTACGTGGTTTGGAACGATGCGGTCTGAAGTTTTCGGGGGTCTATTATAAACCGTCAATATACCGTTGAATGTCGTTTTAACTTTTTTTTGTCTGTTTCTTTTTGCTAACAGTGTGAAAGGGACAGAGATAATAGAACCCAAGTATTTCGAACTTGTATTAGACCCCGCATGTTGAAATGACATTTGACTATAAAGGTCACTTGAATGTCATTTTGTCTCACTTAGCGAGCAAAATCGCATTTTGCTCACTGTTTTTAAGAAGCAAAGTACCCTTGTTCGAGCTGCTGAGGTGAAAACATTTTTTTTAGGAATCATAATGCATTAAGTATTTACCGGTACAGTATATAGTTAAGTCGTTAATAGTGGTTTTTCGTGTTAGATGCTGGGCGTTAAGAAGCGTGGGTGAAATTACTTCGCCATCTTCAAGTGTGCTGTCAAGGATATGATGGCAAGGAAGTAACTTTATACTTAATGACCACGCAGTAGTAGAAAAAGGCGAACAGATTTACATTTAGTTAGCAAAATATACTGGTAAAATCTACGTAAATCGAGTTCTTATTGATTTCAATAAGATGTTCCTATTATAGGTAGGTAACTAATTTATATGTAAGGTTTACTCGGCTAATTCCGAATGTCGAAAACTGTCGGATAATTCCGAAAAGAGACTTTTATTATGATGGAATTAAGGGTGATTTTCATCTGAATTTCGGAATTATCCGACAGTTTTCGACATTCGGAATTAGCCGAGTAAACCTTACTGTCTTAAATATGTAACTACTTAGAGCCGGACCAAGATAACTCTGCATGGCATCTGCAATGACGATGACGTGTGGCAATATCACAAATTAATGTAAAATTTCTATGAAAAAATGGCTTTTAAAATTAAAGTTTGCATAGTTCGTTATTTTATATATTTTATTCATATTTCCTATTCAATAGGAATAGTATAATCAAGTGGCTGCACACTCATTTTATTAATATCTTAAACCCAAACCCCCAATCTTTTTAGCATAGTTTGGAATTTCGCACTAATGGTGTTTTGGTCAGACTTGAAATCGGAATTATCAATAATAAAGAGCAATTAGTAAAAATGCTTGAAATTAATTATTTTTGTCATAAAATCATCTACGCAACCACTTCGCACTCACTACATTCGCAGAGGATGTCACTTTCCAGCCAAGTTTTCTCCCCATCGCACACCGTATGAATGAATTAATTAAAACCAGTGAGAAACGTGTCTGTACATTGTATTTAAATAAAAAGTGACCTGCACTGATGTTAGTGCCCCCGGGCGGAAAGTAGGACAAATCGCGACGGCGTAGTCTAAGTTGGTATTTAGTTTGTTACTTGGGTCTAGAAATAGTTTTCGTGGATAACACACATTTTAACATAATCCATTAGAATCATAACTACTGGACTGGACTCAGTTTTTTTATTTATTTATAGGCAACAAACAATTTACTAAGTGTTAAATACTCACAATGTGCATTTGAAGTAACAGAAATTGTCAATATCAATTGGACAAAATGTGTGTTGGAGTTAATCCATGTTGGACGAAATACGTGTTGAACGAAATGCGAATTGAAATATCATTTGGACGAACTGCGTATTGGTCTATTGGACGTACAGCTAACAAATCTATCGAACAATATTGCCGCCTGGCATTAATCAATAATCCAATTTAACATTGGGAAAATTTATCAAAGCAATTAATATTTCGGAAGAATCCACATACGAACAACATAATCAAAAGCTTGTATAAAGCTTCCGAAGAATAATATCATTGACCTTTATGTGTATAAGTTTAGGCTTTATAGTCTTCTTCTTCAACCTAGCCTAGCGTTTTCCCGGCCTAGCGCCAGGGTCCGCTTTCCTGCTCAATCTTCTCCTTTTTAAGGATGACTCACGGTAGACCGGGTCGTGGCCGGGCCGGAGCTTCCGGAGTTTCGTTTTCTATGGAAAGCGCCACGTGATCATCGATCAGCCGTCATAGAAAAAGACATGTCGAACGCCCCGGCCCGGGCACGGCACGGTCTAACGTGAGTCATCCTTTACCCGGTCTTCGGCATCCTCAATTCCTCATGTATAGTATATATATGAAATATGTACTTTTCGCAGCCAAGAAGTCACTTTGACATAATTGTAATAATAATAACGGAGCCGATCGATTTGTCTCCATCATAAAAACCAGTTTGATCGCATTGTCATCCAAGCTACGTTATGCTTAATTTCTATTTATTTTAAACACCGGGAACCAAACGACAGTTTGCTTGTAACATTTTACCTAAAATCTCGTGAAAATTGTATATAATGAAAATCTTATACCTTTAAACAAACAATTCTTGTATACCTATATATTTATTTATTTATATATATACAGTGAAATCCGTTTATTATGACTCCGCTTATCCTGACCAACCGCTTAACTATAACCTAATTCCTGTGGGGAGTTTGGTTTTCATATAAAATTCACTGTGACAAAGTCGGATAAGATTACTTCGCTTATAGTGACAAACCGCTTACTATGACCTATAAATCCTATTTTCGAGAAATTATGTCCGGTTATACTGACACATTCGCTGGTTTTCGTGACCGTCCCCACGTCTTTCCCTGCGAGGACGTTTGGTGCGTTGGTGGCGTGTAAGTTGTTTTAGTTTTGATTCTCAGTGACAAGTTGATAATTGGTACAACCTAATAAAACTCATCTCTCAAATAGAAATTTGAGACGAATTTGGACAAATTAACAAAAATAAGAAGTTAATCAACTATGCTTTATATGACATCCGCTTAGTATGACGTGTTTGTCACTTCCCTTCGATGTCATTATATGCAGATTCTACTGTATTTCGGGGATCTCAGAAACGGCTCTAACGATTTCAATGAAATATGCCATATGTGGGTTTTCGGGAGCGAAAAATCGAACTAGATAGGTCTTATCTCTGTGAAAACGCGCATTTTTGTGTTCTTATATGTTTTCCGAGCAAAGCTCGGTCTCCCAGACATTAGACTACATATTGACTTATACTACACTGAGGTGCCCTGGCGTCGTAACTAGGGCAAACCGCGCGATACATACGGTGTACTGTTACTTACCTTTCTAGACCCTAAGACAAGTCGAAACGAAACCAGAGTAGAGTATAAAGTCATTATAACGTAGCCCATCTTCGAGCAAAAGTACACGCTACACACCAGGCCGCGCGCAAAAAACAAGGGACGATTCACACTAAATGGCCGGGAAAAAAAACTAAGAGCAAACCCCGGGGCAAAAGTACAATTTTAAAAGGATCGAAATCCCTAGTTACTATGATTTACTATCCTTATTAATAAACCCGGGCGTCTAGTCATCGTCATCTCATTGGTGGATGTCAGAGGCTGGCCAGCAAAAGATATTAATATAGCGAAACAATTGCTCTCAAAATGTTATACCTTTTTACGGGGCTAGCACTCCGTCCAAAACGTGTATTAGTGGTGTAGGCTAAGTACTATTGCTTCAGTCGAGACTTATCGCCGAACATATTTTTTAAATATGCTGAGATGAGTTACTCTACATGTGCTATGATGAGAAAACATTAACGCAATCGCAATCGCGAACCTGATGTTTTGTTTGAATCACGTTTTATGGGCTATTGTTTGAAGATTCAATTAAAAGACGAATTACATCTATAATTGTAAAAATTGTACCTTGCAGTCTTTCTAACCCCTCGTTAACGGAGGAGATACCTTTGTATTTAAGTTATATTCCCATGGAAGTTTATTTTATGTTCAAGTTTATGTTCTTCCGCATTAGAAAGCATCACCCATAGATGCAATTTTATTCCTTATAATGAAATATTAAGAATTGCATTTGCACTTATATATAGTAAATAAAGATAAAGCCGAAAGTACAGTTCACTCAAGACATCCACATGCGAAGCTTTGCGAATCACGGTCAAATTTCTTGGTATAAGACTAAAGGCCATACAAACAGAAAAACAAAAAATGACTCTTTTGAGCGTAATTTCTAGTAATGAATTAGATTCCCAAAAACAGGTCCCGACGTAGTTTTTCGGGTGTGAAAATTGTGGCCATTTGTAGCATCAATCACAACTTTGGAGAACTGAAAAGACTGAGACCACTAAATTTGCAATAAGACCGTCTCTTGCTACCTTTGTTTACATGGTCCCTCTCCAAATTTGTTGTTTTGATGTATCTAACAGCCATGGACAAACAGTCTGAATTAACGTTTTTTTAGTAAAGAACATTTGCTTACTTACTTAAATCTGTGTATTCATTCATAAATAAGTTATTTGTATGTTTTTCATTTAGAAATAACGTAAAGATCATAAACTGTTGCATTTAATTTTCTCGAAGTACAAGATATCCGACCACGACTGTGATAAACCAACGCAATTTGCATGAAAATCACGAATCTAATTAACATTCTTCAAATTGTACAATCAACCGTGTATTTAATTGAGCAACTAAACATTATCTAGTTATAAAACATGTCTGCAATTACCTATTCCAATTATAAGCATCAAAAAAACCATACCCAAGCGAAATGTGCTTAAGTCGTTTAGTGTCGAAAGACCTTGTAAGCGCCTCGATTTAAGGTCGTTTTTTGCTTGAGTTTTTTAGTGTCATCTTTGTACTGATGTTAAAGTCACTTCAATAAAGTCGTAAGTGCTTTGGCGTTAAGGTCGTTTTTTGAATGTATTGTCTCCATTATCCGAAGCACGATGCATTTTTAACATGGCACGCCCGCCGTCCCGCCAAACGGGTTATTGACCTTAGACCTTTGTCACAGAACTTGTAGCTTATGGCTTCGACTGGCTCTTTTACCGGCTGCTGTTGAAGAGGGTAATGTTTTCTGTATGTATGCCAGTAAATATGAATTATTTCTATGGCTTTTAGCGTACAAACAGCAGCAGAAGTAGATAGCGAATAATGTGGTCAAAATGATTGTTACTCGCTCTTACTCCTTTTTTACAGTACCTAAATTTATTGTACTGTTATCTCAGCTAAGAATACCTTAGGCGCTTAGTAACTTTTGCAGCATTTGTACCAGCATACGTTAGATTCATCATTGCAATAGGATTAACAGATTAAACGTCAACAGTTGTTTTATAATTCATCCTAAAATTAACTCATTCGTAACTTTAAAAATGTAGAATTACAAATACAATCGAGCATCGTCTTTCAAAAGGCGGTCAAAGAAATCAATACCTACTTATTTTCAATCTCTTTACTGCATCACTCACTGCCTGATACGGAGTAATGACGTTTAAACGCTTTCCAATAAGCCTTCCGTGTAATAAAGGTATCATTATATTTATTAGTTGAAAGACCACTATAAAGGTATCAAACGTGTATAATTTCTTAAAGTCTTACGTCCTTTTATCATTATCGAATCGTGATTCTAAAAACGACAGCTCATTAATACGCCTACACTAATAAAAAACCGGTTCGGTATATCATTTGGAATGTTTTGATTACTGGTATTTCGCTAGATATTTAAGAGTAAGTACATGCATGCCAACAACAACAACTGACGTATTAACAATTGTTAAACATTATTATTGGTAAACTAATAAACTTAATAAAACCAAGTCAGTCAGAGACCTTTAAAACTAAAGACAGTCAATTTGTTTAGACTTTAAGAGTATAAGCAGGCGTGGCTCACTCCGCGATTTCGTCGCTTTGCCACAGGTAGCTAAAAGTACATCCGTTCCACACCAATTTTGGTGGTTAGCCATAAGCCGCGCGTGGCGCTGTCACCACCTAGCGGCCATATCTGTCCTGATCGTAACAGACGCGTTTTGTTAGAGAGTGAGTCTTCTGTACCTAGTACTATTATTTATTCTTAAGTCAGGGGACTCCAAAGTCCAAATTTTTTGACCCGCAGGCCCCCCGCTTCCTTTTTGCGCCCCGGGTTTTATGGAACTGGCCTCTTTCCGCGAGTATTTGTAGATCCCTACTCTACCTCTAGGTAGTCACTGATTCAATTCAAAGCTGATTTTTTTAAACTCCTTTATTATTAAACCTGTAAGCCGATCCATGTCCTTTCTAAAGTGGTGTATATAATTAAGAAATAACAAACTAACTTTTACGGTCGTGGACCTTTTAGTCCTATAAACATTTCATTTCATTAACACAACTTCCAATATCCTCTCGCCACAATACAAAAAGATATCTCATTAATTCAGGGCTAACATACCATCTTAAACTGATCATACGTATACCTTATTGCCACGTATTAAAGTCTACAAATGGCTACCACAGTACGAGCAAATATTTTGCGTGGGAGCCACACGGATCGGGTCCTAAACACTCGAGCAAAGGTACAATGCACTGAGGAACCAAAAAAAACTCAAGATTCATACAGCGACAGCGACAGCGAGTTTCGTACGTTTGCGTTTTAGGTGCAATAACAAGTGCGAGTCGGACTCGCGCACGTAGGGTTCCGTACCATTACGCAAAAAACGACAAAAAAATCACGTTTGTTGAACGGGAGCCCCACTTAAATATTTATTTGTTTTTAGTATTTGTTGTTATAGCGGCAACAGAAAATACATCTGTGACAATTTCAACTGTCTATCACGGTTCATGAGTTACAGCCTGGTGACAGACAGACAGACAGACGGACAGCGGAGTTTTAGTAATAGGGTCCCTTTTTTTACCCTTTGGGTACGGTACGGAACCCTAAAAATGGCAAACGACGTTTGAAACGACAGTTTTTACTGGTATATCACAGCTTAAATTGAATCGCGATATTTTTTTAACTGTTTAATCATATCTCAAGTTTTTATACTTGTGTTTATCAATTTGTTCGCAATAAGACAGATTAGACCAAATTTTTTTGTAATTAGACAAAATTTACTTCATTAGAGATATCATTCTTTCACTCCCTAAGCTCTGATTTTATATTCCAGTTTGTCGTTTGTCAATACGACTTTCAATCCTGAGGTCGCGGGTTCAAACCCCGGTTCGTACCAATGAGATTTTCAGAATGTATTATGTAGTACAAGGAGCAACACTCTTAAGGCCGTTCCCTGAGCCAGAAATGTAAAAATACCCCAATAATTATCCTATTTTTCTAAGAAACGGTGATATTTGTAGACGTGGGAAAAATAAATATAATTCTTGATTATATTATCTTTAATAACACAGCTTTCGATACACGATTCATAACACTTCGCTCGATACAATTTATTCCCAAAGTAACCTCCAATTCGAATTTTTACTCCAACTTTACTCGTTTCTTTACTATGTGACACTATGAAACAAAAAAAGGAGAAAAATCAATCATAACTATAACAGTAATTTGACAGCTTTAGAAAAACGATAATTAGAGGCAATATTTTTAAAATAAATAAACATCAACTAATTCTATCGTAACAAAATATCGACTCCGGCCTGCATGCTCTATCTCCGTCCGTCTTTCGAAATGAGACAGTGATGGCTGAGCGCTCGTGCCAGACGGACCTGTACTAGGTGTCCCCAAAACAAATATAAGATTTACTTATAAAAACTGTGCTGTGTTGTGTGTCCTAGTGATATACCGTGTGCACCAAAACCTTTAAGTTATAATGGGTAACAAGCAATTGAATAAAAAGAAGACATCTCGAAAAAGACAACTCGGAAGATTCCAACAAACAATGGAACTAACGTAAGTAAAAATGTATATTTATTACACAGTGAAATACGTAATTATTACTTAATTTAATATATACTTGATCGTACTAATTAGTAATCCATATAACTTAAAACATTCTAGAATTTAATAATCGCTCCATCTACCGGTTAAACATTGTCATCAATTCATCATTTAAATAGCTTAAAAGGATATTGCGATTCGCGACGTTTACACCACGCGGCACTAGCGCCGCTGCCTAATGCACGGCAAAGACAGAAAACATTGCCGTCTATGTGTGCGTCTCCGTGAGTCGTAGTTACGCGGTTGCGGTGTAGTGGGCCTTCCTATAAATACGAGCACACAGTGATACATGTAACGCACACAATTAGACGCATAAAGCGTTCTTTTAGCAATCCATCCACCTATCGAGGGTTCGAACCTCAGCTCGTGATTTGTCATGCGTCTAGACTTTTTACTTTTTTGTCTTTCTAGGAAAAGAAGAAAATTGGATAATTTCACAGCCGAACATGATACTATATCTTTAGACTACATCGAGTGAGTATAATTATTTGACTTGTGCTTTTTAGCCCTACCTACGTAACACAATACACTACTACAACTTATCTTTATTTACAGACTGCAAAATATGGAAATGGAATCTCCGATTTCATCAACCACTGACATTCAAGGTAACGAGTAAGTTCTAATTCTAATTGTGGCATTATCTATGAAAAGGGACCTTATTGTCTATGGCGCTTACGACGCACTGCGTCGCACGGCGTGGTATTTATATCAGAGCATCGTTAATAATGGCGGAAGCGCCATCGACAATAAGGTCCCTTTTCATAGATAACGTCACATATGTAGGTACCTATGTCGCGCGTAACTTCGTGCGTTGCGATAAATACCTACCTACTCAAGTACTCACAGCGGCGGCGTACGAAAAGACCTTAGTTAGATTTAGATACCTACTGTTTTCCTATCAGTGCAGATGCTTATATCTTTTTATGAATTGAATTGATATTCTCAATTATATGGACATATTTTGTACTTATTTTCCTAGATGGCTATTAGTACTACCTACTTAGCAAATGTTCGCCGAAAACTAAATAAAATGTCGCCAATCAATAATATCGTACGAGATACATTGCCCTCATCAGTTATTTGATATTCTCCAAGAGGTACTTAATTTAAAAAAACCGGCCAAGTGCAAGTTGGATTCGCACACGCAGGGTTCCGTACCATTATGCAAAAAACGGCAAAAATCACGTTTGTTGCATAACTATTTATTTTATTCTGTTTTTAGTATTTGTTGTTATAGCGGCGATAGAAATTCAATCATCTGTGAAATTTTAAACTGTCTAGCTACCACGGTTCATGAGATACAGCCTGATGACAGACGGACAGACGGACGGACGGACAGCGAAGTCTTAGTAATAGGGTCCCGTTTTTACCCTTTGGGTACGGAACCCTAAAAATGTACACTGATAGAATGTAATAGGGTTGCCTGAGTAAGTCCCGGAAATTAAAATCCCGGGATTACCGATTGTCCGTACTTTCGTTATTCTTTTACGTTTTTTTTAATGAACTGGTAGTTATTTTATATTATACCTACCCTACACAATAGTAAATGATTTCCTTTTCTTGAGCGTGTTGACCGATTTTTTATTTTAATAAAACTAATAATCTTGGGCAATTATTTCCATTTTCAATTTCTCATTTACCTGTGATAGAGCATTTTTAGGGTTCTGTAGCCAAATGGCAAAAAACGGAACCCTTAAGGATTCGTCATGTCTGTCTGTCTGTCCGTCCGTATATACAGCCACTTTTTTCTGAAACTATAAGAACTATAGGTACTGTTGAAACTTGGATTTTCCAACAAAAATAGAAAAAAACAATACATTTTGGGGGTTCCCCATACTTAGAACTGAAACTCAATTTTTTTTTTGCATCAATCCCATACGTGTGGGGTATTTATGGATTCTTCAAAAAATATATTGAGGTTTTTGATATCATTTTTTTCTAAACTCAATAGTTTGCGCGAGAGACCACCTCCAAAGTGGTAAAATGTGTGTCCTTTAACTTCTAAAATAAGAGAATGATAAAACAAAAATATATATATATGATGTACATTACCATGCAAACTTCCACCGAAAATTGGTTTGAACGAGATCTAGTAAGCAGTTTTTTTAATACTTACGTCATAAACCGCAATTTTATTATGTTACTTGCTAGATGTTACTATTTGGTTACTTTGTTGCTACAAAGTATTTGACGCCGACTGTACCTGTAACCAGCACAATGGTTTATTTACTTTCAAGTAGTTTTCTCCATTGTCATCACTTGTTATAATATAGGTACCTACATAAAAATTTTGAAATTAGTCTGTCTCACTTTTCGAAATAACTGCATTTCTGGAATGCTGCGTTTCGCGGGTCCATGATCAATTTATAAAATAGTAATGGACTAATTTATAAACTGAGTGATGTTGTAAAGAAATGACTGGCTGCTACAATTCTTCGACCGACAGTTTTACAGTACATATAGCCCTATAGGTTAACTGGAAGAGATCCCTCAAAGGGATAAGTTCGCCTTTGTACTTCTTGCTAATTGTATGTTATTTTTAATATGTCTTTTTGTACAATAAAGAGTTTACTACTACTACTAGCCCTTTAAATATTTGACATAGTTACGTAATGTGTGTGTGCATTATCGCACTAGTGCGGTAAAGTCCATATGTGCTGTAAAACATCATACATTTATTTAATTTTGGTTTTGACAGTGAGGCGACAGGCTCAAACATTTTGAACCCACGCATTGCACAGGTGGATGACACTTAGCGGGTTCCTAGTATATTAGAGGAAGAAGATACCCATGAGGTAGGTGATTCATGCTAATTATGCTTATTGATTGTAGAGCAGAGAACAATTTTACCTTTTGTACTAACTACCTAGCTAGAATAACATTGTTTCAACTTCGTGTGCCAGAATTCCATCGTAAATTGATTTATCACACGATTCGTAGTCATTATACAGGGTCTTACTTCTATTTCTCTCGTTGGTTCTTTACCACCGGTGCTTTATATGTACAGTCGACGTCAAATATATATATACATTTTTCACCTTATTACAAAGGAGTATGCTGCAATAGGTACATATCTTTGACGTCGACTGTACATGATGTGACAAATTGTAAATGCTAACACATACAATATATTTTATTTTCAGTTACAAATATCGTTCAATGTGGAAGAAGAGCTTCCTGACAAAACCGTCGGTCGAAGAATTGTCGCAGTTAGTTACCATTCGATTCGATTCCTCACATTTTATCCAATAAAAGATTGTATGGAAACTATATACCTACATAAACGCAATATTTCACCGACAAAATCGCAATTTTCTTGTTTTGTTCATACTTCAAGATGGACTCTTTGTGACCTTGACGTCACGGTCACATATCGTTTTGTTCGGGGCGTTTCGCGAGTGAAGTACGACTGTCGGACTTTGACTATCATTTCTGACTTTTGTATTCCTTTAATGCAATGGATCCCATATAGACTTTTGATCCTAAAGACAAACCTGATCGATTGATACCATAAATGAAAATTAGTCATCTAGCCTATTATCGATAAGTATATATGTTTTTCTTCATCAAATTATCAATAATTTTCATTTTTTAGATTGTTCCCTCTATAAACTCCTAGAGTCTGGCTAGCCAAATTTTGTTGACAGATATTTCCTTGTTGCATCACCAATTGTCTATGCTTTTAAAAAAAGTTAAAAGTCTCTTGTCAATTTATGTCATTCATTCAAATTGTTCGCGGTTTATAAGGGCGTTTATTTTAAATAATACTTAAATAATATTAATAATTACTATATCGAGTGACATCCGCAACCTATTATTTAAGCTCGTAAATAATTACGACAATGTGCGAAGTCGACGTGAAGCGTTTTATAACGAAAAACTGCAATGTTTACAAGTCGGAAACAATTTAGTAGGTTGGTGCTCTATTAATATTTTGATACTTTAAGTACTAGTACTAAACTTCTAACATTTCCCTATAACTTTGATTAAGTATGTCAATTTATTAATACCTGAATTTCATAAACAGGACAAGTGTGTAAAAAAAAACGGATAAACTAGAAGTTCTGGAAAATATCAATAAAATCAAAACATTGGAACGTAATCATATGTGTTTGTCGTTGACTATACTTTACATAGTGGTAGAAATTAATGTGAGCTGACTTTGAGTGCAGTCAACGTATTTCCTTTGGTACCTTACGTGTGCACAGAAAATAAAAAATATTTTCTAGTATCAAAACTATAATTCCTACTACACACAGTGTGACCAGCCCAAGATTTTTTGAATTTCCCGCCAAAACTTTGGGTAATATTTCAGTAGCCAGACTCTAATAGTCTACCTTGGTGCCAAATTTCAAGTTTCTAGGTCAGCTCGAAGTGGGTTAGGTTTTTGATCTATTAGTCAGTCAGTTACAACTATGCCGGTTAAAAAAAAAAAAAAAAAACAAAAAACATTTATTGCAGATCAATGATCCATAAGATAAGATAAGATTTTTAAAACGTTAATTTATGAATAGTTGTTAGAGCTACGTTTACGAAATTTTGTATTCTAGACAAGATAAGGGGCTTGAATAAATGTGCAAAATTGCATGTGAGTAGGTAAAAGTGGTAATAAAATTATCAATAGGAAGGATCAAGAAGTTGTTGCAGCCAGAATTAAGAATTTACCAAGGAGAGGACATATCACTATAATATTTTAATTCATTTTAAAATGTCATTCAGATTATCAATAAGAGTTTCTTATACCGTATTCGAATTAAAAGAAATATTTTATTAATTACACAATTCTCTCTAGTTTTTGCTCGTATTTAGTTATACAACTAACTAATTATTCGTATAAAATTATTTATCGTAGAAACACTCGTATAGTTTCAAAATAAAGCTATTTTATTTTGTTGGCATTGTCAAACCCATTGACTATTTTTGTTTTGCTTTAATATATGGTCAGTCGTAAAAGTATCAGCGTCAGCAATGGATTTATATAATGTATTTCTTTAAAAAACATGATATTTCATGCTAAGTAACAGAAAACAGTCAAATATTGTACCGGAAATATTAGTCCCGAAAATCCCGAAAGTACCGGGAATTTAATTCTGAAATCCCGGTTCTTTGCTTGGCTCTAAATGCCGGGAATGCCCGGTACTTTCGGTACCGGTATTTCCCGGGAGCAAACCCTAGTATGTAGGACTGTAGGTACTGTAAAACGTTGTACGATACATGTGCCAATAGGTAATTCGCAACTCGTGTCGATTCAAAACACTCCCTTCGGTCGTGTTCGAATTTATCGCCACTCGTTTCGAATTTCCTATTTGCCGCACTTGTAAACGTAATGTAGGTAAGTACTATTACAATATGGTGCTACTTTACCGCATTAGTGCGATAATTAGCACATTACGTAACTATGTCGAAAATTTAAAGGGCCATATTATGTACTGTAAAACGTTGTATGATACATGTGCGAATTACCTATTTTTCGCACTTGTATCGGTATGCCCTAATTTTTTAATAAATATCGATGATATACCTGCACAGTATACCTAATAAATAATGATATTATAGAAAACTTGCAGTCATTAATTTGTTTAAATATAAACTGTATTTACCCTTATAATTAAATATTATTGAAATAAGAGTTGACTTCATTAAAATGAATATTTAATTTGCACTATGTTTCATTTATTTTTCCAATTTAACTTTAACGCCATCTATGAGATGCAGCATGCTTTTTTTCAGTATTTAGTAATACGTTTTACAAATCAGTGTCCTGTTAGTTCATTTAAGTCGCTACTTCTTGCGTGGCGCTGTTGTATCGTCATTGTATCTAGGGGCGGGATGGGTGGCGTGAGGGGAGGCTCGATTGTAGATTTCATTTGGGTACGGGAACGGCCTTAACTGTCCATCGGTGGACATTATGCCTTTTGTAATAAGGTTTACGAACTGTCAGTTAACAGTTTTGGCGATGGTACCTACACCTACATACGATCATTTGATATTTACCAGTCGCTTTTAGGTGTAGTAGGCAACAATGTTGCGCCACGTTACTGCTACAGTAATGCTGGTGTAGTCTCAATCTGAATGGAACCTTAAATTATTAAGGGGCTTCCCGAGGTTTTCATCGATTTTTGACAAGTTTTTTATCGTATCTCCTTTTTTTGCACTACAGATAGAATTATAAGACAAACGGTTATCGGTTCTTCAATCTTTTATTTCCGTTTTGGTTTACCGGATTTTGAAAGAAATGAATACTTATTTTTTTATGAATTTAAACATTGCTTAAAAAACAGTTTTTTCGTATCTAATTAGTTCGTAGCTATAGTGAAGGATCTTACATGTACGCGAACTACATATTTGGGTTCGTCTTTCTCTCGAAAAACGTGTCTAGGGTTTTAATTTTAAACTAATTGACACAAAAGTTATAGCCAAAAAACCAGTTTTCTAGCCTAAAATTGTTCAACTTTGATGCCAAATATCTCGAAGACAATGAACTTTGAAGTAAATATGGGATACTAAATACATTGCTTAAAGCCGTTGCTGTTAATATGATAAGAATAATAATAACAAAAAACATTAAAAAACTAAGGGATTCAGATCGAAGGTAATTGGCGTGTGGTAGCCCCTTAAATAAAAGGTATGCCTTGCCGAAGACCCCTAAAACCAGATGGAACTGCTTATCGCTCATCTGACCCTTCGTACCAAATCCACCTGGTTATATATGTTATCTCGGATCCAAATTTTTCTCTCACAGTTCTATAATAGAGTAACTGTTGTTGATGTTTGCCAACGCGTATCGAGCCATCAATGGACAACATGACAATGCCATTTTTTGTGAGTGACATCAGGGACGAGTTAATAATGAAGACAATACTTCACGCGTCGAACCATGATCCCTATGACAGTTCCTCCAAATCGCCTTTGGATAGGCTTAATCCGGATAAACATAAACCTTAAAAATCTTGCTTCTGAATTTTTATGTTTTTTCGATAAATCGTCAATTTGCCACTACAAAAACCCAAAAAAATTAATAACGTGGCGTTATAAATTAACTTTTTTGGTGAAAACATGCAATGAATGATATGTGAGAGACCAATTTAATTTCCATACCATACAATTGGGATTCATTGGCATTGCGAATTATCCGTCGAATAGAGCTTTGACCTCCGCTTAAATTTACGCTTATTGAATCTGTAAGTAAGGGTGGTATGGTATCCCACCTGTCCACTGACTGTAAAGTCGGTTTACGGACGATGATTTTGCGTGATAACGTCATAAGAAAAAAAACATTACCTTTACATTACGTAACGTTACCATGGACATCTGTCCACAACGTGACACTTTCGTGCATGCTATGCCGATGTTCATCGATTTATAAGACGTTATCACGTCAAAAAATATTTTTATTAAAACATGACGTTTATAATGACTGGCTTACTTAGTGCTGTTCAAATGGATGTAATTGGACGGACTTTAGCTCTCTCGCGAAATTAACAGTCCTTATTATTCACAAGTCTTTACTGCCAGCCATTGACCTTAGATGCCTCGCAATATGAAGGTCCAGCTTTTTTCTTTATGCCTTTTTGTTCCGCAGTTAGATGGCGTCTTCATTGTTCGCGACATTGATGCCAAATGAACTGTCAAGTCTGACAATTTGTTACGTTTTGTTGAGCACGGTGACATTATGCACTTTTGATTACAGCTGCAGTACGGATATGATGGTCGTTTTTGTCTACGTAGCAAGTGTGGCATCGTGATAAAATGGTGTCCGTCACTTTCTATCCCGCGGAGTTAAGGCACAGTTATTTTATCACGTAGATAAATGTGGATAAAGCGATCCATAATACGCCAGCAGAAGTAGGTACTGTTGTTGATTTATCATAATTTTTACTTACTCTTTCTATAGTTCCGTACCCGAAGGATATAAAAGATGGTTCAGTACCCGAAGAAGACAGATTTTTTTACGGAATATCTCAATCGTTGGATTAACAAAAGAAACATATTAAAGCGGCCAGTTTATTCTTAATACTAGTATTAACAAACTATATAACATAAGATAAATTTTATTTCATTGAAAGATATTAAAACATGGCTTAAAAATAGATTAGTCTTAGTCAATATAGAATACCTACTTAATTTCCCGTTAACTATCTTTTGCCACCCACTTCGCGTGCAGGAAATGATTTTTTCAAGTCAAGGGCTGATATCAACTGCGTGCTTATAAAAAACCGTCAATTACATGTTTATAAAAACACAGGTGTGATATGGTAAACCTTAGTTTACCGCCCTAGGTCAACAAGAAAAGCAAAAGAACCGGCTATTTAAAAACATTAAATATTAATTGTCTACATATATTACCCGACAAATCTAACAACATGTTTAGGGGCTACCCGCTACAGTCTACAGACGACTTATAGAACACTCCTACCTTGGCTACCTTACTCACTGGAGGCTTATTATGCAGCTTGACGGTGTACTAAGTCAGTCATCCAGGATCTTGAAACTGTACTAATTAAATTGTGGTGAGCTAATCAAATCTTCATCAACAGAACCAGCACTTGATGACACTTGTTTTTTAGCTTCCTTGTTTTGTAGCTTTCTTGACATAACATAAAAGACATATCCAAGATGCAACGCCTGTCGTCATTAAACCTTCATGCGTCTCTCATCCTACCTATTATACATTCAATGAAAAACATTGTCTCCCCATAAGTTTAGATAATAATGTACACCAGAGTGCATTACACCGGGGCGTAACTAGGCTATCGGTTTACCAGGGCTCCTTGAAATCGTAAAAATTTATCGCGGAACTTAACGACTTATTGTTCCTACGCTCGCAACCTACTGTTATGATACATTAACTGAAGCCCTAAGCTGTAAACTGTACGGTATTATGCTAAAATATTATTAAAAAAGTGTAGTTTTTAACAAAAACTGGGCTTACGTATTTTCGGTTGTCTTGTCTGTAATGGCGCCGCCGTAGCTACAAAGATTCGATAAGCGACGACGCCCGATTATCATCGCCGACAATTTTATTACTTATAGGTTGATTCATGAAAGCTGACGCGGAATTTATAGGTATGCGAATTTTGACAACTCAGTACAAATCTCTTATCAATCGAGCTATACAAGGTGATGTTATGGTATATATACCTATATTCGTATATTGTACTTATCAATTTCTTTCAACCTTCAATTACCATTTTGCAACCTTTTACTTCGTTATATTTTACCTTAGATACTTACAAGTTAAATTTTACGCCGTTTTGCTTAATTTTTTATTCTTTTTCAAATAACAACAATATTTTTTGTATAAAATACCCTATTTATTGTTTTCTTGCGCAATGAGTTTCAATTTCATTGAATTTTATTTGTAACGGACACCGTTAGTAAAATTATGCTAGCGGAACCAGCAGTATTGTTTATATAGCACACCGACCAAAAGCTGCGCCAATATAAATTAGATACCTGAAGCCACACACTTAGTTCAGGTTCTAAGGTCTAACTATACTGGTAAATATAGAGTGAATAGTACCGTCATCCACCCAGTTAGCTGATCAATCGTGAGCCTTAATACAGGGAGATAAGGTATATCCATGATCTGTTAAAATTATGTTGTGTTATGTAGACTAACAGTCATGGGGTGTCATTCCATTACTACCAAGCACGAGCGACAAGGCTTAGATGAATAGCAGAGAAGTGCGCTCAGCGATTCGATTATGTGGACAACTTCGATTTTTGTATCGTCATCGTCCTATGTCTCGTTAGCAACAAGACACAATTGTACAAGTAGACAAGTAGAGTGTACAAGTAGATTGTTAGTTATGACCCTTCTGGCCTAGGAGACTAAGTTTCACTCCTGCTAAGGAGGTCGCATCATGAAAACGTACGATGAAATTATTAAATCAAATTGAAGGCAATTGAAACAAGATGAAAGTATTATATTTGATTTGAACTCATAGGGTTGGTAACTAGTTGACGGAGCCCCACTTCGCGGGGCTTCATTTTCCGCTCTGAGGCGAGTTTATCCAAGACTTTTTTTTATGAATAATAATTATTATGGCAAATTTCTTGTATGAAGTTTTGCAAGAGAAACATTTTCGAACAAATAATAGTAGGAATAATAAATGTAATGTGACGCGTCATCTCTAAGTACACGTTACATTGGTTGGCTCGAGAACTTGCCCTGCGCTTGTGCATTCATAATACGGCCAGGTCGGATCTAATACGACTTATCTGACAGATTGATCGTTGTGTACGGTACTAAACAAAGAACGAATCATACCTTTAGTAGGACGACTCGTCTTATTTTAGATTTCATAGTTAGGGTTCCGTACCCAAAGGGTAAAAACGCTATTACTAGTTAAAGACTCCACTGTCCGTCTCTCTGTCACCAGCCTGTATCTCGTGAACCGTGATAGTTAGACAGTTGAAATGTTCACAGATGATGTATTTCTGTTGTCGCTATTACAATCAATACTAAAAAGAACGGAACCCTCGGTGGGCGAGTCCAACTCGCACTTGTCCAGTTTTTTTTGTATACAGCTTTTCAATGGCATAAATCGTCTCGTATTGCTATCAAAGGTAAAGGGGCCCACTGATTAACAGTCCGCCGGACGGTATCGGCATGTCAGTTGTTCGGAACTGTCAAATTTTTATTCTAACTGACAGGCCGATACTTCCAGTATTCTATCTGATTTGAGTTGATCAAGTGTTTGTATTACGAAACGTAAGGTTGAAGGTTACGTTGTAGTTACAGGTACGGTTACCATCAGTTTGTCACTGACATAAACGCCGTCGAGAACGTAATTTACTTTCTATACATCCCGTTTGCACTAATATGCGAGTGCGAGCGAGATGCATAGAAAGTAAATTACGTTCTCGACGGCGTTTACGTCAGTGACAAACTGATGGTAACCGTAAGGGTCAAATAATATTTGCGTAGGTGTAGGATGTACTCGGAGTGTCGTCGGTGACATAATCCTAATGTTCACAAAGGTTTTTATGGGGTCACAATCGTTTTCACAAAAAGTGTGTATGACACCGTAAGATTGTGCACACGTACTTTGCAATGTATCATAGGTTAGGCTTCCAAGTTATGTACAAACGTGTGATCTTGTTTTCGACTTATCGGCGAAGGTTACTTGAAAATATCAATTTTAATAACCAAGCTTTGGCATTTATTATGTACCTAATGACTAAATCGTGTGACGAAACGGCCTGCCAAATAACTAGCTATAAAAATGCATAATGCAGTCATAATTGTCGGTCATCATGAAGCTAATTAACTCATCGCATCACTTAAACTATGAGTTCCGATGTGTAAAGGTGACGGCAAAAGGTTTTGACCTCGGAAGGTCTCTAAATTAGTATGTCAGCGAGTGTATGAGATAACCGAATGAAAGTTTAGCCTCAGGCACAAATAAGATAATAGGCGTAGATAAGGTAAACAAGAAAAAGGAATTAAAAACCTTTCAATGTTACATTTATATTCTTATTCGGTCGTAGATAGGTTCGGTAGGTAGGTTCGGTAGATAGGTAGGTATGTGGGTAGGTAGCAGTGGCGGAGCGTCCATAGAACTCGATTCCCATCAGCTTGTCTGATATTCAGGCTCTTGGGCTATTTTCTTTAAACGTATAAAGAAAAGGAAGGGCAACTCAGCTACGGCTTGCCTACGAACAATCTAGACGCGCCGCCACTGGTAGATAGGTAGGTGGGTAGGTAGGTAGCAATGGTAGCATACACTTACCCTATGCCTATGTTTAGAGCCTTGCTGTGTTCCACTTATATAATTGAAACCTCTGCACGTGATAAGAACTTTACAGCCTGTTTGAACGAATTAATTATTAAAATAACGAGTTTTTCTTATCAGTGGCTGATAATAAACAGAATTAACAAGAACTAATCTTGATTATGATTACACTTGTGACTTCATCTCGTATACCTAATTCCGCATAGCTGTGTTGTGTCCTTGATATTTTGTAGTATGATAAAATTAAGAACGCAGATCAAAATCTTTGATCATTCGTCATCCGAAATGGGTGTCTAGACCAAACCATGTTGGTAATACCATTGTATTGCCAACGGGAGACGGGTATATTTACCTAAAATATTTAAAACTCAGCTCCTGTTTCGTCTTAAGGTGCACGGGTTCTTGTCCTTTCAGCTTTCACACTGAACTTGCGTGTATGGTTGTAAAATTAAATAAAAGGTTCACTCTAGCGCTGCATGAAAATAAGAAATTAGTTATGAAGGGGGTTCCCCTCGGGACAAAAAAAATCCCAGTAGCTCGAAACCAACTCGCTCTGGTGCTGGAATGCCGCAATCCATTCACTCTATATGCGTCCCACTGCTAGGCACAGGCCTCCTCTCATGTGCGAGAGGGCTTGGGCTATAGTCCCCACGCTAGCCCAATGCGGATTGCGGATACACCATTGTATTTTTTCGGAGATGTATGCAGGTTTCCTCACGATGTTTTCCTTCACCGAAACGCTAGTGGTAAATATTTAATGATATTTCGTACATAAGTTCCGAAAAACTCATATTGAACCCGCGACCTCCGGATTGAAAGTCGGACGTCATATCCACTCGGCGACCACTATTTAAACACAAAATGGACGTTAAAATCCCGAGTCCTTATTATTTCGCTTTTGGTTTATATTTTATATGTTTTAGTTTATAGTTAGTAATGGAAGAGCCGTGATCGCAGTTACCATATTTTGTGTAGATTATCTGACCAGATTGGTACCTAAACGAGCATGGTACTTAGTTACAATTAGCGTTCCACCGGTTTAGAGAAGTGGTGCAAATTCAATTTGTGCGCACACAGGAAGTCGTGACGATACCCCACTGTTTTCACTTAAGAGGGGACACGAAAGCACGACTTTGTTTTTTAATACCTCGAGCTAATCTAGTTTTTTTATCTGTTACCTATTATCCTGCTCAAATCTTCTGCAAAATAACTAACCCCTTAAGCCGAGACTCAGCAAAAAACCTACCCAACGGAGAAAGGTGTAACGAGACGAGTAAGAGCGAGATGAGAAGGGAGCACATGTACACACTCTTGGGGTTTCTCGACGAGTGTGTACAGCCCGCATTATGGTAAGAGATAGGTACAGCCCGCTTACAAGCGGACGGCGGAGAGAGACTGAACCCTAAAATCTAGCTAGAATATCTAAACAGGCAAATCTTAGTCGTGCCTTAAGATAATGTTAGGCATTAGGAAGAATAATATAACGTCAATGTTGCACGTTGTTGTCCTTTCCAAACAGACCCAAGGCGAATTCACGACCTGTTTTATCATTCGCAAAATTATCTTAGGTACAAATTGTGCTCAATTTTTTTATGAAATACTTAGGTAAAGTTAAGTAGACGAGCCGCCTCATGAAAAGACGTCCTCGTCTCTGATGTAAGAAAATCCACTTACTCGTATAATTAGAATTTTTTTAGATGTCCGTTTTTAGGAAGAGTTTTAAGTAACATTCGGAAACCTTAAAATCCGACTATAGGAAACATTTTTCTCAGCAGCAGCAGAGCAGAATAAATGAAAAACATACTATTTTGAGTAAGAAAATGACAGTATGTGTCATTTTCTCTGCTTATGCTTCAGTGATAACTTGATAAGTGTCACTTGCCAAACTACATTCGTTGACGTAGAACCCTGAATACTCGCTTCATAAGCGCACTCGAAAGTCATTCTTACACTGGTCTGCCTCTTCCCAAGTAGTCGGTAAGCATTAAAGCTAATTTCACCTGAATGTCAGTGGAAACTACAAATCTATTTTTAGCACCGAATAGTTCAAAGGTACCTGCTGAGCCACGCCTTTGATATAATTAGATTTGTAGTCAATGATTGAGACAAATGAGCGGAAGAATGCGAATTAAAAACTCATCGTGATTTGATTTTATTGGGTCATACGGTCAACTGAAATTAATGGATACTTTGTCCTAGATACTGCTTACTGTGCACAGTGTGAACTCGCAACTGACAATCTTCTAGAGTCTCTTCTTGACTCTTCTCTTTCCGCACACACTCTATCTAAGTAACCTATCTGAGAGCTGAGTTCAAAGAAGTATATTTAGCAATGACACTGAGGCGCTTATGTGTAAAGATCGTAATATTTGTCAGCTTAATACCTTTGTGAAATACATACTGGCACACTATAATTTCTTTAGTTCTATTATAAAAAATCCGATAGACTGTTTGTCCAATAAGAATATTTTAGCCATGGTTTATATAAAGAATAGGAATACATTTTATTAACAATAAAACACATATAGCAGAATATGTCAGGGGTCTCCGCCTGGCTACGCCTGTATCACGGGGAACCAGTACAGAAAAAAAATTGAGTTAGTTACACAATAAAGTAAGTATTGAAAGAACTACCTCAGGGTTATTTCAGATATAAACATGTTTTTCATGATCACGTAGACATGAAAGCGCTAATAACTATGTTTACGTGTAGTCGAATTATGTATCTATATTCATAACATGCGTAGGTAAGGAGTTTATGTAAGACCAGATCAGGTTATGAAGTAGTTTCCTTTCCTGAGAAAATTATCTAGTAACTTTATACATTAGCGCTTGCGTCAAATCCGGTAGTTCTGATTTTTTGCAGACTTCTTTATGATGTTGGCCTAATGAATAATCCAAGTTTGTGACCTCGACCGTCGAACGCAACTTTGTCAACAATCGAAAAAACCGCGATAATTTCGGTTTTTTTCTTTCAGATTTGGGCGATTATAACCCTAAATGACTAGTTTTTCATATACATTCTCAAGATGTTTTTAAAGGCGACTAAATTTACTACAATATGAGATTAGAATTGTCTCTGTAGACCTAATAGTTTCCGAGATAAAGACTTTCAAAGTGTATAATTTTAGTCAATATAGTTCCTATAGGTATATGAAAATCTCTTTGACCTGAATACTAGTATGTTAGATTTCATAACGCTTGCTTCAATGGGCTAAATTAGCTTGGAAAACACTCGCTTTCGACGCATACACATATCTATGAATGATGTAACAGTACTTTACCTTGACCGAAAAGGGCCTATTCTAAAATCGGTGACATCACACTGCCGAATACTTCTGTTTGTTTATTGACCGACTCTATTCTAGACGTAACAATATCACGTCGCGATATCGCTGATTTGATTTGTGACATACTGATATGTACAGATACATTGTTGCCTATCTATTAATTATGTATTTCCAAAATAAAATTAATCAATTTGAGGTAAGTACGGTTCTAGCTTACGTTCCGAACTAGAAACTTCGTATATTACACGGTAACATAAAGTCCACTTTATAGAAAATCGAATCAAGACGTCGCAATTACGGCGATATGACGAGCTACCATGTAAACCACTAGAATAGGGCCCTTACATCTAAGATGCGTAATAAGGTAATTGTCAAGGCCGACGCCGCCGATGACACTTTATGGGTTAAGGGTTCCCCCAAATATGTCGACGCGGAATCGACAAAACCCGATAGGAAAAAGCTTTATGTCTACGCAATAAGAGTCGTTGTTCGGCTCGGCTCGCATCGGCCGGCACCTGCCGACGTGTCGACGGCTTTTTCGCGCTTATTGCGCGGACATAAAGCTGTTTCCTATCGGATTTTGCCGAATGCGCGTCGATATATCTGGGGAGACCCTAATTCAACTTTACATAACGAGGGATCTAATATGGTTTACTTTATCTGTTAGGATTACGAGCCACGGGTCGCGAGGCCACGATTCTCAAGCTTTATAACTAACAAAAAACAACTCTTTTAACATTGAAATAAAGTATAAATTAGTCTGTTTAACCATTTGCTTGTTTTATCTATGTGCTCTCGTAGAGGTCTTTTTGTTCGTCTTTGCTACACAGGTAGTATTTACCAGCAAATTGTTTTTTTAGGAGTTTGATCTCCACAATTTATTCAAATTAGGTTCTATTGTAAAAGCATTACATTGAATAATGGTATACCCGAATGATTGTGTACTATTTATTAATAGGTACTACTTATGAATATGTATGGTTTACTAATAAGATAATTCGCATCTGATGAGCATGGATTGAATACTTATAATGCGGTATAGGTACTTTATGAAAATTGACCCTAATTTGTAATAATTACTATAATTATTAGGTTTCCGGTTTGGATGAATTTAAGTTGGCATGAATATCTTTATTGATCGCCTATTTTTAATTTTAGTGCATGCTTTTTTCAAGTATCAATACTAGAATGCTGGCATGGATGAAATAATTGTGAAATTATGATATCAATAGGTACTAGGTACGCCTGCTGTTCAGTACTCAGGGTGATATGGTGAGAAGTTTCAATCGAGAGAATTTCTATAATTGTGTAACGATTCCGATCATTAGTTTGAGTTATGTACTGGAAACATTGCTAAACGACAACAATATGTGCCGTTCTCAAAGAAAAGGCAACTTAATAATACATAGGCGTTCCTGCCATAAGGAGGAACGATATTACCTTTTGCCTTAAATTTCACTCCTAAACTCTATAGATAATCGAAATTCTGCAATCGGCCCACCACTCTCATTAGGTTGAATGAAGCCCCACGTGCGCACGTCACGCAAGCGGTGTGCCGTCTCTCATAAGGATCTGTATATTACAACCTGCAAGTGCACGCATCCGGTGTGCACTGGCCTTTGTAAGCATTTTATTTGCCACACACAAGGATAAGCTACAAAATAAATAAAATACGTTACTTATTTCATCCCTCTTTTGTCCATAGTCGAGAACCCGAACTACGACAAAGGCTACTTCGGGCCATGGCGCATGTGCAAGAGTCTGCTCTACAACAGGGAGAAATGTGGCGACGACGTCTCCAAATTCAGACCCTCGAGTAAGTACTATCTTAATGAAAATATCCTTGGGTTAGGGCGCTTCCGATAAAAAATACTACGTATTATCACTAAAGCCCCTTGGTACATCAAAAAGAGAATTTGCATCGAGATCTCAAAATCAAAACAATAAACCAAGAAGTGTCCGACACCTTAGACAAATATCGCAAACGAATGGAGAAACACCCAAACTTACTCGCGAGAAACCTCATGAAGGAACCACCTAACACTACAAGGCTGAAGCGAAGAGCACCTCAAGATCTTATAAAATAAATATAAGATTTTATGAAATTGATGGGCGTATCAAAGGATATCGCACCACGCACGACTATTAAAAATACTTAATCTCCAGCTAAATGTCAAAGATAGACAGCTTGCAGGATTGAAATGGAATAAAAAAAAAGGTTAGGGCAGGGGTCGGGAAACCGCGGTTCACGATTCTCATGCGGCTCTTTGGAGGTATTTACTCGTTTTGTTCCGTTTGCCGATCCTTTGGTTAAGGCATGTCCACATTAGGCTTACATACCAAATTACACGAAACGAGGAAGGTGGCGAGGATCACATCAGAAACGCAGTTGCTGACTAGCCAATCCGCGGAAAAAAACTTTGACTAGTTAAGCTTTATTAAGTGACTTTTTAATTAGGAGTTTTCAAGACAGAGGCCTGTATTAGATCCTTTTTGCAATCCTGCGAATCTACTGGTTTAGAGTGAATGAGTCTACCTATATTAGTTTTTCACTCTAGCAGATCGCTGCCTCCCGTTGCAGAGCTGTGAAGACTAGGTTGAACATCTCGCTTCTGGCCGATTCGATTTCGGGCCAGCAAAGAAATACAAAATTCAGTCCTAAATTTAAAATCTTAAAGCCGTTTTTTGCCTGTCCAATTAAACCCTTGGGAGTAGTTAAGGATCAACGGCTTAACGTGCCTTTAGAAACACGAAAGTGCTTAATTCCGTCAGTATAAAAAAAGAATATCAAATACCGTTTATATCTCAGACGGTATAATCAAGTCAGTAGACCATTTTGAAACACCCCTTTTAGCCGATCATCTAGGTGAAATGGATTAAATACTGATTCGTAACGAAATTTGTATTTATAACGCATTTTATTATTTCAAAACGGCACAAATATTTTAGTATAAATTCGTTGAATCATATTATGCATAACCAAAACAAACAAGATTCTTCTACGCTTATAAATTAGATATTGATTGATGGTTAAACAATATAGATCAAATGGATATAAACCGGGATACAGTCTTCAGAGCGTTCTATAAGTTCTATTATTACATTCATGTATAATATTGCCCTTGAGCTACTCTTGATTTAACATCAAAGTCGTTTGGTGTCTGCAGACACCAAACTATTGGGATATATTTACATATGTGGTTAGGCTAAAGGGATTATTCAAAATGTGTACAGTTAGCATTAATAGTAGCGAATGAAACAACTCACCAAAAGTTGCCAAAAGTCACTGCCACCATGGAATACTTTTCAAAATAGAGATATATCATTACAATTTATAAATTGTGTATACAGATGTCAATCACAATGAAAAAATTCACGATACACGATACGATACACGTGATAAACCTCTAGTCGAGATTGTAATGTCGTATATACGTCCCACAATGAAAAAAGGGAAAAATAATTAACAACTTCACAGTTGTTAAAAAGTATCTGTCGCGGTGTCTAATTGCTCTAGAACATCTCTTCCTGTTAAGCTAAAGTTTATTTATTAGTTTGTAATTTATTGGTCCATAGATACTTTTGACGCGTCTGATCCGCTACTAAAATTTAAACAGTGAGAGATGAACGTAGTTTTATTTAGTGTTTCCACGGCGAAATGTCAATCACAGTTATTGCAAACTAATTAAATTTAGCATGACTGCCAAATACGGGAACTTTATACAGTATTCACACTTTCATTTTGAATTTACCGTTAGGTACCAAATACCCAAGCATTATCTTTTTATGAGAATAATTATTTAGCAGAATCTGATTCGTTCTGCATAAATTTTTGCCTATGTTTTTAGAGAGGTAAAAATTAAGTGTTCAGCTCAGCTTTCGTACTCTAAATTAAGAGGAAGTATCGTAGAATATTTTCTAAGGCATTTTGATTATTTTATAGCAATCATAAACATTAATTTATGAAAACTAAACGTGGATCTAATCTAACTAGTTAGAATTTATGTAAGCTATTTTTTATTGAGCGATGATTTACACAAAAACGGTAGCTTTATTATCTTTACACGTTTTTTTTAACGTTTGGGTGTTTAACTTTTTAGAAAGCACAGTAGCTCAATATAACCCGAACCGGAGACAATAAAACTAGACTATTTTAGATCATATCATTCGCTTGCCCTTGTCCCATTCACTTGGGGTCGGCAAAGCGTTTTTCTTCCACACCTTTCTGTCGCCTGTCATCTCATCATTCTCATACTTTCTTTAATCATCTCATCTCTCACACAGTCCGTCCAACTTTGAATTATTTCCTCTTACATCAGTCCACAATGATTGTATTGTCACGAAATAGATACTTCCTTAGTTATAAAACTGCAGTGTCTTTCCGTAATCAATAGTACCGCAAGGAACAAAGGCTATAATTTCTCAGCTCTATATCTTTTGCATAATAAGAATGTATTATGAGCCTTAATCTCATCAAAATTAAGTTGATATCCCATCGTGAAATTACGAAGTTGTCGAAGTGGATATGCTAATGCTATTCCTGTTTCTTTAATCGATTCCTTGACAACCCCTCGGGAATGGCACGCCATCGCCAACAACCCTTAGGTTATGGGTTTGTAACACGCGGAAACCTGCGATCTGTTGTATTTAGGTCAAGCACTATTAAATATAACCACGATATACAAACCCCCCGTTTCCAAAATACGAACAATTGTTAAACTTTGTATTATTGTATGAGTTTTAGACGGCTATGCGACTTCTTTGACTTAGCTTGAGAGAATTATGAATTCATACTAATTCTTTTTATTGTAAACATCTGAGCAAAAATGTTCTTCTAATTATGTTTAGCAGCAATTAGGTACTAATTATAGCTTTACGTACAATACAGCCGTCAGAGTATTCCATAGGCGATGTCCTTGCCACATTTCATATCGTCTATTGAAGTGTTATCCAATTACAAAACGATTTACACACTTATGAATATTTGATTAGCAAGCTTGTAGTTCACACAACAAATACCTAACTAACGATGTTGGAGGCTAACGAATAACGATTTGTGTTATGAACTTATCAGTTATGGAAATATAATTCCTGGTTTTATGTTTAGATGATTTCCATGGATGAGCTGGATTTTTGAAATAGGACAACATAGTACAGCAAATAAAATAAGAATTTTGACAAAACCGAAACATAGACGATCGTATGTCAGGAGATCCAATACGCAGACAGGGCAGGGAACTGTTTTATTGGACAACGCAACGGCTAATAGTAGAGAGAGAGAGAGAGAAATTTTATTTTACACCACAAACATTTAGGTACAATCAAAGTCAATATTTATAGAAATAGAACAATAAAATTACTTAATTTTGTACTGAGCCCGGCCGTCTGGAGATCGACCATGCTTGTTAGAGACCGAACATCGCTTTACGTTTAATTTTACTTTGGAACACGAATTTTGTAACAGTGCCAATTACAAGTGGCGCAATATATAAAAAAAAAGCTGCGTGACACCACATTTGTTCTTCCTAATGACTACCTAGATTCTAGACCAATCATTAATAAATACCAACATACAGGTTGTAGTGCATAATTGCTATACTTCGTATTTTCTCGGAAATGTTCGTATTGTCATGCTACTTCAGTCAACCTCAGTACTTTTTGTACCGACACTGACTGAAATAGAAAGACACGTTCGTACGTTTCCGTGAAAATACGAAGGAGAATAATTATGCACTACATCTGTACCTAATACAATAAATATTCAACCACAGGCGTAATTAACGTAAAAACGATCACTTTTATACAGTTGACGGACGTGAAAGATAAACGTGAAATGGGTGCCTTAACAACAACAAAGGAAAGTCTATAGGGCGTTGTCTCCTAAAATAGGTCAGTGGTTACCGTTTAGTCAAATGTAGAGGTGCCACCGACCCATGACAGATGGGCCTCCATTACTAAAAGATGAACAATACACGTACACAACCTAGTTGGTTTTTGATAAACCTTCTACTACTCGTATGTAGGTAGGGTAGACTCATAAAACACTGATTCAAGTTAAACTTAGCTGATTTAACTTAGCATAGTTTGGGGCTACGTTGATCTGTGTCAGGGATGTTACGGAGCTCCGGTTCCGTTTCCGTTAAGGCGGAACTTCCGTTTGGTATTACACATCCGTTTCTGTTCCGGTTCCGTTATGTTTGAAACGGAAGTTATAACGGATGTCAATGCTTCGCGCGGCGGCGGCGGCGTACATCAAAAACAAACAGGTTCATACCAGTCATTCGCTCATCGCCCCGCTTGCCACGTGCTACGCTAATTTGTTGTTTGTTTGTATACTTTGTTTTATTCGTGTTATTAAAATTAAAATCGTATGTGTTCTGTTGTGTACTGACTACTGACTGTGTGTAGTGTGTGTGGTGAATGTTAGTGTGTAAAAAAACGCACAATGAAGCCGAAATCAAGTTTGATTTGGAACTATTTTGATGAAGTTAGTGGGGACACGGCTAAGTGTAAACTTTGTCTGAAGGTTTATTCTAGAAAGGGGAAAACGACTACATCGTTAAAAAGGCAGGCTCCGATTCTGGTTCCGGTTCCGTTTTCGATTCCGTTTCCGTTTTCGGTTCCGTTTCCGTTTTCGGTTCCGTTAAACTAAATTGAAAACATCTGTTTCCGTTTTCGGTTCCGATAAAACCACATCCGTTACATCCCTGATCTGTGTATGACCTCCCCTAATATTTATTTATTTAATACGACGAATTGACGATGTCGACTACTCACATGCATATTAATTTGAGATGCAATTTAAATAATGGTGGTATTTTAAAGTGAGGATTTTATTTTTCAAGCATTTTTTATCGGATTTAATCTGATTGCAAAATAAACTAGCTTCATATGCAAGGTCCAGAACACACTTGCATTTTTCTTGTTTTATTCAACGACACGACAAAACGAATTCAACCAAGTTTCCTTCACTAATGATTTCAAACTTAACTGCCGATTTCGGGCCTTAGGAGGAGACAGCTAGCTCAACCCTTTTACTTACCTAGTAGATACGTCAATGGGGCGTATGTGGCTTGTGTAAAATGTCCCATATTAGACAAAAGACAGTGCTTAGGCTGTCACCGCGTGCCAGGTTGTCATTGAATGTCATTCAACTGTCCTTTTGATTCAAATCGATGTAACATACTAGGGTGTTTCTAGCCATAACTTTCAGTTGCGTTTTATTTTCTATTGTGATTAATATGAATATGACTCAAGTCATGTTTATCATTTAAAGTGGTTAGAAAATTGCAAGAGTAGGGTTAAATAATTGGTAACCAGGGTTTTTTTAATTTATACGAATGATTTCAGATGTAGATATGTCAGTTTATAAATGCGTGACCATGGTATAATGATATACTCCGCCTGGTACTCTATTCCCGTTTTTTCTAGGTCACCTAACTGACACAAGCCTACGTCATCACGCGACAGCGCTATATGATAATATGCGATAGCGCTATATATAGCGGCCATGTTATTGTGACGTAGGCCTGTGTCACTCTGGGAATAGAAGACCATGTTTTATTAGACCATGTGCGTGACCACTTCACCCTAAGGGTGGTATTCCATCTATCCAATTTCTTTGTCCAATGTGTATTGCGTCTCATTTTGCTTTAATGAGAGAGTCAGACACACTGAGATTGGACATGTGGAATACCACCCTAAGTTAAACTAAAAACCGGGCAAGTGCGAGTCGGACTCGCGCACGAAGGGTTCCGTACCATAATGCAAAAAAAAAAAAAACAGCAAAAAAAAAACCGTCACCCATCTAAATACTGACCACTCCCGACGTTGCTTAACTTTGGTCAAAAATCACGTTTGTTGTATGGGAGCCCCATTTAAATCTTTATTTTATTCTGTTTTTAGTATTTGTTGTTATAGCGGCAACAGAAATACATCATCTGTGAAAATTTCAACTGTCTAGCTATCACGGAACCCTAAAAATGTATTATCCATTAAAGATACACATCTGTAAATTCTCAATTTTTTAAAATAATTAATTTCCAAAAAAAAGTATGTATAATAATAATTTATTCAAAAAAAATGTGAGTAACTTTATAGTATACTTTGTGAAGTTCTCAAGCAAAGTGTACCTATCCCCGTCATATAACTTTTATACATTAAAGTGGGGCGGGTAATTCAATATCACGGTGTATTGGTTTCCTATGAAAGTCAGACGTTAAGTAATCAATGAAACATTCTTTGATAACGTTTGTGACAAAAGCCAAACTATGCCAAGTATTTCCTTACACTGATATTTGAAAAGCTGTTTAAACAGCGGAGTAAAGATTATGTACCTACCTAACAGCAGGTTTTCGTTTTACTTTTGTTTAAGTATCTACTTGAAATATTAGTATCTTTCTAATGTAATAATTAACCATAAATGGCGCTTATACGATGTAATGGAAATTATATACTATCCTGTTTTTTGTATCTGAAGTAAATTTCCGCTGCCATTTAACTCCAGTCATTAATTTATAAATCATTATTTCCGTTTAACTGTTCATTAATTAATGTTAATTTAACACACCACTATTTGCATGTGATTTGCATGTATTAGAAAAGGAACAAAGTCATAAAATGAGATTTGCACGTCATAACCATTCGTTTTAACACCACAAGATTATAATTTACGATCATTACCAACTACTCAGCGCATCATATCTTTATTTAACACTATATAGGTATGTGACAATCCATATCAAAAGGGAACTTATGACGGTCGGCGCTTACGTCGCGTAATGCCGGATTAGCATTGGGGTGCCGCTAATACTTGCGTAAGCGCCGACTGCCATTAAGGTCCCTTTTGATACAGATTATCACATATTTTGAATTTTTATATAGGTAAAGGTATGCCAAAGTAACTGTCTGTCTATCTGTTACCTCTTCCGCTTAAACCGCAGAACCGATTTATATGAAACTTAGTATAGAAATAGTTTTAGGCCCGGGGAAGGACATAGGGTAGATTTCATCACGGAATTCATCTTTCTACGCACGTCGCGGGCACAAGCTAGCTTACTTATAGGTATACACCATTTACTATACGAATATTACCTTTTCTAAGTACCTCGAACAAGGGTACTTTGCTACTTAAAAACAGTGAGCAAAATCTTATATTATAGAATCTTTCGCTTGCACGGGACTCAAAATAAGCACTCGAAGAAATGTCAAACTTTGATCTCTTGTTGTACAAATAACAATTTTTGTGCCATTACATTTTTTTTTATTTTGCTTGTTGTACAAATAAATTCTTTTTGTGTCATTGCATTTTTAATACATTTTATTGAGCAAACTTGACGCACCAGATTAGGTCAATTGCCAAATAAACTTAGCTAATTGGATTTCCTTGATGCACTTAATGTATTAACCGCACCTTAAGTCTGGGCTTTACCGTGGTAATAATAAATCGTTATGGGTTTGTAGCCCTCTGGGGAAAAGTTTCCCAGTTTACTACCTTGCAAGGTTAATTTCAGACACTTCACTTAAGCCTATAACCTAGTTTCATTTCTGAGCGTTTCTTTTATTTTTTTGCGATTTTTATATATAACTAGTGACCTTTTTTGTCACTTTTGTGTTATTTCTAGTCAGGATCGCGTGGCCTTTTCATCCTTATAGGAGAAAAAAAAGTGTCCTAAAAATTCCATACATTTTTCAAACTTTCATTTTTGCTACCGCCATACAAAGTATATGAGGAAATGGTAACACAATAAGAAAATACACTGGGACATTTTTTTATCCCATTAGGATCGAAAGAGCTCGTGATTCTGAGTAGAAATAACACAAAAGTGGCAAAAAAAGTCACAATATATAAAACTGGCAAACAATAAAAGAAGCGCTCTTCTAGTGATTTAAAGGCCCAGCCAGAGTTCCAGACATTATGTACTATAATGTATTATATTTTTAGTCAGATTTTATAAATTTGATTTTTAGTTTTCCTTCACCCGTGTTTTTCGGTGAAGGAAAACATCGCGAGAAAACCTGCATACATCTGCGAAGAAATTCAAAGGCGTATGTAAAGTTCCCAATCCGCATTGCGCTAGCCTGGGGCCCAAGCCCTCTCGCGCATGAGAGGAGGCCTGTGCCCAGCAGTGGGACGTTTATAGGCTGAAATTATTATCATTAAGTATTATTAGATTTTTAGTGAAGTATGCCCATGTAACCATGTCAAAGTATCATAAATATCATAATGTAAGAGAATCTTTACGATTTTATGTGTTACGCCACTTTACACTGGCAAAATAGAACCCTATATAAAAAAAATAAAGCCGGTCAAACAACTTTGTCAGTTGAAAAAGGGGCAAAATTTAAATTTTCTATCGAACGATAACCCTTGGCGCCTACATTTTTAACATTTGCCGCATTTTTCTACTGACGGAAATGGCTTTACAGACATAATTTTATATAATATTCCTTAAGCTGAGATGCGCGATCGCTATATTCGATACGTGCAAAGCGCTATCTCTCGCTCACACACCGGAGCGTCGTGCGTCGCAATGTGATAACCGCTATACTTCATTTGCAAATCTCTTGCGCATATCGTGTAACGAGCTATAGTCATGTTATAGTAATAGTAGATCACGTAGATCGGCTGTCGGAATTGGCACGTGACTTATTTGCATTCCAGCGACTGCTCTACATAACCAAGAAAACCGATAGTTGTAAATGAAACCTGTTTCCTAGACCATTGGTGGACTTTGTGTGTTTGCGATAAGGTATATAGTATAGGAATAGTCAGTTAACAGGACGATTGTATGAGACTTATGTCTTACGTGACAAACTTCCTGTACATATGTAATTTGAAAACTTTGCCGTTATTGTACAAACTTCGTACAGACTTATAAAAAGGAAAAAATCGTTAGTAGTCACTTTCGCTGATTGGCACCTATTCATATTAATCGTTCAATCAAACTATTCAGTAAAGTTAATATTAATTACCCTCCGGAAGTAGTGCAAGACATAAACGGTTTTCTTTCTGTACTATTATACAGTATTGGCATGTATTAGTATGTATTTAACAATTCAATATAAAGATTTAGAAACAATCTAAAAAATCGCTTCTCAATTACGAATTAACTACACAAGGGACAAAAACTTTTTAGTTTAATGTCCTGTTCGTATATTTTTCTTGCGGACATTATAAAGTAAACGCAGTTTAAAGCCTAATTTTTACTCTCTTACTTCATCCTTATAAGCACGTTAAACCGTTAATAAGTTAACTAAAAGTTGTAAGTTGAAAAATCATCGTTAATTTTTGCACAGTTCACTGAAAGTCTCCGGTTTTGTTTACCTACCTATTTTTACCTTTCTTAGCTAACACGCAATGGATCGTCATCTTTCTATAGCGTAGTGATGTTCCACTGACTTTGATCACAAATAGCAAATAAACACGGCTCGTTTACATAGGTATTACGTATTTATTAGGCTATCCAATCAACAAGTAATGCTTTTTGGGACGTGACCACACGCATAGGTACGTACACGTACATGTTTCATTAGCACCTGACATATCTGACACTTTCGCGTTCTCATTTTCCATGTCACGAAAGCTTAATTTATGTTGTCATATTAGCGCATTAAGGGAAAGTTTTACATTGTTAAAAGTTTTAGCTTTTACTTTCCACGATATTCAGTTCCTTTTGAAGGCACGTTAGGCCTGAATCTGGTGGCTGAATAACTAACTATTAGAGGAGCTAGAGATTTAAGAGCGGGTTTAAAACTTCTATTACTCAAATTGCTCGCTTTTTGACGATTTCCAATCTCAACAACTTTATAATTGTTCCTATGAATTATAATAAAACCAGGCGTGGGTCACTCTGCGATTTCGTCGCTTTGCAACAGGTAGCTACAAGTACATCCGTTCCACACCAATTTTGGTGGCTGTCGCCACCTAGCGGCCATATCTGTGCTGATCGTAACAAACGCGCTTTGTTAGAGAGTGAGTCTTCTGTACCTAGTACTATTATTTATTCTGTGATAAAACCTACGATGCTAAGAGATAAGGTTGCCGGGCAGTCTTTGTACTTCTTTGCTATAACAAGGCGAAGGAAGAGTTTTCACGCGAAATTACCTGGTCTCCCATTTGACACCGTATATACGTTGCTTATAACATCACAATACAATACAAATAGTATTTATTGCACACCTCAATAAAAACAATACAGAAAGAAAACAGCAACAGAAGTAGAGGTAAACAACAGACGGTCGTATCACTAAAAAGCGATTATCATGTTCCATAGAAATGTTGCAATATTCATGAAAAGTGCGGTATACGGAGGGACAAGCGTCAAAGGGAGACCGAGAATTCAGGTTCTGAACTCTAAAACCACTGCAATATAAGACTTCAGCGGTCTGGGTCACCACCGTGTTCATCATCACGAGTTACGTCATTTCACATTGGACCTAAATAAGAGATGCTATCACTGACAAGATTCTGCGACACGCCATCGCCATTGACAGGGTAGATGATAATCTTCATATCTGTATAAATAGGATGGCTCCGGTATAATTACTGATGGCATCATCTATTGTTATTTGTGCTGGTTGATTTAAACTTTATTATTCCCAGCGTCCCAATTAATCATTAAATACTGGTTCTCATAATTTAAAAAAAATGCTGTAAGGTACGTTAATAAGTACTTACGTAGTTAGCGATCCCGGATTGCCGATGTTGATGATGAAAACTGCAGATTCTTGATATTAACATTTATTTCTTGGAAAGTTACATGCTGAACTATTTCTATTTTAATTTTTAGGGATGCGCGCGCGCGCTCGTCTTGGTGGTTGTATAGGCTCTGGCGCGGGGCCGTCCCCCGCGGCCTTCTTTCCCCTCTGTCGCCTTACGCGGTAGGACCGGTCCTGGACATCCTCCCCGCCCTTGGAAGGACTTGCAGCTTCTTCCAAGACATCAGACTCCTCCGTTGTGGTTGGCAAAGGGCAGACTTTGTTGACGCTTCGCCGTTCAACGCCTCGGTAAGTCAGAAAGTCAGCGACTCTGGCCACTCCGTCATCGCCGGGGTAAAGCTGCTGAACTCGGCCGAGTCTCCATTTAAGTGGTGGTAAATTGGGTTCTTTGAAGACCACCAGATCCCCTATTTTAAGGTTTATCTGCCGGGAACGCCATTTTGTTCTTTGTTGCAGTTCGGCCAGATATTCTTTTCTCCATCTCTCCCAGAAGTTGCATCGGAGCTGTTCGACCAACTGGTACCTTGTGCGAATCTTCATGTTTTCAGGCTTCTGCGGGCTTGGTAGTGACGTCAGCGGCCGCCCGATGAGGAAGTGCCCTGGGGTCAAAGGAGAAAGGTCGTTTGGGTCAGGTGATAAAGGAGTTAGGGGTCGGGAGTTAAGGATCGCTTCAATTTGAGTGAAAAGCGTGCTTAACCCCTCGTATGTAAGACTAACATTCCCTGCTATACGTTTAAGATGAAATTTGGCACTCTTTACGCCAGCCTCCCAGAGGCCGCCAAAAGTTGGAGAGTATGGGGGATTGAAAACAAACTTTATGCCCTTATTAGTCGCAAAGTCAGTTACGCTACTTAGGTTTGACTGCAACACTCTGCCTAACTCATTGTTTGCTCCGACGTAATTTTTGCCATTATCACAGCAAATGTAATCAGGTTTACCTCTTCTAGCGATAAATCTCTTAAGGCAAGAAATGAAAGCTTGGGTTGTGAGATCACTGACCGTCTCAAGGTGCACAGCTTTAGTAGAGAAACAAATAAAGATGCACAGATAGCATTTTGTGGTTCTACTGCCGCGACCTGTTTTGCTGGCAATCATGAAAGGGCCAGCAAAATCGGTTCCAGTAACCTGGAAAGGATAAGATTGAGACACCCTAGTCGTAGGTAGATTACCCATTAATGGTTCCATCGTCCTACCTTTCATCCTGACACAAGTGACGCATTTATGCACAATGCTTCTAGCTAGTGTTCTTCCGCCAATAGGCCAGTATGTTTCTCTGAAAGAGCTGAGAAGCAATTGAGGACCAGCATGGAATAACCTTAAGTGCTCACTTGACATCAAGATTTTGGTAAGACGATGGTTTGATCGCAATAGAATAGGGTGCTTGGCATCGTAATTAAGGTTCGCATGTTTTAACCGACCACCTACTCGCAGCAGTCCCTTTTCATCAATAAAGGGAGATAATTGCAGAACATTGTACCTTTTAAGCGACTTGTGTTCTTGAAGTGCATTTATCTCAAATCCAAAGGACTCCTGTTGACGGTTTTAAGAAGGAAGGTAAGAGATTGATGAAGTTCAGCTTCATTAAGAGAACCCACCGTTTTGTTCTTATGATTTCTGCAGTTATTTATGAACCTGTATACATATGCGAATGCTCGCTGAAGGCGTAAAGGATTCGAGAAATTTTCAAATTTTACGAATTTTGGACTATCGTTTCGGACATGATGAACTTTAATTTCAGGCAATTGAGTTTCTGAATGCCCAGTTAGCTGCTGAGGCCATTCAGATTCAGGTTTTGACAGAAACTTAGGACCGTTCCACCACAGCGCAGAATCAACAAGCGCGCTGGGTTCAACGCCTCGAGAAGCCATGTCCGCTGGATTCAGGTGAGTCGGTACATGTCTCCATGATTCGCGTTCTGTCAATTCATGGATTTCATTAACTCTGTTGCAAACGAAAGTCTTTAAGAGTTTCGGCTGAGTTTTAATCCATCCTATGGTTATTGTCGAGTCAGACCAAAACGTTCTAGTGTTAACTTTGCACCGCAAAGCTTCACAAACCTTTGTTGCAAGCCGCGCTCCTAAAAGAGCAGCACATAATTCGAGCCTGGGAATCGTAACAGGTTTCAAGGGAACAACGCGCGTTTTGGCGCATAATAGGTGGATGCTTACGATACCTTCATCGTCAGTTGAGCGTAAATACACACAAGCAGCATACGCGTCTTGTGAGGCATCCACGAAACAATGAAGATCTGTGGAGACAGGGCAAGCGCACAGAACAGACCTGGGGATTGAAAGTGCAAGCAACACGTCTAAGTTTTTAATGATCCTATCCCATGTGTTTTTTATGCTCTTTGGCACCTCTGCGTCCCATTCTAATTTAAGTTCCCAAAGCTTCTGTAACAGAATTTTAAGTGTTATTGTGCACGGGCTTAGCAAACCTAAAGGATCGAAGATCTTACATGTATTCGATAGAATTATGCGTTTGGTGACTTTATGTTCATCTTTGTTTATGTTTATTTCGAATCTGAGAGTGTCAGTACTAGGTGCCCACAGTACTCCCAGTACACTTGACTCTTTTGACAAATTATGAGAGTCGGATTCTGTGGCTTCCTGAAATATTTCTGGACAATTTGTCTTAAATTTGTGTATAGGAAGACCAGCAGAGTTAAGGACCTCGGTAACCGACTTTAGGATGTGAGCTAGTTCGCCCACCGTCGCGGCACCTGTCAAGAGGTCGTCGACGTAAAAGTCGTTTTTTATTACCTTAGACACGACAGGATCAGAACATTCCATTGCTAACTGAACCAGGCACCGAGTGCTTAAGTAAGGTGCACATGCAGTACCGTATGTCACTGTGTTCAGCTGCAGAGTTTTAAGAGGCATGTTATCCTGCTCTCTCCATAACATAAGCTGGAGATGTCTTTGTGACTCATCTATCATGATTTGTCTATACATTTTTTGAATGTCTCCAGACAACACGTACTTATGCTGGCGGTAGCGAATGAGTATGTTAAACAACTCATCCTGGACTACGGGGCCAACGTGCTGAATGTTATTAAGTGACTTGTTTGAGGATGATTTCGCTGACGAGTCAAAAACAACGCGCAAGCGCGTAGTTTCGCTGCGTTCGCGAATCACAGCATGATGGGGCATAAAGTACCCGAATTGAGGCCTGCTAATCTCAGTTAAGTGACCTAGCTCCTCGTATTCACGAATAAATTTGCAATACTCATTTTTAAAGTGAGGATCTTTATTAAGTTTTTTCTCAAGACTGTAGAAGCGCTTTTCAGCCATGCTGTAAGAGTCACCAAGAGCTACCTCTGGAGTCTCTTTAAAGGGCATGAAAACTGAAAACCTACCATCATCAAGGCGCTTCGTAGTTGCAGTAAAGTAGCGTTCACAGAACTCGTCCTCAGCTGACAAAGTTGGTTTTGTGGTTGGAACTTCTTCAAGGCTCCAAAACTTTGCCAGTTGATCACTGATTTCTTTGGTGAAGTTACAATATTCTTGACGCTTTGGTTGCAGATCGGAAATATAACGACGACCTGCCACCATCCAACCTAACCTGGTTTCGACAAGCAGCGGCTTTTCTGGGCCTAGCTCTATTTTGTTGTAACACAAGAGATCATAGAACAACTCTGCACCTATTAGTATATCAATTTTGGAAGGGCGGAAGAAGTTAGGATCCGCCAGTTGAATGTTATCAGGTAAGTTAAGTTCTGATACATTTATTGGGGAATTAGGGAGTGTCCCTGTGATGTCAGGAACCACTAGACATTTAAGACGTGTACCGAAATCATTTACACATGATTGTATCGTCACTTCGCAACTATCATATATTGGAGTTTGCTGTTTCATTAAGCCGAATACACATGATGTATTTGTACCATTACTAACGTATCCGAGTTTTTCTTTCAGGTCTGTCGTGATGAAGCATGGTTGACTACCCCCGTCGAGGAACGCACGTGCAAGGTAAGTACTATTATTTTTAGGATTTATGACTTTGATTATGGCGGTGCCAAGGACAACTTCACCCGAAGAACAGGCCGGCAGGGACACAGGTGCGTAGCTACAATGATTTACGGTAGTACTTGTTTCAGGCTTGTAACTATCTACATGCAATAATGTATTATGTTTGCTTTTGCAGATCTTACATGTACCCAAAATGCGACATTCATTTGTTGCGTGACCCCTGCGTAGACAATTGGAGCAAAGTTTTAATTTAGAAATTTCATCGCATCTTTTTTCAGGTGACAGCTGCTTAAAGGAAGGACAATCTATAATCCGATGCTGCTGATTACAGAATGGACACGAAAATGTCGGTTTGGCGCTAGCAGAGGCAACAAAACTTTTTAATGTTTTATTATGAGGGTATTCCTTGTTTTTATTAGGTTCAGGTTTCTGATTATTTTTAAAGAAATTAGGTTTACTATCACGTTTGTCGCTTCTGCTGATCGCCATGGTCTCAAGAATATCAGCACGGTTACGCAAAAACTGCATAAAATCGGATAAGGTCGGTAAGTCCTTGAACGTATTTTTATGTTCCTCCCATTTAGTGAAGGTAGTTGTATCTAATTTAGTAGACACTAAGTATATGATGAGAACATCCCATTTGTCCGTGGGCTGCTCTAGAGTATCAAGCGCTCTTAAGTTTTTTGACACATAGTCTATCATGAACCGTATTGCTTTGTGAGACTCACTTGAGATGCCTTCTATTTCAAATAACGCTTTTAAGTGGTTATTGATAAGAACCTTTTTGTTATCATATCGTTCACGTACTAAATCCCACGCAACAGTATAATTTTTTGAGCTAAACTCTAATGATTTGATTATTAAAGCCGCACCTCCCTCCAATGATGACCTCAAGTAATGGAATTTATTTATGTCCGATATGGAATCATTGGAGTGAATTAACGACTCAAAAGTGTCTCTAAATTCAAGCCACTTCAAATAATTTCCGTCATAGGTAGGTAGTTTTATAGTGGGTAGTTTGATATTTGAGTTATGATGATGATGACTACACGTATTTGAACATGAGGAGCGAGCAGAGTGAAGGCTCCCTTCCTTTTCTTCATGAACTTTAAGACGCGTGTCCAGTATATGCTGAGCTAAAGATAAAGTGCTATAAAAAACGCTTTCAAAATTATCCACCTCACTATCATCTTCCTCAGACGAAAACATTTCAATTTGAGACTGAACTTCATTAAACTCAAACAACAAGTTTTCAATTCGTTCTAAACGAAATTTCAATTCTTTAAGTTTTAAGTCACTTATTTCCTCTTGTTTACATGCATTCAAGACAGAAACATAATCTTTAAATCGTGTCAAACGACCCTTAATAGTGCCCCGTAATTTAGTTAACTCTTTCAATTTCTTTCCATCAGGATCAACGCTAGAAGTTTCAACCATTTTTAAAGCTAAAAACGTAACGCAATTAATGAGTTAAGTAAAGTAAAATGTGCATCAAACCAGTTAAAAATGAAGTAGCAGTTGCGCGCCATGTAGACACGGTGAGACACAGTGCCGTGCGAGGTGCGCTCTGATAACGCGAGCGACTCGACACGCTGAGACACGGTGCCGCGCCGTGCGATTCACAGTGCACGATGACAATGCAGGTAGCAACGGCCACTTGCCGGTTACGTAAGCGGTCCGCCTGGAATGTTCGGCGAAAATAATTAGCAAAATGGTTTTATTATAATTATGTTTACGATTGATTTTACTTTTAAGCGAAGAAATAAAGTATCGAGCAACTTATAGGGACATAAAGATAGTTTGCTTCTAGAAATAAAGTTATTTTAAGATAATTAAATAAATTACGAGTTTGAGAAGCCTTTTTGCAAATAAAGAACGATAAATTATATTTTTAATGTCAGGAAAACGCTGCGCTTTTATTTATAATGTATATATTTACGTGCAAATTAAGCGTTTAGCTATGAAATTAAGGTATTTAAGCATTTATTTACCACCGTAGCATTAAGCAGTGCTTGATTTAAGTAAACACTTTTATAAAGGGCTAGCGAAGCGGAAATATTGCAATTGCTTAAAAATATTAAGAGCTAAACCACGTAAAAATATGTAAGCACCGTGGTGTACATGCAAAAAAGAAACTAAATTCTAGATTAACACGACACTTAGTGCACAAAGAATATTAGTGTTACACACTCGTGATCAAACTCGCCGATCACACAAACTTGAAGAGGGAATATTTAGGAAATAAATGAAAGGATTGGGCTACTCATCTGTAATAACGCTGACTCGCCGCGATGTAGGTACCACTCTTCACTTATGTCGCATAATATCCAGCCCAGCTCGTCGATGCGTCGTATGGCGAAGTTCAAATTATGTCCGTTAAATAACGGGTTTTAGTTTAACATGTAGTGTCCTTCTTCATTTCTTATGTGTCGTAGTCACGGTCGCCACTTTTGTTGATGATGAAAACTGCAGATTCTTGATATTAACATTTATTTCTTGGAAAGTTACATGCTGAACTATTTCTATTTTAATTTTTAGGGATGCGCGCGCGCGCTCGTCTTGGTGGTTGTATAGGCTCTGGCGCGGGGCCGTCCCCCGCGGCCTTCTTTCCCCTCTGTCGCCTTACGCGGTAGGACCGGTCCTGGACAGCCGATAAATGTAAAGTTTTCTATCTAAATCTATCGGTTGTCAATAAGGGCGATTTTTAATGGCATATTTATGGCAGCAATGTCATATTGATAACCGACAATAAGTTAACTTTTGGGTTGTAACCGTATTACAGTAACTTTGATAAAAACTACGCTTGTAACGTACCTAACATGGTTTCTTTAAACATGAGCACACAAAATTCCGCTCAAAAATTTAACGTATGTCGCCATCATCACAAATGTATGTTATTTCGAAGGCTTGTACGTTGTTTTTAGTGGGCTGTATATTCCTGTATTGATCGCCAGTTTTAGGTCAACAAACGATGGTTCCCGCAGGACACACGCTTGATTTTAGTTTTTGGGTCATGCATTGTCATTGCCCACTAAATAATCAAATGTCATAGAAATAGAACAGTCATCTGTTAGTATTTCACACGTGATCAGGTGAACAACAGACTGCATCAGTAAAATAACACCTACTTATAGAATACTCAGTGAATTATTTTTAAATAGGCTGATAACGCCAAACTTAAACGTAGTTTTTCAAGCTCTCGTATTAGGTACAATCTTACACAAACTAACACAAGACAGCACAGTGTTAACCACTACAGTAACGTCTCAATATCAGGGGCCGTAGCTTTGGCGTAAACTTTTATCCAGAAACGCCAATATAAAAGTAAAAATGTATCGGGAATATAAATGCGACGGAAAGTCTCGTGAACATTTCCACACATTATTTGAGGTTCTATTGGCGTTTCATATAAACAATTGTCACTGCCCTGCCTGCCTGCCTGCCCTGCCCCCTGATGGGCATTACGCGTATTTCGTGGATGTAAAAACGCGGGGTATCGAATACAGTTAAACAAAAACTATCCCTTAACATTATAGGCTCGTCTCATTTGGGTTAGCCCGGTGCCCAGTCAGTATTCCCACCACACCGCCGACAGTCTAACGTGTTAAGCTATTAGTGTTAGTGGTTTATCTAAACGTTTCTAGAAGAATGCGATTGTTACTGAGCCCGGTACGTGGAAGTTTTGACGCGACTGTGTTTTGTTTATCGCTTGGACGCGTTTCCACGCTGTGTGGTTGGTGTGATGTTTTCGAAACTTGCACTGTTCCAATCGGTTATCAAGCAATCTGCCTCAGCGAGGATAGCCTTCGCTAGTTCTGTGTAACAAATGCCTTAGCAGATCATATAAACAGGTACTCCAGTGACCCGTGCGGTGAGCGAATGAAATATAGGGCCTCCACGACTATTGCGATATTTTTTTTAAACCTTTGTGTTGTGTGGTATCATGCTTGCTCAACGTGTGATGTGTATCGCTTTAATTCAATAAATCTGTAATCTCTATTTAAGTAACTAGCAAGTGCGCAACAACGAAACAAAAGACGAGAAAATGAGCCTGTAATTACGAAGTTGTTACATTAACGTAATTTGTGGAATTATGAGTACTAATTTAATTAACTTAGCCATTAAATTATATCCAAATTTTATAGCAATTATGAAAGACATATGTTATAGCTACGTTGAAATGTGTTAACTATTATATCCTGAGATAGTTCCGCGGTAATTTCTAATACCTTTTGAACACGAAGAATAATTTCATTTTTACCTACTAGCATTCAAACCACAGATGTCGATTCTCATTACAATGTTTTCGCGAACCGTTCTGCTTTAGTGATAGGTAGACTCCGTAACACTGAAAGTTTATTACTATATGTGGGAATAAGACAGTGAAACTCCTCTTTGTTACAAATTCCTTTCGTTTAATTATAGTCTACTGGCATTAAGGTTGTTTAAGAAGCAAAGCATCACAAAAATGTTATCTGAATCAACAGAAACACTCCTTTTACCACGTCCGATGATACGAACGTGTTCGAAAGTCGCGACAATGTCGAGAGTAGTATGGGATCCTTCGCACGTGCTACTTTACACTGCTTCACGGTGATAAACCATTTTTATACCATGTCGGTGATAAACGAGAGTACAATCCGCCTTTATAAGGTGAGCGGTTACTACAGCCTAGCCGAAGTGTAAAGACGCAACGTCTTGCCCATCTCTTCACAGTATTATATTAGCACAGGACCGGGACAAATGGCGTACGCCAATAGAGACCTATACATACGTAGACCTATAATAGTAGAAGTGGGTGGTAGAAGGCTGAACGGCATCATCATTGTCATTGTCAAGAATAATGATCTTAGCCATCGTTTAGTAGGACTAGAGCGGATTCGTTGTTATTCTAATATGATTTGATTTGTCTTAAGTTCGGTCATGTCATAAGCTACTTAATCTTAGAACACAAAAATACCGAAAACAGGAATTCAATCCAGTGATGGAGCTCAATGGCTCTGAACTCTGCATATTGCAATAAGAACGAGCCTATCAGTCGGTATAAACGGTGCTTTAAAGCTCATATTTGCTTTATGCGACGTCCTGGCCGAAAAATATAAATATTAGCCACCAACAAATGTTTTTCTGACAATGCTTACTTACAAAAGTTTTGTTTTTATACTGGGTTAAACAAACGATCTCACTACAAGTCTGTCGTTTGCACGGGCAAAGGAATTTCGCATCGAAACGTTGCCATGTGCTCGCGTAATGCGACAACAATGTCATTGTCCCCCCTCCCCACTCATATGCGATGTTATACATTGGTCCCGTTGTTGGCAACCATCCTCAGTTTACAGTTGGACGAGGAAAAAAACTGTACTCTTTTAAGTATTCCGTAAGCATGCGGTTATTTAAATATTAAACCTTTATTTAAATTTAAAGCACGAATCAAAGAACAATTAATTACTTAGTATGTAAGTATAGGATAAAAAAGATTGCGTTAGATATGTTTATATTAAATGTAACGCTGTGTTCATTTATTTACCAGCAACATCATAATACATATTCGTTTCAAAACAAGTTGTCTATTCTACGTCACGAATTTACTAAATATTTCTGGTATCAATATGTGACGTTATCTATGAAAAGGGACCTTATTGTCGATGGCGCTTACGCCATTATTAACGATGCAACGATATAAATACAATGTTGCGCGACGCTGTACCGCGTAAGCGCCATCGACAATAAGGTCCCTTTTCATAGATAATACCCCATATAGGTACCTAATTTAATTTCTGCTCAAATTAGCACTGGCATCACTGCGTTACCAATGTTACCAATCGGGGTTATTCGATTCCGGGGTTCTGCACTGTGATAGACAGTGCAGAACACTTTCGATCAATTCACTATTTGATCGTCTATTTAAACTGAGTTGTATCATGTTTTATATTCATATATAGTACATAAATCTCTAAGTCACGAATAATACGTCAAAATGTGAAGACAGATCGATGCGGCGATAAAAGTAGAATGGCCAGATTGTATTATACATCCATAGGAACCGTGGTTATCGAGAAAGCAGTTCCATTTCGTATTAGACCTTAATCTCAATGCTTTTATCTGCATTTATGACAAAAACAAAATTGATCGCTCTCTGAAAAACTACGGTTAATAAAACTAATCCAAATAGATACAAAATGTTCTTCATACAAAATGACATTCGGCGCGATTCGGGAAATGAATTAGAAATTCACTAGATATGAAATAGTAAAGATATGCGACGTTCCACGGCAAAAGGCACCTTATGGCGGCCGCAATTATATTGGAGCGGCGTTAATAATAGCGTAAGCGCCAACCGCCATAAGGTACCTTTTGACGTGGAACGTCACATATCTTTACTATTTCATATCTAGTGAATCTCTAGTTTATTTCCCGAATCGTGCCGATTGAAGCGAGAAGACAGTAACATACGGTGATCGGTGACCCTGTAACTAGAGGTACAGGAAAAACATCACGATATTATCTGAGAAATGTAACTTGCAGATAATAACTATCTTCCTACGTTTTAATGTAACCTGTGGCATTAATTATTTACACGTGGAAACTAGTGTCGTAGTTCACACCATTTTCAGGGCTTGAAAAATTAATAAACTAATACGAATCAATAAAACTAGTACATATTGGAGGTACCTACGTTTTTATTTACAAACAAGTATATGGTTGCCAGATTAACCCTTTGTCGAGTCCCAGTACTTTTGAATGTCCTGGGCATTTTTGATTTTCCATACATTTTCTACGAAATCGCGTCTTTGTGACTAGTACTATTATTTATTCTGTGCCTAGACAGGTACATTTTCTGATGACACGATCGCGATATTATATCAGCGGGACATAACGGGTAAAGAAACGAATATTAATTGAATGCTCAAACGTAATTCTATAAAGCAAGGTATAGTTGTATATGAAAATCCATCACTTCAGCCTATCTCTCCAGAAAAAAAGCTCAATTAGACTTAACTATACTAAATGTACAATCAACACTTGCTACAAAACTTAATTCCGACCAATCAATAGCACTTCTGGGCAGCAGAATGCAGCAATAATTAACAAAGTCACTTACTGTATCTAATCATCATTTGTTTGTTCACAATAGCCCGACAATGACGCGACATATACAGAACTGCAGTAAACACTGTCGGCATACTAATTCTAGAACCTAAACACAGGTAGGGTTACCAGATGACAGGAATTTTCCTGACATGTCAGGAATTTTGGCCTTTTGTCAGGAATGGGGACGGAACACGAAAATGTCAGGAATTTTTGGAATTGATAGACTTTTTTTATAAAGTAGCTTTTTATTTACGTAAATCGATACAAATAATAAATTTAATAAAACCCGGCTATCGGCTCAATCGGGTGGCCATCGCTAACGGCTAGACCCCCCCTCCCCCTGAATGTCAGGAAAAATATTCGGAAATCAGGAATTTTGTCAGGAAATTCTAAATTTGTATCTGGTAAACCTAAACACATGTGTTTCACAGATTACGATTCACCTCAAACAGTTAGCCATATTGGGGTGTCATTGTTGCGGTATTATCTACTTCGTGTGAATGTTTCCTTATGGCTGAACGGTGGAGACGGTACAAATAACGTGTTTAAAGTATACATCCGTTGCTTACGGTGATACCCTTGTGTATGTCCGCGTGTAGTTACTACCTACTAAATGAACTAAACACTTAAATTATACCAAAATGGTGAAAAACTTACAAAAAAGCACCATTAATCATGATTTAACATCAGAACTTTTTGAAGAAACAAATGACCCTATATACCCATTTTCTTTTCAATGTATCTTACAAGATACCTAATACTTAATTTTACACCCTCTTTTTGTATTTTTGCTCTATCAGGCGCAACTGAAGATTGAACTCACAATTTTTTTTTAATTTCTTAACGTAAACAAACGTAATGAACACGATAAACAGACAATATGTTAAACTAGCACAAATGATCCCCAAATCAGTATGCTGATGGACTGTTATCCAGCCACAACAGTATTAAATCATTATACGTCAAGGTTAGGTGAATATTTAATTTACGAATAAGTTATAATGAATCAACTTATTGATATATTGACACGGAAACGTAAAAACTTAAATGTAACAAAGGTAGTCAAATTTTACTTAGACCTGTTTCTCTCTATAAGACAGATTTGAACAGATTTATAACATAGGACATGTGAACTTTACTAATCACATCTTATATTTATTAACTATTGATATAGGTACCTATATATGTCGGTGTGAGCGAGACATATTGATATTAGTGATTGACCCATATTAATATTAGATTAAGATGAGACTTGAATTTCATAAGTCAAACGAAAGAAACATCTCATTTGCAGATTGTTTTTTTTTTTTCGTATAACGTGTTCTGCCATGACTCGTGTTTTCCTCTCAGCTCTCTCAAGTCAAAAAAATGCGTAGGTACTTAGTGTAATCTTATAGTGACTTAACCATATTTACCTATCGCCAACGATGCTTAGTCACTTGTACTCGTATTGGAGTCCTACGCAATACCTACTCCACAAACGTTCAAGTACCAGAATACAGCATCTGTTTTGTAAGATGCCCTTGCACTGAATCTAGGGCTATGCGTTCGGAAGGCCGACCTATAAATACGCTTCCAGCCGATTTTACGTGCTCTGGATTAAATACCACTAATATTAGATTCATGCGTATAACGTGACGTTGATTAATGAGCTACTATTAGTATTAGTCGCTACTATTTGTAGAAGGCATTATTATTATTTGTGTTGTACAATACATACATTCATTACTTATACCTATTTGCTACTCCTCAATCGAATTGAAAATCTTACATTTTAGTGTTTTGAAGTACCTACTGTAATTACAGTAAGTTACTATTTTACCCCTTGTTTACTTTGTTACTAGTTTCTCTCCTGAATACTATCATACCTACGGTACAAGGACGAAGGAAGTGTCGCTGAGATTTATTTCGATTAGGTACACTAGGTACAGGTGAGCGTAATTTTACGGAAAATAACCGATTTCATTGCTTTATCAATACAGAGACCCGTCAAAATACATTTTGCTAAATGAGCCATTATTAGCGTCATACCATCACTTTTTCCATCAACCAAAACCACCCAATCGTCTAACTTTATACAACCATACAGAATCCCGGCCACGTACCAGCGACAATGGTCTGATTTAGCTCAGCATGCCTCATGTTATAGATCAGGGACATATGACTCACTCAGTAATATAATCAGATGCAACGCGCCTCTGTCACCTGCCTTGCAGTCCATGTATTGGTGAGCGCAAATGAGAACGAACACTACATTAATTGGCCATTGGAGAACCGTACGTTTTTGCAGTAAGGTTTAAGAGGAACCACAGTCATGTGTAGGGCTTCCAATACCGGGATCCCGGGATCCCGAAATACCGGGATCCCGTCTGTTTAAACGCATTTTTCAATACCGGTATTTTTTTATGCAATACCGGGATCCCGGTATTTTCAAAAACAAGGAAAATGTGCCGATTATAACGTTTAAAATCCATTAAAATGATCAAATTCGGCTGTATCAAGAAGATTACTTGCCCATTTAACTAAAGAAGATCATTTAATTGGAACAAGATCTGTGCATATGCGTTAGATAAATATTTGGTGATGAATTCTGATGCCCAGGATATGATATTAATATAATTAGTTCTTAAAATTATATCAAAAAGTAGAAAGAAATGAATTGTAGTATGGCAAACGAATTTTTGGTGGCAAATTTGAATATATATTGGCTGGTTTATTAGGTTGAACTAAAAATGTGACTGGTGAAGTCAACAAGGCGGATAAAATGATTGCCAACCTGGAGGGTGAAATGATAATTATTGCAGATGGCGATTATTGTTTAATATCCTAAGCTAAGGACATACATATCTGGTGTTACAGTGAGCCTATTTTTAAATAAAACTCAAAAAATTTAAGCGATTCATAGTCAATCCCGGGATCCCGGTATTAATGAAGACAGTTTCGGTATTAATACGGGTATTGAAAGAAGTCCGGTATTTGAAAGCCCTAGTCATGTGCCTAGCCTAGTATTGGAACCACTGGTTTAAATTAGCTTTTAACATACACCTCGAAGGACACTAAAATATGATAATGCTATAAAAAAAGTCACTTTAATAAAAAGTACTTAAAAGAATCATAGCCGTAATCATAATATCCTTAAATACTTTCCCGCAAAAGTCAGTATCCTTTATCTAATTTTAAAGTTTTTAAACCACCAACATACGGTACTTTACCGACCATTGATTCCATAGAATGACTGTTTGATATCATATCTACATAGACCTAAGCGTAGTGCGTCTAGTCATCTAGTGAATTACAATACGTCTGGCGCCTGCAGCAACGCATGGTTTGAATGATTTTACCATGTATAGACTTACTAGACAGGATGCAGCTTATTTAATAAAAGATAACAGTTTAGTTGTACTAAGAACACATAAATAGTAAACCTTTGTGACAAATTCGTGCAAAGAAGTTGGTTACAATTAGATCAACATCCAGCCAGCACATGTAATTTCCATGGTAGCTTCTAATGGGGTTGGCTGGTCGAAGCTTTTTACAGCTTGCGCTAATGTACGTCTCTCTGTCGATCTTAGGTACCAATCACTATTGGTTGTTTATTGTACGACCCGGATACCTTTTAAGCGAAATCCAATAGAACAAAACTAGAAACAGGGGAAAGCTTTGCTGGCGCTATCTATAAAAATCTTTGACAGTTGCCGACCTCATTTCAAGTAAAATTCTAATTTTAAAAATGATTCCTACAAATTCCATCTTTGTGAGATCTCCTGTATTGTTAGAAGCGGACGATGCCGTACAGAATGAAGCGTTTATTCTCTACTTAGTATTCATTATGCTAGTCTAGTTAATATAACTTAATTCGACTGCACAGCACGATCCAACCGGTTCAATATAGGTTTATAGTTTATGTTTTTAGTTATTTGTTTTTATATAGAAACCGTTGCTGATGAATGTTAAGTATTTGACTTAGCTGAACTCGATATGACGAGAAACTTAGCATTCTAGACATTCTAGTACAAAAAAACCCATTAGAAAAACCAGAATATAGTCCCAACCTTAACGACATGTAGTCTTTAACGGTATCTCTCCTAATGTGTTCGCAACTTTTGTAAGTGGCCAGCCTAGTGCTAAACGCCCACTGGTCTAGATAATACCATGGTCGTGATAAACGTCACGACTATTAGAGAGTTTAGTAAATAAATGTAAGTTGGAACTATAGTTCAGCAGACACGTTAAAGTCGGACGGCATTTTTGCACGTCTCTCTGAGTCACGCCTTGCAGTATCAATAGTAACTGCATTTAATTTAATACATACTTGTATAATATAATGTTGAATCATCGGTGTTCTTTAGTTTGTGTTGTGACGGTGAATCTGTTTGCAACGTATTTCCCACTATGCTTTGTGTTTTTTTTTAATAGTTTTTTTGGATAATAATCATATTTGTTGTATAGAAAAGTAAGAAAGGGTAAAGGCAAGTAGACAGGTTTAGGAACATATAGTTATGGGGCATAAGAGGAATTAAGTCATCCGTGAAATCGCGAAATGAATGTCTTGAGAAAGTATGCACTTAGGTAGTGACTATCAAAAACTTAAATTATAACTACCAGAACTAATTTTATACTTGATAGAGTAGAAGAGATTAATAATAAAATAACCTCGTTTCCTATATACTTAGTTCAAACTCATTCTATTTACTAATGATGACATCAGCAAAACAATAAAATTGACATTGACATTACGACGTAAATGGCACCAACGCGTATAGTTGTTTACCACGCTCACACCGACACAGGTACACAATATGTTTAAGATACAGATATAACCGGTTCTTCAGCGGAATCCTTATTGAAATGCACCTATTCGAATAACGGTTCCAGTAATAAAGTTGATTATATTATCAGTGTGAGTTCTACAGGTTTTGCTACGTTACCAACTTCATTATACGTCGTTAAGGCCCCAGTACACAATGGGCCATCGCCGGCCACTCCAAGGGGTGTACTGGGGCCTTAAGACTGAGAATGGGGAAAGTATCAGGTTCCCTGGGAATATGATATGAGACTGCCTATGGTATAAGATACGGAAGTATATGGTTATCGATTTGAATAGGTTCACAAGTACTTATATAGCTTTGCGTCTCTGTTCTTAAATGATTTTTTGTCAATCTGCCGATATTTACATATTAAAGCCGCGTTTTATCGCTGGCATACCAAAGCTGTGTTAGCTGTACATAGTCGAGCTCCCTTGAGCTCAGGGTTTTCCAAATTTTTGCGCGAGGGTCATGCGCGAGAGGCTTGGGGTTCTCCCGCTTCCAACTTATGTACGCTTTCGGAACTTATGTACGAAATCTCATTTGATATTTACCAGTCGCTTTTCGGTGAAGGAAAACATCGTGAGGAAACCGGACTAATTCCAATAAGGCCTAGTTTACCCTCTGGGTTGGAAGGTCAGATGGCAGTCGCATTCGTAAAAACTAGTGCCTACGCCAAATCTTGGGATTACTTGTCAAGCGGACCCCAGGATCCCATGAGCCCTGGCAAAATGCCGGGACAACGCGAGGAAGAATCCGGCTTACAGTACTTCCGGCGTACCGGGTCCCTGCTTTGCCAGTGCCAGCACACCAGCAGCCATCCCTATTACTAATCCTTCGTTGTCCGTCTGGCTGTATCTCAATAACCGTAGTAGATGATAGAGAGCTGACATTTCAAAACAAAATTTAGAAATGGAAATAATATGTAGTAAAACTTAACATATTAAATACACACAACAGGATTTATTTATACATATATGCTTAATATACCGTTTAATAAACGGCGTTTATTATAATAAGTTATTTTCCGAGCTAGACACAAAACCAGTTCGGTATGACGTCACTGATTCGATTTGGCAGCACGCGAGCAACTAATAGTTTTCATTAAAATTCCACGAGATTGACTGCAGTTTATTGATACCTTGCCTCGCAGCTTATCTGTAGTACAAAATTAAAATGTTGATTATTGTTCCTTATATTTTATACATACTCGTATAGAAACTATAGAATATGTTAACTTACCTACCTAACAATATTTAACGTAGATAATCTATAACCATTTGCATTAACACGAAGCGGCAAATAAATCTTCGGATTGCGGTGACTTTTTTGATTTTAATCTCTCCCTGTCAATTGGGAATTAACCAAGGGTTCAAAATATACAATAGAGATAGATACTCGTAAACGTAGTAAACGTGCTACCGTTAGAGATTTAGTAAAAATGACAGAACCCCTCTATACTATCTATTCTCTTTGGTAAAGGGCAGGCTACCGTTGACTTCCATTACATTATCGTAACGTAATTTAAATACATGTTGTTTCTTCAAGGAAGATCATCTAAAATACGTAAACTATGAACATTAACTTCGTAATGCATTTTACTTCTACATCGCAAGAAGCGCATTTCCTGTAACCGTTTACCTTCGTCAATTTTCCTCGTATCTCCTACACGGTGTATCAGAGATAATGGACAATTACTTTATGACTGATGTTGTCAATGCCAACGCTATTGTCTCGGTGACCGGTGACTGCTACTCGCTTTTTAATGGCATGACATTAGATGACGTTTAGCTGGAGCTAAAGCATGAAATACAAGAATGCGGTAAAGTACATGGTATCTTAAAATGAATATAGTTAATTTGTCAGTCAGTAAGAACTAGGAAAACTATACTCATCCTTTTCTTTTGGGTGCTAGTACTAGTGTAAGACAAAGATAGTATGATTCCTCTGTCTATGATTGAAATGAGACAGTCCTTTTGACAAACTATATCTCGGTGCTGACCACTATAATGATGTCACTGTAGGTAGAGTAGGTAGACTTGTGTGTAGTCCATGTTTAAACTGCTCATGCGCGGGAGAAATAAGTGACTATGTTATGGACTGGTACAAGGGTAGCCTGATCTACTAGCATGAGTTGCGTTTCGCGCGCGACTCCATATATCTTGCGCGACTTCAAGTATGGACTCGCGCGCGAGAACGCAACTCATGCTAGACGGTCAGGATTAGTAAGAAATAGTAGTAGTAGGAGTAGGTCAAGATTAGTAGTAGAGCTTTCGAAAGTGGAGTCGCTGTGTCCCAGGTTTAAAACGTTAAACGTAACTTGACAAGACGATGGGATACTCCGTTTGGGCGATGGTCTGCTACAAGTACGCTGTTGGGACGTCGAATGATAATTATATGTGTAATAAAAATCCTCCTTTGTTGTCATAATACGTAGAGGTATGGATGGATACCTATCCAATCCTAGAGTAAAACCGAAATTGACAAAGGACTGTCGATTGTAACATAGTCAATAATGAATTCAACGGTTCTATATTAAAGTATGCTGTGGTGTAGCATCAAATCTCAGGCCACAGCAAGTTATTGTCATATACGTGGATATCTATCCATCCATACCCTATGTATGGTATATGTTTATGTTCCTATAGCGACCAAATTTAATGTGAGGTCACCTGTCACCTAAGCCTGTAAATGTAACTACTTTCTGTAGCAACGTTCAATACTATTAATTTATAAATAGTTTCTAAGTATCTTAATGTTAGGGCTTGCAACGAATTCGTGGGCTCAAATTTCTAATGTAACCGGGTTATGGTTATATGACAATAACTTGCTGTGGCCTGTCATTTGATGCCACACCACAGCATACTTTAATATAAAACCGTTGACCACCATTCATTATTGACTATGTTTCGTTCGTCGGTCCTTTGTCAATTTCGGTTTTGCTCTCTCTCTATCGCTAACCAGAGCGCGGCAAATGTGTAATTGTGTTTACATTTTTGAAGATTTTGTCACATGGTATTTGTATGTATGAAGTTATGCAGAGAACTGATATGGAGTTTTTTAAAGTGAAAATTCAAATATAGATAATATATATGCATATGTAGGGTAAGAGAAATTCTGAAACAAGAAACACTTGTAGGGAAAATAAACAGTTACAGATACTAAAAATAAAAGTAATGCATGAATAAAATTAACTTAAGATACTTAGGAAGCAGGACTTTATAGTCTTCATACCTACTTCTGTTTCTCTGGCCCTGACCAAATTAAACTATGCTTTTCTTACCTCACCTGACTTTGCTTAGTCCTTGCGTGTGTAGGTTTACATTTATTTATTTCTTTAATAAAGCTAAGCATTGAAAACAAAAACTCGTACGTTAAAACGAACATAAGTGGTAAAACAGCCATCATAAATACTAATAATACTAGTCTGGTCTAACGAGCATTATGTAATTTTCATGCAAATTCAGCTGAGCTAATGCTTCGCTCTACATTACTCAACATTACTTACTGTCAACTGTCGCAAATGACCTAAAACATGTAAACACTATGCCCAGCCTTGAAATATGACCCAAATATGTACTCACATTATCCTCTTCAGTGCACGCTAACACTGTGAACTTAGCTACTTTTTTTCCGGAAAAACTATGAAAAAGTATGGACACAGACATGGGTCTTGCTACGTAAAAGAGACAAGAGCAATGCTTTTTTTACTATACCGGAAACAGGAAACACTCATATCGTCGAATGGAATTTTGAGACGATCATAAAATATAACTGCTTATTACCGTAATGATAGATAATTCGCGCAATTTCGTTAGTCGCTACGATTAGTTTGATATTTTTAATGAATGACTAATAAGCAGGTGTCTAAATGTAATGACGCATGGGATTGCCCTGACTAACTTACCTACCACAACTTTACGGGTTACGCGTGTCATGCATATTGAATATATTGATAACACTATTGCTCAGAATTCCTTTAACATTGTTAGATTCACAGGCCCAACTATTTAAAATCAGTGGGCCCCACTGATTAACAGTCCGCCGGACGGTATCGGCCTGTCAGTTAGAACAAAATTTTGACAGTTCCGAACAACTGACAGGCCGATACCGTCCGTCGGACTGTTAATCAGTGGGCCCCTTTAAGTGCCAAATCAGTCATCGGTTAGGCGTATTTATACTTACCGGTACATTTTGTAAGGAAACCTAAACATTATTAGAGTCCGTCTAAGCTAACTGTGCACCAACTTGGATAGAACAAAGCGTGGGATAAACCGGATAAACGTCATATTTTCCTAGAAATTTGACATTAATGATGACATTTCCTCACTTTTCATTGAGAATGCCATGCAGAGTTCGTTCGGTCTGATTCTACATAAACTGTCTCATGAAAATATTTAAAAGTAAGTAACTATACTTCAACTAAGTATCGAAAGCGAGTCGTGACTTAAAAAGCCGGTAGTTCAAGTCTGAAGTGTATGTGGTGAGTCATTTTGTGAAATGAAGTAAGAGGAAAGTGTTTTGGTGCCCGCTCAGTCCAACTTTGTGTCATTCGGTGTCTTGATGTGACCGATTTGCTGCAATAAATAAAACTGAAAACTGTTTTAATGGTTACTGGGACTATTTTGGTTTTAAAAGTGATGTGTGCCTATTTGGATATTAGGAAAATGGGAAAAAAGGTTATTGGCGAAATTTAACACTTTCCACGCTACGGCTAAATAAATAACACTCTATAGTAAACCTTATTGGAATGCATAAAGGTTGATATTAAGTGGTAACCATGCGCGTCTTTGGCGCTCCAAAGGTCAACTCATTAACTGATATGATTAGATTCAGGGTCAATTTAGTTGAGAGGTAAACCATTTTATTGCGCCCTTTTAAGTATATTACGGATCTGTCGTAATTATTTTTTCCTGTTACTGGTATTACCGGACATATTAATTTTTGTACAGTTTTGGTGTCAAGTGTCTTTACGTATTCATTAAACTTAAAAATGTACAGTTAAATAGCCTGCCTGAGGAGTAGTGTTTCTTTTTATGAATGCGAATTCCATCTCCAGAAAGGAAACAACGCCTTGTAAGAGTTGTAAGCCTGGTTTCCTCGCGAGATTTTCTTACACCGAAAAAACATCAAAGAACCGTGTCCCGATTTGGGCCACGGTGCGTCCATTAACGAATCGCATACTAACGGATAGGGGTTTACGAGCACATTCACGGAAAAATAGTTTCATTGTTAATTGAAGTGGGCATATGATTATAGGCAACCCAACACTGGTGTCTTAATTGCCGTTTATATATTTGAAGATTCTTCATGGATAATGTCAAATCTTATAAAATGTGTCTTACATTTCTGTTCATGGACGTTTAATTGGTTGTGTTAGATGCCTTGCATACCCTTATTTATTACCAAATAATGTGCTGATTTGGCCCGGTAACAACGAGATCGTACCGTGTACCAAAAGAAGGGGAGAGGGGAAATGGTCGGCTCCCCAGGTCCAAGGTCCAATCTATGCTATATTTCTTCATGCTCTTAGCAACTAGGGCAAGTAATATATCATTTTTGTATAATTTAGGGACGAGGAATTCATTTTTGAAATAATCGTTATACCTTTTCATACAAATAAACTGATTTTTGTACAAAAAATTCAAATTATATGTATTTTTTAGGACAATTTTGGCCTTTACAATCACAGTGTGGCGATTTGTACTACATAAAAAATTGGACAATTTAGCTCATTTATTCCTTATTCTAAAAAGTATCACTTTATAATAGGCACTCATATATTTTTTTGTGAACAATAAATGTGTAGCGCGTGGCGGTGACGATTTCCATTTAAATTGAATTATGGCCGAAGTCAAACATTTTAAAATGTAAAAAAAAAACTGAATCTGGCATTTGAAAAGTATGAATACAATGTTTTTATATTTTACAGATAAATTACAGGCGTAATTTTTACAAATGAAATGGGTTTCTGCCACACTATTATAAGGCAGTAGCCTTTTTTTCTAACAAGGAATGCCCACCAAATACGCTCATAAGAACGATGTATTCTATCGATATAGGCTATGTACTATCTAATAATATATAAGTTACTTCGGGACGCGACATGGCCCAGAACCCATACTAGTTATCCGGGACACGGTTCTTTATATTTCTTACATAAGTCCCAAAAAGCTCATTGTAACGAATTGGATTTTGAACCCACTATCTCCAGTTGTCATTCCAGCTCTACCAATGCTTATTTAATTACAACTTTAATACTTACTTACTTCGCTGGCTTAGCGACCCGAAGTGGATCTTGGCTTCCGACACTAGATTTCGCCATTCGTTCCTGTCCTGTGCAATCCGACGCCATTCAGCCGCTTGGATGTCACACCTCATGCCACGCTCACGCTTCACACTTCACGCTTGGACCTCATCAATCCATCGGTACCTAGGCCTTCCGACCGAACGACTCCCAGTTGGCCGCCCCAGCTCCTCTCCACATGGCCGAAATTAAAACTTCAATGAAAAAGATTATTAACAATATAAATTAACAATTAACATTGTCTATTTCCAGCTGCGGTCCACATAGCGGGCGTAGTCGGAGCGATCGGTACTTCTGTGCTCGGCGTGTTCTGCGTGCTGTCAGTATTGCAGCTAGCGATGATCTCGTCCAAGGAGCGCGTCGGGCTGAAGTACTCCACCCTCGTCATGCTGAAGCTGGCGCTGGCGCTGTTAGCCGGTAAGAGAACAGTTCACATGCTCGGTGACGTGGCGGGGACGATCGGTACTACGGTACTGCAGCTAGCGATGATCTCGTCCAAGGAGCGCGTCGGGCTGAAGTACTCCACCCTCGTCATGCTGAAGCTGGCGCTGGCGCTGTTATCCGGTAAGAGAACAGTTCACATACTCGGTGACGTGGGTTACATATCAGAATACCGAAAATCTATTTACCTAATGTTGAATCACCTATGCTCGTTTCACCTATTTTTTTAAATACCTATTGATCAGTTAACCTAAGCTCATAACACCTAATGAATGAATTACCTATTGCACGTTTCACCTACAATTGGTTTACCTAAGCTCAGAATACCTATGCTCGATTTACCTAAAGTTGAAACACCTAATACTCGAAATACCTAAAGCTAATATACCTAATACACGAAACACCTAATGTTGGTATACCTAATGCACGAAATACCTAAACTCGGTATACCTAATGATCGAATTGCCTAAAGTTAACATACCTACTGCGCGAATTACCTAAAGTCGGTATACCTAATGATCGCATTACCTAAAGTTAACATACCTAATGAACGAAATACCTAAATTTGATACACCTAATGCACGAAATACCTGAAGTCGATGCACTTAATGAACGAAATATGTACCTAAAATCAAAAATATAATTATTGTTTAGTAGAATATTATTAGGACATACAAGAAGTCGAGACAGGTGCGATGACGAGCAAAGCGAGGAGGAGCGTGTTAGGTTAACTACGACCAAACAGTGCCAAAACCGACTTTTATTCATCGTCATGATGTTAACTTTAGTTTTTGATAAGATAAGATAACATAACTAATTTTGTATTAGACTAACGAAATCATTCTACTACCTAAAAAGTAGCGTTTCAAAAAGTGTATTTTTAAATTGTTATCCAAACAAACAGTTTCTACTGTAAGGTTGGGAAATCATACGATTTATTGGGTGGAGTTGCCACTTGATCATTCGGCAAAATGATATGAATTTTGTACTAGGTATATAGACTTTAGGTATTCCGTGCATTAGGCATATCGAAATTAGGTAATTCGTTCAGGAAGTATATCAACTTTAGGTATTTCGTGCGATAGGTTTAACAGTTTTAGGTATTTCGTCCATTAGGTAAATCAAGTTTAGGTACATCGTTCATTAGGTATATCAGCTTTAGGTGTATCGTCCATTAGGTATATCAGCTATAGGTGATTCGTGCATTAGGTATAATAGCTTTAGGTGAAACGTGCAGTAGGTAAAACGTGCATTAGGTATATCGTGCATTAGGTGTTTCGTCCATTAGGTTATTTGAGCTTAGGTATTATAAACTTAGGTCAGTCAATGTTTAGGTAAAATGATCGATAGGTAATTTAAAAATAGGTGAATCAAGCATAGGTGATTCAACATTAGGTAAATCAGTTTTCGGTATTCTGATATGTAACCGTGACGTGGCGGGGACGATCGGTACTACGGTACTGCAGCTAGCGATGATCTCGTCCAAGGAGCGCGTCGGGCTGAAGTACTCCACCCTCGTCATGCTGAAGCTAGCGCTGGCGCTGTTAGCCGGTAAGTCTCAACCCTCATCGTTGGCCACAGCATCTTGACAGATGATTGTTGCAGCGACAGTTTATCAAGAGCCTCTTCGGTCTGTGTGCGCCGTCGGAGATCGGAGGTGCGGAACATCTTTTCCTGTGGCTGTAAAGTCCAAGCGCAGCACGGCACTTCCACTTCACTTTGGTGATGATTGATTAATATAAACCCTAAGTATAGTATAGGTACTTACCTATTGAATAAGCCTTAATCCCTCGTATGCTTAGATACGGATCCGTGCGTGGGCATTTTAACCTAATCTATTTAAATGTCCAGGTCACTTTTTAATTATCAAATTTGACAGATGCTGCCTGTCAAATTTAGGGGTTAAGTATTGTAAGCCGACCATAGATGTACCATCGCTCACACTGCTAACTGTAGGTACATCGGTGTACTTTATGCCTAATGTAATAAGGTCCACCGATGTACAGTTAGGAGTGGTGCTGTTTGTACCTACCCCGAGAAGTGAAAACGTATGGGCTAAAAAATGTGTATCGTTTTTCTAATTTCTGGGTTAGGCAATATACAGTATGCCCAGAGTGGCTAGACAAGAAAAACACTGTACATATTTACTGTTTAACACATTCACTGCCCCCGACGCACATGTGCGTCCACCGTCATACAAGTTTGTTCCTAGGCCACGCCCCCTGGCAGTGAATGCGTTAATCCTTTGAACGCTACACCTATGTGCGGCGCGTAATCGTGGACCTAATCAGAATGCATTAAGGTTGATAATGTTGATATTGGGTTGTAGCCGCGCGCGTCAGTTGACGTCTTGGGCGGTCAAAGACAAAGAGTTAACAAACAGGGCGTTTTGAATAACCGAGCTCAGCCGGCGTATTATGGATGGTTTTATCCACGTGATAAAATAACTGTCACTTTCCAACACCGCGGGATAGAAAGTGACGGACACCGTTTTATCACGCTGGCACGCAGACAAGAACGACCATCGTATCCGTACAGCAGTGTTAATAACACCATACAAATGTGCATTTCAGCGTTGCTGTCCATAGCCGCGGCAGGTCTGTTCGCCGTGCAGGGCGATGACAGAGGCTTCAGGGTGACGAGAGGAGAGGCGTTCTACGTGCAGGTAATATTCATTAATTATATTACTTACTCATATGCGACGTTTTCTTACGATGAGTTTCTTCTAGGAAACATCATCATCATATCAGCCAGAGGACGTCCACTGCTGGACATAGGCATCCCCCAAAGAGTGCCACAATGACCGGTCTTGCGCCACCCGCATCCAGCGGACTCCCGCGACCTTTACGAGGTCATCAGTCCACCTAGTCCTAGGAAACTTAGCTAGACTGAAAGGAAAATGTCATATCTATTAAGGGATTCAGCTGAAATTGTACGTCGCAAAAACCATAATGTGTATGTGTAGTAATGTTGTTACAGATGTAGTGAATAATTATTTTCTATCGTATTTTCACGGAAACGTCCGAACGTGTCTTGCTATTTTAGTCAGCGTCGGTACAAATAGTACTGAGGTTGACTGAAGTAGCATGACAAAAACGGTATCCTCTAGGGTCGTCCCATTCGTTTTTTGCCAAGTTGTTAAATTAGTGCTATTCTGCTTTCGTCACCCATTCTACATTCGTCACATTCGTCGGTGGGCTTTATCATCTTTGGTCATATTTGTTGTTTGCCTTTTTCTTATTCCGACCCATTTCGGTATTCGTCATTAACTTGTTTGGGCATGTTCGATGTTAGTCTATCTCGTTTTCAGTCTCATTCATTATTCGTCATTTTTTCATCGACACGTTCGTTGTTGGTCCCATTCGGTTATTGACAAGTTCTTAATTTGTCTTATTCTGTATTCTGTCATATTCTTCATTCGTCACTTTCGCTGGTAATCTTTAAGTAGCCATACTACTGTGCCCTGGTTTAAGACCAGGCACGGCACGACGGAGTAAGCCCCGTGTCCCCGTTTTGGACTAATCTCCCCTACATGTGTATTGTTTAGAATACATTTAATTAATATTTAAGTATAAGGATTATTGTTTATGGAATCAAAACAAAAAACGAGACAAATAGTGAATGGGACGAATATCGTATAGGACAAATATCGAACGGGACGAATAATTAACGGGACAAATAGAGAATGTGTCTAAATTTCAAAAGAACCTAAATAAGAAAAATACGAAATTAGAATAAGTCCAAAGACGATAGGACGAATAACGAATGAGACTAAAAAAAGAAATTGACTAACATCGAACATGCCCAAAGAAGATGATGACGAATACCGGAATAAGCCGAAATAAGCCGAAATAAGAAAAAGGCAAACAACCAAATATAACCAAATATGAAAAAGACCACCTATGAACTTGACGAATGTAGAATGGGCGACGAAAGCAGAATGGGACTAATTTAAGAACTTGACAAAAAACGAATGGGACGACCCAAGAGTATACCCGAACATCTCCATCGTATGAGAACAATTATGCACATCTGTACCTATCTTCTCTTATCATAGGGGTCATCCATTAATTACGAGTACATCACACAAAATTCAGATTTTCTGTCTCACGAAAGTTTTGTTACTAATGACCTTGATTATAGTCTGTATCTTTAGGTATTTAAAAAAGAGTGAACAAAATCTACCCTCAAATGGCTTCTTAAGCCAGTTGAGGGTAGATGAAAAATGAAAACATTACATGATCAAATAATGTAGGTTAAAGTCAGGTCGTTCAGTGACAGATCCAGGTGGTTTTGTATTTGGTTGGTTTATAAATTAATGTTATAACTACCCGAAAATGTACAAATTTAAACAGTGATTTATAACCATATTCATAATGTTCCAGATCGTGTGCATAGTAATAAACTCGCTTCTATTCATCATGTCTGTCTACGACGCGCTGTTCACTCGCCGCAGCGGCGGAGACCCCACGCACGAGACCGACTCCACCACCATCAATAATCCCGGCTTCAAGGAGGGTCGAGGTAAGAACTTCTGTTCGACCACGTTGAGTTTGCACTGACTCGCTTCTATTCATCATGTCTGTCTACGACGCGCTGTTCACTCGCCGCAGCGGCGGAGACCCCACGCACGAGACCGACTCCACCACCATCAATAATCCCGGCTTCAAGGAGGGTCGAGGTAAGAACTTCTGTTCGACCACGTTGAGTTTGCACTGACTCGCTTCTATTCATCATGTCTGTCTACGACGTGCTGTTCACTCGCCGCAGCGGCGGAGACCCCACGCACGAGACCGACTCCACCACCATCAATAATCCCGGCTTCAAGGAGGGTCGAGGTAAGAACTTCTGTTCGACCACGTTGAGTTTGCACTGACTCGCTTCTATTCATCATGTCTGTCTACGACGTGCTGTTCACTCGCCGCAGCGGCGGAGACCCCACGCACGAGACCGACTCCACCACCATCAATAATCCCGGCTTCAAGGAGGGTCGAGGTAAGAACTTCTGTTCGACCACGTTGAGTTTGCACTGACTCGCTTCTATTCATCATGTCTGTCTACGACGTGCTGTTCACTCGCCGCAGCGGCGGAGACCCCACGCACGAGACCGACTCCACCACCATCAATAATCCCGGCTTCAAGGAGGGCCGAGGTAAGAACTTCTGTTCGACCACGTTGAGTTTGCACTGACTCGCTTCTATTCATCATGTCTGTCTACGACGTGCTGTTCACTCGCCGCAGCGGTGGAGACCCCACGCACGAGACCGACTCCACCACCATCAATAATCCCGGCTTCAAGGAGGGTCGAGCTAATTCGAGTAATTGCTATAAGATACGCAACTTTTGTTACATTGTCGACTTTTCACTAACACCTTAAAACTAAGTCCCCCGCCGCGTCTGTCTGTTTGTGTGTATGTAATGTATGTTCGCCATTAACTCAACAACTTCTGAACAGATTTTCATTCGGTTTTCACATATCAATAGAGTGATTCTTGAGAAGGTTTAGGTTATTTAGGTGTATAATTTGTTAAGGTTTTGTGTAACCCGTGCGAAGCCGGGGCGGGTCGCTAGTGAGTAATAATTATAACCGAGTCAATTAATTCAATACCGTAATGTAATGTTACGCGCATGCGAGTTGTCACAAAGTCTTTATTAGAGGTCTAAATTACTGTGTACAGGTCGGATTCAGCCCGGGAAATGAGTTAAATTTCAATTTAGCCTGCACGAAAGAAAGTAAAGCAGGCTCAAAAGCACCCAAGTGGCTTAGGGTCGCCCCAGATATATCGACGCGCATTCGGCAAAAGCCGATAGGAGCCGCAATAAGAGCGAAAAAGCCGTCGACGCGTCGGCAGGCGCCGGCCGATGCGAGCCGAGCCGATCGACGACTTTTACGCTCCTATTGCGCAGACATAAAGCTTTTTCCTATCGGATTTTGCTGAATGCGCGTCGATATGTCCCTACATATAACCCTTACGGTCCAATTTTTATTAACTCACGTTTATAACGGGTCTAATTTTAAATTCTAATTTATTCAATTACCTTTATTTACCGACGTTTCGACACAGGTAAATCAGGTAAATTTCGCGTTAGACCCGTCTATAAATGTGAGTTAATATGTGTTAAAACGCGGAAGTTTTAAATATTATATTCCAATTTTTATTATCTACCTATCATTCCCCGCTTGCTTCCAGGTATCTCGATGACGGACGCGTCCGGCAAGCCGTACAGCAGCAACGGTCACGGTTCAGTCGCCTCCATGAACACGACGGCCACCACGCTGACGGGCGCCTCCGAGGCCAGCATCACGCGCTCGCCGCTGCGCTCCTCGCTGAAGAAGCCCCGCCCCGCGCCCGGCCTCGGCATCCCCAACCCCGGCTACTCGGGCCACTCCCCCCCGCTCAACAGGAACGGCAGTCAGAAGAAGGTGCGCATACAGACGCACAGTACTGAGGTATAGGCGAGGCGATACCGCACGCACGGAGGAATTGACCGTATCGAATATAATGTGAGTCTATTTGGGAACGAGTAGTGTCCCACCGAAATCGGATTTATTGCCGAAACCAAAGGTTCGGTTTTGCTCTAGTTTCTACCGAAACCGAACCTGATTTGAATTATTTTTATACCGAAACCGTCGGGAGGACGCTCGTTCACCAGTTTTTTTACGGAAAGCGACTCTTCGGCGAAATGGGAATCGGCCTGTCAATAAATAATATCAAATAAAGGTGACGTTCGGATGTCAACTGCAGCTGCATTATTATAGCATTACTGTTGCAGCGTCGCTGTTGCCGCTGTTGTTGTCAATTTCCTCGATAAATTGAATGACGCAATGAATGTCATAATCGCGGCAGTGATGCGGCGGCAAGCGTCACTCATTTTAAATTGACAGATACAGCGGCGACAACAAACAGTAAAGGTAACATTCCATTTCTGACCGCAGCTGCACTACTGCTCAGCACGTCGATGTTATCGTCAATTTCCATAGTAAAATGAATGACAGTAACGTCGCAACAGTAATGCAGCTGTCGTTGGAAATGGACTGTCACCTTAATTTAACTCCAGTTGACATCCGAACATCGCCTTTACGAAAGCATGTATGTGTCTTCGAAAGCAGAAAAGGACTAAGAAAAACTTTGGACATTGATTTACTTGTTTAGACATAAATTTAGACCAATTTTATACACTAAACTTAAATTGTAACAATTTAAGCAATATTTATTTAGTGACATGGATATACTTAAATCCACATTTACATAAAATAGTTATACAACAATTATTTTGGGGTTATTCCCACTAGTTACCACCAAGTTCTTACCAGTGGTAACTACTGGGAATTATTTTCTCACCTTTTACCAGTGGTAACTACTGGGAATAAAAATCCCAGTAGTTACCACCAAGCCGAGTAGTTACCACTGGTAAGAACTTGGTGGTAACTAGTGGGCATAACCCTTATTTTGCTACGGCAAAATGTAACATGTCAACTTTTGTAGTAAATTAAACTGCATGTATCTGTTTTTTTGGATCGAAACGTCAAATTCAATATCTAGAACCACATTAAACGCTTTTTAAACGATTTTTTTTACAAATTTGATTGCAACTTAAATAAAATTTTATTTAGATACGATTGTCATCAGATTAAATTTGAACTGGATTGAACTTTACCCTGGAACCCATAGTTGTATGAGTTTTATAACATAACGATTTGTAAAGACACTTTGTTATGGTTCCAAAGTTTTTGCCGAGTGTCCAGTACGGCTACCACCAGTTTTGACATTGACATAACGCTCACGTTTACGTAACTTACTTTCTATGCATCTCGCTCGTACTCGCATATGCGAGCAATAGTGCAAGCGAGATGTACAGAAAGTAAATTACGTAGACGTGAGCGTTATGTCAATGTTAAAACTGATGGTAGAGGCTCAGATAAACACCTAAAATTACCTGAAAAGTAATACCTGAAGTTGATACATTATTCTCAAATACGCACCTTAGTCCTAAGGCAAACGAAACTTGTAAATGTCACTGGTCTTACCTGACTTAAGTAATTTAGTAGGTATATTTAGCTTGTAAGATATGCAAAACCAAGATATTTGCTTATATTTGTAAAATGCTCGTTTTTATACTGGGTGTTTTTTCGCCCTTAAGCCATATTATGCGAGGTGGGTACTATACTAAACAACTTCGACTATGAGACCAACTTCAAAGTCGCGAAAAACAACAAATATTTTTTTACTATTTCTTGACTGGTCCCATAGTAATAAAATTTCAGTATTGCCTAACCATGTCACCTGTCTAACCATCTCGGACGATACGGCTAAGGTATCTCAGGTAGACTCAAGTCCTATTAAAATCTTTTACCTTGTTTAACCTTTTGAACGCCTCTGTCAAACCCAAGCTAGCAAATATAAACCTTACTACTCATAAATAAGGTTACTTTGACAACGTATGCTATAGCACTTATAAGCGTTCTTGGCGCCACAGGCACGACTTATTACGACGCCCTTAACCTTTTGGACGCCAATGACCTATATATCCGCACCGCAGGTCCAACGCCAAAGACTGATTAATCGGTCACAGACCACAGAGCAAGATAGACCTACGTGCATATGCATAAAGTTCAATTTCAGTTCTGACACTTTGGTGACGTGGCGTCCGAGTGACAGCTTTTGTGTTTGACACGGCGACGAAAAGGTTGAGGGTTCAAAGGATTAAGCGGCAATATAAATATAAGCAAACATCAAAAAGCATCGCACACACTGATGTAGATATCGGTTAAGTGGCAAGTGTTAAAGCACGCTTCATACATCATGAATCTCTACATATCTCACTATTTACACCTTTTTATACTGATGACTTTATATCGCAATAAATTTATTTGTGAAATGGAGACCACATAAATGGCTTGAGAGCAATCAAAATGATTCTCGTTCTATGGTATTCTTGAGTGATCCGTTTTTATGAGTATTTTCTTGTGTACTTATATGAACATGACCAATTTTAGACGAAATCTTGTGAAATACAGCCACAGGGTTATGTGGCGATCAAAGACGAATAGTAAATAATAAAGATCTGAATAACAAGGCAGTTGTATACATATGGCGTAATTATAAAAGTTTTCAGTCATTTTGAATGGCGCTTGGCATGGTAGTAACGCCATTTATTCGATTCTTGAGTTAAATACAGAAGAGCAACGAAAGCTGGTCAGTTTGTATGAAAATTTCACTAACAGTGACCCGATTTCATTGCTCTTTGGAGTAGATGGATAAAAAAGTAAGAATATATTTGTCAAAAATCTTATCTTTATTATTTACTATTAAGGCGAAAAGTTTCAAAACTATTCGAGAGTAAATGTCATAGTTATTTACAATCAAATAGTTGTAAGACTTAATACCTTTTTTTACACAGTTTTATATACTTAATTACGTTTATGTATATTTTCGTGAACAAAGTTCTTTTCTATATATTGTCTACGCGTGTACATAGTATAATTATTACCAGCACAAAGTGTTGAGAGAATGTTTTATACATATAGCTTGTTGTATATTTCTATGCAATTCATTTTATCACTTAACTGTAAGTTTAGTTGCAATATAATGACTACTTTTATATAAGTTAGTATTACACAGTATTGTAAATATACATTCCTAAAATTAATAAAACCCACCAGGCTTGTTACAAGATCGTCACGTTAGTTTAGGGTAAAAACATATTTCGCCTTAAAAATATTATTTAGGTAATTTTAAACCTTGAGCGGTATAAACTTAAGCAATGCCCTTCTTGCATTCGTGTATACATTTCCAATAACCAATTTGAGTCAGACCAAGCTAAGTTAGCAGCGATTTTGATAGCACAGACTGGACAAGTGTTATTTTAAACGTCAAACTTCTATGAAATTATGACGTTTACTTAAAAGCCGTAACAGACTACCGCACCGCACCGCGACCTTGGTGCGCTGCACCCAGAAGGGAGAGGGAGAAAGAGATATGAACCAAGGTTGCGGTGCGGTGCGATAGTCTGTTACGGCTTTTACACTTTGCACAGTCTATCTGTGCAGTCGGTCTGACTATTTATGCTGCTATAGTTGGTCAAACCAAATTGGTCATGAAATAAGAACCAAAAAAATCATACTCATCCTTTTCTTTTGGGTGCTAATGATGTACTAGTGTAATAGTGGTAACAGACTATCGCACCGCACCATGGTCATTGTGCGACGCACCCATAAGTAAGAGCGAGAAAGCGATATCTCTTTCTCGCTCTTACTTATCGGTGCGTCGCACAATGACCTTGGTGCGGTGCGATAGTGTGTTACGGCCTTAAGACAAAGATAGTGTGATTCTCTTTGTCTATGTTTGAAATGAGACAGTCCTTTGACAAACTGTAAGTATTCATTTTCTAATCATTACATTAAAAACAGTGGGCATCAAACTTAATCTTAACCAAATAAATTACGAGATTCAGTACATACAATTAGTTCATCAAACTGTATGTTTCGTTTGGAATCTCAAATATGGATTGTCCGCCCAAATATCACTACTGCATAGTACCTACAGTTAGCTAAGTAATTAGCTTAGCACCCCTGCGTACAGTCGCCATATATATCGGAGCGGCCAAGGTGTTCACAATATCTGAACACGCACTCTAACGCGCTGACAATAGAGGCGTGTTCAGATATTTGTGAGCGCTTAAGCCGCTCCGATATATCTGATGGCGGCTGTACAAATATGTATGCATGCTAAGCTAATAGTTTTGCTGACTGTACATACAAGAGGGGCTTTACTTAAGTTTTCTACCTATAAGAGCGTCTTGTTTAGATGTTCCGCGCTTTTTAGTTTTCCTTGATTATAGTAGGGATTATTTCATATGCATTTTTGGCGAATTATGTGGAACAATGGGCCAAATAATTATATGAAAAATTTCAACAGGACGCTCTGAACCCTCTTCACAAGAGAGTTGACAAAACGAACGAAAGAACATCTTAAAATGGGCGAAAAATCTGTACTTTTCCACTAAAGAAATACGGATTATAGATTCATTAGAGCAAACTTCATAGACGCTTTTGTTTGTTTTTGGGATGAGAAAACACTCCGCAGAAGTAAGCATGCGGTCTTAACGCGGTTATGACACTAACAGCCTACCGCAAAAAAATCGAAATTTCGTTACCTGCCTCTCTATCGCTCTTGCATATTAGAGTTAAAGAGGCAGATAAAGAAATTTTGATTTACGTTTTTCGCGGTAATGCCTCAAATGCTAATACGCACGCTGCTCCGGTGTGTGAGCGAGACATTTGCACATATATAGCGAGGTCCCGCTCGCACACCGAAGCAGCGAGCGTTGCGCATCGAGTATGAAGACCGTGTTAAGTAATTATTTAATTAATTAACGGCATAAAGTGCCTCATAAAAACCCTCATACTTACTTCTACGGGTGTTCTTTCTTTCGTTCGTTTGGTCGTCTAACACTAGGCTATACAAAATTTTGTGCCTTAGGTACCCAACAAAATGCAAACGTGCCTTCAACCCTTAGCCTTTACCCTATGGTTGTTGTCTTGTAAAATTTAAAACCTCCAATTGTTTTCGATATAATTTAGGATATTAATTTTCTTTATCCGTCCAAACTCTGGTCTTAAGATTAGTTGATATTATAATAGTATATTTAGCTGTAAGCATGAAATGAGTGGAATCAAATTTTTTATTATTGTTAAATTTGTTGTTGGAATTCACTGTTTTATATAGGTACCAACGCATGAGTTTCAACTTTAGTACAGTTTATGTTGTGAGGCAAAATATTATATTTACAATAATATGTGTTTTCCTTCTTTCAAGTTTTGGTGTATAAAAACATTTTATATTATTTGAAAATTAAAACTTGATCCTCCTGAATGTAAGTGGTTTTATTTAATTATTACTACGTTAACCCTTTATAAGGCATAAGGGTCAGAAATTAAGTAAAATGAAACTTCTTCCTCGTGTATTCCGGCATTTTGCCACGGCTCATGGGAGCCTGGGGTGCGCTTGACAACTAATCCCAAGAATTGACGAAGGCACTAGTTTTTACGAAAGCGACTGCCATCTGACCTTCCAACCCAGAGGGGAAACTAGGTCTTTTAGGAATACTCCGGTTTCCTCACGATGTTTCCCTGCACCGAAAGGGGCTGTCCATAAATTACGTCATCGATTTTTGACGATTTTTGACCCCCCCCCCCCACCCCATAATCATCCAAAAATCATGCTTCAAATGACCCCATTTCCTCCTACTTCATGCTACCGTCATCCGATGCCCAGACCCCCCCCCCCCCCCCTAAATTGAAATGACGTAATTTATGAATAGCCCCAAAAGCAACTGGTAAATAAATATCAAATGATATTTCGTACATAAGTTCCGAAGAACTCATTGGTACGAGCCGGGGTTTGAACCCGCGACCTCCGGATTGAAAGTCGCACGCTCTTATCGCTAGGCCACCAGCGCTCTATGTAAAATTAAACCCTATCACTTTAAAATCAGGCGGGAAATATGTATTGCTCAACTTTAAACTCGGGTAAATCTATTCGACCCTCTCGGCAAATATCTACCCTATTACCTTTTCTTAATACCAAAATCGCAAATCTGAGAGATGTAACGGATAGTTGTTGGACCGGATACCGGATATTCGGCCTGACCATCGGCCGAATATTCCGTAACGTTCGCGCGGACACATTTCTAAATAGGTTCGAAATGAGTGCGCGTGCAAGTCAGTGGAATGTTTAAATTGTTATAAAATAATAAACAAGTACGATTATGACCGTGACTTTCTTAAATCCAATTTGTTTACTCCGAAATCAAGCAACGTTTCCGGTATCCGGCCGGATAGTAGGTCACTATCCGGTATCCGGCTGGATATTAGTTAAACAGACTCTGGCGCAGAGGCCGGCACGTGTTGAAGATCTTGTGGTTAAATAAAACTGATGTCTTCTGAATATTACGTTATTTTATTTTAGTAATCGACCATAAAAATTCATTTAAACACTAGTATAAATAAAATTGTATAGGTAAAATAAAATAGGGACAACACAAAATTGGGCAGCTAGTAGGTGGAAGCCATGTTTGAAAGAGACCGGATACAGATCAGTGACAGTAAATGTCACATTAGACTTGTCGCTGGTAGTGGTCGCGAGAATAGACAATATAGCCTAAGTAGGGCTTGCATTCCGGAATTCCGGAATCTCGGACAAATTTTCCAATATTACAATTCCGGAATTGATACAACTGAATATCGAAAATTCCGGAATTGGATTTAAGTACTTTTTTTAGGTTTTAATACGTTTATTATTGAAAATTGTTAAGAAACTACACTATACTGGTGATTTTTGTTGTTATTAAGTGCCTCTTAGTCATTCAGTGAACTACATATAGTATAGGTATATTTTACTTTTCCGTTTGCTAAAGCAGTGGGACAATATGGGCTCATAAAAAAGCAAAGCAATTTACTTGCTTAGAAAAGTCAGAATATTCTGAATCCTACATAAGCGAATTTTAAGAATTGAAATTTAAAAATATTTGGACGTTTTATCTTCGATTCAGAGAGAATACTAGGTTAGGAAGAGTAGGAAGCTATTATAGGTATGTAACTATTTTATAAAATTATGCATCGAATGGTTTGCTAGCAACTATAGTTTCCCCAATTTGTTCCCCGTACCTATAATAGAAGTGAATAAGTGGTACCATTTTAATAAGTTGATAAAATAAGAGGTGAAAAAAAACGTACTTCAAATTCAATTTCTCTTAAACAATATTAACCTTAATAAACGTTAAGTATCAGAATTTCACATTTTTTGTTGTTTTATACTAAAAAATCGAATAAAAATATGATAAACCCTAATTCCGGAACCAGTTCCGGAATTCCGGAATTGGAGTCCAATGTCGAAAATCAGTTCCGGAATTGGAAACCATCCAATATTGCAAGCCCTAAGCCTAAGCAAATTAGAAAAATCTCGTACAGGTATACCTTGTGGTGTCCAGATAAACATATATACTAAAAGTCCTCGAGGGTAGGGGGTGTGCTGAGGGTGGGGGGGGGGGTTTGAAGGTACCTTTTTTCACATTTTTGCTCATATCTCGAATATCTGTACGAATAGCATTATAATTACTTCGGACAAAAGCTTTAACATAAAATTTACTACAAATTTGGTTATGTTTATTTTTACTCTACCTACCAAGCATTGTGGTGTATTTCGAAGCTGGCGCAAGAGTTTATCGATACCGCTCCTCTGGGTGCTGCAGTTCTCAACAGGGACACTTATGTCGATGACATCGTGTCGGGCGCAGATTCGGTAGAAAATGCGATACTCATTCGTGACGAGCTATTGAAAATCTTGGCTTCTGCTCGTTTGCATTTAAGGAAATGGACGTCCAACGATCAGGGTTTCCTTGCAGATTTGTCGGATTCCGATTTATACTCGGAACATTTTCGAAATTTCGAGGACGTTCATGACGTATCCCTAAAGATTCTAGGGTTGCTGTGGTAGAAGAGCCGGCCGCAAAATTTCTAACCGACTTGATACCACGATGAAATGCACAATGGTTTCCCAGAAAAGTTATGCTAAGTCCGAATTCGATAGTCTGCCACGGCGGAACTTGCCGAAAGTACGAAAAAGAAGGCCACTTCCGGTGCGAAAAAAGGGGCTGATTTAACCCATCTGATACCGAGATAGTAGTTATGGCAGCAGTTAGAAATTTACATGTAGACACAGAAAAGCGAAGTCTGCCACTATTTTTTTTGCCGGAAGTGCTTGGCAGACGCTCTCAAAGGTGACCATCGGGACCCCTAAATTAACCCATCTGATACCACCATGAAACCAATGCCAGTCGGTAGGTATGAACTCTCATGTCAGGAATATATAAGTCTGCCAAGGCTTTTCCTGCCGAAACACCATGGCAGACGAGATTATGTAAGCAAGGTCGCCATCGGTTACCCTACACTAACCCATCTGATACCACCATGAAACCAATTCCATTCGGTAGGTATGAACCCCCATTTTAGGAATATATAAGTCTGCCAAGGTTTTTCCTGCCGAAACACCTTGGCAGACGAGATTATAAGCAAGATGACCATCGGTTACCGTACACTAACCCATCTGATACCGCCATGAAACCAATTCCAGTCGGTAGGTATGAACCCTCATTTCATGAATATATAAGTCTGCCAAGGCTTTTCCTGCCGAAACACCTTGGCAGACGAGATTATGTTAGCAAGGTGTACATCAGTTACCCTACATTAACCCATCTGATACCTCCATGAAACCAATTCCAGTCGGTAGGTATGAACCCTCATTTCGGAAATTTTTAAGTCTGCCAAGGCCTTTCCTGCCGAAACTCCTTGACAGACGAGATTATGTAAGCTACATCCGCATCCGTGGGACCGGTGTACGTGATTACTGTAGGCTTATTTATTACTTTATGCTTTTACATATTTGTATATTATTATGTTATTAATGAAATATATTTATAATTTATTAAACCTATACCTAATACATTGGGAATTCATTACCTGCTTACGGCAGTAGTAGGGAGTAGTGGGTGAGTTCTGGCTCACTTAGCCAGGCCAACAGTCCCTCCCCCTTTTTTTCCCTTGTTGAGGCCCTGCAACCTTACCTTGAACCCAACCTAATGTCATTGTAGCTCGAATCTAACCTAATCTATTTTTATTGCTTTTAGAAAATATTCTAATAACAATTATCTACTTTTGCAAAGTTAAATGTTGAATTCTTTATTTCGCAAAATGGAATTTTAATGTGACTATAATGTATGTGCAATCTACTTAGAAACTGGGTTTAGAAATATAAAAACACACATTTTATATAGGATAATAAGTTTATTCAAGTAATATTCTGAAAATATGAGATATAGTAACATCATTACTTATTCTGTGTACAGTGGAGAAAACATGCAAGTTGACATTTTTCGTTTTAAAATAAAGATAAACTAAACAGTATTTGCCACAAACCGATGTAAAAAAAACTTTGCAGTTGTTGATTACAATACCATATCTTAAGGCCCCAGTACACAATGGGCCATCGCCGGCCATTCCAAGGGACGCATTTATGCCTTAGAGGGAGCAAATGATATTGCTATCTCATTCTACCGCATGGCTGCGTCCCTTGGAGTGGCCGGCAATGGCCCATTGTGTACTGGGGCCTTTACAATTTCTCTCCATGAACATTTTATGATACCCAACCAACCTTCCGGTTTTCGCCCGAATGAATTAAAATATTCACCAACACCATTGACATCAATATAAATGGCTATCCGATGTCAGCCAGGTTTAAAATCCGGATCTAAGTTGATAATAAGCAATTTAAACAGGTGAACAGGTAGCTGAACAAACATTGGCATTTTGTTGGCTGCAAATACATTCGATTCCACTCCTATATTCATTTTACTCATATAGTGTTACACAGAACTCATTTGCTGTCAAGAATTACCGACAATTGTCGTGTTTCTTGTGACAATTGTCATTAGCTTCGCAAAATAAGTACTTAGTATTTGGCGATATAATGGAGTTTTTATTTTATTAACATGTTGGTGGCAAACAAGCACACCGCCCGTCTGATGGTAAGCGGTTACCGTAGCCTATGGAGGCCTGTAACGTCAGTACCAACTGTGATGTCGACAAGTGTCGCACCTGCCACCTTAGTGAAATAGAGGCCAGGCCCCAATTTCACATCGGTGACAGGTGCGACGAATTGTAAAATCACTATCGCTGACGTCACAGGCATCCATGGGCTACGATTACCACTTACCATCGGGCGGGCCGTATTCCTGTTTGCCACCATCATTGTATTATTTAAAAAAAACTTTATTATATCGGAAAAAACAGATATTTCTCCTGTGAAGTTTCTGACAATTGTCAAAGATCTAGAAGAATTGTAGGTAATTCTTGACAGGTAATGAGTTATATGTCGGAATTTCGTGACAATTGCAGTGTTTCTGTGACAATTGTCATAAACTTAGCAAGAGAAATATCTGTTTTTTTTTCGATATCATAAAGTTTTTTTTTAATAATACAATGATGGTGGCAAACAGGAATACGGCCCGCCCGATGGTAAGCGGTAACCGTAGTTCATGGATGCCTGTGACGTCAGCAACAGTGATTTTACAATTCGTCGCACCTGTCACGTTAGTGAAACAGGGGCCAGGAGTTAAGTCAAAAGCTAGTAAACAGTAATCTTCTCCATAGTCCTCTCTAACTTTCAGGCAGTTTTATTAACTTCTTATGGTATCAATGTGGAGTATAAATAGTCTACTATACATATATCCCAAAAACTTTAACGTTTACGTTTTTAAATACAGGGTGACCTTAGCCATTGGACAAACCCTGAAATCCCACATAGGGTTACTTCTCAGAAATGCTCTAACGGTAATTTCTTTTTAATTAGAACAAAAGATAAAACATTAAATTATCAAACAAAAGTTAATTCCAATAATCGACAACAAAAAGAAACATACTGTATTAATCATTGGCAGTGCTTTTGACAATTTGTTTGAAAATGTGCGGCAATGATGACATTTGTCAAAAGTCAGAATCTTATTAATGTCATAAATAAAAAAGATAATCAAAACGGTCGAAGAAAGTTTTAATTAATTTAATTTAATTTAATAATTTAATAATTAATAATTAATCTTATTTAAAGCTGCAACACGACTGATTAATTGACATGATTGTTCTCCCAGAAGGAGGTTCGTGGGGTGTTAGACTTTGGTACGGTCGTATAGAGGGCGGTCTCGTGACTTCAGAAAATTCCGACTTTTGGCCTACCGCTTCCGGTCAGAAAAATGTTCGACGGCCCGGCCAAACGGTGGGAGGTAGGTGGGGGGTGCTCGACCAAATGTCATAGAGGGCCCCGAAACAAAGCAAACTGCATTTAAAAAATTTCAAAATGGCCGACTTTTTTTTTTAATTTTTCAAGTTGGTCCGAGTGCGCTGAGATTTGGCATGCGGCGAGCTAGGGGGCCCAGCATTACCATGTAAAAAATTTTTTTGGAAAAATCCAAAATGGCGGGCGACAAGGGCAAAATTCAAATTTCCAAGTAGGTTAAGCGAGCCCGAAGGGCGAGCTTCAGGCCGGGAGGCCGAAGGCCGACCCCGCGTAGGGCCGTCAGGCCCGGAGCTTCACCCCGAATATCCAAGCGTGCCCCACCCCCAGTAATTTTGGGCGAGGCCGAAGGCCGAGCTGCGGGAATGACGAACAAAGCAAATCCTATACAAAAAGTGTGTTAAGCGAGCCCGAAGGGCGAGCTTCAGGCCGGGAGGCCGAAGGCCGACCCCGGCGGAGGGCCGAAGGCCCGGAGCCTCCACCCCGACTCCCAAAACGCGAGGCCGAAGGCCGAGCTGCGTGAATGCAGTTCCCCCAAGCGTTCTACAAAGTCAACTGTCTTGATAAGCGAAGCCGGCGGGCCGAAGGCCCGACGGCGAAGCGTCGAGGCTCGCGAAGGCCGAAGGCCGAGCTCCGCGTAGGGCCGAAGGCCCGAAGCGTCACACGAGAGGGGGAAGTTGGCCTACGGCCTTCGGCCTTCGGCCCGCCGTTTCGCTTGTCTATGACACTTTTCCTATTGGGTCGTGTTTAAGCTCCAACTTCCCGCTTAAGCCCCGAAGCAAAACCAACCCTCCCAACTGTTTTAATAAGCGAAGCGGCGGGCCGAAGGCCCGACGCTGAGCTTCGAAACCCAGCGAAGGACGAAGGCCGAGCTCCGCGTAGGGCCGAAGGCCCGGAGCGTCCCTTACGAGTTCCCAAGCACGCGAGGCCAGGCCGAGCTGCGGGAATGTAGTGCTTTCACGCGGATCTTTTCGTCCTAGCAAAAGTACAACTTTATTTCTTTTTCCCTTTGGAAAACAAACTACTACTACTACAACAAAAACAACAGCACCAACAACAAACTACAAGAAGACCGCGGGGCCCTCGGGCCCCGCGCACAGGGCAAAATCTAGTCATACTATTTATTACCTCAGGAGCTACTAACACATACAGGTTGCTCCAAAGTAAAAAAATCGTAATTTGTTATGATACTTTGTATACTGGTTCTAAATACCATTGACGTGTAAAATTGTATTGATTTTATGAATAAATTATTGAATATTGAATATAAATAGCCTAATGCATGGACACCCTGTATATCAACTTGAAAGAAAATGTTCAATATTTCTTTATAGTGCGACTCCTTAGCTCGATTCAGTATGGAGGTAGAGTCTGGCTAATAAAAGATGAACCTGCAAAAATGCGGTCCTGGTCTGACCCATCCTAAATCCTGTCGCATCCGGCAGAAAGCACGAAACTTGGCATGCAAACTTCAAACTTCAACATTTATTCAGCAAATAGGCCGCAAGGGCACTATTACACGCCGCTAAAGAAATTTTCACTTCAAAAAGTTTTGAGATGTAATGTGAAACCAAGTCGGTTATTTTAATTAGTGCCAGGGGGTGTTAAAACAGTATCAATAAGATATCTTTAATTTGTAATTTTTAGCGAGTTTTAGCGGTGGGCAAAGTAATCCGGTGATTTGGCATCCATACCAACATTGCCCACCACCAAAAACGGATTAGGGTTGTCACTTTCATCTAATTTACCCAACTTCGCATGTAAAATAAGGTTATGTTTGTACACTAAAGTAAGTTTATAAATATATACTGTATTTAATTTGTCTTATTATCCTTTACTTAGATGTTTTATCCCGTTAACTAATGAAAAACACAGCAAAAATCATATTTTTGGCCATTAAACTATTGTAACAGATTTTCTCAAAAGTGACAACCCTAGCCTTTGTAAAATGCTTAGGCGAGCCTTATATGGAAATGAGCAAAAACGGGTAGGCAACATTGCCCAGCAAATTTATTTAAAAGTTTTTACACTTATCGCTATTAGAGTTATTAACAGGGAATGGTAGGATTGCCCAAAACCAGTGATCCTTAGACATCATCATCATACGAGCTGTATTTGAATACCAAATTGACGTGGGCAATGTTGGCGAAAACTCCGGATATCTTTGCCCACCCTCTAAAACGCAAAAAAATGGGTAAAAACACGATAAAAATATTTTTTCTTCAAATAAACTGATGCGTTTGATCACAATGGACGTGCTGAGCAAAAAAAGTAATTACGATTTGTTTTTTTTTTGAGAAATTCGTGTTTTTTTTTAAATGCGGGCAAAGTTGGTGATAATGACCGGTACCTACTCTTCGAAGGCCGCAAAAATATATGACATGCTCTTATGGTTCTACAAATAAGATCGTGTCAGATATTTTTGCGGCCTTCGTTGTGTGTTGTGTAACATAAATTGCAGGTGACTGTATATTAGGAATAATTATTTTATTTAGTTTCAACGAAAGTTTCAAGTTTAGTACGAAAATACTTCAGATATACAATATGCACAAAATGTAGACCTAATCGAAATAAAACATTGCTTTTTATAGTAAATTTTTTTTTTAAAACATTCGATACATAGGTATACATAACAATAACCAGGCCACAGCGGTATTGGCCTGTAAGCTTTATCTCGGTCTCCAAAGCCGCAAAAACTCGCTAGTACTTCGTGCTGGTCTAGCCGTTATTTTTTCTTGAAGATTTTCAGAGAACAGCACGTACACGCATTATACATATAGACGGAACGAACGGCATAATCATAATCATTTATTCGTCGCAATCCATGGTATTACAGATCAGATTTTCAGGTATTACTTATACGAATTAGACGTGTGCGCCGATTAAAAAATGATCGGCGGCGGCGTTTGCCAAAAAATCGGCGGCGGCGGCGTGTTTTCGGCGTGAAATCGGCGTGACCTTGACTTTCAGGTTTCTTAAAAAAAATCCTTAATTTGTTGTTTTTCTTCAAAATTTTATCAATGCAGGTTACTGGTCAGTTAACTACGTATAGTTTGAAAATGCTGTGAGTAAAATAGGGTTTGTAAATGAATATAGGATAGGTATAATAACTTATTTTCCTTAGTAACTGGCTTGCATTAAGAGGTTACCTGGTCCCAATGACCTTCGATCCGATCTGTAACTCTCCGTTTTCTCAAGCTTTCCATGGCTTATCCTATTAAAATGACGTACTTTAACAAAACAGAACTCCACATATCTTTGACATTTGTTAGACTATAGTGGACTGCTATATCACACATCACGTCATATGTGGAGTATATCACACGAAAAGACCGAGTATCTCCACATGCGACGCTATAAAAATACCCGCGCTCCACCCCAAAATCTAAATGTAGGAGATATAAAGTACAAAGGAGTGTCAAAATTTAAATATTTAGGCTGCACTGTTACAGACACCAACAATCGTGACGAGAATATCAAGATCAGGATTCAGAATACCTTGCGATGCAGTGCAGCCCTTCATAAAGTGTTAGTGTCCAAGCTTCTAAGTAGACGCGCCAAAATCCGAATCTACAAGACCGTAATTCGCCCAATCCCTAACCTACAGATGCGAAGCGTGGACACTGACACTCAAGGAAGAAAACATGCTGCTGGTGACCGAGAGGAAGATCCTCCGTAAGATACTGGGCCCAAAAAAAAGACCGGACGGAAACTCAGTTCAGTCCTTAGGAACCGTGAGATCGAAGACCTAGTGGCTGAACCTAATATCATGGGAGAGACTAAAGCTCACAGACTCTCTTGGTTGGGCCACCTTGAGAGAATGGATGAAGATCGGAACGTGAAAAGAGCATACCTGGGCCGTCCAGCAGGAAGACGTCCTATCGGACGCCCCAGATATCGCTGGCGCGACATGGTGGAGGCGGACCTGCGCGAACTTCGAGTCAACAACTGGCGAGAGGTCGCACAGGACCGAGAAAAGTGGCGTCTTGTGTCGGAGGCCAAGTCTCATGTTGGGTCGCTGAGCCAGCGGAGTAAGTAAGTTTAGTGGATTGCTATGGCTTCTTTTTAATAGTTTACTTGTCGTACAAGCACCAGGCTCACTGAGACGTATCTTCTTTGTCGTTTTCTGATTGCTGAGGCTCGTGACCACATGTAATTTGTCTCCACTTCGTGCGGTCATAAGCCGTATGGACTGCACGGTGCAGACTGCTGCAAGCCGACCTTTTCATAGCGTTCGACCATCTCACACATGCTTCAACTCGAGCACGTTTGCCATTCATTCGGCTTAAATTCATGTGTTTCTCCACATCATGCGTTGGATAATATGTCCGAAGAATCTAATGGCTCACCCATGGCATGTTGGGAAGAGATGAGTGGCGATATAGAGCTCTTTGAGAATGGAGGGGTTTGTTCTTCTAGCTGTCCAAGGTATAAGCAGCACTAGCAGCAATCTTCGTTCATTCGTTAACAGTTGACGGTGAATACTTAGGATTACTCAGTTACTTTAATTGGTGAGTCAAATAGTTTCTGCAACTGGCTATTCAGTTTCATTTAATTAATAATTTATGTATATTTGACAACTGTAACATAATTAATACAGAAATTCGATTTTGTAATCCAAAAACCAACTTGGAATAGCTCATTAACAACACTCAAGGTCACGCCGATTTCACGCCGATCATTTATCGGCGGCGGCGGCGTGGTCAAAAACCCCGGCGGCGGCGGCGCGCCGGCGCGGCGCACACGTCTAATACGAATTACATAACGCTTCCTGTTAATAGGCAATATTTTAAGATAAAAGTTCTATAATATATTACAAGATTACAATTGTCATCAAAATTAATTGACGTACAGAAGTCAAATACGTTTTTAAAATGACGCAAAATGAAAATTAATCCCAATCAGTAAAGGATGAGTCTTTAAACTTTTTTCATTTTAAGCGAGTTTTGATTTGAAGGAACATAATACTTAAATTCGACTGTAATCGTATTGTTTTAAGATAGTTTACTGAGGTTTTCAACCATTATGACCCGTAAATAACAGCAAATCAAGTTTAAAGGAGACGCGAGCTGATATTTATGTACCCTATTTTTTGAAATACAATTTATCTACTGGTATACTTTGTCGTGTGCGTATATGATTTAATGTCAAATCAAGCTGTCATTTTTATTTGAAGAATTATACGTGTGCTCCGGTGCAGCCCCAGCGGGCATCTGACTTGAAGAAGAATTTTGAGTGATGTCGTCAATGTATGGAAATTGTTCGAAGGTTTACATTTGAGATTGAATTTCTGTGTTGTCTTTGTGAGTAAAAATATAAATCTTGAATTGTCTAGCTTTCAAAATCACACAATAATTCAATTACTGTCAAAGACAAAATTGTTTTGCTTCTTTCTCAAACGGAACTCCATATTTTGATATTTTGATACTTTTAGTGTCGATTTGTAGAGAATAACAGCAAATTAAAAATATAATGGCATGAAGAGTCGGTACACGGTTTCTTCGTGAACAAATTTACGTGTAATAATAATAATTATAATATAATATATATTATAGTGGTTTTCCGGGTCAAGGTCCGGGTCCGAGTCCGGGTCCGAGTCTGAGTCCGAGTCCGGGTCCGAATCCGTGTCCGAGTCCGTGTCCGGGTCCGAGTCCGAGTCCGGTTCCGAGTCCGGTTCCGAGTCCGGGTCCGAGTCCGAGTCCGGGTCCTAGTCCGAGTCCGTGTCCGAGTCCGAGTCCGGGTCCGAGTTCGATTCCAAGTCCAGGTCCGAGTCCGGGTCCGAACCGGATCCGGGTATGAGTCCGGTTCTGGGTCCGAGTCCGGGTCGCAGTCCAAGTCAAAATCGAAATTAGAAATCACCAAACGTGTACTATGCGTCGTTGAAGAGTTTTGTTCTGGTCATCATCAGCAGTTCCACTTCATCAAATGCGACAGTTTTTAATGTAAATGCTTGATTTTATGATGAAAATACAAAAAAAATCTATACTTATGCCTTTAATATTTGAGGAGTTCCCTCGATTCCTTATGGATCCCATCATTAGAACTCGAGCTTGACAAAAATGTGGCTTTAAAACTTGACTTGCTTAACAAACATAACGAAGAGGAAAAATCGCCAAACGTGAACTATGCGTGGTTGAAGAGTTCTGTTCTGGTCATCATCAGCAGTTCCACTTCATCAAATGCGCCAGTTTTTAATGAAAATCCTTGATTTTCTGATGAAAATACAAAAATGTCTATACGCATGCCTTTAAGATTTGAGGAGTTCCCTCGATTCCTCATGGATCCCATCATCAGAACTCGAGCTTGACAAAAATGTGGCTTAAAAACTTGACTTGCTTAACAAACATAACGAAGACGACAAATCGCCAAACGTGAACTATGCGTCGTTGAAGAGTTCCGTTCTGATCATCATCAGCAGTTGCACTTCATCAAATGTCACTTTTTTGAATGTGTATGCTTAATTTGATGATAAAAACCCAAAAATCACTATATGTATGCGTTTAAAATTTGAGGAGTTCCCTCGATTCCTCATGGATCCCATCATCAGAACTGGGTTTTGACAAAAACGGAACCAATCTGTATGCATATACATACAATCAAAAAACTAATTTTCAAAATCGGTCCAGGAATGACGGAGATATAGAGTAACAAACATAAAAAAAATAAAAAATAAAAAAAACATACAACCGAATTGATAACCTCCTTCTTTGAGATTTGGAAGTCGGTTAACAAACTAATATTAGCCCAAAATCTAAAATAAATGAAGTACCGATCACATAAAAAGTAAAAAATTAAATTAAGTAAATAAAAACAGGAAGGTATCATAAAATGTTAATGAAGAGAAATTGTAAGAGATGGTATTATGCCAACCAACAACTGCAAAGTTTTTTAACATCGGTTTGTGGCAAATACTGTTTAGTTTATCTTTATTTTAAAACGAAAAATGTCAACTTGCATGTTTTCTCCACTGTACACAGAATAAGTAATGATGTTACTCTATCTCATATGTTCAGAATATTACTTGAATAAACTTATTATCCTATATAAAATGTGTATTTTTATATTTCTAAACCCAGTTTCTAAGTAGATTGCACATACATTATAGTCACATTAAAATTCCATTTTGCGAAATAAAGAATTCAACATTTAACTTTGCAAAAGTAGATAATTGTTATTAGAATATTTTCTAAACGCAATAAAAATAGATTAGGTTAGATTCGAGCTACAATGACATTAGGTTGGGTTCAAGGTAAGGTTGCAGGGCCTCAACAAGGGAAAAAAAGGGGGAGGGACTGTTGGCCTGGCTAAGTGAGCCAGAACTCACCCACTACTCCCTACTACTGCCGTAAGCAGGTAATGAATTCCCAATGTATTAGGTATAGGTTTAATAAATTATAAATATATTTCATTAATAACATAATAATATACAAATATGTAAAAGCATAAAGTAATAAATAAGCCTACAGTAATCACGTACCTATACCGGTCCCACGGATGCGGATGTTGCTTACATAATCTCGTCTGTCAAGGAGTTTCGGCAGGAAAGGCCTTGGCAGACTTATATATTCATGAAATGAGGGTTCATACCTACCGACTGGAATTGGTTTCATGGCGGTATCAGATGGGTTAGTGTACGGTAACCGATGGTCATCTTGCTTATAATCTCGTCTGCCAAGGTGTTTCGGCAGGAAAAACCTTGGCAGACTTATATATTCCTAAAATGGGGGTTCATACCTACCGAATGGAATTGGTTTCATGGTGGTATCAGATGGGTTAGTGTAGGGTAACCGATGGCGACCTTGCTTACATAATCTCGTCTGCCATGGTGTTTCGGCAGGAAAAGCCTTGGCAGACTTATATATTCCTGACATGAGAGTTCATACCTACCGACTGGCATTGGTTTCATGGTGGTATCAGATGGGTTAATTTAGGGGTCCCGATGGTCACCTTTGAGAGCGTCTGCCAAGCACTTCCGGCAAAAAAAATAGTGGCAGACTTCGCTTTTCTGTGTCTACATGTAAATTTCTAACTGCTGCCATAACTACTATCTCGGTATCAGATGGGTTAAATCAGCCCCTTTTTTCGCACCGGAAGTGGCCTTCTTTTTCGTACTTTCGGCAAGTTCCGCCGTGGCAGACTATCGAATTCGGACTTAGCATAACTTTTCTGGGAAACCATTGTGCATTTCATCGTGGTATCAAGTCGGTTAAAAATTTTGCGGCCGGCTCTTCTACTACTGTGGCAACCTAAATCTGACAAATTTTCGTTTAAAACTTCTAACGTAGAGTGTCGTTGCACTAAACGGTCGATTCTTTCAGAGATCGCTCGGATCTTTGATCCTTTAGGATTCCTTTCGCCAGTGGTCTTCCTGGCGAAATATTTGATGCACTTTTGTGGTCTTCCGGGCTCCACTGGGATGAGGATGTTCCCGCACCTATCGCTGAGGAGTGGCTCAAATTAAAATTTCAGTTGTCGTGTTTGAGTTCACTCTCCATACTCGTCGAATAGTTTTGTCCCATGACATTCAAATTCATGTCTTTTGTGATGCCTCGGAGCGAGGATATTGCGCAATAGTTTTTTGTCGCATGGTTAATGATGACGAAGAAATTATCGTTCGTCTCTGTTGTGCAAAAAGTAAAGTCTCCCCCCTCCGTCGGCTGTCCATTCCTCGATTGGAGCTGTTGGCGGCGGTGTTGTTGGCGGATCTCGTAGCGTCAGTTCGTCATGCGTTGAAGGACTCCCATTATGATGCTAAAACATATGCCTGGTCAGACTCAACCGTGGTCTTGACATGGATTCGATCATGTCCGTCTCGTTGGAAAACATTTGTTGCTAACAGGACTGCAGCGATTCAAGAGCAAATTGCTCCCGATTGTTGGCACCATGTTTCCACTGGTGATAACCCAGCGGATCACGGATCCCGTGGTTTACTTCCCGCTGATTTAGTGCAGTGTAAGTCATGGTGGGCGGGACCTGCATGGTTGTCGCGTCCTGAAAAGGATTGGCCAAGGCACGTCACGCAAAGTGACGGAGCCGCATGCGAAGAGGAAAAGGTTTTGACACTGTTTAGTGCCATAAATTCGGATTTTGTCGAACAACTTTTGTTGAAATATTCATCATTTCGTCGTATCGTTAATATATTAGCATACTGTTTTCGTTATCTCCATAATTTGAAGAATCCCGCAGCGAGAGCCTCGACACAGACCTTGTCGACGTGTGAAACCAACTCGGTGATACGATTTCTCGTAAGGCATGTCCAGGACCATGTCTTTTCGACTGAAATTCGTCTCATCAAAAAGGGTTCAACTAACTCACTTCACAAGCCTCTTCGGAAACTGAACCCGTTCATTGACGAAGAGGGTTTGTTGAGGGTGGGCGGACGGTTAACCCATAACCACACGCTCGACTATGAAAGGAAGCACCCCATGTTGTTGCCTCGTGAACATCGGCTCACGGCATTGGTGATCGAGGAATATCATCGCAGGTTTTCCCATCCGGGGTTACAAACCCTGCACAACCTCATTGCTCAGGATTTTTGGATTCTTTCGCCCAAGCGCGCGATTCATTCTGTTGTCTCGTCATGCCTCCGATGCTTTCGGGTGCGCCCGCAAATGGCGCCACCGCCTCTCATGGGAGACCTACCGTCATTTCGTATAAGCCAGTTGAAACCCTTTTCGTCTACCGCAGTAGATTATGCTGGACCTTTCACTATTTCGTTAGGTAGGGCAAGAGGCAGCAAATCTTACAAGGCATACATTTGTGTTTTCGTATGTACTGCCACTAAGGCAGTTCATTTTGAACTCGTCTCTGAGCTCACATCAGAGGCTTACTTGGCAGCTCTGCGCCGGTTTATCTCGCGACGCGGTCGCTGCTCAAGAATTATATCGGACCAAGGCAGAAATTTTGTAGGTGCCTGCAACCTGCTTAAGGATTTAATGGATGAAGCTTCCCAAAGGGAACAAATAGAATTTGTGTTCAACCCGCCTGGTAGCCCACATTTTTCTGGCTTAGCCGAAGCTGGAGTAAAATCGGTGAAAACTCATCTGTCGCGTGTAATAGGCTTACAACGTCTGACATATGAGGAATTTTACACGGTATTGCCTCAACTTGAATCTATGCTGAACATGAGGCCTCTGTCCCCAGTCAGTTCGGACCCTAATGATCTATCGGTGTTGACCCCTGGTCATTTCCTCACATTGGAGCCCCTCACGATATTGCCAGAAAGCAATCTAACTGATGTTAAAATAGGTCCGCTCCAAAGGTGGAAATTACTGCAAAAAATCCATCAGGATTTTTGGCGTAAGTGGCACTTAGAATACTTACACACCTTACAACAACGTCATAAATGGTTTAATAAACAACCTGACGTAAAAGTAGGGGCTCTTGTCGTCATTGCTAACGAACAATGTAGTCCACTCAATTGGGCCTTAGGCCGCATTGTACAACTGCATCCCGGTAACGACGGGATTTGCCGTGTCGCCACCATCCGCACAGCCACTGGACAGTATAAACGCCCAGTCGTGAAGCTGTGCCCTCTACCATTTTTAAACTAATCACCTAAACTAGTATCACCACTTAGCATAGTATGCTAGTTTTAAGTATTTTGTCGGATTCTAATGTTATTTACAGCGTAAATATTGCATATTTAGGTGAGCGGAATGTTCAACTTTCGTTTGAATATCGGTTTTAGGTGACATCTCTATTAGCCTATCACTTCCGGTAGGGTTAGTTACATACAACACTAGCCGTTTCCGGCAGCCATTAACCTTCTAATCAGTCTACTAAAAGTACGTTGCTCCGAGTTAAAATTGTGGAGTAATTATTGTAAAGCCAACTTTCGGTCAGATTTTGTACTTTCGAAGTAATTTAGAGAAGTGCCAATTACATTGTGCGTGTGGAGAGTGACAGGCCTTGCAGGGAGGTATTCTGGGTTAAGGTAACGATAAGTCGAGCTCGCACGTTTCGCCGCCACCGTGGAATCCTCGGGGAGCGAGCCTGAACCCGCACGAACCTTCACCATCATTAACATAAAGGTATGTGATTGTGCACTGTTCTAAGTTGTTATTTCTCGTGAATTCGATTTACTTAAATATTTAATAGCAAAAGAAAATTTTCGTCTTAATGTAAAAACCATACAGTCCATTTTAAAATTTATTTCGATTCAACTTCTCGATTAAACACTATTATTTTTAAAGAAGATGTAAGTTATAAATTCAGAACAAAACAAAGTTATAATTCTATAGAACCAAGAGTATTGGGATTTTTTTAAAATGTGTTATTGAATGAGGATGAATAAGTGTTATTTTATTTTAATGACATATGTATATAGTTACTGTATTTAGAGACTGAATAATTAAACTTCATAAGTTAAGATTTAATTTAATTTGATTAGGAAAGATTATCAACGCAAATGTGTCATATACCTACGGGTAGCTTCTTATATTATGATATTAACCAGTCATTATTTTGTTAAGACGGTTAGGTAAAATATAGGGTGATTTTGTTATCGCTGGCCATACTCTAGGGGGTAATATTAAAGTAGGTTCATCAACATTTTTACTTTACTCCATAGAAACCATCGACATAATGATTTTACGTTATGTATGAATCAGTAGACAAATTGAATTTCGCGCCTTTTTCTACTGACAAGATTTGCTTGACCATCTATATAAACAATCTCTAAAGTATGGTCGGACATAACAAAAACACCGTGTATACAATACCTACTTTGATCATATGTACCTATGCACATACAAGATACTTACTTAACTTTATTGTTACTGAGTATTAAATTCTTTTTTTATTATCTCATGGTTGTTTCATTTTTAAGACCGCCTCACGTTAGACTAATGTTTTCTTTGTAAATGTGTTATTGAATACGAATATATAATTAGTAACTACAGTTTTATAGATTATAAAAAAAAACCATTATTTTATTTAAAAAATGTTGACAATCACTGATCTTATTAATCACAGCGCGGGGGAAATTTGAAAATAAATTGTGCTTTTAACAAAAAAAAACATATTCTTTACCGTGAATCAGCGGGATTTTTTAAGGGGGTAAATTAGAACTAAAAAGAAATATGATTCTTAAACTCATATTGCATAAAAACCATTTCTGCAGACGTTCGAAATTACCCCAATTGCTTTCGAAATTACCCACTCCTTAAAAAATGGTATTCAATATATTTTATGTTTTTAATTACATTTATTTCCAAATTCAAGCAACGTATTAAAATGCTATTGTCACAAACCGTTGATGAATATATCCTATTTCGCAAAGATCTCATTACTTGGAAGGAATACTTCTTAAGTTCTGACTTACGAGCCCAAACCCTAACATACTCTACACTCGCCTAAAAATATGTCGAATATACCCCAAAGCACCTTAGTGCAAAGGTTTAAGTCTAAAAAGATGAAAAATATTTATGTTACTATAAAGAATGATATTTCAATAATTGAAAAAGAAGATATTGTTGAATTTCTTAACCATCCAAAAAAAAAGAAGGAAACTGCTACATTTTTCCTACTGACATAAATGTAAAAGAAATTTAAATTTGTTACCCTCCTTCCTCGGATATATATTTTTCTCGTCGACTCGGGATATGTTTTGAAGTGGAATACCTCCTCCTTTGATAAAATGCATATATTTTGTCTTCATTTTTTACCACTCGATGTAGCTGTTTATGTTTTAGATTTAGATTATTATAATACAGATAATTAAAAAAAACATTTAATTACTATGAGACTAACATGTGTTTAATTTTGCGTTACTTGATTCCTATAGCTCTGTGGTATAATGACATCCTTAGTATTGATAATTTCCTGACGTTTCTTGACAAACTGATTTCTTGACAATTTCATGACGGGACACTTTTTTGAGAAATAGTCATCTGTCAATGTCAAATTATACTGTCCCATTATTGCACTCTCTGTCTCAAGCCGTCCACCTGTAAGCACGTATTACATGTAGTTAAATTATTAATAAAAACCGAGTTCTCGAAAGTCCGTCAGTACTTTAATTTCATATCAACCACTCCGCCGCGCCGCGCACTGCCAGGCACAATTTCCAATAGGTTATTGGTCCAGAGTAGCATACGCCCTGCGCACAATCATCATCATCATCATCATCATAACTTAAGAGCTTTGCTCTTGTCGGTGGAGTAATCGCCAATCATTTCTTTCTTGTGCCAGTCTTTTAATTTCCACATACGACGCATTATTTTTTATTTGGCTGAGATAAGTGATTCTAGGTCTCCCTTCTTCTCTTGTCTTTTCAATCCTGCCTTCCAGGATGTTTAGGAAAAAGTTATCATGCCGTATAAGGTGTCCTAACATCATGCCTCTCCTATTTCTTATTGCGTTTAACAAGCATCGCTTTTCTCCTATCATTCTCAGGACCTCTTCATTCGTCTTTCTTTCAGTCCAGCTAATCCTCTCCATCCTCCGCCAACACCACATTTCGAAAGCCTCCAACCTCTTTCTATCTTTTTGTCTCAGTGTCCATGTCCCACTTCCCACTTGCATACAACGCAATACTCCAGATAAACACCTTTATCAATCGTATTTTGGCTATTTTTGAAATGCGTGCCTTAAGCAGTGCCTTTTTTGTTATTGAAGGCTCTTTTAGCCATAGCGATTCTCTGTTTGATGTCCTCGGTGCATCTAGAGTCATTGGTTATTTTATTACGCTTCCTAAATATTTGTATTTATTGACTTGCTCTATTGGTGTGTCCTGTAATATGATGGATTTGTAAACTTTAGGGCGTTTAGATGCTGTCATGATGCTTTTTGATACTGTAAGAGTTTTACTTTTTTTTCAATTGATTTTAAGTCCGAATTGATTGAAAACTTCATCTATTTTTGAAACCAATTTTTGTAATTGCTGCGCATAATAGCGGTCAAGAAAAGTGGTTGATTTGGCAGCATGGCGGATCGCGTTCCGGGCAGTTCCGACCGACTCAAAGAGGGCCGCGTGTCGCGATACTCGTGATAGCAACTATTTAAGAAGGTAACCTAAAAGTTTCTCGTTTGCACTGTACCAAAGTGGCTGTCAACGTCTACGTGCTTAACCTAACTTTGTATTTTTCAACGTGAATTTTCGAAGACGGATTTTTTTTTCGCTTGCGAGTCTCACGCTGCTACTGTATTTGCTAAGACTGCACTTGCTATTGACCATTAGCTTGCCTGGTTTGGCTCGCATTGAGGGCACAGCTTTGAATTGATTTTACTTTGGTCATAAGGAAAAAGAAGGATGCCAATGTGGCAGTGGGCGACCACATGACTTAGATATATAATACATTGACATGTCAGTAGCTGTAATGTAGCCTGGACTTGTGTGAATCTTCGAGAGGGATAATAGTGTGCCCTGCTTTGAACAAGTAAGTATCCATCTTCACAAGTTGTCGGGAACATCAGCGCTGTTAAAGTGAAGAATTTACTAAAGTGAAGTGTCAGTGGTGGTGCGCTCATGTATGACTTTCTTTTCTTTTTGGTGGTGCTAGTTTTTTCATTTGTTAACGGTAGTTTATTTTGACTAACTAATTTAGTAAGGTAGCTCATTAATCCAAATTTCACGTGGTAGTAATGTTTTAAAATTTAAAGTATGGCATAGTTACCTTGTCTCTCGACAAATTTAGATTTAGTTTGCATTGTTAAACGTAAATTTTGTGAGAAGACAACCTGTGTAATGCATTAGACTTTGCCCGTGTACTTTTAAATGCCTTTTACTGAAACTTGTACTTGTGCCACTATATTCTATGTATATGTTTTTTATGTAACTATATGCAAACCCTTATTATTAACCTGGTCAGGTTGTGCCCATGAGGATGTGGTGCAAAAGGTCTGTCGCCCCACAACTACAGATCTGTACACCTTATAAGGTATGGTGTCCAGTGTTATGTTTCACTCTCGGAAGAGAAAGAAAGAAGAGAAGAAGATACTCACTGATGGTGTGCCCCTAAGGGGAAGCCGCTGGTGCTAGACTATTTGCCTGGAGTTTTGTACAATTGGATGTGCGCAGTCCAATATTTGTAGGTTATTTTATGGAACAAGAACTTTACCACCCGAATAACTTGTTGGCGAAGATCTCTCAGAAAGTGCTACTAGCATTTTGAGGTAAAAGATCCCTGTGGGTCGAAGTGTATCCGCAAGGGCCCCGGAAAGCAATAAGATAAGATAAGCATTTTGAGATATGTCAAAGTTTTTTTTGTTGAGCTAATAACAAATCAAGCTATTATAATTTATAATGTTCATAATCCCAAAGTGTCGATCCAACAATTTTCAAAACTCACCTTAGTAGGAAATCCCTCCTCGCCCCTACTAAGGGGTGAGCTGGGATTTCCTACTATTTCGTATTTATCTTTAAAATTATGAAATGGAACTACACAAAATCATAAAAAAACTAAAATTCAAACGACCGGAACATTTATTATGTATAATGAGGTTTGAATGTCAGTTTTGTCCCTACTCACCACATTTTGCGGTATATTGGTTTATGCTCATGCTCATATTTATGTTTATAATTATATCGTCCTACTTGGCTTTAATACAACATACAAGTATATTTTAAACCTGTGGGTGTTTGTGTGTGTGTAATGTGTTTTGTAATTTTTTGGTTTAGAACTTGCGGTTACTTTTGGTTACTTTTGAATGAATGGTGGACGCTGATCTGCGCGAGCTACGGATTGAGAACTGGCGAGAAACGGCACAGGACCGGGATCAGTGGCGAGCAGTCGTGTTGGAGGCCAAGACACACTTTGGGTCGCTGCGCCAGAGGAGTAAGTAAGTAAGTAAATGAATCACTGGAAGGAAAAGGACCATTGAACCTGGACACAGTGTTGCCAGGGCTCTGGAGTAATAAGTTACGTTTCATTTCCCTAAAAGTCACGTTTTTGCTGCTCAAGTCACATTTTTATATTATTGTATTGTATAGGTAGGTAAATCGATTTTGTTAGAAGAAATTCAGAAAATAATATATTCCACAAAGAATCTACTAACCTTATATGATTTTTCCTCAAAAGGAAAAAACGGAACCCTTATAGGATCACTCGTGCGTCTGTCTGTCTGTCTGTCCGTCTGTCACAACCTATTTTCACGGAAACTACTGGACCAATTAAGTTGAAATTTGGTACACATATGTAAATTAGTGACCCAAAGACGAACATCTAAGTCATGTAACGTAAACAAATGAATTTTAAGCATGGGGGCTACTTTTGGGGGGTCAATGAGAAAGTTAAAAAATTAAGGTTTTCAATAACCCAAGCAAATTAGAAAAAACTGCGGAAATAATTCGTGTAGTTTTGAAAATTGGTACAGGTATACCGAATGGTGTCCAGATAAACATACTAAAAGTCCTCGAGGGTAGGGGGTGTGCTGAGAGTGCAGGGAGGGTTAAAGGTACCTTTTTTCATATTTTTGCTCATATCTCGAAAATATGTACAAATAGCATTATAATTACTTCGGACAAAAGTTTTATCATACAATTTCCTACAAATTTGGTTATGTTTGAGTGATTCTCAAGAAAGTGGCATCGACAGGTTAAAGTTAATGAAAAATTTTTTTTTGTATTTTTTTTACTTTTAAGAATGAAAAATATGTTTTAATTCAATTCATAATAATAATATTTTATTTGCAAAAAAAGGAGTTACAATAGTTGGTACATTATATTTATAAGAAAGTCCGTCCTCTTAGCCGTCCATGCACAGCATTTACTACTTACTACTTCAAGCAACTACTTCAAGTACTTACTACTTCTTTTTTACTACTTCAAGTACCCCAAATTTTCAAAAGGGAACGGAAAATGAAGAAGTTATTTTCAAGACCTACAATAACTTATACATCGAACACAGGTTAATGTTAAGCAGGTTACAGTGAAAAATACATTCATTTTTATTTTTTCCCTTGAACGGATAATAATACGAATGTCTCACTTTTAGCATAGATGAATAAACCTTCATACAATATTAAAATGATATTATTACATTAGGCCCCATACCAAATTCTTAAAATAATCCAGACAAGTTAAAGTTAACATTCCGTTACAAAACCCCAGATGTCTGCCTTTAACCACTTGTCTCTACGAAACTACGACACTTGGGTCATAATGGTACCCTACGGCGGTTAGCTTGATACTTACCTAATATTTTGCCATAGTTATGATCTAAATAATTTTTTCTGCGTATGAGTCAGATGCAATGCCGCGCATGTACAGGTTAGTACAGGTTAACAGTGAAAATATCCTTGGACAAACTTCGTGCGTGAATATTGTTGTAAAAAATATATATATACGGCCTGTGCAAAATACATTTTAAAAGGTATTGTTTATGTTATTATATAGCATGATATTTTATTTACATAAATTGATGCATATAAAATCTAAAGAACTAAAACTGGAAGAGCGATGCTTTTGGACAATACAGGTTACAGTGAAAAGTGCTACTCTTTATTTTTTATAAATATAAGTATTAAACTTAAATAAAAATAATGACTTGGCCTCGATAAACATTGTTTTAGTTTATCTAGATACATTTTTGTTTCATATGAAAAAGAGCAAATAAGGATTCATTCAATTCAAAAACTGGATGACAGGTTAAGATGCCACTATTTTGAGAATCACTCGTTTATTTTTACTCTACGATCAATACTTTAGGAGCTTCAGGCTGTTAAAGTTAAATTAGAGATAAAAAATAGACGATTTAAGAAAACGTCGTTTTTTTCGTAATTGTTCATCATAAATAAAAAATTTAGTTTGGAGTAAGCAAGCTAAGTGACCTGCTGATAAAATATAAAAAAAAACCGGCCAAGAGCATGTCGGGCTATGCTCAGTATAGGGTTCCGTAGTTACCCGACTGTCAAAATAGACTATTCGCAAAAACTCAAAAACAGCTATACCGATTAGGTTCGCTATATTTTTCCTTGAAAGTCTTTACTAAGCTATGTTTTTATGATTTTTTTTGGACCCATGGTTCAAAAGTTAGGGGAACTAAAGGGGAAAACACAACTTTTTTTCTTTCAGATCGATTATTTCCGAAAATATGGGTCCAAAAAAAATCGTGAAAGTAAAACTTAGTAAAGACTTTCAAGGAAAAATATAGTGAACCTAATCGGTTTAGCAGTTTTTGAGTTTTTGCAAATAGTCTATTTTTTACGGACGGGTAACTACGGGACCCTACACTGAGCATTGCCCGACATGCTCTTGGTCTGTTTTTTTTTTATATTATATCAGCAGATCGCTTAGCTTGCTAATCCTAAACTATTTTTTTTATTATGAACAATTACGAAAAGACGACGATTTCTTAAACCGTCTATTTTTTATCTCTTATTTAACTTTAACAGCCTGTAGCTCCTAAAGTATTGATCGCAGAGTAAAAATGAACATAACCAATATTGTAGAAAATTTTGTGATAAAACTTTTGTCCGAAGTAATTATAATGCTATTCGTACAGATATTCGAGATATGAGGCTAAAAGAAATGAATCATACACTAAAAAAATAACCACTACTATCAAACTAAATGACACCGTCATGTCAAGGTAACAAGTCTCATCTTGCCACGACTATTATAATAAACATAATGGTGAATGTAACGTCAAGGTGTCAGTGCAAGTGTCAACTTGGGTGCGTTCACCGCGTTCCTAAATAATACAAATTGCAGACCTAAACTTGTCCAAAATTCGACTAGCTTAAAAAGTCACAAAAATTGCCTCAAGATCGTAAGTCACGCACATGTCACACGAGAAGGCGAAAAGTCACGAAAAATGTGACTTGTGACCATCTGGCAACACTGCCTGGACAAGACAATTCCACTGAATAATGCAGTCCGGTCAAACTTAGCCAGGATTATAGGCACTGCTATATTGCGGCAAGACCCCAATCAAACTGTACGATCATCTGTCTATGCTAATTGGGCACATTCTATTATAGAGTTATTTCCGCTTGAGAAAACAAGTCTATTATCACACAAAGCTAGTGGAATCAACAAGGGTGATAACGACACGATTGGCTGGTAAATTACCAGATCAAGTCCATAATTTGGAAAGAAATTATAGGGAGACTGGTATAATAATAGAAAAGCGTCGGCGACATTCCAGAATCCAGATTATCGAATATATCTAAGCATATAACAAAACGCAATGCATAACAGTGACAGCTAACGTCACTTGATACATAGTTCCGTATCTGTTTCTATTGCTATCTCTCTCTTAACTAATGTCCGTTCTCCCGAATACTGTTGTGCGCGATATGATATTTGTATTAATTATAATTAAGGCAATCTTGACATGCAAATGGTGCGTTTATTATTGGAATAAAAGCTCCGTATTTGTGGAACATAAAGTGAAGTTTATTTTGAAAATATTCCTCCAGTCCAGCCCAAGTGTGCAGTACACCAACCTCCACGCAGATCTACAGACTCCTCGCCATCACCATCACCCTGCCTTCGTCTGCCAGATGGAATAAGCTACGAAGAGAACGCAGAAGAAAAGCTATTGTGGTTGAAAAATTCTTCTGAGCCCTACCACAGCAGTGGAACAAAAATGGATTGAAACTACACAGGCAAGGCTGCTACAGTCAAAAGAATTGACCATAGGACAGTATTTCAATGAGTATATGGCACATTAAAAAAACCCAAAGGATACCTTCTGGTAAGTTTAATAATTACAAATTTAATGTTATCATATGCTTAATTAGTATAATTATATGTAGTTACTAACTTTAGAAAGAAGGTTCGCAATTTATGGGGACCTTTCAATATGTATGCTCTCCGATATCTATATTTCTCTACGATTCATATTTTATTTGAAAGAATTATAACTTGTACTTCAAAGTTGGATCAATTGTCATTAGGTATGGATCTGTTTATGCGCATCTGACAAAAATGAGGGAACTCTTCTAATATTGCACACCTATAATGATTTGGGGTCTTTTACATTGTCTGGTCCTATTTGGTGCATTGGATCTTGAAAAGCGTTTTTAATCGGTTATAGAGTGTTTCATTTCAATTAATAATTCTTTGTTTATTCAGCTACAAAAGGATTTTGAACACCTATACACGGGAAAATATACAGATATCACAGAAACATTCCCCACTTTAAAGCCGAAAATTTTTGCGTTTGCCATGACACGCAAGAACAGCAGCAAGGACAACAATTTGGATCTTCTCATATCTTTGGAGCGAGATAATGATAGTTGGTAAATGCTGAATTACGCCATGTTCGAACAATTCATCTCAAAGCATTGCCATACCTAGCACTAACAATACTTATTGATTATTATGAAAACGGGTGTGTAATGATCAATATAAAAAGAATTAATATATTTTCTGTCGATATATCAATATTTAATAGAATTTCATAAAATATAATCACTCATTTTATTATATAATAATAAATAATATATTATTACTCATTTTATATTTAGAAGGGGGGGGTCCATCATTTAACCAAAACGTGTTTTCTAACATTTAGCCATCGCTAATTGTACGACAAGGGTGGCTAAATGTGTACCAACTATATTATCACAACTTGCGAAATATAACTCTTTTTTTTTCTCTTATTTAAGATGGGGCGTATAAAAACAGCGGCTAGAAAATAGGCGCTCATACCGAAGACCCTGGTATGAGCATTCGAGGAGCCAGTAAAGAATGTAATCTGCGGTATCCAACAGTACGTTTGTACTATTGGATAAAACTGAATCATAATGAAGGCAATCCGATACGTTTGACCCCAAACTATGAAGTAAATAGAATTTTTACATTGGAGGAAGAAGAATAACTCGTAAAATATAAGGTACCTGCGGGTAATAAAGCCTGTCGGGTAGTAAGGCCTAAGTAGCGAAAATCTTATTTAAAATGCTTGCTTACACTCAAGGCCGCGGTAAGTAAAGCCCCTGCTACACGGCAGCCGACAAGCCCCCAAACCGCGTGGCCTTGGTCTGTCCCGGACCGTGTAGACAGTTGTTACCAACAAAATTTCGTTTGACCTCCGGACGCCCTTGGCATGCGAGCGCGCGCCAGCGACCGCGGTCTGAGCGGTCGGTCCGGAACCGTGTAGCCGCCCGACGCCGACCGCACTAGGCCATTTCGCTTGGAGGACGCGCCGTGTGCGCTCGTGTGGTTAATAGACATGCCATGGGTACTCAGTAGCATTTCTAATAATTTATCAAATACTTTCCTCTTCATTCTCAGAAAGTTATGTATGTCCCCGTAGCGTAGTCCAGCGAATTCATTAAGTTGAAATGACTCAACAAATGCCGTTTTTTGAGCCAGCGTTTCATTCATATACCCTTTTCTTTTTTTACAAACTTTTTATTAACTTGCAATATACCTAATCGTAAGTATGTAAATATGTTTGTACGGGTCAAATCTTGCAAGTTAAATTAGACCCACTTTCTAGTTTCCGATGGAGCTGAAAATTTGCATACATATATAAGTCGGGTGACAATGCATTATTATGGTACCATAGAGCTGATCTGATGATGGAGACAGGAGGTGGCCATAGGAACCCTGTGATAGAACAACGCGACCTAATTGTGTTTGGGGTTTTTAGAATTGTCTCGACGAGTATTAGTTGCCTCTGGAAAGAAAAGTACAGTCAGCGATAAAAGCTTGTACCAAAAATTGTTTTTTTGCCATAAACTTATTTTTTTGTCATTGCACTAGTATGAGTAGGTAGGTTATGAAATTTGGCGCCGCGACCAATAAGTTTTGCTGCCCCAGAAGTGAAGGAAGAAAAACAAAATGCAATCCGCCAGGGGTGGCATACGCCGCCCTTAGGGCCATACGCCACTGAGTAGGTACTAATGCCACGCCAACTTTCTGAAAGGTTAGGGGCCATTTTGTGCGCTTGTGTTAGATAAATGAATAATTTTTTAAAATATTAAATATTAAAAACACAAAACTGATAGTAAATATTATTTTCAAGGTAAAACTTGTCAGGAAGTTATCTATTTATCATGATTTATAATTATGTAAAACTGCAAAATCAATAACTGGATACTATTTAAGTTTTAAGTAAGATAAATAAAATAATAAACTGATGTAATTGAAAATAAAACTGTTTTATTCAAGTAAATAATCCAATTTATTCACCTTATCATCAACAACTAATAAATACAATCACTATTAGTTTATAATTCAGTAAGAGATTATTTAATTAATTATTAATTAATTAATCCATCTAATTAATCAAGTAAGTACATAATTATCATAATAATTACCAACATAGTATTTACTTAACTTTCAATATTCCTTTGGCGATGATTAACTCAGTGCTGCAGGGCAAAGCAGAATGTAGAATGCTCAAAGCAGAATGCAGAATCAGAATGATCAATAATGGATCGGTCGGTCCCTTTTATACCCATTTCTACCTGGCAACTGGTTGATCATGCCACTTGACATTCGATAAGTGACGTCACAGAAGTAGTTTCTCATGTACCTCGTCCATTTATCGAATCATGCAGAATAAAACTATTAGAATATATTTTCAATAAACTCCGTTATACAAATTATTAATCAGTAATATTCATTCAAAATATAATTACTTCAAAGTAGTTTACAAATTTAAGTAGTAAGTTAACAGACTTACTGTTTCTCTTGTCAACGGTGGTTTCGTATCGTACCTACCCACATAAATAGCAAATTCTGTAAAATTCACGTGATGTTGCGTTAAGTGTTTAAATAGTGTAATATATTATCAACATTGGACGTCAAAGAGAAACAGGTCAGTTTCATACGTAATACAATTTGTACATAGAATAACAATATTCTAACACGGCCATACTGACGTATACTTCGTTCTCGAAGTACACAATTAATCAATAATCTTAATAATAATAAAAAAAAACACCATAGCATAATCATAGGATAGTGATTGATTAAAATAATATTAACTTTGACCACTTGCCAGATATCTAGACATGTTTGTCCCATTCACCCGCTGCTAATGAAATGAACAAACACCAAACAAATGGCCGACCAGCGGAGTGCTTTAACTAACTCATCACTTTGCCAATCATCTAGACATGTCAATCTCATTCACTCGCTGCCAGTGAGACAGAAAAACACCAAATGAAAGGCCGACCAGCGAAAGTGTCTAACTACATCGCCACAAATCCAATAAAAATAATCAATCATTGAACAACTTTAATCAATCACTTTTAAGTGATTTTGACCAATAAATATTAATTATACGTATAATCTTTGTATGATCACTATTCGAATATAGAGTAACATATATTATATATTTACCTACATAACATAAAGATCGTTCGGCCAATCTGACGAATCATTGCACATTGTGTTAAAAATATTAATTACAGTTGCTACACATCTTTCTACTTGACCATAGCTTCGTGGTACACCAGGACTCTGCTCCACTGTCGTTTGTAGCGGGGTTAAAGGTGGGCAAAGCGATGTCCTTGTCTCTTCTGCGAGCACCGGAGACAGCTTTCAGAAGGCTTCCAAATTCGTCTGAAATTATATAAGTATATATGTAGTGTAGCTGGATACAATCCCACTTCTGATGTTAGATAAATGAATAATTTTTTAAAATATTAAATATTAAAAACACAAAACTGATAGTAAATATTATTTTCAAGGTAAAACTTGTCAGGAAGTTATCTATTTATCATGATTTATAATTATGTAAAACTGCAAAATCAATAACTGGATACTATTTAAGTTTTAAGTAAGATAAATAAAATAATAAACTGATGTAATTGAAAATAAAACTGTTTTATTCAAGTAAATAATCCAATTTATTCACCTTATCATCAACAACTAATAAATACAATCACTATTAGTTTATAATTCAGTAAGAGATTATTTAATTAATTATTAATTAATTAATCCATCTAATTAATCAAGTAAGTACATAATTATCATAATAATTACCAACATAGTATTTACTTAACTTTCAATATTCCTTTGGCGATGATTAACTCAGTGCTGCAGGGCAAAGCAGAATGTAGAATGCTCAAAGCAGAATGCAGAATCAGAATGATCAATAATGGATCGGTCGGTCCCTTTTATACCCATTTCTACCTGGCAACTGGTTGATCATGCCACTTGACATTCGATAAGTGACGTCACAGAAGTAGTTTCTCATGTACCTCGTCCATTTATCGAATCATGCAGAATAAAACTATTAGAATATATTTTCAATAAACTCCGTTATACAAATTATTAATCAGTAATATTCATTCAAAATATAATTACTTCAAAGTAGTTTACAAATTTAAGTAGTAAGTTAACAGACTTACTGTTTCTCTTGTCAACGGTGGTTTCGTATCGTACCTACCCACATAAATAGCAAATTCTGTAAAATTCACGTGATGTTGCGTTAAGTGTTTAAATAGTGTAATATATTATCAACATTGGACGTCAAAGAGAAACAGGTCAGTTTCATACGTAATACAATTTGTACATAGAATAACAATATTCTAACACTTGCAATACGTGTTGTCCGTCCGCGAGTTCTGAACACACTGTGGTTTGCCACCGTCTAGCCAGACAACTCAAACGGACCCACACACCAAGGACAGACCAAGGTCAGACGGTTAGTAGGCTTGTCGGCTGCCGTGTAGCAGGGGCTTAACACCTAGCGGACAAACAAGGAACTACAAGTTCGTTCGGCGCGGCTGCCCCGCTCCCCGCCGCCAGTATTGCGTCATTCAGTTTGCGAAGTGGCCGCGTGGCACGTGTAACAAAAATAGGCCCAAAAGAATCTTAAGTATCTTTTGTACTATTGCATTTGACAATGTCAATTGACGTTTATTTTCTTTCTTAATAAACTCTTCTAATGGGCTGAATATATGGTCAATGTGATGTGATCTAAATATTTTTCATTCTTTTTTGTTTATAAACGTGGTTGGTGGTTATTATGGCCTACAAAAAATACCTATAGGCCTTATTGCACTATATGGAAACGAATTTTCTCTTAGGCTTTATTATCCTCGTATTTAAAATATCACTTTTGATTATTCTATAACTAAGTTTAGGTTACTACAAAGTTAGTGTGTAATAAATTGTTATATTTTCATAGTGTGAAACATTATTTCTTATAGGCCTTATTATCCACCTACTTCACATATCGGTTTAGGTGTATTGTAATAATTATTTTTTTATGAATTAATTTATTTTTAACGATTTGATTTGAAATACAAATTGTCGGTATATAAAGACAATTATTTCTTTTAGGCTTTATTATCCTCCTACTTCGCATATCGGTTTTTCGTATATATATTTAATGTATTTTAGATAACCACGACGTTAGTATATAACGATTTGTTATATTTTCAGTGTTTATGACTACAATGCCGCGAAAACGAGCATTGTGGTCAGAAGATGCCTTAGCGTCTGCAGTTCAGGCAGTTCAAAGAGGAATACTTAGCACATACAAAGCTGCAGCGAGGTATGGGGTTCCAAGAAGAACTATAAGAAATCATCTCAAGAGTGGCAATTTGAAAAAAACACTAGGCCGAAAAACTATACTGAACAATGACCAAGAAACCGATCTTGTGAACAGAATAATCAGGTTTGCTGATATAGGTTTACCTGTGACAACACGCATACTGCGTCGTTTGGTTTATAAATTTTGCGAGGTTAACGACATCAAACACAGTTTTAATAAAAACATGAGACTAGCTGGAAAAGATTGGTACAAGGCGTTTATGAAAAGGCATCCAGAAATATCAAAGAGAAAGGCTCAATTCATGAATCCAGCCAGAGCGCAAAAGCTGAACAAATTCATTGTCGATGATCACTTTGAAAGAATAAACGAAATATATAATCAACTTGATCTAAAAGATCATCCTGAAAGAATTTACAATATGGATGAAAAAGGTTGCCGCCTGACAATCCACCATCAGCAAGCTGTTCTAGCTAAGAAAGGAGTCAAAAGAGTGCATTTAGTATCATCGGAGCATGCAGAAAGTGTAACCATCGCAGGATGTGTAAATGCACTAGGTACTGCCATACCACCGATGATCATATTTAAAGGCAAGCGGTTGAAACCAGAATTATACGATAATTTGCCTGCTGGATCATTAGTTGAAAAATCTTCGAAGGGTTATATGAACAATGAACTTTTCAAAGAATTTTTAAAGCACCTGGCCAGATACAAAAGTGGTGGAAAATGCCTTTTGGTATTCGACGGAGCCGCCTGCCATTTAGATCTGTCTATCGTCGAAGTCGCTGATTCACTCAACATATCGTTATACTGTTTGCCGTCAAATACCACTCATGAGCTCCAGCCCCTCGACAACGCTGTCTATCGATCATTTGAACACCACTGGGATGCTGAAGTTTTGTTATTTCTGGACCAAAATCCAGATAAGAAAATCACCAAGGCTCGCTTCAATGTGATTTTAACAAATGTCTGGTCCAAATGCATGACCCATAGTAACATTACTAGTGGTTTTAAGGCTACTGGCTTGTATCCTTTGAACCCTCAGGCTATTCCAGAGACTGCTTTCGCTCCATCAATATTATCAGAAGCTCCAGCACCTCCAGTTTCAGATGCAGTCGAGGAAGAGATTCTGGGATGCAGTTCTCCAGCTGAAGTGCCCTTAACACCAACCAGAAGCTCTCCAATTAGCTCGTCGCCTGAAATGTTGTTAGCCTTAACGAACAACTCCCCAACAATGCTCAACAGATCGCCATCAGAAGCATTGACCCCAGTAAGGCCAACAACTTCAAGGTCGCGTAATATGTCACCTTCTGGAACATTGTCATCAACGAATAGTACTTCAGTTAGACCGGCTGGGAGCTTTTATCGCACGGTTTATAATAGTTCTACTTCCGATGATGATGAAGACAATATGCCGCTCATTCAGTTGAAAAAAACTGCATTTCAAGATCTTATGCCTACGCCGCTCAAAGCCTTAAACAAAACACCAACAATTAGGAAAAAAGCTATTAATTATAGAGGTACTCCAGTAACAAAAGATCTGTTTGACAAAAAGGCGAAAGAAAACAAAAGTAGAAATAGTAAAGTAAAATCTTCCATGGCAAAGAAGAAAAATACCTCTAAATCCAAAGGCAGAGAAAATAAAATCCAAGAAATCTGGTACTGTCATGGCTGCCAAGAGGATAAAGTAGCTGACATGAGAAAATGTGTTAAATGTGGTAAATGGTATCACGAGGAGTGCGTCGGTTTGTCAGCGACAGGCACAGAAAATTTTGAATGCCCAAATGGATGCTAGAGGAGCCCATTATTTTTCTCATTTTGAATTAACCTTAATTAATAATCAATATTCTTAAATTTATACACGTGTAACGTGAAATTAATTTGAATTTTATGTTAAAGTAGACGTAGGCCTTCTTATCCTACAAATAGTAAAATAAGGCCTGTAGTAAAATATGGCCTACAGGTAAGATGGTAAAAAATATTTAATTTTGTTTTTGTTTATGCCAAAAATGTGCAGTTTTTGTTTATTTGTTATGTACGGTACTCTCCAACTGATTATTGTTCCTTATATTGATAGTTAAGTGACCGGAAGTTACTGATGATTTTGGGTGCTAAATAAAGGTTATCTAGGTTATTAAGCATCTATGCTTAGGAATATAAACGTAATTATTCATCTTAAATGATTATTGATCTCATTGAGCCAAATATATGACGTATTTTGTTATTAAAAAGTTGTTAAAGTCTTAGGCCTTTTTATACTGCCACAGTAAAATAAGGCCTATGAGCAAGGTTTTTAAAAACATTTTTTTATGGGTTTGTTTTTGGCTGAAGCTGCCATTTTTTTAGTTTGTTTTGTTGTGCATGAAACTGCAGAGTGATTAAAATTAAAATATGTTGATTTTGTTCGCAACTTTTCATTTTATTAAGAATCTCCCTTAGCTAGGCCTTAATACCCGCAAGTACCTTATTGATTATTGCGCTCAAATATTTTACGGTGTCACCCTCAAAGACTGCCGTCGCGTCGCTTATCAGATGGCCAATATCAATGATAAAAACATTCCTCTACAATGGATTGATAATCAAATGGCTGGGGTTGAATGCCTTCGATCATTCAGAAAAAGACATCCCGATATTTCACTACGGGAACCAGAGGCTAATAGCTTAGCAAGGGCGACAGCTTTTAATAAGCACAACGTTGATTCGTTCTTCCGCAACTTAAAATCTGCTATGGAGAGACATACAAGCTTTGCAGATTGCATCAGAGTATATAATTTAGACGAGACTTCTACTACTACAGTCCAGCGGCCAGGAAAAGTCTTGGCACGGAAGGGTACAAACGTAGCCAAGGTAACAAGTGGCGAGAGAGGAACTTTAGTCACAACATGCTGCATTGTCGGCGCAATGGGACAAGCGCTACCCCCGGTTATGGTATTTCCGCGAAAAAAATTTAAGCCGCATATGCTGTATGGTGCACCGTCGGGTACATTGGGATTAGCTGCCCTTTCTGGATGGATGCATGCTGAATTGTTTGTTGATGTACTGAAACATTTCATCAAACACGTTGCAGCTTCCAAAGATAATCCTGCCTTACTAAACATGGACAATCATGAATCATGTTTTTGTATTATTAAAATAATGTCGAAAGCTTGAATTACCTATATGTATATAAAATAAAACAGTAGTAATTTTAATAGGATGTATTTTTGAAAATATTTTTATACAATTTGATGTATTTTAAACACAGCTATGCTCGCTCGTTTGATTTTTTTAGATTTTATTTTAGTGTCTTTCCCATCACGGAACAATGGTGTTCCGGACCTTTGGGAGGCGTGCGCGGAGCCGAAGCCAACACGTAGAGACCCTTTTGACACTTTAATGAAATGTAAGGGGTACACCGAGCGGATGCTGCCCTTGCCCGTGTCATGGGACGCACGCAGAGGCAGCACCCGCCAGGGTGTAAGGGCTATTGAGAGTTGATGGAATCTAAAATGAGCTAGGTTATTGGGTGAAAGCGATGGACTAAGTACTGAGCTATGGGGTAAAAAACCGGACGCCTGCCTAATAAAACGGTATGCAATTTTATTTCCGGCAGACGGTGACTCGCCCTCACAAGATGGGCCCCCACAAAAAGCGACATCTAGAATGGCTCAAGGGCAACACCATTATTTTAATTATTATTAAGAGTTAGGAGCGAAAAACGAATTCCATACAAATTATTAAAAGCTCCTAAATCTTATAATAATAAAAAAATAAATCAAACGAGCGGCATTAAATGTGGCTGTGGCAGTTTTTCAAAAACATATATATTAAAATAATCCAGCCGAGGTATTTTAATTCGGACTCCATTGAATTTTTTTTTCGGTCAGGTACGAGCGTACAATTACCCCAACAATGATCCCACTTGCCACAGCTTTATAAACACGCTCAAATCATTGTTGATTACAAGATTAATTAAATTTCACTCGGCGGGTTTTAACTGTGAAGAGGATTCTGGTTCCCAATTATTAAATATCAAAAAAATGTTCGAGCCTAAGGAATATAACTCTCATTGCTAACACTTCGTTTAATTTATTTCAGGTACCCTTCGGAATAAATTATATATTTTTTGTTGTCAACATGGCAAACAAAGTGAGACCCGAACTAATCACTACTGTCACTAGTTAATTGTTAATAATCCAAGTGGACGAAGCAAGTGGTGTCATATTTTGCACCAAATGCGAGACCTCTTTGAAAGCCACGAAGAAAGGCAACGTTCGGCACATCAATGGAGCCATACATCAAGGCAGGCGACAAAATCCTGAGAAAGAATTTTACTTCGACTTAGTAAATTTTTTAATTTTGTGTAACATCCCTTGGTCGCAAGTTAATAATGCTGCGTTCCAATCTTTTTTTGGCAAATATGTTTGCTACAGTGATTGTTGTGTATGCGTAGATAAGAAAGTCCCATCTGAATCAATATGACGAAAAAAGTATCTAGATGAATTTTATAAAGATCGATTGAAACATGTATACGACACAATAGGAAACAATAAGGTGTGGATATCTCTTGACGAAACAACCGATTTTTTGGGAAGATATGTGGTTCACTTATTAGCAATGCCTTTAATAAAAAATGTTGCGACTCGACCGTATTTAATTGCATGCAAAGTGCTACAAAAGGTAAACGGGGAAACTGTAGCAAAATTTGTAATTGAATCATTAAAAGAAATGTGGGGAGAATCATTTGAAGAAAAATGTAACAATGTGCTGATGTTATGCTCTGACGGCGTGGCATATACGTTACGAGCCGGACGTTTGTTGAAAATCGATTTTCCGAATATGTTGCACGTAACTTGCTTAGCACATGCCCTTAACAGAGTCGCGGAACAAGTACGCTCTCAATACGAAAACGTTGATTAGTAGCCAATGTAAAAAAGATATTTTTAAAATCACCTAACAGAGTAAGACTACTTAAGGATATGTACAGTCAACGGTAAAAATATGGGTGTAGACAACTTACTCAAAAATATGTCCCATAGTTCTTAATTCACTGACATAAGAGTTATGGGACATATTTTTGAAATGATTTGTACACCCATATTTTTACCGTTGACTGTACCCTAATTTACCGCTACCTCCGCAACCAGTAATTACTAGATGGGGTACATGGCTAAAGGCAACGTCGTATTATGCGGAACATTTTCAACAAATATCGGGTGTTGTAGGTAACCTTAATAGCAATGAAGCAATATCTATAAGAAAAGCAAAAGCCGCGATGTGGAAAGAGAATATTCAATCCCAACTAAATTTTATTCACGAAAACTATAGAATAATTCAAGTAGCACTTACAAAATTACAAGAGTCTAAATTATCGCTAGCAGAATATTTTGATATTATTGACAACGTTAGATGTGTTTTGAACTGGTCGTCGAACGAAATAATAGAAAATAAATTAGAGAAAGTTCTAGAACGCAATCCTGCACGGTTAGCACATGATTACCCGCGGGATAACTCGCGCCGCGAGACACAGCAGTCGCCTGTCACAAATTTCTAGCTCTATCTGTCAATTTCTCGATTTTGGTAGCATGAGTTCGCACATCGAGAAAAGAGTTCCACGAGAGAAAGCCATCCCGCGCGCGACTTAGCCGGGGTGGCCATTTACACATGGAACAAACTTTTCTTTTGTTGCAACACTGAATCGGTACAAAAATAATTGGAAAAAGCGTGAATAGTCAGCCTTAAAAACGGACGTCACTAGCCACGATAACTTTGTCCCGTTCTCGCAGTATTAAGATTAAGAGATAGCCAATTTTTTTTTTAAGTTGGAAATGTCAGTGTCAAATTTTAAACAGGCACTTTTAAAAGTTTTACGGCAACGGGGAATTTTAAACTTACTTTTATTCAAATCTTCCGTGAACAATGGCGAGTTCGACTAGCAAGAAGCGAAAAGTGTAAGTCTAATCTCAAACTTAATATTTGAGTCGTAATAGTGTCTACCCATCGTTTTATTTTAAAGAGAATTTCGTCCTATTACTGCAAATACCTGTTAAGTGACTTTATGACGAAAGTGGTTTTATTAGACCATTAGAATTAATTTTTCAAGCTCTACAAACTGGTAAAACCCATTTTTTGATACTACCTTTCGTTCCGAAGATAGCTCGAGCGTAATGCAACTTATTGATGATTTGGTAGCATTATGTACTGGAAGAAATTGAAATGTGTATCATAGCACAATGATTCATGTGTTCTCCTCCAAGTAAAAACTGTAACCAGGTTTTAATGTGTTTTTGCATACTCATTTTATGAAATTATATCCGTGGTATATTCTAAAAGTATCTTCTATGTATACATATTTGGTATTTGCGTAAAAGATTATCCAGCTAATTATTTATTTTATGCCAAGCTAAATATACTAAACATCTTTATATTGTTTTGTCTGAAGATCTACGTATTCATTAAGCTGCAATATCATTCAGCCAAAAAAATGTACAACGGCTTAGTAGGGTTTGCATGTAACTTTATTGCAATGTTAACATGTAGTTGTACAGGCAGAATGAACTAAGTGCGCTTAATACTAGCTTCGCACCGTAGCTAACTTCACTCAGTTGCGACTCACGCGCCGATGTAACGTTTGATGCTCTGATAATTGTTGTGAATAATTTGTTTAGAATCCTAAGTTAATGACACTGTGTAATAAAAATGAGTGCCAGGAGTAGAAGACTCGTTAGAATGGCCACGAAAGACAAGGATGGAAACCGTAAGTAATATTATTTAATTATGGCCTAAATTTAAATTTGAGGTTAGTATGTGTGTATTTTCGAGACGTTTATGCCGGTGAATGAATATTTTTAACTGTTGTATATATATACTATAGATTCTAATAAAGAATAGACTTGCATAGTTCTGCAAAGAGGATATACCTGGGATGTAGGCAGGTACAAGGTCATTCAAATATCCAAGGCGCTCGCTGCGTGCCGTGCCGGCCGGTTGACTATGTAAGTAGGTAGGTACCTACTTCTGTGTTTATATTAGGGCTTCCAATACCGGGATCCCGGGATCCCGAAATACCGGGATCCCGTCTGTTTAAACAGATTTTTCAATACCGGTATTTTTTAATGAAATACCGGGATCCCGGTATTTTCAAAAACAAGGAAAATGTGCCTATTATAACGTTTAAAATCTATTAAAATGGTCAAATTCGGCTGTATCAAAAGATAACTTGCCAATTTAATTAAAGAAGATCATTTAATTGAAACAAGATCTGTGCATATGCGTTAGATAAATATTTGGTGATGAATTCTGATGTTCTGGATATATTAAGGGGCCACCCCACGCGAATGACCTTCGATCTGAATCCCTTAGTTTTCTAATGTTTTTTGTAGCTTATTATATTAACAACAACAGCTTGAAGCAATATATACTGCAAAACGTAATTCAAGACCAAAAAAAGTAAGAAAATGTTGCCACTTTTTACTAGCGCGTCTTGTATTAATGCAAAAATAAGTATATAAAAGTACTTTTTTAACTCGCAGGAGTAAAATTACTAATAAATAAATTATCTTAGCGTGATTATTTATCAAAAGGAATTTACTATTTTACAAACAAATTATTACAGTGGCAACATTGTCTTACCTTTTTTTGGTCTTGAATTACGTTTTGCAGTTTAGTAGCCTATATTTACTTCAAAGTTCATTGCCTTCGAGATATTTGGCATCAAAGTTGAACAATTTTAGGCTTTAAACTGGTTTTCTGGCCATAACTTTTGTGTTAATTAGTTTAAAATGAAAACCCTGGACACGTTTCTCGAGACGTCAAAGACGAACCCAAATATTTAGATTTCGTACATGTAATTGTAAGATTCTTCACTGCAAACAAGATACGAAAAAAGTGTTTTTTTTTCTATAATTTTATAATAATTAAATATAATTAGTTCTTAAAATTTTATCAAAAAGTAGAAAGACATTAATTGTAATGGCATACGAATTTTTGGTGCCAAAGAATATTTATTGGCTGATTATTAGGTTGAACTAAAAATGTGACTTGTGAAGACAATAAGGCGGATAAAATGATTGCCAACCTGGAGGGTTGACATAATTATTGCAGATGGCGATTATTGTTTAATATCCTAAGCTAAGGACATACATATCTGGTGTAAAAGTGAGCCTTTAAAAAAAACTCAATTTTTTTAAGCTACTTATAGTCAATACCGGGATCCCGGGATCCCGGTATTGATGAAGACAGTTTCGGTATTAATACCGGTATTGAAAGAAGTCCGGTATTTGGAAGCCCTAGTTTATATGCAAACCCCGAGTGTCTTTACCTAATATTTATATATCAATTTATTTATGTATATAATTTGCCTGTATCTGACTAATTTAATTTACGGTATTTCTTGAGTATTTGGGCATGCCGGCCGGTGGATACTTGGAATAATTATGCACTACACTGTAAGTGTGAAAAATTTTAGTCAACGTATTTTTGGCCACTTGTATTAAATTAATCTGTACGTTTATTTTTCAGCTGACGATCAGCCGCTTCCCGCAAGTGCACGCGCTGTACATCAAGTACTGCGGCACGGTAAGTTACTGCTGCGTATAAATACTGTTCACATACTTACCTAATTATTGTTTAGTAGCCGTAACTGACTTGTATAATCTACAAATTTTATATAACGACTCAACGACCTAATTATTTTTAACTTTTACATTTTCTAAGCATAACGCGAGGTCTACAGCTCACAGAGCCACTAGTAGGTATATCTATAATAATAAATTGTCAGGGTATTTTTTTGCAGATAAACACGAGCAGGAGTACGAACAACGCCAGGCTTCAGATCTCGACGAGTCACAAGAACGTATAGCTGATCACATGCAGCAGATATTTAATGATAATATTTTTCTCGATGATAGCACGCCAGAGTCGGAGCAAGAGCTACCACGGACTAAAATAACATTGCCTGCAAGGCGAATCTCGGAAACGACATCAGAGTCAGAGTCGTCATTATTCGGCAGCGACTTTTCTGATAACGATCCTACGTACCATCCAGACGAAGAGGACCAGCAGCGGTCTCCTGGCAACCACAGCGATGATGATGGTGGTTTAATTACGTTGCAGGACTTATTAGGCCCCAATGCTAAGGAAAACATTGAATCTTTTACTATATCACCAGAGCCAGACACCATTCACCAATATGAAGAGATAAATAATGACACAGTCTCTGACATTGCTACTCTAATATTATCAGATGTGTTAGAGTTGGTTTGGGCAGAAGTGAAAACATTAAGCCGTTGGCGAACTGCCGATCCGAGCAATTGGAAAAAAAATGTCGCAAAAAAGAGACGTGCGGAAGGGTTGTCGTATACAACTAATAACCAAATAAGAGCCCCCAAAGTCCCTAAGACAGTTGATTGTACAAAATGCTTATTCAAATGTACAGATACATTCACCGAACAAGACCGAGCGAAAATTTGTAGAACCTACTGGCATTTGGACTTTGTAAGCAAAAAAAACTTTATACTGGCTCGTATTACAGTCCAGCCACCAAAGAAAATCCTGGTAGAGAGAAAACGACCAGCTAGACCTTACACTACAAAGTGTTATTTTGATTTAGGCACAGAGAAGCGACAAGTTTGTCAGAAATTCTTTTGCTCTGCTTTAGGCATCTCACGTGCAACACTCAGTGACGCTGTTAAAAACCGAGATGAACTTGGATTTTACTCCGGTGCTGATGGACGAGGACATCATGTTCCGCCAAATAAAACTCCCCCAGAAAAGGTGCAAGAAGTACTTGACCACATTTCTTCCTTTCCTACAATGGAGGGACATTATATTCGTAAAAAATCTAAACGTAAATATTTGGAAAGCACACTTTCAGTGAATAAAATGCATGAACTTTATTTGCTAGAGTATGAAAACAACAATCCTGTGTCTGCAATAACTTATCGCAGAATTTTCTCGACTCAGTTCAACTTGAGTTTCTTTGTCCCAAAAAAAGACCAGTGTCAGGCATGTAACAAGTACACCTCAGCACAAGATAAAGATAAAGCTGATCTGGAAACGACCTATAGCGAGCACATACAAAGAAAAGTTGCATGCGAGGCTGAAAAAGAAAGAGACAAACAAAGAGCAGGGACCGATCCAACCTTTTTATCTGTGTCTTTTGATTTGCAAGCTATATTACAAATACCATGTTCAAAAGTTGGCTTGCTTTATTACGTGCGTAAACTGACCGTATACAATTTGACCGTGTATGAGAGTGCCTTACCCAACAATGCCTTTTGCTTTTCCTGGTCCGAAGTAGACATGTGCGCCGCGCCGCCGCGCCGCCGCCGCCGACGATTTTTCCACGCCGCCGCCGCCGATAAATTTGACCGGCGTATAATCGGCGTGGGAAATTTTGATACCTAACGTATCTTATTGCATTTTGCGTAGTGAGTAGATAGTATCAGACATATAATTTGAAGATCCTTATGCTTTTTCGCTTATTATTTGCCAGTGAACCAAAGTAGCATCATTTTTGTCCTTGCGGTGTTAGCTGTGATAACGATTTAGCGTTAATTTAAACAAGATCTAGTTTCTCGATCACAGGTTATTATTTAATATTTTATCGCACAGCTTTTTTGTAAAACGCATTTTGTTTTAGTCTCTTGATTGTCAATTTAATCAGTGAACTAAAGTCAAGAAAATTTGCAAGTATGCATATCCTAGGACATAAAAATGCTATTTTCTTCTTAGAATCTCCAGCCAGCATTCACTACGATTATAATTGCGTATTTTATGATATCTCGTGTGATGCTGGTGACGCGCATAAGGGTCATCATATGATAGATATGGTTTGATTTATTTATCATATAATATAGGTAGTCATTTTATCGTGATTATCGGCTTCTTTACTTAACAATATATATTTCAATCAAAGTTATAAAAGTCAGGTTAAGCAATTACACTTATAGGAACTTAAATCACCAAGGGTCATCATAAGCTACCAGTAAAGAAAACAAAGTAGACCTTAATATTCCATAAAACTCTTTTATGAAATACAATGTATTATCTCATAAAAAGTTTTTCAAGCGATTTTACGTTAGAGGGCTCGTCTTTCAAATCTTTGAGTAGTCGCTCGCAGTATGTAGGTCTGAAGACACGCGGGTTTTCCCCTGCAAGTGCCATGCGACACGGGACACTTCAAAGACATTCTGTTGAGCGAATCAACCTGGCGTTTACTTTCGAAAACGATGACATCTTTATTCTAACATACATTTCTGATAATTCAGTTAAGACAAATGTAAAGTAGTTCATCATTCTCTCTCTCTCTCTCTCTCCCTAGCTATCCATCCCACATGGTGGCGGGGTCAGCTTTCCCGCTTAACCTTCTCCACTTCGCCCTGTCCACGACATCGTCCTCGGATAACTTGCACTCACTCATGTCCTTTAGCACTACATCCTTCCATCTTGTTCTGGGTCTGGCCCTAGATCTTCGACCTGGGATGGAAAGTTGTAGCGCCAAATTTCCTACGTAGTCAGAAGGCCTTCATTTTACGTGATCATACCATCGCAGCCTGCTCTCCTGCATTTTATCGGCAATGTCGCGCACGCCCAGGCTTCCTCGTACGTATCGTTACGGATTATGTCGAGCCTGGTAACGCCGCACATCCACCTCAGCATCTTAATCTCGGCAACTTGGATGGTATGCACGTGTCTTTGAGTCGTTGCCCACGTCTCGCTGCCATACATAAGAACCGGCCTTATTATACTTTTGTATACCAGACCCTTGAGTTTGACCGGCATTCTCCTGTCACACGTAACACCAGTCACTTCTCGCCATTTTAGCCAAGCAGCGGCTATTCGGTGTTGAATGTTGCATTCCACATTCCCAGAATGGTGCATCATACTACCCAGATACTTGTACTGATCGCACATGGTGACTAGTTGCCCATCGATGGAAATTGGGCTATTGTCGCTTGGATCTGGCTCGTTCAGGGACATGAATTGGGTCTTTGCAACACTCAACACTAAAAAAACACTAAAGTAGTTCATCATTATTTCGTAAAAAATATTTTATAATGATTTATGTGTTTTATTTGTATTCCGCTTACAAAGTAATTATAGGTATTGCATAGAATGTAGCGTTTTAAAGTACCTATATATGTATATTATTTTTATGTTAATATTTAAACATTCCGTTGGTAACCGTCAGGTTAGTAAGAAATGGTTGCTAAATGCCAAGTGACGTGATGGGATATAATTTTCGACAATAATTTAGAAAACACTCATAATATGTTTTAGATAGCCTAGTAAATACTCAGAAACCTTTAATGTAGAGTTTCTACGGCCACGTTCTCATGCAGTATCAAAAATTATGCCACGCCGATTTCACGCCGATCACGCCGCCGCCGCCGGTCAAAAAATCATCGGACGCCGCCGCCGATGATTTTGCCATCGGCGCACATCTCTAGTCCGAAGTACATGGCAAAAAGGGAAGCGCGGAGATTGGTACAATTTTATACCATTACTTGTCAAATTGTATCTCCACGAACGTAACAAGTGTGTCTTTGTTCTCCGACACCTGCGGTGGTCAAAATCGTAACCAAAACGTTGCGGCTATATTACTTTGGGCTGTTAACGAAATCGATCATCTTCAAGTCATTGAACAGAAATTTCTTGAGTCGGGGCATTCTTACATGGAAGCCGATTCAATGCACAGCAGTATTGAAAGTTCTAAGAAAAACAAGGACGTATTCTCTATGACAGATTGGAAAAACATTTTTAAGAATGCTAGATCGAAAGGAGTGTACAATGTTGGCAAAAAAAAGGTAAAAAAAGATCCCTATAATGTTAAAGAATTTAAATACAACGAGTTTTACGACCTAAAACGTCTAGCTGAAGCTATATTGAAAAATAAAAGCAAGGACTGCAATGGGAATAAAGTCCTCTGGCTAAAGATCAAAAAAATGAAATACGTCAAAGGCGACTCAAAAATATACTTCAACTACGACTCATCTGAAGATTATTTGAACTTTGATACCAAGGCGACGGCGACCCCCCAATCTCGCTCTCGGTACAGGACAAGGAACCAAAACAAGTCGAATCCTGGCTCTGTGGAACCACCTCCGACTCCTGAAGCATTTCTTAGTCACGGTTTAGAAAAAATGTACGATAAACCCTTGACGATCTCTGCAGCAAAGAAAAAGGATTTACTCAGTCTTTGCGATAAAGGCGTCATTCCTGAAGAGTATCATGGTTGGTTTCGCTCGCTTAACTGTGACAATGATGTTATTGACCGAGTTCCGGATGTTGCAGCATCAGAATCCAGCAGTGATGAAGACGATTGTTAACTTTCTAGCATTTTTGATGAATAAATAACCATAATACGTTGATAAAATTTCAGTTTTTTCATTTCAAATACCAACAAATTGTAACTAAGTGCTAACAACTACTTTCTTTAGTGAAAACACTGAAATCAGTAATATTCATTAAAATTATTGAGACTTAAATAAGAAATTCCAATATTTTATACAGCTAAAACCTCTTATACTTTGATCGATTATCAGTTAAATCGAAAAAACACGAAAACCTATAGGTATTTACTACTATTTTGTGGCTGGTAGATATATTTTTTGTAAAGTAAAGCTGAGTTAAATAGGTATACAGGCATAAATGCTTTCCTGGGGGATATATAGCAAAGTGTATTTCTACAGGCAAAACATACCAAGTGCGCGACTATTTAATTTTAATCCTGTTTTTATCGGCAATTAGACACAACCTGGATTATTTGCATGGTAAGTAGTAAACTAGATAAAATTATGCTTAGGAATTTATAAATACAGTGTAAATTTGTTCATATTTTTACATAGAAAATAACATCCAAACATTCAAACGTCATTATCTCGAAACACGATTTTTGCACTTAGTAGGTATTTGCAGTAATAGGACGATTTCTTAGTTTCACAATATTAGACCTTAATTAAATTTTATGAATGCTGTTTTAGAGTTCGGAGCACTAATGTTCAAATAAAAGGGTTGGTGGACTACATGGCCGCCAACCCGCTATTCGCCGTAGGCGAATACACCAGCCCACTCGGCGCCCAAAGTATGGACGCTGAGTGGGCCAAACTCCAGGCGCTCTTAACAGAACTGGGCCCTCAAAAGAGTGTGGAGCAATGGAAGCACGTAAGTACTAAATACAAAAGTAGTTTTCCTTTCGTTTTTTATATCAAGTTCATTATATCATTTTGTATCAATATATCAAGAATCAGAGTTATAGCCAAATAACAATATTTCTGTATTGTCTTTTTATAGACATGGCGTGATCTCAAAAAAAAGGCCCGAGATGAAGCAGCTCGAGCCCGGATGGCAAGAGCTAAAACAGGCAACGCTGCGTTGGTTCCTGAACCCTCCGCACTCTCCCAACAAATATTGGGCATTATTGGCCGGGAGTGTGCTGTGGGGCTCTCGGTGGAGGGAGAAACCGGTGTGGGCGAGCAAAATGTAAGTACATTTTTACACACTTTTATTTAACTTATATTATTTGTGACATAGTTAGAGAAAAGTGAGAGAATTGTTCAATGGATCGGCGCAGATGATGATTTGATTTATAATTTTGCACCACTCACATCTGTAGACGTTGAACGGTCATTTTCTACATACAAATGGATTTTAAGCGTGAAAAGAAATAGACTGAAAATTGAAAATATGGAAAAAATTATAGTAATATATTTCAATCATCTCCAGGAGAACAATAATAGTACTGAAATGAATGAATGTTATGATTTATGATTATGAATGTGATTCTGATAGTGACGACAAATAATTTTGTAAATTAAATGAAAACGGGACTTAATCGCGTAGCACTTACCCTAGCATAAAAGTAACTAATGGAAATTAAGTGCGGGTAGTTCCAAAAACTCGTATAGCTTGAAAATGTTGACACAACTCCCTACCCGTATGCCTCTGACCACGGACGTAATGTGACATACTTATGTGTGAAAATGGTGTTAGTTTAAATCAATATAATAAATTTGTATTTGTAGATTGAGTTGCAATGTTATTTATATTTAGACTTAATAAAATAATAATAACTTTGTACATAAAGAGAGTTTATTAAAAATAAATATAGAAGAATCCGTTTATATATTGGTTGTTTTATTTTATGCCTATTTATTGTATTGAAACAGTTTGCATTGTTTTTTGTACTATTCAGAACAATATTAATTAATCGGTAAGTTCCCGGGACTTTAGTCCCGCAAAAAAATTGTCGTAAGGAAGTCTCCACTTTTTATCTATGTTCTACCAAGTGTAGGTAAATATACTCTGCCTATTCCGATCACTGAATATAAGGAAGAAGTGTGCAGTAATCCTCTTGACAACACAACTATTGAATGCGATGTAGAAGGCGTGCAAGCACAAGTCCACCGTGAGCGCTTGAATGTGCACTCACGGGCATACACTGCGGGATGGGTAGTCAGAAAAATATTGCAAAAAATTAAATGCAAAACTGTTTCACTGATCTAACCGCACCACAAGAAGGATCTTGTCACGGTTGGATCAGTGAAAGAGAATATAATTCCATAAAGAATAAAAGACTATCATACCCGTCAGAGTATGTCGTGAGGATGTTTGGAGACATTGCAAAGGAAACAAATGAATACCTAGATAAGAAGCCCCACACAAATAATATTTCATATCCTCTCCCAGTATTCATTTGATTTTCTAAAATTCGCGACTCACAAAACAGTTGTGCTTGACATGTTAGTAACCGTCAGTGTGAAATTTGCAATATTCAACTGGTGCAACGGTATCAATAAAATATTAAAAGGCACAGATATTTGTCGATTACGAAAATCTTTACCCCAAACTCAAAGAAAAGCAATAATAAAATATAGAAAAAAATTAATAAATATACAAAAATAATTATATTATGTTGTTTCATTTCTAAATACCATTTCCCATGTAAAACCTTGGCAGAAATACATGACTTTACTCCTTGCACATTACTGTGCAAGGTAAGTGTCGTGTATTTCGGTTTAGGTTTTAAAAATAATTTTCAAAGCGAAACTGGTACTACTACCTAGAGAGGCTCTTTACATTAGCCCCTTTGCCCAAATATTCACACACTGCAATTAAAAAAAAAAGATAGTCCGATCGATTCCAACATGATCTTACGGTCTGCTATTGGCCAAAATAGCTCTATGGCAGTTGTGCGTCTGATACGTAGTATCTCTTATTAGTCTGTGCATAGTTCCGCTATAATCTGGATACGTGGTAATGGTAAGCTCACGTGTCTAACCTTGATTGAAAGGTGAGTGTAATTCATTGTTATTTGGTGAGAATTATTGTGAAATTGTGAATTAAATTATGATTGAGGCAGTCGAGCATAGCGGTCGTTACGTGTCGTCATCTCTGGGATCGTTACGTTTCTTTGTAATTAATTTTTGTAATCCATTTAAATCGAAGCGATCTTGAGTTATTTTGATTTGAAATCCATACTGTTAATTAAAACCGAGTATTAGCTATTACAACGTGATATTATTTCATCGCTTACTTGTGAATTTACCCTCAATAATTGATTTTTCATGAAAATACAATTCATTTTTATAATCCATTTAAATCTAAGTGATCTTGAACTATTTTGAAGTGAAATCCATTTTGTTAATTACAACCAAGTATTAGCTATCACGACGTGATATTATTACATCGCTCACTTGTGCATCTACCCTCAAAAAATATTTTTTTTTCATGAAAATACAATGCACCGTTAGAAATTGATCCTGCTGATTTGCCAATGCATAGGATTATGTAATACTACTTACTTTACGTTACCCTGTAACGTTTAGTAATTAATAAAATTGCGACAAATTATTGCCCGTAATGCCGTGATAGATCACAAAACGTGCATACTATGGAAACATGAGCTACGCATATGAAAATTAATGTTACAGTGTCCTGCAGCCAGAGCCGAGCGAACTTGCAGACACCATTACGCCCGTGACACAGAAGCAGCCGTGCAGTATCATCTGTGCTGGAGATTTGGAAATAAAAGGACAGGTTTAGTTCTAATTGTTTATTAGTGAATTTTATTTTGAGTGTAATGGCGAAGCATAACAGTCAAACGTAACTAATAAGCTGTCACTTTTCGTATTGGCCCCTTTTACCGTGTTACTTATTTTTGGGACACGTGTTTGTTTGTTCATAGAAGGAAATAAAACGCACTCAATGAAGTTTAAATTTTATTCTGAGATTTTTAAAGTCCCGTATCCTATGGCAACATGTCTTTTGTGTCCGCTACTAGGGCACATTCACAAACCCTGAAGTTTAGCCTGCATACATGATAAACCTGATACCGTGCAAATGATGATTTCAGTAATAGCCAGCTATGATGAACCACATCGTGCATCTCGCCATCTGCCGCAACAACGGCAACTGCAAGTCGGAAAGCATCAGCCTTCGTGCTTGGGTCGGACTTCACCACTACCACCTTTGACTTGGTCGCGACGCGTGCATCATGCTTTATTAATCTGGTGAGCAGTTCCCATTTTGTTGGGATTATTTTGAGAGGATTTACTTCTGCATAGAAGTTTTGAGCAAGTTTCTGTTGTTAAAGCTAAAGTAGAAAGCTGAGTTTCTGTTGTTAAAGCTAAAGTAGAAAGCTATCTTTAGTGATTTTGATCAGTGATGTTCAGTTTCAGTTGATCAGTTGACGCTGATAGTACCAATGGTTCTGAGTAACATGATTTAAAGAATCATTTTTATGTTCTTTTTGGAATTCACTCTTAACATTGTTTTTGCTTTCGATGGACTGAAAGCTTGTACTTTCGAAGGACTGAAAGTACGCCCGATGGACTGGGCAATACTGTCATGCTTTCGATGGACTGAAGGCAAGCCCGATGGACTGGGCACTACTGTTTTGCTTTCGATGGACTGAAGGCAAGCCCGATGGACTGGGCACTACTGTTTTGCTTTCGATGGACTAAAGGCACGCCCGATGGACTGGGCACTACTGTTTTGCTTTCGATGGACTGAAGGCACGCCCGATGGACTGGGCACTAATGTTTTGCTTTAGATGGACTGGGTATTGTTTAGTGACCGCATCAGAAGTGCCGGAGCATGTAAGAGGTGCACGTGGTCTGCTTTTTATGTGCAGAATGCTCTTTGCGAGGAGTAGCATTTACGCGGCTGAGATGGTTACTTCTGACGAGGGTCTTGTATCTGCCGAAGGACTGGCAATGCACCGAAGGACTGGTGTTGTTTTGTTAAAAATGAATTCCCGTTTATGTACTGTGTTCATATGAGTAAAATTGGAATTATCAATTCAGAATGTTACTTATTTTAAGATGTCTTACAAAAATTTAGATCACATATAACCAAAGATTTTTTTTATGCCAGATAATTTCCCCGTAAATTGATATTGATGACAATAGTAGTGATACTGTCGAGCAATGAATTAGAGCTGTTGTGATTTGTGTGTTTGATGTTTGAGATTGTTCTGTTTTCACATAAATTTGAGAGTATCCGCCAGATGGAGGCGATGATTACTGATTATTTTTATTAAGTCGTTGCTCGATGGACTATTTTTGACTAGAGAATTGAGGATTGTTAAAGTAATTTTGAACAATCATTTTTTCTGGTTGGATTGATAACAAAGTTTGATTTTAATAGTAATTTGAGTGAGACCCAAATTGTGGGTCAGGAATGACCGAGCGATGAGATACTGTGCTGAGTATTTTGTTACAGAATCAAATTCATACACCCACACACGAGGACGTGTGTAGCGCAGGACGGCCGTGTCGGACCCTGACACCAGAAAGACGTATTGCAGCGTTATAGTTCATTATTTTAGACGCCTGTATAAAATCGATTAGCAATGTTGAGCTACGTATTATTTGGGTGTAACAAAATAAATAAAGTTGTGTAGAGAGTAACTCCGTCTATTGGCGCATTGTTGAAATAAAGTTGCGTAGAGAGTAACGCCATCTATTGGCGTGTTGTTGAACTGAGATGACAGGTAGAAGGCTTTGGAACGTCGAGAGGTTTCTCTCGAGTGAGCGTAGGCACGAGTTGGCGTTTTTGTCGGTATGTTGGTAGACTGGTGGAGCAGGTTTGCCAACTTGACTGAGGCGGGAGCGGAGAGGCTCCGCCGCTGGTAGTTCTTCTTGATCGGACCGCGCTAGAGATCGGACGTACTCGTTAGCCAACCTCGTGCTTAACTCGCCACGTTCCTGAAGGCTTATACCTAAAGGATTATTCTGATAGCTTATAGAATCCCGCGTTCTTTAACCATTTAGCTAAGTGTTTTATTTCAAGTGTTATTTTGATTTCTTATGTTTCATTAGAAAAGCTTACTTTTGTGAAATAAAGAAAGGATGTGTTATGTGTTGTTTTGAAAAGATTTGTCCCTCTGAGTTTGTTGCCGGTCCCATATAGGGCTAAATCTTCTCATGTCAGAGGCGTAGGGTTGGAGCCGGCCTAGCTTGACTTGAATAAAGATTTGAACGGTTTCATGTGATCTTTTCATTCTCAATTTAACCAGTCAACATTCTAATAGCAATTAGTTCTTTTCATCATTTAGTTCTGAAATATAGTAGGCACTAGTATGGTTAACGGGTCCTAAGGTTTATTTCATGCACTGGTGGCATGGTAGCATACTGTTTAGCTGTGAAGTAATACATCTAGGTACTACCCCCACGCGCCCACCGCCTTTGAGACCATCGGTATTCGACATATATATACAGGGTGTCCCTAGCCATTATAGACACAAAACGGCTGCACCGATTTTAATGATTGATATATCGATCAATTCGTATTGACACTTGTAATCGAATAAAAAATATGGCATTTAAGAAATTAAAGATGGCGGCCGAATATTAAGAAAATTGTGTTTTTTTTCTTTAATTTTTTTCCTTCTAATGAAAATAACAACTAAATATTCTATATTATGATCACATATTCTTTCATTTAAATGAAACCTGATAATATTATCTGCAAAATAAAAAAATAATCTTAACAATCCGTTGAGTAGTTTTTGAACTATACGCATTTCAAAAAGCGCGTAACGGCCGTCCGAAACGACACGCTCGCGCGGCTCGCGTCAAAACTGAGAATGTTGATGATTTAAAGGTAAAAAAAAGAACTGAAATCATATTTACTTTATTTATTGAGCTATAAATAAATTGTATTTCTGCTTATTATTTGTGACCATCACGGGAAAAGTTATGGCGGCTGGCGCTTACGTCGCTTAGCACCGCAATAGTATTGGAGCGGCGTTAATAATAGCGTAAGCGCCATCCGCCCTAAGGTACCTATACCAGTGGGTTCAAATTTATTCCTCTCTATCATCTTTGCCCGATGTGGTTGAACTGAAAGAAAAGAAAATTCATATGAAATCAGATCAAAATATACCTCATATAATTAAATTAAATATATAGAGATGAACTACGCCAAACTGTCCCGCCCCTCCAATACTATTTCTATGTGTGTAGTATTGAAATAGTAATGGAGGGCGGGACAGTTTGGCGTGGTTTATCTATAAGTACCTTTTGTTTTTGCAATTGCTGCATTGCACTGTGCAGGGTAGACGTGTCGGAACACGTGCAGCGCATTGTTTCGCAGCCTTTTTTACAGCCGCAATGGTCCAGGTATGATAATTCACGCCACATCGCCCTAGCATCAGACCATTGCGATTCCCAACTGCCATTAGATGACTTCCAACCCCAAGAGGATGGCAATGGCACAGAGGCATCATCAAGAATAAGGGCATATCACCCCATAAGTGGCCTGCTTGATATGTGAGACTGTTTATGTAATGCTGCCGATGTTGGTGGGATGCTGGTTACCAATTTATTTTTAGTAGTAAATAGCTCCTTGCGTACCAAGTTGTCCGACGAATGTGATATTTGTGGGTCATATAAGTAACAGGTGAACTTTTCCAGCACAGCCATGATTTCTTCAGGAAGGCTTTGTAATGGCTGCGATATTTCTTTCAAAGTTGGTGTAACTTCAGGGTGTAACAACCACGTTTTGAAGCAAGACTTCTTTCCTTTTGTATGGAAGTAAGAAGTAGTGTCACACCCTGTAGAGGCGTTCACGCCACGAAGAGCGATTGATCTGTCAGGACCCAAAGTATTTGCTATTTATGAACATCGATATAACGGCGTTTATTTGCAGTCCCAGTTATTAGCCATAACTCTTGCAGGCCACTATCAATTGAAGATTGATGATATGATATCAATAACACCAAAACATCTGTATCGGAAGTTCTAATCAAAATACGCCTAATTCCCTGTTCTGCCTGATCTTTTGCGTGAAGTACGATGCGGCCATCAGCTTCTTCTGCATGTGTTCCTATTCATAAGATCAGGCAGAACAGGAAATTAGGCGTATTTTGATTAGATCTTTCGATACAGATGTTTTGGTGTTATTGATATCATATCATCAAACTTAAATTGAGAGTGGCCTGCAAGAGTTATGGCTATTAACTGGGACTGCAAATAACGCTGTTATGGCGATGTTCATAAAATAGCAAATACTTTGGGTTCTGACAGATCAACCGCTCTTCGTGACTTTCACGCCTCTACAGGGTGTGACACTACTTCTTACTTCCATACAAAAGGAAATAAGTCTTGCTTCAAAACGTGGTTGTCACACCCTGAAGTTACACCAGCTTTAAAACAAATATCGCAGCCATTACAAAGCCTTCCTGAAGAAATCATGGCTATGCCGGAAAAGTTCACCTGCTACCTATAAATAGCACAATATATGACCCACAAATAGCACATTCGTCGGACAACTTGGTACGCAAGGAGCTATTTACTACTAAAAATAAATTGGTAACCAGCATCCCACGAATATCGGCAGCATTACATAAACACGCGCTCCGTCTCACATATCAAGCAGGCCACTTATGGGGTGATATGCCCTTATTCTTGATGATGCCTCTGTGCCATTGCCATCCTCTTGGGGTTGGAAGTCATCTAATGGCAGTTGGGAACCGCAATGGTCTGATGCTAGGGCGATGTGGCGTGAATTATCATACCTGGACCATTGCGGCTGTAAAAAAGGCTGCGAAACAATGCGCTGCACGTGTCGGAGAGTGGGTCTACCCTGTACAGTGCAATGCAGCACTTGCAAAGGCAACTGCAAAAACGAAAGGTACTTATAGATAAAACACGCCAAACTGTCGCGCCCTCCATTACTATTTCAATACTACACACATTGAAATAGTAATGGAAGTTAGTTTGGCGTAGTTCATCTCTATATATTTAATTTAATTATATTAGTTATATTTTGTTCCGATTTCATATGAATTTTCTTTTCTTTCAGTTCATCCACATCGGACGAAGATGATAAAGAGGAATAAGTTTGAACCCACGGGTATAGGTACCTTAGGGAGTGGTCCACACAAAACTATTTCGACGAGATGGTCACGACCCTCAGCATTGAGGAAACCGACGCGAGGAGGAGGAGGGCGGATGGCGCTTACGCTATTATTAACGCCGCTCCAATACTATTGCGGTGCTAAGCGACGTAAGCGCCAGCCGCCATAACTTTTCCCGTGATGGTCACAAATAATAAGCAGAAATACAATTTATTTATAGCTCAATAAATAAAGTAAATATGATTTCAGTTCTTTTTTTTACCTTTAAATCATCAACATTCTCAGTTTTGACGCGAGCCGCGCGAGCGTGTCGTTTCGGACGGCCGTTACGCGCTTTTTGAAATGCGTATAGTTCAAAAACTACTCAACGGATTGTTAAGATTATTTTTTTATTTTGCAGATAATATTATCAGGTTTCATTTAAATGAAAGAATATGTGATCATAATATAGAATATTTAGTTGTTATTTTCATTAGAAGGAAAAAAATTAAAGAAAAAAACACAATTTTCTTAATATTCGGCCGCCATCTTTAATTTCTTAAATGCCATATTTTTTATTCGATTACAAGTGTCAATACGAATTGATCGATATATCAATCATTAAAATCGGTGCAGCCGTTTTGTGTCTATAATTTTTTTAAATATTGCAGCCGCCATTTTGGAAAAGGTCCGCCATCTTGAATTCTAGTGAATGAAATTTGTGTTTCCTCGGATGAAATCGTTCAGATTGGTCCCTAGTATCACTGGGCAAAGCGGCTTGCTTTCTGCCAAAAATGCAGTTTCTTTTCGCTAAGCTCTATCACTAGCAGTTGGAAAGACGCTTACAAGCAAGGATATGGGATAGGTACCCGGTTCGATCCCCAGTAAATGCAACTGTTTTTATTTATTTTTTGCACTTAAACATCGTGATTGCGAGTTCGTTTGAGTTTTTGTTTGAACATTTTTTTAGCGGTTTAAGTTCAAGGGCATGGCTGTTCCAGGAGACAATTTCCACTTACGTTAGGGGCTATTCATAAATTACGTCATTTCAAATTAGGGGGCGGGGGTCTGGACATCGGATGATGTAGGAGGAAACAGGGTCACATGAAGCATGATTTTTGGATGATTTTAGGGGGGGGGGGGGGTCAAAAATCGTCAAAAATAGATGACGTAATTTATGGACAGCCCCTTAGCATGGGCGGTCACCATCCATAAATCGCAGGGGTTAACATTGCCTAGGGTATGGTCGACCTTGGGATCAGGGAACTAGCTGTAGGTTGCTCTTACGTTGCGCTTTCCCGGGCTCAAAGTCTAACTAACATTATCCTAGAGCCTTTTAATCGCCTCGCTAAAATGGCCCATAATTTCCGCAAATCATTTTTTCTTCGAGGCAATTACTCCGTTGACATTTTTTCCCAGTGGAATTTCTTCGCTTTATTTAATTTTTCGTGGACATTTTTTCAGAAACTAAATTTTCCCTTTCTCAATTTATTCCCTTTTCTTTTTGATCCCAGTAGTTAAAATAACCAGTAGGCTTTTTTTTTCACTAACTAAATATTCTGTATCTCCATATTTTCTCTTTTTTTTAATTTTTTTTTTTTTTTTTAAATAACCAGGTTTTTTTCAAATAGGTAGGTTAGGGTTATTTTTTTTGATGACCCTAAAAACGAAACTGCTCCCAGAGATAGGTAGGTTAGGGTTATTTTTTTTTGATGACCCTAAAAACGAAAGTGCTCCCAGAGGTAGGTAGGTTAGGGTTATTTTTTTTTGATGACCCTAAAAACGAATCTGCTCCCAGATATAGGCAGGTTAGAGTTATTGGCTGACAGCGTTTGGTTTTTTACTTGTAGTTTTTTTAAATTATGTTTTAATTTTAGTGTTTTTGATATTTGTTGTATGTGAAATACCTACAAGAAACAAATATAATTACTACACTATTAACATACAGTAACAAGAAAATATTATCCTTGATATTTAAAAGAACGAAAACTATACGGAAAAGATTAATTTAAAAATATTAAAAATAGGCGATTGCGGAAGAAAACCATAGGGAAAATATGGGAACGGAGTAATAAAATTGCTACCGAGAATTAATGATTTCGGGAAATTATGGGCAACGCAAAATATGAGAACGGAGTAATTGCCTCGAAGAAAAAATGATTTTCGGAAATTATGGGCCACACTCGACCGAGAAAAGTCTGCAGAGATTTTGACACTGGCACAAATAACATTGGCACTGCGTGTGCTGTCAAAATCTCTGCAGACTTTTCTTGGTCTAACTCTATCCACTTTTCTATACAATTAGTATGGCGACGTGGATACTTAAGGGGCATCGACCGTACACTGACATCGGGATGATATTTTTATCATGTTATTTAGTAGGTAGTCGTGCGTCTCGCTTGCGCCAATACATATACGGACAAGAACGAGTGAAATGCACGATAACTAAATGACATCAGTTAGATGTCTTTCTGATATCAGTGTAAGTTTGAATTGTCCATATGTTCTACTCTACAGGTCGCATATCTAAACAAATTCCCGAATTTTGTAAGCAATTGATAGTTAAGTTTTTATGGTCAAATTAGATTGTCTAAATTCTTCTAAATAACGGAACCATACATTTTTTCAGTTTTAAGCTCTGCTCGCGAGGTCTACAGCTCACAGAGCCACTAGTAATATATACGCAACATGCGGGTTTAAGTTTAAGTTTGAGAAAGTAAGAATTGACAAATATGTTAAGAAAAGCTTACCTATCTCATAAAACCAAATATTATTATTGAATGGGACATTAATAAATTAATTAAAAATTAAAAAACACGACTGCGAAAAAGCGAACTGAAAAGACAAAAATAATTTATAGTTGTGTTAGTTACTCAACTTAATGAATGTAATAAATTATTAGAATATGAGTGTTTAGTGAAGGTTATAAACAACAACCTTGGGGACCTTGATGTATTGACATTTTCCCATTTAAAAGGTCCCCGACTGCAATTGAAATAAAATACACAGGTACAGTCACGATCCTAAATGAGCATAAAACTTTTGCGTTTGTTGTTTATAACCTTCACTAAACACTCATATTCTAATAATTTATTACATTCATTAAGTTGAGTAACTAACACAACTATAAATTATTTTTGTCTTTTCAGTTCGCTTTTTCGCAGTCGTGTTTTTTAATTTTTAATTAATTTATTTTATTTTATACTTTTTAGAATTTTTACATTCATTAAGTTGAGTAACTAACACAACTAAAAAATATTTTTATCTTTTTATCGCTTTTTCGCAGTCGTGTTTTTTAATTTTTTATTTATTTAATTAATTTTGGGGTCATGATTTCGTTAATAATCATTTGAAGTCACTTTATATTACTTTTGCGAGGGCGTCCTCAGTACAGAAAGGCACGCAGAGCGCCGCATATATCGGGCTACGCCCGACTACTTTGGAACGCGTACAGTGCGCCACGAACGTCGGGCTACGCCCGACGCTTTGAGCAAGAGGGCACTGAAGGCGTCTTGGTAAGGGTACAGCGTGTCACGTATGTGGGCCTACGCCCGACACTTAGTATGAGAGAGTCAAAGGCGCCTGGCTTTGGACCGAGTGCAGCGCGCCACGTACGTCGGGCTACATCCCACTCTTTTACCATTAGGGCGCCGAAGGCGCCCGGCTTTAGAACGCGTACAACGCGCCTCGTACACGCCCGACGCTTTGAGTAAGAGGGCGCCGAAGGCGCCCGGCTTTGGTAAGCGTACAGCGTGTCACGTACGTCGGGCTACGCCCGACACTTTTAGTATGAGAATGTTGAGGGCACTGGCTTTGGACCGCGTGCAGCGCGCCACGTACGTCGGGCTACGCCCGACGCTTTGAGTATGAGGCCGGCTTTGGTAATCATACAGCGTGTCACGCTACGCCCGATACTTTTAATATGAGAGAGTCGAAGGCGCCTGGCTTTGTACCGCTTGCAGCGCGCCACGTACATCGGGCTACGCCAGAACCTTTAAGTGTGAGGGCGCCGAAGGCGCCCGGCTTTGGTATGCGTACAGCGTGTCACGTACGTCGGACTACGCCCGACGCTTTGAGCAAGAGGGCACTGAAGGCGTCTTGGTAAGGGTACAGCGTGTCACGTATGTGGGCCTACGCCCGACACTTAGTATGAGAGAGTCGAAGGCGCCTGGCTTTGGACCGAGTGCAGCGCGCCACGTACGTCGGGCTACATCCGACTCTTTTACCATTAGGGCGCCGAAGGCGCCCGGCTTTAGAACGCGTATAACGCGCCACGTACGTCGGGCTACGCCCGACGCTATGAGTATGAGGCCGGCTTTGGTAATCATACAGCGTGTCACGCTACACCCAATACTTTTAATATGAGAGATTTGAAGGTGTCTGGCTTTGGACTGCGTGCAGCGCGCCACGTACATCGGGCTACGCCAAAACCTTTAAGTGTGAGGGCGCCGAAGGTGCCCGGCTTTGGTATGCGTACAGCGTGTCACGTACGTCGGACTACGCCCGACACTTTTAGTATGAGAAAGTAGAAGTCGCCTGGCCTTGGACCGCGCGTAGTGCGCCACGTATGTACGTCGGGCTACGCCCGACTCTTTTAGTATGAGGGCGCCGAAGGCGCCCGGCTTTGGAACGCGTACAGCGCGCCACGTACGTCGGGCTACGCCCGACGCTTTGAGTATGGGGCCGGCTTTGGTAATCATACAGCGTGTCACGCTACACCCAATACTTTTAATATGAGAGATTTGAAGGTGTCTGGCTTTGGACTGCGTGCAGCGCGCCACGTACATCGGGCTACGCCAAAACCTTTAAGTGTGAGGGCGCCGAAGGTGCCCGGCTTTGGTATGCGTACAGCGTGTCACGTACGTCGGACTACGCCCGACACTTTTAGTATGAGAAAGTAGAAGTCGCCTGGCCTTGGACCGCGCGCAGTGCGCCACGTATGTACGTCGGGCTACGCCCGACTCTTTTAGTATGAGGGCGCCGAAGGCGCCCGGCTTTGGAACGCGTATAGCGTGTCACGTACGTCGGGCTACGCCTAACCCTTTTAGTGTGGGGGCGTCTTTGGCGCCTGGCTTTGGACCGAGTGCATATACTTGGACAAGTTGCAGGAAGCGCACATCTTTCTTACGCTCTGAGCCGTAGGCCCTACGTGGAGCTCACCCTTCGGCCTTAAAAAAAATGTCATCATCATCATAAATGTTAAAATTAAATCAAACCATACGGTTATAATGATACTTTCACGATTTGTTCTGCCAAAGTCGGTGCAGACTGCAGAGTTAGCTTAGACGGACTCTGTATCGTATCGATTAATAAATAGAAGTTATATTTTAAACTTTTCGATTCCATACGCGCAATTACGAACATGTTTTAAAAACTATGAGTAGTATGTACCTACCTAATATAATATAATTATATTTTTTTATGATCAGTGGTCAAACCATTTCCTTTTATTTTAATAAGTATCCCATTCAATAATAATATTTGGTTTTATGAGATTAGCTTCTCTTAACATATTTTGTCAATTCTTACTTTCTCAAAATGAAACTTAAACCCACATGTTGCATATATAGTATCAATCGGCTTTCAGCCCTTCATTTTGATACCCTACTCGATAGGTTTGCACGATATTTTTTTCTAAAGGTTGCGTAATATGGCGTATTAAGTCCGCCATATTGTTTTATAATGACGTCACATAGCCTATGTTACCCGGGATGACGTAAGGATTCTAATGATGTATCATACGTCTAAATCGGTTAAGGCATTCAGAAGTTAAGGTGGAATAAAGAAACTCACATACATACAAACATGAACGCTGAAAACAATACACTCTTTTTGTTTGGGCAGTCGTGTAAAAAGAAGGGGTTTGACCGCTGATCATAAAAAAATATAATTTAATTATATTAGGTACAGTTATACTACTCATAGCGTCGGCCTAAGTCGCAAACCTCGTAACTCCTCCGGGGGAGTTACGAGGTTTGCGACTATAAGTATTGTTGTCTAAGGTAGCAATTACTAATTTCCTTGAAATGGAGTTACGAGGTTTGCGACTTAGGCCGACGATAGATTTTAATAGACGTTCTAAATTGCGCTAATGGAATCGAAAAGTTTAAAATATAACTTCTATTTATTAATCGATACGATGCAGTCTCTCTAAGCTAACTCTGCACCAACTTTGGTAGAACAAATTGTGAAAGTATCATAATAACCGTATGTTTTTATTTAATTTTAACATTTATGATGATGATATTTTTCACACTTTGTCTTAGTGAATGCTATGCAAAGTCAGCTTGGTATTTTCTGGATAAAGTGATTTCTTCTAAAACAATTGTAGATTCTTTCCTAGGACGCCCGACATACGTTGCGGCGTCCTCATACTCAAAAGCGTCGGGCGGTGGCGCGCTGTACGCGTTCCAAAGCCAGGCGCCTTCGGCGCCCGCAATTACCGTTAGAGCATTTCTGAGAAGTAACCCTACGTGGGATTTCAGGGTTTGTCCCATGGCTAAGGTCATCCTGTATTTAATTATATTCGTATTTAGCCCTGGGTAATTAACAATGCTTACATCTCGTTCGCTTGCCAATTTACGCGAAATTAGAGCCGCCATAAAAAAAACACCAATTCACGCACCTGCCGCATTTTGTTGTCAATTTAAGTTTTATCGAGCAATTCCTAGTTTTTCCCATGCAGTTATGCCTAAAAAGATTATATGCAGTGCAATATGCACATGGAAAGTGAAATTTGTAAATATCGCAACCGTAAGTGGGTCGTTCTACCGTTTCGTGCCGATTTGGTGTCCGAGCCCACATGAAGCCTTAAAATTATATTTTTTTACATGTGGTTATTTTTAAAAGGTATGTTTATGTGGTACGGAAAATGCGCCAGTTTTGGAATTTAGCTAAACCTAATGATCTGTTAAATAAAAATTAAAAACATGCGAAAAATTCATTTCCCTCGACCTAAAATGGCGTACCATTGGGTTCGAAAATTAAAAAACACTATTATTTGCAGAAAAACCCTACTTTCCATTATTGTTTATAAATAAGCATATAATCAGTATTATAATGGTACATAGTACGTATTTTTAAAGTTAAAGTATCATAGAGAGAACGCACTTTATTATTTTGTCACGTGAACAACTTCATTTTCCGCGGATAAAATTGTCAGACATGCCTAGTCTGAACGCTCCTTTATTTAGGAATGCCCGTGATCCCCGCGCGTCCATACCGCCTCAGTCTGCCACAACACGTCAACGGGGAAGGTCGCGCGCTCATGGGTGACGCAACATTTCGATTCTCCTCGCGCGAAACCCAGTTTGTCACGGTAAGTACTCATTATTATCCTATTAGTAATTTCGTATTAACTGATGCAAAAAAATCATTTGACTTGTTATTTGTTATCATTTAGGAATATCTTCATTTGTTATGCTCTATAGTCTACTAACCAGAAAGGCAGTGAAGTAATTTAAAAAAAACGGTGAATCCTCATTTCCCTCCAATTCATTTCCAGCCATTCTGTCCAAATTTTTCGGGGAAGGAAATGAATCGATTTGGATAGAAATGATTAAAATTATGTTTGTATGAGATTATGATACATTTAAATGTATTTAACCGACTGCCGAACGAGGGTTATGTTTTTAGAACGTACGTGTGTCTATATAACTATCTTTTTAACCGACTTCAATTTCATAGAAGGAGGAGGTTCTGTATTCGGTTGTGGCTATTTTTTTTTCTTTTTTTTTTTGTCTATGTACGTTCACCGATTACTCCGACATCCGTAGTCCGATTTGAGTAATTCTTTTTTTGTTTGAAAGGAGCTACCTCCGAGTTGGTCCCATTTTAATTTGGTTCTGTTCTGATGATGGGATCCATGAGGAATTGAGGGAACTCCTCAATTTTTAAAGGCACATGCATGATGTTTTGGGCGTTTTCTTAAGCAACTCGAGCATTTTCTCCCGAAAACCACCAATTTGATGAAGTAGACCTGATGATGATGATTATTTTGATGATACTGATGATGATTTCTTTAAATATAAGTATGTTCAGCGATTACTCCGGCACCTGTGATCCGATTTGAGTAATTCTTTTTTTGTTTGGAAGAAGTTACCTCCAAGGTGTTTCCGTATTATTTTTGGTTCTGGTCTGATGATGGAATCCATGAGGAATTGAGGGAACTCCTCAATTTTTAAAGGCACGTGTTAAGTGATTTCGGGGTTTTCTAAAGTAACTCGAGCATTTGCTTCCGAAAACCACCAATTTGATGTACTGCAACTGTAGCCTTACCACGAGTTTGACATTGACACATTCGCTAACGTCTTATGCATCTAAATGTAACTTTTTATTCATCTCGCTCACACTAAGGTTAGTACGAGCGAGATGCATAGGAAGCAAGTTACAAACATGCTAGCGAATATATCAATGTCAAACTCGTGGTAAGCTGGTAAGGCTACTGATCGGGGATTAGGGTTAGGAGTTAAGGGGTCAGGGATTAAGGGGTCGGGGAATGGCGGTTGAAGGGTTGCTGGTTCAGGATCGAGGGGTTCCTGGATCAGGGGTTGATGTGCTGTGAGGTTGAGTGATCGGGGGGCTGAGGGATTGGGTCAGTGGCGGGGCGGGCGGATGGATTTAGTTGACAGGAATTATAATTTCCTAGACGGACTCGAGAAAATTTCTGGTTCAGGGTCGAGGGGTTCCTGGATCAGGGGTTGATGCGCTGTGAGGTTGAGTGATCGGGGCGTTGAGGGATTGGGTCAGTGGCGGGGCGGAGGATGGATTTAGTGTAGTAGTGACAGGAATTATAATTTCCCAGACAGACTCGAGAAAATTCCTGATTACATATTTATTAAAGAAATAGGTACACGAATTTAGTGTTAAACATGATCTTGTTTTTCATTCATGCGTCGCGCTCTTAACAATGCGTTAAAACTAAAAATGGAAAAATAAAAACTTTTTACAAAAAAAAGCAAACCGACTTCAAAAAGGATGAAATAAAATATTATCCTTTTTGAAGTCTATGCGTTACCAACTGATATGTTTGAAGTCGGTGCCAAGCCAAGTAGTAACAATACCAGTCAAAAATAATCATCTTTATGGCTATAAATCCCATTAGAACTGTACTAATAACTATTACAAATGTGTAAGTAATTCTGTCTGCCTCTTTGTCGCCTTTTCATGGCTAAACAACTGAACCGCTTTAGGTGAAATTTGGCAAGAAGGTAAATTTCTTGAATTGTTGTATATTTTGAAATGTAGTCCTCTGGATAAGGGACGGGAAATTACTCAGTCCCAATCTCACACTTGCGTGCTATAGACTGTTCGAGCATTAGTAAGAAATGCTCTTTAAAAAATACGACGGAAAAAAAATGCATTGGATTTCCACTAATGTGCCGACAAACATGGTACAGACTAGGGCTTCCAATACCGGGATCCCGGGATCCCGAAATACCGGGATCCCGTCTGTTTAAACAGATTTTTCAATACCGGTATTTTTTAATGAAATACCGGGATCCCGGTATTTTCAAAAACAAGGAAAATGTGCCTATTATAACGTTTAAAATCTATTAAAATGGTCAAATTCGGCTGTATCAAGAACATACCTTGCCAATTTAATTAAAGAAGATCATTTAATTGAAACAATTGCATATGCGTTAGATAAATATTTGGTGACGAATTCTGATGTTCATCAGGATATATTAAGGGGCTACCCCACGCGAATGTTGCCACTTTTTACTAGCGCGTCTTGTATTTATGCAAAAATAAGTATATACCAGTACTTTTTTAAATAGCAGGAGTAAAATTACTAATAAATAAATTATCTTAGCGTGATTATTTATCAAAAGGAATTTACTATTTTACAAACAAATTATTGCAGTGCCAACATTGTCTTTCTTTTTTTGGTCTTGAATTACGTTTTGCAGTTTAGTATCCTATATTTACTTCAAAGTTCATTGCCTTCGAGATATTTGGCATCAAAGTTGAACAATTTTAGGCTAAAAATTGGTTTTCTGGCCATAACTTTTGTGTTAATTCGTTTAAAATTAAAACGTTTACTTACGTTACGTTACGTTACTAGACACGTTTCTCGAGACGTCAAAGACGAACCGAAATATTTAGATTTCGTACATGTAATTGTAAGATTCTTCACTGCCAACTAGATACGAAAAAAGTGTTTTTTTTTTTTAGAAAAAATAGGAGATTCGATTCAAAACTTGTCAAAAATGTCGGCTAGCCCCTTAATATAATTAGTTCTTAAAATTTTATCAAAATGTAGAAAGAAATTAACTGTAATGGCATACGAATTTTTGGTGCCAAAGAATATTTATTGGCTGATTATTAGGTTGAACTAATAATGTAACTTGTGAAGTCAACAAGGCGGATAAAATGATTGCCAACCTGGAGGGTTCACATAATTATTGCAGATGGCGATTATTGTTTAATATCCTAAGCTAAGGACATACATATCAGGTGTAAAAGTCAGCCTTTAAAAAAAAAACTAAATTTTTTAAGCCATTTATAGTCAATACCGGGATCCCGGGATCCCGGTATTGATGAAGACAGTTTCGGTATTAATACCGGTATTGAAAGAAGTCCGGTATTTGGAAGCCCTAGTACAGACTGCGCCAAGAAGGTTTGATCGTGTGTTCTGAGGTGTGTTCTTAGATACAATCGACGTCAAAGATATGTTTACACTTTTGCACCTTACACCTTTGTTATAAGGCGAAAAGTGTAAACATATTTTTAACGTCGACTGTACCTACAGAAAGTATGTTCATTGTCGTCGTGTAAGGCAATCCAACGTAGGTACATCCTTATCGAATCGCACCAAAATCATGGTATGCTTCAAAATTTGGCTTGGCACCGACTTCAAACATATCAGTTGGTAACGCATAGACTTCAAAAAGGATCATATTTTATTTCATCCTTTTTGAAGTCGGTTTGCTTTTTTTTGTAAAAAGTTTTTATTACTCATATGTATGTAAACTTAACTCGTTGACAGGCGCTATAACGTTTATTTCAATGTATGAGATACCATTAGACGCTTTTATGCTTCACCGTGCCACTATGTTATCATTCACAACACTTTTTACTTTGTGAAACGTCATGTTTGACTTTTGTGTCAAGTCAAAAATGATATTTCACATAGTGGAAAAGTGTCGTAGAAATCGTAGAGATAAAATCGTGGCACGGTAAAGTAAAAGCGGCCATTACATTCGTCATACTTATTCTGTCTACCTTCGTGATTGCCACGCTAGCCAAATGGTTCAGAACATGGGGATTATATTATCGTAAATAGTTACCTTATATGCGATGTAAACTGTTTTAATGGGTAGTTATCGCAAAAACCGAAGACAACACCCAACTAAAATTAGGCGCTAAATATAAGGGTTAAAATACATCTATACAGCCGTGTGATTATTCCTGAGGTTCTATTGACGTTTTAAAAATAAGAGTTATAGCCGGCTATAACTCCGTAATCCCCCCGGATTGGGCACACATAAACTTAGGTTGCACAACGGCGCTACAATAGGGTTAGAGGTTGAAATAAGAGGTAGAAGAGCGAGTACTTAGGAGTTACAGGGGTGCCAAATGCTTATTTGGCTTATTTGACTATTTAACTATTTGAGTAATAGGTCCATATAGGTGATATGGCTTCTTTTGTTTCATTTCTTTTTGAATCAAACAAAATTCGTTATAAATTACTTATTGAATAAGGTTCAAATAAAAAATTCGAAAACGTTACGTTTCGTAACGTTTCGAAACGTTCGTCTTACGAGGTTAAGCACGGGGTACACTATTTCAAATAACGACTAGAGTTAGATCAAAAAAGTCTGCAACGATTTTTATACCATACGGAATGCAAATATGCAATTTATACGTCATAATGTCATAATTAGTAGTTTGACATTTAAAATAAAACTTGCACTGTATGTTCTATCAAAATCGCTGCAGACTTTTTTTATTCAACTCTAACACAAATGTATGTTTTAGGTGAAGAAGATGGCAAAAACAAAGAAAAAATTTACTAAGGAGGAACAGTTAGCCAAAGATGGAGAACGTAAGAAATTGAAATATGCTGAAATTAAAAGCGATCCGGAACGTTATCTCATGTTTCAAGAAAAGGAGAAACAGTGATACTTGTTGAAAAAAGAAAGAAAGAAGGTAGTCGGCATACAAGAAATGAGTGAAAGGGCCAAAAGAGATCAGCGGCGCAGATGGCGGAAAAATACTCTCAAATATCTTAAGAAAAAAGAAGAAGATACAAAACTTCAACAGATTCTCATAGAAAACTCACCACCAGAGAGTGAAAACGAGGAGGTAATACAACCTGACCTGACCAACCTGAGGCTGTTCAAGACGATCCTTTGGCTGACGAAGCAAGCTCACCTGTGCGTGTATGTAATCCAGAAAAAGAACCTGAACCTGGCTCCAGCAACAATGAAAATACTTTCGAGGTCAAGAAAATAATTAGGCGAGTAAGATACAATCATCAAAAGGTATTGAATGAATTGAAAGTGAAAATGAACATTTTGGAAAAAGAAAATGAGGCGCTGCGCAAGAACCAACATAGAGAGAAAACACAAAATTCGAAACTTGACACATTGGAAAAAAAGGTTGATAGTATGATAAAAGATATTAAAGAAGACAAGATACAACAAGTGAAAAGAAAACTGGTATTCTCCGAAACAATAACAACAGGGTTTTGTGAAAAATATAAGAAAACGAAAAAGGGGAACAAGAGAAGTGTTGCAGAGTGCGTATTAACTAATAGGGAAAAACTTGCAAATTATCGTGTTGTATCCAAATTGCCGTTCTCTTTAAGGAAGGTTGAAGCCGAACGTCTTCAAGGTAAAAAAGAAGCATTAATTAAACTACGGGTGAAACAATTATTTGAAGAGGATGTGAATAGCCAGATGGCTGCTGGAAAGAAAGAGAGCATAAAACGGAATGGTATTCGAAAGCAAAAAAGGTATCTCACAGATCATTTGAAAAAATTACATGTCAAATATTGTAACAAGGTGGGGTATATCGGCTATTCAACCTTTTGTAAGTATAGACCACTTTGGGTAGTTCCCCCTAATAAGCAAAGAGACACCTGTCAATGCAAAATTCATGCAAACATAAATCTTTTAATAGAGTCCCTTAATAAAGCTAATATAATAAAGGAAAAATCAGTCACTGATATTTTATCTAGCCTTTGCTGTTGCACAGAAAATGTTACATGTTTAACAGAAAAGTTATATCCTACAACGAATTCGACAACAGTAAAACCATAAATTACTATGAATGGTTGTTGGAAAAACAAACATATACCGGACGAGACGGAAAAAATAAATTAAAAAACGCCACCGTTAAAAAAATGAAAGAAGATAAACCACGTAACATTATAAGAAAACTACAATCTGCGCTAAAAACCCTTTATAAACACAGCCTTACTATAACTGTTCAATACAATGAAATTGCTACACTAAAAAAAAAAACTGCCAAACAACGAAATAATATGTCATATAGTAAAAACTACAATAGTGAATAGTGTATGTAGTGAAAACTACAATCTCAAATATCATGAAGAAATCCAGTCTTTTCACTTCGGTGGTAGCAGAGGCCAAGTGTCTTTGCATACTGGCGTTTTATATTACATGGACGAACAAAATAAATCTAAAACAAAGTCATTCTGTACTGTGAGCCAATGCCTAAATCATGACGCCTCAGCCATTTGGGCTCACATTCAACCAATACTTGATATAGCTCAAAATTTGGTCCCATCCCTAAATGCTATCCATTTTGTTTCCGATTCGCCATCAAGTCAATATCGCAATCGATTCATATTTTATATGTTGACAAAGTTAAAAGATCAGGTCTCAACTCTTCAGGAAGTGACGTGGTCTTATTTAGAAGCTGGCCACGGCAAAGGTGCCCCCAACGGCGTCGGTGCGGCTGTCAAAAGTGCTGCTGATAATTATGTTAAATTTGGGGGGGATGTTGGCTCTTTTGATAAGTTTGTACAAGTAGTTAAAGATAATGTCCAAACGTTGAAACTATAATAATACCACAAGAGGAGGTTTCAAAAAAAAGGTTCTTGGGTCATATACCTGGATTTATAGGCACTACAAAAGTTCATCAAGTAATCTGGTCATCAGATTTGCCGTATGCGGTTGCCTTCAGGACTCTAAGCTGTTTTAGGTGTCGAAGCAGCTTTTTACCCTGCGAACACAATAAACATCTCGGTGTTTTAAGCACATGACTCGGTAATACGGCTACGACTAGAGGAAAGTCTTTAACTACTGAAAATAACCAGCAGTCTGGTGGTGTACAAAGTCCAGTTGCCCATTATAGTGGTCAAGATGATGTAGAACTAAATGATGATGTATTCACAGCGGAGCAAGATTTTGGACTGGAAGAAAATATTAGTTCCCTGTTTAATACATCTGAATTACCTGATCAAGAATAAGATTAAAATTATCAAGATCAAGAATTAGATAATAAGATTTTGGTATCAAGTCATCCATTACTAATCCCGATTCACCACTGCAATTTGACACCCCAACATTAAGTAATAATTTACCACATATTATAAAACCGATTTCGAAGAAGGCTTCTCAAAAATCAAAATGTTTAAAATCCAAAAAATTAAGTTCACTAATGAATACATCTGAGCTCCCTGACCTTGGGCTACAACTTGATCTCGAGTCAACTATTCCTTTTGCATCCCCACCGCAAATGAAAAGCATGACCTTAGATAACAACTTGAGCAATATTGCCAAACCTAAATTAAGCACACAGAAAATGTAGAACCCACACGAGACTCAGGAAATCTAGAACAATCCGTTAACACGTTCACTGTCAGGCCAAAATCCATGCCATTCGCTACATGTCGGCGTTAAAACAAACAACTATATAAGACTCCCCCGTGGAGTCCAATCGCGCACTTGACAAATAAACAACGCTGCATGTCAAGAACTCCGCTCGGGAGTTCATTTGTTTCTTTACCGTATGTCGTCGACTCCGCTAAGGAGTCCAGGGCTGTCACAGACCAAAATTGCAGAGACCAAGCATTTTTAAATTTATAACACAATACATTCAGGCTGCGTTCAGAAAGAAGCTCGCCGTTCTATTGGCCTTGATGGCGTCGCGGGCGGGCGGGCGGTCTAGTGTAGTGTGCTCAGCAGTGGGACGTATATAGGCTGACAGGATGATGATTATATTGATTATACATATCGCGTCTGCGGCCAGCGTAATGTGGCCGCTACACGGGCGCGATTAAGAGTGAGAAATAACGATGTTAGAATGAGACATCAGCTGTCAAATTAGTCGCGTGACTTTTTTGTGGCGCACGCGATTTAAAAATGAGTCGAGGACATTTCTTTTTACGAAATCTTAGTAATTTATTAGGGAAAATCTCAGAGAAAATAAATGATGTTGTTTTTTGCAAACAAATAATAATACATGCTATTCATTGAACAACGTTATGCAACATTTTATTCGGTTTCCGAATGAGAATTTTGTGCGTCTGTGCCCAGCCTAATATCGGCATCGTGAACCAAACGTCAAATGTGACATTTCCCATACTCAAATAAAATAACGAATCGTGTGCACCATGGGCAACTGGTAATTAACAATTCACTATTAGTTTTCTTGTTGTAGTAATATAATTGTCATTAAAATTAATATAATGTACTTCTTTTTTTATAGCTGACGTAAACACGATGGTTTTAAAGGTATTTATTGTCGTGTGGTTCGATTTGGCACCTATACCTACTTATTCTGCACTTGGGATGTGTAATTGCACTTGGGATGTGTAATGCTGCCGATATTGTTTGTGCTGGCTTAAATTAACATTGCCTTACAGCGTTTTACAATTTTTAACAACGAAAACGAATTACCGACCTATACCTGTACTACTAGAATGCCCATGCCAAATTTCGTGGTTCTAAAGCATGTCGTTTTAAAATGAGAGCTGAACTACGTTTGTATGGGAACGCGAGCGTCCTGGCGACTCTTAAACTCATCATAGTTAAGTAACCATAATTTTAATGATTCCTTTCATTTTTAACCATAACAATGATGATGAGTTAGACCTCTTTTTTGTAATACAATAAGTATTAAACTAAATCGGATAGTACGTATATCCTTGTTTAGAGCCTTCCTGGTGAGACACTGTATACCGATCGATTTAGGTATAGTTGTGTCAGTAGTACTAATATCTAAAATCACCCCTAAATATTTATTTTATTGTTTTAGGGATGTTGACGTAGATGACTCGTCGAGCGACGAAGAAGCAGAAATGCTTGCAGAGAGGGGAAGGGGCGCCGCGAGACGAGACCCAGTGACGAACGACAGCGCGGAATGGACTCTGCATCAACCACGTAACGTCGCGAACAAGCCATTGTTTACTGGTACAGAAGAGTTACGGGTGTCTGAAGGATGCACTACTCCGTACGATTTTTTCAAAGAACTCTTTACTGTAGAGTTTTTAGAAGGAATAATTACGGCCATAAACTTGTTTGCCACAAATCTTATTAGCAATAACTGCTTTGCTAATGGTCGCATTCACGCGTGGAAACCTTTGACGGTCGCGGAGTTTCTCATATTTCTGGGAATTTTGTTCCATATGGGAAACATAAAATTAAACCGATACTCCGATTACTGGAGACGACATCGCTTATACAATTTGTTTACGAAAGATTACATGTCTTGTAACAGATTTTTACTGATCTTTAGATGTTTGAAGTTTGAAGAAGATAATTTAGACTCATTGTTTAAGTATTTTAATGAAAAAATGACTGATTTGTATAGTCCTGGGGAAAATTTATCCATTGACGAATCGATGATTCTATCAAGAGGCCGAAGTGGGATTAGGCAATATATGCAGGGAAAACGCCACAAATACGGCATAAAATTATACGTATTGGCAACTCCCGCTGGTACTGCACTCCAAGTACATATGTACAGGGGTAAGCGAGACGCAGAAGTCGGAGGGCAAGGTCACACAGATAAGGTAGTGTCAAAACTTTTAAAAGAGCACTTGAATTCTGGTCGTCATATATTTATGGATAATTTTTATAATAGTGTAGGACTCGCAAAGTTCCTGTTGCAAAATAACACTAATTGCACAGGAACTTTGCGTTCCCAAAGAAAAAATAATCCCAAAGATGTTTGCACACATAAATTGCAAAAAGGTGGCAGCATTTATAGATACTATAGAGAGGGTATATGTGTGTGCAAATGGCACGACAAACGTGACGTCCTGACTATCAGCACCAAACTGTCCCCAGAGCTAAAACCATTCACAAACAAAAGGGGACAGATAACATTAAAACCAGAAATGGTCATTGAATATAATAAATATATGAGCGGTGTTGATAGGCAGGACCAAATGCTCGCATATTATATTATACGTGCGAGCGTAAGACAATGCGATGGTACAAAAAAGTAGGCATTCACATTTTTCAAATGTTATTGTTGAATGCCTATTCTTTATATAGGTACCATTAAAAATGGTAAAACTAGTTACTATAACTTCAGAGAAGCCGTTATTACAAGTTTGCTGCCACCGCCACCTTTGAGTATACCTGGCGAAATTAATAATAATCAGGGTATTCACTATCCCTCGCACCTGCCTAAACCTGAGAGTGGCCGTACTAAGAGAAAAAGGTGCAAGCAATGCTGGGATACATCAAAAGTTAGAAAACAAACTTTGTACCAGTGTGTCAAGTGCCCATCTTCACCCGGTTTTTGTCTGGAATGTTTTCCTACATTTCACAAATACAATTAATGTACAATATGTAAATAATGTAATTAATGTAAATAAATAATTGCAACTGACAAGTATTTTTATTGCCTCCCTCTCAAGGATTTACATCTTCACCATAATCATTTCATTTTTAGACTGGATGTATGTTTGTAGGATTAATTATTTCAAAAGTTAATAATAATATCATAAGCTAAATGATTCAACCTGAATTGATAAGAATGCAAAAAATATTAGCTTCATTAGAAATGGACAACCCAGTATATTGTGGTACCGTTGATCGAAATAATAAAGGAAAGTATTAAAAAGCGTTTCGAAAATGTTTAATTAGAAGACCCAAGATCCAAGACCAGCATTCTGGCAGCAGTATCGTATCCATTCTTCAAATTAAAGTGGGTGCCTAAAAATGAGAAGGAGCACGTTAAGGAGCTGTTTATCACAGAAGTCAAAAAATTAAAAAATGAAAATTTAAAAAGTGGCCTCTAATCATAGACATCAGAAAGAAAAAAAAGAAAAAAGCGAGTCTTACTACATGTTCCAGGATTCAGACTCCTCTGCAACCAGTGAGGGTGGTAGTGCCAATACTACAATAGACCTGGAAACCCTACAATATTTAAAGGATGAGTGCACAAGTCTGGAGATGCTAAACGCTTATCCTACAATAAAAAAAGTATTTTCAAAATACAACACATCCTTACCAAATTCAGCACCAGTAGAAAGACTTTTTTCGTACGGTGGGATGATTATGAGACCTCACAGAAGAAAAATGAGTGATGATGTATTCGAACAACTGGTATTGTTAAGAAGCGTAATAAATAAAAAATTATGTTTATTTTTTTTCAGTTTTTAACAATACCAGTCCAGCTGTTATTAATAAAAGAGTGTAATAATAATAAAATAAGAACTAGATGCACAATCAACCGAAATAAATGGCCACACAATTCACAAAATGGAGCCATGGCTCTCTTTTCGTTAGTCTAGTTTTTTTACATTAATTTAAGTGAGTATTATTCTCTTTATTTATTTTTCGTCAAGTTAGGGTTTTTATAATATGAATATAAAAGTAAAATATAAAAACACTTACAAAACGATAAAAAATACATATAAGCACATTATAAAAAACCTAACCTAGGGTGCCGCCAGCAGCGGGGCAAGGCCCAAGCTACCGGTGGTCAGGGCTGCAGAGAGAGGAACCGGCGGACTATCCGCGCCGTGTCCAAGATCACCGCCTTCTGCATCTGACCCTTGATCCAACCACCTAGCGAGAGTCTCTCAAGATGTTGGTCGAGACTCTTCGCTATTAGACCGTTCACTGAAACGACTATCGGGACAATGATCGTCGAATCAACATCCCACATGGCGGTTATCTCGTGAGCCAAGTCTAGGTAGTTACTGGACTTGTCCTTCTCGGCCTTCACGAGATTCTCATCATGGGGGATGGTGATGTCAACGAGCACGGCCCGACGTTGCGATCGATCTATTATCACAATGTCAGGCTTATTGGCTACAATAGTCCTGTCTGTGATGATAGATCGATCCCAATAGAGCGTGGCATGACCATTCTCGAGAACAGGCGCAGGTAAGTACTTGTAGTATGGTACTTCGCGGTCCACAAGGCCATATAGAAGAGCAAGTTGCTGGTGAATAATTCTGGCTACGAGATTATGTCTGTGCAAGTACTCGCCGTTAGCAAGATGAGAACAACCGGAAATGATATGCCTGAGTGACTCTCCGGGACGGCGGCATGCCCGACAAATGTCGACCGTACCGTCCTTCAGGATATATTTCCGATAGTTGTTCGTCATCATCACTTCGTCCGCAATTGCACAGGCAAAACCCTCGGTTTCTCCGAAGAGGTCCCCGAATCGTAAACAGTTTACCGACGCGAGCAGGTCCACATCGGGTCCCGTGAGGGCCTTGTAGAACCGCCCGTGTAGCACCTTACTCTCCCATGCCGCCTTGCGATCCGCAGTACTTAGTACCACAGGTTTGCGCCAGTTCTCGTTTGCCAAGGAGAGCGGCGTGAGGTTCCTGTCTGCTGCCACCACATCACGATGCATCCCACACTCGTTGTTAAGGAAATAATTCCTGAGATTGTACACCTCGCGGTTGTGGAGATCCTTGGCGTTTAGGAAGCCTCGGCCTCCACACTTCCGTGGGATGTACAATCTCATAACTGACGAGCGTGGGTGTAGCATGCGATGTGTGGTGAGCAGTGACCGGACCCTCCGATCCAGGGCGTCCAGCTCGGTCTGAGTCCACCTTAGTATGCCAAAGGAGTATGTGAGTAGGGGCATTACCCAGGCGTTGAAGGCGCGCACTTTGTTGCCTCCTGACAAAAGACTGTTAAGGACTTTTGTGAGCCGACTGAAAACGCGCTCCTTCACCGACCGTCTAATACCCTCGTCCTCAATACCTAACGACTGTGACATACCAAGGTATTTATAGGTTTCTGATTCAGAGATAGATCTGAAAGACATTGTCTCAGAAAGTTGTAAATTTGTTGAATTTACAACCCTCCCCCGCTGTACATGCATAACCGCACATTTATCGACACCAAACTCCATGTGGATGGCACTACTGAAGACTTCGGTGGTTTTCAGTAGCTCCAACAAGTCTTGGCTATTTGGTGCAAATAATTTGAGGTCATCCATGTACAGAAGGTGAGAAATGACTTCACCCTCTCTCCGAAGCCGGCAACCTAGTCCCAAATCCTTCAGCAGGGTGCTGAGGGGATTCAAAGCTAGGCAGAACCACAGGGGACTCAGACTGTCGCCCTGAAAGATTCCTCGCTCAATCCTTATAAAATCCTGCGGGCCAGGGCGGTCATCCCGGCCTCCTGGTTGACGAAGGACTGTGGTCCACTGTCTCATACACACGCTTAGGCTCTCAAAGCTGCATCAACTTTATACAGCTCTAAGACTTTCCCCAACCATGAATGAGGCACCGAATCATAGGCCTTCTTGTAGTCAATCCAAGCGGCCGAGAGGGCACCCCTGTTCCGCCGGATTTGTTGGCAAATGGTCATGTCTATGAGGAGGAGCTCTTTAGTACCACGGGACCCAACCCTACATCCATTTTGAGCGGAAGCCAGAATGTTGTTTGCGACAATGTGCGCGTTGATTTTTGCTCTCAAAATGGATGTAAGGAGCTTGTAGAGTGTAGGCAAGCATGTGATGGGTATGTAGTTCTTCGCTTCCGTGGTACTACCGGACTTATAGAGCAGGAAGGTGACACCAGTTGTTAAGGAATAAGGAATTATTAATAATAACATAACGTACCTACTGATAAATAGGCTCTCATTTCCCGCAATGTCGGGTAATGGGAGCCATTCAGTTTTTTTTTTTAAGAAAGTTTATTTGTGGCAAAATGCCTAATAATGTAACGTTGACGCTGTGATTAAATGATACTCAAATAATGATTTAGTTTCTAATAAAGTATCCATTTTGCCTTTTATTTACCTTTTTCCTTAGTAGGCTCCTATTCCCCGTCTCCCCTACACAATTTATATGATATAAAAACTTGTCGCGAGATTTAAGTATGAAAATTTTAAATATTAAAATCAATCTTATCAAGTTATTTATTTTACTTGTTTGTGTTAATAAATGTATGTATGGGAGTTAATAAATGTATGTATGGGAATAGATAACGCCTCGTGCACACTCTTTTTTAAACGTGCACCATCCCAGGATCTTAGATACAATGGCCAGTGATGAGGAACAGTTTTTTGATTCTGAACCCCGATGCCAGGCAAAGCATACGTCCGGACACGCGCCGCCTTTTCCTTTTAAAGATTATTCACTTACGAAATGGAACTTGGAATTTTTCCGGGGACACCTGTGTTCGCGAATTTTTCTGTCGAATTGAGGAAGAAGGTATGGCGCGTAACGTCAATCCGTCATACGTTGTCAGTTGAAGTTTGAAATATTTTAGGGCAATCAGATATCCGGGCCTTACTTATGCTGAATTAAAATCTGCATTCGTTAAAACTTTCGACGTAGCCGATTTTGATTTCAAGGTCGAGAGCCAACTTCGCGCTTTATCACAAAAGGCCAACCAATCGGTGGTTGATTTTGTTATACAGGCACGCGATCTGAACACAAAACTTCGCACACCGGTTTCCGAAGACAACTTATTTAAAATCATTAAATACGGAATGAATCCTAGATATCATCCTTGTCTTGCAACTAACGTGGTTAGAGATATTGATGGTTTGTTAGAAGTCGCGAAAAATTTTGAAGCCTTCCAAGGTTCACGTCCAGCACGTTTAGCTATTTCACCGATTAGTGCTCAAGTTGGAGATCAACCCTGTTCTATAGTGTGTATGAAGTGTGATGCAACTGGTCACAACTACCGTAATTGTCCTTACGTTTCAGGGGCTGTGTGCTTCAAGTGTAAGCGGGTTGGAGCAATTACCCGCGATTGTCCTAGTAGTTAATATTGTTTGAATAAATTAAAACGATTGAAATAGTGCTTTTGTAAATTTTGTAAAAAAATAATTTTAAATTTATACAGGGTGAAAATGTAAACGTGATTTTTTTTATTTTAAGTGATGAAATTATACGTGTCCTGCTAAAGAACATTTGTTTTACTTCAGAAGATACTACGTCTAGAACGCAGTTAGTATGAGACCCCTACATCGCGCTTACGGAGTTATAACGTCAGTTGCTATATATATAACTTCCAACCAACTCTCAGTGGACTTCTAGTCCGGTGGCCGGCTGCATGAAACAAACCTCATCAAAAAATAGAATATACCTACCCTGTAGAGGTACCTGACATTTAGTAGCTTACAACGCACTTGGTCGGCCTAGGCTTAACCTGGCAGATTTTGTACAAATGGCAAAAACGTTGGACAAAAATTCATAAAAAAAAACCTCATCGAAAAATAGAATGAAACTTGTATGGTAGTATACCTGACCTTGAGGACAGTAAAAAAAAAGTGGTCGGCCTCACCTTAGCCTGGCAGTTTTTGCAGTCCGACCAGATTTATTGGGTCACGTGAGAGCTACAATTTACCTCATCGAAAAATATAATGAAACAAACGGATTATAATAGCTAAAATAAGCCTGTTGACGTATGTCTTGGTCGGCCTCACCTTAACCTGGCAGTTTTTGCAGTCCGACCAAATTTATAAAAAAATCATCAAAAATTTTTTATCGAAAAATCGTATGAAACTGGTATGGTACGATGGCTGCCTTTGAGGACAGTAAAAAAAAGTGGTCGGCCAAATCCTGTGTTGGCAGGTTCCTGTGTCCGACCAATTTTGTGGTACCACGTGAGAGCTACAATTTTACCTCATCGAAAAATAGAATGAAACAAACGGATTATAATAGCTAAAATAAGCCTGTTGACGTATGTCTTGGTCGGCCTCACCTTAACCTGGCAGTTTTTGCAGTCCGACCAAATTTATACAAAAATCATCAAATTTTTTTTATCGCAAAATCGTATGAAACTTGTATGGTACGATGGCTGCCTTTGAGGACAGTAAAAAAAAAGTGGTCGGCCAAATCCTGCGTTGGCAGGTTCCTGTGTCCGACCAATTTTGTGGTACCACGTGAGAGCTACAATTTACCTCATCGAAAAATAGAATGAAACAAACGGATTATAATAGCTAAAATAAGCCTGTTGACGTATGTCTTGGTCGGCCTCACCTTAACCTGGCAGTTTTTGCAGTCCGACCAAATTTATAAAAAAAACATCAAAATTTTTTTTTCGCAAACGCAAACGCAAAATCGCATGAAACTTGTATGGTACGATGGCTGCCTTTGAGGACAGTAAAAAAAAAGTGGTCGGCCAAATCCTGTGTTGGCAGGTTCCTGTGTCCGACCAATTTTGTGGTACCACGTGAGAGCTACAATTTACCTCATCGAAAAATAGAATGAAACAAACGGATTATAATAGCTAAAATAAGCCTGTTGACGTATGTCTTGGTCGGCCTCACCTTAACCTGGAAGTTTTTGCAGTCCGACCAAATTTATACAAAAATCATCAAAAAATTTTTATCGCAAAATCGTATGAAACTTGTATGGTACGATGGCTGCCTTTGAGGACAGTAAAAAAAAGTGGTCGGCCAAATCCTGTGTTGGCAGGTTCCTGTGTCCGACCAATTTTGTGGTACCACGTGAGAGCTACAATTTACCTCATCGAAAAATAGAATGAAACAAACGGATTATAATAGCAAAAATAAGCCTGTTGACGTATGTCTTGGTCGGCCTCACCTTAACCTGGCAGTTTTTGCAGTCCGACCAAATTTATACAAAAATCATCAAAAAATTTTTATCGCAAAATCGTATGAAACTTGTATGGTACAATAGCTGCCTTTGAGGACAGTAAAAAAAAAGTGGTCGGCCAAATCCTGTGTTGGCAGGTTCCTGTGTCTGACCAATTTTGTGGTACCACGTGAGAGCTACAATTTACCTCATCGAAAAATAGAATGAAACAAACGGATTATAATAGCTAAAATAAGCCTGTTGACGTATGTCTTGGTCGGCCTCACCTTAGCCAGGCAGTTTTTGCAGTCCGACCACATTTATAAAGAATAATAATTTTTATATTGAAAATATGGTTTCTTCGCAGCTTGAACTTAACTTAATAATGCTAACTGAAAAAAGTCATAAGTAAATGAGTCCATGAAGGTCTTAGGGGGCTTTAAAAAAAAAGAAAACATTCAGTTCAAATTTTATTCATAAATCTATCTAATATCTAAATAACGTTTTCTAACTACTGACGTGGTTTCAGAGTAACACTTACGTTGAGATGATGTCTTACAGATGTCAAAAATAAAAAGGTTTTCATCGATTTTTGACAAGTTTTGAATCGTATATCCTACTTTTCCACTACAGATAGAATGAGGAGGCATAACTGACATTTTATCACGCCAGGTGGCGCCTCCATAGTGGAGTTGCTGTCACTGTCAAATCACATAAATTGTAAACATTCTCCTTTTTTAACCGACTTCCAAATCCCAAAGGAGGAGGTTATCAATTCGGTTGTATGTTTTTTTTTCTCCACAATACTGCAATAGTGTGCGACAAATTGTGGAAATATACCTATAGGATCTCCCTTTTTTCCCAAGGACCCGATATGCATAAATCGGTGAGAAAAAGCTTTGAGTACCAAAAACTAAGGCAAATGACAAAGACCGTTTGTGTAGGCTGCATTTTAAGAAAGATAAATATTTTGAAAAGAGTAAATACACAGGTAAGCTAAGTTTTAACGAAGTAGTACATAATTTAGGGCATAATGGCTTGGCCACACATGCTGTATTCCATACGCTTCATGACTTTGTGTACATATCTGATGGGCGGGCGTATATGAAACGCCTTCTTGTACATGCAGGTGATCCAGGTATACACCAAAGCTTAGTTTCCAATCGAACACTTGTAATATAAGAGGAAAAACTGCACGTGAGCCTTCTAAAATTTTAATAAACGGTAAAATACACAAGATAACCTCACATATATTAAGTGATTATCTTTGCATCAAATCAGCCTTTTTTCCATCAACTGTAGCATTTCTCCTTCGAAGCTCGGTTTGTAGAAAAGAAATTCCCACCTTTTACCAGTGGTAACTACTGGGAATAAAAATTCCCAGTAGGTACTACTAAACCGAGTTGGTGGTAACTACTAGGATTTTTTTTTCCCAGTAGTTACCAGTGGTAAAAGGTGGGAAAATAATTCCCAGTAGTTACCACTGATAAGAACTTGGTGGTAACTAGTGGGAATAACCCTTTTATTGTTAATAATTACTGTTAATCATAATCATCTTCGGAGTCGAAGTCTGACGAACTTTCCCCAGACTCCGACTTATCTATTGTTATTTCTTCGACTCGCAAAGGCGTTATGTGTCCTTCAAACCATTTGATCTTATACATTTCATCCTGAAAGGCAGCTATCGTACCATACAAGTTTCATACGATTTTTCGATAAAAAATTTTTGATGTTTTTTTTATAAATTTGGTCGGACTGCAAAAACTGCCAGGTTAAGGTGAGGCCGACCAAGACATACGTCAAGAGGCTTATTTTAACTATTATAATCCGTTTGTTTCATTCTATTTTTCGATGAGGTAAAATTGTAGCTCTCACGTGGTACCACAAAATTGGTCGGACACAGAAACCTGCCAACACAGGATTTGGCCGACCACTTTTTTTTTACTGTCCTCAAAGGCAGCCATCGTACCATACCAGTTTCATACGATTTTTCGATAAAAAATTTTTGATGATTTTTTTATAAATTTGGTCGGACTGCAAAAACTGCCAGGTTAAGGTGAGGCCGACCAAGACATACGTCAACAGGCTTATTTTAGCTATTATAATCCGTTTGTTTCATTCTATTTTTCGATGAGGTAAATTGTAGCTCTCACGTGACCCAATAAATCTGGTCGGACTGCAAAAACTGCCAGGCTAAGGTGAGGCCGACCAATTTTTTTTTACTGTCCTCAAGGTCAGGTATCGTACCATACAAGTTTCATTCTATTTTTCGATGAGGTTTTTTTTGATGAATTTTTGTCCAACGTTTTTGCCATTTGTACAAAATCTGCCAGGTTAAGCCTAGGCCGACCAAGTGCGTTGGAAGCTACTAAATGTCAGGTACCTCTACAGGGTAGGTATATTCTATTTTTTGATGAGGTTTGTTTCATGCAGCCGGCCACCGGACTATTCGGTCCCCAGGCATAACACCCGCCTGGAGAGAGTACTCTCTATTGCATCTCTACCTTCTACATTTCTTGAATAATTTATATGGTAGAACCATAACATCCATTGATTGATAAACAACTTCGAAATACGGTTGTCAAGTTCTTTATAAATAAGTTTTTATTTGAATGCGCTAAAAATAATAAAATATTTGTTTTCTTTTAAAAAAATTACTATCAACTTACAACGTCATTAAGTACACAATGTATATGATATAAAAGTTAGTAGCGAGAATTTAAGTACGAACATTTTAAATATTAAAATCAATCAGATCAAGTTATTTACCTGTTTGTTAAGTAACACCGTGTTGTATGATCATTGATTGATCATACACTATCTATGGGAGTTAATAAATGTATGTATGTATGGGAATAGATAAAACAGTTCAAGACAAAGTGGAACTGTGCCCAGTGTATTGGCAGCATGGATGGGAAACATGTTGTAACCATAAGACCGTCAGACAGTGGATCATTATTTTATAATTATGAAGGAACCTTCATAGAGCCAGAACAGTCAATCATCACCTTAAGTAATGCATCTACGAACAATCACTATACCACGGTCTTCTAATATTCAGGGAAACACAAGATTTTCTACAACTACTTTATTATTTCAGCTTACATAAGGGAAAATATAAAAGACAGTGATCTCCCCGGGCGCATCTGAGAACAATTCAAATGATGCTGAAATTACTGGATCAAGTTCGTCATCAAAGATGCTATTGGCCATATCCCAAAAATATACCTGTAGTGAGGCCACACAGCTGATCACACCTTGTCAGCTGACAAACATAAAATAGATAAATTATAATAATCCTTTTTGCTCTTAACGCTTCATAACCTTTAACGCATCAATGATTTAGATTAGAAAATCTATTTGCTATATTTAGGCTCAAATCGGGCTTCAACAGAAATCCGAGCGCCAGAGTACTGCGAACAATATTTAGAAGCTACTTGGTTAATGCGCTCATTAAAACATCAGAAGCCAAAAACTGTATGGAAGACTATGATTTTTTTGTAGATAATGAAATGTTGCAAGAAAATGGACATGAATCAAACAAAGAAAACTTGAATCCAACTGCGGGAACGCCGGGAACTGACGGGTGACTAAGCGCGTGGCGCTTGTGCTCGGAAACGGAATAAAAAGACAAATCACAAGGAAAAAAGGTTCCTGAAATAACATTGGAGGAGTGTTCGGTAGCATACTTTGCTGGATATCTAGCATCTAGCTAAAAATGCTTAGTTAAATACGGATGTGCGAACTGTTGGAACTCATTAATAAAAGGCAGCGAAGAGTTGAATGTAAAACATGAACTTTTGATTTTGAACAAAGTATACCCCAGTGCACATACGCCAAAGCTTCTTGCTCCGTCAGAAGCTTTATTATTAGGTTGTTGCATAATTTTTTTCCCACTTCAAATTTTTTTTTAATATTTTCAGAAGTGTCGGGAATATTCAAGAATAAATCTAGTGTATAGTAGAATGTTCTCGAATCTTTCAAGTAGGGTACATAAGCGCGGGCTTATTACAGGGATTTAGTTAAAATCGAAAAAATGTAATATCTTTTTCGGGCTTTGAAACAGCATCTTCGTAAAAAGAAATTCGAAAATTCCGGCGACCTAAACCTTAAATATATTTAAAGAATACTTTGAGTCGTTGATGCACCTACCTAAAAAAAATGAAAATGTATTAATGCATACAACAAAATTTATATTTAATACGACATAAAAAGTTTGTGAAGGCCACGAGAAATGTAGTTACAGCGAGGCACAAAATTGCATGGCTACTTTATTCATTAATTTATTAATTTGATATTTATTGAGATAAATTTTACACCATCTATTAGGTGTTCACCTAGAAAATCAGCAAATAGTTATATTTACAGACCATGATGTAATTGAAGCAGCTGTACGTTCCACAGAAAAATCAACCATATTAGTTTTTTTTTAACTAAATCGTTTAACGAAAGTGCTAGCCAATAGCTACCCCTATACAGAAATATCTTTTCACTTCCGATTTGTTAATAGTCAGTGGCAACCTCGAATATCGCAATTAATGGCAGAAAAGGTAATTGCTATTAATTTTCCGACAGAGAAAGATATCTTCGGCTTTTACCGATTACATGTAAAAGGCCTGAACGTGGACGCAGTCCAATACGTTGGTTTGACCAGATCCGCACCGCTCTTGACTCCAGTTCACATGGGTCTCCACACCGCCAATGGCAGAAAAAGATGGAGAAAGGTCGTAAGAGAGAAAGTGATACAAAAGGAAGATCACGCCCTTCAATGGCTTCAATATTATAAAATACGACGCAAGGACTCCTCCTTCCAAGCAAAGAATCTTCCTTTTGTGTCACTTTCTCTCTTACGATCTTGTTGATCCTCTAACTCCTTAGAGGATAAACATGCTTCAAAGACGTTTGAACTTATGGAAATGTTGTCCATGATACATATTGTTGTGTTTATTGTGTATTGCATTTCCATGTTGTTACATAAAGGTGTTACAATAATTACAGGTACAGTGACATGGACCCTGTAAGGGCACAGCAATTCTTATTATAAAATTACAACTAATATAATAACTAATTCTAGGCATGTCAAACAAATTAAATTAAAATAGGTAATAACAAACAATGTTCATAAGTTAACAAGCTATATGTATAGAGCCGCAGCTCAAGCAAGAGGACTCTCTTAAAGATGACGAAAATAAGAGATATTTAAATGAAGCGATTAATTTATAACTACCTCTGCAATTCAGACAACTGTTTGCATTAATGTGCATATTTTGTGGGCCAACTGATCCTAACGATCTTTGGGAAAAGTTTAATAGCGACGATTTTATGAGATCGCACTTTGAGATTGTTGAAAAACAGCTGGCTTTAAGGAAATTGACAAGAACATCATCACCAGATAAATTTGATTTCTTAAAATGCCGGAGTTGTTAACTTCAGTTAGCACTTTAGAACTCAATCTTAGAAACCAGAGTCTCAGCAGATCCATCACAATATAAAATGGGCGCCGTACTCGAACGATAACATGGATATATATGAAACCAGTTCACTTTTAGTCATCTGAATTCCCACCCACTCAGCAAAATGGTCGAAAAGGAAGCATGCGCTTGCAAATTTAACCTCCAAGGTTTACCAGCGTTCAGCTTGAGATCAGACCACAAACCGCTTGCAATATATATCAAGAACAAAACCTATCGCAGACCTGCCTACAAGACTTCAATAAAATGAGAATGACCACATTCAACTATAAAATAGAGCATGTCCCTGGTAAATACATGTAGTTGATATATCTAGAGGCCCACACACAGATATATTCTTGAGAGAAGATATATTCTTGATAAGCTTGATGAATCAACATTCCTCAGCATTCGTAAAGAAATACCTTTCTCTGATGAGCGTCTCAGAAAAATAAAAGAAACCGTCACTATTTGGTTTGTCAACAAACAAAACCTAAATTACATTATTTTTTATTGGCTTGGCTTGTAGTTCGTGTTTAATTTTTACCTTGTTATTTTAATTTTATTTAAAATGTGTGACAGGAAACGTGAACGCAGTTCCAACTTTGCGTAGTCCGAAATTTCTTTATTGACGCAATTGGTTTCTAAATATAAGTTAATTATAGAAAATAAAAAAACCGACGCCGTCATTAACAAAGATAAAGAAGCGGCATGGAATTCAACTTTTACCTTTAATGCTGCCTCTAGTGCTTCAACGGTCAGGACAGCGAAAACCTTGAAGCTCAAGCTACATATATTAGAAGTAGATTTGGAGTATCCGCATAGCTTACATGACTTGCATAATGATTACGAGCGTTTCTTTTTTTTGCCATTATCACGTTTTACAGTGTCCCATGATTTTGCAATAAAAAACAAAATACTTGGAGGATCAAAATTACGTTGTTCATATTTTTTTCTGATAGCTCGTTTCCTTTGCTCACAGAATATTGCTAAATAATAAGTCAAAAGATGATTTTAATTTTAATAAACCAAACATCCAGATTTCAAATGTAGGAAAAACTAATGTCCCATTGCAAAATTTGTCACTTCAAACCTAAATAAATTCTCAAGATTGTCAGAGAACGGGTGCACATTTTTTTATTTTAATCCATCTCTGTTAGTATTAAGATTCATTTTAGATTGAATTAGTTTACAGAACGCCAGTAATATTGTAGAATATAATTTAAAAAGCGTGTCCCAGAAAATTTTCCAAATTGATTTTCCTCCTGTGTTACTCATTTTAGTAGGTTTTAAAATAAAAACTACCAACAACGCTACTTTTTGCATCTGGCAACACTAACATATTATGTCAATATCTGCCGCGGCCATATTTTAATCGGTCAGTAAGCATTGAGAATTTTTTAAAAGAGCATGTGGCTGGTTGCTGTTACAGTTTCCTATTTTGTTATCGATTTTACGAGGTAAGTTTAATCGTTTACTTATATTCCGTTAGTCTGTAAGGTAGTTAATATTGTTACATACATTGTTGTGCGTAGTCATAGATTCAATTGATAAAAACAAGCTCTGAATATATTTTTAAAGTCATTGACCACGTGTTGTGTTACTTCCTATTATGTTTCTTTCGCGTGGTAACATATAAAAGGAACGCCGAGTAACAATAAGAGGAAAATTATAAAGGCTAGTTTTCATTGTCACAGGGCTACAAAAATGTCTCCAGCAATGACAGCAGCCGAAAAGATGAGACGATATAGAGAGCGATTAAAATCACAACGGCCAGAAAAAATTGTAGAACAAAAAAAAAGAATTTAGAGAGAATGAAGTCAAAATATAAATATAAAAAATAAGTGAAATAACAGAAGCAGAAAAAGTAAAAATTCGAAATAAATGGAAAGAAGAACAAAAATCCAGAAATTAAAAAAGAAAGGTAGTAATCAAAATAAATCAAGTTCTTCGACGAAAGCTGTTTCTGAGATTGCTCCGATACGAATGTTGCCTGAAAAGTCAATGACATCATCTTCCTCGTCGATAGAAACAAACCTACCTGAAAAAAAAAATACGTAACTTCTGAAATATACAAAAACCTTACGTAACTCAAGAAATAAACTGAAGACAGAGTTGGATGCATCACAAACACGTGTGAAATATTTGGAACGAGCCTACGAAGCCATAAGAAAAAAATGTACAAAAAAATATGATAGAAGAGAAGAAAAAAAATGAGTTAGAATCGGACAAACTGAAAGTTAGAAATGAAGTTCTAGAAGCTTCCTTAAAATTGACTTATAAAGCATGTGAAAACCATAAAGAAAAAATACTTTTAAAGAAAATAGCAAAAAATGAAGAGACTACTAATAATCGCACATAACAATGGATTTCAAGTAAAATGGGTATTCGAGTTAGAAATACAAAATCAATTAAAACCTTGTCACGAATCAGGAAAAATCACTCGGCGTCACGGAAATCGCACACCCACCGATTTTTGTTTTAAGCGAATATAGCTCTTATCATATGTATTATACCCTCACAATATATACATCATTTAAAAGCACAATTAATAAGCATTAAAACATGAGTAAAGCATTTTTGGGAAAAATAATAATAATCACGAAATTACGGCGTTCTGAAAGAACACCTACAATACGCGTTGTAAGGGTCGCTAGTTGCGTTACCTTGGATAGGTTTAAAAGGGGGGGTAAAAGTGGAATATGGGTCATTCGGTATCCAGAGTTCACAGAGGTCACACCAGAACAGCTGGAGAAAGAAAACACCCCAAGAAAATGGATACCACGGAAGCAGAAGCAGCTCAAGCAGTAGCCCTGGTGGAATCAGGAATGACGCAGTCTGCGGTTGCTCGGCAACTCAACATAAGCCGTTTCCGAGTTCTCCGAGCAGTTCATCGATTCCAGAGGACTAGAAGCTTCACCAGGAAGCCTGGATCCGGAGGACAACGCTGCACTTCCGAAAGAGACGACCGCTTTATTGTGTCGACGTCTTTGCGGAACCGTTTCTCCAACGCTGTCCAGCTGCAGCTGCCAAGCAGTTCGGAGAACGGTGGTGAGTGTCTCTACAGTAAGAAGAAGGTTGCGGGAGAAGAAGATCATGCCCCATAGAGCGGCTACGGGTCCCAAATTGACGGCAGAGCATCGGCGAGTCAGACGTGAGTTTGCTCGCGAACACAAGGATTGGACGGTCGACCAATGGAAGGCTGTCCTCTTCTCCGATGAGACCAGGGTGTGCCTGTTCTGCAACGATAGGCGCAGAAAAGTGTACAGGAGGCAAGGGGAACGTTATTCACAGGCCTGTCTTGAAGAAACCGTCGGATACGGAGGAGGATCCTGCATGTTCTGGGGTGGCATTTCCCTCGCCGGCAAAACCGAGCTCGTTTGTGTTTCCCGCACTGGTGGTGGTCGAGGCCAGGGATCCATGACTGCTCATCGGTACATCACAGAGATCCTGGAGGACCATGTGGTTCCATACGCCGAATTTGTCGGTCCTGGATTCACATTCATGCAGGATAACGCCCGCTCCCACACAGCGTTGATTGTTCGGGACTACCTTGATCAGGTTGGGATCACCGTCATGCAGTGGCCAGCAAGGAGTCCGGACCTGAATCCCATAGAGCACCTTTGGGATCAGCTAAAACGGAAGGTGCGGTCACGTAATCCTGCACCTGCGACCCTGGAACAGCTTCGAGATGCCGTCATTGAAGAGTGGGATGCTATTCCTCAAGAATACGTCGTGTCTCTCGTGAGGTCCATGAAGGCTCGCATGGAGGCAGTCATTAAGGCCAGAGGAGGCAACACTAGGTTTTAAGTTTAGTTTTAGGCATTTGTATTCCGATATTTGTTGATTTTTTTGCATGAATATACGATTTTTATTTCTTATTAAAAAAGGTGCCTTTTTTTACTCTTTAGTAACTATTGCATTGTTTTTAAATGAAGGGTTAAATTCTCTTTAAAATGATCCCACACACTCATACTTTACCTTCAACAACATAAGGTTTATAACGGCTTGAAACAAAAATCCGTGGGTGTGCGATTTCCGTGACGCCGAGTGTATTATAGATTTTTTTCAATCGCGATGATGTAAGCAGGGCTACTGCGGGAAAACGTGAATGTAGAACACTCAAGAAAAATAAACAGCAAATAAGATATTTAAATAACTCTTTGCGACGTTTATATGAGAAGTTTATAACTGAAGGTGGTGTTGCTGTATTTTCAATGTTTTGCCGCTTTAAGCCGTTTTACGTAATATCGCCAAATTAAACAATCGAAACCGTGTCTTTGCACCAAGCACTCAAAAATCATCGTTTTAAAATATATTATGTAGCAGTCACATAAACTACTATTACTGGCTTGGCTTGTGGTTCGTGTTTCATATTTACCTTGTTATTTTAATTTTATTAACCGACTTCAATTTCATAGAAGGAGGAGGTTCTGTATTCGGTTGTGGCTATTTTTTTTTTTTTTCTATGTACGTTCACCGATTACTCCGACATCCGTAGTCCGATTTGAGTAATTCTTTTTTTGTTTGAAAGGAGCTACCTCCGAGTTGGTCCCATTTTAATTTGGTTCTGTTCTGATGATGGGATCCATGAGGAATTGAGGGAACTCCTCAATTTTTAAAGGCACATGCATGGTGTTTTGGGCGTTTTCTTAAGCAACTCGAGCATTTTCTCCCGAAAACCACCAATTTGATGAAGTAGACCTGATGATGATGATTATTTTGATGATAATGATGATGATTTCTTTAAATGTAAGTATGTTCAGCGATTACTCCGGCACCTGTGATCCGATTTGAGTAATTCTTTTTTTGTTTGGAAGAAGTTACCTCCAAGGTGTTTCCGTATTATTTTTGGTTCTGGTCTGATGATGGAATCCACGAGGAATTGAGGGAACTCCTAAATTTTTAAAGGCACGTGTTAAGTGATTTCGGGGTTTTCTAAAGTAACTCGAGCATTTGCTTCCGAAAACCACCAATTTGATGTACTGCAACTGTAGCCTTACCACGATTGACACATTCGCTAACATAAGACGTTATCTAAATGTAACTTTTTATGCATCTCGCTCACACTAAGGTTAGTACGAGCGAGATGCATAGGAAGCAAGTTACAAACATGCTAGCGAATATATCAATGTCAAACTCGTGGTAAGCTGGTAAGGCTACTGATCGGGGATTAGGGTTAGGAGTTAAGGGGTCAGGGATTAAGGGGTCGGGGAATGGCGGTTGAAGGGTTGCTGGTTCAGGACCGAGGGGTTCCTGGATCAGGGGTTGATGTGCTGTGAGGTTGAGTGATCGGGGAGCTGAGGGATTGGGTCAGTGGCGGGGCGGGCGGATGGATTTAGTTGACAGGAATTATAATTTCCTAGACGGACTCGAGAAAATTTCTGGTTCAGGGTCGAGGGGTTCCTGGATCAGGGGTTGATGCGCTGTGAGGTTGAGTGATCGGGGCGTTGAGGGATTGGGTCAGTGGCGGGGCGGAGGATGGATTTAGTGTAGTAGTGACAGGAATTATAATTTCCCAGACGGACTCGAGAAAATTCCTGATTACATATTTATTAAAGAAATAGGTACACGAATTTAGTGTTAAACATGATCTTGTTTTTCATTCATGCGTCGCGCTCTTAACAATGCGTTAAATCTAAAAATGGAAAAATAAAAACTTTTTACAAAAAAAAGCAAACCGACTTCAAAAAGGATGAAATAAAATATTATCCTTTTTGAAGTCTATGCGTTACCAACTGATATGTTTGAAGTCGGTGCCAAGCCAAGTAGTAACAATACCAGTCAAAAATAATCAGCTTTATGGCTATAAATCCCATTAGAACTGTACTAATAACTATTACAAATGTGTAAGTAATTCTGTCTGCCTCTTTGTCGCCTTTTCATGGCTAAACAACTGAACCGCATTAGGTGAAATTTGGCAAGAAGGTAAATTTCTTGAATTGTTTTATATTTTGAAATGTAGTTACTCAGTCCCAATCTCACACTTGCGTGCTATAGACTGTTCGAGCATTAGTAAGAAATGCTCTTTAAAAAATACGACGGAAAAAAAATGCATTGGATTTCCACTAATGTGCCGACAAACATGGTACAGACTGCGCCAAGAAGGTTTGATCGTGTGTTCTGAGGTGTGTTCTTAGATACAATCGACGTCAAAGATATGTTTACACTTTTGCACCTTACACCTTTGTTATAAGGCGAAAAGTGTAAACATATTTTTAACGTCGACTGTACCTACAGAAAGTATGTTCATTGTCGTCGTGTAAGGCAATCCAACGTAGGTACATCCTTATCGAATCGCACCAAAATCATGGTATGCTTCAAAATTTGGCTTGGCACCGACTTCAAACATATCAGTTGGTAACGCATAGACTTCAAAAAGGATAATATTTTATTTCATCCTTTTTGAAGTCGGTTTGCTTTTTTTTGTAAAAAGTTTTTATTTAAATTGTGTGACAAGAAACGTGAACGCAGTTCCAACTTTGCAAAGTCCGAAATTTCGTTATTGACGGAATTGGTCTCCAAATATAAGTTAATTATAGAAAAAACCGACGCCGTGACTAGAGACGCTAAAGAAGCGGCATGGAACTCAATTGCGCAGACCTTCAATGCTGCTCCTAGTGCTTCAACGGTCAGGATAGCGAAAACCTTGAACTCAAGTATGAGAGAATTAAGAAATAAAACAACCGCGCAGTCAGGAGTCCAGCTCTTGATTGATGTGATAGAAGACAAAGTTCTGTCTATATGTGTTAATATATCTGGATTAGATGCTCGGAATGACAGTGATATCTTTACAGGTTATATTATTGCAACCGTATATATTATATTAATTAGTACTGTCTACCAGTTTCCCGCGACCGCGACCTCGAGAAGCGCCTACGGAGTTCGTTGAGTGCATACCGAAAGAAAAAAAGAATATCCAATTACTTCTGCTGTGGTGCTGCAATGAATTCTAGTGCGTACGATATTCACTGTTTACATGTCCACCCGACAACAACGACTACCGAACCGGGAATAAAGCGTCCCATAAGCAATGCAGAAGAAGATATCAGCCAAAGTATTTACCTATTGTATCGGAACCTTAGCAAGGCATTTGATAATTTTTTTGGCTCCTCGAGCTTTTTAATCACTGAAAATTATTTAGCTAGCCGCGTCCGGCTTACAAAAACGTTGTCAGACGAAATTTGGAAAGGAGGGAAGTTGGAAATGGAACGCACACTCGCCCCGATAATACGCCACAAGTCAGCGCCGCCCATTAATTTCCATCAACAACAGCAACAACCTTTGGAGACGTGGTTCAAGCAGCAACAACGATCGGCGCAGCTCCCGCATCAATCCGAGTCACAGATTGATAATGCAGCATACATTTACAACAATTATATTCCCGTAGAACCCAATCCGGCCGCACAGATGCATTCTGAACAGGAACAACCCAATCCGGCCGCACAGATGCATTCTGAACAGGAATACCCCGATCCGGCCGCACAGATGCCCTCTGAACCAGAACACGTGCAGACCAATTTCCAGTCAGAGCCGTTTACTGAACATCAACCGCCGACACCGTACATCCCCCAGCCGCGTATAACGAGTGACTCGGATATACCCGCCGAACTACTAGAGTTCATAGAGCCACAATCACAAACAGGCACTCGTCACTATATACCCTCGCTGATATCGCCCCTCAAAGCTCCCACGCTGCCGTCTACAGACAGCTCGAAAACAGACAGCTCGAAAGCGGTAGAGGCAGCGCGCCTCGACAATGAGAGCAAAAGCAGTTCTTCCAGCAGCTCCAATAGCAGCAGCTGCTCCGAGGGCGAGGAAGAGTTTCCCTTAAATTTTCAAATGAAACTAAAGCGCCAAATGGTTTGTTTCGAAACACCGTTTGAGATGTTTAAGAAGCACTGTGGTAATTTCATGCATACTCGTACACAGGAAGTGCAAACCGACATTAATTCCGTCTTCTTCGACAAGTTAATGGATATATGTAAGTTAGTCTGTCCATTAGACATTCCAACGCAATCGAGCAATGAGGTGACAAACCCTCCAGGGTCAGGGTCAAAAAAGTTTAAAAAACAGTGTGTGTTTTTATCACTTGTAATGTATTATGTGTGTTTCTTGTTGAATGTTATTGTGAGGTTGTACTCGTATTGTATTGTGTATAATCTTGCCATACGATATATAAATAATTTTTTTAGGTTGTGCAAAGAATGATTATTAAAGGCACGTATTTAACCGGTCAACTAATTAATCGAATTTGGGTAGTTTAAAAAAATAGAAATGGCTACCAAAATTAATAGTTTGGCAACAAAAACGGAGCCTTAAAATATATCAATATGAGCTTTTGATTATTTTTAGGCAGGTACCAAGTATTTATTTGGCAACTGAATTAATATATCGGAGACCATTTATGAAGCACATTTTAAAAAGAAAACGGCTATCTATTAATTAAGAAATGAAGTTCTTTTAAAATATTTTGTTTGGTCATTACACGGTCAACCTAACACGCTCCTCCTCGCTTCGCTCGTCGTCGCACCTATCTGTTGACTCTAGCAGAACACGGTGGTAACTATTGAAATTAGTAATTAAAAATTTAAAGATCTAACGGTATAATGGCCATTAGGCGTTTCATGATTAGAAATTTCGACTATAAGTATACCGACCATTGCGTATTGGTAAATTAATTTGAGGTGTTTTGTGTAAAAAGTGACCAATATTCATTAAATTTAACTGCTTTCGTGTTAAAATACTACCTAGCTGAAACGATATGCTCAGTTATGATTAGTTGATTACTTAGGTGTGAACAACTAGATGACAACTAAATTTTATGATCGCTTTACAATATTAGTTGCCAATTTATTATTTTAGACGCCAACTTATCACTTTAAGTTCCTTATATTTTTTTTAGGTGGCTTGATTTTGCTGCCAGTTTTTTAAATAATATGATGCCTATATTTGAGGCTAAAATATTTTTTTTTGGCGCTAAAATATTAATGCACAGCCAAATTATATTATTATATGCCCAATGAAAGTTCCTGTTTAATATTTTAGTTAGTAGTGCCCGGTTAATAATAAGCCATTATTAAAGAACCCAGAGACAATATGAATGATACGGAGGAACCCTAAATTACGGTAATATATTCAAAATTTGTCATCTATCGTGGTGAAGCCTGCGTGGAGAAATTTATACAGAGCACTCGTAAAGACGCTGATAGAATTATAAAAATCTTACAAAAAGTCGTACCACCAAAAAAACAGCGGTGCTAACACCTCCTCCGACTTATGTCATATTTGTAAGAAAAAAATTGGAAAAGATGAAACTTATGTAATGGACCATTGTCATTTAACGGGTATTATAAGAGGCAAATCACACAATTCATGTAATTGAATTACCAAATACCAAAATTTATACCGGTCGTCTTTCACAATTTAAGCGGTTACGATTGTCATTAAAGAATTGGCCAAGATTAAGGGAAAGTTAACCTGCATTCCCAATAACAAGGAAAAATATATTTCATTTAGAGATTAACGAATACAGGTTTATCGACTCGTATAAATTCAAGTCAAGTAGATTGGAAAAACTAGCTTCAAACCTTTCACGGGAGCAATTCAAAATACTACCACATTTCTTACCACCATCCGATAATTGTAACGAGCGTGAGAAATATATAGTTACTTACGCGTAAGGGAGTTTTCCCTTATGAGTATGTAAGTGACTGGAGCCGGCTTGAGAAAACTGCATTACCCCCTAAGGCCGCTTTCTATACCTAGCAGCCTTACCGATTTAAATATTTCCGATGAGGATTACCAACATGCAAAAGATGTTTGGGGCGCATTCAATATTAGAACTCTGGGTGAATACTATATTTAAAGACTGATGTTCTATTATTGGCAGAAGTGTTTGAAAACTTTAGACAAGCGTGTATAGGAGCGTATGAATTAGATCCGTGTCAATATTCACTGCACCCGGTTTGAGTTGGGACTCAATGTTGAAACATGCCGAAGTATGGCTAGAATTGTTTACGGACTATGAAATGATTAAATTTATAAAGAAAGGTGTTGGAGGTTTCATTCATTTGTAAAATAGTATGTACTCCTTGCTGTAATCCTGGTCGACATGACATGCATTTCAAATATGTGATTGACGTGATTATTGATTTCTGATTCTTGTTTTTTCCCTTGTGCTGAATAAACTCTGCGTTACATATTTTGTGATAAAATGTGTGTTTAAATTAACATTTACAATAGGTTATGGTCAGCGAAAATAGTTTACCGTTGTTGTGAATATTATAACAACAAAATTTTAGTCTTTCATTTTCAATATAATAATACACCGCCAGGTTCGTTTGGTCTCCTTACTGCCATCTAGCGAGCACAGTCGATATCAACATGGCCCGGGTTGCTAGACTTAATAATAATTTTGTGCACCTTGCTACATTTCTGGTTTGTTTTTAATCGCAGGTCGTTTTAAATTAAAATTGTCTTCAAATACTTTTTATATTCGTCGGCGCGTTGTATTCAATATTAGTCTAAGCAAACTAAATAAGAAAGGAAACGTTTTTTTTTGCAAAGTCACCTAGGATCGCACGAGTTCGGTTCGGACTGTGGCAACTCTGCCATAGGATTTGTCATTCATTCTTACTGTCAAAATGGAGATCGAAGAGATTTTCCGTTCCTGTGTCTAGCAAAGGAAAACCCGTTTTGTGTGTAAGATTCAATTTAATAGTGTGGTGAATTTTATTTTCAGTCCCGGTGAAATACTGGCGTCTATGCCGCCGAATTTCTGGGGCCTATGAGCCCACAATTTATAGACCTCGCTTGTGTTGATATATCGATCCAAAAACATATCTGCGGGCCATTTTTAGGGTTCCGTACCTCAAAAGGAAAAAACGGAACCCTTATAGGATCACTCGTGCGTCTGTCTGTCTGTCTGTCTGTCTGTCCGTCTGTCACAGCCGATTTTCTCCGGAACTACTGGACCAATCAAGTTGAAATTTGGTACACATACGAGTATGTAAGTTTGTGACCCAAACACGGACATGTAACGTAAACAAATGAATTTTAAACATGGGGGCCACTTTTGGGGGGTAAATGAAAAAATGAAAAAAATTAATTTTTCAAACTATATCATGTTACATATCAAATGAAAGAGCTTATTGTAAGGATCTCAAATATATTTTTTTTATAATTTTCGAATAAACAGTTTAGAAGTTATTCAAGAAAATAGGCAAAAAATGACCATTCCCCCCCCTTATCTCCGAAACTACTAAGTCTTAAATTTAAAAAAAAATACATAAAATAGGTCTATACCTATAGATGACAGGAAAACCTATTAGAAATGTACAGTCAAGCGTGAGTCGGACTTAATTACAGTTTTTGATCCGACCCCTACGGATTTTTTAAAGAGATTTCACTCACGTTTCACATAAAAAATACATTGTTAACAGTGCCGGATTACTTAGAGTAGTAGTTTTCTTAGAGTAATTGGTGATAATTTTCTGATAAGATAATCATTTTAAATATTTAGCGGTCTTACCTACTTACGAGTAATTGTAAGGTCAAATTAAAAATAATTTTTAAAAAAATATGTTAAATTGAGAGCTAGCTCAAATTTTTTTGTACTCGTCGACTTTAATGGTTGAATTAATAAAGACTTTGTAACCAATAAGCAAAACAAGCACGTGCTTACGGCACCACGTTCAGGGGGGGCACCAAAATGCCAGGTTGAAAAAGGTGAACAAATTTTAAAATTAGGGACAGACACATCGTTTTTACCACACGATTTTTTTAGCTGTCCAAAAGCTAATTTGCAAAAATAATGGCTCGTAATTCTTTGGGAAACAATCGGTAGCAGTAGAAGAGTCGTGATTACATGCATAGATTCGATTTCAACCCACTCTTTTGCGGTTCGGCGTTAGGTCTTATGCGAGGCCTTCTGCCTTACGGCAAAGTTGATCTTCTGCCTTAATTACACTTGGGCGTGGATCCAAATCCAAGCTTTCCTCTTTCGCAGCTGGGCCTACTGCCTTTCTCACACTTCGCCAATTCAATTCCAAGCTCTCTGCTTTCTTGCATATTTTATGCATGAAAACAACCTCGCTGAGACCCTTAAATATCGAGCCCTATGCGAAGCTAGGCTGATAGAAAACTGTCCCATCCCTTCTCTGTATGAAATCCTGGATTCGCGCCTGGTTGGGACTATAACTAAAATTGCGTTTTTATATCGAAAAATTTTCGCGCTCGCTTCGCTCGCGTTTTCAATAACTTTATAAGGTATGATAAAGGTGACATTCGGGTGGCGACTGCAGCAACATTACTCTGTTGCAACGTTACTGCTGCAGTACTGTCAACTTCCGTGATAAAATGATGTGACTGATTTCCATACTAAAAGTAAAAATGTACAACTGTCTATCATATTGCGTTTTTATATCGAAAAATTTCCGCGCTCGCTTCGCTCGCGTTTCTATTACTTTCTAAGCTATGATAAAGGTGACATTCGGGTGGCGACTGCAACAGCATTAGGTACTCTGTTGCAACATTACTGCTGCGGCACTGTCAATTTTCGTGATAAAATGATGTGACTGATTTCCATTCTCAGCTGTAATGCGGCAATGAACTTCTCTCAATTTACCAAAAAATCAATGTAATCTTGATGACCCTAGGGAGAGGGGGCACCTAGAAATGCTTAGGGCATCAAAATATCTTAATCCGGCACTGATTGTTAAAAATTGTGTAATATACGGAACCCTTGGAACGCGAGTCCGACTCGCACTTGGCCAGTTTTTCCACAGCGAGTAAGTTATTATTTGTTTTTTTATGAGTAAAGGTTGAACACGCCAAAACTGGGGCATGTACAATCGACTATTGCTATGCAAATAATAGAGATATACAAACTTTTATGGCACCTACTTGGTCACAAGACACTGGCCTATAATGTTATCAAGTTTTTTTAAATTATGTTTATTCGTTGTCAAAATGTCGAGCAAACAACATCAACAACGCGAGCGAATTTTGCACGAATACGTAGAAAATTCATTACTGAGCTACAGAGATATCGCGAAACGACTGAAATGTCCTCAATCTACGGTTTGTCGCGTATTAAAAAAGTTCCGTGCGCACCTAACAATAAATCGGAAGCCAGGAAGTGGAGGCTTGCAGGGTGTCAAGAATAAAAAAAAGGACGAGAAGGTGGTGAACATGTTTGCCTCAAATCCTAAGATTTCGTCTCGCGATGTTGCTAAAAAAGTTAAAATGTCTCAGTCCTATGTTCAAAAAGTGAAACGTAGGGCTGGCCTAAGGAGTTATAAGGCCCAGGCAGCACCAGATCGAGACTCGAAACAGAACTCATCCGCGAAGAAACGGTCTCGAAAACTTTATGAGAATTTCATAACCAAATTTGCATGCGTCGTCATGGACGACGAAACATACATAAAAGGTGACTTTAAACAAATTCCTGGGCAAGAGTTCTATACCAGCCTAAGTAGAGTAGACGCCCCTGAAGAGTGTAAATTAAAAAAAACGTTCGAAATTTCCAAAAAAGTACGTAGGTTGCCCTGAAAGTTTCGGGAATTGCATACTTAGGAACGTATATTTGACATGTGTTATACCTCTTTGTTACAAGCATAGTCTCATTATTCGAAAACACTGGCCACTTAGAAAAAAAAAACAATGTTCTATTTTCAATTGTTTTTTAAAGTCGTTGAGTCGCTGGTGAAAATGGAGCTGTCCCGCGAAAGTTTTAGAGCAATGATTTATTATGACTTTAAAAGTGGATTAACACAACAACAATGTGGAGACCGATTGACTATTGCTTTTAGTAGTGAAGCACCTTCGAAGACGACAATATACAGGTGGTATTCGGAATTTCAACGTGGCCGTGTGTCTCTTGCGGATGACGTACGTGAGGGTCGACCGAAAACTGCCGTTACCGATCAAAACATCGATGTTGTTCGCCAACTGATAAAAGAAGATAGGCATGTTACATATCGGGAAATTCAGGAGACTTTAGGCATTGAAATGAGTCAGGTACAAGTTATTTTACAGCAAGAGTTGGGCGTGCGGAAGTTGTTTTCCCGGTGGATTCCTCACTTGTTATCTGACGACCAGAAAACGGTCCGTGTCAATTGGTGCCACAAAACCCTAAAAAGATTTAATGGAGGAAGCTCAACTGCCGTTTTTAGTATTGTGTCAGGTGACGAGTCATGGATTTACGCATATGAGCCTGAATCCAAAAACCAATCTCGAGTATGGGTTTACGAAGACGAGCCGAAGCCAACAAAAGTTGTTCGTTCTCGCAGCACGATCAAAAAAATGGTAGCCACGTTTGTCTCCAAATCGGGTCACGTGGCGACTATTGCTCTTGAAGATCGAAGAACTGTCAATGCCGATTGGTATATAGGCGTTTGTTTACCGATTGTTTTTGCTGAACTGCGAAAAAATAACCCTAACCGCCGTATTATACTACACCATGATAATGCCAGCCCTCATACTGCTCAGAAAACAAACGACTATCTGAAGGGCGAAAAAGTCGAATTACTGGACCATCCTCCGTACAGCCCCGACCTAAGTCCCAACGATTTTTTTACTTTCCCGAAAATAAAGAATCGGTTGCGTGGTCAGCGTTTTCAGACCGCGGAAGAAGCAGTCCACGCTTATAAAATGGCCATTTCGTCAACCCCCAGTTCAGAGTTCAATAACTGTTTTGAAAACTGGTTTCAGAGAATGAAAAAGTGCATTAAACACAAAGGAGAATACTTTGAAAAACAATAAAAGTACTTTTATTTCATTTAAACGCGTATTTTTTCCAATTCCCGAAACTTTCAGGGCAACCTACGTACCTGCTTTGGCAAGCAATATGTAGCTGTGGGAAAAGAAGTCGGCCGTTTATTACTACCGGGACAATAAACGGCGATATTTATAGAAAAGAGTGTTTGCAGAAACGTTTGCTACCTTTCATAAGAAAGCATGACTCACCACCTTTGTTTTGGCCAGATTTAGCCAGTTGCCACTACTCAAAACCAGTGATGGAATGGTATGCTGCAAATGGGATCGTGGTGGTACCAAAAGTGTGCAACCCCCCAAATAGTCCGGAACTGCGGCCCGTTGAAGAGTACTGGAGTATTATGAAGGGAATTTTAAAAAAGAAAGGCGGCGGAGTAAAATCGGTCCCTGAACTACAAAAGATGTGGACATGGGCGTCAAGACAGTGTTCTATTAACATGGTGCAAAGTCTTATGAGCCGTGTACGTAGGAAAGTTAGAAAAATGGCTTACTGTGTAGACCAAATCTAAAATATGGAATGTTATTTTAAACAGCGTTAAATATGCTATTAAATGTGTAAAACATAATATACTTTTTCACTTTTATTATAATTTTGTACTACATTTTGTGTGCCCCAGTTTTGGCGTGTTCAACCTTTATAACCTTCCGCTGCGCGGGTCAAATTTTAATCTTTGACCTGACTAGGGCTTGCAATTCGAATATTCGAATATTCGAATTTGTCGAATATTCGACCTGTTTTGATATTCGAATATTCGGCCGCTCAGGTTTCGAATATTCGAATATTTTTTATTAGTATAAAAAATCTATTTCATCCGCTGTAGTTACAGTTTCTGTGTATTTTCCGGGTATTTACAGTGAATGAGGAACGATAGGTACCCAAATACGAAGGAAATAATATTTTTACTGTATTCCTCTCGATAGACTTTGTGAATACAGTGAAACTTAACTCAATTTGAAAGAAAACGAAACAAAAAGTATGTTATTTTTCATCACACTTGCTCGGAAAAGATGTATTTACACGTAGGGCTTGCGGGCGGGAAATTGAATTTTTCGCCCTAGGGCGGAAAAAATCTTTTCCGAGCAAGTGTGATGAAAAACACTTATTTACACGTAGGGCTTGCGGGCGGGAAATTGAAATTTTCGCCCTAGGGCGGAAAAGTGTTTTATACAGAAGTTTGTTTTTATTAATTCTCCTTTTTTTCCTTACAAGTGTGATGAAAAACATTGTGTGTGCCACGGGCGGTAAAGAAATTCCGAACTCGTGAACATTTTAAGCCCTCGCTTCGCGTCGGGCTTAAAATTGACACTCGTTCGTAATTTCTTATTTCCCGCCCTTAATACACAATGTACTATTTACGGTGCGTAAGTTTTAAGTTATAAAGGTCATTCTGTTTATTCAGTGCAAGCGTGCGTTAAGCGATTTTTTGAAGACTAAACCTTGCCTGCACTTATCGCAATTCTCAAATTTGATCATACCAAACCTGCCCAAGTAGGTAATCTAACTATGCACCTTTAGCTAACGAATAGTCCACCCAGTAGTCAACTAACTTTTTCCCTTAAATATTCCAATATTATATAATTAAGTCGACCTTTAGGAATAAAAACTTGCCAAAACAAACAAAGTCAATAAAGATTCAAAATACAATGGAATTAGGTACATGCCTTTTTACAGGCCTCTGAGTGACTACAAGTTAATTTAAATCAAAAAATAATTACCTACTAAAAGAAATATCTTACATACCTAGGTGTTTGGATGGTTAAAGTTATATTATTTCACGCAACGACGCATTTATAATAAAAGTTTTATGTAGAAATATTGAATACGTCTTATTTTGGCGTTTTACTTGTTTTTATAAATGTGGGCATCTCATAGTAGGATGATAAAATCTAGTTAATTTCTGCAAAATATCATTAGTTTTAGCAATATGTGAAAAAAGCTTTTGAATAAAACGATAATAAACCGATTTCTCGTTCTTTTTCTTATTTTTTATAATATTCGAATAATTATTCGAATATTCGAATATGTCGTCAGAAAAAGTCGAATATTCGAATACCTGAAAGTTTCGAATATTTGCAAGCCCTAGACCTGACGCGTCCCGTTCCAAGTTCGAAATTATGTACGTCTGGCCTCTATTTTGGTGCAACTCTATTTAGGTTTCAGCGTACCCAAAGCGTTGTGTACTTTTGTCTTACTATTTGAAAACCTTTCCAGGGTCTACATTTTACCTGTAAGTCCGCCTGGAGCGGGCTTCTACCCCCTTGTGTGCCCGGTTGTCAGCGTTAACTGGCGGTCGGCAAGTGCTGCCTTGGCCCTGTACCTGAGCTGTTGATGACGTGGCGGTGATGTTGGTATCCTAAACACTACGGACAAGGTCAGCTTTTTCCAACCCTAATTTACTTCTGCGGCGCCCAACATTCTAGTAATTTAATAAAAATATATGCTTAAAGGTGTTCAATCGTAAGGGTAGGTAGTCGCTAAACCCACATTTGCTCTCCGGTCTTTAATCAATTCGGATAAATTTTGTAAGAGCTAGATTTAATTTTTATGATACCATACGCAAGGCCCGTAAGGCCCCGGGTAGATATTTCATCTTTTCCTCTTGTCACAATAAACGTAGTAACTATATTGTTGGTTTTTCTTTATAATCTTTTAACTTAAGACCCCCTAAAATAATTGTAACAATATGTCGGAAAGTAACAATCATAATTTCTCGCACGAAAAATTACGTGGACGTGAAAATTTCGTCGAATGGAAATTTGTTATAAAAAATGCTTTGATACACGACAATTTATGGATCTGTGTAAGCGGCTACGCTGAGGGCGACACAACAACGCCCGAGGTAAGAAATAGACGTGACGAAAAAGCAAAATCAAAGATTTGTTTGAGCGTCGAGAAGTCTTGTTTCGTACATTTGATGTCGGCGAACACGGCGAAAGACGCCTGGGATGCACTGGAACGTGCGTAGGATGATAAAGGTCTCGGTTCTAGAGTGAGAACTCTCCAGAATTTGTGCGCTGTCAAACTTGAGAACTTCAATAGCATGGAAGCTTACGTCAAGGAGATTTTATCGCTAGCGCAGCAATTAGCGAATATGAACAAACTAGTTGATGACGAGTTTCTTGGTGCGCTGATGCTCAAAGGTTTACCGACGGACTACGAGCCCATGATCATGGCACTTGAGCATTCGGGAGTTGTCATTATGGCCTATCTTGTCAAATCCAAGCTACATGATCAACGGTGGACTGCTCGTGGAGATTCGAGTGAGTGCTTGTCTACGATGAGAAAAGGCGCTACTACGAGTGACTCCTGGACGAGAAAAGCGCAACAGCACAAGACCGAGTCTAAAACGAAGGATATTACTGGTCGTAAGAGAGAGCCGTGGTGCTGGAAATGCAAACAAAAAGGTCACCTCAAGAAAAACTGTCGTAAAGACTTTCCTTGTTTAGGATACTGTGACTTGTCGGCATATAGCACTGAAGCGTACTCTGAATCTTCGTGGTGTGGACTCGGGAGTTACGAATCACATGACTAGCAGGCGAGATTTGATGACAGACTTTAGATCGCAGAGTGTATACATCACTGTTGCTAGTGGAGATAAACTAGAGTGCACAGGTATAGGTAATGTTAAGTTGTCGGATAATACGATGTTGACTAACGTGCTGTTTGTACCTAAACTGTCCTACTCTCATATCTGTACCTAATCTCATATCTGTTTCTCAAATGATTAAGAATGGTTGTATTGTACATTTTGATACCACTGGTTGTACAATTTCTAAGTTGAGCGATGTTTTGATTAAGGCAAATGACGTAGGAGGTGTGTACAAACTTCAGACCTGTAGTCTAAGGGCGAACGTGACTATTAGCTCTGCAACTTGGCATAAGCGTCTTGGCCACTTGAGTGACAACAATATGAAGCTTTTGAGGCAGGGACTTGCTAATGATATTAGTTTTCAGGACGACCCTTGTAAAGATGTCGCATGTGAGATTTGTTTGAAAGGAAAGCAAGCGCGTTTTCCTTTTGTCAGCAATCCTGAGAAGTCTGTGGCTGCAAATCGGTTGGATTTAATTCACACGGATTTGTGCGGCCCGTTGCCGGTGAATTCGCTTGGAGGCAAGAGGTACATCCTGACATTCTTGGATGATCATATGAGGAAGGTGTTCGTGTATTTCCTGAAGCATAAAAGCGAGGTGAGTCAATACACGAAAGACTTTATTGCTCTAGTTGAAACTCAAACTGGTGATAAAGTGAAAGCCCTGAGATCTGACAACGGGACCGAGTATGTGAACAGAGAACTTGATAATTTTAGGTGGATAAGTGAAGACGAGATTAAACGGTTTGATATATCAACACAGCGGACATGCTCTGATGTTGGATATATATATTAGAAGTAGATTTGGAGTATCCGCATAGCTTACATGACTTGCATAATGATTACCCATTCTATGCTGAAACTAAACTACCGATTGAGGGTAAAATAAAAAATTTAAAAGTTACTACTAACATTTGATGACAAAACCAGTTACTTATGTTGTACATTATGCTAACCTCAAACAATATATTGAAAAAGGTTTGATTTGTAAGAAAAATCATAGAATTTTCACATTCAATCAATCATCTTGGCTAAAATCATATATTGACTCGAATTCGCAAATGAGAATCCAAACTAAAAACCAGTTTTGAAAAAGATTTCTTTAAACTCATGAATAACTCCATATTCGGGAAAACTATTGAGAATGTCGAGAAAAGGGTTGATGTCAAGTTGTGTAAACAGTGGGATACTTTAAAGTGAGTGAAGGTCTATCCTTCAAATTTGGCAACGTAAAGCGCCAAAAAATAACATGCCGTTTTTTATGATATTGTGTTATCATATCTTTGCGTTTGAGCACTAATAGTTATGACCATTTCCTTCGCTAAAACTACAAAATGAGCGAATACTACTGGCATCAATCTTGACCAATTTATTGTATTATTACAGACAACCGATGTTGCCGCCGTGGAGCCGCCACCGTGCATTCACACAAGCTGAAATACTGTCCTGCGAGACAATATAAGAAAAAATGTTTCACACATTAACAACATCAACCCTCACAGAACAAGCCTAGTTCTTAGAAAAACGCAGTTCCAACTTTGCGAAGTCCGAAATTTCGTTATTGACGGAATTGGTCTCCAAATATAAGTTAATTATAGAAAAAAAAAACGACGCCGTGACTAGCGACGATAAAGAAGCGGCATGGAATTCAATTGCGCAGCCCTTTAATGCTGCTCCTAGTGCTTCAACGGTCAGGATAGCGAAAACCTTGAAGGTCAAATATGAGGGAATTAAGATATCCGTCAAGAAAAAATAACCGCGCAAAGTCAGGAGTCCAACTCTTGATTGATGTCATAGAAGACAAAATTATGTCTAGGTATATGTGCGAATATATCTGGATTAGATGCTGGATGAATGACAGTGATATCTTTACAGGTATTGTATCGGAACCTTACCAAGACATTTGATTTTTATTGGCTCCTCGAGCTTTTTAATCACTGAAAATTATTTAGCTAGCCGCGTCCGGCTTACAAAAACGTTGTCAGACGAAATTTGGAAAGGAGGGAAGTTGGAAATGAAACGCACACTCGCCCAGATAACGCCACAAGTTAGCGCCGCCCATTAATTTCCATCAAAAACAGCAACAACCTTTGGAGACGTGGTTCAAACAGCAACAATAATCGGCGCAGCTCCCGCATCAATCCGAGTCACAGACTAATAATGCAGCATACATTTACAACAATTATGTTCCCGTACAATCCAATCCGGCCGCACAGATGCATTCTGAACAGGAACAACCCAATCCGGCCGCACAGATGCATTCTGAACAGGAATACCCCGATCCGGCCGCACAGATGCCCTCTGAACGTCTGAACTAGAACAGGTGCAGACCAATTTCCAGTCACAACCGTTTACTGAACATCAACCGCCGACACCGTACTTCTCCCAGCCGCGTATAACGAGTGACTCGGATATACGGTATGGACTCTAAAGTCCATAGAGCCACAACCACAAACAGGCACTCGTCACTATGTACCCTCGCTAATATCACCCATCAAAGCTCCCACGCTGCCGTCTACAGACAGCTCGAAAGCGGAACCCCCAGCAGTAGAGCCAGCGCGCCCCGACGAGAGCAAAAGCAGTTCTTCCAGCAGCTCCAGTAGCAGCAGCTGCTCCGAGGGCGAAGAAGAGTTTCCCTTAAATTTTCAAATGAAACTAAAGCGCCAAATGGCTTGTTTCGAAACACCGTTTGAGATGTTTAAGAAGCTACTCTACACACTACTCGTACACTGGAAGTGCAAACCGACATTAATTCAGTCTTCTTCAGCAAGTTAATGAATATATGTAAGTTAGTCTGTCCTAGACATTCCAACGCAATCGAGCAACGAGGTGACAAACCCTCGAGGGTCAGGGTCAAAAATGTAAAAAAAAAACAGTGTGTGTGTTATTAGGCAATGATTACCCATTCTGTGCTAAAACTAAACTACCGATTGAAGGTAAAATTAAAAAGTTATTACTAACATTTGATGACGAAACCAGTTATGTTATGCATTATGCTAACCTCAAACAATATATTGAAAAAGATTTGATTCGTAAGAAAATTCATAGAATTTTCACATTCAATCAATCATCTTGGCTAAAATCATATATTGACTTGAATTCGCAAATGATAATCCAAACTAAAAACAGTTTTGGAAAATATTTCTTTAAACTCATGAATAACTCCATATTCGGGAAAACTATTGAGAATGTCGAGAAAAGCGTTGATGTCAAGTTGTGTAAACAGTGGGATACCTTAAAGCGAGTGAAGGTCTATGCTTCAAATTTGGCAAGCAACGTAAAGCGCCAAAAAATAACATGCCATTTTCTATGATACTGTGTTATCATATCTTTGCGTTTGAGCACTAATATGACCATTTCCTTCGCTAAAACTACAAAATGAGCGAATACTACTAGCATCAATCTTGACCAATTTATTTTGTTATTACAGACAACCGATGTTGCCTCCGGCGAGCCGCCACTGTACATTCACACAAGCTGAAATACTGTTCTGCGAGGCAATATTAGAAAAAATGTTTCACATATTAACATGTAAAAAAAAAATAGAACTTTCACATTCGATCAATAATCTTGGCTAAAATCATATATTGACTTGAATTCGCAAATGATAATCCAAACTAAAAACAGTTTTGGAAAATATTTCTTTAAACTCATGAATAACTCCATATTCGGGAAAACTATTGAGAATGTCGAGAAAAGCGTTGATGTCAAGTTGTGTAAACAGTGGGATACCTTAAAGCGAGTGAAGGTCTATGCTTCAAATTTGGCAACGTAAAGCGCCAAAAAATAACATGCCGTTTTTTATGATATTGTGTTATCATATCTTTGCGTTTGAGCATTAATAGTTATGACCATTTCCTTCGCTAAAACTATAAAATGAGCGAATACTACTAGCATCAATCTTGACCAATTTATTTTGTTATTATAGACAGCCGATGTTGCCGCCGTGGAGCCGTCACCGTGCATTCACACAAGCTGAAATACTGTCCTGCGAGGCAATATTAGAAAAAATGTTTCACATATTAACAAAATCAATCCTTACAGAACAAGCCTAGTTCTTAGAAAAAGATTATCCAAATTCAATGATTTAAAAACTGACTTAGTTTAAGAATGCAAACAAGATTTCGTTCGCAAACGTTATTACTGCTCATGTGAAAAAAAACGCGCATTCTATATCCATTTTATAGCTAAATTCGATAACAGGTACTTTTAGAAGTATCAGAATAATTATGCCCGAAGCTGACGAATATGGTATAAACCACAATCACAACCACAGCCAATACCAACACAAGCCGAAAAAGAAAGAAACAAGGACACAATCCTCACTGACTCGCCCATCCATGATCAGACGCACACGTCGGCCCTCAGCCCCACCGAATTGCCAACCGAAGTGCCATCCCTATACAACGCCAGCAACAACTCATCACCTCGCCCCGCCCTGCTCTCCGACACACCAGCCAGGGAAGTGGAGGAACCAATGGACCTCACCACAACGGATCTCATCTACCCGGCCAACTTAGTATTTACGAGCCCAACAACAACAATAACACTACCTCAGAAAGACATTCATAGAGAAAATATGGGGGGAAGCGAAAGGAAAAGAAAAAGATCAAAATCGCTATCAGTATCGCCCACCCTCTCCAGCGAATCGTTACCACCATCGCCAACACCATAAACATGGTCGGCAGCGACTCAACGCGACTCTGCTCCGCTGCTCCGTCGAGATTAGAGGCCGATTTTTGTTTTGCTCTTATAAACGCAGTTTGTTTAGCATTTAATGACGAATAGTCAGCTGGGGAACTTTTTACAAAAATGCTATAAATGCTTAGAAAAATGTCATAAAGTAGAATGACCACATGCTCCCACATTTTTATGTTGCGCTCATCTTGTGAAATGTTTGAGTAAAGACGTTGATAAATGTGCAAGAACAAAATATATTGAAAGCCATTTTAGTTGGTGTCATTTAAATGGAAGATTTAATAAAAACCATTGTTGATTTCGTCTCGAATCTCTACATTTTACTTAATTCAGATATTATACACGTAATGTCGTGAATGCTTACAATACTTTGATAAGTCTTTGCCGTGACCGAGATAAAGTTAATCTTTTAGAAAATATGCAAACCGTTACATCATCGAAAATTAATGATGATAAAGTTAAAGGCAATTGAAACTATGGCAATTTTTGCACAACTAAAATGCGACATATTAAAAGGCCAACATAATATAAAATTTACCTACACAGCTTGTCAGGAATTTGATGCGTGATACTAAATATATTTCGGAAGAGATACTTAATAAGACCAAGATGAAGAAGTGTAGCAGAAAAAGAGGAAACCGGTGCATAGTCATTTTGACTCACGATATTTAAAAACCGTGCCAAAGTGGCATTAAAATAGAAGCCTTACAAAATACTAATAATATTTGTAAGTATTGCCCGGCGTTTCACCGTCTTTGCCGTTCCGAGGGAAAAAGGCCGCTGGGACCTACTTATACGCGTGGTTGTCGACCGCCCGTGAAAATCTGCGGAACAGCATGGGCCGGGATCCCGAGGAGAAAGATGAGCCGATGGACGGTGACTGCTGGAGCGAGGGTCGGGCGTCCCTTGGGGGATAAGGACCTCATTGAGGCGGCACGCCGGGCTGCTCAGACAATTTTGGAGCAGACAGCGAAGTCCTCCGATATCGGGTGGTGCGTGAAGCGCGCCATTAACGTATTAAGGCCGCCATGGAGCAGCTGCAGTCACGGCATGAAAGCGAAGAGATCCGCTCCCTCAGATACGTTCAGAAATTAATTAAGTATTCCTCAACGAAGTCAATCTTAATAACCGTTAGCACAAGAATTGTTTCCAAACAAGTCTCCTGCAACATACTACACACCTTATATATCTACATTAGTGCGAAAAACAGCTCGTAATGCATGTGGGAAGTTATTATGTTTCATATATAACAGGTGAAGACAGTTTCATATATAACTGAAAAGGTTAATAACTTGAACATCTTATAAAATGGTGAAGAAGACAAAATAAATGAGTACCACCGAAAATCCGCAACATGCGAAGACTATTACATTACGGGCGGAGGTCAATTAAAATCTTGTCAGGGTATACAGGGTGTCCCTAGCCATTGGACAAAGCCGAAATGTACATATGCATTAGGGTATTTAGAACCAGTATACAAAGTATCATAACAATCGGTGTAGCGGTTACGAAGAAATTAACAAATTGTGATTTTTTTACTTTGGAGCAACCTGTATGTGTTAGTAGCTCCTGAGGTAATAAATAGTATGAAACCTTCTTCGACCGTTTTGATTATCTTTTTTATTTATGACAGTAATAAGATTCTGTCTTTTGACAAATGTCATCATTGCCGCACATTTTCAAACAAATTGTCAAAAGCACTGCCAATGATTAATACAGTATGTTTCTTTTTGTTGTCGATTATTGGAAATAATTTTTGTTTGATAATTTATTTTTTTATCTTTTGTTCTAATTAAAAAAATATTACCGTTAGAACATTTCTGAGAAGTAACTCTACGTGGGATTTCAGGGTTTGTCCAGTGGCTAAGGTCACCCTGTATAAGTGTGCTCATCACAGAGAAAACGGATTTTTTTTTATTGTCTGGTTCATGTCACACCTTTAAATAAAAAAATGGACCCCTCGGTTGAGAATTTCAACATTTAGAACTTCATTCTATATTTTTGTCAACTCAGATATCAATATTGAACATGGAATATTATTGTTGGCGCCTCACAAGGTGGACCATTCCCGTGCGGAATATTGTACGTTCGGACCGTGTCAATCGCGGGTGGCAGAAGATGGTAAAATGAGCAAGTGATTTTCATAAGAAATTACATAAATTTAACTTTAAGTAAATGATTTGCTGTGTTTAAGCGCTAACAACGTATCACGTTCCGGCGAGAGAGGTCCTACGCCAAAGTAATGTGTGGGTTTGGAGCAATTAGAAGCGTTGGTGCCCTTCATGGAAGATCCGGCTCGAAAGTGGTTCGTCAGGATATCCTACACCAGTGGCATCCATGGCAGAACGACATCTGGCCAATTGTGGGAAGAAATAATCGCAATGCTGAACAGTATGCGAGGAACAACAAAAAACGCAATGGAATGGGCAAGGTATGGTCTGCTGATGAAGTTGGAATCGGCGAGGGCGCTTTACGAAACAGGTTAGAATCTACCCTATTTTATGACGTATAAATAACACATTGCGTATGTCAAAATCGGGTGTGTAATGATCCGTATAACAATTTTTGATATACTTTCAAAAGATATAACAACTTTTGATATAATTTCATGGTGTATAATCACTTTAAGCGGTATAATGAACTTTTGATATAACAACAAAATAACTATTTTCATGGGGTATAATGCTTAATCGATATAAAAGCTATTCGATGTAACGTTTACTGGATATAATGAATATTTGTTATAAGTATTTATGGTATAATATATTCTAATGTATAAAAATAAGTTGAGGTTAGTACTTAAAAAAAGTAAAGTGATAAAAAAAGTCGGTTATGGCGCTTCGCCGGCCGCTACCGCGGCACGCTCGCTTCGCTCGCTCGGCTCGCGCGCTGTAGGGTCGCAGTTCTACCTAACACTCCTCCTCGCTTCGCTCGTCGTCGTACCTAACTGAGACCTGCCTTAAGTTCGAATACGTAGGTTGTTATAATAGTAGTAAATATTACAAATTATACCAGTAAGTACTGCATTATGCCAACTGAGCGTTATATCGAACATAATTATATCACATATACGTTATACGCTGTTAATGTTAGATTAGAAGTTGTTATATTACAAGTTCATTATACTTGACGATAGTTAGACTCTCTAAGAATATACTATGTATTGTTATAGCAAAAGTGCATTATGTCCCTCAATCGTTATATCGACTAATAATATATCAAAAGTTGTTATATGGACCGTTACGCACCCGTCAAAATCGTTGTAGACTTAAAGAGATGTATATGTATCAGCAGCATAGGTATAGAAAAACCTCTTTACTTATTGATGACTATTACATTGACTAGCAATAATTGTCATTGAAATGCTTTTTCTGCTGTTTCTGCAAATTACGGTGCATACTGGTATAATAATTGAGTTATATAAATTTAAGCAATTAATACATTTAAAATATTTTTTTTTTCTAAAACATTGAAATACCCATGTGCCACCGTCTTTGGACCGTTTTAGATACTACTAAACTTGTTAATTATGATGTAAAAATATGGATTTGCAAAATGGCTCCATGTGTTCATTTGTTTTCAGATATTCTGAAACTTCTCAAAGTGTAACAATGCCGTGGTCAGTCCTGCTGACAGAGGAGAATGAGAAAAAGATGATATCATTGGTACCCATGTGCTGGGTACTAGACAACGATATATTGCTGTGGCCGAGAACCAAAAGGTCACTCGATTTGGACCGGCTGAGGAGGGCGGAACAACCGCCCTCCAACGACTGGGTCCGAATGCGGTGCGTAGTAAAGGCGGCAGATATCACAAGTTACCATGAAGGTAAAAAAATTGAGGCGTTATACGCCTCTTTTGAAGATACCGAGTACGAATATAGGTAAGTTTTATACTTTATTTAAATTACATATTATTTTGGTAGCCGTTTGTAGCTTTGTATGATTCACATCGAACTATCAGCGTGTAGGTACCTTAGGTACCTATATAATAAAGTTTAGTTTAGGAGCGGTCTGGGTTGGACTAAAGAAAAGGGGGTGCAGAACTTAAAAAAAATTCATCAGAGATGTTATTATGACACTGATTTTTCATGAGATTATCGTAGAGAATACGCTAAGATAAGCATCTTTTACTTGAGAAACTTTTCTCTAAAATCAAAAATGGTCGAGATATTTGACCCGGAAGTTGAAAACAATCTAGGACGTAAAAATTACGATGGATGTTGTGTCATTATGACACCTATTTTTTATTGCGTTATCGTAGAGAATACGCTAAAATAAGCATGTTTTGTAGGAAAAACTTTTCTCTAAAATCAAAAATGGCCGAGTTGTTGGACTTTATATGATTTTATTTTTTTGTTTAATTTATATTGATTGATTGATGGACGTAATTGTTCTCCCAGATTGTTCAGATGCATCATCGTCGTCGGGGATCAATTAATAAATCATTCAAAATGACGGAAGTTAGAGACATTCCATGAAGGCCACGGTGGGTGACGCCACAGCCATAGTAGTGCATATAGCATGTAATTAAAATTGAAGACGAAATGTGTAAAAGACGGGCTCATTACCGGAATCGTGCAAACATTTATAATTATAACAAATTTAACAGAATCGGGCTCCAACCTTAGTTGTTTAAGATATCAGATTTTTTTCTCTGTATGAAGCGGAGTCGATGGAACCAGCCCAGCCAGTGCAAACTCGTACATGGTAACGTCTTGTGCAAGCAGAAATTAGAAATGTCCTAACATCATGTGCTAGTAGCAATATGTTAAAATCATGTTCTCAAATGCAGTGAAAGAGGTGTCCGTGCGGGGAATAGACTGGTTTCATATGAAACGGAGACTAGATGGAACTAGCCCGGAAAGTGCCAACTCCTATGTCCTAACATCATGTGCTAGTAGCAATATGTTAAAATCATGTTCTCAAATGCAGTGAAAGAGGTTTCCGTGCGGGGAATAGAATGGTTTCATATGAAGCGGAGACTAGATGGAACTAGCCCAGAAAGTGCCAAATCCTCCGACGTTTCGAGGACAGCGTTGTCCCCGTGGTTATATGCTATCGGTTAGTTAGAGCACAGTTGAAAGGACCAATAACTTTGAACCAATACTATTAATATTGTGATTGTAATTGTAAAAGTACCTAATAATTTCATTGAGTTTCTTGCCAGTTCTTCTCAGCAAGATTTTTTTTAAACCTAAGTACCTAGTAGGGGAGCAACATTAGATAGGGAGCTACCTCCCTTAACTAATGTTGAGTTGCTACAGTTTTTAAAATTTGACGTGTAAATGTTTCCTAATGAATTTGATTCTCATCATCCCCAGCTGCTGAATATGTGTCCCAGAACTGAAAACCTCTCCTAGAGGGTGAAGAATTATTTGCGAAAACACTAAAATAACACTTTATGATAATAGGTACAAACATGAATATTTATTTTCGCCGCCTCTATGCCATACCAACGGAGGAATGGACTATTAAAGCTGACGAAGGGTGATTTTTTTATTACCAACTGAACCTAAGTGCCCGATTTTAAAGGAATCCATGTCGAAAGAGCGAAAGGCTGTTTTGCTACAGCCCATTGGGCTACTGACTTCAAATTTTAATGCAAGAAAAGCAGCTGCAGGGTAATTTTTTCTCCAACAAAAAATACAATATTTGAGCAGAGCCATGTACCTAAGTGTAATTTAGGTACCCTGCTTGATTATTCACTTCTTTTGATGGGACAGATGGGACCGGACACAACTAACAAAAAAACTGCAATAATTTTATTTATCATTCATTAGATTACCTAAGAGAGAAAAGTGAAGTAGCTGACAGAAAAATCAACTAAGTTGAAGAAGTGGATGAAACTCACCTCCACACGAGTAAATACAACAGGTATGTAGGGTGTGGTAGCCGCCTATCAAAAAACCTCCATGTTCAAATTATTGCAAACAAAAGTAGGGCAACTTTAGATCCGATTATGGTGGCTTACATTTTGGAAGACTCACTATACTATCATGTCCAATCATACTGGCTAATAAGAGGCTACTCCACTGTAAATTTATGAATGGACAGCCAAATTCCAGCATCTGGCTTTGTCTGTGACCGAATAAAGTAACAAATCATCATACCGTCCCGGCCAGTTTCGACCACAGTGACTGTACAGCACTGATTATTGAGAATGACATTCGTGAGCACTCAGGTGGCTATACAAAATGGCAATAGCTTATGATCAAGCGCCATTAGCCTACAAAAGCAAAGCTAGCTTCAATTACTTAATTTTTTTATTTAATTAATACAAATTAATTATACTTTTTATTCACAAACATAAATACATGGTTTTGCTACAGATATGCTCCGGAGCTGAAGAAAGTGAGGAACGGTCTTCTACGGATAATATAGGCACAAAAGGCATTGATCGACAACCTAAATGCACAATTGATAGAGCAAATGGAGGAACCATTACCTATGCAAATATTGATCATCTACTAAACACAGAAACAGACTGCATTTTTAAAATAAACTTTGCTGTGCTTTGACTACTATAAAGGAATCACAGTTTGGTTAATGAAGAACATTATATAGCTACATTATTCTATTTGTATTTTTTTTGTTAGTTGATTATCTATTGACATTTAAATAAAAATAAATACCCATTTTTATTTTCATCATTTGTTAAATTTTATTATTTTTACTCCCTGTTTTGGCCCCTAAGGGATGTAGTATTTTAGCATAATGTTGGGTGAAGAGCAAAGGGTAAGAGGTTGGGAGCCCCTGTACTACATTTACTAATCATTTTACTTTTCCCCGAACCTACACTAAGCTATTTCAAGATAAGGCACAAGATCATTCACAATGTCATGTAAGACAAATTTTTTGTTCTGAGCTATTCATAGCCTAAATTAATTTTATTATACAGGATATAAAAATGCCCACACCAATATCAACAACTAACACAAATGGAGTGAATGCGGGTAATACAGTGAAATTTTGGGTGATTGGATTGAATCGGTGATTGGATTGAATCGGTGATTGGATTGAATCGGTGATTGGGGGACCCCAAGAGAGCAGTCACATGTCTCAGACCATTAGAAAGCCTAGAAAAATCAATATTTAAAGATGTGGCTCAATATCTTGACACAGACATAGGACTCAAGATGTAGACCAAACATTACTCAAAACCAAAACCTTAAAACCATTAAAAATGTTACTAACTGAAGTTGACTAGTGAAAACGACGAGTTTGCATTAAATTAATGTCCGTTATGGATGATTATAATCTCCCTATATTAAATACTTGAAATTCCAACATTACAACATTTACTTACAACAATGAAGGATTGTTTGAGGGAGGAAACCGAACAAAAACCCCACACACATAACCTCACAACTTAACAAACTCGATTCCGAAATGAACAATATAAGTATGCATTTGATAACAACATTTTAAAAGCGTCACGTATTCCAACCACCATCTTAGGATATAGGACACACAAGATCTAACCCACAACTTCGACGACAGCTTGAAGAAAAATAGCAATTAGGTACATCGTAGTTTACATTTTAGAAAACACTAACAAAATAAATTTGTGAATGGAGAATTAAATTTAAACCCGATAAAGACAAGGATCATTGCAGAAAATCAATAAACTAACAATAACTAGTAATGTGACACCACGGTGTGATGTGACACAAAGAAACTTAAGGTAAGGAAACTGACGAGCCTTCCAACAGTCCAAATAGCGTGGCTGCAATCCACGGACCTAGAAAGTAAACCGGATAGTGTACATTGGCCAAAACAGTGTGTCCACATGAGAAGTCAAGGTGGGCCGTTGCATCTCTTTCTAATTAGGGTGACCATACGTCATATGTATGTGGGATATTGGGATAATATTGAATATATAGTTTGGCCAGGATCTTTTCTTATTCGTGCATAGTTATATTAGTTATAGAGAATCATACTGTCTTTTCGCTGTACTAGTATTATGGCCTAAAAAGGGATGGATATAGTTTTTTTTCTCTTCTGTACAACGCTTCACACAACCTTTTAGGTACTTAATTTAGTTGTTCTAAAAACTGTTATTAATAGGCGTAGATGCTGGACCACGAACATGGTCGATCCTCAGGAAGGTGGTCCGCCGTAACATCTGTCAAGAATACAGGTATGAGTGAGAGAGATAGAGAGACAGATATGCTGACAGAACCAGAGGGTCTACCGCGAACCGCGTTCGACGTGTCGCCCCTCTGTCACACTTACGTACGAAAGTGCTACAAAGAGGCAACACGTCGAAAGCGGCTCGGGGTAGGCTCTCAGGACACCCTCACTGTCCTGAGAGCTTTTTACAGTCTTTGCCGCGTTAGGTCCCTGGGCCCGTAGCCAAATTACATTCGCTCCTTATCGATTCGATCTCTACGATCGCGAGCGACTGGTCGATAATGTTTATAATAACCTAGCCAAGAGGCAATCTTTTTAGTTAACGCTCATTCTACGCGCCAAGTCGGTAAAAATTAATTTTTGTCTGTGGTTCTCGTTCAAAACCGTCAAGAAACATCATCTGTCAGCTGTCAAGAGTGTCAAGTGAACAGCGAATCTAATTTTGGAGAAAATAATTGTTTTCGGTAAGCAAATTAAATATTTTGGTATTTGTTTAACTTATCACAATTTCGTGATAAAATAACTCTATATAGTGTAATATTTGAAGAGTGCGTTGTTAATTGCATATAATTTTGACCTAAAGTTTAACAATTTCAGACAGCCGTCGTCCCCGCAGCCCCAACCAAGGCGGCGACGCAGCCAGAGCGGGCAAGAGCGGCTCCGCGGGCTCTTCTTCCACGCTGAGAAGTCCTCGCCAAGTTGGCACGTACAGTCAGAGCTGCCGCTGCAATGACGCCTTCATGGTAGTTACCAGTGCTAAGGACGTGCACTGCTGGCTTACTTGACCAAAAGAGACAATACTTTAAGCGTTAGTATTGATTCAAACCGTGAAGTGAAATTGTGGACAGGTTTGCCCGAATCAGTGTAACCTCAGTGAACTCATTTAAGTACTTCATAGACTTCAAACATTTTCGAAATTAACAAAAGTCAAGCGGACATTGAATACATAGATGTTATGCATTAGATTTATCTATTAAGATCGCCGAGGACAGGAACACTTGGAAAAGCATGGTACATCGCGCAGGAAACTCTTCAAACTAGACACGACCTTCGACTAAGAAGATGCATTAGATAAGATAAAAGCTGCCTGTGAAACCAAAACTAATAAATCATATTGTTACTTAATATTATTTTTTTATTACCTACCTGTCTTTGATTTTTGTTTACTCAGTAATAGAAATACCTAAGTGAGTGAGGCGTTAAAAATGAATTAAACACATCTTTATTATTTATAGTCAATGGAAATTTGGGAAGGTAATCTCACCCGCTAAGCTACTGGCTGTTCATATTTAACCTTTTGTATGCTCCTGTCAAAAATTTGTAATTTATATATCAATCATAATTGAATAAAATAAAATAAATAAATAAATAAATATTGGGGACATCTTACACAGATCAACCTAGCCCCAAACTAACCAAAGCTTGTACTATGGGTGCTAGGCGACGATACACATACTTATATAGACAAATACAAACTTATATACATAGAAAACACCCATAACTCAGGAACAAATATTAGTGTTCATCACACAAATAAATGCCCTTACTGGGATTCGAACCCAGGACCATCGGTTTAGCAGGCAGGGTCACTACTCACTAGGCCAGACCGGTCGTTTTACAAAGACAACTTTTAAAAATTAATGCATTTTTTAAAAGTTGAATATAGGTAAGTACATGGGAGCAGATCTGCTCCTAAGCATACCAAAAGTTAAGGTGGTAACCACCATAAATAAATGACACAATGATTGGGTTAAAAAGTTAATTTATTTTATTGAAAATCTATTAATGAAAGATGCAGCAGGTATTTTTTGCCAGCAGCATGAAAACAGTAGCCAAGATATATTATGTACAGTGTTTTAAAATAGTAAAACAACACTCAATATATTTTTGTGGTTGTACATGTGACATAGTTTCTTCCCTTGACCCTGACTTTGGAGCACCATAAAGTATTGGTTCATATGCCAAGGCTGCAATGAATATCCAAGTCACCTGAAACAAAATGAATGCTTAGTTTTTCAACAAACTCTGTAACATTTGGTTATAATACTTATTCTCTACCAGTCATATGACAAAAAAAAAACTAAATGTTTTGTGTAAGTACATGTTATGATTATTTTTATATAGTGTGTAGGTACAGTCAGCTGCAGAGAAAAGGTACCACCACTACATAGAAGTTTGTATGCAGGGGTGGGACCTTTTCTCTGCAGCTGACTGTATCTGCGCCTGCCAAAAGAAGTCATATACAATGTTTCATAATATGAAAAAGTTTCATTAATATGGTTGATAATGTATATGTATGACAACAGCCCGTCTGGCCTAGTTGGTAGTGACTAGTGACCCTGCCGGTTAAGCTGATAATCCTGAGTTTGAATCCCCGGTAAGGAAATTTGTTTGTGTAATGAGCACAGATATTTTGTACCTGAGTCATGGGTGTTGTCTATGTATTTAAGTATAGTTTGTCAAAGGACTGTCTCATTTCAAACAAAGACAGAGAGAATCATACTAGCTTTGTCATATACCAGTACTAGCACCCAAAAGATAAGTATGAGTATAGTTTTCCTGGTTCTTACTGACTGACAAATTGGTTTGACCATCTATATATAGTTATCTAAGTACCCTAAGTACCCACAACACAAGTCTTCTTGAGCTTACTGTAGAGTCCGACTAGAAATTGTAGAAATTAAAAAGTAGCAACACTGTAGTCTCATCCCTTTCAAATCAATTTAAGAAAATGGGATGACACTACAATATTGCTAGTTGTTAGTGACCTTGCCTATGAAGGTGATGGTTTTGCTTCCCGGGAAGGGCATTTATTTGTGTGAAGAACTTTTGTTCCCGAGTCTTTATCTATATTTGTAAAGCCTTTACCTATATACCTTTGCCTTTAGACATTCAATTCACTTTCCCATTGAAAAACAAGTGCTTGCCATTGCGCATATGGGTACCAAATTTAATCTACACCGTTCATCGGTTTATATTTGATGACGTAACAGTTCAACACATTAGTTATTTTAGCATTAATAACATATTTTATATACTTATTAGTAGGTAGGTATAGTAGGGATAAGTTATTGTCGTTATTGACTCACTCTTACCTTTGTAGGGACATTGTTTCGTGTTGCATTTGTGGGTGCATAATCCATTTTTCCATGACACTGTCACTATAGATAGGTAGATATTCAGCGCCTCGGTCACATTGGATCCTTTGGGTGAAATGCTGCGTACGGCCCACAATCCTTTGATCGTAGCATACATGATAAGATCACCAGCTAAGGGCAGTCCTTTCCTAAGCAGTTTCAAGTTTCAATAGAGGCGATTTTTCAGACGGCGCCTGCGTCTAAGCGACACTTCCGCGTTGTTCGCCGCCCACAATAATGTTGAAGTATGCTTTTTATTACAAATTCTAATTTACAAACACTATTATTCGGTATTTTCTTGAGCTTCGGTAAGTTATCTGCAAGGGGATAGCTCGCGCTACGTATCGACACCTAGGAGGCGAAAACGATTTGATTTCGCTTGTCAAAAGTGTCACTTGGCTAGACAATGTATGGCAGATGTCGAATCCCGGTAACGAAAGTTTTGCGTTTCGTTACAACATTGCAACTTGGCTAACATTTTTGTATTCGTTAATATTTTTCGACAGACTCATCTACGGTACCTGTCATTCCCATACATTTTTTATCGATTCGTTAGCGATATCTTTTTTCGAAATGCGTTTTGGCTAGGCCCCCAGGCCCTTCATAGCAAGCACTAGCCGCCCCTTTCTCAGCACCCATCATATAGACTGCCGCTTAAAATATCTGGCCGCCCTAGGCCCGGGCCTACTCGGCCTTAGGGCAAATCCGCCACTGCCTCAGGGTCGCGTGGGACCGCTACGCCCGTTTGCTATAGTTTTTAACTAGGACGCTTGTCACTGGAGCATAGACACCGAAGTTTGCATCGTTTGACGAGCATCTTTCTCTGTCTCTGTAATTACTCCTTTATAAGAGTAAAAGACAAAGATGCCCGCAATTTGCGAACCTCGGTGTTCACGGTGGTAGGCCATCTGTGCGAAAAGAGAAGCGTCGTGAAATGTAAAGAAACTAGTGATGTGCCGTTCCCAGTAAATTTTCCAAATAGGGTAAATTCCCAGTAACGTTTCTGGTATCGTCCCAAAAGTCAGTAAATTACCATAAAGTTCTATTTTTCTTTTATTTAAGATGCACGAGTCAAAAAAGGCGTTTAAATCAAGGCTTAAATACTGCCAAGAGCACGAACACGATATTAAAATGGACATCTTAGCTAAAAATCATACTAATAAGGATTTTAACAAATTTTGGAAAAACACCAATAAATTCAATCTTAAGTCGAGTCTTCCGGTGAGTGTGGCTGGCATACACGATTTGACCGGTACTGCTAACGCGTTTAAAGACCATTAGGCCCCGTTCGCACGGCAGCTTTTTCAACGCGCGTTAAAAAAGCGTTTGAATGACACAAATGGATAACCATGTATGTATTCACACGAAGGCGGTTTTTAAGCGCGGCGCTTTTTTATCGAGCACTGTTCGATTTTCGGCGTTGAGCGTTGGCGTCAAACTGAATAGACCATACGGAAATCCGTGTATCTGTTCTCACAAGCGTTGAAAAAGCACCGGCGCTGCTGTCAGTTGGCTGTCAAGTGTCAATTTTTGGTGTCAATCGTCAAGATTATTATTAGTTTCACCTTAAAAATGTCAACTTATGCTTACAAATTCCTGAAATATTCAAGCTATATTAGTAGTAATAGCAAAAAAGTATGGCTTTTCTGAGATGCGTACGTGGCAGTACGACTCACAAGTGATTTTTAAGCGTTCATATGAACACAAATATTGGAAACGGTAAAAAAGCGCCAACGTCGGGTTTTAACGCAACGCTTTTTAAGCTGTCGTGCGAATGGGGCCTTACTGTTACTTCACCGCTACACCAGTCAACGGAGACGCTCGAGACGGAGGATCATGTGGTGACTCCCAGTATAAGATTCTCGGCGAAGCAAGTGGCCACTAAAATTAAAAACATGGTGAAAGGGAAATCTCCTGGTCACGACGGCCTCAGTGTCGAGCATCTCAAGTACGCTGGAAGTCACCTGCCTAGAGTTCTATCTCTTTTCTATAACATGTGTATTAGCCATAGTTACTTGCCGGAGGATTTAATGCATACTGTTGTAGTTCCTATTGTAAAGAATAAAACGGGAGACGCTTCTGACATATCCAATTACAGGCCCATATCGCTTGCTACGATTGTTGCTAAGGTGCTGGATGGTTTGCTTGACGACGTGCTGGGAAAACACTTGAACATTCAGTACTACACCACTCGCAAGACGCCAGTCTTCGCCTGCTTCTTGGATCTGTCAAAAGCATTTGACATGGTGGCTTATGACAAGCTATGGCATAAGTTACGAGACCATACCAGCGTACCTCGGGAGGTCACGGCTTTATTTAGGTATTGGTATGGCCACCAGTCGAATACTGTAAAATGGGCCGGCGTGCACTCTGACGTGTATAGGATGGGCTGCGGGGTGAGGCAAAGGGGGGTTGAGCTCACCTAAGCTGTTCAATCTATACATGAACGAGTTAATCGGGGAGCTCAGCAGTACCTATGTCGGATGTCACGTTGATGGGGTGTGTGTTAATAACCTCAGCTACGCGGATGATATGGTGCTGTTGAGCCCCTCGGTTGGTGCACTCCAAAGATTGGTGAAGATATGTGAAACTTATGCAGTTACCCATGGGTTAAGGTACAATACTTCGAAAAGCGAGGTAATGCAATTTAAAGCTGGGGCAAAATCATACAAAATGACACCTGTTACCCTTTGTAGTACCGCTTTAAAAGTTGTACAGAAGTTCAAATACCTTGGCCACTGGGTAACAGAAAACATGACAGATAATGATGACATAGAGAGGGAGCGTAGGGCGTTGTGTGTTCGTAGTAACATGCTGGCCCGCAGATTTGCTCGTTGTAGTCATGAAGTGAAGCTAACGCTCTTTAAAGCATACTGCCAAACATTCTACACGTGCAATCTGTGGGTCAGTTTTACGCAGCGGGCATACAGCGCCCTTCGCGTACAATACAATAACGCGTTTAGAGTGCTGTTTGGGCTGCCGCGTTACTGTAGCGCGTCAACTATGTTTGCCGAGGCGCACACCGATAGTTTCGACGCAATAATTAGAAAACGGTGTGCGTCATTAGTCGACCGTCTTCGCCACAGCCCAAACAATATTCTAAACGTGCTGGCGCAGCGCTGGGACTCGCCTATGTTCGCGCGCTGGGTGCGACTGCACGCGCCGCCGGTCGCCGCACCACGCCGCTTTTAGTTGTACATAATTATTTTTGTTTGTTTTTATGTTCTTTTTATCACTAACATAGATTTATAAGGGTTGTTGAGCCTTGTACTAACAATAATATGGATTTTTTTATTCGAAATAAAAATATTGAATTGAATTGAATTGAATTATCAATGTGTTTTTTTATTATTATAACAATGTATAAATGTGTCTGTAATGTTTAAGGACTTTGGATTTCAATTTTGGCAATTATTTATTTTGTATTGGCTCTCATTTCACCAATTTAAACATGCCGAAATAAATCCATACCTATTCATATAAACTTACTTTTAAGTACGTAATAAGAATTGTGTAACACTGATTCTCATCGTGCCGACATCATGGTCACCCTAATGAGTTTGACAATGTTGACTTGTATTTTTATCGCAAAATGTAATAATTGTGGCTTCCTTGTGAAACAATATTCCACAATTAGAAATTCTTTCACTCCTACAACCTTTAACGCAACATTCACCATTTTTAAGAAATTTTTCATTCACGTGATTTGATAACATGTCATCACACGTTAGGGATACCAATTAATAATCAAAGTTACTACAATGTCTACCATATCAAAATGAATGTTTTTTTTGTTGTGCACATGCTTGGTTAAATCAGTTAATAATATTGACATCATAATTATTTACAAATTTCTTAAAAGATATCAGAACCTTACTCTAAATATAGCACTTAAATAATACAAGAAGGTATTTAACTTTAGTAGTATATTCTTAGAGGATATAACCAACGGAGACGCCATGTCTAAAATTTTCGGTACAAAATAGTCTGCCGTTTTTTGCGGGGGAGGGGCACATCAAATGTATAGGTACGTCATGTCAGATAAACGTCAGTCCATACATATGGTTGACAAGTTGTTGACCATTGGCCGCCTATTTTCGACAGAGGGGAACGCCTGTTAATGGCGGCTCCATTGTTAATTACTCCGAGAGTATATTGATATAAATACTACCACAATGGTATATTTTTTACATTGGCAACATGTGCGAGTGAGACACCGCGACCCACCTTTGCTATCTCAAGTGGACCGTTTTCTCTAGTCTGGTAAGAACGTCTATCTGGCTCGGTGATAAGGTTAAATTTAGTATGGCAAAAAAAGTGACAGTTCACTCCATCTTATAACTTCATGGATTGAACTTACTGAAAAGACAAAAAATCTACTTATGACTAGTGACTAGGCAGTATGGCTTAGAGCTTTAGTCTGTCCTGATAGACGAAAAAGAAAAAAGAAATCATAGTGACATTACTCATTAGTGACGAGGTTAGGTTACGAAATTCAATAGGATACGGATTGACTTATTTCTTATTTGTTCCTCAAATTACTCACGGTCCTCATATCAGGTTCCTTTGGGTAGATCTTCCCAAAGTTCCGATATCAAAGAATGTGTTACTAATATATTTTATTATGATTAAATGACTTGAATAACCTAGACAAGCGTTGTTGCTTCAAAGTTTGTGTTAAGCGTTTCCAAAATCTGTTTTTATGCTTTCTCATTGGCTTTAAAACCATGGAACAGTAAAATTATTTTAAATACTTGATATAAACAACAATAGTCTAATTTCTTGTAACGTTTCTTCTCATGAGATAACTTTGTCTCTAAATTGTCAGAGCAAAGGGAGGAGGACAATGGCGCTTTAATTGCATTGTCGTTCAATGATATTTGTGTGAACGTAAACGTTTTTATATCGGATCTCGGAATTGCTTGCCCTAAATGTTGACGTGGATATTCAGTTCTGGCCACAAATTTGGCCCTGACCACAGAATGGCCACAAGTCTAAGCTATATGTAGACTACATTCATGCCACAATGAGACTGTCCTGGGAGTGGTGGTGAATAATCTGCTTAAACCAAAAACTCGGCTGAATGTAGGTATCATGTTAAACAGACTCTGGTGCAGTGGTTGGCATGTGTTGAAGATCTTGTGGTAAAATAAAACTGATGTCTTCTAACTGTTGTACCAAAAGCATGACGGTATTGATGTAGTCCGACATTGACGCGAATTGGCAGTATTCCACTCGATGCAGTTAACGCAGTAGGAGAACTCTATGGTATAATCCCTTATTTTCGTAGCATTCCGCAAGCTTGTGCCATGCTTGCTTCGCTGTAGTGCAATTACGCACGTGTTGATAGAGGGTCGACTGCAGCAACAAGCTTATGCGCGCCAGCGCCCTTGCATCGGGATCCGCATTGGTGTCAGTACCTTCTATGCATTTCCAGAGACCTTCTAATGTTAAGACCATTTTCACTGCATATTTCCATGGAATATAATTATCAATACCAGTCAGTCTTTCAATTGAGGTTCTGTGTCCGCCACCTAAAGAACCCCGTACCAAAAGTATGGAAAATGTGGTTTCAGTTAAATATTCTGAGATTTAGATATAATATAGATTTTAACGTCCTGAACAAAAGTCTATATGGGGGCTACCACTGTTCCCGAGTCCCTTTCAGAGTTACGACTGATTTTGTATCAGATAACAAATCATTAATTAGATGCAATTACCAACTATTTATTTAAACAATTGACATTAGATTGAACCTATATTGCGATATTTGCGATAAGCTGGCCATTTGACGAAAGGGAAAATGAGTGCAATATCAACTTTAAACGTGCGTCATGTGCACTTCGTAGATTATTAATAAATAACATAATATTTATTGATAATAATGTGAATATATATCGAATAAGAATATTTAAGTAAGGTTTAGATAAGAGTAAAGTAGAATGGCGTTACTAGTAGTTAGAGGACATTGGTTTGTTTGCAATAATGCCTATGTTCCTCGTCCTTTGCGGCGGATACCGGAAAATAACGACGAAAAAATTCAGATGGCGATTTCATACCGAGAAAGTATGAACAACATCCCGGCTGAGTTTAACAATGAGTCCCGTGTATGTATTAACTGTGACCGATTGCTAAATACAGAGTCGGAGGAGCTGCGTCGCGATGATTGTATTGTTTTAAACGTTCTGAGGCAAAGGTGGAGCAATACTTGCATGATTTGAAACTCACCAGAAAACCATCCCCGGTTGAACCTCAATGCAAGAACAAACGTCTTCATTGAATTTAACATTTATGTACCCGCATCATCTTGATGTTGTGTTGGACACTTGGACATTTCCGGGCTACTACTTTTAGAATTGAAGCCCACGTTACTATTTCTTAAACCACATACTTGACTGTGCGAACAGAAATGAACCCTCAATAAACCGAGTTTAAAAGTGTACATGTGTATCTATGAAAATATGTAAATATATGTAGATAAGATTTAACGAGTAACACTATTTTTCTTTAATTTTAGCCGTTATTAATAGTTTGTTTTGTCTGGTACAGTCTATTGTAAAAATATGGGTGCATTAAAATGCACCCATATTTTTACAGTAATATGTTCCACACAAAAATATGTTCCAATGATTTGTATGTCGTTGTAATAAGAACTCCGTAAAATATATATATTTTTTTAAATATTTATTTTGCACTTGAAAAAGACGCTGGAGGTGTCATATTACTGTCACTGTTACAAGGTGCGAATTGGTACTAGAGTCGATTTCCTTGAGGGTATAAAATCAGTCGTAACTCTGAAAGGGACTCGGCAACAGTGGTAGCCCCCATAGAGACTTTTGTTCAGGACGTTAAAATCTATATTATATCAAAATCTCAGAATATTTAACTGAAACCACATTTTCCATACTTTTGGTACGGGGTTCTTTGACACTGTACAAATCTTGACATGTTTTCCGTAGACATCATTGAAATGTTTAAATATGACTTTCAGTCTTAATCGATTCACAAGAATCTTCAATAATCTGGGCCCATAACCTGTTAAACAGACTCTGGCGCAGTGGTCGACACGTGTTGAGGATCTTGTGGTTAAATAAAACTGATGTCTTCTGAATATTATGTTGTTTTATTTTAGTAATCGACAATGAAAAATCATTTAAACACTTGTATACATAAAATTGTATAGGTAAAATAAATTAAAATAAAATATAGGGACAACACAAAATTGGGCAGCTAGTAGGTGGAAGCCATGTTTAAAAGAGAGCGGATACAGATCAGTGACAGTAAATGTCATCTTTGACTTATCGCTGGTGGAGAATAGACAACAGACATATTACATTTTATTGAGACAATAAATACAAACTAAACAATAATAAAACTAAACTACATGGAATATAAAACTTAAAATAATCATATAAATAGACTTATAAATGAACTTATAAATGAACTTATAAATAAACTTATAAATAAAAAATGCTCCCTAGGTCGCTGTCATGAGTTATGGTGCCCAGTAGGCTGGCAGCGTTACCTCGTTGGATGGCCAGACTTAGTCTCTGGCCGAAGTAGCTGCCAGCCCTCTGGTCACCAGACGCATCTATAAGGCGCTCGGAAATTTCTTTATATAAAGACTTCGCACTGGGCCCCCACGGACCCAGAGTTTCGACTCCGAACGGTGCAAATATGTAGCCCTCGCCGAGGACAGCATATTTGCGCCGCTTGTTTAGTTCTGCTGTTGTGGCCGCAGCCCCCGCCTTGACGGAGGTCGCCTGTAGGTGGGACGGCGCGAGCGTGTCAACGCAGGTGGCGTCCCACACAAGCGTCCTCCCCAGCTTCCACGGAATGAGTGACATCCCGTCGGGCCGCTTGCCGTCGTCGCGTGCGATACCGTTCGGCTCAAGTATGGCCGGCACGCTGACGGAAGCAAGCGCCCTACGGATGACATCATTCAAGGATGCGTGGCGGGAGATACGGCCGGCGCTCCTCTGGCAAGACAAGCCGTGGTGACCCAGATCGTCTACCATTGTGCCACAGCGGCAGCGGTGGGGCTCGTTAGTTTTGGTGCCCAGTCGTAAGCAGGTGGCAAGAGTGAGGGTCGTCTTGTCGAGCAGGGTGCCAATATTGGCTGATGGTAATGCGTGAAGCCAGTAACCAGCTTCCGGTTCCGCCACTGCCAGCAGACGAGCGCGCTCTGCTGAACTCTGAGCAGAGTCCGTGAGTTCTTTTAAGGTTGATCGGCAGAGCGGCTCGTCCCACTGTTTTTGTGATTTAAGGGAAACTGGAAGCGGGCTGCCTGGGCAGGACTGCAGCCAGACGTCTTGGGCCTCATTCAGAGTGGTGGTGCACTCGTTTCCAGCAGCTGGGCAAAAAATTTTAGCCGCAAGGTTCTGTGTACTATGGAAAGAGGCCAAAAACGCAGGGAGGGCCACACTGACCACTTGGCGTATGCCCAGGCCGCCATGACGGATTGGCAGGGAGGCCTGAGTCCAGGCGCGGTTATCGAGGTGGATGTTAAGGATTGATGAGAGAGTAGTTTTGAGTACGGAATCTAAAGGCTCGATAAGATGGGGATGTTTCCAGATGGGGCTGCATCTGAGTATATATGTGAATTTGGGAACGAACAAGCAAAACTTTATGATGACTAATGCCATGTGTGAACTGATTTTTAAAAGGCGGTCCGAATAGGCTTGATGGATACTGAGATGTTCGTTGATGAGCGGTGGAAATGATTCCGGGAAGATGGGAGCACCTAGGAGTCGGAGGGATTGTCTGTCGATAATTTTGATATTGGGAGCCAGAATATTGAAGCATGAGATTATGTTTTTCAAGTCAACAGCAGGAAGGGGCTTGTTGATGAAGAGCTCGCATTTAGAGAAGTTTAGCTCCAGACCTATTGCGCTAAAGGAGTCAGTTAGGTTTTTCAAGTCATCTAAAACGGTTTTCCAGTCTCCCCCTAGAGTCCCATCGTCGAGGTACCAGGAGTTGAATTTTGACTTTAGGTCGGAAATGACTGGATGGATGGCGAGGCTGAAAATGGCGGGTCCCAAAGGGTCACCCTGCTGACAGCCCACCGCTGACGACAAGCGATTTGTTTTAAAGAGTAGGTGCGAGGGCTGGTGATAGCACTGCCATAGGTATTTGTAGATCAGGGGGGTGGCGTCCTGAATTTGTGTAAGAAGAGCGCCTCTGTCAACAGAATTGAAGGCGTTTTTCACATCCACTTTCAGCAGCACCTCGCAAGCGTCGTCCACAACGAAGGCGCGTGTTGCATGTACAGCGGCTTCACAGCCACCTTTGCTGCCAAAACCGAGTTGTAGAGGCTGAAATTTTTTTGTGAGAGTGGGAAAAATGGATTTACAGCAAATTTTAGAACAGATACGTCTAAAAGTTAGGCCTATGGCGATGGGTCTAATGCCCCCATCTTTTTTTTTAAGGGCACAGAGATTAGCACCATATAGGATGTCTAATACCTCGTCACATACTTTGCCAGAAAGCATGATGTTTACTAGCTGCGTGATGGCGTCCAGCAAATGCTCTCCGACGTCACCGGTGGCACCGCACAGTAAATCTTTCAGATGTTGCGGAGAGAGGCCATCGAGGCCGCCGGCGGAGCCATTCTTGAATGACATCACAGCAGCTAGCACATCCTTTTTAGTGGCAATGAGGTGTGGTGCTCCAGGGTCCGGGGGATCAGGCAGGCGAAGAGATGCTGCTGGAAGTGGATGTTTAGAAATTAATGCTGAAATGGTGTCAGGAGTATCTGGTGCAACAACGTCACTGGAGAAAAGCATTTGGGCGGCTCCCTTTATATCACCTTCTGTGACTTTTTGTTCCACTATTTTAAATATTTTATTGTTATTTGGGGTACGATTCGACTGAGGGCGGGGAACTGGGTCAGTTGGAAGGGTACAATTTGATTTAATTTTCTGAGTAAGGGACATGTTGTTGTTTATGTCGCTTACGTGTAATGTTCTGTAGGTAAAGGATAATAGTTGGGCCCAACTTTGAAATGAATTTTCGCTAACAGTTTTTAATATAATTGGGCATAGAGCATTCGCGACGGAAATGCGAGCTCCCTTAGGAATTCTTTTAACGATAGGAGTTGCATTCCGTTGTGAACCAAGCCAATCCGGTAAATTGTTAATTGTATTGTCATTCCTGATATGAGTGGGCGCTGTATTTATATGTTGCGACTGTTGAGAAGTTTGCGACTGAGTTATGTGAATGCGAGTAATATGGACGTTGAGACCTCTGCTACCTTTGTAAAGACGGCGGGACGGTGGGCAGTGAGGGCAGGGTAAAAGATCTTCAGTGGCGTTGTTGCTGGCAGTGCTAGGTCCATTTTGGTGAGCGGATGTTGATGGGGTTTGTGACATAAGGCTAGGGAGCATTAACTATATAATAGGCTAAATACAAGCTAAATACTATGTCTTAAATATAAGTAACAAGAAATAAAATGATATAAAAACACCACTGCACTGAATGAATCTTCTGCACAGGATATGTTTTTTTATTCAAGGCCGAGAAGGAAGAGAAGAGCCGAGCTAACAAAATTCGAACACTGTTGAGAATTGGCACTGATACAGCATGCACTTTTCAAAGTGTAGTTTCGATAATTGGTGGAATATTTTCACAGAAATATTTGTTAGTAAGCATTTTCAATGTTGACATATGGTGTCAAACGACGGGGCATCGAGGTGCACCACACGCAGGCGGCGCCAGCCCGCGCTGCGGACTCCGCAGAGACAGTGCTGCTGGGCGGCTTGTCTATAGCTCGCGAGCGGATCTTAGGGATATCGGCAAACGATATATATATAAGATTAATTTTATGAAATTTTGTGGAAGAGAAATAAAATAGTGTGTCAATGTCAAAGTCTGTTTTTTTTCTGTTTTTTTTTCTCTATATCTTATGTTATCAATATAGACAACTAGAATATATTGTTAACATATCAGTTATATTATTCTTATGTTTGGGAAATACAAATTGACTTTCCATTGAGCCTACTGGCTTGGTATCCCACGAATTTGTTGATAAGAATTATGATCTGAAAGAATTTTATTCAATTCAAACATTGTTGGTATTTTTTTTTTGTAAATACAATTTGGGTTGGGAATAATCAAATTTGATAACTAAATAATGAGCTTAATGTGGGTAGGTAGTATTGTTTGGATTGATTGTTCAAAATAGACAAGCCTTGGTAATTCTTGTTTTGAAGTAGGTTTCTGTACCTACCTATATTGATATATTAATGCATGTAGCCGGTAGCGGAACAGCATCAAATTGAGCAAATAATATTATTGTTTTGTTTAAAATTGTTAAATAGTGTGTCTTATTATCTAATGAAAAAAACAAACTGATATTTATAAAATGTTAACATGTAACATAAAATGTTATCATTTGTTAGTCATCATATCATCATAGTCATCAAGGGTAAGGCTCTTTCTGAAGTTCTGCTCTGTCTGAGCCTAAGCAGCTTCTAACATTATGAGATGTCACAACACATTATCCTAACAATGTGCCAGTGAAAATACTGGCTTTATGGGATATTTTTCTTATACCTATAAGGTACCTAAATTGTAAATATGTGTATAATGTTAGAATAAGTAATTAGTGTAGATATTGCAACACCTAAATCGGGTAACATGTTAGAACCTAATATAATATTTAATATCTTTTGTATCTACTACGTGTATGCAATTATGAAAAAATAATGGTATATGTTTTTAGTTTTAAAATATCATCAGCTTCTTGCAGGGTAAAAACTTAATCATAATCTGTAATTAGTTAGTGTAGTTGTTACATATCAAGGTGGTTGTTAACCTATAAACCTGATTTAAGGCCTACAGCGAGTTGATTCTGCTCAACTTTTTGCCAATATAAAAAACTTTATCTGGGCTTGCTGAGCCTGAAGTGTCTGCCAAAAATGAAATTCAATTAAAATTACTAGTCAAGAATAAATATAAAAAACCATACACTTGCAGAGCCAATGCAAAAGGAAACTTTATTATTAGAGTGTGGTTGGAAAGTATGGTTGAATTTCCACTCTCACACCATCTCTTTTGTAGTATAAACAGACGATGGACTTCGGTACAACTACCCTATACGGCTAATCCATAGAGGACGTGAGATTGGAAAAACGCATGATACGCCTGCAAAGCTGCTTTTTGTGTAGAAATATTTTTCAAGCCTTTCAGAGCAAAAGTGAAACTAAGTTTGTTGCAGAGAAAGGTCAACATGTTTTCTTCAATTTAAGTTCTCATCCACATATATAACCAGAAATTTAGCTTATTTACATTGCATTGTCGGCGGTAAATGACACACATTTTTCTAAAGTAGATCTAACTATATTTGTGATTGTCTCCGAGGTTTCATTTGGCGTACTTATCCCATTCAGGGCCAGCGACTCAGCGTATGGGTCATGCTCAAACAGTTCCGCAGGGCCAGTGACTCACATGTAAGTCTTGAATAAATTCTGAGTTAAACTTAAACGAAACGTAATTTGATGTAATAACGTAAGTATCATATAAGCTAACAACCATTTCTATACGGTATATTAGGTTAAAAAATTATAAACACGTATTTTTTAATGAAAACAGGGTCTACAATATTCAAGTTTGGTTTACTATCAGTGCAATATAGTAAATATACTGAAATTCTAGATACATATGCGATGCAAGCAAACAGAAAAATCCATATTTAATAAATACAAAAAATATATATATTTCAGGAGTTATTTACATGGCTCAAGGTATGGGTCATCGTGGCCTGACGCTACTTGTAAAAACTACTAATGTTTCCGTAGCAGGCTAAAATAAACTTTATTGGCTGGTTTTAAAGCTTATTTCATGTTGAAGCTGTTTGATATTGTACCATTTTACAACCGATTACTGTTTGGATGATGGTAAGCCACATTTTGGAGGAACCAAACCGTAGTATAATAAATTAATAATATTTGGTTTTGTATGAGGGGTAAGGCAACTAGGATTTTCTCCCACTGTACTTTGGCAGATTAGAAAGTAAGTACTATAATACATTTTAAGTTCTCTATTGTTACTAATATAATGGCGTTTACCAAAACAAGGATAAATGACCGACCAGGTGTAAGCTTATCGGACACACTTGGACAATAAACTAGGAATGCATCCGAGCGGCGGCGGCGGTATTATCTTTCATGTGGTATTTGTCACAAGAGTTCAAGAAGTGATTCCCCCTATTAGAGATGTATTTTGGAGTAACATGGGAAATATTATTTAGTCACGATTTATTCGTGGGCGACTTTGTACTCCTACTGTGCTGTTTAGTGATTTCGTATTTTGTGACCATGGCTATGGATTACCGGAATTTAAACCCGCCTAACCAAACTGCAATAAGTAAAGCCTGACAACAGTTTATTTAACCCTGAGATAGTGTCGCTGCAAACAGCTTACGTATGGCAATAATGTGCGTACGTCATGTATAGTCGGGGTAGTGGGCATTGGCTTCATGTTGATACTCGTATAATGTCAAAACATTGCTTACAGAGAATTCGGTTCTTTCAATTTACCTATTCGTTAAAATCTGATTCTAAATATTCAATATTTATATATTCTTCGTTTTCTGACTCTGACGAAGTCTGATTTTCATCAGATGTTGTGTCGCTTTCAGGACCACCAACCTCGATTATAAAACGTTCAGTCTCCAATTCGATTATAGGATTTTTATCGTCGATCTACAAATAAATAAAAATGATATGGTCTTAAATGAAATATTAAAGTTTAAACCAAACAACTAACCAGTTCAATACAACCGCACTATAAAATGTCAATACCGGTCATGTCAACAACCAAATTTAAAACATTGTTTATTGGAATGCTATGTAATCCTTCGTCTTTTTTAAGCTGTAAGTATTTCATTGCATTCACTACAATTTTTTTCGCATCTTTAGTATATTTTTTTAGCTTTTTTGTAATAAAACCATTTATATTTGAATATATTCGTAGATATTTTCCGTTTGTTTACATCGGTGACATTCGATGACATCCAACGTTCGTTGTCAAAGAGTACTTGTTGCCAGTAAAAGAAATTAGTACCATTGAAAATCCGCAAAATGGCGAGGGTCAAATAAACTGTTGTCAGGCTTTAATTAGTTTTTTTTGATAGGCACAGAAAAACGGTGGTTAGTAAAAATGTTGCATAATGCTGTTCAACTGGCCGGCTTCATAAGCGGCGATTTATTTACCGTGCGCGCCAGGCTCGAGACCCATAAGCTGAGTCATACGTTTTAGCTAAAAACGGTTTGTATGGTGGCCCGGCGTATTGTGTACGCTCAGTGGTTCGTGGCCATGAATGGGTTAATATACCTCCAACACCTTTGTTGAAATACCTGACTGCCAATCGAAAAATGGATCAATATTGGGAAAATCTTTTCTGCGTCGTGATTGCAGGCATCTATCGATAGTGTCGATACACCTATAAAGCTCACGCTTTCCAGTTTTTTTTAAATGTCATCGATCACCCATGGACATATAACGCCGGTAACTATGGCTTCTGCCTTTGCGCCCGCGGCGCAGCCGCAACGGCATCGTCTCCGCCTGGACCTACTCCACCTTCCCCTGTTCCCCTGTTCGGGCGCCAAATGTAACGTATAAAAAACGGTATTTTAATAAAGAGACACTTAGGGAGAGTTGCTTTGAATTTGGAGGTAATGTTACGCTAAATACTTACGAATACTTACTAAAATGATGCCGGATAAGACACTGGAAAGCAGGGGACCTTTGGTTCAAGGGCCGTCCTGTTCTGGATATAGATTACGTAGTAACTATTTATTAATCTGTGATATAGACGAGAAGGTGCTTTGGAAAGAAGTGAAACGGAGCGTTCAATCAGTGCTTAAAGTAGTAACAGACTATAGCACCGGACCGCGACCTTGGTGCGGTGCGGCGCATTTATCGATAGTGTGTAAGCTTCCATCGCACATAATTATTATTAATAGTGGTGCGATGGGCAGGCACGTCGCACCAACTGACAGGTAATAATATACTGGTGCGCTCCTAATTTTTCTAGTGTGTACGAGGGGTGTTCAAAATATTCTCGGTATGAAAATGAAAACAAACAAGTACGAAAAGTTTGATATTTTTATTTTTCAATATACTCCCTCCCTATGTTCATCCACTTAAAAGATCGATCAATTTTTTTTAAATCCCCGATAAAATTTTTTTTTTGTCTTTGGTGTAAAAATGCTCCTCCACTGCCGCCTTCAATGCTTCATCATCAGAAAAAAAAATTCCACGCAGATCCTTTTTAAGATTGGGGAACAAAAAGAAGACGCTGGGGGCTAAGACCGGACTATACGGTGGGTGAGTAACAGTTTCAAACCCACATTCAACAATAGCTGCCTTGGCAATATGAGCAGTATGGACGGGGGCGTTGTCACGCAGAAGCAGAACACCTTTGGTTATCTTTGCTCGCCTCTTTTCTTTGATAGCATCCTTTAATTGACGTTGAATGTTAGCGTAGTACTGTCCTGTGATATTTACACCTTTTTCTTTATAATCGATTAGTAATATTCCTTCAGAATCCCAAAATATCGTGGCCATGACCTTGCCAGCTGAAGGGACGACCTTGAACATCTTGGGATGAGCTGAACCCTTAATGTGCCACTGCATGGACTCTTGTTTACTCTCTGGGTCATAATGATGAACCCAGGTTTAATCTCCAGTAACTATTCTTTGCAGCACCTCATCAGGATTTTCACCGCACAGGTCAATAACATCGGAACTACACGCTACACGCATGTCTTTTTGAAGCCGAGTCAGCATTCGCGGAACCCATCTTGCACTTACTTTTGACATATTAAGATGGTCATGGATAATATCATGTACGATACCAATAGAAAGATTGGTTACTTGAGCTATAGATTTTACCTTCACTCGACCATCTTCCAATATAAGTTTTTCCACTTTATCAATATTTTCTTGTGAAGTAGCTACTACAGGCCGACCAGGTCTAGGGTCATCTTCAATACTAGCCCTTCCACCCTTAAATTCGCTTGACCACTTTTAAATGGTAGATAAAGAAGGAGCAGACTCACGGTAAACACAATCCATTTCCTCTTTTATGGTTTTTTTATTTTTACCCTGTTTTGTCGAGAATCTTATGACGCATTGATGTTCTGATTTAGTTAACATTGTCAATTCGCACATGATGTTCATGTTTGTTCAGCAATTGCAGAAAAACAAAAGAACATCTCGGTTCGAATTATACTTTTTTTTAATGTCAATGAATAAACCTTAGCGGCCAGTAACAAAAGAAATTTTAGAAGAGGTTGTAAGATATCAATACCGAGAATATTTTGAACGCCCCTCGTAAGCTCCATCGCACCGATTGACAGCTGTCATTTTCAAATTATCACAGTGGACGGCAATGTAGCCAGTCGATGAAATAACAAAAATGCGGAAGCAGTGCTTTAAAAAGACACAGATTTTTCAAGATTTTCATGGAAAAAGGTACATTATATTACCTCACGCCCTTCATCTACCTCTAAAAAAGCGGAACCACATTAATTTGAATTCAATCCTAAAGGATTCCATTGCAAAAATTCGTTGGAAACCACGGAAATACGGGACACTTGGCAACACTGGCGCACGTGTGCGGCAGTCTGTAAGCACCGTTTTGACGGTTCGGTGCGATAGTGGAAGCCCACGCCAGTACGAGCTATTCCTAGAACCGCTCCAAGGTCGCGGTGCGGTGCGATAGTCTGTTACGCCCTTTATATTACTAATGTTCAGTCCCGAACATGGTAGTCTCGGTACTGCGTTGAATATACTACTATGCTAAGTTGAAAGGGGGCCCCAAAAATGAAATTATAAATGCACGGGCATTATAAGCGATGCGCTCTTATGGCCATAACGTAATTAAAGTTCGACTCACGGTCACGATGACGTGCAACGCTCCATGGTGTTGAGGATTCGGCCGTGCCCGCCGCGAAAGCGATCCTACGCCCTCGGCGCAGGGTTAGATGGCGCGGGAGCGTCTGCCGACGTTGAAAAAGGTGTTTTTCAACGACAGACGACAGAGGCGACTAAACTTTTTCCAACTTTGTGTGGATTTTTCTTGTCACGCTTCAATTTAAAACATTTAGACTTGATGTGTCCTCTTCATTTACAGTAGTTGCACAACAAATTTGTGTTTTTATTATTAGAAAGAAATGCACTATTAGGGGCACTGTTGCCGTTAGATGCCTTCCGGAACTCCTCCTGTAGCAATCTCGATCGCACTAGTTCGCTAGAAAGTGTTGAGGTTATGCACGCAGTTTCCAGATTAGACACTAGGGCGTCGTATTCGGTCGGTAGACCGCTCAGCAGTAATTCGGCGACCTCGGCGTCGTCAATCACTTTGCCGATGTCAGCAACCTGTCCTAGGGTCATGATTTCCTCGATGTACTCGCCCATGGTCGTAAACGAAGTTTTGTGCAATTTGCGAAGTAAAACACGTCTGTATAGTCCGCGGTCTTCAAAAACTTTAGCAAGGTTATCCCATGCCTCCCTTGCGGTTTGAGCATCGCGAACATACTGGTAGCACGTCGATTTCACTGCTAAACAGATTCTAGTTAAAAGCGCTTCGATCACGGGAACTGTTTTCGTCGTTGCCTTCAACACAGGCCTTCAAGGGTTAACACCATTTTCATCGTAAATTTCCAGTTTATGTAGTCTGATGTGCCATTCAATTTATCTATCGATAAATTAACGCTTTGTGTCGGCGTGTTTGATAACGTTGGTGCTGGCTCAGCTCGTGCTTGCGCCCGCTCGAGCGCTGGCACCGGCGGCGCGGCCACCTGGTAAGGGCCGAGGCCGGGCGCATCGCGACGATTTCCGTTGTTCCCACGGTTTTGCTCGTCGTCACTCATTTCGCTTGTTTAAACTTTTAGTGCACACCAATATTTTGTATATTCAATCGCAGGCGGGGCCCATAGCCTATTAAAAGAAAAGCCTGTATAGGGCTTGGCAGTGGGTGAGTCCCTATTGGTGCGCAGTTTAAGTGAAACAATGAAATATTAACAGCACTGAATTTATTGAAGAGCCGTAGATTAAATCACAGTTTAATATAAGACTATCCAGTATGGATTTTATAGAAATAATAACTAAATAAGAATATTGAGACAAAATAATGGCTTTCTTTCGACGAGCGCCCCCGGGTTGATGAGGGATTAGAATGATTCCTCTTGTCGGAACGTCTTGAGCTAGATCCCGTTTTTTCGGATGGACGACTTCTGGGCTTGACAAACGTCTTCTTTTGGAGATTTTTCCCTGGGAGAAACCGGTTGCTCCATTGTAGTGTTTCGGTTGTGCCGGTTTTTATTAGTGGTTCCGAAAGAAAGTCTGTTGTGGTGGTAGCTTAAGAACCTCCGTGAGCTTTGATTCGCAGAAAAGATGAGTTGTTGACGGGGGGACAGAATTCAAAAGTGACGCCTGGTAGATTATCTTTGGGGATAAGAAAGTTCCTCCTCTGCTCTATAATTTCATTCCTACGACCACATGCAAATTGAAGAAGATCGTCTGATATAGTCTTCGTGGCAGATCCAGTAGACAGGAGACTCTTGAGATCCTCTTTGAAACCAGGATGCCTATTTGAAACTTCCTTAAGAGCCACATGCAAGGCATCTTTTTGCATCAAAAGCCCGTGGACCATCATTGTACCAAGAACATAGTCCATTTTACCTAGTTGTTCCTGCATAGGGTTAGGTGTCGTATGCTTGACTAGGATTGGTTTGGCTTTTAAAGCACCAAAAACCGGTGCCGCGTGTAATTTTTTCTGTACTTCGACATACCTAATCTGATGGTTATATGTGGTGTCACCTAGTCTTAGTACTTTAACCCCCTGCTCTGCAATGTGCGGTTTTGGGTTGGGTTTAACAGGATCCTGTGGCTTAGTGCAGGGTAACCAGTCAAAATCTTCTTCAGAGTCTAATGGAGCCTCAAGGGGCTCCCACGTAGGGGTAGCTTCGTCTGGAGGCTGTTCAGGGGCTATTGGGTCGTCGACATCTGAGCAGTAAGCTGAGACGCAGTCATCATCTGAGCTTTCGTAAGCTGAGTTCTCCTGTGAGTCAAATGGTGTTTCAATTTTTTTCATGAAGGACTCCTGCATCTCCTTTAGCGCCACCTGATTTTCCTCTAACTTACTTAATCTGTCTTGACGTTTAGTTGTACGAGCAGAGCTGTTGCTGCGCCGAGAAACATGCGAGACGGAGCCGTTGTCTTCAGGGTCGCTGGATAACTCGTGGTTAGCCTCCTCCCTGCCGATCAATAGGGGTTTCATGTCTGCCAGAGCAGCGACAACCAATTCATTCTGCACTGCGGAACCCCGTATTCGCGCTGCTAGGGAGGTAGGGCCGGTAATTAACCCCACACACAAGGGCCACTCTAGTAGCTTGAGTTTTATATCTCTGTAGGTTCTCTCAGAAAGAGAGGAACAGTTCGGCGAGAACGCCCTTGCTAGACCTACTGTTGGGATCGCAAACGCAAACCTGATTTTATTTAAAAGTTGCGGGTCCAGTTCACTCCCCAGCAGGTCTTCTCTGGTGTATGTATGAACCTTCCACTCCTGCCTGCCGTCCGGGAGGTGTGCTGTAATGAGGCGTATCAGTCTGCTGAGGATTACTATGTCTCCAGGGTCATCCGCCTCCCAGTCCAGAAGAGATCCAAGGGACCGCATATCTCCCGATCCCGTTGCCTAAAAACAATAGGGATTCTGTGAGTTATTGTGCCTGCATTTTTAACCATTGACTAACACGGCTCATTTAATGATCCACACGAAAAATAAAATAACAGAATAAAATTGACCCGTACAACGTGTCAAAGTAAGGCGTACGTCTCGCCAAAGTCACCCGTACGGCTCAAAAAGGTGAGCCGTAGGGTGTCAACGTCTGAGCCGTACGGCTCAGACTGACCCGTGCGGCTCACCAATCTGGCCCGTACGGCTCACAAGCTGGTCGATACGGGTCAACAAGTTGGGTCGTACGGCTCACCAGATTGACCCGTATGGCTGACCATTCTGACCCGTACGGCTCATAAAATGGGCCGTACATAGACTTTAAGTGGTCTAAGTGACTCTTAAAAGAAAGTAGTCACGCGGGTCGTTACAACGGTACGTACGGATCGCCATAAAGCCACCAAAGTACAGTAATGCTTGGAACTCGAGATGCAAATATAAATCTACCGCTCTGGGTTGGAAAGACCGCAGAACCAGCAAATTAAAACATAAATCGAACCGGTTCCGAATGGGAAACGCGATTCGCGTGTACATCGGGCCTTGATTTTGAAAGTCACTTGTATGTTGGCACAGTACAAGTTGGTATTGAACCTTAAAAGGTTATTCTGAAATAAAAGCTTTTTGCAAAAAGTAGTTTAATCATCTTTTAGCACATCAAGTACCAACAAACACAACGTATAACCTTTCCATAACAGGTAATTATATCTTATAAGTAATTATGGCATCGCTTTGAGATCAATCATATTATAATCAGTCAAAAATTAAAATCTAATCTGATAGGCAATTATGGCAAACGTATTGCAGCTCGCCTCCTGCACATAATAAATAATAGTACTAGGTACAGAAGACTCACTCTTTAACAAAACGCGTCTGTTACGATCAGCACAGATATGGCCGCTAGGTGGCGACAGCGCCACGCGCGGCTTATGGCTTTGCCCATAATTGGTGTGGAACCATGAATCTAGTATTAAACTGGATTGGGCATGAGTGGTGGGGATAACTTACAGAACGGGATAGTCTTACGTATCTTTCAGTAGGAGTAGCAGAGAAAGCGCTATTATTGTTTGTCCTTATCACAGTCTCACATATTTTTTGTTCCCCACCTTTTTTTTAATATGGATAATGGTGGGCAACAAATAAATTCGACCAATCACAGTGTCGCATTTGCGTATGTTTTGTCCCTCACGGAGGCACGCGTATACCACTTCTATACGATCCTACCTTCTATGTGTGGAACGGATGTACTTTTAGCTACCTGTAGCAAAGCGACGAAATCGCGGAGTGAGCCACGCCTGCCTCCAGTACCTACCGGGCTGACGCAACTAGGAACAAAAAAAGGTTTTGTATGGACTTTAGTGACCTAGCCATAGCCAAAAAAACAAAATAAAACGTCAGTGCTATTTATCTGTCAAGTCAACTGTCAGCCACATTGCTTTGCTGCTTGTCATGGCGGTTCGTAGGTTTTATTTACGTATTTCTTGAAATTTCTTTTTTAAAAGCCTTCGTTATTTTCCAAAACAGTCCAATGTGCTAAGAACATGCAGTGAGTCAATAGATTCATTTTAAATGCCACCGAAAACTAAGTTGTTTCAGTGCGAAATATGTGGCAATTGTAGTAGGCATGAGAATTATTATTCTCGTTGTCTTAACCACTATAGACCAGGAGATAGCTCACACAACTCACGGGACAGAAGGATAGATATATCTTCGTGCTGCGGTTACGGTTGTTGATCCTTCTTGCAGAGGTAACGACGTCACATCTTTTTTCGTGGGTGATTTCTCCTCAGTTATGACCTTTGGAGTTATCATTATCGACATCTCTTGAGGATCAGATGTCTCGCTGGACTGTGCTTTTGAACATTTTGCTGCATTGTATTTACTAACCTTGGGTGGTGACAAGAAATATGTTGTGAGTGCATCCCAAGCAGATGCGAAGATCTGCCACCCACATCCATATATTTCGTATAGTCCTTTGGAATGAACAAGGGTGTCACACATCCATTTTAGTACTTTGAGTATTAACATTATGCCAAAAATTCCAGAGAACAAATTACCGAATGTCAGAAAACCACCCCATGCATTGCCCATAAATAGGGATTGCAAACCGGATTGATTTTCAATCCGGCCGGATCCGGCCGGATTTTGGCATCAATCCGGCCGGATCCGGCCGGACCGGATCCGGTTAGGTATAAGGATATTAAAGTTAATTAAATGGCATATTTTTCAAGTTTTATGCGTTATATGAGAAACAAAGGGTATTTTTACAAATGTATTCATAAAACAACAATTTGAAGTTAATAAGAAATAACTTTTTAACAATAAAATAAAACTAAGTATTAAAAAGTGTCACATAGTCAATCTCAATTTAAAAATAAAATATGAAATCTAAGTCATTTATTAATTTTATTATAATTAATCATTCACATTCTGCTCAAATTTATACGTTTACAATAAAAATATAAATTTGATTAGATTCCAAAGCCTGTTAATGCGATAATTATGGGATGGGAAATGGAACTCCTTGAAAGGACAAGTTTTCGTAACTGTTCTTTGATGGAATTATTTGTAACGCTGACATCCATTCTAGTAAGTAACAAGATATTTTACTTTTAACCAAAATTGTATGAAATGCGTTCCAATATTATCTTGCTTTCATTTTTTATCCGTGAAAATTGGTTTATAGCCTAAATCACAAATAAATAAATAATTCATGAATAAATATTTGGGGACAATTTTATACAGATCGACCTACTCGTAGCCCCAAACCAAGCAAAGCTTGTAATATGGGTACTAGCTAGCTCTAGGTAGTACTACTAGGCGACGATATATATACGTATAGTATATTGATAAATCCATGCTTATATACGTAGAAAACACTCATAACTCAGGAACAAATATCTGTGCTCATCACACAAATAAATGCCCTTACCGGTATTCAAACCCAGGACCATCGGCTTCATAGGCACTCAAGGCAGGGTCACTGAATGGTCACTACTCACTAGGCCAGACCGGTCGTTACAAATGCCTTCCATGGCATCTCCATCCTTTAATGTTTACTTCTAATTATTTAAGTAATCGTCGTATCGTGCCGATTCGTGCCACTAACATGAAAGAAGAGGAAATCCTCTTCTGTTCTCAATCATCGTCATATTAAATATCTTCTTATTTTACTAAATTTGGATTTCTTCATTCGTTCTTTATTCTGTTTAACTTCTTTCTTCTATCCGTCGCCTTTATCTCACTTAAAACGCGCAGTGGGTGCTGCGTGCGGTCTTTTTTTCTATTTTCCCGGATCCGGACCGGATCCGGTGATTTCAACCGGATCCGGTAGCTCCTAAAAAGTGCCGGATCCGGCCGGATTACCGGATCCGCCGGACCGGATTGCAATCCCTACCCATAAACTTATGGAAAGATGATTCTACTGCTTCTTTCGTGATCAGATGATTGAAGAATGATGTGTCAGATATAAACGTATCTTGATTGATTGCAGCAGATACTGTCTGAGTGATGGCACGCCGTTCTGAGGGGTACATCAGTTGACTTCTCAACTTATCTAGGTCTTCCGACGAGTATATCCCCTCGGTTGAGAGCAAACCTGCGTCTGTGTATGTCCAAGTGGGTGTTATGGCCGGAGATAAGCTAGACGGTTCTACTGTCTTTCCTAGGCCTAATTTGAATGCTGGTTGCATAATCATTGAACAGGCTATTGGAGTACCGGTACGTTGGATAATGTGAGACCTAGGAGACATGAACATCTCTCTGTTAGTGTAGTTCACTGGGAGTTCATTGTAACACTCTACAGTCTTCCGTACGCTTACAAATACTGGGGTGCACTGTATGAGATGCACTTGCTCACCCATCACTATTCCCGTATATCCTGGCTTCTTCATATACATGTAAGCGAATTCTATGGGATCTATGGTGGCAAGGGCTAACTGCGTCTTGAGGACTTCTCTTCTAGTTTCACATTGTTCCTTGAGCATTGTCTCATACATGCTTGTGAGCTCTCGTCGCATATGATTCTCGACATGAGTAAACTTGGCATTGACATACAAGAATATACCTTAAGACACGCTTTTTCACATTCTTCGCCTTCCTATTGGCTTCCATAGCAACTTGGAATTATATTATTACATTTTTTGGCTAACTTATATGCAATGACCCTAGTTTCTTTTGTTGTCAGCCCATAATTAGATGCTGCACATGTTAGCAAATAATCGCTTAATATTTTCTCCTCCTCTTCTGTAAATATCGTTGGACTGGCATAACCCATAGATGGAGCCTCGCCTACTGGGTTTGCTTGATAAGCCACTTTCTTCTTAATATATCTTGACAAAGACATGTAGTTTAGATTGTAAGACGACGCGGCATCTCTTAGCTAATGCCTTTGGCATAATTGAGATCAAACAGTGAATATCCATAAGAAATTATTGAATTCTTACACTAAAGTTAAACAAATAAACAATACATCATAATCCTTGTAGCGTCTTAGGGTTGTCAGAGGTATTCCTTTTAACTTAGCGGCTTTTCTAATGCTCGTCCCTTTGCGAAATTGATTAAGAGCCCCTCCTTCATGTTTTCTTCGGTATGGAGACCAATAGAGTACAAATTTAGAATGTATTTAATTTAAGTAAATAAAAATACTTTATAAAACAGTCTATCAATTCAAAAACATCCTGACATTTTTGTGTTCCGTCCCCATTCCTGACAAAAGGCCAAAATTCCTGACATGTCAGGAAAATTCCTGTCATCTGGTAACCCTAACCGTAACATGCGAATCAAAAAACCCACATTATATTACCAGAAATACCTAGAGATAAATTATTTTAAATTCCACCACATCTAAAGTGCTATTATAAATAAAATATACACAAACAAAACAAGTCGTTCGTTTTGGAGTGTCTATATGGGCGTAGGTGCTTTGGCACGTGCTCGTACCTACCTACTCATGCTCATCACTTAAATTATTGCATTAACCTAAAATTTTATTGCAAACCATAATTTCACGGCCAGAATCAAACTAAGTACCTACCTATGCCAACTTGGATAAGCAGGTCGTCAAAACAAACGAACGGAGCGGCGCCAGGCCACCACCTGGGCCCGCGCCGTGCGCCGAAGAAGTGCGCAAAGAAAGATGTTCTCGGTGTCTTAGATTTATATTAGACCGTCTGGAAGAAATTGACAAGGAGGTTCTTGGTGTATTTGATCTCCCTTTTTGCAAATATGTTTCCTTGCGTGCGCTCAAGTTCCCGTAAAATAAGGTTTGGGTTTATTCCCATCTTAGTAAGGTTCTTTTCCATAAGGTAAAAAACTTGTTGTGCTTTGTCGAAATGCCTTTCATTAAGACGTATTTTCTGCTTTGGTGTTATCAGCAGCAGCAATTCGCATCTGCGCGTCCCTTACACATTTCGAGAAGTCGATCTGTTCAATATCAAAAGGGGACAAACCGCATTTACGGAATCCATTCCTGATACTGAGCCATAGACATGTTCAGCGTCTCATTAAAAACACTGCAGAAGTTGGTTTTGGCGATACATTTGTTGACGTTCTCGGACCGACTCTGCCATTTCCTTACGGTACGCTTCCACTCTTGTTTCAGTGCCTTGGCTGGACACTAGTAAATTGAACTCCTCCGGTAAGCCATACAGCGGAATTTCAGCCGTCTCTGCATCGTCGATAACCTTGCCAATATCAGCTAGCTGCGTGAGAAGCTTAAGGACACCTTCAATGTATTCCGACATGCCCGCAAGGTGACATTCAACTCGATGTAGTTTTCGTAATATAAGTACTCGCCAGTCTTTTGTCTTCGAATGTACCGGACAACGATTCCCATGCATCCTTAGCGGTCTCCGCATTGCGCACGATTTGGTATAGGTTTGCTTCATATGACAGGCAATTTTTTTTAAATTTTAGCTAAAGCCCGCCCGACCTTTGTAGTATCTGCTGCCTCATCTCTTGCTTCAGGGCATCCCTAATTCGCGCCTCCCTCTCTTCTAGCTCCTTTAGTACAGCTCAGCCATGTTCTGTCGTGCCTGTTTGTTACCACTCGTGGCTTCTTTTACAAATACAAATAATTTATTGAGAAAAGTATAGTACAGTGGTTGTTCTTAAAGACTAAGAATTTATATAGAGACAAGTGGTTTACAAATGCCTGAACTAGGATTCCCTGTGTTTCAGGCAGCGAAGGACAATATTAATTAATTTTTAATTATTCACTTAATTATAAACTATATGTATTACACAATATAACTGTAATCACCTTAACAAAGAAGTAGGTTCTTAAGTACTTAGGGGAAATGATTTACTCATACCACCCGGCGCGGGGACGGGCCGGGATGGTTATGTGGGACTCCCTGTTGTGGGCTAATGAGACCCCAGGTTTACCCACTAAAACCCCTCTGTTGCCGCCTCGCTGCTATACGGCGAGGTCCCAGGAACGCCGAAGTACTCTTCCGCAAGCTCGCCAGTCGCCTGGCAGTACCTAGTGGAACTTAGGTTTGGTGCAACATAGGCACACTCTGTTTTAATAATTCGACACGTCTTGATGAGCACTTCACTTGGGAGAGCAGTGCGATAGAGCTGATGCTGAACCCTGGCTGTACCTAGCGGAACTCAGGTTTGGTGCAACATAGACACACACTGGGTTGGACATCTGACTCGTCATGATGATCACTTGGTAGAGCAGTACCCAAGATAGCTGATGCTGAACCCTGGCAGTACCTAGTGGAGCTCGGGTTTAATACAACATATTTATGCACACGCTGTTTTGGTCATCCGACTCGTCTTGATGAGCACTTAGGAGAGTAGTAGTACCCAAGATAGAGCTGATGAGCTGATGCTAAACCCTGGCTGTACCTAGTACACCTCAATTAAATATTAATATAAATAAATATTATAGGACATTTTTACACAAATTGACTAAGCCCCACGGTAAGCTCAAGAAGGTTTGTGTTGTGGGTACTCAGACAACGATATATATAATATATAAATACTTAAATACATAGAAAACACCCATGACTCAGGAACAAATATCTGTATCATCATACAAATAAATGCCCTTACCAGGATTCGAACCCGGGACCATCGGCTTCATAGGCAGGGTCACTACCCACTAGGCCAGACCGGTCGTCAGGTCATAAATTCAAGGACATTGGCTCGCTGACCTAACATTATATAGGAAAGCCAGTTGTCTTCCTTACAAAAAGTACTGGGCGACCGTGTAGGATGTAATAAGCGCTTATGAAATTGTATATTACGTGTGGATGATATTGGCAATTTGATTTTGTCGTCTGGACACGTTTTTAATGGACAAAGTAAAAGCTGTAACAGACAGGCGTACCGGACAGCGACCGGGGTCCAATTAGTAGGTATATTTCTATCTTGCTGTCAATTATAGCTGCGTCCTTAACGGAATCGTACCCACTCGATCGAACATGGAACAAGCCTCGGACTGGACCAAAGTCCGCGGTCCGGTACGTTTAGGTAGAAAAACTACGCGAGCCCTTACAAAGCTCTGCTTTTTGCTAGTAGATATGGTGTTTAGCTGCTCGTATGTTTGCGTCTTCAATTGTCTCACTTATTTTTGAAAACAAACTACTTCTTAACTGTTGGACTTTGTGGCAAAAATCCAAATAACTTTCAGTTTTATTACGTTTTAGCGATTCTAATTCCATTGCCAAACATTCCTCGGACCTAGGGTCACCAAAATGTTGGCTTAAAAGCTGTTTTAACTCTTGCCATGTGTGTATAGGATCCCTTTCTCCTATTAAATTAGCGGCATTCCCAGAAATTCTACTGGTTATAATGTGAAGCAAATATTCATTTTGTGCGATACCTCCCGGGAAAGATTGTATAACATATTCACATTTTTTAAGAAATAATGGTAATGCTCTTGTTTCTCCATCGAACACTGGGATTACTTTAATTATTTCTGCAGGTATCCTAATAACGTTCTCCATTATTATTGAAAATTGAAAAGAGAGAGAGAGAGAGAGAGAAAAAAAAATACCTCGAAATTAACTAATATTCTAGTATTCACTTACTGCTACACGCTATTTGAAAAGAATTTTATTCTCAATTAGCCTTACTATTTATACTATACGATTAAGGCAATGTCTAATCCGTAAAAGTACCTATAAATATTACTGGTGGATAACGGAAGTAAGCGAGGGAATGGTGAAAAGGTGTACTCACAGTCCCGCAGCTTCCATGTCCTTCCGGAATATTGTAGATCTTGAAAATACTCGTTCTCGGGTCCAGTCCAGGTCTGTCGCTGCTCGGCTGCTCAGCTTCACAGGAACTTGACTCAGCTTCCTCTTAATAAATTTATTTTTGTTCGAATTCCCGTTTAAACGTAGAAACGTACGTTGTCCGGCACGGTACAGTCGCGAGATTTTATCGGCTTTCTGAACGTGTCAGGATACGACGGGAATCCTGTCCTCAGCGCCAATTAAGATGGAGAGACTGGATTTATTATTAAAAATAATTTATTTTAATCGAACAGAGTAACGTCCAAGATAATAATTAATACAATATTAACTTAATTCTAATTCTTAACAGCTATTTATAATAAAGTATTGACAAGTAAGCATTGACGTCAAGACCTAGTTAGGGGTAGTGCTGACAAATGTTAATTGTATTGGTTGCTCCACCTTAACTCGCGCCTCACTTCCTTTCAAACTCTAATTTGCTTGTGCCTTCTTTACAAACACGCACAGTCCGCAGCAGAAAATTAAGGCTATTATAACAAATAGGATGCTTACAAGTATATTGTTGATTTTTGTGCACACCTCACCTCCATAGGTCGAATTAGGTCATGCTCAAAGAATATAATACTCACTAGGAGAAGAACGATAACTCCATACAAAAAAATGTCCCTTTCAAAAGTTCGTTTATACTACTAGCGCTCTGGTAGGATACCATTGTAATTAGAATTGACAACCCGTTTAGCCTAGCGGGTATTGGCGGTAATCCAGTTCAGGAAGCTAATGGTCCTGGGTTCGAATCCCAGAGAGGGAATTTCTTTTTGTATTTTTTTCTTTTTTGTTGGGGTCAGGTTTTTAAGAGCCCATCAACGTGCACACTAGCGCCACTGCTGAATACATTAAACTAGTTTTTATGTTATTGGATTCGTCAATCTACCCGTCCAAAGTTAAAACGGCCGTTTTTGTTTTGAGCTCATAGATCGACGAATCCAGCAACATAAAATCTAGTTTGATGTATTCAAAAGGTACCTAAATACACAATACAGTCCGTAGCGGCCCCTTTTTTAAATACATGTCGTTAAATTTAAATAATCACGATTATTTAGCAGTGGCGCTAGTGTGCACGTTGTTGGGCTCTTAAATTAGCATTTCACAAATAAGTAAAAAAATACGTTAAAAGATAATGATTAGGTACTATATTCAGAAATTCGTGAAATATAAAAGGTAACAAAAAGTTACGTATTATTAAGATATAAATATTTTCATAATACATATGAATACATACACTGATATGGCAAATGGTTACAAGTTGTTATTACATCTATCCGGTTATCGGACATTTTCTGCTTCACAGCTCCGCGCAGCGTTCTTGGTCACCGGGAAACTAGTTTGGATATGCGGCAGATACATGCCCTTCTGAGCTTTTCCCAAGAAATCATATGACGGCCCAGGATTATATTATTATCTCACGCTCAAGCCATCTGCTGATTCACTTTCTAAAACAAAATAGTCAAAAAATTAAACAATATAATCTATCTTCCTAATTACTAACGTCGCTAATTCCTAGGGTTACCAGCTTAAACAATGTGGGGTTTTACATCTATGTTGAATTTTGATTATAATTTCGGACGCGATATAGCGTCCGCGGGACTTACGGGAATAGTAAGATTAAATTATTATATTTGAATTTGGTAATTAGCACGCTCATTTTTATTTAAAGATTAATATATATCTTACCTTGAAATTATCGCTGTTTCTGATTTACTACAACGGTTTCCACACACACATTAGGGCTTTCCATAATCCGGATAAGAATTGTTGATAAAGTCGCCATTGCCGGATACATACAGCAAGGAAGGAAGAGAGACAACGGTTAAAATTTAACTAAGTCTGTGCGAAGACGCATTTAGATATGTTGCTCGTACATATGAATAGTTTTTATTTTTAAAATTAATAGGTAAATAAATATATTTCAAGTGAATAAATCGTTTTATATGAAAATTGATATTTTTGCATTAAATGACTTAAATGACAGCATTGACATTACAGACTTTTATCTTGTCTATGTTCTTACCGGCCAGACCCAAATCAAGGCCTATCAAAGAGGCCAATTGACAAAGATTTTTTTTTATTTTATCAAGGAGGGTAGAGGCACGTCTATCCTTCGTAGATTTTATGAACATAGACAAAGAAAAACTGAAATATAATAGATAATAATATACATATATCAAAAAATAAATAATAATTTACATATGACTACTTCATAAAATACAAATCAAAATAATTTGATTTGTTCCTAGCACTGACTTAATATTAGAAATAGACACACAGAGCGGAACAAAAACGTCAACAAAATGTGGGTCAGAATGACATTAGCGGAAAATTTGCATTGATGATAAAAACGCTTACGTAAATTTTGAGTCAAGATAAATATTTTGTACGGAAAAGAACTTACTGTCGTAAGCATTAAGTGTCAAATTTGTAAACATTAGTACCAACACTGTTAAAACTTTTAAGTCCGATGGCACTAAACGTAACGTCACCATCTAGACACGCGGCAGCGTGTCAAGCCAAGTTCAAGCAAAGGAACTGGCTAGCCAGCGCCGAGTGTATCTTTACACGAACCACTTGGTGCCACTTTTGACCCTTCTATAACTCAAAACATATTTAACGTAAACACATAAAACTACGTGTGTTTAATTATATCCATAAGGACATCTAGAAGCCTAAATTTCATGAAGCTAGCTCAAACGGTTATAAAGATATGAAGGTCAAAAAGTCGTAAATTTTGGGACTGACTGACTGACTTATAGTACCTAAACCTAACCTACTTCCAGATGACCTAGAAGGATGAAATTTGGAATCCAGCTCGGTTATTGTGTGTAAGCGTAGGAAAAAATCTAAAAATAAAAAAAAGTTAAAAAATAGGGGGGGTCCCCATACAAAAAAACCATTTTTTATTGTGACTGACATATAAGTACCTAAACCTAACCTACTTCCAGATGACCTAGAAGGATGAAATTTGGAATCCAGCTCGGTTATTGTATGTAAGCGTAGGAAAAAATCTAAAAATAAAAAAAAGTTAAAAAATAGGGGGGGTCCCCATACAAAAAAAACATTTTTTATTGTGACTGACATATAAGTACCTAAACCTAACCTACTTCCAGATGACCTAGAAGGATGAAATTTGGAATCCAGCTCGGTAATTATGTGTAAGCGTAGGAAAAAATCTAAAATTTAAAAAAAGTTATAAAATAGGGGGGGTCCCCATACAAAAAAAATAATTTAATTGTAGCGTTGGAACCGTTACAAGCAGATCTTTGAAACTATCCCAATATATGTATTATTATATTTGCTATATAACAGAAATATAAAAATAAAATAAAGTCAACAAAAAACTTGTAATACGCGCTAAACAACCGGCCAACGGTGTGTCGCTGTCGTCGGCGGCGGCGGCGCGCGGCACCACATAATTATACACAGAAGAGAAGTAAATCTACATAAAAGCGCTCCTGAACAACAGATGAACATAGGCACCGCTTACGAATACCGATTTAGTTATTTATTGTTTTATTACATTTATGTTCATCCTGCTTCTTTCTCGACGATGAATTAAATGATTGTCATTATACTATAACCACAAACGTTCTTCGTGCCTAAACCAGTAACAGTATAAAAGTACATACATGAGATTCAATGAATGAATAAATACTTTTTCTCAAAAATGGACGGCAAAGTCGACTTTGCCGTTTAAAAAATAGGTTGCGAAGCGCGTAGTTTATGGTCAGTCAAAAATTAAAAAGTTAAAAACATTGCAGCCTCGATTTTGGGACTGCAATGTTGCATACAAATTCCATTATTTGTCGAGTTCCAAACTTTTTAAAAGTTGAAATGGCCATATCAAATGAAGGCACAGGCCCATTAAACAGCCAAACAGATGATTAGTACCGCGACTATTTAGCGGTCTCAAATAGGTTGGCGTATTTTCGGCAGAAAAATACACGTCTATTTTTTTATAAAAAAAATAAAAAGGCGGCAAAGCTAATTTTTTCAATTGTTTCTACTTTTTTCTGTGAAAATATATACGGCAGAAAGTTGCTTTTGTAAAATATTTCTATGATATTTATATTTCTTGCACCATTTTTGAGAAAAGCACTATATATGACTCGGCTGAAAGCCTACTTGCTGGCTTCGGATTCAATTAAACGGACTCCCAAGGTCGTCCGTTTAAAACGAATCCTCAGCCTGCAAGTAGCTACTTCCGAGCCTCGACAATAATGTACTATTTCTCAAAAATGGACGGCAAAGTCGACTTTGCCGTTTAAAAAATAGGTTGCGAAGCGCGTAGTTTATGGTCAGTCAAAAATTAAAAAGTTAAAAACATTGCAGTCTCGATTTTGGGACTGCAATGTTGCATACAAATTCCATTATTTGTCGAGTTCCAAACTTTTTAAAAGTTGAAATGGCCATATCAAATGAAGGCACAGGCCCATTAAACAGCCAAACAGATGATTAGTACCGCGACTATTTAGCGGTCTCAAATAGGTTGGCGTATTTTCGGCAGAAAAATACACTTCTATTTTTTTATAAAAAAAATAAAAAGGCGGCAAAGCTAATTTTTTTAATTGTTTCTACTTTTTTCTGTGAAAATATATACGTCAGAAAGTTGCTTTTGTAAAATATTTCTATGATATTTATATTTCTTGCACCATTTTTGAGAAAAGCACTATATATGACTCGGCTGAAAGCCTACTTGCTGGCTTCGGATTCAATTAAACGGACTCCCAAGGTCGTCCGTTTAAAACGAATCCTCAGCCTGCAAGTAGCTACTTCCGAGCCTCGACAATAATGTACTATATACAACCCGTTCGCTATAACTTTGCCGCTGTCAACTGTCATGCGTTTAGCGTTGTCTCACTCAGTTCTAGTTCTAGTGATAATACGCTACGCTATACTGACGTCATTTGATAGCAGCAAACTTATGTTGTAGCGACGCCCCAGCCAATCAGCTTCACGCTCTGACGAATGGTACAAAATCATAAGCGGTAGCGATTTGGTTAAAATTTAGCGGGTCGGTTGGTTTATACCTGCATGGTAGTGATTTTATAGTCCACGGCTCACTAAAATAACAAAGATCAGTGCCCAAGGTTCGTTTCTCTGATTTCTTTTGAAAATAAGAGATCTAGACACGCGGTAGCGTGTCAAGTCAAGTTCAAGCAAAGCAACTGGCTAGCCAGCGCCGAGTGTATTATTACACGAACCACTTGGTGCCACTTTTGACCCTTCTATAACTCAAAACCTCTTTAACGTAAACACATAAAACTACGTGAGTTTAATTATATCCATAAGAACATCCAGAAGCCCAAATTTCATGAAGCTAGCTCAAACGGTTATAAAGATATGAAGGTCAAAAAGTCGTAAATTTTAAGACTGACTGACTGACTTATAGTACCTAAACCTTACCTACTTCCAGATGACCTAGAAGGATGAAATTTGGAATCCAGCTCAGTTTTTGTGTGAAAGCGTAGGAAAAAATCGAAAAATAAAAAAAGTTAAAAAATAGGGGGGTCCCCATACAAAAAAAACATTTTTTATTGTGACTGACATATAAGTACCTAAACCTAACCTACTTCCAGATGACCTAGAAGGATGAAATTTGGAATCCAGGTCGGTTATTGTGTGTAAGCGTAGGAAAAAATCTAAAAATAAAAAAAAGTTAATAAATAGGGGGGGTCCCCATACAATTTTTTTATTTATTGTGACTGACATATAGTACCTAAACCTAACCTACTTCCAGATGACCTAGAAGGATGAAATTTGGAATCCAGCTCGGTAATTGTGTGTAAGCGTAGGAAAAAATCTAAAAATAAAATAAGGTAAAAAATAGGGGGGGTCCCCATACAAAAAAATATTTTTTAATTGTAGCGTTGGAACCGTTACAAGCAGATATTTGAAACTATCCCAATATATGTATTATTATATTTGCTATATAAAAGAAATATAAAAATAAAGTTAAGTCAAAAAATAAGTGGTGTCCCCATACAAAAAACTTGTAATACGCCCTAAACGACCGGCCAACGGTGTGTCGTTGGCGGCGCGCGGCACCACATAATTAATACAAAGAACAGAAGTGAAAAAACATGCGGCGGAAACACAAGAAAAAACTAAGGTCCGACCGAGAACACTTTTTTTGTCTCGGCCGAGACCGAGACCGAGACCGAGACAAAATGAAATTCTCGGCCGAGACCGAGACCGAGACCGAGAATTTGAGAAAAGAAAGAAAAAATACGTATTTTGCAAAAAAAAACTGTATTTTCATAAATACTGACTAAAAACATACAAAACTCTTCTCGGGCCCACTTGCGCTAACCAGGGTTAAAAAATTAAACAGCTAACTTAGGATTCATCACGCCATGTACGAAACTGAAAAGTAAATGCGAGGTTTACCATTTATTTTTTTAACTCTGGTTGGTGCAAGTGGGTCTGATAAAAGACGACGAAAAGACATTAATAATCAAAATTAAATAGTTCTATATTATAGCACAAAAACAATAACTTTTCAGCGTTGTGGCCAGTTAAATTGTGACGCCGCTCGTCGTACAATTGACCAGCCCTGCTAAAAAGCTGTTCGCTAGCCACACTTGTTGGTGGAGCCGACAAAAATTTTTTTGCTGCAGGGCGCAGGAGTTGGTAAGGCGATGAATGCCAGTATTCGTAGATATTTGCATTCCTATGCAGCCTTGGCTCTCTCAGATAATTGTCAAGTGACGATTCAAGTGAGTTGTCCGTCATTGGGTCGTCATCAGACTCGATGGAGTCGTGAGCTGCCCACAAACTTGTCTCATTGACGGATCTAACTGAAGTTGACGCTCCACCCTGACGCTCTCCAAGTCCTGCCGGTGTACCTAATTGTAAAACTTCAAAAATTTTAGTCTTGGCTCCGTTTACCTCGTTTTCGGTCAAATATTTTGTTTTGAATCGGGGATCCAACAATGTTGCACAAATTAAGGGGCTCGATGTTCGTATGAATGAAAAGCGATGATTGAGTGAGCACAACAACTTGCTTTTCATCTCAGCAGCAGCACAATTTTGAAGAGCATCACTTTCATTGTTTTCTATATCTGCTGACATTGCAGTATCTGCCGACGCTACAAACTGACTTTGCCCGCTAGTTGACGCAAGTTTTCCACTTAACATGGCTACTAAAGGTATCACCAAGGAGACACATGATGCATCTGACGACATGTCTAATGTGGCCTCATAAAAACATTCCAATACACTGACAGCATCTTGCATCGTCGTCCATTCTTCGTTATTAATTTCATTGATTGAGCCCCTTTCGACACGGTATAGATTAATCGCATTTTTTTGCTCAATCAACCGTGACAACATTAAGTACGTGCTGTTCCAACGTGTTTCCACGTCTTGGAATAGGGTGTGTTCTGGTAAATTTAAAGTTTTTTGGAAAGTATTTAAATACCTCCGTGCCTGCTCACTTCTATGAAAGTGTCCGACTACTTTACGACACTTTTTTAGTATTGTTATTATGTTTGGCACCGATAAAATTGCGTCATGAATCACCAGTTGTAGTGTATGAGACACACAGCCCAACGAATCGTACTCCGCAACCCTTGTAGCACGGGCCATGTTCCCAGCATTATCGCGAAGAGCAAGGTGGATTTTAGAGCCTATATTATAATCTTCGACTACTTCTTTCAGTTTCTCGGAGATATAGTCGCCCGTGTGGTCATTTTCTAAAACTGATGCACCCAAGATTACTTTTGGTCGTTGTTCATTGTGCACAAAATGGGCCGTAAAACTCAGAAGTGAACAAGTTTTAGTAGGATTTGACCAAATGTCTGTAGTAAAACTTATCCACTCGGCCTCACATAGCAAATTGACTACTTTAGTTTTAACTTTTTCAAAAGTTTCCGGCATTAGTTGGGTGCGAAAAAATTTTTCAGATTTCAATTTATATTTTTTTGGTCCTGCAGGGTCCGCAAAATTTAAGCGCTTAAATCCTTTTCCTGACACAGTGTTATAAGGCTGCATGTCAACTAATATATAATCCATGATAGCCTTATCTATGCGTTTTGTTATGTCATGGTCATGGGGCCATTGGGCTTTTGGCGGATTCGCCAGCAATTGCTGCATCGTAGGTTGAGTCTTCTTGTCTGTTTCAAGAAGTACAGGGCCCGCTGATTTTAAATTATTTTGCTTTTCAGCTGCTTGGTTTTTCAGGTCATCTATTTGTATTAAAAAATGTTCGTTTTCTGTCAAATGATATTTCGATAAATGTAGTTTTAACCCTTTAATAGTTTGAAGCTTAGGTTGCAAACTTCCCAGAGACACTGTTTTCCTGCAGAGCTTGCATTCTGCCTTAGATGGTTGTGAATTTTTTTTTTCAAAATACTCCCAAATAGGGTTTATTACTTTAGGCATTGCAAATGCAAAATGTACCTGTAACAAGGTAGTAGGTATCTTTTGAAAAATAAAATTTTCATTTTAAATATCAAACATTAAACAAAAGGAAATCAAATCAAATCAACGAAGTAAAAAGTAAGTCAACTAAGTAATTTTCTGATGTTCTTGCCTTTTTAACAATTCATATCAAATAAAATAACAACAATTTCTAGATCCAAAGCAACACGAACTTTGTTGAACGAACACGAACCCACGAAAACAGTATTTAGTTTTCATATTTAAATTAATTTCCAAATAGTCTCCACCATTACTACTATTACTAATATCGCTACTGCCATTTGAATATGATTTTTAACTAGTAGGCATAAAGTTCAAATAAGTCATTTACTTTCATTCATTTAATATTAGTACCCACAGGGGCGTATTTTGAAATTTGGCGCCCCGGGCCAATACGTTTCGCCGCCCCAGAAGTCAAGGAAGAAAAGCAAAATGCGATCCGATGCCGCCCCTATATGCCGCCCCTGGGGGTTGGCGCCCCGGGCCATGGCCCGGATGGCCCTAGGGTAAATACGCCCCTGAGTACCCAACCCACCTATCGTTAAATAAAAAGCTTTAAAAGTCGTCGCAAAATCTATCGTAATAACCTAAAACACAAAATAATGTTTAGTTTACGTACTTACCTACGGTTTAAAGTTCACTCGTACACAACACAACACACAACAATGTTAGCAAATAACTCTTAATTTTTTAAGCACTGTGCCTAATGTGCCTTTATGTATCTCATTTAATGTTATTCTTTTAGTAGTACACCAAAACATAAACAAACACAACAGTGGTTACTTGATAATCCTGCAATACCGACAATGGCGCCAATTCACCTACTTAATTGGTTTAGATGTTAAATTAAACACCAATAGAAATCAAGTGAACTGACACGAAGTGTCGCAGAAACCCACCAGGCAGCCAATGAGATCGTACGACAAGCTCGCCACCCGCGCGCGAAAGTTTAAATTCGCAAATCGGAACGGTTTCACAGTCTCGGCCGTGGCCGAGAATCTCGGCCTTATTTGGCCGAGAACCGAGACCGAGATCTCGGCCCGAATTTCGGCCGAGACTGCCGAGACCGAGACCGAGACCGAGATCTCGGTCGGACCTTAGAAAAAACATTAAATCTCAATACCTGCCTTGTTTTCTTTACAAAAAGTATTGATATCCCATCAAAAACATAAATGTAAAAAAGGAGAGCCAAGTTCAATACAAAAATTATGCTTGGCTGTGGGGTTCGCCGCAAAAAGAATGGAGATCTAAATGAGTGCCAAGTTCTATGCAAAATCCAAATATGTATTTATAAGAACAAAATAACATTATAAACAAGTATTAAACTCTATTTCTTTGCTTTATTGGATACCTATAACAATTGCTGTTATTTAAAAAAAATGTGAGATCTTAAAGTAGGTTAGATTTGGCTTGGCTAGTTTTTATCAGAATTACAATATATATATATATATATATATATATGTTGAATAATTTTATAAAATTACTGATGTAATGAAAACTGGCCAAGTCCAATCTAACCTACTTTAAGATCTCACATTTTTTTTAAATAACAGAAATTGTTATAGGTATCCAATAAAGCAAAGAAATAGAGTTTAATACTTGTTTATAATGTTATTTTGTTCTTATAAATACATATTTGGATTTTGCATAGAACTTGGCACTCATTTAGATCTCCATTCTTTTTGCGGCGAACCCCACAGCCAAGCATAATTTTTGTATTGAACTTGGCTCTCCTTTTTTACATTTATGTTTTTGATGGGATTGTATTTACGTCAAACAACGTCAAACGAGAATAATGAACGAATAGAGTCCCTTTGGTACATTTTAATAGGTATTACTGTACAGAAAAATCAAAGTAATAAATGAAACAAATTTAATTTGATCGGGAGTTCAAATAAAATTAATTCATGGTAACAACCCTTGTAAGTTATCATAAAACAATTTTATTTTTAATAAGTAAGCATTCGTCTTTAAATACTATTTTCCTTGAAATAAATTCAACTTATTAAATAACTGTGTATTTTAGATCTACATAATACTCTTCGCGCTTTAGTTCTTTGCAATATAGTGCACGGGGACATTTAGGTCGCTACTGGTACTGATTGGTTATGGTCTTTATCAAAAAATCCTGTGGTTGTCACTGTGTTCAGACAGGTTTAGCATTTACAGTTAGTCGATGACCTTATTGGTCGTGTATATGTCGGAAACAAGGAAATGGGCTGAACACACAAGTGCCGTTTTGCCTTTGTTTAAAACTGCATCACCCCTATCTCTTGCTATAATAGCAGTCCACTCTGCACGTCGCATAGGTTTTCTTGGAAATCTTGAATTTAAACATAATATTATATGTTACGAATTCCATATAAAAAAAAAAGTATTAACCTCACATCGACTCATTAGATTTTTGTTCCTTCACATCCCTTCTTTGGTACTAACAAAATAATTTATTCAAAACCATGAAATTACCACCAGATTACATAAATTATGTAATGCTATCCAAAGCACTAACCGAAAGAAATACATTCCATGCTTTTTCCTTGTTTTATCATTGTTATTTTTGCATATTTTAACGACATTGTTGACAACTTCACATTTGAGCGGTCCATACAAGACTAAACGAAAAAGTAACGCGTGATCTGTTTTAACGTTACTTTTGCGGGGCCATTTTTTGCGGCTGATTGGGTATCCAGTTCTTATTCTATATCAATGGTTCCTAGAAATCGTATCTATAGACAAAGCCAGTTGTAGCAATGTTGCTGTAGTAAAATATTTTGATGTTAATTACTGGCAATCTCGTCTGGGAACGGACAACACAGTCATGTACAATTTTGAAGGGTCACATCGTTTCAAGGAAGTCAATAGGCCTTGGTCATGCTCCACTACTGTTTCAAGGTTTATTCCAAAGCGAGACATCGTTCGGTGAGGTTTTTCATTTCAGTTGTATGGGTTTTCTGTATGTTTGTAATAGGGATTGCAAATCCGAATCTATTTTACAAAATCCGGATTTTCGGATAATTTTGACGCCGAAATCCGAACTTCGGATAAAATCCGGATTTAGGGAATGTTTTCTTGGTACCAGAAATAAATTAAAAAAAAAACGAATTTCTAATAAGAAATTAGTCTTTTTATTTACTGTAATAGTCTTATGATCAAATAACAAGTTATATTAATTACACAGTTATATTATATCAATAACAAAAGCAACTTGGAAACAAAAAAATATCTTCTTTAATAATTTTAATTAAGAATCCTACAGTCACAACACTGAGATCAAAATTTCTTGGGGGTTTTAGCACATCTCCACTGCGGAAGTTGCGGAACCTAAGTCAAAGTCAAAGTCAAAATATTCTTTATTGAGTAGGCTTAGCAACAAGCACTTTCGAATCGTCAGTTACAAATATTATCTTATATGCTAAGACTTCATTCAGAGCAATTTATTGAGGCAGGCCTATATCGCAGTACCCTGTTACATATTTCGTCGCGAAACATGACAGCATCGAGAGCTAATCAAGAAGAAAAAAGGACAACCAGAACCGCACCTCACGGATTAGCTATTGTTTCACTCTCGATCCGCCCAGGTATCGCGGGGAAACATGTAACGCGCTAACGCGGTACCGGTAATGCGGCGTCATTTTAGTGGCAGTGGTAGAGATGTCTTATAATCCTAATCCCAAGCAGATAGGTTAGGTACTGAAGCTAGGAAGCAGGATCACGCTATTCACGCTTCTCTAAAAAGTGAAATCTTAAGAACATTAGAGCGTCAAGTGTAGAGTCATTAAGGCGCGTTCTTAAGCGGTTACACAACATTCCAGCTGCGGAAAACGCCCTCTCTGGCTCTACACTTGTTGGAGGGATAGCTAATAAGTTTTTGTAGACTGATGATAGCATGGGACCCATCTTTCCTCCATTTTCATACACAGCCATCTCTATATGCACTAAAGTTGCCGAATCAGGCGCTTCTGGTGTGTCTTCTGCTGTACTTGTGGTTTCTCTTTGGGTGAGCAGAGACAGCTGCCTGTTTAACTTTTCTTTATATGTCATAACATCATCTGGCATGTGTTCTATTTGTTCGCCAATTCCATCAGATGTCATCGAACTCGTTGAAGGGATAGGGATGATTTGATTCGAGGATGGTGAGGTCAACGAGGAGGCAGTCGCAGCTACGTTGCAAATGATGTCCTTGATTTGCCCGAACGTTGGTATCTTAAATAGTTCGTCATTGGACTGTGAAATGAACTGTTGATAATTATGCAAGTACTGCAATGTCCCAGTCACATTCTCTAGACGCCTTTCCGAAATGCGTCGTTTTAAAGCTGTCGTTAGTTTATTTGAAAACGGATCCTCGTAGCTTTCCAAAGTGTTTATCATTAGCTTTAAACTAGCATCTGCCGTCAATAAAGTCGCGTCTTTGCGGCACAGTACTTCCACTGTCGTTTTGACGATTTCAAGTGATGCTTGCATACACTTTAGCGTTGTTATTTCTTCGTCGCTGAAGTAAATTGGAGATTTAAGATCAATTAATGCTTTCTCGACACATTCTTTTAACTTTAAAAAGCGTCCTAACATAGTCTCCAAGCTACTCCAACGAGTACGACAGTCCAGAAGAAGTTGAAGTTCTTGCCCAAAATCTTCTTTTACGTGTTTCTGTAAAATGTCATCGTTTTTCGTTGGTGAAATTCGAAATTTTTTGACGACGGATCTTACTTTCTTTATTACGTTTTTGTAATCATAATGTATACTCCATGGTGTTCCTAAGCGTTCAATATGAACACTATCATACTCGTTTTCATCTTCAGAGTCTGAATCCATTGTACCGTCAGTTTCTTGGTCTGTATTGTGTGATTCCTCATTATTTTTATAAACGACATCATGAATAGCCAATTGGAGCCCATGTGCTAAGCAAAGTTGATGGTTTGTGATTGTTAAGCGTCCAACTTTTATCATGACGCTGGCCCCGTCGGTGGTAATTCCTACAATGTCTTCTTCTAGAGATATACCAAAAGTTGCCAGTCGTGCCTTTATGAGAGCTACGCAAGTTTCTGCGGGCATAGAGCCCACGATTCTGATTAGACCCAGGTTTTTTACCAAACTGTTTTCGCACTTTTCGCTAAATAATCGACTATGGACATTAAGGTTTATATAACGCCGGTTTTTTCCTGAAGTCCACTCATCGAAGGTGAGAGCCAATTTGCATTCGTTTGAGTTCTTCAACAACTGAATTTGTTGACGTAGTTCAGCTTTAACAGCATTGAATTCATCAAACACGATTTTCCTTATCGTATTAGGAGATTTGGGTAAATCTTTGCCATAACTTTGCTTGAACAATCTTCTGAGGTCTAGCGATGTGCAAAATAATGACAATGCCACACCATCTAAAGTAATCATTCTGCAGATTGTTACTTCGTAGGAGATATCGCTTTTAAAAAAATCGGTCATTTTTTGTTTTTTTTGGCAGAGTCTCAACTGATGTCCCCATAGCCTCAGTTTGTGTATTATCAGACGACTCTAATCGTTTCAACAATATTGAATGAGCATTTCTTAAATGAGTTTGTAACGTTGATGTACTACCAGCGATTTTATAAACTTTCTTGCATTGTTTGCATTGGGCTTGCTGACCGTCCAATGATCTCAAACAATAATACCAAACGCTAGATTTATCGTTGGATTTCTTTTTATATTCTTCAAACTTCCCAGCCACTGTATTGCTGTCGCTCATCTTGTCATATAATAGCAGGCAACGGCATCTATAAAAAATAGTAAACCCATACTTAACCCACACCATGCAAATACCATGTGTCAGTAAGAGCGTTTAGTATAAACGTTAGTTCGAATTCGGATCGAAATAAACCCAGCTGTTTGCACATCAGTTAACGAGTAGACTAGGTAAGGTATATTAATATTTATTAATTTATTTAGGTACTGTAACCACCGCAGTGAATTATACTACGTGTTAATTAAATATGCATCGAAATAGGTATAGTACGGGAAATCAGACCGTATATTATATACACATAATTAATACACCGGAGTACACCGAGTAGGTTTTTGTATACAAACATCTGAATTGGTAAATAAATGTATGATAGATTGTGAAAATATCAAGTAGTTAATAATCAGTATTACTTGTCTTGTCACTTTAACCAGTCACAACAATTCATATACATATACAGTATGTAAAAAAAAATGTGGTCATTTTCTCAAGCGAACGCATGTGCCTATAAAAATATTTTCGTGTCTAAAAAATGTTTACCTACTTTTCCTAATCTAATCAAAACACGATACCAATTATGGCCTAAAACGGATCACCACATTTTCATTTCATACAACCTGTATAAGTATAACATGCGTAATGTGCATAGATCGGAAATTCGATTATATATATCGATGTTTACGTAGAGTAATGATACAATCCAAAATCAACGAAAATTAGTTGCAATTTGAACTCTAACCGTGAAGATTAGAATTGTATTTACAGGAAGGTATCACTTTAGATTGTATCGTTATTCTACATAAGCATAGATATTAATGCCTATTTTGACGGCGGCGCCTTTGACTTCGAGCGGTAAACATTCGTGCGTGCCTACCACTCGCTCGACATTAAAGACGCTGCCGTCGGAATAGGTAAAGTATCCGAAATTCCGATCTCAAGTGATGCGTTTTAAAAACTGCAAGGCTGGACAAACAAATCACATGCACACTCAAGATGTCATATTTGTAAAATTATAACGCTGTTACATATAGTTCAACTCATGAACTCAGTCGTGCGCGCGCCGCTATGTGTGCGTGTGCTTGTATTTGTGTGGCAGTGACGCGGTCGTCGTCGCCCGAGCAAACTTCACTGCCACACAAAGTAAAATTGTATAATTACAAGCGCACGCACACAGCCTAGCGCCGCGCGCACAAGCACAACTGAATTGAACTATCGGTACTTATGATGTTAAAAAGTAAGTAGGCGTGAATAGGTATTGGTTAGTATTTAGTAAGTATATCTTCAAATCAAACACTCGCATAACGCGAACGATACAGGCATTTCGTCCACAATACTTGTATCGTTCTCAGGCAAAACATTCCACATTGTCGGTTGTCATTGTTAATAAGGACGATTTTTAATAGCACTTTGTAGCTAATTTGCGTCTTTTACTTCAGAACGACACAGTTATTGGACATTATATTATTATCATGCTTATGCCACTATACATTACAGCAACCTATATTACATTTGTACCATTACAAAGAGCAATAAACAATCATCTTAGCGGTCCCTTGCCGGGTGATGGTTAGTTGTAAATGTAATTACGTTAAAGTGGCAGCAATTATATAATTTGATTATAAGTAGGTACCTACTTACCAAAAATACAAAAGTTTTGTTCCTTTAGTTCCGTCCAACGTTCTTACAAACACATGACACCCACAACGAATAACATCAGTCGCGTGAATGAGCGGGGGGCAGCGGGTGGTCGGTTGGTGCCGTGCGGTGCGAGAGGCGCGGGCGGTGCGGCGGCCGCGGCACGGAGGGGGTAAGGCCCAAGGCCAGTGAGTGAGCCAGGCAACCCCCCCTTTACCCGCTTGAGGCGTATTTGCAGTAATCAAAACATTTTAACGGTGCAAAAGGCAATTATATAATAGTTTAACAAAAAATCCGAAAATTCGGATTTGGGATTAAAAATCCGGATTTAGAAACGGATTGAAAAATTGGCGGATAATCCGGATTTTCGAAGTTCGAATAATCCGGATTGCAATCCCTAGTTTGTAATTTCCCTTGCTCTGTGTGTTCTCTCTCTCCAGGTCAGCATTCAGTCGTTGCCAGGATTCGGACACTTTCATAACCAAGCCAAGCATTACGTAGAGTTTGTCTACGATCAGTTGTCTAACGCTTTTACTTAGGTTACCCGCCCGCTTGCTTTCCAGCGCTTCCCTTGCCAATATCATAGCCAGCGTCGCTTCTCTGGGGGCATCTCCTATTATGGTTCCTGTCCCCATCGACAGCCTGCGTGTTGCTAAGGTGGCTTTTAATATAACCGTAAATTGAGGCGTAGTCCTCGTCCCTTCCCTCCAGTCCTCTATGTTGATTCCTGAGGTGTCTCATAAAGTGGCCGCCACCAGTTGCGTACCCACAGAAGGTGCATTGTTTTATGTGTCTCCTGCCTCTCGGGTTTAGCTTTGGTGGCCTGCCATGCCCCCGCCTGTTAGCCATAAAGGCTAGGTTGTCTGTTGTGTTACTTTGGCTTCGTCTGTGATCTTCTTGAAATAGTCTGGTTCGGACCACCTCACTTGATAAGGTGCCGCTGAGGTTAGCCGCCTCAAGGCTGGACACTAGTATATTGAATTCTTCCGGCAAGCCTGACAGCAGAATTTCAGCATCGTCGATAACCTTGCCAATATCAGCTAGCTGCGTGACGAGCTTAAGGACACCTTTGATGTATTCCGACATGCCCGCAAAGTGACCATATTTTACTCGATGTAATTTACGTAATAAAAGTACTCGCCTGTACAGTCCTTTGTCTTCGAATGCATCGGATAACGACTTCTATGCATCCTTAGCGGTCTTCGCATTGCGCACGATTTGGTAAAGGTGTGGTTCACAACTTCACATGACACGCAAATTTTTGCTAAAGCCCGTCCGTCCTTGGTAGTGTCCGTGTCTGTGCCATCGACGCAGCCCCATAAACCGTCAAGAGTAAGCACCATTTTCACAGCGAATTTCCAATTGATCCAATTTTCCAAGCCTTTCAATTCCTCTAAGCTGGACATGGAGGTTATGTGACACGTGTTTGTCCCTGGTTGCGTCATTGCCGTAGCTCGGGTAATCTAGGAACTATCTCAACGCCTTTTAGCTTTTGTGCCTAGGCCCTGAACGGCCTGAACCTGTTCGAAATATAAAGAGCACACGGGAAGCAGACGAGGGACTCGCCAAGATTACGGAATGAAGCAACACCAAGTTATGATATGAGTCTGTATTAATGGTAGCAAATTAATACAGCACTATATCTAGTTTTATATGATAAGAAACATTAAAATAAAATAAAGATTTGTATATTGTATAAGTTGTAAACGTTAAGACATAAATTAAAATATTATAAATGGGACGACACAATCTTACGGCTGCATGAGCTGAGGGCAGCGAGAAAGAGAAAGAGCACAGATTAAAAATACTTAAAAATATTTGACACCTAATGTACGGCATAGACTATACAGACAATTTTCAACAAAGACATCCATCACTGTCGCATTGTTTCCTTCAAATAACTTAACAGCTTTATTATTACATGTAAAATATGGCTAACAAAAAGCAAATATACCTATTTCAATTATAATTTGACCTACACTTTCATTATTTTGCATTATCATTGGACAATTATCCTTTAAACTTATAAAATAATTCCTCAAAGGTAGCCAATTTAAAAGTACATATGTTATCAACATTCAACACAAGGTAACAAAGAAAGCCATATTGTACCTCTTGGCAGAAATGCACAGGCAGCACTCCCGGATGATGACAGACAGAAATAAATGTAGAACACGTATTTAGATGTTGCACGGAGTTTATTCATAAAACTACAGCAAGATCTGGTGCTTTAAATAATGGATGCCTTAGGATTAAAGACTTATCTAAGACTTCTTATCTTATTACTTATCTAGAGAACGATGTTAACCGACAGGTGTCTAAATCATGTCTAAATCATGGACCTATATAATAGGGACAAGACATATTGTTCTATACGTACAATTGCTTATAGAAATAGCACCCATTTTGACGGCACACACATAAATATATATCTGTCTCGTTTTTACTCAGCACTGTAACCCTTAGCAAAAAAAGATGACAGTATTTCAGTACGTACATAAAGTGTTCCATGAAAATACGTAAATACCTAATGCGGCCGAAAATCCGCCATGTTTAGTTCCCCAAATGTCATTGTCTGTCAGTTCAGCCGGTACTTGTCCTGTCAAAAAGTCGTGGTGAAAATTAAAATTATTAATTATCTTTCAATATTTTGCTTGTGATTGAAAATAATTGAAGCCAAATGTGAATAATTACGTCGCGAATATGCCAGTGTGTAGTGTATTAGGGTGCGGCATAAGAAAACCACCAAATCAGCCATCTTTAACCATACACAGGTACGCTATAATTTACATGAAAAATATTGGTTATTGTTAATGTTCCTGGGAAATGTAAGGATGTTTCACATTATAAATAGCAAGGTTCTTCTGTGCAGTTATAGATCATGAAGTGATTGGATTTATTTAACTATATTTTTACGCTTAAATAATGTAAACATTTCAGCTAGGGTTGTACTTTATTTATCGACTTTGATATCGATATATTATGATTGCCTATTTATATTTTCTTATTTTATCATGCTACCCCGCTTCAAACCAACTAAATTATCTTAATTTAATAATTAAATCATTTTTTATAGGTTACCAAGAAATGAACATAAAAAGAAAGTGTCTGGAGATGGAGATCCTGACCGACTCTCGGGAGCACTAGGGTAACTCGGGGCCGTGGGGTCGTTACTCCACAAGCTGCCCTGCGGGCTTTTTTATATCATTATTATTATTTTTTTATATAATTCGACATTAAGAGACCATATACTTACATACTTATAGTTGTAATTTATAAAATGGTTAATGTATTGTTATTATTTTTGCTTGTATGTAAATTCAATGTTGACGTATAAAAATGCCCTTGTGGCCTATTTGCTGAATAAATGTTGAAGAAGTTGAAGAGCGGAAGTCATTCCTTATTTTTGTAATAAAAAAAATGTTCTGAAGGTGTTTTGTTTTTTTTTCACCCGTCGCTTAATAAGCTTGAATTTTGTATCGCTCTCACTTATAGATACGGCGCACCAAGGTCGAGGTGCAGTGCGGTAGTGTGTTACAGACTTTAGGGTTAGCAACACAACAAAATTGATTGTAATGGAGAGGTAAAGTCCAAGAAAAACACGTACACTTATTCTGACATCCAAAACAGATGGCGCTGTACTGCGCCATGTGTTTTGCGGTCACTAAGTTGTTGATATGTTCGAGCAATGAAACACCGATTTGGACTGTCATTACGTTTATTAGATAAGTATGTCGGTACTTGTAACTTTCCGAGCTACCTACAAATCTACCATACATAACATTGTTCTCCTCTAAATTAACCAAAATGTTTCTTAAACTATCACAATAATGGTTCATCACAAATGAGACAAATTAAAAGATAGCTATTACAATTTGGACCTTTTCGTCTAGGTAATTAGGACGATGTTCACCAAGGTCCATTTGGTGCCAGGATTATGTTAATATTGTTAATATGTATATAACATAAGTATTTGTAGCATTATGAAAATACGAGTAGTCTACATTATGAAATAAAGGGCATATTTATTACGTCACAGATGTAATAGGCATGCATGTAACTAACTTTTTAGTACTTAAGTCGGACAAATATAAAAACGTTCTAACTTTAAAATACTACACACAATATGGTCTTTATTAGTATACGCATAAGGCGTAATGGCAAAGGGACGAATAATTATGACTGATTAAATTTGTTTTAATCTTTCTAAACAACGGACAGCAGCTTTCCGGCGACAACGTTCGTCATGTTTTGTCGGAGTCCCCGGCGGCGTGCCATACTCGTCCTCGCCTCCACCTTCCCCGTCATTCTGATCCGTATCATCAGCGGGCAACCCTGTGACTTCCGGGATGTCTACCTGGACTTTGTCCGCTGGCTGATGTGAGACGGGTGTGGGTGCCTTATCGTCAATGTCACTGAGCGTAAATCTCGACTTTCTGAAATGCAGTTGATCTACGTGTCGTTTATGTGTGCGGCCGTCACTCGTTCGCACTACATAAGATACGGGCCCTTCTCGCGCAAGCACCTGTCCCTCGGCCCACTTGTGCGCTCCGCGCGCGTAGTCTCGCACCAGCACCTCGGCCCCCGGCTCGCCCTGCCGCAACGCGTGGCCCTCGCTGCGCCGCTCGCTGGCCCGCTGCGCGGTGCGCACCACGTCCGCGGTGTCGGGCCGCAGCAGGTCGAGGCGACCGCGAAGCCGCCGCCCTAGAAGCGCCACTGCCGGTTCTTTCTTAGTAGTGCTGTGTTCAGTATTTCTGTACATGAACAAAAACCTACTGAGAGCCGTGACGTCTTTCTCGTTCTCGATAACGGCTTTCTTCAACACTCGCTTAATGGTACGCACCGCATTCTCGGCCGCGCCATTGCTGGCCGGATGATAAGGAGCTACTAAGGTGTGTCGAATTCCGTTACGTCTGAGATAAGAGCCGAATTCGGCCGACGAAAACGGTGGCCCATTGTCGGTGACTACTTGTTTCGGCAGGCCGAAACGTGCGAACAATGTTCGTAAGCAATTGATTACAACAGAGGCAGATCCAGTTTTAATTTTTTCGACCTCTATCCACTTAGAATGAGCGTCGATTATAACTAAATAGTATGCGTTATTAAAAGGCCCTAGAAAGTCTAAGTTTAATCTCGCCCAGGGTTCCCCTGGCCACGGCCACGAGTGCAGAGGCGCGGGCGCCGGCGCAGAGCGCTGCGCGCGGCACGCGGCGCACTGCTCCGCCACCCGCTCGATGTCCGCGTCCAGTGTGTCCCACCAAACGTAATTCCGCGCGATTTGTTTCATCTTTACTATGCCGGGGTGGCCACCGTGTAATTCATTCAATACCGCAACTCGTAAAGATTTTGGAATAACCACTCGATATCCCCATATTAAACAACCCTGGTCTATGTTAAGAGATTCTTTTCTATTAAAATAAGGCTTTTCTGACTCAGTGCTATTGCCTGGCCATCCGAACATAACGTATCCGTAAATTTTACTTAAAATGGGGTCTTTCGCCAACTCACTTTTAACCTCTTTAAAACTAAGTGGAAAATCCCCTTCTACAAAATTTAAATAACTACATCCCTCGTCTTTCATACCTGGTCTATTCTGACTTACTAAAGGAAGACGAGAAAGAGCGTCCGCATAACAGTTACGCTCTGATCGGATAAATTCAATATTAAAATCATACGCGGCTAACTTTACCGCGTAACGCTGCAAACGGCTTGCCGCAGTCACCGGTAGCCCTTTGTTTTTACCAAATATGTAGCTGAGTGCCCTGTGGTCCGTCCGCAATGTGAACTTCCGCCCATACACATACTGGTGGTGCTTAGTAACTCCAAACACGATCGCCAGCGCCTCCTTGTCGAGTTGCGAGTAGTTGCACTCGGCGGCGTTCAGTGTGCGCGAAGCGCAGCACAGAGGTCGCTCCACGCCATCCGCGCCCCGTTGAGTCAGGGCCGCGCCCAGGCCGTAAGGGCTGCTGTCCACCGAAAGAATTAGAGGCAGTGATGGATTATAGTGTGCTAACACGGGAGCACTGCTTAACACTTTTTTAATTTTTTTAAAGGCGTCATCACATGATTCGTCCCAATTCCATTTAACATTTTTCTTTAAAAGACTGTACATTGGTTTTAAAATATCGCTCATATTAGCACAGAATTTCGCGTAAAAATTCACAAATCCCATAAAACTTTTAAGTTGCGTTACATTTGAGGGGGCCGGGGCATTAACAATAGCAGAAATTTTTCGTTCATCCGTATGCAAACCATACTTATCAATTCTATAGCCCAGATAGTTTACACTGTCTTTAAAAAATTGACATTTAGCAAAATTAATTCGTAAACCATTCTCTTTTAATCTCTGTAAAACCGCTCTTAAGTTAGACATATGCGTTGCCCTGTCTTTCCCCGTTACACAGGTATAACACACACGTTACAAACCACTCAACGTCTCCTCCATGATCTTTTGAAAGTTTTCGGGAATACACTTTATTCCGAACGGGACGCGTTTGTATACAAAGGTACCAACGTGAGTGGTTATGGCCGTCATCGGCTGTGACTCCTCTTCCAAAACACATTGTTGAAAGGCGTTAGACAGGTCCAGTTTCGTATACTGCTCGCCTCCACCCAAAAGGGCAAACAGGTCCTCGATCCGCGGCAGCGGGTAATGAAAATCTTTTAATCGCGGATTTATTGTTATTTTATAGTCGCCACAGATACGTATGGTGCCGTTTGCTTTTATTACAGGCACTATAGGGGTCCCATATTCCGATCTATCGACTTTATAAATAACCCCCTCCCGCTGTAAGCGATCGAGCTCCCGTTCTACGCGCTCGCGAAGCGCCAACGGTAGCGCCCGCGCCTTAACGAACACCGGCGTGTCGTCCTTGAGGCGGAGCTGCAGTCGCGACCTGAACGTGCCTAACCCCCCAGCGAACACTTCGGGAAACTCTTGCTTAAGAGATTCTGCCATCGGGTCCTCGCCTTGAAAATTGATACAGTCGGTAACCTTTAAATTTAATCGTCTAATCCAAGTACGGCCCATCAAAGGAGGACCGCCATTTTCGATTACATATAACTGTAGTCTATCCACATTATTACCATATCCTACTTCTACATCCAAATATCCTATGGTCTCGATGGCACCTCCGTTATATGACCTAAAACGTAACATTTTATTTTGTAAAGGCAAATGGGAAAAACATCTATCATAATAGTCTTTAGATATAGCCGCAATTCTGCTACCCGTATCGACTTCAAATTTGCACCGTATTTTCTGCACAGTAAGTGTTACGTAGAAAGGGCCGTCCTCAATGTCCACATCACTGTCAATTTTATAAAAATGGCAATCACTATCATTCGAATCAGAATCGTTTAAAAAGTACTGACCTTTTGATGACTTTTTAGATACCTCGTTTCTGCACATCACTTTCAAATGGCCCTTTTCACCGCACGCGTCGCATGAAAAATGTTTGTACCGACATCTGCCCTCCGCGTGACCGGTCTTGCCGCAGCGCGCGCACGGCGCCCTCGGCGCGGCCGTCGTCGCCGCCGCCGGGCCCGCGCGCCGCCGCCGCGCCGCGCCCACGCGATGCAGCCCGTCGTCCGGCGGCGCCGACGCCGACGCCGACGCCGAAGCGCCCGCCGCTGCGCCCGCCGGAGCGCCTACCGATACCGCCGCGTGCTTCTCTGCTGCCTCCAGCGCCAGAGCAAGCTCCACGGCGCGCTTGTAGTCGATGGCCCGTACGGCAAATAGCCTCGACCTCATCTCATCGCTCAGCAGCCCCGACACGAATTGATCGCGAAGGTTGATCTCTAGCTGTGCACCGAAGTTACATGTTTTGGCCAAATGTTTTAAATTCTGTAGATATTCGCGTATACCTTCACCGTGTAGCTGCTTTCTCTGACGGAAGATGTGTCGTTCCGCTATTTCCGATCTCTCGGGTTCCAAATGCTCACTTACTAGCTTGACTAAGTCGGCGAATGTTTTGTCCTCGGGTTTAGCAGGTGCACACAAATCACACATAAGCTCATAACACTCTGCACCGACTAAAGTTACTAGTGACGCCACGTGTAATGTGTCGTCAATCTCGTTTAACGCGATGAATTGCTTAACCCGGCGCACGTAAGCATCCCAGTCTGACCCGACACGAAAACACTCCAACTTTCCGAGAGGCATTGTACATAAGCTAATAAACACTAAAAAACGTAACTAAATGGGTTTTTAACACCAAAATACCGATCCCGTCGCCAATGATATGTTCGAGCAATGAAACACCGATTTGGACTGTCATTACGTTTATTAGATAAGTATGTCGGTACTTGTAACTTTCCGAGCTACCTACAAATCTACCATACATAACAGTTGTCAAACGTCAACTTTTGAAAATCAGTGTTACCGCAAAAATCGCAATATGTATTGAGTAGTACAGCGTCATCTCGTTTACCTGTCAAATTTGAAGCACGAAATTGTCCTAGACTCCACACATCTTACTAAATCAAAGTATCTTTTCACATAACAATATACTAATAAAGAATTTTTATATATTTACTTACTTCCTATTAAAACATAAACTCCACAAATAATACATACTTAGTATTTTAAATAAAATGAGCCGAGAACGTTAAAAAGGTATCGATGTATCGATAAAACCTAGTAACAGTAAAAATCTTCTGGGCAGCACTAAAACCGCCATGTTTAGTTCTAAGATGACGTCACAGTGGCACGCATTATTCGTTGACGTTTCACTTCCATAGGTTTCATATTTCAGTGCACGCATTATTCGTTGACGTTTCACTTCCATAGGTTTCATATTTCAGTGGTCTAAATTCAAAGAGAAAGATAACAAATCTGTCAAAGCGAAGATGACAGCTAAAGCTATTCGAGACAGTATGAACTTATTTAGGAAACGGTTTACATCGCTTGTGATGCTATATTATTAACAGTACCTACATGCCTATTTAATTCTTGCCATTCCCCATTAACACTTGCTACATATCTTTTTAAGTCCCATCGCCTCACTGCACAGCGTGATAAATGACTTGTGTTCATGTGGCTTCATCAACTGTGGCCATGTCATCTTTCATTATCTTTAAAATTTCATCTTCAAATGTACTTGTTATTTTCTTTTTTTTTATTGTCCTAGGAATAGCAACAACTTCTGTTTTTCCTGTATTTTCTCCTGAATCAGTCTACTCTGTATTATTAATTTCCATTTGTAGTTCCCCGATGTGGCAGCATCCTTAACATAAGGAATCAAAAACAGTAATTGGTCATAAATACCTACCGTCAACCGGGGTGAATAGGGACAATACTTAAAATATGATTTAAGTAACTGAAAATTTCTTTAAAAAAATACACACACCAAGTTTGTTGTTAGGTTGTTCTACGCGTAAAACCAGGTCACGCCGATAATACAAATGATGGATGTAAATGGATTTACCTCGTGGTGTGGGCACATAAACTGTTGGAGGCCTTAAGCAGTGCGTCTGAACCGCGTGACACTTGAGTTGGGAGAGCGAGGGGCCGGCTGAAAGTTGATGGAATTAGACCACACATTGAAGCTTGACGTACCTAGTCCTTTTATAACTCAAAATAAGAGCACGGCTTACATTTGTCAAAATGATCTGGGGGTACGGCAGTGCCCCCGCCAAGTCGAGCAAAACAAAGACGCACGGCCGTACCATTACCATCCTTTTCCATCCTAATTTTGTGCTGGCTATAGCTAGAACCCTGAATTTTCAGTAACATATAGGGTTTAACATGCTTTAGATATATTCTCAAAAACATTCAATCAGAACTTGTAGTTTAAGAATTATTGTACGTCAACGTTCCTTAGTTTCGACACTGACACACTCACTCACTCACTCACGATCATCATAATTCTAAGGTACTTCTAGCATACCCACAAGCTTCAAATTTTAAACGTAAGTAGTTTTCAGCTTATCAAGCCACAGAAAACCTAAAAATATTGAATATCAGTCACGTTTTAAAGATTTAAGAACTGCATAAGTAAGTTTGTACTTCCATATAAATATATGGTATTACAAAGTTACTGTTGCAGTTCCAACAAATAGTAGGTAAAGTAAAGGTCTGTGATGTACGATGTATGAAGATGTGTACCTATATGTAGTTATTATATGTGCATAGTACGAGTAGGTATGGTATGGCTATGAGTATGGTAATGATATGAATATGGCATAGGTATGAGTGCGGGTATGGTGTGGGAGTTGTAGGATGGGTACTGGGTATTGAGTATTGTATGAGTACAAGTATAGTTTGGTATGGCCATGAGTATTGTATAGGTATGAGTACGAGTATAGTGCGGGATGGGTATGAATATGAGCTTTGATAAAAGTGGTAGCTGACGTACAAGAAGTGGTACCCGAAAAGAAGGACTACCTACAAAAGAGATGTCATTATACGTATCAAAAATTAAAGTTTACATAACATTAAACATAAGTTGCAAACATATCGCAGACCTTATCCATGTAATAAATTCCTATTACAAAACATATTCATATCATAACAAGTAGCAAAACATATTTATCACAGCCTTATTACATGCCTAAGTATCACAGTTCATAACATGTCTACAAAAATATTACATACATTACAGTTTAGTATCCAAAATGCAACAATACCTACTAGCAAAACAAAAGAAAAATATTTAACAAGGCCTAACACATAAATCATGCCTAAACATACAATGTTGTTTTGAATTTAAACACTTTGTTAGTACATCTGCAATCATTTTCTCTGTACATAGATATTTAACAGTCATAAAACCTTTCTGAACTAAATCCTTAATAAAATGATAGCGCACATCAATGTGTTTTGTTCTTTTGTGACTAATATCTTTATTTTCAATAATTCTGTGAGCACTCTGATTATCGTTATACACAATGATATGCACCTTTACATCTGGTAATAATTCAGTTAAAAGTTGCTTTACAAAACAGAGATCTTTGGATACATCAGCTATCTTCATCTAAATTGCCATTCAAAAATGCTGTGGTTACGTCTACGTGATTAATACTGAGATCAAGCTCATTTGCCAGGCTAAACAATATCCTAATTGTCGAGTGGCGAACGACTGGGCTGTAAGTATCATGAAAATCTATACTTTCTTTTTGAGTGAAACCTCTCGCTACCAAGCGAGCCTTATAACGAACAAAATTATTAGCCGCGTCGTTCTTCACTTTAAAAACCCATTTGCACTTGACAATATTGGTATTTTTCGGCCTGTCAACCAACTTCCACACTTTATTTGACATTAAAGAGTCATACTCGTCTTTCGTAGCCTTGTGCCACTCAGTGGCATTAGGACTAGACATGGCCTCCTTAAATGAAGTTGGTTCCGAATCAGTAGTGGCCGTTAACGACCAATCCGTATCACAGTACCTTTTAGGGAGTACAGACCGAGTACTACGCACAGGACGCCCTGCAGATGTCGACGGCGGGGCAGGTGTCTGCGTCACAGCTTCCCCTGGAGCAGAGCCCGCGCCCGATGACCTGTCCGCCTCACCAGCTGGACTGTCAGCGAGAGAGTTATCCTCGCTCACCGTGCAGTAGTTTTCGTCTCCCGAACCTGGAAATGTTAACGCATAATCATGTTCATTTTATATATAACTGAAATCGTTACTATCATTCACAACATCATTCTCATTCATGGTACTATCATTCCCATCAGAATGGTTAACCTTGGCAATATCGCTTTTGCCCCTAGTGTTACTCTCATTCACACAAACATTCCCAACATTACTCTCATTCATGTTGGCAACATAAGGATCATCACTCTCACCAGTGCTGCCTGTGTCTGACACAGTACTATCATTCCTGTTCCCTAAAGCTGTCACAGTACTCTCATTCCTGCTACATACATATATCTGTACTACTCTCATTCACACTATTATCAATATCATTATCTGTAAAATTAAATTCATTAAGTAATTCAAAATTAAAATTGTTATTATTGTCATCCCGATTAAAATTGTAAAACCTTTGCTCTAAGAATTCAACATCCCTGGATATAATAACCTTACTAGGGTCATCACAGTCAGCCAATCTGTAGCCCTTAGAGGTTTCTGAATATCCAACAAACACATAGGGCTTACACTTTGCATGCTGTTGTCACTGCCTCTCCCCAGTGCATAAGCTCCTCATCAGTTACTGTGGAGCTCAAGGCTTCTTGCCTCTGCAAGGACCTTTGAACTCTCCCATTTGCGCGAATCACTATCCCTAAACAACCAATAAGTACCATTTACTAACTCAGCTGCTGCTATACGTTTACCCTTGAGATCTATATCACAGCCATCTTTATGAAACGTCACAACATGATCATTTTTAATTAATTCACTTACTGAAATTAAATTATTTAAGCAATCTGGCACATACATAACACACACACTTTTTAACTGTAATTTTCCATCTACAAGGACATCACCTTTACCAAAACATTTCATTTTATGTTTACTAGCCGCTATTATATAACTAGTACCCGGTGTGAAGCTAATAAAGTAGTCCTTTTTGTTAAAAATGTTCACTGAAGCGCCTGAATCTACACACATCACATCTCTGGGAACGACCGCCAGAGCTGTTGCAGAAAGAGCCTGCTCCACAAACATCGGAGAGCCCCTCCGTTCTCGTTTCCTCTTAAAGCAATTCTTCTTCATATGACCCGGTTTCTTGCAATAATGACACCTGGACTGCGTCCTTTTCATTGTTGCAAGTGCAGTTCCCTCATCCGACGATGACCTCCTGGAATCCTCCTGCAGAAGCCTAGCACGTACCACTTCACTGGTCAGCGTACTCGTCAAGTCCATGGTCTCCAGGTTGGACACGAGGGAATCATACTCCGAAGAAAGCCCGCTGAGCAGTATTTCCGCAACCTCCTTGTCTTCTATAGTCTTGCCGATGTCAGCCAATTGTTGGACTAGCGTAGTTGTGGCTTCAATGTACTCTGACATAGTGGAGAACGTACCGTAATCGATCCGATGAAGTTGTCGTAGGAGTAAAACTCGACGAACCAAGCCGGAGTCTTCGAATACGTCCGCTAAGCATTTCCAAGCGTCTTTGGCAGTCTTGGCATTTCTTACATATTGGTACATACACGGCTTGATATAGAGGCAGATTCGGGCAAGCGCACGCTGGTCACGGGCGTCGCCTGCTGTCGGCCCGTTTTCCACAATTTCCCATAATCCGTCATGCATAAGCGCCATGCGGACGGCGAACTTCCATGAGAAATAGTTCTGGGGGCCGGCGAAACGTTCAATCTGCGCCCCGGAGACAGGAGTCACGTTGCACGTGGTGGTCTCGGACATAGTGTGTAGGTTATGTTGTGACTTACTGATTTGTGTCTTCTCTTCTCCGCCTTCCTCTTTCTCGGGCTTTTTGCTGGGACCGTATAACCTATTGCACTCTGGGTGCTATAGAGGATACCGAGGTTCTTACCAACTTGGGCAGGGATGCGTTATGCGGGCGGAGAAATGAAAGTCGAGTCCTCGCGATTAATGCAGCTCTATATTCCATATATAAAGCACAAACAAATCTTTCATCAGATGATAAAAATATGTTACTGATTATTGAGATTACTAAGGATATATATATCTACGAGGACAACACAAATTACTTAATATAAGATGGCTTTGAGTAGAGCAAAGGTCGGAATGGACGAGTACAGGTATGTGACAGCTAGGCATAGACTAGGTATAGATAATTAATTCATCATAGAGTATAAAGCTGTGTACATATTAAGACGTTTTTGTAAGGCATAATCTTCAATATAGACATCTAATAAGTAAATGGATGCTATCGCTATGGCAGACAGTAAAGAAGAAGATTCAGAGACAACATTCATCGATAAAAATGTGTTGCTATAGTGCTACTAGGTATACATAAAGAGGGCAATACATTCTAACAACTGGAACCAAAAAGCTAGCAGCTGCTTACCATTGGCAAGCTCTGTTGATACAGATATATTATTATTATTATATTTGTATCTTTTTTTTTCCTCGGTTTTCACCGGCGTACTGCTATGCACGGGCCGAAGCCAAGTGCATCGCAGGTAACTCTAATGTTACATTTCATTCATTTGTTTGCAGTGAAGCTGGTTGTGAAGACGTAGGGGTAGTTGAGGTTCCATGTGCGGTTGGAAGTGAGATGGCCTGTAAAGATGATATCATCGGGTTGATTGATCAGTTTGCAAGAATTTCCTTACTAACCTGCATGTATATTATTATATGTAAATGCACAGGCAGCTTAAAGCTGATACGTGCACATCAATGTCCACTTGTGTTTTGTAGTCTACGAAAGTGTTCATCGAGTTTGTTTTTAAAAGAGTTTATCGAAGGTGCACTGATCACTGACTCGGGTAAACCGTTCCACACTTTCACTACGCGGTTAGACAGGAAGTGTCGTCTGGGGTTGCTACTACTCTGCGTCCGTGTCAGTTTCAGAGAGTGTCCTCTCAGTCTGTCATTTATGTTGCGAGTAAAAATATCGCTTAACCCGGGTACGTTGTAGTGTCCTGTGAGTATTTTATACGTTTCTATCAGGTCACCGCGTTGCCTACGCTGCTCCAAGGTTGTCAGGCCCAATTCCTTTAGTCTATCTTCATATGGTTGGTTACGAAGAGACGGTACCAATTTTGTGGCTCTTCTTTGGACTTTTTCAATAAGAATTATATCTTTTTTAAAATATGGATTCCAAATTTGGAAGGCATATTCCAGTAAGGGTCTTACATATGTCTTATATAGCTTAATAAAGAGATTCTTGTCTATGTAACGAAAAGCTTTCCTGATCATGTATAAAACCGAATTTGCCTTTTTGGTAAACCCTAAAATATGTTCCTCCCATTTAAGATTGTTAGTTACAACTACACCAAGATCGCGCTGGGAAGCAACACTCTGTAAACTTTTGGAGCCAATATTATATGTGTGCTTAGGGTTATTTTTGCCAATATGAAGTACAGTGCACTTGTCTGCGTTGAGGGTTATAAGCCAATCTTTCGTCCATTGTAGAATGCGGTCTAAGTCCTGCTGTATGATGTTCTGACTCTATGGTATATGGTATGGTATATGGTTCTAGTAATAACGACATGAGAGCACACCAACTAGAAGGATTTGCATGCTCAGCCAGATAGCAGCTGAAGTACAAAACAAACGGATTACACATTTGAGACTTCCGGCGCGAGTACCCAGAATTTTGAACACCTCGCCCGCTTAGCAACTTCTGCTGCTGACTGTACAGCGTCTGTTACCACGGAAAAGGCCATTTGGGCTTTAGATAGTTTACTACCCGATTGAACGCTAGGTCTTAAGAGTTGACACCCTTTCTGGAGTAGCAGTGATTCGATATGCTTAAAACCCCTGTCAGCTATCACAGTCGAACCACTTGGCAAATGGTTCAAAAAACCACAAATTTCAACCGAACATACATCACTGGTTCATCCTCCATAGCCCTGTGAAATATAGTTAATTAGTCCATTTGGTGTACCTACTTGATATCAGGTATTTGAGTGTGTTGGCCTTTTTATATACTGACCAAGTTAAGGACTGATGTAATGCTTTGCTGAGTTTCTGCATTTCGATTTCCAGACAATCTATAATTTTACCGGAAAGCTATGCTGCCCTATTCGAACTTTAAGATACGTCAATTAATAGATCTAGAAACGATATGCATTAGATGTGTCAGTGTCAAAAGTGACGTAATTGTTTGAAGAAATGTCACATTTGACACTGACATATCTTTTCTAGTTTTCTATATATTAACTGACGTATCTTAAAGTTCGAATTGGGCCGATGGGTAAACATCTTTTTATGGCAGATTTATCCAGTTGGATACTAAAAAGTCGCATGACTTATGCTATTTTGGGTATATTTTCTTTGAACATTTTTATTTTTCTTAAGGGCCACTTGCACCATTCTCTAAACCGTTTAACCCCGTGTTAGCGGGATGGTGCAAGTGGCGCTTACGGGTTAACACTTTTCATTGTTTTTAGAAATTATTACTTTGGTTTTAGTGACCAAACATTTCCATCTTTTTCAGTGATTTCATTTACAGACACCAGGTTTTTTGGTAGTTGACGAACATATATAGTACTTCTATCAGGTTTACATTCTCCGATTCAATAACACCTTTTCCAGTGGATATTATATTATCTACTCATTTTCTTTAGCAATTTGGATGCTGGTTTCTTCTTTTTTAATCTCGGATAAGATATTTTTGTTTTTGCTCATGTGTGAAGTACTACCTGAATCAACAATGAACTCTTCGGTGTCAAGGTTTCTTGTTTTATTCAATGTTGTTAGGCATGCTACCTTCTCCTTAGTCTTATTTTTCTTAAAGAAACAGTATTTTCGCCCAGAGGCGCACAGGAACAGCCAAAAGTCGCGGTGACACGCGCTGAAACCGTCAGCCACGTATCCAAGTGGCCGCCTTGCTGCTGCGCCAACGTCGCGATGCGCAACATAAATCACAAGCTCGAATGAGTCTAACAACAAATTAGATTTGACCACACCTGAGTCACGTGTCCGGAGCAGAAGACGGTGGAGCCGTGGCCACGTGTTGCTCCAATGGCGTGCAGGAGACAGTCAGAAGTCGCGGTGACACGTGCTGGAACCGCCAGTCACGTGTCCAGGTGGCTGCCTAGCTGCTGCGCCAACGTCGCGGTGAGCAACATGAAGCACCAGCCCAGGTCCGCAGCAACGCCCAGCGCCGACACGTGCCCGAAGAAAGAGCCCAGGGTATGGACCGGCATTAAAGCTAAAGAGAAAAATATATATTTAAACCCAAAATCAAAAAGGATTGAGGTTACGCACATGTTAGACCTTGTCTATACAAGTACATTTCCTGCCCTATTCTGCACAGAAATTAACTAGACAATAATTAAACTGATACATTGCTCTAGGATTCACAGGAAAACTTACAGATTGCCACGTGATCATTTGCCATGCATGGACAAAGACGAAAAAAAGAAAACTACACTTTCTACAATAAAATCGCTAATACTCACCCGGATTTTAAGTGGAGCGGTTGATGCTACACTGCTGACATTTATAAAAAAAAATATTTTTTAAGTGTCCCTTACAGGGATTTAGTATGGGACGCCATATTGTCTTGCATGCTGTAACAAAGAAATGAAAGAAATCAGTATAGACGAACGTTACAGAGACCGGGCTATATTTCTCCTAACACTAAACATTTTTACTGCGACCTACCTTACCTTTAGAAGTTGAAAAGTGTGTCCATATTCTTCCGGGATGGCTCCCGTAGTACGGATGAGACCTGGAGCTGTGATGCCCAGTCCGCTCACATCGCTGTCGAAATCCAAGTGGCCGGTCATGTTCCACAATCAAATTCCTCTCTTGTTTTATTTTTCAATCTACGTCTATGTTTCAGACCCAAGGAATTTTGTCAAGCAGTGCAAGCGATGTCCCAAACAATATTTAGAAATGATCATATTAAAAGACTAACAATATTGAGTATTGATATTTTAGAAGAATTAAACCTAAACATTTAAACCACTAAAGAAAATATTTAAAGTTAAATAACAACCATAAAGTATCATAGAATGACAGCTCGTAACCAGGTGATCGAGTACCTCTCGATGCGGACAGATGGCGCTGAAAACAAACCTATAAGGCCCGTTTTACAAGACTGCCGCTAGGTGTCGCTGGGAGTATCAAAATTATCCATTGCTGCGTTTGAAACGTAACTTAATAGATAAGTAATCATAATCAACATACAATATAACTTTATCAAGACTTATCATTCATTGTCTCATAAGCACAAGGTGTAACAAAAATAGTGTTAGTTTTTCTATTTTTGTTACACATGTCAAAGTAAATAATAATATGAGAGTTAACAAAACATTAGGGTAATTCGCCAGTAACTGCCCACTTTTAGTAACTGGCCACCCTAAACCAAAATAGAATTCTATTCACCTATAAACAGGATTGGAGAACAGAATTAATTTTTGGTTTGGGGTGGCCAGTTACAGTTTAAGTTAGGGCTCAAAATATATCCAGCGCTACAGGACTAATAATCATGAACTTACATTAAGTAGCAAACATAATATTTTTTTATCAGTCTTTCTAACTTACAACAATAAGACTAAACTAGTAAATGTAAAATTCCAAAAACGTCACACAAACGTTAAATAAAATGCTATCAAAACAAAATAAAACTTAATAGGAACATGTTACCTTCTTACTATATGATTGGCTGATTGCACAAATAGCTAGTTTGTTAGTGCACGACACCTTGCACTTTGTGACTATGCGCTGAAACTTGGCACAGTTGATTCTTAGCTGGTCATGAGCAGATACAGACCGGGAGACCTCGAGAGCCACGTCTCATTTAGTGGGGGGGAGGGGGGGAAGTTCGACGCCGCCGCGCTTCACTTGGAGCAACATTTCTCTAAAACTGTACCTATTAGGGCATGTGATATATCATTTTCGGTTAAATTAAGGATGAGGAATTTTTTTTTGGAACCAAAACAATGCACTTTCTAACAAAAAAAAAACATAAAGTAGAAAAGACAAAAAAACGTATCTTGGATTTTTTCATAATTACCAAGTTTTTTTTTAAGTGTAGTAGGAATCTGAAAACAAAAAATACAGTTGTAAAGCTACACTTATTACGTTTAAGAAAATATATAGTTTATTATACAAAACTGTTGATAAATGGGAGATAAAAAATAATATTAAGCGTGGGCCAGAGTGATCTCAATACAAAATATTATGAATGTGGGAAAGTTACTTATAATTTGTTCTACAATCGTTTATTTTTTAGTTTTTCGTAAATAACTCGTAAACGGTAGCCCACAGCAAAAAAATATCTTTTACGTAAATAATCTGTTTCAGATTTCTTATAAAATAAGTGCTCCTTTTTTTCGCTAAGGTCAATATTAAAAAAAATATTGAAGGGAGAAAATAAATACTAAGGTCCTCTTTTTTAGTCATTCGTAAATAACTCGTAAAGGATGTCCAATAGCAAAAAATATTTTAACACAAGAATAATTAGCATAAAATTTCCTACAAAAAAGGTTATTCAAACTTTTTCGCTAAGATCAATATTTAAAAAGGGGACCTTAGAATTTATTTTCTCTCTTTAATATCGTTTTTAATATTGATGCTAGCGAAAAAGTTCGAATGACCTTTTTTGTAGGAAATTTTATGTAAATTATTCATGTACTAAAAATTTTTTTGCTATTGGCCTTCGTTTACGAGTTATTTACGAATGACTAAAAAAGGGGACCTAAGTGTTTATTTTCTCCCTTCAATATTTTTTTTAATATTGATGGTACCGAAAAACAGTAGTACTTATTTTATAAGAACTCTGAAACAGATTATTTACGTAAAAGATATTTTTTTGCTGTGGGTTACCGTTTACGAGTTATTTACGAAAAACAAGAAAAATAAACGATTGTAGAACAAATTATAAGTAACTTTCCCACATTCATAATATTTTGTATTGAGATCACTCTGACCCATGCTTAATATTATTTTTTATCTCCCATTTATCAACAGTTTTGTATATTAAACTATATATTTTCTTAAACGTAATAAGTGTAGCTTTACAACTGTATTTTTGTTTTCAGATTCCTGCTACACTTTTTAAAAAAAAATGGTAATTATGAAAATAAATTCGTTTTTTAGTCTTTTCTACTTTACGCTTTGTTTTTGTTAGAAAGTGCATTGTTTTTGTTCCAAAACTAGATTCCTCATCCTTAATTTATCCGAAAATGATATATTACATTCCCTAATAGGTATAGTTTTAGAGAAATGTTGCTCCAAGTGAAGCGCGGCAGCGTCGAACTTTCCCCCTCCCCCCTCACTAAATGAGAGGTGGCTCTCGACGGCTCCCGGTCTGTATCTGCTCAAGACCAGCTAAGAATCAACTGTGCCAAGTTTCAGCGCATAGTCTCAAAGTGCAAGGTCCCCATACAACGGTGTGCAGTAACAAAGCAGCTAATAAATCAGACTATAAATAGATAAATAGTCATAATATGAAAGGTAAGTAGCGATAAGTATTTGTATCATTTTAAGAATGGAATTATGACAGTGAAATGTACGTTTAAGGGATACTAACTGAATCAAGTCAATAACAAAATATAATTTCAAAACTGCAGACTTAAAAGTAAATGCTGTCATCGCTGTTCAGAAGAATATACTCCTCAGGGAGGTCAAGTATCTGCAATAGTTCAATTTCCTTAACTATATAACATTAGGGAACACAATCTTGGTCTTTACGCTTAGCTTTAACAAACTTTATGTCAGTTTTTTTGCCGATGGATTTGTAATACGTTATGGTACATTGTCTTGGGTTTAAACTAATATTTTCAATGACGCCTACATAATATTTCCAAATCTTGGTAAAATACCGAACAAGAACTGTCTGCCCAATACAGTAGGTATATCTCGAAATCAGTAATATCAACATCGTCCTGTTCCTCATGATCAGTTTTATCCATTTCAGTATGAATGGCGTCTTTAGGGGTTGTCACTCCAACTTTTTTTCATTTTTGTCATTGGAACATATTTTTCATTTGCGTTTTCCGTACGATTTGAGAGAATATCACAATTGTTGTCTATAGGAATAAGTTGCAAACGATTATGGACTTTGTAGATAGCTTGATTTTGAGGGGTTAATTTGACAGACGACAAAAGAGTCACCTTTCCCTGACTTTTAGTCTCCTATCATATATATGCTTGCTGTATTTCTGTTCTGGTACTTGCTTCGTGTTTATTTCTTATTCTAAACCATGTATTTCTTCTACTATTGCTTCTATTTTCTGCTCTTTAGTTATATTTGTTTGTCTTGTTTTTTTGTAAGTAATAGAGTAAGTCTTATTCAAATCAATGCATTCAGATATTATATCACTAACGGAATCGAATAAATCTGAATCACTGTGTACGCTCATTTGAACGCTTTCAATTGTGGTGTCGTCAGTACTGGAAGACCTCTTCCGTTTTTTCGCATAGATAGCAGTCTGTATATCTGCCATTTGAGAAAACTTCTTTTCCTGTCCATATTTTTTTGTGGTCCTACATTTCTTGATCACTTTTACTTTTAGTTTATCCGAACCTGTCATATCTATTGTATCATGGCCTATAATAGGGTCACTTTTAGTTTATCCGAACCTGTCATATCTATTGTAGATTGGCTTATAATAGGGTCACCACATTTTTCATTATCTTTTAAAGTTTGGTTTTCTTCGGCAGTCTGAGATTTCTTTCCAATACCTTTCCCTTTCTTAGTAGGTTTTACCTCATTATTTGTCTGGTTTGTTAAAATTTCACATTTCTACCCTTCTCTTTTTTCAATTTTATTTGAAGGCCAGATGGTCCTGGCTTTGCGAGATCGTCAACGGCGTGTCCAAAGTTATCATATCTATTGTATCATTGCTTATGTCAGGGTCAACACATTTTTCATTATCTGTTTGGTTTTATTTGTCAGTCTGTGTATTTTTTCCAATGCCTTTCCCTTTCTTAGTAGGTTTTACGACAATGTTTGTCTTGTCCGTTAAAGTTTGTGCAACATTTGTACCCTTCTCTTTTTTCAATTTTATTTGAAGCCCAGATGGTCCTGGCTTTGCGAGATCGTCAAACGGCGTGTCCAAATCCAAAGTTATCATATCTATTGTATCATGGCTTATATTAGGGTCAACACATGTTTCATTATCAGTTTGGTTTTCTTTGTTAGTCCGAGTTTTTTTTCCAATACCTTTCCCCTTCTTAGTAGGGTTTACGATAGTGTTTGTCTTGTCCGTTAAAAAATCTGCATCATTTGTACCTTTTTCCTTTTTTAATTTTGGTTTCTCAATCCCAGATGGTCCTGGTATTGTGAGATCGACAACTTGTTTTTGAGATTTAGATACAGATTTTCGTTTATTTTTAGTCTTCTGTGCTTGTTTTTCTATTTCTTGGTTTAATTCTATCTCTTACTGCTTTTCAATGAAAGCTTGTGTGATAACTTCTGCACCCTTTGCAATTCAGTTTCAGTTTCAATTTGATGGAGGTCTTGGTATGTGTAACTTTTTCTAGTAGAAGTTCTTCGAACGAAGTTATTGGAAGATGGACGTTATTCTCTGGTTGCGATGGTCCTTCTTTTAATTGTGTTTCAGAATGAGCAACGGTGTCATTGGGAGGAGACGCAAAGCTATTGTTGTAGATGACCGTATTTATTTTGTCTAAGCACAACAGTTTAAGAGCTTTGGGTTTTTTCAATATATGTTGAGATCTGTGCTTTTGCTATCGCGCGTAAGCTTTAGGGTCAAATTTCTCCTTGGGTATGCAGTTAGCATTAAAAGGGAAAATGCCTCCTTTTTTTAATCCATATTGAATAACTTCTGCATTTGTAGCTTTCCAAGCTTCAGCAAACATTTTGACAAAGCCGGGTTTCTGTAACTTCACACCAACGTTTTGCCGCTGCCATTTCACGAGGTTTTTATCCCAGGTGGCTTTGAAAGATTTAAACACAGCTATATCCAGCGGCTGCAGTAGATGCGACGTGTGTGCAGGAAGCTTTATTATAGTGATATTGTTTTCCACAGCCAATGCCACTACTCTGTCATCAACATGGCTGACATGCCCATCATACAGTAATAAAACGGGTCGTTCTTCACCTAGATTGGGAATTATTACATTTAGCATATAGTTGTAGAAAACTTCACTTCCCATCCATCCTCGTTTGCTAGAGGTATAGTTTAGGTATCAGTGGTTTTCCGGGTCAAGGTCCGAGTCCGGGTCCGGATCCAGTTCCGGGTCCTGGACCAAATCCAGGTCGAGGTCTAGGTCAAGACCTAGACCAAATCCAGGTCCAAGTCCAGGTCCAGATCCGGGTTCAGGTCCAGATAAGAGCCCGGATCCAGGTCCAGGTCTAGGTCCAGGGCTAGCTCCGTCAAAATCGAAATTCGAAATCGCGAAACATGTACTATGCGTCATTGATGAGTTCTGTTCTGATCGTCATCAGCAGTTCCACTTCATCAAATGCGACAGTTTTTAATGTAAATTCTTGATTTTCTGATGAAAATACAAAAATCTCTATACGCATGCCTTTAAGATTTGAGGAGTTCCCTCGATTCCTCATCGATCCCATCATCAGAACTCGAGCTTGACAAAAATGTGGCTTAAAAACTTAACTTGCTTAACAAACATAACGAAGAGGACAAATCGCCTAACGTGAACTATGCGTCGTTGAAGAGTTCCGTTCTGATCATCATTAGCAGTTCCACTTCATCAAATGCCACTTTTTTGATTGTATATGCTTGATTTGTTGATAAAAACACATAAATCACTATATGTATGCCTTTAAGATTTGAGGAGTTCCCTCGATTCCTCATGGATCCCATTATCAAAACTGGGTTTAGACAAAAGCAGGACTATTCTGTATGCATATACATATAATAAAAAAAAAGAATTTTCAAAATCGGTCCAGTAATAACGGAGATATGCAGTTAACAAACATTAAAAAAAACACAATCGAATTGATATAGTTGGTCAAACCAATTTGTCAGTCAGTAAGAACCAGGAAAACTATACTCATCCTTTTCTTTTGGGTGCTAGTACTAGTGTAAGACAAAGATAGTATGATTATCTCTGTCTATGATTGAAATTAGACAGTGCTTTGACAAACTATAACCTCCTCCTTTTGAGATTTGGAAGTCGGTTAATAAATGAGGGCGCCACTTTCTACGTAACTGTCACATTTTTGAAGTAAAATGCTTGCACATGGCAACAATTTAGTATGGACATTTTTGAGTTCCATTTTATTTCATTTCTACTATTTTATGGATCAAAAATCGCGTGGATTTATTGCAAGGTCTGTGGAGCCCTTAACTGATAAGGCCTTAACACAATATCGCACCGCACCGCGACCTTGGTGCGTTTCTCGCTCTCACTTATGGGTGCGACGCACCAAGGTCGCGGTGCGGTGCGATAGAGTCGGACCAAGAAAAGTCTGCAGCGGATTTGATAGCCCACGCAGTGTAAGTGTTGTGCAAGCGTCATCATTTCATAGAAGTTTGACGTTTGAAATGACACTTGCACTGCGTGGGCTATCAAATCCGCTGCAGACTTTTCTTGGTCTGACTCTAGTGTGTTACCACTAACGGCCTTAACACACTACCGCACCGCACCAAGGTCACGAGGCGCCGCACCCATACGTGTGAGCGAGAAAGAAATATATCTTTCTCGCTCTCACTTATGGGTGCGCAGCGCCAAGGTCGCGGTGCGGTGCGATAGTGTGTTACTGCTATAAGAGATTTAAGTCACCATAGAGATTAAGATAAAGTGTATCTGTGGTAAAACGAAATATTTCCTGTCAAATGTCAAATGTCAAATACCTATATTATGTTTATTTCAAGGGCCCAACGTTTTCTGTTCTCTTTCACGGCGCAGCAACTAGTATCATTTCTCTCTCCTCGCTCTTTTAAAAATGCCGTTTGTCAAAAAAGGACAACCATACTGTTGACAAGATGGACTTCAAATCAAGTGTTGCCTTTTGTGATGCGCCCAGGCTGTGTATGGGTGCGTAAAAGCGTATATGTGTGCTCTTTTAGGGATGTGAAAAGTCGATTTTAATCATGTTATATATCGATAAACGCTACACAGCGGAACGAAATAGCGATTAATTGAAGCTTCAGTATCTTCGGTAAACATATACATAATTGAAATGCTAATGGATAATGAATATATTATAATATAATAATATAATTCAATTATTGCGGAACACCTATTTTAGGAGGTATTTATGTATTTCAATTAAATATCTGAACTTTCCCTTGGTTCCCTGCTGGGGCGTGACTATAAAATTGTGATCTGATAACCACAATAAAGAATAAAAGCGTTTTTGTTCATTTTAGGTACCGTTAAACCTTTGAAGTAAAATTAAAATTGCAAGAAATGTCGATTGTTTATCGATATGACTATATCGACATGGCTACAGCAAGGTGGGCCTCATTGTTAATCGTACACTAAACAAAAGTGGCAACAGTGACAGCTCGCTGAGACACCGTCTCTATATATTATAAGTCTATGGTTTATTTTATTTTATTTTATTTTTATCTTGCTAATTATTTCAAAATGGTAAATTTAAAAACGATATTATAAAAGTGTAAGCCGAGCACTTTCATTTGATATCAAACTCGACCATACTTTCTTGCAAATAAAACGACCAGAATTGCAAGACCCCTCACAAACAGCTTTTTGGCCTTCTAAGCTCTTTTAGCTCAATAACCCCTTGATCGAGCCTGCTCATAATTTAATGACTAAAATATAATGCGCTCGACTACACGTTTACCCAATTTCATTTAAATTAGAACAAATTAACTTAAATTTTTGAGTATCAAACTATCTTCTGACAGTTCAGCTTAAAAACATCGAAATGCCGGGACGTGCCGCTAGCCAGCCGCGTGTTCAAAGTTGAATGTAAGAACTTCGCTTCGCTTCGCTTCGCTTCGCTCGCTCGTTCGATTACTATTGATAAATCAAATACTCCCGATATATTCCTATTAGCAAAATATCACAATTTTAGCAGCTTCATTGTTCTTCTGTAAGTTTGTCACGAGTTAAATTTATTGACTTGAATATTCTTGCCTAATAAAATACCATAAGTATTGTGGTTTGATAAATTTTGTTAAATACCTAAAGAAATACACTATAGCATATCACATCATCGGCGCGCACGCCTTCACCTATAGTTTTTTTTGTTTGTTCTAAAAATTTACCCTATGTTTGATTATTGATCTCTCTTAGGTACGATTCCTATGAGTCTGATTTTTAATAAAGCAAAAAAATTAAAATAACATGGTGTTTTTTGATACTTTCAGAATTGCTCGAGATACTCGAGAAACTCGAGAAATCTTGGTCGTGAATTCCCGTGCCTCGAGAAATTAAAAAGGTCGAGAAACCAGAAACCCTACATAAAAGTAAAGTAAAGAAAAATGATTTTATGTTAAATGTCGATTTAATTTGTTGCTTTTATTTTCAAAATATAACATGATGTACCTTATATAAGTAGTATATATGTCGGCGGCATATTATATAATCGGGCATATCGAGATAATCCTAGGCGTATCATGAAACGCCACCATTTCCTAATCTGACTAAGATTAACCCAGGCATATCATTCCTTCCATTCCAATGCAAACCAATGCATTCGTTGATATTTCTAGCTTCATACCGGGCGCATCGTAAAATAATTGATCGAGATATTTCTAGGCATATTACGAAACGCCGCCATTTCATGATCTGACTAATACGTCGCACTATACGTTCCTTTTGAGTAGCATGCGTACTAAAATAACGTAGCGTCACCGACCACCAGACATATCGTGCAAACCTCAACATTTAGGCATATCAATTAAAGTAGGATGTGTGTATAGTGCGACGTATTAGTCAGATCATAAAATGCCGACATTTCATTGTCAATTAATAAAGTGTGCCATTGACTTTCCAACACTTCCCCTCAAGGGCACACTGTTATCTAAATAATAACCATAGTAGAGTCAAATATTTCAAAGAGAAAACTAACATGAAACAACTAAATTTGGCTCTACCATATTAAATGTCACAAATAAACATTTAATGTACATTTAAAACAAATTCATATTGACTCTATCATATACTAGTAATAATAATAAACCTGTTAGCTTTTTATAAAAGAAAAAACAACAGATAAAAATACATAATATAAATTTAGAGTACAATCACAACTTACTTTATATGCTCTAGTTATTGAATTAAGTATTAACAAACGTTCATAGCTTTGATAAACTCATTATGCTTAACTCTACCTAAAGGTTTTGTCAACACATCGGCAATCATTTTGTCTGTAGGCAAATGTACCTTATGTCGATGTGTTTCGTTCGCTTATGACAGTATTCCTTAGCTTGTAAAAGCTTTTGAGCACTTTGGTTGTCATTATATACAATACAATTAATTTGTTTAGGCAAAATCTCAGACAAAAGACTCTTAATGAATGATACATCTTTACATACATCAGATATTGCTAGGTATTCTGATTCACATGAAGACAAAGAGACACACCTTTGTTTGCGAGACTCCCAATTAACTGTACAATTTCCCAATTTAATGACATAGCCAGTATAGGATTTTCTGTCAGTAATATCATTGGCCCAGTCTGCGTCAGTATAAGCATACGTAGACCAATTCTCATTATTATGAAAACATAGAGAATAATGAATTGTACCTGCCAAACAACGCAATATACGCTTAGCTGCTAACCAATGTGACCTATCGAAACAATTGTTAAATTGGCTAAGTTGACTACATGCATATGATATATCTGGCCGTGTACATACAGACAGATACATCAAGCAACCCAAAAGTTGTCGATAGTTAAAAACATCATCCTGCAAACAGTCATTATTTTCAGATTTTACAAGTTTACAGTTAATTTCCATAGGTGTGGCTGCGGCCTTACAATTTTCCATGCCAAAACGTACAAGTAGTTTTCTGATATATTCACTCTGATCTAGAGTCAAAGTTCCCTTAACTTTATCCCTAGACACGTTTATACCTAAACAGCTCTTAAGCGGACCTAAATTTTTAACATTAAATTTACTTTCTAAAATGTTTAATACATTTCGCTTAATTGAACTGTTTTGGCTGTAAAACACATAAAAGTCATCATCATATAAAGCCAAAATCACTAAATCATCCTTGTTACTTTTTACATATACACAGGGTTCACACTTGGATTGAGTGAAATTATGCTCACTAAGTAAACTATGTATTTTACAGTTCCACATTCTACTTGCCTGTTTGAGGCCATAAATGCTTTTCTTTAACAAACATACTTTATTTTTATTATTATCACTGAAACCAATAGGCTGTTCCATATATACAGTCTCATTAAGGTCAGCATTGAGAAAAGCTGTTGCCACATCTAGATGGTCAATGTTTAAGTCTAACTGATTAGCTATACAAAATAAAATTCGCATTGTCGAGTGACGGACAACAAGAGCGAACGTTTCGTTATAATCAATGCCTTCCCGTTGGGTAAAGCCCCTGGCGACTAATCTTGCTTTAAAACGATCAAAATTACCAGAAGCATAATATTTAGTTTTATAAACCCATTTACATTTTATTACATTTTTACCAACGGGCCTATCTACCAATTCCCAGACATTGTTTTTAACTAGAGCATCATACTCACTTTTCATGGCATCTAGCCATTGCTGGCTATTAGAGCCACTTACAGCTTCTTCGTAGGTAATGGGTTCATCAGTCGATGGAGAGGGACCATGAGCGAGTAAGGATAAATCATAGTCTAAATACCTCGCAGGGAGTACATTACGCGTGGAGCGAGACGAGCGTTGTGGTGTAGCGTCGGCCACAGGACGAGACGCTCCATCGCTTTCAGCTGCCACGGGGGGAAGGCTCACTGGTTGTGGGCCGCCGACACCTGGTGAATCAGCTGTGCTGGAGTCGCTGCTCCCAGTGCAGTACTCATCGGTTTCTCCACCTGAAAATGATGATGAATCTCTGTCAGATAAATTCAAATTAATCTCATTATTAGTATCATTGATTAAAATATTATCATTTAAAATTTCATTATTTAGGTGTCCATGCCTTCGCTTGAACCACATTATGAGATAACACCCTTGTAACTCAGCCCTAATCAAGCGAATTCATCAACTAGTAGCGCCATCTATCGCGCTACCCAAGTACTAATGTCGGCCGGTTGCCAGCGCTCGGCTGCTTTCTCTTCAGTACGCTTTTGTAACTCAGCCGAGCAACACGTTTACAAAGCAAGTTTAAAAAGATCAAGAAATTTAAATCGTAAAAATATTTTGAAAACCTCCGACTTCGTGACATTCCGCTCGGTGCCCATGGCCCAGCGACGAGACGCAGTGACCTTCCTACAGGCACCGTCATAAAAAGTACACGGGTACTTACGCCTCATGGCCTCGTCCTGTGGGACAACAAGCGTCGTCCCGTGAGACGACATGGCGTCGTCCCATGAGACGACAAGCGTCGTCCCGTGAGACGACAAGGCGTCGTCCCGTGAGACGACAAAGCGTCGTCCCGTGAGACGACATGGCGTCGACTCGTAAGACGACATGGCGTCGTCCCGTGAGACGACATGGCATCGTCCCGTGAGACGACATGGCGTCGTCCCGTGAGATGACATGGCGTCAACCCGTGAGACGACAAGGCGTCGTCCCGTGAGACGACAAGGCGTCGTCCCGTGAGACGACAAGGCGTCGTCCCGTGAGACGACAAGGCGTCGTACCGTGAGACGACAAGACGTCGTCCTGTGAGACGACAAGACGTTGTCCTGTGAGACGACAAGGCGTCGTCCCGTGGTATCGTCCTGACACACGACATGGTATTGTCCTGACAGACGACATGGCAGCGTCTTGTAAGACGACGAGCATCGTCTCGTTAAAAGACCTTGTGACATTCCGCTCAGTGCCCGTGGCCCAGCGATGAGACTAAGTGAGCTCTTATAGCCATCATCATAAAAAGAATACCTACGGGTATAAATGGCACACAGCGTCGTCCCGTTGGACGACAAGCATCGTTGCGCGTCTCACTCAGTCCCGTGAGATGACATGACATCGTCCTGTGGGACATCAAGCGTCGTCCTGTAAAACAATAAGGCGTCATCCTGTGATACGACAGGCATCGAGATGAGTTACGTCATCATGTGAGAAGACATTGCGCCATCCTGTGGTATCGTCCCGTGAGAGGATATTGCGTCCCATAGGACTACATTGCATTGTTCCATAAGACTACATTTTGTCGTATCGTGAGACATTAATACGTCGTCCTATGAGATGATATCGCATCGTCCTCTGAAATGACATTGAAATGATGTTGTCTTGTTAAACAAAAACCGTTGTCTCATGGTCTACCATTAATACGGTAGCGGACGTCTTATTCGTCGGCCTCGCATTTAAGATCTGCATGGTCATGAACCAATGCACGACTTAGTGGGCGTTATCATCATTGTAGCCGACCAAATGGTGTGTCACCTTATTTTAGAACGACGAGCAGCAGAATTGCTATTAGCGGGTTTGGCGCGATATTGATAACGAAATGCAGTTACAGTAATTGTCTCAACCTGCAAGGAAAAAGGAAGGTTTCCGTCTTGGTCGTGTACAAATGTTGGTCTAGGTCGATAACAAACAGTTGCCGTGAGATACCAAACAAACCAAAAATATACATTCTGAGGATCCTAAACTGTATGACTAACTGGCCATGAAAAATAGCAGTTAAGAAACTGTGAAAAGGGAAAAGTACAAAGTGAAAAACCTTGTGTTATACTTTGCCCAACTAGATCCTATACCATAAAGAGAGAGGGGGAGGCAAGAAAATTGACGTTAGCCTTAAAGAAGGAAAGAAAACTAAAACTCCCTCTTCTGAATAGGAATACCAATACAAGTATAATGCCAATTCATTTACGGCTCTGTCATAGGCTAACAAGAGATATCTCTTTATTGCGGCTCTAAACCTGAAAAGAATAGAGTTTATGATACTCGTATATATTAGTGAAAAATCATCGCACTAAATCCCTCTTTTGAATGATGAATGACTAGTCAGGTTGATAGTGTCTTTGGGAATACTGAAGCATCTCCTGTATACTCTCTAAATATTGACCATTAGCTAAAAAATTGCGGCCTATTACAAAGAGAAATCTTTTACTTACTTTAAATCGTCTACTATGTAGCTGTGAAACAGAGACCACTGAACTAAGAGAAACACGTAGAAAACAGCAAGTACCTTCCATCGCATTCCGTCCAATAGACCGAACTGACAAAGGCATTTATAATGTAATTAGTGCTCCATTCACATCAGTCAGGTAGAAACTTGTGAAATTAGGTTCAAATGCTGTAAGTAACAAGCTCCACTTCGGAAGATTATCTAAGCAGCCGGTTGTGTTATCGACCTGCCGTTGGTATAACAATCATGCATCATAAAACGTTGACCATAAACGTTACATAGTTAAATTTCAAAGGAAATGAATGAACTCTTACTGGTAATATAACTATCGGAAACAGGCGGTATATGTCTAAAAGGACCAACTAGTAAAATATTAATTTAGTATGGCAATCCGCATAGTTACCCATGATTGTTCAATAGGTGAAACATCGGTTTCTTTAGTGGTAAATGTTATGCCTATGTAGAAGATGAAGCGCTCCTTCAAGTTATGTAAATAAATAAAGAATTTATGAAAAGATTTTTCGGTAGTTAGAGTGGTGTTACTGATTCTGTTTCGAAAAATCGCGAATTGAATTAGAGGTGAAGCCGACTAAGGGAACTAAGCTGTCGAACCAACAGCCACGGTCCACGGCTTTAAATCTAAACGATGATTGTTTAATTTTTCCAAATAGACAAATTAAAATGAAGTCACTTCAGAAACTTTGAAACCATGTGGACTGCGGGGCAAGCCAACGTACAGAAAAACGTATAACGTACGTAAACGTACACACATGCGTAATATGTAGAAAATATTTGCAGGCAGTCACCGATAGCAGATACCGGATTCTGAAAGAACACGGATCAGAAATATCCTTCTTTCGATTTCCAGATGAGAGGTTCCCTTTGCAGATAAGGAAGTACTCGCGTGATTTTATAGAAGAATAACAACATACGGTGGTTCAGGCAAAATGCACGATCTAAGCGAAATATGACTACAAATATGTTCGCCGGTTAAATAGACCCTGCAATTTACTCTGAAAATCAACACTAGTTCTGCAGTCATTGCCAGATCTAAGTAGTATAAGCTTAGCTGAAAGGTTGTAGTCCAGGGTTTACAGCATACTGTTGTAACAGGTCTCGTAGAGCATGTAATTGGAAACGTCATCTTCAATGCAATCAATTCCAGGTGTAGTACCCTACAAAATCATCGTGTCTTGGTTATAGGGCAGATGCGCCGCTAATCGAATTACAGCATTAGTTGTGAAGACAACTACAATTCATATATTTATATATTCATGATAATATGCTTATATCATTAAATACAGTATATATGAGATGTCAGTAGACATATATCAACGTTACGTCAGGCGTAGCTCACTCCGCGATTTCGTCGCGTCGCTACAAGTACATGCGGCCCACACCAATTTTGGTGTCTAGCACTAGTAGTTGCCGCGCACCGCTATAGAATGGACGCCTGCTCGCGCTTGCACCACCTTGTGGTCAAAATCTGTCGTAATAGTACATACTATTATTTATACTATGATTACGTCAAGGTAGTGACATAAATATAATATGTCGCAGAAAGGCCTAGATCATCAAATAATTGTTTATTTGTGGGCATCATGATGCCTAATTAACCCTAGGGTTCCCTCAAGATAATCAAATGATACACAACTTAATTGCACGAAAGCCAATAAACAACATACAACGTCCTTGTATTGCTAAATTTCTAATCAAAAGTACCTACAAATTAATAATAATAATAATTCAGCCTATATACGTCCCACTACTGGGCACAGGCCTCTTCTCACTCGCGAGAGGGCTTGGGCTATAGCCCCCACGCTGGCCTAATGCGGATTGGGGCTTCAAAGTACAAATTAAGTAATCAAATTAATATTCGGTAATGAACGCGTCTACACGTGTTAAGGTTTGACAGGAATTGTGCCACAGCATCGCCCGCGCGCGCCGGTGCTGGCAGCACTTGAGATTAGATGACATCATGACATCATGAGACACCCGTGGTTTATGCCACTGCAATGGTATAATGCCAAGAACTTACTGGTTCGGACCATATATAAATAATAATAATGTTTTAATTTGTCTGGGTGTTAAGAAAGTTCCGCAATTGGTTTGAAAAGGTTGCACTACAATTTAAAGTGGATAGGTCCACCTCCCCTACTATTACTCAAAGAGTCTTTCATCGTCAGTCAAGAGGTTTTTACACTCTTATTAGAAGATCGTATGTATACGAAAGCATTAAAAACTCACAAATCGTGCTAAGTCTAACAATAAAGCACAATCCATTACCAGCGCGCGAACCATATAATCTTCAGTTTGGGAATCAGCTTGCCACCAGAAAGAGTGAACATTAAACAACCTACAATTACAAGCCTTTATTATAATTAGCCTAAAAATTATAGGTGAAGGCATTGGAATTATTCAAAGATTAAAAAATCTTCTAAAATATCCTACCTGGTAGACGGATCTTCAGTCTACGCACAACATCATGGTGAGATGCCATCCACAACAACTAGAGTTGTCAGCATCACTTTAAATTCATAATCATCGCCTCCATACGGTTGTCACCCGCGTGTCAGTGATTCTGTTCATTCGTTTATTCGCTTGCATGACTGACAAGCACATCATTTAAAGATTGGTTGACCCGGCACCAGCCTAATTGGCAAGTTTTCAGTTATCTGTGGGGAGTAGTAAATTTAGCAGCATAAATGACACTTAAAATAAGTAGGAGCCTACCATTTCATATAAGAATTAATATCTTTTCATGGCTTACTATTAATATGGTAGTTTTTAAAGCAACCCTCACCTAAAACTAATCAGTAAGGAAGAATGTATTATCGCCTCAGTTGAAACTACTGCTAGGTTGTTGAGAGTTGTTACTAGTAACGCATACATTAAATCATGAAGTGTTGTATTTTCTTCTTCACTTTCTGACGCTACTTTCAGGCAGAGGAGTACTTGATTCGAAATAAATCTCAATTACTTCCACAAATAAGAAATAAGAACATCATGTTTATAATTTCTAACACATTTACGGAATATGTTGTCCTTATGTAAGGATAGCCCATTAACAAATAAACCTGGTATACCTAGTAGTCAATAACTATGTATTAATATCTAAATAATGTTAATATCGTATTCTAGTGGGTACATATACAAACATTTGGTTATTTGTCCACATTAAAAGTCATATTACATTACATCTGGTCTATGATGCAACTTACCAATTTACATTAAATTGTTGGAAAATACAATAAATCAGAGAGGACCCAAGCTTTTCCAATTAGTTACAAAATTTTAAACAGTGGATGGGCCGGCAGTGCTATATTTGTGTTAAGCAGTAGATAAGTAGTAGTAATATCATTACATCATACAACAAAACCTTTTTATCACCTAGTGGCTATTGTAAGGAAAGCATCAGGTAGTTTGGACGGGTTAAATGTAAAACTCACTCGATGAGGTTCACGTTACACGCATCAGAGCTACTACTTCAGATAGTGGTTACACTTAAATTTGTACGACCTACAAGTACCTACTTATGTCTTTAATTATGATATTAGGGACAGTCTTTCAACTAATAGTCACACAGTTTTGTTTTATATAAAAAGTTTTATAGTCACAATGGATAACTTATTTTGCCAGTCCGTGCTAACAATTGTCTCATCTATCGGTAATTACAAATAAGGAAAATCTAGTAAGGTTTGACGTAAACAATCCTTTAGTATATCAATACGGAATAAATTTCAAGCCCATATTCTTATCATGTGATTTTTGCATAAATTTAAATATTATCAGTCACAGTACGCCCGGGCCAGCGCCGGCAGAGGTTTAAACACGTCTCATAATGTGGTTCAAGCGAAGGCATGGACACCTAAATAGAACCGTTTTTCCCCCGAAGGGTAAAAAACGGATATTTAGGTTCCTGCCGAAGCTTGAACCACACCTAAGGGCCTTGCCGGCTTATGTGGTACTGAAGAGAAAGCAGCCGAGCGCTGGCAACCGGGCGACATTAGTACTTGGGTAGCGCGATAGATGGCGCTACTAGTTGATGAATTCGCTTGATTAGGGCTGAGTTACAAGGGTGTTATCTCATAATGTGGTTCAAGCTTCGGCAGGAACCTAAATATCCGTTTTTTACCCTTCGGGGGAAAAACGGTTCTATTAATAATTTCATTATTTTCCATTTCATTATCATTATTTGAATTTACTTGACTATTGTGACTAGAAACATTACCAATATCACAGATCTCATTAGAAATATCATTATAAGTTAAAATGCTATCACTCGTGGAAAGTTCTTGCAAGGGGTTTGTACAGGGGTTGTAAAATCTATTCTCAATAAAAGCAACATTTCGAGATTTAATGACCTTTGTGGGATCCAAAGGATCAGCTAAGCGATAACCTTTAGATGTATCACAATATCCCACAAAAATGTATTCCTTTGCCTTAGCATCCAATTCATCTCGCTTATGTTCAGGTAACAATGAAAAAGCAGTACAGCCAAAAACCCTGAGGTGTCCAAGGTTGACCTTTTTGCCAGACCAGACCTCCTCAGGTATACGTCCAGCCAAAGCCGACGTGGGAGACCTATTCTTTAAATATACAGCAGTCATTGCTGCTTCTCCCCAAAATCGTTTGCCGAGACCTGAATGCTGTAACATGCAGCGTACCTTATCAAATATAATGCGAAAAGTCCTCTCTGCTACTCCATTTTGGGCAGAACAGTAGGGAATGGTGGTCTGGTGGATAATACCATGTTCTTTTAAATATTGAGTAAATTTAGAACTAGTAAACTCTCCACCATTATCACTACGAAGGCAAAGGATAGGCAAACTCTTTTCTTTTTCTACCATAGCTTTAAAATGTTTAAAACAATCAAATACCTGTGATTTGTTCTTCATTATGTAGGCAAAACTCTTCCGGCTGTAGTCATCCGTAAAGGTGAGTAGATATCTTCCTCCTCCATGGCTCGTCTCTGGCATTGGTCCACAGACGTCAGTGTGCACCAGGTGTAGTGGTTGAGTTGTTGCACTGTTGCTAGCCTTAGGGAAAGGCTCGGCCGAAAGCTTCCCCCTAATGCATGCTTCACAGTTCTTGAGGTTTTTATCCTGAAACAACACACCACATGCATCCCTCAACTTACACATCCCAGCTGAGTGCAGGTGACCAAGTCTAAAATGCCACAAGTCCATCACAGACGGGGTAGAGACGGCAACTGCAGCGCTCGGTGCGACCTGCCTAGGTTGCAGGTCCAAAGAGTGCTTCCTGTTAGGATTATATCCCTCAGCCCTAGACACATCCCCAGAGAGTTTATAGATTCCATTAACACAGTTAGCTATAGCCATATAGTCGCTAGGTGCTTTATTGAGACTATGACCCCTATCATAAACAAAACACCCATCATTATTAAATAAAACAGAATGACCATCTTTACACAATTTAGACACAGAAAGTAAATTTGCTGATAAGTTGGGAACTAACAAGACATTCTTAAAGGTCCTCACCTGTCCATTTAAAGCAACACTAAGATCTCCAGTTTTGGAACTTGACATTGTTTCACTGTTAGCCAAACTTATGGATTGCTTCTTTGTATCCCTTATTTTGCTGAGCAAGTTTGGATCATTAGAAAGGTGAGAAGACGCGCCTGAGTCCAAGAAGACATCCGTCCGGTCCTGGGTGAAGAAAGCTGCGGTGGCGGTGGCATACTTGGAAGAATCCGTTTGTTTCCTATCTCTCTTATATTTAAAACACTTCGGCTTGATGTGACCGACTCGGTGACAGTATGTACACTTAATTTTGCTTGTAATGTACGCTGTTGTTGAGCTCCCGTTATTCGCAGACTTCCTTTGCGCCTCTTGAAGAAGACGAGTACGCACCAGGTCGCTTTTCAGCTCTTCAGAAGATATACAATACGTTTCTAGGTTGCTCACCAAAGTGTCATAGTCTGCCGGAAGGCCACTCAATAAGAGGTAAATCTTTACTTTATGGACCCACGATTTTTGGGGTGGGGAGGGGGGGAGGGGGGAGGGGGTGGAGAGGGCTACCCCCCAGTCCAACCCCCATGGTGAGGAACCCCATGGTTATGGAGATATTCATGGTTAAAGTTTGTATGGAATTACTAAGAAATAAGGGATTACAGCAAATTTTGAAGGAGGAGGGGGTGAGGGGTGAGGGGGGGCGCGCTTCGCCCGAAGACCCGCTTCGTCGCCCCTGAGGTCGCGAGCTGACGAGACCATAGCTCGCTATTTGGTCTCGATCGCTCGCTGACCTCGGGGCTACTCCGCGAGCCTTCGACCTCAGCGGTGAAGCTGTTGGATCTGGGTTAGCTCCGTTTTTGGAATTGCTCTCTAGGGGTAGGACAGACAAGACCACGTGGATAGTGGGGTGCTCTGACTCGGTTTTAAGTGACCTTGGCATTTTGGGTACCTTGAGATTCTGGTGACCAAAGATTTTGGTGACCTTGAGATTCTGGTGACCAAAAATTTTGGTGGCCTTGAGATTTTGGTCACCATAAAATTTCGTGACCTTGAGATTTTGGTGACCTTGAGGATGGTGGTGTGGTATAAAAGGTAATATAAATTAACAAAAAACGGCACCTATCGACATAGTCTGCTATTACATTTCTCCTTTATTTCATAGTAATTTCATACAAACTTTAACCATGGATATCTCCATAACCATGGGGTTCCGCGCCATGGGGGTTGGACTGGGGGGTAGCCCTTTGCACCCTCTACCCCCCCATACCCAACACACCCTCCAAATCGTGGGTCCATAAAGTAAAGATTAGCCCAATAAGATTTCAGCCACTTCTTTATCTTCGACCACCCTGCCGATGTCGGCGAGTTGGTGAACTAGGGACATTACATGTTCAATATATGTAGCCATGTCTGCATGCTCGGTGAAATCTACCCTGTGTAGCTGCCTTAAAAGTAACACCCGCCGATACAGCCCTTTGTCTTCAAATGTGTCCGACAAGTTTTTCCACGCTTCTTTAGCTGTTGTCGCAGTCCGAACGTATTGAAATATATAATGCCGGTTTTATGTTGAGACAGACACGTGCCAAAGCGCGCTGGTCGCGCGCGGCATCTGCGCCCGTCAAAGCCTCGTCCGACTCCCTGTCTATAGTGTCCCACAATCCTTCTGTGATCAAGATCATCTTCAAAGCGAACTTCCACGTCAGATAGTTGTTCCCGTCCAGCTTCTCAATGACGGGAGTGCCCATGACGACATTAGTGGCATTTACAGCCATCGTGGCAATATGATAAAAAAAATATTCAGAATTAACGTTGTAGGACGACGTAAGAGGTTATATTTTGTAGGTTTTGCCACTTGATCGACAGCCACTTACTAGATGGATCACGATTTCTCCTTTTCTCGTGGTATGCTGGGCATCTTAACCTGTTATGCAGAGCCCGTCTCTGGGGTGCATACGCAGCAGGAGGAAGTGGTGCGATAGTGAACTAAAACAACGTCGTCCTTTAAACACTCAATGTATTTTCAAAATGCACAAATGTTATAAAGTCGTCTGTAAGCACATTAACATTAAATAACTTATAATATTTAGAGAGTAAACCCATGGTCTAATAAAACATGGTCTTCCATTCCCAGAGTGACACGCGATTACGTCACAATAACATTGCCACTTTATTTCAACATAACATGTTACATGGGTACATTATACCTATGGTTAATAAGTTAAAATATTTCTTTATAATTTTATAATTTTCATTTATATGTATTTTAGCTTAAATTTTACAATAACACGTCATTTTTAATTACTCGTTAGCAATATCTTCCGATTCACGAAAGAAATTTCAGACTTTCGGGTAATTCTGTTTATACTACTGGCAACACAGGATAGCGCTGTGGACATTTGACAATTCGGATCTAGATAACTTCATGCCCTGACCGTCATCCTCTTCGAGCAACACGGAAGGGAGGTGGCATTCGCACTATTTCCTCTCTGCCGAGGTACAAGATTAGCGCGTCAATCTAATCTAGCGCGGGTAATAAAACTAGTTGCACTTGGATTTTTCACTAGACCGAGTCCAGACGCGCGCGGGAACACTGCTGCACCAAAATGCCTGTTTGCTCGGTTTTTTGTTATAAAAAGAGGTCGGGGACATCAAATTTACAAAAAGAAAGTGTTATATTTCAGATGTAATATTTTTTTTACATATCATACGTTTAATTACATTCAAACACAATTATTATATTTTAGTCTCATGTAATTGTTGGATTTATCGATTTTGCTCGCTCAGTACAAATTGCGGATCGGTCGAGCGACAAATCCGACTTCTCATCTCTCAGAATACAATAACATACTTCAACGAAAATGTGTTAGTGTGCGTGTTGTGACACTTGTCACTCGTCCGTACACAAAAAGAGATCGAGGTTTGCAAGATTTGTCTTTGACGTGTGTCATTTTCTATGTATTTGTGTCGTCATTACAGATTGGATTTTGTATGTAAGTGTGTGAGAAGTGCGACTGTGTGCACCTTTCCCCCCGCGAAAAATGGCAGAAAGATTTGTACGGTGAGATATCGCTTGGGCCCCTCCCTTCCGATGTGTCGGAAGCCGGTGTTGCTCGAAGGTCATCCTTGTCGAACGCGTGTTAATTGTTATTTCCTTCTCGCTCAGTGTCAGCAGTCGCAGTGTTTTCCAAACTTTTCACGTCGTAAGCTTGGTAATTAATGTGTAACTGTGAATTAGTTTTTTAAACGTTTGTCTTGTATAGATAAATAAAGTTTAATTTAATACATTAGATTTGTTTTATTTTACTATGTTTCTACACAAATAACTTAAAATTAATGCCGTTAAAATAATTTTCACCGTTGGTTAAAATTCTCCCACATTTCAAAGTTTGAGAACCTGTAAACAGCATGATGACGTAGGCGCGTGTCAGTTAGGTCATACGCGAATCTCGGAATGGACATGGTATAATAATATACTCCGCCTGGTACTCCATTCCGAGATTCGCGTATGACCTAACTGACACGCGCCTACGTCATCATGCTGTTTACAGGTTCTCAAACTTTGAAACGTGGGAGAATTTTAACCAACGGTGAAAATTATTTTAACGGCATTAATTTTAAGTTATTTATGTAGAAACATAGTAAAATAAAACAAATCTAATGTATTAAATTAAACTTTATTTATCTATACAAGACAAACGTTTAAAAAAAATCGGGCAAGTGCGAGTCGGACTCGCGCACGAAGGGTTCCGTACCATATAAAAAAAAAAAACAAAAAAAAAGCAAAAAAAAAACGGTCACCCATCCAAGTACTGAGGGGCTACCGCGAAAACCGAAATTCGCAAATTGCGGGGATCTTACTCTTTTACTCCAATGAAGGCGTAATTAGAGTGACAGAGAAAAATGCCCGCAATTGACGATTTTCGGTATTGGCGGTAGCCCTACTGACCACTCCCGACGTTGCTTAACTTTGGTCAAAAATCACGTTTGTTGTATGGGAGCCCCATTTAAATCTTTATTTTATTCTGTTTTTAGTATTTGTTGTTATAGCGGCAACAGAAATACATCATCTGTGAAAATTTCAACTGTCTAGCTATCACGGTTCGTGAGATACAGCCTGGTGACAGACGGACGGACGGACGGACGGACGGACGGACGGACGGACAGCGAAGTCTTAGTAATAGGGTCCCGTTTTACCCTTTGGGTACGGAACCCTAAAAACTAATTCACAGTTACACATTAATTACCAAGCTTACGACGTGAAAAGTTTGGAAAACACTGCGACTGGTGACACTGAGCGAGAAGGAAATAACAATTAACACGCGTTCGACAAGGATGACGGTCAGGGCATGAAGTTATCTAGATCCGAATTGTCAAATGTCCACAGAGCTATCCTGTGTTGCCAGTAGTATAAACAGAATTACCCGAAAGTCTGAAATTTCTTTCGTGAATCGGAAGATATTGCTAACGAGTAATTAAAAATGACGTGTTATTGTAAAATTTAAGCTAAAATACATATAAATGAAAATTATAAAATTATAAAGAAATATTTTAACTTATTAACCATAGGTATAATGTACCCATGTAACATGTTATGTTGAAATAAAGTGGCAATGTTATTGTGACGTAATCGCGTGTCACTCTGGGAATGGAAGACCATGTTTTATTAGACCATGGGAATGGAGTACCAGGCGGAGTATATTATTATTATTATACCATGAGTAAACCTAATAGCATGTTTACCATACGATCCGTGATAGCAAAGAGAAAGAATGACAGCGCACAAGTTGCCAGAGTCAAAAATATTCTAAAGACACCTATATACGTGCATGTCAATTAATAAAGTGTGCCATTGACTTTCCAACAGAAACACCCAATCTCGATTCGGATTTTTCGTGCGAGATCTCGAATCGCCAATCTTGGTGCGAGATTGCATTCCCTAGCTAGGACCTTAAATTGCTCGACAATTACGGAGCGTGACTGTACCTAAAAATTTTGTAAACCCATAACCATGCAATAAAATATTTTTGATTTTGATTTCTAATTTGAAATATAAGAATCAAAAAGTTCAAAATAGATTGTATATGTAACTACAAAAATGTGTTCCCTCTCAAACCAACCCCTTGTGTCTTAGGAGGATCTAGATATTTTCACACAAGACGGTTTATCGATAACTTCTTACATCACTAGATTATCGACATTAAATGTCGACTATTGCCCATCACTTTTCTGGCTGTGTACGTATTTAGAAACTTGACTCCGCCCCGCCCGCTGAGGCGAAAAATCCTGCGTAACAATGTCAAAAATGGAGGTTTCGTACTCCACTGTTTCCTCCTCCAAAACTTAACCAATCGTAACCAAATTTGGAAATCTAAATGATTATAAAATTATCTGTGTCGGACCGTTTTGCTTTTTTGACTAATTGATATCAGTTTTGAATACCACGCCTCTCATTCCGGCATAGTCAATTAGGCCATATTGGCCATTTTTGAAGGGCTCTAGCGCCTTAAAAAACAAAAATATCAAAAAAAGCAAAACGGTCCGACACAGATATTGACAATATTTGAAAAAAACATTGCTCTAGTTTCAAAAACCATGGAGGAAAACGTGGAGTACGTTTGTATGGAGTAATGACCACTCCTGTTGGCTCTTAAATAGACGTGTGCGCCGCGCCGGCGCGCCGCCGCCGCCGGGCTTTTTGACCACGCCGCCGCCGCCGATAAATGATCGGCGTGAAATCGGCGTGACCTTGAGTGTTGTTAATTAGCTATTCCAAGTTGGTTTTTGGATTAGAATATGGATTTTTTTGTATTATTTATATTACAATTATTAAATATACACATAATTTATTAATTAAATTAAACTGAATAGCCAGTTGCAGAAACTATTTGACACCAATAATTGTCACCTGTTAACGTTAACCGTCAACTGTTAACAAACGAACGAAGACTGCTGCTTATACCTCGGACAGCTAGATGAACAAACCCCTCCATTCTCAGAGAACTATATATCACCACTCAGCTCTTCCCAACATGCCATAGGTGAACCCTTACATTCTTCGGACATATTATTAAACGCATAATGTGGAGAAATGAATGGCAAACGTGCTCGAATTGCAGCATGTGTGAGATGGTCGAACGCTATGAAGAGGTCGGCTTGCGGCAGTCTGCACCGTGCAGTCCATACGGCTTATGACGCCACGAAATGAAGACAAATTACATGTGGTCGCGATCCTCAGCAATGAGAAAACGAGAAAGAAGATACGTCTTGTGAGCCTGATGCTTGTACGACAAGAAAACCATAGCAGTCCTCTATGTCTAGAAAATTTCAAGGATATGTGAAGTTCTGTTTTGATAAAGAACCTCATTTTTAATAGGATAAGCCATGGAAAGCTTGAGAAAACGGAGAGTTACAGATCGAATCGAAGGTGATTGGGACCAGGTAACCTCTTAATGCAAGCCAGTTACTAGGGAAATCAAGTTATTGAGTGATTCTCAAAATAGTGGCATCTTAACCTGTCATCGAGTTTTTGAATTGAATGTATGTTTATTTGCTCTTTTTCATATGAAACAAAAATGTATCTAGATAAACTAAAACAATGTTTATCGAGGCCAAGTCATTATTTTTATTTAAATTTAATACTTATATTTATATAAAATAAAGAGTAGCACTTTTTACTGTAACCTGTCTTGTCCAAAAGCATCGCTCTTTCCTCGGAGTAATTAACAATGGAGCCGCCATTAACAGGCGTTCCCCTCTGTCGAAAATAGGCGGCCAATGGTCAACCACATGTCAACCATATATATGGACTGACGTTTATCTGACATGACGTACCTATACATTTGATGTGCCCCTCCCCCGCAAAAAACGGCAGACTATTTTGTACCGAAAATTTTAGACATGGCGTCTCCGTTGGTTATATCCTCTAAGGCTCTTTCAGTTTTAGTTCTTTAGATTTTATAAGCACCAATTTATGTAGATAAAATATCATGCTATATAATAACATAAACAATACCTTTTAAAACTAACTTTGCACAGGCCTTATATATTTTTTTTTACAACAATATTCACGCATGAAGTTTGTCCGAGGATATTTTCTCTGTTAACCTGTACCAACCTGTATATGCGCGGTATTGCATCTGACTCATACACAGAAAAATTTATTTAGATCATAACTATGGCAAAATATTAGGTAAGTATCAAGCTAACCACCGTAGGGTACCATTATGACCCAAGTTTCGTAGTTTCGTAGAGACAAGTGGTTAAAGGCAGAAATCTGGGGTTTTGTAACGGAATGTTAACTTTAACTTGTCTCGATTATTTTACGAATTTGGTATGGGGCCTAATGTAATAATATCATTTTAATATTGTATGAAGGTTTATTCATCTATGCTAAAAGTGAGACATTCGTATTATTATCCGTTCAAGGGAAAAAATAAAAATGAATGTATTTTTTACTGTAACCTGCTTATCTTTAACCTGTGTTCAATGTATAGGTTATTGTACGTCTTGAAAATAACTTCTTCATATTCCGTTCCCTTTTGAAAATTTGGGGTACTTGAAGTGGTAAAACATATTTTTCATTATTAAAAGTAAAAAAAAAATAAAAAGTAATGATTTTCATTTTCTTTAACCTGTCGATGCCACTTTTTTAAGAATCACGCTATTATACCTATCCTATATTCATTTACAAACCTTATTTTACTCACAGCATATTCAAACTATATGTAGTTCACTAACCAGCAACCTGGATTGAGCAAATTTTCAAGAAAAACAACAAATTAATGATTTTTCTTAAGAACACATATTAACTTGTCAACATGTTTTTGTCATCTGTGTTTGTTTGTTATAAATAAATGTATTTCTATTCTATTCTATTCTAACTCATATTTATAGACGGGTATAACGGTGGTTTTCTCAAGAAACCTGGAAGTCAAGGTCACGCCGATTTCACGCCGAAATCACGCCGCCGCCGCCGATTTTTCGGCAAACGCCGCCGCCGATCATTGTTTAATCGGCGCACACGTCTACTTGTCACATTTGTCACAGAGAAAAAGTATTTTTGTTTTACTTGTTTTAGCGTTTTTAGGGTTCCGTACCCAAAAGGTAAAACGGGACCCTATTACTAAGACTTCGCTGTCCGTCCGTCCGTCCGTCTGTCTGTCACCAGGCTGTATCTCACGAACCGTGATAGCTAGACAGTTGAAATTTTCACAAATGATGTATTTCTGTTGCCGCTATAACAACAAATACTAAAAACAGAATAAAATAAAGATTTAAATGGGGCTCCCATACAACAAACGTGATTTTTGACCAAAGTTAAGCAACGTCGGGCGTGGTCAGTACTTGGATGGGTGACCGTTTTTTTTGCATTTTTTCCGTTTTTTTTTTCATTATGGTACGGAACCCTTCGTGCGCGAGTCCGACTCGCACTTGCCCGGTTTTTACTTGTTTGACTCGTGATGAACCACGCTCTGATACCATGAGAGGTTTTTAAATAATATATATCAGAGGTTTTAAGAATTAGCATTTATTTTATGTTAGCAAAGACATTATATTGCGTCTTATAAATTAAAATGGAGGGAGACAGAGTGACAGGGTTCGTTCGGAAACTAGCTACAATTATTACATTAAAATTTTAAGCGGTGTATACAGTATACACTATTATTTAACACACACCACTCCACATTAAAAAAACAACGGGTTGCACTCCGGGAGTGCCGGCAGAAGTGAAAACTCAATGACATTGTAATAGTTTTTCGATCAGGTCACGTGTCCGTCTTACAAATTTTCAATCTGTCGGTCACGTGACCTGTCGCGAGTTTAACATTTTTTCCCCATCACAAACAGTGCACAGCGCCGCTAAAGAAGTTTTCACTTCAAAAAGAAACGTAATATTTTATCCACAGAGTTAACGTCCAATAATTTTTTTATATGTACTTACTACGAATATTTACTATTTATTTATTGCACTTTACTTATTGTTTATTTTATTGTTTTTTTTTCATTATCTGTAGTTTATATTAAGTCACTCCCTCAGGCCTTGGCAGAATACACAGCGTTGCAATTTTGCCTCGCTTGCAAATTGCGACAATATGCTGAGTCAAAGCCTTTTCCTTACTGCACATATTGCTGGACTCAAGTGTAATTTATTTTTCTGTCTGTGTGTATAATTTCTGTCTGCTGTCTTTGCATTGTTGTTGTCCTTTTCGTTTTCTTTGTTTTTCTTCTTTTTGTCCTGTGTATATTATGTATATGTGCTTTATCGAATAAGTGACTTTCTATTCTATTCTATCCCCAACCATGCTGAGCAGCTTGGAAAAAGTGAGCGCGTGGATTTCTTTTGTGCTCAAATGCAGGTCATAGCTTTGCTCCAGGGTCTTCTTTATCTCGACATTCATTAGCGAGTCCATTCCGAGATCGACCAGGCTCGAGGTCTCCGACACCTTTTTCACATCCCTGATACCTGCAGATAAATAAGTCGTACATTAAGTACATAAACGTTTGAAAAGGTAAACACAAGTAATATGTAAAAAATAAATGTATGTCGGACTCGTCAAAACTAATCATGATACTTATGATGAACCCAAGCTCGAGGACTTTACGGTAGTTACGTGACAATACTGAAAATTCCCAGTATTCCCCTACTGCCTGCCTCCATCATCAGATCATTGACCAATTACGAAAATTATTGTATCGAATCCATATTTATAATTAAATAAATACGAGATAGCGTGATGGTAAGTAAGATAGTAAGATGAACGTACACACGGGGAACTTATGGGTAGTAGATATGTTTTCTCTATGACCGTTCGGATTTGCTCTGGTACCGTCACTAGCGCGTCAATCGCAAACGTAACGTCTTACACACAGCGTATTAGACTACAAAGTGCTTGCGAGCAGTTTTGGCAAACAATTTGCCAATGTTTGGATATGAAAGATGGTGGCGCATTTGCCAGAAATGGTCTAGAGAATTGTTTTCTTAAATCACGAGGTCTCAATTCAGGACGAAGTACTTACTAATAGTTTAGTAATAATTGTAGCGTTACCAAGAACATTAGCGACGGCCTGCACGAGGTCATGCGCGGATTTTTTCAGAGCGGGCTCATTCGACACTGGAAGTTTGCTAGGCAGCAAAATGGACGAAACCACGGCGTGCGGTTGTGCCATTAGAGCTTCCAGGCTCCGCAGACACGACGCGATGGGCTGCGGTACAGTTCCGCATACCACCTCGTCTTCATCAAGTGTTGCCAAGATCCCCACATTGCCGATGGCGCCCCACTGCACCGCCAGCGCCGGCAAACCGTCTGCTCGTCGCTGTTCGCACAGTCGCTCCATGGCGCTATTGGCAAACCCGTAGTTGCTCAAGGCCGGGTAACCGCGGCCGCAAGACACCGACGAAAACGTTACGAAATGCTCCAACTGCGGCGCCAGCTCCCGCGACGCGTCATCCAACGCGCGTAAAGCTGTACAAATGTTTATAGTTAAACAAATAAACACTTATCTCAAATTTCATTAGGTACTTGTTAATTAGAAGTATGTAATACATGTTTCAGACACCTATTTATTTGACCGGCCGCGTGAAAGCAAGGATGTATTCAAAAGGTACTTAACACATTCACGGCCCCGGACGCACATGTGCGTCCACCGTCATACAAGTTTGTTCCTAGGCCACGCCCCCTGGCAGTGATTGCATTAAATACAAAATACAGTACATAGCGGGCCCCTTTTTTAAATATCTATCGTTAAATTTAAATAATCACAATTATTTACCAGTGGCGCTAATGAGCACGTTGATGGGCTCTTTTTAAGTGGGTTATATTATAACTAGGTACAGATACTACGGACCGTCAATCTTAGGCTTTGCAACGGCGCGGAACATATCCGGCGTCTGTTTCTGAAGGTATCCGTCTTGCAGCACGACAGCGAGGTTGAAGATTCCGCCGACGGGAGACGCCGACTCGAGCAGCGCGTGCGCACCCGCAGCCGTCGTCGCGTCATCCGTCGACACAATAACGCGCGCGCCCGCCGAGCGCCATCTAAAACGAGAGTCACAAGAACATAGCAGTCACGAAGTTACGCTCTCATTTTAACCTTTTCGACGCCGTGTCAAACACAAAAGCTGACTTGACGTCACCGAAGTGTCATAACCGAAATTGAACTTTATGCATATGCACGTAGGTCTATGTTGCTCTGTGGTCTGTGACCGATTAATCGGTCTTTGGCGTTGAACCTGCGGTGCGGATGTATCAGTCATTGGCGTCCAAAAGGTTAAAACTACATGCTGAAATAACTTGAAACGTGGCATGAACATTAAAGTACTAGTCCGCAGCAAGCTCGGCTCTCCATACAAACGTAATTACGGTGGTCTTATTTTAATTCTACTAAAGTAGACTTATTTAACTGCACCTTGACTAGTTCACAGAAGCTACAAGCCGCCATCTATGTTATTTGTGATATTGTAAAAAAAAATTGTGTTGTTAAAAATTGTTAATAATGTTTAGAGTTTATATGTAATATTTATTACGCGTTGGACTATATAGTCTGTAAGTGATATGTATTATTTTAAATAATAATTAAAAAAAAAACTACTAGTTGGTCAAGCAGATCTTGTCAGTAGAAAAAGGCGGCAAATTTGAAAAAATTAGGCGCGAAGGGATATCGTCTCATCATGGGCGTACCCAGCATTTTTTAAACTTTAAAGGGTGGGGCAGAAGTAGGGTTACGTGCCTTAATTGTTCCTAAAAATTTTTAGCTTCTCGTCAGACCACAGACCAGGGTGGGGCAACTGCCCCACCTTGCCCCACCGTGGATACGCCTATGCGTCTCATAGAAAATAAGAATTTTGCGCCTTTTTCTACTGACAAGATTTGCTTGACCATCTATAGATTGCTCTGAAACTTTGTACTTACAACAGGATAAGGTATACACGCACCTAGGCCTGTAACATACCTATTCATCACGAACGTCTGAGGAACTTACTTTCTATACTATATATATGCATCTCTCTTGTACTGGCATATTTGTGCGAGCGAGAGCGATAAAAAGTAAGTTACGCAGTCGTTAGTGAATATGTTTGTTTTGACATTTTCAGTGACTCGTAGTAAGGCGACTCTGATACCATGTTATATTTGTGTTACTTTATCACTACCGACTAGGTTAGGACGCCGTCAATTGTAGTTTGAGATTTATGTCAAAGTGTGGCTGCTTCACCTGCGGATGCACATAAGCTGGTAGCCAGTACGCACGCCGCGGCGCGAGTTGAGTACCAGTGAGCGCGCACCGCGGCGCACCAACCAATCGGCCAGCTCGAGGCCAAAGCCGCCCAGCCCACCTACAACAAGTACGAGAAAAACAGAGTCTTAGGGCTTATTTAGACGGCGCGCGAACTCGCATGCGATTTTAGTTACATTGCGGACTGTGGATTACGTCCTATTCAACCGACCAATCAAAACCCGCAATGGTATGAAACTCGCATGCGAGATCTCGCATCGTCTAAATCGGGCTTTAGGGCTCGCATGCGAGTTTCATTAGGTACATGACCTACTCATAGGGTCGGTTGCACCAAACTGTTCGTATCGTTAAAGAGTTCGCTAAATTTTTATGTATGGAAAGTTTCATAGTAAAGCGCCGGGGCGCGCCGCACGGTGGGCTGAAAATCGGCCTCCATAGAAATAGAAACCGAAGTCTTAAATTTGAACTGTTTTTTATTGGAATAGCTTTTGTTAGGTTTTATTATGTCCCAAAATTAATCTTAGCTAATTTGGTTGGAAAAATAATTAATTATAATTTTTTTTCAAAATCTTTGTATGGCGCGTATCAGAAAAATCGAGTTTTCTCCGAAAATAAAAAGTTAACCGTAATATCCTGACAGATGATTTTAAAACCAATTATTCTTGATTTTTTCACATAATTAGAATTTTCCTACGGGGTGCACTTTTTTTTTTTAAATCGATATATGTTTTTTATTTTTTTTTTATATTTTAATACGGTTATACTCGTTATTTTGACTACATAAAATGAATTTGAGTTTGATCGATCCAATAACTTACGCGTAGTGAATTTTTGTTCTAAGCAAATGTATGGAGCGTACGAGTAAAACGGATTTTTTTTCAAAAATTAAAGGTATACCGTAATATCCTTGCAGATGATTTAAGTACCAATTATTAAGGATATTTTGACATAACGCGAACTTTTCTACCGTATGCACTTATTTAATAAAAAATAAAAAACTTGTTTTTTCATGCTGAAATATCTTTTCTTATTACGAACTTGGACTTGTTTGTTATCCTAAAATCTCAATGATCTAGTTTAAATCACGAAGCTTTGTTTGAAATAGTGCTTACTAAATCAAACCTTAACCTATCAGAAGAAGATCGTGACACCTTGAAAGAATTTTGCCGAAGTTTTACAAGAGCTGCTACTGACAGATGGAAGAAAAGCCAACGGAACACAGAAACATTAAGAACTATGTATAATTTTTGAGATTTTAGGATAACAAACAAGTCCAAGTTCGTAATAAGACTGTCCATGGTTTATGGTCGTATAAGTTAGCGGTTAAGAAGCTCAAGATGAACTAAAATATAAAATGTACCCCTTACCTATTTATTGCAAGTACTAATGAACACCACCATTCTGTATCATTGTTATTGTAATTAGTTTTACGTCTAATTATAAGCATAATGATTAAAACCTTAATGATTAAACTGCATTCATAGTATCCACTAACGATTGTAACCGGACCTCATTAATGATCATTAATTTTAGACTCATCAGTTGTCAATGTGTTATTTGTTAAATACTGTTTCATTAAGTACAAAGATAATGTAATAAAGAGGATACAAGGGTAATAATGTAAAGGAAGTAATGGTTTTATTTTCAATTTTCTACTTGTAACTCTTGTATGTTTATTATTTATTTGATTAAAACAATGAAAAAAAGATATTTCAGCATGAAAGAATAAGTTTTTTATTTTTTATTAAATAAGTGCATACGGTAGAAAAGTTCGCGTTATGTCAAAATATCCTTAATAATTTGTACTTAAATCATCTGCAAGGATATTACGGTGTACCTTTAATTTTTGAAAAAAAAATCCGTTTTACTCGTACGCTCCATACATTTGCTTAGAACAAAAATTCACTAGGCGTAAGTTATTGGATCGATCAAACTAAAATTCATTTTATGTAGTCAAAATAACGAGTATAACCGTATTAAAATATAAAAATTAAATAAAAAAAATAAAAAACATATATCGAATTAAAAAAAAAAGTGCACCCCGTAGGAAAATTCTAATTATGTGAAAAAATCAAGAATAATTGGTTTTAAAATCATCTGTCAGGATATTACGGTTAACTTTTTATTTTCGGAGAAAACTCGATTTTTCTGATACGCGCCATACAAAGATTTTGAAAAAAAATTATAATTAATTATTTTTCCAACCAAATTAGCTAAGATTAATTTTGGGACATAATAAAACCCAACAAAAGCTATTCCAATAAAAAAAAGTTCAAATTTAAGACTTCGGTTTCTATTTCTATGGAGGCCGATTTTCAGCCCACCGTGCGCCGGCTGACGTTGATCAGTCTGTCAAATGTGGTTGGTGCAACTGGCCCTTAAACTGTTGAAATTAATGTGGATTGCCTTTACAATTTCGAATACATATTTCAAATTTTTTAAAATAAGACATTTGACTGACCTACGAGCACATAGCTCTTTCCGGGGTGGAAATAAGTGCGCGGCATAGCGGGCAACAGCCGCGTCGGTGCTGGCCTACCGTTCGCTTCTTCTTGACGCAGGCGGATCAACACCTTGCCAATATGCTTGCCCGTAGCCATGAACCTGCGCGGAAAACACAAGCTGTTAAGGCTTAGATTAGGGAACTTCAGTAGTCGGCAATGTAAACTCATACGCGAGTTAGGCTATATTACCGACTACTGTGAGGTACCTACAAACAATTCACCCGATCGATCAGATACTGCAATCAAGCAATGTAATGAAACGTGCGTGCGAATTTTCTACCGTCAAGTAATGTATACCAACTCGCTGCCTTTGTGAACTCACCGGAATGCTTGCTCTATCTGGTTGTGGGCGTAGACGGTGGCGGGTAGCGGGCACACAACACCAGCAGCGATTCCCTCGGTCACACAGCGCACCACCTCCGCCCTCTCATACTGGTCATCATGTTCAGCGAACAAAGTGTCTAGAAAAATGCCGTGTACCGTGGTGTTGCTCAGTAGCATAGCCATACCGAGCCCCGTGTTGGCGTTCAAGTCCACCTTGCCAATTTCGAGAAAGCGTCCGCCCTTCCCGAGGCAGCGCAGCGACGCCTGCAGCTTATCACCCGTAAGCGAGTTAAGCACAAGGTCGACGCCCCTACCGCTTGTTCGACACATCACCAGTTGTTCGAACAAGCAGTCACGCGAGTTGCCGATGTCGGCGTCACGTAGTTGCGGAAAGCGTTTGCGTAGGAAGGCCCGCTTGTCTGGCGACCCCACAGTGGTGAAGATTGTGCACCCAGCGTGGAGCGCAATGGTGATGGCCGCCAAACCCACGCCGCCCGCGCCCGCATGCACCAGCACGGTCTCACCGCGCCGCATTCGCCCACGCACTACAAGCGCGTAGTACGCTGTTGCGTACGCCACAGGCACGGTTGCCGCCTCCTCTAGCGACCACTGCGTAGGCACTTCCCAAATAAAACTTGTGTCGGCCATTACCGTGGTCGCAAGACCGCGTTCAACTATACCCATTACGCGCTTGCCAATGGAAGAGCGGCCACTAAACTCGATGCCGACTCTATTAGTTTCCTGTAAAAAAAAGTATGGGTATAAATAGGGTAACTAATCAATTGTTACATATCGCTACGAGGGCAACCATTAAAGTTCTTAGCATACAACGTATATAGTTCAGACCTGGTAACCAGAACTGACTTTTAATGAAATAAAAGGCATGGTAGGTCAGGTAGGTCTATAAAACTGTCTGCATCTATATATGCCTTTACAAAACTTCCACGAAGTTTTGTCTTCAAAATAATCTGATATTACTACATCAGGGGATATTTTTTAGTAAGACTTAGCATTATTATGAATAGCTTAAGAATCCACATCAACAATATCAAAGAGTTATTGAATCTAATGGAGACTTGGAGAGAGTACTCGTGAAGTCTACGAAAAGAAGCTGCCCCCTAGTTTTTTATCCGATATTCCGTACAGACTCTTAGATAATCAAATCACCATTGATAACTTGATAAGCTTTGGCAATATGAAACGTTTTGGAAAGTGTGTGTTCACGAGCGCAAGCGTGTAGCAATAGAAACTTTGTGATTATTTATGTAGGTAGGTATATTGATTATACCTAAGTAATTGCTTGCTTAGATAATCAAATCACCATTGATAAGCTTTGGCAATATGAAAAGTTTTGAAGTAATTATGTGTTTTAATCACATACCCACACCGTATGTTCTGTTCTGTCCCTCACGAGCGCAAGCGTGTAGCAACAGCAACTTTTTAATTATATTGGTTATACCGAACTAATTCAGTTTTAAAATTAATCAAGCGTTAGCAGAATAAATACCTAGCGTACAAACACTTAACACTGTTATATTTAATTTTAAGTATAATAAATTTAATTTCAGCCGTTAAATTAGTTGCAACTTATCTATAGGTATACCTATATCGTCAAGGCCAAAAACTTTTAGATTGCACGATATATAACGAGCCAAGGTACCTTTTCAGCAAAATTCCCTTTGTATGATACGGATGTCAACTTGCCAGTGGTTAGCAAAACGTCTTTAAAGTTTAATGAGGAGTAATAAACGCGGCACAGCGCGGTGTGTGGACGCCGCGGCGCCGGCGCGGCAGTCTCTAGTCCCAGGCCACTTTCTATCCAACGCAGCGACGACAAGTTACCGCGCGTCAGCGTGTCCACGTACGCGTGCTCCACCTTGGACAGATATAACCCTCGGATTAGTTAAGATCTTGATTCCGTCCGTCAATCTACAATTACAGACTATGCAAGTGTTATTTATACTTAATACGTCATTATTTCATAGAATTTTAACGTTTAAAATAACACTTGCACAGTTTGTGCTATCAAATTCAAAATTCAAAAGATATTTATTTCAGAAATTAATATTACAGGAGACTGGAGAGACAGTACAGTGATCCCCATAGAATCAAATTCGCTACAGGAGTGATCTTGGTCTAATTCTACTTAGAAGTGAAAGCGAGAAAACGATAAGCTGACCAGACCAAGATCGTGGTCCGGTACGCCCGTCTGTTATTCATGTTCATTCATTCATATATGCGTTCAATAGTAGCCCAAGTACTTAGGTGTATTGTATTAGGTATCTACATTAGCGTTCAATAATAGATACTCGTAGGTAGCGAAACATTGGTGCGAATTTCAAACCAAAGGACGCGGGTTCGAACCCACAAGCTCGTACCAATGAAAAAATTTTAAATAAAATAAATTAATTAAAAATTAAAAAACACGACTGCGAAAAAGCGAACTGAAAAGACAAAAATAATTTATAGTTGTGTTAGTTACCCAGTCACATGATTGATATTTTTCATTGACTGTACCTGTGTATTTTATTTCAATTGCAGTCGGGGACCTTGATGTATTGACATTTTCCCATTTAAAAGGTCCCCGACTGCAATCGAAATAAAATACACAGGGGGCTGTCCATAAATTACGTCATCGATTTTTGACTATTTTTGACCCCCCCCCCCCTATAATCATCCAAAATCATGCTTCAAATGACCCCATTTCCTCCTACTTCATTCTACCGTCATCCGATGTCCAGACCCCCCCCCCCTAATTTGAAATGACGTAATTTATGAATAGCCCCCAGGTACAGTCAATGAAAAATATCAATCATGTGACTGGGTAACTAACACAACTATAAATTATTTTTGTCTTTTCAGTTCGCTTTTTCGCAGTCGTGTTTTTTAATTTTTAATTAATTTATTTTATTTTATACTTTTTAGATTTTTTAAACCAACAATATGTTTTATGATTTGCACCTGGCTCTGGACCGCGTGCAGCGCGTCACATACGTCGGGCTACGCCCGACTCCTTTAATATGAGGGCGCCGAAGGCGCCTGACTTTGGAACGCGTACAGCGCGCCACGTACGTCGCTTTAAGTGTGAGGGCGCCGAAGGCGCCCGGGTTCGGTAAGCGTACAACGCGCCACGGACGTCGGGCTACGCCCGACGCTTTGAGTATGAGAACGCTGCAGGCGCCCGGCTTTGGTAAGCGTACAGCGTGTCACGTACGTCGGGCTACGCCCGACACTTTTAATATGAGAAGGTCGAAGGCGCCTGGCTTTGGACCGCGTGCTGCGCGTCACATACGTCGGGCTACGCCCGACTCCTTTAATATGAGGGCGCCTCCAGCGCCCAGATTTGGTAAGCGTACAACGTGTCACGTACGTCGACTCTTTTAGTATGAGGGCGCCGAAGGCGCCTGGCTTTGGAACGCGTGCAGCGCGCCACGTACGTCGGGGTACACCCAACGCTTTAAGTATGAGGGCGCCGAAGGCACCCGGGTTTGGTAAGCGTTCAGCGCGCCACGTACGTCGCGCTACGCCCGACGCTTTAGTATGAGGGCGCCAAAGGCGCCCAGCTTTGGTAAGCGTACAACGTGTCACGTACGTAGGGCTACGCCCGACACTTTTAGTATGAGAAGGTCGAAGGCGCCTGGCTTTGGACCGCGCGCAGCGCGCCACGTACGTCGGGCTATGCCCGACGCTTTGAGTATGACTTTGAGGACGCCGAAGGCGCCTGGTTTTGGTAAGCGTGCAGCGTGTCTCGTACAGAGTTAGCTTAGAGAGACTGCATCATATCGATTAATAAATAGAAGCTATATTTTAAACTTTTCGATTCCATTAGCGCAATTTAGAAGGTGTATTAAAAACTATGAGTAGTATACTGTACCTAATATAATAAAATTATATTTTTTTATGATCAGCGGTCAAACCCCTTCTTTTTAATGTCCCATTCAATAATAATATTTGGTTTTATGAGATAAGCTTTTCTTAACATATTTTGTCAATTCTTACTTTCTCAAACTTAAACTTAAACCCACATGTTGCGTATATATTATTAATCGGCTTTCACAGCCCTTCATTTTGATACCCTACTCGATAGGTTTGCACGATATTTTTTTCTAAAGGTTGCGTAATATGGCGTATTAAGTCCGCCATATTGTTTTTATAATGACGTCACATAGCCTATGTCACCCGGGATGACGTAAGGATTCTAATGATGTACCATACGTCTAAATCGGTTAAGGCTATCAGAAGTTAAGGTGGAATAAAGAAACTCACATACATACAAACATGAACGCTGAAAACAATACACTTTTTTTGGGCAGTCGTGTAAAAATATGAAAAAATGAGTTTCATGAACACATATTTCATATGAATGAATGAGCGAGCGACTTTCAATTCGGATTCCGGAGGTTAGAGGTTCATACCCCGCGGCTCGTACCAATGAGGTTTTCGGATTTCGGAACTTATGTCCTATGAAATATCATTTGATATTTACCAGTCGCTTTTCGGTGAAGGAAAACATTGTGAGGAAACCAGACTAGTCCGAATGTAGTAGTAGTAAACTCTTTATTGTACAAAAAGACATATTAAAAATAACATACAATTAGTAAGAAGTACAAAGGCGAACTTATCCCTTTGAGGGATCTCTTCCAGTTAACCTTTGAGTAGATGAGAGGAGAAAGTGAAAAGGGGTGACAAATGCACTAGACTAGTCCTAATGTTTGGTACAAACCCAACGAAAGATCAGATGGTAGTCGATTTCGATAGGATGATGAGTAAATTGCCGTAGCATTAATATTCACACCTGCTTTAGGGCGCCGGCGGCAGAATCATCAAGCGACAGGTGGCGGAAAGTGCCCCAGACACCCTTGTGCAGTACGTTGAAGGCCAGGTCGCGCAACATCGGTTTTCTATAAGCCGACGCTTCAGGGTCGAATGCGTCCTGCGCTCCGGGCAAGTAGTAGATGCGAAGGCGGTCGCCGCCGGGCTCGCACCTCAAACAAGTGCCTAGACCCATCACACCAGAAATGCGAGCCCGCGACCACACGTACACGCGTATATTCTCGGTCTCAGCGTGTTTAAGGGCGACCTTAAGCCGCTCCATCCAGGCGTAGTCGTCGTCACGAGCTTCAATCACCACTCTTGTCGCCGGCACAACCGCGCTGCGTCGCAGCAGCAAGTACTCACGGGACCCGGTGCGCACACGAGACACCTGCATGAACATGTTTATTTTTATCTACAAGGTCGCAAGTTTACCAATGCGTGTAATCAATCATAAAGATAAATACCAGCGTGAGGTTGTTGGCTGCGAGCAGCGCTTGCTGTGCGGGGTAGTCGAGCGTGCGCGCGGGTTCTTCCAGCAACAAGAAGCCTGCACTGCTCGCCGCGGCCAGGGCACGTAGCACACTATCGTGTCGTGCCAACACATCGGCACCCAGTATTAAGTGGCACCCTTCCTCCAGACCGCCTTTTGCCACATCCGCATTCGACACCTGAAATTATTTAATATATGCCTATATATAAGCAATTGCCCTCGACTTCGTTTTTTATCGGGAGTCAATATAATATATATTTTTTAAGACGCTGCTAAGGCATAAAGGTGCGTTCAAAATATTTGCAGTTGCATAAATCTACATTACGACATTTACTATAAGTACCTTAAGTTAAGGTACCTTAACTCGCAGCATATCCATAGCGGCAACGTACTGCGCGGCGTCATCGCCGGCCACGAGCGTGGCGCTTACGCGCAACTTGGGCTCAACCTCCAGAACTGCACAATAACATTATTTTTAATAAATACAATGAATATGGTTTGAAAATTGGGAACAAAGTAACCTATCATAACCTAAATTTTGGAATTCGAAATATAAAGAATCCTTTTTTATGGTTCCGTAGTCAACATTCTATGTCCGTCTGTCCGTCTGCGGCTTTGCGCTGTGTTCGTTAGTGCTAGAAAGCTAAAATTTGGTGTGGATATTTTCCCATTTTAACAAGCCTAAATAACTGAGAGAAATATTTAAAAAGAACCGATTTCTCAAAACCTAGTTTAAATTTTCCATATTGTGTAGGTATACTAGGTATTCATATTCATAAGAAATTTATTACGTAAATACCCAAATCCCTGTATATATCGGGGTGCCTCATTCACCAGATCCCGACCTGGTGACAATGAGAACGACTGCGAAAGAAAAATATGTCTACCTACTACTGTGTGTTTAAAACGATACAAGGAATTTCTCAAATCTGTCAAGACGTCTGTATTTGAAAACTTGGGAAACAAAAAATAAAGATAGAGATAACATAAAAATAAATTAAATATAAAAAGAAAGAAATAGAAGAACTCGTCTTCGGACAGTTGACCGTTTTTTTTGTGAATAAAATTTTTGAATGAATAAATAATACATGCATTAAAATATGTGTACCTACCTTGCATAGCAAGCGGTAATAATAGTGCGCTTATGGGGCGCTGCAGCGCTACTTCGGATAGTTTGAGCTGCAACACTCCACAATTCTCAATGACTAACTGCAGAGCAGCGGTAATCGCATTTTTCTGTTTATCGAATGACTCGCCGTCCAAGGAGAGAAACACATATTTTTCAAGCTTGGGCGTTACTGGAATTAAAGTACGACGCGGCGCAATTGAATTAACTAAACCCCGGATTTCTACGCCACCAGAGACAATGACATTTATGGTACGATAGTGTTGAACAGGTAAAGCGCCCTCGCCGGCCCCGGCCGCCGTCAATGCTACACGCTGTGCAGCGGGATCAATGACTACACGCTGCATGCGCTTAGGCATAGTCAAGCCGTGCGTGTTCGAGCCGATAAGATTCAATTGTAGCGCTGTGTCCATGAACGAAATCCAATTGCCCTCCCATTGTAGCAGACCGCGACAGCCGCGTACGTCCGCTGATTTCATCCCACGAAATACACCCTTATAATTGTAGCCGCGGAGGCGCAATTCTTTATATATGTCTTCCGAGTCGAGTACAGGTAGGTCCTCCAGCTCGTCTTCGGCCTCGGCTAGCGCGGCGGCGGGCAAGCGCTCGGTGTCAGCAGCAGTGGAAAGGCGCGCCGTGCCTGTGACCACCACTTCGCCACCTTCACTTATCTGGAACTCGCCTGTGCCATCTAGCAACGAAACAAGGAATCGCGATGGTGTTTCGTGCGACATAATGGTGGCGCGCCGAAAATTCACATTTTCCAGTACCACAGGCGCTTGCTCCATGTCTAAATTGTGTAACTTCGCCACCGTGCGCCACGCCAGTGTCTGTTTACAAAAATTAAGTCATTTAGTCGCTAATCTTCATAAATTCTGCTATCAAACAAAATATCAAACAAAATCAAATCAAATCAAATCCAAATGAATGTTATTAAATATTTATCATCCAAAATCATCATTTAAAAGTCAATTCTTCCAGCAAACTTATGTTCTTTCTTATGAAAACAACTCAAAATTTGCATTTGATTACTTCGCCTCACATGTGAATAAAATGCAACTTTGCTATCAATTTTTGAAGTGCAAAGTAAGCCTTTCCGAGCTGGTGTGGTGAAAAAACAATGACGTGTTTTCGGGACGCAGACGCGGCAAACTCATTCCGTTGATCGCACGCGTTCAACGCTGCGTTTATCGCAAAAAACAACCAGGCGCTTTAGATGCCCGAAAAATAAGAAGACTTTTCTATATATAATATAAGTAACTAGAGTTCCTCATTAAATTCAACATATGTCAAAGGTCAAAACTCACGATGTATCCAGTGGCGGGAAAAAGAATCCTGCCTTCAATATTGTGTCCGGCGATGTAAGCTTCACCAGGTTTGTTGAGGTCGTACTCGATGATGTTCTCGCCGGCGCGAGCGGCCGTCTTGTAGTCAGCCACGCTCCACTCGACCGAGTGGTCCCAGCCGACGTGCGACGCCAGCCCCGGCGTGCCGCGGGACACGGGCCACGACACACACGGATACAGACGCGATACCTAATTACCACCAGACAAGAGAAAGTGAATGTTACGATTAACTATGAGCCATTGAGGATTTGACACAATAAAAACTTTCTACAAAAAAAGAATATAACTCAAAAAAGGATAAAATAAAATCTAATCCTATATAAACATGCCGCATATGCGTTACCAATGTTTGAAGTCGGTGCCAAGCCAAATTTTGAGGGATTAAAAAAAACCGTCAACCGGGACATATTTCTTGCTAAGAGGGGGGGCTGCGTCAGGGGGAGGGGATGGGACACTAGTGTGCATAAACCACCATAGGGACTATTCATAAATTACGTCATTTCAAATTGGGGGCGGCGGTCTGGACTGGACATTGGATGATGGTAGCATGACGTAGGAGGAAACGGGGTCATTCGAAGCATGATTTTTGGATGATTTTAGGGGGGGGGGGGGGGGGTCAAAAATCGTCAAAAATAAATGACGTACTTTATGAACAGCCCCATAGGGCTTGTGCACAAATCACGCGAGGTTCGATAGGGGCAGGGGGGGTCACGAAAAAATCACGATAGATCACGTTGGGGGAGGGGGGTATAAGGAAACCTCACGTGTATTTTTCTACAGTGAACGAAACTAAGAAAAAAAAACCTACCACATGAGTAGATACTTTTTCTCGGTTTCGTTAAACATAAATCTTCACTCTGCACTTCAAAAAGCGAGTCTATTTGACGAAAATAGAAAAATAAACAAGAGATTCTACACCGTGTTTTTATTGAATTCCGTTAACTTCGGGGTATAGTTAAGTACGTTTATAAGAACTAAATGGCATAAGTAGTTAATTTTCAAAAAAAAAAATTTTTTTTGTTTTCTTTTTTGTTTTTTTTTTGTTTAAAAAGAAATTAAATGTAGCATATAGCGTTGTTGTAACACGGGCATTACATTTAACTCAACCAAACAATTGAAATCTGTGACATATCAATGTCATTTCGTACATCAATCGACCGAGATTGTACTTAAGTTTAGTAGCAAATGTATGAACTCACCTAGTGAGTATTATATTCTTTGTTCTAAACACTAATCAATATGTAAGCCGGCCCTAAGGCAAGTGTACACGCTTGTAGAGGCCTTATAGGAAAAAAATAAATTATGGATTATCTCCGAAATGGACTTATTAATTAGAACATCGGTGTCTTTGAGAAAGTTACTTGATTTAAGCTCAGGAATGCACCCTTGAAATTAACGGAAATCAAAAAAAACACGGTGTATATACAATACTATTTATCTTAAAATTAGGTCGAAAGAAAAAAAATCAAAAAAATACACGTGAGATTGTGTGGGGGGAGGGGGGTAGCCAAAAACCTCACCAAATATCACCAAGGGGGAGGGGGGGTCAAAATATAGCCGGAAATACCTCGCGTGATTTGTGCACAACCCCATACCTAAAGGTATAATACTACATTCATTCATTGCTGCCTATAATTTGTTTGTCTTCCCCATACATTAGATTAGAACATAACATTGGAATGTAGGTATAAGTAACATAATCTATTATTGTAATAGGTACATATCAGGAGAGGCATGTAATATGACTCTCCTCCTATTAGGTTAGGAACGTAGTCCATATACGGAAAGTCATGTAAGATGACTCTCCTCTATATAAGGAATATAATTTAGGTCAAGCTACTGGACACCTTCCACGTGTAAGCCTCCCCCACCTAAACACGTATGACCTTTATTCCCAAGTTTATATATACTAGGTTTTAATTAATAAATCACAGTATTTACTCGTCAGTCCTGTGTTTTACTACTGTCCTGGGTCCCATCCTTACATGGCGACCCTGCCAGTGCCGTATTAGGAACGCATTCTTTCATCTCGGGTGACCAGCGGCGGGCCGGCCCTGCCAAATACGTCAAGACCGAATCATAAGTCCCACACTAAACTTAATGAGGCTTGTGTAATGTGTTGTGAGTGGTTGTGAGTAAGTACTTAGATAACGATATATATTATATTCATAAATATTTATATAATGTATAAATACTTATATATGGTAATTCGCTAGTAACTGGCCACCCTAAGACAGGGTTGTCTTCACGCTCAGTCACAGGTGGGGGAAGTCTTAGGTTTTGGTCACGCAGTCAATATCCTCCAGGAAAATCTTTATTAGACTATTATGATACAAAATTGTAAAAAATTGGGTCACGTAGTATGGACACCCATACAACCATTTCCAGTCGCCGTTACGACGCGGTGTTGACACATCTTGTGTCGACACCGTCTGTTTCGGTCACAATTCCAGTCGCAGAGTCGTCGCCGTGTCGACACAGTTACCAGAAATGGGGAAGGGTCGACACATGACACAAAGTGACATAAAGTGTGGTCGCCGTGTGCACACATTGTTTCGGGTTTGCGACTACTTTATGCCAAAATCATTCGTTCATTCGTTCATTTTGTTCCTGTCAAATGGAAACTGTCAGATGGAAAAATACTTAAATAAAAATAAGTGACATTAATACGCCATCTCTTAAACGGATTACAAGACGTAATTATATATTGTTTGCATTTATATTACAATATGACTTAAATTATTATGGGGAATTAAACTGCTCGAGTGATTTGATAAACTAAGTGTAATATAATCAACGCGCCACCACATTGTTGTAGTTTAGCCGGAAATGAAATTGTTTACTTCTCAGTGCCTGTGTTCATAACTATATTATTTGAAGCATTTTTAGTACTTCGATGCGTATACTATACTTAAATAACAGAAATAACGCTTTACATACTACCAAACTTGTTAATTATGATGTATAAATATGGTTTAAGGCTGAGAAATATTGCAGTCACAAAGTAGTTGCAATGTTTCGACTTTGTGTCGACTCTGTGTTGACACATGACACGCGCTGTCAAAAGTAATAACAAAGTTACTGGATTTGCAAAATGGCTCCTTGTGTTGATTTGTTTTCAGATATTCTCAAAGTGTAAAAATGCCGTGGTCAGAGATGGGCATTAATCGATTAACTGTTTATTCGACTAATTAATGGAATAAAAAAAGTTAATTCTCAAATTTTAATCGCGATTAGTTTAGTCGACCTAACATAGATTGAAATTGAATTAATCTGAATATTAATCGAATAAATTATCGATTAAATCTCGATTGAAAGTTGACAGGGCCATTTTTGTACGTAAAAATAATAGAAATGTCTTGCATGCAGATGGTAGCAAAACACTTTGTCATAAAAGTCGAGATGGGTGTCGATATATAGGTTTTAGGGAGTGCCGATTTCGAAAATAATGATCATTTTGGAATCCGAAATGGCGGCCATGCACTGTGTCATAAAAGTCGTCATGGATGTCGTTTTATACGTTTTAGGGGGCCCCAATTTTGAAAATGATGACCATTTTGGAATCCAAAATGGCGGCCATGCACTATGTCATAAAAGTCGTCATGGGTGTCGTTTTATAGGTTTTGGGGGGCGCAGATTTAGAAAATGATAACCATTTTGGGTTCCAAAATGGCGGCCATGCACTATGTCATAAAAGTCGTCATGGGTGTCGTTTTATAGGTTTTAGAGGGCGCAGATTTCGAAAATGATGACCATTTTGGATTCCAAGATGGCGGCCATGCACTATGTCATAAAAGTCGTCATGTATGTCGTTTTATAGGTTTTAGGGGGCCCCGCTTTCGAAAATGATGACCATTTTGGAATCCAAAATGGCGGCCATGCACTATGTCATAAAAGTCGTCATGGGTGTCGTTTTATAGGTTTTGGGGGGCGCAGATTTAGAAAATGATAACCATTTTGGATTCCAAAATGGCGGCCATGCACTATGTCATAAAAGTCGTCATGGGTGTCGTTTTATAGGTTTTGGGGGGCGCAGATTTAGAAAATGATAACCATTTTGGATTCCAAAATGGCGGCCATGCACTATGTCATAAAAGTCGTCATGGGTGTCGTTTTATAGGTTTTAGAGGGCGCAGATTTCGAAAATGATGACCATTTTGGATTCCAAGATGGCGGCCATGCACTATGTCATAAAAGTCGTCATGTATGTCGTTTTATAGGTTTTAGGGGGCCCCGCTTTCGAAAATGATGACCATTTTGGAATCCAAAATGGCGGCCATGCACTATGTCATAAAAGTCGTCATGGGTGTCGTTTTATAGGTTTTGGGGGGCGCAGATTTCGAAAATGATAACATTTTCAATTTAAAAATGGCGGCAATGCACTATGTCATAAAAGTCGTCATGGATATCGTTTTATAGGTTTTAGGGGGCGCAGATTTCGAAAATTATGACTATTTTGGATTCCAAGATGGCGGCCATGCACTATGTCATAAAAGTCGTCATGGATGTCGTTTTATAGGTTTCTGGGGGCGCAGATTTCGAAAATAATGACTATTTTGGATTCCACTTTTATGACAAAATACGTAGCCGCCATCTTGGATTATAAAATGATCATCGTTTTCGAATTCTGCACTCCCTAAAACCTATAAATCGACATCCGTGACGACGCAAGTTATCTTTATTTTCAGATCTAACAAATTGCTACAGAATACAAAGGACAAAAAAGAAGCGAGGAGGTAATGAAACAAGCAAAAATACAGATGATTCCTCGACGCAATTGGGTGATTCTTAAATTGTGTCCAGATTTTTTTTGTCATAAAAGTTTATATTTTTCACATATTACTCTCACAAGTTCCGTGACATTTCGACCTTGTAATTTTTTAAGTAAATGTTTTTGTTTATCTATGAGGATCTCACTAGAATAGTATAATCAAGGTATGTTTATATTTGATGAATGAAATAGTAACGCAAAAAAAATATATTTGTGTCTTATATTCCTGCCGAAGACTTTTATTTTACCTTTAATTTCCTTCTACACAAGTTTGGCCAAGTAATAAGAATTTAGGGCTCTCAATTTTATTTTGACTTCTACAACAGTAAAGCTACGAGGCCATGTTTGGTATCGTTTTCGTATAAATTCGCAGTACCAAATTTAGTTAAGGTATCACATTGACACCATTCCGAAGTAAAAACATATAAACTTATTAAAATACTTTCTTTTAAACTCCTCTTCACGCTTAAACTGCTGAACAGTTTTAATTTAAATTTGGTACACATATATTTTGAGTCCCGAGACAGGATATAATAAGTTATCTCAAAAATCATCCTTTAAAGGTGTGAAATGAGGTGTAGGGGGGAATTCAGAATTGACTTCTTGAAGAATACTGTTTAAGTTTAGGTTTGAAGTCATGTTTTTTCATCATTTTTAACTAAATCAAAGATGTAGACCATCCCAAATTTCATATAAATCGGTTCAGCGGTTATTGATTTCCCGTACAAATTTCCACGCCACTTTTCACACCTTCAAAAGATGATTTTGGTTATAAGATCTATCCTATGTCCTGTTCCAGGACGCAAACTATTTCTATACCAAATTTCAACGAAATCGGTTCAGCGGTTAAGCGTCAAGAAGAGTTTCAAAAAAACCGGCCAAGTGCGAGTCGGACTCGCGTATTAAGGGTTCCGTACATTAAGTCCGACTCGCGCTTGACTGCACATTTCTAATAGGTTTTCCTGTCATCTATATGTAAAGAACTATTTTGTGTATTCAGACGGACATACATACAGACGCACGAGTGATCCTATAAGGGTTCCGTTTTTTCCTTTTGAGGTACGGAACCCTAAAAAGATTTATTTTTATTTTATGGAATGGTGTCAATGTGATATCTTAAATGGATTCAGCACCCCAGATTTATACGAAAACGATACCAAACACGGCCTAGCATCTTCACTGATATAGATATATCAAGATAAAATTGAGAGCCCTAAATAAACTTTCAAGAGCGGATATCTCAAAAACTATTCAACATATCGAAAAAATTGACTGAATAAACTTGTAACAAATTAAATAAACTTTCATTTTGTATAAGTGGCCATGTCGCTGAGATGCATAGTTTCCGAGATATAATCGAAAAACGGGAAAATGGGACCTTCAAAGCCCCCTCTCTCCCCCCCGCTCAAGGGCTACGGCCGGGGACTTTTGATATGTTCACCTCCTAACTTGTCAAACCGAGTTACGGAGTCAAAAATTGTGTTCCGAGCATTTCCCTCTACAACTTTTGGAGCATTCGTTGCCTGACCTAAGTAGCTTATTGAATTTCTTTAAAAACTTTTCTGTAAAAGGTTGACGGGTGTTGGGTGTTTATATGGTTTCGGTCGATTATTATCATTTGCATTGCCCATGATGACTTACTAGAATTACGAGCACACGAGACACTAATAGTAGTTTGACAAACCTTGGTTTTCAAGAGGTATTTTATATTGACATTTGCTGTCACAAATTTGCTGTCAGATTTAGTCGCAAACCGCACGCAAAGTGCACACAAATGTGTCGACACCTTGTTACGGAAAAGTGTAGACACGGCGACGACACTTTGTTTCGAAACAATTCTAGACACATTGTGTGGACTCTGTTACGACACATCTGACATTTAGTTACCACTTTGTGATTCTGCGACTGGAATGGTTATATGGGCATCTAATATATAAATATAGTGATAAAAAACATCGATCAATAATTCTAAGATCTTTGACTGCCGAGAATTATGTTTTTCAAATACCTATCCAGACTAGCTTTGGTTTCATTTACAGACATATCAAGTGGAATAATAAAAGCAGGACATCACAATCGCAACAGCAAATCATCAGTCAAACTTTGTAAGCGTTTGATCAAAATCAGGTAATCAGTAAACTCGACTCATCCCAGACGAAGAAATATTCTGATCCTAGTTAAAATGAAAAATGAAAAAAAAAATACTTATACTACTCAATTTTTTTGCTCGAATGCAAAAAAGGGAATTCATTTACTCGGGGTTGCGCGCCGGATGCGTAGATTTTTCCCAAGGCGGCGAGCAGGTGCACAAGCGCGTTGGGGGCTTGGCGGCGGATGAGAGGCACGTGAGCTGCGTTCGGTAGTGCGCTCTTCAGCACCTCTTGCAGTAGCCCGTGCGGCGCCACCTCCACCAATAGGGCACGTGGCGGCACTAGTGCCAGCACATCAGCGAAGCGCACCGGCGATACCATATTATTCACGTGGTATGCTGCACCGCTCAGCTGTGCTACAATATGAGGATGGTTTCAAATCAGTTCAGTTCAGTTCAGTTATAATACCTACTATATACTAGTGGCTCTGTGAGCTGTAGACCTCGCGAGCAGAGCTTTAAATAACATGGTGCTAAGAGCTTTAAATATAGTAAATTAAAAAAAAACAATACGAAATTTATGTGTAAAAAAATACAAAAAGTTATAATATCCCAGCATACAATTACTGGGGATCGAACCCAGACCCTCTGCGCAAACAGAAAAAGCGAACATTTACAAACTGAGCCAAATAGTTCTTAGATGGGTTGACGAAATTTAGCTACTCCTTCTCAAATTAAAATTAGTTAAAATTAAATATCTCAATACCTCCGAAACCAGCGAAATAAATTTTCTGAATTTTTGGCCATTTAATCTATAAACATATTTCAAAAAGAAAACACTCGTATGGTACCGATACCACTATTTGTTTAGGCGCGAGCTATCACGACTCCGCCATTTAAAAAAAAATTCAAAAAACCGGACGGACAAAAAAAAATTATTTAGACATAGAATCCAGTCACAAAATTTCACGAGATTCGCTTAAGAATTGCGACCTGTAGAGGAGAACATCCGGACATACAAAAGCAAAATGCTCCAGTCGAAACGTAGACCTTCGCTACGCTCCGGTCAATAATTAAATTATGGCCTAGGTAAAAGAGTAAACAATTTTTAAAAAGTGACCTGATCGCTACAGCTGTATAGATATAAATCTTGTCTCCCTTGTGAGAGTAGTCTATCGTTTTCGATGACAGCGACCCTAAATAAACATTTTGGACGTTGTCTAGCGTGAGCCCTAATGTGGCTGGCCAGGCCATATTACTTGCTCTTAACTTTTATATTGCACGCGTGATAATAAACTTGGCCAGCTGCGTTGAATTGAACGTGTACAACGTAAGGAGGGCTCTTTTCGTAACTGGCGTTAAATGTCTAAGGCGGTTATCTTCAAAAATTTTAACATCATTATGGATGGTAGAACGCCAAGATGACTTTCCAGCAACCTTCTCCCAACGCTCATCAGGGTCGGTGGTGCAAGCGCTCAGATGCTCTTGTAGCTCAGGTGCTGACTACCGTGCTTCCGCTTACCCACTGCCAAGTCAGAGTAGAGAACAGCTTTAGAACATCTGGGATTAAACTACTAAACTGTGAAGGAACAATAATTGTGCCAAGAATAATAAGTGCGCCAGAGAAATGTGCAGGCTAACTGAAATATTTCCCCTAAGTAACAATAAAAGGAATATTGGCTTACACTCACCTAGATCTGAACCCCACTGATCTTGCGGTATAAAAGAGCAGAGCCAGCGTGCGCTACGTGGCTTAGGATTGGGAATGACCTCATGGAGGCGCGCGCGCAGCAGCGGCACTACGCCCTCAACATGCTTGCTGTGGAACGCTACGCCCGAGGTTTTGACCATCCTCCGCACGAACACATCGTCTGCCGAAAGCTGCTTTTCGAACCGCTCTATCGACTCTAACGGGCCCGAGATCTGTTGAAATGTACCTATTGTATATCTACGTAACATGGGCTAAATATTTGTAAATCTCTCTATCTCTCTAAATAATATAATTAACATCATGTCATGATAGAAAAAGGCTCGCTTCGCTCGCCCTGTGGGCGCAGCACGGTTCCATTTTTATCGTCTATCACTATGCGCGTCCCTTTCGCACTTACGTACTTGTTAGAACGTGACAGGCATGGTGACAAGGGATAAAAACGCGACCGTGCTAAGCCGCCTGATTACTTACACCCCTGTTGCCTTTTCACTTCAAAGCACCGCGTCTATAGACCGACCGCTTAAATGAGAGTGAGTGAGAGTGAGGGCGGCAGGCGTACGGCGCCCGCACCTTCCCCGCCGCCCTTAGTCGTCCCACCCCGTCGCCCCCGTACCGCGCAGGCGAGGACTCATTTAAGCGGTCGGTCTATAGTCTGCACTCTGCAGCATCAGTATCTGTACCAGATAGGTATAGTATTAGTCTTACCGTGACACTGTTGGGACCATTGTGTGCAGCAAGCTGGACGTCAGGGGGACAGCGGCGCTCGGCTTCCTCCCAGGAGAGCCCGACAGCCGCCATGGCGCCCGGTGCCAGCGCAGAATCAAGCGTGCTACGCCCGTACCAGTAAGCACACAGCACAGTCTGCTCCGCTGTCAGCGTCTCGTCCGCGTACGCACAGCCTGACCGAACACTAGTAGTTAATAAAGTAACTAAAAATCGACAACGAGGGATTTTGTGAAATACATCTCTAAAACCAGACCGAACCATAGGATTACGTACTATCATATCGCATTAAGCTTAGAAAATGTAAAAATGAAAAATACTTGATTCGTTAAGTCGTTGTCACAGTGAACTCACAATAGTCTTACGTGCCATAGACGCTATTGGTGTTGGTGCTTCTAAGTCCTTTATGCCAAATTCCGAATTTTGAAAAAAATACAAAAAAATCTATTAAATCATAGAATCTGGTCACAAAATGTCACGAGAATCAGTTAAGAATTGCAACCTGTCTCAGGAGAACATCCGAATACGAAAGCAAAATGCCCGAGTTAAAACGGAAACCTCGCTAACGCATCGATCAATTAACAATAAGCTGTTGCCCGCGACTTCATACGCGTGAATTTGTGTGTTGGTCGTTATATACCTATTCTACATGAGCATAGAACATTATGCAGTAAAAATAGCAGCATTTATTAATAATTTTACAACGCATGACATTTGTCTGTCTCGAATACCTACGAATTTTCAACCCGCATAGATGAAGTATTATCAAAAGTTATTCTTGTATTCTAATAATATAATAGTACATTTCAGTGCAAGTGTGGAAAGTGTGTTATTATTTACGAGTCCTGAGAGACTCGAAGACACGGGACAAGTAAATAATAACACCTTCACACGTACATTGAACGACGTTTTTTAATACATTCGCGAAATTGAGGAATGCATTAACATAAAGACTTCCTTGTTTTCTTATAATATTGTGTTAATCTACGAAGTTTCAAAATCCTCACTTAAAAATAATTTCATTCCCGATACATCATTTCCACACCTTCTTCACCCTCTTGGGGGATACAATTTAAAAAACCCTGAATTACTTCTCTTGTATGTCTTTCTAAAAAGTTTTAAACTATTGGTAACCGATACAAACTTTCAATCCCTTTTTAACCTCATTTGGGGATACATTTTCAAAAACGCTGACGTTAGTTTTCTTGCATTCTAATAATACATCTTCCTAAGAAGTTGCAAAGTACATAGTTGTACCCGATACAATCTTTCAACCTTTTTTTAACCCCCTTTGGGGATGAATTTTCTCGTATTCTAATATTATGTCGTTCTAGGAAGTTTCAAAGTATTTGTACATAAACATTCAACCCTTTTCTAACCCCTTTATTTACCTATACCTATAGATAAGACCAAGACACTAACCGAGTTCTCCAACGGAGTGTCCGATGATGCCTTCGGGGTGCACATCTAGTTCACGCAAGACGTCTACCAGGGCCACCTGCACCGCCGCGATGGCCACAAAAGTGTTGATGACGTTGTCGAAGGCGGCGTTCGGAGCCTCCGCGATCACGTGTTGGAGGTCCACACCGTAAGGCTCGAGCGCCGCTGCCGAGCGCGCAATGCTCGCCGCGAACGTTGGCAAACGTATTAGCTCACGTGCCATGCCGGCCCATTGCGAACCCATTCCGCTGAATACAAACCACACCGGGCGCGGTTCTCCCTGGTTTCTGAACACCTCCTTCTTGGGCGCTGAGCCGGGAACTGGATCCAGCACGGCATACCCGCGGTAAGGGTGTCCGGGAATAGCGTGCGAGTGCACAGCATCTATTAGTGCGTGCAGCTCGGCGTCACGCGGATGATCAGCCGCGAGTTTGAGTAGGCGTTCTACGGCCTCGGTGGTGCGGCCCGAGGAGAGCACGAGACGCGGCGCTGAGTATTCTGCTGGCGGAGGCCGCGTACCGCGCCCGCCTTCGAGGATTACGTGCGCGTTGGTACCGCCGAAGCCAAATGAATTCACTGCTACTAACCCGCCTTGCCACGCTGTATTCTGATTTACCACCTGAAACAGATACGAGTCGTCGTGCAACTTATGATTAGGAGAGACAAAATTAGGAGAAATACAATAAACTCTTTAGCCCCTTCGATTTTTTCGTTAGGTTAGGTTGCCCATTATCTTCTTCTCTCTTTTCTACCCTACCTACCTTCCTACCTACGAGGGGCGTTCAAAATATTCTCGGTATTGATATCTTACAACCTCTTCTAAAATTTCTTTTGTTACTGGCCGCTAAGGTTTATTCATTGACATTAAAAAAAAGTATAATTGGAACCGAGATGTTCTTTTGTTTTTCTGCAATTGCTGAACAAACATGAACATCATGTGCGAATTGACAATGTTAACTAAATCAGAACATCAATGCGTCATAAGATTCTCGACAAAACAGGGTAAAAATAAAAAAACCATAAAAGAGGAAATGGATTGTGTTTACCGTGAGTCTGCTCCTTCTTTATCTACCATTTAAAAGTGGTCAAGCGAATTTAAGGGTGGAAGGGCTAGTATTGAAGATGACCCTAGACCTGGTCGGCCTGTAGTAGCTACTTCACAAGAAAATATTGATAAAGTGGAAAAACTTATATTGGAAGATGGTCGAGTGAAGGTAAAATCTATAGCTCAAGTAACCAATCTTTCTATTGGTATCGTACATGATATTATCCATGACCATCTTAATATGTCAAAAGTAAGTGCAAGATGGGTTCCGCGAATGCTGACTCGGCTTCAAAAAGACATGCGTGTAGCGTGTAGTTCCGATGTTATTGACCTGTGCGGTGAAAATCCTGATGAGGTGCTGCAAAGAATAGTTACTGGAGATTAAACCTGGGTTCATCATTATGACCCAGAGAGTAAACAAGAGTCCATGCAGTGGCACATTAAGGGTTCAGCTCATCCCAAGATGTTCAAGGTCGTCCCTTCAGCTGGCAAGGTCATGGCCACGATATTTTGGGATTCTGAAGGAATATTACTAATCGATTATAAAGAAAAAGGTGTAAATATCACAGGACAGTACTACGCTAACATTTAACGTCAATTAAAGGATGCTATCAAAGAAAAGAGGCGAGCAAAGATAACCAAAGGTGTTCTGCTTCTGCGTGACAACGCCCCCGTCCATACTGCTCATATTGCCAAGGCAGCTATTGTTGAATGTGGGTTTGAAACTGTTACTCACCCACCGTATAGTCCGGTCTTAGCCCCCAGCGTCTTCTTTTTGTTCCCCAATCTTAAAAAGGATCTGCATGGAATATTTTTTTTCTGATGATGAAGCATTGAAGGCGGCAGTGGAGGAGCATTTTTACACCAAAGACAAAAAAAAATTTTTATCGGGGATTTAAAGAAAATTGATCGATCTTTTAAGTGGATGAACATAGGGAGGGAGTATATTGAAAAATAAAAATATCAAACTTTTCGTACTTGTTTGTTTTCATTTTCATACCGAGAATATTTTGAACACCCCTCGTATAAGTCCTATAACTATACCAAAATTCGCTTATACACGAATTATTTCCCCTATTTGGCTGATTTTGGTCTTCGTTTGGTGAGCTATAGGTACGTGTAGTGTGACAATGACAGACAGCGTAGACACAGGGTAGTGATTAACTTACCTATGTTTAAATTTATACAAAAAACTTTTTTCACTTTTTCAATATTCAGAGAGGAAAATGGGTACTACGTTTGTATGGAAAGGCAGTTTCAGGGCGGTCAAACCATGGAGGGGCATAGCAATGGTATTATACATTAAATTACTTAAAAATATTGTCTATACCTAACGTTAATATCCAGGGAGGAAATTTGAGACTACGTTTGCTTGTATGGATGGAGAAGCGGCGGTATAATCAAATTTAGAACCTTAAGTTTTAATTCAGTTAGCATTTACTAAAACTTATTTTTGTGTATAAACATACTAACAATAATGGATGGATCAATAGTTATCTACTTAAATAGTAAACGAATTCGTATATATACTTGGTCAAGCAGATGTAGTCAGTAGAAAAAGGCGGCAAATTTGAAAAATGTAGGTGCGAAGGGATATCGTCTCATAGAAAATATGAATTTCGCGCCTTTTTCTACTGACAAGATTTGCTTGACCATCTATAATTTGTACCTTAATACGGCCATCTCTGAGTGCGGGGATATTGGTATTGGGGTTCTTAAAGTGAAGGTTGCCGGGAATGACACCGCGCTCCATAGCCAACAATATCTTAGCGATCGAGGAGAGGCCGGCAGCTGGCTCCGTGTGGCCTATATTAGACTTGACCGACCCCAGCAGCAGAGGCGTATTCCGACCGTTGCAAAACAGCTCTGCGATCGCATTCACCTCCTCCAGATCGCCGGCCTGAAACGTTTAGTTACCATATTTTTCACACGATGTCACGTTCAAATTACCTTATCTTTCTACATCTAGTTATAACGACATATAAAAATAAAATAAAATAAAAAGCCTTTTATTTCCTTTCATTATACATAAAGTTTGTTAATATAATTTTATTAATTTAATTTGTAGGAACCCGTTATATATATATATAAGAAAAAAAAGACACAATACACAATAGGGTTGTTGACTATACACCTCTGTTCTTATCAATCTTATATCATCTTTCTTAGACAATAACCAAAAATGTATTGGCGTCTTCCTAGATCTTGCTAAAGCATTTGATACTGTGTCTATACCAATTTTACTTCGCAAACTTCAAAACCTGGGCGTGCATGGAGTCCCTCTGTCGTGGTTCGCAAGTTACTTGACGGGAAGAAGGCAACTTGTCAGAGTAGGATCTTTTAAAAGTTCTACTGATCAGGTTAATTTCGGTGTTCCGCAAGGAAGCATTCTTGGTCCCACTCTTTTTACGATATACATGAATGACATCCTCAATCTCAAAATTCCAAATTCTGAAATTCTGTGTTATGCAGACGATACGGTAATACTTTTTAATGATAAAAGCTGGAAGGACGCAGTCACCACAACAGAAAAGGGCATGCAAATTGCATCTGACTGGTTCCGTGCCAATCTTCTGACCCTGAACTGCAACAAGACTAAGTTTCTCTGTTTTCACAAAACCGCCTCGTCACAACCATCTTTCAACCCTACAATAAAAATCCACTCATGTACTGACTTCCCCTTAAACCCCTGCAACTGTAATTCTATTGAGAAAACGAATGTTATAAAATATCTTGGTCTATTAGTTGACGATAAGTTGAACTTTAAACACCATATTCATAATCTCTCCGGAAGAATTAGAAAGTCAATATATATATTCAAAAAACTCCGTAATTCTGCAGATGAATCACTATTAAAAATGATTTACATTGCGCTTTGTCAGTCTGTGATCAGTTACTGTATTTCAGTTTGGGGCAGTGCAGCAAAGACTTGTATGTTGGAAATCGAAAGGGCCCAACGCTCTGTACTAAAGGTGATGCTCAAAAAATCCTATCGGTTTCCAACCTTTGATCTTTACGCCCAAGCTCAAGTTTTAACCGTCCGACAGCTATTCTTACACAAAATCTGTTTATACACACACAAAACCTCTAAAACATTGCCCTCATATAATATCTTAGTTAAAAAACGCATTTTCAATCTACCAATTCCCGAAGTACGTTCCGCCTTTGGAAAACGTTTTGGAGATCGCATTAGAGTCACAACTTACAATTCCATTCTTAAACAGTGTAACCTTAGATCTAGCACCACTATAGAAGCAAAAAAACTACTATTTAAATTCCTAAGTTCTCTTAGTTATGCCGAGACAGAAGCTATGTTAGATAATGTACTTTAGCTTATTAATGTTATATATAAGTACTATACCTTTATTAACCTTTATTGTGTTGATATGATTGTTAGTTATAATAAGTTTATTTTGCCATAAGCTGGACTTTGTTTGTAACAATAATTCTGTTGTTTAATGTAATCCTGGTACCCCGCGATACAGGCGAAGCCTAGTGCGGAGACCTCTGCCTCACTCTGTAATTTGTATTTTTGGAAATAAAGATTTTTATTATTATTCTCTTTATTCATTTCTCATCTCAAGTTAGGCTATTTATAATATGAATATAAAAGTAAAATATAAAAACACTTACAAAACAATAAAAATGAATATAAACACATTATAAAAAACCTAACCTAGGGTGCCGCCAGCAGCGGGGCAAGGCCCAAGCTACCGGTGGTCAGGGCTGCAGAGAGAGGAACCGGCGGACTATCCGCGCCGTGTCCAAGATCACCGCCTTCTGCATCTGACCCTTGATCCAACCACCTAGCGAGAGTCTCTCAAGATGTTGGTCGAGACTCTTCGCTATTAGACCGTTCACTGAAACGACTATCGGGACAATGATCGTCGAATCAACATCCCACATGGCGGTTATCTCGTGAGCCAAGTCTAGGTACTTACTGGACTTGTCCTTCTCGGCCTTCACGAGATTCTCATCATGGGGGATGGTGATGTCAACGAGCACGGCCCGACGTTGCGATCGATCTATTATCACAATGTCAGGCTTATTGGCTACCATAGTCCTGTCTGTGATGATAGATCGATCCCAATAGAGCGTGGCATGACCATTCTCGAGAACAGGCGCAGGTAAGTACTTGTAGTACGGTACTTCGCGGTCCACAAGGCCATATAGAAGAGCAAGTTGCTGGTGAATAATTCTGGCTACGAGATTATGTCTGTGCAAGTACTCGCCGTTAGCAAGATGAGAACAACCGGAAATGATATGCCTGAGTGACTCTCCGGGACGGCGGCATGCCCGACAAATGTCGACCGTACCGTCCTTCAGGATATATTTCCGATAGTTGTTCGTCATCATCACTTCGTCCGCAATTGCACAGGCAAAACCCTCGGTTTCTCCGAAGAGGTCCCCGAATCGTAACCAGTTCACCGACGCGAGCAGGTCCACATCGGGTCCCGTGAGGGCCTTGTAGAACCGCCCGTGTAGCACCTTACTCTCCCATGCCGCCTTGCGATCCGCAGTACTTAGTACCACAGGTTTGCGCCAGTTCTCGTTTGCCAAGGAGAGCGGCGTGAGGTTCCTGTCTACTGCCACCACATCACGATGCATCCCACACTCGTTGTTAAGGAAATAATTCCTGAGATTGTACACCTCGCGGTTGTGGAGATCCTTGGCGTTTAGGAAGCCTCGGCCTCCACACTTCCGTGGGATGTACAATCTCATAACTGACGAGCGTGGGTGTAGCATGCGATGTGTGGTGAGCAGTGACCGGACCCTCCGATCCAGGGCGTCCAGCTCGGTCTGAGTCCACCTTAGTATGCCAAAGGAGTATGTGAGTAGGGGCATTACCCAGGCGTTGAAGGCGCGCACTTTGTTGCCTCCTGACAAAAGACTGTTAAGGACTTTTGTGAGCCGACTGAAAAAGCGCTCCTTCACCGACCGTCTAATACCCTCGTCCTCAATACCCAACGACTGTGACATGCCAAGGTATTTATAGGTTTCTGATTCAGAGATAGATCTGAAAGACATTGTCTCAGAGAGTTGTAAATTTGTTGAATTTACAACCCTCCCCCGCTGTACATGCATAACCGCACATTTATCGACACCAAACTCCATGTTGATGGCACTACTGAAACCTTCGGTGGTTTTCAGTAGCTCCGACAAGTCTTGGCTATTTGGTGCAAATAATTTGAGGTCATCCATGTACAGAAGGTGAGAAATGATTTCACCCTCTCTCCGAAGCCGGCAACCTAGTCCCAAATCCTTCAGCAGGGTACTGAGGGGATTGAGAGCTAGGCAGAACCATAGGGGACTCAGACTGTCACCCTGAAATATTCCTCGCTCAATCCTTATAAAATCCTGCGGGTCAGGGGGGTCATCCCCGCCTCCTGGTTGACGAAGGACTGTGGTCCACTGCCTCATACACGCGCTTAGGAAGGTTCTCAAAGCTGCATCAACTTTATACAACTCTAAGACCCTCCCCAACCATGAATGAGGCACCGAATCATAGGCCTTCTTGTAGTCAATCCAAGCGGCTGAGAGGGCCCCCCTGTTCCGCCGGATTTGTTGGCAGATGGTCATGTCTATGAGGAGGAGCTCTTTAGTACCACGGGACCCAACCCTACATCCATTTTGAGCGGAAGCCAGAATATTGTTTGCGATAATGTGCGCGTTGATTTTTGCTCTCAAAATGGATGTAAGGAGCTTGTAGAGTGTAGGCAAGCATGTGATGGGTCTGTAGTTTTTCGCTTCCGTGGTACAACCGGACTTATAGAGCAGGTAGGTGACACCAGTTGTTAAGGAAGGTGGGAGAGAACCAAGCTCGAGGGCTTGTTGGAATTGTGCTGCCAAGCGCGAGTGCGAGCATCGGAACCACTTTAGCCAGAAGTTGTGCAATCCATCCGGTCCAGGACTTTTCCAATTCTGGGCCGTGCGGATGGCACAACTGACGTCATCCGGGCTGATGGTGACTGCCCCCATAGGTTCGATGAACTCGCACTCACGCTCGACAACACTCATCCAACCCCCCTCGGTATGTCCAACAGGCATCGACCAGATGCTACGCCAGAAGTCAGTCATGGCAGTAGCATCCGGCGGCTGCGTGTCGGGCGTACGAAGGTTGGTTTCCTCCCACTTTCGGTACACCTTCCTTTGGTCACTTTGAAAAAGGCGATTCTGCTGGAATCGATCCACACGCTCTCTGTAACGGCGAATACGGTTTGCCCATGCATAGACTTTCTGCTTTAGAAAGTCGATGCGCTCTGTGACATTGGCCATGTAGTCGCGGGGCCTGATATCCGTCCCCGCGAACGCCTGGTTCACAAAGCGCATTACTCGGGGGCGATTGTTGCCCCCCCTGAAGCAGATTAGCTTTGCGATGAGAGTCCTAAACGAGCTGATACGTCGCTCGATCCGCGCTTGCCATGCAGGGACACCTCCGACGGTCCTAGGTGCACGTTCAGCGTCCGGGAACTTGACGCGAGCAACACGGCACGCCGCGATGGCTCCGCAGTACAAGATCGAGTGCGTATCATCTAAATCTTTACTAGTCCGTAAATGTGGCTCTAGTAAAGCGTTTAGGGCTCCCATTAGCGCTAGATTGCGTCTATTCATAGGCAGACGTGGTAATCGTGGCCTAGAGTTAGTTGTGGCGCGATATTGCGTAATCACCTCTTCCAAAGTCCTCCTCAGTTGCTCATTAGCAGTTGTACTCACATTCTGACTCACGAAGTCCCCCTCGTCGGTACAGAAACCAACCCGTGGCGCCCCCGGTGCCAGGTCGGGTGCGGGCACCGGATCCGGCGGCGTGGCGGGCAGATCCCGCACCGAGATGGAGTCCGCGCGAGCAGAGAGAGCCTCCTGGCGAAGCCGATCAAGTGTCGCGTCATCCAAGCGCTTTAGCCGCTGAATAACGCGCACCTGATCCGATAATCGCTGCTCCGACACGGTGATGGTGGGTTCAAGAGTCTGAAACAGAGGCAGTATTCTCGAACGGTAGGCGGACAGCTGTGTTCCCCCCTCTGTAGCCCCATAATAGGCGCGCATGACATTCTCGTTCATGTCTCGAGTCCATCTCATGCGTCGCACTATACCACCGGTAGCGGGAGCCGTGGGCGGGGCAGGATGTCCCGCAGGCCCCAAGCGTGCCGGCAGCGGTGGCCGCCCTCGTCGCGCAGGTGGTCGTGGCGGCGGCGGCGGCGGCCCGCTCTCGTCACTGGACCCGTCTGTGTCAGGCGCCGTTGCGAACTCGTCGCCTGACGACGATGTGGACGAGGAAGTGGACGAGGCGGGCGGGGGTGGTGGGCGTGCGCTTGTCGTTACCGCTTTAGCTCGACTCCTTGTAATCATTTCTAATTTCGTTCGTGGTTTTGCCGGTGGTGTATGACAAATGTCAACATGGTATTAATGCGACTGCAACCCATGGTCGCGGTATTTATAGTCAATTATATCAATTGTCCGCATGATTCACTACTAACTGGGTTCGCACATGATTAAATTATCAGTCTTTTAGGGCAAAAACCACATGTAAAAATATATTATATGAAAAGAAATGTAAAAGGACGTCTGTCAGTGTCAGCGGTTTTTTTTTTTTTTTTTTTTTTTTTTTATTATTATTCTCTTTATTCAATTAGGGTCTTAGGTTAGGATTTTACAATGTGAGTATAAAAGTAAAATATAAAAACACTTACAAAACATAACAAAAATATATAAACACATTATAAAAAACCTAACCTAGGGTGCCGCCGGCAGCGGGGCAGGGTCCAAGCTGCCGGTGGTCAGGGCCGCAGAGTGAGGAATCGACGTACTATACGCGCCGTGTCCAAAATTACCGCCTTCTGCATCTGACCCTTGATCCAACCACCCAGCGAGAGTCTCTCTAGGTGTTGGTCGAGACTCTTCGCTATGAGACCGTTCGCTGACACGACTATAGGAACAATGATCGTCGAGTCAACATCCCACATAGCGGTTATCTCGTGGGCTAAGTCTAGGTACTTGCTGGACTTGTCCTTCTCGGCCTTCACGAGATTCTCATCATGGGGGATGGTGACGTCGACGAGCACGGTCCGGCGCTGCGATCGATCTATCAGCACGATGTCAGGCTTATTGGCTACAATAGTCCTGTCAGTGATGATAGATCGATCCCAATAGAGCGTGGCACGACCATTTTCGAGAACTGGCGCAGGTGAGTACTTGTAGTACGGCACTTCGCGGTCCACAAGGCCGTATAGGAGGGCAAGCTGCTGGTGAATAATTCTGGCTACGAGGTTATGTCTGTGCAAGTACTCGCCGTTAGCAAGATGAGAACAACCGGAGATAATATGCCTGAGTGACTCTCCGGGACGGCGGCATGCCCGACAAATGTCGACCGTACCGTCCTTCAGGATATATTTCCGATAGTTGTTCGTCATCATCACTTCGTCCGCAATTGCACAGGCAAAACCCTCGGTTTCTCCGAAGAGGTCCCCGAATCGTAACCAGTTCACCGACGCGAGCAGGTCCACATCGGGTCCCGTGAGGGCCTTGTAGAACCGCCCGTGTAGCTGCTTATCCTTCCATACCGCCTTGCGGTCCTCGGTGCTTAGTACTACAGGTTTGCGCCAGTTCTCGTTCGCCAAGGAGAGCGGCGTGAGGCCCTTGTCAGCTGCCACCACATCACAATGCATCCCACACTCGTTGTTGAGGAAATAATTCCTGAGATTGTACACCTCACGGTTGTGGAGATTTTTGGCGTTTAGAAAGCCGCGACCTCCACATTTCCGTGGGATGTACAATCTCATAACAGACGAGCGTGGGTGCAACATACGGTGAGTGGTGAGCAGCTGTCGGACCCTCCGATCCAGGGCATCCAGCTCGGTCTGAGTCCACCTTAGTATGCCAAAGGAGTATGTGAGTAGAGGCATTACCCAGGCGTTGAAGGCGCGCACTTTGTTGCCTCCTGACAAAAGACTGTTGAGTACTTTTGTGAGCCGACTGAAAAAGCGCTCCTTCACCGACCGTCTAATACCTTCTTCCTCAATACCCAACGACTGTGACATGCCAAGGTATTTATAGGTTTCTGATTCAGAGATGGATCTGAAAGACATTGTCTCAGAAAGTTGTAAATTTGTTGAATTTACAACTTTCCCCCGCTGTACATGCATAACCGCACATTTATCGACACCAAACTCCATGTTGATGGCATTACTGAAGACTTCGGTAGTTTTCAGTAGCTCCACCAAGTCTTGGCTATTTGGTGCAAATAATTTGAGATCATCCATGTACAGAAGGTGAGAAATGACTTCACCCCCTCTCCGAAGCCGGCAACCTAGTTCTAAATCCTTCAGCAAGGTACTGAGAGGATTCAGAGCTAGGCAGAACCACAGAGGACTCAGACTATCACCCTGAAATATTCCTCGCTCAATCCTTATAAAATCCTGCGGGCCAGGGCTCCCATCCCCGCCTCCTGGTTGACGAAGGACTGTGGTCCATTGCCTCATACACGCGCTTAGAAAGGCTCTTAAAGCTGTATCAACTTTATACAGCTCTAAGACCCTCTCCAGCCATGAGTGAGGCACCGAATCATAGGCCTTCTTGTAGTCAATCCAGGCTGCTGAGAGGGCCCCCCTGTTCCGCCGGATTTGTTGGCAGATGGTCATGTCTATGAGGAGGAGCTCTTTAGTACCACGGGACCCAACCCTACATCCATTTTGAGCAGAGGCCAAAATATTGTTTGCGACAATGTGCGCGTTGATTTTTGCTCTCAAAATGGATGTAAGGAGCTTGTAGAGTGTAGGCAAGCATGTGATGGGTCTGTAGTTCTTCGCTTCCGTGGTACTACCGGACTTATAGAGCAGGAAGGTGACACCAGTTGTTAAGGAAGGTGGGGGAGAACCAAGCTCGAGGGCTTGTTGAAATTGTGCTGCCAAGCAGGAGTGTGAGCATCGGAACCATTTTAGCCAGAAGTTGTGCAATCCATCCGGCCCAGGACTTTTCCAGTTCTGGGCCGTGCGAATGGCACAACTTACGTCATCGGGGCTGATGGTGACTGCCCCCATAGGTTCGATGGACTCGCACTCACGCTCGACAACACTCATCCAACTCCCCTCGGTGTGTCCGACAGGCACTGACCAGATGCTACGCCAGAAGTCATTCATGACAGTAGCCTCCGGTGGCTGCGAGTCGGACGCACGAGGGTTGGTTTCCTCCCACTTTCGGTACATCTTCCTTTGGTCACTCTGGAAAAGACGGTTCTGCTGGAATCGGTCCACACGCTCTCTGTAGCGGCGAATACGGTTTGCCCATGCATAGACTTTCTGCTTTAGAAAGTCGATGCGCTCCGTAATGTTGGCCATGTAGTCGCGGGGCCTGATATCCGTCCCCGCGAATGCCTGGTTTACAAAGCGCATTACTCGGGGGCGATTGTTGCCCCCCCTGAAGCAGATCAGCTTTGCGATAAGAGTCCTAAAAGAGCTGATACGTCGCTCGATCCGTATTTGCCATGCGGGGGCACCCCCGGCGGTCCTAGGTGCACGTTCAGAGTCCGGAAACTTGACTCGTGCAACACGGCACGCCGCGATGGCTCCGCAATACATGATCGCGTGCGTATCATCTAAATCTTTACTAGTCCGCAAATATGGCTCTAGTAAAGCGTTTAGGGCTCCCATTAGCGCTAGATTGTGTCTATTCATAGGCAAACGTGGTAATCGTGGCCTAGTATTGGGTGTGGAGCGATACTGCGTAATCGCCTCATCCAAAGTCCTCCTCAGTTGCTCATTGGCTGTACTACTCACACTCTGCGCGAACTCCTCCTCGTCGGCACAGAGATCTACCCGCGGCGCCTCCGGTGCCTGGTCGGGTGCCGGCACCGGATCCGGCGATGTGGCGGGCGGGTCTCGCACCGAGGTGGAAGCTGCGCGAGTAGAGAGAGCCTCCAGGCGAAGCCGATCAAGTGTCGAGTCATCCAACCGCTTTAGCCGCTGGATGACTCGCACCTGATCCGATAGCCGTTGCGCAGTCACGTCGATGGTTGGTTCGAGGGCCTGAAACAGTGGAAGCATTCGGACACGGTACGCGCATAAGTCGGTTCCCCCCTCTGTAGCCCCATAGTAGGCGCGCATGACGTTCTCATTCATTGTTTGAGACCATCGCATGCGACGCACTACACTTATTATTATTATTATTATTATATTCTCTTTATTTATTTCTCATCTTAAGTTAGGTTATTTTATAATATGAATATAAAAGTAAAATATAAAAACACTTACAAAACAATAAAAATTAATATAAACACATTATAAAAAACCTAACCTAGGGTGCCGCCAGCAGCGGGGCAAGGCCCAAGCTACCGGTGGTCAGGGCTGCAGAGAGAGGAACCGGCGGACTATCCGCGCCGTGTCCAAGATCACCGCCTTCTGCATCTGACCCTTGATCCAACCACCTAGCGAGAGTCTCTCAAGGTGTTGGTCGAGACTTTTCGCTATTAGACCGTTTACTGAAACGACTATCGGGACAATGATCGTCGAATCAACATCCCACATGGCGGTTATCTCGTGAGCCAAGTCTAGGTACTTACTGGACTTGTCCTTCTCGGCCTTCACGAGATTCTCATCATGGGGGATGGTGATGTCAACGAGCACGGCCCGACGTTGCGATCGATCTATTATCACAATATCAGGCTTATTGGCTACAATAGTCCTGTCAGTGATGATAGATCGATCCCAATAGAGCGTGGCACGACCATTCTCGAGAACAGGCGCAGGTAAGTACTTGTAGTAGGGTACTTCGCGGTCCACAAGGTCATATAGAAGAGCAAGTTGCTGGTGAATAATCCTGGCTACGAGATTATGTCTGTGCAAGTACTCGCCGTTAGCAAGATGAGAGCAACCGGAAATGATATGCCTGAGTGACTCTCCGGGACGGCGGCATGCCCGACAGATGTCGACCGTACCGTCCTTCAGGATATATTTCCGATAGTTGTTCGTCATCATCACTTCGTCCGCAATTGCACAGGCAAAACCCTCGGTTTCTCCGAAGAGGTCCCCGAATCGTAACCAGTTCACCGACGCGAGCAGGTCCACATCGGGTCCCGTGAGGGCCTTGTAGAACCGCCCGTGTAGCACCTTACTCTCCCATGCCGCCTTGCGATCCGCAGTACTTAGTACCACAGGTTTGCGCCAGTTCTCGTTTGCCAAGGAAAGCGGCGTGAGGTTCCTATCTACTGCCACCACATCACGATGCATCCCACACTCGTTGTTAAGGAAATAGTTCCTGAGATTGTACACCTCGTGGTTGTGGAGATCCTTGGCGTTTAGGAAGCCTCGGCCTCCACACTTCCGTGGGATGTACAATCTCATAACTGACGAGCGTGGGTGTAGCATGCGATGTGCGGTGAGCAGTGATCGGACCCTCCGATCCAGGGCGTCCAGCTCGGTCTGAGTCCACCTTAGTATGCCAAAGGAGTATGTGAGTAGGGGCATTACCCAGGCGTTGAAGGCGCGCACTTTGTTGCCTCCTGACAAAAGACTGTTAAGGACTTTTGTGAGCCGACTGAAAAAGCGCTCCTTCACCGACCGTCTAATACCCTCGTCCTCAATACCCAACGACTGTGACATACCAAGGTATTTATAGGTTTCTGATTCAGAGATAGATCTGAAAGACATTGTCTCAGAAAGTTGTAAATTTGCTGAATTTACAACCCTCCCCCGCTGTACATGCATAACCGCACATTTATCGACACCAAACTCCATGTGGATGGCACTACTGAAGACTTCGGTGGTTTTCAGTAGCTCCAACAAGTCTTGGCTATTTGGTGCAAATAATTTGAGGTCATCCATGTACAGAAGGTGAGAAATGACTTCACCCTCTCTCCGAAGCCGACAACCTAATCCCAAATCCTTCAGCAGGGTGCTGAGGGGATTCAAAGCTAGGCAGAACCACAGGGGACTCAGACTGTCGCCCTGAAAGATTCCTCGCTCAATCCTTATAAAATCCTGCGGGCCAGGGCGGTCATCCCGGCCTCCTGGTTGACGAAGGACTGTGGTCCACTGTCTCATACACGCGCTTAGGAAGGCTCTCAAAGCTGCATCAACTTTATACAGCTCTAAGACCCTCCCCAACCATGAATGAGGCACCGAATCATAGGCCTTCTTGTAGTCAATCCAAGCGGCAGAGAAGGCACCCTTGTTCCGCCGGATTTGTTGGCAGATGGTCATGTCTATGAGGAGGAGCTCTTTAGTACCACGGGACCCAACCCTACATCCATTTTGAGCGGAAGCCAGAATATTGTTTGCGACAATGTGCGCGTTGATTTTTGCTCTCAAAATGGATGTAAGGAGCTTGTAGAGTGTAGGCAAGCATGTGATGGGTCTGTAGTTCTTCGCTTCCGTGGTACTACCGGACTTATAGAGCAGGAAGGTGACACCAGTTGTTAAGGAAGGTGGGAGAGAACCAAGCTCGAGGGCTTGTTGAAATTGTGCTGCCAAGCAGGAGTGCGAGCATCGGAACCACTTTAGCCAGAAGTTGTGCAATCCATCCGGCCCAGGACTTTTCCGGTTCTGGGCCGTGCGGATGGCACAACTGACGTCATCGGGGCTGATGGTGACTGCCCCCATAGGTTCGATGGACTCGCACTCACGCTCGACAACACTCATCCAACCCCCCTCGGTGTGTCCGACAGGCACCGACCAGATGCTACGCCAGAAGTCGGTCATGGCAGTAACATCCGGCGGCTGCGTGTCGGGCGTACGAAGGTTGGTTTCCTCCCACTTTCGGTACACCTTCCTTTGGTCACCTTGAAAAAGGCGATTCTGCTGAAATCGATCCACACGCTCTCTGTAGCGGCGAATACGGTTTGCCCATGCATAGACTTTCTGCTTTAGAAAGTCGATGCGCTCTGTGACATTGGCCATGTAGTCGCGGGGCCTAATATCCGTCCCCGCGAACGCCTGGTTCACAAAGCGCATTACTCGGGGGCGATTGTTTCCCCCCCTGAAGCAGATCAGCTTTGCGATGAGAGTCCTAAACGAGCTGATACGTCGCTCGATCCGCGCTTGCCATGCAGGGACACCTCCGACGGTCCTAGGTGCACGTTCAGCGTCCGGGAACTTGACGCGAGCAACACGGCACGCCGCGATGGCTCCGCAGTACATGATCGAGTGCGTATCGTCTAAATCTTTACTAGTCCGCAAATGTGGTTCTAGTAAAGCGTTTAGGGCTCCCATTAGCGCTAGATTGCGTCTATTCATAGGCAGACGTGGTAATCGGGGCCTAGAGTTGGTTGTGGCGCGATACTGCGTAATCGCCTCTTCCAAAGTCCTCCTCAGTTGCTCATTAGCAGTTGCTTATTATTATTATTATTATATATATATATATATATATATATAATAACACCTTCACACGTACATTGAACGACGTTTTTTAATGTATTCGCGAAATTGAGGAATGCATTAACATAAAGACTTCCTTGTTTTCTTATAATATTGTGTTAATCTACGAAGTTTCAAAATCCTCACTTAAAAATAATTTCATTCCCGATACATCATTTCAACACCTTCTTCACCCTCTTGGGGGATACAATTTAAAAAACGCTGAATTACTTATCTTGTATGTGTTTCTAAAAAGTTTCAAACTATTGGTAACCAATACAAACTTTCAATCCCTTTTTAACCTCATTTGGGGATACATTTTCAAAAACGCTGACGTTAGTTTTCTTACATTTTAATAATACATCTTCCTAAGAAGTTGCAAAGTACATAGTTGTACCCGATACAATCTTTCAACCCTTTTTTAACCCCCTTTGGGGATGAATTTTGTATTTTGTATTGTGTATTGTGTCTTTTTTTTTCTTTATTTGATTCGTGGCTGTAAGTTTTCTTTGCGACAATAATTGTTTTTTTTTAAAGGATGCTGCGTAAAGCAACAATCTACTCAAGGTACGTGACATCAGACATATTTGTCCTCACCTTGGTGCCGGTGCCGTGCGCTTCCACATAGACAACGTCTTGCGGGCGCAAGCCAGCCTCTTTTAAGGTTTCTTGCGCGATGTGGCGCTGCATGGCGCCTGAAGGATACGTAATGCCTTGCGGCTTGTAGCCGTCGTTGTTGACGCTCGCGCCGCGCACTGTACAGTAAAGGCGGCGAGCGTTGTGCCTGCGCTGCAGCAGCACGGCCACCACCGCCTCAGAGCGCACGAAGCCGCTCGCGCTTTCATCGAACGCAGCGCACCGACCCACAGGCGAGAGCATGGTCAGCCGATGGTAATTAAGGGATGAGGCTGGGTCGAGACAGATGTTTATACCGGCGACTACGGCAGTCTCACAGCGACCCGCGCGGATATCATTCAGAGCCTGCGTCAGTGCATACATTGAACTCGAACATCCTGTGTCAATAGAGACCGACGGTCCTTTTAGGTCGAAAGTGTAGGACACTCGGTTGGAGAGCATGGCGTTGGCGCCGCCAATCATAGCATAGCCATTGATCTTGTCGTAGTCATTGCACCATAAGTTAAAATTTTCCGAGCGGCTGATACCAGTGTACACACCGGTGCGTGAGCCACGGAGCTCGGCGGGGCTGAGCCCGGCATCCACAAAGACCTCATGTGTCACCTCGAGCAGGAGCCGTAGCTGCGGGTCCATGACGTCTGCTAGTTTGTCCGATACGCCAAAGAACTCCGCATCAAAGTGCGTCAGGTCCTTTAGCTTACCACTTCGCTTCGGCAACCCAAACGTATCTGTACCATTAACAAGTTATTAATGTTAATAAATCTAAAGTATAACGACGCTTACACTTCGTTGCTTGTTACTGAACTTCATTATGTTGGTAACATGCTCGTATTAACGGAGAGTGCTCACCCGGCGTCCAGCGGCGGTCGTCATCGGTTACGAAATCGACGCCGGCGAACAGTTGCCGCGCGAACTCTTCGATGTCCCCGCTCTCGGGCAGCCTGCCCGACAGACCTGTCAGCACCACTTCTGACACGGTGCCAACACCGCAGCTGTTCATCGCGCTTGGCATCCTTCAAGATAGGTACATATATATCAATAAAATCTAAAGTATAAGACCTATACAATTGGCCTGATGACAGTAACAAAGAATCATGGAAAAAATGGTTTCAAAGAAACATAAGTATAATGTTATGTTAATATGATTCTAAATCATGGCTCAATTTCAGTATAAACAATTGGGTTATTCATATTTTCAATAAAATAAAACTGCAAAATTCTCCCATCGGCAATAATTGACTTAAACACAATGAAAAAATTTAAAGTAAAACCGGCGATCATCCGGATCGGTATTTTCACTCAAAATTTACATGTACCGTAAAATGGGGTGAGTAGGGTTCGCGGGGAGAGTTGGGTTATGAATGGGGAGAGAAGGGATGAAAGGGGGTGGGATGGGATTTTAAGGCTACTGCTACAAAAATAATGCATTCCAATTTAAAATGGAGCTATAGTAATACTCATAATAAAAAAAAATCGATCCAACAATGTTCCAAAATCACCTTTGTATGAAAACCCAACTTACCCCAAATACGAGGGACTACGGGGTGAGGTGGGAATTCCTGTTTATCGTCAAAGTTATGAAATGGAACTACCTACCCAAAATAAAATAAAATAAATTAATTAAAAATTAAAAAACACGACTGCGAAAAAGCGAACTGAAAAGACAAAAATAATTTATAGTTGTGTTAGTTACCCAGTCACATGATTGATATTTTTCATTGACTGTACCTGTGTATTTTATTTCAATTGCAGTCGGGGACCTTGATGTATTGACATTTTCCCATTTAAAAGGTCCCCGACTGCAATCGAAATAAAATACACAGGTACAGTCAATGAAAAATATCAATCATGTGACTGGGTAACTAACACAACTATAAATTATTTTTGTCTTTTCAGTTCGCTTTTTCGCAGTCGTGTTTTTTAATTTTTAATTAATTTATTTTATTTTATACTTTTTAGATTTTTTAAACCAACCATATGTTTTATGATTTGCACCTGGCTTTGGACCGCGTGCAGCGCGTCACATACGTCGGGCTACACCCGACTCCTTTAGTATGAGGGCGCCTCCAGCGCCCAGATTTGGTAAGCGTACAACGTGTCACGTACGTCGACTCTTTTAGTATGAGGGCGCCGAAGGCGCCTGGCTTTGGAACGCGTGCAGCGCGCCACGTACGTCGGGGTACACCCAACGCTTTAAGTATGAGGGCGCCGAAGGCACCCGGGTTTGGTAAGCGTTCAGCGCGCCACGTACGTCGCGCTACGCCCGACGCTTTAGTATGAGGGCGCCAAAGGCGCCCAGTTTTGGTAAGCGTACAACGTGTCACGTACGTAGGGCTACGCCCGACACTTTTAGTATGAGAAGGTCGAAGGCGCCTGGCTTTGGACCGCGCGCAGCGCGCCACGTACGTCGGGCTATGCCCGACGCTTTGAGTATGAGAACGCCGAAGGCGCCTGGTTTTGGTAAGCGTGCAGCGTGTCTCGTACGTCGGGCTGCGCCCGACTCTTTTAGTATGAGAAGGTCGAAGGCGCCTGGCTTTGGAACGCGTACAGCGCGCCACGTACGTCGCTTTAAGTGTGTGGCGAGCACTGGCTGATGCGCGCTGTCACGCAGGCCTGTGCTGTCTTGTGTGTCAATCATCTGACACGTCAATGAATGGTTCCTGAGATTTTGCCTAACCGTTTTATTTAATATCTAAATACTGTGAGAAGTCAAATAAAGCTGTTCAGTTAGACGAAGAATTTTATTGTCGCTCGTCCGTAGACTTCGGCAGTTTATCACTTCCACACTGGTGACCCCGACTGATCACTTGGAATCCAACTCGCAAAATGACAGACGACGCGCAAAAAGATCAGACCAATACCAATTCAGGCGAAGCAGCCGCTGCATTCGGAGAACCTGTTCCTACCACTCCTGCTCCCGAGGTATACCGTGTCAGCGTAAAAATTCCACCCTTTTGGCCTGAGGAGCCCGAGATCTGGTTCGCCCAAATAGAGGGTCAATTCAACCTGTCCAAAATTACGGCTGACGAGACCAAATTTAATTATGTTATCAGTCACCTCGATCAACAACATTGTAAAGAGGTAAAGGACCTTATAATTTCGCCTCCAATTGATAATAAGTATAAAAAACTCAAGGAAGAGCTCATTAAGCGTCTGACCGCTTCCAAAGATAAGAAAGTCAAGCAACTGCTAATGCACGAGCAACTAGGGGAGCGCAAACCGTCCCAGTTCCTACGACATCTAAGGGACCTAGGCGGTCCTACACTATCTGAAGACCTTTTGTTGACGATTTGGAGATCGCGCCTCCCTAACAACGTACAAACTGTCATCGCTGTACAACCAGAGGCTTCCCTCGACTTATTAGCGGACCTGGCGGACAGAGTTCAAGATATCGCACCGGCCACGCCACAAGTTGCGTCCATGTCTTGCGATTCACCTGGCTCCTCCCTTATCGAATTAAGAAACGAAATTGCAGAACTGAGGAAACAAATGCAAGATTTCAAGATTAATCCCGGTAGATCTCGCACGCCCTACCGTTCCGGACTCAGTCAACGTCAGCGTAGCAAGTCCACCCGACGATCGTCGTCTAGTTATCAGAGGTTCCCGTTATGCTGGTTCCATGCCAAATTTGGCAAGAATGCAACTAGATGCGATAAACCATGCGACTTCCCGTCGGAAAACTTGCCGGGCAGTCAGTAATGGCGACGGACGATTGCCCCAGCCCTCCAGGTCGCCTGTTTGTGACTGACCGCATGTCAAAAATGCAGTTTCTCGTCGACACTGGCAGCGAACTCTGCGTTTTTCCTTGCACTGCACTAAAACAGCGCCGCCCAAAGACAAATTTTCAACTGAGTGCTGCAAATGACTCCATTATAAATACGTTTGGCTACGTACACCTGAACCTTGATCTGGGCCTTCGCCGTGAATACTCGTGGCGTTTCATCGTTGCCGACGTTAACAAAGCGATTATCGGGGCCGATTTTCTAAGCCACTACAACCTTATGGTCTATGTTCGACAGCAACGACTGGTTGACGCTACCACCTCAATCTTTGCAATGGGCACACCCGCAACCTCGTCAGATACGATATATTCTATCAAAGTTTTGTACGGCGACACAAAATGGCATAGCTTGTTGAAAGAATATCCCGAGATTACCCATCCCGCAGGTGTTGACCGTCAAGTTAAACATAATACGGTACATTACATCAAAACAATCCCTGGCCCACCCGTCTTTTCAACTCCAAGACGCTTAGCGCCAGATAAATTATTAATCGCCAAGAAGGAGTTTGAAGCTATGCTACAGGATGGAACAGCTAGACCATCAAAAAGCCCTTGGGCGTCCCCGTTACACTTGGCACCGAAGAAGGACAACGGTTGGCGCCCTTGTGGGGACTACCGCATGTTGAATGCCCGAACAGTACCCGACAGATATTCAATACGACATATACACGATTTTGCTCAAGGCATATCAGGATGCAGCGTATTTTCCAAACTGGATCTCGTGAAGGCGTACAACCAAATCCCCGTCAGTGAAGAGGACATCCCGAAGACAGCCATTACGACGCCCTTCGGGTTATTTGAATTCCCTTATATGACGTTTGGGCTTCGTAATGCCGGACAAACCTTCCAGCGCTTCGTCGATGAAATGACGAGGGGTTTGAACTTTTGCTACACGTACCTAGACGACTTCCTGATATTCTCTAGAAATGCCGAGGAGCACGAGATACACCTGCGTTGCGTCTTCAGCAGACTAAAAGAATATGGCATGATTATAAACACGGCAAAGTGCATATTCGCCGTTCCAGAGATTACCTTCCTCGGTTACTCCATTTCAGCTAGCGGAACTAAGCCTCTAGATACAAAAATCGAAGCAATAAAGAATTTCCCAACCCCCAAGACCGTTAAGGAGTTGAGACGATTCTTAGGGATGATAAATTTTTACAGGCGGTTCATTCCCAATGCTGCAAGTATCCAAGCTCCGCTAAACGCACTACTCGGCGGACCTGTTAAGAACTCTCATCCCATAAATCTATCCGATAATACCTTGGAGTCGTTCAACAAGTGCAAGGAAGGCCTCTGCAATGCCACAATGCTAGCCCACCCCATCTGCCAGGCAGAGTTGGGTCTGGTATGTGACGCATCCGACACGGCGATCGGTGCAGTCTTACAGCAGCGTCAGCGAGGCTCATGGCAACCTTTAGCCTTCTTCTCAAGAAAGCTCAGTCCTGCGCAAAGCAAGTACTCACCTTACGACAGAGAACTCCTCGCAATATACGAGGCCGTCAAATACTATCGTCATATGATTGAAGCCAGAGATTTTACTATCTACACAGATCACAAGCCCTTGTGTTTTGCTTTCGGCACACGAAAAGAAAAATGCTCACCACGGCAGTTTAGGCATTTAGATTACGTGTCGCAGTTTTCAACCGACATACGTCATATTTCTGGCCAAGATAACGTCGTGGCTGACACCCTTTCTCGCATAGAGGAAATCCAGTCGCCCATTAATTTTGGCCAACTAGCAGAAGCCCAGCACAAGGATCCTGAGTTAAGTCAACTTTTAAACAATAACACATCTCTATGCCTTAAAAATATCAAGCTTCCCGATGCACAGGTTGAGTTGTATTGCGACACCAGCACTCAGGTGCCAAGACCCTACGTCAGCCAGTCATTGAGAAAACAGGTTTTTGACAGCCTACATTCGCTGAGTCACCCTGGGGCAAACTCATCAGCACAGCTTATCGCAGCACGTTTCGTGTGGCCAGGAATTAGAAAGGACTGTCGAGACTGGGCCCGAGCATGCCTTTCTTGTCAACGTGTGAAGATAACTAGGCATGTAACTGCTCCTTTAAGTAACTTTGCACTCCCACGGGCAAGATTCACGGACGTCCATATTGACCTTATCGGACCGTTGCCCCCATCTAACGGGTATCGCTATTGCCTCACAGCCGTGGATCGTTTCTCCAGATGGCCAGAAGTAATACCACTCGTCGACGCCACAGCTGAAACTGTAGCCAAAGCCTTATTGTCAGGATGGATAGCAAGGTTTGGTTGTCCATCATCTATTGTTACAGACCGTGGCCGACAGTTTGAGTCCGCTTTATTTCAACACCTCGCCAAAATATCCGGTTTTCATCATAAAAAAACTACAGCATACCATCCAGCCTGTAACGGCCTTATCGAACGCTTCCACAGGCAACTCAAGGCCGCCATCACCTGTCATTCATCAGAAAATTGGACCGAGTCACTTCCTCTCGTCCTGTTGGGAATAAGGAGCGCATTCAAAGAGGACTTACAAACTTCATCGGCTGAGATAGTCTATGGAGAGACACTAAGATTACCTGGTGAATTCTTCCACCCGTGCACACCCAGTACTACCGACTTGACGGACTACATTGCTCGTCTTCGGTCAGCGACTGAAAAGCTCCAACCCAAGCATGCCTCACGGCACTGTAATCCACCAATTTTCGTATTCAAGGATCTAGCCACCGCCAGTCACGTATTCCTGCGAGAAGACGCTCTGCGCGGTGCTCTGCAGCCAGCGTACACAGGCCCGCATCTGGTAATCGAAAGAACCGAGAAAGTCTTCAAGCTCATGATAAAAGGCAAACCCGTCACGGTCACGATTGACCGCCTTAAGCCAGCATATATATTGGAAGACGGCACTCATCCTAAAGAACCTTCTACCCCAGATAAAGATGACACTGAGGATGTAAATAGAAAAATTATCCAAACCCGTTCTGGCCGTATGGTAAGGTTCCGTGATTACACTCGCCCGTAGTGACGGTCTCTGGGGGGGAGTCATGTGGCGAGCACTGGCTGATGCGCGCTGTCACGCAGGCCTGTGCTGTCTTGTGTGTCAATCATCTGACACGTCAATGAATGGTTCCTGAGATTTTGCCTAACCGTTTTATTTAATATCTAAATACTGTGAGAAGTCAAATAAAGCTGTTCAGTTAGACGAAGAATTTTATTGTCGCTCGTCCGTAGACTTCGGCAGTTTATCACTTCCACAAGTGTGAGGGCGCCGAAGGCGCCCGGCTTCGGTAAGCGTACAACGCGCCACGTACGTCGGGCTACGCCCGACACTTTTAGTATGCGGGCGCCCGGTTTTGGAACGCGTACAGCGCGCCACGTACGTCGGGCTACGCCCGACGCTTTGAGTATGAGGACGCCGAAGGCGCCCGGCTTTGGTAAGCGTACAGCGTGTCACGTACGTCGGGCTACGCCCGACGCTTTTAGTATGAGGACACCGAAGGCGCCCGGTTTTGGAACGCGTACAGCGCGCCACGTACGTCGGGCGTCCTAGGAAAGAATCTACAATTTTTTTTAGAAGAAATCATTTATCCAGAAAATACCAAGCTGACTTTGCATAGCATTCGCTAAGACAAAGTGTGAAAATATCATCATCATAAATGTTAAAATTAAATAAAAACATACGGTTATTATGATACTTTCACAATTTGTTCTACCAAAGTTGGTGCAGAGTTAGCTTAGAGAGACTGCATCATATCGATTAATAAATAGAAGCTATATTTTAAACTTTTCGATTCCATTAGCGCAATTTAGAAGGTGTATTAAAAACTATGAGTAGTATACTGTACCTAATATAATAAAATTATATTTTTTTATGATCAGCGGTCAAACCCCTTCTTTTTAATGTCCCATTCAATAATAATATTTGGTTTTATGAGATAAGCTTTTCTTAACATATTTTGTCAATTCTTACTTTCTCAAACTTAAACTTAAACCCACATGTTGCGTATATATTATTAATCGGCTTTCACAGCCCTTCATTTTGATACCCTACTCGATAGGTTTGCACGATATTTTTTTCTAAAGGTTGCGTAATATGGCGTATTAAGTCCGCCATATTGTTTTTATAATGACGTCACATAGCCTATGTCACCCGGGATGACGTAAGGATTCTAATGATGTACCATACGTCTAAATCGGTTAAGGCTATCAGAAGTTAAGGTGGAATAAAGAAACTCACATACATACAAACATGAACGCTGAAAACAATACACTCTTTTTTTTGGGCAGTCGTGTAATAAAAACTAAAATACAAACGTCCGGAACACTTATTATATACACCATTCAGTTTGCATATGTAAAAATAAAATGTTATCGAGGTTTGAATGTCAGTTTTGCACCTACTCACCCCATTTTACGGTATCTAAATTAATCTTAAATTGCAACTGTGTGAGAGTTTTTGTATAAAACAATAGTTATTTGTTTTACAAGGGGGCAAAGTTGTTGTTTAACCGCTCGTGCTAATATTGATACCCGAGCAAGCGAAAGATCCTAAAATTGAACCACGTGCGTAGCGAGTGGTTCGAAAAATGGAATCTTGAGCGTTGCGAGGATTTCAAAGCACGAGGATTAAACAAAATTTACCCCCAAGTGAAACACAATTTTTCACCACACCAACCCGAAGCAAATATTAAATGTAAAATATCAAATTAATACGCAACTTGTGTCGATTTAAAACACTCCCTTCGGTCATATTTTAATTTATCGCCACTCGTTTCGAATTTCCTCTTTTCCGGACTTGTATCGTAAATAACTATTATGATTCTGATCCTGAGGGTATATACAGCTTTTTTATGGGAATAAGAAATTAAGTTCTATAGGGAAAATTTAGGATTTAAGATATACATACTTATTTTCAGAAGACTCGAATATTGTCCAGAAAATTGGACGACGGGTTGGGCACGGTTTAGTGTGCGTGCACGACGCTCGAATGTGGTCGAGAGTATGAGGCAGATACGTGGGACAGACATTTATATTCATAAGTCAGTAGTCGTATAGACTAAATTATGTTAAAACAGTATTCTAAATTATGTTAAAACATGTCACAGCTCCACGCGCTGATTTGTTTAACTCCGTCAAGGCGTGTCCAGACGAAGACAATTTTTCGCAAATTGGCTCGCCGAATTCGACCGCCGATTATGACCGATACTACCGATAAAATGGGATGCGGACGCAAGAATACCAATTTGTGACGCCAGTATTCGCAGTTAGAGGCATTTTTTTAATTTCTTCTTCTTAGTCGTGCACTCTTGACAGAGTGGTCGTGGTCATGTCACGGTCGATTTCTGCGCCACCGCAGCTCTTGCGATCCGTCGCCATGTGGCTCTGTTTTTGGTGGAGTGGGAGCAATCGTCGATTGTATTTCCTGTGATGGACTTAATGAGGTCTGTCCATCGTGTTGGGGTTTTTTTAATTTACAGCAGTCAAATATCACCATAAATTTAAAATTGGTGAAAGTGGTCAAATTAGTGTTTCCGTCCGCACGTCCTGATTTGATCGGACAATTTAATCAGATGTGCGAAAAATTGTCTTGTCTGGACACGCCTTTACGTCCGTATGGCTAAGTACATTTAAGGAAAAATATTTTCTCATCATCATCATCATATTCGTCGCGTTGTCCCGGCCTTTTGCCACGGCTCATGGGAGCCTGGGGTCCGCTTGGCAAGTTATCCCAGAAATTGGCATGGGCACTAGTTTTTACGAAAGCGACTGCCATCTGACCGATATGCCTCAAAACACGTTCATTCGCTTTTAAGGATGGTGAAACCTTCAAGTTACCCACTGCAGCCGGCGACGAAACTGTTATGCTCGGAACGGGCTGCGGGCTGAGGCGAATCACGTAAACGTAAACTACGAATACTTAGCTCCGGAATAAGGGCTGATTTAGACGGCGCGCGAACTCGCATGCGATTTTAGTTACATTGCGGACTGTTGGTTACGGCCAATTCAACCGACCGATCAAAACCCGCAATGTAATGAAACTCGCGTGCGAGTTCTCGCATCGTCTAAATGAGCCCTTAGAGGTGAGGTGAGGCACATCATGGTGCACTTTATCATTAAGTCCCCGAGGCACTAGTGGCACTACGTATAATTTAGGTGATCCCGGACAATACGGGCACGTTGCTTTGGCGGGGCTGCTCATATTATCAAGCACATAAAAACGAATTAAGAAAAATAACATAAAAATACATCCCACAAAAATAACAACACTATAGGTATGTAGGTATATACCTACCTAATGAATACATTAACAAACGACAATAACTTAGTACAAATTTCTACTAACTAATTAAACTTTACGTCTTACAATTACCTATAGCTGTGTTAAAACAATCCTATTATGTTACGATTGTTACGTTAACTATCCATTTCACATAAACCGTTGAATACCTACATAAAATATAACTTATAAGGGAAAACACACTGTCATATTCAAATAAAAGTAAAAAAAAACCAGTAAGTCAAAATGTCATCATTACAAAAAACTACAATTACAATAATAATATCATTGAATAAAATAAAAATAATAAACTAATTCTCTTCTATATATATAAATGTGCGTGTCCTGACTGATTGACTGACTCATCAACACAAAGCCGAAACTACAAATGCTAGAAAGTTGGCACACTAGGTTGCATTTATAAAGTGTACAAGCGCTAAGAAGCGATTTTGAGAAATTCAACCCCTAAAGGGGTTAAAAAGGTGATGAAAGTTGTATGGGATTCAAGTTTTATTTTGAGCTAGGAAATTGAAAGTTCGTAAAAAGATATATTTTTAAGTTACAAGAACACTAATTTCAGCATTTCTGAAAATTCATCCCCTAAGGTGGTGAAAAGGGGGTTGAAAGTTTGTCTGGAAATCGATTTTTTTTAGTGCGGGACTTGAAACTTTGTATATGGGCATATTATTATATTATTATTATTTTTTAAAAAATCATCCCCTAACAGTGTTAAAAAGGGTTTGAAAGATGAAATCCATTACAAATTCTTTGAAAATTCTTATAAAGGCGTAACATAAGATACCAAAATAACATTAATTGAACGTCATTAAAAATTCAACCTCTAAGGGGGTTAAAAAGGGGATGACAGTTTGTCTTGAGCTTCAAATTTTATTGTATGCTAGGAACTTGGAACTTCGTAAAAAGGTATTATAATAAAAGGGGAGAAAACTAATTTCAGCGTTTTTTTAAATTCATCTTCTAAAAGGGTTAAAATGGGGTTGAAAATTTGTATGAGGTTCAAATTTTATTTTAAGCGAGGAACATGAAACTTCGTAAAAAGGTATTTTATTAAAAGAGAAGAAAATTAATTTCAGCGTTTTTGAAAATTCATCTCTCAAGGTGGTGAAAAAGGGGTTGAAAGTTTGTATGGAGATCAAACATTTTTGTGAGTGCGGGGCTTGAACCTTTGTATTAGAATCTCCTCCTCCTTAGTCGTACACTCTTGTCAGAGTGGTTGTGGTTATGGGTTGTCCTTTTCTATGTTTATTGCGGCTGTTGCGATACTCCTCCATCTCTCTCTGTTTGTGGCACTCCGAGCACACTCAGTCAGGGAACATCTCGTGAACTTTATGAGATCCGTCCACCTTGTTGGAGATCGGCCGCGAGAACGTTGACCTTCCGCTCTACCCTGTACTACCAACCGCTCCATCGACTTTTCGTTGCGGATGATATGTCCAAACATTTTCAGTATTCGTACTTGCACCATCGACGAAAACGACGACGACATATTAGAATCTACGAACAAATAAAACATGGAAGCCGCGTTTGAGAACATTACCGTTCAAATTCTCGGGACAATCACACATACACAATTACGCCTACATTTAAATAAGACGAATCGTTTACAGAGCCTGTAATCAAAACTGGTTGACGAAATAATAGTCATCTTTATTACACTAATGGTACATAGCTAAGTGTAGATGAAATGCATATAATGTCAATAACTACCAATCAGCGACATTAATCCGCTAATAACCTTATTGCTGTAGGTACGTACGTACTGGCACTACTGGCAGCTTAGAGTCCGCGGTTCATATTTGATTAGAATATGACATGGGCAGGGATAGGTTTATGCCATACATTGAAGAACCAGTCAAATAATCCACGTATAATAATTTTGTGCAGATTAAAAGATAACTAGTTAAAATGTTGTAATGAAATGACAGACTAACCCAACATAAGTTGTAACTGAAGGGCGGGGTTGATTTAAAGAAAGTAAAAAGCTATTGTCCAGAACTACTTTATGTATAATGTCACAAAAGGGGAAACACATAGAAAACACAAAAAACTTAAGAAACTTAGAATCAAAGGATTTTGGCGCGAAAATTACTTATGTAGGTACGTATGCGGAGCATAGTTATTGTTACATATTTAATACAATAAATTTCGGACAGTCGTGCTACTTAACATTACCACCCCCCAGTTGGAGACTTCAATCGACAAATGTACCGTCTGTAGGTAGCACGGCTATTCGAGCAACGGGACGACGCAGCGTCCCAGAGGCCGTTCTTTTATCTACTACACGCACATGACCATCACTGCCCGGAAATACTTTGATTATTATGCCACGGGGCCACATATTACGCGGCTGTTTACCGTCACTCAACACCACTACATCACCCACTTTGACGGAGTCCGTTGCCGTTGTCCACTTCCGTCGTCTCTGAAGTGTGGGCAGATATTCTCTGATCCACCGCCGCCAGAACATCTCGGCCAGCGCGTTCGCCTTCTTCCATTGGCGGCGAGCATTGAGGTCAGAGGGCTCAAAGGTCGTCATGCGGGTCTCGCCCGTCGCTGTCCCAAGCAGGAGATGATTTGGCGTGAGTACGACCGGTTCATCGTGATCAGTTGCTACATATGCAAGCGGTCGGCTGTTCACGACCAGTTCCGCTTCCAGCATGACGGTGTGTAGAACTTCTTCAGATGGTGCGCGTTCTTTCAGTATAGCATGAAGAGCATTCTTCACGGAGCGAATGAGGCGTTCCCACGTACCGCCCATGTGTGGAGCTGCTGGCGGGTTGAACCGCCATTCAATGCCCTTGGACAAGGCCTCACCTTTGTGCCGCAGTCACTCAAAATCATCGCTGGTGGGCAACCAAGCGGCGCAAGGCAAGTATGGCAGAATCACTACTCAGCGACGCAGCCAACTCCAGGTGAATGGCGCGTGTAGCCAAGCAGGTAAACAACACACCCCACCGTTTCTCCCGGCGCCGTCCAATTGTGATCTCCAAATAATCGATCCCGCAGTTGACGAATGCTCGTCGTGTTGTGGTAAGTCTTACGGGCGGCAAGTCTCCCATCTTCTGTGGTTTAGGCCGCGCAATATTGACAGCGCGCAACGACTGCCTTTACAGTCGGGCGAAGACAAGTCACCCAGAACCTCTCTCTCAAGTTGTTGACGACGGTCTCGTGGTTCGCATGTAGCGCACGACAGTGATGGTGATGTACCAGGAGCCGCGTGCTACGACAGCTACCTTCGAGGATAATCGGGTGTCTCTCGTCGAACGACAATTCAGTTGACGCCCCAAGGCGGCCTCTGACGCTAAGAAGCTCATCCTCGCCGATTACAGGATCCAGCTTTAGCAGGCGGCTGGACCTAGGAAGCGAGCGTCCCGCCTGCAGCGCGCGCAGCTCATCAGGGAAGGAGCGAGCCTGCGCTTGTTTCAATAGAACCCGCTCGGCCTCTTGCAGGATGTCCATAGTTAGTTCGTCCGCTGTTCGCTGCTTACCTCGACACGCGCATATAAATGCAAGCACGCGTGCAGTGACGCGCACAGCTCGCGTCCATGTGGAGTAGCGTGCCACATCGATGAGCTGATCTGGGCTGGTCTCAGCTGCCACGTGCGCCCTCTCCAAACGCTCAGGATCAGCGGGGGTTTCGTCACGGCTCCAGCTCGGCCATGGTACCTGTGGATTACAGAGAAAGGGGGGACCCGAAAGTCACATGCCCTTGTTGTTAGGCCAGTCCATCCTGGTTACCTCATCAGCAGGATTGGACTCTGAAGGAACCCAGTGCCAGTAGCTTCGCTTACATAAATTGTCAATCTCTGCTAACCTATGCGAAACGTTTCTTTGATAGTCGCATGCGTCGGAATGAATCCACATAAGAACTGTTTTTGAGTCAGTCCAGAGGTATATATAGGTTGGTGATAGCAAAATTTACTTAAGATTTTATTGTCACTGCTATTAGTCTACACGCTAACACAGCGGCCTGTAATTCCAAACGAGGAATGGATACTACCTTCACGGGGTTCACGCGTGCTTTTCCACACCATAGTACATACCCTATTGCCGCCATTGTCGGTACCAATCAAGAATCCCACAGCGGCGTACGCTTTTTCGCTTGCATCACCGAAGACATGAAGGTCTACCGCCGCTGTCCGTTGCAGACCGTACCATCGCGGTACGGCAACGGCAGATAGAGCTTTCAACTTACTAAGCTATTCGAACCAGATAGCGGCCTACGTGTCCTTGATGCATTCGTCCCACAAAATCCCTGACTGCCAGACGCGCTGCATCAGAACTCGTGATTGTATCATGCAAGGGTAGACCAGTCCGAGTGGGTCAAAAATGCTCATAATAAATTTGAGAAATTGACGCTTGGTAGGTTTGATCTGACCTTCAACCAATTCCGCCGGCAACCGTTTAAACGACAGATCAAATTTCATACAGTCGCTTGTCGGACACCAGATCATACCTAACGTGCGTTCGTTTTCCGACTTGTCGAGTTTAACACGACCCGGCACCACAACTGTCTCTTGTCATCTTGTTAGCTCCAGAGACCTATGGAATGATCGGATATGATTGTGCTTCTAAAGATCTTAATGTCACTACTATCTCACTACTCGATACGGACCCTTGTCCTGATTATCATACATCGAATATAACTGATTCATTGGAAATCCAAGTGTTGCAAGAGCGGGAGACCTACGAGGTGCATATATATCAATGTCTTATAGAACTAGACTATCACATCACGTATGATTGATTGCACTCTCATTCCTCCGAAGTTCAAGATGGTTGGGGTACAATACTTCAGCAACTAACTCCTGAGGAATGTAAGGACATTCACAAGACTAGGATGGCTAATGTGTTTGGGCATCAGGTAACAGGTTTGAGACGAAACTCCACACAAACATCATCACTTGTCTTGGCAGGGTGGGCAACCGCAGAAGGAGCTTGTACCGGAGGAGTTCTGAATCTTGGTGATCGTCATTGGAATGGGGTGTATGCAGTTGCAAAAGCCAGGATTACGTTAAAGGATATGACTGGCCTCTATAGGGTACAGGATGAGAAAGTCCTGGCACCAAGTGGGGTTTCATGCAAATATTCTGATGAATACTGTATAGATGCCCAAGAGGGGTTTATCACTTGGGAGACAAAACTAAATGACAAGTGTGGGAGGGACTCCTATGTCGTCCTATACCGAGGGTCCGCTGCAAAGATCACGGTTCAGTCGGCACAGTCACACGAGGATGTCTATACTATGTATTCGATTAAGGATGGGAAGTTTTTGGCAACTCTTATGCAACGAACATTAAAGGCAGTATGTATGTGGAATTACGTTATATACTACCGATCATCCAAAATGACTGCTTCATGAGATCCGAGGAGGCAGTCCATATTTCATCCAGAACCCTATATCTGCTAGTAATATATATTTCTATATGTAAATGCAAAATTCACCCACATTGAGAACCATATGAGGCAAGAAATTACTAATATGTATGAGACTATGATCAAAGAACAGTGTGAAACACGACGGGAAGTGTTAAAGACACAACTTGCTCTGGCGACTATAGATCCTATCGAGTTTGCTTATACCTACATGAAGAAGCCAGGTTACACTGGCATTGTAATGGGGGAGCAAGTACATTTGATAAAGTGTAATCCTGTATATGTGAGTGTGCGAAAGACTGAAGAATGCTTCAATAAACTTCCTGTCAACTACACGAACAAAGCTATGTTCATGTCCCCACGCTCACATATTATTCAGAAGACAGGAACCCCAATTGCTTGTTCTGCAATTATGCAACCAGCCTATCGACTGTCTGGAAGTTGGTTTGTGTCACAAAATGGGTTAAGCAAAACTGTCATACCTTCAAGTCTCTCTCCAGCCATTAACCCCAAGTGGACGTACACAGATGCTGGGTTCTTGGCTACTGAAGGCATATACTCGTCTTCAGACCTAGATAAACTCCGAAGTCAGTTGATGTATCCATCTGAACGTCGGGCTATAACACAAACAGTCTCCGCAGCGATCAACCAGGCTACTTATATCTCTAATACATCACTTTTTAATAGGTTGATAACAAAAGAAGCTGTGGAGAACTCTTTCCACAAATTCATGGATCAAGCATGGGGAAGTTTCTTAACCTTTGGTAATTTCTTCTCAGGAATATCCGGCTCGAAGGACCATTTGTAACTGAGGGGCGGGGTTGATTTAAAGAAAGTAAAAAGCTATTGTCCAGAACTACTTTATGTATAATGTCACAAAAGGGGAAACACATAGAAAATACAAAAAACTTAAGAAACTTAGAATCAAGGGATTTTGGCGCGAAAATTACTTATGTAGGTACGTATTATTTCTCGCTATGCGCCGCGAAGACTGCCTCGTGCCGCGCCCGTGCGCCGGCCGGTGTCGGCTAACCTTGACCTAGGTGCGGAGGGCCTCTCCCTTCCCCTTGCTCGTCTTGGTGGAGCATAGTTATTGTTACTTATTTAATACAATAAATTTCGGACAGTCGTGCTACTTAACATTAGTAAATATTCATTTTCCGCTGTAATAAGTAATTTTTATAAGTACGAGTATTAGTACGTAGTCACGTTGAGGTACAGCCAGTAAAATTTACATGGGTACACGAATTGTCCCCAATGGTACCCTTAATGGGTCTTAATTATTTGAAAAGGCGGAGTGGCAATATATTGGCAGTTAAGCCCCAGGGGGCTTTGTTCGCTGTCATAATTCTTTGAATATATGTAAATATTTTGTGTTAATAAATAAATGAAAAAAAAAAAAAAAAAACTCATCCCCACTTTCAGCTCCAACGGAAATATTTTTGTTGGAAATGGTGACCTGTGCGTGCGATGTGTAAATGCAAGACGGACGAAAGATTTCCTGGTAACTGCTAATGAAAATGCACAACAGAAGAAATATTCGACCAAAAGTCTTAGGGGCTTGTGCACAAATCACGCGAGGTTCGATAGTGGAGGAGGGGGTAAGAAAAAATACCTAACACCTCATATAGATACTTTTTCTCGGTTTCGTTAAACATAAATCTCACTCCGATAATAGCTCGCTATTATCTTATTTTACGAAATTTTTGAGCGCGTAACTTAAAATTAGATTAGATATCTGATGAAAAAAATTCAAAAAATACACGTGAGATTACGTGAGAGGGAGGGTAACCAAATATCACCAAAGGGGTCAAAAGATAAAAAAGAAAACACCTCGCGTGATTTGTGCACAACCCCTAGCCATACATCTGTGGCCCTAGTGAAAAGGGTACGAGTCTCGCGCAGCTTAGGTCTAAAAGGACATAAGGATGGGGAACTTACGCCCTTTTACAACTGCGCTGCCCCACTAGGGCCACAGACATATATGTGTGCATATATGTGACAGTAGAGGGTGGAATCAAATAATCAATATTTTCAGATAATGTGTGTATTTTTTATATTAATTCAGTGAAAGCGTGATTAAAAAAATGTATCTACATACATATATGAGACCGGGTATGGTTATCTCACGGGTTATCTCATGAGTAGAACATATTCTAGATATCTTGCCAGGCATCCACTCAATTTCATGTCTCTCTGATTGGACAGCTTTTTTCCATAGTTCTCTGCGAATAGCATCTTGTGGGATTCTGAATGGACAGTAATGAAAAAGGCCATTACCAAATTTGATTATTAATTTGAAATAACTAGGTAGTTTTTTATAGCTCCATCCCATGAAAGAAGAAAGGAAAATACATTTATTACAATTATATAGAAAATACCTAAATCAAACATAAGTTAATAAAATAGTCTACTTCATTTGGCATAACGTCATCCCTATTATCCTCGTAATTTAAAAAGTCGTATGTTGTTATGAAAGTCGTATGCAGTTGTTACATTTAGCTTAGCACGGTAGTATTGAAAAAATGTCGTCACGTTTATTCCAAATTTTACTGAAGTTATCTGTTTACTACGCGGAAAAGTGATTACACTGTCCTTGGTAAGAGCTAAAATAACTTCTGCACCACTTCACGACACATGAAGACATTTTTAATTATAAAAAACGTTGTTTTTATAAACCAATTTAGCCATCCGTCACTGACTGTCATCTCGGTCGAACTGAAGTTGCCAATTGGCTACTTTGTAAGTACCACCCACTTTTGGGTAGGTACTTTACGTTGGGCTATAATTGAGCGGTTAGAATACTTCCATGTTTTATTTGTTCGTAGATTAGAATACAAGAAAAGTAATTTCAGCGTTTTAAAAAAATCATCCTTTAGAAGGGTTAAAAAGGGGTTGAAAGTTTGTATGGAGTTCAAATTTTATTTTAAACCAGGAACAGCAGGAACTTGAAACTTCGTAAAAAGGTATTTTATTAAAAGAGAAGAAAACTAATTACAGCGTTTTTGAAAATTCATCTCTCAAGATGGTGAAAAAGGGGTTGAAAGTTGTATGGAGATCAAACATTTTTTGTGAGTGAATGTTTAAGGCATATTATTAGAATACAAGAAGACTTATTCCAGCGATTTGAAAATTCATCCCTCAAGGTGGTGAAAAAGGGTTGAAAGTTTGCATCGGAAGCGAAATTTATTTTTAAATAGGTAGGTAGTGGACTTGAATATCTTTTAAAGGGGTGGAGAGGGATTCTCTCGAGAACATTTTTTTCAGTTAGGGGCTTGAAACTTTATCCGTTAGAGCCTTAGAGCATGGCAAATAAAGAAGAAGAAGACTGCTATCTTTTGCTGCATAATCCTCTATGCTCATGTAGAATATATTACCACCAACATACATATCCACGCGAACGAATTCGCGGGCAAAAGCTAGTATTAATATAACTGACAACATAATACTAAACAAAAAGAAAAATTTAAAACTTTTTATCCAAATATCATCACAAAATTCACAACGAACAAAATAAAGTCCAAAAAAAAGCAAAAACTTCGTTGCTCCTAATTTCGCTGGCAAATGGAGGATTTGAACTTGAACTGCGCTCACTTCACGTAAGAAATCATGATTACTGTAATGTAATGTGTAATTTAATTCCAAAAGTAATTGATTACGCCCAACTAATTATTAGGCTTAGTTCCAAATTATTTATTTGTTAAACATAGGTATGTACAACAGTATACTTACTGTTGTACATGGTCTTAAATGTATAATATAGTAACACTATGTTTCGCCACATGGCACACAAATAGCTACAGAAAACAGGTAGCGTGCAATTATAAACTAAGTCTTAAAACATACACAACAAATACAAATTATATGCGGCATAGTGACACGAAATAAATGATTTAAATTCGCAAACATGATTAAATTCAGCAAATCAATATTCAATTCGAAAAAGTAAGTAAATACTTGTACAATCAGCCTTTAACTCTATTCAAATGTAAATATATGAACCAATTATGCAGGGCCAGTACGCCGGATAAATTACGCACTATTAAAATTTTAAACCTCCACGTGTTGCCGGCTCCAAATAGGGTTACCAGATACAAATTTAGAATTTCCTGACAACATTCCTGATTTCTGAATATTTATCCTGACATTCATATTTTTGACGACAACGGGGGGGGTCTAGCCGTTAGCTATGGCCACCCGACACCGCGGCACGCGGCACCAAAAGTACAATTGTATTATTGTATTATTGTGGTGAGTTTTTTTTAATCACAGAGGCAGAGGATACTAATTACGAAGTTATTGTTAAGTTCAGTGGATCTCATTTTTTTTTAATGTTTTTGGATTAATTTAAGTAAATAAAAAGCAACTTTATAACAGTCTAACAATTCAAATAATTCCTGACATTTTCGTGTTCCGTCCCCATTCCTGACAAAAGGCCAAAATTCAGGAAAATTCCTGTCATCTGGTAACCCTAGCTCCAAATGACGCATTATTAAAATTTAAGCCTCCACGTGTTGAGGGCCAACCACCTGCCAAGCACAGTTCGCTAAATTTTAACGCTTACGTGGGGGTCTTAACCCTGGACCGCGACCTTGGTGCGGTGCGGCGCATGTATCGGTAGTGTATAAGCTTCCATCGCACATAATTATTATTAATAGTGGCAGTGGCAGTGGCAGTGAGGAGACACTCCTGACTTCGGGCAAACTCGGCTACGTTCGGCTCAGCATTGCTCCGAGCAATTATTAGGGTTGACACAACTTGACGTCCCTTTGCGTGCACGACCACAGATAAGATAATTAAACGCAGTTGTTGTTGAGTTGCACTGAGATTAGGTAATATCAAATCATTGAGTATCATATTTTAAAGCATGAAATTTACCCTCGTTTTATACTTCTGAAACCCTGGTCTAGTATTCGCCAAGTTAAACTAATATCGCCTAAAGAAAACCAGTAAAATGATATGATCTCTGTTTACGCTTAGGCAGTAGTGATCTCGAGGTTCTACTTGAAATGGTTCGTCCAAAAAGACACGCTTGGCAAGATATTATATTGTAATTGCTGGTTATTCTTACTCCTAGTATTTATATTCCAATCGTTCACCGGGCGCACGACTCAAGGGAACCAATGTAAAAGTGCGAACCCTGTTTATCACTGTTTATTCATAGTTACAACAGATGTAATGTACGGATTTACTTATATTGGCTATGTTGTAAGTCATGAGAATAAGCGTCAGGAAACATAATAAATTGAAATAAATATACACTTCATTTATTTTATGAAAAAAAATTTTTTTTGGAATGATGAATAATAAATATATACATACTAGACGGGCCCGCAGCTCCGCTCGCGTAAATGAAATAAAGAGTTCGTCTTATGTTTAGTTAAATACCGACATTATTATGTATTCAACCCTGCCATGGTTTAAAACTGTGATAGGGATTTCTTATTTGTAGCCGTTATTTGGATAACTCAATTCGCAAATTTGTCAAAAAATTATGTGATTTGATAAAAGGCAAGATTGTATTTTTTCATCTACACGTATTTATTTAAAACTTGTTTCAAGATAAAATTATTATTTGTTCTTATAAGCCTAGTTGCAAAAACGTTCATTAGATTAATTTTCGCCTTAAGACGAATTATATGGACGACCTCCGCCCTTAAATCGCCTTTTCATACAAACATAGGTAGTCTAGTCCTCTCGGTCTTGCGATAGCTCTCGCCAGTCGCCATGGCCGAGGTTGAGCAGGTCTTGAGCAACTACGTCGTTTCAGCGGTAGGTACCTAGGACGTCCACTCGGGCGTCTCCCATTTTGTTGTCCCAAGTACCTGCTCTCTCTTCACGGCACGATCCTCTCCCATTCTCTCTAAGTGTCCGAGCCACCACTGAATTTAGCCGCTTTTGTCTCTCAATATTTCGCCACTATATCGGACCACATCCTTATTTCTATGGCAACAAAATTATATTACGATATTTGGCCGACTGCTGACTGTACATTTGCTTATTTTTATCAGGTCGCTCAATAACATCTGAACATGCACTTTAATCTACCTACATAACTTACTATCAACTTTGTATTTTTGGCCCATCTCAGCATTCTTAGCCCGTTCCCCGGACGAATGGCAATGTAATTACTTTGATTGATAAGAATGATAAGTCATATATGACATAAATCACTCGTATGGGCTCTATAGACTAAGGTTGAGGTTGGCAGCACTTTTTATTTTACTTCGTGCTGCTTCGTGTAAAAAAACTCAGAAATACCTGTATACCAACATGACAAACATAATTTAGTTTACTTTAACTTACGGATTATTTGGTCTAATCTGTAGCACCGCCAAACGAAAGCAACCGAGAGTTGCCGAGAAATGGCCGATGAAGATTGTTATGAAAATTTCTTTTCCTTATTGTAAATTAAATACGCATCGGAAGCGATAGTTTTTATGGTCTAGTTCTATTCCCATATGTAGATAATTGATTTGAACAGGTTTTCCTTACCATACGTGCGTCGTATTCGAGAAACGTGTCAAAAACTTTTTTAGAAATTTGTAAGGCGCCATCTCGCTTCTTCCCTCGTTTTTTATCCCGTTCTGGTTTTTCAATTTTATATATATGATGATGATGATATAAAGGATATATCGCAAATGATGATTATATTTGATGTTTTGTCTAGACTAGTGGGTACCCTGCCTATGAAGCTGATGGTCCCGGGTTTAAATCCCAGTAAGGGGATTTATTTGTGTGATGAGCACGGATATTTTGTTCCTGAGTGTTTTCTATGTATTTAATTATTGCATATATCGTTGTCTAAGTGCCCACAACACAAGCCTATTGTGACTACTGTGGCACTTAGTCACTTAGTGTTCTATAATATTAAGTAATTTAATTACCTATTTATTTAAAAGAATAATGCCACCGTACATGACGTTCGCTTGCGTCCTTAGCCCTAACGTAGCGATGTTATGACTTTTTTATTCTTTTGCTAAAGCATACGAATACATGAATCATATACATACTTATTTAATTTAAATGCTAGATTTGATAAATATTTTTTACTCCACCAACAATCATGATTATTATTTATTTCTCTTATTTAGGAAAAAGAAGTAAATTAGGTAAGTACTTACTTATTTACCTAACATGGAAGGTAGGCGGCATTCGCACTATTTCCCCTCTGCCTAGATACAAGATCAATCTAGCGCGGGTAATAAAACTAGTTGCGCTAGGACTAGTTAAACTAGACAGTGTGAACACCGCGCGAGTGAACACAGCAGCAGAAAAAATGCCTAATTGCTCTGTTTTTAGGGTTCCGTACCTCAAACGGAACCCTTATATATAGGATCACTCGTACGTCTGTCTGTCTGTCCGTCTGTCACAGCCCATTTTCTCAAAAAGTACTGGACCAATTAAGTTGAAATTTGGTACACATATGTAAATTCGTGACCTAAAGACGGACATCGTACGTAAACAAATCAATTTTAAACATGGAGGCCACTTTTGGGGGGTAATAGAGAAAATAAAAAAACAATGTTTTTTAAACTATATCGTGTTACATATCAAATGAAAGAGCTCATTTTGAGAATCACAAATATTCATTTTTTGTAACTTTAAAATAAATATGTAGTTTAGAAATTATTTAAGAAAATAAGCAAAACTTGACCATTCCCCCCCCCCCCCCTCCTTTATCTCCGAAACTACTGGGTCTAAAATTTTGAAAAAAATATACAAAATAGTTCTTTACCAATAGATGACAGGAAAACCTATTAGAAATATGCAGTCAAGTGTGAATCGGACTAATTACTTAGTTTTTGATCCGACCCCTACGGGTTTTTTAAAGGCAATTCACTCGCGTTTCACATTTAAAAAATACATTGTTGAAATTGGGTACTATACGGAACCCTTGGAACGCGAGTCCGACTCGCACTTGGCCGGTATTTATTAACATGTACCTATGTAATATGTACGTTATCTGACTTATGTGCAGAGCCCGGAATTCTCGTAGCATTTTAGAGCTGTCATAGGGACTTCTCGTTTATCGACTTCCGATTATACATATGTATATCGATAAATACAGAATACAATTTGTTTAAGCTTAAAACGGGGCTTTACCAATATGTTCGAGAGGCAAAATCAGCACAAGACGATGGGAAGAAGCTGTCTGATGTCTTCGAGGATCGTGGCCTTTATAGGCGCGTGCATTATTGCGCGTTACTGGGTCAACTGCACCGTAACGAGTTCAATGTCTGCATATATTGAGAAGGTTATGTCTCTTGTACACCAGTTGTCAGACATAGACAAGACTGTTGAAGACGAAGAAATGGCAGAAATACTGTCGAGCGGATTGCCACCAAAATATGACCCGCTTGTAAGTAACCTAGAGACCTGTGTTTGACATTCTAAGCTTTCTAGCGAGGTAGTGAGCATGCTAGTATCGATCAGTCGTTCGCAACAGGTGCGCGTGCACAATTTCACGCAAAATGTCTCGCTGAGGCGACGAAAAAACGCTCAAATATGTAAATTTACATCGAAATAACGAGTACTTGTGGAATCCCCGCATACCGCAGTATAAAAATAATGTTGTTAGAAATAATGCGTAAATATGCTTTGCTGGGTTTCTGCATTTCGATTTCCAGACAAACTGTGATGCATGTTACATTGTAATTATTCCATGGAGCTATGGGTAGTAAACATCTTTTTATGGCGGATTTATCCAGTTTGATAATAAAAGGTCGCATGACTTTTGCTATTTTGGGTATATTTTCTTTGAGATAATTTTTTTTTCTTACCGGTTAACACTTCTTCATTGTTTTTAGAAATTATTACTTTGGTTTTAGTGAAAAAAACTTTCCCATCTTTCTCAGTGATTTCATTTACAGACATCAGGTTTTTGGTACTAGTTCAGGAACATAATAGTACTTCTGTCAGGTTTACATTCTCCGATTCAATAACACCTTTTCCAGCGGATATTATCTTCTCATTTTCTTGAGCGATTTGGATGCTGGTTTCTTCTTTTTTAATCTCGGATAAGATATTTTTGTTCTTGGTCATGTGTGAAGTACAACCTGAATCAACGATGAACTCTTCGGCGTCAAGGTTTCTTGTTTTATTAAATATTGTTAGAAATGCTACCTTCTCCTTAGTCATAATTTTCTTAAAGAAACTGTCTTTTTCTTCATGATTTGTTTTTTTACAGATTTTACACGCCTTAGTTTTGTTTTTAAATGCTTTGATAGCCACTTTTCGGATGATGATGATTCAAGCTCACTTTTGTTCAGTCTCTTTTCTTCGCTTAGTTTTCTGGCTTCTAGATTTTCTAGAGTTTTATCGGTTAAAGAAGTGCTTTCCCATGCAGATATTTCATTTTTTCTTCGATTTTTTCACCGAGCCCTCGTAGTTTAAATGCCAGATTTTCTAAATTACCAAGTGTTCCGTCATTGAAGTGCCCTTTTTATAATGGCATTGAAAGAAATTCTGCATTACTTGGACTTGTTTTTCAACAGATTTTTCGAATAGGAAACATAGTTTCTTATACATAATATGGTTTCTTACTGACTGACTGATGAACTTCACGTCTTCACGAATATTTGGGCAAATACGGCGAAGTTAAGTGCTACCTTATGGTTAGGTCACTCGTTAAAACTTAAAAAAAAAGTCTGTAGTACTACGGATTTTTTAAATAGCAATCTACGGAATTCTACGGATTTTTTAGCCTCAGCCTACATATTAACAAATTTCTAATCTGGTAACACTGAGTGTATGCTTTCTATCCACGTACAGCCACGTACGGAGGTTAATGAAACTGTAATAAATAAACTGTTTAATTAAAAATAGAGTAAAAATTTCATTTTTCGAACCTATTCCCTCATTCCATGTCCTTTTACATCATGTCATTCTACTCACGGTCCATTCTACAAACTTTTGGACTCTCGTGGACCGTGGGAGAAACTAATCGAATGAGTCTTGTCCTAGGACGATGACAACAAGTGCTATATAGTTCGTTTATTTTAGCATTAGAAAGAACTTGCAAGAAGGTAAGCGATCTTGACAAGTATTTTAATTGAAAAACGCTTATTAAAAATCAAAAACTATTACTTATGAAAGTAGAAGAATATAAATGATCGTATTAGATTCATAATTGTTACATATTATGCCGTAACTTATTTTTAAAATGTGTATTTCAATTAAAAGACACATCAAGATTGTTTACCTTATTTCTAATGCTAAAAAAACGAACTATAGACTGTGTGGCACGTTTGGCAGACATATTCCTATCCTTAACTTAATATTGAATAAATAGGATAAATAAGAAATCAAAGACTTCAGTCTACACCTGTGCCACACAATTTTGCAATGGTACCATTGTTCTTGATCCCACCCACACTAAAATCGAACGAGAGTCTTTGCACACGTGTACGCCTGATTTTGAGGCTATCGACATCGAAAAAAGTTTGGCGACATTAAAAAGAAGGTGATTACGGACTACAGACGGGTGCCAGCATTATTTGAGGAACATATGTCAAAATTTCGGGCTGAAGAATATGTAGATAAAACACCATCCTTCTTTACTAAGCGAGACGCTCTGTACTTATCGAATGCGAAAAAGGCACATTGGAAATTGTACTTTTCAAACCGCAGCTGACGTTATAATTCCAGAGCACTTAGCTAAAGATTTCTTGTGTGTACAAAATGATGTGTGTCTGATCTTTACTAGTCTTCAGTGTAAAAGTTATATTGAAGGGGTGGAGACGTTTTTTATTGACGAACGTTTGAAGTTGTACCACAACCATACGTACAGCTCTATACACTACACGGGGATATAGGTTCGGATGCGGAGCTCACTAAAGCTACGCCTTTTGTGTACGCTTTATTGGCTAATAAGCTACAGAGTACGTATACAACCATGTTCAACTGTTTGAAAGAAAATGTACCAGGATTTCATCCAAAAGATATGAAAAGCTACTTTGAGCGAGGTGCAATAAATGCATTTAGACAAGTGTTTCCCGAAGCACGGTTATCTGGTTGTTATACCTACTCATTTTTCTAAGGCCGTGTGGAAAAAAGCTGGAAAATTTTCTATTCCACAAACCAATATTTCCAATAACCAATCTTGGGAAGGCTGTAATTACGTCAAAAAGTGTATAGCTATATCTCATTTTTCACAGTCTAACTAAAATGCACGAGGCATGGTACAGTGTACTTGATCAGTCACCGGCGGAGATAGAAAATATTTATTTATTTAATGAGTAGGTATATGAACACTTACTGGTTTTGTGCGAGCATGATGGGTATTTTGTCGTGTTTTCAGCAAAGGCACAGGACCAATAATGTTAATGAGGGCTGGCACAGCAGATTAAATAAAAAAATATCACGAAATTCAAATTTACTCCACCTGATACATATTATAGGTAAGAGACGAGTCAATTACAGTGAATTTCAATTTGTTGAGAAATGAGATGAAGTTATATCGCAAGAGATTGAGGAAATACATGGACATGGATACTTAAATAGACCTTATATTAACGATGTATCTAACAAATGCAATTACAATAGAACGGTGCATAGATAAACTTTCAATGTTAAAATATCAATCTTAAGTGTAATGTTTCAATGTTAAGTGTTGTGTTGTATGTAGATGTAGAGGTATACCTATCTACCAACCTTTGATGTTGTTTTATGTTAAATCCCTAAGGTGGGGTACCTGTATTTATTTTAAATTAAGTTAACTTTCTAGACTTTAATGCTAATAAAATAAATTGATTACCTAATTGTTGTATAATTGGTTGTATAGATGTCGTGCAATGTTTGCAGGGGCCGGTAATTATCCAGTTTTTAGTTAATACGGAATATGCAAGAATTGAAGTAATCCGGTATGTCCTACTGCTTTGCCCTACTGGTATGTCTCGATATGTCTAGATATGTCTCGATCATATACATTCATGGTCAAATTTTCCCATTTTCCTTTCGATAACTTCTTTCCCAAATAATCGTGTTCGCATTAGAGGTAGATTTCCTAAACAACATATTCTCCAAAGCTAGTTAATGAATGTCTGTAACAAAGAGGTCAATCTGTATTTTTATTATATCCCAGTGATATAGCCAATTTTTTTACCATTAATACAATATACTATAACAATATGCGACCCAGGTAAAATGCGACTAAAAATATTTGCGGCTAACTAAATAGACTATTAGTGATACATGCTACATCAAAATTTGCTACTGTTGTAAAAATGTATTACAAATATATGCGAGCAACAAAATATGCCATCGATATTACACGCTACAACAAAATACGCTATCGCGGCGAAATGCGAATAGGAGAAAAGCTACCATCATCACCCAAGTGCACTGTCAAATTTCGTTTGAAAAATCGTTGCACGAAGAATTTTGGGTCCAGGTCCCAAAAAAGTCACCCAAAAGCGTGAGTACATACTGCCCAAAACACAAATTTGAGGTAGGTCGATTGTCGATTATTGCGATCGAAATTTTTGGAAAAAAAAAAAAAAAAAAAAAAAAAAAACACTATTTAGCTAAATGATAGCTCACAACTGCTTACAAGTAATGAATGATACAAGGTGAACTTAACATTGTAAATAACTTGTACACATAAGTTTTTAAGGTAAGTGCAATGAAACATTGAGTAAGCGTCATCTGATCCCCGTACTAGTAAAAACTGTATCACGGTGGAACAGGATCCCCCTTAATAAAAGTTGTATATAACATACTCATTCTCACTTTTTATTGAACGCCCTTCGTAGACATTGGTTAATCATAAGTTACCTTGGTTAATAATCTGCTAATATGTAGTTTATGAGATCTTACTTCCAACATTTAAGAGTTATGATTTGTCCCTTATTTATATGACGCAAGGCTTATCAATTTTACGATGGATCTTATTTTCCTACATTTAAGGGTCAAATCATAACTGTCAAAATACTATAACAGATGTTTTAGTTAAAATCTTCCAGGAACCTTTGTATCGTCACACCCGGGGGTGGTATAGTTAATTAGATAACAACAATAAAAAAAAGAAAGATTGATAAAATTTTAAAAATAAATAGGTGTGGACAGTAACAGGCTGCACCACCTTTATTATACAGGCCGGAGGTGCACGTGGGAGCCGATGGTCGCACCTGCTGGGGGTGCGGAGTGCCTCTTAGCATGTGCTTAAGGTAAGGACTTGTATAAATTTAACGTTTTACCTACCCTTGCTTAACAGTCATACGTAAGCGCCGGAAAAAAGCCGCCTATACAACAGAAGTTACGCTGTTATTTTAAAACATCTTGATTAAATAATGTCTTGTGACGATTCATAGACTTTTAAAAATGTCCTCACATTATTGGTGTTAATATTGAACTGGTAACAATATTTTTTTATTTCAATGCTTAAATTATTATTTGGCTTGTCGTCAGAGCCTCTCGTCGGCGCCAAAGCCACCGACGCCGCCGCCGCCGCCGCGCCAACTCCAATAATCGACCGACGAAACCGACGTCCGTCGGGAGCCCATTAATATATGTATACAGGTCGTCACCACCCGCGGCGTCTCTGATCCTGTTATTTTTATTTGCGTATTTTACTTTTATTTAATTTTTAATTAATAATAGACACACAATATATATATCTAAACGATTTTGGCCAAAATCTCGCGTTCCGTTTATTTCGCGATCGTATGTTTAGAACAGGGGTCACCAATTAGTTTCTTCAGGGGTCCGATTTTTTAAAATAATGTGACCATCGCGGTCCGTTTCTACTTGAGTTTATTAAATATGTATTAAAATTATATAGGTCGGCGGTCCGCATCCGGACCGCGGTCCGCCATTTGGTGACCCCTGGTTTAGAAGTTAGTGTAATGTTGGTCCACGTTTTTTAGCGGCTTATCTATTGTAGGGACCATCTCAGCAGGTGCGGCATCTCCCTCCTGGAAGGTTCCAGTAGGGGTCCCTAAAGAGAGGGAGTTCAAAAAGGAGAAAGCCAGGTTCTTTGGGAAGATGACACTAGAGATACGCCTATATCAAGTAGCAACCGAAAATAACATCAAGAATATATTCAAGCATATCCCTCATCAAACCATGACGAAAACTGAAGACGCATTATACAAGCATCTCATACGGATGTCAGAGTCCTCCAGTACCCATGAGGGGAGTCACGTGTTCATCTCCTTAGACTTCTCGTCATGGTGCACCAGTTTCCGTCATGAGAGCGTGACACCCCTGTTCACCGAGTTAGACCGACTCATGGGATTGACCAACGTATTCGCCTACACACAGATGCTCCCTCTAGAATCCATTCTACTCTTCCAGGACAGATTCAACCCGCCCGAACAAGGGACAGACGGCTTACCCAAAAATGGTCCTAGGTGCATCCATGGTCCCGAGGCATGGATGGAGGGCATGAGGCAGAAGGGGTGGACACTCGCAACCATCATGCTGATACTAGTGGCCTCATGGAGATGCGGAACCGTTGCCACCCTAACTGGACAGGGGGACAGCCAGGTTATCTACCTGAGAATTCCGTCTCACGCTGTCTTAGAAAGATATGCTATGACCAAAGACCAATACATAACATGGTTTCAGACCGTGCTGAGAGACCTATGCACTAGGGCAGGTATCACCCTGAAACTGGAGGAGACATGGGTGTCAACATCTCTACTCGAATATGGACGAGAGTTCTTCTATAAGGGAAGCCAGGTAAGCTCTGCAATCAAAAGGATATCCCGGATCGCCAGCGAGGCCAACCAGACTATTCCCTCCATCAACAGTGACCTCGCAGGGGTATTCTCCACGGGAATGGCAGGCGCCCAGAAAGATCACCAACCTGTGTCGTCCTACTGGGTAACAATCTTAGAGGCATCATTCTTGTTAGAGATGCGACACCACGAGCTTGCATCTTACCCTCCGGAGTATAAGGCAGCTCTTCTGTCTGTGTCAAGGATATTAGGAGGATATCCGATTACTCTGTTCCCCAACTTTGCACACGGTCCGTACAGGATCCTCTAACGTGTAACCTTAGTCTGGTACGAACATTGCTGGAGTCCCCTCGCCACAGACATCACATACTAAGGGTGGCAACCACACTTGTCAAGAATCCCGACCCTGTCATGCTCATAAAAGATCCACAATCACTCCCGCTCCATATTCCTAGACAACCAGAGAACTACTTAAAGGCTAAGATTGCTGAGGGATTACCCACCCTGATAGTCAACAGGGAGGTCAAGCCGTTGTTCTCCACAAATATGGAGCAAGAAAAGAACAGGCTTGTAAGGGATTTACTAAGTATAAGACCTTGTAACCCCAAGCTAATGTCTAAGCTTATGTCCCTGTCCAATGTAGGGAAACAGGAGGCCCTGATAAACAAGTTCTCAAACACGCGGTCAATTCAATCTGTGGCATGCAGGGAATGGAACTCCGAGGTGGAGGTATTAGCGGTGGTAAGAAAGATGGAAGATACAATGATCAGCCATGTACTGGCTCGCCAACCAGATGTCAAGATAGCGCAAATAGACCCGCACACCTGCATCACTCAGTACGCTCAAGAACTCAGAGAGACCAGCTGGGGGATGCAGCTGGAAGGGATTACGATGGCTGCCCAACAAGAGCAATCAAGGGTGTGCACGTGGAGCGTCGTGCCCCTGGCCAGCTATGATCAGACGATATCTCTAACCCTCTCGGGTGATTCCTCTCTGCCATGGGACCTGATAAGAGGACCAGTGACCCCTTATATAGGGGCACCCACCAAAGTCAGAGCGAAAAGACAACCCCTCCAAGATACCGAGACATACAGTTACAACCAGGCCTTAATACAGGCCTTACAACTGAGGTCCTGGGTAAAGGGTGACAAAGGCATGACAGACCTGCTGGATGCCATAATCAGGGAAAAGACAGACGCCACAGATGACGAGCTCGACCGTCGTACATCCCATGTTTACTCAGGAACAATCACTCATCGTCTCCCATGCCCCACAATGAACAGAGGTGGACAGTCCAATAGCACCAGTAATTTTGCCTCTCATGTTAGCATATGTTCCAGCACGGCCGCTGACTTCGCCAAGAAAGGAGAGGATTACACCTTGTGCTTCCAATCCATTTTCCTCTACGGTATATCTACTCTATCCCTGTATTTCCGGAAGTATGGATCCCTGCCAGAGAGGATGGCCATAGTCCTGCACGCCGGGTGTTGCATCTGGAGAATACCACCAGAAGCGGGCGATTATTACACTTGAAGATCTGATCGGTTACATTAATTAAAGAATAGTCATGTAAAGTCGTAATGAATCGGTACCTCGGTAGGTACAGTTTGCTATGCTGTTTCTACGATCCTTAGCATGACTGATATATATTTATGTACACGGTAACGTAAATGTAACGCAGTAAAAAAGAGTTGTTGACAGGTTTTGTAACTAACCAAGATGAAAATAAAGTGCTTAGTTTATATTATTTGAGTGTAGCTCAGGTTTAATGCATTGATGGCTTTCAGACCTAATAGAGAGGCTGACACGACTGTCCCAACCTTTTTAAACTAGATTATTTCACACCAGCATCAGAAAATGATTAGAAAAATAAAAACTGCAGTAATTTTTGGCACAATATCTATTTAATAAATCAGAATGAACTACGAGAAAAGGTGACTTGACTCGAAATAAGTGCCCGATTTGACAAGTCTGTTAAATATCCTTAGCTTAGCTTAAGAAAATAAAAAAGAATGTGGTTCTCGTGAGTTGTAGATAGGTTCTTTCTTTTACATGTTGATTTGTGATTAAATGAGAATAGCGTAATTCTTCCTTGGCGGGGGAGGGCTGCCGGACATGAAGTAGATACACGAAGAGATGGATATGTCAGCAGTAGGTTTAATGAATAAGCAAGTATATTAAAATACTTCACATAGCAGATTACTGCCAGTAGTAATAAGTGAAGAGAAGTGGGAACTTAGGTTACATATACACGTCACGTTCGGATAAGACGGTCGCTTTTGTCTGTGTAATAACTATGGTTCGATCGCGCGGTCGCCGCGGTGTTTAATAAAGTTACAGTTGTTTAATTACGCAAATTATGCTGGTCATCATGTATACGTCTGCTGTAGTAGAAGTTCTGACCCTTGAAGTAGTGAAACAAGTTATTAACGATATCATAAGAGCAAAGCAGCATATAACATCAGAACATCACAGATGGTAGTCATAGATAAAATATAGCGAGAATTGAGTTCTCACTGTCTAACAACACCGATGTTCGATATCAAATCGGTGTTGCCACGTTGTAATTAAGGACTGCTCGGAGCAATTTGGAACCGAACGCGCGAGATTGTGGGAAATACACATAGACATAGGACATAGATATAGGTAGACAGAGAGATAAGTAACGGACCAGAGATGACAAATCGCAGCCGTGATCCTACTCAGCTCAGCTCAGACACCGATAAACGCTCAGTCGCTCACACCAATCTCGGGATACTGCTTTCATTCTCAAATCAGAGATCAGTTAGTTTAGCACAGATATCAATGAATGCTCAGATCAGTCCCAAGATCATATTATTAATCAACTCAGCACAAACCTTGATGAATGCTGAGACCAATCTCAGGATCAAATTATTAATCAGCTCAGCACAAACATTGATGAATGCTCAGACCAGTCTCAGGATCCTGTTCTTTATCAGCTCAGCACAAATACAGATGAACAATCAGATCAGTCTCAGAAACGGTGTGCCTCAGCACATTTCTACAACATCATCAGAAATGGTACGAAATCTCAGGTCATGCCGATTCACAGCGCCAAAGCCGAGAGAGGCATTCAGTGGATGAACAGCTCAAATACATTATTATTCACATTAGTGTTCTTATCATCTAATTGTTGATTTATTTACATGTTTGCCTATGGACATCTAATTTCAATTAAAAGAGTAGCTTTTTCCTGCGGGGCGGGAGTGTCGCGAACATGCGAACTGGCTAATAGTTGCCAGCGTCATGGAGTAGATGGCGCTCGCAGTCATGTTTAAGTTAAATAACCGCTTCTAGGTTATTGTGATTTTTTAGGAAAAGACAAGAGGGTAGACGCCGAACGATAGTAAGAAAGGGAGGTTATGTGCGAACAGATCTACGGAGGGAGAATTTTGCTTTGGGGATCAATTCAACGGCTTTCTTATGGTGCTATTAGATTAATGATGTGCCTCAAGTAAATTGTGACTAACGTATATCAGTATTCAGAGTGAACAGTGATCCGAGGGAATTGTTGATGGCTAATATGAACTTATGGTAAACTTAGTGTGAGGAATGGGGTCGCTATAAGGGGAGGTTTGGAGGCGACTATGAGGTTCAAGAAACCAGGTGGATAATCAGGTGAAACTTATTTTATATGCAGGTAATAAAGTAGGACACCAGCAATGAGTGAATCGTCATCTCACTAACGTCCAGGCCTATATAGGTATGTAGTATGATTACATATTGCTAACCAGTATCAGTAAAGGCATCATCTCATTCGATAGGTTAACAAGTATGGTGAGCTTGACGACATGGTGGAGATGCTGGGATTTTATGCACATGCACTGTAATCATCATCAAAAGTAACATATGAAAAGTCAATTTATATATGCACGTACAACTAAAGAGTTACATTTTTTGGTTTGTTCAGTTCAATTTAATGTTTTATTTATGTAATCCTATTCTTGCAAAAAGGCGTTAAGCAGGCGAATATGTTAGTGGTTCACCGGAGCACATAATGCAATTAAGTGCCTACATTTTATTGAACATTCTTGCTCTTTGATATACAAGAGATTGCAAATGTCAGTAAATATATATATATAGTTTATAAAAAATTGGTACCTATCTAAATACAAAAATTTCCTTGGTAAATTATATAAATACAAAATAAGTTTCACCTGATTATCCACCTGGTTTCTTGAACCTCATAGTCGCCTCCAAACCTCCCCTTATAGCGACCCCATTCCTCACACTAAGTTTACCATAAGTTCATATTAGCCATCAACAATTCCCTCGGATCACTGTTCACTCTGAATACTGATATACGTTAGTCACAATTTACTTGAGGCACATCATTAATCTAATAGCACCATAAGAAAGCTGTTGAATTGATCCCCAAAGCAAAATTCTCCCTCCGTAGATCCGTTCGCACATAACCTCCCTTTCTTACTATCGTTCGGCGACTACCCTCTTGTCTTTTCCTAAAAAATCACAATAACCTAGAAGCGGTTATTTAACTTAAACATGACTGCGAGCGCCATCTACTCCATGACGCTGGCAACTATTAGCCAGTTCGCATGTTCGCGACAGGCGCAATCCAAATTTGCGCAACACCATGGTATAATAATATACTCCGCCTGGTACTCCATTCCGAGATTCGAGTATGACCTAACTGACACGCGCCTACGTCATCATGCTGTTTACAGGTTCTCAAACTTTGAAATGTGGGAGAATTTTAACCAACGGTGAAAATTATTTTAACGGCATTAATTTTAAGTTATTCATGTAGAAACATAGTAAAATAAAACAAATCTAATGTATTAAATTAAACTTTATTTATCTATACAAGACAAACGTTTAAAAAACTAATTCACAGTTACACATTAATTACCAAGCTTACGGCGTGAAAAGTTTGGAAAACACTGCGACTGCTGACACTGAGCGAGAAGGAAATAACAATTAACACGCGTTCGACAAGGATGACGGTCAGGGCATGAAGTTATCTAGATCCGAATTGTCAAATGTGCACAGCGCTATCCTGTGTTGCCAGTAGTATAAACAGAATTACCCGAAAGTCTGAAATTTCTTTCGTGAATCGGAAGATATTGCTAACGAGTAATTAAAAATGACGTGTTATTGTAAAATTTAAGCTAAAATACATATAAATGAAAATTATAAAATTATAAAGAAATATTTTAACTTATTAACCATAGGTATAATGTACCCATGTAACATGTTATGTTGAAATAAAGTGGCAATGTTATTGTGACGTAGGCCCGTGTCACTCTGGGAATGGAAGACCATGTTTTATTAGACCATGCGCATGATGCGCAACACCACCGCCAGTGTCATACACATGAACATTTCCGCCTCGAGCCTCCTGATGTCATCTTATGCGAGGCCGTTCCAACAGGCGCCGCGCATCAGATTCTTCTCTTAGTTTCATCATTAATGCAACTCATCTGAATACCATGGAAGGAAACGTGATAAACACACAAACGCGTCGTACACCGGACCGAACGAAAACGAAGCCGAGGACGCCCAGCCACGCAGCAATAGGATGTAATTTCCAATCCTACATGTAATTTTTCATTTTATTATTTCTCTCTAATAGCCAGCAATTTCCAAAACAGTCATATTTAAATCATTCATAATTATTAATGGTTGTCGCTAAAATCAATTTCATTTCGAGCGTAAATAATTCGTCTTTTAGCTTCTTCATTTAGTGCAACTCATCGGACTACCATGGAAGGAAACGTGATAAACACACAAACGCGTCGTACAGGCGCCGCGCGTCGGATTCGTCTCTTAGCTTCTTCATTTAGTGCAACTCATTCGACTACCATGGAAGGAAACGTGATAACACATTTGAACTCCAGAACACATTCGCAGCAGGTATAATAATAATAATTCGTATTTTAGCTTCAGTGTTCTATTGACGACGAGGCGCAATCCAAATTTGCGCAACACCACCGCCAGTGTCATACACATGAACATTTCCGCCTCGAGCCTCCTGATGTCATCTTATGCGAGGCCGTTCGAACAGGCGCCGCGCATCGAATTCGTCACTTAACTTCTTCATTTAGTACAACTCATCGGACTACCATGGAAGGAAACGTGACAAACACACAAACGCGTCGTACAGGCGCAGCGCATCGGATTCTTCTCTTAGCTTCTTCATTTAGTGTAACTCATGGAACTACCATGGAAGGAAACGTGATAAACACATTTGAACTCCAGAACACATTCGCAGCAGGAATAATAATAATTTGTATTTAAGCATTTATTTTTACCCTCAGTGTTCTATTGACGACGGGGCGCAATCCAAATTTGCGCAACACCACCGCTCGTGTCATACACATGAACATTTCCGCCTCAAGCCACCTGATGTCATCTTATGCGGGGCCGTTCCAACTATATGCCTTGCTAACTGGATGGGCGCACATCGAAGAGACAACGGCATCAGGTGGTGGGATCAGAGCAGCGCCACAACAGTGTATATACGAACATTTCTCAATTTTCGTAGGCACAGTGCAACTCATCGGACTACCATGGAAGGAAACGTGATAACACATTCGAACTCCAGAACATATTCGCAGCAGGAATAATAATAATAATTTGTATTTTAACATTTGTTTTTAGCTTCAGTGTTCTACCACTTCAAATTTAGAGAAAATGCATGTCGTACAGGCGACGCGCATCGGATTCGTCTCTTAGCTTTTTCATTTAGTGCAACTCATCGGACTACCATGGAAGGAAACGTGTTAAACACACAAACGCGTCGTACAGGCGCCGCGAATCGGATTCGTCACTTAGCTTCTTCATTTAGTGCAACTCATCGGACTACCATGGAAGGAAACGTGTTAAACACACAAACGCGTCGTACAGGCGCCGCGAATCGGATTCGTCTCTTAGCTTTATCATTTAGTGCATCTCATCGGACTACCATGGAAGGAAACGTGATAACACATTCGAACTCCAGAACATATTCGCAGCAGGAATAATAATAATAATTTGTATTTTAGCATTTGTTTTTAGCTTCAGTGTTCTACCACTTCAAATTTAGAGAAAATGCATGTCGTACAGGCGCCGCGAATCGGATTCGTCTCTTAGCTTCTTCATTTAGTGCAACTCATCGGACTACCATGGAAGGAAACGTGATAACACATTCGAACTCCAGAACATATTCGCAGCAGGAATAATAATAATAATTTGTATTTTAGCATTTGTTTTTAGCGTCAGTGTTCTATTGACGACGGGGCGCAATCCAAATTTGCGCAACACCACCGCTCGTGTCATACACATGAACATTTTTGCCTCGAGCCTCCTGATGTCATCTTATGCGGGGCCGTTCCAACTATATGCCTTGCTAACTGGATGGGCGCACATCGAAGAGACAACGGCCTGCAACATCTACGGCTTCATCACGACCCTCTCCGGTATAGCAGCTATGTGCGCCTACACTCTTCTGGCCGTCGAGAGCCGGCGAGAAACCCGCCCCCCGTTCAGCGAACAACTAACAAGCCGACAGGCCACTATTTTAATTTGGGGCCTGGCCGTCACAATTACATTGCCTGCGTTCTTTGTGGGGCCCGGGTTTGACGTAGAAACATCAAATTTAAGCTGCTCGGTCAGGTGGTGGGATCAGAGCAGCGCTACAACAGTGTATATACGAACATTTCTCAATTTTCGTAGGCACAGTGCAACTCATCGGACTACCATGGAAGGAAACGTGATAACACATTCGAACTCCAGAACATATTCGCAGCAGGAATAATAATAATAATTTGTATTTTAGCATTTGTTTTTAGCTTCAGTGTTCTACCACTTCAAGTTTAGAGAAAATGCATGTCGTACAGGCGCCGCGCATCGGATTCGTCTCTTAGCTTTTTCATTTAGTGCAACTCATCGGACTACCATGGAAGGAAACGTGTTAAACACACAAACGCGTCGTACAGGCGCCGCGAATCAGATTCGTCACTTAGCTTCTTCATTTAGTGCAACTCATCGGACTACCATGGAAGGAAACGTGTTAAACACACAAACGCGTCGTACAGGCGTCGCGAATCGGATTCGTCTCTTAGCTTCTTCATTTAGTGCATCTCATCGGACTACCATGGAAGGAAACGTGATAACACATTCGAACTCCAGAACATATTCGCAGCAGGAATAACAATAATATTTTGTATTTTAGCATTTGTTTTTGGCTTCAGTGTTCTATTGACGACGGGGCGCAATCCAAATTTGCGCAACACCACCGCTCGTGTCATACACATGAACATTTCCGCCTCGAGCCTCCTGATGTCATCTTATGCGGGGCCGTTCCAACTATATGCCTTGCTAACTGGATGGGCGCACATCGAAGAGACAACGGCCTGCAACATCTACGGCTTCATCACGACCCTCTCCGGTATAGCAGCTATGTGCGCCTACACTCTTCTGGCCGTCGAGAGCCGGCGAGAAACCCGCCCCCCGTTCAGCGAACAACTAACAAACCGACAGGCCACAATTTTAATTTGGGGCCTGGCTGTCACAATTACATTGCCTGCGTTCTTTGTGGGGCCCGGGTTTGACGTAGACACATCAAATATAAGCTGCTCGGTCAGGTGGTGGGATCAGAGCAGCGCTACAACAGTGTATATACGAACATTTCTCAATTTTCGTAGGCACAGTGCAACTCATCGGACTACCATGGAAGGAAACGTGATAACACATTCGAACTCCAGAACATATTCGCAGCAGGAATAATAATAATAATTTGTATTTTAGCATGTTTTTAGCTTCAGTGTTCTACCACTTCAAATTTAGAGAAAATGCATGTCGTACAGGCGCCGCGCATCGGATTCGTCTCTTAGCTTTTTCATTTAGTGCAACTCATCGGACTACCATGGAAGGAAACGTGTTAAACACACAAACGCGTCGTACAGGCGCCGCGCATCGAATTCGTCGCTTAACTTCTTCATTTAGTGTAACTCATCGAACTACCATGGAAGGAAACGTGATAAACACATTTGAACTCCAGAACACATTCGCAGCAGGAATAATAATAATTTGTATTTAAGCATTTATTTTTACCCTCAGTGTTCTATTGACGACGGGGCGCAATCCAAATTTGCGCAACACCACCGCTCGTGTCATACACATGAACATTTCCGCCTCGAGCCACCTGATGTCATCTTATGCGGGGCCGTACCAACTATATGCCTTGCTAACTGGATGGGCGCACATCGAAGAGACAACGGCCTGCAACATCTACGGCATCATCACGACCCTCTCTGGTGTAGCAGCTATGTGCGCCTACACTCTTCTGGCCGTCGAGAGCCGGCGAGAAACCCGCCCCCCGTTCAGCGAACAACTAACAAGCCGACAGGTCACAATTTTAATTTGGGGCCTGGCCGTCACAATTACATTGCCTGCGTTCTTTGTGGGGCCCCGGTTTGACGTAGAAACATCAAATTTAAGCTGCTCGGTCAGGTGGTGGGATCAGAGCAGCGCTACAACAGTGTATATACGAACATTTCTCAATTTTCGTAGGCATAGTGCAACTCTGTAGTGTGTGTGCTATGCCTCACCCACACACAAGCATACCCTTAACCTATATAAGTGCATATACGTGTTATTTAAGCCATTATTATACGACTATACTCGAAGCTAGTTGTTTCCTTTAACGCCCAACCTCACATGGCGACCCAGCCAGTGCGGCCTTGCGCTGCACTGGCGGCGCGCCGCGCCAGCCAAGAAGAAACATCAAAATTAATAATAAAAATAAATCAATTATTCAATGGACAAGTGTGCGAAATATAAACGCAAAAGTGATATTGACAATTTGACAGTGCTGCAAAGTGGACAGTTTAAATTTAACAAGTATTATTATAAAATACGTCGGACTATATTATGAACATTTTTGTGAATTGGTGTGGTGTCGAACTTAATAGAAATAAATATAGTGTTATACTTGCTCCAAAAAAAAATAGATACGTTAGACTAAATAAATAAAATTTACACTCTATAAATGACTCTTAAAACTATATAAAAATAAATAAATGCGTGAGTATGTTTTGGTCAGTTTTCAATAAATCAACTATTTTGAAATTATAAAAATAAATAAACAAGTGGAAGTCAATAAAATAGTGGCTGTAAAAATAACAAATATAAAAATGGAATTGGTTCAAAGCAATGCGGGACTTATATCGTAGTGATGGTGTTGGTATGCTGCTGGGCGTTGTACGTGTCGTGAGGCCGAAGGATTTGGTTACTGGGAGAAATAAGAAGGATTGGCACGCCAGACGAAAAATTGGATCACATACATATAATAATTTAAATATTTCCATACAAAGATTCCCATTCTATTCCGCGACAAGTATAATTATTTTAATGTGAAGATTTTTTAACGTGTATGACCATATTAATGACCATAAAGTTATATAGAAAATAGTTCCAATTAATAAGGTGTGCTTGATGACGAAACACCAATATGGTTAAAAGTTTGCTACATAATTATTATATTTTTAATGCCATTTTTTCTTTAATGAAAGCAAACCAATTTTTTTATATTATGTTGATCTAAATTGTAATTTTAAATTTCAAATATGTTAGTCCAATTTCATTTCAGTGTTACGAGTACATAAGGTTTTGTTTTAAAATTATTCCGAATACATTGCACAAGTCACTTAGAGGTAATTTCATCATCACTTACATATAAAGCACACTGGTCACGTTGCTACCACGTTTGGTATGCGCCGTTTGTAATTTCAGCTCAAATTTCAAAGTAAACATTGTAACATTGTGCATCGATTTAGATCACTTAAATTTTACTGTAATACATATTAATAATTACAAAGACAGAACCCACTTTTAACCATATACTAAGTTTATGATTAAGCTTATTACCTAGGTATAGTTTATAACTTTTAGTTGAAATTTAACATGTTTTTGTTATGTTGTGACTTATACTTAAATATTCATATGTACCGGACTTGACATTTTATAAACACGGATCTGATGTATAAAACAAATAAGATATGACTTTTTATAATTATGGCTATGATTTTTTTAAATGTAGAACGGTATGTACTTTAAGCGACGAAATTGTATTGAGTTAGTTGGGATGTGGTACGTTTAAGTAAAGATTTAATGTTGGATTTTAGGGGATGAATTTTAAGGTTCGTAAAAATGTTTGTAACTGTGTGTCTAGGGCATGCTCCCGGGAATTCCCGGTTCTCAAATTCCCGGGAATTCCCGGGAATTTTATAGTGTCAAAAGAACCGGTACTGAAGACCCGGTACCGGTACTTCCCGGTTCTCATCATATGACTATTTATTCCTATTTCAATAGTAGTAATGTTTTAATACTTTCTCGGGACATTAAATAACATTTAATAATGGTGCTATTTCATAATAGCACCCCACCGGGACCCAAATAACCCAACAAACTAACCTAGTAAAGTAGGCATTTCAATATTTCCAATCGATATTACGGATAATGGTAAATTGTAAAATGTCACCTAATTTATCTATTTCAATTTCATCTGAAACATTGCTCAGTACTTTTATGCCGGTTACATAGACGGACTATGTTATTAGCAATCTATCCGTTCTCGAGTCGAAATTTTAATTTCTGTATGCCGTGCCGTCATAGTGCTGAGTGCATCGACTACGCTACGGCCGTGTGGCTCGGGCCAGGCGGAGGCAGTGTGCCGGTTAATTTAGTAAAATAGGTTGGAACGCCAATTAAAAATGTTTTTTTTTTTATAAAATAAGTCATTTATATAGTTATGCAATTATTTATATGAAAATAAGTCTATCATGAAGATTGTACGCTAACACAAACAATTTCTTAAAAATAATCATATGATGCCTTGAGAACCGGGAAGAACCGGGAAATTAAATTCTTGGTACCGGGACCGGTACTGCATGCCCTATGTGTGTCTATGGAAAATTCTAAAGAGATAGTTTGGTTATTGATTGTTAAAGTTGTAAAATGGAATTTGTTTGTTGTTTGAAAAGTGCGTTAGCAAAGTGGTTGGGAAAACTGAAACAGATAAGTATTTCGAAGAACGATTAGCCTGATCAACTAAGAGTTGTTGAAATTCTTATATGTTGAAGTTTTCATGGTGTCGTGTTATGTGGTTGGTTTTGAATGTTTTATGTATGAGAGAAATATATAAAAGAAAATAAATATAAATGAATATGCCTATCGCATCTTCGGTGGCCCGAGAGGCGGCCTTGAGCGATACGGTATAGCAAGGGTACGCCAGGATACAAGGCAGGCACGGAATCCTTGGATGTCTGACCATGATTCGGTCGAGTATCAATTGTGGAGACTCCTTGGACACATGGAAGGTTATGATGCAAGGAAGTGTTAAAAGAACTGCCTGAATGTGAATATAAATATATTATGTATGTGTACGCGCGTAAAAATAAAATATCCTTGTATCCTGAGCTAATAAATAAATATATTATATAGTAAGGTCGGCCGACCACGTATGTAAAAGCATTGCGTACCCTTGATCTTTGATTCCAGTGAAGCATAAACTATGTCACTATAAATGAATAAATAAAATGAAAAACAAAGAAAATATATTTAAATGAATGACGTCATATTGTAACATGAAAATGTGAAAACTGAGTAAATGATTAAATAAAAAGGTTAAGACTTGCAAGTAAAATAAAAAATATAATTGTGATCATGACATGAATTATGGACAATGCATGCTAAATAAACTATGAATACAGAGTCTCTGAATGAATATGGATATCCAGAACATATTATAATATAATTATTATATAGATTTTAATATTCTGTATGTTATTTTAAGTTTTTTTTTCTCCTTTTACCAATCAGTTGAAATGTTAATTAAGGGTTTATTTAGTCTATATTGGTTCATCAAATCGCATTCATATTAATATGTAGGTAATTCAATACAATATTAGTGTAAGTTTATCATTAATTCCTGTTAAAGATATTTAACCAGTTCTTCAGTAGGTACTGTGTATAAGCTGTGTGTATAACCATTTTTTTTTCATCCAATATAAATTAAAAAAAATATTTTGTTAGTTACATTTTTTTTTGTTATAATTCACTTATTTTGTTTGGATTTTAAGAAAGCAAAAAATATTTTCTAAATCTGTAATTTTTTGTGAAATGAGTGTTTTTTTAACAATTGTGTTTTTACTTTAGTTGTTTTTTTTTTATTTGTGAAATTTTTATTACTCCACACTCATTTTCTTTTTGTTTGTTTTCGTGAAACATTTATTCAAGGTTCATTTATGTATTTTTACTTTCGTTGCTAAAATTGTTTTAATAAACTACTTTATAATAAATTATAGTATAACAAAAGATTAAATTTAAAGAAAATTAATCTTTTTTTTCTTCAAGGGGGGAGGTGTAGTGTGTGAGCTATGCCTCACCCACACACAAGCATACCCTTAACCTATATAAGTGCATATACGTGTTATTTAAGCCATTATTATACGACTATACTCGAAGCTAGTTGTTTCCTTTAACGCCCAACCTCACAACTCATCGGACTACCATGGAAGGAAACGTGATAACACATTCGAACTCCAGAACATATTCGCAGCAGGAATAATAATAATAATTTGTATTTTAGCATTTGTTTTTAGCTTCAGTGTTCTACCACTTCAAATTTAGAAAAAATGCATGTCGTACAGGCGCCGCGCATCGGATTCGTCTCTTAGCTTTTTCATTTAGTGCAACTCATCGGACTACCATGGAAGGAAACGTGTTAAACACACAAACGCGTCGTACAGGCGCCGCGAATCGGATTCGTCACTTAGCTTCTTCATTTAGTGCAACTCATCGGACTACCATGGAAGGAAACGTGTTAAACACACAAACGCGTCGTACAGGCGTCGCGAATCGGATTCGTCTCTTAGCTTCTTCATTTAGTGCATCTCATCGGACTACCATGGAAGGAAACGTGATAACACATTCGAACTCCAGAACATATTCGCAGCAGGAATAACAATAATAATTTGTATTTTAGCATTTGTTTTTAGCTTCAGTGTTCTATTGACGATGGGGCGCAATCCAAATTTGCGCAACACCACCGCTCGTGTCATACACATGAACATTTCCGCCTCGAGCCTCCTGATGTCATTTTATGTGGGGCCGTTCCAACCATATGCCTTGCTAACTGGATGGGCGCACATCGAAGAGACAACGGCATGCAACATCTACGGCTTCATCACGACGCTCTCCGGTGTAGCAGCTATGTGCGCCTACACTCTTCTGGCCGTCGAGTGCCGGCGAGAAACCCGCCCCCCGTTCAGCGAACAACTAACAAGCCGACAGGCCACAATTTTAATTTGGGGCCTGGCCGTCACAATTACATTGCCTGCGTTCTTTGTGGGGCCCGGGTTTGACGTAGAAACATCAAATTTAAGCTGCTCGGTCAGGTGGTGGGATCATAGCAGCAATACAACAGTGTATATACGAACATTTCTCAATTTTCGTAGGCACATTGCAACTCATCGGACTACCACGGAAGGAAACGTGATAACACATTCGAACTCCAGAACATATTCGCAGCAGGAATAATAATAATAATTTGTATTTTAGCATTTGTTTTTAGCTTCAGTGTTCTACCACTTCAAATTTAGAGAAAATGCATGTCGTACAGGCGCCGCGCATCGGATTCGTCTCTTAGCTTTTTCATTTAGTGCAACTCATCGGACTACCATGGAAGGAAACGTGTTAAACACACAAACGCGTCGTACAGGCGCCGCGAATCAGATTCGTCACTTAGCTTCTTCATTTAGTGCAACTCATCGGACTACCATGGAAGGAAACGTGTTAAACACACAAACGCGTCGTACAGGAGTCGCGAATCGGATTCGTCTCTTAGCTTCTTCATTTAGTGCATCTCATCGGACTACCATGGAAGGAAACGTGATAACACATTCGAACTCCAGAACATATTCGCAGCAGGAATAACAATAATAATTTGTATTTTAGCATTTGTTTTTAGCTTCAGTGTTCTATTGACGATGGGGCGCAATCCAAATTTGCGCAACACCACCGCTCGTGTCATACACATGAACATTTCCGCCTCGAGCCTCCTGATGTCATTTTATGTGGGGCCGTTCCAACTATATGCCTTGCTAACTGGATGGGCGCACATCGAAGAGACAACGGCATGCAACATCTACTACTTCAGACGGGTTACTAAATGGATTACCGATTTTTTTTTGCCAGATTTTCATATCCCAAGCAATCTACCTCAAAAATATAAAAGCCAAGTAATCATTTCCCAACTAAACAAGTTGCATATAAATATTTTCTAAGAGAACGATGTGCATAAAAATGTATTTTGATATTTCCTTACTTTGGCAACATTTATTTTACCAAATTTTAATTATTTGAAATTATTAGTTGCCAAAGAATACAAAAACCATAACAAAACATGACAAATGTCACAGTTATGAAATAAAAATTGCCAATTTTTTTTTTAATTTAATACTCCAAATGAGTACATACTAAAGAATACAATGCAATTCCTGCAAGAATTGTACCCTCACAGGGGCAACCTCAGATTTGCTGCATAAAGTCGTATTTCCTGGTGAAAACTGTGAGTGCACAAACTTCACTGGTTGCGATCTGATAAATGGATTCAGGTTGCAAGGTAATCAACTAATAAACCCACACATGGATTTTTACAAGACCCTGTATGAGGATCTATTGAGTGTACGGCACAGTATCATCTATGACAAACATATCATGCCTCATCCAGACGACTCAGATCATGAATCATCCACTCAGGAAGTTCCAGACCATCGAGGATCTAGTATTGGAGATTGGATTTCAAGGATGAGTTCCTCCTTCCTTTCTTATTTGGCTCAGATCACGATATATGCGACTATCTTGCTGTTGATAATAATTGTGATCTGGTGTTGCTGATGTAGGAAGATAGCGGACACCTCTCCAATATCAGGAGAGATCGAGTTGGTGAAGCTCAGTCGTACAAAAACCAAAACAAAACGTGACAAACTTATGTATTTTGGCAATTACCTATTTTGACAATTATTATTTCACATTCTTTTTATTTATTTAATATAAATACATTAAATAATTCCACATTTAGTAAGGTCTAATATTACAGAACAAACCATGTCAAAAATTATTCTCACTACTATTACACTATTATCACAAGGTAACTAACGAACCTATCTAGGTAAAAATATAGGTAATACTGAAGTGTTTTTTTCAATGCCCCCTTCAGCTTTGTAATCTTGTGGTATGTCAGATGAAGTAAAGATATTTTTGTACAAAATAATTTTGTCCAGTGATTTATTTGACAAAAATAAATTTGAGCGAACATTTATAGTCTAAATATTATTATTTTATTTATTTATTTTTCATCTCAAATAAAATAATAATATTTATAGTCTAAATATTTTTTTTTTATTTTTTTTTAATGAAAATACAGTTATTCTTAAAAATAGGCATAGCCCCGCAAAACTCAACAATGAGTTTGACTGTGGGGTCATCAGTCTCTAGTTGTTAACTTAATAACTTATAAAATTGTTATGGTAGTGTTTTTTTAACATAGTTTTAAATTTAGGCTTATTATTTTCACGTCTTATGGCTTCAGGCAAACTATTAAGTAAGTATGGAATTCTTTTCCTAAGGGTTCTATCCCCGTAGTAATTATTAATTGTAGGAACGGATAGTTTGCCTGAAGTCACAGCCTTTGTGATGTATGTATGATTAACTGGTATTTAGGGATCAGCTGAGTTAAGCTCTTTGTAACTATGGTTATTGATCGCAAGTAAGTATTTATATTTTAAACTAACCGGTAAAATATTGCAAATTTTGAAAATAAGTCTGTAGTTACCTTTACATTTGAGTTTAGTTTTATGGTTGACAAGTAATTTTAAAAATCTGATCTGCTTATTCTCTAATTTATCGATATTGGTCTTAGTTGTGAGCCCATAGCTATCAAGAGCATAACTCAGTATTGAATCTACAAGTGACATGTATAAACACTTAAGAGTGCTAATAGGAACTTTGAATTTTAAGTGAAAGAACTTACCTAATAATACTCTAAGTTTTTCATAAATATAATTAACATGATATGACCAGGAGAGGTGCTCGTCTACTTTGACTCCAAGGTAAGTAATACATTCTACTTGTTGTATAGGTTCACAGTTACAGTTATAGTTGTTTAGGTGAAAGCAATGGAAAGTTTGGGCATATAATTTGGAAGAGATATTCTTAATTCGTAAGTATGGTGAGTGAATTAATAAGAACTTGGTTTTATTAGAGTTGAGAACTATTCCATTGTCGTGAGACCACTTAACGACTGAGTTTATGTCTTCCTGCACTAGACGAAAAGTGTCCTCAAGGTCAGTGCCCGCGCGCGCAGGGCGCATAGGTCGTGTCATACACATGAACATTTTTGCCTCGAGCCTCCTGATGTCATCTTATGCGGGGCCGTTCCAACTATATGCCTTGCTAACTGTATGGGCGCACATCGAAGAGTCAACGGCCTGCAACATCTACGGCTTCATCACGACTCTCTCCGGTATAGCAGCTATGTGCGCTTACACTCTTCTGGCCGTCAAGAGCCGGCGAGAAACCCGCCCCCCGTTCAGCGAACAACTAACAAGCCGACAGGCCACAATTTTAATTTGGGGCCTGGCCGTCACAATTACATTGCCTGCGTTCTTTGTGGGGCCCGGGTTTGACGTAGAATCATCAAATTTAAGCTGCTCGGTCAGGTGGTGGGAGCAGAGCAGCGATACAACAGTGTATATACGAACATTTCTCAATTTTCGTAGGCACAGTGCAACTCATCGGACTACCATGGAAGGAAACGTGATAACACATTCGAACTCCAGAACATATTCGCAGCAGGAATAATAATAATAATTTGTATTTTAGCATTTGTTTTTAGCTTCAGTGTTCTACCACTTCAAATTTAGAGAAAATGCATGTCGTACAGGCGCCGCGCATCGGATTCGTCTCTTAGCATTTTCATTTAGGGCAACTCATCGGACTACCATGGAAGGAAACGTGTTAAACACACAAACGCGTCGTACAGGCGCTGCGAATCGGATTCGTCACTTAGCTTCTTCATTTAGTGCAACTCATCGGACTACCATGGAAGGAAACGTGTTAAACACACAAACGCGTCGTACAGGCGCCGCGAATCGGATTCGTCTCTTAGCTTCTTCATTTAGTGCATCTCATCGGACTACCGTGGAAGGAAACGTGATAACACATTCGAACTCCAGAACATATTCGCAGCAGGAATAACAATAATAATTTGTATTTTAGCATTTGTATTTAGCTTCAGTGTTCTATTGACGATGGGGCGCAATCCAAATTTGCGCAACACCACCGCTCGTGTCATACACATGAACATTTCCGCCTCGAGCCTCCTGATGTCATTTTATGTGGGGCCGTTCCAACTATATGCCTTGCTAACTGGATGGGCGCACATCGAAGAGACAACGGCATGCAACATCTACGGCTTCATCACGACGCTCTCCGGTGTCGCAGCTATGGGGCTGTCCATAAATTACGTCATCGATTTTTAACGACTTTTGACCCCCCCGCCCCTATAATCATCCAAACATCATGCTTCAAATGACCCCATTTCCTCCTGCTTCATGCTACCGTCATCCGATGTGTAGACTCCCCCCCCCTAATTTGAAATGACGTAATTTATGAATAGCCCCTATGTGTGCCTACACTCTTCTGGCCGTCGAGCGCCGGCGAGAAACCCGCCCCCCGTTCAGCGAACAACTAACAAGCCGACAGGCCACAATTTTAATTTGGGGCCTGGCCGTCACAATTACATTGCCTGCGTTCTTTGTGGGGCCCGGGTTTGACGTAAAAACATCAAATTTGAGCTGCTCAGGTGGTGGGATCAGAGCAGCGATACAACAGTGTATATACGAACATTTCTCAATTTTCGTAAGCACAGTGCAACTCATCGGACTACCATGGAAGGAAACGTGATAACACATTCGAACTCCAGAACATATTCGCAGCAGGAACAATAATAATAATTTGTATTTTTGCATTTGTTTTTAGCTTCAGTGTTCTACCACTTCAAATTTAGAGAAAATGCATGTCGTACAGGCGCCGCGCATCGGATTCGTCTCTTAGCTTTTTCATTTAGTGCAACTCATCGGACTACCATGGAAGGAAACGTGTTAAACACACAAACGCGTCGTACAGGCGCCGCGAATCGGATTCGTCACTTAGCTTCTTCATTTAGTGCAACTCATCGGACTACCATGGAAGGAAACGTATTAAACACACAAACGCGTCGTACAGGCGTCGCGAATCGGATTCGTCTCTTAGCTTCTTCATTTAGTGCATCTCATCGGAATACCATGGAAGGAAACGTGATAACACATTCGAACTCCAGAACATATTCGCAGCAGGAATAATAATAATAATTTGTATTTTAGCATTTGTTTTTAGCTTCAGTGTTCTACCACTTCAAATTTAGAGAAAATGCATGTCGTGCAGGCGCCGCGCATCGGATTCGTCTCTTAGCTTTTTCATTTAGTGCAACTCATCGGACTACCATGGAAGGAAACGTGTTAAACACACAAACGCGTCGTACAGGCGCCGCGAATCGGATTCGTCACTTAGCTTCTTCATTTAGTGCAACTCATCGGACTACCATGGAAGGAAACGTGTTAAACACACAAACGCGTCGTACAGGCGCCGCGAATCGGATTCGTCTCTTAGCTTCTTCATTTAGTGCAACTCATCGGACTACCATGGAAGGAAACGTGATAACACATTCGAACTCCAGAACATATTCGCAGAAGGAATAATAATAATAATTTGTATTTTAGCATTTGTTTTTAGCTTCAGTGTTGTATTGACGACGGGGCGCAATCCAAATTTGCGCAACACCACCGCTCGTGTCATTCACCTGAACATGTCCGCAGCGAGCCTCCTCCTGACGTCATTTTATGTGGGGCCGTTCCAACTATATGCCTTGCTAACTGGATGGGCAAGAGACAACGGCATGCAACATCTACGGCTTCATCACGACTCTCTCCGGTGTAGCAGCTATGTGCGCCTACACTCTACTGGCCGTCGAGTGCCGGCGAGAAACCCGCCCCCCGTTCAGCGAACAACTAACAAGCCGACAGGCCACAATTTTAATTTGGGGCCTGGCCGTCACAATTACATTGCCTGCGTTCTTTGTGGGGCCCGGGTTTGACGTAGAAACATCAAATTTAAGCTGCTCGGTCAGGTGGTGGGATCAGAGCAGCGCTACAACAGTGTATATACGAACATTTCTCAATTTTCGTAAGCACAGTGCAACTCATCGGACTACCATGGAAGGAAACGTGATAACACATTCGAACTCCAGAACATATTCGCAGCAGGAATAATAATAATAATTTGTATTTTAGCATTTGTTTTTAGCTTCAGTGTTCTACCACTTCAAATTTAGAGAAAATGCATGTCGTACAGGCGCCGCGCATCGGATTCGTCTCTTAGCTTTTTCATTTAGTGCAACTCATCGGACTACCATGGAAGGAAACGTGTTAAACACACAAACGCGTCGTACAGGCGCCGCGAATCGGATTCGTCTCTTAGCTTCTTCATTTAGTGCAACTCATCGGACTACCATGGAAGGAAACGTGATAACACATTCGAACTCCAGAACATATTCGCAGAAGGAATAATAATAATAATTTGTATTTTAGCATTTGTTTTTAGCTTCAGTGTTGTATTGACGACGGGGCGCAATCCAAATTTGCGCAACACCACCGCTCGTGTCATTCACCTGAACATGTCCGCTGCGAGCCTCCTCCTGACGTCATTTTATGTGGGGCCGTTCCAACTATATGCCTTGCTAACTGGATGGGCAAGAGACAACGGCATGCAACATCTACGGCTTCATCACGACTCTCTCCGGTGTAGCAGCTATGTGCGCTACACTCTACTGGCCGTCGAGTGCCGGCGAGAAACCCGCCCCCCGTTCAGCGAACAACTAACAAGCCGACAGGCCACAATTTTAATTTGGGGCCTGGCCGTCACAATTACATTGCCTGCGTTCTTTGTGGGGCCCGGGTTTGACGTAGAAACATCAAATTTAAGCTGCTCGGTCAGGTGGTGGGATCAGAGCAGCGCTACAACAGTGTATATACGAACATTTCTCAATTTTCGTAAGCACAGTGCAACTCATCGGACTACCATGGAAGGAAACGTGATAACACATTCGAACTCCAGAACATATTCGCAGCAGGAATAATAATAATAATTTGTATTTTAGCATTTGTTTTTAGCTTCAGTGTTCTACCACTTCAAATTTAGAGAAAATGCATGTCGTACAGGCGCCGCGCATCGGATTCGTCTCTTAGCTTTTTCATTTAGTGCAACTCATCGGACTACCATGGAAGGAAACGTGTTAAACACACAAACGCGTCGTACAGGCGCCGCGAATCGGATTCGTCTCTTAGCTTCTTCATTTAGTGCAACTCATCGGACTACCATGGAAGGAAACGTGATAAAACATTCGAACTCCAGAACATATTCGCAGAAGGAATAATAATAATAATTTGTATTTTAGCATTTGTTTTTAGCTTCAGTGTTGTATTGACGACGGGGCGCAATCCAAATTTGCGCAACACCACCGCTCGTGTCATTCACCTGAACATGTCCGCAGCGAGCCTCCTCCTGACGTCATTTTATGTGGGGCCGTTCCAACTATATGCCTTGCTAACTGGATGGGCAAGAGACAACGGCATGCAACATCTACGGCTTCATCACGACTCTCTCCGGTGTAGCAGCTATGTGCGCCTACACTCTACTGGCCGTCGAGTGCCGGCGAGAAACCCGCCCCCCGTTCAGCGAACAACTAACAAGCCGACAGGCCACAATTTTAATTTGGGGCCTGGCCGTCACAATTACATTGCCTGCGTTCTTTGTGGGGCCCGGGTTTGACGTAGAAACATCAAATTTAAGCTGCTCGGTCAGGTGGTGGGATCAGAGCAGCGCTACAACAGTGTATATACGAACATTTCTCAATTTTCGTAAGCACAGTGCAACTCATCGGACTACCATGGAAGGAAACGTGATAACACATTCGAACTCCAGAACATATTCGCAGCAGGAATAATAATAATAATTTGTATTTTAGCATTTGTTTTTAGCTTCAGTGTTCTACCACTTCAAATTTAGAGAAAATGCATGTCGTACAGGCGCCGCGCATCGGATTCGTCTCTTAGCTTTTTCATTTAGTGCAACTCATCGGACTACCATGGAAGGAAACGTGTTAAACACACAAACGCGTCGTACAGGCGCCGCGAATCGGATTCGTCTCTTAGCTTCTTCATTTAGTGCAACTCATCGGACTACCATGGAAGGAAACGTGATAACACATTCGAACTCCAGAACATATTCGCAGAAGGAATAATAATAATAATTTGTATTTTAGCATTTGTTTTTAGCTTCAGTGTTGTATTGACGACGGGGCGCAATCCAAATTTGCGCAACACCACCGCTCGTGTCATTCACCTGAACATGTCCGCTGCGAGCCTCCTCCTGACGTCATTTTATGTGGGGCCGTTCCAACTATATGCCTTGCTAACTGGATGGGCAAGAGACAACGGCATGCAACATCTACGGCTTCATCACGACTCTCTCCGGTGTAGCAGCTATGTGCGCCTACACTCTACTGGCCGTCGAGTGCCGGCGAGAAACCCGCCCCCCGTTCAGCGAACAACTAACAAGCCGACAGGCCACAATTTTAATTTGGGGCCTGGCCGTCACAATTACATTGCCTGCGTTCTTTGTGGGGCCCGGGTTTGACGTAGAAACATCAAATTTAAGCTGCTCGGTCAGGTGGCGGGATCAGAGCAGCGCTACAACAGTGTATATACGAACATTTCTCAATTTTCGTAAGCACAGTGCAACTCATCGGACTACCATGGAAGGAAACGTGATAACACATTCGAACTCCAGAACATATTCGCAGCAGGAATAATAATAATAATTTGTATTTTAGCATTTGTTTTTAGCTTCAGTGTTCTACCACTTCAAATTTAGAGAAAATGCATGTCGTACAGGCGCCGCGCATCGGATTCGTCTCTTAGCTTTTTCATTTAGTGCAACTCATCGGACTACCATGGAAGGAAACGTGTTAAACACACAAACGCGTCGTACAGGCGCCGCGAATCGGATTCGTCTCTTAGCTTCTTCATTTAGTGCAACTCATCGGACCACCATGGAAGGAAACGTGATAAAACATTCGAACTCCAGAACATATTCGCAGAAGGAATAATAATAATAATTTGTATTTTAGCATTTGTTTTTAGCTTCAGTGTTGTATTGACGACGGGGCGCAATCCAAATTTGCGCAACACCACCGCTCGTGTCATTCACCTGAACATGTCCGCAGCGAGCCTCCTCCTGACGTCATTTTATGTGGGGCCGTTCCAACTATATGCCTTGCTAACTGGATGGGCAAGAGACAACGGCATGCAACATCTACGGCTTCATCACGACTCTCTCCGGTGTAGCAGCTATGTGCGCCTACACTCTACTGGCCGTCGAGTGCCGGCGAGAAACCCGCCCCCCGTTCAGCGAACAACTAACAAGCCGACAGGCCACAATTTTAATTTGGGGCCTGGCCGTCACAATTACATTGCCTGCGTTCTTTGTGGGGCCCGGGTTTGACGTAGAAACATCAAATTTAAGCTGCTCGGTCAGGTGGTGGGATCAGAGCAGCGCTACAACAGTGTATATACGAACATTTCTCAATTTTCGTAAGCACAGTGCAACTCATCGGACTACCATGGAAGGAAACGTGATAACACATTCGAACTCCAGAACATATTCGCAGCAGGAATAATAATAATAATTTGTATTTTAGCATTTGTTTTTAGCTTCAGTGTTCTACCACTTCAAATTTAGAGAAAATGCATGTCGTACAGGCGCCGCGCATCGGATTCGTCTCTTAGCTTTTTCATTTAGTGCAACTCATCGGACTACCATGGAAGGAAACGTGTTAAACACACAAACGCGTCGTACAGGCGCCGCGAATCGGATTCGTCTCTTAGCTTCTTCATTTAGTGCAACTCATCGGACTACCATGGAAGGAAACGTGATAACACATTCGAACTCCAGAACATATTCGCAGAAGGAATAATAATAATAATTTGTATTTTAGCATTTGTTTTTAGCTTCAGTGTTGTATTGACGACGGGGCGCAATCCAAATTTGCGCAACACCACCGCTCGTGTCATTCACCTGAACATGTCCGCTGCGAGCCTCCTCCTGACGTCATTTTATGTGGGGCCGTTCCAACTATATGCCTTGCTAACTGGATGGGCAAGAGACAACGGCATGCAACATCTACGGCTTCATCACGACTCTCTCCGGTGTAGCAGCTATGTGCGCCTACACTCTACTGGCCGTCGAGTGCCGGCGAGAAACCCGCCCCCCGTTCAGCGAACAACTAACAAGCCGACAGGCCACAATTTTAATTTGGGGCCTGGCCGTCACAATTACATTGCCTGCGTTCTTTGTGGGGCCCGGGTTTGACGTAGAAACATCAAATTTAAGCTGCTCGGTCAGGTGGTGGGATCAGAGCAGCGCTACAACAGTGTATATACGAACATTTCTCAATTTTCGTAAGCACAGTGCAACTCATCGGACTACCATGGAAGGAAACGTGATAACACATTCGAACTCCAGAACATATTCGCAGCAGGAATAATAATAATAATTTGTATTTTAGCATTTGTTTTTAGCTTCAGTGTTCTACCACTTCAAATTTAGAGAAAATGCATGTCGTACAGGCGCCGCGCATCGGATTCGTCTCTTAGCTTTTTCATTTAGTGCAACTCATCGGACTACCATGGAAGGAAACGTGTTAAACACACAAACGCGTCGTACAGGCGCCGCGAATCGGATTCGTCTCTTAGCTTCTTCATTTAGTGCAACTCATCGGACTACCATGGAAGGAAACGTGATAAAACATTCGAACTCCAGAACATATTCGCAGAAGGAATAATAATAATAATTTGTATTTTAGCATTTGTTTTTAGCTTCAGTGTTGTATTGACGACGGGGCGCAATCCAAATTTGCGCAACACCACCGCTCGTGTCATTCACCTGAACATGTCCGCAGCGAGCCTCCTCCTGACGTCATTTTATGTGGGGCCGTTCCAACTATATGCCTTGCTAACTGGATGGGCAAGAGACAACGGCATGCAACATCTACGGCTTCATCACGACTCTCTCCGGTGTAGCAGCTATGTGCGCCTACACTCTACTGGCCGTCGAGTGCCGGCGAGAAACCCGCCCCCCGTTCAGCGAACAACTAACAAGCCGACAGGCCACAATTTTAATTTGGGGCCTGGCCGTCACAATTACATTGCCTGCGTTCTTTGTGGGGCCCGGGTTTGACGTAGAAACATCAAATTTAAGCTGCTCAGGTGGTGGGATCAGAGCAGCGCTACAACAGTGTATATACGAACATGTCTCAATTTTCGTAAGCACAGTGCAACTCATCGGACTACCATGGAAGGAAACGTGATAACACATTCGAACTCCAGAACATATTCGCAGCAGGAATAATAATAATAATTTGTATTTTAGCATTTGTTTTTAGCTTCAGTGTTCTACCACTTCAAATTTAGAGAAAATGCATGTCGTACAGGCGCCGCGCATCGGATTCGTCTCTTAGCTTTTTCATTTAGTGCAACTCATCGGACTACCATGGAAGGAAACGTGTTAAACACACAAACGCGTCGTACAGGCGCCGCGAATCGGATTCGTCTCTTAGCTTCTTCATTTAGTGCAACTCATCGGACTACCATGGAAGGAAACGTGATAACACATTCGAACTCCAGAACATATTCGCAGAAGGAATAATAATAATAATTTGTATTTTAGCATTTGTTTTTAGCTTCAGTGTTGTATTGACGACGGGGCGCAATCCAAATTTGCGCAACACCACCGCTCGTGTCATTCACCTGAACATGTCCGCTGCGAGCCTCCTCCTGACGTCATTTTATGTGGGGCCGTTCCAACTATATGCCTTGCTAACTGGATGGGCAAGAGACAACGGCATGCAACATCTACGGCTTCATCACGACTCTCTCCGGTGTAGCAGCTATGTGCGCCTACACTCTACTGGCCGTCGAGTGCCGGCGAGAAACCCGCCCCCCGTTCAGCGAACAACTAACAAGCCGACAGGCCACAATTTTAATTTGGGGCCTGGCCGTCACAATTACATTGCCTGCGTTCTTTGTGGGGCCCGGGTTTGACGTAGAAACATCAAATTTAAGCTGCTCGGTCAGGTGGTGGGATCAGAGCAGCGCTACAACAGTGTATATACGAACATTTCTCAATTTTCGTAAGCACAGTGCAACTCATCGGACTACCATGGAAGGAAACGTGATAACACATTCGAACTCCAGAACATATTCGCAGCAGGAATAATAATAATAATTTGTATTTTAGCATTTGTTTTTAGCTTCAGTGTTCTACCACTTCAAATTTAGAGAAAATGCATGTCGTACAGGCGCCGCGCATCGGATTCGTCTCTTAGCTTTTTCATTTAGTGCAACTCATCGGACTACCATGGAAGGAAACGTGTTAAACACACAAACGCGTCGTACAGGCGCCGCGAATCGGATTCGTCTCTTAGCTTCTTCATTTAGTGCAACTCATCGGACTACCATGGAAGGAAACGTGATAAAACATTCGAACTCCAGACCATATTCGCAGAAGGAATAATAATAATAATTTGTATTTTAGCATTTGTTTTTAGCTTCAGTGTTGTATTGACGACGGGGCGCAATCCAAATTTGCGCAACACCACCGCTCGTGTCATTCACCTGAACATGTCCGCAGCGAGCCTCCTCCTGACGTCATTTTATGTGGGGCCGTTCCAACTATATGCCTTGCTAACTGGATGGGCAAGAGACAACGGCATGCAACATCTACGGCTTCATCACGACTCTCTCCGGTGTAGCAGCTATGTGCGCCTACACTCTACTGGCCGTCGAGTGCCGGCGAGAAACCCGCCCCCCGTTCAGCGAACAACTAACAAGCCGACAGGCCACAATTTTAATTTGGGGCCTGGCCGTCACAATTACATTGCCTGCGTTCTTTGTGGGGCCCGGGTTTGACGTAGAAACATCAAATTTAAGCTGCTCAGGTGGTGGGATCAGAGCAGCGATACAACAGTGTATATACGAACATTTCTCAATTTTCGTAGGCACAGTGCCACTCATCGGACTACCATGGAAGGAAACGTGATAACACATTCGAACTCCAGAACATATTCGCAGCAGGAATAATAATAATAATTTGTATTTTAGCATTTGTTTTTAGCTTCAGTGTTCTACCACTTCAAATTTAGAGAAAATGCATGTCGTACAGGCGACGCGCATCGGATTCGTCTCTTAGCTTTTTCATTTAGTGCAACTCATCGGACTACCATGGAAGGAAACGTGTTAAACACACAAACGCGTCGTACAGGCGCCGCGAATCGGATTCGTCACTTAGCTTCTTCATTTAGTGCAACTCATCGGACTACCATGGAAGGAAACGTGATAACACATTCGAACTCCAGAACATATTCGCAGAAGGAATAATAATAATAATTTGTATTTTAGCATTTGTTTTTAGCTTCAGTGTTGTATTGACGACGGAGCGCAATCCAAATTTGCGCAACACCACCGCTCGTGTCATTCACCTGAACATGTCCGCTGCGAGCCTCCTCCTGACGTCATTTTATGTGGGGCCGTTCCAACTATATGCCTTGCTAACTGGATGGGCAAGAGACAACGGCATGCAACATCTACGGCTTCATCACGACTCTCTCCGGTGTAGCAGCTATGTGCGCCTACACTCTACTGGCCGTCGAGTGCCGGCGAGAAACCCGCCCCCCGTTCAGCGAACAACTAACAAGCCGACAGGCCACAATTTTAATTTGGGGCCTGGCCGTCACAATTACATTGCCTGCGTTCTTTGTGGGGCCCGGGTTTGACGTAGAAACATCAAATTTAAGCTGCTCAGGTGGTGGGATCAGAGCAGCGATACAACAGTGTATATACGAACATTTCTCAATTTTCGTAGGCACAGTGCCACTCATCGGACTACCATGGAAGGAAACGTGATAACACATTCGAACTCCAGAACATATTCGCAGCAGGAATAATAATAATAATTTGTATTTTAGCATTTGTTTTTAGCTTCAGTGTTCTACCACTTCAAATTTAGAGAAAATGCATGTCGTACAGGCGCCGCGCATCGGATTCGTCTCTTAGCTTTTTCATTTAGTGCAACTCATCGGACTACCATGGAAGGAAACGTGTTAAACACACAAACGCGTCGTACAGGCGCCGCGAATCGGATTCGTCTCTTAGCTTCTTCATTTAGTGCAACTCATCGGACTACCATGGAAGGAAACGTGATAACACATTCGAACTCCAGAACATATTCGCAGAAGGAATAATAATAATAATTTGTATTTTAGCATTTGTTTTTAGCTTCAGTGTTCTATTGACGACGGGGCGCAATCCAAATTTGCGCAACACCACCGCTCGTGTCATTCACATGAACATGTCCGCTGCGAGCCTCCTCCTGATGTCATTTTATGTGGGGCCGTTCCAACTATATGCCTTGCTAACTGGATGGGCAAGAGACAACGGCATGCAACATCTACGGCTTCATCACGACTCTCTCCGGTGTAGCAGCTATGTGCGCCTACACTCTACTGGCCGTCGAGTGCCGGCGAGAAACCCGCCCCCCGCTCAGCGAACAACTAACAAGCCGACAGGCCACAATTTTAATTTGGGGCCTGGCCGTCACAATTACATTGCCTGCGTTCTTTGTGGGGCCCGGGTTTGACGTAGAAACATCAAATTTAAGCTGCTCGGTCAGGTGGTGGGATCAGAGCAGCGCTACAACAGTGTATATACGAACATTTCTCAATTTTCGTAAGCACAGTGCAACTCATCGGACTACCATGGAAGGAAACGTGATAACACATTCGAACTCCAGAACATATTCGCAGCAGGAATAATAATAATAATTTGTATTTTAGCATTTGTTTTTAGCTTCAGTGTTCTACCACTTCAAATTTAGAGAAAATGCATGTCGTACAGGCGCCGCGCATCGGATTCGTCTCTTAGCTTTTTCATTTAGTGCAACTCATCGGACTACCATGGAAGGAAACGTGTTAAACACACAAAGGCGTCGTACAGGCGCCGCGAATCGGATTCGTCACTTAGCTTCTTCATTTAGTGCAACTCATCGGACTACCATGGAAGGAAACGTGTTAAACACACAAACGCGTCGTACAGGCGCCGCGAATCGGATTCGTCTCTTAGCTTCTTCATTTAGTGCAACTCATCGGACTACCATGGAAGGAAACGTGATAACACATTCGAACTCCAGAACATATTCGCAGAAGGAATAATAATAATAATTTGTATTTTAGCATTTGTTTTTAGCTTCAGTGTTGTATTGACGACGGGGCGCAATCCAAATTTGCGCAACACCACCGCTCGTGTCATTCACCTGAACATGTCCGCTGCGAGCCTCCTCCTGACGTCATTTTATGTGGGGCCGTTCCAACTATATGCCTTGCTAACTGGATGGGCAAGAGACAACGGCATGCAACATCTACGGCTTCATCACGACTCTCTCCGGTGTAGCAGCTATGTGCGCCTACACTCTACTGGCCGTCGAGTGCCGGCGAGAAACCCGCCCCCCGTTCAGCGAACAACTAACAAGCCGACAGGCCACAATTTTAATTTGGGGCCTGGCCGTCACAATTACATTGCCTGCGTTCTTTGTGGGGCCCGGGTTTGACGTAGAAACATCAAATTTAAGCTGCTCAGGTGGTGGGATCAGAGCAGCGATACAACAGTGTATATACGAACATTTCTCAATTTTCGTAGGCACAGTGCCACTCATCGGACTACCATGGAAGGAAACGTGATAACACATTCGAACTCCAGAACATATTCGCAGCAGGAATAATAATAATAATTTGTATTTTAGCATTTGTTTTTAGCTTCAGTGTTCTACCACTTCAAATTTAGAGAAAATGCATGTCGTACAGGCGACGCGCATCGGATTCGTCTCTTAGCTTTTTCATTTAGTGCAACTCATCGGACTACCATGGAAGGAAACGTGTTAAACACACAAACGCGTCGTACAGGCGCCGCGAATCGGATTCGTCACTTAGCTTCTTCATTTAGTGCAACTCATCGGACTACCATGGAAGGAAACGTGTTAAACACACAAACGCGTCGTACAGGCGCCGCGAATCGGATTCGTCTCTTAGCTTCTTCATTTAGTGCAACTCATCGGACTACCATGGAAGGAAACGTGATAACACATTCGAACTCCAGAACATATTCGCAGAAGGAATAATAATAATAATTTGTATTTTAGCATTTGTTTTTAGCTTCAGTGTTCTATTGACGACGGGGCGCAATCCAAATTTGCGCAACACCACCGCTCGTGTCATACACATGAACATTTCCGCATCGAGCCTCCTGATGTCATCTTATGCGGGGCCGTTCCAACTATATGCCTTGCTGACTGGATGGGCGCACATCGAAGAGACAACGGCCTGCAACATCTACGGCTTCATCACGACCCTCTCCGGTGTAGCAGCTATGTGCGCCTACACTCTTCTGGCCGTCGAGAAACCCGCCCCCCGTTCAGCGAACAACTAACAAGCCGACAGGCCACAATTTTAATTTGGGGCCTGGCCGTCACAATTACATTGCCTGCGTTCTTTGTGGGGCCCGGGTTTGACGTAGAAACATCAAATTTAAGCTGCTCGGTTAGGTGGTGGGATCAGAGCAGCGCTACAACAGTGTATATACGAACATTTCTCAATTTTCGTAGGCACAGTGCAACTCATCGGACTACCATGGAAGGAAACTTGATAACACATTCGAACTCCAGAACATATTCGCAGCAGGAATAATAATAATAATTTGTATTTTAGCATTTGTTTTTAGCTTCAGTGTTCTATTGACGACGGGGCGCAAATATTACAATATAGCCCTTAGTGGGCTTAAAAATGGCCAGACTGATAAACATTGAGTTGATTCGAGTATATGAAGGATTCTTGAAAACACCCACAAAACGAGAAATATCCACGAAAAAGCCACAACTTTCAATATTAAAAAAAAAGGTAAAATGGTGTCCGATGAAAACATTGAAAAATGGTGTTATAAAATTTGACGAGACCATTATCATTGTAGATTGGGAATCAGAAGAGTCGAGCGCGCGCCGATGCCCCATGTAAATATGATTTAACAAAGGCAGAATGATGGTAACCAACGAAAATAGTCATTTCCTACAGGAAATTCCATCAATACGGTTAATTTCGTTAACTTTCTTATGACCATCTTGGCCTATTGAATATAACTCGGCATCTGACGTCATTATAGTAATAGATGTTACTACAGGACCACCATCTGGCACAAGCTGCGGAGAAGAATTATCAGGTCTATCATCCTCATATTCCATTTCTTCTTTAATGTCGTGGACTGGGACTTCTTCTGAATTATTGGCATTAGTGGTTTTAGCAAGCAGATCATCTATAGATGTCACAATGTAATCGCTGAGATCGTGGAGATTATTGCTGTCGTTTTCTTCATTATTTTCTTTTGAATTGAGGTTGTCTTGTACGGAAACGTCTTTTAATTTATTGCTGTTGGTGTCTTCTTTATTTTCTTTTGTATTGAGATTGTCTAGTGAGGGAAGCAGTGTCATAAAGTGCAAATTTTGGTATCGGATGAATTCACTTAGCACAGATGTAATATACGTAAAGCTAAGTTAATTGAGCCCGGTAGACATCCACCACCCCCTGGCAGGTAGGCAGGGGGGGGGTCGTCAAAGTAATTTGTGATGGATTCAAGCTTTCAACCCATTTTTAACCCCGTTAGAGGATGAATTTTAAGAATCGCTTACTTTTTCTTGTATTCTAATAATATGCGCATTTAAAAAGTTTCAAGCCCCACACTTGAAAAAAAATTTGATCCCCATACAAATTTTACCCCTATTTCGCCACCTTAGGGGATGAATTTTCAAAAACACTGAAAATAGTTTTCTTGTATTTCAATAATATATCTTTTAACGAAGTTTGAAATTCCTAGCTTAAAATAAAACATGAACCCCATACAAACTTTCATCCCCTTTTTAACCCCCTTAGGGGTTGAATTTTTCAAAATCGCTTCTTATTTCTAATACACATTATAAATATAACCTGGTGTGCAAATTTCAACTTTCTAGCACTTGTAGTTTCGGCTGATAATAGTAATAGTTGAATAAAAAAAATAGCAAACCGATTTTGATTTGGTCGTCAATATTTTAATTTTTTTCTATTAAACTGTACAATTAATGTCACAAAAATGAATTCCTCATGCCCGATTTATCTGGAAATGATACCAAACTCGAGGTGGTAGGTAAATAGACGCCGATATGCGGCGTGACTTTGGACGCCCCCCTGCCTACCCACCAGGGGGTGGCAGATGGCTACCGGGCTGGATTGACTTAGCTTTACGTATACTACGTCTGTGCCAAGTGAATTCATCCGATACCAAAATTTGTACGTCCCATACATTGGGTGACACTACTTCCCTCACTAGTCTTGAACTGGTTCGTCTTTTAATTTATTGCTATCATATTCTGTTGTATTGCTGATTTCCATCTGGTTATCTTTAGAGTAATCGTTAGGTGTTTGACTCATCCTTTCCTCAATCCTTTCAGCGCAATGTTGACTGTCTATTACTTGAATTTCTGTTGTGCTTGCTGTGCCAGATTGAATTATGTTGTCACTGGGCTCGGGAGAATGTCGAGCTTCTTTACTTGGTTAATGGCTGGTCCATGGCCTATTTTTCACGGTTAAAAGAGACGATAAACCACATATTTATATGAAAAACTCATCGAGCTCAGCAAAGAAGGAGGTATAAATAGTTATCTAATTACTCGATATACCGCAGCCCGCAGGTAGCTATAAAGAACTGTGCGCGACATAAACCGCTAATGATAGACAAAAAGACTGGTCACTGTCCAGCCTAGGAAGTTTATCTATTCTGGGGATATCTAACGGACAATGGACTTCACAATTAACCGTACAGCAAATGTGTACTGAGACAAGTAACTGAGAACAGTGAAAAATATTAATAAAAGACGTAAGCACTGTGCACGATGAGAAACAATTCATTACAATATTTTATAAAGACACTAGCTAAAAGTACCTACTTCGCATTGGGTCAAGAATTTTAAGTAATTATCTAATTTCGAGGCCTCCCAATTTTCATCATGGTTAAAGTCTCCAACATCATCGACATGGACGGGTTCTATATCATTATCGATAAGCAAAGAGTTCAGCTGGATGAAGGTGTCCACCGGCCGAGTCAGTACCACGCATATCGTTGGGTTGGACACCTAACTGAACTGACGCCCAAGGGCCGTTAGCAAGCGAGGTATGCCACCAAGTTCGTCCATGACCTATCCAAAATGTATCTAATAATTTCTTGCTCTTGGTTTTAGGTGGAGCCTTCGTCGCAAAACAAACAAATAATTATAAAAATAGTAAGTATCTTGTTCTAAAAACCTTCGATACAAATATCAATACAAAACACAAATATTTATTGATAAGAGTGAAGTTATTACCAAATTACATAGATGAAAAACTAATCGAGCTCAGCAGCTCAAGCAGGTGTAATAAACCTATTACACCTGCTTGAGCTTGAGCTGCGGTAAATCCTTTCTACTAAAACTGATTGTAGAACATATCAAGCGATGTTATGCACCAACAGTAAGCCCAATGCTACAGCCGAATTTTGTTATGGTCGGGGCGTTAACTGGAGTAGCCGCGCGCCAAATTTTGGGAAAAACTCTTCATAATATTTTCTCCTTGCCCGTACAAAAAAGAAACACAATGACATACAAAAAATGACCGGCCAAAAACTCGAAAACAAACGTCGGAAATGGCGAAATAATTATTGGTTGATAGTTCACGAAATTTCTATGGTGTCATATGAAAACCTAAAAATCATACACCTTAGGCTTCAAGAATACAAAAATAATGACAAATTATTCGGCGGAGCAAACGTTTTGCTCTTTGGCGACATATTCCAGCTTCCGGTTATAACCATAAAATAGTACATTTTGAGAAGGACTGGATGGACACCCTGGGCTTAACCAACTACATCAATATCGAGGAGCTAGGGAAAATGAGGACTAGTTTGTATGAAAATTAAGGCGATTTTACGCGGCCGCGGTATATCCTCTTAAAGTCACACTTATCTTCGCAGCAGGATGAAAGATCGTTTGAACAGACTGCCTATAATGCATATCCATCAAGATACAGCGCCAAATGAACGCTTATTATGAAATGCTGGACATCTTTAGCAGGAAATATAAAAGGAAAGTGTCTTTATTAAACATGTAATTTTTTTATTGTTTTCATACTTTTAATAAACCTTTACCTAAATACTAGTTTTATTTTTAACAGTTGTACTGATTATTTATGCCCATCTGTCCCTCCCAAAAAATGTTGGATCCACCCAAACATATATTGCATTGCGAAACGATATTATTCATCCCAAAAGAGACATCATTGTAATCCTTGGGTTATTCCCACTAGTTACCACTGGTAAAAGGTGGGATTTTTTTTTCTCAGTTGTTACCACCAACATATCTTTAGAGTTCATTAGTAATAAAAACAGTATAAATAGTATAGATACTATAAATATAGATTCTTTTATAAATAACTTTAAGTCGATTAGTGTTTCAGTAAACTGCCTTATGCTTAGTAGTTATGACTTCCAACCTCCGTGGGGACCAGACATAGACCGACTGACTGACATACATATTTGGAGCGACTAACATTTCAATTCAAAATTCGACATGACCATCACAGGACAAAAACACACCAGTTCATGAGAGACAGCCACAACAGACAGTAGTTTTTACCCACTCATACCCAAAATAAACATTTAATGACCATGCAAATTCAAGAATTAAATAATATTGTAAATATAAATCATATTTAAATTTGTTTGAAGCAAACCTAAATAAGCCAAGAACCCTCAACATCTCTATTTCTAAAAAATGTACTGTGAGCATGCCTTAGAATTTGCCCATCATTTTTACCATTCAATTAAAGATTATAAATAACTTAAATTATTTTATGCCACGAAGCAGGCTCAAAAGCTACTACAAAGCATGTCATTACAATGTCCCCCAGTTCCCCATCAACCAGTTTTAACAAATGTAAATGGTTTATGTAAGTATACATACTGTATACTGTATACTTGTTGTGTAGTCTCAGTTGCCTCGCCCAGTAATTACTTAATTTATTTATTTTTTTGTTGTTTCCAAATCCATTTATTCTCTATTTTTTTTTTTCTTCTTCTTTTAAATTGAAGGTTGTCGCTAATATCAAAATTATATTTAAAATCTACTCGCTCCAATTATCATACAAAACGTAAATCATAATTCCCTTGTTATAGTTTAAAACATAACTTCTCTTTTACCGTACATGGTTAAAAATAATGTATAAATATTATATTCTAAATTGCAAATTCTAAGTGTCGCAAATAGTCCACGAAAACAGCTTACGCAATTGCGCACGCGCGACGGCTGTACACGTTCCGCGCGTCATCATAATTTTTATCTAGGTCGCGAGTTTCGCCGCCAATTAACATATTTATAATAAGCGATGAATGAAATTTGATACATCGCATAACAATTAAATAATTAACAACTTCATTCAATAAAGTTATTTAATTGCTAATTAATAGTAACTAGTACTACTTAGCTACATTTCGGACTGATCACCTGATTCGTAGTGCATGTAGAATTGATTTACTTTCTTAATTTTTTTTATTACCAGGCATCTAGTGAATTAGTCAATGGTACCAATATACGAGTAAGATAGGTTAGCGTTGCGAACTAGACCTTTTTGTTAGATAAATAACAATTTGGAGACAAAGTCTTAAATAGTCTCTGCAAACGTGGAGGCACATCAGAATATGTGACCTCGTAAAGCTAGAGCACAAGTCCTTCATACTTGATCATGGTGCGAACAACTGTATTCCTCCGTGAAAGATGTAGGAGACCTTTGTTGTCTTAATGTAGATGTGCCTAGGTACAGGAGATCTCTAAAGGATAGACCTGATATGCCGTGTACATTTTTATAGGGTGACCATGCCCTTGGGAACGATTCCCAATTGAGTTGATAGGTTAATTAAAGGGTACGCACAGAGGCGTAGCCCAAGTTGTTGTAGGGTGACCATGCCCACATTTGTAGGGCGACCATGCCCACATCTTGTTGTTTAGGAGTATAGGACTCCGACCGGCATTAGTTTTTCTTTTTGTTTTAAAGTACCGATACTTTTTCACAGATAGAATGTTTCCATATACGAGAAACTAGATAGGAAAAAAAAATCTTTTAAGAAGCGATACCGCTTAATTATTTTCTGCCTGAGATATAATAATATAGTTAATGTTGGAATTTCAGTCTTAATAATGATTTTGACAAGTTACAAATACGAGTCTTATTACTGATTTTACTAATATTTTACAACTGGAAAATAAACTAACTTTTATGACTCTTTAAGGATTGCGACACTAGGACACTACTAGGAAAAATTCATTTATGTTAATTTGATTCAAGCTTACAGCTTAACTTTGATTTAGATTTCAGAAAAAATTGTAAACCAAGTAACATGCATTTAAATTTTTTCTTCTGCCACCCCGGCGGTGAGAGGAACTTTCGGGGGAGGTGTAATATGGCGATTAGCCACTTTCAGTGTTTAACAGTAAGTAACACAATAGTTTACTGCGACATAACGCATATTGCTTGGTCAGCGACAACCCAAACATGTATATATAGGCATACCTTATACAATAAAGACGTTCACGCTCTACCTATTACTCGTGCCTTTCACTGGACTACATCCTGTACCGTGACTCTGTCCGAACTACAAGACAATACATTTTGTCTTATATTTGAATTTTACTCCCAGCTAAGATAGACAAAAACAAGATCATTTTATCTATTGACTATAGCCCAGCTCATTCTGAAATTGAGAATTTGACCAATTATTTTTTTATTTTACCTTTATTTTTAAATACAAACACAATTTTTTATTACACAACTGCTTTTTTACTTTTTCCTGATTTTATGACCCAATAACTGAGAGAGCTCATTTGTAACTACCAAGCAAACACACAACCAAAACCAAATGTTGTTTAATATTTTGTTTCCAAATTAATATTATAAGTAAACAACCTAAATCACTAAAGAAATAATGTGATACAAAAAATAGTACACTTGGAATTGCAATACTGTTGATTGGAACAAGGGGAATATCAATTACATGTTGGATACGTTCATGTAATTCCATAAACATTATAACAGAGAAATCCTGCTAGGACCTTTGACAGAGTGCGTAAGAAGTAGAGCATATCAAAAAAATTAATTGCACATTGTTAGCAAGAAACAACAATTTTCTCCCACCAAGATGGCGGCAGGAGTCCCCTAAACAATATGTAGGTCATTGATAAGAAACAGTTAATTATTCACACCAAAATCACAATTTTTTAGAGCAAGAAAAAACTGCTCACGCAATAGCACGATTCCAGATTTGATACAACAAAGACTACCTACGCCGACCGAATGCCGAACCATGGCACCGCCCTCACGAGTTGAAAGAAATATCGACCCCGGTTGACCACCGGCTTGATTATTTTAAGTTATAGTTTCTTAAGAAATGAAACCAATCCAAAACTAAAAACAGAATAACACAATAAAGAAGAATAAACAGCAAAAATTAGCGCGTGAATCAGTCCCAACTATCCCAAGCCAGTGGAGTGGCGTGGCGATCGATACTGGCGCTCAGTGTTGCCAACTCGTATTTTGAGAAAATGCTAGACTAATGTCTAGATTATGCCAAAATTATAGCAAAGTTTTTTGAAATATGCTAAAATAATGTCACTTGAATAGACACTTCAAATAATATGGTGTCTAAAAATATTCAGTATAAAACACCGTACGTACCTCTGCTAGGACTAAAATGCCGACTGCTGTCCCTGCCCAGCAAAATAGCAAAACAGAGATTTGGCTAAATTTAAGTAAATTTATATAAGTACCTACCTACAAGATCAGTGAAGGCCAGTCCAGATGGGACAATTTCGCCCAACCTGACACATTTGTCTGATCAAATCTGCAAAAGGGAACTCAATAGGCCTGTTGCAAGTAACAAAGAATCACGGAAATAATGGTTTCAAAGAAACATATATGTTAATATGATTCTAAAAAATGGCCCAATCTCAGTATAAACTGAAGGATTATTAATATATTCAATAAAATAAAACTGCAAAATTCTCCAATCGGCCATTATTACTGAAACGCCAATCAGAAGCGTTCTAAACAGTGACGTCATCAATCCATAACATATTTCTTAGAGCAACATAGACAACCTCATTGACCGAAATCCATACGTTCTCACCAAAGAGTTCGAAGGTGCAAAAAAAATGTTATTTCGCCACTAAACATTTATTACGTCCAAAAAATATTATTACACGATATAAAGGAGATATCTATTTGTTATTATCTAAATAAAATGCTAAATAATACGATATTTCACCAACAAACTTTTTTAATTATTTGGCTGAATGGAACTATCATTGCCATGTTGGCTGTCGAAAAAAGAAAAATTAAAAAGTAAAACCGGCGCTCGGTGATTTTCACTCAAAATTTATATGTATATAAATAATTCATCTTAAATTGCAACCGTGTGAGAGTTTTTGTGTAAAATGCGAGTTATTGTGATAAATTTTTGTAATGTATTTATCATCCCTAATCGTAATATATGGTGCTGAATTAACAATATCATTCGGATTCAAGGGAAATTCGTAACTGTAAGTATGTAAACAATGTCTACCACCCTACCACCAACTAAATGGTGACGTCACAAAATGTCGTGCGAGGCGTTTTCGCGCGAGTTTTAAACTAGCTATAATAAAATCCAATTATTTATGTTAAATCTTATGAGTATAGCTGAAATATTGTGTTTTTCGGAACCAATACAAGTGTACCGACAATAATAAAAGGGATTTCAAAATTTGTCATCAGGCCTATTATGTCAATCCACGAAAACATCAGAGATCAATATAACTGAATTAATTTGCCATTTAAAAAAATATATACATATATAGTCCGTCGACGTCCATCCGCCAACACAGGTCTTCTTGAGCTTACTGGTGGACTTGATCAATCTGTGTAAGAATGTCCTATAATATTTATTTATTTATTTATCCGCCTACAAAAGTCAAAATTCATATGAAAATATGAAGCACATAAGGCGATGGCGCATATTGTTGCTGCCAAGTTGGTGCAAATTTGGCTTAGACTAAATTATGCTAAAAAATATGCCAGATGCTAAATGGAAAATTTTGGTACCAAAGGGAGTGAAAATATGTCAGATCTGGCATCATTTCTGCCAAGTTGGCAACACTGCTGGCGCTGGCGATTTGGCGAATTGATTAAATTGATTTGACATTTAGACGATGACATTTTGTTTGACGTTTGCTTTTTTTGTAGTGTTCAGCCCAATAATGCGCGACTCAACTACTTTTTTAGACACAATAACGGATTATCGCCCCGGACGGAGCATGTCCAGAGCTCAGGGGCGATAATTCTTGGCCCAATAATGTGCTCCAAAGAGTAGTATAATCTCCTAGTGTGTATTATATTCTTTGAGTATAATATATATATATGAGAAAGAGAGCCCTCTCGTGGAAATTTTTCGTATTCATTTTGAAGCGTCCTAATAAGAATGGGTGTCTTGAAAAATTGTTCGCACGCGTACGCGGACGCAAAAACACTAAGATTTAATTAATGTAAGTATGCGCGTTTTGGGGCATTTTTTTTTATTTTGTGCGGTCGACTGTCACCACAAACAAACCTTCAATCTCCCATTTAATTTTAGATTTTTGGTGATATTTGAGCTCTCGAAATTAAGACTTAAGTCCTGTTCAGAAGGGAAAATTTTTCCGCCAATCTGATTAAATTGTCCGATCAAATCAGGTGGTGCAGACGCAAACGCCAATTAGGTCACTTTCACCAATTTTAAAGGACCATGGGCAGAAATGTCCCCACCCACTAACAGAAATGAAACATGTCTCATTTAATAGATCTTAGCAACCTGATGATTTTTTACTATGACGAGGATCGCCATATGTATGGGGTTTTCTTGGAAAACCGTGTTTTGTTTTTACATATTTTTTGCTCATTTCATTGAAAGTTTTTGTTTTTTTTATTATACTAGTTGATTGATAAACAAGCATGCGGGGCTGCGTGATGGTAAACAGTCACCGCAGCCTATAGACGGATGTAACAACTCATGGTTATCATGTAATACGCGTTACCGACCATGTGACGTAAAGATCTTATGCCACAATACCCAGTAATTCGGGCGCGGATCCAGCCCTCAAAAAAGGTTGTGGTCACAGCCACTCCAAAATCGGCCAACTGCGAGTCGAGGGTACCTGATGATTCCACGACCAGTAAATTCGCAGAGGGATCGCAATAGATTTATTTCAGTCTATGCACACTAAGATACATAATTAGATAACTACGCTAAAAAACTCCTTCGGCTGTAAATTAAAAGCTGGCATTAAGCTAGAAATAATTGCCCCTGTTAGTAAATAATCTATATTCTTGCAAATAATTAGGGCTGTGTATTCAGCTGGGGTACCTATCCTAATGATTCTCCGACCAATTTTTAGTAGATTGTCGATTCGCTTACAACGTTTCGCCGAAAATGGTTTCGCAGAGTAACTTTTACTTTTTATTCGTAGATGTAACTTTTGGTCGACTAACTTTTGGTAGACTCTTCACATATCATTCAGATCGCTTCTGTGTAAATTAGCAGACCAATTATTAGAAGAATTTCATTTGGTAGAGTAATCTTTTCATCAAGCAACCTTCAGTCGAGTAACGTTTTCTAACTTTTTTAAAAGTTTTTGGCAAGTGGCACTCGATCACACTACATAATATAAGTATAAGTACTTAAGTACTGTGGACGGTTTTACCTGTGGACACTGCCGGTATTTAAAGAACTACTAACGATAGACTATCATCGTGAACTTAAAAAAATGCAAGTTCTTATATTATATTAGGTACTAACAATTAGTTATTCACCATATTTATAAATGTACGGAGATTTTTTTGGCTCTGAAGAAAAAAAATATGTTAATAACTTGTAATTGTATATAATAAAAGTGTTTTTTATTAATAACTAAATTTTTATCCTCGTAATATAAATGTTTTTGTGAATTCGGTAAATGATACAAGTGTGTAAATAATCACAAAATAAGCTTCAAGGTTTCAGTGTTGTTTTCTAAAGTTTTCGCATTTCGCCAGATGTTTAATGTTTAATTGATAACGTGGTACTACTAAACTAAATTAATAACTAGCTTAAATCTAAAATAGGCCCTTGAGGCATTGTACCAAGGATGCTGGCGGCATTTCCTCGTTGTATCGCAATGCTGATACGTTGTGCGAGGTAGCCGCCAGCTCTTCGGTCACCAGTTACGTCAACCAGACGCTTCGCGATTTCTGCGAACAACTTATGCGCGCTGGGACCCCATGGACCTAGAGTTTCAACTATAACTGAATAGTATGGTTAATAAAAAGGATGTAGAGTAGTGTACCTATGGACACCCTGACTAACGAAAAATCAAGCTTTATTCGTCTAAAGCTTTGCGTACTAAACGATGATTCCGAGGTCTTTGTATACCCTGGAGGAGACAATATCAAGTCCAAAATAATTGTTGAAAAGTTGTACCAAGAATATTACAAACAGTAGTCGTACCTATGGACCAAAAATATCAATTTTTACATTTATTTTATATCTCTGGTTCCTATTTAGCTAACGTGATAAAACTAGTCTGCAACTATAGACTACATATTTAATAATTATTGAAAAGATATAAATAAGTTTATGATTTATGAACAAAATAAGGCCAAAATCTAGAAAATGTCCACATGTAGAGCACTTGCCCCTACACTAAGTAGTCGGAATTTTACCCAAAATGGCATGCGATTTTTTGTAAGGTCTATGGAGCCCTTTCCATACACATATAGACCTGCGCTCTAAAACTCCTATGACAGTCAATTAAAAGCTGGAATTATTTTAAGAAATTGTACAAAAATTTCTGAATGTTTAAATTTAAGACTCCATAAGTTAACAATTTAAAAAATTGCTGTTTATTCTGTATCACTAATAATTTGAGTTTTCAGCTGATATAAATAGTATAAATACATATGACAGCTAGGAGTTCTATTTAACTAAGTACCTAGGTAACGTGTTTCGGCCAATGGTTAATTGACCGAAGCGAAGCGAAGGTCTACGTTTTGACTCGGGCATTTTGCTTTCGTATGTCCGGATGTTCTCCTCTACAGGTCGCAATTCTTAACCGATTCTCGTGAAATTTTGTGACCGAATTTTATGACTAAATAAAAAATTTTTGTCAATCCGGTTTTTGGAAATTTTTAAAAATGGCGGAGTCGTGATACCTGGCGCCTAAACAAATAGTCGTATCGATATCATAAGACTTTTTTCTTTTTGAAACATGTTTACAGAGTTAATAGCAAAAAATGCAGAAAAAAATTATCGCTGGTTTAGGCGGTATTTAGATATTTAATTTTAACTAATTTTAATTTGAGAAGGAGTAGCTAAATTTCGTCAACCCATCTAAGAACTATTTGGCTCAGTTTGTAAACGTTCGCTTTTTCTGTTTGCACAGAGGGTCTGGGTTCGATCCCCAGTAATTGTATGCTGGGATATTATAACTTTTTGTATTTTTTTACACATACATTTCGTATTGTTTTTCTTTAATTTACTATACACCGTGTTTTTGTTGAATTCCGTTAACTTCGGGGTATAGTTAAGTACGTTTATAAGAACTAAATAGCATAGTTAATTTTCAAAAAAAAAAATTTTTTTGTTTTCTTTTTTGTTTAAAAAGTAATTAAATGTAGCATATAGCGTTGTTGTAACACGGGCATTACATTTAACTCAACCAAACAATTGAAATCTGTAACATATCAATGTCATTTCGTACATCAATCGATCGAGATTGTACTTAAGTTTAGTAACAAATGTATGAACTCATTCTAAACACTAATCAATATGTAAGCCGGCCCTAAGGCAAGTGTACACGCTTGTAAAGGCCTTATAGTAAAAAAATAAATTATGGATTATCTCCTAAATGGACTTAATTAGAACATCGGTGTCTTTGAGAAAGTTACTTGATTTAAGCTCAGGAATGCACCCTTGAAATTAACGGAAATCAAAAAAAACACGGTGTATTTAAAGCTCTTAGCACCATGTTATTTCAAGCTCTGCTCGCGAGGTCTACAGCTCAGATTAAATGTCCAAAAATTCAGAAAATTTGTATCGCTGGTTTTGGCGGTATTTAGATATTTCGTTTTTACTTGAGAATGAGTAGCTAAATTTCGTCAGCTTTAGTAAGAACTATCATGGCGCATTTTGCAAACGTTCGCTTTTTTTGTTTGCATCGGGAGGTCCCTGGTTCCATCCCCAGTAATTGACCGAAGCGAAGCGAAGGTCTACGTTTTGACTCGGGCATTTTGCTTTCGTATGTCCGGATGTTCTCCTCTACAGGTCGCAATTCTTAACCGATTCTCGTGAAATTTTTTGACCGAATTTTATGACTAAATAAAATTTTTTTGTCAATCCGGTTTTTGGAAATTTTTAAAAATGGCGGAGTCGTGATACCTGGCGCCTAAACAAATAGTCGTATCGATATCATAAGAGTTTTTTCTTTTTGAGACATGTTTACAGAGTTAATAGCAAAAAATGCAAAAAAAAATTATCGCTGGTTTAGGCGGTATTTAGATATTTAGTTTTGTATTTCCGGATGTTCTCCTCTACAGGTCGCAATTCTTAACCGATTCTCATGAAATTTTGTGACCAGATTCTATGACTAAATAAAATTTTTTTGTCAATCCGGTTTTTGGAAATTTTAAAAAATGGCAGAGTCGTGATACCTGGCGCCTAAACAAATAGTCGTATCGATATCATAAGAGTTTTTTCTTTTTGAGACATGTTTACAGAGTTAATAGCAAAAAATGCAAAAAAAAATTATCGCTGGTTTAGGCTGATCGAGCAGCTTAGCAGCGCTCATGTCGGCTGCCATGTTGATGGCGTATGCCTAAACAACATCAGTTACGCAGACGACATGGTGCTGCTGGCGCCATCGATTGGCGCGCTCCGCAAACTTGTCTACATATGCGAGTCCTATGCTTCCTCACACGGTTTGATTTACAATGGTAAAAAGAGCGAGGTAATGGTTTTTAAGGCCGGTAGCAAATGTCCCTCACATGTGCCCCTAGTTCGACTCAATGGGACCGCTCTCGAGAGAGTCAGTAGGTTTAAATACTTAGGGCATATTGTTACCGACGACTTAAAGGATGATGAGGATATTGAGAGAGAGCGGAGAGCGTTATGTGTAAGGGCGAATATGCTGGCCCGAAGGTTTGCTAGATGTTCAAAAGCGGTAAAAATAACTCTGTTTAAGGCATTTTGTTCATCCTTTTACACAGGTAGCCTTTGGGTCAGCTATACCCAGAAAGCCTATAATGCTCTGCGAGTGGTGTACAACAACGCCTTTAGAGTGCTGGTTGGGCTGCCTAGGTTCTGCAGCGCTTCCGCCATGTTTGCGGAGGCTCGAACTGATGCGTTTGCAGCAATCATGCGCAAGAAAGCGGCCTCATTACTGCGTAGAACCAGGGATAGCACAAACAGCATTCTAAGGATGATTGCTGATCACGTTTGTTGTCCCATAATGATAAATTTAATTAAATTAATTAAGTCTAATATAACTTTTAAGTATTAATATAGTTTTTAAGCCTTATAATATGTAATACTAACACAATGGGATCTCTGTTATCTTAATTTAAATAAATAATTGAATTGAATTGAATTAGGCGGTATTTAGATATTTAGTTTTTACTTGAGAATGAGTAGCTAAATTTCGTCAGCTTTAGTAAGAACTATCACGGCGCATTTTGCAAACGTTCGCTTTTTTGTTTGCATAGGGAGGTCCCTGGTTCCATCCCCAGTAATTGTATGCTGCTACATAACTTTTTGTATTTTTTTATACTTAAATTTCGTATCAATTGTTGTTTTTTATTTTATTTTTTTATTTTGAAAAAATGAAAAAAATCGTATTTTTTATTTATCAAGCGCGGGCTAAGCGCATTCGTTTATTTTTTGCAACAGATGATGGCTTTTTGCGTTTTAAAGAAAATTTGATTCTTGAATATACGGCGCCATACCTTTGGCAGAGATATATATAACTCCGTATAAGATAAATAAAGTCTAAGAAAAAAACGTGCCTCGGACGGCCAAGGAAAAGTCATTCTCGAATAGATGGCGCCATTACCTTTGGCCTATTCTCGGCTAGATGGCGTTAACGACACCGTTTGGTATTTAACAATTTTAACACATATCAGTGAAAGAACATGGGTCAGTATGGAACAATAAAAAATAAGAATCATTTATCCGTAAACATATTTTGATTATTTTATACATTTTCAATTTTATTTTAAGTTTTAATCGTGTGTCGATAGATGGCAGTAAATGTACCGTGACTACAAAATTGACAATGACAGGACCCCTCTATACTATCTATTCTCTTTGCCTTTGGCCTATGCTCGTCTAGATGGCGACACCATTTTATATTTAACAATTTTTACTCATATCAGTACAAGAACATGGGTCAAAATCATATGGCGTTCTAAAAATAAAAAAAATCATTTATCCATACATATATACATTTATTGATATTTTTTTTTCATTTTCATTTTAATCCTGTATCGAAAGATGGCAGTAAATTTACTGTGACTACAAAATTTAGTATGACAATAACCCTCTACTACATATAGGGACCGTGCGCGTTGGAGGGTCTGCCATCTTGTGGCCTGAATCGGAAACATGTACATTGCCAAAACAAGTTCTACCATCTACCGTTCTTGTAGGTACGTTTCCTTATGCATAGTAGGTTCTGTCATCTTGTGGGCTACATCGGAAGCATAAACGTCACATTTACGCCTCACGCCAAAAATCTGACGGCTCCTATGCTACCCCCTATAGTTCACGCACGCCCACTATAGGGACCGTGCGCGTTGGAGGGCCTGCCATCTTGTGGCCTGAATCGGAAACATATGTGCACATGTACATTGCCAAAGCAAGTGCTACCATCTACCGTTCTCGTAAGTACGTTTCCTTGTGCATAGTAGGTTCTGCCATCTCGTGGGCTACATCGGAATCATAAACTACACATCTACGCTTCGCGCCAAAGATCTGACGGCTCCTGTGTTGCCCCCTATAGTTCATGCACGTCCCCTATACACTTTATTCTCTTTAGATTAGATATTTAAATTCTTACTCGAGAATAAGTAACCAAATTTCGTCAGCTCATCTAAATGCTATCATAGCGCAGTTGGAAAGACGCTTACAAGCAAGGATATGGGAATAGGTACCCGGTTCGATCCCCAATAAATGCAATTTTTTTTATTTATTTTTTGCACTTAAACATCGTATTGCTGATTGATCAAGCGAGCGCGAAGCGCGAGGTAAGCGTATTCGTTTGAGTTTTTGTTTGAACATTTTTTAGCGGTTTTAGTTCAAGGGCATGGCTGTTCCAGGAGTCAATTTCCACTTACGTTTATAGCATGGGCGGTCACCATTCATAAATCGCAGGGGTTAACATTGCCTAGGGCTAGAACTAGCTGTAGGTTGCTCGTACGTTGCGCTTTCCCGGGCTCAAAGTCTAACTAACAATAATGTTAGTTAGACAATAATGTTAGTTAGACTTTGAGCCTTTTAATTTGGATCGCATCGCTAAAATGGCCCATAATTTCCGCAAATAATTTTTTCTTCGAGGCAATTAATCCGTTCTCATTTTTTCCCAGTGGAATTTCTTCGCTTTATTTAATTTTTCGTGTACATTTTTTCATAAACTAAATTTTCCTTTTCTCAATTTATTCCCTTTTCTTTTTAATCCCAGTAGTAGTTAAAATAACCAGTAGGTTTTTTTTTCACTAACTAAATATTCTCTATCTCCATATTTTCTCTTTTTTTTAATGCTAGTGGTAAAAATAACCAGGTTTTTTTCAAATAGGTAGGTTAGGTTTATTTTTTTTGATGACCCTATAAACGAAACTGCTCCCAGAGATAGGTAGGTTAGGGTTATTTTTTTTTGATGACCCTAAAAACGAAACTGCTCCCAGAGATAGGTAGGTTAGGGTTATTTTTTTTTGATGACCCTAAAAACGAATCTGCTCCCAGAGATAGGTATGGTTAGAGTTATTGGCTGACAGCGTTTGGTTTTTTACTTGTAGTTTTTTAGATTATGTTTTAATTTTAGTGTTTTTGATATTTGTTGTATGTGAAATACCTACAAGTAACAAATATAATTACTACACTATTAACATACAGTAACAAGAAAATATTATCCTAGATATTTAAAAGAACGAAAACTATAAGGAAAAGATTAATTTAAAAATATTAAAAATAGGCGATTGCGGAAGAAAACCATTGGGAAAATATGGGAACGGAGTAATTAGACCAGCGGTGGAACAAAAATGGGTTTTGATAACATTAAAGTTTTTTCTTTTTTGATATGTTATTGCATGCATGTTAAATAACATTTATGTAAAATATTAGAAAATTATAGGTGGAGCGTTCGGCCATATTTAAATATTTCAATTTTGCTAAATAACTATGTAAATATAAAATTAAAGTTACAAAAGACTGTAAACTGTTCAATAACACTTTAATTTATTCACAATATTCGGTTTTTAGAAATCTGGAACAGCTGCTTTCTGGTGAACGTAAAAACACGAATTACTTTGTCAATAAAGAATTAAAGTAGCTGATATTGTAAAATTACGATATTATCTATCAACTTAGTATACTTGTAAAAAATTAGAAATGTAGACAATGTGCTTGTCTAGATATTGATTTCTGGTTAAGCAGTATAGCCAATATTGAATTAAAGTTTGTAGAGTTAATATTACACGGTCATAATAAAGATCTTAGTTCCCACACAAAATATTAGAAATATAAAATCACGGCGACACTAAATACTGATACGTAAGTATGCATTCCGCGCTTATATTGAGTTACATTTCAAACGCGCGGCGTTTTCGCGCGCCGCGCTGTGCGCCGTGGCAGGAGGCAGCGATCGACGGTGGCGGGCTAGCGATTAGCGCGGTGCCCGTAAAAAATACGCAAAACGTTTATAAAATTATTATCAATGGTAAATAGTTATATTGTTAATAGTAGGTACACTAATGGAAACTTACCTACACTTATTTATTTCTATATGTACTAGGGATTGCCCGCGGTTTGGTTTACGTAGAATTCGTTATCGTGTTAAGTATAGAAATACATGATAGATACATTTGAAAATTATTTTAGGTGCATTTTCATACAGATAACCACCCTTGTTAAAGTATTCTTCAAATTCAATAGACAGGTGTCATTTCAATATAATTTTGCGTAATTTGGTGCTTTTAGGTTATAAATGACTAGCGACATATATTTTTTGTTTAAGAGCGATATCCGATATATATATCTCCGATAATATTTACTTTATCATTTAAATCAATTTCAAACTAACGTTATTCAATATTTATCATTTTAAAGTCAATTTTACCAACCAACTGAGCTTTACGAGTATACCTACGGAAACAACTCAAAATTTGCATCAAATTAAATGCCACTCTTCTTATCCGTTTCGAACAATCAAGAGGGCCTTTACGAGCTGATGTAGTGAAAATTTTATTTAACCCTCGTCCCTTGAAACCTTCACTACGCTCGAGGTTCAACTTTACGAACCACTCGCTACGCTTGTGGTTCAATTTTAGAATGTTTCGCTTGTTTGGGTATCAATATTAGCATGATTAATCAACAAATTTTCCCCTTGTAAAACAAATAAATAAGGTAGGTGAGGTGCAGGCATATGAGGCCCGGCGGGTAACAAGGCCCAGCATTCAAAAATAGCAGTTGCTCCCTATTATTCTGAATTTGTACTTGTTGCTAAGAAGATCCACTGTCAGTGCAGGTAAAAAGGTCCAGTCCCGGGCCTTATTGAACGTATGAGATGAAATAATAGATTAAAATATTTTTAGATAATTTTGAATATTTTTAATCTCTCATTAATAAGGCCGATTTGAAGAAACTTCTATGAAATTATGACTTATAAATAACACCTTCACTGCGTGGGCTGTCCAAATCGCTGCAGACTTTTCTTGGTCTAACTCTAATAATTTTTCACTTGCTTTATTGACCTAAAGACGTTTTAAAGAATCAAAAAGTCTAATAACATTTAGACACTTATACTTTTTAAAGGCAGTAACTACTTACTTATATAGGTAACTTTTTTATTAATACATAGGTAGTTATTTACGATAGAAGTGCGAAAAATTGAAATTTTGCAACGAATGACGAATTTTAAAACACGGCCAAAGGGAGTGTTTTAATGTGCTTATTATAGCACCGGTGTCGTAATGTAGCACCAGGGCCCTATTTCACCAACGTGACATTGTTGCTGACGTCACAGGCATCCATGGGCTACGGTTATAGCTTACCATCGGACGGGCCTTATTCCTGTTTGTCACTATCATTGTATTATTAAAAAAAAACTTTATTATATCGGCAAAAAAACAGGTATCTTTCTTGTTTATGATGATAATGATGACAATTGACACAAGATTTCAAAGAACTTTCGGTAATTCATGACAGTAAATGAGTTCTGTGTCGGAATTTCGTGACAACTGTCGTATTTCTTGTGACAATTGTCCAAGTCCCAGCCCCCCCTTTGCTACAGTCCAACCCGAAAGGCACCTTAGGTCGGCGCTTACGTCATTATTACCGGCGCCCTATTAACTAATGAAATGAAAATGAAATGAAAAATATTTATTTCGAGCAACTATGGACTCATACAGATTTGTTAGTAGACTTACGTTCCTAATGTTAGTACCTAATTAACTATTACAATATATATACACTGCTGGAAACATGCATTTCGCAGCAGTGTCTCATATACGGGCAGTCAAGTCTGTCCGCTATCACACACAGGATAGGGTTGGGGCTGGCCCGCACCCGGCGCACCAGGGATGTGCATCGTGCAAACTAATGCGGTGCTACGCGACGTAAGCGCCGACCGCCATATTCAACGTGGTTTGTCACATAGTACCCTGTAAAGGTATGATTCCAGGGATAAAAAATATGTTATAACGTTATCCAGCGTATAATCATAAAAGTTTTTCTTTATAATTACTACAAGTAAATTTGTTCATATTTGCATATTATTAAAAAGGTAAATGAAAAGTAATTGAGCAATTTAATTACTAATTAATGTAATCACAATTGCAAATTACACAGAAAAATTAATTACATGTAATTAAATTTTATGTAATTAAATTACAAACATTTTAATTACGCCCAACACTGGTTGGTGGCAAACAACCACACCGCTCGTCTGATGGTAAGCGGTTACCGTAGCCTATAAAGGCCTGTGTCGTCAGTAACAGTGATGTCGACAAATGTCGCACCTGTCACGTTGGTGAAATAGGGCCCAGATGTACAGTAAAAATCATGTTAAAAGATAATACTAACTGTTACGAAGAAATATTTATACTGTAAAAAATTATCCCACCAAAAACATTTTCATGTAAAATGTTGCTAAGACGAAACCATAAGCCTAAGACTCGCACTGTTAAAAAGTTATCAGATCTCTTGTCGAGCCAAGCTTCAAACTCTACAAGCCCCTTCACTAACTCTACACCTTAGTCAAAATATGTGGCTTGGCTGTTTTGCTACCGCCACATGGGCATAAGGTGAAAAACTTATTATAATCATTATTTTTAGGGTTCCGTACCTCAAAAGGAATAAAACTGAACCCTTATAGGATCACTCGTGTGTCTGGCTGTCCGTCTGTCACAGCCTATTTGCTCCGAAACTACTGGACTAATAAGTTGAAACTTGTCTATAACCCAAAGACATACTATATATGTAAAGTAAATATGTAATATAAATTTAAATAAAGGGGTCACTTTTGAGATGAATGATAAATAGAAGAAAAAAAACTATATCTTTGTTATATATCAAATGAAGGGGCTCATTTTAGAATTAGAATCTCAAATATATTTTTTTCATAATTTTAAAATAAATAGTTTAGAAGTTATTTAAGAAAACAGGCAAAAAATTAACATTACCCTTATCTCCGAAACTACTGGGTCTTTTTATTATGAAAAAAATACACATATTAGCTCTTTACCTATAGATGACAGGAAAACCTATTAGAAATGTGGAGCTAAGCGTGAGCAGGTCTATGGAACTCTCTGCGCGAGCTCGGATTAATACCTACGAATCTGCTCCCGTTCACGGTAGAAAAGCAAGCCAGTTGGTTGCCACACGCGCTCACGCACGCACGTCACCGCGCGCCGCACTGTCAATTTTTACGATAGTTACACGGACGGCGGGATTCGGGAAATGAATTAGAGATGCACTAGATAAGAAATAGTAAAGATATGTGACGTTCCACGGCAAAAGGTACCATTGCCCCGACTGAATATTGGAGTGGCGATAATAATAAACGTAAGCGCCAGCCGCCATAAGGTACCTTTTGCCGTGGAACGTCACATATCTTTACTATTTCATATCTAGTGAAGTCTAACGGCGCGATATCTTAAAGTTCGAATCGCGCGGGTAGTAGGTACCTACCTACTATTGAATTTCTTTAATTAAACATGTAATGTTTAATATGTGTGACAAATGTATAGATTTAGATATCTATCTATTTGAAATAGGTAGTAAATTTTTAATTTATTTTGGTAAATGTTTATTTTAACGACAGTAAGTTTACACCGGAAAGTGCCTACTCATTTTTGCTCTGGTTAACTTATAATTAATTACCTTTATTCATGGGGTTTCTATTATTTTTCTTTACTATGTAACATTAATCTCTATCTGGTTTTAAATTACACGAAGTTTTAAAACTAATTCTTGCTGGGATTATTGCGCGGTTTATAAAACGGCGTAAACACTGCGGTTACTGCAGGGACATATGACCTTTTAAAATGACTATTTCGCAAACACTAAAGCATAATCGGAATATTAGGTATAATTTAAGATTTAGCTTTCCTTTTATTTCACTCCTCTGTTTAAGTGGGTATTTATTTATCATTTCTAAGCGTCAGCAACCCTAGCGTTGTGCCGGTGCGCGCGGTGCGGGGAGCGGCGCGTTGAAGGTCACTCCATTGTGCTTTTGTGTAGGTATCAAAACGGTAGGTAAAGCCTGACAACAGTTTATTTAACCCTGAGATAGTGTCGCTGCAAACAGCTTACGTATGGCAATAATGTGCGTACGTCATGTATAGTCGGGGTAGTGGACATTGGCTTCATGTTGATACTCGTATAATGTCAGAAACATTGCTTACAGAGAATTCGGTTCTTTCAATTTACCTATTCGTCAAAATCTGATTTTGAATATTCAATATTATTATATTCTTCGTTTTCTTACTCTGACGAAGTCTGATTTTCATCAGATGTTGTGTCGCTTTCAGGACCACCAACCAAGATTATAAAACATTCAGTCTCCAATTCGATTATAGGATTTTTATCGTCGATCTACCTTAAATGAAATATTAAAGTTCAAACCTAACAACTAACCAGTTCAATAAAACCGCACTATAAAATGTCAATACCGGTCATGTCATCAACCAACTTTAAAACATTGTTTATTGGAATGCTATGTAATCCTTCGTCTTTTTTTAAGCTGTAAGTATTTGATTGCATTCACTACAATTTTTTTCGCATCTTTGGTAATTTTTTTTGGCATTTTTGTTATAAAAGCGTTTATATTTTAATATATTCGTAGATATTTTCCGTTTGTTTACATCGGTGACATTCGATGACATCCAACGTTCGTTGTCAAAGAGGACTTGTTACCAGTAAAAGAAATTAGTACCATTGAAAATCCGCAAAATGGCGAGGGTCAAATAAACTGTTGTCAGGCTTTACTTGCGTTTTGTTTGAGAGATAAGTATCAGTTCGTAAGAACTATTGTATAATCTGTGGCGTGAGTCGGACTTAAGTACTTAGTTTTTGATCCGATCCCTACGGGTTTTTAAAAGACATTTTACTCACTTTTCACTAAAAAAACATATTGTTAAAAATTGTGTAATGTACGGAACCCTTGGAACGCGAGTCCGACTTGCACTTGGGCGGTTTTTTTATTATACATACAATAGTTCTTGTAGAAACGAAACGGCCGAGCTACATATTTTGACTAAGGTGTAGAGCTAGTGAAGTTAGGGCTTGTAGAGTTAGAAGCTTGGCAAGAGATCTGATAACTTTTTGACAGTGCGAGCCTTATGGTTTCGTCTGGGCAACATTTTACATCAAAATGTTTTTGGTGGGATTTCACTTCTTTTTGTAAGTTGCTTATGACAATCTTCCATCCCCTAATTTAAAGGGTTGGGGGTGATTTACTATTAAAAATCCTGAAATAAGTATCTGGGGGCATCTGTTACACAATGTACTTCTTACTGATTCCCCATATAAACCCTTCACCCCGTAAGGGTAAACTTTGGGGTTGAAATCTGCCTTCAGCCCGTAAGGGTAAACTTTGAGATTGAAATCTATTCTATATCCTTCCCCATAATAATACCTATCTACATACCAAATTTCAACTAAATCGGTTCAGCGATTATTGATTCCCCATACAAGATTAAACCCCCTTATCATCCCCTTAAGGATTAAAAAATTCAAGTTTTTGAATTTATTTGTTGTTTGTGTACTAAAACTATCTTACATATCAAATTTCAGCTTCTTAGAGGACTTCAGGAAGTACCCTAAAGGTATTGATAATCATCAAGTGAGTGAGTCAGTGACGAAATCGAAGTTTTTAGATATGAATAAAATCTAAAGTATAAGAGCTATGCAATTGATATGCTTAATAAGTCCGAGAACTTTGTTTATCTAGTATAATCCAACCCCAAGTTATGAGGGTTCCAAAAAACGACGAAGCGCTTCGAGAAAAGGTAGATAGTACCCTTGCGCTTTGCTCGTCTTGGCGGGGGCACTGCCGTGCCCCCAGATGTTAAAACATAATAATAATAAAGCTTTATGTTTAGTGACTTTAGTTACCTACTATTTTCGCGTAAACTAGACAATTTTTATATCTTTAGTTAATAAGGCCCAAAAGAATTATTTTTAACTTATTATAAATATCCTCTTGTTGTGAAGTACCAAATATTGTTATTTGTATATGTATAACTCTTAAGTTAAAAACAATAAAATCTGTTATTGTCTACTGTCAAAATTATTATTTTTTGCGGGATTAAGTAATACCCTGCTAGTGTTCAATAAGGCCCACAATAGGACTTTTATAAAAGGTATATTTTCCAAGAGTATCGTAATATTTTTATAACTATTTTGGTATAATGAAGAAACTTCAATAAATAAGATACCTATTTGAGTGAGTCTTTCATACTTAATATCCTGTTTATTAAAAAAAAAAACATTTTAATTTAAGGTACGACACGGAATATACAATAAGGTGAGGTCACTTACCTTATTGTATATTCAATATGTATACGTGTAATATTGAGCAGTTGGTTTATAATATACATAATATGATATTGACGTTGAATAGGACAGGACATGACAATATATAGGAACCAGAAATAGGTATAGTCGGTCAAACCAATTTGTCAGTAAATAAAAACAAAAAACTATATTCATCCTTTTCTTTTGGGTGCTAGTACTAGTGTAAGTCAAAGATAGTATGATGATTCTCTCTATGTTTGAAATGAGACAGTCCTTTGACAAACTATGGTAAAAATAGTTGTGAATATCATGTACATTTTTATTACAATTTCGAAATTCAAATGTTCTTCCTAATCAACTCGGCCACTAAACTAACTGATAACTTGGTATCCGATCCGCTAACTCGGCGAATGAATCGCCAATTCGCCAACTCTCCGAGCCGAGTCAACGCTATCAAACTGCTACTAAGGCCATTCAAAAATAAACCTTAATTCGAGAGCCCGAAGGTTCTTATATGACAAACAATACATTATGACTTAAAACTTTATGGGAAACAAAGGGACCCCTTTAATTTCACGTAATGTCCGCATCTAATTTATATATGTCCACAGTAAACAAACAAATGAATGATAAGAAAAGACAGACAGTGCTGTGAGCGGCAGGTGGGGCGAGGCGAGGGGCGAGGTATAGGTAGGCTATGATAGGGCCTCGGGCGCCGCGCCGGCGACACTGATGGACCAGCGCGGCGTATGTATGAATTTCGCGCCTTTTAAAATATATTTTACTATTACAATGCAAGCTACACACCGAAATTTCTTATTTTCCATAATATGGCTGCGTATATTATTTTATAGTAATAGACTTATTTTTACAGACTCTAATTCAATATTAGATATTATAGGACAAAAAACGCATATTAATTCTAAAGCATATATCTTCTTAAACTAATAACGCATAGACGGATAGTCTCCATACGGCTAACCTGCCAAAAGTGAAGCCGAAACACGATCGATGTGTGCGTGGAACGCTCGTGTTTTACGCTCAGCAAACACACACATATATACAAAATATGTTGCCAGTATTCATTTACTTCTCTCAAAGTAGGGGAATTTTAACAACATCACACTTGGTTATTAATAATTTGGAAGTGTGTAGATTCGATTTTGTAGCAAAAGCTTTTTGTTTATTTTGGGATTTGTTGCATTTCTGTACTTTGTGAAATAAGGATTAAATAAATAGCTGATAAGTTTTTACTATTTTTATTTATTTAACAAATGTGCATAAAATAATAAGAATAAATTTAAATAGGACAGAGCATATTCGACTGTGTTTAGTCCGTTTCCAATGTTTCCATATTGCGTCATTCCGATTTAGTCTATTTTTTTCCTTCCATCTCGCAGACAGAAGTAGATCAGTCAGAAAACTGAAACGAACATGACACAAAATAAAAATAAGAAAAAAGTAAATACTTACCTAAATAATTAACTTAATTATAATTTTCTATAATTATACAATGAAATTTAATGGAGCGTATTTATTTTAGAATGTAGACGTCATGTCCCATTTGGAGGAAAAAATATTCACTACACTGGCAACATTTAGAAGAAATGGCGGCTGACGAAAATTTGGATTTTTGTATTTACGATTATGTAAAAATATCACATTAAACTCGATACTTACGCGTGAAATGTAATATTAAGCGGTTTGTATTTATTATATGATGTGTTGTGACACCCATTCACTGTACAAACAACCATCTTTCCTGTAGTTTTTGATGTTTAAACGGGAGGTGTACATACACCGATTTGACTTTGAGTACTGCGAGGGCCGTTCGAATACGATGATGCGAGTGTGACGTGACGTCGCACTTGAAATGGCTTCACTGGGGGTGTACGAACTAGGAATCTATGCCTTATAAATCTATGTATATCTTATTCTTCTAAATTTTTAGCTTGCCTATTAACTTAAGAATTTAGATATGTTGTTGTGGATTTATTAAACTTTAATTCAATATCGACAAAATAATAAGCTAATTTGTAGTTTGACTAAGAAGCACGTTAAAAAAATTTCTAATAATTTTACATTATAAAGCGTCATACATATTATAAACGATGGAACTTAAACATTGCACTTTAATTCAATATTAAAAAATCATTACTAAAAATATATAAATACCTAATTTATATCTAACGCTCGTTCTAACTTTTCGTCATATTTTACAAATATGCTTAAAAATATGTCCCATGTCAGATAAGTATCACTTTTTCATCTTTAGAATTATCAAAACTTTTAGTGCAAAAATCCGGTCCCACTATTGGTCTAAATTGCTACCGAGAATGAATGATTTCGGGTAATTATGGGCAACGCAAAATATGAGAACGGAGTAATTGCCTCGAAGAAAAAATGATTTTCGGAAATTATGGGCCACGCTCGCGCACGAAGCAGTTTACAGGTTAATTCAAAGGTAATGTTGGTTTCCTAACATAGGTAGAGTTAGACCAAGAAAAGTCTGCAGAGATTTTGACACTGGCACAAATTACATTGGCACTGCGTGTGCTGTCAAAATCTCTGCAGACTTTTCTTGGTCTAACTCTATCCACTTTTCTATACAATTAGTATGGCGACGTGTATACTTAAGCGGCATCGACCGTACACTGACACCGGGATGATATTTTTATCATGTTATTTAGTAGTCATCGTGCGTCTCGCTTGCGCCAATACATGTACGGACAAGAACGAGTGAAATGCACGATAACTAAATGACATCAGTTAGATGTCTTTCTGATATCAGTGTAAGTTTGAATTGGCCTGTTAGCCAAAAATTGTTTCGTATGTCCATATGTTCTACTCTACAGGTCGCATATCTAAACCAATTCCCGAATTTTGTAAGCAATTGATAGTTAAGTTTTTATGGTCAAATTAGATTCTCTAAATTCTTCAAAACAACGGAACCATACATTTATTCAGTTTTAAACTCTGCTCGCGAGGTCTACAGCTCACAGAGCCACTAGTTTACTCGGGCAATTTTGACGTTCATCAAACGATCATTATATTCTACGAAAAGTAAATCTGCGTATCGATCAACTGACTACTTTGCGTACTTATACCTAATGAAATTCTGCCAAAGGTTCCTCTGCCAAAGCGTCTGCGAAACAAAAAATCTACTCGGGGAATCAATAGGGCACCCTATTAGGGTTGTGGGCATGCCCACCGTGCCCACAACGGTGGATCCGCGCCTGGTAATTGCACTGCCATGTCTCACCCTTCAAACCGGAACACCGCCATGAAAACATAACTGCTTAGGGACAGAAAAAAACCCCATACATAGGGCGATTCTCGTCATAGTAAAAAATCATCAGTTTGCCAAGATCTATTAAATGAGACATGTTTAATTTCTGTTGGTGGGACAGTGCCCATACAAATTTGCCCATGGTCCTTTATGGTGATATTTGATCTCGGAGTAATTAACAATGGAGCCGCCATTAACAGGGAACCTCTGTCGAAAATAGGCGGCCAATGGTCAACCACATGTCAACCATATGTATGGACTGACGTTTATCTGACATGACGTACCTATACATTTGATGTGCCCCTCCCCCGTAAAAAACGGCAGACTATTTTGTACAGTCACCTGCAATAATATATTACTCTTAGAAGGGTGCAAAAATATCTGACACGATTTTATTTGTGGAGCCATAAGAGCCTGTCACATATTTTTGCGGCCTTTCAAGAATAATATATTAGTGCAGGTGACTATACCGAAAATTTTAAACATGGCGTCTCCGTTGGTTATATCCTCTAAGTATTTGATACTCTAACATAAAAAATGCCCCCAAACGCGAATACAAGTGTCACAAATTGGTATTCTTGTTTCTGCACCCCATTTTATCGGTAGTATAGAATAAATTCATGTAGATTAGTCTAGCATAATTTATAATGTAATTTAATATTATGAGAATAAATTTAATATCTAAATCTTAATTAATTTTTCATTTCACAAAAGAAAATATAGTTTGACATAAATACCTGGGTAAGTAATAACTATACTTGGTCAAGCAGATCTTGTCAGTAGAAAAAGGCGGCAAATTTGAAAAATGTAGGCGCGTAGGGATATCGTCTCATAGAAAATTTGAATTTCGCGCCTTTTTCTACTGACAAGATTTGCTTGACCGTCTATAGTTAACATTTCTGTCAATGAATAATTTGTATTAATGCCATAAAAATTAATATACTTAAACAGTAAAAAACATGATATAACTCTTGTGGAATAAAAATATACTTAAGTATAGGTATTTTTATTAGAAACTGATCTAATTTTAAGAACAAGTTGACGTTTGATTTTATATAAGTATAAATTAAAAAAGTCGACGAAGCGGCGCGTCGGGTGAAGCTATAGTCATTTTTTAAGCCGGTCACACCTTTGTTTACATTTATGTATTCCGCGGGAATAAATATTAAAGTATATATTTTAATTTCCATTTCCATGAGGGTTTTTAAAGAACGCTGTCGCAGGTAGAACTTTAGCAGCCGCCCTGATGTTGTGAACGACAGTGACGTACGCTTTCTCCATTATTTTGCTGAAATTAGTTTTCCACAACTGTTTTATCTCCTCTGGACAAAATGTATCTGCAAACATAAAAATACACTTGTCAATCTACAGTAGTAATTCAGTTAAATTGAAGCGGCCAAGGTGTTCACAAATATGTTAACAACGCCTCTATTATAGCCGGTTTAGACTCTCGCGCGAGCCACGAGACGAGCCGCGAGCCGCGCCACGAGACGCGCCACGAGACGCGAGTGTAAGCGGTGGGCTCGCGGCTCGTCTCGTGGCTCGGCTCGCGCTCGCCTGGCTCGCGTGGAGGAGCGGTTTTTTGGGCACGAGCCAAAGGGGCTCGCGCGGGACGCGCGCTTGCGTTCACACTCGCGTTCGGCTTGTCATTCGATTATAAACCTTATGCCGTGCCGTTAGTGTTTAAAATATATTAGCTCGACGAGCTTACGAGCCATGAGACGAGCCTCGAGCCGACCACACCGCCTCCACGAGGCGAGAGTGTAATCATTAGCTCGACGGCTCATGCGCTCAAGGCCACTCGAGGCGAGCCACGAGACGCGCCGCGAGCCGAGCCGCGAGACGAGAGTCTAAACCGGCTATTATAATTATCAAGGCCTCGAAGTGCATGTTTAGATGTTTTTGAGTGCATTCAAGAATAATAAAACAGATCGGTTTTAATCGTTCTTGACTGTATTTGAATACTAGATTTTTATCACTATTCTTTCCGTTATTGTCGTCTAAATAATCATTGAAGCAATTTCAAGAGGGTTGCGTTGCAATAGTTCCTATGGCCACACTCGATTTGATATTGAATAGTGATTCATTTTATAATAGGTACCTCAATATTGCTATAAAGCACGAACAACGCTTTTATGCGATACTTTCGCACTTACGTACTTGTTACTCTTGTTAGAATGTGACAGACGATAGATGGGGACCATCTTAGGGGATCTACAAACCACACCGGTAGGTATAGCATGCGATTTTTAGTACTTTGCATTTGCAACATTTGATCGATCGATTTCGTTGCAATACTGCGCCAAAGAGCGCTATCTCAAAAGAAAATTCATTGCTATACTTGGTCAAGCCGATCTTGCCAGTAGAATAAGGCGGCAAATTTGAAAAATGTAGGCGAAGGGAGATCTCATAGAAAATTTGAATAACGCGCCTTTTTCTACTGACAAGATTTGCTTGACCATCTATAGCGCCCTCCACACTCATGCGCGAATCGCGGCGAGAAGCCGCGAACACGAGTGTGGAGTTTTGAACGCAGACCTGCGAAATCGACTCCACACTCGCGTTCGCGGCTTCGCGCCGCGATTCGCTCACGAGTGTGGAGCGGGCTTATAACTTATACTTTCGTTTCTATTACTGAGAATTCCATTTTCAAAATCATTTGTTTATGCGATAGCGCTATTCGGCTTAGGAGGGCAATTATCGTCGGCAATGTACCGCAAACCGCATGCAATTATCGAATGTCTGTGGTGCCCATCAGCCCCTTAGTTGTTATGATAGTCCATATCCAGTTTGTAACATTGTATCTATATCGTTACATACCATTGCAAGTTTCCGCCAACGGAGAACTGAACGAAACCACCGGGGTGTCGACAACTTCGCAAGAGATAGTTTCGGGGCCGACCACATAATGTTCAACATCCATGCCGTCCCTTCCAAAAGTGTAACTGTATAAAGCTGTGCATAACACACCTGCAAATGAAACATTATAAATAAATAAATATTATAGGACATTTTTACACAAATTGACTTAGCCCCACCGTAAGCTTAAGAAGGCTTGTGTTGTGGGTACTTAGACAACAATATACAGGGTGATTTCGGGGTCGTGATCCAGAACCACTTTTTCTGACTCTGTAAATGATCCACATTATCATATAGTTGGTAGTATTTGATTAAAAGATAATTACTTGAATTATTCTTATTTTTCAAGTAAAATTAATGTTATACTAAGTAATTATGGTCACCCTATGACTTTTGACATACGCTGTATGGAAAGCGACAAGACGTCACATTGAGTAGGGTCACCAAATTGTATGCAAAAATGTTTTTTCCTACTTGTCATCTGGAAAATAATCATCATTATTGGTGATAAACAATAATTAACAACATAATTAGGCTCATCTTTGGATTCTGTATGATGTCTGGCTCTCTTGCTCCACGACCCCGAAATCATCCTGTATATAATATTTAAATACTTAAATACATAGAAGAAAACCATGACTCAGGAACAAATATCTGTGTCTTCACAACAAATAAATGCCCTTACCGGGATTCGAACCCGGGACCATCGGATTCATAGGCAGAGTCACTACGTGGTCACTACCGACTAGGCCAGACCGGTCGTCGTCCCCGTCGCACTTACGTACGAATTTACAATTTGCTACAGAGAGGCAACACGTCGAACGTGGTTCGCGGTAGGCCCTCTGATGCATAGAGATAAGTACCAATCTTTCTTTACTTATGCATAGTCACTTTTAGGTGAAGGAAAACATCGTGAGGAAACCGGAGTAATCCCAACAAGGCCTAGTTTCCCCTCTGGGTTGGAAGGTCAGATGGCAGTCGCTTTCGTAAAAACTAGTGCCTACGTCAATTCTTGGGATTAGTTGTCAAGCGGACCCCAGGCTCCCAAGACCCGTGGCAAAATGCCGGGATAAAGCGAGGAAGAAGAAGATCCCGCTTTCGCAGTTACCCCAAACCCTAATAATGCACCTTAACCAACAAAATGTGGATTACAATAGTTGTGATAGGTAGAGCGAACGAAACGCAATTTTTTTCTCAATCCCTCTTCCTTATTAAGGCCCCTGTACACAATGGGCCAGCGCCGGCCACTACAAGGGACACATTTATGCGTTAGAGGGAGCAAGTGATATTGCTATCTCATTCTACCGCATGGCTGCGTCCCTTAGAGTGGCCGGCGCTAGCCCATTGTGTACAGGGGCCTTTAGTGCGATAGAGAGACAGATAGCGTTTCGTTCGCTAGGGCGCAAACTATTCTGAGCATGACCGGTTTTAATAGAAAACCCACTGTAGGTATGTATACCAATCCCTGAAAAAAATCTATGTCCTTAACTCCTTATCATCACCCGTTATGCCTATTTAGCCATAAACCACTTCGTAATGCATTTTTTTACGATCCTCGACTGGAATTTTAATAAAACAATGCGCAGTTGTTTCACTCAATGAAGGAATGTAAAAACGAGCGTTGTGATAAGTATACGCCGATAACATATCACACAATCAATTAATCATAGTCCGTTCAACCTAAGCCTACCCTGAACCGATTTGGTTATGGCAAAGAGAATTTAGACTAGAAGAATATAGAATATTTTACTTGACGATGGGCCAAAGGTATGGCGCCATCGCTCGAAAAGATGCCATACCTTTGGCCTACTCTCGGGTAGATGGCGATACTTTTTGACATTTAACAAATTTAACACATATCAGTGTAAAATAAGGATCAAAGTGAAATGGCGTTCTAAAAGTGTTAATCATTTGTGTCGAAAGATGGCAGTAAATGTACTGACTACGTACTTTACTTTGACAATAATATTCCTCTATTTCAAATTCACTTTGGTATAAATGGCAAAGTGTAGCAGTACCACCATAGACGTACAATAGGTACTATGAAAACAAGACGTTTATATGTCGATTGAACATTGCAGTATCGCTCTTTCATACCCTATCATTATAATAGCGAAAGAGATTCAAACGTATGTTGTTTTCACTTTTTAACATGAGCAGAGCTTTAATATTTTTTATCCAGTCAGCAGCACAAGTTGCTAAGCGGGCCAAGTCTTAAAACGATCTTGACGCGACTTTATTGTTAAAAGAATAAGATCGTGTTAAGGTAATTTTGAACACCTCGCCCGCTTAGCAACTTCTGCTGCTGACTGTACCAGGGGGGCGATTTTTGAATTTTGAGCGCTTCGTTTTCGTCTCTCGAAAATCTGTGGAGCAATACTAATCGGGAATCTATGGGCATTGACCACTATTCACACATTCTATCAGTAGAATTTAAATGCCAAGTAGTGAGAAATATATCGAATGGAGTCGAAATCGAGCGCTCGTAATTAGTACTTAATTCACAAATCGGCCCCCATATACTCTTAATCCGCACCGAATTGATTGGCAGCGCATTACAAACTTACTTCCAGATGTCCTGAAATGTCCCGCCACGCTCCTTCCCAGATTGCGGTTCACCTGATTGATGTCGCCGCGTATGTACACATCGGCAGATGTCGTGAGCGCTACCGAACGAGTTCTAAGATCCATTCTGAAAATAAAAACAAAATAATCAAAATAAGGTATACGTACTGGTGCTCGACGCGGTCCCAGTACATGTCATCCTGAAACTTAAGTCATTGTCAATAGAGGTGACAGCAAGGTGTCATCTATTGGGCATTAGCATGTCGAGCACTAGTACGTTTACCTTATGGGTTTTCACCTCAGTAGCTTATGAGTCACTCGAACCGTGTCGCCGCCATACAATCTTAGTTTCGCTCTTATTTTAAAACGACATTATGAAATAACATTTAATTTGACACGAACATATCTATGTCTGGTAATAGTTTTCGTTGCATAATTAATGTACTTAATACAAAAAAAATACCAATAGCAAGTAGAAGTTTTCTATGTAAAACTATCTAGATATTAGATATATTTTACGTAGGTATACATAATATCTTTATTAATAACGAACAAAATGAAAAATAAAAAACTTAACTATAACAAACCAAATGCTCCCCAGGTCACCTTCGTGCGTTATGGTGCCCAGGAGGCTGGCAGCGTTACTTTTTGGATGGCCAGGCTTATCATCTGGCCGAGGTAGATGCCAGCCCTCCGGTCACATGAGGTGTCAATAAATTTAATATAGATAAATGTCTATCTATGCCAAGCTTCGTGTAATTTAACCCTTTTCCAGGCATAGTACGATTTATCGACCACATACCTACTACGCACCAATAGAATTTCAACTTTAGTATTTCGATTTAAGGTTCAAATTAGATTGCACTCTCGGGAAATGTGACTTGTCTTGAAATGAATCATTAAAGCTGTATTAATTGGAATATATGTATTTGGATTTTTACAAATACCTTGTAGATTGGTGCGGTCTGGAAAAGGGTTAAGCATGTCATTATAAAATGATTTCGATTGTATGGGAGCGGCTTTTATGGCGTGTATTTGTGTTCGCGCTGGTCAGGTAAAAAGTTGTATGTGCAACTCGAGACATGTACAAAATAAAAATTCTAGCACTTTGCTCTCTGTAAGAAGTTCAGACTGATATGAGTTAAATAAATAGGATTAGATCTCTCCTCATCAAGACCGATCAGGCGATCACAAATGTAGCTGGAATATTCAAACCATAAGCCCCCTCCAGACTATCCGCGTGAATCGCGGGCGAAGCCGCGAACGCGAGTGTGGAGTCGATTTCGCTGTCTGCGAAAATCGACTCCACACTCGCGTTCGCGGCTTCGCCCGTGATTCACGCGCATAGTCTGGAGGGGGCTATACAGCGAAAGTAACTATCTGACTGTTACCTCTTCACGCTTAAACCGCTGAACCGATTTAGATGAAATTTGGAGATAGTTTGAAGCCCGGGAAAGGACAGGGCAGTTTTTTTTATCATCATCATTCCCCGCAGGCGACAGCTAGTTCGTAATAAATAGGTCTGACTTACTTAAGCGCCTCCAATGTCTGACTTGACAACCCAATCATAGTAATATTTTTATTCGAGTACACCAAATTATCACCCTGAAATGGAACGTCCACTCCAGATATGGATAAAGGGTCGATAGGCAGTATGTCTATGGAGGGTATTCCTTTATAGGTGTGACTCAAAAATAACTTCGTGGATCTTTTCAGACATTGAAGGTCTCCGACGTCACATGGCACGAGGAAAGGTTCTGAAATAGAGTAAGCTGTTAAAAACCGCCCAAGCGCGAGTCGGATCTGCCGACCGAGGGTTCCGTACAAATTAAACTTATAGGTATTTTTATTTTTTACAAATCTATTAGTTTTCAGATTTTTCCCTGTACTTGTAGTGTAAGACACAATTTATAGTTCTAGGTCAACAGGAAGTACCCTATACATTTTCATTCCCTTGAGAATGTCGAAATATACGTTTTTCGTGGCATAAACGGCCGTATCTTTTATTATGTTAACTTAGAAATTTGATTTTTTAACAGCTTCAAGGGTCTTTATACCTGAGTGGTCTTAATTTCAACTCGATACTAATAATCGGTAAACTACATGACTATGGGTCTTTCCTTCTGCGAGATGCAATTCGGTATAAAATGGATGTTACAATCTAATTTATGTATCACATTATTCACATTGCTTCTTGCAAATAAAAAATATTTATATTTAAGAGTCACATGAACCTACGCGGACACAACACAAAAAATAGAACATGAACACTCAAGTAGTAACATATATCTGATCTATGCCTGGTACTACATAGGCTTCATTGCTAGCAATTGTAATACAAAGAAATAAGAGTGAGTAGAATGTATGAATATCATACCTGGCATGTCTAATAAGGCGGCTGGTATAATGGCTGCGTCGAAGAAGGCCTGAAATACAAACACCTTTTAGTCTAGTTCAATTATAGTACCTACTGGGAATGTCAACATACGAGGTATTTGTTTGACCCTTGGCCAAATTTTGTAAGGTGAATAAATAGTTCATACAAAGCAAATTTTGCTACAGGTAGGACCAACCCCGAAATCACAAAAAAAATTTGGTTCTCCTATTATAGAACACGTGTGTTTATTACATTTATTTTTGCGATTACAGGCAAGGTCCAATAGCAAAAGTTGCAGTATGACCTATAGATATATATAGGTAGAATTAGCCCAAGACAAGCCTGTAACGATTTTGATAGCACACGCAGTCCCTGGTACCCACAGACAGTGTTGGCCGAACGTTAATTGCAATTGACCATTAACCATTACAAATCGAACCGTAAACGGTAACGGACGGTTACAGTTGACGGTTCAACTTGTACTGGTTAATGGTCAAGAATTTTCAATTGCATTAACTTTTCGGCCAACACTGTCCACAGAAATATACCTTAATTACATTACATTTTTAAAAGTATAAATTATCATTTTAAGCGACTAAAACCATTTTTCTTACCAACGCGAATACGTAGCAAATTTTATAGTTCATTGTTCCGACTTCTATTAATCTCTGTTCAATACTGGTATCATAGAAAATCTTTGCGGGCTTTTATACTCATTTACTCACCACTGCCCCAGATGCGCAGATTGTTGAGAGAAATATTAGTTGAGCAGTTTCATTTAAATTTAATTTACTATATTTTTAGATTTATTTATGTAGACTTTATTGCACAAAATATATACAACAATGTACAAATGGCGGACTTAATGCCAAATGGCATTCTCTACCAGTCAACCATAGGGCCGAACAGAGATATCTACAATTGGTGCAGAGTGAGAAATATACCTATTGAGTGAATTAAAAAACCGGGCAAGTGCGAGTCGGACTCGCGCACGAAGGGTTCTGTACCATAATGCAAAAAAAAAACAAAATAAAAGCAAAAAAAAAACGGTCACCCATCCAAATACTGACCACTCCCGACGTTGCTTAACTTTGGTCAAAAATCACGTTTGTTGTATGGGAGCCCCATTTAAATCTTTATTTTATTCTGTTTTTAGTATTTGTTGTTATAGCGGCAACAGAAATACATCATCTGTGAAAATTTCAACTGTCTAGCTATCACGGTTCGTGAGATACAGCCTGGTGACAGACGGACGGACGGACGGACGGACGGACGGACGGACGGACGGACGGACGGACGGACGGACAGCGAAGTCTTAGTAATAGGGTCCCGTTTTACCCTTTGGGTACGGAACCCTAAAAAGCAAACTATACATATAAACTACATAAATAAATAATAATTATATATATATATAGTTTGACGACCGGTCTGGCCCAGTGGGTAGTGATCCTGCCTATGAAGCCGATGGTCCCGGGTTCGAATCCTGGTAAGGGCATTTATTTGTATGATGATAATGATACAGATATTTGTTCCTGAGTCATGGTTGTTTTCTATGTATTTATATATTATATATATCGTTGTCTGAGTACCCACAACACAAGCCTTCTTGAGCTTACCGTGGGGCTTAGTCAATTTGTGTAAAAATGTCCTATTATATTTATTTATAATTTTATTTATATTTTCATGTATTGTCAATATGTGTTATTTAAATAAATAAACGATTTATAATATTATTTTATATAAACTACCACATATATCGGGTGGAACAGAACGAGGGACTTTTATGCAAACGGGGAATTGGTTGAGCTAAGTACTTTTCACTTATTAATCACGTTAATATTTCTAACCGTTTTTAAGATACAGTTTGTAAAACATTAGTGCAAAAATCTGTATGTTTCAACCCTAGCAAGAAGATTCTATAATGACATGACATGTGTCAATTTAGAATGTAAGTAACTTTGTAGGGTTGTCACTGATATAAAAATATTTAATTTTAATGATTTTACTTTTTAATCCAGCTTTACGATTAGGTATATTATTCTTGAGTGTTAATGATGGATTTATTATTATTTTTGGGAATTTTTGAGTTATTTCTACTCAGAATCACGAGCTGATTCGATGCTGATAGGAAAAAAGTGTCCCAAAATTTCTATATACCTACACTCATGGAAGTCATGGACAAATTTAGAGAAACGAAAAAAAATTACAATAATTTAAGTAATCCATCTTTGCGTTCCTCTAAATTTGTCAATGAGTATATTTTTTGTTCCTTTCATTCCGTTACCGCCATACAGTCTATGAAAAATGGTAACGGAGTGGAAATAGACATCATGGGACACTCATTCCTCCAATTCAAATCGAAAGAGTTCGTGATTCGGAGTAGAAATATTTACTTAATATGAACATTACAAATTAAAAAACCGGGCAAGTGCGAGTCGGACTCGCACACGAAGGGTTCCGTACCATTATCTATATGTAAAAACGGTCAGCCATCCAAGTACTGACCCCACCCGATGTTGCTTAACTTCGGTCAAAAATCTATCTGAACTACGCGTTACGTAACATTGTTTTTTAATCCTTCAGAACGGTCGCGTAGAGAGATTCTCTCACGCATTTTTTAAAACGTGATTTTTCTCAAAATTTTAGATGGAATATTAACGCGATTAAAACAATAACAAAGGTATTTTAGCGACTTTCCGGTACTTTACGCTACATAACTGTGGCCTTTAGGTAAAAAAATTGTCACTTGGTGGTTACGTAACGTTTTACTAGGGGGAGGGGGGTACAGAAAAACGTTACGGCGCGTTACATGGGGGGAGGGGGTCAAAAATGTCCAAAAATTGCGTTACGTAATACTTGAACGCTCCCAAAGATACAAAAATAAATTTTCAAACAAGTTATTTCCAATAATCGCCAACAATAAGAAACATACTGTATTATAATCATTGGCAGTGCTTTTAATAATTTATTCAAAATGTCAAGTCAGAATCTTATTACTGTCTTAAGGTGCCCACTGATTACCAGTCCGCCGGACGATATCAGCCTTGTCAGTTAAAGGAAAAAATTTGACAGCTCCGAACAGGCTGATATCGTCCGGCGAACTGTTAATCAGTGGGCCCCTTTAATTAAAAAAGATACTTAATCAAAAAGGTCCAAGAACGCTTCATACTATTTATTACCTCAGGAGCTATACTTACTAACGCATACAGGCTGCTCCAAAGTAAGAAATCGTAACTTGTTAATTTCTTCGTATTTAACCGCTACACCGGTTGTTATAATACTTTGTATAATGGTTTTAAATACCCTAATTTCGGCCTTTACGGCTACCACCAGTTTTGACATTGACATAACGCTCACGTTTACGTAACTTACTTTCTATGCATCTCGCTCGTACTCGCATATGCGAGCAATAGTGGAAGCGAGTTGTACAGAAAGTAAATTACGTAGACGTGAGCGTTATGTCAATGTTAAAACTGATGGTAGAGGCTCTTGTCCAATGGTTACCTGGACACCTGTAGGTATATTAAATAAAACACACTAGTAACTTTTATAAATTAACTACATTTTAATTACAAATTAAAAAACATAGTACATATTATTTTCCTGCCGGTGAGTAAGTTTGCCAGAGCTCAACGAAGGTGCAGAGTTGTTAGGGTCGGCAACGCGCATGTAATACCTCTGGAGTAGCAGGCGTCCATAAGCTACGTGATTGCTTTCTATCAGACGGGCCGTAGGCTTGTTTGCCACTGTAACTGTAATTATACCAATTTTCATTTGATTCGCACGAAAAATGAATTATTAAAATTCCACCGATCGACGGCAATTATAAGGTGATTTTATTACGTGATTGTACATTTCAATTGATTAGTTATACGTTTTATAAAACGCACGTGTTACTTTACACGAGCATATTACTTTCCTGTTATCAAACATGCGCGGAAATATTTACCGTGTGACATGCACTCGTGTCATGAGTCATTATAAATTATAAGTAAACAAGGGCATAGTTGTTGCGCGATGGTCATATTTTCCGTTACAAGTTTCAAGCAGCGCGCCATGTTTTCTTTTCTTCCCTTCTTACTACCTGGCATTACGCCAGGCAATAATAAAAACGACATTGGATGGATTTCGGTACTTTATTGCAGAATTATAACAAGCTCATGTAAGTAACCTAATATTTAATTCATATCCACGGTAACGCGTACCACAGTGCACTTAATCTGCCAATAGTCCCAAAAGGTTACTAGAGCCCAGGGCTATAACCGCGAAAATCGAAGTTCGCAAATTGCGGGCATTTTTCTCTGTCACTCTAATTACGCCTTCATTGGAGTAAAAGAGAAAGATCCCCGCAATTTGCGATTTTCGGTTTTCGCGGTAGCCCCTCAGTGCTAACGCCGTGCGGTTGCGGTGCGATTGTACCTAACTGCATCTGCAAAATACACACCAAGATGGTGCAAGATATATAAGGTGGGCTAAAAAATAACTGCATTCCCGTTGCCAGGGAGGTTTTGGGATTATACTGAGCAACTTTTACTATGGGACCCCCCCCCCCCCCCCCCTCCTTTATCTCCGAAACTACAGGGTCTAACTACTAAGTTTTTGATCCGACTCCTACGGGTTTTATAAAGATATTTCACTCATGTTTCACTTTAAAAATACATTGTTAAAAATTGTGTAATGTACGGAACCCTTGGAACGCGTGTCCGACTCGCACTTGGCCGGTTTTTATTTTGAGCTTATACATGGATTTTCCTCCTTTAACCAAATCCAGCCAGATCTATAGGTACCTTAAAAGATGTCTACAAAGAACAGATATCCCCGTCAAGAAGCTAGATGGCATAAATTCGTACGATAATTGGAAGTTTGCTATGCAAATGTTGCTGACCCTGCATAGCTTATTGGACATGCATCGAAGGCAGTCTGGCGCAAGTCCCCTTATAAAAAACGTTGTATGAAACGTACGCTAGCTGCTATGGCGGATATCTATATCTCGCTCTAACAGCGGCGTCCCTTTCTCACTCACCTACACATTCGCCATGATTTATGTTTACTGTTTGCTGGGCTTATTTGAATCGTGCATTTTTGTGTTTATATTTATTAAAATTAACTAATTTGACGTAACAGTTGCGACCATAACTTGGTTAGAGCCCGTGAATAATAGTATTCTGTGATGTGAAGCAAATATGCACTACAAAACGTGTGAGATTTGTGGTATGAAGACCGGTCGTGTTGGTGGTCAAAAACGAACATTTAGGTGTTCGAGCCTTCGGCTTGACCCACTGTGAGATAACCCTTCAGAACATCAGCGACATCTAGTCTTCATTAAAGCCCCCCATTCACACTCCTACCTTGTAGTCCGCCTCGTTGGGTAGGATTGTGTATGGGGGTTGCGGACTACGAGCCGTCCTACCGTTTAGCCGTTTGTAGGACGGCTCGTAGACCGCAACCCCCATACACAATCCTACCCAACGAGGCGGACTACGAGGCGGCCTACACGGTAGGAGTGTGAATGGGGGGGCTTAAAGGAAATAATCTAATTTCCCGTACTGTATTGAGTCTGTGGTAAGCATAGGGATGTCAGCGCATGGGCAGGCGGCCATTTTATTTTCAGTACGCTTTTGAATCTCAGCGTCGTCAGTCAAATTCAACTTCTTTTCATAGGAACGAAGTTTTTTCAAAGACTATGTAAGTACCTTCATACTATTAGCTAAAATTAAATGTTCTTACATGAGTGTCCCTAGTTAGATACGGAAAACTCATGTAAGTTGGTGCAAAACACGTTGTTCAGACATACGTGGTCTTGGTGGACACACCATGAAACGCTTTTTATTTAGAAGCGATTGTCCTCTCGCAATGAGGGACTATCTGTTGAGTTACAACAGAATTGCACTTTAAAAACCGGGGAAATTACTCTCATGTCAGTCGTATTAACCGACACGTCGTCCAGTCGTATCGATTGAGACACCCGGTAGCATCGACAAGACGTCGGGTCGAGTCGCTCGATGCGCCCCGGTCGCATCAGTGAGACGACTTGTCGAGTCACTCGATGCGCCCGGTCGCATCACTTGATGCGCCGGTCGCATCACTCGATACGCCCGGTCGCGTCGCATCAGTAAGACGACTCGTCGAATCGATCCGTGCGTAGGGTCACTTCAATCGATACGCCGGTCGCCTCAATTGGGGTTACAAGTCCTATCAATTTAACGCTACCTACTATTATAGTAGCATTAGCAAATAACATCACACATGATTGCTTTGCTAATTTTTTCAGACGATGGCGCCCACGACCATGCAGGAGTTATGTCACAGAGTGCCAAAAGACCGGCAAGACTTCTTTAACCGCGTGGTTCAAATAGTGGAGGACAATTATCCAACCGGCTGGGATTTGTGGGAGGTTCAAGACTTATCCTATATGGACCTATTCGGCGAGAAAATATCAGCCAAGGTAGAAGCCAAGCTGAGGTTGGCGCTTCCAACATATGAACTAGCAGTGGCTTACTCTCCAGGCGACCCCTCGCTATCTGAGAAGAAATATCGATTATTCAAGCGCATTCTATTGGAATGGCCCTTGGGAAGGGCACTATTATATGCGCCACATAGTATCATGGAAAAAATGATTTATAAGTACGGTTAAGCTACTGAAGCCTCGACTGACCTCCAGAGATGTGGCATCCAACAGCATATCTCATAAAAGAAGCTCGGTGTCACCAGTAAGCTCCCGCAGCTGTAAAACACCACGCCGCGAATCATCCGCTTCAACCGCAAGCCCTGCGGAAAAGGAAGCACCCGCATCGCAGGCCATCTTAGAAAAAATGATGGAACTCTTGTCTCAACAGACTCAGGCAATCGAAAATATTGCGAGTCGAGTGGCAAATTCGGGACCGAAGAGTGACACAGCAGCTGCGGACTTGGACGAATCTTTCGAATTCGTACCAGACAGTACAGAATCAGACAATGAGTTTGGAGCCCCTTCCTTCGACATAGGACCACAGGAAAATTCTACAGCATTAAATGTTGTACCTGTTACTGATTCCGAGGAAGCAAGACTTACAGCACAAATTGCAAAGGCCCAAAGAAAACTGGCCGCTCTTAAAACACCAAACTCTGCAGAATTTCCCGATTGTGACTTTTTACCGCTCACCACGGAAACCGAAGCAAAGTTAGTCAAGGCTGATCCGAATCTGGCTGATCAGGGCCGCAAGTGCCAACGCCTTAACGAAGATGGCTGGAAAAACATCCGTTTTTCCGAAGTTCAAAAAACTTTCCACGCCACTCCAGTGTTTGCGGCACTTAAGGTCAAAGGTAAGGTCACCTAAATATAACTATAAACTACTATAATACACATTTCATACTTATTATCTAAAAAAAATATACACAAAAACCTTGAAAACTAATATATACAAAATAAATCTACGAACAAACAGAATTGACGACTGCATTTGCTATTAGGTAAAACTAGATGCGAATACAAAGGACTACGTCACCCGGCTCGCGATAAGCGATGTGAACCGGCCAGCTAATGAGACACATACGCGTCCGAGACATTGCTACCACGGCTTTGACAGCGAGAGGTCAAATCGACTAAATTCAAAGATACAATTTTACAGTCATGATGTGACAAATTTTTAATATGGTGTAAAATTTATTCTAATATTAAATGTGTTAAGTTCCAGTATTTCCCCAAATAGGGTGAGTGTTTTGAATATTTTGTAGTTTTAAGAGAAAGGTAACTTTCATAGTAGTAAATTAAGGAATCATTTTCTTCTTGCCATCACATTTTCATTTAGTTCTTTCTGGGTACATTTGGCTATCACTATCTGCTTATTAACTGTAATTTTCCTATAAAAATAACGCTGGAAATAACAAGCTTCTCGAATCTTCTGGAAATATGAGTCTACCCACTTTATAAAAATCTTGTAGATTATAATCAAAGTTAGGCTTAATTCTAATTTAAATGTATAAAATTACATGCCAAATTGTAGTTGACATGCATTAATAAAGCTTTTAGTTGTAGAAGTACATTTAGTAAATTTAACTTCACTTTCTTCTTTGTTTTAAATTTAAAATGATGATTCTACTTGTGACTGCCACATCATTGATCACCTTTTAATTCTTTGGGGTTCACTACACCAGCCTACTTTCTCATTAGCGCATTAATTTGGCCTAAAATCCGGATGTCGCAGTCACTTGTACAAAATTGGACTTTTCTTGAAATGGCCATTTTTACCGGAATTCCAGGGACCAAGTCTGGGGTTGGAGTCGGAACCTACCAACCTGAATTCGCATGCTCCGCTTCGTTCCGGAAGGTTCCCGTGCTGGATCCGGAACCCTTTTTTGAAGACGGCCACCTCCAAGTTCGACGTTCTGCGACGTAGTGCAGGGAAGTGACCCCTATCAAGGACTCGTTTCACCACTGTTAATTGCCAGCTCAGGAAAGATCCACGACCTTGTCTTTCATTTAGTTTTTTTATTTTTTTTAAATTATATTTCGTAAAATTTACTCTGGTTAGTTTTCTTTCGTCTCATTTTGCAATCTACCTACTTCATGCGACGCTAAACGTCACATTGGCGCCCATACTGGTTATTTCTGAGCTGTGCATTATTGAAGCAAGTCCTTGGCCTTTTTCTCCTCCTGGTTTTCATTGGTGTTGGTGGCTTTCTAATATTAGCACTTGTAATTCATCTAGTTTTTAAGTCTGATTTGAGCAGTTGTTTGGTACGTGGTTGTCAGTTTCTCACTTCATATAGTTATAGCAAAATTCTTGTTTAAAAAAAAAAAAAAAAAAAAAATACACTACACTTCACTTATTCCGATTTAAAATAATTTTAAAATTCTATTGTATCTCACATTCCACTTACTTAGCAACTAAACCTAACTGCTTTTTAATCAATTGTAATCAAAACACACACTTTTTACGTTAAGATTTAAACATGTCGTACCCAATTAAATATTTGTCACTACAAAAAGCTGAGCTTGAATATGAGGTGATCCTTAGAGGTGGTTCAACTGGTTCGGTGCAGGACCTCCGAAGCCAGATAGTAAAATTGGCCATACCTCCTGAGGACATTTTGGAATCACATTTAGAGCCTGCGGTTGACCTTGATGCTGTTAAAGACAGTCTAACAAAATCCCAAACGATGCTAGCATCCCTCAAATCTAAATTTGATAAGACCCTGTTCTTGCGTACCGAAAATCTACTACACCACATATATCACAGATTAAGGCGTATCTCAAACGTTAGTGCCACGTTAGTTGACCAGCACAAAAATTATTGCACTACCTTTAACAACCTATACAAAGAAATTACGACGTTGAGGCCGGCATCAACCTCAAATGCAAATGCAGTCTCAGTTTTGGAACCTGAAGCTACGGCGGTACTCCACTGTGATCGTAACCTGACTTCTGACTTGGCAAAACTAAAGTACTCTGGAAAAGCCTGCGTTTTTTCTTTCATTCAAAGAGTTGAAGAATTCGTAGAGGTTAGGAATATATCAAAGGATCGTGTATTGAAGTTTGCCTACGAGATTTTCACTGATGACGCATTACATTGGTTCCGTTGCAATAAAGAAAGTTTTCAAAGCTGGGACGATGTCGTCGCCCTATTAAAAAAAGACTTTAGTCCAAAGAATTACGACTATCGCCTGACTAATGAAATAAAATATCGTACGCAAGGGGAACAAGAAAACATTTCTATTTACTTGTCTATTATGCATGGCATGTTTTCGCGATTGGTTAAACCGTTGTCTGAGGAAGAAAAACTCGAAATTGTCTTACATAACATCCGGCCATGTTATGCCAGCACCCTAGCCGCTTCACCTGAGATCAAGGACCTAAAGACATTAAAAACCCTTTGCACAAACTATGAGGACATTCAGTCACGCTTATCCTTGTTTCATGAACCGCCTAGGGTGACTTCTGAGACTCTAGCCCCAGAATTTGCCTACACTAAATATCATAAAAATAATATCTACTACACAAATAAAAACTACCAAAATACAAATTCAAATGAAAAACAGAAAAACTACTATAATCAAAACAAATATCCTAACTACTCGAGCTCTTACAACTACAACAAATCTAAAACTACAGAGGAAAAGCCTACTACTACTAATGCTGTACAAGCGACAGCAAACAGTACAAAAAATGTCAACACTGCTAGTAACTCGCGTAAGTACTGTCCTAGGTGTCGCACTGATACACACTCTTTGAAAGAATGCAAACAGCCACACTTCCCTATCTGTTTTAAATGTGGTAATAAAGGTGTACGCTATCCTGATTGTAAATCCTGTAATCCTAAAGATGCAAAAAACTAAATTCAGTGGATTGTAGTGTACATAATCTTTCTAAAAAATCTAGTGAAAACTTTAGTGATTCAGAGTGGAAATCTTGGCTCAACTTCACATCTAAATTTTTCACTTGCTATTCAGTCACTGCAATCCACGATTCAGATAATATACATAACAGACCGTATGTCTCAGTTCAGATTAATGGTAAAACTATCCATGGTTTGTTAGATACGGGTAGTGGTTATACAATTCTAGGTAATAACTATCATAAAGTTTTCTTGGATGCGGGTTTCAAGCTCAACAGTACGGATACGATAAATTTATTCGCAGCTGGCAGGCATAGACTAAACAATATTGGTATGATCAATCTGCCTGTCTCGTTCTTAGATCAAACCCACATCTTGAAGGCCTACGTCGTACCAGAAATCGAAAACTCCTTGATATTAGGCATGGACTTCTGGAGAATTTTCGAATTGTTTCCTAAAAAACTAGATTCCGTAATTTTACCTAGGGATGTTGATAAATTAGCCTCTCTATCACTAGACCCTCAACCTACACACTTATGTGACTATGATCATCTTTCGCCTGAGCAAAAAGTTACGGCTGATCATATCACTGCGCAGTTTCGTAACATTTCATATGAAGAACGTGGTCTAGGCCGCACTTCTCTAATTGCTCACAATATAGATACCGGTAATGCTGTTCCTGTTCGACAAAGATACTACAGAATGTCTCCTGAAAAACAAAGAATACTAAACACTCAGCTTGATGAAATGTTGCGTGAAAACGTGGTAGAACCTTGCGAGAGCCCTTGGTCGTCCCCTGTTCTGTTGACACCTAAAAAAAATGGCGAAATGAGATTCTGCTTAGATAGCCGTAAATTGAATGCAGTTACCATCAAGGATGCTTACAGTATTCCATACATTTCTGAGATACTCGACAATCTGCGTGACGCTAAATATCTCTCATCTAGTTTAGACTTGTCAAAGAGTTTTTGGCAAATTCCTATTAAGGAAGAAGACCGGTGTAAAACGGCGTTTTATATTCCTTCGCGTGGTACCTTTCAGTTTGTTTCTATGCCCTTTGGCTTAACCAATGCTCCAGCGACGCAACAACGACTGGTTGATATGTTGTTCTATGGGCCTGATTTTGAGCATAAAGTCTTTGTCTACATCGACGACATTATCATTGTCTCATCGACCTTTGAAGAACATATCTCCCTATTAGTTAGAGTTCTAGAGAAACTTAAAATGGCAAACTTAACCATTGGTTACCAAAAGTGTCAATTCTTCAGAAATAGACTGAGTTATTTAGGATATGTAGTAGATGGAAATGGACTACAACCGAACCCAGAAAAGATTGAGGCAATCATTAACTATCCAACTCCTACTAATCGCAAGGAAGTTCGTCGGTTTATTGGAACGGCATCATGGTATCGCCGTTTTATTCCAATTTTCAGTTCTATAGCTGCACCTCTAAATAAACTTACTTCACAAGCTAAAAACTCACCCCCTTTTAACTGGTCTACCGATGCTGAAGTCGCCTTCCGTACGCTAAAGGAAGCCTTAGTATCTTCTCCTATATTGTCGTGCCCGGATTATACGCAGCCGTTCCAAGTGCATACAGATGCGAGCGATTACGGCGTGGGTGCGGTCCTGACACAGGTCATAGACAATCGAGAGAAGGTTATAGCGTACATGAGTAAGTCTCTCTCTAACCAAGAGCGTAACTACAGCGCAACAGAACGAGAGGCACTTGCAGTACTTACAGCGATTGAACACTGGAGGTGCTACTTGGAGAACGGCAAAAAGTTCGTCGTGTATACCGATCACTCGTCACTTAAGTGGTTTCTAAATCTAAATAATCCCACGGGTCGTTTAGCCCGTTGGGGAGTTCGTATGTCCTCATTCAACTTTGAGATCAAGCATCGTCGTGGCTCAGAAAATGTAGTACCAGACAGTCTCTCCCGTTCTGTTGCTATTGCCGAGATTGATGAGATCCCAACTAGTCCTGACATGTTTTATTCTACAAGCGACTCGTGGTATCTAAATATTTACAACGGTTGCCGAAACACTCCTACTTCATTTTTAAATTACAAAGTAACTAACGGCAGACTATTTAGGTTTAAAAAAAGTCTAAATCCTTTAACTCGAGAGTTCGAGTGGAAAGAAGTCATTCCCCTCGAATTTAGACTCGACATTATTAGTAAAAATCATTCAGAACCTACCGCTGGCCACTTTGGCATATATAAAACACATAAACGGCTTTCTTTAAACTACTTCTGGCAGGACATGCATCGCGATGTAGTTAAATTTGTTTCTAATTGTGATATTTGCTGTGCTCACAAGCATGCTACTCATGCTACTCTAGGCATTATGGGCCGTCCTAAAGACTGCTCACGCCCTTTTCAAATGTTAAGCATGGATCTCATAGGTCCCCTACCCCCATCGAGAAAACAGAACACTTTTATATTTGTTGTGACATGCTGTTTCTCGAAGTACTGTTTATTATTTCCCATTCGTCGCGCAACCTCCGAGATAATAGCTAAGTTAATCGAGGAAAAAGTTTTCCTAGTTCACGGCGTGCCTAGTACTGTTCTTATGGACAATGGAAAGCAGTTCACAAGTAACGTGTTAAAGAAATTGTTTAATAACTACAATGTCCCTAACGTAAGATTTACGCCTAAATATACTCCGCAAGTGAACACAGTAGAACGATACAACAAAGTGATTATTACAACAGTATCATCCTACATTGAAAACGACCATAGGTTCTGGGACTGCAATCTACCTAAAATTCAATTCGCTATGAACACATCCAGTAATGAGGTAACAAAATACACCCCCGCGTTTCTCGTTCATGGACGGGAATTGGTCACTAGCGGTTTACACTATATTGACCCAGAACTAGGTGACGACATAATATTTACTCCTAGAGATGAATATGCAGAGAATCTAGGTCATTTGCGGAATTTTTTTGATAAGGTTCAATCTTCTCTAGTGCAAGCCCATACTAGGAATAGCGAATACTATAACCTACGCCGTAAAGATCATGATTTTAAAGTTGGCGATACTATTTGGAAAAAAACGTTCTACCTTAGCGACAAAAACAACATGTTTGCGAAGAAACTTGCACCGAAGTATTGTCCATGTAAGATCGTTGCTAAAAAGTCTAATTTAGTATACGAACTAGAAGACATGCAAGGGAGGAATATAGGTAACTGGCATGTTAAAGATTTTAAGATCACCAACTACAAAGTTTAATATGATTAAGTAGTCCCCTATGTACGATTTCTACATTAACTGTCTAAATTTATTCACTAGCCTCATGAAACTGACGTATAAGCGCTGGCACATACTCTAAATACACTAACTGTTAGATTAGATTATTTATACTTTGTAAACCTCTACCGGTTTGTGAATTTCAGGCCTATCAGTAGGCTATCAGGTCTTCTAAACAGCCTGTAGTATGATCTAGACCACTGAGGTTAGTGATTAATATATTTAAGAACCATTAATAAATACATGAGAGTATTTATACAATCGTAAGTATAATACTCAATCTGCTAGGACGCAAAAACATATATAGAAATGTTTATTGCTTATTTGGCTGTGTGATGCATGTATGAAGAGGAGGTGTATGTTGAGATTGAAGCCTGAATGATGACTAGTGTATCTATTGAGTAGACAACAGAAATAGCGGGTTTTCCTAGCAAAAACCCTAACCTAAAAAGAGGGGTATGTAACGGTTTACCGTTATTTCCAATTAAAATTCTACAAAATAAGAAATAAACTTAAACCTAAATATAACTATAAACTACTATAATACACATTTCATACTTATTATCTAAAAAAAATATACACAAAAACCTTGAAAACTAATATATACAAAATAAATCTACGAACAAACAGAATTGACGACTGCATTTGCTATTAGGTAAAACTAGATGCGAATACAAAGGACTACGTCACCCGGCTCGCGATAAGCGATGTGAACCGGCCAGCTAATGAGACACATACGCGTCCGAGACATTGCTACCACGGCTTTGACAGCGAGAGGTCAAATAGACTAAATTCAAAGATACAATTTTACAGTCATGATGTGACAAATTTTTAATATGGTGTAAAATTTATTCTAATATTAAATGTGTTAAGTTCCAGTATTTCCCCACATAGGGTGAGTGTTTTGAATATTTTGTAGTTTTTAGAGAAAGGTAACTTTCATAGTAGTAAATTAAGGAATCATTTTCTTCTTGCCATCACATTTTCATTTAGTTCTTTCTGGGTACATTTGGCTATCACTATCTGCTTATTAACTGTAATTTTCCTATAAAAATAACGCTGGAAATAACAAGCTTCTCGAATCTTCTGGAAATATGAGTCTACCCACTTTATAAAAATCTTGTAGATTATAATCAAAGTTAGGCTTAATTCTAATTTAAATGTATAAAATTACATGCCAAATTGTAGTTGACATGCATTAATAAAGCTTTTAGTTGTAGAAGTACATTTAGTAAATTTAACTTCACTTTCTTCTTTGTTTTAAATTTAAAATGATGATTCTACTTGTGACTGCCACATCATTGATCACCTTTTAATTCTTTGGGGTTCACTACACCAGCCTACTTTCTCATTAGCGCATTAATTTGGCCTAAAATCCGGATGTCGCAGTCACTTGTACAAAATTGGACTTTTCTTGAAATGGCCATTTTTACCGGAATTCCAGGGACCAAGTCTGGGGTTGGAGTCGGAACCTACCAACCTGAATTCGCATGCTCCGCTTCGTTCCGGAAGGTTCCCGTGCTGGATCCGGAACCCTTTTTTGAAGACAGCCACCTCCAAGTTCGACGTTCTGCGACGTAGTGCAGGGAAGTGACCCCTATCAAGGACTCGTTTCACCACTGTTAATTGCCAGCTCAGGAAAGATCCACGACCTTGTCTTTCATTTAGTTTTTTTATTTTTTTTAAATTATATTTCGTAAAATTTACTCTGGTTAGTTTTCTTTCGTCTCATTTTGCAATCTACCTACTTCATGCGACGCTAAACGTCACACTATATCTTATGGGTTGCTACTCCAAAGAAAAGCCTTCCGGGAAGCCTGTCACAGCATGGATCCCAAACTTCGAACAGAAATTCAGAAACATCTAGTTGCTCCCGACTGCACCTTTAAGAAAATCTCAGATGGACTATTGCTATGCTAAAATTCAAGGTTCTCCTGGTAGCTTTAGATTAGTTTAGATCAGCTGTCGCCACTGACAATTGGAGCAACAGAAACCTCGATATTGACGAAGTACTTCGCAAAGGAAATTGGCGTAGTACTACAATATTCTTGAATCACTACTTTAAGGAAGTAGAACCTAGCAATATTGTCTCGAGTGTCTCGACACGATCAATCTCTGACGATTTTTGAACCATTTAATATTATAAATCATTCCTTGTTCTATTTTCTAAGGACAGTATTATACTAAAATAATTAGTCTGATTATCATAAATACAGTCTTTTATTCCTCCTTTTTCCAAACAATTTAAAATATCATAGGACATTTATCTTGATGTGAGTTTCACAATAGTCACAGTACGCATAGTCAGCGCCGGCAGATATTAAACATCTCACAGTGGGTCAAGCCGAAGGCTCGAACACCTAAATAGAACCGTTTTTCCCCCGAAGGGTATTTCGTTCTATTTAGGCCAAGCGCGCACCACGTTTTTTTGTCGCACGATAATTTAGCCGCAGAAATGTAACGTATGGGTTTATATGGCGGTGCGCGCATATGCGGCAAAAAAATCGCAGCGATTTTAAAATTGTGATTTGTTACATTTTTCCGCGACAGCGCGCGACGCGATTGTCGCAAAAGTGAATTGCAGCATACGAAGATGTATGGCCCCGCGCGCACTGCGATAATAAAATCGCAGCCGGGACCCCGCGGCGGCGCTCAGTCGGCATTTCGCTCTTCAAGCGTTAACATGTCGGAACCTGATTCTCCAATGGAGTTCCAAGATGAGACGCTAGATATTGACCATTTAATTATGGAAATCGAAGGGAGATCACCTTTGTGGGATAAATACTCGAAATCATACAGCGATCGCATACTGAAGACACGTTTGTGGGAGGAGGTTTGTCAAAACGTTATACCGAAGTGGGAGGAATTAACCAAGGATAAAAAGAAAAAGACCGGTAAGATGTCAACAAGGTTTTATTGTGATACATAGGACATAAGTTTAGTTACAATTAAATTTTATCGTATTGCCAAGGAATAGATCCAATACAAGAAGTGAAGTAGTTTCCAAAATAATCTCGTTTTTCAATACAGTTGTTTTTCGGTCGTGCAGGCGTAGGATTCATGTTTTTTAGATTACAAGTATACAATTGGTCTTCGAATCTTATTCCATCATATGTCCGTACGAAATTGTGTAGGATACAACATGCTTTTACTATTTTGTCACAAAATTCAATTTTCACGTCTAAAGACCGATGCAAGATACGCCATTTATTTGCTAAAATTCCAAAGGCGCATTCAACCATTCTTCTGGCCCTTGACAGTCTGTAATTAAATACTCTCTGTTTAACTGATAAATTTCGTCTGGGGTATGGTCGCATCACATGCTTGGAGAGTGCAAATGCTTCGTCTCCCACTAAAACAAACGGCATTTCCGGGCCATTTGTATCATTCGGTAAACGTCTTGATTGTGGTACATTTAACCTATTATTTTCTAATTTCTTTGCAAAATTAGTTTGCTTAAAAATGGTAGAATCGCTACCGCTGCCATATGCACCGACGTCTATCATAGTAAATGAATAATTCGAATCCACTACAGCCATCAAAACTATAGAATTATACTGTTTATAATTATAAAACTCTGAACCTGCTCCATTTGGCTTCTCTTGTCTTATATGCTTTCCATCCACTGCTCCTAAGCAATTTGGAAAGTTTGTTCTGTTAAAAAAACCCTCAGCAATATTTAACCAATCGTTTTCATTTGGTTCGGGCATATAAAGTACGAGGGGCGTTCAAAATATTCTCGGTATTGATATCTTACAACCTCTTCTAAAATTTCTTTCGTTACTGGCCGCTAAGGTTTATTCGTTGACATTAAAAAAAAGTATAATTCGAACCGAGATGTTCTTTTGTTTTTCTGCAATTGCTGAACAAACACGGACATCATGTGCGAATTGACAATGTTAACAAAATTAGAACATCGATGCGTCATAAAATTCTTGACAAAACAGGGTAAAAATCAAAAAACCATAAAAGAGGAAATGGATTGTGTTTACCGCGAGTCTGCTCCTTCTTTATCTACCATTCAAAAGTGGTCAAGCGAGTTTAAACGTGGAAGGGAGAGTATTGAAGATGACCCTAGACCTGGCCGGCCTGTAGTAGCTACTTCACAAGAAAATATAGATAAAGTGGAAAAACTTATATTAGAAGATGGTCGAGTGAAAGTAAAATCTATAGCTCAAGTAACCAATCTCTCTATTGGTACCGTACATGATATTATCCATGACCATCTTAATATGTCAAAAGTAAGTGCAAGATGGGTTCCGCGAATGCTGACTCGGCTTCAAAAAGACATGCGTGTTGCTTGTTGTTCCGATTTTATTGACCTGTGCGGTGAAAATCCTGATGAGGTGCTGCAAAGAATAGTTACTGGAGATGAAACCTGGGTTCATCATTATGACCCAGAGAGTAAACAAGAGTCCATGCAGTGGCACATTAAGGGTTCAGCTCATCCCAAGAAATTCAAGGTCATGCCTTCAGCTGGCAAGGTCATGGCCACGATATTTTAGGATTGTGAAGGAGTATTACTAATCGACTATAAAGAAAAAGGTGTCAGTATCACAGGACAGTACTACGCTAATATTCTACGTCAGTTAAAGGATGCAATCAAAGAAAAGAGGCGAGGAAAGTTAACCAAAGGTGTTCTGCTTCTGCATGATAACGCCCCCGTCCATACTGCTCATATTGCCAAGGCAGCTATTGTTGAATGTGGGTTTGAAACTGTTACTCACCCACCGTATAGCCCGGACTTAGCCCCCAGCGACTTCTTTTTGTTCCCCAATCTTAAAAAGGATCTGCGTGGAAATAAATTTTCTGACGATGAAGCATTGAAGGCGGCAGTGGAGGAGCATTTTTACACCAAAGATAAAAAATATTTTTATGAGGGATTAAAAAAAATAATTGATCGATCTCTTAAGTGTATGAACATAGGGGGGGAGTATATTGAAAAATAAAAATATCAAACTTTTCGTACTTGTTTGTTTTCATTCTCATACCGAGAATATTTTGAACACCCCTCGTAGATGCAAACATGACCATAACTTTTCACAAGTATCTTCAACTATTTCTCGAATTGTGGTAGCTCCCAATAAATATTCGTAATACAGCGAGTAGAAACTGTTCCCCGATGCGAGATACCTGAAAAATAAAACTAAGTTAAATAAAACGTTTTGACTATTAATAAAAAATGTTTACTTTTCAGGTGCTGACTTACAAAAAAAGTGGAAGAACTTAAAAGACAGTTTCTCAAGAGAATTAGCTTCGCAAAAGAAAAGTGTGTCTGGTGAATCGGGGAAGAAGAAACGCAAGTACATTTACTTCGATCAACTTTCGTTCTTGATAGCTATTAATACTCCTAGGGATACTAGTAGTAACGTCAAACCTATGGAAGAATGCGCGAAATCTGACATTCAGTCGGATGAGGAAAATACCCAACCAAAGCAAGACACTAGACGTTCTAGACATCTACGTAAGAAACAGACAGGCGCTGAAGTAAAAAAAGGAAACACAGATATTGACGAAGAACTATTGAATATATTACGTGAAAAAAAGGAAAAAAACTTTGACGAGGACGTTAGTTTCGCTGAAATGTTGATACCAATGCTAAGAAAATTAGGTGAGGATCAGAAAATGTATGCAAAAATGGAAATTTTAAACGCAATGAACAGAGCCAAAAGATATGTTTCTGTTTCCCAGCCTCAGCCAGTTGTTGTGCAAACTGTATCGCAGCCTAATATGCATCCCGGTCACATGTTTGCTTCACCTTTGTACCCGAATACCAGTGCCACATACTTACATTAATTCTGAGCCGGGAACATCTGCTTCTAATTTTGTTACTCCACGAAATATTGTAATTCATAGAAATAAAAGCATAAAAAAACAACCCGGCATCGGCATTCAGGACAATTGCCATGACTATTTAGAACGTTTTGTGAATGAATTGAATTCTCCTGAATCCGTGAGTTCACAGGATTCTGAGGATTATTACGATGTCACATTGGCTTCGGTTTAATAAATAAATACTTACATTATTACATTACAAATAAATAACTATTATGAGATTTTGTTTTACTTACCTCAGGGTGACTGACAACCTTTCTTCAGTTGAAATTGCATTCCGATATCTTGTATTTTTATATTCAATATGAGGTCCAATGATTTTCAGTAATTTGTCAAATGTTTGAATCCTCATTCTATAATAGCCAAAGAATTTTTTGGGATATAGGCGAAGTTCATTGTATTTTAGATAAAAAAAACCTTTGATACATCTTTCAGCGGTAAAAGGATGAGTCCAATATTGATAATTTCTTTTTTTATTCTTCCTATTTCTCCGAAGGATCAATAAGGCAAGACAGGCGACTGGTACGTAATCCATGTCGAGAATGAACAAATCGGCGACTTTTCATCGCAGTGCGCGCAGTGAATTTTCTGCGATAAATTACAGCGCGATTTTAAAATCGTGTCGCAAAAATTAAAATCGTGGTGCGCGCTTGGCATTATGGCTAAATTTCCATTGGATGAAGATAGGTAAGTTCAAAAATCTATTTGTTTTTCTACATAAAACACGTAACGCATGTTTCTGTTGAATTTAAAAGAAATTCTGGAATAAAATAATATTATTGTTAAAGTTAGTGCGGTACCCGGATAATATCGACATTTTTTCTGACCAGTTCTTAGGTCCATATTATTGAAATATGCTTTGGTTTTCCTTGCCATATATATATAAAAGGAGACGAGCAAAAACAAGCTGTTTACCTTAACCTGGCTAAAATAACCCACTTTTAAACAAAAGAGGTATAATTTTTACCACTTTGTAGTGTGATGTAATGCTAAGTTTGACGTGACTTTTCAAATGGTTATTATTACCTAACTAACTTTGAGGCCTAGCATGACATCCCTCTTGTGTGTTGCAGAGTCTTCAAAGTCGAATACTAAGCCTTCAACGTCGAATTCTGACCCTTCAACGTCGAATTCAGAGCCTTCTACGTCGAATTCTGAGCCTTCTACATCGAAACCAAATTCTATATACAATAATATAGCATTTAAAGAATGGTGGAAAGATGAAACTTCTCTAACATACCCCACTTTACAACTTTGCGAGGCAATTGATACTGCAACAAAAATATTTGAGTTGGAAGTGGCGACACGAATGTATGTTAGAGACGTATGCAAATATGCAATTACTGTCATGATTTGCGGTACTAATTTATCGTGGATGTGTAGAGACCATCAAGCAACAATGACTGACCAACTGCTGAGGCGACTAAGCCTCTTATTAATCAGAAACGAATGCCGAATTAAAAATAGATCGTTTGCGGAATTAGAAGACCCTTTAGCAGACACTGTAAAAAAGGTCAACAACAGGGTATATCAAAGTAGTAATTATATTATTTTGAAAGATCAAATATAATGAATTAAAAAGAAAACTCGTTATCATTTATTAATATTTGTTATATTAGTTGTTAACTTCTAATTAAAAAAAATTGTAGTAACGAAAAGTATTGCGAGTGTTTAATAATAATTATTAATCGAAAAGCAACGCATTTTTTTTTAAATTATCGATATCGATAAAAATGTCTAACAGTGTGTTCAACACATCCCTTTCTGTTGCTCATGTTGGCAGCAGTGCCGTCCACAGCTGTTGTCATCAATGTTGTAATTTCTGTCTTGTTGGTACAGGATTCTAGCGTACGTTTCATACTACTCAGAATATCAAGTCAATTATATGGCACTCCCGTCTCTTAAAACGTAGTGGTTATATTCTCTTTGATCGAAGGCACCAATGTCGATGCGACCAGTGACGGCAGTGACAGCCGTGGCTTGGTTCGTATCTGCCTTGCCATAAAACCAAATCTGTTCCAATATTATTTCCGAATTTTTAGGTATTCCTGAAAACGCGCGTACCAGCGATACGAGTATGTATTGAAGATTATGCCTTATAAAAACGTTAATTTATATAAGTACACAGCTTTACACTCTATGTTGACTTAGTTGTCTATACCTAGTCTATGCCTAGCTGTCACATCGCTGTACTCGTTCATTCCGATCCGATTCCGATCTTTGCTCTGCTCTCATAGCCATCTAATCTTAAGTTATTTTGTGTTGTCCTCGTAGATATATATATCGCAATTTATATAGTAATCATCAAGTTATTTTAATCTTATGACGAATAGTGCCTGGTGTTCACTTAATTATACGGCAAATGATGATGATGGAATTTCCTTTTACAGAGTTGCTCCTTTTGACTCACAGATTGATTTAGGAAGGGGAGCCAATCGAATTTTTGATGCAAAATGTTGACTTAAGGGGGGGTGCCCCCCCCCCCCAGAAATTAAAAAAAATAAAGTTTTGCCATGTGGTCAAGTTTGGTATCATTTTCATGTAACTCAAGGATGCTTAATTCATTTCTGATATTGAATTTTTACTGTTCCATATAAATAATTTGAAAAAAAATTAAAATTAAAATTGCTATTTTATTTTTTTCCGAATAAAAGCCTATATTTTTCTTATTTTAATATACACACAAAAAATTAAAATTTCATGAGAAATCCCTACTGTTCCTCGTTATAAAAAGTATACATGTGGCATATTTATTTTACAAAATATGAACGAAAAATTTAAAAGTAAACCTACTTTCGACCACTCATTGAACAAGATACAACGATATGAGCTACAGCTAAGTGATTTACGGCGTTTGATGATGATGAGATCCCTTTTTACATAGTGAGTCCTTAGTACCCTTAGATCATTTTAGAAAGGAGAGCCACCTTGATTTTTGGTACGGTGGGGTGGGGATGAAAGAGGTGGGGTGATTTGTCCCATACAATCATAATGCAAGCACCTGTTTGGGTTTATGTAATAAGTTTGGTGACATTTTCGAGTAAATCAAAAGGAAGAAATCATTTAGGTAATTACAATTTTAAAATACAAAATAATATGTATATATTGACTAATATTTACATTATTTTCCTCCCTATAGCTACGTCCCTTAAATCTGATTACGTTGTGCACCGAGCATAAGCAATGTTAAAGAGTGTTTACAAATATATGGGTAGTAAAATCTTTAAAATACGAAATAATGTAATTATTAGTCCATTTCCCTTTTTTTCTTTTAATTTAGTCGATGATGACACCAAACTTAAAGCAGAAACCTAAACAGGAGCTTTCATTCATTTGTGATTGTATGAGACAAATCATCCCCCACTCTTTCATCCACACCGCACCAAAAATCAAGGTGGCTCCCGTTCCTAAAATTATCTAAGGGTTCTATTCTAAGGACTCACTATGCTAAAGGGTATCTCATCACCATCAAACACCTTAATTATCTTAGCTGTAACTCACATCGTTGTCTATTCAGTGAGCTGGTGGTCGAAAGTAGGTCAACATTTCATTTTTTTTCTCTACATTTTTTTTAAATTAATATGGCATGTGTATACTTTTTAAAACGAGGAATAGTAGGGCTTTTTCATGAAATTGATATTTTTTGCGTATATATAAAATAAGAAAAATTTAGGCATTTATTCGGAAAAAAATAAAATGTCAAATTTTTTAATTAGACTTTTTTTAAATTATTTATATGAAACCGTATAAATTAAATAACAAAAATGAATTTAGCATCCTTGATTTACCCGAAAATGATACCAAACTCGGGTATATAGCAAAACTTTATTTTTTACAAATTTCGGGGGGCACTCCCCATTAAGTCAAAATTTTGCATGAAAAATTCGGTTGGCTCCCCTTCCTAAATCAATCAGTGAGTCACAAGGAACAACTCTGCAAAAGGAAATTCCATCATCATCATTTGCCGTAAATCACACTTTTTTGTCGTGAGCTCCACGGACTAGAAGGATTTGTTTGTACTTCATATATTGAATATAAAGGTACGTAAATCGCGAGGATTCGACTTTTTATTTATCCTAATTTTAATTTTTACCAAGCAGAAACGTCTGCGAACGATGCTATTAAGCTTAGAATAAATTTAAAAGTGGAAAAATCACTGTCTTGTCGTTTAAGAAGTGTAACACTCTTGCGGTAGATGTCGCTAAGGGTCCCCTTGACCTATAATATGGTGGAAAGATTTGCTGGCTATGGATGAGGTCTTGGTGGCTCAGATGGCAGAGCACTGGAGTATCTATCCAGGGGTCGTGAGTTCAAGTCTAACCCAAGACAGTGATTTTTCCACTTTTAAATTTATTTTTTATTTATCCGCCTACATAACGCATCGCCCAGTTGGTAAGAATCCACGGCATCCTCTGCAGCACTATGAGTACATACATGTCATACATACAAAACCAATTCTCGCCGCCCTACTTCCATGGCACATTATACCTCTGATCAACATGATCAGACTGACCGTGAACCACGGACCGAAAAGAAGCCGAAGCCTACTAATAGGGACAAACGCCCTGCAGAAGCCTACCGCGAAAGAAAAAGGCGTAGAGGGAATGGACGCAATCGAAGCCGAATTAACAAAGATTTTACATCCTGGCTTTGCTGAAGTCGCCAACGCAGAAAGATTTATCGATAATGACTGAAAGCGCCCCAGAAATCCCAGTTTCTACGATTGCCATCGGACTGCTGGTCCATTGGCAATTGGAATGACAAGAAGGATCATACTAAACGGAAAGTAAACTACGTAATTTACCACAGGACTACAACCGCCACGCTCTGTATCGCGACGATCTAGCCATGTTTGATACAAAGTTATATACTCAGTACAAACAGCGTTCGAAAGGAGTGTTCTCTGGAGCCCAAGAACCATCTGTCCCACCGATTGAGATCGATGTTTATGCTTAAAGACTCACTATCTAACGATAGCAAATTTGATAAACACTTTGGGTAACCTTCCTGTTAGAAAAAAAAATTAAATTTCCCATTCTTGTCTATGCTCCTTCCTTATAAAAAGCTGGGTGACCATAGATTCTTCCCTTTTTTATATCAATCCCGCATTTAGATGTAAGTCACCTGTGTCGTCCTAAATAATTTTAATTTAATCTTCAACTCCGAATTCACAGTCGTTGTGTAAGCATAACATCATCCCATGAATATATGAATATAATAATTGTGCACGACAGAGGATTGTTTGATTAGTGTCCGCCACCATTAGAGAAAACCTTCCTGCACATTCAACTTTGCTGAAACTTACCCACTTAGAAACGCAGTATTATCCAACGCGTCCAAGAGCCAATGGGCCATTTACCATTGGATTAACCAATCTTCGCGATTGTTTAAATTTGTGTGTCAACGGACCATTACATGTTCGGCAAGACTTCTTCAGACACAATCCGTTTCCTTTCGCAACATGGAAGGTCGGTGAGAACAATCCCATTTTGATAAATGCTGATGATATAATGCCAGCTTTCTACGATTTGGAGCAATTTCAACAAGACGATGCAAAGACTGCAAAGAAAGCGTAGCAGATGCTAGCGAATAGCGGACACATTTGAACCAAAGGATTTATGCAGAAAGGAACTACTACTCAGGTAATGACACAAAATTGAATATAAACAATATACTTACTGGGATGTCGGATAACATCTAGGCAGTCATGCGGTTAGTGCAACAACTGGCAGACATAAGAAAAACCATCGAACATGGTGAAGTAGCCGAGATACTACTTTCCAGCCTGCCCCAGGAGCTCGATAATCTTGTCTCTGGCCTGGAAACTACCTGCTTAACAAACAAGTTAACTAGTGAAGTGGTCCAAACGCACCTGCTTCAGGAGGAGCACCGGCGCAACGAGGAAGAGATCGGAGAACTCTACAGCTAATCATGTGCAGAAAAAGAAGAATCATCATCGCTGTCGTCACAATCGCCCTTGCTATCACGTTCGTCGACCCAAATACATAAAACAATGCCTTCACTATCATCCAAAAGGAAACGTACATTAATTAATGAAGCTTACAAAGCTCTAAAAGAAGATGATGAATATAATTGCACAGGGTTAAATGTAGCATGTAGGTAAGTTGCGACTTATGAACGAGGACCAAAAGTTATACGCAGAATCATTAATTAATAAAGTTATATTGTATGGTATTAAACAAAGATTGCAAGAAGAAACTAATTTTAATGGTCTTGTGCTCACACAGTAACAATTCGAAGAAGGCCTTCCACCAGGCACCAAAGTCTATATGCAGAGAAAATCGGCATACATCAATGCAGAACTGTTCTACAAATGGTTAACAGTGTTGGAATTTGTATACTAAACGCTGGCAACACTAATGTAATTCCGTCCACCTTCCTTGATGGCTTACTTAATGGCCGCTATGTTTGCTCTAGCTATGTTAAAGTTAAATAATATTATAATTAATAGTATATGTGTTATCGTGTGTCCTGTTACCCGCCTAACAAATATGAAAAGATTGTATTCTAAGTAATACACATTTCTGCATCTGCAGAACTACGTGAGTGTTAAGCCAACTCCTTCCCGCCATTAACACGCCGTATTTCACTGCACAGCCCCGATCTTTTATGGGCCTGCAGTTTATGGGCTCAGATTGATGACGTAGACTTGATAAATAAAGCAGCAGAAAGCTATAAGCGGTTGGCTGGAAAATAACTTGAAATTCGAACTCTCATAACCTCAATTGCAACGTGCTTACCCTACCTACCATCCCATACAACCATTTCCAGTCGCCGTTACGACGCGGTGTTGACACATCTTGTGTCGACACCGTCTGTTTCGGTCACAATTCCAGTCGCAGAGTCGTCGCCGTGTCGACAGTTACCAGAAATGGGGAAGGGTCGACACATGACACAAAGTGACATAAAGTGTGGTCGCCGTGTGCACACATTGTTTCGGGTTTGCGACTACTTTATGCCAAAATCATTCGTTCATTCGTTCATTTTGTTCCTGTCAAATGGAAACTGTCAGATGGAAAAATACTTAAATAAAAATAAGTGACATTAATACGCCATCTCTAAAACGGATTACAAGACGTAATTATATATTGTTTGCATTTATATTACAATAGGACTTAAATTATTATGGGGAATTAAACTGCTCGAGTGATTTGATAAACTAAGTGTAATATAATCAACGCGCCACCACATTGTTTTAGTTTAGCCGGAAATGAAATTGTTTACTTCTCAGTGCCTGTGTTCATAACTATATTATTTGAAGCATTTTTAGTACTTCGATGCGTATACTATACTTAAATAACAGAAATAACGCTTTACATACTACGAAACTTGTTAATTATGATGTATAAATATGGTTTAAGGCTGAGAAATATTGCAGTCACAAAGTAGTTGCAATGTTTCGACTTTGTGTCGACTCTGTGTTGACACATGACACGCGCTGTCAAAAGTAATAACAAAGTTACTGGTATGTTACTGGATTTGCAAAATGGCTCCTTGTGTTGATTTGTTTTCAGATATTCTCAAAGTGTAAAAATGCCGTGGTCAGAGATGGGCATTAATCGATTAACTGTTTATTCGACTAATTAATGGAATAAAAAAAGTTAATTCTCAAATTTTAATCGCGATTAGTTTAGTCGACCTAACATAGATTGAAATTGAATTAATCTGAATATTAATCGAATAAATTATCGATTAAATCTCGATTGAAAGTTGACAGGGGGCCATTTTTGTACGTAAAAATAATAGAAATGTCTTGCATGCAGATGGTAGCAAAACACTTTGTCATAAAAGTCGAGATGGGTGTCGATATATAGGTTTTAGGGAGTGCCGATTTCGAAAATAATGACCATTTTGGAATCCGAAATGGCGGCCATGCACTGTGTCATAAAAGTCGTCATGGGTGTCGTTTTATACGTTTTAGGGGGCCCCAATTATGAAAATGATGACCATTTTGGAATCCAAAATGGCGGCCATGCACTATGCCATAAAAGTCGTCATGGGTGTAGTTTTATAGGTTTTAGGGGGCGCAGATTTCGAAAATGATGACCATTTTGGATTCCAAGATGGCGGCCATGCACTGTCATAAAAGTCGTCATGTATGTCGTTTTATAGGTTTTAGGGGGCCCCGCTTTCGAAAATGATGACCATTTTGGAATCCAAAATGGCGGCCATGCACTATGTCATAAAAGTCGTCATGGGTGTCGTTTTATAGGTTTTGGGGGGCGCAGATTTCGAAAATGATAACATTTTCAATTTAAAAATGGCGGCAATGCACTATGTCATAAAAGTCGTCATGAATATCGTTTTAAAGGTTTTAGGGGGCGCAGATTTCGAAAATGATGACTATTTTGGATTCCAAGATGGCGGCCATGCACTATGTCATAAAAGTCGTCATGGATGTCGTTTTATAGGTTTTAGGGGGCGCAGATTTCGAAAATGATAACATTTTCAATTTCAAAATGGCGGCAATGCACTATGTCATAAAAGTTGTCATGGATATCGTTTTATAGGTTTTAGGGGGCGCAGATTTCGAAAATGATGACTATTTTGGATTCCACTTTTATGACAAAATACGTAGCCGCCATCTTGGATTATAAAATGATCATCGTTTTCGAATTCTGCACTCCCTAAAACCTATAAATCGACATCCGTGACGACGCAAGTTATCTTTATTTTCAGATCTAACAAATGGCTACAAATATAATGACCACCAAAAAATACTTTGGTACCCTAAATAAAAAAATCATGCTTACCAAAAAAAATTACTGAACACCAAAAAAATAAGGCCTAAAAATACAAAAGTACCACCACTTTAATTACGACTGCACTTCAAATTGTATTCAAATACCAAATATATTGAATGATCACCAAAAATCATTAATGATCACCAAATCTTGAAGACCAAATTAATGCAATATTTTCACCTAAATAAACCACTATGATTACCAAAAAATTTATACATATTACCAAATAAAGTAAACTGATGCCAAAATTACTAGCCCCTCCCGCTCAACCCCCCGTAGCCCGCACCGCATACCTACCTAAACTAATCTACTTTTCTAGTAGCATTTCGTTATGCTACTAGAAAAGTAAGTTAAACTGCTATCAGTTAAGTGGGTTAGGTTAGGTTAGCACTGCGACCCTTACAGAAACGAAATGGTACTAGAAAAGTAGGTTAGGTTAAGTTTCAACTGCTACCCATACAGATACGAAACGCTACTAGAAAAGTGAGTTAGGTTAGGTTTGAACTGCGACCCTTACAGAAAAGAAATGCTACTAGAAAAGTGGGTTAGGTTAGGTTTGAACTGCGACCCATACAGAAACGAAATGCTACTAGAAAAGTGGGTTAGGTTAGGTTTGAACTGCGACCCTTGCAGAAAAGAAATGCTACTATAAAAGTGGGTTAGGTTAGGTTTGAACTGCGACCCTTACAGAAACAAAATGCTACTAGATAAGTGGGTTAGGTTAGGTTAGAACTGCGACTGTTACAGAAATAAAATGCTACTAGAAAAAGGTGACGAAGTGGATTAATTAATTTAATAGGATAACGATATATTAAATGATTGCACATTTTTAATTAAAATGTGGTTACAATTTTGTGATCATTTACTATTTTTGCGTTTACAATGATTATTTTGGAGCCATTTGCTTTAATAGGATAGCAAGATTTAAAAATTTGGTTATCATTTTACATTAAAATGGAGTTCTAATTTTGGTGGTCATTTACTATTTTTGGGTTTACAATGATTATTTTGGTGTCATTTTCTTTAATAGGATAGCAAGATGTAAAAATTTGGTTATCATTGCACATTAAAATGGGGATTGAAATTTGGTAATCATTGACTATTTTTGGGTTAATAATGATTATTTTGGTGTCATTTCCTTTAAAAGGATAGTAAAATGTAATAAAATTGGTAATCATTTCACATTAAAATGGTGTTATAATTTTGGTGATCATTCATGATTTTAGGGTGGTAAAATAGATTTTTTAGGTATTAAATTTTATTAAATCTGGTGATCAGTTAAATAGCAGCCCTAACAAATTGCTACAGAATACAAAGGACAAAAAAGAAGCGAGGAGGTAATGAAACAAGCAAAAATACAGATGATTCCTCGACGCAATTGGGTGATTCTTAAATTGTGTCCAGATTTTTTTTGTCATAAAAGTTTTTATTTTTCACATATTACTCTCACAAGTTCCGTGACATTTCGACCTTGTAATTTTTTAAGTAAATGTTTTTGTTTATCTATGAGGATCTCACTAGAATAGTATAATCAAGGTATGTTTATATTTGATGAATGAAATAGTAACGCAAAAAAAAATATATTTGTGTCTTATATTCCTGCCGAAGACTTTTATTTTACCTTTTCCTTCTACACAAGTTTGGCCAAGTAATAAGAATTTAGGGCTCTCAATTTTATTTTGACTTCTACAACAGTAAAGCTATGAGGCCATGTTTGGTATCGTTTTCGTATAAATTCGCAGTACCAAATTTAGTTAAGGTATCACATTGACACCATTCCGAAGTAAAAACATATAAACTTATTAAAATACTTTCTTTTAAACTCCTCTTCACGCTTAAACTGTTGAACAGTTTTAATTTAAATTTGGTACACATATATTTTGAGTCCCGAGACAGGATATAATAAGTTATCTCAAAAATCATCCTTTAAAGGTGTGAAATGAGGTGTAGGGGGGAATTCAGAATTGACTTCTTGAAGTTAATACTGTTTAAGTTTAGGTTTGAAGTCATGTTTTTTCATAATTTTTAACTAAATCAAAGATGTAGACCATCCCAAATTTCATATAAATCGGTTCAGCGGTTATGATTTCCCGTACAAATTTCCACGCCATTTTTCACACCTTCAAAAGATGATTATTGGTTATAAGATCTATCCTATGTCCTGTTCCGGGACGCAAACTATTTCTATACCAAATTTCAACGAAATCGGTTCAGCGGTTAAGCGTCAAGAAGAGTTTCAAAAAAACCGGCCAAGTGCGAGTCGGACTCGCGTATTAAGGGTTCCGTACATTAAGTCCGACTCGCGCTTGACTGCACATTTCTAATAGGTTTTCCTGTCATCTATAGGTAAAGAACTATTTTGTGTATTCAGACGGACATACATACAGACGCACGAGTGATCCTATAAGGGTTCCGTTTTTTCCTTTGAGGTACGGAACCCTAAAAAGATTTATTTTTATTTTGTGGAATGGTGTCAATGTGATATCTTAAATGGATTCAGCACCCCAGATTTATACGAAAACGATGCCAAACACGGCCTAGCACCTTCACTGATATAGATATAACAAGATAAAATTGAGAGCCCTAAATAAACTTTCAAGAGCGGATATCTCAAAAACTATTCAACATATCGAAAAAATTGACTGAATAAACTTGTAACAAATTAAATTAACTTTCATTTTGTATAAGTGGCCATGTCGCTGAGATGCATAGTTTCCGAGATATAATCGAAAAACGGGAAAATGGGACCTTTAAAGCCCCCTCTCTCCCCCCCGCTCAAGGGCTACGGCCGGGGACTTTTGATATGTTCACCTCCTAACTTGTCAAACCGAGTTACGGAGTCAAAAATTGTGTTCCGAGCATTTCCCTCTACAACTTTTGGAGCATTCGTTGCCTGACCTAAGTAGCTTATTGAATTTCTTTAAAAACTTTTCTGTAAAAGGTTGACGGGTGTTGGGTGTTTATATGGTTTCGGTCGATTATTATCATTTGCATTGCCCATGATGTCTTACTAGAATTACGAGCACACGAGACACTAATAGTAGTTTGACAAACCTTGGTTTTCAAGAGGTATTTTATATTGACATTTGCTGTCACAAATTTGCTGTCAGATTTAGTCGCAAACCGCACGCAAAGTGCACACAAATGTGTCGACACCTTGTTACGGAAAAGTGTAGACACGGCGACGACACTTTGTTTCGAAACAATTCTAGACACATTGTGTGGACTCTGTTACGACACATCTGACATTTAGTTACCACTTTGTGATTCTGCGACTGGAATGGTTATATGGGATGGCACATTATGCCTCTGATCAACATGATCAGACTGACCGTGAAACACGGACAGAGGAGAAGACGAACGACGGACGACCTCAGAACACAAAACTCAGGTCTACCGGAGAAACCGGAATTCGAAGAAGGTCTTCCACCAGGCTCCAAGGTCTATATGCAGAACTGTTCTACAAATAGTTAGCAGTGTTGGAAATTGTGTCATTCCGTTCACCTTTCCTTGATGGCTTACTTAATGGCCGCTGTGTTTGCTCTATGTTAAAGTTAAATAATATTATAATTCATAGTATACGTGTGTTATCGTGTGGCCTGTTACCCGCTTGACAAATATGAAGAGATTGTATTCTAAGTAATACACATTGTTTCATCTGCAGAACTAACTACGCGAGTGTTTTATTTCCAAGCCAACCGATCTGTGACCAGTTTATGGGCTCAGATTGATGCGTAGACTTGATAAATAAAGCAGCAGAAAGCTATAAGCGGTTGGCTGGAAAATAACTTGAATTTCGAACTCACATAACCTCAATCGCAACGTGCTTGGTATTGGCTCAATCGTGTTCGTCACCGCATAAGATTCAGAACGCTCTTGCTAACCCTTCAACTTTGAGCTTTAGCGGCGGAATGCTTATTGAGAAATTGAATGGCCTTGGAAATTTCTCGTCATGGAAATGTATGTGCAAAAATTCATGAATATTGGAAGGACTTTGGCCATCTCTCACGGGTGATGACAACGATCCAGTAAAAATACAGCGTGCCTTAGCCAGAATTTCGTTAAGACTAAAACCCACACTATTTCAACTACTTCATGGTATTAATACAGCAAAAGAAGCTTGGGAAAAACTTGAGTTCTGTTTTTGAAGACAAGGGCTTGTTTAGGCGTGTATTGCCCTATCGCGTTGTGAAAGTGAGTACCTAGATCTATGTGATGTAACCAACGTTCTATGTTTTATAAGAAACTTTCTGTCTGAAAATTTTACAGAGTTAAAGTTACATTCTATTTCGGTGTATAATGATAATGACAACCAAAGTGCGCATATATTGTTAACATACAACTAAAGAATATTGTCACAAGCGCACAAAACACATAGATATAAGATATCACTTCATTAAAGACTTGGTAGAGACAAATTTTATTATTATACAATATTTAAACACTGAAAAATGTTTGCAGATGTCCTTACCAAGCCACTAATTGTAAATGTAAGCATGTTGAATTTGTGCATGAACTCCACGTCAGAAATAAGTACCTATCTGACAATAGAGTCGTCAATGTGATCGGACGTATTTATTAAAATGATAATTAATTATTTGCGTGCACAATTCGCGTTTGTCTGCTTTTCCAATCGTGCATTATCTGGGTCATTAGTTATCTATCGGGACCTACGGCTACAGTATAATGTATAAGTGGAGCAAACAAGTGTAATCGAACAATGACGGAGAATAGTCCATTTAACCGGAGTGGACTAACACGCCGCAGCCCGCCCTCAACGCCCACGCCCCAGCCCGGCCCGCCCGGGCCCGCACCAGCAAACATGCAACAGGAAGAAGAGCCCCCGAAGGTAATTCCCACAAGTGACATCCAAACATGGCTCAAAAAGATTGAAATGAACCTGCAAGACGTCTGCTCTACATCTGCTGAAGGTAAACTGAACAGTGACCAGAAGATCAGAATTAACAACATGTGTCGCAGCGTGAGCCATTTAGCCTCACAAATGGCTATCGAATACCAGTCACTAAAAAATCACGCAATCCAAGCATATCAGGCCCGCCAAGCTCACCAAGAAAAAATGGACCTCGTACAACGTATCCAAGACCTAAAGGAGTCGATTGAAGAATCCAGCCGACAAGTTTCCGGACCTGTTTCGTTTGCCGACGCCCTTAAGAAAAATGGAACGAGGTACGTCCAACCGTCTAACATTAGCTCAGTCGCAATTTACCCTGTCGACAAGTTGAAATCGGGTGAGGAGACAAAATCTCTCGTCCAAAAGATTATCCGGCCCGACGAAATGAAGCTGCACGTGAGAGGGTTGCGCAAGATCAAAAATGGCGGTGTAGTGATTAGCACTGACTCAAAAGAAGACGTAATAAAACTCAAGCAATCAGCGCAGCTTACGACCTCTGGACTCACCGTTGACGAGCCACAAAAACGCAAGCCCAGAATTGTAGTCATTGGAGTTCCCGCGGACATGCAAGAACCTAAAGTCCTGAAGTGCATATACCATCAAAACTTAGCCGATAAATTACAAGATTGGTCGCTCGAAAAATTTATGGCTTCCACTAAGCTAAGTCACAAATCCGGAAAAAAGGACGCCGAGACCTGTAATTATATAATTGAAGTTTCTGGAGTTATACGCAAGGCCCTAATTACGAACGACAGAGTTTTCGTGAATTGGTCATCGTGCCCTGTTAGGGATTTCACCTTGGTTACGCGGTGCTTCAAATGTCAGCTTTACAATCATGCAGCGAAGACCTGCAAAATGGATACTAACATCTGCGGCCACTGCAGCGAAGCGGGTCACTCATTCAAGGAATGTACAAAAAAGGACGAAGCCCCAAAATGTATGTTGCACATTTCTCTATAAAACTCGCACTATAAAAAACAATGCAACCACCAAACAGGCGACGCTGCATGCCCAGCTAGACAAATGGCCGAAAAAAGGTATTTAAACTCCATAGATTATGAAGGCGCCTAGGAGCGCCAACTTTTCACATATTCTTATAGCACTTCTAGTTTTCATTAGTTTAACTACCTATGAATAATAGCATATTCTCTGACCTAGATAGTTTCTCTGTATCAGAGTCTAAAGCATGCGATGTCGAAACATGTAAACAGCATATTCGACTCTGTCGGAGTCCTTTATCAATTCTAACACAAAACATACGCAGCATTTCCAAAAATTTTGATAATTTTAATGTGTTTCAACAAAGACTGAACATTACTTGTGACATCATTGTCTTGACTGAATGTTGGCTTGGTACCCATACAAATCTTCCAAATATGCCCGGCTACAGTTCGTACAGCACTATATCTAATTATAACCAAAATGACGGGGTTGTAGTTTATGTAAAAAATAATTTAAATATCATAAGTTGTCGAACCCCATATACTAGATTGCAATCGGCTCTTAATTAAAATCGGATCAGATACTGCAATACTAGCCCTGTATAGACCCCCTTCCTTTAGAGATATTAGTAATTTTATCAAATCCCTAGATGAAAATTTAAGTCAATTATCATCCTTTAAAAATATAGTATTGATAGGAGATATTAACATTAACATTCTACCTGAAAGCAGCGAAACGTCTTTGACAGCCCAAAGCTACCTTAACCTATGTTCTTTCCATGGCTTACTCCCAGCACACACGCTTCCTACACACCAAAGCGGGTCATGCCTAGATCATATTATGGTAAAATCTAATTTTTCGGCATTAGCACTTGTTACGAACTCTATAGTGACCGACCACAGAGCTGCCCTACTAACCTTCTATCGTAAATCACGTAATACATGCACGCGCACGCAATTTGTCAATAAATTAAATATAAACAAACTTGGAGATGATTTACGCAATATTGACTTTGGCCCAGTTTATAATTCTGCTGATGCAGAAAATAGTATGCTGTACTTGATTAAAAATGTTCAACAAGCAATCTTATTTAACACCAATAAGACACGTCTAAATAGCAAGAATTATAACAAAAAACCATGGATTATCCCGGGACTACTTCGATCTATGAGACACAGAGATAAACTACACTTGAACGCTAAAGCGAATCCAGACAATCTTATATTGCAATTGTCGTATAAAAGATATCGTAATTTTTGTAACAACTTACTGAAAAACGTAAAAACACACTACGACAAAACATAGTGGAATGGAAATATCTTAAAAACGTAACATACACAGCAAAGCAACGTGAGTCATCTGCAAGTTTGTTGCAAGTAGGTCCGTCTGAATTGTTTGCTGCAAATAACACAAATGAATTTTTCGTTAACATAGGCAAAAACCTGGCTGAAAAGGTCCCGGGACTTCAGGGCGATTCGTCGTCACCCCCTTTAAGAATACTATCCGAAACAAACAAATCTTCCAAATCATTTGTGTTATTAAATACGGATGAAACTGAGGTTGAAAGAATTATCATGACCTTAAAAGAAGATTCCGCGGCTGGTTGGGATGGCATCTCGAACAAAATAATAAAGACCTTCAGACACATCCTTGCTCCACCGCTAACACACATTTTTCAAAAGTGCATCTCTGAAGGAATATTCCTTAATGTCTGAAAAAATCCATTGTAATCCCTATCTATAAATCTGGTAGCAAAGCTGAAATAACAAATTATAGACCGATTTCTCTGTTACCAGTGACCTCAAAAATCCTAGAAAAAATTGATAATAATAGACTTTATACAATATCTGGAGAAGCATGCATTATTGGCAAAGACGCAGTTTGGTTTTAGGCCAAAGTTATCAACCGCAGATGCTGTACACGAATTGACTGACTATTTAGTTCAGGAATTAGACAAGGGTAACAAGACAATTGGAATCTTCCTAGACCTCGCGCAAAAGCTGTTTCTACTTCCACTTTACTGCACAAACTTGAAGCACTAGGTATTAGAGGAACACAGCTCAAATTAATCGCGAGCTACCTAGACGGACGTACTCAATGCGTAAAAATAGATAACACTATCAGTTCCGATTTAGAAAACACAGCTTTTGGCTTGCCACAAGGCAGCGTTTTGGCCTCGACCTTATTTTTAATTTATATTAATGACCTATGCAATCTAAAAATAGACAGTGGCAAAATCATTTCCTACGCAGATGACACTGCCCTACTTTTTTCCGCAAAGTCAATAAACGAGGTCTACGAGTACGCACAACACGGATTTAATGCTGTAACTAAAGGATGACTCACGTTAGACCGGGCCGTGTCCGGGACGGAGCTTCCGGCACTTACTTTTCAATGACATGACAGGCGATCACGTGTCGCTTTCCATAGAAAACGATGCGCCGGACGCTCCGGCCCGGACACGGCCCGGTCTAACGTGAGTCATCCTTAACTGGCTTAAACTTCACCTACTAACACTGAATTCTGACAAAACGAAGTTTATAAGATTCTCCATGCGGAAAACAGAGCCGGACGCACATAACCTCAAACTTTACGCACATAACTGTAAGAATAAATCGAACAATCTCTGTTCATGTCAATCTCTAGCTAATACTGACAAAATTAAGTATTTGGGAGTCATGATAGACGAAACCCTCTCCTTCAAAAATCACATTGAAACATTGTGCAATAGAGTTCGAAAGTTAATGTTTGTTTTCAAAAAACTTCGTTCAATCGCTGACCCAAATTTAATCAAGCAAGTATATTTTGCACCATGTCAATCGATACTAACTTATTGCATTTCTTCCTGGAGTAGCACAGCGAAAACAACACTCCTAACCCTAGAAAGAGCCCCGGCCTCGGCCTAACCCTAGATCGACCTCCCGGCCCTTCTTATACCCTACTGACCTCCTTTATAAATCATGTGAAGTACTAACAGTTCGTCAATTATATATATTAAGCACAACACTAAAGCAGCACGCCAGAACTCCTTTCAACTCTGAATATAGAAATATAAGGCGCAAGGATATTATATGTATCCAAACGGTACAAAGAAAACACATTTTTTCATCTAGATTTTTTGTCTTTTTAGGTACATTTTTGTACAACAGGCTAAATGCAATACTAGACTTATACCCACTAAGCTATGCTTGTTGTAAGAATACTCTACGACGCGCCCTTCAAAAAATGACGTACGATGATACAGAGATCCTACTAATAGTCGTAAAATGATTACCTAATACCAACTAATACTGTTCTGTGATTTTTATACTTAAGAACCTACTTCTTTGTTAAGGTGATTACAGTTATTTTGTGTAATAAATATAGTTCATAATTAAGTGAATAATTAAAAATAAATAAATTTAATATTGTCCTTCGCTGCCTGAAACACAGGGAATCCTAGTTCAGGCATCTGTAAAACACGTGTCTCTATGAAAATTCTTAGTCTTTAAGAACAACCATTGTAGTATACTTTTTTCAATGAATTATTTGTTTGTTTGTTTGTATTAAATAAGTTGTTAAGTGTCTCTGTACCTAACATTAACATTAAGGGATATTTTTGTTATGTGCTTAAGGGAAAGTATCGAATATAGCTAATCAAAGCATATAACAAAACGCAATGCATGACAGATTCATAGTTCCATATCCGTTTCTATTGCCATCTCTCTCTTACCTAATGCCCGTTCTCCCGAATACTTGTTGAGCGCGATATCATTTTGTATTAATTAAAAGTAAGCTAATCTTGACCTGCAAATGGTGCATTAATGCATTTATTATAGGAATAAAAGCTCCGTATTTGTCCGTCAGTTTATTTTTAATCCGAAGATTCCTCCAGTCCAACCGAAGTGTGCAGTACACCAAATTCCACGCTGATGCTACGCCGGTCCACCGTGACCTTTACAATAGCTACTCGTATATATTCGATATTTCCTTACAGATGCCTCTGACTCGGCCAGAAAAATCAGGGAGATATAGGGAAAAACTAAAAAGAACAAATCCTGAAAAATATTTGGATATGAAAAAGAAAAATAAATCAAGAGCCATCAAAGCTTACCAAAATAAAATAAAAATCCTTAACTGATCTACAAAAAGAAGACAGGTTAAAAAACAGTAAGTATTCAGCCACCTGTCCACACGATCCAGTCTACATCCAGTGAATAATCTGCCAATACGCAGGATAATACAGAAAACCGTACAAATGAAAACAATTGGGAAACTCAAAAAATTCTGCACGAGTTTCAGACAGACTTGACTACAATGAGACGGAAAGAAGAGGCAATATGTATTTGAATAGGACTGCGATTAGAAACATTCAGAGAAATGTTGAGAAGAAAATGCGACTTGAAAATAATCAACTATGTATGTGTGAAGATGTTCAAAAAGTAATGAGAGAAATAATATTACGCAACTTAACACAGCCCAGTGTTATTGTTATTGATAACGCTTCTTCAAAAGTTTTTCAATAATGTACATACGTTTTTAATGCTTCTACGCATTAGCTGACTTAAAATTTACTTTTGAAATTCTGAAAATTTAAAATAATAGCTTATGACTTTGGATTTTTGACAATGGTTCACAGTTTATTAGCCTTTGTGTTTTTGTAGATTTCTCCTTAGGTTTTAATTGTTTTAAAGTTAATTAACTTTGACATTTTGGTTGCGGTGTTTATCTCCCTGCGTTTTTGCTTTTGTAATTTTCTTTGGAATATTGTGGAAATGGAAACTAAACTAATATTAGAACCTTTCTTCTCCTCTTGTTTTATGTCCCCATGGAGTAGTATCCCCAGTAGAAAACGGTACGGTAGCGCAGCCAGAAGCTTGAAGTAAGAGGCGTCTAACTGAGCAACCAGTCCCAAAGGTTTATTGAGGGATTATACTATTTTAGAATTTTTCCCCGTGTAGGGATGGGTGGAATACGGTCCCCTATCGCAGCCAGAAGCGTGACCTAATAAAAGGCGTCTAACTGAGCAGTAAATTCCGAAGTTTCCATAGGTACCTACTACCACAGGGTACTACTGTAGATATGGGATTTCTCCCCTTGTAGGTATGGGCATTGGGCGGTAGAATACGGCGCAGCCGGCAGCGTGACCAGACTGCGTGACTTGAGCCAAAACTCGGAAAAACAAAGCAACAGCAAACCGGGCTCACTACATCACTGTGACATATCTTGTAAATTAATGTACTTACTTGTTAGAAATTTAGAATGAACGCAAGCCCCTACAAATATTGCATGAGCAATGTCTCACACTCGCCGTGTGCACTACACTTAAATATAGGCGCTCTCTCTCTCTGTGTGCCTACATGTTGCCGCGTCATCGTCTAATGTAATTTTGATTTTCTTTTATTTAATATATTCATATAAGTTTGCTCTGCTTGTGTTATTTATTTCATCAGGTTATGGGCTTCTCCCTACCTGTTAAAGTTAGTTTCGAGAAATATTAAGTGTTTAAAGTAAAATAGTAAGAAGTAAAATCTCGGGAAGTTAACCTCAAACATCGAGTTTAGTTTCGGTCGCCGGAGTTAATTTTTTCAGCTTTTCAGCATATAAGTTGTAAAAGATGGCATCAAACAGTCATATGATGGCCATAGAAAAGCTCACAGGCCGTGACAACTGGACAAGTTGGAGTTTCGCCGTCAAAGCCTATCTTCAACATGAGGAACTTTGGAACTGTGTTGAAGGTACAGATACAGATGCTAAGAAAGACTTAAAAGGCAAAATCAAAGCTTATACTCTTAGTGGATCCCATGTTATATGTTCATATACAAGAGGCAAATTCAGCGAAAGAGGTATGGGACAATTTAACACAAGCATTTCAAGACTCAGGTTTGCTACGGAAAGTTGGTTTATTAAAAGACTTGATAAATACAACCTTAGAAAACAGTAGTAGCATAGAAGATTATGTGAATAAATTAATGTATTCAGCGCACAAGCGCGAAATATATCATTTGAAGTAGATGATGAGTGGCTCGGGACACTGATGTTAGCAGGCTTGCCAGATGTTTACAAGCCTATGATCATGGGAATTGAGAGTTCCGGTGTGAAAATTAGCGCAGACTTGATAAAAACGAAGCTCTTGCAAGAGGTGACAAGAACTGACGCTACCGCTAGTATTCGTTTCGTTAAAAGAGTTCATTTGTTTTCAGATATTCTCAAAGTGTAACAATGCCGCGGTCAGTAGTGTTGACTGAGGAAAATAAAAATAAAATTATTTCTTCAGTACCCAGCAAGAATATACATATTGTTATGGCCAACAACTAAAAAGTCTCACGAATTGGATCGGTTGAGGAGAGCGGAACAAACGCCCTCTAACGACTGGGTCCGGTCGCGGTGCGCCGTAAAGGCAGCGGAAATAATTAGTTACCACGAAGGAAAAAGAATAGAAGGGTTACACGCTTCTTTTGAAGACACCGAAGATGAAGATAGGTAAGTTTTATACTTTATTTAAATTGCATTTTCGTTTGGAATTTGCTGCTAAAATATTTATTGCATCTTCCCGATTTTGGCGATTTCTAACAACGTTGCACAAGACAAGCGTTGGATTTGACTAAAATTCAGGCGTGACAGAGCTGACACTGCATCCTCACACATCGTCCAGAATGCAACGTCTTGACGTGGTTAGGGGTCATCCATTAATTACGTCACACGTTTAGGGGGAGGGAGGGGGTCAAGAAAATGTGACATATTGTGACATGGGGGAGGGGGGAGACACAAACTTTGTGACGTCACTTTAACTTCATCAGTAACCGAAATTTCGTTTTTAATTATTTTATTCGCTGTACATTTAAATAACAAGTTTTTAAAACGATAATCGTTTTTATTCTTTTAATTTTCTTTCCTAAGCAGTTTTGGGTTATAAAATTACTAATATTTATATCGTCAAAAATATTTTGATAAAATATTAATAATACTTAGGTACTTAATTCGATTTGGCGATTTCGTAGAAAAAATGTGACGTCACACTAGGGGGGGAGGGGTTTGCCAAATGTGACCAAATGTGACAAGGGGGGGGGAGGGGTCAAAAAACCTAGAAATTCGTGTGACGTAATTAATGGATGACCCCTTATCTACTGACCGTTTAAGAGCTATTATAATGGTGCATTGAATTCCTGGATGCTTCGTAATCCGGGTTGTCTCGTAACAATTTTATAACGTCGGTGAATTAATAGGAATAGCCTTTATGAAAGCAATGACACCTTCAAATATAATGAATTCATTCAAGAAATGCGGAATTCACCCATTTGATAAGAACATATTTTCCGACGAAGACTTTTTGCCAAGCACGGTAACCGATCGACCTAATCCTAACGATCAAGTTAATAACACTACCTCACACTCAAACGAGCCGATGCAGCGCCCTGTTCAAGCTGAAGAAAATCAAGTAACACCCAACAAGCCACCGTTTTGAGCACTCCTACAAACAACCTGACCCTGACCAAGATTTAAACAAAACTCAACAACTATCAAAGCACAAGGAGCATCTTTCATCCTTATACCATCCATATTAGCTACTTTAACTCACTTTTCTTTGTCTATGTTTATAGAAACTATACAAGTCTATGGTTTTTGACGTATTCCCTCTCTTCCCGTCATGGTCACCAACGAGATTGGCATGTATCGCTACTTTGCTCTGTCCTAACCTAACTGTATACTTAAAATGTAGTGCTCGATATTTAATTAACACTTGTGTGTCTGTGCTGTAAAATATAAAGTACTTTCTTCGACTCTTTTTAATAAAAGAATGATTGAAGAAACTCCGAGGTTTGATTTGTGGTGAGCGACCCACGCGCCCTGTAGCAACTTCTGCAAAGCTCCCATGTAAGTTGCTAGATCTGCTGACCCATCCGGGTGTGTAGGTTTCTCAGGTTATGGGCCCCAGAGTCCACATAAGCTCCTAGAGTGTAAAGAATACTGTCATAAGAGAAGTAAGCACATTGCTATTAGATACCATTTTGTGAAAGATTTAATCCGAGATAATTTTGCTCATGTCGAATACTTACCGACTGAAAACATGATTGCAGATGTGCTTACTAAACCTCTAGGTAGAGTGAATATTATTAAGTATATTTTTTCTGTCAGACTAGGCGTGACTTAAGCCGAAAGGCTCGGGCAAATAGTGCTTCAGCCAACCGGGCTCGGGTCCTCACTGGTAATGTGGTAGAGATACCGGGGATCAGTCAGGACGAGCAGCTGATCCTGACTGCCATTGGGAAGGACACCTCCGAGGGAGTGGGTCCGGAAGAATCAAGAATAGTCCTCACTGGTAACGCGGTAGAGATACCGGGGATCAGTCAGGACGAGCAGCTGATCCTGGCTACCATTGGCAAGGACACCTCCAAGGGAGTGGGTCCAGAAGAATCAAAAATACTCCTCATTGGTAATGCGGTAGAAATACCGGGGATCAGACAGGACGAGCAGCTGATCCTGGGTGCCATTGGCAAGGACACCTCCGAGGGAGTGGGTACGGAAGAGTCAAGAATTGGAGATGGTAAGTTCACTTTTCTTAAACCACAGAGAAATAAGTTAGCTCACTCTATTCAATTATAAAATCCATATAAAATAAATTTATGCATATTTATGAAGACTTATGAATAATGTACTAAGCAGATTACAAGGTAAATGTTTTGTTTACCTCGACGACATTGTAATATAGGAATTCAAGGAGCTGTCGGTAGTGCTGGCCCTATGCGGAGCAGGCGTCATATACAATATCTACCAGCAATACAATAGATGGCACAGAAAGCTCGTAAGAAACGAGCTTCGGGATCGGACCTTGGACCTCGGTGGACCTTAACTACAAAAATCCCAGATACACCCGCTATTGAAAAGGGGGAGGAAATTGGGTCAGTCTGTTCAAAAGACAGTAAGCAATAGAAAAATTACCTCTTGTGGGTTTTATGTTTGCCAAGAGTACCCAATGAGCATCGGAGCATCTCCTGATGGCATAATGAAAGATGCCATAATTGAAATCAAATGCCCAGCAAAGGCAAAGTTGAAGGAGAAATATGTAAAAAATGGCCTTTTAACAGAAAAATGCAAGGCACAGGTGCAGTTGCAAATGTATGCAACTGGTATTAAGATATGTTATTTTTTCTGTGTTGCAACTTTGAAACATCGAAGAATTGCGAAATCATTGAAGTCACTTATGATAGTGACTATGTTCATAACTTAATACAGAAACTAGGTACTGTAAGGTTTTTAAAATTATAATAATCATTTTCGTTATCTAACACCTTATTTTGAATTAATAAATGTAACTTTACGTAAAATGAGAAATAAAAGGGTAAGTGTATAGACAATTCTGACAACTATGCGGGGTTCTCAAGGTGAAGCTAGGTGTCCGTCCGCTATGCGGCGGCCATTCTGGTTTGTGGAGTCGTACGGACGTGCGCGATTAATAAGTTTAGTAGGCCGAGTGGCCATTTGAGATTTATGATTTATTTTCTAGTAAGGCGATCGCTTGAGGTTGAGTTTAATCAGTGAGCAAAAGTAACAAAGGGAGGTTTACTATTTTACGAAAAGATTTTTTCGAAAAAGGTTACTATGTAGACGAAATGGCGAAAGAAAAGAGTTGTAAAGTGCCATATTACACTTAACCCCATTGAGTTAATGTGAGGTAATCTCAAAACAAGCATCATAAAAAGAAATACTGATCCGAAATTTAGTGAGGCGGCGCTAATGCTAATTGCTAAATCACACCCCATCTCGACCCGTGGATGTCGTATAAGGCGACTAAGGCAAAACTGGCGGCAGATATGGATATGAGCAAGACTCGCCCGTATCCTTCGCGGGATCCTTGTTCACAAGACCTGTGCGCGCCGCCACCACAATAAAAAAAATGCTAAATCACATTATAGTCATCGTAAATACTACAAGTGGCATATGGAAAAAATGCTGCATGTTGTAAAAATAGAAAAGAAAATTAGACTAAAACACAAAACTACAGGCACCCCTCTGTCATAATTAATGTAGCCGAGGATTCCTACGACGAAGATAACATACTATTATTTAGGAAGGTTTGGAAACAAAATATTTGCATAAAGCAATCAACACAAGCTGAAAAAAACAGGAATCAAAATAACTTCCCCGGCATCGCACCTGGCTTAAAGGTCCCCAGAATGCCTGCAGCATTCCTCTGCTGAATTGCTATGAACTGTTCGACCAAGTATGACCCTGATCGAGGATCACCACCTTCTTTTTGCTGAGTGAGGATCCTGTTTAGCATCTTAGTTTAAGATAATATGTTAAATAATAAATGTATTTCTTCTTCATCTGTATTTTTTCTTCTTCGACTTCTGAAGTTCCGTCCCGTAGCAGCTAACAGCCATCACCCTCTTGTCGCGCATCCCCGAGTTTTGGTGGCAACAGCCAAGGCTTTGATTCCACCAGTTTGACGCCATCGTGGATCCGCAAAAGACAAGTGATCTTCATAAAAGTCAGCTCTTAATCGGCACGTTGGGGAGGTACGAGTTAAGAGCCATTAGTGACATTTTAGAGAATATGCTCGAATCGAATAAGTTTGAAACAATTAGAGGCAGCTTTTAAATGAGATAGAGTTAGAAGATTTAGTCACCAAGCATAGGACAAATGTAAAGACCAACGAATATGTAAATAATCTCGCTCACATCCTCTCATCCGTTCCGAGTATTGCGAACGCTAATAGTTCTCATAACAAGAATAACATACACAAGGACTTAAAGTACTTAAACTCTTGTTCACATGTATTTATGCGAAATGAAGCTCGGAAGTCCTTAGTACCTGGGTACGAAGGACCATTTCAAGTTTTATCCCGACACCCAATGTTTTGTTATTATAGTCAACAATAAACATGTCACTGTGTCACTCGACCGTCTCAAGCCAGCTTATCTTTTTAACGACTGACGGTGTGACGATTACAAACACCACTCAACGAAGTGAAACAGTAGCCGCATCTCCGGGTGTCATAACAACATTAACACCGGCACCGCAACATAATGACACCACTTCAACCGTACCATCGGTGATAACAAGATCCGGTCGCACGGTGAAGAAGACCGTGAGATTCGACGTTTAGCATTCCACTCATTCTACACAATAGTACATATTCGGAGACCGAGCAGTACACATCTACTTACAACCAAAGATGGGGAACCCGCCTAGTAAAACAATGATTGTAGCCCAGGATGGTGTCGCTTCGGAGACCAAGTTTCAGACATCAGAGAAGCAGCCGTGGTGCTGGTTAGCGCCGTAATAACGTTAGCCACCCTGTACATTGGCTGGCGTTACTGCAAGCAACGGTAGACGACCGTATTGAGAAAATCGTCAGAAATAGGACCGCAGCCGCCGCAGCAAACGATGAACCACATTATCGCGTAAATAGTGCAATTAGTGCAAATCTATAGTGAAATAACAAGTGCGGATTTTATTTTTAGCGATTGTTTTTTCTGAGGGCCAAGGACTGGCGTATCTCCCCCCCCCCCATCACTACGTAACATACATATGTACCCATAGTATAAGGTTTGAGCCGACTGCGTTCGGCGCGTGGCGCGTAAGTTGAATCTCATAGTAAACGTTAACTACTTACTGAACTCGTATCATTTAATTTACCGTACCTTCTGAACCACATAACCAAAATTTCCAATACATATATACATACGGTAAATTGTGATATTTTGTTATCTGCCCAACATTACAAACAAAACTAAGGTGACTAATTTGTCTATTATGACGATTTATAAATAAAGACCCCATGGTCAGGTGGGTTAAGAGAACTTTATTTTAGCATTATCATTTAATTTCGGTTTTAATAAAGTATACTTATATCTGCTTTTTCCTACACGGTTTCTCTTAGTCTTAACCCACCTAACCTTAATTCAAAGGATTAATTTTGTAGAAATGTAGTTACTAATAGGTATTTACAATTCACTGTTAGTAAAGTAACAAAATGAAGATTACCTGATGCTCAAAACAGTACATGCTATGGTAAAATACTTAAGATTCACTTTTTTTTTCTAGGTCAAGAAGTTCTCGAAATATTACGGGAATGGGGTTCACCTCCCGGAACTGAAATGCACCAAAATAGATCTTGCCATAATGAAACATGTGATATACTCTTGCATAACTCAGTGATTCTACGGACAACAGTGATAAGAGTGTTGTAAATGTAAACATAACATTTGACAAAACCGGATGGATTTGTCAAAAATTGAATTGCGTGTTATTCCAATAACTGTGGCGACGAGATAGACGAACCAACAAAAAAATCACAGTTTTAATTAATAACAAAGTGTAGCAAGTGATAAAGTGAAAAAAGCAAAATTGCAAAATAGACGCTGTTAAGTCGATCTGCTTTTGTTTCTACATAATGGCGGCCGCTTGACAAAAAATAAATGCAAAATCTTCAGAATGCGTGCCACAATAATATTATTACAGCGACGAAGTTAACTTTAAATTAAATGTCGGACACCGAACTCAGTGATCCTACGGACAACAGTGATAAGAGTGTTATAAACATAACATTTGACAAAACCGGATGTATTTACAAATTGACAAAAATTTAATAGCGTGTTATTCCCAGTTATTACAAAACACATAATCACGGACGATCTGTTGAGTAAATTTTCCTGCAAAGGAGTACAAAAAAAAAACAACAAAAAACTGCATTTATGCAATTTACCCGAATCCAAAATCTCATAGAGTAATTAAATTAGCAGATCGTTCATGTACGATCGCGTAACATGGTAAGTGTAGGGTAGGGTATTATTTATTTGACAAGAAAAGAAACCTAAGCCAAAACGCCTGATCAAAAAAAACACGAACAGAAAAATAGCTTTTCAACTGGCCAAAGAACACGAAAGTTTAAATAAAATTGTATTTTCCAAGCAACACTATATAAAATAAATATTATCAAAACAAGACTAACTCTGTTATTTTATAACCATTCCATCACCATCCCCAAATTTCCCAATGCAAAAACAGACAAAGATTCAAATAGTTTATTCAAGAAGATGCTTTCACTAAAAGAATATTTGATTTATTATTTTTTTGCCTTTATTACATTCATTATTTATTATACTAGATGCCCTGTCGAACTTGGTTTCACCTATATCTATAATTTTTTTTTTGTCTTAATTTTTTCTTTCATAAGAACCTTCTGACAATAACAAACACAACAAAAAAAAGAATTACCGAAATTGGTCCACCCGTTCATCGTGATGCCGTGACTAAGTGAAATAGGGATTTATTTTAATATACTTAAATAGATTCGTACAAACTGCCCTCACAGAAATTTTGTGCATGAAGCACCAACAACAAGCAACAACAGCAGAAAATGGCTGAACAGAAAACAGTAACCCAACCATGTGCATGGACTTGACCGGATGATGTCTGACCACTTCTTGAAAATGTTTATTTTCATTGTTGAATTTTGACAAGCTTCAATTAATATTATTTGCCAATTGTGTTGGTTCAACAGTTGCTGAATATATTGTATTTTTTTTATCCAATCAGAATGGATTAAGACTCAACAATGTAGCTCCCGTGATTGCACCCAGCCCTGAAAAGACAAGAAAAATTATTTGTAGGCGCGTAGTTGTGATTATACAAATGTAGGTAGCATAGAGTACCAAACGCTTTGGGTGTCGGTAGGCCGGATTGGAAGCATCGCGGGCCAGATTTGGCCCACCGGCCGGGGTTTGGAGACCCCTGGCATAGGATTTAACAGGGGTTTGGAGACCCCTGGCATAGAAGGATTTAACAGGGGTTTGGAGACCCCTGGCATAGAAGGATTTAACAAACTGACAGTTCACGTGAATTAATAAAGTTAGCAGGTACCATCGCCCACACTTTTAACTGTACATGGGTGGACCTTATGCCTTTTGTAATAAGGTTCACCAATGTACAGTTAGAAGTGTTACTGTCTATATAAAACATTTGATTTGATTGATAAATGATTAGGTTATATAATGAAAATTAAAGAAAACTGCATAACATAATCATGTCTTGATTGTTTCAATTACACTTCTCCTGGGAAGTTTAAAGTGTGTGCGATGTAATGTTAGAAATTAATTATATAAAACCAACTTACCACAAAATCAACATCCTTTTTGGGACCTTCTCATGCTGAAATGCCACATTATTCACAGCATATGGATATGTTAAAGAAGATGCTTCTGCTTCTCCCAAACTAGTAAAGTTAATGAATCAGCGGTTGTTATTGACAAACAATGCTCGTCTTTGATAGGCTCTCATAGGCTTACATCATGCCATTCTTTTTTTTTTTGATTTTATGGCCTGTTCCATTCTATTTTTAGCAAGATTCAGTGTTTCCAGTCTAAATTTTAGTTTCATCTCCATATACGTAAGTGTAGAGTATATTTGCGATTTAGCTTTCCAACTAGCAACTGCATCTCAGAAGCACACTGAAATAAAAGTTTTCAATTTAAATTACAGTAAATTAGTTGAAGATTTGAAGTTCAGATAAACTCTAGCAATCATCTACATTCAAAACAAAATTTAATTGAATAACCTCAATTACCTCTTTCATGATACACTTGTATGTTAAGCCACGAAAAGTCTGCAGCGATTTTGATAGCCCTCGCAGTGCCAGTGTTATTTATACGTTATAATTTCATAGAAGTTTGACGTTTAAAATAATACTTGCACTGCAAGGGCTATCAAATCCGCTGCAGACTTTTCTTGGTCTGACTCTTCTTGTTGCAGCCACATCCCAAACATGATATAATACCCCACCATTAACTAACCCTTTTCTCCCTATTCCCCCGATATTTACAGAAAAACACAAATAATGGGTACACTTACCATTGGATCTAAGACACTATTTCCTAAAGAAGCGTGCGTTCTAGCTGGTCCCAAATATTTGACGCGGACAATATTGGACTGACGCACTGTGACGAGAGGCATAGTGTACTGAACGTCGTATTAATTATCTAAAGTACTGTGTACAGCACAAAACGAATACATGCACGGCTCGGCTAGCGATGATAATGATATGATATTGAAAAAACCCACAACGACAAATAGTAACCTAACCGCCGCGGTTTGGCCGGTTTGACTCTTCAGTGACAAAGAGTAGTGATTGTAGTGAAAGTCATAGAGTAACTTATATATACTGAGATAGAGTATACACTCAGCGTTGAGACACTACGCCATCTAGCGAAATATGTCAAAATAACTTGCACTAGGGTAATTTTTTAGGGAGATTTTAATTCTGTTCATGGTTGATTAGGGTAATAAAACTATTCTTTGTACGGTTAAATTAATATAATAAATAGTTTGATTACCCTAAAAACTAAAGGTATCCTGTTAATCATTAAGTAAAACAACTTTAAAAATGGTTAAATTACTTTATTTACCAAATTTTATAACATTTAACAGCAATTTTAAACAAATCCACTAACAAAGTTATAGCAACACAACAATAAGTACTATAAAAATCTTTTAACAATTTAAAATACAATAATTACTCGTCATATCTTGACGAGTAAGCAAGTTATCGTAAGCCCCCGGATGACCCGGTTCTAGGACCTATGATCACCTAGGTACTACTAATGGAGGCTTTGACAATCGAACTGGAAATACTTACAAATTCTTTATTGCAGTAACTAATAATACATTGCAGTCGATACCTAAGCATATTCCAATTATGGTACATTATAATTGTAGTTTGGCAAACCAATATGTCAGTAGGAAAAGCGTAAATTGATATTTGCCGTTTGTACTGGTCTGGTGGTGGTGTTTGTAAAGGTACCTACAAGTCGCGCGAGTGTCTAAAAATACCTACGTTAAACATTATAAGCTTAGTGGTCTGCCTGATTATAAAAAAAAATATATAATTATCAGGTAGTCAGTTTATATTGCCTACTACCTATATTTTACAATATTCTACATAATTCACAGATAGTAAACGGGTACAAAAACGGGCGCTGAGGCTCTAGGATATAGCCACAAATAAATAACTAGATTATGCTATTCTGTCTAAAAAAAATGTGAGGAGTGAGATCGTCGGAGGAATCTTCTGGCTAAGGATTATACCTTTTCTGCTACCGGATACTTTCTGCTAACTTGCTACTAAGAGCTGTCTCTCACAGCAGAAATTATCCTGTTACACTTGTGAGAGGATAGATTTAGCCCTTCTATTTCTATTAAGGAGATCACCATAAAGGATGACTCACGCTATTAGACAGGGCTGAGACCGAGCCGGAGCTCCAGCGCTTCGTTTTATATGGAAAGCACCACGTGAACACCGATCAGCCGTCATAGAAAATTACGTGTCGAACGCCTCGGCTCGGATCCCGCGCGGTCTAGCGTGAGTCATCCTTAATTTTTACTTAAAATGTAACATTACGTTAGCTATGTTTGTACGGACGTCAATCCTGTTTACAGAAGTTGTTGGAAGTTACAGAACCGACCTCTAGCTGACAATATTCGTTACCATACATGTACCACACACTCTCAAAAGACACAAAGGAGACTGGCGAAGCCACGTCACAACTAGTAAAAAAAAATGGGTGGATCAACTATTCCTTGACGTTATGTACATTATAAGCGCTTATTACACTTCCACACCGTCGGGCCTTAATACGATCGTGGCCGACGGTGCGCCCGAGCAAGATCGTTTTGCATTTCACGAAATATAAGAGCATCGTCAACAATATTTGACATGTAACATATACTTTGTCTCGAATTGGCAATCATGGTTGATATTTTTGTAGTTGAACTATTTTTTACACCAAGAAATATTGTGAACGATGTGACAATATTTCATGAAACCACATGAAACGTAAAACGATCCTTGCCCGATATCGGGGCCGACGTCGCGGCTCATCGTTAGCCGTCTGAAGGCAGGATAAGTGTAATAAGCCCTATTGTGTCCAGGGACTGTCTCATATCAAACATAAAGTGTCATTCTATGGAACTTGCTAACTATGTAAACCTACAACTACGTAAACATATTGAAATTGTCTCTGAATGATGAACTTACTTGTGACTTTTGTTTACATAAGTAGTTAGCAAGTTCCATAGAATTACACTTTAGACAAATAATCTTTCAGAAAGAGTCTTTGTAGTGTTACGCTGATACTAGCACCCAAAAGAAAGGGATGAGTACCCATTGTTTTGTAGTTCAGAAAACCATAACTATGGCAATAAGTGGTAAAACAAGTTGATTCACCCACTTATACACATGTAGTGGCCACATGTATCCAAATACAGGTACATATCTAATATCGCCTGGCAAACCAAGCATTTAGTTGCGAAATTCAAATTTCATATGGGAGATAGAATTTTCCCGCCAATTTTTTTTCAATTTGCTGCCTTTTCTTCTAACAAATTTGGTTTGCCAGACCATACCAGACATAACGTTACATTGTTAACTTAGGTATTTGCTAATTTTAAATAAACTAGGTAAACTACTTACCTGTACTTAATCTATAGTTTGGGAAGAGTCGTTTTTCAGTGGAGCATTTTAAGCAGAAAGAACAGAGAGGCTATCGCAAAAACCGAAATTCGCAAATTGCGGGGATCTTTCGCTTTTACTGCAATGAAAAATTATATGCCTTCATTGGAGTAAAAGAGAAAGATCCCCGCCATTTGCGAACTTTTTATTTTCGCGGTTATAGCTCAGTACTCTCTTTTTCGTAACAGTTTTTTACTGACAATTACTTGTTTACCAAACTATAAAATTACAGATTTCAATACCTTTCATGTTAATATATATTACTGTGTCAACTTTTAAAAAGGCTGCCCCGCTCTCGCTCGGCACTTTTTCACACTTCTGAGGCATATCACACGCGAACTGATTTTTTAAAATAGAAGTTTTCTTTTTCTCCGGGAATCTAATATATATGGTCACTACTGTCACTAGTTAAGTAGTAGAATACAACTAACATTGGAAGGAAAAATTGATGGCAAGAGAGGAAGGGGAAGAAGGAGGGTCACCTGGCTTGACAACGTAAAAAAGTGGACGAACATGGATAACGCAGCCACACTGGTAAGAATGGCTAAGAGCAGGAGAGAGATTGCAAAGGCGGTCGCCGACTTCCGTTAGGGCATGTCAAATGAAGAAGAAAAAGTAGTAGAATTAAGTAATACGCTTCATACCCTATTAATAAATTTAGTACCGTGACTAGTAGGTATACATATTTTTTTTACTAAGCGCTTATAGCTTATATCGCTTTTTATTACATTAAACCATTGCCGAGCAATTTCGAAAGGGCGGGTGTACAGTCAACGGTAAAAATATGGGTGTACAAATCATTTCAAGAATATGTCCCATAACTCTTATGTCAGTGAATTAAGAACTATGGGACATATTTTTGTGTAAGTTGTCTACACCCATATTTTTACCGTTGACTGTACCATGGATTTCCGATGGTCGATTGTGGCCTCGGCAGCAATTAGAGGGCGTGGTTACTTTTTGTTTAGTTTAAGACATCTATTTCAATTCATAATTTACTAGCTTTTGCCCGCGACTTCGTTTGCGTGGAATTAGTAATTTAGGTAGCTATTATTTTATCCATACTGCGTTTTGTTGATTCCCCATACAAACTTCGACGCCCCTTTTCACCCCCTTAAAGGGTGATTTATTGAATGAAACCTATCCATTCTCCTTCCCCGGGACTCAAACTATCTCTATACCAAATTTCAACTAAATCGTACACCAGCGCCGGTGCTACACCTCGCGGGCGGTATAGTTCCTATTGACAAAGTTTGTTATGCAGTTGTTGTTAAGTCCCCATACAAAATTTCACCTCTATCAGGGATGATTTATGGGTTAAAAACTATCCTATGTCCTTCCTCGGGACTCGGACAATCTAAATACCAAATTTCATCTAAATCGGTTCAGCGATTTAAGCGAGAAGAGGTAACAGACATACAGATAGAGTTCCTTTTATAATATTAAATATTAAATTATATTATATTCAAAAAGTATGGATATGGTAGCTCAAACCAATTTTTCAGTAAATAAGAACAATAAAACTATATTTTGCTTTTGGATGCTAAGCACTAGTGTAAGATCTTTAGATACTATGATTCTCTCTGTCTATGTTTGAAATTAGACAGTCCTTTGACATACTATACTTAGGTACACCTATTTGTAGTAAAATAATTAGATTTATTTCAATCTCTATTCGAAAATAAACTCGTCTAGTTTCACATAATTAATACGTATCGCCCGACGCTTAATACGTAAACAATACGTAGAGTAGAAGTGAAATGCTGATATCACTGTCGATAACTATAACGTATAGCTGCGCCCCTTCCGTCAGTTAAGTAGGTACACAATAAGTAGCTTTAGTATGCTTTGTTATACTGTATCCAAGAAATATTTTTCGGAAATAAACAATTTATTTTTTTATTTTATGACCGACTTATATCGGGCTTTTATTACTCGTAACAGTCGTAATGTAATTTACAGCTAGACTTTTGGCGCGCGAATGATATCTGAGGGTCTACTACAGCCAACATCACAAAATCGAAAAACGTTATTCTACCTGTCTACCGGCACCACAGCCGGTAGCAGTATTGGCTTAGGTACAAACAGCAATACTCTTAACTATCCATCGGTGGACCTTATTCTTTTTGTAATAAGGTTTAGAACATGGTTGCATAAAGTGTGCACGCATTGTGACCCCGGGTTCGAATCCCACCTAGGGCGAACTTTTTGTTTATTTATATTTTTATTTTTTTCCGTTACTTTTCCGTTTCACAAAATATCAGAAGATTGTTAACAATATTTTAAAATTAAAAAAAAAATTGCCTTGTATTGCCGATAATATTCAAGGCTTAATATTTTTTCGTCACCTTTCCTCTTAAAAAATATATTGGTAACGGACATAACAGTGTCCTGATATTAATATGTGGAACGGAAAACGAATTAGGCGACTATTGTCGTAAGGAAAAATGACTAAAAATAATAACGTCTAAAATGTCTAAATACCTATTATTGCCAAAAAATTTTAAAGACTAAAAGTATCAATAACGAAGTACAAAAATGAAACTAAGTCTAACTGTGAATAGTCCGAAAAAAAATGTCGAGAATTGTATTTTCTAAATCAATGTAACCAATGCGATGTCTTAACATCTCAGGTTTAGGCTGCGTTTCCACCAGAGGTGTGCGAGGAAGCTGGGTGCTTAGCCAAGTTGCAAATCGTTTACACTCCGTAGCGAACGAAACGCCCAATGTCTCTGTCACACTAATATAACTGAATAGTATACTTAACCGCGTTATCTGAGACTGTCTGTTCGTCTGTCTGTCACCAGGCTGTACCTCATGAACCGTGATAGCTAGGCAGTTGAAATTTTCACACATGATGTATTTCTGTTGCCGCTATAACAACAAATACTAAAAACAGATTATAATAAATATTTAAATGGGGCTCCCATACAACAAACGTGTTTTTTCCCGTTTTTTGAGTAACGGAACCCTTCGTGCGCGATACTGACATGCACTTGGGCGGTTTTTTTTTACATTATTATAATTCGTAATTTTTCCTTATAGACATTAATCGACTAATAATTCCGGAAAAACTGCTTTTAGCATGCTTACTAACTAGGGTGGCAGAGTAAGACCAAGGTAACGTTAGTTGCAGTGTTTTTCAAAGCAAAGACTTGCAAAGTGTTATTTTAAAGTCATAATGTCATAGCTGTTTGACATTTAAAATATAACACTTGCATGTCTGGTCTGAATCTAGCTAGCAGCTTAGGTATGTTTGACTTAGCACAAAGTATTCGCTTGTGACTTGGGTTCTATTCCCGCCATCGGTGAATTTTTTCCTTTTTTTTTTACTTTTTGCGCTGAATTTTTCCTTTCAGACAACCGGCTTAGGTAGAAACAGCAATACTCTTAACTATCCATCGGTGGACCTTATGCTTTTTGTAATAAGGTTTAGAACATGGTTTCATAAAGTGTGCACGCATTGTGACCCCGGGTTCGAATCCCACCTAGGGTGAACTTTTTGTTTATTATTATTTTTATTTTTTTCCGTTACTTTTCCGTTTCACAAAATATCAGAAGATTGTTTACAATATTTTAAAATAAAAAAAAATATTTGCCTTGAATTGCCGATAATATTCAATGATTAATATTTTTTCGAGACCTTTCCTCTTAAAAAGTATATTGGTAACGGACGTAACAGTGTCCTGATATTATGTGGAACGGAAAACGGATAACGCCTAAAATGTCTAAATACCTATTATTGTCAAGAAATTTAAAAGACTAAAAGTATCAATAACGAAGTACAAAAATGAAACTAAAAGTCTAACTGTGAATAGTCCGAAAAAAAATGTCGAGAATCGTATTTTCTAAATCAATGTAACCAAGGCGATGCTTAAAATGACAGGTTTAGGCTGCGTTTCCACCAGAGATGTGCGAGGAAGCTGGGTGCTTAGCCAAGTTGCAAATCGTTTACACTCCGTAGCGAACGAAACGCCCAATGTCTCTGTCACACTAATATAACTGAATAGTATACTTAACCGTTATCTGAGACTGTCTGTTCGTCTGTCTGTCACCAGGCTGTACCTCATGAACCGTGATAGCTAGGCAGTTGAAATGTTCACACATGATGTATTTCTGTTGCCGCTATAACAACAAATACTAAAAACAGATTATAATAAATATTTAAATGGGGCTCCCATACAACAAACGTGATTTTTTCCCGTTTTTAGGGTTTTTGAGTAACGGAACCCTTCGTGCGCGATACTGACATGCACTTGGGCGGTTTTTTTTTTACATTATTATAATTTGTCATTTTTCCTTGTAGACATTAATCGACTAATAATTCTGGAAAACTGCTTTTAGCATGCTTACTAACTAGGGTGGCAGAGTAAGACCAAGGTAACGCTGCAGTGTTTTTCAAAGCAAAGACTTGCAAAGTGTTATTTTAAAGTCATAATTTCATAGCTGTTTGACATTTAAAATATAACACTTGCATGTCTGGTCTGAATCTAGCTTGCAGCTTAGGTATGTTTGACTTAGCACAAAGTGTTCGCTTGTGACTTGGGTTCTATTCCCGCCATCGGTCAACTTTTTCGTTTTTTTTTTTTACTTTTTGCGCTGAGTTTCTCCTTTCAGAAAACCGGCTTAGGTACAAACAGCAATACTCTTAACTATCCATCGGTGGACCTTATGCTTTTTGTAATAAGGTTTAGAACATGGTTTCATAAAGTGTGCACGCATTGTGACCCCGGGTTCGAATCCCACCTAGGGTGAACTTTTTGTTTATTATTATTTTTATTTTTTTCCGTTACTTTTCCGTTTCACAAAATATCAGAAGATTGTTTACAATATTTTAAAATAAAAAAAAATATTTGCCTTGAATTGCCGATAATATTCAATGATTAATATTTTTTCGACACCTTTCCTCTTAAAAAGTATATTGGTAACGGACGTAACAGTGTCCTGATATTATGTGGAACGGAAAACGGATAACGCCTAAAATGTCTAAATACCTATTATTGTCAAGAAATTTAAAAGACTAAAAGTATCAATAACGAAGTACAAAAATGAAACTAAAAGTCTAACTGTGAATAGTCCGAAAAAAAATGTCGAGAATCGTATTTTCTAAATCAATGTAACCAAGGCGATGCTTAAAATGACAGGTTTAGGCTGCGTTTCCACCAGAGATGTGCGAGGAAGCTGGGTGCTTAGCCAAGTTGCAAATCGTTTACACTCCGTAGCGAACGAAACGCCCAATGTCTCTGTCACACTAATATAACTGAATAGTATACTTAACCGTTATCTGAGACTGTCTGTTCGTCTGTCTGTCACCAGGCTGTACCTCATGAACCGTGATAGCTAGGCAGTTGAAATGTTCACATATGATGTATTTCTGTTGCCGCTATAACAACAAATACTAAAAACAGATTATAATAAATATTTAAATGGGGCTCCCATACAACAAACGTGATTTTTTCCCGTTTTTAGGGTTTTTGAGTAACGGAACCCTTCGTGCGCGATACTGACATGCACTTGGGCGGTTTTTTTTTTACATTATTATAATTTGTCATTTTTCCTTGTAGACATTAATCGACTAATAATTCTGGAAAACTGCTTTTAGCATGCTTACTAACTAGGGTGGCAGAGTAAGACCAAGGTAACGCTGCAGTGTTTTTCAAAGCAAAGACTTGCAAAGTGTTATTTTAAAGTCATAATTTCATAGCTGTTTGACATTTAAAATATAACACTTGCATGTCTGGTCTGAATCTAGCTAGCAGCTTAGGTATGTTTGACTTAGCACAAAGTGTTCGCTTGTGACTTGGGTTCTATTCCCGCCATCGGTCAACTTTTTCGTTTTTTTTTTTTTACTTTTTGCGCTGAGTTTCTCCTTTCAGAAAACCGGCTTAGGTTCAAACAGCAATACTCTTAACTATCCATCGGTGGACTTTATGCTTTTTGTAATAAGGTTTAGAACATGGTTGCATAAAGTGTGCACGCATTGTGACCCCGGGTTCGAATCCCACCTAGGGTGAACTTTTTGTTTATTATTATTTTTATTTTTTCCGTTACTTTTCCGTTTCACAAAATATCAGAAGATCGTTAACAATGTTTTAAATTGTTTTATCTTGATTTGCTAAAAACGTTAAATGAATGTAGTTCATTTTTATAGAATAAAAGTGGATGACAGGATAGATTTATCTCTGGATAGATGGACATATATTTCAATTTATAACTAACATTATTAAAGATATTTTGTTAATCGACTACTATGAAAATCTCTGCAGAGTTATCTTGGTCTTAATCTAGCAAGCAGATCTATGTATGCTTGGCCCAACGCAAAGTGTTCGCTTGTGACCTGGGTTCAATTCCCGCCACGGGAGAACTTTTTGTTTTTTTTTTTACATTTTGGGCTGTTACCCTTTCACAAAATATCAAAAGATCGTTAACAATAACTATTTGAAAAGTCGACCGGCGCAAAATCACCTTTCATAACAAATCATCTATTTCAATTTATAATTTATAATATTTTTACACAATTTGATGTCAAGTAGGTACATATCAATCACAGACATGCCGCATCGTTTTATTTTTTGAATTTATTGAGCTATAGCTTATAGGGACCGAACGCGTTGGAGAGTCTGCCACCAGTCAGCTGCAGAGAAAAATGTCATACGTAGAGGCATAGCTAAGTAATAATAGTTAATAAGAATAATAAGTATAAATTAAAATATGTAAAAATAATTTTCCATAATGTCAATATCCTGAGAGCAAAATGGGGACTACGTTTGTTTGAAGCGGCTGTCCTATTTCCTCTTAAAATTTCGTATGCCTTGTCCCGTGTACGTGGTAGTACGTACCACACAATTTGGACTGTAATTTACAATTTTCATTCATATCAGTAGGTTATTAAATCAGTAGCAAATGTTTAACAAAGGCATACGAAGGGTTACGTATTATTAGATATTAAGTATAACGGAAAACTGCTGTAAGAATGCTTACTAGGATGGTATAGCAACCGTTGACCGGCCTTCCTACAAAGAGTGCCCTGGGCCCCGGTTAGATGTAATAACCGGTATTATACAAAAAGACAGGTGCCATTTGACTATTAGGTACTGATTCAGGTAGTGTGTGATGTGCCTTAAATAGTCGTCGAGTGAAAAATTTACTCATTGACTTTCGGTCCCTCCTGCTCGCTGCTTCTTGGACTTTAGTGAGAGGCCTGAGGCGATTGGTAAGAAGTTACTAACTGACCCAGTCCGTAGGCTGCCTGGATCAAGGTCATTTTTATTATGTTCACTGAGAAAAGTATAATATTTTTTAATTAGTTTTAGTCCCAAAGTTCAGTTGCCTTCTATTAGAAAACTACCGCACAAGTTCTTTACCAACCGCCTGAGATTGGAGTCACAGCCCGTAACATTGTTCTGCAGCTTTTGGAACTAAGTACCTTCTTTTCGTAACTATTTATAAATCGTCCGCTGTTTAAGTGCACTCCTGCAGCCTTGAGACTCTTCTTGTGTTCTGAAAAAAAAAGCAACAAAGAAAATTTTATTGAGTTTTAAAACATTATGTAACTATTGTAATAACCTAAAAATTCTAAAAACAACTTGATTAATTTACAGTCATATTGCTGGCATTTTGCTTCGGAAGAAAGTGTGAACGCATATGACCTGAGTTCGATTCCCAGGAAAGGTGAACTTTTTGTGTTTATTTTAAAATATATTTATTTCAAAATTAATAAGTAAACCCGCGCTATTGTAGATGGATGGATTATCTTTCAAAATGTCAAATGTATAGAAGTTTTGGGGGTTTCAAGCTTTTAATTATCGCTTTTTTCACTCCTTATTCATTTAATTATCGCTTTTTTCACTCCTTATTCATAATTGTGATAAATCTTTGATTGTAATCATGGTAAACCATAGCTATAGCTCAATAAATATTAGTGGTACTTATAAAAAAGTGCCAACTAAAATACTTATATGCATTTAGAAAAATAAGCATGTAAAAATTTTGATATCTTCTGTTTTTCTGGACCACCATCAACAGTGGCGCCAACTGGTGAGCAAAGAAACGCTAGCCCTCATTTACAGTCATATTGCTGGCATTTTGCTTCGTCAGAAAGTGTGATCGCATAAGTGACTTGAGTTCGATTCCCAGGAAAGGTGAACTTTTTGTGTTTAATTTTTATTTGTAATTTTGATTGCAATTTGTATCCTTTTTTAGTTTTAACAAGATTAAAAAAATATGCTTCAGCTAAATAAATAATGTTCTTTACTAATTGTTATAGTTCGTTTTTTTTAGCATTAGAAAGAACTTGAAAGAAGGTAAGCGATCTTGACATGTCTTTTAATTGAAAAGCGCGTTTTAAAAATCAGTAACTATTTTGCTATTACTTATGAAAGCAGAAGAATATAAATGATCGTATTAGATTCATAATTGTTACATACTTGCCGTAACTTATTTTTAAATTCTCCATCATCAGATCAGCTCGATGGTACCATAATATTGCATTGTCATCCGATTTATACATGCATGAAAAATTTCAGCTCAATCGGACACCGGGAAGTGGAGATCAAATTTAACTTGCAAGATTTGATTACAGACAACGGGACAGGTGAAACTAAATAAAAGCTTGTAAAAGATTTCAAAATTAATAACTAAACCCGTGTCGTACGTTCGATCCCCGACCGCGATGTAAATTATGTATTTACAAAAAAAATATAGAAATTAATGGGCGGTATCTTATCTTATCTTATTTTATACCTTTAAACGAGCAATTCTTGTTATTTATTTCGGAAACGGCTCTAACGATTTCGATGAAATTTGCTATATGGGGGTTTTCGGGGGCGAAAAGTCGATCTAGCTACTAGGTCTTATATCTGGGAAAACGCGGATTTTTGAGATTATTATATATTTTCCGAGCTAAGCTTGGTCTCCCAGATATTTTAAACATAAATTTACACACGAGTGTGTATTGAATGGCTTAAGAGCCAACAGGAGTGGTCATTTCTCCATACAAACGTACTCGACTGTTTCCTCCATGGGTTTTGATGCTAGAGCAATGATTTTTTCAACACAGATTAATATTGTCAATATCTGTGTCGGACCGTTTTGCTTTTTTTGATATTTTTGTTTTCTAAGGCGCTAGAGCCCTTCAAAAATGGCCTCATTGACTATGCCGCAATGAGAGGCCTAGTATTCAAAACTGACATCAATTAGCCAAAAAAGCAAAACGGTCCAACACAGATAATTTCATAATTATTTAGATTTCCAAATTTGGTTACGATTGGTTAAGTTTTGGAGGAGGAAACAGTCGAGTACGAAACCTCCATTTTTGAGATTTTTACGCAGGATTTTTCGCCTTGTCCTTATCGCACTAGTTTAATTAAGGAGCCGCTTCCGTTAGCGAGACGGGTATATTTACCTAAAATATTTAAAACTCAGCTCCTGTTTCGTCTTAATTAACACAAGTTCGCAATTCCTGTACCTATCGCTGTTATATTGCGGTGCATGAATAGATATACCTATTTTGTTGACTGTAATCAAACACTCAAGCAGATTTTACTTCACATAGCTCAAAGTGGAAAAATAAAGCTATCTAATGAAAAATATATTTCAAGACGTAGGACGACTAATGCATGGATTATAAATTATCTACTTAAAACGATATTTAAATCAGCGCTGGGGGTCTACCGCGAACACCGAAGTTTGCAAATTGCGGGCATCTTTCTCGTTTACTCCCATTACGGCGTATTTAGAGTGACAAATTCATAATTCTCTTTAATTGAATTTAGCTGACCTGCTAGATATCCAATAGTAGTACTTGTGTAGCCTGCAGTCTCTTTCGTTTGTCTTGTTGGTTGGAAACATGGGGTTCACCTGTAATTTTAAAAGTCCATCATACAAAAAGAATACAGGTACAGAGGTATGTACCTACCAGGTAGTGATCGGTAGATTTTTAGGGTATACACTCAAAGTTAAGTATTGTCGAGGCTCGCGAAGGCCGAAGGCCGAAGTTCCGCGTAGGGTTGAAGGCCCGAAGCGTCACACGAGAGGGGGAAAGTTGGAGCTTAAACACGACCCAATAGGAAAAGTGTCTTGACAACCTCACGTCGGGCCTACGGCCTTATGTACAAAAACAAAAATAAATTACAATTGAATATAAATAGGTATCTTATATATAAATTACAATTGAAAGTTGAACAAATATCCGTACATTTAGATAAGTTTACACGTAGATGTCGCTGTTTCGTGCAGTCAAAATTCTGCTTCGCGTAATCATGGTTTTTAACTTTTTATTTACTGGGAATGGAGCTCACGGCCATGCTGTGCTATTACAAATTGGAATTTAGACAAATTGCAATTACAAATTGGGATTCTCCTGTATTTCTTCGATTTTTCTTGGGATAATGATGACCAGTCCCATATTACTTATAATGTCTACCGTGGAGTCAACATCATAATCTGCCACTTTTTCGGTTTAGCTTAGAGGTACGATCGAGCGTATGTTTTGGCTTGGCACTAATTGTTCGCAAAGTATCTGAGTTCGATCCCCGAGACTTTTAATTTTAATACGTATACTCGTATAGTACAGAGACGAATTGTTTCATTATTTTCCAAAACGTACTATTCTATTTTCTTTCCTCAGCAGCCTAGTGACGCCTGGATGATGTCTGTGTTATGTTATAATGTTGGGTGGCTGATGGTAATGGATGAGATGGCCCTACATATTTCTTAAAAAATATTTTACTATAATAGCCTATAATTATGTCGGACTACTTACCTGCCGCCCACAACTTCGTTTGCGTGGAATTAAATAAATAAATTTTCTTTGAAATGTGTGTAAAAAATCTAAAAAGTAAGTACTTATAGATCTTGATAGCAAAGTTAGGTACACTTATCACCAAACATCGGATTCTAGGGGGCAAATTGTATGACGGATAGGGATCCCGTCATACAATTTGCCCCCTAGAATCCGATGTATATGCTTATCACTGTGATCGTTCGATTCACCAGCACGGCCTGAAATGACGGCCACGTTTCCTTTAAACAGTTCCAGTTCCATCGTCAGGGTTTAAAGTCACATCAGTACAATGGTTTACGATCTCTTCGATAAGGAATAACTTAATAGTAAGAAAACTTAACTTATCGCAATAATGCATATTTGTTCCTGAGTTATGGATGTTTCTATGTAAGTATATAAGTATTTATATAGGTATATATTTGTGTATATTATATATATCGTGGTCTAGTACCCACAACACAAGCCTCATTGAGCTTACTGTGGAACTATGTCGATCTGTGTAATTATTGTCATATAATATTTATTATTTAATCCTTTGGATTAGGCTGATCAAACAACAGTCCACTTACCCTGCCTATGTACAGTCAGCCAAGAAAGTGGTCTACCACTTTTCGACTCTATCATCTGATTGATAGAGTCGAAAAGTGGTAGATCACTTTCTTGGTTGACCGTACCTACAGATTCGATGAAGGTGTTATGGAGCTAGAAGAGCCTAGAAATTAAACCAAAGTCAAGTCTTAAAGTGTAACTAGTAGTCGCTCCCTAAGATCTTTCTAGCATTTTTGAAAGTTGGATATTGTATTTTGTAAAAGTTATTTTGTAATTTTCAGTTTTAGTTTCTTAATTTTATTACTTGTTTTATTATTAAGGTATTAGCCAATTGATGTGACCTGGTTAAAAAGAGTGGCACGTTCTCTGCACGGCGCGGCGCTGTGGTGGAGTGTGCGCGTAGGTCTCGGTGGGACGTCACAGGCGCCGCGTCCCAGGACGGCCAGGATCAGCAGGGCAGTACTGTGTGCTCTCCGGAGCCACAGGTGGACTGGCGTCGGTAGTATTACTCCCTCTGGAATTTGCAGGTTTACACATTTAGTCAAATGTTGGATTTCACGTTACTACCTGCGACATTTGGCCGATCGTTGATAAAATCCAAGGCGAAAGTGCAGCCAGCCGTGTGGCCCGTGAGTTCCAAGTTGAATGTAAGAACTTTGCTTTGCTTTGCTCGGTCGATCGAAAAGGGCTATAGGCTATATATAAACGAAACTAAATAAAGGAATTGTGAACCTCTATATAACTATTACCGGATTTGACGCAGAAGAGCCACGTTACAAAATTCGACAAGTTTACTGGATTAGTAGTTTTTTTTATCGATCCAAATTTTGGAAATTTTTATAATGCGGAAATTGGCATAAAGGACTTACGGCTCGACCACGTCATTGAGCGACTGGCGACGACGGCAGCGACAACCATAGATGGAAACGAAAGGTCCGATCGCTGTGTCTCGCTTCAACCTATTTATATAAATACATAAGTACTTAATTTGAAAAAGACGGGTAGTCTTGTCTCGCGAGCGAGGCGAGATGCTGTTGTCGTATCCGTCCTGTGCTAGGCCTAGGTACTATGATCTCAATTTGACTTGATTGCATTATTCTTCTTCTTTCTCACGTTATCCACCACTCCAGAATCGATTGTCTGACACTTTGTTTGTTGTTCACCTCATAGGTACAGATACCGCCTATATACAAGCACAGCAAGTTATCTTACATATTTTCATTAGGTAACAAATTAACTGGTTATTCCGTTATATTTAAGGACTATTTCTCATTTGCTTTATCTATCTTTACAAATTACTAGGTACCAAACTAACTTAAGCAGGTATTATTACTAACAAACTTCTAATCTATTTTCGTACCTACTTTTATGATAGGTATTACGGTTATTATTTTATTTATTTATTTATTTAAACTTTATTGCACAAAATACAAATAAAATGTACAAATGGCGGACTTAATGCCTAAAGGCATTCTCTACCAGTCAACCATAGGGCTAAACAGAGATGTAGTAAAAATGGTGCAAGAAGAAGAGTAAGAGAATTCAATTAGGAACTATTGCAAACAACTGAAAAACATAATAAACTACATATACAATACACAGATAAAAATAATAAAATATATACAATGAATATACTACTACATAATTCTCACATACATACTAATATATTACGATGGATACTACCTACTCATACTCTTGTTTCAGCAGATGTTTATGCAGCATCCTCTTAAAAGCAGATTTGCTCGGGGCTTGTCTTATGTTATAAGTAGGTAGGTATTTAAACTTACTGTAGTCTATCGGTTTTATTAATTTGATTGATGCCTTAACTATACTAAGCCAAACCAACTTTGGCAGTAAAAAAAAGCGCGAAATTGGAAATTTGTATGGAATTCTAAATTTTTCAAATTTGTCGCCTTGTTCTACTGCTGCTAATAACAAAGCTGGTTTACCGGAGTATATTTAGGTAACTAATGACCCATGTAAGGCCCATATAGTGCCTTACCTAGCCCACTTTTTAAATACTATATATCCTTTTTACAAAAACTGTTACAATTAATATAAAACGCTGTTTTCTAACAAGGAAGGGTACCCAACTCGTCAGCTCCGATTTGATTAATTTTTATATATGTTATAGAGTAGTCTAAAATAACGGACACGTGTTTTGTTTAGCTGCCCATACTCAACTTCCTGGGAGAAATTGGCCTCCAAAGTACTGAAAAGTGACAAAACGCTCTAACTTCTGTAGAGAGTTTTATTCAAGCAAATTTCAAGTTAATTACCTACTGGTTTGCATATACGTTACAGAACATGAAAAAATACTGGACACGTGTTTTGTTATTTCGACTCAAACTCATATTTTACAAAAAAAAACACACTTCAAAGTTTCATAATTCTTATCCTTTCACTCGAACTTCACGTTAGTTATCTTTTCGTTTTTTTTATCATGAAAACTAAAAACTTCCCGGTAGTGAAGAAAATGTTATCAATGTTATCATGGTTGTAAACCGGTTTGGACATTAAGTCCTAGCATATTTTGAAACATCAAAGATCCTAAAAGTGTACATTTGAAATATTTGAATACCCTGTTAGGCGCGCGGCAACGTGTTGGCGGCGCCGGGCGGGCGAAGTGAACACACGGTATTGAAGTGAAGCGCGTGAAACGATGACAAGTATGAAATTTTGAAGTGTGTTTTTTTTGTAAAATATGAATTTGAGCCCAAATAGCAAAACACGTGTCCATTATTTTTTCATGTTCTTCAACATATATTCAAACCAGTAATTAACTAGAAATTTGCTTGAACAAAACTCAGGAGTTAGAGCGTTTTGTCACTTTTCAGTACTTTGGAGGCCAATTTCTCCCAGGAAGTTGAGTACTTATGGGCAGCTAAAAAAAAATACGTGTCCGTTATTTTAGACTACTCTATAACATATATAAAAATTAATCAAATCGGAGCTGACGAGTTGGGTACCCTTCCTTGTAAGCCAAAGCTACAATAATAATTATGACGATGATTCGTACATGATTCGGAACTGTTCCCTGCTGATTTCGCCGTACTGCCGTACTGCGTCCCGACCGGTCGGTGTAGGCGTCCTCCTGTCCGCCCACTCGCCTTTTGAAGACTCTAGATATGCTGGACTGCGGTGCGCCACCTAAATACGAAATGGTTTGTGCTCAACCATAGACTAGGAATTCTCTAGACCGAGTTCAGAGCAATTATTTCATGCAACCGATGATGCCAAGGAAGTCGGTTAAAAATGCGGGGGTGCGCGGGACGAGGTGAGCAAAGTCCCGTGCCGTGATTGGTCCGTTCAAAGACACTTTCGACTCGAACATGGAGTAAAATTACCGTATGCGTGGCAGAGGGGGTAGCGCGACTATGCTAAGTCTGGAGGATGTTTTGTCTGTGTTGTCAACTAACTAAAACCATCTAAAACTAACCCCCATATGAACATACCTCAGACACTGAAGTCAGAGTTTGATAGTTCATAATGTAAAATAATAATAATAAGCACTGTAGTTAATAATGTAAAACATGGAATAGGGTAGGTGTGTTAGTTTTCGTCCAGATCTAGTTTTCGTCCACTTGATGAAATTTGAATATAAACCTACATTAGTGCACAAATTTGTACGTATTGCAATCCTTAATGTCAAAACAATATATCTGTCTACATAAAAATGATATTTCGCATTTAGAAAATTAAAAATCAAATACATATATATTATTATTTGCTTTTCTGTCAAGTGGACGAAAACTAGAGCACGGACGAAAACTAGCGCAATGACCCTATATTTCCATTAGTTGAAATTTCCCGCAGTTGAAATTGCCCCCCTGCACTTATCGCACTTTCTTGATTTTCTTATGTTCCCATCGTGGGCCAACATTACACCATTAAGATTAACTGGAAAGATCCCTGAAAGAGATATACGAGTATGTTCGCATTTGTACAAATGATGTGTGTTTTTTCTTGTTTTATGTTACTTTTTGTACAATAATAAAAATCACTAAATGTAAGCCTATAATATTTAAAGAGTTCCCTCATTTCCTCATCGATCCCATCATCAAAAATGGATTTTGACAAACTGTATACTTTATACTTTACCTCCGTGATCGTTAGTGCTAGAAAGCTGCAATAATGGCATGGATTTGGATATGCACGCCATCATAAATCATGCATGAACATCAGGACCGGCTGGAATGCATACAGCGGGCCTCGTACGCCCGACGCTATGAGCTGAGTATGAGGGCGCCGAAGGCGCCCGGCTTTGGTAAGCGTCTCTAGAGCGTGTCACGTACGTCAGGTCATCACTCAGGTCCTGGAACTTCATAGTGTTCAAGTACCTATACCTACCTACTGTTAATATAGACCGGTAGTAACGAAATATCACTGAACGATCACGTGAACCGCGGTTCCTTTAAAGATTTCCAGTTTCATTATCACATTTTGGGACAGGGATATTTACGATCTGATCATCTTCGATGAGGAAAAATATCGTAAAAAAATCTTATCACAATAAAGCCTAGATTTCTTTCTGAAGTTAAACTTCCGATGGCAGTGCCTTTCTTATAAATAGCGCCTGTACTTATACCAATCCTTGTGGTGTTATAAATGTGATTGCAATAAACTTAACTATAAATAAAACTAAACCTAAGCTAACCCATAATAACTATTGAACTTTATAACCCAACTCGCATCGTTACCTACTTACCTATTAGCTGTATCTACCTAAGTTAACTTAATTAACAAAATTGTATGAATGACATAGGGCATCCGATAGCTGGCGCAGGTAGTAATGTATGTAAAGTATGAGCATGAGCGTTATGTGAGCATCTACTTAAAGGTTCCGTCACACAGGCGCGTTTTCCGGGCGGGGCGTGAGCGCGGCGTAAGCGTTTTAATATGTCAAAAAATGGCAAAAAAAATCACTATTGTTGTATGGGCGCCCTACATAAATATTTATTTTATTTTGTTTTTGGTATTTGTTGTTATAGCGGCGACAGAAATACATTATCTGACAATTTCAACTGTCTAGCTATCACGGTTCATGAGTTATTGCCTGTTGACAGACAGACAGACAGACAGACAGACAGACAGACAGACAGACAGACAGACAGACAGACAGATAGACAGACAGACAGACAGACAGACAGGCAGACAGACAGACAGACAGACAGACAGACAGGCAGACAGACAGATAGACAGACAGACAGACAGACGGACAGAAGGACGGACAGCGGAGTCTTAGTAATAGAGTCCCGTTTTTACCCTTTGGGTACAGAACCCAAATTAAAATTCTTGCTCATCACACATAACAGCGGAATGCCCAGGGTGCCAAGATCACAATAGTTGATAGAAAACGCCAATCGAAACTTAAATAGTGCGTGACTTTTCGCAGCATCTATCACCCCGATACATTTCTTTTTATCGTTTGGCGTTTGTCGATTAAAGATTTGAGTCTAATTAAATATACCTATACAAATGTCCCGTCTTTTTACGAGGAACAATCTATAAGCGCCATCGGGATCTAAAGCACTTACGACCTTCTTCGGGAAAACAGTCTTACAGGGTAAGCAATAATTTATTAATAAGTACAACTAAGTTCTAATTCAAAATACACGTTGTGTAAACAAACACAATTTGCTTTAGTAGGTACCTATCTACCTACCTATCTACTATAGCAAATTCAACGCATTCACACATTGATACTACACACTGTTTTGTACAAGTAAGTACACATAGGCTATATTAGACCCAAACCAAACGGACGACTGGGATCATATCTCTATCTCTCTCACCCCACCTTCAATCATGCGAGCGTGTATGAGAAGTTTTACGACCCCGGTCGTCCGTTTGGTTTGGGTCAACTATAGATATAGATTATTTGTTGTACCTTGACCGCTAAATTGGTTCTCATCCGGTTCCAGGTCATTGGAGTCAGGTGAGGTGTATCTGGTTGCTCTGCTGTTAGGCCTGAACCCCTGGAGCAGGGCTCCCGCTGCCGGATGCTTTGTCATTGGAACGCGTCGCGGGTTGGGGTTTGGAGAGCCCTGGATTAGAGCATAGATGATCTTAATATATGATGTGCTATACGCGTGCGTCCGTGAGGGACAGAACATAAGCAATGCGAATTGGTTTGTTGCCCACCATAAAGCATACTAAATTTACGCTGGGGAATAAAAATGTGATACTGCGACAAGGACAAACAATTAGCGCTTTCTCTGCTACTCCTACTGAAAGATACATAAAACTCTCCCATTCGGTCATATCTCCCACCCCTCATGCCTGATCCAGTTATAGGTACTAGATTCATGGTTTAGACTTGAGTGTAAAGTTAGACCTAAGAAAAGTCTGCAACGATTTACATAGCACACGCTGTGCAAGTGTTATTTTAAACGTCAAACTTGCACTGCGTGTGCTATCAAAATCGTTGCAGACTTCTTTTGGTCTAACTCTAGTAGTGTTTTAGGCAAAACTAACGGGAAAATAGCATGAATTATAAATATTATATCATGTTATGATGACAATTCTTTGACATGCTTGCATATTAAAAATACGCTTTAGAATCCATTTCGCATGTACTAATCAGCGTGAGCGATTATTATACATCGACAGTTTACAAATAAATACAGAAAAACACATCATGGTCGCACGCCGGGCCGGTACAGGCCGGTTAGCACTATCATTTTAAATTTTCCCGCTCGATATTTTACTTACGAGAGTTGCTGCATCCCCGAACGCAGCAAAGTTTTTCAGATGCGGCCATTATCTAGGCCGCCGAGTTGGCCGTAAAACTAAAAATCAAGACACGAGTCACGATATTCAGAAATGTTTGTTTTGAAAATCAGGTTACCTAGTAAAAAGTCAAAAAGACAATTGAAAGACAGTTTAGGTATTTTTTTATTTCATTGCAGTGACATTATGCCAGTACAATATGATTTTATGTAGCAAAAATAACAAAAGTATAGCCGGTCAAACAACTGTGTCAGTAGAAAAAGACGCGAAATTCTGATTGTCTATGGGACGATAACCCATCCCGCTTATATTTTTTAAATTTTCCGCGTTTTTACAGACCATAAATACTGATAGCCGTAACAGACTAACCGCACCGCTTTTTTTCTGCGTATAACTAAACGCTGAGCACCGTGAAATGTTGCACCAGGAAATAAAACAAGTGGGTGAGGGGTAAAATTGTTGCCGTTACCGGCGACATCTCTAGATAATTGACAAGACAGACCCCCCCATACTTCATATTGGTAGTTCTAAGTGAAACAGCCCTGGTGAAAGTGACAAGTTCTTTTTTTAATTTGACATTTGTATTGTATTGCTCAGCCTAATATTGTACGACTAGATAATTCATTTTTATGCACGAAAACTGTTGAGCCGGGTCGCGAAGCCGCGAACGCGAGTGTGGAGTCGATTTTCGCAGACAACGAAATCGACTACACACTCGCGTTCGCAGCTTCGCCCGCGATCTGCCCGCGATTCACGCACATAGTCTGGAGGGAGCTTAAGAAAACGGGACGACACTACAGTGTTGCCACTTTTAATTTCTACTCTTTTTTGCCAAGCTAAAATAAAAATAAAAACTTGAATTATACTCTATCAAGCAATTTCCATCAGTAGAAAAGAGCAGCAAATTTAAAAAATGTAGGCGCGAAGGGTTAACGTCCCATAGAAAATTTGAATTTCGTTCATTTTTCCTACTGACAAACTTGTTTGACCGGGTATAATATATTCACATAAGTATAGTTGGTCAAGCAGATCTTGTCAGTAGAAAAAGGCGCCAAATTTGAAAAATGTAGGCGCGAAGGGATATCGTCTCATAGAAAATTTGAATTTCGCGCCTTTTTCTACTGACAAGATTTTCTTGACCATCTATATATTATAAACAGAATTTTATTCTTTTTAGTATAGACAAGCCAGTATAAGCTGGCTAGTTATTGAAGGCTGGCCAGTTATTGAAACCTTATACAAAACTTAATTCTGTTTATAGGTGAATATAATTCATTTTTAGTTCAGGGTGACCAGTTATTGGCCGGTGGTTTGGCGAGTGCTAAATCTAGCACTTCATACTTACGCTACGTACTGCAACACTTATATCAAGGCATCTTGCGTACTGGCTCATGGGAGCCTGGGGTCCGCTTGACCACTAATCCCAAGAATTGTCGTAGGCACTAGTTTTTACGAAAGCGACTGCCGTCTGACCTTCCAACCCAGAGGGGAAACTAGGCCTTATTGGGATTAGTCCGGTTTCCTCACGATGTTTTCCTTCACAGAAAAGCAACTGGTAAATATCAAATGATATTTCGTACATAAGTTCCAAAAAACTCATTGGTACGAGCCGGGATTTGAACCCGCGACTTGAAAGTCGCACGCTCGCGCTCTTACCACTAAGCCACCAGCGATTCTTCATGCTGGATTGGTAATTAATTAAATTTTGTACATGTGGACTTTGGTGTGGACGCTGATGTTGTATGTGTGAATTTGATTGTCCCGTGTGGTTTAAAACCCCATTCCATTTTGTTTCAAGCGCTTCAAACATCTTACTTAATTCAGAATCAGAAATTCTAATTCGTACTAATCGCCTAAATTAATTACTTGCCTTATATTCCACGGCTCTTATCTTTCCGCACAGACCAAAGAGTGAAGTACTTATTTAAGCATAGTTTGTCAAAGGACTGTCTCGTTTCAATCATAGACACAGAGAATCATACTATCTTTGTCTTACACTAGTACTAGCACCCAAAAGAAAAGGATGAGTATAATTTTCCTGGTTCTTACTGACCGACAAATTGGTTTGACCAACAATATATTAGCAATTTAGCACAAACTCTATTACCTAGACTCTGTGCACGATAACTTCAATGATATTATATAACTATTATAAAGATAAATATTGTTACATACTCATACATAAGGAGCACAAAAATACTTCAATATTAATTACCTACATAATGTGAACATCAAGCAAGAATATAATGCGTCATTCAAAGGGAAAGAACTATATAAAAAAAAAAACAGGTATTAATAAAATCAAATTTATTTTAAAAAATCTCTTTATTTGACGGTACACAGCACATACGAGGCTGGGTCAGCTCACAGAAACTATGAACGTACTGGGACGAACGGTCATATTCACACAAATTATTTCGAACAGAAGCTTAGAATTGGTAGTTTAGCGGTTTAAATGAATAACAATGGTTGATGTCCTACTTTGTATGTGCCATTAGTCCAATGAGGGAACCTATATACTACACGCTGACATTTGGTAATGAAAGGTATAAGACCATCGTCCACATTGTAAACTGACAATTTGTAAGCCTTATTGCCAATACATAGGGTTCAACGATGGTCAATTAAGACCGTACTAGCAATGAAATGCCAATCGCCCCTTACATTCTTTCTTCTATAAGGCGGTGAAACGGAAACACCAAGCGAAAGCTTACCAGTGCTTACAGACCTATCAGGCCTAGCCGATACCTTGATGGCGATACTGTTTTGAAGTCACACAATCCACTCTCTGATATGACAGTGGCCTCGTGAGTGCGGCTTAGAGGCCTATAAAGGCTTGTACGGCATTGATCTCAGGGGGCCTACGAGTCTACGGCCCGTGTTGGAGCAAAGCAAGTTCTGATCGCACTCGGTGCATATTTGGCACGAATAATCTCTACAGCGCTACAGGCGCGTACATCTAAGTGTTGTGAGAACTCTTCGAGCTTTGGATCTTAACCTTTTGATTTGATACCTTTACATTATAGTTCTGTAGTGCAAAGTACAACTATAAGAATCATTAGAGAAATTTAAATATTTCCAATGAGACGTTATGTCGCTTTTAACTCTTTGAACTCCACACCTATTATACGTATACATATAATAGTGTAGTAATTATAGTACACATAGTATTCACTAATTGGAACGCACGAAGATTAATATTACATTGCAATCGTGCGCATCCGTGGCCGTTTTTACGGGATTAATTTAGAACAGTAACGATACAAAACTAATACGAAACCCTAAAAATAGGATAATAAAAAAATAGGAAAAGTAAGTAGCTCATTCTCCAGTAAAAAATGACATTCAAAAGTTTCGTAAAACAGGAATATCGTGTTCTGTGTGAGAATATACAGTGGGTATAACAGCAATTTTCATTATACCCACTGTATATTCTCACACAGAACATGAAATATGCGTGCTGACCTTGTCCAAGCAGTAGTAGACTTATGAGACAAATACCCATGAATCGTGTGCTAGGGCGCGTGTGGAGAGGTTAGGTATTTATATATGTATAACACAGAATAAAAAGCATCGACCGAGCCCTCACAACACAAACACAACACAACATTCATATCCCGCTCGCCCACCGCGACGAAATGCGGACCCCACGTCAATAATATGTACACAACAATCTTAGCAATAATCATATACAGTCGGCAGGCTGACGATCTCAGATCAAAGGTGTCTTTCTCTCAATAGATTTATGTATATTGCATCTTTATATGGGTTATTTGTCTGAAATCGATATAAAACTCTGCCTGCCTGACACTTTATACATACTTACATTTATAAACACCAACATATATAACAAAATGTAAATAAGCATTTGCATTAGACTTGGTTAATGGTTACATAGTTAAATAGTGCTTATAACCTGCATCCGTCTCTCTCACACATCAGGGATTGAATATTTTACTATAGCAGTTATGCTACTCCCAATTATAAGCAGAAATTTATAATGGAATTATTTATCCTCTTAAGGCCCACAATACAAAAATTCCTATTTAAATTGCAACCTTGTTCGCTTTATGAACGGTTCTAATTAGATTGAGCGGAATGTCCATGGAATGCAAATTGGGCCTTACGGCGTTAAAATCATTGTCGGACACTGTTACAAGTAAAAAAAATATATTAATGATCAATGATTACATCAAAAGCCAAAAATCTACGATGAAATGATGTCCCAAGAACGATATTTTTTAGACGTGATTTTAGAAGAATGTAACTTTAGTCATATTGAATCCGAGCGTAGCGTAGAAAGAGACAGATGCCGTGTCAATGGCTATAAGCATTGTACCAGCATATAGAGGGTAAATTCAGGGCGTCGCGGCGGCTGATATGTGGGTGTCACTATATACAAAACATACAAAATTATCAATGAGTATATAACAATAAACGAGGGTGGCTCATTGCAACGAGATTCCCGAGTAAAAAATAATATCTTCCATTAAGAAATATAATTTATATTTAGAACTAAACTCGCGTTGCGTCGGTCACAATAAAGCCGTGTCACCATTTGAGTCTGCGCCCCCTCATGGGCCACCAGAAATGCTTAAATACATTTCTAATGTGCATGTAAAATACACATTACAACACTGAAAACGCTCAAATGAAGACACGAACGAGTAAACGCGTGCGACAGAGGCGCTACGAACTGAATTACACATAATGGAACGAAAGTCTTTACACAACAATAATTAAAGATAAAATATTTACAAATTCAACATAACAACACTATATATTTGTCGACAATTATCCTAACTGAGTAAACCACTTCTAAAAAACCATCAGCGGATTTTCAACTCTATCTCTTAAAAAACAAGAGCGATAGTGAAGCTGTTTACGCAATAACTACGCTAGATGGCGCGAGGACCGTGAGATCGCGTAACTTTTTTAACATTTTAGTCTTTTGTGGGTATATTTCACTAGTCATACTTTTTTTGTCGATTTAGTTATTGAAATACTTTTACTACTACTAGAGGGCGTCCATAACAAGTTTTGATTCCATTTTTGGGTTTTTGTTTTTAGCGCGCGTGCGTAGTACAAGAATTCATATTTAAAAATAAATATAATGCTTGCGTTTCCAAATAACTAATCCCGAAACATGGAATCAAGTAAAGAAAAATTGTACATTTACAATTTATTTTCTTTGTCAAAGTCTCTGTTTGAATGTAAACTGTTAGAGGTGTGCAATAAACAGTATTGTATCATTTGTATCATACTTGTTTTTGTAAGATGCCCTACTAAAGCCTGATACTATTAGCATCTCGCTCACGGCGCTCCCGACGAAAGAGGACAGCGTGAAGTTTGTGACTCGCTCACTGCAGACACGCCTGCAGTTTCTCGATCCACTCCTGCGCCGCGTTGGCGTCGCTCGCGCAGAAGTTGTAGGTGCGTCTGCTCGTTCGTAGCTGTGTATAGAGATACTTTTTTATAATAGGGAATTTTTGTTACAAATTGATAAGTGCTCATTTCGTGTTCAACCTTGTGTTGTATGTGAACCATGCACGTTGGAGGATATGATACTTTGTGGCGTAAAGCGTAATTGTTAACCTGACATTGAAAATTCATTCTGCTATAAACGTGGCTTCTTTGCTGCCCTCTACAGTTAACAAACGCTTGCTATATTTCGACGGCGAATATTTAATGTATGAATAATTAAGACTTAAAGAAAAACTAGGGCGCCACTACCAAAAAGATATAGTTAGAAATGCACCTTATGGAAAACAGACATTTCTTTTTTACCTGAAAAGATCACATGAATACATAGTTGGTATGGTAAGAAAATGTAACTTACATCAAAGAACGAGCGGTCGTCGCATTTCTTAGGCGGTCCGGGTGCGGGTGGGGCCTGCATTACCGTGATCACCTCTGCTAAGTCTGCAACCAAATCACAAGGATTTGCTGATTAAACGAATTTCAATATGACTGTCTTATCTAATAAAAAACCTTGAGTATTCATATACATTTAGGGTGTTACGGGATTACATACAGATTTAGTAACATACCAATGAAGCCTTTGCAATGCGAGTCCTCCATCGCGTCGTAGTAGCGAAGCTGATGTTTGATGGAGTCTAGCACAAACCACCTGCAATCGTAAGAGTAACACTATAATCACTAAGTACACACACACATACGAGTAGACTTTAGATAACTGTATACGCAATTTTGAAATGTGTCATAATCCATAGGACTTCGGACACTGCTAGCAACATACGCTATAAAATAGATCGAGGCGATCAGATCGGCGTAGAATTATTCAACTAAGAAAACTGTACATATGCTGTTGCTGGATGTGTTTCGATCCAACCCGTACCCCAGTACTTGGTTTTCAAGGTCAGGTTTGTAAATTTGAATACCAGCATTAAATAGAGTGCTTTTACAACTTATTCTCTCTGACATTGACATAGATTCAATGTTTAGACTAGATTTTTAGAGATTAATTATAAATACCGTTGCTTCCAGCCCTTGAGCAGCGCGCCCCGCTTGTACAAGTGGCCCTCGTGCGTCCTGTTTTCTGCCACGTTGGACGAGAACTGCTCGTAGTACTGCTGCGAAGATGACTGCAGCGTGCCTACACCTGATAAGAGAGATTTACGATTAAAATTTGGGCGTAGAATATAGTGAACCCCGGGTTATCGTCCTCTGACCCAAACCGTGACCTGGAACTTTAGAAAAACAACCTAAGTAATGATGTTACGAGAAATTATGGATCATAGCATTACACTGTTTTTTAACTGTCACAGTCCGTTTTCTCAGTACCGAATTGCCAAGCGACATTGTGGAAATGCTTTCAAAAACATTAAATTTCTATCGAAATAAGACGTTTGTAAATGGTGGTGCGACACTTTGCCGCTGCTCAGCATGTGCAGAGTTATCTAAGATCGATATAAGGTTGATTTCTATGAGATTTAATAGGTACATGGCCAATGTAGACTTACTATTTCCCCCAGAGGCCCTTGGATCTCTATCCCGCTCGGGCGGCGGCGGCGCCTTGTACCGCGTGCAGGGCGCGGTCAGCTGGTCCGCGCAGCGCTCGTGGCAGCTTGCACCGCAGTCCATGCAGCGGACGCCCGTCTGAATAACACACATTGGAGTTTTGAATGTTGAAGGCTAAATTTAGTGTTGATCCTGGTCACGGCACCAAATTGTAAAGCGCCATCCCATTATTTACAATATTTACATTCATATTATGCTAAGAGGAAATTTTCTTCTGATATAGGAACGCTAAGACTCAACTTTAACGACCTTTGTTGGAATACATGGCTAATGGAAAAAAAAATTTTTTTTTTTATTTTATACACAGTTTTATGTTAAGTTTACCAGTCGTAACTCACTACAACGTCCGATACATTTGTCCGGAATCCAAGTCATTTCTAATAGAAGAAATTTTCTACGGAGAATATTAAATATAAGTACTTCTATTTACCACTGTGGACGCAAGCGAGTATACAGGCCGCCTACGGCTCTCGTAGGCTAAGGAAGATTGTGGTGCGTTACCTTGACGGGTCCCCACAGCAGATGGTCGCAGTGGTCGCAGCGCTGCGGCGCGGCGTGCGCGGCGGCGCCCCAGCGGTGCTGCGGCGCGGCCGCGGGCGCGCGCGCCAGCCGGCCCCGCACCAGCAGCTCCAGCGTGCCGCGCTTGTGCAGCAGCAGCGTGCAGCGCCGCACCACGGACGACGACAGCGACGAGTTGCGCTAAAACAACGACAGGTATTTCATTATGAAATTACTTACATGTTTATGATGAGTCGAAACCAAATTGGGTAGCCGGGCCTGCCTTGCCAAAGATGTAATAAGCTTTGGTGTTGGTTATTCCGACTGGCACAAAATATGTAATTATGTAAAGGCTGAGACTAAGGCTATCCGCTTGTAATCAAAGCCGGCGGTCTCCATAGTTTCTGAACCGAGGGTCACATCCGGGACCCAGGCATCCACTTTCCTGTCGCATGTCAGCGATGCTAAAAGCTGAAGTTTATAGACCTCTGATTTTCGCAATGGCAAAAAAAAAAAAACGTTTTGAATAAGAATGTCCAATATATATTAGAAAAAACTAAGTAAAAATGGCCGCATTGAACGATGATGCGAACGTGAAATTTCAATAGCATCAGCCACACAAAACAATCAATAAGCAGTAAGTATGTACCTGCAGTTCGAGCGTATTAGGCAGCTCGAGCTGGTCCCAGCGCACGCGCCATTTTTGCGGCAAGTGCCCTAACTCCAGTTCTAGCGAACGGATCCGTTCCAACAGTCCGGTGAACGATGCCGGCATGGCGCGAGGTATGCTATCGTATCTGTGAAACAAAATGTTTATTTCATTATCATTTTGATAAAACTTACATTTAAGTAAGTATGTGAAGTTTCAGCTGGAAAGTGGGTACCTACTCTAATTTAACTTGCAAGATTTCATTACAAACATACAGATCGTTAAAGTCAGTTAAAAGCTTGTAAAAACGGTTACTATCTTAATTTTTATAATCATTCGTCATTGGACAAATCTCAGAAGAAATTTACGAGTGGGAATCACGTATGTAACTGTAGACCCTATTGCCATGACATAAGGTTCAGTTCTCACCCGGCGGTGACGGTGCGGCGAGCGCGCGGCTCCCGCTCTTCGTCGGGCGATTGCGCCTCGAGATCGTACGGCGCGCCGTGGGCTAGCTCCTCGTGCGTGTAGTACTCCCACACCTCCAGGCTGCATACGGACGACATCGGCCGTAGAACCTGTGGACGTAGTTAAATATAGCCTAGGGTGCCTTTAGCTTAGAGGATATAACCAACGGAGACGCCATGTCTAAAATTTTCGGTACAAAATAGTCTGCCGTTTTTTGCGGGGGAGGGGCACATCAAATGTATAGGTACGTCATGTCAGATAAACGTCAGTCCATACATATGGTTGACAAGTTGTTGACCATTGGCCGCCTATTTTCGACAGAGGGGAACGCCTGTTAATGGCGGCTCCATTGTTAATTACTCCGAGGCCTTTTGGGTGAAACGATGGCATTTCTATTCTAGATTACACGACAGCGGGATATAAATGATGAATTTCTTTGTTTTCCGTTTTTTCTAAATTGTCCAAAAATTTAAAAACCGGGATTAGACTCGACATCGTTCGTATGCGTAGAAGTCATTAAACTTTTGCAGTTACATTTTTCAGTATTTGGTTCAAAAAATCAACATATTCTTGTACAAAATGTAGGCGTATGCCGTATTTGTAATGCATCTGAATCCTGGTCTCGGCACCAAACTATAAAGTGACACAGTAGCGTGCCTAGGGTTTCGGAGTAAGGCAAGCCGAAAAATATGTTTTCGTAATAAATGTCCAATCTCACTCTTTGGACTCTAATGAATTTGCTAGCGTATCGCGGCGAGTTATCATAGCGCACAGGGCATACTAGGTACTACTATAACTACTAGATAGAATTTTACAAACATATCAGAGGGCCTACCGCGAACACTGAAGTTTGCAAATTGCATGCTTCGTTCTCTGTCACTCTAATTACGCCTTAATTGGAGTAAACCAACAAACCTTCTGTTTTGTAAACGGCCGTACAAAATTTTCTCTTAATGCGACTGACTTATCTGAGAATACACAAGTCGGGTGTTGGAAATGATATCCCGTTTTTCTACAAAGTTTAACGATTTTACCTTGTCTTCGTTGAGTAATACGTGGACGCATCTCATACCATCACAAGGAACAACTTCATCCATTGTTAACACTTATAAACATCACAACAAACAAACAAATCCATATTCACTACTTAATTCAAATTCACTAATAAATTGAGCTTTCGTTACTTTCGACTTGACTAAATAATAATACACTTGAAGTAAACGCGTGCCCGTGCGAACTTATGCAGCTAAGTTCACACCAAAAGCCAGGCTTTAAATCGCCTTATAAAATTGCTATACATACCAACAAATAGTTACATCGTTCGATGGCGTTTATAGGCTAAGAGGGCCAAAAGCGGGACGAAAAAGCAAGCCCGGTTGCAAGCCGACGAGTGTGAGCAGGATAGCTAGAACATCATACGCCTGATTTCTTTCGGCTGCTATTTAACTGATCACCAGATTTAGTAAAATTTAATACCAAAAAAATATATTTTACCAGCCTAAAATAATAAATGATCACCAAAATTAGAACACCATTTTAATGTGAAATGATTACCAACCAATTGTATTACATTTTACTATCCCATTAAAGGAAATGACACCAAACTAATCATTATTAACCCAAAAATAATAAATGATTACCAAATTTCAAACCCCATTTTAATGTGAAATGATAACCAAATTTTTACATCTTGCTGTCCTATTAAAGAAAATGATACCAAAATAATCATTGTAAACCCAAACATAGTAAATGACCACCAAAATTAGAACTCCATTTTAATGTAAAATTATAACCAAATTTTTAAATCTTGCTATCCTATTAAAGCAAATTACTCCAAAATAATCATTGTAAACCCAAAAATAGTAAATGACCACCAAAATTGTAACCACATCTTAATTAAAAATGTGCAAATATTTAATATATCGTTATCCTATTAAATTAATTAATCCACTTCGTCACCTTTTTCTAGTAGCATTTTATTTCTGTAACAGTCGCAGTTCTAACCTAACCTAACCCACTTTTCTTGTAGTATTTCGTTTGTGTAAGGGTCGCAGTTCAAACCTAGCCTAACCCACTTTTCTAGTAGCATTTCTTTTCTGCAAGGGTCGCAGTTCAAACCTAACCTAACCCACTTTTCTAGTAGCATTTTGTTTCTGTATGAGTCGCAGTTCAAACCTAACCTAACCCACTTTTCTAGTAGCATTTCTTTTCTGTAAGGGTCGCAGTTCAAACCTAACCTAACCCACTTTTCTAGTAGCATTTCTTTTCTGTAAGGGTCGCAGTTCAAACCTAACCTAACCCACTTTTCTAGTAGCATTTCTTTTCTGTATGGGTCGCAGTTCAAACCTAACCTAACCCGCTTTTCTAGTAGCATTTCCTTTCTGTAAGGGTCGCAGTTCAAACCTAACCTAATCCACTTTTCTAGTAGCATTTCTTTTCTGTAAGGGTCGCAGTTCAAACCTAACCTAACCTACTTTTCTAGTAGCATTTCTTTTCTGTAAGGGTCGCAGTTCAAACCTAACCTAACCCACTTTTCTAGTAGCATTTCGTTTCTGTAAGGGTCGCAGTTCAAACCTAACCCACTTTTCTAGTAGCATTTCGTTTCTGTATGGGCCGCAGTTCAAATCTAACCTAACCCACTTTTCTAGTAGCATTTCGTTTCTGTATGGGTCGCAGTTGAAACCTAACCTACTTTTCTAGTAGCATTTCGGTTTTGTGAGGATCGCAGTTCTAACCTAACCTAACCCACTTTTATAGTAGCATTTCGTTTCTGTAAAGGTCGCAGTTCAAACCTAACCTAACCTAACTTACTTTTCTAGTATCATTTCGTTTCTGTAAGGGTCGCAGTGCTAACCTAACCTAACCCACTTAACTGATAGCAGTTTAACCTACTTTTCTAGTAGCATAACGAAATGCTACTAGAAAAGTAGGTTAGGTTAGTTAGGTATGCGGTGCGGGGTACGAGGGGTTGAGCGGGAGGGGCTAGTAATTTTGGCATCAGTTTACTTTATTTGGTAATATGTATACATTTTTTGGTAATCATAGTGGTTTATTTAGGTGAACATATCGCATTAATTTGGTCTTCAATATTTGGTGATCATTAATGATTTTTGGTGATCATTCAATATATTTGGTATTTGAATACAATTTGAAGTGCAGTCGTAATTAAAACGGTGGTACTTTTGTATTTTTAGGTTTTATGTTTTTGGTATTCAGTAATTTTTTTTGGTAAGCATGATTTTTTTTATTTAGGGTACCAAAGTATTTTTTGGTGGTCATTATATTTGTAGCCATTTCTTTCGCGCGGACGAGGCGCCACCACCACGGCAAAAATTTGCAACACGCTGGCGCTGGGGTCCGCGCGCTGTGACTTGAATTTAATAAAGCGGGTTCATTTGGCGCGCGGTTTAAAAATAATCTATATTGATTATTGATCTTATCACTACGTAATTTCGGTAAGGCAACTAAGGCAAGCCCGGCTTTTGGGCTTGTATGGAAGTACCGCCACTGACGGGACAATCTACTTAGAAATAAACGTGCAAAGAGAAAGACAAAAAAAAAATAAGCGCACTTACCGGGTTGTCAAGGTCCGGCGTGTATAAGAAATTATACAGATTAGGCGATTTCTGGTGCAGCTTGTCGATGTAGTCGAACAACGATTGGCCGTGCTGTGCGCGGTACACGTCCTCTTCAGAACCGGTCACGCCCGTCTCCACGCCCTGCGCAGAAATATTTATTGTAACAGCGCTTTTTATACAAATTAGGTATACATGGTGAAATGTATTTCCTAAGTATCGGGAATTATAATCGATTATTAAATATAATAAATAAATATTATAGGGACATTCTTACACAAATTGACTAAGTCCCACGGTAAGCTCAAGAAGGCTTGTGTTGTGGGTACTCAGAGAACGATATATATAATATATAAATACTTAAATACATAGAGAAAACAACCATGACTCAGGAACAAATATCTGTATCATCATACAAATAAATGCCCTTACCAGGATTCGAACCCGGGACCATCGGCTTCATAGGCAGAGTCACTACCCACTAGGCCAGACCGGTCGTCAATATTTGTAATATTCACGTAAGTTGCTTGGTGAATCGACTAGGATTTAGCATAATTACCAGTCGATTGCCGATGTCCGGCCGGCGCTCGTCAACGAGCCCTAGTTCAGCTCGTGAGGCCTCGTTGTCTAGTAGGAATGTTCTGAACCGACACGACGTACTGTGGTACGCGACGAGGCGGGTGTAGTAGTCGTTGAACTCGAAGGCTAGCGGGAACTGCTTTTGGAGCTGAAAGTGGTATTTTGGGATTAGTTTTATGGGGTTGAATAGGCGAAATTAAAGGATGTTCATGGCCAAATATGTTTACCAAAACATGTTAAACTGGACTCTAAAGACAGCAATAAAGACCTTATGGTCCCAAAAAAGATAGATAGCGGCAAAGTTTTCGCTCCCTATGTGCGTTTTAGTTCAATATTTGGCAGATCCTCTCATCCTTCGCACGAGATATTGTGGATCTTTGAGTAGTCAACTGCAGAGTTATTCTTACAAACAGTTGACCTACTTTTTTGCAGCTAAATGTACCTTATTGCCAAATGTAATCTATCCAGCAGGCCTATTATGGATGGCTATATCCACGTGATAAAATATCCTTCACTTTTTAACAGAGCGCGATTGAGTGACGGATACCGTTTTATCACGCTGTCACGTAGACACGAACGACCATATCCGTACAGGAAAGAATAAGACTAACCTGGTGGACCGCATCAAGGAACATGAGGAAGGTGGGCGTGTAGCCCTGCTGAGGAGTAGGCCCGATGTTGAGCCGCTGCTGGAACTTGTGTCCAAGGGCTAGCCACTCCTTCTCCACGAGGGTGCGGAACCCTTCTATCGTGCGATAGTAGGGGTCTAGGCAGATTTGCGCCAATGATGAGACCTGTAAGGAATAGTGTTTGAAAAAAAAAAACAATTTAAATTAGTTTATGAAAAGAAGATTAACACCACTCTAACGGTCAATGATGTTGAGATGTTGAAATTCGACATTGGATACTGGTTCAAATATTTCTTGCAAATTAGACCTAAACTAACCCTACTAACCAGCGAATATTGCCAGTTATATAGGAGTCTGTAATAATAAGTTTACTGTCGGTAAACGACAAGTGCCATTGCACTTTCAGGGCATTCCCAACCCTTTTACAAAGTGTGGGGATGGGACTACCCATCAAAAGCTATAAATCCGCCAGTGACCATTGATAGACCTTACCCCGTTGCAATAAAGTGTATAAATGATCAATTAATCAACAATACCTGCGCCACCACGTCCCAGCCGTCCTCGAGCGACAGCAGCACAGATGAACCTTGCAGATCCAGTAGATCCACCACGCAGCCAGCAAGTTGGAACAGCTGCCGAAGCTGCCACAGCCAGCCTGATTCTTCCACCAATCTGCGAACAAAATAATTAATAATGTCACCCTAAATCATGGCATTAAACGCCCGCACACTGTGACCTTCACTACTTGAGAAACTAAGTCGTCTGAATCTGAGATTTATTCAATCTGAGTTCAGAACACTAATGACACCCTTAGAAACCAGCGGGCGCAGCATCGTTCCATTTTTATCGCTTGTCACCATGCCTGTCACGTTCTAACAAGTATGTAAGTGCGAAAGTGACGGGCATAGTGACAGCCGATAAAAATGGAACCATGCTGCGCCCTCAGGATCGGTCGGTGCAGCAGCCAAGTTAAGATTATTTCACCCACAAGGACAGTTTAATTGACTGTTAATGTATAGAAAACTAAATTCGGTGTACTGACGGTACCTGTAGAAGCTGCTGAGCATTTTTCTGTGTTGAGAACTAAGTTTAATGGACTGAAAATGGTACCTGTAGAAGCCAGGATCGTTGGGTGCGGCAGGCGCGGACGGCGCGGCTGCCCGCAGCAGCTTCTTGAAGGCGTGCCTCGCAGCGCGGCCGTCGGGGTACTCGGCCGGCACTGGCTCGCAGCCGCTGACTGTCGCTATGCTCAGCCCCTTCTCTGTCACGATGTAAAGGTACCTGTAGAACCCAGTAAAATGGTACCTGTAGAAGCCAGGATCGTTGGGTGCGGCAGGCGCGGACGGCGAGGCTGCCCGCAGCAGCTTCTTGAAGGCGTGCCTCGCAGCGCGGCCGTCGGGGTACTCGGCCGGCACTGGCTCGCAGCCGCTGACTGTCGCTATGCTCAGCCCCTTCTCTGCCACGATGTTAAGGTATCTGTAGAACCCAGTAAAATGGTACCTGTAGAAGCCAGGATCGTTGGGTGCGGCAGGCGCGGACGGCGCGGCTGCCCGCAGCAGCTTCTTGAAGGCGTGCCTCGCAGCGCGGCCGTCGGGGTACTCGGCCGGCACTGGCTCGCAGCCGCTGACTGTCGCTATGCTCAGCCCCTTCTCTGTCACGATGTAAAGGTACCTGTAGAACCCAGTAAAATGGTACCTGTAGAAGCCAGGATCGTTGGGTGCGGCAGGCGCGGACGGCGAGGCTGCCCGCAGCAGCTTCTTGAAGGCGTGCCTCGCAGCGCGGCCGTCGGGGTACTCGGCCGGCACTGGCTCGCAGCCGCTGACTGTCGCTATGCTCAGCCCCTTCTCTGCCACGATGTTAAGGTATCTGTAGAACCCAGTAAAATGGTACCTGTAGAAGCCAGGATCGTTGGGTGCGGCAGGCGCAGACGGCGCGGCTGCCCGCAGCAGCTTCTTGAAGGCGTGTCTCGCAGCGCGGCCGTCGGGGTACTCGGCCGGCACCGGCTCGCAGCCGCCGACTGTCGCTATGCTCAGCCCCTTCTCTGTCACGATGTAAAGGGACGCGCGGCGGACACCGCCCGTGCCGTCGCCCGAGACTGTCATCGTCAACAAAAAGATGTGAGAAATATTATGCCAGACATAGGAATCCGCGAGGTAAATTGTGAATTAAGACTTTATGTTTGTACACTTATGGTACTAATTACATCAAAATTTAGGCTGTTTTAAAACGATTAGGCAATTAAAAACTAATTTTTACCTATTTTGTTGTAATTAGTACCATAAGTGCACAAACATAAAGTCTTAATTCACAATTTGCTCCGCGGATTCCTATGTCTGTATTTATGACAATTAAGTGGAGTTCAACATAATATTTATTAATCCAAATAGTATTCCAAATCAGCTGCTTAAAAGTTGATGCTGGAACAGGTATATTGTAGTAGATCCTAGAGGTAAAATTAACCATTAGATAGACACGTTTTACAAGTCACAAAAGACATTTTGAGTAGGATCCGATTATAAGATATGTTACAATTTTACTATCGCCGTACCCGAATCGACATCGGCGGCGGAAAGGCGCTGCCGTTGGTATAGTTCGAGGCTGGAAGGCTGCCGGCTCTTCAATGAGCCCCAGCGGCCGAAGTGCCGCGCACCGCCCGCACCACCGGAGCCTCGTGTGGCCGCTCTGCGAGATAAATAATAATTAATCGATAGTCGCTTCGCAGCTCAGAAGAACCGTTTATAAAAACTCATTTTCTCCAATATGCTGGGAAATGTTAACCTTATTGTAGCAAAAATAGTACGGGAAGTTCTTCGTTATTGTCAAACTCTAATTTAAACAAAATCAAACTATCGCTGTCCTGTTCTAGCGGACGGGAAGTAAAAAAACATTAACGGTTAACGTTTTTTACTTTTTAAAAATAAAAAACGCAAACAGCCAATTATTATAGCCGCGAGCCGCGTCTACACGACCCGATCAGCTATCATTTCAAGCTATAGGATAGAGTGAGATAGTAAGATAAACGACCTTACTTGTCTCGTTCTTAAAAGACCGTTGTGCTCGTGTATGATCGTGCGAATACTGTTTAATAAAATCAAAGATTACTTTTATATTTTTTTAACACATTCACTGCCCCCAACGCACATGTGCGTTCAGCGTCATATAAGTTTGTTCCTAGGCCACGCCCCCTGGCAGTGAATGCGTTAAGGATCTCATCCGTGTTCATAAAGCTTATATAGTTTGTCAAAGGACTTTCTCATTTCAAACATAGACAGAGAGAATCATACTATCTTTGTCTTACACTGGTACTAGCACCCAAAAGAAAAGCATGGGTATAGTTTTGCTGATTCTTACTGACTGACACATTGGTTTGACCAACTATATTGCACAATTATATTGAATGAACGAATATTGAATGGTACTGAATGGCAGAATAAGTTTGTGCCTTTAACTTTTAAAAATTAATTAAAGAGGGAAATTGTTTTTGACATTTTAATGTGAAGGTTCGATTTGAGTGATGCTTGATGCTTAAATAATTATTATTTTACCTTATTTCCTCGCATGTTTGGAGAAAAGCACTATATATGGCTCGGCAGGAATAGCAATTCGTGGATTCGTCTTCGCGTCGTCCGACAAAATCGAAACTCATCCACTAATAGACCGGGAGATAGTGACACATTTTACTGGGTCATTTGTACCAGTATGGCGGTTCGTCAGCGGTCTAAGCATGTAATGAAGGAAAGAAAAATGATGGTCATAGCGCTGGTACCGGCGGCCCAATCGCGTGGGCGTTAGTCGAACGTGTCGGATAAAATACGAGTGTCGAACGATTTGTTCCACAAAAATCCTCGTATTTTCCGATAGTCCATAAAAAAGAAGTAGGCGGTAGCGTAATGCCATACTTCTCCGGTGTGACTTACAGCCCGCCATACTGAGGCGAACACATTAATTAAAAAAAAACAATTCAACCATTTGTGCCAAGCTAATTTTTGCACAAGTGATCATCGTCGAGCAGCCATTCATGGACATCACCATGCCATACTCTTCGGACGGTTCCAAATGGCCGCCATACCGCCGCAAGGGAGTTAATTTTTTTTTTTTGTTAAACGATTTGTACCAGTATTGCATTTAAACTTTTGGAAAGTATTTGATAAAATGTGACCGTTATTATAATTGCCATACTTATAGTAGGGGGATAAAGTGCTGCCATACTTGAAAAACTTATTTAATCGACACGTTTCAAAAATACGACTATGTATACGTAAAATAATTTTTTACAGCATGGCATCATCATATTCTGTTTGTTTGGATACAATTGTACCTAAAAAAATATATTTCAGATTATAAAATAAATAAAATAAAATAAAATAAAAATAAAATGCATTTATTTCAGACAAACAGTCCATATTTTGTTAGTAAGTACATTTTACACTTTAAAACTTGTAGCTAAGGTTAACTTAAAATAAACTTAAATAACTATCTTAGGTACTAAAGATAAGTGCAGAGAGGACCAGTGCCTTATCAGGCCGCTGTCCCATCTGTCAGCCACGACGGCCAGGAGACTGTGGCGGCTGTCACGCACCCTGCGGAGCGTCGCGGCGCAGCGCTTGCATTATAACTACGGGGCGGATGACTGTGAGACTTAAGCCAAGACTTAAAACAAAAAACATTTTTTTGACGATTTGTACCAGTATGGCATTTGGATTTTTGGAAATTATATGATGCAATGTGACCATTATTATATTTGCCATACTTCTAATAGGGTGAAAAAGGGGCACCATACTTGAAATAAAAAAAATATATTGTACACATTTGCCACCTCCTACAGGTATGGCATTATGAGATTTCCATTTATGATCACACAGAAAGTCTTGAAAAAAAATTACAAGATGGTACAAATCGTTTAGCAATAAAAAAAAAAATTAACTCCTTTGCGGCGGTATGGCGGCCATTTGGAACCATCCGAAAAGTATGGCATGGTGATGTCCATGAATGGCTGCTCGACGATGATCACCTGTGCAAAAATTAGCTTGGCACAAATGATTGAATTGTTTTTTTTTAATTAATGTGTTCGCCTCAGTATGGCGGGCTGTAAGTCACACCGGAGAAGTATGGCATTACGCTACCGTCTACTTCTTTTTTATGGACTATCGAATAATACGAGGATTTTTGTGGAACAAATCGTTCGACACTCGTATTTTATCCGACACGTTCGACTAACGCCCACGCGATTGGGCCGCCGGTACCAGCGCTATGACCATCATTTTTCTTTCCTTCATTACATGCTTAGACCCCTGACGAACCGCCATACTGGTACAAATGACCCAGTAAAATGTGTCACTATCTCCCGGTCTATAATGGCCCTTTCCCGGCCTCTGCAATAATGTACTATTAGGCAGTGCCAGGGAATTTTATTATATTGCCGACTACTTAGGTACATACAGTCAAAGAATTTAATTTCCGACCCATTTCGTACAGTCAGCAGAAGTTGCTAAGCGGGCCAGGTGTTCAAAATGATCTTGACGCGACTTTATTGTTAAGAGAATAAGAGCACGTCAAGGTAATTTTGAACACCTCGCCCGCTTAGCAACTTCTGCTGCTGACTGTACCTTGTCACAGTGACAATATGAAAGCCGCTAGAGACCCCATACTGTTGTCACGGTGACAAAGTACAAAATGGGTAGTAAATTAAATTCTTTGACTGTACAACGATATCAATTGATCGATCGATAAGATACATTTGTTGAAGAAAATGACTCTATAAAAGCTCGTTCTCTCTCTACCCACTTGTCTTAACTTTTGATTATGTGTACAAAACAACACAATTTCACAAGTAAGCGTACACACTATAGTGTAAACAACATCATTTGCGGTATTTGACGTCTGTCACTCACAAAAGCAATACTACGTAAAATGTATTGCACATCGAAATCACAAAGGAAAACAACTGCACTGCGAACGTTTACGTTCTACGTCTTTTTTTTTAATTTTAGGGTTGGCCGGACACCACCGTTATGAATCGGTAGTCGTCTAAGTAAATCGATATGAATTTTTCATTTTTATTTTAATAAAAATAAGGAAAAGGTGGATAATTAACTGTAAATATGGATATATTTATCGTCACTTAACAGACAACAAATTTGACACAGAAATAACATAAATAAACTTTAAAATAGATCCCCAGTTAGTTTCAATTTTGACAATGGGTGCGACCTACTCGGTCGGTGTATTAAATGCATTTAGCTTGCGGGAAAACCATATAATACTAGCTTTATATAAATCTCAAATAAAAATTCATTATACGTCACAATTCGATACCTCAGTCTACGTGCCATCCAATCGTAATCGCTTGCTGTGACAATCGATTTGCGTTAGTTACATCTCTATATACGTCAGTCATAATGTGTCAAATACCGCAAATAATGTTGTTTATACTTATAGACACTCACCCCATGGTACCGGGCTTGTTAAGTTCTTTCGGGGTTCTTTCGTGAGTAGCAACGAGTCTAAACTCGAGACTTGAATCTTCGAGCTCGCCCCGCGACGCTGGCGTGCAGGCTACCAGCGTTGCCAAGTATCGTTACCAGTAAACAGACTTGTGTTTATTATATGCAACGGTACTCACCCCATGGTACCGGGCTTGTTGAGCAGCGGTGTGTGCGTGGGCTCTTCCGTGAGGAGTAACGAATCTAAACTGAGACTTGAATCTTCGAGCTCGCCCCGCGACGCTGGCGTGCAGGCTACCAGCGTTGCCAAGTATCGTTCCTGATTGTAACACACATAGATAAGTAGGGTGGTTCCAGCTGTCCAATTTCTTTGCCCAATGTGTATTTTGTCTCACATTTTGCTTAATGAGAGAGCGAAACGCAATGACATTGGACCAATATATTGGACAAATGGAATACCACCCTTATAGTTCGTTTTTTTTAGCATTAGAAATAAGGTAAACAATCTTGATGTGTCTTTTAATTGAAAAACACATTTTTAAAATAACTTCAGACAAATATGTAACAAATATAAATCTAATTCGATCATTTATATTCTTATGATTTCAAAAGTAATAGTTACTGATTTTTAAAAAGCGTTTTTCAATTAATAGACATGTCAAGATCGCTTACCTTCTTTCAAGTTCTTTCTAATGCTAAAAAAACGAACTATAGTTATAGGCACAAATTAATAAGGATACTGATTTCCTTGTTGCGTCCAGCGTTTATCTTCATCTTGGAACCAAAATAATATCACAAACTTTTTTTTTTAAAGGAATCCTTCTGCTAACGTTTCGCGGAAGTAGAGTGAATTCATTGAATGAAACGTAGAATGTCCTTGGCGGTGCTTTTTTATTACCCGATCTACATATTCGTGACTCCTCACTATCAGGCAGATGCACTATAGTATGCCGTATTGAATATAAAAAGACAAAATAGTAGTACATTAACAGTTTTGAATGATTCACGGTTAATTTCACTAGACTTATATCGACCGGGATATGGACCGTAATTACCTTTTGTATTGTTTTCGAGCTATTATTATGGAATATCGGGAGCTCGAAATAATACAAAAGGTAATCACGGGCCACGGCCCATATCCCGGTCGATATAAGTCTAGTAGTACGTTACCTGTTCTAAACTAGACGTGGTCTCAGTGCCGCTTTGCGCGGCGCCTTGCGTCTGGTGGCTGCCTTTTAGCATACCCATAACGCCTTTGTGGTGCGGCGCCGCTGATCTGTAGGAATCATTTATTAGTCAAATTTTATTCTATGGACTGATGAACTGAAAGTATGACTGAAAGTCAAGATTAATTGCTAAGAAAATTTCAGTATTTTATTATTTATTATAAATAAATAATAAAAAAAAGTATGTAAATACTTTTGTAGCGAAACACTTAAAACATTCATTGCCAGTGAACCACTAGGCGTGTTTTCTGTTCGTAGGCGCTTTTCGGTTTACCCATGTTATCGGGTACGATAGTAGCGCGTAGCTCGCGCCGGCAGTGAATGTGTTAACTAAAAACAAAGGGGCTTAAAAAGACGTCGCCGAAGTAAAGATAAGTACCTGGCTAGTAACGCATGCGTTCTCGGATGTCGCCACGTGAGACACGGCAGACGAGTTTGTCGGTAGCATCGAGCGACTCTTCGGAGGGACTCGTCGCCGACGCCCTCAGGTACGGGGAACACTGCTGGGTAACTGGATAAAATAATAAAGCGTTAATTTTGGGTAATTTTCTAGGTTCATAGGTACACACATAAATTCTCGTCTTCTGGTATGTGACTTTTGTGGAACAACCTTTCAAAGTAAAACTGATATGATTGTTTGATGAAAATGGGTTTTCAGAATGGGGGCTGTCCATAAATTACGTCATCGATTTTTGATCCCCCCCCCCCCTAAAAGCATCCAAAAATCATGCTTCGAATGACCCCGTTTCCTCCTACGTCATGCTACCATCATCCGATGTCCAGACCCTCCCCCCCCCCTAATTTCAAATGACGTAATTTATGAACAGCCCCATAAGAGAGAGCAATATTAAGGCCAGGGCAAAAAACAAGTGGAATGTATTATCCTTGCCCTCAGAATCCTATTTCTGAGAATCCTAAGGTACACAGCGTCACACATATTATTTACACGGACAAGCAGGCTGCCGTAAGTGCGTATTATTTACGTCAGATTACATCCACAATTTCGTCGACTAAGGCTCAGTTGCACCAACAACAATTAGCGGACTGATCAATGTCATTCAACAGTGAACTATGAGACTTCCCATACTATGAAATTTAGCGAACGCTTTAACAGGGACGGATGGTTTGGTGAAACCGGCTCTAAGTGGTTTCTGTGAGCGCCTCCACATCACATGGCGACCCTGCCACTGCGGCCTCGTTCCTGCTAGCACATACCTCCGGCACAGCGTGTAGACGGCGTTGGTGTGCGTGAGGCGGAAGGGGCTGGCGGCGAGGCCGAGCCGCGCCCAGTCGCGCGCGTAGGCCCGCTCGCGCACGCGCTCCAGCGTGCGCGCCGCCGGCACCTCCGCGCCCTCCGCGCCGACCAGCTCCAGCTCCTCCACTGAGACCGACACTGATGTGAAGTTGCATGCTTGTTTGTGAGACATTTTTGATAATTTGGGGGTCACTCGGATTACAAACATTAAATACACATTATGAATTTGAAAATGGTTAACACTTTAACAGTCTATGTTTCACGTTAGACAATGGAAATGCCTAATACCGATTGTATTATATTTCGTAATGAAAAAACATTTAAAATTTTCAGCATTAAGCACTGATATTACTGAAGAATGGCATCAATTATGAATTACATATAGAGGTTTATTGAAAGTCGTGAAGTGGCCACTAGTGGGTCAACTTTTTTCACAATTCAAATTTTATGAACAGCAAAAATATCTGACACGATCTTATTTATAGTCATAAGAGCGTGTCACATATTTTTGTGGCCTTCGAAGAGTAACATATCATTGCAGGTGACTGTACCGTGGTTTCACCACATTCAACCGGTTCTGTCTCGAAGAAGCGCAATGCGCAGCTCGATGAAACCGGCTTTCGTTGTCTGCTTAAAAATAGTTTTCGTAGATGCAATTTCCAAATCTTAAAACTTAATTTTAAACAAGTTTAATCGTATTTTTTGAATTATAACTAAGAGTTCAAATAATGCTCACATGAGAGCGTATCAGCAGACAAGGACGACATGAGCGGCGGCGAGGTCAGCGACCTTGCAGAGGCAGAAGGTAGCACGTACTTCTGCCGCTTGGACGGTTTAGGCTTGAGGCCCGCCCGTCGGGCCGTCTTTAGTAGAGTTTTCTTTGCAAAGCCCCTGAAAAAAAAACAGTTTTGTTTTAGAAGTATGGGTTGAAGCTGTATATATTTATGGAAATTTCAATTGTCATAATATGAAAGGTATTCGATGGGCTACAAGACAGAGTTGCAGTTTGATACGTGCTCCCCTCAGGTGGACAAATGGATGTTTCGAGGAGTACGGTTAGGGATGCCTTACGTAGCGTTCGACAATATAATTCCTGCAATTTTACGCTCAATTAATGTAAAAGACATATTTTCTCTGAATTCAATGTCTACGTTCTACGTGTCTAAGTAATTATTTTATGAAATATTTATTGATTTGTTATTTTAACTAGCCGCGTAAGCTGAAGATGCGGGTACGATTCCCGCCTCGAATTGAAATTTTGTCAGAAAAGTGACAGTTACATGTGACTGAAACTTAAGTCGCGCTTTGAAGTAAAAGTTAAAATGAAAATGCCCATATGGTTGATGTTACTTGAGTGTGTGGTGCTTGGGCACCGGTCCGGGCGGGGGCGGCATGGCGCGCGGCGCGAGCGCGAAGTGGTGCGTCGCGTGCTGCGGGTGCCGCAGCCGCGCTAACGCCTTGCGGAATACGTCTAGTTGTTCCGAACTCACTTCCTCATCTAGTACAACCTGGACATTTTAAACTATAAGAGTGTGATGAAGATTTTTGGCCTACGGTCTGCTTTTAATCTTTTGTATATGTGAGGTAGTCAAAAATCGTGGGTATCCAAATCTATATCGGTTAGCGCAGAAAAAAATGTTCTCGAGAAAAAACGCGAGAAGTTGACTAATAATTTGGTCCGGTGGTCCGGATCCTTACGATATAGAGACAAAAGATTCATTTGAAGTTGTGGTATTTAAGCAGACGGCAGGGTCGCCATGTAATGTAATAAAAGCGAAGTTGTAATTACACTTCAGAAGAAGTGAGACATATCTTTAATTTGTTCAGTAATACATGTTTAACTATGATAATTCCTCTTACAATGTATATAGGACTGACCTTGATGAGCTGGAAGGTGGCAGAGCGTAGCTGCAGGCCTTCCTGCGGCGAGTGCTCCAAGTGCGGTAGGTAGTGCGTGCGCACAGCTTTCTCACGCGTCAGCGCGCATAAAGGGAACGACCGCACGACTGTTTGTTCGCATGCTGCAAATACATATGAAATATTAGTGAAGACGTAGGTAGGTATATTTGTATGGGAATGAAACTGGTATTATCTCGTTCTTTGTTAATTATTTTATTTCTAATTGAGTAATCTAATAATACGAAGTCCTAAAAACACAACTGAATCCTACATTTTAAATATATGGTTACTTCCAAGTTTTTGCAAAAAACCGGGTCCGATCCCTAGTGAACTGAACACAATCCATGCAAGTCTAAATAAACCAATCGCCACAAAAAGCAAACGGTCGTTTTTTGTGGTGATTGGATAGTTCAAGTATGATATGCATCGCAGTCATAGCGTTCTTTGGGTCGGTTATGTCGCTTTTTCTACTGCGATTGATTTCGTAAGTGCTAGCCTACCGATAGTGCCGATTAATAGGTTACACTCACCGAAGGGGTCGAGCGGCGCGCCGCGGAACACCAGGCGGTAGTTGGTGAGGAAGAGCGCGCCCTCGGCGGGCAGCAGCGGCGCCGCGCGGCCGTCCGCCGCCAGGCAGCAGCGCAGCGCCGCGCCCGCTACCGCCTCGCCCGGCACCAGCCAAGGGGCCACTATCCGCGGCTGCGACACATATATTAACATTACATTTATTTGGGGGCTGAGAAACATGTTCTTTGGGATAATTTGACATTTGAGACTTGTGCGATATGTGCGTGGTCAAATAGGGATGATGACAAATGTTGAGTTTTATAACAAAATCTAGTAAAATAGATAGCAAATGAGCAATTTATCACAATAAATTGGATATTAAAATAAGATATGGAAATATTACAAAAATAAAATATAAGTTTTTTTTTAACTTCCAAAAAGAGAATAAGTAAAGATACCATTCGATTCCTTACATTTAATGCAAATTTTAGGGTCACTTATCGTTTTGTTAGGAGCGTTTCACGAGTGAAGTACGACTGTCGGACTATAATTTCTGTCTTTTGTATTGCTTTAATGCAATGGGTCCCATATAGACATTTGATCCTAAAAACAAAAACAAACCTGATCGATTGAAACCATAAATGAAAATGTGTCATCTAGCCTATTCTATGGAACCTCATCACTAAGAAAACCTGTCTAAAAAGCGCAAGTAGCGAACCACTCGAGTACCTACTGCACTCCCGCTGCACATCGAAGTAGAAAATGCACCCGAGCGAGGGTCCTTTTGAAAACTATAACCCTCGTGCCATATGGTATTGGCGAATCCGAATTCGCCAGATCTGAACGCAGATGATATATCGGTCGGGCCAATTTAGACACAAACCTCCATCCTTCACAATGACCTAATTACACAATTATGTAATTGGACATTTCAGGTGACAATTACGCATTTAGTTAAACAAGCAGTTTTCATCTAGGTATTTGTTCTTTCAGAAACCTAAAGTACCTAAACTATTAAATCCTACACTTGTGTCCTCATCTAAATACCTTTTGTACAGGCGGTAAGCGGCGGCTTTCCCTCGCCACGGCATCGAGAGTCTCCATATGCATGTGCACCACACCGGGGATCATTTGATGGAGACACCGCACGTGGTCTGCCGTCACCCCTCCTTCTGTGCACACCTGGGGCAATCATCAACAGTAAATGTTAGTATGTCACACAACAGCTTAAATTCAATCACCAAGAGTTTCAAGCCCAGCACTAACGCTGTATACTACTACGGGAGAGCTTGATTTATGGAAGGCGATTAAGGAGGCATACATTGTGAGAAAACCGGACGATTAACCACAGGCGCCTATTTCACAAAATTGACAATTAGACTTTCTTGTTGGCCCAGTAATGTACGATGAATTGTTGATGTCAGTCAACAATTGTCAGCGTGGTGGAACAAGGGCCAGATAGCAGTCGCTTTTGAATATGCTAACTTCTTCGGGTTAGGTTGTCAAAGAGAAACCGGGTTTTCTATAGAAAAAGTACCTTGTCTACGAATCTGGAGACCATCTTGATGACGTTGTTCCCGGCCTCGCCTGGGTCGGCCTCCTCGAAACCGGACTCGGCATCCGCGCTATCCGATTCCGCCACACTGCAAAATATACGTGCATTTATCTGTACTGCTCTGAAATCTCGTATTCGTCAAGAGCTTGGTTCTATATAGTCTTCAATTCTTCAGTAATATCGTAATATGATGTCTCGCTCTCACCTGTTAGTGATGCTATTGCTAGCTCTGTCGGCGTCGTCTCCTCTTGCGTCGGCGCGCCGCCCCGCGCCCTCTAGTGGCAATAGTAGGTAGACCATCCTATTTGCGTAGTGTATGGCTTGGCTGTATAGCGTTTGTTCTTCGCTGGCTATTATTTCGCGCTGCTTTTCTGTTGGATGAAGAATTTAATTAAATCACTGACTACAGTTCGATTTTATAGATAAACTGCAACCTAACTGGGATTTTCTTAGTCAACAGTACCTACATTAAAAATTATGTGTTTTTAAGCAAAATTATACCTGGAGGTAGTGAGGGCCACAGCCTCATCTGTTCGGCGGCGATTTCCAACGCGCTGGGTTCCTGTGCCCTTAGCAATGAGTATTCTTCTTCGTCCCTGCATCGCAACGTAAAAGAAGTTAAATATAGTATAGTTTGTAGATTTCTAACAGGCCCCGACTGCTAATCCTTTGCCTATTGTTAAGTAAAACCCGCCGGCACTCAGTAAGCGAGTACTAAGTGCCGGCGAGTTGAACGGACCACACACAACGTAGAAAAATATTTATCCATTAGTTCATTTTGAATCTTATTGCAATTTCCATAGGAGTTGTAATTCAATTACATGGGTAAAGCGAACGAACGATTTTTTATACAGGTGGTGGTGGTTTTTTTTTATAGCACGAGCGGGTTTACTTAACAATAGACAAAGGATTAGTCGTCGGGGCCTGTTAGAAATCTACAAACTATAACGATATAAAACGATATATAAATTTATAGCCCACGTTATAAATTTACCTAATGGTCTATAAAAAGCCGTTAAAATTTTATGTAGTGGTTTTCAAGAAGGTCTTCTGGGCCATTTTCATTTCAACATTTTAGGGATTGTTGTGTTTGATACACAAGGAATTTAAAAAAAATGTTTAAACACATAGTGTATATTTTTTTGGCTAAAATTCTCAACTTCTGTAACTTTGTTGATAAGAGAGCGATAGGAACGATGATTCAGAAGAACGCAAGTTAGAACTTCACTCGAAGAGGTAAATTATGTTATTTAAAATAATTTAAAGTGTCTGTACACATTTGTGTGGATTATTGGTTTACCTCGGACTAGGCGCCCTCTGGTGGTGCGCGGGGCTGGGGAGGTACAGAGCCTTGATGTCACGCTGAACGTCCTGATAGAAAGCCGCCTCCCAAAACTGCTGGCTCGTCCACACTTGGTGCTCCTATAACATGATAAACTATTTTAGGAAAAATGTTAAGAAATAGTAGACTGGACTAGTCTAGTCTATCCAGGACATATCAGGTATATAAAAAGGGCCCTAAGGTCTTTAAGTTTATTATATTTGCCCAAAAATATAATAAACTTAAAGTATATAGAAATAAACTTACAACTTATAATTAAGCTATCAAGGTAGACCTGTTTATCGCGGGTACGTGCAAAACTCCTGTTGTAATTACAGGCAAGTGCAAGCAATTTTTTATAAAAATTGCGCCGGGATTTCCGAGTCTCAGTTTTGCAAATAGGTTTTCTGCATCCGCAAGGCCTGCCTACAAAAGGAATACTTCAGCATTTAAAAATAATCTGGAAAGTGGAAAGTTCCCAGATACACTAAGATGTTTCTGGAGCTCACATTACTGAGATGATAGTTATTTAAGCGCAGGCGTCATTTGCATATCGTCTAGTATCGTCGTCTATAGTTATTTGACGTCATTAATTATCTACGAATCTTATAAAAAGACTATGGTCGTCCAAGAGTGGAGCATTCATCAGTTGACCGGACACCGACCTGTATACACATGTAGGCATATTGGATGACGCCGGTGCACAGCTTGCGGCAGTAGGCGGTCGCGAGCGGCAACATCGCCGCCGCCATGGAATGCTCGTCCAAGGCTGAAGAGGACTGAAGCGCGCAGTTCATCAGTCTGCAACAAATGTTATTACTTTAACTAAATGTCTAAATATCTATCTATAGAACTCCAATCGTCATACTTAACATTAAAAGACCTTGTTTAGTTGCAAAGAGATTTGCACATGCTTAGTTAATGCACGCAGCACGATGGAACATAAGTCGGAAATAAGGACTTAATCAGGATGGCAGAGTCAAAAGATTAACAAGACGCCATGCGTTTCAAAAACAACCTTATGTCATTTTGCAGAAGGTTTAAATTGAAACGGTCAGCTAATTGTATTCTCTAATAGGCCTCGAAATTTGAAGAAAGGCGAATGAATGACGAACAACTGAAATCACACACCCAAATGTAAGTAGTATGGAGATAAGAATTTAAATGACGCTGACAGCTAAGTATATAGACTGGTCATATTTTTGTACAAATCGATTTCGACTGGCAAATCATATGACTTTTTGACAACCGGGTTTTTAGAGCACCGTACAAAACTTTGTTCACGGTGCTCTTATGGGATCACTTCGGTCTTGCAAATCGGTTAAATGCGTTTTTCTCAAAGACCGTTTGATGTAGGTACCTAAAATTTGGAATAGTTATGGCAAGTACCATCACTAACACTGTGAATAAGTCAAAACTGCTTATTTCTGATTTTAGGGGGAAATTTAGGGGGTTGAGAGGAGTAGCTTGAATTTTTTTTTATTTGTAAGAATCGTGTGGGGTACCATTAGAAAGCTTGCAAAAAGTTGTGTCGATGGACTGATTTTGACTTCATTTTAGAGTGCAATAGTTTCGATAAAAAATGCATTTAAAGTTGCAAGTTTTCATACAAAAATTTTCACCTCTGTCCTGGCGATTTTCGCGAAAACTATAGCTAACAGGCAGCTGACCAGTCAATAACCAACTTAAAGAAGCATGGAGACGGCGGGAAAATTATCAGCTTAACTTTATCTTTATTAGTTTTTCAACTGCAGCCTGATCTTTGGTTGCTTAGGGCTAGCTAACTGATGCTTACACTGGTCATTTCATATTAGGAAGTTTTAGCGAGAAAGATCCTTAGTTAAAACTTTGGCATTGAAATTGATGACTTATGTCTTTGATACAAAGTTTAATTCTGCTTGCTTATTTTTGTGGGATACTTTTTTTTTCTGAATAGCCTACTATAAGTATGAGAGAGATCTACAAAATACAACCTTATTATATTGCAAATAAGTTTAAATTTCGAACGGGCTTTCCAACCAATTGACTATCTCAATGTGCCCAGTAAGAAACATATTTATTATTGCAGTTTATCTGAAAAAATTCAAATTAAGAATTCCGTTCTTCACTGTTGTTGTGTTTTTAGGGTTCCGTACCCAAAGGGTAAAACGGGACCCTATTACTAAGACTTCGCTGTCCGTCCGTCCGTCCGTCCGTCCGTCCGTCCGTCCGTCCGTCCGTCTGTCACCAGGCTGTATCTCACGAACCGTGATAGCTAGACAGTTGAAATTTTCACAGATGATGTATTTCTGTTGCCGCTATAACAACAAATACTAAAAACAGAATAAAATAAAGATTTAAATGGGGCTCCCATACAACAAACGTGATTTTTGACCAAAGTTAAGCAACGTCGGGAGTCGTCAGTATTTGGATGGGTGACCGTTTTTTTTTTTTGCTTTTTTTTTTGCTTTTTTTTTTTTTTTTTTTTTTTTTTTTTTTTTTACATAATGGTACGGAACCCTTCGTGCGCGAGTCCGACTCGCACTTGCCCGGTTTTAATTTTTTTTCACAATAGAGCACATAGAGTTAGTAAGGCGTATAGAGAAAGGGAACGGTGCTCTGAACACCGTAGTCTTGACTTCGTGCTTGGCCAATTATTTAAACTAATTAGACCCCGCTGAATCCGAATTTGTCGGTTGCTTGATCGAATTATTGACTGGAAGTGACATATGTATTTGATATTAAAGGATAGCAAAATAGGTTTATAAGAATAAATTATCTACATAAAATTTCCTCCAAAAAACATCTGGAACACTTTTCTCTAGGATCAATATTTAAAACGATATTAAAGGAAGAAAATTAATTACAATCAGTTCACAGGTCACATTTTTTTAGTTTTTCGTAAATAACTCTTAAACGGTGGCGCATAGCAAAAAATGTTCTAATGTTGTTTTGTGTAATCTGCGTAAAATTGCCTACAAGAAAGATTCCTTACAATTTTTCGCTAGGATCAATATTCAAAGAGATATTAACGTGGGAAAGTTAATTATACTCACTTCTAAGGTCCCTTTTTTTAGTTTTTCGTAAATAACTCGTAAACGGTGGCCTATACCTCATTAAATATTGATCGTAGCGAAAAAGTGTACATACCTTTTTTTGTGGACAATTATATGTTCAATATTTATATATAATATTATTTTGCAACGGGCCACCGTTTAAGAGTTATATACGAAAAACTTAAAAAAATGTGACCTGTGAACTGATTGTAATTAATTTTCTTCCTTTAATATCGTTTTAAATATTGATCCTAGAGAAAAGTGTTCCAGATGTTTTTTGGAGGAAATTTTATGTAGATAATTTATTCTTATAAACCTATTTTGCTATGGGACACCGTTTACGAGTTATTTACAAAAAACTAAAAAGGGACTTCAAAATTGATTATAATTAACTTATCCGCTGCTTTGTTTTTTAAAATATTGATCCTAGCGAAAAGTGTTCTACATGTTTCTTGTTGGAAATTTTATGTTTATTATTTATGTATAAGTTTTTTTTTGCTATGAGTCATACTTTACAAATTCTTAACGTAAAAATAAAAGCAAGGAACCTTAGAATTTATTATAATTAACTTTCCCTCTTTATTATCTTTTTAAATATTGATCCCTGCGAAAAGTGTACATAATCTTTTTTTTTTAACTTTTGTGTAGATTATTAACGTTTAACAACATTTTTTTTATATTGGCCACCGTTTACGAGTTATTTACGAAAAACTAAAAAAAGGGACCTTAGAAGTGATTATAATTAAATTTCGCGCGTTAATATCTCTTTGAATATTGATCCTAGCGAAAAATTGTACGGAATCTTTCTTGTAGGCAATTTTATGCAGATTACTTATATGTAAGAACATTTTTTGGAATACGCCACCGTTTAAGACTTATTTACGAAAAACTAAAAAAAGGGACTTTTAATATCAAATATCTCACTTCCGGTCAAGAATTCGATCAAGCAACCGGCAAATTCGGATTTAGCGGGGTCTAATTGTGACTGTTGGTGTGTGTGCGGCATCTCTCTATCGTGCAATACCTATATCTATGTACACTGGACAATTAAGTTTGCAAGTGTCGTATTTATGAAGAAATTGATATTCAATACAATATTGCGCAACTATTGTGCCTCACAGTACGGCTAGAACACGATGATAGATAAATTGTCCTTTGCACGATGAAATGTTGCTGGTGTGATTATATCTTAACGAGGTAGGAAATCACGCGATTTGTATGCTTACTCAAACATTTTTATATATCAAGCTACATGGTCATTTAGACTATACCTAAACCTGGTAAATATCCATATTTCATGGATATTTACCAGCATGTATTTTTATACATACATTGTAATACGGGATGACTTTTCTATCTAAAAGGCCTAGGTCGTCTTTCTCACTAATTACACCGTTTTTTACATTGTAACCGTCAAATTAAGGAAATGCGTGCAAATAATTATCAGATTTAGTAATAGCACAATTATAGCGTTAATTTGGACTAATATGACCAAATCCACAATCTGCTTAACAATTTGTTGAACCCCCCACCAACCAAGGGCTCAACATAGATGGCTAAAAGGGGTAAAGGTAGACTACACGGGGTAGCAAGATATCATTCATATCTTAATCTGACGCGCTCGAGTAAACACAAAAATCCCCTCTTGGGCTCCCCTACCATTAGGTCTATCTATCTTCGGGTGCGATCGGATTTCTTCTTCGTGCAGTATTCAAGTGTACAGTTTAGAAAGCGAGAAAAACAAGGTTTCATACGTTACAGTCGCCGCAACGAAACAATAGAAATTCGAGTTCATTTTTAAACATATCTGGCGGTCTAGCATGAGTTGCATTCTTGCGCGCGACTCCATACATCTAGCGCGACTTCAAGTATGGACTCGCGAGCGAGAACGCAAGTTATGCTAGAACGCCTGAGAGCTTTTGGACTATTGGGTGGTCGGTACGTAGTATTATTATATTTTCTGGGCCGAGGCTCAATGAAAATTGGAACTACAAATCAGATCTTAAATAGATGAGATGGAGCGATTAGGGTTGGTCTTCGATTGGTTGAAGACAGCCCTAGACAAATCATAATCAAAGCAAAGTTTTAATATGGGCCTTAAGTGGGTTGTTACTGAACGATTAGCAAACTTTCTGCCACAAAGCTTATTCGCTAATTAGTTTTAATATCGATATATTACAAACTATTATGCGGCAGAGATTCATGTTACGAGTTTGCCATAAAATGTTTTCATACTACCGGTAAATAAACATCCTTGATCTGTCACCCGATAAAATCGACATAGGAATCCTGCACGACACGTATCAATTATGTGTAATAATATAAATAAATCGTTTAAGGCACGATGTTTGCAGTATGATGCTATTCAGCAATATGCTGAGGTTTCTAGCAATAGGAGGCATATTTGCTTGTAGTTTTTTGATTTGTGGTATTTCCGGGCAGAAGAATGTGGTGAGTATGAGTAGTTAGAACTATTTTCATTGATAAACTAATTAAGTCAAATCCTGTAATTTAATTACATTGCCAAGTGAATTAGAACTTAGCACCCATATAGAACTCAATTATTTTGCCGGCGAAGTTAACAATAACGCATATTCTTAATATAGAACTTGGCTCTCATTTCACATTTAAGTTTTTGATGGGATGGTTTCTAACAATCTTTTATTTGCCATAGTTCAGGATTTCCCCCACGATGTACCAATTAAAAAAACCGGACAGGTGCGAGTCGGACTCGCCCACCGAGGGTTCCGTAGGTACTTTTTAGTACCTATTGCATTGTTATAGCGGCAACAGAAATACCCTTTGGGTACGGAACCCTAAAAATCACTCCGTAGAGTTTATGAGACAGGTTAGACGTTCCCATGGTTCCAGGGCCCCGGAAAATGGTCGGTGCTGAACATAATGAAGTGCGACAAAGACAGCATGATGCCGATGAAACTGGACGCCAACAGACGCAAGGTGAACCGGACGCACGACGGGTTCAACGCTAAACTCGAGGTGGAAGAGGAAATCGACGATACCTTCGGGGTAAGTTGTTAGAAACGCGCGACGCCCTTCTTAATTATGATCATCATCTTCCTCACGTTATCACGGCTTTTTACCACGGCTCATGAGAGCCTGGGGTCCGCTTCGAAATGAATTCCAGGAATTGGCGTAGGCACTAGTTTAACTGTTTAGACGACAACGGTTTCACTCACTTGAATTTTTAGTCGCTATTAGCGACATGTTTCGGGCCCTTCGGGGGTCCTTCCTCAGGCATGAGCCTGAGCATGAGCTCAGGGCCCGAAACATGTCGCCAATAGCGACTAAAATTCAAGTGAGTCAAATCGTTGTCGTCTAAACAGTTTAAAATATGTATCACGAAAGTTTAATATCGATTAGGCACTAGTTTTTACGAAAACGACTGCTATCTTACCTTCCAACCCAGAGGGGAAACAATGCCTTATTGGGATTAGTCCGGTTTCCTCACGATGTTTTCCTTCACCGAAAAGCGACTGGTCAATATCAAATGATATTTAGTACATAAATAGTAAGTTCCGAAAAACTCATGGGTACGAGCCGGGGTTTGAACCCGCTACCACCGGATTGAAAGTGGCACGCTCTTACTGCTAGGCCACCAGCGCTTCCTCCTTAATTATGATCGACTGTTCTTTATCTTTATACATTTTTACTTAGTTTCACGGCATAAATTTGTAGTTTTTATACTTTTTTATACATAGGTGGAAAACAGATGTACGGTCCGCCTGACGGAAGCTGTTACCGTACCGTTACCGTAAACTATCGACGTATGCAACTCCTTAGGTTTCACAGGCCTTGTAATGGTTTAGATATTACACTCCTTATTTCGATGAACCCTTATATGCCTAAGTTGTAGCCACTCGAGAAAACCAAACTATCCATCTACTAACCGTGTATGGTCTCAAAGACTGGTTAGGAAACTAGCCTATTGTAGGCTTTGTATACCGGTTTCGCATTCATTTGTAATGAATACATGTACAATATACACGGTAGGGTGTTTCATTTTTCCGAATTTTCGATTTTCATCTGACTTTGCTCGATTTCTTGTTCCAACTGATAAAAAAATATTATACGTTAAAAAAAATTAAAATCGGTCAACATTTAGAGGTTGCACAACTGCAACAAAGATTTTTCAAATAACCAACGACTCTACATCGGAGGGTAGAAAATGGTTTAAGCGGCTACCATCAAAGCGGAGACTACACTCTAAAAAAAATTTGGTTGGCCCTATCAATATCTTGATAGTCGTAATCAAGCATCTTGATTCCATACGAGCCTAACAAGAACATAGACGCATCAAACAAGGTAATTCTGATTGCTATTACTATTGTTATGTAACTGAACCAATTAAGATCTTGTTCAATATTTACATGGAAAATAATTATACTAACTAATTGATCCTAGTAAGATCAACTAAGGGCTTGATAATTATTATCATTATACGTAACTGTACCAACTAAAACAAACAAGTTAGTTTAACTAAGATGTAAATCAATGTTAACATGAAGAATTACTGTATTAACTATTTGACCCAAATAAGATCAACTAAGAACATGATTACACCGACTTATGCATTTTATTAGCCTGAACTAAGATATTGTTCAATTTGAATCTTAATTGTTTAATCATTTCAACTATGAAGCTTGTTTAGTACAATACCATTCTTGTTCAATTGTACTATGACTTACTTTGTCTCATTTACTAATACATGCTAATACATTTCTTTCAGATCTCTAGTTTTTATACGCGCCGTGCTGAATAATGCTGATGGTCCTCGTTATTATACTCAAGGCATTAGTCTTAAATACTAAGATATACATTTATTTCAGATCTTTTTGGCGATCGGCCTAGACCGGTTTAGCTTTACAAACATGGGAGGAGGCGTGCTTGTGAAATGTGAAGCCATACCGGTCTAGGCCGATCCTCAAAAAGATCTGAAATAAATCTGTAATCTGTATTACCTACTTAGTATTTAAGACTAATGCCTTGAGTATAATACGAGTACGAGGACCAGCATTTATTGAGCACGGCGCGTATAAAAACTAGCACAAAGGAAATTTATCAAATTTAAACGAATAAGTAGTTAATAAAATATTACAACAAAGAAAGGGATAAAACATAATTAAACTAAATCAGGCCCGTAAAGTTTTATGAAAAGGGGGTAAATGAATAAAACAAAAAAATATTATAATAAGATGTTATTTATTCATTTAAACATTTTGAAAGTACACTACACTCACAGTGTCACTACGCGAGTTTGATTCGGATTTCACTGGTTATTTTTAGACAAACAAATCACAGGATTCCACACATTTGACAGTTTAAAACCCGATCTTCACGATTGAAATTTTTGTATTTGTGAATTTCAATGGCTTCTCTTACCGATCTTGGTATATAGTGGTGTCGAAATGACCTTAGGACTATGCAACTCGATCCAGTGATTATTGTACCCGACTCAAGGAGAGGGCAATAGCTGACTTGCGAGCGTCATTGTTCTTGACCGCAGCGATGTGTTCTTTAATTCTGCAGGCAATAGTGCGTTTGGTCTGCCTAATGTGCGAACTACCACAACTGCACTCAACTTTGTACACACCAGGTTTTTCCAGAGGAATAAGTAATTGAATGAGCTTAACGCAACTGCATGCTACTGAGACTCGACTGCTCGCTCGCACGGTGGCACACGCCGCGAGAGGGGCGCGGGCGGGGCGGAGAGCGGGTGTACAGGCGCTCCCCCCACTTAACTCTTGATTGATCGGATTAACCGATTATTTAATTGAATTATTAAGAAAATCGATTTAACAAATAATTCTTAGTAGAATGGAATATTAGTTTCGTAATTAATACAATAATTTGATCATAATGGGATTGAATGTTTTATCTTCGTTGTTCTAAATATTATATGTTTAGTTGATTGAACTACCAAATCTTATGTAAATCAACAAAGACAAAATAATCAAATTAACTATTAAAATGTTCATAACTATTAACATATTTATCTGTTTTAATTAATTTGTTAAGGATTGAATTAACCTACGTTACACAATTATGCCAACAAGTTAATAATAGATGCAAAGTATACAATTGTTAGGATTAATAACATACCTACTTTATTAGTTCAATCACAGATACACTTATTGTTTTAAGTAATCAGCTTTCTTTGATTTATATAAGATCGTTATTGTTGTAATTAACTTAACGTCAACTAAGAGAAAACTGCTCTTAGTTGGTCTTCATTTTTTAGAGTGTAGTGTGATACTGAACCTTCTACATATAAATACATTTTAAAATTAGTAGTAAACTTGTATTTTGGTTACTCGATAAATGTTCTAATTATGATTTTTCAGTTTTTCCACCTGTTTCCAAAGGAAAAGTGCTTTTATCGTGTTTTAGACGCAAAATTCAGTTTTCTCATTCGATTTTAGTATCAGTTCATTATATTTTAGAACATAGTTCATTTTCACGCAATGTATGGGGTTCTCACTCTACCTTTTCAACTTGTGCAACCTCTAAACGTTATTCAATTCTTTTGAAAATTGAAATAGATAGTTTTTAGTGTGGGGAGACTCCATTGGTGAGCAAAGTCAGGAAAAATATTACAACTTTTTTTTCTCCATACAAAAGTGAATCACCCTAATACACGGTGGTCAAAAAATAAGTGCATTCCCGTTGCCAGGAAGGTTTTGGGATTATACTGAGCAACTTTTACTATGGGACCAACCCCGCAAAATGCGAAAAAAAAAATTATCCTCCCATAGAAAATGGACCAACAAAAATGTATGAAACAGCCAAATTTTTTGAAGTGAAAACTTCTTTAGCGGCGCTGAGCACTTTTTGAGGTGGGGAAAAATTGATAAACTCGAGACAGCGTAACGCGTAACGTGTAACGCTGACGTCATGTGTGACTGACAATGTTATTCACTAAAGAACTTTAGTCATAACGTATCATAATCAGGTCAATTATTTAAAACTGGACTTTTATATTAAGCAATAAAGCTCAATGTTCTAATCTTGTACGGGCTGAAATACGAGGATCTCACAGTTACATAACTTTATATCACTCCAATATAATTCTTCTTACCAATTCCATTTCAGTATAATTACACCCCGTTATCTAATGCTCAGTTTGGGGGCAAATTGTGATGTTGCTTCACATTATTAGTCGATTCATATTTATCTATAAAGGGTTGTTTGTCAAAATAAAATTCTTATTTTGTGAATGCTTTAGACATTTATTCCAGACATTGATTATCGCAACTGCCCCATAACTTGCCCCCAAACTGAGCATTAGATAACGGGGTGTAAATATAACACATCTTGATGAAATCGCTAATAAAAGTGAAGTCTAGTACTGGTGAATAAAACTCAAAATATCGTGACCAAATATATTTAGATGCGAGGTCTGCAAGGTAACTTTACAATTTCTATTCGAATTTTAAACAATTAACGCTACAAATTTAAGCTCACTGGCCAGCAATTTCGGAACTAAAGTTTTTCAATAGAAAGGAGGATTTGTCAATTATACATAGTGCTGCAGACATTTTAGACTAGTCATTGACGTTTTCACTTCTGTCGGCACTCCCGGAGTGCAACCCGTTGTTTTTTTTGTATATAATACACGCACAGCGGGCCGCAAAATTACATGTCCATATTATGAATGGAATCGATACATAAAGTAGCCATGCACTTTTGCAGCTGGGTGTTATATTCTTATAGAAACTTATATTTTAACAGGTCCGACTAGATATTTGCAAAGTGGTAGACGGCGGGTGCAAAGACTACAGTACAATGGCGGACGACTCTCTGATAAAGTTTGCCAAGAAATACGCCGAAGGGAACGTGAAGACTGCAATGGAGTGCGCCGATATAGACCCGCCAGATTTCCCCGTGCCCGTTGTAAGATGTTTAAATATTAGGGTAATCCTTAATTATTAGTCGAAGGTATATTTTTCTACGGGGCGCTTAATGTAAAATCTTACACTAAAAACCAATGTATTTTTTTTTCCCGAATTTTTAAATACATTTTAGGGGTCGCTACCGCACTTTGAAAATTAGGACCCTCGGGTGCCCCGTAGAAAAATATATCTTCGATGAAATAAGGACCACTCCAATGTTTATTTTGACTTTGTTTATTTCAAGAAGTTTCCACAGCTCCAACTCCACTTTATGTTATATCGTGTTTCGTTTTTATTTATGTCCCCTTAACAGCGTGGAAGGCTACTTGCTGGCCTTGAATTCAATTAATTAATTAAAATGAATATTCAGCCAGCAAGTTACTTCCGAGCCTCGACAACAATGAACAATTTTTCGCAGGGTGTCCACACTATAAAGAGTTTTCTGTTCAACTACGATGAGCTCCCACCCGAGGGCCCGTACGGCGAGTACATGGCATGCGGCTACCTCATAAAGGATGCGAGGGAAGTCATGTGCGCTAAGGTCCACACCATGTTCCAAGAAGTAGAAGAAATAGACGAAGAGGTGGACGAGGAATAATAGTAGAAATAACAGTATAAACTGATATGAGACACATACGATAATAATTAATAACCTTCTAAGGCTCATCTATAAGGTGCTTGAAATCTTGTAGTTTTTACAATAAATTATAAATAATATAAAACGCATATATTGGTTAATCATGAAAACTTATCCATAAATTGTTTATAGCCCGCGACGTAGTCTGGCCGCGGACTGGATGCACGCGGCGAGCGGGGCCTCAGGTCAGTATGTAAACGCAAACACATACGAGGAACTGTTTAGACCTCAGGCTCGAGTGAGTGAGAGAGTGAGTGCACGAAGTGCAGCCGCCGCGACCACTCGAGCCTGAGGAAGGACCCCCGACGGGCCCGAAACATGTCGCCAATCGCCAATAGCGACTAAAAATTCAAATGAGTGAAACCGTTGTCGTCTAAACAGTTTAAAATGAAATTAAAATGTTATTACTTACTTTGTTAAAAAAAGGTCATTGTTTTACAGTCTTATGCAATGTATGTATGTTTATAAGCATGACCGATACTTTAGTACATTGTAGGAGAGGACGGAAAACCGCTAAAAGATGGACGAGTCGTTTGAGGGCCGACACGTTAGTGGAGGCCCTCTAATAATACGAGTCCATCTTTAGCGTTTCCGGCCGAGGCATTACATAGTGCTTTTCACGACTACTGCGAGGAAATAAGAAAACATTTGCATAACTATAAGTACTATCCCGCGATTTCTCTGGTAGCAAATTACTAGCCACTGCCTGTGCTGTCTCTTGAATTTCGGTAGGCGTCAGCGTAAGAATATCATTTTCTTCACTAACTCATTTTTATAGCGAGCGTTGATACGTGTTTCTTGTATTTTTTAATCAAACACAATTTACACTATCCAATTCAGTAAGTATTTTCAGATCCCGCCTTTTTTACTTTTTTTATCACTTTTAAGAGGCGTTTTTCTGTTATTTGCTTCAAACCGACTCTAAACTTAGAAGCGTTTTTGTTAAAAAAAAACCACAAACAGCTTCAAAAGTAAAAAACGCCTTAAGCGTGAACTGAATGGATAATTGTTAAAAAAAATGAAATGAATGGTTTTGACATTTCTTTTTTTTTTAACAAGAAATTGGTCCTATAAATAACCTAATTTTATTTTTGAAGGTAAAAGTTGCACCAAAAAAGACCTTTTATTGATTTTTATGTTTTAAATGTTACTCATTGCTGTAGCGAACCGTCATCAATGACAGATGATGATAACAATGAAACATTGTAGTAGTGGTGGTTCAGGTGCTACAGCTATTGCCTACTTTCCCGCTTGGTTTTAGACCATCTATTGCCACATTTCCGAACAGTGACGTGAAAAGGTACTGTATAAGTTGTGTATCCAAATGTTACTTCTGTGTATCTTCCTATTTATAGGCAGAACCGAACTAGCCCTGTTTCTACTAATTACCAATATCATTATTTTATATTTAAGAAAACTATAGGTCTTATTGTATATCTACAAGTTTAAACATATTTGTATGTGACTGTTTGTTTCCTAAATAAATTAAAAAAAAAAAACAATATGTCTCACGAAAGTTTAATTTCGACATACGAGGAAGTAGCCTACCTGACCAGTAGCTCGAACTGGTGGTGGTGCAGCAGGTGCTTGTTGCTGGGCAGGCGCGCCGCCAGGTCGCGCACGAGCGCGGCGCGCGCGGCGCATGCGCGTAGCGCGAGCAGCACGGCGGGGAACGACTTGCGCGCGTCCGCGTAGCGGCACTCGAATATCGCCGCTATGCAGGCGCGCAGGACCTGTGAGGAAACTAGAGATATAATTTGGTATTTTCCTCTACTTAAAATAAATTATTTCACACTGTGCACGAAATAAAACACCACATAATTATTAGAAAAACATAGATAGCAAATTTTTTTAACCACAATATCTATTTAATAAATCGGATTGAAATATAAAAAGTAGGTGAGTTGACTGTGAGTACTGGTTCGTCACTATACACGTTTTCATATAAATTCTATATTGTAACACTTTAAACTCTCGCGTTTTGTACACATATTTAATTACACAAACGGGTCTACCGCGATATAATTTCATTGTTTTTACCTTTAATTCCGACGTTTCAGCTGAGTTGCACCAGCTGTGGTCACGGAAAGACTCACTCACTCAACTGAAACTCAGCTGAAACGTCGGAATTAAAGGTAAAAACAATGAAATTATATCGCGGTAGACCCGTTTGTGTAATTAAATTCTATATTAGCAAATCGTTTTGATAGTTCTAAAAAAGAAGCTGATTTGACTAGTAGGAAAGTAGCCAATTCATAACTAACATAAAATACATGGTGAAAACTTGAACGACGCAATGAGTGTGATTATAACAAGAAATGAAAATGTAAGAGTACGTAGCAAAAGTCTAGTGGAGCTTTCGGCGGGGTGTCACGTGGCAAAGGGGTGTAATCAGAGTGCACGGAGCCGCCCATATACGTTTGCATTTCATTTGCTTGCTATGTATATGCACGCCACACGCCTCGCTCGGGTGTCCATTAAGTTTGCATTTGCACCCTAATTTCGTACGTAGATCCGTAGAACTTCCGACAAATATAAACGGGCTGTTAATAATCGTCTGTCCCTATCCATAATTAAGACATTTGCGTTTGTTAGAAAGGGACAACATTGAAGTACGGAGGGTAGTGTAGTGACCTCGAGGCGGCGCGCGGAGTTGGTAACGAGCACGTGGCCGGCCTCGGCCGCGCCCACCGGCGGCGCCGCGGGCGGCACGATGCGCGGCACCACAGCCCGCAGTGCCGTTAGTCTGCAAACAGATAATGCTATGTTAATAAGTGTGTCTTCCCACTGCCACAGAATAAATAATAGTACTAGGTACAGAAGGTTCACTCTCTAGCAAAACGCGTCTATTACGACAGATATGACCGCAAGGTGGCGCAAGCGCGAGCAGGCGTCCATTCCGTAGTGGTGCGCGGCAACTACTACTGCTAGACACCAAAATTGATGTGGGCCTCATGTACTAGTAGCGACGCGACGAAATTGCGGAGTGAGCCACGCCTGCCACAGCTCTATGAATAATGCCACTTATAGAATCTGTCTATGTTTAAGCAGTGGGGAGACCCTCCTCCTTACGGGCAAACTCTGCTGCATTCGACTCAGCAATTATTAGGGTTGGCACCACTTGACGTCCTTTTGCGTGCACGACCACAAATAAGATAAATGCTTGAATTTTGACAACTCTAAATAGCCGAAAGGGTAAGTGCCATACATTATAAAGGAATAGCGTGATTCGTCCCTCAATCGCTGTCAAACTTCGGTTTTATAGGAAGTGTCCTTTCTGTACGGTAGTACTATTATTTATTCTGTAGTCTAGGCTAACTCTGCACCGACTTTGACAGATCCAAATGTGGGTATGTCGTTGTAAACGTCATATTTTAATAGCGATATGCCATCAAAGACAGAAACTTGATTACGAGTACTTGTCATTTATTCTGTGATCCATAAATCGAAATCGAACTTACTTGGGATGCTCTGCGTTCCTGGCGGTGACCTCGTCGATGACCTCTTTGACGCGCACCGGGTCCAACGTCGGCAGGGGAGGCTGGTGGATGCGGGCTGAGGCTCCTTCTGGTGGTCGAAGAATTCGCTGCTGGTATGTCTGCAAATGACACGGAGCAATTTAGATAGTTAGATAACCTGTTTATTTATTCGCCACAATACACACAGAATATTCAAATACAAAAATGACAAAAATCACAAAATAGAAAAATTTTGATTGGATCGACTGATGACAAAGGACGATCGTGGACTGAAAGTATCAAAGTAATGATGTGTTTATAATTTGGGGATAAGTTATATCTACGAAGTATACAAATTAACTGTATTAGATAATTCAGAGACGAGTCGAATTAACAATAACTACAAACCTGCGGGTTAGGGTTCTCGTTGAGTTGCAGTTGCATCGCGAGGTCTTGTATGTGTTGCAGCTCCAGGTTCGGATTCAGCGATTCTAACCTCAGTTGTTCTGGTAGGTTCCTGAAATAAATTTAAATTAAAAGCAATAAAACTAGACTTGTCCCTATATATGACTGTGAGGCGTGGTTGAAGCACACAAACAGGAGCTGCGAATCATGGAAATCAACATGCCGCGCTGAACGTGCGGATTTGCGGAATAACGCCATATGATCCCGTAAGGAACAAGCAACTTTCCCGCCAAGCGCTTCGAACATCCCATAAATTCCACAAGTCCATACTCACTGCACGAGCTCGTCCCATATATCAGTAGGGCGCCAGGGCGGGCCGCGCTCGGCCACCAGCCCGTTGAAGAACATAGAGTCGAGCAGCCGCACGGCGAACGGGCACTGCGCCAGCCCGCGGCTGCCCAGGAACCCCGCTTTGTGGAATGTGAGCACCGGCGACGGGTGGATGCGGATTATTGTGAGGCAGTGCCTAGAAATGAGGAAAATAAAATATGTTTGAAATTGAATATGGTTTTATATGTAGTCAGATTCGGTGTCGAATCTTTCAAAGTAAGAATAAATCAAAAGCAGTGATGAATTTTAGCAACTGTAGCAACTTTGCCAATCTCAGGATATTAGTAGTGCTAGGTTTTCTTGGATGGCAAGAGTTTTCTCCGTCCATGACACTCTTTTTACTGGACATAACTCACCTGTAACCCTGCAGCAACTTGGCCAACGTCCTCATGAACACGGCCCTGATCTCCTTATCCAGCATATGAGGTGGAGAAGCCGCAGGGGTGGTGGTGCGAAGGCTGAATCGGCAGACCGTAGTTCGGCCTGTAAGACCAATAATGCTAGGTCTTCTTGGAGGGATGATGTCTTCTAGTGAATAACTGACCTGTAACCCTGCAGCAACTTGGCCAACGTCCTCATGAACACGGCCCTGATCTCCTTATCCAGCATATGAGGTGGAGAAGCCGCAGGGGGTGGTGGTGCGAAGGCTGAATCGGCAGACCGTAGTTCGGCCTATAAGACCAATAATGCTAGGTCTTCTTGGAGGGATGATGTCTTCTAGTGGATAACTGACCTGTAACCCTGCAGCAACTTGGCCAACGTCCTCATGAACACGGCTCTGATCTCCTTATCCAGCATATGAGGCGGTAAAGCCGCAGGAGGTGGCGGCGCGAAGGCTGAATCGGCAGACCGTAGTTTGGCCTGTAAGACCAATAATGCTAGGTCTTCTTGGAGGGATGATAAGTCTTCTAGTGAATAACTGACCTGTAACCCTGCAGCAACTTCGCTAACGTCCGCATAAATACGGCTCTGATCTCCTTATCTAGCATATGAGGCGGTGAAGCCGCAGGGGGTGGCGGCGCGAAGGCTGAATCGGCAGACCGTAGCTCTGGTTGTAAGACCAATGCTAAGTCTTTTTGGAGGGATGATAAGTCTTCTAGTGAATAACTGACCTGTAACCCTGCAGCTACTTGGCCAACGTCCTCATGAACACGGCCCTGATCTCTTTATCCAGCATATGAGGCGGTGAAGCCGCAGGAGGTGGCGGCGCGAAGGCTGAATCGGCAGACCGTAGTTCGGCCTGTAAGACCAATAATGCTAGGTCTTCTTGGAGGGATGATAAGCCTTCTAGTGAATAACTGACCTGTAACCCTGCAGCAACTTGGCCAACGTCCTCATGAACACGGCCCTGATCTCCTTATCCAGCATATGAGGCGGTAAAGCCGCAGGAGGTGGCGGCGCGAAGGCTGAATCGGCAGACCGTAGTTCGGCCTGTAAGGCCAATAATGCTAGGTCTTCTTGGAGGGATGATAAGTCTTCTAGTGAATAACTGACCTGTAACCCTGCAGCAACTTCGCTAACGTCCGCATAAATACGGCTCTGATCTCCTTATCTAGCATATGAGGCGGTGAAGCCGCAGGGGGTGGCGGCGCGAATGCTGAATCGGCAGACCGTAGCTCGGGTTGTAAGACCAATGCTAGGTCTTCTTGGAGGGACGATAGGAGCTTCCCGTCGGGCCGGGGGATGTTCACGCCGGCGGGAATGTGGAGGGAACCGACGTCCAGGTCCGCTACTATCACGTCTAGCTGGAAAGTATATGAAAATATGTTAATATGGCCACAAAACAGTGGCCATATTATGAACATCAAATTTATCCTATCAATGTTCAATTAGTTCTAGTTCGCGCTTAGTTTTTTTGTGGTCAGATCAAAGCTTGTACTAGATCAAGTAGATCGTTCAAGGTGTCTCGTCATGACTGAGCAACACTTTAAATACAGATCATTAAAATTGTGTGTCAGGTACAATTATATTGGATTGTCAACCCAACATTTTATAAGATTTAGCACAGGATAGGTGAACCGTGAATGGATTCAGGGATGCAGAAGCGTATGGTATACTTAGTAGTAGTGATAACAAAAGGTACACGCGTACACAAAATAAATCAAATCTAGCATCCAAGAGAACTCGCGCTAATGCCACTAATATATTGTATCCATGGTGGTAATTTCTTAGACTCTTACCAACTCCGACACCTCCTCCTTCAAACTGGAATGCACTCCAATAAGGAAGGGCGTGGGCGTCGCCAGCACCTCCACCAGGCCGGACGGCAGCAGCGGTATATACACGTGCGCGTAGCGGAACGGGAACATGAGCGCGGCGAGGGCTCTACAGGCGGCCGCTAGGCGGGCAGCGGCGAGGGAGACTAGCAGGACTTTGTGCTCGGACATCACGGCGCACCAGAGGGTTACGGAGTTGTGTATGCCTGGAAAAATTGGTTAAGTTAGTTATTTATGATGTATCGAAGAGATTACAGTACTGTATCACTGTAGATGTCTTCAAGTTTACTACTGAGATCTTATGACAAACATGATTTAGAACTTACAAACACAAAATAGAAGTATGTAACCAACTGTTTCAACTGTGCGAACCCACGAGATGGTAGCGCGTTTGTTGATGCTTAAGCCGACCTGCAGGTTGGCCACCAGGGTCGCTAGGACTCACCTAATAACCGCACAAGCATGTGCGCGATATGGAGGACCAGCAGGTTGCTCACCAGCGTCGCCAGGGGTCCTACACCATCTACTCACCTAATAACCGCAGTAGCATATGCACGGATGTATGTGTGACTGGCAGCGGCGGTGCGGCCGGTGGTTGCAACGCCTGGCGGTCGCCCGCGCCGATGCTGAAGCGGACCTGCGGACCACCCGCTGGAGGCACTAATACACAACCCAGCAGGTTGCCCACCAATGTCTCCAGTGGAACGCCCAGGTTCTCTACCCATACTGTGTAGATTATGCCTAAGCAGTTCTGGAAAACAAGATAAACCGTTCTTAGCGCCACTTGCACCATCCCACTAACCCGGGGTTAACCGGTTAAACCGGTAATCCAGTGCCAAATTGTACTGGTAACCATGGTAACTCCAGGTATAACCGGTTAACCCCCGGGTTAGTGAATGGTGCAAGTGGCCCTTAGTATAGTTAATAGCTTCCAAGGCCCATACGAGAAATAAATCCAAAATTTTCCAGTGAAATTTGAACCTATAGTGTAGGCTCATAGAGTTCATTTTCTTTTGTTTGAAAATCGAAGGAAACAAAACAAAATATGTACAACTCAACAACAGTTTCATCGAAAGTGATTTATAGACTTGCCAAGATTCGCATTTGTAATAACTATTTACTGCAATTTAAAATCGTAGTATGAAAGAAAATGAGACCGACTAAGTCGAATTGTATACATTGTGGAAGCGGCCGTAAAAATGCCAAAGCATTGTTAATTCGTCACGTCAATTTCCGTTACGCGGAAGACCGTTACGAATTCCTTATTTATAAACTGCATTCAATGGAATGGCGAACTAAAGTTAATGTGCCGGTTATGTAATTAAATGTGTTTGTAGTGTGCAAAGCGGGGCGCCTATAAAACTCGATTCCTATCGGGTTACCTATTTTCACACCTTATCAAGCTTATACTTATACTATATTCTAAGGTAGAAATATACAAGTAAATAATATAACCATAATGTCAATCTAAGCCAGTCGAGCTAACATGAGTACTTGCATGTTAAGGGTGGAATCACATCTATCAGTATCGATCCGCATTTTATATATGAGAAATGGCTCGTTAGTTTGAAGATGCGTACAGAATGCGTGCGTACTGATAACCGGAGCTAGCTACACACCTTTATGCGGTATCACACTGATGCGGATCCTCATGCCGCTCTACAGTGTGAGCGAGATAGTCTTGAGCGTACAAAACGAATGTGATGACTGATGACTAGTGATGAGCTAATGTAAAGACCGGCTTACCCGAAAGGTGTCCAGGTAGTCCTGTCGCGACACTATGACGAGGCACTTGGGCGCGTACATGATGCTGTGGTGCGTGATGTTGGCCACCGGCCGCGGCTCCAACGACTCCTCGTCCTGCAACAAGTAGGTATATTAGTTTAGCAATGCTCGGCTAGATGGCGTAGAATGCAAGGGAGCAATTGAGTCAACGACGTTCCAGAAAATTAGCGATTTTAACCCAATTTGTAAGACTCACTTTAGGAATTTCTTCGAAACTGTTTAAAGCAGGAAGCTCTAATGCAAATCCAAGTTATGGAAGACATTCACATTCACTAGGCACATTGTGACAAAACGCATGCGGCAGTAAAGGAAACAGACACGCATTTGTATGTAAATTATATGTTTACTATTTTGGATTGGATACTATTAAAATAGGGATTAATCCGTGAACTACGGATGGAAAAGAAGACATTTTATATCCTATATTTTTCCAGTTCAGAAATTTCATGACAGACTCTATTAGGGCCTGGAGTCTTGGTAACAGGACGCATTGGATATCTACATCATACAATTTAGGCAATAGTAGGTTAAGGCTTCGTCACACAGGCGCGTTTTCCGGGCGGGGCGTGAGCGGGGCGCGCCGCTTTTACATATGAAACGCTCACGCCCCGCCCGGAAAACGCGCCTGTGTGACAGGGATTTTCTAACGCCAAGAATGGTGACATCATCGTTTTACTAAAATAAAATAAACTTTACGTTTTAGGTTTGAAACCGAATACTCTGATATAAATGTCAATCCACTGGTTTACGATCAATATATTGTAATCCTTGGCGCAACCCTTTTTACGTCAAATACGTGATACTCTTGAATACCCATTTGCGGCAGCATATGTATATGTAATCGTCTGTATAAGCAGTTGTTACACATCCATCACCATATCTAGTTCAGACCATGCATTAATTACAAAACAAAGAGGGAACTTGCGTAGGACCGGAATGTGTGAGGAAAAAACAGTTACCAGTAAACGTTTGCATTGTAGTGTTTTATAGAGTATGACTACCTTCCTTAAACACGTGATCGAAATTGTTCGAGTGTGTGTCAAAATGGCATAGTGCATGTTCTGATTGTTGTACTCGTAATAGGTACATACTCTAGTCTGTATTAATATACAGAGGAATTGGTGACTATGGACTACCTAATGGTAGTCCATTCCATAGTCACCAATTCCCTAGTCAAAATGTACGCAATGTTAACGTGCACTACCTATGTGTAACAGTACAGTCGGTAGAAAAACTTCGTAAGCGAGCCAGGTGTTCAAAATAACCTACACACACTCTGCTGCGGACTACCTTTAAGGTAGTGTGTGTGCGTGTGTGTGTGAGTACTGTGAGTATGTGTGTCTACTGTCTGTGTGTATGTGGTATCCAATAGCAGCGGGATTCAAAATATTCCCAAAATTAAAATAATGTGTTTCTATAGCCTACTCGTAATTGCATTTATAATCAGAAAATGTGTTTGTCACTCAGTATCTCAATTTACATGTAGCCGAAAGTTTCTCCTCACTTTGTGTTTGTACAGACTTTGCTCCAAGTCTGAAGCATCTGCTCGTGTAATAAAACTCCTAGCAGAGCAGAACCCGCGTTTACTTGTAATTGTACAGATTTTGCTATAAGTCTGAAGCATCTGCTCGTGTAATAAAACTCCCAAGCTGAGCAGAAACCGCGTTTACTGCCATTCATCTCCGAGCGAGCGTCGCCGGCGAAGTTTCCGTTGTAATTAAGCCGCTCTTATTACCGTTGTCGCTGGGACAGTTTGCCAGGAAAGCGCGGTCTATACTTGAAATCCCGGAATACAAATAATATCAATTCCTTCGCTGGATCTCGAAAATAAATGTACTTGAAATTTCAGCAGGACAAGCCAGCAAAGGAAAAAGTCTGAAAACTGTACATTTGTAGGATTTTGTACCTCCTATAAGTCCTTTATTATATGTCGATGAAGGGAACAGCGGCAAAATTAAGTGTATAAACACCAACACATTTATTTCTTTAAGTGTTAACAAGTGATCTATTTAGGTACGGGGTTTTGTTTACCAACATTAGTAGTACATATGCCCAGGTTACATAGAAATCTAGGTGTACGACTCGCACTTGGCCGATGTTTTTTAAACAAAAGGCTTACGCAATAGCAACCAGGCTAATTACATACGTTGCCGCACGTCAATCATTTACTGTATTCAAAAGTAACAAGAGCAAATGACGTTCATAAACATAAAACCTTCTTCTTCTAGATGCTTTGCTTTTACCTAATTCACATTACAATTTGTCTCTGCTTTGAGCTCGAAATCTAGTGTAAGTAGACCTCGAGTTCCAAAACAACTTCCGAGAGTGGCTGCCACTTGTAACTGGAAGCATTAATTGGACCTCGGACAGAGTAGAAAAATAATAATATGTAAACCTATCATAATTTAACTAAGTACTACTAACCTTATCATTTCATCAATCATGAACCTACCAGGAAACCACTCATAACAGGCTAGAAAGTTATGGTCCTTTTAGACACGATCACTGATACAAGCTGTTATCAAGGGCATGCAACAGCCAACAGCGAAAAATCGAAGAACGTTATCGGCCTCCCTGTCTTTCGAATATGCAAGAGCGATACAGAGGTGTAGAGGTAGAGTGGTAGAGAGGTGGTAAATTTTTCGAGGTTGGCGGTAGGCCCTCAGGCCCATACTAAATGCATTTGGCTCAATTGCGGTTGGTGGTTAAGAATAACACCGGAGCTATATGCAAATCCTTCCATTGTCGAACCGCTAATGACCGTGACTCACGCGTCATACTTGCGACACTAACGCCAAGATGACAAATGACGGAACCGACCAACTATAGTCTGTAGTTGTGGCGTTTTTCTTTCACGTGGAAGCAAACTAGATATTTGGAAGATGCTATTTGTGTTTGTTTGGGCTTTTTAATAGCATTCCGTTCTACGATTAAGTTGCTTTGCGGTGTTGTCAAACCAAACACCAGGTTTCTGTAGTGTTTTGACTTCCTGAGGTAGGTATTTATTTTTATTACCTCTGATATTTTTAGAAACTGTTGCTGTAGTCTTTTGAGTATTTACTTTCGTTTCATCTTTAAATATGTCTAATGTGGTTTCGCCTTAAATGTTTCCGAGTTTTCCTGATTGTAGTTCCCAGTTAATTAATACTTAAGGAAATATATAAATAACTCATTGAGTATTTCAAAAAATAACTGAACTAAATTAAAAAAACGATAAAGAAATAAATTTTGCTCAATATCTTGAAACCGATTTTGTTGTTACGAACCGACTTGTTGGCCAGTGTAACACATAGTTTGCAAGTCCCATTTTTGGGTAAGGAGGTATGTATTCGTAGTAAAAAAAACAACGGGTTGCACTACTTGCACTCCGGGAGTGCCGGCAGAAGTGAAAACTCAATGACATTGTAACAGTTTTTCGATCAGGTCACGTGTCCGGCTTACGTCTTACGTCTTACGAATCTTACGGTCACGTGACCTGTCGCGAGTTTAACATTTTTCCCCCATCACAAAAAGTGCACAGCGCCGCTAAAGAAGTTTTCACTTCAAAAATTTGTTACTGTTATGCAACTTATGCAAATATCTTTTAGTGTAAATTTAGTGCACTTGTAGTTGAATAATTGTTGAAATAATACCAACTACACATGTTAGGTATTAGGTAAAAAGCGCCGTACCTTTTAACATCGTGGTTTACGTATATTGTATTACAAACACATGTCAGAAGCAATCTGGTATTCACCAGTTGCCTCACACATGCAGCTAGTATTGCAAGTATAATCGACTGCAAAAGTGTTCGTGTGTGTATTCAGGTCACAGGTACTGAAAGATCCTGCAAAACATAGGTTTTCTTTAAAACCAGCCTAGACCTATTTAATCAGGCAGCAATAAAAAGGTACCTAACGTAACTTTCTGATTACATATATAGTTGATAAACATGAAGCTCATATGAAGGAATAGGTAATTAACTGATTAATTTGCCGTTGAATTCAGATTTAGTGCTGAAATATTTCAAGAAAAGTACACCTATTTAATTATATTTATAAGTTTCATAACTGTGGTAACCACAAGAACACGATACATTAATTATGTATGCGTAACTGCCGATCACGCGTTACTAAATGTGTAAGAAGCATTTAAAAATAATAGCTTGATTGAACAAAAAATTTAATGTTTGTAAAATGGAGACCTGTGCCCTGTTTCTCAAAAGCTTGTAACTTGTAATACAAATGGAAGTCCCTTTCTAACAAAAGCTGTCAAAAAGTGACATCCGCTTGTATTACAAGTTACAAGCTTTTGAGAAACGGGCAGCCGTACTACAATACAATAGCTGTACAAGTATGACGAGCTACAGCACGAAGAAGTTATTTCATTCCGCAGATTGCTACAGCGCCAGGATCTCAAAACTCCCTTTGAAAAATTCTCTTTTGTGTAGATTTTCGTCAAAAAGTTTCTGGAGGCGCTAAAAATGACGAGCGAGTTTTATCATGGACACTATGAACCGGGAAGTCAGAGCAAGGATGTTGCGGATGCAGATTTTTTGACATGCATTGCAGATATTTAAAGGCGGATGTCAAGATTAGGTACTTTGAAAACGTCAACTATTACATTTTTAGTAATATGTATAAAAAAGAAACATTTAGTATTTAAGCAAGAATATAGGTGCGTTATATTTAATAAACAGTAACTTGGCCGGCTTTTCTGGATCTAGACGATTTCGTTTTAGGTAATGACGAAATTACCTAGCACTGTAGCACTTGCGCCGCCGCTAAGACGTTCCTGTTACCGACTAAGCGCCACTTGCACCATTCCTCTAACCCGGGGTTAACCGGTTAAACCTGGAGTTGCCTTGGATACCCATACAAGTTGACACTAGGTTAACGGTTTAATCGCTTAACCTCGGGTTAGTGGGATGGTGCAAGTGGGCCTTATTCGACATCCGCATAAGCTCCGCATTTCGATTTTATACGATACGCGGATGCAGATGCGGATTTTGAAAACAATGCATGCGGAAGTTCCGCGGTTGCGGATACGAATACCTTGTACATTGGAATATATTGTTTTTTGAAGATTTTTGGTAGAACTTCTATTGTAGTACGCGTACCATTTACGGTTCGGACATATCTTAGGCACGTTTAATTTTATCTTATGGTTTATGTGTGGTACTTTTGTGTATATAAAGATTAAAAGAACGTGCGAGACGTAAACAAAACGCTCGATTCAATTTACATTAAATACGACTATACATGGCAGCCACCGGGGGTGTGATCAAAGCACAAGAGGGCCTGCCGCGAGCCACATTCGACGTGTTGCCTCTCTGTCGCACTTGTAAATTCGTATGTAAGTGTGACAGGGAGCCAATACGTCGAACGTTGTTCGCGGTAGGCCCTCAGAGCATGTAAACAAACTGAAAACTGCTCGCCGATATTTTCTCGGTTTCATACTCTGCCAGCAACTAGAGTCTCAAATACTTTGCAAATACGTAAAATACAGTGACTTCGTACTCAATGAATCTAATAAATCTAAGAAATAAATCGACTGCGTTTTTTTTTTTACAAAGCTTTGCGACAATCTACTTATCTACTAGACCGAATACAAAGGGTAATTTAACTTTAGCTAAAGGGCAAATGATACCACAGTTAAATAACAAACATTTTGGAAATATATAGTAGACCGTCCAATAATGCCTTATTATTTCCGCATAAATTTGTTATATGGTATGATGTGCGGAACTGCGGATTGCAAAGACACCAAATATTTTCCCCAACATCAGAATCGGTAACATACACGAAACGCCATAAGGTACAAGGGAGAAAAACGAGCCAAGGTTATTTACTGGCTAGAGTATTTGCTCATTCGTGATTCCCGGTCGGTATTCGTAATTGTGTTTACCGAGGTTGTCGGAGATGTATTGCGGGTAACGTATGTGTTAGCGACGAGTTGAGAGGATGAAAAAGATTGTTTATGTTTATAGATTGATTTGTGAGATTGGTTAACGTTGTAAAATTCTACAGTGTTTCGTTTAGATTTATAGCAAAAATCATTTTTCGTTGTTCTAAATTAAATTAGATGCTTGTTTAGGAGTACTTCTTATTGCCTGTGTACTTATATTTTTGAAATTGCTAGTATATATTAAACATTAAATTACTGGATAAAGGTCTTCCTAGGTAACCTGTTGTGCGTCAAAAATATGTATGTACTTATTAAAAGAATTTCTTGCAATTTCGACTTAATTATTTAATATTCAAATGCTAAAAAACATTCTATGATACATATTTAAATTACATTGACTGTTTAGTTTTTTTTATTTCAGTCACATTCGAATATGTGAAGGAAACGCAATGAAGCATACGTATTTCATTTTCCTTACTAACGTTTATGATTATTGCGTTGTTATGGAAATATGCACCGTTTCGCCCGTTTGTTCCGCGATACGAAACACCTGAAACCTTATCGACAGGCTGCATTAAAACAAACTTGGCCTAATAATGGCGAGCACTTCACTTCTGTAAAATAATTATTATTTAAAAAATTGAACATGAAATTTAATGTAAAGTCATATAGAATATAGTAATTATGTCATATGTATATAGATTATAGAGTTCAGTAAGTCATTTGCGTCTTTGCAATACAAGGCAGAGGTTCAGCGGATTTTTGACACGTGAAATCGACGATTAAACGGAGATGATGTCACCAGCGATGATATAAAATTATAGTTATTTGAAATAGGTACCATAAATAATTCTTCGAGATGACACGGAAGTATGGGGAATTCTGTTATTGGAGTGACCGAACCGACCGACCGACCGTCACATAACCGACAATATTGCGAGTCCAGCTTTTATTACTGTTACTTCTGATATCCGCCCTCGCCGAGCTTTTGTCCGAGAAAAGCAGATAGTCCTGTCACGCGACTATCGAAGTTGTCTCTATTTGTAATAGCAAGTTCTTTAGAAATTTTAGGGTGTTACCACACCAATCGATCTCCGTAAGATCTACAAAGACAATTCACACACAAGGAAGAAAGGAGCTTGATGCCCTGCCCACCCCTGACGGAAAACCACAAAGTGCCAGAACACCATAAACACTAAACAGCTTCTACTCAAAGGGACGTTAGCGCCAAACAGTTCCTACCATCGAAGACTCACTTAAGTGATCATTCCTGAACCGTATTACAATGGTCTAAGGCTTAGAAATGGTTAGTCGAATGTACAAAGTATGCCCTACTGAGGAAACAGCGCCCGTGGCGCCCAATAAATCTATTTTAACAAGCGATATCCAAACAGAGCGTTACTCACGCGTGGCCATAAACCTGAAAGCGATCAAACCGCTGGCTGTAATCGAACAGCGAATAGAAAGACTATTTCGGTAACTGGAGTTGCAAAAAATATCTATTTTATCCCCAAATCCTGAGTGAAGAATTGAAGATATGCCTTTTGGCTCCTAAAAATATTCCTTCAGTGTCTGCTTCTAGGTATTACGTCGGTAACTAGTGGTTACAAAAAAGGAATTAAAATCTCTACCATGTTTTAGTTTTCATTATCGCCACTTGTATAGTAAAACAATTGTTGTACTTTTTCTCGTTATCTTGTTTTAGACAAGCTTTCAAGGCTTTGCAATACAAATGCAAATGTACTCGTGAATTACAAATATGATCAATAAGCAGCATATTCGTTTTATTTTGGCCGTCTTCACTATAATATCGAGATGTAATTACTAATTATAGGCTAATTACCATCTAAAAACACCTCCAAAATACCTACCAATGAAATTAATTCAGAAATTAGGATAAATAATTCTATATTTCGACCCAAATAGTAAATTATAATAACAGACCTTCCAGATTGATTCTTATTATGAAGATAATAGAGTCCGTTTGGCTCAGCACTAGTAACAAACATTGCGTGACAAGATCAGTAGGACGAACAATAAAAAGGCTAAAGCACTGACAGCCTGACACATTTAAGTATTAATAGATGGGCCTGAGGACGAGTGCTTTGTTGCATTTCTTGATGTGGAGTACAATCGTCCTCTTCGTTAATTTGACAAATCGTAAACCTTATTGCATTAATGTAAGGTCCACCGGGGGTCAGTTCAAGAGTGTTGATGTAATAGTAGAGCTATTAGCAGATCTTTTGGACTTTTTGGAGCATTGTGTGAAATTTTCTACCGTTATCGCGTATTAGTCGACGGCAAAGATATGTTTACATTTTTGCACCTTACTCCCTTGTAATAAGGCGAAAAATGTAAACATATCTTTGACGTCGACTGTACAAAACAAACGCATCTGAAGATTTGCAGGTTGGAGTTTCTTTCTCTGTAAAATAAAAATAATACGGAGCACTTTCTTATAAAACAAAACACAGCATTAAGGAAATGAAACACCCTACTACATTTTATCGTAAATCGTAAGCCCCATCCGCCATAAGAATAAAACTCTATTTAAGTGCCGCCCAATCTTTCGCATTTCCTTAAGTGCTACTGACGATCAGACGAAAAGTAGGAAAAACGGTTCAAAGTTACTTTACTGGCTTTTCGCTTTGGTCACGTATCTTGAACTCGAGATATTAAAATGTCAAACAACGAGACATGTACCGAAATACACATACGACAAAATTGGATTAAAAGAATAATGTATTATTCGTTAATCTGCAAAATGCATGATCGGGAAAGGGGAAATTAAAGCGACGACAATGAATGGCGAGGCAAAAATTTGATTTCTGTGGGCATTAATGTTACTACAGCTTGACGCAAGCCCAATAATGCCTAGTTTCCCCTCTGGGTTGAAAGGTTAGATGGCAGTCGCTTTCGTAAAGACTAGTGCCGACGCCAATTCCTGGGATTAGTTGCCAAGCGGACCCCATATAGCCGTTAACCGGCCGAACAGTCAATTTTTACTTTGATTCGCGTTTAAGTTGGTATAAGTACTACATTTTCATACAATAGCTACCGTGCTAGAGTAGAACTACAAAACTTCGTAGAAATAACGATGACACATAATTTTTTAAAGCAATTTTTCGTTACAGGCTGACCAATATAAATATGACTCCGAATGGATGTTACAAGTAGATCATACTGGCCGGTCTCATCATTGATTACGAATGTTCTGTATACATAATTACATACCCACGAGTAATTAAAACGGGTTACATAGTATAGAATACCCGTACAAACTGACTCGTCTAAATTGCTTTTGAGTGTAGATAGCACACCCATCAAGCCGGCCCCTGAGCTTCAATTAACAGAGGCGCAAAAACGCGTACAAAGAGCAACACTTCCTAAATTACCATAGGTAGATCTTATAACGTTACAATAAGTCTTATAAATCGTCAGTCAACAGTATGGACGATTGTGAATTGGTCTACGATATAATTGAACGATGCAAAAAACGTACTCATAACGTTATAACATACCGCTTCAATGATTTGTGGTTACATTTATTTCGTAATAATGTTTGTAATCGAATTCGCGGTTATAGGTAGGTAGTTTTTGTCTTTATACTTATATGTTTACATATTGAGGTAAAAGTAAACAAAACCACGTGATAAAAATGTACTAAACTTTGATTTCGAATAACCGAGTTTAATTAATTTCATTATAATCTTGAAATAAATTTCTTGGACAGGTTAAAGGATAGGTAATTAGGTATTTGATGTATGTTTCGTACTTTAACAATTCATTTTACAGACAACCGTGTATTTGTGTATTGTAGCCTGTAAAAGGATAAATCTAAACCCTGTAACGCTCTTGGCTATGATTCGATATGGCGCGTTTTTATAGGTATGTCAATCGTGCGAAGACGTGGTATTAGTAGTTTATGCAACTGTCACATAATGAGATTGCAGTTACAGGAGATGTAGAGTTTGTATTTTAAAAATTTGGCCTAAATTCACCAGTTCCAACACTTCCAACAGTTCTCGTATATATAGCACTTCAAAGAGCCCATAAACAACACGTAAATTTCCATATCGTCCGTCAAAACTCGACGCCAATCCATTTAGATGCGCTCCATAACATATGGTTAAAACATCATCGTTGGGCATATCGAGGGGTAACTTAACATACGTCTTATCACACAGCGTTTTCGTATTGTAAAATAGACTTTAGTAATCAGGTGATAAGGTGTGTCTTAGGTTGAGATGAAAATGTAGTGTATGAGCCTGTTGGAGATATATGATTTCTGGAACAATTGGTCTTAGAAGCGAGGCCGTCGAACCTTACAAGCGATGTTGCTAGTTTTCAATAGACTGATATTCATAATATATGTATACCTAATTATCAAACGTTTACGACAAACTATACCTACACCTAACTATAACACTACCTAGTACTACTACTACTACTACTACTACTACTACTACTACTAGTACTATAACTATACCTAGTACATAGTACGTAATTTATAATACGTTTTAAATCATGAGGTAGGTGGCATTATCTATAATACGAATAATCTGCATACCGTATAGGTATTTAAAATTCATATATCCTATAACCTTGTGACTTGATTCATTGAGAAAGTGTAATCCGGATCGATAAGACTGCAACGAATGGATAAATCGTATAAATCTGAATAGCAAATGAGTATATTATGCTCGCAATGTACTTATATATTGTATCTGTTGTAGTTTTATTATTTTACCAAAATAATTAAAACTGCCTTTTCTTTATGAGATTTTCACATTTTTATGAGGTTTATGAACTTTTCAGGAGGACACATTTTTTGGCTCTAACCCAAGGAAATGCAGACTAGTTCTAGATCTGGAACAAGCCATAGTATTATTTAATGTAGGCCCCATTATTAATGAAATACGAAGAAAGTTTACATTATTGAAAAAGTATTTGGCAGATTTACTACACAAATCCAAACTTTCTGCCTGTTGGGAAGTACCTAGGTACAAACGTATGTATGCAGGGGCGTATTTACCCTAGGGCCATCCGGGCCATGGCCCGGGGCGCCAACCTCCAGGGGCGGCATATGCCAACCCCCAGGGGCGGCATGCCGGATTGCATTTTGTTTTTCTTCCTTGACTTCTGGGGCGGCAAAACGTATTGGCCCGGGGCGCCAAATTTCAAAATATTACGCCCCTGTATGTATGCGTGTTTTAGCTCCTAATTTCTTTAGTCACATCACTCGTTCAAGTATTTCTACATTTTGTTGATAGTGTAACTGTAACGTACTTACCCAATGATTGACGTTTTAAAGTACAGTAGTCATCATTATTTTCCGTCGAATTTTCACGGAAACGTACGAACGTGTATTGTTATTTCAGTCAGTCTCGGTACAAAAAGTACTGAGGTTGACTGAAGTAACATGACAAATACGGACATCTGTAACACTACTGCCCTTAATTATGGTAGAAATGGCCATTATTGTGGTATTGCTTTGTTCATCCCTTTTCCGGTTGATTAGATGTCCTTCACTTTGAAATTACGTTACGCATCTTTTGACAAATTAGTTTCGTTGTGAACTCGTGCAACACTGTAACAGCACGTTTTACTCACGCTTTACATTGTGGTGTTCTGGTAAATCGTTTAGTCGCCCTGTTTGACAACATCCGGTGACGTCTGGTGCGGAAGACAGCCCGTTCAGTCTTTAGGAGAACGCTCGTTTTGCATGGTCATTGGTACACTTTTTATAAAACGGAGGCATAATGTATCGTATGTAGTCAGTATTAGTCAGATACTGCAACAGCGCGTTTTACTCCCGCTTTACATTGTGGTGTTCTGGTAAATCGTTTAGTTGCCCTGTTTGACAACATCCGGTGACGTCTGGTGCGTAAGACAGCCGGTTCAGTCTTTAGGAGAACGCTCGTTTTGCATGGTCATTGGTACACTTTTTATAATACGGAGGAGTAATGTATCGTACGTAGTCAGTACTAGTCAGATACTGTAACAGCACGTTTTACTCCCGCTTTACATTGTGGTGTTCTGGTAAATCGTTTAGTCGCCCTGTTTGACAACATCCGGTGACGTCTGGTGCGTAAGACAGCCGGTTCAGTCTTTAGGAGAATGCTCGTTTTGCATGATCATTGGTACACTTTTTATAAAACGGAGGCATAATGTATCGTATGTAGTCAGTACTAGTCAGATACTGCGACAGCGCGTTTTACTCCCGCTTTACATTGTGGTGTTCTGGTAAATCGTTTAGTCGCTCTGTTTGACAACATCCGGTGAGGTCTGGTAGGTAAGACAGTCTGTTCAGTCTTTAGAATAACGCACGTTTTGCATGGACAGGCTTGTTTACAAAACGGAGGTACAGAATAAGTAATAGACGGAGGTTTACATTTTGATATCGGCGTGTTGACAACCTTTTATCCAATAGAAGGGAATGATACTCATAAACCTACCATAAGCGAACTTGAATAAGCTTGGTGGTAAGCGTAAGTTAATATACTTACTTACAATTTTCTCCTAGTATCGGTTTTTATCATTTTAAGTTGTGTGCTGCTTTTAGCGTGACACCGCATTGAACATTGTCCAATTGTCCATCTTTATACTTAATTGTTTCGTTTCACAATTTGGCTTTGTATATAATGAACAGGAAACAGCGTTTCTACCTAACGTGCATAGGCTGGGCTTATAGCTACGAGTAAGTCACAGCAGTTCGCTATTGGGTTTATCGGCGCATGGACTCCGCGGGTGCAGGAAATGCATAAATGCGTTTTGGGTGGCTTCACTAATAGCAAACATAACATATTAAATATTATATCCAGTCTCGTCAGTTCACTAGTGGGTTTAAGCGATTATCATTATCACACTGATGTGGATCTGCACGCCGCTCCGGTATGTGAGCAAGTACCATGCTCATCAATCCTCCTAAGTCCCGTTGTCCTTTTAAGAGGACAAAATCAATGGATTCAATCAAATGGATTTTTAAACATTTAAAATGATTTTAGCCATCCATGATAATACGACTGTTTATAATACCGATCGCTCTCTGAATATGTCACAAGATTTGTACCTAGCCCTAGCACGGGCTTCGGTCTTTTTGGGCTGTTACTGCACGTAACGTTAAAGACATATTGTATGTATAACAATATGTCTTTAAACGCTGAAAAATCTTTTTGTTTTTTTGCATGAAATAGTGAATAGTTGGTAGCTTTATATTGTTTTTATATAAATAAAAGGAGGTGGACTCTGGGACTTAGGAGGGTGTCCCTCTCGCACACCGGAGCGGCTTGCGGGTCCACATCCAATGTGAAGATCGCATTACCGGCGCGTGCATGCCGCTGGCGGCAGGAAATTACCGCGGAGATTTGTATAAAGCCAGCGAGCGTCTGGAAGACTTCACTAATAATAAATATAAGGCATGAAGGAGGTAACTGAGTACTTGAGTATACGTAAGCAGGGTTTAGCGGTGCGACGATTCATCACCATAAAATAACGCATAATGGCCGGGACTCGTGTAATTGCAAATATGTAATTATAAAGCGTTAGCAATAAAAACACGGATTCTTTAATTCGCTTTCCATTCACTTCATAGCGTTTTGAACTCATTTGTGACTTTTGTGAGCTCGTCTATATAATTTAATCCCTAAATATGTAAGCTTGTATTTCGATATCTACTTTAAGAAATAATATAATTACATTACAGGCTATAGAAGTTGCAGTAGGACCTAAGTCATAAAATGTATACGTGCATTATCATATTATGATGGCTCTGATTTACATAATAGTATTTTTTATTAGGGAAATACTTTGCATCATAGAAATTATTTAAATAAACATTGACTACGTCAAAACTCGATATGTAAGTATGTAATAGATTTTTAGTACAGACGACAAATGCGTATATTTGACAATAAGTAACTCAATAACTGGATAAATACAAGTAAGTTCACAATGTCACATTCCAAACATGTATTAGGACTAGGAGCTACTTTCTTACGTAAATACTTTGAAACTGTATGAGTTTGTTTTTAAAATGAACTTGCCAGATGATGTTCAAATCGCTTGGCTTATCTCACGTCACATGGCAGCGGCAATTAGTCTATAGTCGATTTTCAAACGCGATAATTTTAATTTGTTACACGGTTATCACCCGCGTCACGCGCGTCTCATGAATGCTTTACAACTTTCTCCTTGCTTTCGACATGTGCTTCCTTTTTGGACGAGCCTCTGAGCGTTTGCTCCGCTTTTGTACCAATCAATATCTATTCTAAATATGGAGATTTGAGCAACGTTTTGCGTACTTTTCGCTGTAAGTTGATCGCAAAAGCGCTGATGTTACCCTTTTTATATTTGAAAACATACAATTTAAGTAGATATCGCTACTATATTCATAATCACCCGGTCGTATACAAAAGTATAGTTAACGAAAAAAAAAACCTTCTACCCCTTTCTGTCACCAAAAACTTGAAAGTTTGTTTTCGAGCAAAAAGCAAACATGCAGGTACCTACATGCAAACTGCTTGTTATATCCTGATTTGTTCTTTACCGCTACGTACCTTTTCAATAAATACTTAAATAAAAATAACAGAGATAACACTCCTAAAACCTTGAAGTACAGATTGAAAGATGTGAAGACAATCGCTTTATAAATAGTGATACCTAAAATCTTTCCTCTTTGATACTAGGTTCCCATAAGATACAACCGAAAACGAGCTCAGTTGATTGATAAGAAGATTAACTACTTATATTGGGAGAAATCACGACCCGCCTTATATTTATAGCTATGCGGAATCACCCTTTGACATATCTTTGAAGACCGTTCGAGTGTAACTAACAAGCTTTACCTAATCGTACCACTATTAGATAAGATATACAACTATACGTATCTAAATATCTGTGTATCTGACTATACTACGACCAAGCCCACGTTCGATCAGACAAGGTTATTTGATAGACTAAATAGAGTAGGTAGATAAATAGGTTATCACGTCTCATCCAAAGCACTAGCGATTACGATTTCTAGGCCTTAGAAAAGATACGACTCATAAAGTTAGAATATGATTATTGTTTCTCGAACTTCCTTTTATTTATAAAGTTTAGATTCCTTTAAAGAACTAAGTACCATTTCGATCTAAACCACGTCTATTGTAATAAACATGCATGCAAGTTGCAATTTTATACTTTGAATAATTCAATTATTAATTGTTGAATGAAATTCAATTCCCTTACATGTTGTACAATCGGCACCAGTTGTAGCCAACACAAATTCTAGATTCTCGGTATTGCTAACCAGTGCTGGGACTTGAAAATTTAATTTAATTTTGGACTTAAAAGTTTTATATTCGGTAAAAAATGGTCTTAGGTAAAATAAACAACACAACTAAAGCTTTCATTCAATCTGAGATTCAAAGAACAAACTTGAATCCTGTATGTATGTACATACTATAAATCTGGCGATATACTATTCTGCCCTGCTAAGCCAAAGAGCGCTATCTCAAAAGAAAATTCATTGCTAACTTATACTTTAGTTTCTATTACTGAGAATTCCATTTTCAAAATCATTCGTTTTTGAGATAGCGCTATTCGGCTTAGGAGGGCAGTATTTATACTCGGATGGCCGATTTAACCCTAAACAAATGTATAAAGTGTAAGTGCACGCCGCACTCACGCTTCATTTGTCTTTCCCCTTAAATTGAGTCACGATTAAAAACAAACTTGTTCTTTTGTGCCTCAATTATTTTCTGTTAAGACATGTGGGCAAAGCATAACCAGTAGTGAGTCATACGCTATATGGACCGGAGCGTATCTCCTGTTCGTTCACAAAGGGTGACGTCAGAGCTGTGACGTCATTTGCTCTCGTCATATCAGTCAGTGTTGTTTTTGCATGTTTAGGGACGTGATAAAAACATGTGAAAAAGGGAACAGTAGCTTTAATTTAATTTTTACTAGCGACCCGCCCCGGCTTTGTAAGTTTGCACGGGTTACACAAAACCTTCACAAATTATACACCTTCCTCAAGAATCACTTTTTTGATAGGTGAACCGCATGAAAATCCGTTCAGTAGTTTTTGAGTTTATCGCGAACATACATACACACAAACAGACAGACGCGGCGGGGTACTTTGTTTTATAAGGTGTAGTGATGCATTTTTTTTAATCACTCAGCAGTTGAAGTTTATTTGGCAGTTTTTCGTGATACTCGCATGCATCTTCCTACCGAAGCGACTTAAGCGAACTCGATAATTAATAAAGTTAAAAGTTACAATTTTACAAACCTAATGCGGCATTATTTTGAAATAACTCTTTCTAAAAAAACTCTTTAGACTTGATAAATTGGATGTACTTACCTACTTTAAAAATTGGGCTCAGGGGTGTCGAATAATCGAGTCGTAACAAACTATGACTACTGCATACTACATACTTCTCACCAGCTGTTGTACTTTTCTCACTTTTCTGAATGAATATTAAATTTGGAATTATTGAATACGAGGCGCCTCTGACATTTAAGTGCCTATATCAAAGCGACTTGTTAAGCCATCTGTATCTACTGATAATTGCATTAATTATAAATGTCACTTACATCGCGAAAGAAGTTTCAAACAGGTTACAAAACAATCTAACAATCGCCTACTGTTTCATTCGTACTATTTACGACTGTTTTTATTAGCGTTTTATTGACGACTTGAGTTCTTTATGAGGTTAATTATGTGGTAATGTTATTACTAAAATCGAAAACGAGTAATTAAAACATCATTCTCGTTCTGGTTATTTAAATAAATGTAAACATTTGGCGCGTAATCTAGGTAAAATTACAAATCGTCGGGTGGCAAGCAAAAGTCACTAAGTACTATCAAAATTACTACTAAGTAACAATGCACTTTATTACACTTGTAACACGGTTTATTGTCCTATAATTTCAATGGTGTTAGATAGTGACTTTTGCTTGTCACCCGACGAAATGAATTAATTAAGTTAGTTAATGTTGTTTGTAGTAGCAATTTGAATTGAATCACGAAGTGTCACTCACGAAAAGAAAAACCTCGTGTGTCTGACATTACGATACAAAACAAAAAAAACAAAACACAGCTTAATAAGTTTACTTAATAAGTTTGGACGTCATTTCTACAGACTCGCACTTGGTTTAATTAGAAATCTAGTATTACGTACACGCAATTCAGATGACGGCAAAAAACTGCATATAAATATAGTAAAAAATCACGTTTGACGGTTAATCTAGTGACTGCGTGTACATGCATGGTCTAGTGAACAGCTAGACGAGTGTTGCTGTTGGTAGTACTAGTACTTATATCTATGCAGACCACAGACCACAGGGAATGCGAGTGTGATGTGCGTATACGTGCTAAGGTTGCCATTTGCTGATGTACGATTGGCGGGTTAATATTTTTCAGGTCGCTAAATGACGAGGAAATTAAAAACTGGTGATAGATTTTGGTTTTTATAAAGCGACTGTAAAGATGCTCGGAAAAGTCATAGTGGCCGTTTTCAATGTTTCCATGGTGCAAATTTAAAAAGGCCTAGTTTGTTCAGTTTGGATTTGAACTCAAACTTGCCGTCTATATCGCTCCCGCTTGTGTCCGCCCTGTTCAAATTATCGGTCACATCGCCAGCGAGCGCACATAATGCGGCCGGCGGCGATGGCCTTTTTACAAGGCGAACTGAAATCGCGTCCGCTACCGCTCCCCTTGTGTCCTCATGCCGCCCAGTTCAAATTACCGGTCACTTCGCCGCCGAGCGCACATAATGCGGCCGGCGGCGATAGCCTTTTTACAAGGCGAACTGAAATCGCGTCCGCTACCGCTAACGCTCCCCTTGTGTCCTCATCCCGCCCAGTTCAAATTACCGGTCACGTCGCCAGAGAGCGCACATAATGCAATGGCGGCGATGGCCTTTTTCGACGGCAATGGCCTTTTTACACAGGCGAACTGAAATCGCGTCCGCTACCGCTCCCCTTGTGTCCTCATCCCGCCCAGTTCAAATTACCGGTCACGTCGCCAGCGAGCGCACATAATGCGGCCGACGGCGATGCCCTTTTTTACGCTGAGCGGAAGGCGATAATCAAATCTAACAGGTGCAGGGTGCATTCGGAACTACAGGACTGTGACGTAGTCTTAGCTATTAGAGAAGTAAATGGTAACTTTGATTGCGAGTTTCCTTGGGGAAATAAACGGACATTATACGAACAATAGCGACACAGATCATTGTATTGTAGCATTGGCAGGTAAACCTTTTCCGTATAAGGCCTCCTCCTGTATTAGAGATGACCCTAAAAATAATGCTGATAATATAATGATTTTAATAATGGGTCATGCACCTGTTAGCTGTTAATGCAGGTGTATTAATAGGACTGTGGAGGACTCTTCTTATTAAAGCGAAGTAAAATGTTACATCGATTATTCGTTTCCTTAAAGTAAATAATTAATATTATTCGATCCGAGAGGCAAATGAAATTCTGAGACTGTTTTGTAATAAGGCGGAAAAAGTATAAGTACTTGTCTTTAACTTCGCTGTACTAAGCTGTACACTCGAGGACTTAGGGACTCACAGGCAAGTGGTCTGTATCTTTATATTTGGTGTTGGTATACTTGGTAGGTACTTATAGTTCGTTTTTTTTAGCATTAGAAAGAACTTGAAAGAAGGTAAGCGATCTTGACATGTCCTTTATTTGAAAAACGCTTTATAAAAATCAGTAACTACTACTTATGAAAGCAGAAGTATATAAATGATCGTATTAGATTCATAATTGTTACATATTTGCCGTAACTGATTTTTAAAATGTGTTTTTCAATTAAAAGACACATCAAGATTGTTTACCTTATTTCTAATGCTAAAAAAACGAACTATATATGTATGCGTGGTACATATACATATACGATGTTTATGTATATGTACACGTGGTTTCAATAATATATACTGAACATGCCCACTTTTTTAACAGGTAGTGTCCATATCTCTATATGAATACATAATAAAAATTATAACAATAATTAATAAAAACGTAGATGAAAACAGGGGTACTATAACGTAGGGGAGGTAAAATTACATGGTTGGGTGCCCACCCCACCGCGGATCGCGGCTTGATCATTATCTAACTCCTTACAGGCAACAGCACTTGTTATTCAATTTTTTGCTATTTTACATTTTTAATATATTCACTAAAAGTCCAAAACAAACGTCAAATAGGGACTAACTTTTGTCTTCGCCTGGGAATGTGAACTGAACTATACGTATGGGATTTTGAGTTTCCAAAACGTCCCGCTTGGCGCGCTGTTCAAAATCCCATACAAAAATATACATAAAGCAAACGAACGCACGTCACGCTATCGAATGAAATATACACTAGGGGTTCTGATATAAACTGATAACAGTAAAATACATTAGAATAAAAATAAATTGGTTTATAGTTCGTTTTTTTTTAGCATTAGAAAGAACTTGAAAGAAGGTAAGCGATCTTGACATGTCTTTTAATAGTAAAACGCATTTTTTTAAATAAGTAACTATTAGGTACTTATGAAAGCAGAAGAATATAAATTATTGTATTAGATTCATAATTGTTACATATTTGCCGTAACTTATTTTTAAAATGAGTTTTTCAATTAAAAGACACATCAAGATTGTTCACCTTATTTCTAAGGCTAAAAAAACGAACTACAGGTATAGTTATACTTATAGTATACAAAGAGAAGGAATGAAGATACCTACAACTTCTACAAAAATAAGAGTAGCAATTGTCAAATATTACATAAGTATATGTGTTTTTTCTTTCTGTCTAAAATACACTGCGTTGTGCCTACAGAAGAAATACCGGTTTTTCTTTTATGCGAGAGACTATTAGGACTTAAGTGGCTTGTAGTTGTAAAATTTTACAGGTCCAGATCATTCTTGTATTTCTATTGCATTGCAACTGATGTTGCTGATTTATTACGCACAATTACAAATACGGTAATTGATTTCTTATCTCCTACTTAGTGAAACTTTTTCTTGCATTTCTATTACGACATGTCTTATCTCTTCGCTGTCGTACAATATCGTAAACAATGTTTACGAAACAGTCATGCAGAACCCCACAAGATAAGGGATTCCGTGACTCTGAATCATGAATTAGGATTCCTGATCGGGCTGAGGGGAAAATGTTTACGACCCCTGCATTCCGCGAATATTACTTAAAGGCATAAGGGCGTATGTCGTTAAGAACATCATAAAATATACTTCTTTTTTTGGAAGTGTATTTCAGTGCATGTATTTTAGATACACGGGGAGATTATAGGGAAATTAGATTTTAATTCTTGTTGAATTGTTGGTGATCACTGGAGAGATAAATTATGGTTCATTGGAGTTTTGTATAACGTTTTTTTAGCGTTTTTATTCCAGTTTATAATTGATATGATAAAAATAAACGTAATTTCACATGGATATAGATAACGAGTAAGTATAGATATGAATACATTATCAGTTTTATCACATTATCGCATAGGTAGAGATATAATTAAAATTGGATGACATAGGTAATTCAAGGACCATTTCGTGGCTTTTATGTTAAAGTATGTTACGTGTTGTTTTCTTCTTTCATTCTACCTCGAATAAAGGCTCTCTATTCTCTAAACTAAACTAACACATAATTACGCATAAGTCACACAACGCCTTGCGTTTTGTTACATTACAACTTTAAAATTAAAATAAATCAAAAGCACTTCACACTTTAGCAACACTTTTTGTTGCTACAATAGAAAGTGCCATTGTCAAAATTACCCTGCCATCCAAGTTAGCCGAATGCACCTAACAGAGAAAATGAGGAATGGAAAACCGCAACTCAGGCTAAACCATAACGCTTATATATGTAGTTTATAGAAATTTCAATAATCGCCTATAAAACTTTATTACATCCATCACTCACAAATGAAAACCGACCGTTTCATGAACCGCATGACATGGCCGACCGTTTAAATGTGTGGTCAGGCCCCTGTTTCACCAACGTGACAGGTGCGACGAATTGTAAAATCACTGTTGCTGACGTCACAGGCATCCATGGGCTACGGTTACCGCTTACCATCGGGCGGGCCGTATTCCTGTTTGCCACCATCATTGTATTATTAAAAAAAACTTTATTATATCGGATAAAAACAGATATTTCTCCTGCGAGGTTTCTGACAATTGTCACAAGAAACACTAATTGTCACGAAATTCCGACATATAACTCATTACCTGTCAAGAATTACCTACAATTCTTCTAAATCTTTGACAATTGTCAGAAACCTCGCAAGAGAAATATCTGTTTTAATCCGATATAATAATAGTTATTTGTACAACAAGAGATCAAAGTTTGATATTTCTACGAGTGCTTATTTTGAGTCCCGTGCAAGCGAAAGATTCTATAGTAGATTCACGAGCGTAGCGAGTGAATCTAATTTAGAATCTTGAGCGTAGTAAGGGACTCAAAAGCGCACGAGATGTAAATAACTTTGATCTTGTGTAGTACACAAAATTTTTCATCTCAGCAGTGAGAACATACCTATTAGGCAACTTGAAAAATGTAATCCTTCTTCATCACTGCACTTATGTTTTCTTAAGATGGTGTACTGCCATCTCGCCGAAATATTTTTCGCCTAATTTCACTTCCCAACCAACTTATTGCAGTACTTTTAGTTGGCAAACCAATACTTAGCATATTATTATTTAGCATAATTTTTATTTGAACACAATTTTATTTAGCAGATGATCATTTTACCACGATTCATTTAGAAAAATAGTTACTAAGCAAATGTTTTATTATACCTAACTATTTATTGTTAAATAACGTTTGCCCAAATTGAAATTTCGCATACTTTTTATTGGATCACAACTATATTTAGCATTTTTTTTATGACCCGTAAAACGAAACTGCTCCCAGAGATAGGTAGGTTATGGTTATTTTTTTAACACCCTAAAAACGAAATTGCTCCCAGAGATAGGTAGGTTATGGTTATTTTTTTTATGACCCGTAAAACGAAACTGCTCCCAGAGATAGGTAGGTTAAGGTTATTTTTTTTGATGACCCTAAATACGAAACTGCTCCCAGAGATAGGTCGGTTAGGGTTTTTTTTTTGGTGACCCTAAAAACGAATCTGCTCCCAGAGATAGGTAGGTTAGGGTTATTTTTTTTTTGATGACCCTAAAAACGAATCTGCTCCCAGAGATAGGTAGGTTAGGGTTATTTTTTTTTTGGTGACCCTAAAAACGAATCTGCTCCCAGAGATAGGTAGGTTAGGGTAATTTTTTTTATTACCCGTAAAACGAGACTGCTCCCAGAGATAGGTAGGTTAGGGTTATTTTTTTTATGACCCTAAAAACGAAACTGCTCCCAGGGATAGGTACGTTATTCACAATATTAGGCGAAAAATAATTTATGCCTATCAATACATTCGACATAACAATAAAAGACATTTTGAAACATGACCAACTAAATATTTTGCTATACGATAATATTGTAAATAATCATTTGCGACATGTTATATATGCGAAACATTGGTCTGCCATCTGATAGTTTTGCGAAATTATACTATTGGAAAAATAGTTTGGGTAGTGATAATTTGCCATACAATTTTCGGCCACATATTAGTAAACCTCTTAAGATATATAAACAATTAAGTTTAATTACCGCAATCGAACACAAAAACAAAACTTAATAATAAATTTCAGTAAAATAATATGGAAATAATCACCAACTGACACTTCAAACGACAACTTTTTTTTGTAAAAAAAAATTGTATGAGATGGTCCGAATTGCGGATACGTACTATGTGTCAACTATGGTAGAAATTCTTAAAAGTAAAATAATTAATTTTGCATGATAATCTGTATATTTTTTGAGTTAATTATTTTAACTGTACAATAAAATACCTAAAATATAGTATTTTATTAGTTTTTATCAAATCTACAACTTTATTTTTATTAATTTATTATTAAGAATTCATACTCGTACGTGGTTTGGAACGATGCGGTCTGAAGTTTTTCGGGGGTCTATTATAAACCGTCAATATAGCGTTGAATGTCGTTTTAACTTTTTTTGTCTGTTTCCTTTTGCTAACAGTGTGAAATGGACAGAGATAATAGAACCCAAGTATTTCGATCTTGTATTAGACCCCGCATGTTGAAATGACATTTGACTATAAAGGTCACTTGAATGTCATTTTGTCTCACTCAGTGAGCAAATTCGCATTTTGCTCACTGTTTTTACGAAGCAAAGTACCCTTGTTCGAGCTGCTGAGGTGAAAAGTTTTTTTAAATAATACAATGATGGTGGCAAACAGGAGTACGGCCCGCCCGATGGTAAGTGGTAATCGTAGCCCATGGATGCCTGTGACGTCAGCAACAGTGATTTTACAATTCGTCGCACCTGTCACCGATGTGAAATTGGGGCCAGATGTGTCCGAGATACGTATTCGAAAATGCATTTTCATGTCTTTCGTAATATTGATCATTAAACTGTAAAGTTATCTGCAAAATAAAAAGCTCAAAATATCTGACACGAGAAATTGTGTCATATACGTAGTATGGAGATGGAGTCATATACGTAGTAAATAGTTACTTTACATGCTTTATAGACTTTAAAGTGCACCTTCAAACCTTCAAGAAAAGAGCGTACTCCCATCTTAAAAGCCAGCTACGCACGTGCAGCTCCTTCGGTGTTGCAGATGTCAATGGGGGACGGTAATTAGAAATAGAAGAAGAAAAATATTGCAGGCCTGTACTTCACACGGACTAAATTGCGATTCATATTATGTACCTATGTATTGTTATTGTCAGTAACGAATTAACGACGAACGCAAATATCCTGCGAAGAAAAAAACCTACACTGTGAGAAAAGGATAACAAAAACACACTTAGAATTACAAAAATAAACTTAATCCGGGGACAAGGAGAGTCAACTAATAGGAACAAATTGACTTTTGCAATTTCTATTAGTTCTTGCAATTTCTATTATCTGTTTGTTGAAATTAGATTTAGGATTACTGAGCTGTTTGTAGAAATAAATAAACTGTACAGAAATAGTGAAACGTCCATAATTATTACTAAACTTAATTTTTTCCCCCAGTACAGAACTGTTTTTTAATTCCTGGTGATGATTTTTCTCTCAGTGTACCTTAGGCTACCGTTAACTATGTTAAATCTTAACTATACTTACTTTTAAGTTTTAATATAACTTGTTCTTGGTCCTCCTTGGTATCTTATATCTTTTAACGAGCAATTCTTGTATATATATTGATATATTTCGGGGATCTCCGAAACCAAGCTAACGATTTCGATGAAATTTGAAAGCTAGGTATCTCTGGGAATACGCGCACTTTTGAGTTTTTATATGTATTCCGAGCTAAGCCCGGGCTCCCAGATATTATGTTTGCTAAAGTAAAAAATCGTTAAACAAATGTTAACACTACAAACCGTAATAGCTGTTATCACTTACTTTTCCAAATATCTTATCTCAGAATTTGTTACACAAATCAAAGTAATATTGTCCAGCATATCACGGCATTGCGGAACCGTCCTTGAGGACACGTCCTTATCGACGGAAGCGTCCGCGTAGGCGGCACAATGTTAGTCGGTCACTCATTATGTAGGGCTAGGTTATTGTCTAAAAGGTGAATCTGACTAAACAATAACGATCAAATGCCAGGAAATGAACAAAGATATCTAAATTCTAAAGGAAAGGCTATAAATTATGCTCCTCGTCTTATATTTTTGCACAAAAGGCATAAACAATTATTAAGGAAACGTAACTATAAAATGAAACGCTGAAAGTTGAGGAAGGAAACGAAATGCTAAAATGTAATAAGTGTTCGAGTTATCGTAGAAATGACGGCATGGCAGCATTATTCTATTCTAATAATAAAACTACCTGAATATTTATCACTTCCTCTAGTGACATCTCAAAGTACGATCGGAAATAATAATACTATCCGGCCCAAATGAAACGGCCGAAGAAAGAGCGAAGACTAAACATTCTCCAAGACCCGACAAATTAATTGTTATTTTCTCATTTCCTTTGCGAGCTAAAGATCTAAAGGGCTGCGTTACAGTTCGCATAATATAATTTGACGCTCAAAGGGCTTTTGGAGTGTTAGTGAAACTCTTGAAAGCTTACTGTATATTTAATACATACTTCAGATCAATCTGAGCCTAACTCCAAACTTTGTAATGCTCTAGATCCCGTAGCTCGTTACAGAGTTCAGCGTATAGTTTTAATATACAAATTCCTGGCCTGGTTGAGTTTATTGGATCGATGTGCTCGCTTGGCTTTATAACGAGTTTGCTACCAAATATTCCGCGCTAGCTCCATTGTGATGCACATTATTGCATACTTCACGGTTAATTATGTTCGTATGTTGTTGTTGTTCGCTGTAAACTTGAGACAAACCAGTGGAGAAGTTAAAATGACGCAAGTAAACGCACTTATACCTAATTCTTGTATCTTATCAAAATCCCCAGATATCAAACGATGACACATCAGAAATCAACTAATACTACTTGACGTGTTCATCTTTAGCAACGACATAAACGTTGCCGTGTACAATCTTGAGATCTTAAAAGCTGAAGATCGTCAAATCGTCCTCTCTGCTTTCGGGGTCCAATAAATTCAATAACGCGCAGGAGGCTTCATCCTCGTTGCACTTAAAAATCCTTTGATGGATAAATGAAAACGATCTTATCCTTAAGAGATCTTCGCGTTACTCTGACCCTTAGGAACTTTTGACATTTTATGATCCTGAGACCCTGACCAGATTATCGAAATTTCGCTATCTGCCTCTCTATTACTTCTGCACATTCGACCGATTAGAAAGGCAAATAGACAAACGAACAAAATAAATGTACTCATAGCCTCTCGTTTTACACGTACAGTTCGCGCACGCTTTGACAAAGCAACGAACTGCTGCGAATGAACCGAATTCTCCTACAATTCCTCCTCATACCGGTTCACAAGACAGGCAGAGAGCGTGTGTGTACATACGCTCCCTTCTCGTCTCGCTTTTCTCCGATAGGGTAGGTTTATTGCCGAGCCTCTCGACGATTGTGTACAGCCGGCATGAAGCGCGGTATATGTTGATGTGTGTTTTACCTCGTCTGCAGGCTTGGTGGGCGTGATGGCGACGGTCTCGTTGAAGCAGAGGCACGCGCAGTAGTGCCGGTTCGCGTCCACGTCCGTCAGAACGGACACGTAGAAGCGCGGCTCCGACCGCTCCGTCGACAGCGCCCATCCTTGTGGCTGGCAGAACTGTGGGGAAATAAGTCTATGTGGATTTTCGAGTTTCAACCGTCGGCAGCAAACAGAACAACCATGTATACAATAGCAAAATACTATCACAATATCAAAGCAACACACAATGTCAAAGCAATCTACCCGTTTCTTGTTCGCAATCTTGCATTTCGTCACGTTGATAGGTACGAAATTGTTCAGTGTGTCCCATACACGCGATTGTACTTTGTGTTTCGAAGTTAAATTTTCCATGGAAAAGGGACTCAAAAAGGCTTTGAAAAATGCAAGAACGCTAATAGTAGCGACGCTGTCAGCGGTAGAACGCAATCGCTGTGGCCGAAATCGGCTATGAGATGATGATGCTGAAGTTGATGATGAATAGAAGAAAAAACAATATCATAATATTTCTTAAGATGTTAGATGATCGCGTTACAATTAAATTAATCTAGCCTACATATAAAGTTCATAATCGTCAGGTAGGTAACGTAATGTGCACATCATGACACAATCTATTGGAAATTGGAACACATTTATTTAGCACTTCAATGTTCCAGCCATACCACTAACTAGCAAGCCAACCTACTTTCTTACAAAGAAGCATAAAAAATACATGCTAACCCACCCATTCTATCCCTTCGTGGAAAGGAGTGTCGTCCCAGTTGATCTCAGGAAAGCGTTGTAGGATGACGCCACTGCTCAGCCCGCCTCCTGCGACGAACATACAATCAGTATCATTGTCAATTGTTACAATAGCAGTAATATTACTTAGTTCTTAACGAAATGTGGAAACGTGACTCATGTCATGTGATATCGTTTCCTGATGGAAACTTAACTCGCAGTGCGTAAGAATCAAAACATTGAGTCAGATACGCATGGTAACTTTTCTATATCCAAAAATTACTTGCATATTCCTCACTATACATACATTTATCGTAGATCTATGTAAGAGCCATAATGTTAGTAAGAACGACGAATAATTTTTATCACGACTTTTATCATCGTCGTATAAAGTTTAAATTTCGCATACCACCAATTAGAAATTAAGCACTTGAAATTAGAAGGGATATAATGTGCCAATGAAAACCGCCATCCCAGCCTACGAGAAAACCCGTCAACGGTCGGAAATGTATGCAAATACTGTATTTATTAATTCACAGCGCGGCCTCGCCGAGGACGCAATTCTGTACCCTGGTCACGTACTACAACGGACACTTTGTTATTTAACCATATTACGCGCTTTAGGCCTTTACTTTCTAAATATAAAAGGCCTTTTAACTAAGTATATGAGAATCAAATAGAGTTACAACTATTTGGATTTAAGATAGTGGCTTATTGAACTGAGTAGAGAAAAGGCGTAATGCGAGTGAGTTTCAAGGCTTTATTGGTTTTTGTATATAGGCCTTAAGCTTTGTGGTTATTATTCGTGGTAAGTAATGCTTATGTGGTATTTTAGGGCTTGAAGTGTTTAGTGATTTTGGTTGCCGGTTAATGGACCCGATGCACTCTGGATTCCATCATGTGAGATTTGTAAGTTTTGTTTTCGGTAAATGGGTATTTTTGTATAGTTTCTAAATTATACTCCATTATCATAGCATTGAACGTAGCAATTTGGGTTTAAAACTTTTCAGGAGCTTTAATTCGCGTTTAAATTAAGCGTAAAATTCTGGCAAGCCACAAACTACAGACTAAGTTGGGACTAATAGAAACAAAAATGAAGACGTACGTAATATTGTAATATGCTACGGCTACGTGTTAGTGTACTTGTAGGTATAATTTAATTCGTGAAAGGTCCTATTTTCTTATTTCAAAAGTTACGTTTTAGTATAGGTATAATGTATATGAGCCGTACTTATACATTTGTGAACGTTCCTTCCATAGTCCGTAGCAACATACGGCCAGCGCATTGAAAATGCGTCTACACTAAAAAGGGCATCATAATAACACTGTGTGTACCTAATGAAGTTGGCAACACTACGTAACGTGAGTCAATAACCTCGCCATTTCAAATATATAATGCCTTACTGCCCGCTTTGCCTATCCATACCTACACCTGCATTTCTATATATGCAACTTCACACACGTATGCAAACTCAAGTTACTCCAGCATCCTTGAGAGTACGCTAGGCTAAGTATAGTTTTACAGTTCCGTGTTAAAACGGCTTATATGCCATGTATGTTATAATGCGCATACGTCGGTTTAGACATGAGTATGCGCCGGTCTGGTTTCGTTGCATAACTGGAAGGTGAACTGGTGGTATCAGGTTTAAAGGCCGCGCGGCCAGTTCTATGCATCTCGCGGTTCCCCGAAATGCCGTTTCTCTATCTTATTCGCAAAAGGAATCTCTAACCTTATAGGTGTAAAGTGAACATTAAAGTTATAAATGTTGTTAGTAGGCAAAAGTGTCATGGAGCATTTCCTTTCCTTAACAGTTTGTAGGCAACTACTTCTAAATCTTCTTCCAAATCTTTAAACGATACCTAGAGCTCTATTGTAAAGAATACCTGTTAAGTTTCCAGACAAAAGGTACCTTAACCTTCAATGTCTGTCTAGCTGATACCTAAGTTTGATTTGTAAATTAATCTTTAGGCCCTATCAACAGCCGACCATAAATATCCTTTTGGTAGAATACGGTCCATCTCCATACGTACAAAGACGTTCTGACAAGACAAGACAGTTACGAATGAAGGATGATATAATTGATATACCTATACGCAAATCCCTTAATCGACAAAAAAGCGTCCATGATGGGCCCCATAAAGGTATAGACTTATATTTAAGTATTATCTATAGTTTTACCAAGCACCAAAATATTTACAAACGAACAAGCAAATATGCTACCAACGTTTTTCGCGAGTTGTCATCTCCGCGCAAACACAACTTTTTAACATCAGCCTCCGAAAATAGGCAATTTAATAAGCTCAGCATATTTGACCTATTTCAGAGACTGGCGCCCCAGCGGGGACGCCCAGGGCAATTGCGGCGTTGATTACAGGGATACAGGGCCTGGTTTTTCCACGCGTGCCTAGCCGAGTTGCGATGGAATGATAATGGTTACGCACTTCGTATATTTAGGTACGGAGTTATGATGTGAGGAAGATGAACATATGAAATTTGGTCCCATAAAAAGTATTTTTTACAGCAGGCAGATACTTTCAAGTGAAGGTGTCCTCTTTAGATTTTAAGTGTGTTTTAATCGTTTAATCGTCAGTGCAGTTACGTCGATGTCGACGTAGTGTTAATTGTGGCTATTTTATTACAATAAGTATGAAAAAAAATTAATCACAATGAGTAGATAATAAGGAGTTTGATTTTACAATCTTTTTCTTATCAGCATTCATTGCACAGTTTCAATAAAATAGCTTCAAAACCTCGTCAATTTCTTCATTTAATGAAATGCTACAGAAGAAGTGGAAAACGCACGACGCACACTGGAACCCGCCCATACATTGCTGTGCTCAAAACTACAATAAGTAAAATTAAGCAAAAAAAATACTATTCTACATTCGTAATGTCAAGTAGTGCTTATAATAATAATTATTTACATTATATTTATATTAAAAAATAAAATATTCCTATGATGACGTTACATATTCACCGATAAACATGTTGACAGCTTCCGGGTGAAATATTTTTGAATTAATAATTGGCAGAGGTCGTGTGCAGGTGATGATGGGATCAGAAGAAACCAAGAGCCTATTAAAAACATCTGTCATGTTGTCGAATCTACAAGTTTTACGACTAAATCTCTCTCGATAGTTTTTAAAATCCTTATTCCTCGCTTCCTGGGCCTCTTCACTTAAATTGCCTATTGGGATCAGGTGCTCAGATATTATTGCGACTCCTTGAATAAGGATTTTATGAACAGTAGGTGTCATGCGACACCACCGGTACAGTTTTACATATAACTTTGCTGTCTCTAGACAGTATTTTTTGAATTTACACGTATCGATCTTGTAGCCACTGGAAATTGTTTGTAAAATTATGTAAAAGCGACGTATGAGTTCTTCATCTATTTTAGTAATTTCGGCTGATATTTCGTAGTTTTGGAAAAATTTTCGAGCCACATTACCGTTATTAATATTGCCAAAACCTGGTTTTGGTTGATCTATTATTAAGGAAGTTATTAAGTTATTATTAAGTAAAATTGTATCACTTTTTTCATCTGAAACAGTCGAAATGCATAGAAATAACCTTAAGGTAAAATATTACGCACTAAAACATTGTTTTAGTGAGAAAAAGTTATATTTTCGCTAAAGTAAAAACGCCTGATCAAATAGTCGGAGCAAAAAATTTGGCCCATTTCGAAAACTGGACAACATCTTTTACTTTCGAATAAAGAATCTTAATAACGACAACTTTTTTAGCTATCATGCCTAAAAATTATCAAAAGATGTTGTCCATTATCGGAAATATGACCATTTTTATTAAATTACAATATATGTTACTATTTGTCGGAATACCACAAACCCAAAATTGTTTTAGAACATAAAATACGTAAAACATAATCTACATACCTTGCTCAAGATAAGTCATTGCGGATTTTGAGTTATTCATACCAACTACAATTACTTGAAATAACTATTTTGTTAATCAATACAAATTACCACTGAGATGTGACATATAAAATCCTAGACCTTTGACATAATGCAACTATGTAATGACAACTGATAATGAAGGTATTTTTCTGCAGTGAGGTGCAATATCTCCCTGTTTATGCATATATTTCAATTTGAGTACAAAATACCCACAATTGCAAAGTTGAGTTTTGAGCACTGCAATGTATGGGCGGGTTCCAGTGTGCGACGTCGTCAACTCACGTCTCGTCTTTAATTTATGATAATTTAATGATGGCAACAATCAAAATGAGTGCAGTGATAACAGTTTCAATTGAGAGCGTTTAGATTTAACGACTTCACATAATAACTCTGACCGCATTGTTATGGAGTCATTTGTAACTAACATTGTTACTAACTACACTGAGTATTATGTACACTCTTCTGAACATCGATGAACTTTATGTCTTAGAATCCTAATAATATATTCGTAATGTTTTCATAAACCATATATTACAATATTAACTTTATTTGTCACAAATGAATGATGTAATGGCCTCTCCTATCGTCACAGATAATCGCATGTGATTTGCGCGAATACATTGCGGCATTTTGTCGATCGATTGAATTCGTAGCCTTTACTATAGCCAGCAATTATCTAAAATAGCATGCTATTTGTTACAACGTCTGTAGAAGCCTTAAGACGATTTTGGCATGCCCAATGCTAAATCCTTTAAGGTTCGTGGATACTACAACAATAAAGTAACGTTAGCCAAAAAAGGCGCTAAATTATTAGAAATGTCTTGCAAAAACTCCTAGGAATAGGGACTAACTTTTGCTCATTTCCATTATCGGTTGTTCTTTAATATTTTTATTTATTTATTTATTTAAGCCTTTATTTTTCCTTAAATAGTATTTAATTATGATGTTATTTTGCTATATTAAGGACCCCTTTCGGGTATAGGCCTCCTCCAAATCTTTCCACCTTTTTCGGTCTTTTGCCGTGATCAGCCAATTTTCTCCGGCTGTGGCTATGATGTCCTTGGACCATCTTGTTATGGGTTTTCCCGCCTTCCTTTTGCCATGGGGTCCTGGCCACTTTGTGACTTTGTTAGTCCATCTGTCATCTGTCAATCTTCCTATGTGGCCGGCCCATCTCCATTTCTGTTTCAGCGAAAACTCGAGTGCATCTATGATGTTTGTTTTGGATCGGATGTATTTGCTGTTGATCTTATCCTTTAGTTTTATGCTGAGAATGCTCCTTTCCATTGCTCTCTGGCATGTTCTTATCTTTAATTTGTTCTTGTTTGTGTGCACCCAAGTTTGAGAACCGTACGTGAGGCATGGTAGGATACATGTGTCCATTACTGTTTTCTTATGTTTGAGACTGTAGTTTCCTTTTAGAAGCTCTTTAAAACTCCAATACTTCCTCCAGCTGATATGGATTCTGCGGTCTATCTCCTGGCTGTTGCTGTCTGTGTCAAAGGATATTCTCTTGCCTAAGTATATATAGTGATCTACAAATTCGAGTTCTTTGCCTTGTATGTGTATTTTTGTAGGGGGTCTGTTAGTCATAATTTTGGTTTTTGTGTGGTTCATTTCCAAACCGACTTTACAGCTTTCCTCGTTTAGCTCATTTAGCATTATTTGTAGAGTGTTGGAATTTTCTGAAAATATAGCTATGTCGTCCGCGAATCGTAGATGACTTAAGCGTTTATCAAATACTTTAGTTCCTTTTGCATCCCAGTCTAGCTGGCAGAATATGTTTTGCAGCACCGCTATGAATAACTTTGGTGACATTGGGTCCCCTTGTCGGACTCCTCTGCCTATTTTGAATTCTTTTCCTCTTGTTTCGAGTTTAACTCTGCTAGTACTGTTTTCATATATATTCCTTAAAGTATTGATGTATTTGGAGTTTATCTTGCAGTCATTGAGGGCCTTCCAGATTGCGTTGTGGGAGATGCTGTCGAATGCCTTGGTGTAGTCTATAAAGGCTACATAAAGAGGTTTGTTATATTCCCTGTATCGTTCTATGATTTGTTCCATGGTGTGGATATGGTCTGTTGTTGAGAAGCCTGCCCGGAACCCAGCTTGTTCCACTGGTTGGAGGTTGTCGATTTGTCTTGTTATTTTATTTAAGAGCAGAGACGAGAAAAGCTTGTAGCTGCATGCTAGCAGACTTATGGTTGTTCTTTAAAAGTGAGCCTTATTCATGAGACCATTAAGTTGAGTTATGAAAGAGCTTATTTATTTGGGTAAAACTCGGTTTCTGTTACCCTCGTTGCCTCCTACATTTGTGCGATGAATGGAGCCGTAATGCTTTGAGACAATCTGAGGATGGAAAATATGAATTTTCCGCTTCTTATGACGGGAGTAGCTATAAGATTAGGTATATTCAACATAAGCGTTTCATCGTCATATGTTTAAAACTTATGGAGTAGGTGCGCCAGAATTTGTATATACATGTTATGTAAATACGTATATATAATATTAGTAAAATTGTCTAGAGTCAAAGAAGACGGAAATCAATTTATTTAGGCACATACGCAGTTCCGTTTTGTGGTGTGAATAATAAGAAAATAACGGCGTTTCCTGTTTTGTAATCAAATAATAATCAAACAGGAAGTGTGACAAAAATCTATTTAAAAACAGTACAGGCACTATATTATGAATTCACATTACATCGATCGAGAAAGGCGTGATTTTTCGAACACTCTTAACGTTAATAATAACCTTTCTCGTGACTGTACCTACTGTAGACACTCTCTTAAAAAAATGGTTGTCTGTAAAGTCGGTTTACGGACGATAATTTTGCGTGATAAGTGATAACGTCATAAGAAAACGTGGCCGTAACGTTACCATGGAGATCTGTCCACAACGTGACACTTTTTCGTACATGCTACCGGTGTTTATCGATTTATAAGACGTTATCACGTCAATATTTGACTACATGTAAGTACATACTTATTGTATTATACGGAGCGCTAAGAAATAGATTTTAAGTATCTATACTGTCGTCGTGTGTAGTTACCGTTGTGTGCATTTGTTCCCTCCGATAGGTGCAGTCGACGTCAAAGATATGCTTACACTTTTGCACCTTATTCCCTTGTAATAAGGCGAAAAATGTTAACATAGATTGACGTCGACTGTACATCCAATGAGGACATACTGCATTAAAAATAAAAAAAATAGGTATACATTAGGCAATACCTAAAAATATGTATCGGCATGAGATCAGACCAAGAGCATTAACATGTTGGCCCAAGGCCGATTCAATAAGATGCATAGGAGAGCGTGATATCATTCGCGTCATAATTACTTGAATAGGGGCTATTATATACTGTTTGGGCCACAATAGACTTCAGTTACTACTCACGGCTGAGAAACAGAAATTGAAATATATAAGTAGGACAAATCTTTATTTCTATGGTAACAAAAACGTGTTACGATGTATTTAGTAACTTTGGCCGTCAATATCTATTTGACGCCGACTGTATCTACCAACCTACATAAGCTCAAACTTGCCCACATTTATCCATACCTATTTGATTTATGCCTTCATTTTTTTGTAAATATGTATTTATATTTTCCAGTCTTCACTATGTATACTCAATACCTATCTAGTGATGCACATTATTTAATAGTAAGTACATATGTTAAAAATACTTATGCAGGTCTCTGGCAAAGATGTTTGATTCGTTGTATGTAGTGTGTCTACATTAGATGAAAAAAGAAATGTATCCTTTAACATGCAAAATGTTGAGGCATTTTGCAGGAAGGATTGAACAGTATAACTGTAATTGTTTGCTTTGCAACACAGCTGCTGCATGCAAAGTCAAAGTCCAAAATCTAATTATCAATGTGCTTTATGAAAGTACGAGCATAGAGATAATAATGTTTATAGACTACTATCTTACTTCCTTATTTGTGAGGAGAATACAATAATACAATAAATAAAGTTTTTACTTGGCCCTTATCTTTAATTTATTTAATTAGTTATGTTTGCATTATTTTTAATTAACTTATGCATATTAACATTCTGAGCATTTCCAGAGTACATAGTTTATAGTTTACATATGTACCTAATGATACACCATTGGAAAATCATTTTTTAATTTTTTTTATGATAAAGTATAGAATAAATTATGTTGATGAAATGCCAATTTAACTATAGATTTCCAACTAAAACAAAAAGTTTGCATTTTAAACCTACCTAACAAACTCTTTACAAGCCAACAAAAATGTTTAATCAACAATGCCTGCAGCGCATAATGCTAAAGCCTGTTTGCTAATGAATGGAGGCATTTAGCATGTTCACACTGTTGTTTAACAGTTAAGACCATGCTGCTAAGTGGGTTAAGTAATATCAACAAGTGAGATTGTTACACTTTTTTACAATTTTAATAGGTATTTCAAAAAGTTTTTAACATAAGTTTGTTAAAAACTTTTTTAATAGCTTGAAAGAAAGAAAGAAAGAAAGAAAGAAAGAAAGAATATACATTTATTTACGTCATCATAGTTACAAAACCAGTTAAATTAAAACAAGATATAGGTCAGATGGACGTTAAAAGGACCCCAACTCAGCTTAATGCTACAGCAAGCCGCAGCGCTGATTTTCAGTGGGGACCTACCTTATAATTAACTTAAAGCTAGTAGGGTAAAAACAGACAACACATAGAGAGGAAAAAGTAAAACATAGCAGTAACTAAGAAAATAACAAATTATGAGGCCTACCGCAATAAAACAAAACATAAAGTTGAAGATATTAAACGTAAGAAAGTAAAATATTTAAATTTTGCCCAATGTAAAAACAGTAAGAAAGAAAAACGGGGATAATTTAAGAAAGAAAAGGAGGGAACTTTAAGATATTGATGCTGCCGCTAAATGTTTTGAGAGTTAAATAATAGCATTCGACATTTTTCTTTGAAACTGTTAATGGTATGTTGTTGTCGCTTGTATGTGGAAGGTCACTGACTTCCTGCCCTTTCAATGCATGAAACAATGTGTGTCAAATACCAAGTACCTTATACTGCATTTGCCCTCTCCTAGACAAATTCTATTAAGACGAAACAGGAGCTGAGTTTTAAATATTTTAGGTAAATATACCCGTCTCGCAAACGGACGCGGCACCTTAAAGTAGTGCGATAAGGACAAGGCGAAAAATCCTGCGTAAAAATCTCAAAAATCGAGGTTTCGTACTCCTCTGTTTCCTCCTCCAAAACTTAACCAATCGTAAACAAATTTGGAAATCTAAATGATTATGAAATTATCTGTGTCGGACCGTTTTGCTTTTTTGGCTAATTGATATCAGTTTTGAATGCCACGCCTCTCATTGCGGCATAGTCAATTAGGCCATTTTGGCCATTTTTGAAGGGCTCTAGCGCCTTAAAAAACAAAAATATCAAAAAAAGCAAAACGGTCCGACACAGATATTGACAATATTAATCTGTGTTGAAAAAATCATTGTTCTAGCTTCAAAAACCACGGAGGAAAACGAGGAGTACGTTTGTATGGAGAAATGACCACTCCCGTTGGCTCTTAAAACTGATACTAATATTTAACCCGTTTTAGCTTGATCATGCAGATAAACAAGTAGATTTAGTAACGGAAATATCCATTTTTAATATTATATTTTGAAATTTTTATTATAGTTATTAAAGTTGTGGGTTTGGTTTGATCTCATCCCAAAAAAACTCACATTTTGGCTATCAAAACTTTTGATTAATCAAAACTAGTCTCAGTCCCAATTAGTTCAGATAATTGAGGTTCTACTGTATTTAATTCTAATCAGTCCTTATAGTTTAATCAAATGACTAGGTAGTAACCACAGCAATAAAATAGCTATCATCTAAACACATTAGCAGTCTACACACACACATATATAGAAACACCCTGACCCTGAAGTTCAATGAACTTGATGACTCAGTCATTAAATAGATCATGGTTGCTTATGGCAAGAGATAACAACAGCAGTTAAAAACATTCATGGTTGTCATGTGCAGTCAGGAAGTCAAGAGCATAATTTAAGATATGGGGTTGACAAATAAAGAAATATAGCAAGGTTTGTAGTTTCTTGACATTTTGGTAGTACCATTTTTAACCTGTTTGTTGCCCCTTTCTCCCTCTCCCTACCCACGTGGGCCACCCCAGATTTGTCATGGCTGTTTTTTTGTCAAGCAAATTTGCAGTTGAAAAACAGCTTTATTTTGATTTTAATAATACTGCTTTTTGACTGGGCTTAAAATGGCCAGAGATCTCCGTCCATAACAAATACGGGGAACAAAATACTGGACCGAGATCTCCAGCCTGGGTAGATAGAGGGGTGCTTTTTTGCTTGGTAGATGACAGTTTAATAAAATATTTTTTTAATACAGTTGCTCAAAAAGTGCTACTTTACGTAGCTGTTTAGCGTGCGGAAAGTTGGTTATCTCGAACTAGTGCTTTTTACTTTTCCAATTTTTTTAAATTTATACTTGTTCCAATTCACGACTACTTATTGATGAGTGTTAATATTAGTTTCCTTTAAACGTCGTAATCAGCAGAAAAACCTACTGTTAATGTAAGAATGTGAAAAATATACATATTTCATATTTTAATACTTACCTCTTCATCATTATAACACGTTTATTTTTTAATATTGAATATTGAAAATTCCGTTCTTAATAAGTTGTCTGAATGGAACGGAATAGCTGCCAAACGCCCATAGATATAATATACTTAAAGACGACGTCTAAGCGAGCTGTCACTGTTACCACTTTGGTTTAGTGTACGATTAACAATATTTTACTTATTTTTTCGCAACTGTATTAAAAAATGTCGTTCGATACACGTGCGGAAATGTCATTCTTCACTCGTCCCGAGTCTTGCCACTCGCCTGCGGCTCGTGCCAAGATATCTCGGTACTCGTGAAGTAATGACATACCTTCCGCACTAGCATCGAAATGTACTATTATACTTTATGAGCTTCGAAGATATGTTCCATTCCTAAAACATTTTTTATGTTTGTTTATTAATTAATGCTATACAATTTATCTGCAGAGTCAAACGCAGTCCTTTAAGGAAAACTATTACAGGAAGTACTAAATATTTTTATATACTTTATATTATGTATATATATCTTGATAATTATGACCTAACAGGAGAAATATGTTCAGGGTGTAGTTACTAGGAAGTTACTCAAAGCCATCCCAATCGAAAATATCGAAATAGGGCTATGTAGGGGTGGAGGTTAGTTAACCAGATTAAAATAATGTAAATCAACTACATATTTAACAGATTTTAAGTGCAAATACAACTCAAAGAATACATAATATACCAGAACACCTCACTTCTCCTCTCAGAATGGTAGAAATTCGATCATAATCGCCTCATTCAAATCAAAACAGTGTCTGATAAGATAACGGCATAGCTGAAATACCTTCAGTACCGTCTGTTGATACGCGAGATAAAACAACTTACTTTCTTTCTCGTGGTCGAATCCCACAATCACGAAGTAGTCGACCAGCCGGGACATGGCAATCCTACCGCGACATCCAGCACAGAACACCACAATAACACCTTGTAATTAAATTACACTGATTTACACACATTTTGAACACACAAACTCTTGCCCCTGCATTTTCACTCGCGGACACTCGCCCCGTTATTTTTACGACTTGCATCCAAAACGGCCGCAAACTGCACACCATGCACTTCACGGAATGTAAACAACACTTTCATTTATCGCGAGCTAAGGAATTTTATTACAATAAGAAAGGCTAATTGCTTATTGAGAGGTTATACACTAGACATTTATACGAGTTAACGGTTTACAGTTTTTTATAATAAACTCCAAATATAAACAGCATATATACGTATTATTGGACCAAAAATTCGCGCTGTTTATAATACAATTTGTATTATTTTTGGACTTTGTTTGTCAGAGACCTTCACTCGGCCGACATACCCAAAAAACTGTTTTTTTTACTAAATACTACCATAACTGCCAATAATTAAAAAAAGTTGCCATTCGCTTTATTATTTTTCTCCCATATTATTATTTATTAGTAACTTGTAAAACCCATTCTTTAATAAATATTGATGTAAAAATCAAGAATGAATACATTACTATACTTGGTCAAGCAGATCTTGTCAGTAGAAAAAGGCGCGAAATTCAAATTTTGTATGAGAATATATCCCTTCGCGCCTACATTTTTCAATTTTGCCGCCTTTTTCTACTGACAAGATCTGCTTGACCAAGTATAATATAAAATTAAATATTTTCTAGGTATTTTAATAAAAATCAAATAAAAATGTACTACTATTTTTTGTTTTTGAACGAAACATTAACGTCAATCAAATGTTGATTAAGCTGAATTCTAAACGTGTTAGCTTATTTATGCAAATAAAAAAGCTTTTGATTTTTAAATATGTTTTTGTGCAATATTATGAATTACAGCAAACAATATAAAAGGTAGTCATGAAATGATTATAAATGCTTATTATTCGATTTAGTTCACTTATGAGAAATAACTAGTTGTTTTCAAATTAAAAACGAGATTAAATTGTAATCAGAAATGCTGACTATAAAATACCTGTCGGGATGTTATAATCCGACTAATTCTGAGAGCCTTTTACACTTACTTCTATCTCTTTCTTTTGCTAAGCGTTAAGTATAATGTAAGAGATGAACTACCAATTTTTTTTATTTAGTCGTAGTATACTGATAATGTAAATAACGGGGTATCAAAATATTGATGTTTCTGTTTCATGATTCTTTTTAAAATAATTTTTCGAGTCTAAATTACCATGTCGGAGTCTGCAAGCCGGCAAGTACCAGGGCTAAATCTTAATAAAGTGTTTAAAATCATAGTTTTAGGTGATTCGGGCGTGGGTAAAACTTGTCTCACTTACCGTTTCTGCGAGGGTCAATTTTTAGATAAATCTGAGGCCACTATCGGTGTCGACTTCAGGGAGCGAATTGTTCGCATAAACAATGAAAACATAAGGGTAAGGACTTGTACCTGTATAGTAGCTTATAAGATGTAATGATTTTACTCCTAAGTATCTTGAAATCCCTGAGTTGACACAGTTTATTGCATTGCTACAAACATATGGACAAGCTTTCCATTGATTATGGCGATTTTAAACGATTACATTTTAATGTATGGTTAGTCTTTATCAACCTGAAATCATAATTAAGAAAACTATTTCTAAATATTTTACTCATTTTGCAGTGCCGCTTAATGGAATAGCTTAACTCCTCTTAAATAATATTATATAACTTGAAAGATTTTAATCATATATTTTAAGTCACATTTAGTATTTTTTTGTTAAAAATCATTGTTAAGCTTGTAAATTCCACTACCTATGTAAAAATATTAAGAAAACAAAACCTTACATGTGAATTTTATGATTATATTTCAGTTTATAAAAACCAAGTCCATGTGCGAATTTGCCCTTTTTCTTGGCTAATCAAGCTTAACCACTAAACCCTTGATATTCCAGCTTCAGCTGTGGGACACGGCGGGCCAGGAACGCTTCCGCAAGTCCATGGTGCAGCATTACTATCGGAACGTCCATGCTGTAGTCATCGTATATGATGTCACCAAACCAGAAACATTCCATGTGAGGACTGGGACTAAATTTTACCATAGTTATTTCTAGTTTGTCTGATTTTCATCATAAAACTTGGTAACTTATTATTACTTTCTGAAAAGAAAATAATAGAATAGAATAGAAAAACGTTTTATTGCAAAAACCATCTACATACAGCAACATATAAGTTTTTAAAAATAAAAAACCGGTCAAGTGCGAGTCGGACACGTGTTCCAAGGGTTCCGTACATTACCTAATTTTTAACAATGTTTTTTTTAAGTGGAACGAGAATGAAATGTCTTTAAAAAACCCATAGGGGTCGGATCAACAACTAAGTAAATAAATCCGACTCATGCTTGACTGCACATTTCTAATAGCTGTCATCTATAGGTAAAGAACTATAATATGTATTTTTTTCAAAATTTTGGACCCAGTAGTTTCGGAGAGAGAGAGAGAGGAGAACATACAATCAACAAGATAGAGATGTACTAAGTAATCTCTCTTGTTGATTTTTCCAGTCCATCGCAAGCTGGATGCTGGAAGTGGAGAGTCACGGGCTTATGAAGTCACCCCGGGTGCTGGTGGGCAACAAATGCGACTGCGGCACGGCCGAGTCGCGTCTCGCCACCACATACGCGCAGCGACTCGCCGACAAGTACGGGATGCCGGTGAGTACAACCAGGCGTGGCTCATTCCAAGATTTCAACGCGTTGCAACAAGTACATCCGTCCCACACCAATTTTGGTGGCTAGTCATAGGCCGCGCGTGGCGCTTGCGCCACCTAGCGGTCATATCTGTCCTAATCGTAAGTAAGTAAGTAAGTAAGTAGAAAGTGAATCTTCTGTACCTAGTACTATTATTTATTCTGTGGTACAGCTTGATGCCCACAGGCTTGTTTTTTTAAATAATTAAGCGCCTCACCATATAAGTCTTGAAGGAAATAAGTGAGTTTGAAGCACCTTCACTGGTCCATAGCAAGCTCCACAGTTTTAGCAAATTCCGTGCAAAAACTACCAACAAAATATAATCCCAACTAATATTGCGGCATCAAAAAGAAATTTTTATTTACTACACAATGAAACTAATATTGCTTTGAAAAAACTAGAATCTTCTACTAGAACCTTGAACTAAGGTTTTCGTAGGATTTGATTTGCTATCCAAATGTTGGCTCGAGCATGGATTAATTATGTCTAAAAAATATGTCACATATGGTCATGCCAAGTATGACAGTGCGTAGAGAGATGTGTCTATAATGATCCCCTTATGGGAGAAACTTTACTGTGTTCAAAGTTGAAGAGATAAACACAAGATTTAGATATTTATGAATAGTCCATTTACTTCTCAAGTAACCGCATAATCATTTCTCATATTTTGCATGTAGTTTATTAATTATGTTATGTTTTCTAAAGGTCTAACTAAAAAAAGTCCGTGTGATGTAATTAATGGATGACCCCTAATTCTTTGTATGTTTTCAGCTTTTCGAGACATCAGCTCTTCTCGACGCTGAATGCGGGACCGTCGACTCCATCTTCATGACGCTGGCTCACAAACTGTACTCTAAACAGCCTCTCAGGGTCATCAGTGTCCAGGTATTATTTCTTCCAATCTATATTCGAGTAACATACTTTATGATAACTCGCATATTGCAGACAGTCGGACAGCTACCTTAACCATGAAATATAATAATTTTCAAAATTTTAATTTATTTTTAGGAGGGAATAATACTACATACTAGTCCGTCCATACAAAAAGGGAAAATGTTTTTCCACTTCTACATATTTTCCATTCTCCATGAGTTTTTAGTACGTTATTGACACAATGAAAGACTAGGTTTATAAGATTTCCGTTTTTCAAAAAAAATATAAATACAATAAAATTATTATGCTGAAGCGATCGACATCAAAATCAAAGTGATTTCTGATTTGTTAAGTTTATCTAGTTAGTGGAAACCGATTTCTCCCAAAATGGAAAATTCATTAAAAATGTACCTAATATTGTGCATAAAAGAAGAATATAAATTTCATGCTTTTTTTTATTTTTTTAGGGCGAAAACGGGCCGGGAACAGTAAACCTAGCACGCAAGAAACCGCGAACCACTCCACCCAACGAGAGCTGCCTTTGCAGCTAAACTACAAGTCCATCCTCTTCACTGTTAGAGACGTATGTCTAATTGGTTTCTTTTTAAACACGTCAAAACAACTTTAAACCCAAAATACGGGTTCTTCGAAAACATACAGATTCTTAACTCTTTGAAAGCCACGCCTACCGTGCGCAGCATCGTGAACCTTGCCAGAATGCACGAAGGTCGAATTTGGGCTGCAGCCTCGCGCGTCTGTTGACGTCTTTGGCGGTCACAGGCGGTATGGCGGTCAAAATCAAAAAGGTACAGGTTTTAACTGTTTGAAAGCCACGCCTATCGTGCGGGTCATCATGGACCTTGCTGGAATGCACGAAGGTTGATTTTGGGTTCTAGCTGCGCGCGTCTGTTGACGTCTTTAGCGGTCACAGGCGGTTAGGCGGTCAAAATCAAAAAGGTACAGGTTTTTAACTGTTTGAAAGCCACGCCTATCGTGCGCGTCATTGTGAACTTTGCCAGAATGCACGAAGGTTGATTTTGGGCTGTAGCCGCGCGCGTCTGTTGACGTCTTTAGCGGTCACAGGCGGTTTGGCGATCGCCAGATCGACGGATCGATCGGCGTCGGGTCACAGTACACTAAGAACAGTAGTGAATCTAAGGCCGCTCGGCAAGTTATTTGCCTACTCTTGCGTTGGCGCTTAGGGTTGTCACTTTTATTTTTAGTTAAATATTATTTGCGTATTATGAGTAGCACTACGTTTCTATTTATTATAATATAATGAAATGTTCTATCAATTCATAAATGAAGTATAAATAAAACGCTTTTTAAATATTAACATTAGGAAATGGCAGTTATTCAAAAATTATAAATTCGATACAGAAAAATATCCTCCGGTTTCTGCATGTTCGGAACGCTTTATTGTTAGCGGTTAAAGTAAAGTAAATTCTCATCCTTACGTATAAATTTAGTAAAAAGGTTTTAGGGAAGCATGGGCAAGTAGGTATTATGAAGAATGACAAGTCCGGGTTTGAGGAGTCGTTATTGAGACACTATATTTTTTTTCTACTGTACGACTGTAATTTTTGAATTAAGATTTCTTATACCAAACTGCAAATGGGTATTTTTAATGTACGGGCTCCCAACTCAACTATAATATTCATTTCGATACAGTTTAGTCAACTATAATGAAAATGAGCAATTACAGCTCGCCGCGGTCAAGAGGACGAAACAAAACCATAGCTCAAATTAATTATTAATTTTAGGTTGTATGGTAGAAACAATTGGTTCATAAATCAGAAACGCGCATGTGACACCCTTAATATAGCAACATCCATAGACTACGAAAACCACTTAGTGTTGCTTGTTAGTCTCCATAGGCTACGGTGGCCAAAATCGAGCAACTGTCTAAAAATTGAATTTAGCGCGGAGCAAGTACCAGGGCCTCATGAGTTACGAGAAGGTGTCATTGACCAACCAACGCGGCGGCCGGGGCGCGTACCAGTATTATGAAGATATCGCGGCTGCTCCCGTATCTTAGCTGTATACTTTTGGTTTGGTTTGTTTGTATGATTCTACTAGTTTAAAGTATTATTTTTGTTGATTCGTAGAAAAAGTATTGTATACAATAGTGATATAATCAAGCTTTTCAATCTAGTACCTTACTTATACTATTGCCTCTGTTCATAGTCATGATCAAAAAAATTAAGGCGTACCGTCAGAGCAGACAAATGCGAGCGGGCGAGTAGCGTACTCGAATGCGCGCGATCACAGTCGCGGTACGGCCCACACTGCCGCCACCGTATTCCCCCGTATATTATGCTAATGTGTGCGTGGCAGCGCGTGCGTACAGGGCGCCCGGCGCGCACGCACACATTCAAGCCGGCAGCGGCACATTTCTATGAAGATTCACTACTGTTCTTATACTGTGGTCGGGTTGCCAGATCGAAAGGCGCTATTATCGGGAAAAAATAAAAAAATCGGGATTTTGGGACTTAAGTCGGGAAAAAAAAGATATTCAAATTTGTAATTGTATTAAAAACAACGATATTTTACATTATTGACACTACGTCAGCTGCGCTGCCCATAGACGTTTTTATATAAAAATAGTATGAATTCTTTGAGATCATCAACAAACAAAAAAAAATCGCGGCGGCGAGCGGCTCGACGCGGGTCGTTCGCTCGCTCGACGACAGTTCGGAACTTGTAATTATTGTTTTATAACGTGAAGCTGTTTTTCGGGACAATTTTCACTTTGTCGGGAATCGGGAACACATGCTAAAAATCGGGAGAATCCCGCCAAATCCCGACCAACCCTAATCGTGCGCGTCATTGTGAACTTTGCCAGAATGCACGAAGGCCGATTTTGGGCTGCAGGCGCGCGCGTCTGTTGACGTCTTTGGAGGTCACAGGCGGTTTGGCGGTCAAAATAAGGGTTCCTTAAAAAGGTTCAGGTGTTCAAAGGGTCGGTAAGGCATACGGATACCCCTGGAATTGGCATACATAGGGTTGAATGTAGTTTCCCGCGGCCCGCCAACATGGTATAAAAATACCATACAGAATGGGTACAAATTAATTTCTTAACTTGAAGATCCTGTCGCACCGACTTATATTGACGGAATTATTAACAGTAGATGTAAATGAAAAACGATATTAAATTATGTTCTGTATCTTTAGGTATTTAAATAAAACAAATAATTTGTACATTTTCGGGTACTTATAACATTTATTGGTTAACCAACCAAATACAAAAACGCCTGGATCTGTCACTGAACGACCTGACTTTAACCTACATTATTTGATCATATAATGTTTTCATCAAGCCAGTATTATATGTATTAATACAAGGAGCCATATGAGGGTAGATTTTGTTTACTTTTATTTAAATACCTAAAGATACATACCAAAATATGAATACCTGTATTGAGGCTTATTAATATCTGTACATACTATGAGGTGCCAAATTAATATGAACGAATATAATACTTTATATTATAGGTACACCTAACTAATTATGACAAGAATTGCCAGGTCAGAGTGGTATTCCATCTGTCCAATATCATTGTCCAATGTGTATTGCGTCTCACATTTTGCTTAATGCGAGAGTGAGACGTAATGACATTGGACAGGTGGAATAATACCACCCTTAGAGCGTGTTCACATTATCCGATCCGATATCGGACGTCGGAAGGAAGTAAAATGTAAGATATGTGTTTCTCTGTTTTTATTTATGCATTTAATAAATAATTGTTACTAAAAAACGATAAATAACGCAAAAAGGCGGACTTAATGCCAATAGCACTCCTGCAGCTGTTTTTGTCATACGCGCCTTCCGACATCCGATATCCGGAAAGGATCGACCTTCCGATAAATTCAGCAATGACGGAGCCCCTCGTCAACTGTGCCGTCAAATATTTTGTTTGTGTGCGTATGTGTAGGCATGGTATAATAATATACTCCGCCTGGTACTCCATTCCGAGATTCGCGTATGACCTAACTGACACGCGCCTACGTCATCATGCTGTTTACAGGTTCTCAAACTTTGAAATGTGGGAGAATTTTAACCAACGGTGAAAATTATTTTAACGGCATTAATTTTAAGTTATTTATGTAGAAACATAGTAAAATAAAACAAATCTAATGTATTAAATTAAACTTTATTTATCTATACAAGACAAACGTTTAAAAAACTAATTCACAGTTACACATTAATTACCAAGCTTACGACGTGAAAAGTTTGGAAAACACTGCGACTGCTGACACTGAGCGAGAAGGAAATAACAATTAACACGCGTTCGACAAGGATGACGGTCAGGGCATGAAGTTATCTAGATCCGAATTGTCAAATGTCCCCAGCGCTATCCTGTGTTGCCAGTAGTATAAACAGAATTACCCGAAAGTCTGAAATTTCTTTCGTGAATCGGAAGATATTGCTAACGAGTAATTAAAAATGACGTGTTATTGTAAAATTTAAGCTAAAATACATATAAATGAAAATTATAAAATTATAAAGAAATATTTTAACTTATTAACCATAGGTATAATGTACCCATGTAACATGTTATGTTGAAATAAAGTGGCAATGTTATTGTGACGTAATCGCGTGTCACTCTGGGAATGGAAGACCATGTTTTATTAGACCATGTGTGTAGGCATAATGCTTGTTGTAGTGTGCGTGACCGCTAAAAACGGCGCCCGGGCGCGCCCCCGCGGCCTGATTACGCGAATGTAGGATCCTACATCCGATATCGGTGAGGACAATGTGAAAGCGCTCTTAGTGATTTTGTCAATGAAATGCTCTTTTGGTGGATGGTGGACCGTTAGAAGCATGCAGGGTCCCAATAGTACTAGATATTTATAGGGTCTGCTAGTTGAATTGAAACTCCCTTGCGTTGGCCATGTACCATCGGCCACACTGTTAACTGTACATCGGTGGACCTCATCCCTTTTGTAACAAGTTCCACCAATGGACAGTGTTGCTGTTTGTACAGCGAGCTACAATGTTACCAGGTCACTTTATAGATGGGATTCATTTATAAAGTGGGTATGTACTTTTGCAGCTGGGTTTACATAGCAAAAGGCTTATATGCATGTAAACCCAGCTAGAAATGTATTAACTTGCTTAAATTGTGTTTAAAATATGCTAAATCTTGTACGAATAAAACGCCAACTATGCAATAACTGCTTTAGTAGATACTCTGACATGTAATCATAAGATGTGCCTTTCAAAATAAATGAACAAAAGTTTGAACTGCCAAAGATCTTGAAATAACGTGTACTTGAAATAACGAGTGAACATGTAGGACGTGGCCGAAGTGGTCCGATCTTGTGCTACATGTTGAATATTTATGTGTCAGCGCCATCTAGTGACAAAACGGCAATTAATAATCAATGCCAGTAAATAACAATTCATATAATAGGTATGTACATGTACAAATGATTATTGAAAATGTCTTGAAAAAGACATGTAGTTAACATACTACATGAATAGCTTTATAGCTATTCAATTTAATCATACCATCATAAAATTTAATTATGCATTTTATTTGTAAAAAACTTGATATAAGTTGAATGTATACATCTGTTTTATAGGGTTAATGGTTAATAAAATTAAAATCAAATTGGCATATGTCAATTGTATTACTTATTTTATAGTTGTATTTTAGATATAAACCAAATGTTATTTATTTTCAGATTTAAATGTGAGAAATAAAATTATAACAAAAGTTATTAGTTTTTCACTGCCAATATTGTTTACAAAATAAATATCTGATTATAATTATTATAGTGTTAGCTATAGTGTAGTCCATTTTCGCGCTCATCGTCAACGACTCCGTGGCGCAACGGTAGCGCGTCTGACTCCAGATCAGAAGGTTGCGTGTTCAAATCACGTCGGGGTCATACAATTACTTTTTGTATTTTTTTGTTAAATGCTAAATATATTTTTGGTGTTTTTTTTTTTGTTGTAATAAATAAGATATTTCTTCTTTGCAAAATCAGTTTTTTTTTAATTCGCCTATCATAAAAAAAACACCCAAGAATGACGTAGGTGTATGCCATACAAACCGAGTTTGAATTGAACTGCAACTATTTGGAGAATGCAACTGCACCCCAACTGTATTTTTCGACTAGATTGCAGTTTAAAAGCGGTAGATCTTAGTCACCATAGCCATAATTGTTAAAAAAAAAATTAGTCACCATAGGTCCTAGATACAAAAGGCAGGGAGGATAAGTAATCGGTCTTAGATATTTATTAATATTTTAATATCCATCTGATATTTAAGATAAGATAAGATAAAAGATTTTTATTCGTGACGATACTGACGATCACAAAACATGTACGAACATTACATTAGCTCCTACTTTTACAAAGGTGTTGTAGCAAGCATGACTACAGTAGGCTGGTCGTATGTAGACGGCAGCTCGTCATCCGTGACGTCAGCCAGGGTGGTCCTGGTCTCAGGGTCAGGCCTGAGCACGCTCAGAGGCAGATCCTTCACCCCTGGCACGAACGCCCACTTCTGGTACAGCGCCAGAGCCAAACTCTTCACGTCAACTGACGGAAGACTGTCTATCTGCACGTACAAGAATTGTTCTTCAACCGTGGCTCTGACTAGTCTTTGCGTGCTGGCTTCGTCGAAAAATTCGCCACGAACCTTAGCCATCAGTGCCGCGTCCAGGAATGCTCGCCAGCGCGGAATATAATAGTAGTGGAACATCTCTGCCCATTGCTTGCACGCGTAGTCCGTAATTTCTCCATTCGGCCCCCACAAAGTTATCTGGTTGCGTGCATTCAGATCGTATTGTAAAGTTTGCTCTGGCCCGTTGGCGAAACCTCTCGCTTTCGACAGCCAATTGTCCAGTGCAAAGTCGCGGTTGCCAGATAAGATTCGTTCCATATCCTGCATCGCGTCGAGGAATAAACTTATAGACGCGTTGAACACCCAAGTGTTGGAGAAACGGTCGCTCTGTAGATTGACGTAAAGCTGCTCGGCGCGGTACTGCAGCGCCTGCCGTGTGATATCCACTAGATCGTGGTAGTATCCTGGAGAGTAACAGTCAGAGTTAGATACTTCAACGAATTTTTTGAACGCTTGGAAAAGATCGTGACTCTTGTACCATGCCCAGGGTCGTATTCTGAAGCTGGGTCGTCGGGTTACCACGTATTTGCCTCTGATTTTGTTGAGGCCGTCAAAGCTGTAGACGCTCTTGAGGAGGTAATGCCAGGCGGACGCTGTTTCGTTGCAGCCGTAGCGGCGCTCAGCGTAGGCTGCAACCCAGCTGTCGTGATCCACAGGCGCGTGCCGCCACGCTGACTCCAGCATCAGCTCGTACACCACGTAGTTCTGGTTGATCCCCTCGGGCGTGAGCCCCACACCGATCATCGTGCTGTTGACATTCGAGCGCGCCGTATACACGTCACTATTGATTGTTTTAATGTTCCCAAACATACCCAGCGTGCCACCGAAGTTGTGCAGCATGCACCACACGAACGGCTGCCCGAAATACTGCTGATACAAGTCGTACTGCGGCCATTGTTCCGATTGTAGGTCTAATATCAACATGCGCCCTGAGGGAACCGCGGTCAGGAACGCTTTAACTCTTTCCATCGGCCATAGAATTGGATCGTGGACAAACATCCAATTTTGTAGAAGCCAGACTGCGCTGCTATCAGTTTCCTTTAAAGTTAAGTAAATAGCTTGAGCTGTGTTTTTAACTAGAGCGGTGGACCAGGACTGGATCTTGACTTCGTTGAATGGATCGGCGGTGTAGATATGATTTGTTCCGGATCCAACTGTGACTTCGGTTAGGAATTGTTTGCCGAGCTCTTTGAACAATGGTTCGTTTGGATCGAGGAACGATCCGCAGCAGTAGTCACTGTCGAATTTATTCCATGTTTCAACGGCATGGATGGTTACATTAGGGTAGATTCTGGAAAAAGCCTTCGGGACGTGTCCGTTGAATGCGGGGAGAACAGGAATGATGCCAAGCTGGAACATGTAATCGAGGACACTGCTCTGTATGTCACGTTGAGCCTCGTGCCAGGACTTGGTGAGCGGGCCGGCCCAGCCGCGAACATTACCCATGCGGTTCCAGGCTAAGAAAGCTGGTCCGGTGAAGTGGTCGTTAATCTCTTCATCTGTCAGTCCAAGGCGGCGGTAGATGCGTGTCCAAGCGGCCTCCTGGGCAACTGGAGCCAACGCCAGATTTATACCATTGAGAGCCATCCATTCCACATGCTGCTGCCAGTCTGGAGCGCTCCACCACACGAAGCTGTACGAGGCCGTGCACACGTTTTGATAATACCGGAATCTGTCGTTAGCTGTCACCACTTCAGTGACTTCGGGCAGCGGACTCGGAATGCTGATACGCTGGGTCTGCCAACCAATATGGCTTTTGCAGTACTTCTTGAGATAATAATTGAACCCCCAAACAGCAGCGACGCCCGTACTCGCGCGTATATGTAACACTCCCTGGCTCGTCCATAAAGAAAACACATCTTTCTTGTCACTAAACAATATCGGATTAACTTCTACGATTACGCCGCTCATGTATTTCGATATGATATTGGACGCTGCATTCTGTTGAACGCTGGCTGGTGTTTTCGTTTGTAATTTGGTCGGGTCTAGGTACTCTAGGTTTAACGCGGATGTTAATAATAATTTGGTTAGAAGAATAATAAGCGGTGGTTTCATGGCGACAGCGGGACTCGCACTGACAGCCGAGACGCTTGTTTACAAAGGGGCTACTTGGTTTATAGTTGATACGTGACCAATGACCCGTTCGGGTTAAAGTGGCTTATTCACTGCTCTGCGCTCGCCGCTTATTTTATCGTGAATAGGTCCTATAATAACACAAGCGTTCTATTTATACCATCCCGTCTTTTGACGAGCACTTGACGACAATGGTTTCTTATGTAAAAAACTTAATTGTCATGGATTGGAATGCAAGTTTTTGACAGGATCGCTTTTCAGTTATGGTACCGTCCGTTGTTTACGTCTTTTTTAGAGTCCCGTACCTCAAATGGAAAAAAATGGAACCCTTGTAGGATCACTTTGTTGTCCGTCCGTCCGTCCGGTTTTTTGTTGTGCTTTAGATGCCGCTTTACGATCTGCAGGTACCCATTTTTTTGAGCTGTGCAAAAATTACATACCTACGTACTATAATCGACAATAGAAAATATAAATTAACTACTGCTAATAAGTAATCAAATCAATATCGACACGGTTCACTTAAAATACCTAAAATCATTTATTCCGTGATACATAATAGTTTATTGAACCTGACCGTAATCTCGCATTCTCTTTATTCATTTTAATCGTTTATTTAGGTATCTTTCAAGAAACATCGTAATTTAAAAGCATTTATCGTCATCGTCATTACAATTATCTAAAAACGAATTAAGGTTTACTCGGGTAATTCCGAATGTCAAAAACTGTCGGATAATTCCGAAAAGAGACTTTTATTATGATGGAATTAAGGGTGATTTTCATCAGAATTTCGGAATTATCCGACATTCGGTAATACCCGAATACACCTTAATCGTTACTTACTAATTATAATGTATTGATACAATAAGTATACGTGTGTGTAAAATTAATGTGTTCAGAATGAGAGAGTTACAAGTTAATGCCTTATGGCAGCGGTCGGCAACCTTTTAGCAACCAAGGGCCACAAAGTAGTTAAGGAAGTGACGCGGGCCGCACTTTTGTTAATATGTGTGACTTTATCAGACATTGTTGTTTGACAATATTACACACAAAATTGCCAGGGGGGCTCGCGGGCCGCAAGTGAGAGGTTCGCGGGCCGCATGCGGCCCGCGGGCCGCTTGTTGCCGGCCGCTGCCTTATGGCGATAAATGAAACTCCTTTTACTACCTACTTCTACCAAAAGTAGAGTTACTTAGACCAAGAAAAGTCTGCAGTGATTTTGATGGCTAATAATTTTAAGTTTTATTTTAAACGTCAAACTTCTATGAAATTATGACGTATAAATAACACTTGCACTGCGTGGGCTATCAAAATCGCTGCAGACTTTTCTTGGTTTAACTCTAAGTATGAAGTAAGTGTGGAAGAAGTCTTGCCACAATTTCTTCCAATTCGATTTTAACTTGATACAATTGCACAAAGACGGTCAAAATAAAAAAAAAAACACACACTGAGTAAATAGTTTAGTAAAAAAATTAAGTATTTTAGTTTTATGTCGCTCATATTGAAATACAACCGATAATGGGTTCATTTAGAATTTAGACGTATGGATTATGTATAGACCTTTTAGAATAGGTATAACAACAAAGATCGCTTGAGTTTATTGAACGTTATGATATTATATTAGGTCAGGTTATGGAGATGAAAGGTTAAGTACATATTTGATTGCTGCAAGTGATAATTTAATTTTGTGAAACGGTTAATCCCCTGCCATAGACAAGTAGGCCGTCACCTTATAGTCTGACAAAAAATAGTAGAAATTAAAAAGTGGCAATACTGTAGTGTCGTCCCTTTCAAACCAATTTATATAAGAAAACGGGACGACACTTCAGTACTGCCACTTTTTAATTTCTACTCTTTTTTGTCAGACTGTACTTATTGCCTGTTGTATTTCGTCGGGTGACAAGCAAAAGTCACTAAGTACTATCAAAAAATTAAAGTAACAATGCAGTTTATTACACTTGTAACACGGTTTATTGTCCAACAATTTCAATGGTGTTAGTTAGTGACTTTTGCTTGTCACCCGACGATTAGCTCAAATAATGCTTCGCTCTGTCTCTGTATTAAGGATATAACTAAAGGCCTTATTTGTATTCTTCCTTAAATTAAGGGTAAGTAAGAATTTTATTTAATTACGAATGTGACATAAACCTGGGCGATAACCGCGAAAATCGAAGTTCGCAAATTGCGGGCATTTTTCTCTGTCACTCTAATTACGCCTTCATTAGAGTAAAAGAGAAAGATCCCCGCAATTTTCGAATTTCGGTTTTCGCGGTAGCCCCTCTGATTTGCCTAAAGTCGTAGAGAAATAGGTACAAGCATAGAGTATGTACATGAGTTTTCTTACTTAATAATATTAAGCAGTACTTATGCAAGGTTTGGTAAAATGTATTGCTAATAAGTTTTTATAAATAAGGTAGGACGCCTTTATCTTTGTATGAAGTGGGCACTCTATGCTAAATAATGATTAGGACTATTAGCAGTGATTTTCCGAATACGCTTTTTTAGCATTTTGGCGGAGATATATTACGACGGACGAAGGAGTAGAGGGCGTGCACCTAGTAGATGGTCAGATGTGGTCCAACTCCAAAATATTGGTTACATATCAGAATACCGAAAACTGATTTACCTAATGTTGAATCACCTATGCTTGATTCACCTATTTTTAAATTACCTATTGATCATTTTACCTAAACATTGACTGACCTAAGTTTATAATACCTAAGCTCAAATAACCAAATGGACGAAACACCTAATGCACGATATACCTAATGCACGTTTTACCTACTGCACGATTCACCTAAAGCTATTATACCTAATGCACGAATCACCTATAGCTGATATACCTAATGGACGATACACCTAAAGCTGATATACCTAATGAACGATGTACCTAAACTTGATTTACATAATGGACGAAATACCTAAAACTGTTAAACCTATCACACGAAATACCTAAAGTTGATATACTTCCTGAACGAATTACCTAATGTCGATATGCCTAATGCACGGAATACCTAAAGTCTATATACCTAGTACAAAATTCATATCATTTTGCCGAATGATCAAGTGGCAACTCCACCCAATAAATCGTATGATTTCCCAACCTTTTACAGTAGAAACTGTTTGTTTGGACAACAACTTAAAAATACACTTTTTGAAACGCTACTTTTTAGGTAGTAGAATGATTTCGTAAGTCTAATACAAAATTAGTTATCTTATCTTATCTTATCAAAAACTTAATTTCTGTAAGTTAACATCAGGACGATGAAATAAAAGTCAGTTTTGGCACTGTTTGGTCGCAGTTAACCTAACACGCTCCTCCTCGCTTTGCTCGTCGTCGCACCTATCTCGACTCTGGCAAATGACTAGACCTTATATTATAATAAAAAATAGTAAGCCAATTGAATGATTTGGCTAAAAAATTTATACCAAATGTTGTATGTCCTAATAATATTCTACTAAACAATAATTATATTTTTGATTTTAGGTACATATTTCGTTCACTAAGTGCATCGACTTCAGGTATTTCGTGCATTAGGTGTATCGAATTTAGGTATTTCGTTCATTAGGTATGTTAACTTTAGGTAATTCGATCATTAGGTACACCGACTTTAGGTAATTCGTGCAGTAGGTATGTTAACTTTAGGCAATTCGATCATTAGGTATACCGAGTTTAGGTATTTCGTGCATTAGGTATATCAACATTAGGTGTTTCATGTATTAGGTATATTAGCTTTAGGTATTTCGAGTATTAGGTGTTTCAAGTTTAGGTAAATCGAGCATAGGTATTCGGAGCTTAGGTAAACCAACTGTAGGTGAAACGTGCAATAGGTAATACGTTCATTAGGTGTTATGAGCTTAGGTTAATTGATCATTAGGTATTTAAAAAAATAGGTGAAACGAGCATAGGTGATTCAACATTAGGTAAATCGATTTTCGGTATTCTGATATGTAACCAAAATATTACCCAGACTTCGCTCCAGGCAACGATGCAGATGACCGAAGATCGAGAGGCCTGGAGAGCAGTGATAGGAAGAATACCCCATAGGAGTCATGTCCCTCAGATCACGATCATGATCAAGAAGAAATATATTACACATGTATTTTAAGTCGAAAATAGCTCGACATGTTTCACTCCGTACCGAGGAGTATCATCAGGAGCTCGCGTTCACGGATCAGGAACGTGTCTGTGTCTGACGGAAGTTTTGTTGAGGTACGATTATTTATGAATAATTATAACGAGAAACAGGTATTGACTCACCTCTAATATTAGATAAATTTTTGACAAATTTAAATTGCATTTGGCTTGTCAAGGTTTGATGTCTGGGCGGTTAGAGGATAAGATGATCTTTTGAACTACGACCTTACTACGAGGCCGTAAAGACTTAACCCTTCTCCAGGGCTAGTACGATATATCGACCACATACACGCCAAAAGAATTTCAACTTTAGCATTCCGATTCAAATTAGATTGCACTTTCGGGAAATGTGACTTGTCTTCAAATGAATCAACAAAGCTGGATTAATTGGAAAATATTTGGATTTTTTGGGAAAACCTAGTAGATTGGTGGGGCCTGGAAAAGGGTTAAATTGAAAGTAGGAACATTTTCACAGCTACACAGGACAGTTAACAACAAATGGAACAAGAAATCGGGTCCTGCCTTATACTTCTTATATTAATCGGTCTTGTCTAATCGTTCAGATTGCTGACTGTACTAAAATTAGGTAGGTAAAAAAAAAAACAAAGTATTCATAGAGGCAATATATTTTTAATTTAAACATTATCTTGTAACCTATCCAATTCACAATCTTCCGTCTGAGTTGAAAGGGGTCATTAATTAATTACGTAAGAGTTTCGATAGACGAAAATCGTATTTACGTAATTAATGAACGGCCACTAAGAGTATTACATAAAAAATCTTTAACGGACTCTGCTATGTAATAAATAGCTAACAAACAATCAACGCGCACTTTATAAAATTATATGTTAAGTGATGTGTTACTGAGTCCAGTAAAATAAGCACCTATGTTACAATATATGTAAAAGAAAATGAGCAGCCGACATACTGCCGTTACTGTTGGGGTTAAGGTGCAACAACACCAAATAACACTTTGATTTAAAGTTTTATAGCGGACAGCTATGTTATTTATTACATACGACAAAAATCTATACTATAAACTAACATAATATTAGAAAAACAACACTCATTAAAGAAAAAAGTTACTTAAAACATTGCACAAACACAGTTATATTAAAAAATAACCTCATTGCACGATAACGTTTTTAAATGAGAAATCGATTTATATTTGAGTTTTACCACAGCCTTATCGTTGGCTCCTGGCCTACATAGTCCGGGAGCCATCATCAATGCCTAACCGGGTCATCTCACTTTTTACTAATACAATCACACCCTATTTTGGAGTTAAGGTATAAATAAAGCCTACAAATATGGTAAAATATATCACAGACATAGTTAATCTTTTGTATAGCCTAAAATGTCTGTGATAAGTTGTATCATTGTATTTATTTTATTTATATTTATCATTGTATTTATATTAATCAAAAATCATCCGTCATAAGAGCTCATAGTTAATTAGGTTTTTCCGAAAGGGTTCTTACGTACATAATGGACTATCTTCCATAGTCTCTTAAGTTCAAAATAAGAAACCTTTCGCAAAAATCTATGTATTTTCCATTAGTTACCTAACATTTTCTAAAAGTTAGATTTTAGTAATAATATCAATGACTTTTCAACGTATTGACTCACAACTTTGACAAACTCGTATAAGCGATGGAATCTAACTGAACATACGATTTCGTAAAAGTTGCCAGGGAGCGAATTCATCTCAAAGCCAAGATCTAGACCAAAAAAATTGTAGAACCAGAACTTGGCATTTGAAATGTACTAACTACTATAAGTTCTTGCATTAAGGTGAACAAAATGTCAATATCTATTTATTCAAGTGAATATAATCTAACTCTCTCGGCTACGTAAATCATTTTCGAAATATCTACCTATTTTTTTTTAATACATTAGCAGCTTGATGTTTATAGATTTGCCAAATGCCATGGCATTTGATTTGAATTGCAGTTCTACAAAAAATATATTAAAGACTTGTAACAGTGGTTCTTAAGAAATGGTAAGATGGTATTAATTATTTAGTACAGTCACCTGCAATATGTTACTTCGAAGGCCGCAAAAATATGTGACACGCTTTTATGGCTCTACAAATAAGATCGTGTCAGATATTTTTGCGGCCTTCGTTGTGTAACATATTATTGCAGGTGACTACGTAAGCGACACCTTAGATTTGGAATAGCTTCTTTCTTCTTTCCATTATATGATCACTAGACGATACCGATACTGGCCTTTTTATACCATTCGATGATTTCAAACAAGTTTTTAAGATGTTGGTATTTGTAAAGCTGTTACTCGTCATTGGTACAGACAGACTACAATATGGTTATATCAGATCAGCATATATTAATCTCGCTCTGTCATGTTGAGTGGTCTAGCAATCTGTCTCTAATTTGAAATATTCGAGATTACCTTATATGTAACACCGTGTGAAAGTAAATTTACAAGCATCAATCTGTGCTATTGCAATAGTTCTTATGTATAGGCTCTAGTCAACATTTTTATTTTAACTAGCTGATACCCCAGTAGATCGCATCACACTAGCTGGTAACAGCTCAGGACTAACATTATGCTATTGCGTGATCTCCGTGTTATACAGCCTTTTATAAGAGAATCAGTAGATTGCCTTTACGTACACCAAAAATTTGAAAGCCGGTCAGCAATGAAGTAGCCGGTCTTTTGAAGACATTATTTTCATTCCGTTTTATTAGTGTGACCAGTCGGTACCCTGCTCCGAGCGATGCGCCCATAGACCGCAGCTAAGCCAGATAATTCAGAGCGTTTCGTAGAGCCTTCAATAGAAGTATCAGCGGATCTTTTTTAAGTATACCAAAAATTTGTAATAGATGGAGTAGCCAGTCATACTGGAGTCTTTTGAAGACTTGTATCCGAGCACTACAGTGCGATCAGTCGTCCCTGTCTCCGCACGCGCCTGTTCCGCGCTCACATGTTCTGCCACTGCGTGGTGACGAGCATGTTCGTGTCGAGTGCTCGTGCGATGCGCTCGTGGAGGCCGTGGCTTAGCCAGAGCATGCGGAGAGTTTCGTAGCGCGTCGGGCATAGGTGGAGGGGGTTGCCGCGGCGGAGGCCCTGTGGAAAAAATATAAATTTTAATTAGTCTTTTGAAGGATTTTTGTGGTTAGTGATTAGAAGGTTGACTGGTAGAGAAAGCCTCATAGCATTAAGTCCGCCCTTTGTACGATTGTTTATTTTTTAGCAGTTTTGCAGTACTGATAATTCTGCTACTTGATGCTAGATGCCGACTGCGAAAATAATAGTCGTTTTGGTACCAAAACTGATGTATGGAGTGAGCACTATGTATTTTTTCTTTGTCTAAATGAGCCCTAAGGGTGATAGTGTGTGTGACCTGGTCGGTCTCGCCGTAGTTGTCTAGGTAGGGCGCGGGCAGCATGGCGCCGCGCGCGGGCGCGGCCAGCAGCAGCAGCTCGCAGTCGCGCACGCGCAGGAACACGCCCGCGCCCGCGCCGCACGACATGGCGTGCGCCACCACCGCGCCCACTAGCTCCGACCCGCCGCTTCGACCGCTCTGAAAAAAAAAACGTAAGTTCATGACACAAATAACTCTCATGTGTGTCTCAAGTAGCCAGGGGCTGGACAGCTCAGGGCATATATAACAATACTAAAACTAGTAGTTCGCCCCGAACTAAGAACTCGCGTTTCGCCAAAAAGATCAATTGAAGGCAGTGCTACTTAGTCGTCAAAGGATCAGAAACCGCGTGCGATTTATTGCAAGATCTGTGGAGCCCTTAATTGATAAATTTAAGTCACGATAGAGATTAAAATAAACTGTATAAGTGGTAAGCCGTAATCTTTCTTGTCAAATGTCAAATACTAATATTATGTTTATTTTATTTCGATTTACCTTGCTAATTATTTTAAAATCTTAAATTAAAAAACAATATTATAAATGTGTAAATCGAGCACTTTCATTCATACCAAACTCGACCATACTTTCTTGCAATTAAAATGACCAGAATTGCAAGACCCCTCACACTCACATATAACTTTTTAGCATTTTAAGTAGTGATGTACCGACTATTGATTTGGCCGACTAGCCGACTAATCGGCGCTCGAATGGCCGATTAGTCGGCCGACTAGTCGGCCAGATCATTAGTTTCGTATAAGTCCAGGTGAAAAACAATAGTTTTGCTCCTTTGGTTGCGCTATTCATCATATTAGCTTGGCTAAAAGGTGTTCTCTACAGGTTCAAAGACCTATCACAAGATTCCTCGTTCAATTTCTGCCTATAGTTCTTTTATTTTACGATCCTGAGCAGACCGTCAGTACAGTTTCTAGGAGGTATTATTCCAAGGCTCTATTTCCCGTACGTAGTCGCCAGTTAAGAACCTATCCCCTGTGGTCAGCGTCTTTACGAGCAACGTGCCCTGTCTAAGTCTCTACCATTAAAAAAAAAAAAACAAAAACTGAATAATAATTTAAAAAAAATAACTAATGAACTTGCACATGAAATCACACGAGAATCAGTTGAGGTCGACCTGTAGAGGAAAACACCAGCCCACCAACATACGATAACGATCAAACGGTCAATTATTTATATGAACAAGTTTTCGTATGCATCCTGAATAGGTATTTTAGTAAAATAAACAAAACATATGGTATTCTTTCACTAATAAAGTGCCGACTATGCGGCCATTTTTGCCGACTAGTCGCCGACTACAAATGTGGCCGGATAGTCGGCTTTCTCAACTAGTCGGCGACTAGTCGGTACGTCCCTAATTTTAAGCTCTTCTAGCTCAATAACTTCTTGATTGAGCCTGCTCAAAATTTAATGACTAAAATATAATGCCCTCAACTATACGTTCACCCAATTTCATTTAAATTAGGACAAATTTACTTAAGTTATTGTGTATCAAACTATCCTCTGATAGTTCAGCTTAAAAACATCGAAATGCCGGGACGTGCCCCTAGGCAGCCGTGAGTTCCAAGTTGAATGTAAGAAATTCACTTCGCTTCGCTCGCTCGTTCGAAAACACCCTATTTGCCTCACTCTCGGATACAGAACACTTACAGTCGTACATCATTGAGTATGATTATTTTTTTACTTCCGTTCACCGCTCAACCCACCAACGGAACGGCAGCTGACGTCCACTAGAATTATGACAACTGTCCTCAATGACCTACGAGAGTACTATCGGCCAAAAGGAATTCCGCCTGACGAAATTTGTGCCTGACACGAGGACTATATGAAAAAACTTGCGAATTTTCGCTTATTACTTTTAAGAGAAAATTTTCATAAGGTTATCAGTATGTCGTCTGGTACTTGTAGTCATAAATAAGTTTTTAAAATACAATAGACACAAACTCACCTTTTTAATCTCAGTCTGACAGCAATAACTCTGCGAGCACAATATCTGCCCGCACACCAAACACATAGTCGGGTACTTGCTATCATCCCTCTCCGAATTCGGACACGAAAACTCAGAAACCACATTCATTAACTCCGAGAAGTCATCAGGCAACGGCACTAACTTCGGAGGCTCATTCGTTTCAACTACCGTCTTTATGTCGATCTCCCCAGCGAACCACTCGATGGACAGCGCTGACCACTCTTCTGACTTACTCCTAGACATCGGAGTGTCTATTAACTCTCTAAAAGTACTCGGCAAGTCTAGATAACCGCACATAACTTCCCAAATATCACCACCGACGACTGTTAACTCCGTAGGCGGGCTGATATCGCTTAAGAAGTGATAGAAAAGACAGGAAGCCCTTAAGAACGTGTAGCATTGATTCTTTATCTTCTCCCATACGTCATTAGCATTTAAATCTTCAATATCTAAGTTCCCTCGTCTTAGGGTCTTCATGAATGTGAGCAAGTTTTCTAAATCAGGCTTAATAGGTTTGTAATCTTCTTGTCCTTCCATTGGCTCGTGGTTAACGCAGTCAGAGACGTCTAGTACGATCATGGCACGTGTGATGAGCGCTCTGAATACTTCTATAGTGAATTGTCTGGCTAGGTGGTTGGGTCGCGCCGGGCCGGCAGTTTTGCTGAACAGCGAGGGGGCTGTTAAGACTAGAGCTACTAAAGTTTCGAAGGGGTGGTGAGTTAGTGGTGAGGTGCGTTCGAGTGTGTTTAGATTTTCTAGGGCATGGTGTGCTAGCTGTTTGGGTGAAGGCCAGACGGACGGGATGACGGCGGCTAGTCGTATTAACGCTTGTAGCGCGTCGCGATGCCTGGAGGGTAGGTCGCCTAGGAGCGGCCGTTTCTCGGCTTGAAGTACCGCGTTTGTACTAAGAATTGTGTATGATGTGGCCTTGTATAAAGCTTCTACGGATGACAGCGGATTCGAGTCCTCCATGTCGCCGCATACTGCTGGCAATATCTGCGAAGGGAAATTGCATATAAGTATATACCTAAAAAAATAAAAATTATATATAGCATTTAGGATAAAATCTACCTTTAGTACCACAAGATAGTAGAAATGATAAAAAACTGTCAGGAAAAGAAGAAAATATCCTTTGTAAAGCGAAGTCCTCCTCAGTACGACCTTTTCGTAAATCGAAAGACATCTCGATCGTATCGACTTACTAAAGCGTTATGCGCGTGCAATAGTGATAGGAGCAGGCGGGTCAGTGTACGAAATTCTTCGCGGTAAACGTCCTGTCTTAAAAATGAACACTCACGTTAACAAACTCCGTGATGAGCCTCTTCATATCGTCCGTGTACGCGGGGATCTCGCCCTCGAAGTGTACCATGAACTCCTGAGGCAGCAGATCCTGGGATTGAGTCAACATGTAGACCGGCGCTTCCTCGGTGGACTCTCCGTCTTCCATGTCTGATGACTGCGCTCCCACGCTACGCGCTCGCGCCTAAAAAAATATGTCAATGAGAAAACCATATTGCTGAGAAAGCTGTATTTCATTACGAATTGGTCAAAATATGAAAACCATATCGCTGAGAAAGTTGTATTTCATTACGAATTGGTCAAAATATGAAAACCATATCGCTGAAAAAGCTGTATTTCATTACTCATTGTTCAATATATGAAAACCATATCGCTGTTCTCAGCTGTATTTCATTACTCATTGGACAAAATATGAAAACCATATCCATGGGAAATCTGTATTTCATTACGAATTGGTCAAAATGTGAAAACCATATCCCTGAGAAAGCTGTATTTCATTACGAATTGGTCAAAATGTAAAAACCATATCCCTGAGAAAGCTGTATTTCATTACGAATTGGTCAACATATGAAAATCATATAGCTGAGAAAGCTGTATTAAGTATTGGAAAGTGGTAATATTTCATAGAGGAATCTAAGTTTTTTGAATAAGGGAATTATAATAGCGGTGACATCAGTGAGAATCATTGTCAAGACATTACCTGACACAGCATCTCCTCACAAGACTCGGTACATACATGTACAGCCTCAGAAAAAACTTGGTGTTTCAGTATCAGCGCGACAGAGTCCCTGAATACTTCTTCAGATAACGGTGGCGGCGCACCGGCCGGCAATGTCGGTGCGGGTAACAGGGGCAGGGAAGTGTTGCATAGTCGCTCGCAGAGAGGACAGAGGTATTCCTTCTTTTCTGCGTCGAAAGCTGCCGGTTGCCGGAGGCGGTATGGCCTGGAACAATTCCATATAATTAGTGAGCGTACTAATCTACTAATAAAAACTTTGAACGTTTCAATCAGTGACTTCCACATAACAAAATTTTCCCATTTTTAATTCGAACTTTGGTTTTTTTATAGTAAAATGGTATGAATTTTGTTTGTTTGAGAAAGGAATGAATAAAAAAAAATGCTGCTTTATTTGGTCAATGAAAGGTTCTAATTAGATTGAAACGGAGTGTACATTGTGATGCACACTGGGCTTTACGAGGATAAAGTCGGGGCAGTTAGCTTTCAGCAAGTGTTGTCAACTCAGATCGGAAGCCTACCGCGAACATCGGGCTTCTTTCTCTTTTACTCCAATTAAGGCGTAATTAAAGTGACAGGAGATAGTTGCTCGAAATTTACAAACTTCGATTTTGTCATAGCCCTGGATGTTACCTTCTCGTCTCCCTCTCGAGCACGCCGCGCACGTAGTGCTTGGCGCAGGCGGCGTGCAGCGCGTGCCCGCACACCGACACGTGCGCGCGCGGCTGCGAGGCCGCCACGGGCAAAACAGCTGAACCGCAGGCAAATGAGACTAGTACTAGCGGCTCTGCTGCCAGCTCCACGCGAGCCTGCGAACATGTTCAACCAAATTATAGAATAAAATATGTACTGACACGTCTGCTTCCACCGAGTGACTGTTTGTACCGTTGAAAATCAATGTTTAACCCAAGCTAGAGTCCCGCGGACGCGATAGCGCGTCAGCAGAAAAGATATAGAAATTTCTACCAGGAGATAAAATTAAGGAACAGACTAACGTCACTTAGTAAAGAAGAAATGAATTAAAACTGATTTTTTTTTGTCGTTTTGAACTTTTTAGTGAGTTAGGGCTGATTTAGACGGCGCATGAACTCGCATGCGATTTTAGTTACATTGCGGACTGTTGGTTACATCCAATTCAACCGACCGATCAAAACCCGTTATAATGAAACTCGCTTGCGAGTTCTCGCATCGTCTAAATGAGCCCTAAATGGTTAGAGTAGGACGGGTGTATCGTACCTCCTCCTGGCACATGATGCAGACGCGCGGCGCCTCGCTGACGCCGCCGCCCCACACGCCGAGCGCGGCGCCGCAGTACAGCGGCCGGATTTCCTGCTCCTCAGCCGTCACCTAAATCACAAGTGGAGTGACGGTTAGTCGAGTGTTTCAATCGCTTTATTTTCGTGGTAATATTCTTGACGAGTTGCCATATAGATTACTAAACCAATTCAGGATATTTGGCACAGGAACTGTACCTTCTTCCAGATAATCGAAAATGCCATCAAAATCTTCCGTCATATCAAATCAAAAAACCGGCCAAGTACGAGTTGGACTCGTGGTGAATGGTACGGAACGCACTAAGGGTTCCGTAACATTACGCACAAGACAGCAAAAAAAAACACGTTTGCTGTATGGGAGCGCCATTTCAATATTTATTATACTCTGTTTTTAGTATTTGTTGTTGTAGCGGCAACAGAAATACATCATCTGTGAAAATTTCAACAACTATCACGGTTCATGAGATACAGCCTGGTGACAGACATACGGACAGCGGAGTCTTAGTAATAGGGTCCCGTTTTTACTCTTTGGGTACGGAACTCTAAAAATGGGTGCAATTCACATTGCGTCATAAGTCATCTCACTCTTCATTCTAAAACAATTATAATTAAACCGAGAAAAGTCTGCAACGATTTCGGTAGCACACTCACTGCAAGTGTTATTTTAAACGTCAAACTTCTATGTTTTTTTTTTAAAGTCTAATTTAGTTCAGTATCCTACTGCTGCACTTGCTATCAAAATCGTTGCAGACTTTTTTTGGTCTAACTCTAAACTGCAAAACGTAATTCAAGACCAAAAAAAGGAAGACAATGTTGCCAATTTTTACTAGCGGGTCTTGTATTTATATAAAAATAAGTAAACTAAAGTACTTTCTTAAATCGTAGCAGTAAATTTACTAATAAATAAATTATCTTAGCGTGATTATTTATCAAAAGGAATTTACTATTTTACTAACAAATTATTGCAGTGGCAACATTGTCTTACTTTTTTTGGTCTTGAATTACGTTTTGCAGTATAACTACCTATTTCGAATTTCGTTCGGTCATTCCTATTATTCATCACGAATAAATTGGTAAAGGTATGATTCTTACTTCAGTTGTGGTTTCTTCAAACAGAACAGCGTTGTTAGTAATGAAATTGTTCATTTGCGCCTTCATCTGAGCCATTACTTTGGCCCGCCGCTCCGCCGCTAGTTTAGCGCGCCGCGCCTTCTCCGCTTCTGCAAGAAAATAAGAGTTTTCAAAGGAAGCCGCAAACGCAAAGTGTGGAGTCTATTTCGCACATTTCCCCAGCTTTCGCGCGTTAACCTTCGTATTTTTGTCGGTTTTTTCGTGCTGAGTCAAATAGTTATTTACAAAAAGACACGATCAAAATCCTGCGAGTGCGGAGTTTTGCGTCAACTCCACGCCACGAAGTCGCTGCTCGCTGCTGTGTTAAATGTGTAGATGGCGTAACGTGTGACTGTTTATTTAAGGTCCATTCAGACCTGGCGAATATAACGTTAAATAACTAAATATACATATATGTTAACGCATTCATTACTAACCGGCAGCGTCATCATTAGGCGGTTTCTCTTCCTGGTCGGTGTCCATTTGTTCTCCGTCGCCGACATGCTCGTCCGCTTGCCCAAGCAGCGTCCTTAAGAAATAAATAATACATTACATAAAGTTAGGATATCCTGGTCACGGCACCAATATTAGTGTACAAACAGCAACACTCCTAACTACATCGGTGGACCTTATAAGAATTACAAAAGGCATAAGGTCCACCGATGTACAGTTAACAGTGTGGGCGTTGATATGTGACAAAGTTATTCTTTAAAGAGGTCAATTTATTGACCGAAGCGTAGCGAAGGTCTACGTTTTGACTCGGGCATTTTGCTTTCGTATGTCCATCCCACAGAACACCGCCTCTAGAAACCTAATATTGGCCATTTTGTTCCCGACGCAAATCACCAAACTGTGAGGTGCGGGAGGGGTGCTCACGGCGTTGCGATTGGTCGTTTTAAACATGGCGCGCTGACACGTGTAAATGTAGGGATGGGACATGTTCATTACAGGTAGTGGGTACTGCTACCAGTGAGATCGAAATGTATTGTGGTAAAATTGTTACCAATTTAGTATACTTAGAGTAAACTGACTTAATAATTATACTTATTGATTAATTTAATATTTCATTAAGTAATTTAACAATGTACCTGAAATTTTTACTTAACATATTAGGGCATTTCTGTTTAAAGTACCCAGAACTTGAATTTTAAAGTTTAGAATTTTTATATTATTTCCACTCAGAATCGCAATATCTTTCGATGCGAGAAAAAAGTGTCGCCAAAATCTCATACAATTATTTTCTTTTGTCCGTTTTATTAAGGTCATAGAAGGTTGTATTGAAAACATATTCAAATGGACCAATAACATATGCCTATTACAAATCAACTCCGCGTTCTCTCGCACTTCTTTGAAGTTCATCATCAGGTCCATCTCGTGACATGAGACCTAACTGCTCACCTAGAGGATTCTAAAAAACCCATACAACATATGTCTATCACAAACCAACACCGAGTTCCCTCGAACTTCTTTGAAGTTCATCATCAGGTCCATCTCGTGACATGAGACCTAACTGCTCACCTGGAGGATTCTAAAAAACCCATACAACATATGTCTATCACAAACCAACACCGTGTTCCCTCGCACTTCTTTGAAGTTCATCATCAGGTCCATCTCGTGACATGAGACCTAACTGCTCACCTAGAGGATTCTAAAAAACCCATACAACATATGTCTATCACAAACCAACACCGAGTTCCCTCGCACTTCTTTGAAGTTCATCATCAGGTCCATCTCGTGACATGAGACCTAACTGCTTACCTAGAGGATTCTAAAAAACCCATACAACATATGTCTATCACAAACCAACACCGAGTTCCCTCGCACTTCTTTGGAGTTCATCATCAGGTCCATCTCGTGACATGAGACCTAACTGCTCACCTAGAGGATTCTAAATAACCCATACAACATATGTCTATCACAAACCAACACCGAGTTCCCTCGCACTTCTTTGAAGTTCATCATCAAGTCCATCTCGTGACATGAGACCTAACTGCTCACCTAGAGGATTCTAAATAACCCATACAACATATGTCTATCACAAACCAACACCGAGTTCCCTCGCACTTCTTTGAAGTTCATCATCAGGTCCATCTCGTGACATGAGACCTAACTGCTCACCTAGAGGATTCTAAAAAACCCATACAACATATGTCTATCACAAACCAACACCGAGTTCCCTCGAACTTCTTTGAAGTTCATCATCAGGTCCAACTCGTGACATGAGACCTAACTGCTCACCTAGAGGATTCTAAATAACCCATACAACATATGTCTATCACAAACCAACACCGAGTTCCCTCGCACTTCTTTGGAGTTCATCATCAGGTCCATCTCGTGACATGAGACCTAACTGCTCACCTAGAGGATTCTAAAAAACCCATACAACATATGTCTATCACAAACCAACACCGAGTTCCCTCGCACTTCTTTGAAGTTCATCATCAGGTCCATCTCGTGACATGCGGCCTAACTGCTCCGCTGGCCTAGAGGATTCTAAAAAAACTTACACAACATGTTACCTATATATTATGTCTAAAATGGTACAATACGGTATGACGAAGCACGAAGTTTCCGCAACTGAAAAACCATCATCGTCACATCACTAGTCGGAAGGGAAAGGGATAGCGCATTGCATTTTCAAGTTGACGAAAAGGGACGGACATACTTCGCCTCTGCTTACTGACCAGTATAAAATGAACCCCGCGGACAAGAAACATTATTCAATGAAATAATGAATTTCGCTTTCCTGTGGGATGTTATTCCATCTGTTTTGTAAGTAGAAGTCTTAGATGACTTGCCACACCATTTTACGCTGCAATATCCCATGATTTCCCAATGAATTCAATAGTTTACGATTTATTTTCTTAGACTCGTGCACACTGCTAACAGGTCGTAACCTTGGGCGCAACTGATCGGAGCGGCGCGCGAACAGTCTTATATTTGACCTATACACCATACGGGCGGTGACCGCGAGTCGTCCTATAAGCTCGGTCTATAGGGGTTGGTCTGTGGTCCATCCGGATGTTCTCCTCTACAGGTCAATTCTCAACCGATTCTCGTGAAATTTTGTGACCAGATTCTATGATTAAATAAAAATTTTATGTCAATCCAGTTTTTGGAAATTTTTAAAAATGGCGGAGTCGTGATACTTCGCGCCTAAACAAATAGTCGTATCGATATCATAAGAGTTTTTTTCTTTTTGAGATATGTTTATAGATTAAAGGGCCAAAAATTCAGAAAATTTATTTCGCTGGTCTCGGAGGTATTGAGATATTTAATTTTAACAAATTTTAACTTGAGAATGAGTAGCTAAATTTCGTCAGCTTATCTAAGAACTATTTGGCTCAGTTTGTAAACGTTCGCTTTTTTTGTTTGCACAGAGAGTCTGGGTTCGATCCCCAGTAAGACATAACTTTTTGTATTTTGTTTTTCACTTAAACTTCGTATTTTTTTTAATAAATTACATTTTTTGTATTGTTGATTGATCAAACCGCTGTGTGGCTATATAAGCTATGCTCGCGAGGTCTACAGCTCACAGAGCCACTAGTTTTACAAACTTTCTGGAGTTAACCAAACGGAGGGTTTTGTTTACGTTTACATATCTGACAGTCATTGTTGTTAGTGAATTTTCTTATATTTGACAATGGCGCTTCTTAGACGACAATAATATGGGAGAACTTTGCTGTTCAGCCATTATGTCATATTTTAAAACTTATTAAACGCGAAACATTTTTTTGACGTTTGACACTACTATTTGCATATGGCCAATGGTACAATTTTATAGTATTTTTTAATTTTTTTCCTTGTCGAGTGTCGCATTGTCAGTAGAGCCACAGAATAAATAATAATACCAGGTACAGAAGGTTCACACTCTAACAAAACGCGTCTTTTACGACAGATATGACCGCAAGGTGACGCAAGCGCGAGCACGCGTCCGTTCCGTAGCGGTGCGCGGCAACTACTACTGCTAGACACCAACATTGGTGTGCGCCGCATGTATTTGTATGAGCCACGCCTGGTAGAGCCTAACGCAGGCAGTACGTACTTGCACTTGTGCAGCAGCCACTTGGCGAGCGGGCGGTGCGCGTCGACGCGCGGGCTGGCGAGCAGGCGCTGCAGCAGCACGAGCAGCCCGCTGCGCTGCGCGCTCTCCGCGAACGCGAGGAACTCGTAGTGCCCGCTCTCCTCGTCGCGGAGCGCGTAGCCCATCAGGTGTAGAGCCTACAAGACAACACGGTTAAGAACGACCGTCACGTGGCCAATGACCCTGCCTGTGAAGCCAACGGTCCCGGGTTCGAATCCCGGTAAGGGCATTTATTTATTGTGTGATGAACACAGATATTTGTTTCTGAGTCATATAATAAAATATGTATGTATTTATCTATATATAAGTATGTATATCGTCGCCTAGTACCCATAGAAGCTTTGCTGAGTTTGGGGCTAGGTTGATTTGTGTAAGATGTCCCCTAATATATTTATAAAAAAAAAATGTTGGTAAAACAGCGCACGAATACATCGCGCTATCGCCGCGCATGCTAAGGCAACGTAATTTTTACCATTTTGGCGAGAAAATTGCCAATAAATATCCGAGCGGGTCTATAGACGGTCCGGCCTTTCCGGTTTCGACGATTTCGGACCGACGATTCAAGTACGACGCCGCAATATGTTGTAAATCTATCAGAAGTTTGATATGTTGAGGAGATATGTGAGAAAATTACTATTAGGTAATAATTTTTTTATTAACATAACATTAATTACACAAACATACCTTGTGCACTTGTGTCTCCGAAAACGACCTCGCCCTGAGGTCCAGCGCTCGCTCTAATACTGTCCTCAGGACATACATGACGGCGTCGCACTGGAGCAGGCTCGCGAGGAGACGGAAGGGCGGCGTTAACTTGGGTAGGGGCGGCGGCGGGCAACATTCAGGGAGACCTGTATAGAATATACTTATTTATTTATATTTAACTTTATTGCAAAAGAACAAATAAAAAATCGGCAAAGTGCGAGTCGGACTCCCGCACGAAGGGTTCCGTACCGTTTACGCAAAAAACGGCAAAAAAATCACGTTTATTGTATGGGAGCCCCACTTAAATATTTATTATATTCTGTTTTTAGTATTTGTTGTTATAGCGGCAACAGAAATACATCATCTGTGAAAATTTCAACTGCCTAGCTATCACGGTTCATGAGAGACAGACAGACGGATAGCGGAGTCTTAGTAATAGGGTCCCGTTTTTACCCTTTGGGTACGGAACCCTAAAAAGTACATCGTAGAAGACAGAACATTCAAAATAAGGGACAGAACATAGAACAACTTTCACTCCTAGAAAGTTCTCCCCTGGTGTACCTAATAGTAGAATTTATCGTATTCACATACGAATGAGGTTTATGCAAAAGCCTTAGTAAACCTCAGAAGGCTTACACGATTTCTTATTACGTATTAATTACGTAAAAGTCTACTTTACAACCTACGTAATAAACGCTAAATCTCATGAGCACCCTTCCTTCTAGTCTTCTTTACTCATTAAATGTTCTTCACTAGTATAATAAAAAAGAACGTATCATATTCGTCATACAGATAAGGCTTTTCATCTTGCTGGCCTTAGTTAACCCCAATGGACTTATCAACTACTAAAACAAGTCAAACAAAAACAACAACAAGTTAAGTCTACATCCTATGCAATGCAAGAAAGACTTAAACGACTTAAACGATAATTCATAAACGCCTTAAAAATCTAAGAAACCGTTGATACTCGTTTGTAAATTAAGCAGAGTTTGCTAAGTTTTATTAATCAAAGGTAAATCTCACCTGCAGCCTTCCTCCTACTCCTCTGTTCCTCTTCACTCCTAGAAAGCTCTTCCCTCGTGTAGTGATAGAAGAATGTGTCGTATTCGTCATAGAGATGTGGTTTCAACTTGTAGACTCCTCGGTTATTGCCTCCCGTGGGCTTTATGAAGTCGGCGACCTCATGGATGACCGCTTCTAGGCCTGTTTCGTGGAGCTGGTCTTCGGGTAGCGATCTGAGTAAAAAACAACTCATAATTTATTTAGTGCATCCATGGTTGTACATTTTTTTGTTTTTTTTTTTTAGAATTAATTCTTAAGCACAAACAAACGAGACGAGACATGGTATAAAAGAAAACACAAAATAAGATTAAAGTGCCACGAAATGGCCCCATCTCAGCATGTTGCTGGTGGCTTCCAGCGCTGATCTTCCATTTTGTGTTATATAGTAATACTAAGTTTGACATGGAACCTGGTAGGGCAAAGCAATATTCTTAAATCTAAAATATGCTACTCACCATATTATACCGTAAACAAATATAGCGTCTCTATGTTACTGGGTCACTAAGTTTAATTTATTGAACGACTTGTTATGATTATGTAAAACGTTCATAAGTGCTTGTTACTAGGCCTACATGAATAAAGTATTTTTGACTTTGTTACATTTTTGTGAGTTGAGAATTTAAGTAACAGTGAGTGTCAAATTATTGCTTAAAACTTCAGTTCATATTGTTTGTACACACCACCATAGAGTTAGACAAAGAAAAGTCTGCAGAGATTTCGATAGCCCACGCAGTGCAAGTGTCATTTTAAACGTCAAACTTCTATGAAATTATGACGTATAAATAACACTTGCACTGCGTGGGCTATCAAAATCGCTGCAAACTTTTCTTGGACTAACTCTACCCACCATTATGTCTGTGATCATACAAAGATGTTTTATTATATTGTTTGTTCGACGTACCTATTAAGTTCAGAGTGCGGCATGGGTTTGACACAAAGCATCTGTATAATCTCTTTCTTCGTTCTGTCTTCATTGGTGACCTCTCCAACGCCGGGCACATATCGCGATCCCACCACTGAGGACAAAAAACAGTATGTTTGGTGTGTGTGTCAGCTTCGACGCACGACTGGAGTTTACTCCTATAAATGAACGATTTATGATTTACTCCTTACGAACTATTACATTACAATAGATAGTTACTTACGATGCAAGTGCGAGAAATAGGGAGTGTTTTAATCGAGACGAGTTGCGAATTACCTATTCGCACGCATATCGTACAACGTTTTACGATACATATGGCCCTTTAAATTTTCGACGTAGTTACGTAATGTGCTTATTATAGTACAGGGTGTCGCAATGGAACACCAGAAGTACTGTAATAGTACATTGTGCAACATGGGGCGTAAGTTGAATATTGCAAACGAGAGTAAGTTAAATATTATTACGCCCCGAGTTACACACAATGTTTTTCATCACACTTGCGATACAAAAATTAAGTATAAAGACAAAAAAACTGTTAACTATGGCACTAGAAACTTCATAACTCCCTAGGGAGAACGCTTTTTCTATAAATCCCACTAAACCTGCGTGCAATTCCACATTTACTGAGCGAGTGTGATGAAAAATACATTGTAAAATTTAAGATCAAAACTCCGCAAATTGACAGTTGTTATTTGTTGACATTGTATAAATAAAGTGTTTCCATGGAGCCGTTGCTCCAGGGGATGCGCAAGATAAGTTGCGCACTAAACATAAAAGTAACGTAACGTTTGATTTTACTCTCCGTAAATTTTCTTATATATGAATTTCCCGGGCTTATATATGAAAATCGATTATTAACAAGTAAACTCCAATAAAAAAATAAAACTAAACTGTGCGAAGATCTGATCATATTTCATAGGTCTTATCTCATTGAGTCATTGCAATAAGGTATATGAATACTCAGATAACTTACCAGTAATTAGTAGTCCTAGGAACTCTTCAAGCATGCTAATGGTGTGCCTCAGGGCGTCGTCTTCGACGCCACGTTGCTCGAAGTCTGACGCGGCCCAGTCGAGCAGATTGAATTTGTTCAGTACGTGGATTATGAATTCGTTGCTCTCGATGAGAGACGCTCCGATCTGTAAAATAATTTCATGTGTTAACGTTTTCGACGCCGTGTCAAACATAAAAGCTGTCACTCGGACGCCACGTCACCGAAGTGTCAAAACTGAAATTGAACTTCATGCTTATGCACATAGGTCTGTGTTGCTCTGTGGTCTGCGACCCACACCTCGCTCCTCGCATTCCACACGATTGTCTAGACCGCTTCGTCGAATGACTGTATTGTTTTATAGACTGTGGCAGCGTGCGTGAACTGTAAGTGGCATCGCGCATCGTCTACCTGTAGCATGACGACGTCTCTGTCCAGCATCTCGGCGCGGCACTTGACGTTGTGGTAGAAGTACAGCTGGTTGAGCAACGCGAACCCGTTCCGCCGCCACATGCCGGCGTGGACCTGCGCGATCATGGCCATCGTTCGCAGCACGGGCTCTGCAATAAAAAACAACTTTCACTTAAATATTTTCACCAAATCCTTCATATGCGCCAAAGGGAGGCGCCTAGTTAGCCACATCTACCGTAAGAGAACACACCGCCGCGATTTTGTCCCATTTTACCTTAACGCATTCACTGCTAGGGAGCGTGGCCTAGGAACAAACTTGTATGACGGTGGACGCACATGTGCGTCGGGGGCAGTGAATGTGTTAATTACAAGTATTGTAGATTGGTTAGCAAAAGTCTCTGCTTGGTAGAAAGCGCTTTAACTCACCAATAAGTTCCTCAGGCGGAGGCTTCGGTCGATCCTGGCGGTCGAACTCAGGGCTGTGGTAGTTCAAGCCATGCTTGTGTAGCGACAAATGTAGACCGGCCAGGAACCGGGAAAGTGGTCGGTGGATGGAAACGGGCTCAGTCGACACGTCATAGGGAATCACTGATGCTGACTGGTTGCCGAGTTCTGGAAAATAATAACACATTTATTTCACGATCTCAAACCTTATCTAGTTGCAAAAGATTTACAATGTTATAGGACCTGTACGCGTGGGAGGGTCGGCTTATGTGTGTCAATACTGTCAATGTCAAATTTAAGTTTTCAATTTAGGCCACAATGTAGGCTAGTACTTCACGTCCGTTTCGTTAAATTTTGAAACAGATCACAATAGACTCTATTTCTGACACTAATAGTTCGAATTTCAGAAGCAAATTTTGGATATTTTTTTGTATGGCTGCCATATAGGCTGCTCATATACCTAAGGTAATACCTTTGACTTGTCTCGGCTGGTAGGTAATAGTGTCGGCGTGGCGGCGCAACGCCATGCGGTACGCGGAGGCACACAACGAACGTTCAAGCGCGCACCATTCCAGGGATAGAGTGATGCTGTGAGCTAATTTCACGTGGAGGTTGAAGGCGGACTCCCATTCGGGCTCGTACTCCATGTGCTGACCCACCTGTAAACAATATTTTAGTTAGATATAAAAAAATTAGAACTCTAATGGAAAGAAATGTCATACTAGAAAGGCAAACCTTTCGAACTTACCTTTTGTTCGATAATTAGATAATAACAGTTACAGATGATAGTGTATTTTCTCGGAAACGTTCGTATTTGTCATGCTACTTCAGTAAAAAGTACTGAGGGTACTTTCTATACCGAGACTGACTGAAATAGCAAGACACGTTCGTACCAGGGATGTTGCGAATATTCGCACCCGCATCCGCACCCGCATCCGCATCCGCGGAACATCCGCATCTGCATCTGCATCCGCATAAAATCGATGCGGAGCATCCGCATGATGCGGATGTCGACCAAGTCGGTAACAGGAACGTATTAGTAGCGGCGCCGGCGGCGTAAGTGCTAGGTAATTTCGTCATTATATATAACGAAATCGTGTAAATCCCGAAAAGTCGGCCAAGTTACTGTTTATTAAATAAAACGCACCTTTATTCTTGCTCAAATACTAAACGTTTCGGTTTTTTAAAATAAAAAATGCTAAAAATGTAGTATTTGACGTTTTTTAAGTACCAACTCTTGACATCCGCATCCGCATCCGCGGATGTGAGGCTTTAAATATCCGCATCCGCATCCGCGGATTTCAAAAAATCTGCATCCGCAACATCCCTGGTTCGTACGTTTCCGTGAAAACACGATGGAAAATAAATACGCACTACATCTGTATTTCACTTTAGCTCTAGAAGTAGATAGTTACAGCGAGCGCTATGGGGTAGCATTGCAACAAAACGGACAAAACAAGTGGTTATGGTCGCCAAAAGATAAACGTAATACAGTATGGACAAAAAGAATAGATAGTATAGAGGGGTCCTGTCATTGTAAATTTTGTAGTCACTGTAAATTTACTGCCATCTATCGACACACGACTAAAACTCAAAATGAAAACGTATAAAGTTAATAAAAAATGTATATATATGGATAAATGATTTTATTCTTTTTATATCATTTTGATCCATGTTCATTCACTGATATCTATGTGTTAAAATTGTTAAATATGAAACGGTGTCGTCACGCCATCTAGCCGAGGATAGGCTAAAGGTGTGTGCGGCATCTATTCGAGAATGACTTTTACTTGAATTCCGAGGCACGTTTTTTCCTTAGACTTTATTCTTCTTATACGAAGTTACATATGTCTTTGGTATGGATATGATGATTGGTTGCACAGTGACAGTGTCATAAGTGATAATGGCAGCATCTGACTCCAATATATGCTCGGAGATTAATAAATATTAGGTTCGAACTATGTTATGTAGTTTCTCACCTGTCTGACCACAGAGTCCATGCCCTGCATCATGACCAGCAGGTTCAGCATCAGAGACAATCCGTGTAGGAAGCCCTTCCTTAAGTCGTCATCAAAGCTGGTCGGCAAAGAGCCAAGCAGGTACTTCACGTCGTAAAGGACGAACTGGGCGCGTTTGAACGCCATGGAGACGTGGTTGCGGTCAAACTCCAGGCGACCCTGCGGAAAAACAATAAAATAAATATTAGGGGACAATCTTACACAGCTTTACCCAGCCCCAAACTAAACAAAGCTTGTACTATGGGTTCTAGGCGACGATATACATACTTATATAGATAAATAGATAACTCGAATAAATATAATTTAGATACATAGATAACTCGGGAACAAATATTCGTGGTGAACACACAAATAAATGCCCTTACCGGGATTCAAACCCAGGATCTCCTGCTTCGTAGGCAGGATCACTACCGACTAGGCTAAGAGGCCGTAAAGTGAGATTACCAAAGTTGATAATTAGCCTTGTAAATCATTTCAACAGTCTTCCTAGTTTCCACGAAAGGTCAATATAATCCGAATCTTAAATCGGAATGTTATAGTTCGTTTTTTTAGCATTAGAAAGAACTTGAAAGAAGGTAAGCGATCTTGACATGTCTTTTATTTGAAAAACGCTTTTTAAAAATCAGTAACTATTACTTATGAAAGCAGAAGAATATAAATGATCGTATTATATTTATAATTGATACATATTTGCTGTAACTTATTTTTAAAATGTGTTTTTCAATTAAAAGACACATCAAGATTGTTTACCTTATTTCTAATGCTAAAAAAAACGAACTATAAGGTTGAAACTTCAATGAAAGTCTTTCGGATAGGCTTTGGACTTCGGTTGACGCCGTAGGTACGCAACAGCAACACATTATATGAATATACGGCAACATTTCAGAAAGTAACGCTAAACGCAGCATACGGCTTAAACCGGAGGTCAGGGCCTTATACCAACTGACCCACATAATAAATAGTGACATATGGATGAATGATGTACAAAGATTAGATACTGTGCTATGTAGGCGGAGTGTACAGTAGTACGGAGAGAGACGAGTTAGAGTGAGACAGTACATTACTATTGATCCGCCTGTTGCACTCGCTCACGAACGTGTTCATGACTACGAACAACGCGTCATGCTTGGCGATCAGATGCTGCGCTAATGTAGGCGGAGTGTACAGTTGTACGGAGAGAGACATGTTAGAGTGAGACAGTACCTTGCTATTGATCCGTCTGTTGCACTCGCTCACGAACGTGTTCATGACTACGAACAACGCGTCATGCTTGGCGATCAGAAGCTGCGCTAATGTAGGCGGAGTGTACAGTTGTACGGAGAGAGACGAGTTAGAGTGAGACAGTACCTTGCTATTGATCCGTCTGTTGCACTCGCTCACGAACGTGTTCATGACTACGAACAACGCGTCATGCTTGGCGATCAGATGCTGCGCTAATGTAGGCGGAGTGTACAGTTGTACGGAGAGAGACGAAACAGAGAAGGAGTGGTCGTGGTCGTCGCGGATGAAGTCTTTGAGGATCGAGCCTGGAACAGAAAAAAAGTGTCATTTGATAAAGATTGTCACTCTTCTTCTTATAATGTTGAGTAATTTAATAGGTAGAGAAGGGAAATCAGAAACTGTAAGATCGTATAGGTAAATTTTTACTACGAGATCATGAGGCCAATTTTGGAGATAAGAAAATGATAGTAAAAGGAATTAGAGTTAGACCAAGAAAATCATAGAGTAGGCCAAAGGTATGGCACCATCGCTCGAGAAGATGGCACCATATTTTTGGTCTATCCTCGAGTAGATGGCGATACTTTTTGACATTTAACAAATTTAACACATATCAGTGAAAAAATAAGGATCAAAGTCAAATGCGTTCTAAAAGTTTTAATCATTTGTGTCGAAAGATGGCAGTAAATGTACTGAGTGACTACATAATTTACTTCGACAATATTCCTCTAGTCTAAATTATCTTTGGTAGTACTTACCATAGTTCTTAGTGAACAATATAGCCATAGTCTTCTTAGTAGTATAATCCATGAGCGTCGTAGCGATGAGCAGCCTATGCCACGCGGTCCTAGCGGCCTTCCACATCCGACAGTCGTTCTGCATGACGCCGACGGCGACGCCGCCGCCGCCGCTGAGGGAGGTGGCGCCGATGGGCCCGGCGTCCTCGCCGAGGGCGACTAGGGACACTGCCAGGCGGAGTGAAGGCTCTTGTGCTACGAAGTTTTGGAGCCTGGGGGAAAGTTTTTTGGTTATGGAATTTAGAGTTGGATTCGTTAGTTAAGATTTGGGAAAGATATGGGTACATCAAAAGTTTAATTCGACTAGACATACGACTTTCATAAATCTTAACAATAGAGATAATATCGAGTAGGTATAAAAAAATATATTTCTTGTATAATTTAAGAGAAGTTTAATTTTTAACCTTTTGAACGCCACAGACGGCAATTGACGTCAACACAAAATCGTGACAACGACGCCAAAGACGGCATTTGACGTCGATAGTTTTTTGATGAAAATCTACTGAAAAACACCCCACTTTTAGGTTGGCATTATTTATTCACAAAACTAAATTTTAACCCCGTGGCGTCAGTGGCACGGCAAATGGATGCGCCGTTTGGCGTTCAAAAGGTTAAATAAATAAGTTTATCAACATTTTTCACTTTGTTTTTTACTAGTTCACATTTGAAAAAGGTCTACAAAGTATAATAACTTTAACTACTTACTACCTAGCTGGAGCTTTAGATCAACACTTTACCATAGTGAATAATTACTGCGACTTGCAAGACTCTGAGGTCTGCCTAAGATTTAAAGTGAACTTACTATACCCATGATAAAGTGACCCAAATCGTTTTACAGCTGTGTTAATACACCCGCCACATTTTTACCGCTTGCATCGGTTGTTAACATGAACCGAGCCCTATTACCCACCCACTAATCTATACGAAGAAACCTGTAGGTTCATCATATTTATGGCCATCGAACGCGCGAGAGACTCGGAGACACAGTACGAGAAAGAAAAAGAAAAATGTAACGTTTTCAACCAAAAGGTACCACATTGTCGGTTGTGGATAAGGTTGATTTCGAATTAAACCTATATGAAAATAGCGCCTATCGACAACCGATAATAAGTACCCTTTTGGTTGAAAATGGCACAAATAAAGACTTACCATTGTAAAAGCTTCATGGCGAACGTCTGGTGGGCTAGCACGTGCGCGTGCATGACGAGGACCTTCAGCGCGGGACCGGTGCGGGACGTGAACCTTTCGAACATCGCCGTGCAGCTGGTTAACATGGTAACACCGCTCACACACAACCCAGCCCGAGAGCGTACGCCGCTATCGACATTGGCGACCAGTGATCTTGAGAATACGCATTTTGACTTATAGTCCGACAAGAAAATGTAGGAAATTATTGAAGGCGCCACTTCCAATGTAACTGTCAGATTTTTGACGTAAAATGCTTAAACATGGCAACAATTTAGTATGGATTTTTTTAGTTCCTGTTTATTTAATTTCTACTATTTTATGTCGCACTATAGTTTAGTTACGCAATATATAAGGGGTTTTTAACCGGTGGTCCGCAGACCACTGATGGTCCAGAGACACTTGAAGCGGTCCGCAAAGTTAAAAATATCTCAACCAAGATTATAAATGATCACTTGTGCAAATGTCGAATAGCAGCCCTCGTAACATTGCCATCAAAGTGAACATCGCTCAACTATAAAATAACACAAGGTCGCGTCTGAGGGCCTATCGCGAACCACGTTCGAGATCTTGCCTCCCTGTCACACTTACGTATGAATTTACAAGTTCGACAGAGAGGCAACACGTCCAACGTGATTCGCTCCGGTCACATTTTCACAATTATTTTTTTGGAGCATTCCATTGATATTGCTTTGGAAGCCAACATTTGGCTTCACTTGGAATGTCCTTTAACCAAAAATCGGCTTCCTAGCATATTCAGAAGTAGGTATTTAGTACAAGGCAGAGGGAATATAATTCCCACATGATACGGAACTTTGTTTCAAAGTGATAGGGTGCAATTTTGGATGATATCTGACACCCTTATGAGAATTCCACAAAAATTTCACTTATGGACGCCACTAGCACATTATAAGGGCTAAAAGAGTAGCGCCCATAGTGGCATTTTTGTAGAACGTTCCTTTGACGTATTTGATGGCAATGCTACGCACGCACAGCAAGGAAAGTCTGCAGATTAGAATCAAGCGAAAGAGGGTTACTTAGAGAGAAACTTAAGACTACTGTTAGTATACTAACTACCTAAATAGCAACCTGTATTTAAAGGTTTTAAAATCGTAATTCATGGTCTAATAGAGTAAACATTATTGTAGGTCCAGTTTTGTTTGATTATGGGACATTATCATAATATTTTTCACTATGTTTTTGCGACAAGATAAATAAATATGTGTCAACACAAAAAAGTCCCATTATCATACAAAGTCTATCAAGTTATTTTTTTCGAATTTATACCACACCACCAGTATGTTGAAGTGGTCACGAAGTCCCGCTTAACCCTTTACCCGGCTAAGGGATATATATTTCCCACATACGGCACTTCAAACATGTGTTCTATTTTCGATGAGTAAGACAACAAATAATAATATTCAATTGTCATTTTTGAAATGTCAGTCTGGTTAAGGGTTAAAGTGGACCGAAGCTATCTGATATAAATAAAATACATATATATTGATCGATCAAAGAATTATTAACACGCAATATTTTGCTTTTTACATTTTTGCTGTATGTTTGTATTCAACGGATATGATCTGATAGCTGTTGGTCAGGAATCTGTCTCAAGAAATCTTTGAACTTGTCGTCTATAAGTATTATGTTGTTAACTCCTCACATTAGGACGATATTGCCATTTATATTACAAGTTACAAACTTTAATGGGGGTCTCCAGTTGCCTGCATGTTTATCGCAAATCAATAAAATGTAATATTCAATAGTAAAGTGTAATACGTAGGAACCCTTTGCCAGATAGTTTTTAATAATAATTTAGATTTTGTGCATAACTACAGCTGCTAATAGGGATTTAGTTATACTATATCTCACTTTACAGTTTTGTTAATGTATATTTAACAATTTCTGAATAGCCGTCAGCAAATTGAACGGATCATACACATAAATAAATATCTTAGGGTGGTATTCCATCTGCCCAATATCTTGGTCCAATGTCATTACGTCTCACTCTCTTATTAAGCAAAATGTTAGACAAAATACACATTGGACAAAGAAATTGGACCCGTGGAATATCACCCTTATAGACTTAGAGGATATAACCAACGGAGACGCCATGTCTATAATTTTCGGTACAAAATAGTCTGCCGTTTTTTGCGTGGGAGGGGCACATCAAATGTATACGTAACGTAAACATAGCCATGTCAGATAAACGTCAGTCTATACATGTGGTTGACCATTGGCCGCCTATTTTGGACAGAGGGGAATGCCTGTTAATGACCACTTTGTTTGGTTATATTAAGCTTATAGAGAATACCGTGTGACTCACATCTCGATGTCGTTCTTGAGCTTGTCGCAGACCTGGAAGGAGCTGCACTTGACGAGCGCGCGGCCCTCGCGGTCGATCAGCGACACCAGCTCCACGGCGTCGCGGTGGTTCACCTTCATCACGCGGGTCAGGGTCGTTATCACCTGCGACAATAACAGAGGCAATTAGCCATACTACAGAATAAATAGTAGTACTAGGTACAGAAGTTTTTACCTTACATTCCGACGTTTCAACTGAGTTGCACCAGATGTGGTCACGGAAAGACCACACGGTAGACCCGTTTGTGTAATTAAAATGTGTACAAAACGCGAGAGTTTAAAGTGTTATATAGGTACAGAAGGTTTCTCTAACAACGCGTCTATTACGACAGTTATGATCGCTAGGTGGCGCAAGCGCGAGCACGCGTCCGTTCTACTGCTGGACACCAACATTCATGGTCTAATAAAACATGGTCTTCCATTCCCAGAGTGACACGCGATTACGTCACAATAACATTGCCACTTTATTTCAACATAACATGTTACATGGGTACATTATACCTATGGTTAATAAGTTAAAATATTTCTTTATAATTTTATAATTTTCATTTATATGTATTTTAGCTTAAATTTTACAATAACACGTCATTTTTAATTACTCGTTAGCAATATCTTCCGATTCACGAAAGAAATTTCAGACTTTCGGGTAATTCTGTTTATACTACTGGCAACACAGGATAGCGCTCTGGACATTTGACAATTCGGATCTAGATAACTTCATGCCCTGACCGTCATCCTTGTCGAACGCGTGTTAATTGTTATTTCCTTCTCGCTCAGTGTCAGCAGTCGCAGTGTTTTCCAAACTTTTCACGTCGTAAGCTTGGTAATTAATGTGTAACTGTGAATTAGTTTTTTAAACGTTTGTCTTGTATATGAATGAATGAATGAAATGAAATGAAAATAATTTATTTGAAACAACACAATCTTAAAATTAATAGATGACAAGCATGTGATATAGTTATGCAATTGGTTGTCTCAAAGAGGATACCACTCAGCATATGTCGGAGCACTTAGTGCAACGACGCTGATTTTCAGTGGACCCTTAAACTTATAAAATAAGAAATAAAACATTACTAACTTAAACATACTAAAACATATAAAAAACAATGCGAAGCAGGTAGTATTATAAAATTACAATGGCCGGCATAAAAACAGAATCAGAATTCTTTTAAAAACAGGTACTTAGTATGGAAACAGAGATGAATGAGGAATGTATATGCAACTTAAAAAAAATATTTATTTAAATGATAAATAAAGAGACACAGGCGACTAGGAGTGAGAAATTTGATGTGTAATAAGATGATGTTTTAACTTGTTTTTAAATGAATAAAGTGATGCTGCGTTTCTTATTGGCGGAGGAATATTATTCCAGCATCGCGTGGCAGCGTACCGGAAGCTACCACGAAAGCTAGCCGAACTGTGTCTCGGGCAGATAAGGCGGGAGGCATGTCTTTCAAGCATTTGAGAAAATGTAAGTTTGTTAAAAAGATACGAGGGTGTTTTGCTATCTATTATTCCAAATAATAAGGTAGCAAGATGTAGCGTTCTACGTGCCTCCATTTTAAGCAGTCTACTGTGATTTATGAATGGTGTAATATGAGCGCGCTTTGGTATAGGAAAGCAAAATCTGGCGCAGGCATTTTGTAGTCTTTGTATTTGCATTTTTGTACGCGATAATAGGCACTCTCCAATTACTGTATCAGCATAATTGAGTTTTGACAGGATAAGTGAATCACAAAGCTTAATACGCATGTCTATGTTAAGGTGATCACGGATCTTATATAAAACTGTAAGGCGATAAAAACAATTTCGAGTATTCTCTAGGACGTGTTTTTCGAATTGTAGCCTTTCGTCTATCAGTACCCCAAGATTCCTAGCTTCAGCTACGCGAGCTATGCTCTCGTTTAAAATATGGACCTGCGGATTGCGAGATGTGGTATTTACTATCTGAAATTTTGAACCGATTACTATGAACTTTGATTTTAGAGGATTTAAAACTAAACTATTTTGTTCAGACCAGACTGCTATCTGACTAAGATCTTGATTAATTTTTTCTACAGCTGAGTGAGTGTCTTCAGGCTTGAAAGAGGTATATATTTGTAGGTCATCTGCGTATAGGTGATATTTACAGTGACTGATGTTGTGGGTTATATCTGCGCTGTATAGTAAAAATAAAATAGGGCCCAGAATTGATCCCTGGGGAACGCCTCTGGTGACTATAGACTTTTCTGAGAACATTGACACGCCCTGTGAGTTGCGTAATTCTACCCTTTGGGTGCGCTCACCAAGATAAGAAGCAAACCAATTTACCGCTTTAGGGTCAAATCCATAGTACGTTAATTTGGATAGCAATAAAGTAACATTGATCGTATCAAAAGCGCGCGAGAAGTCAAGTAAAACAAGAATTGAGGCTTTTCCGCCATCTTGGGCAGTGAGAATGTCATCGACAACATCAAGAAGCGCAGTTGTTGTGCTGTGTTTTTTTCGAAAACCTGATTGATTGGAGGGGAGAATATTTTGTCCTTCGAGGTATTCTACTAATTGCATACATATTGTTTTCTCTAATATTTTAGACATGAGAGGGAGAATACTTATGGGACGTAGATCTTTGAAATTAGTTGGTGAAGTAACTTTAGGGATGGGTCTTATCACAGCACTTTTCCAGGCTCCAGGGAAAACGCCTGTTTCAATCGACTGGTTAATAATAGCTGTAATAGTAGACAATGTGCGTGGTAAGGTCATTAATAACATATCGAGTGATATATTATCATTTCCCTGGGCCTGGGTGCTAATGGAGCGTATTATTTTATCAATGGTGGTTTCTGTTACTGGCTTAAGTTTAAAGTGTGCATCGCTGTGTCTATTGAATTCGTAATATGTTAAGTTAGATATTCTAGTTTTGTTTTCGCCAGGAACATCAAGAAAGAAGTCATTTATGCCATTGGGGTCTAATAAGTGTTGTGGTATTTCAGAATCGTATAGATAAATAAAGTTTAATTTAATACATTAGATTTGTTTTATTTTACTATGTTTCTACATGAATAACTTAAAATTAATGCCGTTAAAATAATTTTCACCGTTGGTTAAAATTCTCCCACATTTCAAAGTTTGAGAACCTGTAAACAGCATGATGACGTAGGCGCGTGTCAGTTAGGTCATACGCGAATCTCGGAATGGAGTACCAGGCGGAGTATATTATTATACCATGCCAACATTGATGTGGGCCGCATGTACTTGGAGCGACGCGACGAAATCGCGGGGTGAGCCACGCCTGGCCATACTTAGATTAGGAAGTTCGACTATAAGCACCATGAAGACATCTTTTGCTTGTAGTATTTGTAACAGCAACTGACCTGTTCAAACGTATGCGTTTCGTCGTTATAAAGTACTGTGCAGTAGCAGTCGGGCTGGTCTAAGATCTGCAGCGGATCCCGTTCTCTTTCGGCATCTTTTAACCTAGAATAATATAAATAACACATTATTATAAATTAAAACACAAAATAAGTATAATTGAATTTGATTTAAATAGCCAATCGGTTTTCGGTAGAGTAAAACATCGTGGGGAAACCGGAATCCCCATCTTCTTCTTCCGGCCTTGTCCCATTTCTAATTGGGGTCGGCTCTCCTAATCCTCCTTCTCCAGAGATAACAAACCGGAATCCCCATAATAATCCAGTAACTTTGTCGAATTTTGTAACCTGGCTCTTTTGCGTCAAATCCGGTAGTTCTGATTTTTTGCAGACTTGTTTATGATGTTGGCCCAATGAATAATCCAAGTTTGTGACCTCGAACGCCGAACGCAACTTTGTCAACCCTGTTTGGGGGGGTATACGATCTTGTGGCTACCGGGCCGAATCGGCTTTGATTGACCTTAGAAACAATTGTGCCAACCGGCCGTGCCTGAGACAAAAGTGTATACTCACTGCACTTACTTAGCCTACGAATACAAGTTCGAAAAAAATATAAAAATTTTACCTTCCAATAAAATTGTTATTATGTTTCCTTCTACGTCAGAGGTCTTCATTGAGAGAGTAACGTCTCCGGTGTCCGATAGATGCCGCTAGCGTCTATGTAGTCGCTCCGCCCCACGCCGTGACGTAGTTCCGCTTCCCCTTCCTGCGAACTGTTACTCGCTTTCCGCGACTCGCCGCCCTGACACATTGTTGAGGAGAAGTACCGTCGGCATAAAAGTAGCCTAGTAGCCTGCCAGGAAGGCATTACTCAGACCTCTGACGTAGAAGGAAACATAATAACAATTTTATTGGAAGGTAAAATTTTTATATTATGTGTTCCGTACTCTACGTCAGAGGTCTTCATTGAGACCTGTTTATTATCTCCTGGTGGCGAGTCAGCGGGCGCGCAAGCGTTAGGGCTACACCTACTGTCATAGAACTCAGAGAAAGAATAAATATATATACGCCTTATTGCAACCCATGAAATCACAGTGACTCGTTATAATGATGCATTACAGGAAATTGAGAATTTAAATTGTAATCCCAGGTTCGAATCTGACGTTAAACTGGTTAAAGAGATTTCTCATTCGAAATCGCATCCGATCCGCAGAATTTCGGCGATAGTATCGTCTGAAAAAGTCATGTTTCCAATTAACTTAAGCTAATTGGATAGTTTTCCAGCCAATTTAGTGAATAAGTACATCGTGGATCGAAAGCAATCGTAGGCGAGGCCGGCTTGGATGAGACTATGGCTGGAAGAAATAGGCGCAGTGTCCCCTAACATTTTGTGTAATTCTCACAAGTTGACGTACCCAGACTACCTACTTACTGGGTCTATACTTTATTCCGGAGTCTCTAAGAGTCCAGTCGGTAAGACACGTTATCTGGTTTAGAGCCGAATTTTGGACACAAAATAATAGCGCGAAAGTTATCTATGCAATTGCCCGGGCTACAGAGTAGTAGAGTAAGGTCCCACCCCTGAGGACCCTGCGGCCTGATGCTAACAGTTAAAGAGCGGCAGCTCTTCTATATAGGTACGTTGTAGGGCTATTCAAGTTAGGGCAAGTAATTTTAATTAGATTTCTCGCGTCCCAAGCTGGTGGTTTGGGAGGCGCTGGTCTCGCTATTAATGGCGTTGGAAGAAGGCATAGTGACCGATAGGCTTATGAACAAGTGTCGTTCTGAAAGCTAACATGGACAGTAGAAATAGGTGCCTGAGATAGCTCGTTACTTCACTGGATATTAGAGGTACCTGGCAATCAATCTTATTTTTGATGCACCATGAAGACCATTTCTACATTGTGGGTGTACAGGCGGCCTAGACAAGGCGACGATCTAAGGAGTGCTCCCGGTACTGGTTTTCTATACAAACACAGTACCAGAACCGGGAATACCCGGTTCTCGCCATACAAACTCAGTACCGGGAGCATCCCCCGGACGATCACTTGAGTTTCTTTCTGTCTCTTTATCACTCTTCCATATTAGTGAGACACTGACAGTTGCGTCTCGTTCGCTACGTAGCGTTAGCCCTTGGCATGTTGCATGCATGCGCCAGTCACGCCAGTAAGTACATCAAGCGGACGTCACTCCTGATCCCGCTAGCCCGGTGTTGGAGCGTCCTATCTGACAGGAGCTACGCCTCGATTCTTAAGGTCGTTGACTCGTTAGAAAGGGCGGTCTGACGTTGTTTTCACTAGGACCGCCAGTAAATTGCAAGCTTACCGCAGCTGCGTGAAGGCTCTCCTCATCACGCCGTCACAGTAAACAGACTAGGCTGGGAGGTGGAGACATCCATGCCAAGTCGTATCACCGGCAGCTGCCAAACGCGTCGTGGTAGCAGTTCAAAGAGTCGGTTAAGAGCGCTATTACATTTCGGCGTTGAGCGAGTTTAGGTATTTTACGCGCTGCGGCAGGCCGTGCGAGCTCAGTACGCCGATCCCTTCTACCACACTCGCACTACAATGATGGATTAAACATTCTTGATCCTTCGCGAAGCATATTGAAATCAACCATAACAACACTAACTGTACTTAACTTTTAAAGTTCTAAAACTGTTATTTGGTAAGAACGAAAATACTAAATGCAGTGCAAATGTACATAGGGGCTGTTCATAAATTACGTCATCTATTTTTGACGATTTTTGACCCCCCCCACCCCTCAAATCATCCAAAAATCAAGCTTCGGATGAATCTGTTCCTCCCATTTGAAACGACGTAATTTATGAATAGCCCCATACTTGTACTTATGAAGGTATATTACTCGAAAGAAATTATAGGTACCTACTCGCTTATTTACATGTTTCGTCATTGCATTTGGTACCTATAGGTTGTAAAGTTTGTATCAACGAGGGTTTAAAAACGAACTGGTACTGAGGATCTGATGATGATTAAGGTGGTCACGGATACCAATCAACCATGTAGTAACATGATTAGGCTCGTTTGATTCGTCTCAACAAGATCTTTGACACTGAAGATACACAGGGTCTGATGATGGAGCTTGAAGGTGGCCACGGGTACCAGTCTATCATGTAACTAAACAACTTCGTGTTTGGGCTCGTTTGATTCGTCTCAACAAGATCTTTGACACAAGACAGTACTCAGGGTCTGATGATGGAGCTGGAAGGTACCATTACCAATCAACCATGCAACTAAACCACATCGTGTTTAGGATCGTTTGATTCGTCTCAACAAGATCTTTGACACTAGGTGATACTCAGAGTCTGATGTTGGAGCCGGAAGGTGGTCACCGGTACCAATCAACCATGCAACTAAACCATTTCGTGTTTAGGCACGTTTTATTCATCTCAACAAGATCTTTGACACAAGGTAGTACTCAGGGTCTGATGATGGAGCGCGAAGGTGGCGACGGGTACCTGTCTGTCATCATCAGCTCCATCATCAGACCCTGAGTAGTATCTTGTGTCAAACATCTTATTGCGACGAATCAAACGAGCCCAAACACGAAGTGGTTCAGTTACATGGTAGACTGGTACCCGTGGCCACAGTCCAGCTCCATCATCAGACCCTGAGTACTAACTTGTGTCAAAGATCTTGTTGCGACGAATCGAACGAAGCCAAACACGAAGTGGTTTAGTTGCATGGTTGATTGGTACCGGTGACCACCTTCCGGATCCATCATCAGACCCTCAGTACTACCTTGTGTCAAAGATCTTGTTGCGACAAATCAAACGAGCCCAAACACGAAGTGGTTCAGTTACATGGTAGACTGGTACCCGTGGCCACAGTCCAGCTCCATCATCAGACCCTGAGTACTAACTTGTGTCAAAGATCTTGTTGCGACGAATCGAACGAAGCCAAACACGAAGTGGTTTAGTTGCATGGTTGATTGGTACCGGTCACCACCTTCCGGATCCATCATCAGACCCTCAGTACTACCTTGTGTCAAAGATCTTGTTGCGACAAATCAAACGAGCCCAAACACGAAGTGGTTCAGTTACACGGTAGACTGGTACCCGTGGCCACCTTCCAGCTCCATCATCAGATCCTGAGTACTATCTTGTGTTCAAGGTCTTGTTGAGACGAATCAAACGAGCCTAAACACGAAGTGGTTTAGTTGCATGGTTGATTGGTACCGGTGACCACCTTCCGGCTCCAACATCAGACCCTGAGTACTATCTTAGAATAGAATAGAATAGAATAGAAATACATTTATTTATGACAAACAAACACAGATGACAAAAACATGTTGACAAATATACAATGTATAACATTTAGTGAAAAATGCCATAAAAGGGTCACAACTCAGCATGTTGCTGGCAAAGCCAGCGCTGTTCTTCCGTTGTAACCCAGGCTTACGCCGTTCGACGACGAGGCGGTTATGCTATAATTTACTAAACTAATTAAAAACTAGAACTATACCTAAAACATAAAATTGAAACTAAAACTATTTAATATACAACTTCAACATTGCGGCAATTGCCGTATCTGGAACAGGCCTGACAGCCAAATGACAGCTGGCCGCCACGCCATGGCCACGTCACACGGCACGACACCAGCACGGCCATATTTGTGCTATGACATAGCTATCCACGTGTACATTTTGTGCAGAAGACTTAAAAACTTCTAGTCGTAAAAGCTTTAAACAAACCAAAACTATATCACTAAATTAATTATTTGGAAAAGACGTACAAATTAAAATAAAGTGACAAAAAATAGTGCAGAAATGGTTGGCTCATGGGACATAACTACAGGTATGTGAAAAAAAAAGGCTTCTTAGATAAAACTAAAATAAAAATCTTGTGTCAAAGATCTTGTAGAAACGAATAAAACGAGCCTAAACACGAAGTGGTTTAGTTGCATGGTTGATTGGTACCGGTGACCACCTTCCGGCTCCATCATCAGACCCTGAGTATTATCTTGTGCCAAAGATCTTGTTGAGACGAATCAAACGAGCCCAAACACGAAGTGGTTTAGTTGCATGGTTGATTGGTACCGGTGACCACCTTCCGGCTCCATCATCAATCAGACCCTGAGTACTATCTTAAGTCAAAGATCTTGTTGAGACGAATAAAACGAGCCTAAACACGAAGTGGTTTAGTTGCATTGTTGATTGGTACTGGTGACCACCTTCCGGCTCCATCATCAGACCCTGAGTACTATCTTAAGTCAAAGATCTTGTTGAGCCGAATCAAACGAGCCCAAACACGAAGTGGTTTAGTTGCATGGTTGATTGGTACCGGTGACCACCTTCCGGCTCCATCATCAGACCCTGAGTACTATCTTGTGTCAAAGATCTTGTTGAGATGAATAAAACGAGCCTAAACACGAAGTGGTTTAGTTGCATGGTTGATTGGTACCGGTGACCACCTTCCGGCTCCATCATCAGACCCTGAGTACTATCTTGAGTCAAATAAATACATAATAGAATGTCAGGTCGTTTCAAATATTTTTAATCCTGTCCGGTAGTTTATTAAACTGTACCATTATAAATTATAATACTATAAAAACGGTGCTAGGATCAAAGTCTCTCGTTGCGGTTTACACGCACACAGTATAGCGTTTTACACGGCGCCCGCCGCACACAATGATAAAAAACCTCGTCGTCGCCGTTGAAAATGTGCGGAGCCGACCGACACACGTCCTGCCTCTACAAGCTCTGCCGCGGCACTGAGCTGGCGCAGCGCGCGTCATCGGTAATATAGAGTAGTTTTCAAAAAATTGCCAAAAAATTATAGTAGAATTTCATAAACACTAATGTATACCAACAGTATAAGCAAACGTTGCAGATTGCTTGAGTATGAAAATGACTTCGATATTAAGTAGATTTTCGTAGGAATTGACACTTGTTTCGGAGAGAAAATCGAGTTCGTTTTACTTTGATTTTCTCTTTCTCAAAGGTATGTAGGAAAAATATAGTTTGATATGCCTAAAGTACAGGGTATTAGTAATACAAAATAGCCAGGTTTAGCAGAGTAAAATTCTCAACATTTCCAAATAAGAGCTAGCCATTCAGTGCTTCACGGGGTTTTTCGGAAACGACCATCAGAAAAAAAATCATTACTAATTTAATAAGTCCTTTTTCTAATATTTACAACGATATTTATAAAGATAAGAAGACGCTTTTACTGGAACAAGTACTCATTGTTTCTAATAATGAGCGCAAAGTCCTGAATTTCGTCGACTAGTATCATCAATTTTGCATTATTTCGACTTTTCTTGTAAGAGCGCTCTTAAGAAATACCGTGGCACAGTGCGAGGGCTCTCGAAAGCGGAGGCCGGCCAACAGGGCGCCTATCAGGCGAAGATAGTCTCGGCGGCTTCTGGGCGCAGCGGCCCCTCGGGCGCGCAGTGACTTCTTGATAAACCGTCGCCCTCGGGAGTTGTACCGACCTGGTAAGTAGCAAGGAACCAGCGCGACCTGTAGACGGTCTGCTGGCATCAGCAGTTTTTGCGACAGCCGTAGTAACGGAAGGGATGTAGTGTCGCCGTCGTTTTATGTATACTGTAACGGTCCGGTTGTATGTTTGTAGGACACTTCTGTCGTCAGCGCTGCAGATGCGGCCCGTTAACGATTACTCTCCACTGAAAGGGCCTTACCTCGTACATTGTCTACCATTATTGGAGATTGTAACGGACTGCAGGCATAAGATGAGGAGGGAAGTGGCACGAGGTTTTCGGCAGCTGTCAGAAGTGTTGCTGGGGACTGCGAAGGTGTCACCTTCCTCCATGAACTAAAGTTTGCGAATTTAAGACTAAACAGGAGGCATTGAGTCTCATTTCTGCGAGGAACTCGGCAGCAAGGCAGGCCTGTATGTCACGAAAAAGAAAACTTTCAATCGGGGTGCTGTGCCGCGTGTCCCACGTGATGTCTAGGAGCGTGATGGTCTAATTCACTTTATCCGAAGAAACGCCTATATTGAGCTAGTATAGGGGTATGGTAGCATGCTTTTAAAGAAATCGAACTGATGAAATCAAGTCTAAAATCGATTTTGGCGCTTTGCGTAACAAAACTGTTTCGATAAAGTCGAAGACAGACAGATGGAAACTGCTGGAGTCCCCCTGGCCCCTTTCTCTTAGCACCGGAAACTCAAGCTTGTTCAGGCGCAGCGGGTTTATTTGTCCCATTTTGTTTATTAGGGGCTTGGCGAACGAGTTCGTCTTTGTAAGACGGAACTTAAGCTGGAGAGAGCGGGCAGCAGAGAGATAATTATGTGAGGTCTGCAGACCTTTTCGATGCCTTCAACCTCGGTTGTGAGCGGTCGCACAGGATCGTGTCGCAAAGCTGCTCTCCGGTTGGATCGCTCGCTGGCCTCGAGACGTTGTAGGACCCTCGAAGCGGCACGGCTCCTCGTCGATCAGCACCTTTATGAAGCTCAGGGACGCGACGTATTTTCCTCTGGGTATCGACAATCTTACCGCTTTCAACTCCGGGCAGTCGAGCCACGCTAGGACGAGGCTCCTAACGACCTTGCCTGCCGTCGCCATCCTTAACCGAAATCAAGAGTTTAGCGGTCTGTTCGTGCTGTGGCACCATAACTATATGCGCCTGCGTACCTCAATGGGACCATGTGGACAGGACAAAACTGATACCGTGGCGCCCAGCGTCTGCTTGGTGGGCAGCATCGGCGACGGGTAAGTTCGCGGTGGTATTCTTGCGAACAGAACATGGGCGCCATTGCAAGGGACGACATCGTCGTAGTTGTAGGTGGACAGCATCGGCGTGATTGTCGGCGCCATCATGGCAACCGCCGCCGCTCGGGAGGCGCCGGTGCTTAAGGTGAGAGGCGCCATCGTGGTGGCCGGCTCGAGAGGCACCGGTGCGTGGGGCGGGCGGCGCTATCATGGCAGCCGCCACTGGCTCAGGAGGCGCTGGTGCGTGAGGCGAGGACTCATCGTGGCGGCCCGCTCGAGAGGCGCTGTCGCGTGAGGCGGGTGGCACCATCGTGGCGGCCGCCGCCGCCGGCTCGGGTGGCGCCGGTGCGTGAGGCGAGAGGCGCCATCGTGGCGGCCAGCTCAGGAGGCACCAGTGCGTGAGGCGGCCGCCGCCAGGCTCGGGAGGCGCTGTTGTGTGAGGCGAGAGGCGCCATAGTGGCGGCCAGCTCGAGAGGCGCCGGTGCGTGAGGCAGGCGGCTTCATCATGTCGGGCGGCGCCAAAGTGGTGGTCGTCACCACCGGCTCGGAAGGCGCCGGTGCGTGAAGCGAGAGGCGCCATCGTAGCGGCCAGCTCGGGAGGCACCGGTACGTAAGGCGGCCGCCGGTACGTAAGGCGGCGTTGGTGCGTGAGGCGCCATAGTAGCAGCTAGCTCGAAAGCCGTGAGGCGGGCGACGCCATCGTGGCGGCCGCTGCCGCTGGCTCGGGAGGCGCTGATACGTGACTCGTGAGGCGAGAGGCGCCATCGTGGCGGCCAGCTCGACAGGCGCCGGTGCACATGACGGACGTTACCTGCACGGGAGGCGCCGATGCGTGTGGCGGGCAGCGCCATCGTAGCGCTGTAGGCTGGCTCGTAGTTGCACGCATCATCACGGCGACACTTTGCCCTCTGCGGCTCCATCGTGGTGGCCTCCACCGGCGCGTAGGTCACCAGCGACGTCATGACGGACGGCAGCCGACGGGCGAACGGCACCGCCGCTGTACTCGTAATGTTTCCACTGCTTCCACGTAACTTACCTTCCTTCCACATCGAGCAGTCGGGTTTCGCAGGAGCGGTCCGCTTTCACCTTGACGCCAGGACGGGATCGAGAGGTCCGTGATCCACTCGCGCCGCGACCGCAGCAACAGGAGTGGGCGTGTGACGTGTCTCGGAGTCCCGCGGACTGGGAGCGCCCGCACCGCGACACCACTCCGCAGCGTCGCGGCGTCTCGGAGTCATCTCGGACGACAGCAGAAGAAAGTCGACGGCGCCGGCGCGGCGCGCGACACGGCGGAGGCGGGAGGCGGGGCGCCGGTGCCACGGGCGGGGGCTCCCTGTCGCGTCGCTTCTGAACGCCAAATAAAACTAGAATATCATTAAACTGGCTCACCGGATGGTTCGAGACAATCCAAAGCTCCTTATCAGTCCTATAGAAGCGCGGCACCCAGCAGCAGCGCGCGCAGGCTGTCCGCCTCCGCGCCGCCCGGGCGCCGCGCCCGCCGCCGCAGGCACGACGCACGTTCCCTCTCCGAACGCGGAGCGACTTACGTTACCACTTGTTGATAAAAAACTACTGACGCACTTCCTACTTCGATCTCGAAAATGCGCGACCCGCCTGAGAACCGTGCCTGTCAAAGTAGGCATTTACGATGCGCAACTAACAACACGAGGTACTCCCAGGCTTGTTAACGGTAACGATTTTAGCAGCATGGTATGTAAAAAATAATTTAGCAAGAAAAATAAAAATAAAAAGTGGGTAGAATCGAAAAGCACTTTCGATCGCGGGATCGCCAAAAGACTAATAATAGCGATCTCTGCTATATTTCACTATTTAATGGAACAAGCTTTAGTTCGGAAATTTTAAAGCACCATGCTGCAAAAATGTACGCAAAAAAAATTTGCGGACCATCGGACAAGACGGTCGACGAAACAATGAGTCAGGGCGGCGAGTCGCGGAAAGCGAGTAACAGTTCGCAGGAAGGGGAAGCGGAACTACGTCACGGCGTGGGGCGGAGCGACTACATAGACGCTAGCGGCATCTATCGGACACCGGAGACGTTACTCTCTCAATGAAGACCTCTGACGTAGAGTACGGAACACATAATATATTAATTACATTTTGAAAGGCTTTATCTCGGAATATTAGATGTACAGAGACAATTCTAGTGTCTTATTGTAGCAAATTTAGTCTACTTTAAAAACGCCCTAGGAAGTTACTATCAAAAACTAGTACTTTAGGGCTATAATCGCCCAAACCTAAAAAAAATGCGCTTTATTCGATTTTTGACAAAGTTGCGTTCGGCGCTCGAGGTCACAAACTTGGATTATTCATTGGGCCAACATCATAAACAAGTCTGCAAAAAATCAGAACTACCGGATTTGATGCAAACGCAAAATGTATAATTTTACTGTAGGTATTATAAGGCCAAGTACCTTGTCCGAGTTTGAAGTTCATCAGTCGCTTTCGTAAAAGCTAGTGCCAATTCCTGGGATTAAATTGCCAAAGCGGACCCCACAGGAGGAGTTAGCAACAATTGGCTTTCTTATTTTTAATCTGACGAAGCAAAAGAGTATGTGTCATGAGTTGTAGTTGACAGTTACGTTTAAATACCGCAATTTTATTATAAAATGAAAATAAACTAGATTAAACATTACTATTATGGTTCCCATTAGTGGTTCATTTTATGTTCATGTGTAAAATTTATTAGAATAAACAAAATTGTTGTGTGGATCTAGACCAAAGACATGTAACTTCGTATAAGATGAATAAAGTCTAAGGAAAAAACGTGCCTCGGAAATCAAGAAAAAGTCATTCTCGAATAGATGGCGCACACACCTTTAGCCATGCTCGGCTAGATGGCGCGACGACACCGTTTCATATTTAACAATTTTAACACATAGATATCAGTGAATGAACATGGGTCAAAATGATATAAAATAATGAAATCATTTATCCATATATATATACATTTTTTTGATAATTTTATACGTTTTCATTTTGAGTTTTAGTCGTGTGTGTGTGAAAATGTACTATGACAGGACCCCTCTATACTATCTATTCTCTTTGATCCAGACGAACTAATCTGCATCGGGGTTCGTATGTCTCTAAATTACTTTTTGCTTCACTATCGCATTGGGCAACTCTTATGATAGCTGTACCGTTATTATCAATAAATAAAATCACAGGTCCTAATGTTGTCGCTTTTACCTTAACTCGTTGGGCAAGCCGGGCGCGTGGTCAAGTGTGAGCAGCCTGAAGCAGTAGGACAGACAGACGGACGCGACGGTCTTCATCCGCTCTATAACTTCAGGACTGATGCTGGTTTGTGCTTGTTCTTCGTCATCGGGGCCCTGGAAATGTTTTGGATTTATTTAGTTTCATTAATTATTATATTTATTATACAAAAAAAGTGTTGTACGGTGCTCTAAAAATATAAGACTCACTTCTACAGATTACTATCGAGATTAGTATGAAATCATGATGAGACAAAAAGCGAGAAAGAGTAATGGGTAGTGACGAGGGAGTTTTTACTTCAAAAGGCGAAACTTTTCTCTGAAATAAAGTATTTGCCAGTTTGACCAATCACAATCGTTGCTTTAAATAGTTTTAATGAATATTTAAGGGAACGATTCATATTTGCATTTCTTTTATTCACACGAGATCTACATATCTTGTACCTACAAATGTACGCGAAAAAAAAATGCATCCATGTCTTTTTTTCCAAGCTTCAGTGTCGCCGCAGTCGCAGCACCCACCGCCGCCCGACTGCCCCTTGTACTTGTGATGCCTGTGCGCGGACACTTCGTATCCACACAGAGCGTTTGGGCCTTAAGTCATTGCATTAAGGTTCACGATCAGTTAACAGTGTCATACGTACCGCGTGCAGCTCGCAGAAGGGGTCACGTTTCCATGCTTCAGTGTCGCCGCAGTCGCAGCACCCGCCGCCGCCGGACTGTCCTATCTTGTACTTGTGATGCCTGTGCGCGGACACTTCGTATCCACACAGAGCGTTTGGACCTTAAGTCATTGCATTAAGGTTCACGATCAGTTAACAGTGTCATACGTACCGCGTGCAGCTCGCAGAAGGGATCACGTTTCCATGCTTCAGTGTCGCCGCAGTCGCAGCACCCGCCGCCGCCGGACTGTCCTATCTTGTACTTGTGATGCCTGTGCGCGGACACTTTAAAGCATTCTACGCAGAGTACGCATGTGTTGTCCATGCCTGGAAGAAAACGACCCCGTTATCATTAATCGGCAACATTCCTACTGATGGGCCAAAGACGTTAAAGTTCAAAGAAATTGATTTACACAATTCGGAACGACACGTAAATGCAAAGTAGTGTCCGACCGAAACATGTTTTTTTGCTGAAACCGAAACCGAAGGTTCAGTTTTGGGACTAGTTTCGGCCGAAACCGAAACTTTTGTAAACTTGTTAAAATCGTGGAAAAAATGTCATATAACCGCTTTTATACAGATATTAAGACTGCATCGATGATCGACCGTCCAGTGGCGCCCTCGTTAGGGAAATTGTGTTTTCTAATAAACCAATTAATTTCTGTATACATAAATCAGTATATTTATATTGTTGTCCTACTTGTTCCCCAACTTTTGGTTTTTGTCACGAAAGGTTCGGCCGTATTTTAGCCGAAACTACAGCCGAAACATGGTTTTTTGGCCGAATCTGGCCGAAACCGAATCTTCGGTCGGACACTAATGCAAAGCCAGGGATTAACTAGCTGTGTCGATTTCGAATTTTTCGTCATATGCCTAGCAAACTTAGAGGTCCTGGGCTGAGCGTAGATCTACTTTTTAAAAAGAAAGTGTCCACTACTCCTTCGCGCGGTGGCTAGTTGGCATGAGCAAGAGCGGAGTCACACATGAAACTTACTGCCATTGCTCCTGCAGTTTCTAAATTGTATTATTGAATACTTACCACACTCGCGGCAACTGTATGCCGGCTCCCCTTGCTTGAACACCCGTCCACACAGCGTGGAGCGCCGCGGGGGCGGAGGCGCCGAGCCTTCGCTGGAGCCCCATATCAGTTGCTCCAAAGGTTGGATGAGCAGTTTCGCTGCCAACTCTTCGTCGAACGACCAGTCTGAAATTGACAAGTATAGAATTGTATTTGTTAAGTTTAGTACTTCTCTGGCGATAAGGAATCGCTGCGACGTCAGTATTATGTAGTAGGAACATTCAGCCATCTTCTACTAGAAAATCACCGTGTAACTTTATCAACCGCCTAAAACAAGTTGTACCTAAACCTATATACAGGGTCATTTTTGGAGCGTTAGCCATATTGTGCGAGGTGATTAGGTAGGCCATTCTGAATAACTTTTTCTATGGGACCAACTCCGAAATCACAAAAATTTTTTTGGCCGTTTCATACATTTTGGTCGAGTGGATGTCAACGTTTTCTATGTGAAGGCCAAATTTTTTTTGGGATTTCGGGGTTGGTCCCATAGAAAAAGTTGTTCAGTATGACCTAACACCTAATCACCTCGCACAATATGGCTAACGGTCCAAAAATGACCCTGTATAACTAAGTATTCTTGGATTGAAAAAGGTATAGGTTAGAGATCAACATACCCAAACAGCTCCTGTTAGGCTGCGGCGAGTATATCCTAGGCACGGTCACCCTCCAGTGGTCCTGGAAATGCGCGGGCGACAGCACGCCCTCCGCCATCTTGGCGCGCCACAGCTCCACCACGGCGTCGGCCTTCGCGGGCAGCGTGAATCTGGGGGAGTCGATCATCACTTTCACTCGAGGCATTATTGGATTGAGATGTGTAAACGCACTTTTCAGTCTATGAAATTCTACTGTGGCTACGTTATTCAGCCTACGAAGCGTGACGTTCGGCTGTGATTTCCGTCTGAGATTCCTACGGATGTTTGCTTGATGACTATTTGGCAGCAAAACCTAGTAATAATAGCTGCGACACCCGCCTGAGTGGGTATGGATTTATGGTCGGTCTACGCTTCGAAGCCCCCCTGGCTGACAACAATCGTTTCTTAGAATTATCTTATTGTATATCACTTCAGATTAAAGCACGCTAGAAACGTATCTTGGTTTGAGAAACTTAAACTTGGAACTTGTAATTTTCTTCAAGTTGGCTAAAATCATACACTGAAAGTAGCCTAACGCAGTATACATATTAATCGCTTATGTCCTTATGTAGTTGTTGTGTTTGTAAATGTTGTTCGCGAAAATACACATTACACAAAGTTGAACCGTGGAGGAAGCCGAGGAAGCGATTCTGTCTTGTAACATCAATCACGTTTTATTACTGTACAACCAGTGAAAAAGAAGTCAGTAGCAGTCGTAGCACCATCATATCGGTGAATAGTAAACCGCGTATATGTGTTAATGAATGAGCACTGTGTATTCCTTTTGGCTCGCTTATAGTATCATTAAACACAGATGTTGTGTGAGTCGCGTCGGTCCTTTCTTTTCTTTGTTTTCATGAGGTGATTGTGCGTTTTCGTGTGTTAAATATCATTCGCTTTTACATGACCCTTGATGTTTATGCAGCGAAATGACTGAGGTATGAAACCAATGTATATTCAGACTTTAATCTAGATGCAAAACAAAGAAGAAATGTCACATAACTGTTGACATAAGTTCATACAAATTTCACATAAAACCTTTGGATAATACACCAATGCAGAATTCAAATGTAAATGACATTTGGACAATGGAAGTAAGTCGTCAAAACAGCAGCGAAAATGGATTATTGCGACCCACCAATGAGCAGCCTGCATTTGTTTTACAACCACCCTTGAACTTTGATCAGTCAAAGGTCAGATGTATTCGTGCATTACTAACTAAAATCACCAATTCGCCGAATTTTCCATTTTATCAAACTGAAACGGTCGACCGGTCACGGCTATTCGCTAGGTGTCAAACACCCATGGTTTGAAACGGACGCACAACACTATTTCCTCGGGAAAAATCTGTATATTTTTTAAACCTTTTCGCATCACTATCGGGTATTTTTTTAAAGACGTGTGTCGCGAATGTAAACAATACATGTACTGGGTGGCTTGGCGTGTGGCCATAGGCGACAGGGTTAGGCTATTAATATAAAAAATAATGACAACCAATCAAGTATGCTTGATTTGATAACATGGTTTTTAATCAATACGGTAGGGCCGTCACAGACAAGAAAATGAAAATTTTGAGTATTATTAAAAAAATCGTGTTTTTATATCATCGAAACCGGCATTAGTGCCGTCGTGTTAATGACTATACTTGTATCATTAGCTTGATAAGTGCCAATGACTAGATGTATTCACATATTAAACGTCTACTAACCTTATTTGATTAATTTATGTATTTTATTTACGTGCAAATCGCTACACCTTATAAAACAAGTCCCCCGCCGCGTCTGTCTGTCTGTATGTTCGCGATAAACTCAAAACCGGGCAAGTGCGAGTCGGACTCGCGCACGAAGGGTTCCGTACCATAATGCAAAAAAAAAACAAAAAAAAAAGCAAAAAAAAAAAACGGTCACCCATCCAAATACTGACCACTCCCGACGTTGCTTAACTTTGGTCAAAAATCACGTTTGTTGTATGGGAGCCCCATTTAAATCTTTTTGTTTTATTCTGTTTTTAGTATTTGTTGTTATAGCGGCAACAGAAATACATCATCTGTGAAAATTTCAACTGTCTAGCTATCACGGTTCGTGAGATACAGCCTGGTGACAGACGGACGGACGGACGGACGGACGGACGGACGGACAGCGAAGTCTTAGTAATAGGGTCCCGTTTTACCCTTTGGGTACGGAACCCTAAAAATTACTGAACGGATTTCCATGCGGTTTTCACCTATTAATAGAGTGATTCTTCAGGGAGGTGTAGGTGTATAATTTGTTAAGGTATTGTGTAACCCGTGCGAAGTCGCGGCGGGTCGCTAGTTATAATATAAATAGGTACTTATGTAGTAGCCTCCGCCTGTCACTTTGTCCGTGTAGAAGTCGTTAGTAAAGTTCAACTCAATTTCATCCCCACGGGGGTTAAATAAAAAAAATTAATGGAGCTCTACAATATTAGAAGACTGTAAATTTCAAATTCAAGGTCCTAGCAAGTCAGTCATCTATAAAATGCGACTATCTGATTTATTTACATTATTTCGGTTTACTTCAAACGCCAATATATTTTAACCAATTTCCAAAAGGGTAGATGAGGTCTCTAAATACGACCCGACCTAGAAGTTTTTAGAGAAGCCACTATCCTTACTTTTTACTAAATTTATTGTCAATAAGGAACGATCGACATTTAGGTTTCTTTTGTTGGAAACATCACATTTAATGACTAAGCGCACATAAATAAATTCTAACCGACTGTGAAAAGGTCAGACATCAGACACAGCCTGGAATTAGAAAGAATCCTATAAAAACACCAATGAACTAATAAAATACCAGTTCAATGCCCTAGCTCAAAAATTTGAGGGCATTCTCATGACATTTCCAACTCTGTTCCCCAAGGAATAAAGTTGAAATTCTGATTCCAAGAAAAACCAATTGAACTCAATGAAATTTATGCTAAATTTCGTTCAATAAAGAAACGACACAAGCGATTTCGCGATTCATATATTTGAATCATTTTTGAACTCATCGCTTAAATGTATCAAGAAAATTCGAAATTTGAATTTCGTGTAACGACCACGAAAATAAGTAGCGAATTGAACTATTCGATAATGTGTTTTAGGCTAGACGTTTAGGGTTTATTTTGGATTGTGGGTCGTTGAACGGATGATGGCAGCATGCCATTAGCTGATGACACGTCGCTGAGTGACGACTAGTCTGGTCTACCTGTTTCCTAAATGCGGACCTTGTTGGCGACATTGAACCCATTAAAGAAGGTCGCTAGAAGTAGGTTAATGAGTAACGATGCGAATTTTTATTATGTGATAATATTTTTTCTGATTCTCACCATTACCTAGACTTATTTAACTTAACCGAAAGTTACGAAAATACGCACTTTGAGAAAGCTAGGCGATAAAGCCTAGTTCGGACTACGTTAGTAATTTAGTCGAGTGGCGATTATTACGTGTCATAGTCGAGCAGATTAGTCAGTGAATTAGTCGAGTGGATCCATTTTAATCTATTTTTTGTGGCGAGTGAGCCTCCCCCCACCATTCTTACTAACTTAGTCGACTAAATTTATGTTGTTCAGACACGTTTAGTAACTAAAATACTCGCCACTGAACTAAATTATCGTAGTCCGAACCAGTCTTTCATTTACTACTCGCTTGTAACTCGCTCGTCTGTCGTGCGAATTATTTTTTTATCAGTTGACCGATTTTAGTTAACTAAAATACTCGCCACTCGACTAATTACAAACGTAGTCCGAACTGGGCTTAACGTTAAGACTTGGCATTGGCAGTGCCGATAAGTGTAAAAAACAAAAACATCATTTCTGACGTTCCACGGGAAAAGGTACCGTATGGCGGCTGGCGCTTACGTAGCATAGCACCGCAATATTATTGGAACGGCGTTAATAATAGCGTAAGCGCCAACCGCCATAAGGTACCTTTACCCGTGGAACGACACATTTTATGCGTATTATAAAAGCGTACTCACTTCATATACGAGTTAATCATGTCTATATGATCTTGATCTATATCACAACAGGTCTTCTTACAGTCTTTCTTACAAGGTGTCTCATTGTTGCGTCTACAGCAAATCACACGCAAAATGTCCTTTAGGCCCATAGTTATAAAGTCCACATTCACTTGACAATCACAAGCACGTCGCACGACACTTTTGAACGTTAATTTTGTAGCTACGATGGTAGAAAAAACAACGCGTTAGGTATGTGGCATACCATAAATCCAATAGATTTTACATATTTAAATTATTTTTCTATTAAATAGGAAAAACTGTACTGTTATTAATAAATTCTAATGGTCAGTATTTTTTATCGTGTCAATAATTAAATTCTGTAGTGGTAGTAGCTCATGTAGGTATCGTAAATGATACATGATACAATTCAATGTTTAGGTCATCAATTAAAATACCAACAGCAGGACTTAAACATGACCATTCTGAGTAAAAAAAACACTATCGGTGATTTTGAATAAAGACTTATGTTTGTGTATTTAATTTCAGGAGTGCCTTTGACAAGACGCATTGGTATATTTTTCTTAAAAATGATACAGAATAACTAATGTCACTCAGTTTATCCACATAATCCACAAAACAAAAACAACTGATACGTTGCAAACTTGCTATCTGAATATAATAAAAATAAAATATTATTTTATAACACATACGACTCGCACTTAAGAAGTATAAACAGTAACTGAAGTTGTTATTTCTCTAGTAACCGATAAGGCATATGATAAAGACTATTTCCGCGCTTTATAATATTTTATAATAGATAAATAATCTTTCTAATCTATGTAATGTAGTCATTTAATCAACCCCCTGTGGCCCCTGTAGGTAAATGTCAGCGGCGACGCATCTTTAGAACGCAATAACCACGCCTTTGAGTAAATTCATAAAAAATATGCTTCAGTTCTCAGAATAAAATATTTTAGACACCGTGTAACTCGTTAATAATTAACAGTCCACCGGACGGTATCGGTCTGTCAGTTGTTAGGAACTGTCAAAATTTTGTTCTAACTGACAGGCCGATACCGTCCGGCGGACTGTTAATCAGTGGGCCCCTTAACAGACGTTAATTTGCATAATTATGTAATGGCATGTGCATGATGAAATTGATGTAATATCGATATTATTATCGATGACATCAGTTTAATATGCAAGTAATGTATCTACATAGGTATCTACATGTCAAGTGCAAGTATTAACTTTAAATTAAATTTGTCACTGCGCTCACTAGTATAAGTCTATACTTAAGTTTATATTTATAAGTGCATGTTTCTCATTTAAGTGAATGACTGTTATTCTTTTTGAGAAATAAAAATATCTTTAAACCGAATTGTATCTAACATGCTCTATGATTTTATTGTGTTTTCCCTGGTTGCCCTGAAAACCAGCGTCACGGCTAAGTATCTTAGTCATCGGCATATGCTGAGTGGCATTCATTTTAGTGTTAGAACAATATATTAGAATAAGAAGTATTATAGCATTACAGGTTAAGTACCTATAGGTAGGTGTATGTTTTACACCAAATAAAGTATTTCTATGTCTAAATATGAGTTTTAAAACGTAGTTTACTTTGTAAACAGCTCCACTGATTGTAATACATAATGTACATAAATACTTTCTGTCCTCTCCAAGATCACTCGTATTTAATTAGGAAATTAAACAATTACTATGTAAAAAAACTTCTAAATTAAACTATGGAACAGGGGTGAACTACGATCAAATTAAGCCGCGTTTTGAAATTTTATTTCTATCACTAGATTTACAGCCAGTATTAATATTGAATTAATAAACATATCATTCATTGATATACTCGTAATACTAGCGACCCGCCCCGGCTTCGCACGGGTTAACAAATTATACACCTAAACCTCCCTGAAGAATCACTCTATTGATAGGTGAAAACCGCATGGAAATCCGATTAGTAATTTTTGACTTTTATCGCGAACAAACATACAAACACACAAACCGACAGACGCGGCGGGGGACTTGGTTTTATAAGGTGTAGTGATATCACCTTTTATTCTTATTTAAAGACACTAGCTATACATACATATACACAAGAGGTATGCGTTATATGTTAGGTATGCAGTCATTCCACATGAATGGCCGAAATTAGACGCTACGTACTTCCGTTACTGTTTGGCAAACGATACAAAATCGTTGCATACTTGTCTTGGTCTAACTCTATGCGAGCCCTAACTAGGGAAATAAATAAATATTAGAGGACATTAGGGTAACCCCTAACATATACATATAACAGATTGATAACAGATCAACCTAGCCCCAAACTAAGCAAACTTACTCAAAAATAAGCCCATAGTTCTTAATTCGCTGACATGAGAGCTATGGGACATATATTTGCGATGATTTGTGCATCCATATTTTTACACTTGACTATACTATTGGTGCTAGGCGACGTTATACATATATACTTACCTATATACATAGAAAGCACCAATGACTCAGGAACAAATATTTGTGCTCATCACACAAATAAATGCCCTCACCGGGATTCGAACCCAGGACCATCGGCTTCACGCAGTTGTCTTAGCTCCAGCTGATATTATTCCAAACATTAGGTAAAACAGGTGTGTGCACAAGCACGCCTCTGGTATGTATTGGCCTTAAACCGCTTAACTACACGTGGCAAGCTCCACGTGGGTGGATGTTTGGTATAGTCATTTACATCAATGGACCAAATTAGACGCAGCTTCCTATCCTATTGACATTTAGAACGTAAAAGAGAGGGCAGGGGAGGGGAGGCTTATACATAGTAGGGTCCATATTTTGCGACAAATAATTCAAATTCGATCTACTTCTACGTGTGCCCTCAATCTTACACGTCTGGTATTCTCCACACGATAAATATTTCGCTTTTATTAGGTAACATGCTATATTCGCTTCAACATTTGTCATGCATTCCTGATATAAATATTCCACACACTTGTGTTCGGAGAAATCGTAATATGGTAGGTTCTATAAACACTCAACGCATTGAGTTTCGATTAGTATCTAATTGATAGAAAGAGTACAGTTATAAAATCGTACCGAAATAAATATTGACACAAAAATATTGAAACGTATTCGAAAAACCGGCCAAGTGCGAGTCTGATACGCGCACGAAGGGTTGCGTACCATTACGCAAAAAAAAAAACGGAAAAAAATCACGTTTGTTGTATGGGAGCCCCACTTAAATATTTATTATATTCTGTTCTTAGTATTTGTTGTTATAGCGGCAACCGCAAATTGGATTGAAACATATCGAGCTATTCGACTTAAAAAACTTACGTGAGTGACCCGTTTCAAATAATTTTAATATGTTTGAGGCTCACGGGCGTTTTATAGTTAAAATTATCTGATGGTTGTACGATTCATGAAGACTAGAACAGAAACTGTAGATTAGGTACCTGTCGGCGGGTATCATGTCAGCGGAGTCGTCTTCCATAGACTCGTCTCCAACGTCCACCTCCTGCACGGGCGGTGGCGAGCTCATCTCCAGTCACCGCACGCTCCTGCACCCTGGAAACAAATACATCTCTTAAGGCCTTGGAATACGGTTCACAATGACGCCCTACGCTGCGCACAAGCTATGTTGCTATCGCTCCCATTACAGATAGTGCATGATTGTTTTCCATCGTATTCGTCGGAAAGGAAACGTTGGCATTTGTCAAGCTACTTCAGTTACCCTTAGTGCTTTTTGTACCGAGACTGACTGAAATAGCAAGACACGATGGAAAATAATTATACACTAATAAAGCTGTATAAAGCACCTATTGCTATAGTTTGTCGATTGGTAACTGGCCCCGAACTGCTAATCCTTTGTCTATTGTTAAGCAAAACCGCACGTGCTATCTCACCTGCAAAAAAGGGTCTTAATTATTCTAATTGGCACCTGAGCGTGGGCTAGTCCAATGCTCAAAAAACCAGTGTAGGTGCGCTCGCCGATAACGCGCCTTTGTTACGCATCTGGATGACACATTTTAGACTGGCTCGACTCGCCAGAACTCAGTAGCCGTAGAGAATTACACGGCCCTTTTTTTACAGGTAGAGGCACGTGCGGTTTTACTTAACAATAGACAAAGGATTAGCGGCTCGGGGCCAGTTACCAATCGACAAACTATACCATTGGCGCAAATGCGGGAGTGCGCCCAGCTCCTGCGCTTCAGCGCCAATCAGGGAGAAATACTGCATTAGAAGTAAAGCTGCAGAGATAACTACATATAGAAACTTGTTTGCAGGTCAGTATCACTGCAGCTTACTGTACCTACATACTACATTGATAGTCAGGTAACGGCCTAAAGAAAAATATCGGTTTGAATTTTCGTAAATATTCGTGGATTTGACACGTCTGAACCCTATCAATTATCTAGTAGCTATCAGAGCGGACAATCTGTTCCAAAACACGATGGATGGATTGTGTGAAAGAGGATACGAGAAAGAAAGGAGTGAATGCTGAGGTGACGAAGACGAAGCCTGAGGTGGTACACTGATGGCTCCAAATCCGGATCTGAAGTAGGTTGCGGAGTATACGGTGAAGCGCCTAGGAAAAGCATCAGCTTAAACCTAGGACGTTTTTGCTCTATATTCCAGGCAGAGGTATACGCCATTCTAGAATGTGCGTCAATCAATCTGCAAAGCAACTACGGCAACCATACTATCTATATCCATTCGGATAGCCAGGCGGCACTCTTAGCTCTAACCTCCGATGTCACCACATCGAGGCTGGTTGAGAACTGCAGGCAACTATTGAACAACCTTGGAGCCAGGAACAAGGTTGTTCTACGTTGGGTCCCGGGGCATGCGGGTATCGTAGGAAACGAGAAGGCCGACGAACTCGCGCGAGCAGGGGCTAAGGGGAAGAACTACAGTCCTGAGCCCTTTTGTGGTATCCCCAAAAGCCTAACGCGGCTCACCCTAAAGACCTACTGTCACTACAAAACCATTCAACTCTGGAGAGAAACAACAGGTTTGAACCATTCCAAAGCGCTTATCAAGGCCTTCAGCAAAAAGGCGTCCTCGAACGCCTTAGCGCTGTCTAGGAACCAACTGCGCAACTTGGTAAGGGTGCTTACCGGGCATTGTGGCCTAAATAAGCACATGCACACCATGGGGAAACGTGACATAGGGCGGTGCAGACTCTGCATGGAGGCGGAGGAGACGCCCTTGCACATCCTCACAGAGTGCCCTTGCCTAATGCGTACTCGTGACCTAATCTTGGGCGGACACATATTACGCCCGGAGGAGGTAAAGTCTCTCGAGACCAAAAGGATCCTGCAGCTATTCGAAGTTGCAGGGTTGGATCGAGAGTTGTAATAGGTGGCGATCACAATAGATCAGGAATGGTCGCAGTGATACATAGGCTTTGGAGCCTTATATAGCCCCTAATAAAGAAGAAGAAGAAGAAGAAGAGGTGACGAAAGACAGAGGAGAATGGAAGAGAAAAATATGTTGTGCCGACCCCACATAACGTGGGATAAGGGCAGGGACAAGAAGAGATCACAGCGAACAACCTGTTCACAAAATTTGATGTTTAATATCCGAACATACATAACTCAAAGCAAGCAAGGCGTAATAGTGTAGATATTTCATTTTAAGGGCAACATTAGGTAACCTGATATCTGTCATCGTAATAATTTATCTTGGTGCGAAAGGTTTACGACTTAAATCTAGGCTAGATGAAAGATAGCGACGTCCAAAAATCATTAATGATTGATGTTTAAATAATGAGAACGCAATGTCCTTATCTAATCGCGAATAACAATTGTTGAAGCCTCATTGTAGGAGGAAATGCGACTTTAATAAACAAAGCAGATAAGAAAACTGGGCTAATGACTATTTTAGTCTAGGTAGCCAATTCTATTTGCTGTTAAATACATTTTAGGGACGGCGTACAAGATAATGATTTAATTGGGCAGATATTAACAAAAATCTACGATACGCCGTTATACGTACAGTCAAGTGTAAAAATATGGGTGCATACAACTTACTCAAAAATATGCCCCATAGTTCTTAATTCGCTGGCATAAGAGCCATGGAACATATTTTTGAGTATGATGAGTGTACCCATATTTTTACACTTGACTGTACATATGTTATACATTAATTAAATTATAATAGACAAGGATGAGTCCCAAACGTCCCGATGTATTTGGCCTATGATGCTAACTATACGTGGTGCAACCCTCCTTAAGTTCGTCGCTTTTGTCTAATTTGTCTTATAGATTATTATAACGGCATTGGCATGGGTATTGAAACCGCTTTATCACGCAATGCAATTCCGAAATAACCGCACGTTTGTACTGCGATATCGCGTAAAGATACCCCGAGCTTGACGTCAGCTACGTAAATACGTCGGGTACGTAAATGCTGGGCTATAACTGTCGTCACAGCCCCTATTAACACAATGGAATTCTTTATTATAATATTTATTGTATAAATATTTTCAGTACAAAATCATTTGTTCAATTATGCATTATAAATATAATAATAGTTCAATAATAGATCCATACAAATAAGGAACCAAGCTATTTCCAGTATTTCATAAATAAATACTTCGATTCATGGAGGCATTCGGTCGGGTACGCATAGACCAACCCGGGTACGTAACGCTATTCTCTTAATTTAACACTGACTAAGCTCAGAAGCCGATATTTAGCATGATAACATTTGACAACTTAGCTTTAAATTCAACGGCATATAATACAGATTTCTGTAGATTATTAAGGTAGCTGCCATACACGTTACATCCCCAACAAAGTAGAATTTCAAAAGGACACAACACATTAGAGGCCCAATGCTAAGGTACCTGTCCACTGAGGCGGACACGTGCGGGAATTAACCAATAGCATTGGTTGTATAGCGGGACGGAGAAGAGATGTGGATTGTAGGCAGCTATATAGCTCAGCACAATCAGCAGCAGAAGTTGCTAAGCAGGTGAGGTGTTCAAAATTACCTTAACACGCTCTTATTCTCTTAATAATAAAGTCGCGTCAAGATCATTTAGAACACCTGGCCAGCTTAGCAACTTCTGCTGCTGTCTGTACCAGTGTTGGCCGAACGTTAATGCAATTGACCATTAAAAATTAACCATTGAAAAGGTTAATTGCCATTAACCATTAACCATTGAAGGGAAATTAATTATCAATTGCATTGATCATCAATTTGCATTAATATTAATTTATTTCGAACCACTAACAATTAAAATGAATTAATGGTTATTGCTTTACAAACCATTAAAAATTAAATCAATTTTGAATGAAAATTAAAAATGTGATTGATAATTAATAATTAACAAGAATAAACATCGTAATTTTTGTCTCTGTATTTTTATGCAGGGTTTTCCCATATGTTCCCCGCGAAGACAAATGGGAATTCACCCATTATTGGTAATTATTGGTAATAATGGGTGCTTATTGGTGTATTCCCATTTGTCCCCGATTCGCGTGACCTACGCCATGCATGAAGCTGGGACAAATGGGAATGTTTTATGTGAATGAATATGAACGGCGGGGAACAAAAGGGATACACCCGATATTAGTGTTCCCATTTGTCTCCGCTCCAATGAGATGGGGAAAAATGGAAATATTTCTGTGCAGCTTCTTTTCCCATATGTTTCTATACACTCATTATAGGTGTATTCCTATTTGTCCCTGCCATATGTGAGTTGGAGACAAATGGGAAACGGGGACAAATGGGATTTATATGCAGAGCCTATTCCATCTGTTCCAAGTGGGAACAAATGAGAAAACATCGGAAAATGAAGTGTTCCCATTTGTCCCCACCGTATTGGTGTGGAGACAAATGGGAAACGGGGACAAATGGGATTTATATGCAGAGCCTATTCCATCTGTTCCAGGTGGGAACAAATGGGAAAACATCAGAAAATGATGTGTTCCTATTTGTTCCCACCTTATTGGTGTGGAGACAAATGGGAAACGGGGTAAATGGGATTTATATGCTGCGTCTATTCCATCTGTTCCAGGTGGGAAAAAATGGGAAAACATGGGAAAATGATGTCTTCACATTTGTCTCCACACCAATAAGGTGGGGACAAATGGGAATGTTTTATATGAATGAATATGAACGGCGGGGAACAAAAGGGATACACCCGATATTAGTGTTCCCATTTGGCTCCGCTCCAATGAGATGGGGAAAAATGTTTATATACACTCCCATATGTTTATATACACTCATTATAGGTGTATTCCTATTTGTCCCTGCCATATGTGAGTTGGAGACAAATGGGAAACGGGGACAAATGGGATTTATATGCAGAGCCTATTCCATCTGTTCCAGGTGGGAACAAATGAGAAAACATCGGAAAATGAAGTGTTCCCATTTGTCCCCACCGTATTGGTGTGGAGACAAATGGGAAACGGGGACAAATGGGATTAATATGCAGCGTCTATTCCATCTGTTCTAGGTGGGAACAAATGGGAAAACATCGGAAAATGATGTGTTCCCATTTGTCTCCACATCAATAAGGTGGGGACAAATGGGAAATATTTATATGCAGTCTTTTCTTACATGTTCCCCGCGGGGACAAATGGGAATACACCCATTATTGGTTATAATGGGTGCATTATTGGTGTATTCCCACTTGTCCCCTATGCATGTGTCCTACGCCATACATGAGAAGGGACAAATGGGAATACATCATTTTCCGATGTTTTCCCATTTGTTCCCGATTCGCGTGATCTACGCCATGCATGAAGCTGGGAGTCTAGAGATGTGCGCCGATGGCAAAATCATCGGCGGCGGCGTCCGATGATTTTGTGATCGGCGGCGGCGGCGTGATCGGCGTGAAATCGGCGTGGCATAATTTTTGATACTGCATGAGAACGTGGCTGTAGAAACTCTACATTAAAGTTTTCTGAGTATTTACTAGGCTATCCAAAACATATTATGTGTGTTTTCTAAATTATTGCCGAAAATTATATCCCATCATGTCACTTTGGCAACCATTTATTATCAATACCAACCTAACGGTTACCAACGGTATCTTTAAATATGAAAAGAAAAAGGATACATTAAAACGCTACATTTTAGGCAGTATTTTTACTTACTTTGTAAGCGGAATACAAATAAAACACAAAAAAAATCTTTATAAGTTAAGTCTTAAATCTATTACGGGATTTAGGTTTTACTTTATTATTATTTTTCATTGACTTTTCCTAGCCGCTGTCGCCTTACCTAGGATGTGTTACGAAATAATGATGAACTACATCTACTACATGTCTGAACTGAAGTTTAACAGAAATGTATGTTAGAATAAAGATGTCATCGTTTTCGAAAGTAAACGTCTCTGGCAGGTTGATTCCCTCAACAGAATGTCTTTGAAGTGTCCCGATTTATGGAATATTAAGGTCTACTTTGTTTTCTTTACTGCTATCTTAGTGATGATACTTGGTAATTTGAGTTCCTTATTACGAAGCTTTATCCTGACTTTTATAATTTTGATTGAAATATAATATATTGTTAAGTAAAAGAAGCTGATAATCACCATAAAATTACTAAGAATTGATCGTGTGTAATTTTAAATGAAATTGTATATTATGTAATAAAAATAAATCAAATAAAGTATTAAGATAAATCAAATCATATTTATCATAAATGATGACCATTATGCGTGTCACCAGCATCATACGAGAAATCATAAAATACGCAATTATAATCGTGGTGACAGCTTGCTGGAGATTCTACACACGTTACGCAAGCCCGTGCACCTACTTTGTGAAATGTATTTTTCCTCCCTTCTTTTTTCTTAATATTTTTGTATAGTTTCCACTTAGTTATTGCATATTAACTGTATTATTGTGGACATCTGTTATTGGCTGAGTTTTTTGCTCACTGTGCTATGTATTATGTACTTTTTGTATTGCTGTTGATGACCCAAATAAATAAAATAAAAATAAAAAGAAGAAAATAGCATGTATATGTCCTAGGATATGAACCTGCTATTTTCTTGACTTTAGTTCACTGATTAAATTGACAATCAAGATACTATTGATGTAAAACAAAATGCGTTCTACAAAAAAGCTGTGCGATAAAATATCAAATAATAACCCGAGATCCAGAAACTAGATCTTGTTTAAATTAACGCTAAATCGTTATCACAGCTAACACTGCAACGACAAAAATGATGCTAATTTGGTTCACTGGCAAATAATAAGCGAAAAAGCATAAGGATCTTTAGGGTCAATTTTCAAATAGGCATATTTTTTGCTGTCCCACGGCTATAACTCGAAGTCCATGGGACTAAAAGACTGGGTATGTATATATTTTCATCCAATGTATTGTGAACTTTAAATAATATATAATGTACTAACTGTACCTTAAATATTATTTGTTTCTGACAAAATCGCATTTGAAGTTCCAAAAACGGCGAAATTTGCCGTTTTTTGCGTGTCCCAGTGACGGCACACACCCAATAAAAAAATCATAACTTTGGATGTAGGCAACGTATTATGAATAACTTTATATTTTTATAGAGCATTTTCTAGAGAATGGATTTAATAATTTCGATAATTTTATGCGTTATTTAATAAAACAAAGGAAGCCTTTTTATCGTTGTCCCGCGCGGCACTTGTTTTGTTATGACTTAAAGATACCCCCCAAAATTTTCTTTGTCTATTAAATAACGGTTAAATTAAATTTACGAAGCAATAGTGCGGTTAGTTGGGCGTCGATCAACATCGAATGTGGACGTGGAAGCAGTTTTATTTATATAAAAACAGGCAAGAATCTCTTTCGATATATTTTGGTACAACTACAACGACATTTGTATGGACGCTTAATATGTTGGTATACAGTCGAAATAAAAATGTGTATTTTACAATAACAGTTACAAATACAGTGTTATAATATATCGTAAAATAAATAAGTGAATCGGTTATATTGTGTAGGAAATATCGCAAAAAAATATTATTGGCAACATTTGTATGGCGACATTTGTACGGCTATTTTTACCATATAAATGTCGATTGTGGTATACAAATGTCGATATACTGCCATACAAATGTCGAAAAGGTGCCATACAAATGTTGTCAGGGTCTTACAAATGCCACAAAAACAATAAATAGTGCCATAAAATGTTGACACTGCCATACAATGTCGAAAAAATGCTATATACATGTCAAAAACGCCTTACAAATTGCTAAATAGTGCCATACAAATGTCGATATTTAAACGTCCATATCTAGCTAACTATAAAAAGTAGAGTGGTGCCTCGTACAGTATATTTTTTGTTGTTAAAAACCCTTTCTAAAGCGATGATTATAAATCTGATTTTCTAAAAATAATAAATTGCCATACAAATGTCGAAAAAACAACCTCTTCAAAAATTGACCCTTTAAATTATATCTCTGACACTATCTACTCACTACGCAACATGGAATGAGACACGATAGGTATCAAAATTTCCCACGCCGATTATACGCCGGTCAAATTTATCGGCGGCGGTCGGCATGTATGTCCATTTGTTCCCACCTGGAACAGATGGAATAGGCTCTGCATATAAATCCCATTTGTCCCCGTTTCCCATTTGTCTCCAACTAACATATGGCAGGGACAAATAGGAATACACCTATAATGAGTGTATAGAAACATGGGAAAAGACGCTGCATAGAAATATTTTCATTTTTCCCCATCTCATTGGAGTGGAGACAAATGGGAACACTAATATCGGGTGTATCCCTTTTGTTCCCCGCCGTTCATATTCATTCGTATAAAACATTCCCATTTGTCCCCACCTTATTGGTGTGGAGACAAATGTGAACACATCATTTTCCCATGTTTTCCCATTTATTCCCACCTGGAACAGATGGAATAGACGCTGCATATAAATCCCATTTGTCCCCGTTTCCCATTTGTCTCCACACCAATAAGGTGGGGACAAATGGGAACACATCAATTTCTGATGTTTTCCCATTTGTTCCCACCTGGAACAGATGGAATAGGTTCTGCATATAAATCCCATTTGTCCCCGTTTCCCATTTGTCTCCAACTCACATATGGCAGCGACAAATAGGAATACACCTATAATGAGTGTATAGAAACATGGGAAAAGACGCTGCATAGAAATATTTTCATTTTTCCCCATCTCATTGGAGCGGAGACAAATGGGAACACTAATATCGGGTGTATCCCTTTTGTTCCCCGCCGTTCATATTCATTCGTATAAAACATTCCCATTTGTCCCCACCTTATTGGTGTGGAGACAAATGTGAACACATCATTTTCCCATGTTTTCCCATTTTTTCCCACCTGGAACAGATGGAATAGACGCTGCATATAAATCCCATTTGTCCCCGTTTCCCATTTGTCTCCACACCAATAAGGTGGGGACAAATGGGAACACATAATTTTCTGATGTTTTCCCATTTGTTCCCACCTGGAACAGATGGAATAAGTTCTGCATATAAATCCCATTTGTCCCCGTTTCCCATTTGTCTCCAACTCACATATGGCAGCGACAAATAGGAATACACCTATAATGAGTGTATAGAAACATATAGTGTAGTCTCATGTTAAAATATGTATCACGATCTGATAATTCACTGAAGCTTGTATTAATGGTTATTTTTATTAATAATTTTAATAGTTCCAAGCAAAAGTAACATTAATTATTAGTTTATGAAATAAATTATTTAATTCCATTAAACGTTAATGCAGATTGACAATCAATGTAATTAAACGTCTCAAACTTCAATTCTAACTAATTTTAATTATATTGATGCGTAATGCAATTGATTAATTGCGGAATTAATGGTTAATGCAATTGATTAATTGTTAATTAGAATTAACCATTACGGCCAACACTGGTCTGTACCATGGTCCGCACTGTTAACTAAATTTTCTTAAACCTTATTCCAAAGGCATAAGATAAGATCCACCTCCACCATTGGTTAGTTGTTGTTAGTACGAAATGTACAAATAGGGTTAGAAGAACAACGTCGCGCCCAATATCTAGACTAATTATAAAGGTTAATTACCCCAAAATTATCAACAGCTAATAAACAATAATAATTCGCATATTCACCGATAAACCATTAGTAGGTCAGACAGCCCATTGCACTAAGACAAAGAAAATGTAATGTAGTCTTCTAAAGGTTGTTCCTCTGAGCAGGAATTTTCGAAATAATGCCAAGTGGGTCGATGACTGGAGTTAGTTCAGAATTCTTCAGGTTATTATATATGGATGCATTCAATGACAGGTAAATATTTCCTGAGGGCCTACTGTGAACAACGAAATTTGGTTATCTACTATCACTGTAATGTCGATATGGTATTCTTCACAGGCTCAATGGCAGGTTTGCCTTAGTTTGGTGATTGCCAAAAAGCTTACTTAGAGAAGCTACCCCTCTCTTTCAATTCATACCAATTGAAAGTTGCACCCATAACAGAATAAGTAAGGGCAAATCGCCTAGCGTGGCACGGGCATGTGATGCAGAGGGATGAAAGTCATGTGACGAGAAAGGTATTACGAATGAATGTGGAGGGAAGTACGAGGAAAGGAAAACCAAGGAAAAGGTGGATGGACTGTGTGAGAGATCATGAAACAAACGCAAGTGAATGATGAGATGACGGGCGACAGAGAGGTGTGGAAGAGAAAGACATGCTGCGCCGACCCGAAGTGAATGGGAAAAGGGCAAGAGAATAATGATGACCAATTGGAATGAAAGAGGGTTCCAATAAGAACCCTGCCTCGCCCGCTCCTACCTGCCTATGCCCATGGCTAAACCAAGTGAATTTTTAATGTAATACATAGTTAGTTTAAAGTTGGTTGAAAGCTATAAAAAAAGTTATGAAATAGGTGTCAAAGTAGTAAATACATTTTTTATGAATGAGCTTTGATACGATACATACCTACATAAAATCTCCCTTCAGCTTAAAATTTTTTCTATCATATCTGATCCGTTTAGGATACTTAAGCTTTAATATTTTTTTATAATTAAATCTACTTATTTTACAACGCAACATAAATACTCAATATCTGGGAGACCGGTATAAAAACTCAAAAATGCGCGTTTTCAAGAGATAAGAGGTAAGACCTAGCTAGATCGATTTTTCACCCCTGAAAACTCCCATATAGCAAATTTCACCGAAATCGTTAGAGCCGTTTCCGAGATCCCCGAAATTTATATATGTATGGTTTACTAATATGTGGCCGAAAATTGTATGGCAAATGATCACTTCCCAAACTATTTTTCCCATAGTATCGTTTGGCAAAACTATCAGATGGCAAACCAATGTTTCGCATATATAACATGTCGCAAATGATTATTTACAATATTATTGTATGGCATAATATTTAGTTGGTCATGTTTCAAAATGTCTTTTATTGTTATGTCGAATGTATTGATAGGCATAAATTATTTTACGCCTAATATTGTGAATAACCTACCTATCTCTGGGAGCAGTTTCGTTTTACAGGCCATAAAAAAAAAATCCTAACCTACCTATCTCTGGGAGCAGTTTCGTTTTATGGGTCATAAAAAAAAATAACCATAACCTACCCATCTCTGGGAGCAATTTCGTTTTTAGGGTCATAAAAAAAATAACCCTAACCTACCTATCTCAGGGAGCAGTTTTGTTTTTAGGGTTATAAAAAAAATAACCCTAACCTACCTATCTCTGGGAGCAGTTTCGTTTTTAGGGTCATAAAAAAAATAACCATAACCTACCTATCTCTGGGAACAGTTTCGTTTTACGGGTCTTAAAAAAAATGCTAAATATAATTGTGATCAAATAAAAAGTATGCAAAGTTTCAATTTGGGCAAACATTATTTAACAATAAATAGTTAGGTATGATAAAACACTATGCTTAGTATGCTTAGTGACTATTTTTCTAAATAAATCGTGGTAAAATGAACATCTGCAAAATAAAATTGTGATCAAATAAAAATTATGCTAAATAATAATATGCTAAGCATTGGTTTGCCAACTAAAATTACTGCAATAAGTTAGTTGGGAAGTGAAATTAGGCGAAAAATATTTCGGCGAGATGGCAGTACACCCTAATGGCCTTTTGTGTCTGGCAAATGTGTATGTCTCTCGACATAGATATCTAGGGACTGGCTTTACGGACAATAATAATGAGGCATGACAGGGGCCAGTACAGCGGTGTGACACCGGTACAACGCGATTGGCTGATGAGTTCGCAACACGCGCGCGATTGGTTGACGAGTTCGCATCACGCGCGCTATTGGTCCCAACTAGTTGCATTAGACTGCATGATTGGCTGGAATTCGTAAGTCACACCACTAAACTAGTACCATTTTTAGTGCCCGTAAGGCCAGTCCATAGATATATATGTTAATGGTATGTCTAGTCTAGCTATAACAGGAAGTCAAGCAGGGTGATCAAGTTGTAACTAAGTATTATTTTGCACATACTTGGTGATTGGAAGGATTTCAGCTTTTTATAAATGATGGTATAGTCTTGGTGATAAATGTTAGGAGTGGATCTTGGTGTTTTTTGAGAGCAGTCAATATCACAACTATAACCACAAACCACTTTGATTGGTTGTTTGTCTATTTCCCTTTCAAAATTATCTTCAAAAGAAAACTTGAATTTCTGTGCCTGTGGTAACCCCATGGTAAATGGCCCCTGGGCATTTCACCCTACATTGGTTTGCTCTCGTTTTTCTGCAACCAGTGCAACCTACTCTTGAAGCATAATGCTGAGCTGGGTACTCTGTTGCTATGCTGTAATGCACACAGAAATTACAAATTTGTGTTTATTTTTAGATAATTTTAAGTAATGTAATAGTATAAATATTGTTATAGTAACAACGAATAAATGTCTTATCAGATGGATAAAAAATTCTTTAGAAACAGTCTCCGAGTGTCAAAAAAATTATCAGCTGTTTAATGTAATGTATATCAATAAGAAGATGGAAAATGGTTTTATTAGCCTCAAAATATGTAAATAGTTACTTAAGTACAATTTGTTCGGAACCATATCAGCATTTTAAGACAATAGATGGATAGAATATTTTAAGTCAAAAATAGCTCGAGCTACTGTATAATATGGTTTTTTTATTATAGTATAGTAAGTAGTATGGTTTTTTATAGGTATTAAGTGTCAGTCGTTACTTACGTGAACTCATTATATCTTCGGGTACTTATTCTGAGAAAATCTAGATAATTCCAGTTCAAATCAAGAAGCTGAACGGCTATAAATGTTCCGTAATCGTAAAACAACAGTCGTAAAACTACAACAAGAGTGAAACCTTACTTATCTGAAGAAAATAAATAACTACATAGCCGCGCCGATTACACGCGCCACTGGATATAATAACTCATTTGGAACCACAACAAAAGAAAATACGTCTCACCTTCACTTTCTCAAAATTGTTTCATCCACCTGCGCTCTCCAATGTGCAGCCAACAGCCCGATTACGATAAACCGCTGAATATAACACTCAGTTCACTAATACCATATGTTTTCAAATATAAGTACATCACGAATTTTCAACTATGATCTCAAATCTCGATGATTAGCACGATTTCACTGAAATTTTGACATTTACCACACAATGCAATTTTCACATTTAGTCAATTACTGATTCAATGGTTTACAATAAATATGTGATAAAATAAATAAGCAATACAAGTTTCTAATGTACTGCCTATTTTAAAAGGTGTCCAATTTGCAAATATTTATTTGAGGAATATAACAAAAATATAATGAACTCATCCGACGACTAAGGACCATAGACTAAAATGTAAACGTCTATTTTTTTCTATTTTTTTTAAAGGGCTCTACAGGCTCTACATCAACTCACTGACTCTAAATGATGCCAAGTCAGCCAAGTAGTTCGCGTCTAAGCCAAGTTTAAGCGAAAAATGTACGGTACGGTAGTCTGATACGGCTTTTATTCTGTGATTTATTGTCTATGCCTATTCTGCGATGGTGAATGTCATTGTCAAATCAAATACAAAGAAAAATTAAACTACGTTGCAGAAAGTGTCGTGGTGTTTGTTGTTGAGCTTTATTCAACTTTACTAAAAGATAAATTGAGTTGTAGTTTGGAGCATTTTCTTTTGTCCTGTTAATTAACGTTAGTGACAAAATATATTTCAAAATGAATCCATGGGGTAATGAGCAATTCCCAATGCCCCCTAACATGATGGGACAGCCAATGATGCAAATGCATCCGCATCCGCCATTGTTGCCTCCACCCATGTTGCAAAACATGATGGATATACCGAATAACATGGGCGGGATACCGCCCGGGCCACAAATTGGACCTATGCTGCCAGAAGGTATGCAGAGCGCCTCTCAGCAAGACGTTCAGGACCCGAGCGTGGAATCCAGCGAGGTGCAACTGATTGAGGATGATACGCCTGCCCCGGGAGCATCCAGAACTAGCCATGAGGGAGCACCAGGAAATAGAAGGGACTCTAGGAACCGCGATCGGGACCGAGGTACAATATGTAGATTTAAATTTAATTACCACATTTGGAGGTTATCTGAATATTTTTGTTACATGTTAAAGTGCTGTTGTGATACACATTATCATAGTATAAATAATATAATTTTAGTTAAGATAATCTAGCATTCGCAAGAAACGCAGAGTGATACTTTTAGTAATTGACCTTGTGGTCTATATTTGGCAAAGTATCTGGCATAATTATCACATGCAATATTTCTAAATTAAATTACGTTACAGATCAGCGCCCGCGTCCTGGCAGACCAGACCGTAGCAGGGATGACCGTCCAAGAGAGCATCATGACAGAAACCCCAGGCCCGGGAATAAAAGGATGGCTGACCGGGGAGATGATAGGAACCGCAATGACCGTCCGGACCACCGTATAGACAACCGGCCGGACAGGAGACGGGACCGTCCAGAGAGGAGGTCCAGGTTTGACAGTGGTGACAAGGCAGGTGATAAGAACCCTGGAAATATGCTTCCTGGAGCTATGATGATGCCAGGTATTTTTTGCACCTTAAGTTCATAAATAAAACAATTCGATTTTTTAAAGGTTAATTTTACTTCACTGAATTTTCATTATTGTTTTCACTGAATGGTCTTCAAGGGATTGAGCAATTTTTTTTTATATATTTATGACTACCATATAGACGGTTTCAAATTGAAAAACTAAATGTAGTTTCTAATTTTTATTTACAGTCACTTTGGCATTTGACACTTGGTAGAATATTCACTTTTACATGTTAGCAATGCCTATCATGTAAGTAATAACGTAACATTTTATTCTAGTGGCAGGTCCTAGTGGCATGATGCCATTTGGAATGATGCAGCAGCCCGGCCAGATGGAAATGCAACCAATGGGAGGCATGCCTCATCCCAACATGCCAAACATGTCCAATATGCAAAACATGCAGAACATGCCCGGCATGATGCCTGGAATGATGCAGATGAATCCAATGATGGATCAGAACATGTTCATGATGAACCAACAAATGATGCCTATGATGCACCCATCCAACCAGCCAATCTACTGCAGCTCTGTTGTTCTCTTGACTCCGATACCGGGTGCTTCTCTGCCTAACCGCAGAGAGCGGCCACCAGGCTGCCGTACAATCTTTGTTGGAGGCTTGCCTAACGGTGTAAAGGAAGACATTCTTCAAGAGATTTTCCAGCGGTTCGGTAACATTACCGACATCAAGTTGCACAGACAGGGAGTGTGTCACATCAGATTTGAGAAGCAGGAAAGTGTGGAGGCTTCCTTCAGCATCTCTGGATTCCGATTCAAATATCACAATCAGGGTGACAGCGAGGCTACTACTATCTTTGTGGACTTTGCATTGGTAAGAATTGAAAACTTATACACTGTTGTTTTTTTTTTGGGAATAAATAATGTTTTCACCAAAAAAAGTACTATTTTTTTTTGTTTTATATACTTATTAGGCACACAAAACATAACATTTATTACAGGAAATAATTATTTTTGGTACAGGTTTTGGTTGCCATCCAAAGCATATATGCGCATGATGAAATACATATTAGAGCGAAAACTACAACTATACTAAGGCTACTATACAAACTAACTTAATTACACAATAATACTAGTCATTAAGCTTAAATTTATTAATACTAAGCTACTTTCTTGGTAACAAAGTATTTTGTTGCTAGGTAATATCTCAGAAACCTATTAAAAGAAATTCTCATCTTTTTTAAGAACCGCGACGACTACGCCGAGTTCGAGCGAAGCAAGCGCGGTAAGCGTGATCCCACGCCACCGCGCATTGAGCCGCTCACGCCGGCCTCTTTGCAGACTGTCACCGAGAAGGTCAAAAGTGATGACCAGTTCGCTGAGGCTGCTCCTGTAAGTAGAATGATATCAGATACAAGCAACTACATATCATCTACACCTTTACACAAATTATATGCATTCTGGCTCTTGGTAAAATTATACACAAAAAATATAGGCTTCGTTAAACTTGTGGTTCCGAAAAAATTGGGCTAAGCAGAGAATAGATTTTTCACTGTCAAACAAAACTGAAGCTTGACTGTGGAAAGTCAAAATTAATATTGTTGGAACACCGTTAGAATATTACTCCCATACTCACTACAATATGCCTCAATTACTGGAGCAGGCAAGCTACGCGGCGCAGAAAAATTTAGTCATATTTGGACTTGGAAAAAAAACTGGTTTGAGACTATTAAAAAAACTTGCATTGGTTTGAGACTAGTAAAGACTAAAGTGTGTATCATCTGCGGACAAATATAAAGTATATATTTAATAACATTTTCTATCATTACAGACCCTAGTCGGGTGGCTGGAACGCGGCGAATGCAACAAGAAGAACGCGAACGCGTTCTACTCGCTCATCCAAGCCTCCAACAACCAGATCCGCCGCCTCTTCAACGAAAAAATGGTGCTTGACGACGAGTACCAGAACATGAAACTCACTATGAAGGAGAAATTCGCGCATATACTACTGCAATGTAAGTTTTTACCTTATAGGTTCTCGCGGGCTTGGTTTACGCAACTCGACGTCATATTATTGCGGCTATTTTGCGTAGTGGGTGGGCGGCACTATTCTTGCCAACCCAACTCTACCAAGAAGCGTAGTAGACCCTTGACGTTGCCGACGACTTCTGGGAGAGACCCGGTGAGCCTTATTATTAAGTTTTTACCTTATTTTTAAGTATCCTGTAGCAACACAGACCACCTCAACTACTGGACGGAGCACATAAATCAATCGAGGTCACCACACATATGCTCTCCCGTACCAATTTAGTATAGGAGCGTGACCGCTTATTTCAGTTGCAATTAGGACCACTACTCGAGTATTACAAAAATATTTATGGTTATTAAGCTATATAAGCGGTGTTCTTGGGTTATAATGGTATAAATAGCGTAGAATACAACTCTATTGTGCTGCTGGATTCGTAGCATTTTACAAGTAAAATTGTACATGTGTGGTGACCTCGTGCTCTGTGTAAACGCTTCATAACGCGGTGTCTGTGTAGTCTGTGTGTAGCAACAATGCTATCAGAGTCGAAGAAATGAGCTGTGGGACTTCAAGCTGGTGTGAAGTGCATCGGGAATAATGGCGATCTCTACTGCCCATGGCCAGGCGTGGCTCACTCCGCGATTTCGTCGCGTCGCTACAAGTACATGCGGTCCACACCAATTTTGGTGTCTAGCAGTAGTAGTTGCCGCGCACCGCTACGGAACTGCCACCTGTTCGCGCTTGCGCCACCTTGCGGTGATATCTGTCGTAATAGACGCGTTTTGTTAGAGAGTGAACCTTCTGTACCTAGTACTATTATTTATTCTGGGCCATGGCTAAGATCCTCTTGAGTCGCTGAGACCGTAGTTACTATTACCTCGCGCGTCTAAAGAAGATCCCTATGACAGTTTATTTTTATATGGAGCAGCTGTCACGTAAATTTTTGTAGACATTTTTTGGAATTTATTTAGAAATGTAACTATAAAAAAGAGTTCATTTTTTCGTTCGAGTTCTAAGAGTTCGTTTTTTTTGCATTAGAAAGAACTCCACAGAAGCAAGCGTGCAGTTTTTATCAGGCTCTTTAATTTATATAATTATTGAATTATCTAATGTAGCATAGTCAATACATATAATTTACTTCAAATTATTACCGCTAAAAGTGCCGGATTTGGAACCACAAGCTTACTTCTGCGAAGTTCTTTCTAATGCTAAAACAACGGACTATAAAGTAATAAAAATACGGTAAAAACATATCTTCAATATTTTTTTTAATTAAGCTTATCTAAAAGCAACTTGGAGTAACTGTCATAGGGCTTATCATTCGGCGCGTCAAGAGTAATTAGTTGTTAGTTAAGCCAGTATGGTTGTCCTACAAAGATTTTGAATTCGCTGGAGCAGTCGATGCTGGAAGACGGGCCGCGAGGATGGAGAGCTGATACTACTGGAGTGATGAAGCTCTCAGAAATCTGACAGTCCTTGTGAGAGTGTCTGATCTCTAGTTGCGGTGGACTAGCCCTCTTGGCTGGCTGTAGTCAGTTAAAACCTGACCAGGAATATATGATCATGCGGCATGTTGCGGAATTTCACTGGAACTATTTTTGTCATACTATACTGAACTATAGCCAAAGAGAAAATTAACTTAGTGACGTATCAGGAGCTCAAAACAGTGGCAGAGAGAAGAACGGAATGGCGATTACTCCACCGACAAGAGCTAGGCTCTTAAGAATAATGATGATGATGATACTGAACTGTCACCCTATAATGGGGTTGGCAACTGTCAAAGGTTTGCCTAGATGGCGCCATCATAGCTTGCCCCTTTTTCTATGAGATTTGGCTTAAAGAGCTGGCATCCAGGGTATTAAAAAAACAAAAATTTGACACAAATCTAGGGATTGACGGGGCAAGCTATGATGGCGCCATCTGCTAAAAACTTCCACCGGCCAACCCCATTATACGAAAATAACAGCGCCCTCTTGACAATGATCATATATTACTGGTCAGGCTTTAGTTTCTTGTTACGTTGGATGTTTGCTTCATAAAGGTTAGTGACTTTAAAGTTGCTGGAGCATAGAAAACTGGAAGACTGATGCAGTGGAACAACGGTTTTTAAACCTTATCATGGCAAATCAAAACAAAAATCGTGACTTGTAGCTTTGCAGACGCCAAATATTTAGAGCAGAATAAAATAAAAAGAGGATAGAATACACAATGTGCATATCACTACACCTTATAAAACAAAGTCCCCACGCCGCGTCTGTCTGTTTGTGTGTATGTATGTTCGCGATAAACTCGAAAACTACTGAACGGATTTTCATGCTGTTTTCACCTATCAATAGAGTGATTCTTAAGGAAGGTTTAGGTGTATAATTTGTTTTTTTTTTTGTGTAACCCGTGCGAAGCCGGGGCGGGTCGCTAGTTGAAAGATATGCCAAGAAAAGGGTTAAAACTATTCAGCAGGTTTCTCCAGGTTGAAGCTGCTAATGCTATTCCTTTTTAGGTTTTTAGTAGAATGTGTATATTATAATATGTATACCGATCGTTGATATTGAGGGGGCAACGTGACCCAAGTCCAAGTAGTTTAAGGGTGGTTTCAGATTAGCGTCTTATACGAGCGTATAAGCTCGTTTTTAGAAACGCGCGTAGGAGCATATACGCTCATCTTTTCCCACGCGTGCTAATGGCACTTGTACAAGCTCGTGTCGTAGCTGACACCAGCACCGGTTCGACACACGCCGGTGTAAGCTCGTATATGAGCGTACGGATTTTTGAAGCTCAAAATGCAGCGCGCGTATTCGGTCGTTTGCCGAAACGACCGTAATGTAGGCGCGTAAAAATACGCTAGTCTTAAACCGCCCTAAGCTAGCCTAGAATGTAAATCTAACAATAAGAAATAGTTTATAAGTTGCTGAATCATCATTGGAGTAATGAAACCACATCGACAGAAAACACAAAAGCAGGGAAGCCAGCAAGACAACATTGCCAACATGACGTTAGTCACTTCAGGTATAGTACCCCATCATGCATAGCAGACGCATGTGATATTCGGAAACCAGTTTTTTTATGATATAGGAGGCAAACAAGCAGACGACGGCTAAAGCTCGGCCATGGACACCTGTGACACCAGAGGGGTTGTACGTGCATTGCCGGCATTTAAGATGGGAGTACGGTTCTTGAAGGTTTGAAGGTCGTATCGGTCCGGAAATACCGCGGGTCAGTTTACGAGGCAGAAAGTTTCTGGTTTCAGTTTGTACAGAATCCGATCTTTTAGAAAGTAAAATACTTGGGATGACAGTATAGCTGTCGGTTTCTTCCGGTACGATATTCCAACAGGTTGACACAGTGAATTCTGCACGATCTTCATGTTGGCGAATGGCGATTAACCAATCAAGAACAGAGGGCCTACCGCGAACACCGAAGTTCGCAATTTGCGGGCATCTTTTACAATCACTCTGATTACGCCTTGATTGGAGCAAAGGGGCCCACTGATTAACAGTCCGCCGGACGGTATCGGCCTGTCAGTTAGAACAAAGTTTTGACAGTTTCGAACAACTGACAGGCCGATACCGTCCGGCGGACTGTTAATCAGTGGGCCACTTTAGAGAAAGATGCCCGCTATTTACGAACTTCGGTAATATATGCTAACAAAACGCTAATACTATTATTTATTCTGTGCCCTCATTCCTAATCTTATATTATTCCCCTGATAATATTACCAGATTCCATTTAATTGCCAGTAGAACAATTAAATCAAGTGTTGACAAATGTTAGAATGTATATTTGCTCGGTATTTTAACTGATATTTCGCAAAAAATAGACGGGCCTGGCTGCTTCTGTCTGTCGTCATGGATTGATGGAACCCGGCGACGTGTACGTCAGCAGTGCTACGAGTGTTGCAACTATGGCCACTTTACTGATCTCTATGTACACTGGATAGGCGTCCCGAAAATTATTACCTAGTAACCTGGTTCATTCCGGACATCTACGCGGCGGAGAGGTAAGTGACAGAGCTATGGAGGGTAGAGGTAAGGAGAAAACTCTCTTATTTTACATGGGAGAACAGTTTCAAAAAGTGTCTTAGATGTCAGCTATAATTGACAGTTCCAAATCTCTCCCGAGTGGCGCTAGAGTAGCTATGAACTTAGCCGTTACTGACGGAGTGAAGTGTGCTGTCAATGAATTGAAACTTTTTATCAAATGTTATAGGTACTGTGGCGCCACCTATATTCCGTTTTTTGACGTACGCTTTTCCATACACAGAGGGTGTTTTCCTTACCTCTACTCTCCAAACCTGTCTTCGCAAAGATGGTTATCTGATTTACATCAGTTCAGTTGTTGGATGACGTCACTGGTTTGGCGTCGCTCCTTCATCACATCGTCATGGCTTAACGTCGCAGCAGATAGCAGCGGTGACCCATTGCGCGGAGTGACAACTGATCGGCTAGGCGCGTGTTCTATGCCGATCCTGCGCTAAACCGAAAACTTCCGGAGTAGATTCAGCTGTGGAATGTAGCAACTGGACTGGTGTAAATCAATCCTTATAATTTAGATAATGGCCCTTGCACACGTTGTGTGTGCCGGTGCCATACTTTACCGATGCATATAATCCGCGCAACTAATCCAACATGCGTGCGTTTCGTGCACCGTATATAAGAACCATAACGCTTCAAGTCAGGTTAAAGCTATGTATCCTATATTGCGGCTCCTGTCCAGTGTAAATAGTAGTGTGGTGGTCAGTATTTCTTCGGGCAGCTGCGGGACGCTAGAACTTCAGCGAAAATCGACGTTCGTTGCACTACTTCGGAGCTCACAGACAAATGTCAGCGCCACGGCCCGTCCTGTTTTCTGTGTAAGTGCAGCTTTTCCAAAAGTTTGTTTTTTAAAACACTGGTAAAAACGATAGCACTTGGATTTGTCAATGCTAGTAGACATCATCAGATCAACCCTAGGAGCCCTGCGTGTCTTTTACGACACATATTTTCCCGTGCCGCAGCTGGTCTCTAATATGATGTATGACAGTCGAGCAGGTAGCGAAAATACTCTCCGCGGCGCGCCACCAGCGCGTCTCCGACCACTTTAGCAAGCAGCAGCGCAGGAACATCGAGATGTGGCTCAAGATGACTGAGGTACGTATCGCCGGCTCATCAGGTCACGGTGCGGTATGGCATGGTAAAGTAATCCTCAATGATTACTCTGAACCTGAGAAGCGAGGTAAACTGAGTCGAGTCAACGAGGTCCAGAATGCCTAGACAACATGCAAATCGTTTACGCTCCGTAGCGAATGAAACGCAACGGTCACTGTAGCAGTAATATGGAAGAGTGATAGAGAGACATAAAGCGTTACGTTATCGTAGCGCGCACTATTGTCCCCTTGCCTAGGCACCCTGGACGTTTTTAAGTTGCGGTCAGATTTGGCGAATACGACAATAGCCTGCCATTTGCGAATGATCGCTAACTGCGTTCGTGCAATTTGTAGTAGGGGACCATACCTCCCCTACGATGTGCAGAACGCGAATGACTGCCTAATGGTGCATTCGCCAGGTCTGAACGGATCTTAAAGTAAAGGCTAAACTAAATGTTATTAAAGTAAAAGTGTTCTTATTCGGAATATTTTTGCCGTGCCCTACCGTGTCGTGCTTTTATTGGGCTATGGCCTTTTCTGGCTCGCTGATTTAAACATACAAAATCGGGATAAACGTCTATAGAACAATAAATTGATCATATGATACATGTGAGAGAGTAGCTCTGTCTCTTGACGTTTACGCTCATTGTCAAGGATTAGACAGGCGGTTCCTGAAGGCAGCGTGGATTCACGGGGCTGACAAACGAGAGAGATCTTCGTGGCAAGAAAGCAGCTATCATCTAACCGTGTCTTGAGACTGAGTTACTCTATAAAATCATGTTTAAAATGTTTAGTTAAATCAGTGCAGCCGATCATCCAAGAACTTTTGCTATCTGCTGGGTTAGCCTAGGTGAACAGCCTAGCTAAGACGTGAACTGTGAGCGGTTGGCTCCTCTCAAAAAAACGAGCACCCACCTGACCCACCTCAGTCGACCAGCTAGTTGACGCAACTCGGTAACTGAGTCTTATTTCCCCTAAAATATACCTAATTTGTGCTAAAGTTTTACGGTTTGGTGCAATCGGCTATTATTAACTGTTGTTTTTAAGCCACATATACTAATCGCATTAAATACTAAAGCCAGAAGTCTCAATATTTTACGTATAGGCCTCGGCTAGGCTGCCCGCTTAAGCTAACACCCAAAACACCATGCCGACCAAATAACAGAGCTAGAAACTGAGTTATTTAAATTTGTAACCATTGGCGGATAAAACATATACCTACATATTGAAAATATAACTACTACCTTAAAATTTACTTACCTCTCATTGTTCTTTTATTTGTCGGCCTATTGAAACAAGTTTTATAAAAGCGACAGTTATTCAGGGAGACAATATAGATTTTATGATATCTGCTGCACATTGCCAGTTGATTTGAATACCTACTCTTATTGTGTTCACTAAATCATTCGAGTAATTTGTTAAGTTGACGGAAACTCTCCGATTATAACTAGCGCAAAATATTGTTCAGCACATACGTTTTATAAAATCGTTACGTGTTGATTACGTTACTGCACTACGTAAATGTACATATTTATCTATAAACCAATCAAAATATGCCAGTTTTTCGCTCCATTTAGGTATATTGTAGCTTTTAGAGTTGACGTTTATTTCGGCGATGACAGCGATGCATCACGCTAGTCATCACGTTCTCCAGTCATCTCGTATATACCTACACCCTACAGCTACACCTGCGGTACTTTGGTGGACGTATCCTTCAAAGCGGCCTTCGAGGGATCTGAGGAATTACATGCTTCGCCACATCTCTCCGTGTCGCCAGCCGAAACTGTACCTGTCTGAAATCACTTAGAAATGTACATTTCCATCTCTCCCCAGCGAACCCACTAGATATTCAAGATACGCAGACAACACAGTAATAATGAAGGACGAGGGCATCGTGGTTGAAATTAAAGGGGCCCACAGATTACCAGTTCGCCGGACGATATCAGCCTGTCAGTTGTTAGGAACTGTCACCTTTTGCGATTAACAGGCTGATATCGTCCGGCGAACTGGTAATCTTTGGGCCCCTTAAGGCGTCTACGACACTGGTATAGTACTACACTTTTCAGCGAGTCACTTCGTGCCAACCGATTGTTGGGAACGTGTTGCAGCTGTAAACGCAAAATGGATAAGATCATATTCGTCAGCATCAGCAAGAAAAGAAAAAATAATACTTCTACACCTTCAGCAGCCGATGTCCAGGCATCTACAACATCTTCATCTGTCTACAGCTGAAGTCAAGAAAGAAAGACCGGCAGATGCTCTAAAAAAGAACAGCAACTGTCCGCCATCATACCGTCTCAGCATTTTTGATGGGGCAGCATACAACAGTGTTTTCATTATCCTCTGACCCTAATACCATCCCACAATGTTAACTGTCCATCAGTGGACTTTATTACAAAAGGCATAACGTTCACCGATGGACAGTCAAAAGAGTGTTGCTGTTTGTACGGTCAGCCAAGAAAGTGGTCTACCACTTTTCGACTCTATCAATCAGATGATAGAGTCGAAAAGTGGTAAACCACTTTCTTGGCTGACTGTACCACTCTGAACAACCTGGAAAGCATCCGCTCATTAAGAATTTTTCTCACGCCGTTTTCTGTTGCTTCATCAAAAAGGTTTTTGCGGCGCCCTGATGGTGGAATTTTGCTAGAATCTTATATTTACTCGAAGGTAAATCAATACTGGACCACGCGTCTTCTCGAATGGTGAAGATTTCTGGCTGGCCTTGTGATACTCTACTGCATAAGCGGGCCGTTTCATCATTTGATGCAGCGGCAGACTAATCCGCGCAGACAAAGCGGAGTAGCAACACGTCGTCATCTTCACCATCTCACCCAGCATTAGGTCAATCTTCGAAGAATCCTCCACAATGACACCTCGGTTCTGAACCTAAGGATCATACCCCGTCTACGGCTTCATCTACAAGGCTGCTACCGTTCGTCTTTGCGTCGCCCTCCCCTCACTCCTTCGTTCTTCGAGTCTTCTCTCGTAGCTTCTCTGTACGCCGTGTTATATACTGCAGGCACGAAGATGAACAGAAGAGAAGGATAGGAAGCACGGTATAGTATGAACGATAGGTAAACGGATACTTAATGAGACTACCTGGAAGAAAAACCTACTTGAATCATCAAGAATTTCTTCTGTCCGGTTTTAAATAAGTTCACAATATCTAGAATACGAAGGCTAGATAGTAAGGTTATTGCAGTCTTATCTTCCCTTTCCTTTAAGACTTAGGTAGTAACAAAATCGTAGAAGATATTTGTGTAAAAAAATTAAAGATACGTGTAGGCTAAGTTGAATTGTTTCTGGATAAGTCGCTGATCTATTTTGTTTTTCAGGAGGTGGAAAACATAAAAGAAGAGTTTGAAACAAACTTCAGCGAGGAAGAGATTGAGAAGATTGGAAAGAACACGGTCCCTCAGGAGAAATACGATGAGCTCAGGGTGAGTTTTCGTTTTTACAAATTTATTCGAAGGGCATGACACCTACATGCCTACTAATAGTTCAAAACATTCTTTCTAACTGACTGCAACGACAACAAAGAGATAGAGTTAGACCAAGATAAGTCTGCATTGTCTGCAACGATTTTGATATTACACGCAGTGCAAGTGTTATTTATCTGTCATAATTTCATATAACAATGATAGGTGTACTATATTTAATTACCTACGATAGTTCATAGGGAATTGTAGATATGACTGGCTACCACAACGTCAGCCATATTCGGGCGCACGAGCGCCGAGCTAACTAGGAGTCGAAGTGGTCGCCTTGGTCGAAATCGGCCGGGAGGGTCATCAGTTGTGTTCAACTTATCAATATTGGACTTTGCCAATGGTGGCCTTCAAAACCGCGCTCTACTTACGAAAGGCGACTAAAGAAAAATCACACTAAATCTTATGTTTTAAAATAACAACGATAATTATAAATAAGTTAGATTTTAACATTCATTTTCCTTAACAGGCAGAGCACGAGAACCTGATGTACGAGCTGGAAGGCTACAAGAACGAGGCCCACCTCGCCAAGGACGAGGCCGAGCGAAAGTTCGAGACCTTCAAGGCGCACTTCATCGCTCAACACAACTTGAACAACAAACAGGTAAGCCTCGAGTCTCGCCACCCTTATGTACGAGCTGGAAGGATACAAAGAGGCCCACCTCGCCAAGGACGAGGCCGAGAGAAAGTTCGAGACCTTCAAGGCGCACTTCATCGCTCAACACAACTTGAACAACAAGCTGGTAAGCCTCGAGTCTCGCCACCCTTATGTACGAGCTGGAAGGATACAAGGAGGCCCACCTCGCCAAGGATGAGGCCGAGAGAAAGTTCGAGACCTTCAAGGCGCACTTCATCGCTCGACACAACTTGAACAACAAGCAGGTAAGCCTCGAGTTGCGCCACCCTTATGTACGAGCTGGAAGGCTACAAGAACGAGGCCCATCTCGCAAAGGACGGGGCCGAGAGAAAGTTCGAGACCTTCAAGGCGCACTTCATCGCTCAACACAACTTGAATAACAAGCAGGTAAGCCTCAAGTCTCACTACCCTTATGTACGAACTGGAAGGCTACAAGAACGAGGCCCACCTCGCCAAGGACGAGGCCGAGAGAAAGTTCGAGACCTTCAAGGCGCACTTCATCGCTCAACACAACTTGAACAACAAGCAGGTAAGCCTCGAGTCTCGCCACCCTTATGTACGAGCTGGAAGGATACAAGGAGGCCCACCTCGCCAAGGACGAGGCCGAGAGAAAGTTCGAGACCTTCAAGGCGCACTTCATCGCTCAACACAACTTGAACAACAAGCAGGTAAGCCTCGAGTCTCGCCACCCTTATGTACGAGCTGGAAGGATACAAGGAGGCCCACCTCGCCAAGGACGAGGCCGAGAGAAAGTTCGAGACCTTCAAGGCGCACTTCATCGCTCAACACAACTTGAACAATAAGCAGGTAAGCCTCGAGTCTCGCCGCCCTTATGTACGAGCTGGAAGGATACAAGGAGGCCCACCTCGCCAAGGACGAATCCGAGAGAAAGTTCGAGACCTTCAAGGCGCACTTCATCGCTCAACACAACTTGAACAACAAGCAGGTAAGTAACTTACTATAACTTAGGATGGTGTTTAGCAAAAATGGGTCAATCCACAATAATTTTGCAATAAAATGTCAACTTTAAGCGTCAATTTTTTGAGTTGACATCTTATTGCAAAGTTAATGTGGGTTGACACATTATTGCTTAACAGCATCCTTAGCAGTTACGTTTATATATAACAATCTAATCCATATATTAGGTAGGTAAACAGCAGTGGCGGCGCGTCAAACATATCCATAGGCAAGCCGGGGCTAATTTGGCTTACATATTTCCTTTACAACTCTGCTCAAACGTCCAAAAACAGGCAAGCCGGTGGGAATCGGCTTTTATGGACGCGCCGCCACTGGTAAACAGTTTCTATACCAGCAATTTGATAACTAGCAATTTATTTGTTTAAAACCACAAATGTACTGAAATAATTACGTAAAACGAATGCTTTAGTAAAAACCACATGTAAATAGGCCCAACTTAGCCATTCTACAGAACGCTTGCATCCCTCTGCGTCCTGTAGAGCAGTGTTGGCCGAAACGTTAATGCAATTGACCATTAACCATTACAAATTGAACTGTAAACTGTAACCGTCCGTTACTGTTGACGGTTCAATTTGTAATAGTTAATGGTCAATTGCAATTAACGTTCGGCCAACACTGCTGTAGAGTAACCAGGGCCCACCATCGTCAACATTAGGCTCATCATTATAATTCTTAAGAGCCTGGCACTTGTCGGTGGAGTAATCGCCATTCCGTTCTTCACTCTGCCACTGTTTTGAGCTCCTTATACGTCACTACATAATCACGCCATACGTAGTACATTATGTAACAAAAATATATTTGTTTCAGCAATCGTACCCACCGCTGCCGCCGCCGCCGACGCCGCGCGTCGAGGCGCCCAAGCCGATGCCGCCGCCGCCCACCCCCGACGACAACAAGTACATCGTCTCCGGCCCCGCCGTCCCCCCCTCCGAGGCCAAACTCATCAGCATCCTCACCGCGTTCCTCATGGTGCACCCCCTCGGAGCGTCCCTCGACTACCTCGTCTCTTACGTTAGAAGTATGACCCCCAACGTAACGCAGGCCACGGTGCAAGAGATACTCCAGAAGTATGAAGATGTTTTCCGCAGAGTAACGTCGGGCGTTGGCGCGTCTATTGAGATTAGATGGTGCTATGTTACCTTTGATACTATTAAGCTGGAGCAACATTAAAGTTAAAAGTTACTTAACCCTTTAGTCCGTAGCGGCAACATACTTGTCATCATACTTAAAACAAAAACGCATCTCTACGGATATCTCTCTAAGGATTACGGTTCTAAATCGAATGATTGTCAAATGGTTAAAGGGTTAAGCTAGGGCTAGTGGCGGTTTGATACAGCCCGACCTAAGTGTAGTTTTTAACGCTTGACGCAAAGCAAACTAGCCTAGGTCTCACTATACGTGTTCTCATTATCCCACAACGAATTGCTAGTTTGTGCAAGAATTTTCCAAGTGAGGATTTTTTCTTCTGTAGTATAAGCAGTCGTTACAAAAATTTCAAAGTAAATTATGGACTCTATTTACAATCAGGGGTTTTCATGTTTAACTTCAGATTACTTAGTAGATAAGTGTTGATCGGAATGATTACAATAGATTCTATATGTAATTAAATTTAAAAAGGTTTTGTCTTAGAAGATAAAAAATAGAATGTTATTTGTATAAAATGTTATGTCAACTTGCTGAATATTCTGTTTAATCATAAAATGTGCTCAGTGACGACTTATGTACAAATATGTATGCAGGCGTGCTAAGCTAATACATAGTTTCACTGTCTGTACATGCATTAATATTTTTATGCATACAGACAATTCTAAATGTGTTCAATAATTAGTAATTATTAGACAATCTTCTAGTAAACTGACTGGTGATGACAAGATTTCTGTGCACTAATTCTTAGTTGTAATTATATTTAGGTCATAGTGACATTAAAGTGTATTTTAAAATATTATGTTTTATTTTTATATACTGTTAATGATTCTACTTCCCTTGGGATTTATATGGTGTACCGAACTATTTGAATACTTTATGACTACCTACTATATGACGCTGACTGTGCTCGTGCATATAGTCTAGCAAACTAATTTTGTCAGTAACAGTGGAATGAAAGAACTATACTCATTTATCTTATTGAGGTCTCTTGCCCATGCTCCACTGGCAAGCGACTCTTGCCAAAATAAGGTTCATCCACAAATTACGTCACAGCAACAGGGGCGGGGGAGTCATGCCAAATGTGACAGTACATATTAAAGACCTATCTTTTTTCTATAAAACAGTGTGACAAGAGAGTGGGAGGCTTAAAAAAATCGAAATTTTGTGTTATTAATGGACGACCCCATAATAGCATGCGGTACAGTTTTTTTCGTTTCTGATAGGTAATAGGCATTATTTGTAAGGAACACGGAACACATCGTTATCTGTGACTGTCCAATCAGGAACATTACACCTAACTCGCGCAAAAACCTACCAGAACATCATTAAACAAAAATTACCTTAAGTTACAGTTCTGTTAAACTTGAAAGCTCATGAATATTGGGTTGTTGCATAATATTTTTCTTACTTCTAAATTTTCTTGATATTTTTTGTAGACTCGGGAATATTCTAGAATAAATCTAGTATTTAGTAGTATGTTCTCGAATCTTTCACGTAGATGACGTAGGGTATATCATATCATATCATATCATTTATTCAGTAATGGTCATACATACATTGTCATTTATATATACAATTCACTTACTCGTAATGAACTAAGGATATATAAGCGCGGGCTTATTACAGGGATTTAGTTAAAATCTAAAAAATTAACCAACAACATCTTCGAGCGATTTACTTATACGAACACACATTGGGAACCAGTTCGAGGGAAACAGCAAATAAGATTAACACTGCTTTTGGCCCAAACACTACTATGTACCGATCGCACAGTACGAAATTGGTTCCGGTGCTTTAATGAAGGAGACACAAATCTAAAAGACATTCCTCATACTGGTCGCCCCATCACTTTTGACGAAGAAGCATTGCGGCGCGAGCTTGAGTTGCATCCGGATTCCACCACCAGGGATTTAGAGAAAACTCTAAAATATCACTACAGTACCATAGATCGCCATCTGCAGTCGATGGGTTACCATAGTTTTGTCAAGAGGGACGCCTCATGCTGTGACCGATGCTCAACGTGCATTACGTGTCAACATTAGTGAAAGTCTGCTGCTGCGCCCCCAAAGAAAGAGCTTCCTGGAGTCAATCATCACTGGAGACGAGTCCTGGGTCTTGTATGAGAACGTTACACGAAAAGCCTTTTGGATGCCTTCCGACGGCCACCAACACAGCCTAAAAGCAGTCCCGCATGGCCAGAAACTTCTCTTGTCAGTTCTCTGGGATTCGCAAGGAATGTTGTTTTGGGAGTTACTGGAAGACTATCAATGCCGAAGCCTACGCGAATCAACTACAGAAGTTGGCGAACGCTGTTAAAGAAAAAAGGCCAAAACGTCTCGAATTATCATTACTTCATGATAATGCAAGACCACATACGGCGAAAATGACCTGTAAATTTCTAGAGGAGTTCGGTTGGACAACAATACCTCACCCACCTTATAGCCTTGAGCACCTTCCGGCTATCATCTTTTTCGGGCTTTGAAACGGCATCTTCGTGAAAAGAAATTCGAAAATTCCGGCGACCTAAAAAATTACCTTGCCAACTTCTTTGCCTCTCAGCCACTTTCATTCTGGGCTAAGGGTATTGAAACTTTGCCTAGCAGATGGTTACATGTCTTTACATGTTCTAGATTAGAGCATAGATGATCCTAATATAGGATGTGCTAGACGCGTGCGTCCGTGAGGGACAGAACATATGCGATAATATGATTGGTCGAATTGGTTTGTTGCCCACCATAAAGCAAAGCATACAAAATTTACGGTGGGGAATAAAAATGTGAGACTGTGACAAGGACAAACAATAATAGCGCTTTCTCTGTTACTCCTACTGAAAGATACATAAAGCTATCCCGTTCGGTCATTTCCCCCACCCCTCATGCCTGATCCAATTATAGGTCTGTACTAGATTCATGGTTTAGACCAAAGAATATAATACTCACTAGGAGAAGAACGATAACTCCATACAAAAAAATGTCCCTTTCAAAAGTTCGTTTATACTACTAGCGCTCTGGTAGGATACCATTGTAATTAGAATTGACAACCCGTTTAGCCTAGCGGGTATTGGCAGTAATCCAGTTCAGGAAGCTAATGGTCCTGGGTTCGAATCCCAGAGAGGGAATTTCTTTTTGTATTTTTTTCTTTTTTGTTGGGGTCAGGTTTTTAAGAGCCCATCAACGTGCACACTAGCGCCACTGCTGAATACATTAAACTAGTTTTTATGTTATTGGATTCGTCAATCTACCCGTCCAAAGTTAAAACGGCCGTTTTTGTTTTGAGCTCATAGATCGACGAATCCAGCAACATAAAATCTAGTTTGATGTATTCAAAAGGTACCTAAATACACAATACAGTCCGTAGCGGCCCCTTTTTTAAATACATGTCGTTAAATTTAAATAATCACGATTATTTAGCAGTGGCGCTAGTGTGCACGTTGTTGGGCTCTGAAATTAGCATTTCACAAATAAGTAAAAAAATACGTTAAAAGATAATGATTAGGTACTATATTCAGAAATTCGTGAAATATAAAAGGTAACAAAAAGTTACGTATTATTAAGATATAAATATTTTCATAATACATGTGAATACATACACTGATATGGCAAATGGTTACAAGTTGTTATTACATCTATCCGGTTATCGGACATTTTCTGCTTCACAGCTCCGCGCAGCGTTCTTGGTCACCGGGAAACTAGTTTGGATATGCGGCAGATACGTGCCCTTCTGAGCTTTTTCCAAGAAATCATATGACGGCCCAGGATTATATTATTATCTCACGCTCAAGCCATCTGCTGATTCACTTTCTAAAACAAAATAGTCAAAAAATTAAACAATATAATCTATCTTCCTAATTACTAACGTCGCTAATTCCTAGGGTTACCAGCTTAAACAATGTGGGGTTTTACATCTATGTTGAATTTTGATTATAATTTCGGACGCGTCCGCGGGACTTACGGGGATAGTAAGATTAAATTATTATATTTGAATTTGGTAATTAGCACGCTCATTTTTATTTAAAGATTAATATATATCTTACCTTGAAATTATCGCTGTTTCTGATTTACTACAACGGTTTCCACACACACATTAGGGCTTTCCATAATCCGGATAAGAATTGTTGATAAAGTCGCCATTGCCGGATACATACAGCAAGGAAGGAAGAGAGACAACGGTTTAAATTTAACTAAGTCTGTGCGAAGACGCATTTAGATATGTTGCTCGTACATATGAATAGATTTTATTTTTAAAATTAATAGGTAAATAAATATATTTCAAGTGAATAAATCGTTTTATATGAAAATTGATATTTTTGCATTAAATGACTTAAATGACAGCATTGACATTACAGACTTTTATCTTGTCTATGTTCTTACCGGCCAGACCCAAATCAAGGCCTATCAAAGAGGCCAATTGACAAAGATTTTTTTTTATTTTATCAAGGAGGGTAGAGGCACGTCTACCCTTCGTAGATTTTATGAACATAGACAAAGAAAAACTGAAATATAATAGATAATAATATACATATATCAAAAAATAAATAATAATTTACATATGACTACTTCATAAAATACAAATCAAAATAATTTGATTTGTTCCTAGAAATCGCATCTATAGACAAAGCCAGTTCTAGCAATGTTGCTGTAGTAAAATATTTTGATGTTAATTACTGGCAATCTCGTCTGGGAACGGACAACACATGCACAATTTTGAAGGGTCACATCGTTTCAAGGAAGTCAATAGGCCTTGGTTTAGACTCATACACCGATTTTTTTCTGCGTATAACCAAGTATAACTAAACGCTGAGCACTGTGAAATGTTGCCCCAAAGAGAATATAATCACTACGTTTTAAGAGACGGGACGTCCATACTAGCGACTTGATCAGTCTGTGTCTATGTTTGGTTCTCCAATCATTATCAACATGTACGACAAAGAACTGTCAAAGAACATAACAGACTTAAATAGTGTAGTATGCTACACGTTTGCGTATTTTTTTCGATATCGATAAATTGGGGAGGGTTGAAACATGGGCAGGCATGGGCATGGACAGGGGTCAACAAATTTCGTACTCGAAATCAGGTTAGAATCGAGTCCACATTTAAGTCGTATGTTATTTATAGTATTCTTTGAGTGGACCTATACATGGTTGGACTTAAATGTGAACACGATTTTTATTTGTTAAAATAAAAATACGTAAAATGATTTTTGTTTAATAATTTAATGTAATTAATTTAAAATACATCCCGACGGTTCAACGGTCCACAGGTAACAGAGGAAAATGTGTGTTCACCTGATAATTTTTTTTTCTAATATTATATTCCTGAATAATAAAATTAAGTCTTCTTTTACAACTTATTTGACCCACTGCCTGCATCTGAAAACATTTAATCATTAAAACACACACACATACATTTTCTTATATTTTAGGTTAAAATCTTAAATAATTACTTGATTCCAACAATATATAAGTATAATGTCCATTCCATTAATGCACAGATGATAGATAATTTTCCACTAAAAATATTCGGAGAAATAATTATAGTCATGTTGCATGCAAGTTATCAGGAAATTCATTCATTTTATTTTACTATTTACATTGATAAAAAATTAGGCTGCAGTTATCGATACTTGTAGGACATCCCTAGTTCACAATGAAAGTGGATATGAAATATCTAATTTTCGATGTGTTAATAGCCTGCTACACCAAAATAAGGTTAAAAGTATCTAAAGCAATACTTACCGGTCTTCATCTAATGGAAATTTCGCCATAAGCTTCCTTTTTTGTGATTTTCGCGAGCGTATCAATTGCCACATATTTCGCACTTAAACAACTTAGTTTTCGGTGGCATTTCAACAAAATCTATTGACTCACCGTATGTTCTTATCACGTTTGACTGTTTTGGAAAATAACGAAGGCTTTTAAAAACAAAATTGCAAGAAATACGTAAGTAAAACATGCGAACCGCCATGACAAGCAACAAAGCAATGTGGCTGACAGTTGACTTGACAAATAAATAGCACTGACGTTTAATTTTTTAATTTTGTTTTTTTGGCTATGGCTAGGTCACCAAATTCCATACAAAAGCTTTATTTGTTCCTAGTTGCGTCAGCCTGGGGTAAGGGAGCCACTAATGTACAACCAAATAATGCTCAACCCAAGAATGTACAGCCCAATAATTGGCGTCCATGGTGGACGCGTATTATTGGGCTGTACATTCCTGGGTTGAGCATTCTCGGTCCGCGCAAGATTGGTCCGGGGCGATAATACGAAGCCACTCTTTTCACAGGGCAATAATGTACGACCCCATAATTCGCGTCCACTAATTTGAGTCCCTTGGCTTTCAATTATTGGGCTGCGCATTATTGGTACAGGTCGAGAAAGCCCGACCCAATAATGTACGCCCCAATAATTGGAAGCCAAAAACCAGAGACATTCTTTTTTTTAAGGGAGCTGTCAAAATTAGTAGGGACGTTCTGACATTAGCTCTTGACAATTTAAAAATAATCGGTTTTTTCTAGTGCCATCTTTCAGTGACATTGACAGTATTGACACTTGTTGGTTTACAAATACAATAAATAAATTCTAATAAAAGAAACAGTAGACTCAGTAGAGGTACGAGGTACTGAAAAAATATTAATTAATGGAGAAGCCGAAGTTGGAGGTAAGTGCCGCAATTCAACAACTTAAGCTAAAAAAATCTTCGTGTCCGCATGGTATTCCCTCGTGCGTATGGACTGTACAGCATGGTGCATGGTGCTGGCGGAGCCGCTATGACACATATTTAACCTCTGTCTCGAGCTAGAAGTATTCCCAGAAAAGGCAAGAGGGTTTCGACTTTCGACTGACACAAAGTTTGTACCCCACACTTAATTTAGACTGCATGAGAGACAGACAGCAGTAAGTATGTAGATTATGAAGGGCACAGATTGAAACCAGCAGTGACATGGCAGTTTGTTCAAAAGAATATCTTGGTTATATTTGACAACCGGTCTGGCCTAGGGGTGTCTAGCCTAGCCCCTGCCTGTGAAGCTGATGGTTCTGGGTTCAAATCCTGGTTAGGGAATTTATTTGTTTGATGAGACAGATATTTGTATATTGAATAATTATATTGTTGTCTGGGTGCCCACAACACAAGCCTTCTTGAGCTTACCGTGGGACTTAGTCAATTTGTGTAAAAATGTCCCAATATATTTATTTATATTGAGATTGACTGAGAAAACAAGGTGTATGCTACAAGGTGCAGGTTTCTGCAAAACATATCGGTGAGTCCATTAAGACAGCTGTTTATCAGAAAAACTGAGACTGGGTCACTGATCAATGGATCAAACACCATCAAAAACTACTACTTAAGAGCAAAAAAATTGTGTTTATAGGTTGAGCAAAACTACAAAAGGATACATACCTATGTTGGTGGATCCCCTTAGTTAGTTAGTTATACTGGGCATTTTCCGCATATCGACAACCATTGGCCTATTTTGCGTGAAAACGAGGTAGCACTACTCTATAGTTCGTTTTTTTTTTAGCATTAGAAAATATAAGGTAAACAATCTTGATGTGTCTTTTAATTGAAAAACACAGTCTAAAAATAAGTTACGGCAAATATGTAACAATTATGAATCTAATATGTTCATTTATATTCTTCTGCTTTCTTACCGTTCGTCAACTGTTTCTGCATAAAATAGTTGTGATCACCCATATATCATCTAAACACTTGACTTGTTACAATTCGCTCCTTAAAAGCGCATATTTAATTTACCGGTACCTAAAGTATCATCTGCATTTGCTAAATGTTTCGGGGACTACATAAAGGCAGCAACTTACAACGCCATTCTCAAGCACTGTGATTTAAAAGATAGCACTGCAAATGAGGCCAAAAACACTACCTATAAGCTACTTCAATCACTGAGTTACACAGAGACAGAAGCTATTTTGCGAAGTGTCACTTCACTGTAATTTTTACCTTAGACTATGTTAATTGTTAATTTTTAGTTTTAAGTATTAAATGTAAGTTTTAATATTAATAGTATGACCTGCACACGATAACGAAACTCTGTGTAACCTAGTGCGGGGGCCCCTGGTAACTATGTTTGTAACAGTTTTTAGAAATAAATTATTCTTATTCTTATTCTTATGAGTAATAGTTATTGATTTTTAAAAAGCGTTTTTCAACTAAAAGACGTGTCAAGATTGCATACCTTCTTCCAAGTTCTTTCTAATGCTAAAAAAAACGAACTATAGCCACCCCAGCTCCTCCATGACACCTAGCAGTGTCTTCAGGTTGCTAACTGCCTCCTTCAATGTGCACGGAGTCCCTAGGTATTGGTTCCTGTATACTTCTACCTTCTACCTACAGTGTAGGAGAATATGCTTTACTGTTTCTTCTTCTTCCATGCACACTCTGCACATGGGGCTGTCTGTTTTACCCATATTATGTAGGTGTTTGATTAGTGCAGCGGTCGGCAGCAAGCGGCCCGCGAACCTCTCATTTGCGGCCCGCGAGCCTTTCACTAGCGGCCCGCGAACCTCTCACTTGCACCCCGCGAGCCTCCTAGGCTATTTTGTATGTAATATTGACAAACGACAATGTCTGATAAAGTCATAAATATTAACAAAGTGCGGCCCGCATCAACTTCGGTAACTACTATTTGGTCCTTGGGGGCTGTCCATAAATTACGTCATCGATTTTTGTCGATTTTTGACCCCCCCCCCCCCTATAATCATCCAAAAATCATGCTTCAAATGACCCCATTTCCTCCTACTTCATGCTACCGTCATCCTATGTCCAGACCCCCCCCCTAATTTGAAATGACGTAATTTGTGAATAGCCCCTTGGCTGCTAAAAGGTTGCCGACCGCTGGATTAGTCTGTTATGTCCTGTGATTAATCCTACTATTTTGCGTAGTTGGTGTCTGGGTGTTTTTAGTAATATTTTGGTGTAAGCTTGTAGTTTTGTTCTTTGGTCTGCCTACAGGTGTACATTTTAGTCCAGTACTTATTGTGAAGCTGTTTGTGATGTTGGTCTAGCTGGTTTCTGAACGTTTCCTGGCCAGTTCATCCGCTGCATCGTTTCCTCTTGATCCACTATGCCCCTTTATCCATTATACTGTTACTTTGTTGCCTTCTTTGCTCACTTCAGTGAGGCCTCGATGACATTCAAGTATGAGTTCCGATGTAAGTTTGTAGCTACCTAGTGCTTGCAGTACTGATTTACTGTCTGACAGTATTAGTATATTTTCTTGTTTTACTTCCGTCTTTTTATCGCATTGCAAGCTTCTATTATTCCTACACATTCAGCTTGGAATACCGTATTGTGTTCCCAGTGTAACCCAGGGGTTTTGAGATGTATATGTTCAGGTCCTCCGAGAAGACACCACACCCGGTCCCTTCATTTGTTTTTGAGCCATTTGTGGATATTCTTAAGTTTGTTTGGTATAGTCCTTATTAAAAACGGGTCACTCACGTATTTTAAGTCGAAAAACGCTCGACATGTTTCACTCCGTACCGAGGAGTGTCATCAGGAGCTTGCGTTTACGGTGACGGACCGGCGCAGACTGCGGGCCGCAGCTCTCCGCGCCCGATAACTCGGCGCAGGCGCCGGTGGCGGCAAGGGGGGCGAGAAACTACCCTCATTTATGGTATTATTGTCAAATACGTGAGTGACCCGTTTTTAATATATTTAATATGTCTGTGTCTCACGGAAGTTTTGTTATTAAAATTGGTATAGTCCTTGTACAAAAAGAAACATAAAACATGAAAGAACACACATCATTAGTACAAAGGCGAACTTATCATGTAATTCATGTATGCGGCACCGCGATATAATACATTCGGTAAAGACACACTGAAAGAAAACGAACTTAAAGATGTTCTTCTGTTCTGCAGGAAAACAAGAAGATTCGAGGAGAATGGTGTGGCACTTAATGCCGCCGGGACAGTAACCTAGCTACAGCTCCAACTCTAGGGAATTGGGCTGAATGAACGCAACACGTGATCGACAGCCCACCTGCTTCCTGCCGAGCGTCCCTACACTACCTCTACATGGGTGCCTCGCTTATTCTGCTCTACAAAACTTCTGTAAGTAGAGAATGTACAAGTGCAAGAGTTGAAGGATTGAAAGAGCTTGTCGTCTTACCTGACAGTCTTCCGCACATTTACCTTAATTAATTTAAATGATTTTAATAATTATAGTCCTTTTTAGGGTTCCGTACCTCAAAAGGAAAAAACGGAACCCTTATAGGATCACTCGTGCGTCTGTCTGTCTGTCTGTCTGTCTGTCTGTCTGTCCGTCTGTCACAGCCGATTTTCTCCGGAACTACTGGACCAATCAAGTTGAAATTTGGTACACATATGTAAGTTTGTGACCCAAATATGGACATGTAACGTAAACAAATTAATTTTAAACACGGGGGCCACTTTTGAGGGGTAAATTAAAAATTAAAAAATTTTTTTTTTCAAACTATATGATGTTACATATCAAATGAAAGAGCTTATTGTAAGGATCTCAAATATATTTTTTTTCTAATAAACAGTTTAGAAGTTATTCAAGAAAATAGGCAAAAAAATGACCATCCCCCCCCCTTTATCTCCGAAACTACTAGGTCTAAAATTTTGAAAAAAATACATAAAATAGGTCTATACCTATAGATGTCAGGAAAACCTATTAGAAATGTACAGTCAAGCGTGAGTCGGACTTTATTACAGTTTTAGATCCGACCCCTACGGATTTTTTAAAGATATTTCACTCACATATTTAATTACACAAACGGGTCTACCGCGATATAATTTCATTGTTTTTTTACCTTAAATTCCGACGTTTCAGCTGAGTTGCACCAGCTGTGGTCACGGAAAGACTGACGTCCCAACAAACCCACAAACGCCAACCAAACGCGCGTCCAAACGCGGTAGACCCGTTTGTGTAATTAAATATGTGTACAAAACGCGAGAGTTTAAAGTGTTAGATTTCACTCACGTTTCACATAAAAAATACATTGTTAACAGTGCCGGATTAACCAATAAGCAAAACAAGCACGTGCTTAGGGCACCACGTTCAGGGGGGGCACCAAAATGCCAGGTTGAAAAAGGTGAACAAATTTTAAAATTAGGGACAGACACATCGTTTTTACCACACGATTTTTTTTTAGCTGTCCAAAAGCTAGTTTGCAAAAATAATGGCGCGTATTTCTTTGGGAAACAATCGGTAGCAGTAGAAGAGGTGTGACTACATGCATAGATTCGATTTCAACCCACTCTTTTGCGGTTCGGCGTTAGGTCTTATGCGAGGCCTTTTGCCTTACGGCAAAGTTGATCTTCTGCCTTAAGTAATTACACTTGGGCGTGGATCCAAATCCAAGCTTTCCTCTTTCGCAGCTGGGCCTACTGCTCACACTTCGCCAATTCAATTCACTTGGTCAATTCCAAGCTCTACTTTCTTGCATATTTTATGCATGAAAACAACCTCGCTGAGAGCCTTAAATATCGAGCCCTATGCGAAGCTAGGCTGATAGAAAACTGTCCCATCCTTTCTCTGTATGAAATCCTGGATTCGGGCCTGGTTCGGACTAAAAGTAAAATTGCGTTTTTTATATCGAAAAATTTTCGCGCTCGCTTCGCTCGCCTTTTCAATAACTTTCTAAGGTATGACAAAGGTGACATTCGGGTGACGACTGCAGCAACATTACTCTGTTGCAACGTTACTGCTGCAGTACTGTCAACTTCCGTGATAAAATGATGTGACTGATTTCCATACTAAAAGTAAAAATGTACAACTGTCTATCATATTGCGTTTTTATATCGAAAAATTTTCACGCTCGCTTCGCTCGCGTTTCAATCACTTTCTTAGATATGATAAAGGTGACATTCGGGTGGCGACTGCAGCAGTATTAGGTACTCTGTTGCAACATTACTGCTACGGCACTGTCAATTTTCGTGATAAAATGATGTGACTGATTTCCATTCTCAGCTGTAATGCGGCATTGAACTTCTCTCAATTTACCAAAAAAATCAATGTAATCTTGATGACCCTAGGGAGAGGGGGCACCATGGTCTAGAAATGCTTATAGCATCAAAATATCTTAATCCGGCACTGATTGTTAAAAATTGTGTAATATACATATATATGGAACGCGAGCCCGACTCGCACTTGGCGGGTTTTTTTTTTCAGTTTACCTCAATTACCTCTAGTATACTACTTTTAAGGTTAGAACAACCCACCAAAACATTTAATGTAAAGTGTTGCCAAGACTAGTTGCATAAAGCTTTTACACTAAAAAGTTATCAGATCCCGTAGTAGGTACCAAGACTTTTACTCTGTCATTCCTAACTTTATAAGCTCTAACAGTATAAAGCCAACATCTTGGTCAAACAGTACGGCTTGGCCGTTTCGTTGGTGTCATACTCATATGGACAATCCCGTAATGACACTTTCAGAATTTGAAAGACCTTTGTTGCTACTTTGTACAACAAGTCCACTGAGGGAGTGTTTGTAAAAACGACATATCAGTTTATATAAACTACGATAATACAAGGTCATATAAGCAGGCATAATTTTAAAACATTTAACATTTAGGTTTTCATAAAAGTTACGTACCTATTTCTAGCGCCATCTATGTATGTAGGGCCTATATAAAATAAGCCAGGAAAGTTATGAAAGTGAATTAAAGTTTATGTTGCACTGATAAAATCATTTTAAACAAATATTCTAAATATAATTATTCTCAAATTTCAGGAGCTGATACAAGCAGCCAGAATGAGTCTGCTGAGTCGCCGGCACCGGACGTGCGTCGCGCGCCTCGGGCGTCTGACGTCTTCGTGTCAGTCGCCAATTGCAGGAGAAGATACGAATAGTTAGGTATAAAAGCTACTTTAGTCAACCTCGCCTCAGTACTGTTTGTATTGACTGAAATACAAGTAGCATATATGAGATGTTCGGACGTATCCGTGAAAATACGAAGGTAAAGGAAATTGCACTACATTTTTAGAACCTATTCACCTGTCAGTAAAATATTGAAAAGGAAAGTTCATGAGTTTTATAATTTTCTTTCCTTCAACAGCTTCACATGGAGCAAATGTAAACCTTTTATGTTAATAATAATATCAGTAATGTCAAGGTACAACGCTCTTTAGAGCATATTGCCATTCCTTTTACTCGAGCGGCCTGTGGGTTAACTATACGAAGCGAGCCTACAATGCATTAAAAGTGCAGTATAACAATGCATTCAGAATGCTGTTGGGCTTACCTCGTAGATGTAGTGTAAAAGTTTTCTGGCAATCATGCGCAAGAAAATAGTATCTCTGCTAAGTCGAGTTAGAAGCAGTCCCAAACATACATGTTCGAAAAGTAGAACTCCCTTAGATCGTGTTTCAATTTATCGTCTCTCGTTGGCAATTAAGGTGGTTCGCTTTCCATACAAAAAACAATTAAGTACCTAATAGTGTGTAATTACTTAATATAACGCAATTGTTTTTTGTATGGAAAGCGAACCACCTTAACTATTCGCACAACGTTTTGTAGTTGCAGTAAGTACTTACATATGACCGGTAAAATTTTCGAAATAGGTATGTATTTACGTACAGTGCTAATTGCCGCACATAGAATAATTAAAGTTTGATCAATCGGAATATGTTCATAAGTCACTTATTACATTTCGATTTATAAGTCTGTATTTTCCAGCTTTAGATGTGCATGACTGCATATGCACATCTAAAGCTGAAAAATACTTTCATGAATACGTTTATAATTATGGCTAAATTATGTTAATAGGGACAAATGTATCATTTTCAACCAAAGGGGTACTTATTATCTGTTGTCAATAAGGCGCTATTTCCATAAAGCTTCAATTTGAAATCAGCCTCGTCGACAACCGACGATGTTAACCTTTTGGTTGAAAACGTCACAAATTATGGCGATAGAGAATACAATGTTCTGTTGCCAGAGTGCAGCACTAGTAAAACCCGTAAACGAGTGAATTGCAAAAAAGTGTAGGTAACACAATGGAATATTCACAAAAATATGCAAGAATGTAACACAAAATGAAGAAAATGTATGTGTTTTTTTTGTGTTACGTCACACAAAGGAAGGCAAAATCGACGCCGCAATATTTTTCACGACGTGTAGAATAAAAGTGGCGTCGAATTCAGGAATCCGCAAATACCATACCGATAGCCAAGTAATTTATCTATAGAACAATGTTAAAACAGTAGTAGAAACGGTTAGCTTTGCAAACTTTTAGTAGATTGGTTTGGTTTTGGTAGATCTCTCGGTTTGGCATTGGCATGCTTGATGCTCTTCACATCACCACAGACGGAGGTCGACAGTTCGAATCTGTCTTGTTCAACCAATTGATGGAGGCACATGCACGCATACGAACCACGTATTACACTACCATCCTGGAGCTAGTTGGATTATTTGCATCTACTATTATAGTATATACTTATGCCTTATTTTTACGCCTAAGACCCTAAGCTTTTAACAAAAACCATTATTTCTTTTATACCTACGGACGGTTTAGCTCCCGTACCTACCTCTATTATACCTAGCCACGTGCTAAAGCAACAATGTCCTTTAAATCCGTATCCTGTATCGTGATAGTATTAAGATTCAACTCGTCTACATTGAGGTGGTCGATCGTCCTAAATACATTACCAAAACATGTTAACTCGTATGAGCTGTTACATAGATTTGAACCTTAATACTATCATGATAATTTTTGATTAATATTTTTAAATAATTTGTTAAGCATATTTACACTTGCAAATATAATTTGCAGCATTCTAATATTATGCTATGGTAAACATATAACATGTTATATATTCGCGATTCATGTCAACAGCCCTATTGTCAGGCCACCTCCAGCAGCAGCGGGAGCAGCTCGCCCCCCCCCAAATTCCAAACTTGAACCAATAGCGTAGCGAGTGGTTAAAAAAATGGAATCTAGAGCGTTGCGAGGGTTTCAAAGCGCGAGGGTTAAACAAAATTTGCCCCCGGATGAAACACAAAATTTTTCACCACACCAACCCGAAGCAAATATTAAATGTAAAATATCAAACAAAATAAAATCCAAATTAATGTTACCTATTAAATATTTATCATCCAAAATCATCATAAAAGTCAATTCTACCAGCAAACATAAGAAAACAACTCAAAACTTGCATTTGATTACTTTGCCTCACATGTGAATAAAATGCAACTTTGCTATCAGTTTTTGAAGTGCAAAGTAAGCCTTTCCGAGTAGGTGTGGTGAAAAATATAATGTTCTAGTGCTGAAACGTATCACTATCACTGTTTAGTTAGAACAACATGAACCTCATAGAACCCTCTTTCAAGTGCTATTGAAAGAGGCGGCTATACAGGGCCTGGGGCCTAGGGCGGCGAATAGTTATTTACGATACAAGTGCGGAAAAGAGGAAATTCGAACGAGTGGCGATAAATTAAAACACGACCGAAGGCAGTGTTTTAAATCCACATGGCCCTTTAAACTTTTGACATACGCACGAAAAGTGCTATTTTACGCACTAGTGCGGGAAAATAGGACCATATGTACTTTAAATGATATTTTTATTATTAATTTGTATAAATATATGAATGTCATTAGTCATTGCCTACATTAAATGTACTTAATCTATGCTTCCATAAATATATTTACTATCATTATCAATATATTACAAGACGTTGCACATATGTCGTTGTTTCACTTATATGCACACCAATATAGCCTAATATAACTGGAAAGCCTGGCAGGCTAATCTTTTAACACGTTGGCTGCCATGAACATTGAACATCACCGTTGGGATCACGTAATCTTCTCTGTGTGCCCATGAGCATCACTAGTGGAATCGAAAGCTCGTTACCTCTTTATTGACCTCAGTAATATAGTGATGCTGGGATCACAAAATTTGTAAGGGGCGTGGGAGGGGGAGATACACTTTAGGTGAAGGATGGTGGGCAGCCAATGTGTTTAATACTTCGTTTATTTTTGGTAGGCTTAATTTTGCTGCCCTTTTTAGTAGTTTCGGTCGGACACTACACAAAACCCATTGCGGTCCGGTCCAGGCGCCATAGTGACGATGACGAGCTATTCATAAAACCTGAAATCTCTAAACTACTCGAAGACGGTATCATCGAACACAGTGTATTTCCCTGGCGGGCACAAGTTCTAATTGCCGGTGGAGGTCTACATAAGAAGAGGATGGTAATCGATTATTCTCAAACGATTATCAAATAGGGTATAGTTAGACCGTAAAAAGTCTGCAGCGATTTTGATAGCCCACGCAGTGCAAGTGTCATTTAAAACGTCAAACTTCTATGAAATTATGACTTATACATAACACTTACACTGCGTGGGCTATCAAATCCGCTGCAGACTTTTATTGGTGCGACTATAATTGCGTCAGTTTATCGTCCGGTGTCAGTTTCCCTCCACTTGACGGATTAGTAAATAATAAATTTCATTTATTTATAATTTGCTACTTGCGAAATATATTTTTATGTAGATAGATAAATTGTTTAGGTATTAAGGATCAAAGAATATAATACTCACTATTAAGGATGCAATAAGTCCAAATTTGTGCTGCAATTAAGGTTTATATTCAAATTTCGTCAAATGGACGGAAACTGACACCGGACGAAAACTAGCACAATGACCCTATACTGAATTGGATGCATTCCTATTGCCAAAAATAGAAACAATTGTCGCAAAAGCAGCACAATACAATTATTTCAGTCAAATTGCTTATCACCATTCAAGTATACAGGGTGTCCAGTAATTAATGGACAACCTTCTAACCATCGGCCCTGTCGATTACATTACAAAAAATTACATTGTACTCTAACATTTTCAAGAAGTCTGGTCGCTTGTGGTGAAAAAAAAATGTATGGAGAACAAAGTGCCCAACTTTCTTAAAAATAGTTTATCTAATACTGATTCTAAAATGGTATCACACATGCTATTTACATTTCTACAAACAAAGATATGGCCTAGATGGTGATTAAAGTGAAGTATGGTGCTAACTAATAAAAAAGACATAAAAGTGCGATTATCTCGAAAACCACGAAACTTTTACTAGACCTATAAGTGCATTTTCTGGACCAGCCTAAGGTGCCCTGCCGATGGTTGGAAGGTTGTCCATTAATTACTGGACACCCTGTATAAGTACCTATGTATAAGTACCTATTCTACAAAAAGAACGAATATACACCGCGTTTGAAGCAAACGGTAAATTATATGGTACCATGTACCATGGTATATCAGTTCGGGGTCACCAACGGTGTAGCGGCTTTCCAGCGTACTCTGAACTACATCTAAAGAGAACTTTTAGCCCCCATGGCAGAAAAGCTGCGAATAGAGAAGAGTTCCGGACTGTGGTAGCCGACATCCATAGAGGATATGGCACCTAAAGAAGAAGAAGTAGTAAAAGTTAAAGATCCCCGCAATTTGCGAATTTCAGTTTTCGCGGTGGGCCCCCTGGAAACCAAATGCCAGCCTTAAGTGGTATCCAGACGGGACTGATAAAATCGGTCGATTTGATCAGAAATGAAATTGGCGTCTATCTCCAATTCAATCACCAATTTTAGATTTATGGTGATATTAATTAAAGCCCCTGTATAGTTCGTAGTTTTGTAACAGAGCCCGAGCTAATCCTATTGTCTATTGTTAAGTAAAACCGCTCGTGCCACGTGCCACAACCACCTGCATAAAAACCTGCGTACTTCGGTTACTGACGAGTGCTGGCGAGTCGAACACTACAGAGCCAGTCTAAAATGTGTCATCGAGATGCGTAACAAAGGCACGTTATCGGAGAGCGCACCTACACTGTTTTTTTGAGCGTTGGACTAGCCCGCGCTCAGGTGTCAAATAGAATAAGTATGACCCTTTTTGCAGGTAAGTAGCACGTGCGGTTTTACTTAACAATAAACAATAGGATTAGCCGCCGGGCTCTGTTACAAAACTACGAACTATACACAATGGGTCAGCGCCGGCCACTCCAAGGGACGCATTTGTGCGTTAGAGGGAGCAAGTGTTATTGCTATCTCATTCTACCGCATGGCTGCGTCCCTTGGAGTAGCCGGCGCTGGTCCCTTGTGTACAGGGGCCTTTAGAGCCCTCTAAATTGAAAAAATGCCCCAGAACGAAAATAGTGGCGCACTGTGGGCTGAAATTCGGCTCTCAATGACATAGAAACCGAAGTTGTTATTTTTATGTTTTCTTGATTGAAATAGGTTTTGCTAGGCATTGTTGGTAACCTAGAGTCAGATCAAGAATAGTCTGCAGCGGATTTGATAGCCCACGCAGTGAAAGTGTTATTTTAAACGTCAAACTTCTATGAAATTGTGACGTTAAATGACACTTGCACTACGTGGGCTATCAAATCCGCTGCAGACTTTTTTTGGTCCGACTCTATGAATTTTACACGCTTTGGAATGAAAATTGTCGAGTTACGAATTTTTTTCAAAAAAATGTATGGAGCAGGAACAAGAAATCATTATTAAGTACTCAAGAACCGCAAAACAAACCGTAATATCCTCGCAGATGGTTATACTACGAATTATTTGTGATTTTTTGGCATATTACATATATCCGTCACGCGTGCGGCTTTTTAAAAAAAAAACATTAATTGTTTCTATGGAAAAAGCACGAAAACCAAAGTCAACTGTTGAGATATTTTGATTTTTTGTACCGGCTCCATACATTTTGTTTGAAAAAAAAATCATAACTAGTATTTTCGACTCAAATCGTCTGAAACTTACAACTTAGCATAAACATACTGGGCAAAACCTATTTCAGTCAAAAAAATCTTAATATGTTGACTTTGGTTTTTGTGCTTTTCCCATAGAAACAATTAATGATTTTAAAAAAAGCCGCACCCGTGACGGTTATATGTAGTATGCCAAAAAAACACAAATAATTCGTAGTATAACCACCTGCGAAGATATTACGGTTTGTTTTGTGTTTCTTGAGTAAGTAATAATGATTTCTTGTTCCTGCTCCATACATTTTTTTGAAGTGAAAACTTCTTTAGCGGCGCTGAGCACTTTTTGAGGTGGGGAAAAAATGATAAACTCGATACAGCGTAACACATAACGCGTAACGTAACGCTGACGTCATGTGTCACGCACAATGTTATTCACCAAAGAACTTTAGTCATAACGTATCATAATCAGGTGAATTATTTAAAACTGGAACTTTTATATTAAGCAATAAATCTTGTACGGGCTGAAATACGAGAATCTCACAGTTACATTCTAACTTTATATCACTCCAATATAATTCAATAAAGCTACATCTTGATAAAATCGCTAATAAAAGTGAAAACTCAAAATATCATGACCAAATATATTTAGATGCGAGGTCTGCAAGGTAACTTTACAATTTATATTCGTATTTTAAACAATTAACGCTACAAATTTAAGCTTACTGGCCAGCAATTTCGGAACTAAAGTTTTTCAATAGAAAGGAGGATGGGTCAATTATACATAGTGCTGCAGACATTTTGGACTAGTCATTGAGTTTTCACTTCTGTCGGCACTCCAGGAGTGCAACCCGATTTTTTTTTTAATTCGTAACTCGACAACTTTCATTCCTAATCGTCTAAAATTCATAGGTTACTATAACAATGCCTAGCAAAACCTATTTCAATCAAGAAAACATAAACCTTTCACGTCGTAATATAAAACTATAATTTATTATACGTTACCTTACCCTGATCCTTGTCCAAAATTCCGAATTATCCATTATAATGTAATCCTTTAAGCCCCCATTCCCACGGGCGCTTTATTTCTTTATTTCTTTATTTCTTTATTGCGGGCTTGCTTTTACAACGGGCGTTAAAAAAGCGTTTGAATGACACACATGGATACATGACTGTGTATTTATTCACACGACAGCGGTGACGCTTTTTATCAAGCGTTGTTGGAGTTTCGACTTTAAGCCTTGGTCGTTAAATCGAACTTAGAGTGCGGATTGATTCAAGCGCTTTTTTAATGCGCGTTGAAAAAGCTCTCGTGAGTATGAGGGCTAATTCCGTTTCCCCGTTTTACTCGTTTGGCTGAATGCGCCAGGAGCGCGATGCCATAAAAAAAAAAACAACTTCGATTTCTATGTCAAAAGCCCCCTCCAGACAGACGGGGCTATAGAGAGCCTAATTTCAGCCCACAGTGTGGCGTCAGTCCTCACAAATTGGTATTCAACCGCCCGCACCTCATTTTATCGGTAATATCGGTCAATATCGGTTGAATTCGGCGAGCCAAGTTGGTGTTTGCATCCGCAACTCCTGATTCGGTCGGGCAATTTAATCAGATTGGCGAAATATTTACTAGTCAGGATCTGGTCAGGATACGCCTTTAGCCCCCATTCCCACGGGCGCTTTTACAACGCGCGTTAAAAAAGCGTTTGAATGACACAAATAGATACATGTGTATTTATTCACACGACAGCGGTGGCGCTTTTTATCACGCGTTGTTAGATTTTCGACTTACCTAAGCCTTGGTCGTTAAATCGAATTTAGAGTGCGGACAGATTCAAGCGCTTTTTTAACGCGCGTTGAAAAAGCTCTCGTGCGTATGGGGGCTTAGGCCCCGTTCGCACGGCAGCTTTTTCAACGCGCGTTAAAAAAGCGTTTGAATGACACAAATGGATAACCATGTATGTATTCACACGAAGGCGGTTTTTAAGCGCGGCGCTTTTTTATCGAGCACTGTTCGATTTTCGGCGTTGAGCGTTGGCGTCAAACTGAATAGACCATACGGAAATCCGTGTATCTGTTCTCACAAGCGTTGAAAAAGCGCCGGCGCTGCTGTCAGTTGGCTGTCAAGTGTCAATTTTTGGTGTCAATCGTCAAGATTATTATTAGTTTCACCTTAAAAATGTCAACTTATGCTTACAAATTCCTGAAATATTCAAGCTATATTAGTAGTAATAGCAAAAAAGTATGGCTTTTCTGAGATGCGTACGTGGCAGTACGACTCACAAGTGATTTTTAAGCGTTCATATGAACACAAATATTGGAAACGGTAAAAAAGCGCCAACGTCGGGTTTTAACGCAACGCTTTTTAAGCTGTCGTGCGAATGGGGCCTTAGGCCCTGTTCGCACGGCAGCTTTTTCAACGCGCGTTAAAAAAGCGTTTGAATGACACAAATGGATAACCATGTATGTATTCACACGAAGGCGGTTTTTAAGCGCGGCGCTTTTTTATCGAGCACTGTTCGATTTTCGGCGTTGAGCGTTGGCGTCAAATTGAATAGACCATTAGGGCTTGCAATTCGAATATTCGAATATGTCGAATATTCGACCTGTTTTGATATTCGAATATTCGGCCGCTCAGGTTTCGATTATTCGAATATTTTTTATTACTAGGTAAAATCTATTTTCATCCGTTATAGTTAGGGCTTGCAAATATTCGAAACTTTCAGGTATTCGAATATTCGACTTTTTCTGACGACATATTCGAATATTCGAATAATTATTCGAATATTATAAAAAATAAGAAAAAGAACGAGAAATCGGTTTATTATCGTTTTATTCAAAAGCTTTTTTCACATATTGCTAAAACTAATGATATTTTGCAGAAATTAACTAGATTTTATCATCCTACTATGAGATGCCCACATTTATAAAAACAAGTAAAACGCCAAAATAAGACGTATTCAATATTTCTAGATAAAACTTTTATTATAAATGCGTCGTTGCGTGAAATAATATAACTTTAACCATCCAAACACCTAGGTATGTAAGATATTTTTTTTAGTAGGTAATTATTTTTTGATTTAAATTAACTTGTAGTCACTCAGAGGCCTGTAAAAAGGCATGTACCTAATTCCATTGTATTTTGAATCTTTATTGACTTTGTTTGTTTTGGCAAGTTTTTATTCCTAAAGGTCGACTTAATTATATAATATTGGAATATTTAAGGGAAAAAGTTAGTTGACTACTGGGTGGACTATTCGTTAGCTAAAGGTGCATAGTTAGATTACCTACTTGGGCAGGTTTGGTATGATCAAATTTGAGAATTGCGATAAGTGCGGGCAAGGTTTAGTCTTCAAAAAATCGCTTAACGCACGCTTGCACTGAATAAATAGAATGACCTTTATAACTTAAAACTTACGCACCGTAAAAATAACATACTTTTTGATTTCGTTTTCTTTCAAATTGAGTTAAGTTTCACTGTATTCACGAAGTCTATCGAGAGGAATACAGTAAAAATATTATTTCCTTCGTATTTGGGTACCTATCGTTCCTCATTCACTGTAAATACCCGGAAAATACACAGAAACTGTAACTACAGCGGATGAAATAGATTTTTTATACTAATAAAAAATATTCGAATATTCGAAACCTGAGCGGCCGAATATTCGAATATCAAAACAGGTCGAATATTCGACAAATTCGAATATTCGAATATTCGAATTGCAAGCCCTAGTTATAGTTACAGTTTCTGTGTATTTTGCCGGGTATTAACAGTGAATGAGGAACCGTAGGTACCCAAATACGAAGGAAATAATGTTTTTACTGTATTCCTCTCAATAGGCTTCATGAATACAGTTAAACCTAAGAACCTAACTCAATTTCAAAGGAAACTAAATCAAAAAGTATGTTTTATTACGGTGCGGCTAATGCTTTTTCTAGGTACAAGTAACTTTACGTAAGTTTTAAGATAAAGGGTCATTTTGTTTATTGAGTAAAAGCGTACCTTAACCCATTCATGGCCACGAACCGCCGAGCGTACACAATACGCCAGGCCACCATACAAACCGTTTTTAGCTAAAACGTATGACTCAGCTTATGGGTCTCGAGCCTGGCGCGAACGGTAAATAAATCGCCGCTTATGAAGCCGGCCAGTTGGACAGCATTATGCAACATTTTTACTAACCACCGATTTTCTGTGCCTATTAAAAAAGAAACTAATTATTGCAGTTTGTAGGAGTGAATATTTTTACTTTCTACAAGCTTTTAATGTCTGACCAAGCTAAGTTGGCAGCAATTTTTATAGCTCAGCCTGTGCAAGTGTTAAGTTAAACGTCATAATTTCATATAAGTTTGACATTTAAATTACACTTAGGTACTCAGCCTGTGCTATCAAAATCGCTGCCAACTTAGCTTGGTCTGATTCTATTTAACTTGCCGTGTTTTTTGTTGTTGTTTTTTGGGGCAAATCTTGGAAGTTATATTAGACCCGTTTCCCGATATCCCGATCCAGTTCATAGCACAGTCGGTCAGGTTAGGCGGGTTCAAATTCCGGTAATCCATAGCCATGGTCACAAAATACGAAATCACTAAACAGCACAGGAGGAGTATAAAGTCGCCAACGAATAAATCGTGACTAAATAATATTTTCCATGTTACTCCAAAATACATCTCTAATGGGGGATGGGATGAATCACATCTTGAACTCTTGTGACAAATACCACATGAAAGATAATACCGGCGCCGCCGCTCGGATGCATTCCTTGTTTATTGTCCAAGTGTGTCCGATAAGCTTACACCTGGTCGGTCATGTATCTTTGTTTTGGTAAACGCCATTATATTAGTAACAATAGACAACTTAAAATGTATTATAGTACTTACTTTCTAATCTGCCGTAGAAACCACGATGTTTGAAAAAACTTGTAAATATTTGTCACAAACTATTTGTAATACAATACATATTAGTTAGTGGTGACTGTTTCTATATTGAAACGAAAAAAAATTAACCTTAACATCATTGTTAGTAGGTAATTGCCTAAGATACAATACAACGATCACCAAATATTATGACATAAAAGTACAGTGGGAGAAAATCCTCGTTGCCTTACCCCTCATACAAAACAAAATATTATTATACTACGGCTTGGTTCCTACAAATTCTTGCTTACCATCATCCAAACAGTAATCAGTTGTAAAATGGTACAATATCAAACAGCTTCAACACGAAATAAGCTTTAAAACCAGCCAATAAAGTTTATTTTAGCCTGCTACGGAAACATTAGTAGTTTTTACAAGTAGCGCCAGGCCACGGTGACCCATACCTTGAGCCATGTCAATAACTTCTGAAATATAAATATTTTTTGTATTTTTTAAATATAGATCTTTCTGTTTTCTTGCATCGCATTATGTATCTAGAATTTCAGTATATTTACTATATTGCACTGATAGTAAATCAAACTTGAATATTCGAGACCCTGTTTTCATTAAAAAAAAACGTGTTTATAATTTTTTATCCTAATATGCCTTATAGAAATGGTTGTTAGCTTATATGACACTTACGTTATTACATCAAATTACGTTTCGTTTAAGTTTAAATCAGAATTTATTCAGGACTCACATGTGAGTCACTGGCCCTGCGGAACTGTTTGAGCATGACCCATACGCTGAGTCGCTGGCCCTGAATGGGTTAAGCGAATATTCGAAGTCTAAACCTTGCCCTTTATCGCAATTCACAAATTTGATCATACTAAACCTACCGAACTAGGTAATCTAACCATGCACCTTTAGCTAACGAATAATCCACCCCGTAGTCAGCCAACTTTTTCCCTTAAATATTCCAATACCAATTATATAACTTCATATATAACAGCCGACCATTAGGAATCAAAACTAAACTTGCCAAGACTAATAAAGTCAATAAAGATTCAAAATACAATGGAATTAAAGGCCATTTTACAGGCTTCTTAACGACAAGAAGTTAATTTAAATCAGAAAATGATTAGTGATTACCTTCTAAAATGTTTTCTCTCTTACATACGTGTTTGGATGGTTAAAGTTATATTAATTTACGCAACGACGCATTTATAATAAAAAGTTTTTTCAAGAAATATTGAAAATGTCTAATTTTTGCGTTTTAGGTACTTACTTGCTTTTATAAACGTGGGTATTTCAGAGTAGGATGATAAAATCTAGTCAATAAGTGGATTTCTGCAAAATATCATTAATTTTAGCAATATGTGAAAAAAGCTTTTGAATAAAACGATAATAAACCGACTTTTCGTTCCTTTTCTTATTTTTTTTAAATATTCGAATAATTATTCGAATATTCGAATATCTCGTCAGAAAAAGTCGAATATTCGAATACCTGAAAGTTTCGAATATTTGCAAGCCCTATAGACCATACGGAAATCCGTGTATCTGTTCTCACAAGCGTTGAAAAAGCGCCGGCGCTGCTGTCAGTTGGCTGTCAAGTGTCAATTTTTGGTGTCAATCGTCACGATTATTATTAGTTTCACCTTAAAAATGTCAACTTATGCTTACAAATTCCTGAAATATTCAAGCTATATTCAAATAATACGTCGTAATAGCAAATAAAGTATGGCTTTACTGAGATGCGTACGTGGCAGTACGACTCACAAGTGGTTTTTAAGCGTTCATATGAACACAAATATTGGAAACGGTAAAAAAGCGCCAACGTCGGGTTTTAACGCAACGCTTTTTAAGCTGTCGTGCGAATGGGGCCTTAGAGTCCGTCGTTGCGACCGGCTGTAACGACCGATTTGTAAAAATGCATCGTTACATTAGGTCCGTGTTCTATGTTTAAGCCGAGTATAAGCCCCTTTAGCAATCACCGCTACCTGATTAAATCAAATTCAAATTTTTCAGTTATGACACTTATAATGGGACCAACTTCGAAATCACTTAAGTTTTTTTGGCCGTTTCATACATTTTGATCGAATGGATGTCGACTATGGGAAGGCCAATATTTTTTTTGGGATTTCGGGGTTGGTCCGATAGAAAAAGTTGTTCAGTATGACCCAGTATGACGGGCGTAAGCCATAATGCTATGTTGGGGGCTGCAATAGTGTCCTGGCTGCTCCTTCGTCGGATGCTGCCATGGCGCTATTGCAGCTTGTACGAAAGGCTTTAGTATATAGAATAAGTTATCTTATCTTATCTTATTGTTTTCGGGGGCCCTTGCGGATACACTTCGACCCATAGGGATCTTTTGTGCAGTTACCCCCTAGAAGAGATCCGTCAACTACTCAAGAGCTTTTCCCACCATATCCATGTGTCGGATGATGGAGCTCATGGGTAGCGTTTTAAAGTCCTTTGGTTCCAGGTATCCTGCTCCAAAGTCCTTCATTCTTTGTCTGGCGAGGGCGTGACATTCACACATTAAGTGTCTTACTGTCTCTTCCTCTTCGCCACACATACGACAATCGGTGTTGTCAGAGTGTCCCATCTTGGCCAGAAATCCTTTGACCCCGTAATGGCCAGTAAACACCCCCGTTATGATTTGGAGTTGTCTTTTGCTAAGTTTCCAAAGCTTTTTGCTCCAGCCGGAGTCTATTCCTTGCATAAAGAGCTTTGCATGCTTTAGACCCGTCAGACTATCCCATTCTTCCTGGTGTTTGGTCTTGGTATGGTCTTTAATAGCCGTTGTGATGGTTCCCTGTGAGAGCCCCACGAATGGTTCCGGACCTATAAGGTTACTTTCAGATCCGGCTCTGGCGAGTTCATCTGCATTTTCATTGCCTATGAATCCCTCGTGCCCTGGGATCCATACCAGTTGCACCCTGTTTTGCCTTCCAAGCTGGTTCAGAGCTTGGACGCCATTATATACCAGTCTAGAGTCCACTCTGGGAGCTTCGAGCGCTTTGAGAGCGGCCTGACTGTCGCTGAGTATATAGATATTCTTCCCTTGGGTTCGCCTAACTATATTCTCATGCACACAGGCAATTATAGCGAATGTCTCGGCTTGGAAGACAGTGGCGTAATTGCCCAAGCTTATACTACTACTAAAGTCATTTGCATAAATGCCTGCCCCCGTACCAGATTCTGTCTTAGACCCATCTGTGTACCATATAATGTCGTTTTTTGTATCACTAGGTGTAGCGGCGAGAGGTCTAGCAGTACCTCCATCGCCGCTGTTGGCGTCGTTCTAAACGCGCCAGTAATAGCCATGCATGCCGTTCTTTGTATTTTCATAAGGGCATCCCTGCATGTGCTCTTTAGTGTCCTTGGCCACCATGCCAGGCATCCGTACAAGATGATAGGTCTTACCATCATGGTATAGATCCATCTTAGTACCTTTGGGTTTAGACCCCACGTTTTGCCATAAGCCGATCTACACATTCCAAACACTCTAAGTGCCTTGGTGGTTGTTAGTTCGACATGCTTTCTCCAGTTCAGCTCTTTATCTAGTGTAACGCCTAGATATTTCACTTCATTGGACATTTCCAGTACCCTTCCATAAAGCTTCAGCTGCTTCATGCCATTAAAGGGTCTTTTTCCTGGTAAACGGTATTACTACTGTTTTACCTGGGTTTATGGAGAGTTGATGACAGTTGCACCATCTTTCCACTTGCTTCAGTGCTTTATTCATGATTTCCGATACTGTTCCCGGGAATTTCCCGTTTACAAGAATCACTAAATCATCTGCGTACCCTACCGTATGTATTGGGCCTTTGTTTAGTTCTTCCAACAGTGAGTTAACTACCAGACTCCAGAGAGTTGGTGAGAGAACCCCACCCTGTAGACAACTAGGGCTTGCAAATATTCGAAACTTTCAGGTATTCGAATATTCGACTTTTTCTGACGACATATTCGAATATTCGAATAATTATTCGAATATTATAAAAAATAAGAAAAAGAACGAGAAATCGGTTTATTATCGTTTTATTCAAAAGCTTTTTTCACATATTGCTAAAACTAATGATATTTTGCAGAAATTAACTAGATTTTATCATCCTACTATGAGATGCCCACATTTATAAAAACAAGTAAAACGCCAAAATAAGACGTATTCAATATTTCTAGATAAAACTTTTATTATAAATGCGTCGTTGCGTGAAATAATATAACTTTAACCATCCAAACACCTAGGTATGTAAGATATTTTTTTTAGTAGGTAATTATTTTTTGATTTAAATTAACTTGTAGTCACTCAGAGGCCTGTAAAAAGGCATGTACCCAGCGAAATGCTATACATGGAAGTATTCTGTCCGCTCAATTATGACCCAACGCAAACTACCCCGCGATAGGCGGTACTTACAAACTGCTCGATTGGCAATCTCAGTACCACCGAGATGACAGTCAGTGACAAATGGCTAAATTGATTTACAAAAACAACGTTTTTTTGTAATTAAAAATATATTCATGTGTCGTGAAGTGGTGCAGAAGTTATTTTAGTTCATACCAAGGACAGTGGAATCACTTTTCACTTGTAGTAAACAGATAACTTCAGTAGAAATTGGAAAAAACATGACGATTTGTTTTCAATACTACCGTGCTAAGCTAAAACGTAACAACTGCATACGACTTTCATAACAACATACGACTTTTTAAATTGCGAGGATAATAGGGATGGTGTTATGCTAAATGAAGTAGACTATTTTATTAACTTGTGTTTGGTTTAGGTATTTTCTATATAATTATAAATGTAGTAATAAATTCCTTCTTACAGATTTGTATTTTCCTTTTTTATTTCATGAGATGGAGCTATAAAAAAACTACCTAGTTATTTCAAATTAATAATCAAATTTGGTATTGTCATTTTACATTACTTTCCATTCAGATTCCCACAAGATGCTATTCGCAGAGAACTATGGAAAAAAGCTGTCCAATTAGAGAGACATGAAATTGAGTGGATGCCTGGCAAGATATCTAGAATATGTTCTATTCATGAGATATAACCCGTGAGATAATCATACCCGATCTCCTATATGTAGATACATTTTTCCTATCATGCTTTCACTGAATTAATTTAACAAATACACACATTATCTGAAAATGTTGATCATCTGAATCCACCCTCTACTGTCACATATATGTAGGTTCTCTCTCAAGCCATTTCCGTCAGTAGAAAAGAGCGGCAAACATATTAACTCACATTATAGACGGGTCTAACGCGAAGTATATTCAATTACCTTGATTTACCGACGTAAATCAGTTTCGTTTCGTATAATGTGAGTTAATATGTGTTCAAAATGCGAAAGTTTAAAATATTATAAGAGCGGCAAATTTAGAAAATGTAAGCGCGCGAACGGCTGTGGTCCTATACAACATTTTAATTTTGCACCTTTTTCTACTGACAAACTTGCTTGACCGGCTATATACATATAAAATATTCTGAACTGAAAGTGGGGATTTATTGTGACTCCGCCTGTTCAAATATTTTTGACCCGATTCGTGTACCCATGTAAATTTTGCAGACTGTATCTAGTCCGATTTCTAAGATCAAGTTCGCCATACATTTACTATGGCGTACTTGACCTTAGAAAAACGGACAGACTATACCTGAACGTGACTTCGCACTGCCATGCAGATTGATAATAAAATTTACAAAATACTTATTATAGCGGAATACATTTATACAACAATGATATATTTACTTATGTTGAGTTAGTCTGTCATGTCATAACAACATTTTAACTAGTTATCTTTTAATCTGCATTAAATTATTATACGTGAATTATTTGACTGGTTCTTCACTGTATGGCATAAACCTATCCCTGTCCAAGTCATATTCTAATCAAATATGAACCGCGAACTCTCAGCGGCCAGTACGTACAGCAAGAAGGTTATTAGCGGATTAATGTCGCTGATTGGTAGTTATTGACATTATATGCATTTCATCTACACTTAGCTATGTACCATTAGTGTAATAAAGATGACTCTTATTTTGTTTACCAGCTTTGATTACAGGCTCTGTAAACGCGTCGTCTTATTTGAATGTAGGCGTAATTGTGTATGTGTGCTAATTTGGCCCGAGAATTTGAACGGTAATGTTCCTAAAGGCGGTATCCATGGTTATATATGATCGCAGCATGTACCTAATTCCATTGTATTTTGAATCTTTATTGACTTTGTTTGTTTTGGCAAGTTTTTATTCCTAAAGGTCGACTTAATTATATAATATTGGAATATTTAAGGGAAAAAGTTAGTTGACTACTGGGTGGACTATTCGTTAGCTAAAGGTGCATAGTTAGATTACCTACTTGGGCAGGTTTGGTATGATCAAATTTGAGAATTGCGATAAGTGCGGGCAAGGTTTAGTCTTCAAAAAATCGCTTAACGCACGCTTGCACTGAATAAATAGAATGACCTTTATAACTTAAAACTTACGCACCGTAAAAATAACATACTTTTTGATTTCGTTTTCTTTCAAATTGAGTTAAGTTTCACTGTATTCACGAAGTCTATCGAGAGGAATACAGTAAAAATATTATTTCCTTCGTATTTGGGTACCTATCGTTCCTCATTCACTGTAAATACCCGGAAAATACACAGAAACTGTAACTACAGCGGATGAAATAGATTTTTTATACTAATAAAAAATATTCGAATATTCGAAACCTGAGCGGCCGAATATTCGAATATCAAAACAGGTCGAATATTCGACAAATTCGAATATTCGAATATTCGAATTGCAAGCCCTATAGACAACCCTTCGTAGCCGTAGCTAATATTTCATCTCCCATAAGGGAGGATTTTATTAGTCGGCTATTTAGCATAGTACCAATCCATCTACAGATTGTTGGTTCTATGCCATGTTTAGATGCTGCAATGTTGATTGCCTGATACGTGGTGCGGTCAAATGCCCCCTCCACGTCTATAAAAGTGGCCAGACATAGTTCTTTGTTCTCTATCGCCTGTTCCGCTCTGGTTGTCACCAGGTGTAGTGCCGTTTCAGTCGATTTACCCGGCTGATACGCACACTGCAATTGGTGCAGCGGATGCCTCTTAAGAGGACCATCCCTTATGTGTCTGTCTACCAGTTTCTCCAGTGTTTTGAGGAAAAACGATGACAGACTTATCGGCCTGTATGATTTGGCTTCTGTGTAATCTGCTTTGCCTGGTTTAGGCAAGTACGTTACCTTTACCATCCTCCACACACGCGGTACGTGTCCGAAGGCTATGCACGCTCTGTACAGTCTACCTAAGTGCGGTATTAGTACATTGGCGCCCTCTTGTAGTAGTATGGGGTAGATTCCATCTGGCCCCGGGGCTTTGTAAGGTTGAAATGTGGATAGTGCCCATTGTATCTTATCGTGATCTACTACCTTTTTAGACGTGTCCCAGTTGTACCTGGTCGTGCTGATGGATTGTTCCATTGCACCGGTTGCTACATCGTCCGTTACGCTCTGATGTATTATCGAGCCTGGGAAGTGTGTAGAATAAGTTAGTTGTAAGAATGTATAAATTTGTAGTTTTTTATGGAGCGTCAAGTTCACCTCGGTGACAAGCTCTAAAAATAAATAGAAAAAAAAAGTATGACGGGCGGCTATACTAATCTGTAGACACATATTATTAATCTGTGAGCTAGTTCAGCTAATATTTCACGTGCATCTGTTATTTGTGCACGCTTTTTGGAAATAATTATATCTCTGGCGTCAACATTAGGAATCTTTTTTTGAGTTGAGGGATTGCGATGTTGAGGCTTGATTTTTGATCTGAAAGAAATTCAATCAAGATTAATTTTATCATGAGCAATCCAAGCTATTCAATAGCAATACACAACAGTATAAGCAAGTTTATTTTTATTCCGTCGTATTTGTATGATATCCTTTAAACTCTTGTCAATTAAAGGCATATCCAGATTAGTAAATTTTTCGCCAATCTGATTCAATTGCCCGATCGAATCAGGAGGTGCGGACGCAAATACCAATTTGGCTCACCGAATTCAACCACCGATAAAATGAGGTGCGGACGCAAGAATACCAATTTGTGAGGTCAGTATTTTCGTTCTGGGGCATTTATTAAATTTCATCATCATCATCATCATCATCTCAGCCATAAGACGTCCACTGCTGAACATAGGCCTCCCCCTTCTTTGGGGGTGAATGCCATAATCGCCACGCTTGGCAAGCGGGTTGGCGATCGCAGTCGAGTACACCGAATTTGAGGGACGCTGCTGCCCGTCCACCGGTGGTCTTGAGCCTCCTCCACACTCGTGCGCGAATCGCGGCGCGAAGCTGCGATCGCGAGTGTGAGACGATTTTCGCAGACAGCGAAAACGACTCCACACTCGCGTTCGCGGCTTCGCCCGCGATTCACGCGCATAGTCTGGAGGGGGCTTTGGACGTGGTTTAAGGACATACCCGTTTATTCAATTTAGAGGGCTCTAATATCACCATAAATCTAAAATTGGAGATTGACGCCAATTTCATTACTGATCAAATCGACCGATTCGATCAGTCCCGAAGGAATAAGGAAGTCTTCGTTAAATAATACAAAAAGAGAGTGTGTAACTCAGAAACTTAGGTCAGCTCCAACGGTCTACTTCTGTTAAAAACTATTAATAAGAATTCTCTGTAAAGGCTTCGTCACACAGGCGCGTTTTCCGGGCGGCGCGTGAGCGGGGCGCGCCGCGTAGCTAAAGCCCCTCATTCACACTCCTACCTTGTCGTCCGCCTCGCAGGACTACGGCGTAAGGCCCCATTCGCACGACAGCTTAAAAAGCGTTGCGTTAAAACCCGACGTTGGCGCTTTTTTACCGTTTCCAATATTTGTGTTCATATGAACGCTTAAAAATCACTTGTGAGTCGTACTGCCACGTACGCATCTCAGCAAAGCCATACTTTATTTGCTATTACGACGTATTATTTGAATATAGCTTGAATATTTCAGGAATTTGTAAGCATAAGTTGACATTTTTAAAGTGAAACTAATAATAATCTTGACGATTGACACCAAAAATTTACACTTGACAGCCAACTGACAGCAGCGCCGGCGCTTTTTTAACGCTTGTGAGAACAGATACACGGAGTTCCGTATGCTCTATTCAATTTGACGCCAACGCTCAACGCCGAAAATCGAACAGTGCTCGATAAAAAAGCGCTGCGCTTAAAAACCGCCTTCGTGTGAATACATACATGGTTATCCATTTGTGTCATTCAAACGCTTTTTTAACGCGCGTTGAAAAAGCTGCCGTGCGAACGGGGCCTAAGATATAGCTCACACACCATCCTACGTTGTAGTCCGCCTCGCAGGACTACGGAGCAAGAAATAGCTCACAAACGGTACTAAGGGCCTACCGCGAACCACGTTGGACGTGCTGCCTCCCTGTCACACTTACGTACGAATTTACACGCGCGACAGAGGGGCAACACGTCGAACGTGGTTCGCGGTAGGCCCTCTGTTTTGCCGTCCATCACCAGTACTCTTCGAGCAACACCGGCTTCCGACACATCGGAAGGGAGGGGCCCAAGCGATATCTCACCGTACAAATCTTTCTGCCATTTTTCGCGGGGGGAAAGATGCACACAGTCGCACTTCTCACACACTTACATACAAAATCTAATCTGTAACGACGACACAAATACATAGAAAATGACACACGTCAAAGACAAATCTTGCAAACCTCGATCTCTTTTTGTGTACGGACGAGTGACAAGTGTCACAACACGCACACTAACACATTTTCGTTGAAGTATGTTATTGTATTCTGAGAGATGACAAGTCGGATTTGTCGCTCGACCGATCCGCAATTTGTACTGAGCGAGCAAAATCGATAAATCCAACAATTACATGAGACTAAAATATAATAATTGTGTTTGAATGTAATTAAACGTATGATATGTAAAAAAAAATATTACATGTGAAATGTAACACTTTCTTTTTGTAAATTTGATGTCCCCGATCTCTTTTTATAACAAAAAACCGAGCAAACAGGCATTTTTGTGCAGCAGTGTTCACGCGCGCGTCTGGACTCGGTCTAGTGAAAAATCCAAGTGCAACTAGTTTTATTACCCGCGCTAGATTAGATTGACGCGCTAATCTTGTACCTCGGCAGAGGGGAAATAGTGCGAATGCCGCCTCCCTTCCGTGTTGCTCGAAGCCAGTACTGATTCGTTTCTCACAAGTGTCGGTCTGTGGTCGGTCTACTTACTCTTGAAAATGTTACGTGCAATTTAAAAAAAGAAAATAGCTCTTCTGCTATGCATTTTCTTGTTATTGGATAAAAATAAAAAAGAGTGTGGGAAAAGAAAACTGCTAAAAATTCGCCAGAGAACGTCATATTTCTTAAGTTTTGGTAATAATTGTTGCAATGCCAATTCCTCCATTGTTTGTTGGAGTAATTGGGTGATTTCTGGTCCCAAAAACAGCGATTCCTTTATAAATTTCAAAAAAATGGCGCGCACTGTTGTTATACCTACGTCAAACACGGTAGTCCTCAACGTAGGACGACAAGCCACACACAATCCTACGCGGCGGACTACAGCGATGGGCGGGGCTTGTAGGATTTGTAGGACCCAAGTGGCATCCTACTTGAGTTTGTAGGACGGCTCGTAGTCCGCAACCCCCATACACAATCCTACCCAACGAGGCGGATTACGAGGCGGACTACAAGGTAGGAGTGTGAATGGGGGGCTTAACAGACTATCGCACCGCACCGTGACCTTGGAGTGTCGCACCCATAAGTGAGAGCGAGAAACGTATATCTATTTTCTTTGTCAGTAGAAAAAGGCGGCAAATTGGAAAAATATAGGCGCGAAGCGATATCGTCCCATAGAAAATTTTAATTTCGCGCCTTTTTTTACTGACAAGATTTGCTTGACCACCTATAGCTACTTTACATATAAAACGCTCACGCCTCGCTCGCGCGCCACCCGTAAAACGCTCCTGTGTGACGAAGACTTAATTATAGTTCGTCAAACCAATTTGACAGTCAGTAAGCCCCCATTCGCACGACAAAGTTTTCAACGCGCGTTAAAAAAGCGCTTGAATCTGTTCGCACTCTAAATTCGACTTATCGACCAAAGCTTAAAGTCTAAAATCCAACAACACTGGATAAAAAGCGCCACCGCTGTCGTGTGAATACATAAATGGTTATCCATTTGTGTCATTCAAACGCTTTTTTAACGCGCGTTGAAAAAGCTGTCGTGCTAACGGGGCCTAAGAACCAGGAAAACTATACTCATTTAAAACCCTGTAAAGTAGCTAACACACTATCGCACCGCACCGCGACCTTGGTGCGTCGCACTCATGAATGAGAGCGAGAAACAGATATCTTTTTCTCGCCCTCACTTACCGGTGCGAAAGGTCGCGGTGCGGTGCGATAGTGTGTTACTACTTTAAATTCGCAAATTGCAGGCACCTTTCTCTGTCATTTTATTCTAATTATAGGTGGTCAAGCACATCTTATCAATAAAAAAAGGCGCGAAATTCAAATTTTCTATGGGAAGAGATCCCTTCGCGCCGAAATTTTTCAAATTTGCCGCCTTTTTCTACTGACCAGATCTGCTTGACCAAGTATACATTTCATGGATCGGACAATTGTTTCAGTCTGGAAGAAAAATATATCTCTTTCTCGCTCTTACTTATGCGTGCGACGCACCAAGGTCGCGGTGCGGTGCTATAATATGTTAGCTACTTAACCTTACCATTATCTGCCTATTTTTTGCGCATGGCAACATTATTGAATCGTAAACTTAAAAATCGTCGCCCATCCCTAGAATAACACTCTATGTGTCAAATATTTATAGTCTGTGGTGTGGAGCGAAAAGTGGACGCCAATTATTGGGCTGTACATTCTTGGGTTGAGCAATCCCGGGTCGAGCATTCTCGGTACGGGCCAATAATATGCGACCAATATTCGGCGTCCACTAAATGGATTCGTATTATTGGGTCGTGTATTATTGGGTTGAGCGTTATCAGGGTGTACAAGCTCGGTCCGTGCCAATAATATGAAGCCACTCTTTTAACAGGGCAGTAGTGTACAACCCAATAATACGCATCCAAAAAAGTGGACGCCAATTATTGGGCTGTACATTATTTGGTCGTGTATTAACCGGACTCTGGGGTAAAGCCCCCATACTTCATATTGGACCAATATGAAGTATGGGGGCTTTACCGCCAAATCGGGATTATTGGTAGTTAGACACTAATTTTATAGAGCACATCTGCCAGTCTGCGGATGAATCTATTCCTATAAAAAACACAAAATCCCGCAAGATTCCTTCTCCCCCCTGGTGGGACCTGGAGTGTACAAATATAATAAAAGACCGTAAAAAAACAGAGAAAATCTACTCTGAAAATCTCACTATGGAAAACTTCCTAAACCTACAAAAAACGAAGGCTAGATCCAAGAGGCTGCTTGCAAAAAAAAAGGCTGAAGGGTGGTCCAGTTTCTGTAAGTCCCTATCTCCAAGGTCGCCATCTTCACTAGTATGGAAAAAAATAAAGGCATTCCGGAGGAATCAAACTTTTAATGACTCTTTATGCAATGATACTAATACCTGGCTACCAGCATTTATAGATAAATTATCTCCTCCCTTTGTTCCAAATGAAGACCTCTTCCCGCAATCCATACCAGTGGACAAGACCACAGATAAAATGAATGACCCTTTCTCCTACCCAGAATTATTATGTGCTATGGACCACCTAAAGGACTCCTCTCCTGGCATCGATGGGATACCGTTCTCATTTATAACCCAATCCTCTAAAACCACCAAAGAGTACTTACTGAAAATAATAAACCATGTTCTCATCACCGGTACTGTTCCCGAACCCTGGAAAACTCAAATCATCATTCCTTTACTAAAACCCGGCAAAGACCCAAAAGAAGCCTCGTCATATCGCCCAATAGCACTTTCCTCAGTTGTGGTTAAAATAATGGAACATGCAATCAAAAATCGTATAGAATGGATTCTTGAAAACCGTAACATACTGGCTAACTCGCAATTCGGATTTCGCAGGGGTAGGGGCACTGTTGACAGTCTCAGCATTCTAACCACAGATATCCGGCTGGCCTTTAGCAATAATGAGCAAACTATAGCGGTTTTCCTGGACATTGCAGCAGCATATGATAATGTCAACCTCTCACTACTTAAACAAAAAATGGAACGGTTAAATATCCCTTCAAGACTGACAAATGTAATTAGCAATTTGTTTATGGCCAGATACATATGTGTCCGTTCAAATGGCAATGTTCTTCCGCCCAGGCCAGTATGGCAGGGTCTCCCCCAAGGGTCCGTCCTCAGCCCCATTCTATATAGTCTCTACACTTATGATCTGGAACCCACGGTAGACTCCTTCTGCAATATTTTGCAATATGCGGACGATATAGTCCTATACAAAAACTCCTCATCGTTTGCAGACTGCTCGTCCCGATTGGCCTCTGCCCTGTTCTACCTAAGAGAATACCTTGAAGCTCATGGACTCTCCCTATCCGTCCCCAAATGTAAAGCTGTAGTATTCACTCGTAAAAAAAATATCCCACCTATAGAACTCTCCTTGGAGAGTCAAGAAATTGAAATTGTTAACTCGGTAAAATTTCTGGGAGTTCTGCTCGATTCTAAAATGACTGGTAAACCCCATTTGGACTATATTGCAAAAAAATGCGAAATAAGTATTAATGCTATGCGCTCACTGTCTGGCGTACGATGGGGGGCTCATCCGTACACCCAGAAAATTCTATATAATGCTATAGTTCGAAGCCACTTTGACTATGCTAGTTTCATTTTGGAACCCTGTAATATGGCAGCACTGGGCAAACTGGATAGAATCCAGGCTAAGTGCCTGCGAATTGTGACTGGTGCCATGAGGTCATCTCCAATAAATGCTCTGCAAGTGGAATGTCTAGACCCCCCTCTTATAATGCGTAGACAGTACTTGGCCGATAGATTTCTTATGAATATAATACAATATGAGAATCACCCACTGCTAGCAAAATGTAAAGCCCTAATGGATATATCTCCTGACTCTAATTACTGGAAAAATAAAGAACTCCCCCCATTAATTAAATCTTACAAAAAATACTGCAATATAAATTCCTACCAATTTGATAAGAATCAAATATTCTGCTTTAATTACGACACATTAGTCTTTCAACCCACAGTCGTCTTAGACTTGGGAATTTCTAAAAAAACTCCCAATGCAAACACAGTATTTAACCAAATTATGGACAGACAATTTAAGGGATGGCTACAGGTTTACACAGATGCCTCTAAAATAAACCCAACAGAATCTGTAGGATCAGCGGTATGGATCCCAAAATATAAAATAGTACTTAATAATAAAAGCCCCCCACAAGCCTCAATATTTACCGGCGAAGCAGTCGCTCTATATGAAGCTATCACCTATATTAAATCGCATAATCAAGACAAAAGTATAATCTTGACGGATTCTCTGAGCTGCCTACAGGACCTGAATAGACTACCATTTCACTCCAAGGATAACTTCTACCTTACCTTAAAAATAAAAGATAAACTTAGAGAATGCCATGATGCCAATTTGCAAGTAGTCTTGGCATGGATCCCTAGCCACTCAGGCATAACTGGTAACGAGGTCGTGGACCAATGTGCAAAATCTGCCATACACCAGAGTTTCGCTTCTGACCAAAAATGCTTTACTCGAGACATAAGATCTTCGATAAGATGTCTTCTTTTTGAAAATTGGAATAAATCATGGCAGCTCTCACGTAGAGCCAAGGGTCAACACTACGGTAACTTGCAACCAAATATCCCTCCTAAACCCTGGTTTTTCAAGCACAAAGGCTATTCTAAGGTAACAACTTCGAATATTATCAGATTACGACTTGGTCACATTTGTTCGCCAGTGCGCCTGGCCAAGATGCGAATAAGGGACAGCTCGATCTGTGAGTGTGGACTGGACGAAGGTACTACTAACCATATACTTTTGGAATGCCCCTTAATACGTCATCCAATATATGATTTTCTCCCACGTGAGATAAGCCGTCCAATAAATATTAACTTCCTCCTAACCCTAGTTTATACCACATTTGGTGATATTTTGAATAAATTCCTAACTAAGAATGAGTTCAAACTGTGAAGTATGGTATACTGACAGGTGATGGATCTAGTAAATGTTATAATAACCTTAATAATATATACATACATATATCTATATACATACACAACAAACGTTGTCTGATTTATGACGTCTTTAACTATTGGAAGTGGTCGTGTTGTCCGTAGGTTGAATGGCTTGTGTTTGTTTGTAGGGTGGATGGATACTCAACCGAACACCGTATATACATCACCGACGATCTATATCATACTGGCCGTGTGTTATCCAACCTCGACACTGGCGGAATCATCAAGCCCTGATGGAGCCATAATACACAAAAATTGATTGATTGATTGATAGTTCTAAGTGAAACAGCTCTGATTGTAAGTTCACATAACCTCCAATATGATTTTGCACTATAATTTTCGATTTTTCACGCTCGGATAACTTTGTTTCCACCGAAATTATTATTACTCTTGCTAGATTACTTCGTTTGCTTTACGATTTGTATACTTGCAGTTCATTTGCGATCGATTTTTGGCAGTTTTTTTCACGGATCACTTCACAACACGTATTCACACGTATGAGACCGGAAACGGAAAAAACTGTTTTCCGTGTTATAATAAACTGTTTATCGCTTTTTTTTTGATCTGATCATCATTTTTTTTTGATAATTGCAATTTATTTGCTGTATAAAAGAGCAAATAACACCCATCACCATGGAAAAGAACTCAGGAAACTCTAGTACAGTCGTGTTTTATGACAATTCGCCCGAGGAAAAGATTAATGCTAAAACTGGTGCAACAAAGGTGCTTTTGGATTTAGATGAAGAAAAACGGGATAAGCCAGTAACATATGCTAAAACAAGAATGATTGAGAATATTTGCACGTACAGTATGTCCTTTATACTTTCCTTCGTAATAGGTTACAGCTTTACATCGTATATTTTGATTGCTGATCATGGCTTAAGAGATTATTCGAAAGGTTTCTTTGATAAGAATCACGATTTTTTCAAGAATCTGTGTCCTGCAGTCTTATATTTTGGATCGACTGTAGGGACATTTTTTATGTTGATGATCAGACAATATTCCCATCTAATTGTAATTCAGTTGACATCAATTATATTTTTCATCGGATACATGATTCAAGTGATCTATCCGCATATTCTTATGATATTTTTGGCAAGATTTTTGATAGGTCTTGCTTCCGGTATTGCTTGTATGATCATTCCTCAGATACTGTATTTCAGTTGTAGAGAAGATATCAGAGGACTGTTTTCATCATTTTTCCCTTTCTTTATTATGGTGGGACTTACTACTGCTGTTGCCTTGATACCTCTCGTGACTCCTGAAATATATACTTTCTTTAATTTGATACCAATTCTACTGTCAATATTATCGCTAGCCTGTTCACTTGGTTCATTTAAGTTGTTAGATGTGAAGAAAGAAAAAGGATTTATCGAGGTGACCAAATTCATGTTTTCATCAACTGCTTTGAAATCGACTGTTTCTGTTGTTCTGGCCCACGTATTCCAAAAGACCACTGGAGTTGACTTTATTGGAAATTTCTCGGGATCACTTTTTACTGGTGATTATGCCCAAATCAAAAGTCTCTCGCCATTAATAGTTGCTGGTCTGGTCAATCTTGCTACAGGATTCCTACCCGATTTGTTTGGCAGAAAACTTCCGATTATTGTGAATTTGTGTCTGATTTTTTTAGTGACACTTTCGATGGGTGTTTGGGGCACAAATGTTGTCAGTTTGATCTTGTTCACCATCGTCTACAATGGAGGATTGGGTGCAGTACCATACTATTATCAAAATGAGACCGTACCAGCAAAGTACATACCTGACATTAACGAAATAGCTACTTTCTCGAATGTTTTGCTGGCATTATTTGTTGCTTTATATGCTGCATTTTTACTATCTCCTACTAATACGACTATTTGGTATACTTTCAGTGGTCTATCCTTACTTGGAGCATTTATTATGGGAATTACTATGCCTGAAACAAAAGGAACACCGGTTCAAAAACGCGATTTCATTAAGAACTGGTTTAATTTTTCATTTAAAAATAAAAATTTATAATGATGTTGTATTTTATAAAAAAATATTATATTAAGTAACTTTTTGGATTAAGTATAGTGTTTTAGTCTGGTCGAGGAGTAAAAGAAAGACTACTACTTATCTATTTGTAACGTAACCATAAATTTAAGAAAATCATTATCTGTAGGTAGATAATAAGAATTACAAAAATAGAGCATTTTTAACTTTTTATAATTTGTATACATTATGAATTAATAGAAAAAAAGGTAGTATGAGAATAAAAACAATATAAATGTTTTTATTCTCATACTACCTAGTTTTTTAATGCAGGTGCTAAGATACTTATAATCAATATAAAAACATGTATTCTGATCAAGGATTTAATTCTTAAAAATTATAAATTATTTGTTATTTATCTGTTTACAAACATTGCTTCATTATATGTAATCTTTTAAATTTAAACAGTTTTCATATGTCATTACTCTATGTTAATAAAATTTGTGTAATAGCATTATATACAATCATCAATGGTTTTCTATTAAATTGATCAAGTTAACGTGTTTAATACTCTAGTTTGTACATTGCCATAAAATTCTAATTAATTTTGTTAAAAAATATTTTTTTTACACAAAAAATCATAAGATTTTACATTTATTTGCATATCTACCTAATTTTTTTTTCAAGTATTAATTTTTGAAACTCATTTGTTTTGTCGATCAGCTTTTATAATTTGACTGACTTTTTTAATGATGCAATTAAATTTAAATTAAATAAACAACATAAATAGGGAATGCAAATCGGTTATTTTCGGTTATTTTTTGTATGGAAATTATCGGTTATTAACCGAAACCGCGGTTATTTCCATACAAAAAATAACCGATTTGCATTCCCTAAACATAAATTAAAAACTAAGAAATATCCCATGAGACTTGGTGCGATCCCTATACTTATATCAATTATTAGTGCTGTATATACCAAAACTGGAAGTAGAAAGCGTATTTTTAAACATTATCAGGGTGATTTTGGTGAAGATTTTGAATGTGAAGTTAGTTATTATTTAGATAAAGATACACCTATTCCAGGTGATTTACCTGGTTAAGTTTTTAAAAAATTGCCAAGTCTTGACGGCGAATTTATTGATGATTATAAATATGAAGAACCAAGAACTATTACAAAAGAAGTTGATAAAAAGAAGGATGTTGTTGAAAATGAGGCAGTTGTAGAAATTTCGAATAATAATTCAGGTGTAAGTAATGTATAATAAGGCAGTTGTTGCCGTTGTGGCACTAAAGAAGTTATTGATACCAAAGATGTTGCAGCATTAAATCAAGACGAAATATATGCTGAACAACTTAAACGTGAATATTTATTGCAAGCAGAATGCATAGAAATTTTCGCGGAGATGGTCGGGGATATGGTCATTTCGGTGGTAATTTTGGACACTCTCGTGGTGATGTTCCTATAAATATGATTTTCTCATGGGCGATGATCCTGGAGATTATGATACAGAAGTTGTTTATCTTCGAGATGGTAAACTTGTAATTGCTAGAGTTCATAAACATCACGATGGTAAATTTGAAGATGTCGTTTATAAAAAGCCTCAAGATGGTAAATATGAAAGAATTGTTTTTAGAAAACCTCAAGACGGTAGACCTCAAGAAATCGTCCGTAAATCTCATGTTAATAAACCGCAAGAAGTTGTCCATAATTCTCAAGATAGTGAACCTCATGATAGTAAACCTAATTTTGCCTGGCCCGGCATGATGCCTGGAATGATGCAGATGAATCCAATGATGGATCAGAACATGTTCTTAATGAACCAACAAATGATGCCTATGATGCACCCGCACAACCAGCCTATCTACTGCAGCTCTGCTGTTCTCTTGACTCCGATACCGAGTGCTTCTCTGCCAAACCGCAGAGAGCGGCCACCAGGCTGCCGTACAATCTTTGTTGGAGGCTTGCCTAACAGTCTAAAGGAAGATATTCTTCAAGAGATTTTCCAGCGGTTCGGGAACACTGCCGAAATCAAGTTGCACAGACAGGGAGTGTGTCACATCAGATTTGAGAAGCAGGAAAGTGTGGAGGCTGCCTTCAGCATATCTGGATTCAGATTCAAATACCATCACAATCAGGGTGACAGCGAGGCTACTACTATCTTTGTGGACTTTGCATTGGTAAGAATTTAAAACTTATACTCTCTTGTTTTTTACCAACTCATGGTTGGTTCACTAGTTTGATAAACCAAAAACCTTTATAGGGCACAATAAGATATAAGGAAAAAATTACCACCCTATTGTCTACGTAGTACGTACGTACGTAGGACTTTAAGGCAATGAATGAGGCTTGAATTGGGGATTTTTATAATCTGGATGTTAAAGAGTTACAGGTTTAAGAAATAATGCCCTGAGTTTTCAGAGAAATTCATTATTATTTATAAAAAAAAGTATCGTCTTTGGTCAATATATATTTTCCTGTTATCTAGGAAAAAATATATTCACCATAAAAAGTACTTATCTTTTAGCTTAAATTCACCTACACTTAGCTATATTATCTTGGTAACAAGGTATTTTATTGCTTGGTAGTATGAGAAACTAATAAAAAAAAAGATTCTGGACTAACATGACTACATACTTCGATTCCTCATCTTTTTTTTAAGAACCGCGACGACTACGCAGAGTACGAGCGAAGCAAGCGCGGCAAGCGCTCGGAGTAATTAAAAGGGCAAGCGTGATCCCACGCCATCGCGCATCGAGCCGCTCACGCCGGCCTCTTTGCAGACCGTCACCGAGAAGGTCAAAAGTGATGATCAGTTTGCTGAGGCTGCTCCTGTAAGTAGATTGATATCAGATACGAGCAACTACATATCATCTACAACTTTACACAAATTATATTGATTATGACTCTTGGTAAAATTATAGTAGGTACCCAAAAATATAGGCTTTTTTAAACTTGTGGTTCCGAAAAAATTAGGCTTAAGCACAGAATAGACAATAACTACAGATTTTTCACTGTCAAACAAAACTGAAGCTTGACCGTGGAAAGTCAAAATTAATATTGTCGGAACGCCGTTAGAATATTACTCCCATACTCACTACAATATGCCTCAATTACTGGAGCAGGCAAGCTACGTGCGGCAGAAAAATTTAGTCATATTTGGACTGCAAAAAAACTAGTTTGAGATTGTTAAAAAAACTTGCACCCAAATTATATAAAGACTAAAGTGTGTATCATCTGCAGGCAAATATAAAGTATATATTTAATAACATTTTCTATCATTACAGACCATAGTCGGGTGGCTGGAACACGGCGAATGCAACAAGAAGAACGCGAACGCGTTCTACTCGCTCATCCAAGCCTCCAACAACCAGATCCGCCGCCTCTTCAACGAAAAGATGGTGCTTGGCGACGAGTACCAGAACATGAAACTCACTATGAAGGAGAAATTCGCGCATATACTGCTGCAATGTAAGTTTATTCCTTTTTTAAGTATGCTGTAGCTACGACGCCCTCAGAGTCGAAGAAATGAGCTGTGGGACATCAATGTGAAATGGTGCATCGGGAAGAATGGCGATCTCTACTGCCCATGGCCAGGCGTTGGCGCGTCTATTGAGATTAGATGGTGTTATGTTACCTTTGATACTATTAAGCTGGAGCAACATTAAGTAAAAAAAAAGTTATTTAAGCTAGGGCTAATGGCGGTTTGATACAGCCCGACCTAAGTGTAGTTTTTAACGCTTGACGCAAAGCAAAATTTGTGTGTTCACATCCCACTTGTGACAACGAATTTGTAGTTTGTGCAAGAATTGTCCAAGTGGGGATTTTTTCTATTGTGTTAAGCAGTCATTACTAAAATTTCAAAGTAAATTATGGACTCTATTTAAAATCAGGGGTTTTCATGTTTAACTTTAGATCACTTTAGTAGATAAGTGTTGATCGGAATGATTACAATAGATTATATATGTAAATAAATTTAAAAATGTTTTGTCTTAGCTTTGAAGATAAAAAAATAGAATGTTATTTGTATAAAATGTTGTCAACTTGCTGAATATTCTGTTTAATCATAAAATGTGTTCAGTGACGACTTTAGTTGTAATTAGATTTAGGTCATAGTGACATTAAAGTGTATTTTAAAATATTATTTTTATTTATTGCTAATGATTATACTTCCCTTATTTCATCAATTGCACTGCACGCAATTATATCAACAAAGCATTTTGGTCATTTATAGGAATAAAAAATTATGCAGTGTATACCGACCTTAAAATATGCTTTTACAGTACATATGGTCTTACTTTCCCGCACTAGTGCGGAAAACAGCACTTTCCGTGCGTATGTCAAAAGTTAAAAGGGTCATATAGACTAAAACGTATGATACGCGTGGGAATAAGTACTTATATAATTCGCAATTCGTGTCGGTCGGGTTTAATTTATCGCCACTCGTTTCGAATTTCCTCTTTTCCGCACTTTTTCGTAAATAACTCGTGTATAGCATATAGTCTAGCAAACTAATTTTGTCAGTAACAGTGGAATAAAAAAACAATACTCATTTATCTTTTTGAGGTCTATCGTAGAATTTTTTCGTTTCTGATGATATTTCGCCTTTATTTATATGGAAAACATTGTAATCTGTGACTAGTCCAATTAGGAACATCACTCCTACCTCGCGCAAAAACTTACCAGAATAACTTTAAAATCTTTAAATAATACATCCTACAAAATATTACCTAAAGTTACTGTAAAACTTAAAATTTCATGAATAGAATACCGGTCGGGATTTTTATGTTTAAGGGATTTTATATTTATGACACTAGCAACACCAAAACTAACTGTCAATTGGGTGAACTTGAAACTTCTACGTCGTGAAGTTCACCGCAAGTGCCAAGTTGTTTATGTACTTGTGTAGGTGGTAGGCGCTCGGTTTTGTAGTGTTTCGTCTTAATTTAATTAAAATAGAATAAGTAATTGAAAATGAAGTGGTGGAATATTTTATTGATCGTAGCTATGTTTAGTTTATTATTTATCGTGATTCCTCTTTCCTATAAGTCGGGCAATAGTAAACAACAGTTGCAATTAATGTTTGATGAATACATACAAAAGTTTAATAAAACTTATAAAAATAACCCAGAAGAGTACGCAACGAGATTTGAGCACTTTACGGTAAGTTCATCTGAATATTTATTTAGTAAAATCTTAAAATACAAACTCTTGAGTAAAGTAAGTTATCAGAAGGTTTTATCTTGGTACATTTACCCAGTTCCAATCTGATTGTAAACAATCTAAAAGGAAACAGAAAAAACTGCAGAATTTCTCTTATTTACTATAAATATCAGTTTTAATTTTATCATAGTGTTATGAGTGAATAGAAGAGCTACTTACATACCAACTCTGCCCTCCCAAGCCAAATAGCGTTATCTCAAAAACAAATGATTTTGAAAATGGAACTCTCTATAGAAACTAAAGTATCAATGAATTTTCTTATGAGATAGCGCTATTCGGCTTAGGGCAGAACTGGATGCATCAAAATTTGGTTTAATATTCATATCAATTGGGTTTTGTTTACAGAATTTTATTTACGATATGTAAACTATAATTAAAGCGTTATAATAAATCGCAGGCCTCCTTACAAGAAATTGAGCAGCTCAACAGCCAGTCCCGTGGCTCTGACACCCAAAAGGCCCGGTACGGCCTGACCCACCTCTCCGATATGTCCAAAACCGAATACAGAGAGCTGCATCTCTCCGATGAACAGCTCAAGAAGTCCCCGAGAGAGTATAATCAGACATGGAGCCGGTTCAGAGAACAGCAACGGATGGAGCACTTGAAACAAATAGGGCCTTCTTATGTGAGGACAAAAAGGGCGACTGGCAGTTTACCGTTAACAGTTGACTGGTAAGTTATTGAATGTATTTTAGTTAACCCTTTATAGGGTACACTTACATATTAAATGAGCATTTCTTTTATTTTTTGCCATTTTTATATATTGTGACCTTATTTGCCACTTTTGTGTTACTACTCAGAATCACAAGCTCTTTCGATCCTAATGGGATAAAAAAATGTCCTAGAGGTTTTTTCCTATTGTGTTACAATTTCCCCATATACTTTGTATGTAACATTGTATATATTGGTAACAAAAAGGAAAGTTTGAAAAATGTACTTATGGAAATTTCAGGACACTTTTTTCCTCCTATGGATGAAAAGGGCTTGCGATCCTGACTAGAAATAACACAAAAGTGGCAAAAAAGGTCACAATAGATAAAAATAGCAAAAAATAAAAGAAACGCTAAGGATGGAAAAAATTACCACCCTATAACATCATATTTTTGTATTTATTTCTTCATCATAGTTATTTCTTATTTCTGTACATCAGCCATTCTCTAAGTGTGTTCCGCGGAACCCTAGGGTTCCGCGACACCCCTGCAGGGGTTCCGCAAGAATTTAGAACACTATGCTTTAGTCGCCTCGAAAAATTTTACTATGCAAAAAACACACTTCTTAAAACTATTGTTTTGTTGTAGGGTTCCATCAAGTATTTCGCTTTCCAAAAGGGTTCCGCCAAAAAAAAAGATTGAGAACCGCTGCTGTACATAGTTATGCCTGCCACTGAGTGTACCTACTTACTATATTTTACTGAACTAGTTGTGGTAAGGTTCTCCAAGGTTGAGGACCTTGGACAGTATAACATTGTGGTTTCAAGTGTCAAGGCACTGTTTACAATTTACATCATATGATATGATATGGAATGACAGTAGAGTAGGACGAGTAGGTACCTTTACTTGCCTATAGGAAAAATGCGTAAGTAGGTATATATTCTGATTATTCTAGAATATTTATTTATTTTATTGCTTGCCATATGCCAAGGCATATACAATACAAAAAAAATGTCAATGCACATTGTCCTACATGTCTGTTACGAGTTAAAAAGTAATGCATAATTGTCATAAATTATACATATTGTCACTACTTTGAATAAATCTCGTATCTCGCACTGCTACTCAAAGATAATATGCAGTAACTCTGTATGCATCCCATACATAGTTATGTACCAGATTTTTCTGTTGATTGACAGAACAAGATACGAGATTTTTTCAAAGTAGTCACGATATATGTATTTTATAGCAATCTTCTTTGGTAGTTGGGTATCTAACTATCTAGACGACATCAGTGACGCGTTAGGTAAATGTTTATTTTCTCATTATCCAACATTTGATTTTTATTAGATGATAATGATTATTACATTCTGATATAGAATCATTAAGTAGCTAATTAACGAGAAGCAGTCAACCACTACATAATTGGTGTTTAATTAGTCAATTAGCTTGCTGTTGCATTCTATTTCATATGTTATGCAATTTAGTTTATAGTTGTAGTTAATAAAACCTACATAAGGCCAACCAAACTTTAGAAAATCCCAATCAACCGGGCAGTACGCTTGTTTGCCACCGACGTGGTATATAAAAATGCCTTAATAGGTACAGTCGCCATCAGATATATTGGAGCAGCCAATAAGGCGCTCACAAATATCTGAACACGCCTCTATTGTCAAGGCGATAAGAGTGCGCGTTCAGATATTGTGAATACCATGGCCGCTCCGATATATCTAATGGCGACTGTACACCACACGGGATTGTTATGCCATTTAGGGTTCTTGCAAAATTGGAAGTTCTATAGCGTGAGTATTGAACAACCAATTTAGCTAGCACCCTAAATAGCGCAATAATCGCGGAGCGCGATGGTACGAACAAGCAATACGATTGTGACTAATGATATATCTCAAAAACCCGTCCCATTATAATGCAATCGCGAGTATCACGACATAAATAAACAATTAGGTACCGTCGTTGCGAAATAACACTACTTCGTTGCTTCGATTCAGATAAGAAGTATAAGTGAAGCGCTTGTCAAATAAAGAAGATAACCTGTGTCATCAGACTTACTAAATACCTAGAGGGCATTGAAGATACAATTTATATGAGGAAAACGTCTTATCTATGGGTATGGGTTAAGTGCGTACTCTGACCATGCTAACTTGGCAGTAAGAATGCATAGGTAATAGGTACATATCCTATAAGCTCCATACTGGAACCACTTGGAATGAAAACTTAGAGAGGTCCGACTCTACTTATGTTTTGTTCTTGGGCGGCATCTTTAAGAATCAAGATCTTTAGCTAAGATATTCACAGTTGAGTTTTTTTGCCTAATCTTAGGGGACGGTTTTTAACAATTTTGAAATAAGTTTTTGTGTTTTTAAACAACGACCGTTTAAAGGTTCTTTCAGCAAAGAAACGCATGTGATAATGTAGTCATTAAAATCGATGTAGTAACGTACAGTCACCTGTACAATAATATGTTACACAACGAAAGCCGCAACAATATCTGACACGATCTTGTTTGTAGAGCCATAAGAGCGTGTCACATATTTTTGCGGTCTTCGTTGTGTAACATATTATTGCAGGTGACTGTACAAGGTAAATTATTCGTAGTTCGAATCATCCGGCTCGAAGGACCACATTTTAACAAGTTGCTACTGGTGTTTCCGAATCACTTCCGATGTTCTTACTATTGCGTAATTCAGAAAATTGACTCTGATATGATGGTATTATAGGTAATTATTGAAATTATCAGTGATTATAAATGAATATTATTATAAATATTACCGCATGTAACTATTGTATAATGTTCAAAAATCTCAAAATATTGAAGGCGCCATCAATTGGAATCAGCGTCAGATGTCAAAACTAGTTAATTGGTGTCATTATTATAATAGTTTTACATATTGTAACAAGGCTAAATAACTCCGAAACGGGTCTATAAAAATCTAAACCGGTTGTGATTCGGATCACTCCACTTAAGGTTCTAAAAGTCGCCCGGATTGGGTTACAAAATGATTGTTTGATGATTATATATTGAAGAGTTTCGACGGTTTACTAACGAATGGGCCAAAAACGTTTCCCAAAGTTTCACATCCCAAACTATGTTTCCCAAATTATCATTTCCCAAAAAAATGTTTGGCAAAACAACTTATCGCAATTTTTCAGTTAGCAATAGTCTTTTTTGGCAAGTTATTGTTTAGCAAATAATTACTTGGACAAGTTTCATTTTACCAAAAATTATTTAGTCAAATGTATAATTAAGCATAGCATATTGCATGGCATACAATTTACATACCAATATATATTTTTATTTTTGCTTTTATTTGAAATACTTAATCCCGACCTTGGTTATTTTATCATTTTGGTTATGTTTTACACATACGGATGTGATTAGTTGAACCATAAACATTATAATTTTTAATAAAAAAAAACGATTTCTATGGGGGCCGGTGAAAGATTATTGTAGATGGTGCACTATGTAGAAAAGGAGGTAAAACCATCCACGTTTTAGTAGCATTTCGTTTCTGTAAGGGTCGTAGTTCTAGCCTAACCTAACCCACTTCTCTGATAGCAGTTCGGTTCTGTGAGGATCACAGTTAGAACCTAATGAAACCTACTTTTCGAGTAGCATTTCGTTTCTGTAAGGCTCGCAGTTCTAACCTAACCTAACCCACTTTTGTTCGGTTCTGTGAGGATCGCAGTTCAAACCTAACGTAACCCACTTAACGGCTTTTTTGGAATATAATATTAGCCAATAAAAAACGTTTGCTAAATAATTTTTTGTCCTAACAACATTTGACAAAGTAAAATCATACCAAGTGATAATTTGACCAAATAAATTATATGCGAAGTGTAACTTTGCTAAAGGTTCCTTTGGGAAATGAAACTATTGCGATAAGTTTGTTGGGAAGTGAAATTTGGCGAAAGGTATTTGGCCCAAACGAAAGTACACCAGTTTCGACACTTGTTGTTTTACGTTATTTTGAGGTATGCCTTAAATAACATCTTAGGGATACCTGTACTCTTGTATTGAATTTTGGAGTATATCTAGTAGGTATTAGCTAATGTTCATGGATCTACGTATAATACTATAATAATTATACCTACGAATTCTATTTGCTTAATACCATATAAGTGTTAGCGCGACGAACGCAAAGTCTATCTATCTACCTACTACCTAGCTTTTTATCCAAAATGTAGGGTTTTAATGTTGGGCAAGAACTTATAGGTCTCGGCAATTTACTTTACAGAACATGTAGTTAGGTTCTCACACATATCGACTTATGTACTTATGGCTTCCATGTCTATATGTATGACGTATGCCTGTACGTGGAATGGGCGGATGGAGGATGCCTTTGCCCAGCAGTGCGAGCGCGACACTCGGTTCATACGAATTATTGTTATATTTCAGGCGAACAAAAGGCGTAATAGGGCCAGTTCGGAGCCAGGGCATGTGCGGCGCCTGCTGGGCGTTCAGCACTATTGGCATCGTCGAAGCTATGGCTGCCATCAAGACTGGCAAGCTCGTGCCGCTCAGCGTTCAGGTAATACCAGTGGGGAGATACTCCTGACTTCGGGCAAACTCGGTTCCGTTCGGCTCAGCATTGCTCCGAGCAATTATTAGGGTTGACACCACTTGACGTCCTTTTGCGTGCACGACCACGGATAAGATATAATGACTTGAATTTTAACAACCCTAAAGCCAACCCTAATAGTTGAAAGGGATAGTGCCATATACACCGTGTTTTTTTTGATTTCCGTTAATTTCAAGGGTGCATTCCTGAGCTTAAATCAAGTAACTTTCTCAAAGACACCGATGTTCTAATTAAGTCCATTTCGGAGATAATCCATAATTTATTTTTTTCCTATAAGGCCTCTACAAGCGTGTACACTTGCCTTAGGGCCGGCTTACATATTGATTAGTGTTTAGAATGAGTTCATACATTTGCTACTAAACTTAAGTACAATCTCGGTCGATTGATGTACGAAATGACATTGATATGTCACAGATTTCAATTGTTTGGTTGAGTTAAATGTAATGCCCGTGTTACAACAACGCTATATGCTACATTTAATTACTTTTTAAACAAAAAAAAACAAAAAAGAAAACAAAAAAAATTTTTTTTTTTGAAAATTAACTATGCCATTTAGTTCTTATAAACGTACTTAACTATACCCCGAAGTTAACGGAATTCAATAAAAACACGGTGTATTAGAAAGGGATATCATGTTTCGTCCCTGAATCGCTGTCAAACTTCGGTTTTGTAACTTTTGTAGGAACGGTGGTACTAATATTTATTCTGTGGTAATACTGTTAATGTACGAGTAAGGTTGACTCATCGTCAGCTCTGTTAACTGATCATACGTAAACCTTAATACAAATACATAAGGTCCACCCATGGGCAGTTGAGAGTGTAGCTGTTTATACGCATTTGGCGGTTAAGTAAGCACTACCATTACCATGCTCCTTTTAGAAGTTTTAGATTACCGAAATTACGGAAATAGGTACGAAGCCAGAGGGCATTGGATATAGCGATAGTAATATCCTAATATCCTATAGCCTCCCAGAAGCCTATAAAAAGTTATCCGATCTTTAATTTTACTAATCGAAATTGCATTTGTGTTGGCATGTTTTGATTTGTGGTCGGCTAGAGGGCTTAAAGCGATTTTTCAATACGGAGACATTTAACTATATTTAGAGAGTCTTGGCGACTATCGCCCTTCTATGAGTAGGTGCGTAATTTTTTCTTGTTACGATGATCTTATGTTCAAGGCTAAAATTTCGTTCCTCGTGATGATGATGATCCTTCTGGCCGATTTCGACCAAGGCGACCACTTCGACTCCTAGTTAGCTCGTATGGTGTATTCGTATAGTCGAAACCGGACATTGGGTCGAATATTGGGCCCTTGTCCAAAAGCGGATGTCCACTTACCATGATTGATATAGCGCTGAGTCGGTTAAGTGGTGATTGACCTGATCGCTAAACGATATGCACCAGTTTGAACAAGGCATCATGCTCATGACTTAGTTTATTGTAGTCTAGTCTAAAAATATTGCTCTTGGTAGCACAAATATGTATGTAGGGGGGCCAAGATAATAGCCTGTAGGCACATAGCATCAGAAATAGCTATATAGAATGAGATGATCTAATGAACAATGTTTACGAAAAACAATTTCATAAAACGAGTTCCCTGGGCCATTTTTATCTGCAGTTTTCACTAAATGGCGCTCTCCGAGAACAAATGCACGAGAAAGCCCCCATATAAATAGGTGTGCCTATAATATTTGACCCTACCCTACCCAATCCCTCTCAAAATAAGAGGTCTGTGCCCAGCAGTGGGATTTATCTATTATTATTTCTTAATATTTGCTGTGTGGTGTGGGTGGCATGCATTATCAAAAATATTTGTTAAAAACCGGACAAGTGCGAGTCGGACTTGCCCCGAGGTTTCCGTACTTTTTAGTATTTGTTGTTACCGCGGTTATAGCCGCATCAGAAATACATCATCTGTGAAAATCATGAGATCATCACGGTTCATAAGATACAGCCTGGTGACAGACAGACAGACGGTCAGTCGAGTCTTAGTAATAGGGTCCCGTTTTTACCCTTTGGGTACGGAACCCTAAAAAACGACATTTTTTATTCTTAATTTCAGGAAGCCATAGACTGCGCAACGCTCGGCAACGCCGGTTGCCAAGGCGGGGACATCTGCCTACTCCTCGACTGGCTTATGATCTCCAAAACAGCGGTCGAAACAGCCACGGAATACCCGCTACGTCTCATGGACGGCATATGCCGATTGAACAAGAATGCAACTGGTGTGCGGGTCAGGACATTTACCTGTGATGAGTAAGTAGATATGTGATTATTATCGTCAGCGGAATGATCTCTAGGCGCAAAGGGCGAGGGAGGCGCAAAACTAGTTTAAAATATGTTCATTCGAAACGCGTCAGTTTTGAGGGTTGAGCGCCAGTCGCTAGCAGAAAAATCGCCACTAGACACCTACCCCCTTATTCATAAAACTTTACGGGCCTGATTTAGTTAAATAATGTTTTATTCCTTTCTTACAAATACATAAGTCAAAATGACAGATAAAGACAAACGATTATTAGCTAATTTAGGTTTGTAGCGCATTTATGAATAAGGGGGTAAGTAGCTATCTACTTATTATTATTATTAGCGATTTTTTACTCATTATAGTGGCGTGTATCTATATACACGCCACTATAATGAGTAAAAAATCGCTCCACCTCATGGGAAAATCATACAACTTCCTACACAGAATAGAAACTAGATCTCATCGAAAGTATTGTTGTCCAACCGAGTACGTACTCCAGTTTTCTCGCCTTTTTTGTATCTTTTTCTTAGTCAAACCTATTTCGTAGTTCAACATCAGCAACTAATAAGTGGAGTTGAGTGGAGACCGCGACTCGGCAAACGTAGTGTAGGACGCTCTCCGACCAGGTGGGATGACAATCTGCGAAAGACTGCAGGCAGATGCTGGATGCGGCAAGCTGAGGACAGCGCGCTATGGCGCTTTTTAGGGGAGGGCTATGTCCAGCAGTGGACTACTATAGCCTGATGATGATGAACTAATAATGATATTGTTTTAGCTTCGTGGGCGCTGAAGACAAGATACTAGAAGCCCTCGCGACGCACGGGCCGGTGGCTGTGGCGGTCAACGCGCTCACATGGCAGAACTACCTCGGCGGAGTCATTCAGTACCATTGCCCGTGAGTTCAGATTCTCTAAGTATTCAGAGAGATACAAGATGCATCGACGAACTCTAAAATGGAAGCATCGTAGCATTCTTTTTTTGTTCCGATCAGTCTTGTGACCAAACGCGAAGAAGAGTTCCAATATATACTTCACGTAAAATTATGCCATTGTAGGTATAACCGGGTGTGGCCTGTAACACGAGCAAATAATTAAAACATAGATTGTACTCCTCAAACGGTGACACTTTTGTTCAACAACTTTGAAAAATTATGAAGTATTTAGAGTCCCTATTTTTCATACAAAATAAATATTATCTTCAATGGACGCCATCGCCACGCCATATCATTGTGATTGACGTTGCTTGTCACAGTTGTCACGCCTTAAACATAACAAAATTCGCAATACATTGCGTCTTAGAATAAACTTTAAAGTGCATTCAAAATCAAACCACAAGTTATTTCTAAAAGTCGCTCACAACAAATGTGGGTCAGTATGAGGAGTACAGCCTACAGTTTAATTTTTTGCTCATATTACAGGCCACACCCGGTATACCTCTACCACCTTCTCTTAATTATCTTAATTATCGGAGGATCGGTCTTAATTATAAGATCTTAACACATTCAGTGCCAGCCCGAGCTACGCGCTACGAGCGTAGCCGATAACACGGGAAAAACCGTATGTAGCGAAAAGCGCCTACGGACAGTGAACTCCCCTAGGGAGTCGCTGGCAGTGAATGTGTTAATAATGGTCGGAGACCATATGGTCTTAATTAACAGTTTTACTTCACCAAAGCCGTTCTTGAGAGGAAATAACTATAGGAGTAAAAAAAACAAATCACTATATCTGTGCTCATTTCTTGAAGAGAGTTTTCGAACAGGATCTCAATATTTAAATATCGACCTGATAACAATGGGACCAACTGTTTTCAAACGAGACAAACAAAAATAATTATTTTCACCCACATTTTCACCTCAGCAGCTCGAACAAGGGAGCAAAGTACCCTTGTTCGAGCTGCTGGGGCGAAAAATAACAAACATCCTGACGAATTAAGTCTCCTTTCCGAAGTCAGTTAAAAAATGGTATTCATAATATTTCAGTGGCGCCCCGACCGACTTAAACCACGCGGTGGAGCTGGTCGGGTATGACCTGTCGAGCGACGTGCCGCACTACGTGGCCAAGAACTCGTGGGGCGGCGAGTTCGGCGACGGCGGCTACCTGCGCCTCGCCGTCGGCGGCAACGTCTGCGGGCTCGCCAACGAGGTGGCTAGCGTCGACGTGCTTTAACCTTTTGACCTCCAAAATCGTCAACATCTGCGCGCGGCTACAGCCCAATATCCACCTTCGTGCATTCAAGCAAGGTTCACGGTGACGCTGCGCGCACGATACGCGCGGCGTTCAAAAGGTTAAGAAGATCACTTTATTTTACCACCAGTCACTAATACTAACCTCTGCCGCGTTGAAGTCTTTAAAAAACCGGGCAAGTGCGAGTCGGACTCGCGCACGAAGGGTTCCGTACCATAATGCAAAAAAAAAACGAAAAAAAAGCAAAAAAAAACGGTCACCCATCCAAGTACTGACCACTCCCGACGTTGCTTAACTTTGGTCAAAAATCACGTTTGTTGTATGGGAGCCCCATTTAAATCTTTATTTTATTCTGTTTTTAGTATTTGTTGTTATAGCGGCAACAGAAATACATCATCTGTGAAAATTTCAACTGTCTAGCTATCACGGTTCGTGAGATACAGCCTGGTGACAGACGGACGGACGGACGGACAGCGAAGTCTTAGTAATAGGGTCCCGTTTTACCCTTTGGGTACGGAACCCTAAAAACTGAAATAAATGTCATATACTATGAAAAAGTGACCAAGGCCTCCAGTGCCCCAGGCTGGAATCGAACCAGCGTCCTCTGCTATCGCGGCAGGTGCCTGTGCCATTCGGCCACCCGACCACAGCGGCATAGGTCGAATTTTCCAAGTATATGCACTTCTTACTCAATGCTTATGGCGCTCACTGGCCATCCCTAAGGTAGAACAGTATGGTAAGTCTTTAAAAATATAATATTTTAAACTTTCGCGTTTTGAACACATATTAATCAAGGTAATTGAATAAAATACGCGTTAGACCCGTCTATAAATGTGAGTCTTTAAAAGTGTCGTTAAATTGTAAAAATCGGATCACCGAATGGTTTTTACGAAATGATTCGTTTTCTTGGCTCTTAGCACATTTATATAATTACCTATTGTTTTGTTTACTTTAAAGCTAACTAGGAAGTGCCTATATTTATTTCATTAAGGTAGTTTTAGCAACTCCTTATATTAAAAGGAGCTTTTATCATCAAATGTAGAGGTATCTTTGGTTAATGATATGTAAAAATAGACTGAATAACGTAGGCAGCTAAAACTCGTTGAAACTTTCCGGTAGGTAAGTAGCTGTTGTTTTTTTTATTCACTTGTACTTTGCAATAATTCGAAAAATAATTGTTAAATTAACAAATTGTCTTAATTATGCTAAACGTGGTACAATATACTTTTTTTGCCATTTAGTGGGACTTTAAAGGAGACAGGGTGTCATAATTTATAAGGTTTATTATTATTCTCTAATTTTATAATATTTTTTTTCGAATACGTAGCCTAAGTAAGCTTACCTTTTATGCAATGGTAGGTTCTTTAATCCTCCGCCCCGCGTTGCTTCGCTTGATCAAGCAAGGATGGCATTTTATACCTCATTAAATTATTATTTTAAGTTTATAAGCTTTTTATACGCATTTAGATTTAATTGATCTTAGTTGTTGCAATATGTTGTGTTCTTGGTATGTTTTGATTTTATAACAAACGTTTTTATTACACTATAAGACTGATATTGACATATAAAACAAACAATATGTTTAATATAATCTGTGTTCATTACATTGTGTATTCACTAAAATATTACAGAAGGATATTATGGTTAAGGAAAGGTGATAAATTGCTTGTATGTGATTTTTTACCAATTATATTTTCCATATAAAATAAGAATAAGTACATAACTCATATAATAGATATTCAAGACATTTAAACCATATTTCATTCAGATAGGAGCTGAAAGAGGTTACTTGATTTTATTGGTTACGTGGAAATATATTAGTGTAGTTATTTACTCCTTTCTTTGGACCGTCCTGTAGTGCCTTTGTTTTTTAATAAAATTTTATTGATATAAAGATTTTTTTACTTTTTTACTCTACTCAGTTCACTAACAGACACCCAAACATTAAATGTATGGAATCTCCATACAAATAAACTCGTAGAAATAAATAAAATCAGTTTTTACTAAATTATACACAATAAACAAGGTGCAATTATAATTAAAGCCGCATTTAGACGTATCGAGAACTTGCATGTAATTTTCGTTACGTTGCGATATTTGGTCGATCGACTGAATTCATTGTAGGTACCAACTCTGTGAGCCTGTAAGCAATGTATCGGATATTTCATGCAAGTTCATGATCCGTCGTTGAGTAAGAGAATATAGGTTCACCTGGGTACCTACAGTCAGCGTCGTATAGTAGGTAGCATCCAAAGTATTCAAATAGTTCGGTACGCCATACAAATAATATGGTGTACCGAACTATTTGAATACTTTGGATGCTACCTACTATATGACGCTGACTGTACCTACTTCATTCCCAATTATCATTACATACAGCGACCACGTACACTAACGAATACCTAAAGTAGACATGTTGAATGCCGTTTACATTTAAAAATAAGTATTGTGTAGGTAAATTAATATAATTAATTTAATAATTCCCTATTTAATTTTCCTACATGTTAATCAACAGGAAATTATCCGAAATAAATCCTGACTTTGCCTTATTACACTCAGTATCCAAAGTTTCATGTTTTAAAATGTCCTCTAAAACAATAGTGTTGTGCGCTTCTATTTTATTCTTTTTAGTTCTTCTAGAACGTAATCGCTATCTCCCTGATAATGTTGTGATCAACATGTATTTTAAAACTGAATTTAGAGGTCGAGAGCTTGTGAAGAGGAAATTGTTTGCCGATTATTTGAAGAGATTCAATAAATCGTACGGCCCTGATGAAATTCATAAGAGGCTTCGAAATTTTAAGGTAAGATAATACAATATGTTATTAGTTATTTGTTTTACAAGGGGGCAAATTTGTTGTTTAACCGCTCGTGCTAAAATTGATAGCCGAGCAAGCGAAAGATTCCATAATTGAACTACGAGCGTAGCGAGTGGTTCGAAAAGTGGAATCTTGAGCGTTGCGAGGGTTTCAAAGCACGAGGGTTAAACAAAATTTGGGTCCATTGCGCATACAAATGAAAAGTCATATTATATTGTGTCATACATTTTTAGCCATAATATTTGATGACATACTCAGCAGTTGTCATATATTTTTTGTGCATATAGGTTTTGATTATAATGAATCAAATATCATACCAGCTAAAAGCATATTTATCTATACTTATAATGTTTTTACGTATAACGTTTTGCAGCATAATCATTTTCAACCATAATGGTTTACATAAATAATTTAAGAAACTAATTTTAGCCTCTCAACAGCTCCTCGAAAAATAACCTTTTCCCTAATCTCCGTCCAAACACTTAATTCGACGGAGCCCGGGGACGCGGGGCTCCTATTTCTGCGTAGTTTGCCCTTCGGGCATCTGAAGAAACCTAACGAACCTAACCTACCTATTATGATTAGTTTCTTTTATAAAACCGTTTCTCCTACTGGAGGGGGCTCCTCTCTTTCGATCTCCTCTTTTATACGATCTTTGTGTGGTTATGATTATGACATTTATGACCAAAGTACCTAATATTAATTTGCTTCATAGGTTGTTCACAACCATACATATTTATTATTCATGCTTTGTAACACTAAATATATGACTTAATTTTTTATGTCTATATTAATGCTATGCACTGCAATACTTCGAACGAAAAACAATTATGGATATCAAGCACATGACTTAAAATTGTATGCGAATTAAATTGATGACTATAAAAATTATGAAAACTCATTTATGACAAAAACCCAGTTATGCTCAGGAATAATTCTGACTAAAGATTTTTATGACTTACAATTTTATGCATAAAGTGTTATGACAATTAAAAATATGACAAAAGCTGTTATGCGACCAGAGGGAGTCCCACAAAATTTGCCCCCCGAGTGAAACAAAATTTTTCACCACACGAACCCGAAAAAAATATTAACTGTAAGATATCAAAACAAAATCAAGCCAAATCAAATTCAAATGAACGTTATTAAATATTTATCATTCAAAATGATCATTTAAATGACAATTCAACCAGCAAACATAAGAAAACAACTCAAAATTTGCATTGGATTACTTTGCCTCACATGTGAACAAAACGCAACTTTGCTATCAGTTTTTGAACAATCAAGAGCGTTTAGGCCCAGTTCTACAGATTTCTATTACAGATTCCCAATTCTACAGATTTTCAATTTTACAGATTCCCAATTGTACATAATTTCAATTTTACAGAATCTTAATTCTACATATTCACAATTCTACAGATTCCCAATTCTACATAATTTCAATTTTACAGAATCTTAATTCTACATATTCCCAATTCTTCAGATTCCCATTTCCACAAACTCCCAATTTTACAGATTCCCAGTCAAATAGATTTCCAGTCCTACAGATTCCCAATTCTACAGATTGTCAGCACTTCAGACAATAATGTATCTACTACAATAATAAATGTAACACAGCATTAGCACGGTCATATCTGAAAACATGTATACGATTTTCAATTTTACTCTAATATAGTATATTATAATTATAATAAATTTTATCGAAATCGTTAGAGCCATTTCCGAGATCCCTAAAATATAGGAATCCCTATGTATAAATAAATATTATTATAATAGCGCCTTTCTCTGGGAATATAAAAATATGATAAGATATAGTTGGTCATACCAAATTGTCAGTCAGTAAGAACCAGGAAAACTAAACTCATCCTTTTCTTTTGGATACTGTAGCGATGAGAAACTGTAGAATTAAGAATCTGTAGAATTGGGAACCTGTATAATTGGTTATCTGTTAAATTGGGAATCTGTAGATTAGAGAATCTGTAGAATTGGGAACCTGTATAATTGGTCATCTGTTAAACTGGGAATCTGTAGATTAGAGAATCTGTAGAATTGGGAACCTGTATAATTGGTTATCTGTTAAATTGGGAATCTGTAAATTAGAGAATCTGTAGAATTGGGAATCTGTAGACATGGGCCTAAACCGACTTAGATAAACATAGGGGAGATTTGGCCATCTAAATTATAAAACCATGATTAAAACTATCCTAAAAGGAACCAATCGCTATAATGTTCTGATTTTGACAACGTTGTTGTGTTAGAATCGCTATTTTAGATCTATTTAAAATGTAATATTAACTTTATAATTTAGGAGATCAAGTCTACCCAGTCTCCCCTTGCTATAACTTCTGTTCTGAATTAAAATGTGTTCCAGAAACACCTCAGAGAAATAGAGAGATTGAACGACGGCAGAAACGACGCCGTGTTCGGCGTCACCAAGTTCTCAGACTGGTCCAAGCAGGAGTTGCAGCAAATGCTGTCGCCTGAGCTCGGAAGGCGCTGTGATTCAAGGCAACGTTCCTGCGATTCTCGCGGGTCAGCTAAAATATGGAACTTTGCAAAGACCAATGATGGGATAATCAGAAAACGGTTGCCGGCTAGAAAAAAACGGAGCTTTGGAAAGAGAGGGAAAGGGATGAATAACAATGATGGAATCGTACGGAAAAAATTGGATTGGTAAGTCCTATTTGACGTTGAAGTTCTTAGCGATCGACTTAGTCACTTAGTGGATCAGCCAGGACAAAATGGCATTTTAGAACGGGAGTTGGAAAAATACAAAAAAGATCCCTTTATCTCTGTAGATTATGTCCTTTTTAATCAAGTGCATACAACTTACTCATAAATATGTATATTGTATATCTTAGTTCTTCATTCGGCGACATAAGAGCTATGGGATATAAATTTTTGAGTAAAATGTGTGTTACTCTTTCACACTTGACTGTAGGTAAATAGGTATGTATTACGTTAAAACACGTCTCTGCGATCGGTCTCATGGGTTAGCGGAATAGGTACTGAAACAAGTTCCTTTATAAAGACGGGAAAGGGGACAAATAATGGACAAAGAAATATAACCCATTTAATTGTTACGGGTCTGGTAAAGTGTGTGTGCCGTAACATGGCCGTAACGAACAGGAAAAAATATTTTTCATCACACTTGCTCGGAAAAGATGTATTTACACGTAGGGCTTGCGGGCGGGAAATTGAATTTTTCGCCCTAGGGCGGAAAAAATCTTTTCCGAGCAAGTGTGATGAAAAACACTTATTTACACGTAGGGCTTGCGGGCGGGAAATTGAAATTTTCGCCCTAGGGCGGAAAAGTGTTTTATACAGAAGTTTGTTTTTATTAATTCTCCTTTTTTTCCTTACAAGTGTGATGAAAAACATTGTGTGTGCCACGGGCGGTAAAGAAATTCCGAACTCGTGAACATTTTAAGCCCTCGCTTCGCGTCGGGCTTAAAATTGACACTCGTTCGTAATTTCTTATTTCCCGCCCTTAATACACAATGTACTATTAAAAGGCACATATGTAACGTTTTCCCAAAGCTTTTCCTGTACCTACTCCAATTAAAATCTAATTATACTTTGGAATCCACCCTAAAAAGAGGTAAGGTGCAGGGGGGGCAATTTAGACTGCGGGGTAATTTAAACTAATTGAAATATCTTCCATGTTTTACATTATTAACTAGAGTCCTACACAGCGATAGGAACGGCAAACAAAATTTCGATTTTCGATTTGGTTAATTAACAGGAGAAAAGAGGGCGCAGTCGGGCCAGTCATAGACCAGGGGCGTTGTCAAATATGCTGGGCTGTATCCATAGCTGGGGTCATGGCGTCCAGGGCCGCTATACGCAGACACAGCTACCATGGCTTGAGCATACAGGTGAGGTCACAGTCCAAAATCAAACGTTATAGCCATATAAGCCAACCAAGCTTATAGCTTAGACTCTTAGGCGGATCCACGAGTCATGGGGGGCCATGATCCCCCCTGTACGGATATGATGGTCGTTCTTGTCTACGTGACAGCGTGATAAAACGGTCTCCGTCACTTTCTATCCCACGGTGTTAAAAAGTGACAGTTATTTTATCACATGGATAAAGCCATCAATAATACGCCGGCTGGGCTCTGAACTGTGTCTACAATAAATTAGTTTCAATTAATATTTGCGAAAAAATAAATTTAACCATGATGGATGATGTAAGTATGACCTTAATCTATAGGTAATCCTAGTCCTAGTCAACTTTCTTTTCTTCGGCAATGCTTAGAAATAAAGTAAAAGTGGGAAAAATCACCGAAAATGATAGTCTTGGGGGGATAGTTAGCAGACGGTTGTGCTTAATACCAAATTAATTTCGTTTCCAGCAACTTATAGACTGCTCCTATTACCACGAAGAAAACAAAAGAGAGTGTGGAAGAGGAAGGCCCCTGCTCGAAGTATTCGAGTTCCTATGCTCCGAAAACACACGGCTAACAACGGATGTCGACTACCCCCTCACTAATGCTGATGAGAAGTGCAAACATATCCCTGGAGTTATTAGTTTGAAGAGCTTTAACAATGAGTGGTAAAGTACTTATACGAAAGTGGAGGAGCTAAATTGTTAACAACTATTGGGACGGGCCTTACGGGCACTAAAAATTTTACTATTTAGTTTAGCGGTGTCACTCACGAATTCAAAAACTTCGAACGGATTTTCATGCGGTTTTCACCTATTAATAGAGTGATTCTTGAGGAATATTCAGGATAATTTGTTAACCCGTGAGAAGCCGGGGCGGGACGCTAGTTTTTAATAAATATAAATAATTTCAGTGAAATGTATGAAGATGAAAGGAAGTTAGTAGAAGCGTTGAACGACGGCCCAGTGACGGCGCTGGTCTGGGCCGAACTGCTCTTCAGCTACGACAGCGGCGTCATCAGTTGGCATTGCCAGTAAGTTACAATATTTATATATGTCGAATACTGATGGTCCTAAAGGCGGTGGGCGCGTGGGGGTAGTACGATAATGTATTACTTCACAGCTAGACCAGTATGCTACCATTACTACCAGTGCATGAAATAAACATTAGGACTCGTTAACCATACTAGTGCCTACATAATCATAATCATAATCAATTTATTAATAATTAAAAATTACAAGTCATAGTTATTGCCTATCTCTAATAGGAAGATATAAAACATAACTAACACTATTACAAAGTGCAGTGGATTTAAACATTGGTACATATTTGATAGTTGTACTAATACACGCAGAGTACTGTACGCTATATATATATGTATTATATATTCGATTTCGTAAAATCACAACCGTAGAATTCTTTATGGTCGTAGAAAGCCTGCTCGATTAGCCAATTCTTTAGTTTTGTTTTGTAGATTGTGTTGCTGGGTGAATTCACTATTTCGTTGGGTAGATGATTGTATACCTTCGGACCCATGACGTGTACGAGTTTGGCTGACTTGGCTAGCTTGTGCGACACGGCCGGGATTCTTCTCCCAACTCTGGTGAAACGCACCGCATATCGGCGGGAGGTGTCGCTACTCTCCTTCAAAGGTGCACTATACTTCTGTACTAAATGTTTAAAAAAAAACCGGACAAGTGCGAGTCGGACTCGCCCACCGAAGGTTCCGTACTTTTTAGTATTTGTTGTTATAGCGGCAACAGAAACACATCTGTGAAAAATTCAACTGCCTAGCTTGCTCGGTTCATGAGATACAGCCTGGTGACAGACGGACGGACGGACGGACGGACAGCGGAGTCTTAGTAATAGGGTCCCGTTTTTACCCTTTGGGTACGGAACCCTAAAAAAGAACTAATCGCTATTAGGAGGTTATCTGATTAAAAATTGAAAATAAAAAGATCACATGAAACCATTTAAATCTTTATTCAATTCAAACTAGGCCGGCTCCAACCGTACACCTCTGACCTGAGAAGATTTAGCCCTATATGGGACCGGCAACAAACTCAGCGGGACACATCTTTTCAAAACAACACATCACACATCCTTTCTTTATTTCACAAAAGTAAGCTTCTAATGAAACATAAGAAATCAAAATAACACTTGAAATAAAACACTTAGCTAAATGATTAAAGAACGCGGGGTTCTATAAGCTATCAGAATAATCCTTCAGGTATAAGCCTTCAGGAACGTGGCGAGTTAGGCACGAGGTTGGCTAACGAGTACGTCCGATCTCTAGCGCGGTCCGATCAAGAAGAACTACCAGCGGCGGAGCCTCTCCGCTCCCGCCTCAGCCAAGTTGGCAAACCTGCTCGACCAGTCTACCAACATACCGACAAAAACGCCAACTCGTGCCTACGCTCACTCGAGAGAAACCTCTCGACGTTCCAAAGCCTTCTACCTGTCATCTCAGTTCAACAACACGCCAATAGATGGCGTTACTCTCTACGCAACTTTATTTCAACAATGCGCCAATAGACGGAGTTACTCTCTACACAACTTTATTTATTTTGTTACAACCAAATAATACGTAGCTCAACATTGCTAATCGATTTTATACAGGCGTCTAAAATAATGAACTATAACGCTGCAATACGTCTTTCTGGTGTCAGGGTCCGACACGGCCGTCCTGCGCTACACACGTCCTCGTGTGTGGGTGTATGCATTTGATTCTGTAACAAAATACTCAGCACAGTATCTCATCGCTCGGTCATTCCTGACCAACAATTTGGGTCTCTCTCAAATTACTATTAAAATCAAACTTTGTTATCAATCCAACCAGAAAAAATGATTGTTCAAAATTACTTTAACAATCCTCAATTCTCTAGTCAAAAATAGTCCATCGAGCAACGACTTCATAAAAATAATCAGTAATCATCGCCGCTATCTAGCGGATACACTCCATTAATCATCGCCTCCATCTGGCGGATACTCGCAAATTTATGTGAAAACAGAACAATCTCAAACATCAAAAACACAAATCACAACAGCTCTAATTCATTGCTCGACAGTATCACTACTATTGTCATCAATATTAATTTACGGGGAAATTATCTGGCATTAAAAAAAAATATTTTGGTCAAATGTGATAATAATCATTGTAGGACATCTTAAAATAAATAGCACTCTGACTTAATAATGCCAATTTTACTCATATGAACACAGTACATCAACGGGAATTCATTTTTAACAAAATAACACCAGTCCTTCGGTGCATTGCCAGTCCTTCGGCAGATACCAGACCCTCGTCAGAAGTAACCATCTCAGCCGCGTAAGTGCTACTCCTTGCAAAGAGCATTCTGCACATAAAAAGCAGACCACGTGCACCTCTTACATGCTCCGGCACTTCTGATGCGGTCACTAAACAATACCCAGTCCATCTAAAGCAAAACATTAGTGCCCAGTCCATCGGGCGTGCCTTCAGTCCATCGAAAGCAAAACAGTAGTGCCCAGTCCATCGGGCGTGCCTTCAGTCCATCGAAAGCAAAACAGTAGTGCCCATCAGTCCATCGGGCTTGCCTTCAGTCCATCGAAAGCAAAACAGTAGTGCCCAGTCCATCGGGCGTACTTTCAGTCCTTCGCAAGTACAAGCTTTCAGTCCATCGAAAGCAAAAACAATGTTAAGAGTGAATTCCAAAAAGAAAATAAAAACGGTTCTTTAAATCATGTTACTCAGAACCATTGGTACTATCAGCGTCAACTGATCAACTGAAACTGAACATCACTGATCAAAATCACTAAAGATAGCTTTCTACTTTAGCTTTAACAAAAGAAACTCAGCTTTCTATTTTAGCTTTAACAACAGAAACTCAGCTTTATACTTTAGCTTTAACAACAGACACTCGCTCAAAACTTCTATGCAGAAGTAAATCCTCTCAAAATAATCCCAACAAAATGGGAACTGCTCACCAGATTAATAAAGCATGATGCACGCGTCCCAGTCAAAGGTGGTGGTGAAGTCCAACCCAAGCACGAAGGCTGATGCTTTCCGCCTTGCAGTTGCCGTTGCTGCGGCAGATGGCGAGATGCACGATGTAGTTTAACATAGCTGGCTGTTACTGAAATCATCATTAGCACGGCATCAGGTTTATCATGTAAGCAGGATAAACTCAAAGGTTTATTAAATGCAATGTAGCAGACAAAAAAAATATGTTTCCAATGTATACGGGACTTCAAAAATCTCAGAATAAAATTTAAACTTCAATGAGTGCGTTTTATTTCATTCTATGAACAAACAAACATGTGTTCCAAAAATAAGTAACACGGTAAAATGGGCCAATACGAACAGTGACAGCTAATTAGTTACGTTAGACTGTTATGCTTCGCCATTACACTGAAAATAAAATTCACTAATAAACAATTGGAACGAAACCTGTCCTTTTATTTCCAAATCTCCAGCACAGATGATACTGCACAGCTGCTTCTGTGTCACGGGCGTAATGGTGTCTGCAAGTTCGCTCGGCTCTGGCTGCAGGACACTGTAACATTAATTTTCATATGCGTAGCTCATGCTTTCATAGTATGCACGATTTGTGATCTATCACGGCATTACGGGCAATAATTTGTAGCAATTTTACTAATTACTAAACAGGATTACAGGAGGAATTACAGAATCAATTTCTAACGGTGCATTGTATTTAAAAAAATATATATTTTTGAGGGTAGAAGCACAAGTGAGCGATGAAATAATATCACGTCATGATAGCCGATATTTGGTTGTAATTAACAAGATGGATTTCACATCAAAATAATTCAAGATCACTTAGATTTAAATGGATTATAAAAATTAATTGTATCTTCATAAAAAAAAACAATTATTGGGGGTAGATTCACAAGTGAGCGATAAAATAATATCACGTCGTGATAGCCGATATTTGATTGTAATTAACAAGATGGATTGCACATCAAAATAATTCAAGATCACTTAGATTTAAATGGATTATAAAAATGAATTGTATTTTCATGAAAAATGAATTATTGAGGGTAAATTCACAAGTAAGCGATGAAATAATATCACGTTGTAATAGCTAATACTCGGTTTTAATTAACAGTATGGATTTCAAATCAAAATAACTCAAGATCGCTTCGATTTAAATGGATTACAAAAATTAATTACAAAGAAACGTAACGATCCCAGAGATGACGTCACGTAACGACCGCTATGCTCGACTGCCTCAATCACAATTTTATTCACAATTTCACAATAATTCTCACCAAATAACAATGAATTACACTCACCTTTCAATCAAGGTTAGACACGTGAGCTTACCATTACCACGTGTCCAGATTATGGAATGTAGGTCACCAGAAATACATGGAAATACACCACACTCCCAGGTGGCTGTGTAAGCAATACATGAAACTCTGCATCCATCCCACTTGCTGATGTCGAAACCCGATGGTCTCAAAGGCGGTGGACGCGTGGGGGTAGTACGATAATGTATTACTTCACAGCTAAACCAGTATGCTACCATTACTACCAGTGCATGAAATAAACATTAGGACTCGTTAACCATACTAGTGCCTACTATACTTCAGTACTAAATGTTTAAAAAAAAGAACTAATCGCTATTAGGGGTCATCCGATAATTACTTCACACGTTTAGGGAGAGGGAGGGGGTCAAGAAAATGTGACATATTGTGACATGGGGGAGGGGGGAGACACAAACTTTGTGACGTCACTTTAACTTCATCAGTAACCGAATTTTTTTTTTGAATTATTTTATTCGCTGTATATTTAAATAACAACTTTTTAAAACGATAATCGTTTTTATTCTTTTAATTTTCTTTCCTAAGCAGTTTTGGGTTATAAAATTACTAATATTTATATCGTCAAAAATATTTTGATAAAATATTAATAATACTTAGGTACTTACTTAATTCGATTTGGCGATTTCGTAGAAAAAATGTGACGTCACACTAGAGGGGAGGGGTTTGCCAAATGTGACCAAATGTGACAAGGGGGGGGAGGGGAGGGGTCAAAAAATCTAGATATTCGTGTGACGTAATTAATGGATGACCCCTTAGGAGGTTATCTGATTAAAAATTGAAAATAAAAAGATCACATGAAACCGTTTAAATCTTTATTCAATTCAAACTAGGCCGGCTCCAACCGTACACCTCTGACCTGAGAAGATTTAGCCCTATATGGGACCGGCAACAAACTCAGCGGGACACATCTTTTCAAAACAACACATCACACATCCTTTCTTTATTTCACAAAAGTAAGCTTCTAATGAAACATAAGAAATCAAAATAACACTTGAAATAAAACACTTAGCTAAATGATTAAAGAACGCGGGGTTCTATAAGCTATCAGAATAATCCTTCAGGTATAAGCCTTCAGGAACGTGGCGAGTTAGGCACGAGGTTGGCTAACGAGTACGTCCGATCTCTAGCGCGGTCCGATCAAGAAGAACTACCAGCGGCGGAGCCTCTCCCGCCTCAGTCAAGTTGGCAAACCTGCTCGACCAGTCTACCAACATACCGACAAAAACGCCAACTCGTGCCTACGCTCACTCGAGAGAAACCTCTCGACGTTCCAAAGCCTTCTACCTGTCATCTCAGTTCAACAACACGCCAATAGATGGCGTTACTCTCTACGCAACTTTATTTCAACAATGCGCCAATAGACGGAGTTACTCTCTACACAACTTTATTTATTTTGTTACAACCAAATAATACGTAGCTCAACATTGCTAATCGATTTTATACAGGCGTCTAAAATAATGAACTATAACGCTGCAATACGTCTTTCTGGTGTCAGGGTCCGACATATAGGTAAGTAAATAATTGTACAAAGATGAAAGGAAGTTAGTAGAACCATTGAACGACGGCCCAGTGACGGCGCTGGTCTGGGCCGAACTGCTCTTCAGCTACGACAGCGGCGTCATCAGTTGGCATTGCCAGTAAGTTACAATAACAGTAAATGCACCTGAGCTATTGTTATTTCAATTATACCGGAATTACATTACAGTTTACCGAAAAGCTAGCGGCTACCTCGCACAACGTATCAGCATTGCGATACAGCGAGGAAATGCCGTCAGCATCTTTGGTACAATGCCTCAAGGACCTATTTTAGATCTAAGCTAGATTTTATTAATTTCGTTTAGTAATACCACTGAATATAAATTACAGTTTAGTATGTCTAATGCTAACAAGTATCTGCTTCAGAGGGGGTGTAAAACCAATACGGATATGATGGTCGTTTTAGTCTACGTGACAGCGTGATAAAACGTTGTCCGTCATTTCTATCGCGCAGTTTTAAAATGACAGTTATTTTATTACGTGGATAAAACGATCCATAATACGCATGCAGGAAATTAGAAGGAAACAAAAGAAATGGTACGCAGCGCGAGATTTGCGACAGAAGGCCTACCGCGACCACCGAAATTTGTAAATTGATATAATGAACAGAGCCGTACAGTGCCATCTATATTAGCTGTCAAATTTGAAGCAATGAACCTTTGGTAAATATAATCGTTATTTTTTCCAGGGTTAAAGAAGACGAGTTAAACCACGCCGTGCAAATCGTTGGTTACGACACGACCAGTAACCCGCCCTACTACATTATCAAGAACTCTTGGGGGGATGATTGGGGAGAGGGGGGGTATGTGAGGCTGGCTATCGGAGGCAACCAGTGTGGAATTGCCTACTCTATTGGGATTATAGATGTTTAAATATTTTACTTGTAGTTTTATTATAATATGTAATATATTAGTGGCACCAGTAACCCGATACAAACTGATTTTCATTAAATGCAAACAAAAATATGCACACATAGTGAGATCGTCAAGCTGGTACGCTAGGTCAATGACCTTTTATTTATGTAGACGTGTGACGTTCATAGTTGACAAAACTAAAATTTGATCCAACGATTTTGACAACTTGACAGATTGGCGTCACCCATACCATGGTATAATAATATACTCCGCCTGGTACTCCATTCCGAGATTCGCGTATGACCTAACTGACACAAAAGAGTTGAAAAGAGTGTATTGTTTTCAGCGTTCATGTTTGTATGTATGTGAGTTTCTTTATTCCACCTTAACTTCTGAATGCCTTAACCGATTTAGACGTATGATACATCATTAGAATCCTTACGTCATCCCGGGTAACATAGGCTATGTGACGTCATTATAAAAACAATATGGCGGACTTAATACGCCATATTACGCAACCTTTAGAAAAAAATATCGTGCAAACCTATCGAGTAGGGTATCAAAATGAAGGGCTTTGAAAGCCGATTGATACTATATATGCAAAATGTGGGTTTAAGTTTCATTTTGAGAAAGTAAGAATTGACAAAATATGTTAAGAGAAGCTAATCTCATAAAACCAAATATTATTATTGAATGGGATACTTATTAAAATAAAGGGAAAGGGTTTGACCGCTGATCATAAAAAAATATAATTATATTATATTAGGTAGGTACATACTACATACTACTCATAGTTTTTAAAACATGTTCGTAATTGCGCTTATGGAATCGAAAAGTTTAAAATATAACTTCTATTTATTAATCGATACGATACAGAGTCCGTCTAAGCTAACTCTGCACCGACTTTGGCAGAACAAATCGTGAAAGTATCATTATAACCGTATGGTTTGATTTAATTTTAACATTTATGATGATGATGACTCACAAATATCAAAATTGACAATGGGTGCGCTTATTCCTATGCAGATGACACAGTATTGGTCTTTAAAGCAAAAACTTGGCAGTCGGTCTTTGAGTACGCTGAAAAAGGCCTCAGGCAGGTTTCCTCCTGGCTTAAAGAAAACCTCCTCACATTAAACCTGGAGAAAACAAATTTCATGTGTTTCGCGAAATACCAAAATACCCAACCAAAACCAGATCTTAAATTAAGAATGCATATCTGTAACGAAAATGAATATTCTTCTTCTTGTGAATGTACTCAACTTACAAAAGTGGCATCCATTAAATACCTCGGGGTCATATTAGACCAGCGACTGAGCTGGCATCCACATATTGAGTACATTAACAACCGCATAAGAAAACTTATATGGATATTTAAAATCCTTAGGCATGTAGCCGACAAAAAATTGCTGGAAAAATTATACAATGCGCTTGCGCAGTCAGTAATGTAATGAGCTATTGTATTGTCGCCTGGGGTGGAGCTACAAAAACAAAATTCTTGCAGGTTGAGAGAGGACAGAGGTCGTTGCTTAAGGTCATGCATAAACTCCCTAGAAAATATCCAACTAGTGATTTATATAAAAAGAGTGATATCCTGAGCATGAGAAAATTATATGTGCTTCTCACTGTACTAAAACTGCATAAGACATTAAATTTTAATCCATCCCTATTAAATCGTAGGCGAAGTCACGCAGTAGCCCCTAAATGGCCAACAAAATCTTTATTTGCTAAAAGACAATTTAATGCAATATCATCACAGATGTATAATAAAATTAACAAAGCTCTCAACATCTATCCAATGCAACGGATAAATTGTAAAAGAAAAATCACAGAATGGTTACTGACACTTACCTATGATGAGACTGAATCGCTTCTTAAGGCTTAATGCCTTAAATGATAAACATAAATGCACACACAAAAACACACACACACACACACACACACACACACACACACACACACACACACACACACACACACACACACACACCGAGAGAGACACACACACAAACTTACACCCTATTTAAGACTAGAGTTAGTAAAATAGTATAAGAATAAAGTATACCTACGAATTAATTCTTGATTGTAATTATAAATTAAAAATTTAAATTATGAATTTGTAATTGTAATTATAACAAACTAACTTGAACAATATTTTTCCCTGTATGTATAATTTATTATAAATCTCTGAATATTGAATTGTAAAAATAGAATAAAAAAATAAAATAAAATACTTATATGAATTAGCTATAGGTATAGTTATAGTTATTGTAAAAATAACAACTATGTACCAATTATAATATGTATCTGGTATTAAACCTGAATCACTCCGTTTGGAAGGAGCGGTACCTCCTAACACAAGTATTGCTATACTTAACAGGAGGTATCCACCACAAATTATTGTATAAATCCACCTAGATACCAAATAAATAATTTTGAATTTTGAATTTTGAATTTGAATTTTTGAATTTTGATGACATTTTTTTTAAGGCCGAAGGGTGAGCTCCACGTAGGGCCTACGGCTCAGAGCGTAAGAAAGATGTGCGCTTCCTGCAACTTGTCCAAGTATATGCACTCGGTCCAAAGCCAGGCGCCAAAGACGCCCCCACACTAAAAGGGTCAGGCGTAGCCCGACGTACGTGACACGCTATACGCTTACCAAAGCCGGGCGCCTTTGGCGCCCTCATACTCAAAGCATCGGCCGTAGCCCGACATACGAGGCGCGTTGTACGCGTTCCAAAGCCGGGCGCCTTCGGCGCCCTCATACTAAAAGAGTCGGGCGTAGCCCGACGTACATACGTGGCGCACTGCGCGCGGTCCAAGGCCAGGCGACTTCTACTTTCTCATACTAAAAGTGTCGGGCGTAGTCCGACGTACGTGACACGCTGTACGCATACCAAAGCCGGGCACCTTCGGCGCCCTCACACTTAAAGGTTTTGGCGTAGCCCGATGTACGTGGCGCGCTGCACGCAGTCCAAAGCCAGGCACCTTCAAATCTCTCATATTAAAAGTATTGGGTGTAGCGTGACAAGCTGTATGATTAAGGCGACTTCTACTTTCTCATACTAAAAGTGTCGGGCGCCGAAGGCGCCCTCTTACTCAAAGCGTCGGGCGTGTACGAGGCGCGTTATACGCGTTCTAAAGCCGGGCGCCTTCGGCGCCCTAATGGTAAAAGAGTCGGATGTAGCCCGACGTACGTGGCGCGCTGCACTCGGTCCGAAGCCAGGCGCCTTCGACTCTCTCATACTAAGTGTCGGGCGTAGGCCCACATACGTGACACGCTGTACCCTTACCAAGACGCCTTCAGTGCCCTCTTGCTCAAAGCGTCGGGCGTAGTCCGACGTACGTGACACGCTGTACGCATACCAAAGCCGGGCGCTTTCGGCGCCCTCATACTTAAAGGTTCTGGCGTAGCCCGATGTACGTGGCGCGCTGCAAGCGGTCCAAAGCCAGGCGCCTTCGACTCTCTCATATTAAAAGTATCGGGCGTAGCGTGACACGCTGTATGATTACCAAAGCCGGCCTCATACTCAAAGCGTCGGGCGTAGCCCGACGTACGTGGCGCGCTGCACGCGGTCCAAAGCCAGTCCCCTCAACATTCTCATACTAAAAGTGTCGGGCGTAGCCCGACGTACGTGACACGCTGTACGGTTACCAAAGCCGGGCGCCTTCGGCGCCCTCTTACTCAAAGCGTCGGGCGTGTACGAGGCGCGTTGTACGCGTTCTAAAGCCGGGCGCCTTCGGCGCCCTAATGGTAAAAGAGTGGGATGTAGCCCGACGTACGTGGCGCGCTGCACTCGGTCCAAAGCCAGGCGCCTTTGACTCTCTCATACTAAGTGTCGGGCGTAGGCCCACATACGTGACACGCTGTACCCTTACCAAGACGCCTTCAGTGCCCTCTTGCTCAAAGCGTCGGGCGTAGCCCGACGTTCGTGGCGCACTGTACGCGTTCCAAAGTAGTCGGGCGTAGCCCGATATATGCGGCGCTCTGCGTGCCTTTCTGTACTGAGGACGCCCTCGCAAAAGTAATATAAAGTGACTTCAAATGATTATTAACGAAATCATGACCCCAAAATTAATTAAATAAATAAAAAAATTAAAAACACGACTGCGAAAAAGCGAACTGAAAAGATAAAAATATTTTTTAGTTGTGTTAGTTACTCAACTTAATGAATGTAAAAATTCTAAAAAGTATAAAATAAAATAAATGAATTAAAAATTAAAAAACACGACTGCGAAAAAGCGAACTGAAAAGACAAAAATAATTTTTAGTTGTGTTAGTTACTCAACTTAATGAATGTAAAAAATTATTAGAATATGAGTGTTTAGTGAAGGTTATAAACAACAAACGCAAAAGTTTTATGCTCATTTAGGATCGTGACTGTACCTGTGTATTTTATTTCAATTGCAGTCGGGGACCTTGATGTATTGACATTTTCCCATTTAAAAGGTCCCCGACTGCAATTGAACACTTTACATGAAATGTTTTGGTGGGATTTCACTTATTTACTGACAAGATTTGCTTGACCGTCTATATTTTAAACGAATATTTAAGTAAGTACATTATTTTACAAACATAGAAAGATAAAAAAACATAATAAATATAATAAATTTGGATAATAATTAATTAATTAAGTAGTCTAGCGCAGTCCCACCTCCCAGGGCTATAACCGCGAAAATCGAAGTTCGAAAATTGCGGGCATTTTTCTCGGTCACTTCTTCATTGGAGTAAAAGAGAAAGATCCCCGCAATTTGCGAATTTCTGTTTTCGCGGTGGCCCCTCAGGGACCTCGACCAAGGCCGGGACGGCCGCCGCAACGGCCGAGCACCTCAAACGGCGCAAATATGCAGCCATTGATTCTTGTTGCATGTTTGAGCCGTTTGGGGTGGAGACCCTCGGGCCTTGGGGACCCGGAGCATATAGCATATTTAGGGAGCTGACGAAGCGTCTTAATGATGCTACGGGTGACCAGAGGGCTGGGTACTTCCTTGCCCAGCGAATTGGCATTGCCATTCAGCGCGACAATGCCACCAGCCTTCTGGGCACCCTACCATCCGGCGCCGAGCTAGCTCCGATTTTTTATTAACCGACTTCAATTTCATAGAAGGAGGAGGTTCTGTATTCGGTTGTGGCTATATTCTTTTTTTTTTATGTACGTTCACCGATTACTCCGACATCCGTAGTCCGATTTGAGTAATTCTTTTTTTGTTTGAAAGGAGCTACCTCTGAGTTGGTCCCATTTTAATTTGGTTCTGTTCTGATGATGGGATCCATGAGGAATTGAGGGAACTCCTCAGTTTTTAAAGGCACATGCATGGTGTTTTGGGCGTTTTCTTAAGCAACTCGAGCATTTTCTCCCGATAACCACCAATTTCATGAAGTAGACCTGATGATGATGATTATTTTGATGATAATGATGATGATTTCTTTAAATGTAAGTATGTTCAGCGATTACTCCGGCAACTGTGATCCGATTTGAGTAATTCTTTTTTTGTTTGGAAGAAGTTACCTCCAAAATGTTTCCGTATTATTTTTGGTTCTGGTCTGATGATGGAATCCATGAGGAATTGAGGGAACTCCTCAATTTTTAAAGGCACGTGTTAAGTGATTCCGGGGTTTTCTATAAAGTAACTCGAGCATTTGCTTCCGAAAACCACAAATTTGATGTACTGCAACTGTAGCCTTACCACGAGTTTGATATTTACATATTCGCTAACGTCTTATGCATCTAAATGTAACTTTTTATGCATCTCGCTCACACTAAGGTTAGTACGAGCGAGATGCATAGGAAGTAAGTTACACACATGCTAGCGAATATATCAATGTCAAACTCGTGGTAAGCTGGTTAGGCTACTCATCGGGGGTTAGGGTTAGGAGTTAAGGGGTCAGGGATTAAGGGGTCGGGGAATGGCGGTTGAAGGGTTGCTGGTTCAGGATCGAGGGGTTCCTGGATCAGGGGTTGATGTGCTGTGAGGTTGAGTGATCGGGGGGCTGAGGGATTGGGTCAGGCGGGGCGGGCGGATAGATTGAGTTGACAGGAATTATAATTTCCCAGACGGACTCGAGAAAATTCCTGATTACATATTTACTAAAGTAATATGTACACGAATTTAGTGTTAAACATGATCTTATTTTTCATTCATGCGTCGCGCTCTTGCGAACAATGCGTTAAAACTAAAAATGGTAAAATAAAAACTTTTTACAAAAAAAAATAAACCGACTTCAAAAAGGATGAAATAAAATATTATCCTTTTTTATGTCTATGCGTTACCAACTGATATGTTTGAAGTCGGTGCCAAGCCAAGTAGTAACAATACCAGTCAAAAATAATCAGCTTTATGGCTATAAATCCCATTAGAACTGTACTAATAATTATTATAAATATGTAAAGGATTCTGTCAGCCTCTTTGTCGCCTTTTCATGGCTAAACAACTGAACCGCTTTAGGTGAAATTTGGCAAGAAGGTAAATTCCTTGAATTGTTTTATATTTTGAAATGTAGTCCTCTGGATAAGGGACGGGAAATAACTCAGTCCCAATCCCACACTTGCGTCCTATAGACTGTTCGAGCATTAGTAAGAAATGCTCTTTAAAAAATACGACGGCAAAAAAATGCATTTATATTTACACTAATGTGCCGACAAACATGGTACGGACTGCGCCAAGAAGGTTTGATCGTGTGTTCTGAGGTGTGTTCTTAGGTCCAGTCGACGTCAATGATATGTTTGCACTTTTGCACCTTACTCCTTTGTAATAAGGCGAAAAGTGTAAACATATTTTTAACGTCGACTGTACCTACAGAAAGTACGTTCATTGTCGTCGTGTAAGGCAATCCAACGTAGGTACATCCTTATCGAATCGCACCTAAGTCATGGTATGCTTCAAAATTTGGCTTGGCACCGACTTCAAACATATCAGTTGGTAACGCATAGACATAAAAAAGGATAATATTTTATTTCATCCTTTTTGAAGTCGGTTTATTTTTTTTTGTAAAAATTTTTTATTTGTAAATATGTGTATATAGTTGTTAGAGTTTAGTTTTAGTTTTAATTTTAATGTTTAGTTTAATTATTTTGTTAATACTTTTATTTCTGTTAATAAACATATTTTCTCAGTAGTTTATTGATACTAATGGATAGGTACATTAATAGTTATTATTTAAATATTCTTTAACGCTAATTAATTTAAACATAAAATGTTTATTATACTTTTACTTAAAACGTAAGATTTGTTTTTAATTTAAATAACTAGAAATAGGTACATAGGTCAAAAACGGTAGTGGCCGAGTGCCGAGGCTTTCAATCTACTGGGTACTGGGTGCTACTGTCCTGTCTCGGGCAGGCTGCGGGTGCCTACGGCGGGGTAGCAGGGGTTGCTGCTTAATAAGCTGGTTTGCACGCGTACTTTGTTTGACTTAGCATCTGAGGCTTAGCCGGTGTGATGTGACGCTGACACAGTGCACCGATTCGCTGCCGCTTATAGGCTGAATCACCAGTCATGCGAGCTCCCAGTGCTATTTTGCCTCAACTTCGCCTCCCCCTCGTAGTCTCTTCTTCCTAGTCCTTGCTGCAGCTACCCCAAGTATCAGTATCAGTATCAGTGTCAGTATCATACTGAACAACTTATATTACGGGACCAATGCCGAAATCACAAAAAAAATTGGCTGTTTCATACATTCCGGCTGACGTGTGCCGCTGATTTCTATGGGACAGCCAATTATTTTTTCGTGATTTCGGCATTGGTCCCAATAAAAGTCGTTCAGTAAGATCTATAAAGTCGCTGCGCAAAGTATGAACGTTGGTTAAAATTTCAGCCTGGATATTCTGAGTCGTCATATCAGAATTCTTGGATATATTATATCATAATGTTCTTACCGGTGAAAAGTTATCCGAACCTTCTACCCAACCGCCAATAGCAGCCAAGATTTTCAAATTGGCATTGGACTGTTGCTATGGAATCTGAAAACAGATGTACAAACAATTACCTAATGGCGCTATTATAATGACTCGTCGAAACACAGAAATCCCACCAAAACATTTCATGTAAAGTGTTGCCAAGACTAGGGGCATAAAGCTTTTACACTAAAAAGTTATCAGATCCCGTAGTAGGTACCAAGACTTTTACTCTGTCAGTCCTAACTTTATAAGCTCTAACTGTATAAGGCCAACATCTCGGTCAAACAGTACGGCTTGGCCGTTTCGTTGCTGTCATATGGACAATCCCGTAATGACACTTTCAGAATTTGAATGACCAGTGTTACTACTTTGTACAACAAGTCCACCGTGGGAGTGTTTATGTGACTGCAACGAAACGGCCAAGCCGTACTGTTTGACCAAGATGTTGGCCTTATACAGTTAGAGCTTATAAAGTTAGGACTGACAGAGTAAAAGTCTTGGTACCTACTACGGGATCTGATAACTTTTTAGTGTAAAAGCTTTATGCGCTTAGTCTTGGCAACACTTTACATGAAATGTTTTGGTGGGATTTCACTTATTTTTATAAGTTGCTTCCATCCCCTAATTTAAAGGGTTGCGCGTGTGATTTAAGTACCTACTATTAATGAAATTAAGTTGGCCGAAGGCCCGGGAGGTTATTACTCAAACACAGAACTAAAGTATGTGTCTAAATGCGAAGGCCGAAGGCCGAGCTCCGCGTAGGGCCGAAGGCCCGAAGCGTCCGGGAGGTTAGTGCTCAAACAAAGAACAATGGTACAAGTGTCTTAATTGCGAAGGCCGACCTCCGCGTAGGGCCGAAGGCCCGAAAGGTTAGTGCTCGAAGAACAATGGTACAAGTGTCTTTATTGCGAAGGCCGAAGGCCGACCTCCGCGTAGGGCCGAAGGCCCAAAGCGTCCGGAAAGTTAGTGCTCAAACACAGAACAATGGTACAAGTGTCTTAATTGCGAAGGCCGACCTCCGCGTAGGGCCGAAGGCCCGAAGCGCCCGAAAGGTTAGTGCTCAAAGAACAATGGTACAAGTGTCTTTATTGCGAAGGCCGAAGGCCGACCTCCGCGTAGGGCCGAAGGCCCAAAGCGTCCGGAAGGTTAGTGCTCAAACACAGAACAATGGTACAAGTGTCTTAATTGCGAAGGCCGACCTCCGCGTAGGGCCGAAGGCCCGAAGCGCCCGAAAGGTTAGTGCTCAAAGAACAATGGTACAAGTGTCTTTATTGCGAAGGCCGAAGGCCGACCTCCGTGTAGGGCCGAAGGCCCAAAGCGTCCGGAAGGTTAGTGCTCAAACACAGAACAATGGTACAAGTGTCTTAATTGCGAAGGCCGACCTCCGCGTAGGGCCGAAGGCCCGAAGCGCCCGAAAGGTTAGTGCTCAAAGAACAATGGTACAAGTGTCTTTATTGCGAAGGCCGAAGGCCGACCTCCGTGTAGGGCCGAAGGCCCAAAGCGTCCGGAAGGTTAGTGCTCAAACACAGAACAATGGTACAAGTGTCATTATTACGAAGGCCGAAGGCCGAGCTCCGCGTAGGCCCTAAGGTCCGAAGCGTCCGAAAGGTTAGAGCTCAAACACAGAACAATAGTACAAGTGTCTTTATTGCGAAGGCCGAAGGCCGAGCTCCGCGTAGGGCCGAAGGCCCGAAGCGTCCAGGAGGTTATTACTCAAACACAGAACTAAAGTATAAGTGTCTAAATGTGAAGGCCGAAGGCCGAGTTCCGCGTAGGGCCGAAGGCCCGCGAAGCGTCCGGGAGGTTAGTGCTCAAACAAAGAACAATGGTACAAGTGTCTTAATTGAGGAGGCCGAAGGCCGACCTCCGCATAGGGCCGAAGGCCCGAAGCGTCCGGAACGACCGGAACGTTAGTGCTCAAACACAGGACAATAGTACAAGTGTCTTTATTGCGAAGGCCGAAGGCCGAGCTCCTCGTAGGGCCGAAGGCCCGAAGCGTCCGGTAGGTTAGTACTCAAACACAGAACTAAAGTATAAGTGTCTAAAAGCGAAGGCCGAAGGCCGAGCTCCGCGTAGGGCCGAAGGCCCGAAGCGTTCGGGAGGTTAGTACTCAAACAAAGAACAATGGTACAAGTGTCTTAATTGCGAAGGCCGAAGGCCGACCTCCGCGTAGGGCCGAAGCGTCCGGAAGGTTAGTGCTCGAAGAACAATGGTACAAGTGTCGTTATTGCGAAGGCCGAAGGCCGACCTCCGCGTAGGGCCGCTACCGCGTAGGGGCGTTGGAGGTCAATACGAAACGTAAATGCCTCTACCTAAAACTTACACAATTACCAACCGGTCAATTATGGTCGGCACTTACCTTGCATTATCACGACTGAGGAGTTGGAGGTCATTATTAAATGCAAATGCCCCTGTCCAATACTTTAAATCCTACTTTGAAATCAGAACTTTATCAATCGTGGCGGTTAAGGTAGGCAGTAAACTTGCAGCATCAGAACTGAAGTGTACGAGGTCAGTATTAAGTCACTAAGGATTTGTTTCATAGCAACAATAATATAGTTAAATTAGCAAGTCTGTACGACTTTCGGGTAAGATAAGCAGTGCCCCTGCAGCATCAGGATTTGTAGATCCAAGGTTGAACATATTTTAAAAATTCACAGATTTCGTGCCTCACACGACTATCGAGCACATTGGAAATGAATATACGGAATTCGAAAAAATATTGTCGCTGAGCGACGAGAAAGTCTGGATAAGGAAAAAGACACTTGTACCATTGTTCTTTGTTTGAGCACTAAACCTCCCGGACGCTTCGGGCCTTCGTTCGGCTCTACGCGGAGCTCGGCCTTCGGCCTTCGCATTTAGACACATACTTTAGTTCTGTGTTTGAGTAATAACCTCCCGGGCCTTCGGCCAACTTAATTTTATTAATAGTAGGTACTTAAATCACACGCGCAACCGCAACCATTTAAATTTAAGCGCGGATAATAGTAAAACGACCCACTCCACTATTTTGGCGCTCGAACAAAATGAGAGCGTTAATGGTTTCAGGGTGAAATGAGTTGTAGGTACTTTTTCTATTTTTATTTGGAACAACCGGTTAAGCGTGAATTTTTATTATGCCGTATGTTTCTAGTTATAACCAGACGCACTGCGATTAATAATTTCGTGTGGTCTCGCTCTAATTTCTTGCGGCTTTAGTCTTGCAAGTGCGTGCGCTTATAAAGCAGGCCCACAGACAAAACATCCTCCAGACTTAGCATAGTCGCGCTACCCCCTCTGCCAAACATACGGTAATTTTACTCCATGTTCACACAACCACCAACACAACAACAACCAGTCTGGCCTAGTGGGTAGTGACCCTGCCTATGAAGCCGATGCTTCCGGGTTCGAATCCTGGTGAGGGCATTTATTTGTATGATGATACAGATATTTGTTCCTGAGTCATGGTTGTTTTCTATGTATTTAAGTATTTGGGTCAAACAGATCACTGTGTTATGTCTTTCCTGTAGACATACACAAGAGTTAAGGGCTATAAAGGTTAATTTTCTTATTTAACCCTTATCCACGTGAAAAGGTCCTCCTTTTATTTAGAGAACCATGATAAAATCATTGCTTACATGCCCACAAGCTGTTAAACTATTCCCCACAGGAGAGAAAAATGTACTGTTCGCGATAACACACTAGTTTTCTCTCCTGTGGGCAATAGTTAACAGCTTGTGGGCATGTAAGTAATGATTTTATCATAGTTCTTTAAATAAAAGGAGGACCTTTTCACGTGGATAAGGGTTAAATAAGAAAATTAACCTTTATAGCCCTTAACTCTTGTGTATGTCTACAGGAAAGACAACACAGTGATCTGTTTGACCCATTTATATATTATGTATATCGTTGTCTGAGTACCCACAACACAAGCTTTCTTGAGCTTACCGTGGGGCTTAGTCAATTTGCGTAAAAATGTCCTATAATATTTATTTATTTATGTTCGAGTCGAAAGTGTCTTTGTGTGACGTCCGTGAACGCGTTCGTCGTTTGAACTGACCAATCACGGCACGGGACTTCGCTCACCTCGTCCCGCGCACCCCCGCATTTTTGGCATCATCGGTTGCATGAAATAATTGCTCTAAACTCGGTCTAGAGGATTCCTAGTCTATGAGCATGCCGTACGTTAAGCGCCCTCCAGACTATGCGCGTGAATCGCGGGCGAAGCCGCGAACGCGAGTGTGGCGTCGATTTCGCAGATTGTTCACGCCTTCGCGCCTTGTTCTCCGTTTTTTGTCGGTATTTCGGCCCGCGTCAAAGGAGACGCGAAGCGCGAACTTGCAAGACTCCACATTACACAATATTTTGGCTCCTCTGTGGCAAGATAAATATTAATTATATTATGAATATTATGATATACTTATTATATTAAGCAGCTATATATACGGTTTTACAATAAAACAAAATGGAAAAACAGCTAAATCACATATGATGCCATAGGTAACTAACAGTTAAACTCGATCAGCTGATGCTTTTCCGCCATATTGCCGCAAACCAAACTGCGAAATCGCGAGTGTGGAGTCATACGTCAACTTCGCGATGTTCGCTCCGCGACGTCGCGCCGCGATTGACGCACATATTAGTCTGGAGGGCTTTACACATTTTGCGGTTCAGAATCTGCAGGAAATTAATCGCAGTGCGTTCTAAAGCCCCCTCTAGACTATGCGCGTGAATCGCGGGCGAAGCCGCGAACGCGAGTGTGGAGTCGATTTTCGCAGACAGCGAAATCGACTCCACACTCGCGTTCGCGGCTTCGCCTGCGATTCACGCGCATAGTCTGGAGGGGGCTTAAGCCTAAGCTTGATTACAGCTTGGTTAGACTATTAGTTTACGTAAGGTTTTTAGGTGTGGCACCTTAAAAAAATGAGGCCTGAATTTTTTTTTACAATTCTTTTGAAATTAAAGACTAAAGAGAGAGCGAGAAAAAGATGTTTTATTCCCATATAACTTTAAACGCTCGCGTTTTGTACACATATTTAATAAATAAATAACAAAATTAAATAGAATTAAGTAGGAGTTTAAGGTTAAAAACAATGAAATTATATCGCGGTAGACCCGTTTGTTTAATTAAATATGTTTTTCCTGTGTTCTTCGACACCTGTACCTACACACTACCTTCCGTCGATAATTGTAGAAATTTGAACATTCCACCATTATACAATTATGAAGACGATGAGAATACAATGAAAACCTTAATGCTGAATTATCAATCAAGATAGCAGTTGTTTAAACACGAAATATACCTAATAGATTACAACAGTATATAAAGGCGTAGCTTTTTAACTAAACGCCATTGCTATCCCATATTTTGCATAGAATAGATAAGATAGTAGAGGTATTAATAAAAGGCATTTGAATATCCGTATTGGTAGCCTTTGCTCTATTAACCTTTAGCAATGAAGGTTTTAGTAGTTTGCGCGTTGTTGTGCCTCGGCGGTAGCCTGGCTGCTGGTAAGTGTAGGAGTCGATTCTAAAATAACCTCATTCCTGATGGGTATTAGGTAAATAGAAAGGAATTTTATCAATAATGTGGTAAATGTAGTATATACATACCTTCCTATACTGTTTGAAAGGAAGTTTGGGGTATAAGTAGCATACATTTCCGATAAAGGTTCCAATTGGTCAACCACATTAATTGAAATAAGTAGGTAGTGTATCACATAGTCTAGCTTGAAAAAATCCAAATAGCTGTCTACTTATACATATTGAATTCGTAATAAGGATTCCTTTTTTAACTTTTTTATATGTAGCCCTAATAATGGTTACTTTTCATTATTGGGAATTAGATACAGACAGGTTAAGCGTTACGCTACTGCAAAAATAGTTATACAATAGGCATGTTATCTACTTTCACTCTCTCGACTCAAACAGGCCCCTATATTTCATCCATCGAACTAATTTAGTTTGTATGGCTATCGGCCGCATTCCGCAAAGCAGCAAAAAGTCCGGAGGATGGCAACCTTTCATTGGCCAAGTGAGCTATTAGGTAGGTAGGTATATAATTATGATCGATGGAGGTCAGTGAACCTTTCTTAGGTTATGAATTGTACGAACAGCTACACTAACCATTTGTGCACCTTACACCTTTACAATAAGGCTTATGAATTGTCAAAGTGGACAACGCGACGATATGGCTAGCTGTAGTAGAAGAGCCGGCCGCAAATTTTCTAACCGACTTGATACCACGATGAAATGCACAATGGTTTCCCATAAAAGTGATGCTAAGACCGAATTCGATAGTCTGCCACGGCGGAACTTGCCGAAAGTACGAAAAAGAAGGCCACTTCCGGTGCGAAAAAAGGGGGCTGATTTAACCCATCTGATACCGAAATAATAGTTATAAATAATAGGGTTCATACCTACCGACTGGAATTGGTTTCATGGTGGTATCAGATGGGTTGATGTAGGGTAACTGATGTACACCTTGCTAACATAATCTCGTCTGCCAAGGTGTTTCGGCAGGAAAAGCCCTGGCAGACTTATATATTCCTGAAATGCGGGTTCATACCTACTGACTGGAATTGGTGTCAGATGGGTTGATGTAGGGTACCTGATGTACACCTTGCTAACATAATCTCGTCTGCCAAGGTGTTTCGGCAAGAAAAGCCCTGGCAGACTTATATATTCCTGAACTGAGAGTTCATACCTACCGACTGGAATTGGTTTCATCGTGGTATCACATGGGTTAGTGTACGGTAACCGATGGTCATCTTGCTTATAATCTCGTCTGCCAAGGTGTTTCGGCAGGAAAAACCTTGGCAGACTTATATATTCCTAAAATGGGGGTTCATACCTACCGACTGGAATTGGTTTCATGGTGGTATCAGATGGGTTAGTGTAGGGTAACCGATGGTTACCTTGCTCACATAATCTCGTATGCCAAGGTGTTTCGGCAGGAAAAGCCTTGGCAGACTTATATATTCCTGACATGAGGGTTCATGCCTACCGACTGGAATTGGTTTCATGGTGGTATCAGATGGGTTAAATTAGGGGTCCTGGTGGCCACCTTTGAGAGCGTCTGCCAAGCACTTCCGGCAAAAAAAATACTGGCAGACTTCGCTTTTCTGTCTCTACATGTAAATTTCTAACTGCTGCCATAACTATTATTTCGGTATCAGATGGGTTAAATCAGCCCCCTTTTTTCGCACCGGAAGTGGCCTTCTTTTTCGTACTTTCGGCAAGTTCCGCCGTGGCAGACTATCGAATTCGGTCTTAGCATAGGGTTGCCATAAGTGTGGGGACTCAGACCGGGACATTTAAAGAATAATCGGCCAAGAGCATGTCGGGCTATGCTCAGTGTAGGATTTCGTAGTTTCCATTCTGTCAAAATAAGCCAAATAGGGGCTAATAGTAGGTAAGTATCATGTAAGTACATTACAAGCATAAGGGAGTACTTTTACTAAGAAAAGAAGATTTTTTGCAATAGCTCAAAACCGACTGGACCGATCATGTTCGCTATAGTTTTCATTGAAAGTACATATTTATTAAACTTTTGTTTCACGATTTTTTTTCATATTTTTTGGACCCATTGCTCAAAAGTTAGAGAGGGGGACACACATTTTTTTTTCTTTCGGAGCGATTATTTCCGAAAATATTTACTATATCAAAAAATGGTTTTTGAAGACCCTTATTCGTTTTGAAACACCTATCCAACGATACCCCACACTATTGGGACAAAGCAAAATAAAATTTCAAAGAAGCATTTTGTATGAGAGGCGCCCACCCCAAAAAAATTTTTTTTTTAGTTTTTCTTTTACCGTTCTGTCACAATGCATGAATAATGTATCCATGCCATGCCAAATTGCAGCTTTCTAGCACTAACGACCACGGAGCAAAGCCTCGGACAGACAGACAGACAGACATGGCGAAACTATAAGGGTTTCTAGGTGACTAAGAAACCCTAAAAAGTAGTAAATGTAGAAAAAAAGGAACTTTTACAACAACAATAGGTAACATACAAGGTTTAGCCCTTGCCTGAACACAATGAAACAACTTTTAACACAGTCATCAAATGCCAGCAGCCCGCCAGTCGGGTTCTCTGTTTGTAGTCGCTTTTCGCTACAAAGCGGAAAATGCACGTTATATTTTTTATATTTTACCTTGATTATTAGTTTTTTGTTGATTTTCAATATTATTCTAAAATTTATTTTGATCTTATTACGGGAGAAAGGCTTTAGAAAGTAAAAAAAAATATGATACTTATTTTACCATTTTTGTTTAGTTTTCAATAAAGAGTTATTTAACAATTGCCTAACTTGTTAAAAAAATAACTAAGAAAAATTTCTACAGGTATACATTTTCTGACATGTTTAAAATACACCATATTTTTTTTCAATTTTTTTTATGCTTATTTAATATCTTTGAAATTATATTTTCACCTCAGCAGCTCGAACAAGGGTACTTTGCTTCGTAAAAACAGTGAGCAAAATGCGATTTTGCTCTCTGAGTGAGACAAAATGACATTCAAGTGACCTTTATAGTCAAATGTCATTTCAACATGCGGGGTCTAATACAAGATCAAAATACTTGGGTTCTATTATCTCTGTCCCTTTCACACTGTTAGCAAAAAGAAACAGACAAAAAAAGTTAAAACGACATTCAACGCTATATTGACGGTTTATAATAGACCCCCGAAAAACTTCAGACCGCATCGTTCCAAACCACGTACGAGTATGAATTCTTAATAATAAATTAATAAAAATAAAGTTGTAGATTTGATAAAAACTAATAAAATACTATATTTTAGGTATTTTATTGTACAGTTAAAATAATTAACTCAATAAATATACAGATTATCATGCAAAATTAATTATTTTACTTTTAAGTATTTCTACCATAGTTGACAAATAGTACGTATCCGCAATTCGGACCGTATCATACAATTTTTTTTACAAAAAAAAGTTGTCGTTTGAAGTGTCAGTTGGTGGTTATTTCCATATTATTTTACTGAAATGTTTTATAAATTTTGTTTTTGTGTTCGATTGCGGTAATTAAACTTAATTGTTTATATATCTTTAGAAAACATAAGTGCAGTGATGAAGAAGGATTACATTTTTCAAGTTGCCTAATAGGTATGTTCTCACTGCTGAGATGAAAAATTTTGTGTACTACACGAGATCAAAGTTATTTACATCTCGTGCGCTTTTGAGTCCCTTACTACGCTCAAGATTCTAAATTAGATTCACTCGCTACGCTCGTGAATCTACTATAGAATCTTTCGCTTGCACGGGACTCAAAATAAGCTCTCGAAGAAATATCAAACTTTGATCTCTTGTTGTACAAATAACTATTAATGTTACGTACGCGCTTTTTCACGCCGCGCGCGTTGTCCGAAAATGAGGCGCGGAGGTCTGTGTTCAGCGTTGAATAAAAAGTATAAATAATGGAGATAGAGTTCTGCAAGTATAGACTTTTTTAATAGGGAATATCCTCCACTTTTATAATATTAATTTGGTTTCTTAAATATGAATACTTTTTGAGATATTGGGGAAATAAGAAATATCTGCTTTTTTCCCCTTTTTTTGTTTAATAACTTTTGATATTTTTTGTGTGCTAATAAACGCATCCAATACATTTTTCTAGACAACATTACGAATCTAATGAGGTATCACACGTATTTTTAGGAGTAGTATCTCTATTTTTCACCGATTTCAGTTTCTCGAGCGGACAGGTGTCAGCGCTTACATCGTTCTATCCACGTACGATTAGCCTAGCTAGTTAGACTAGTCGTGTTTATTGTTGGACTGTTGGTATATGTATATTGACATTGGAAATGTCTTTTCGTTCGCTCCAGTATACGGTCCGATTTCACGAAAAAGTGCGATCCCCTTATATCTCGGAAAGTTGTGAAGATATGATATTAAAAAATAGGCTCAAAAGACGCATAATTACGAGAGCTGTAAGGTGCAAAAATAATTATTCGAGAAAGTCAAAAACAAAAAAAGTTATGGTCGAAATAGTGAAAATAAAATTCAATTTTTTCCGAATTTTTGATTTTGGTGCTCGATAATTTGGAAACGAAGAATGATATCAAAAATTTGAGAAAAACGGCTCTGGACAATTTAGTCAGCTACAATTTGAGCCTAAAACAAAGACGATCGGGTTAAGGGTTTGCCCTGTAGCCTAACCTTAAAATAGTCAAAAAGTCAGAACGACATTTTTCACAGGACATTTATGACTTCATGTTTCGCAGAGTTCGTTATCGGTGTTTGTTGTGAATTATCGGGATTATGACGGCAGAATAACACTTGCACTGCGTGGGCTTTTAAAATCGCTGCAGATTTTTCTTGGTCTAACTCTATCTATCCTGTTTGAGACGGGCGTAGATAACGCACTATTCGACAATCTATGCATTCTTGTGGTGGTGGAAATAGAAATAGAGATAGAAATAGAGGCAGAGGGAGAGGGAGAGGGAGAGTGAGAGGGAGAGGGAGAGGGAGAGGGAGAGGGAGAGGGAGAGGGAGAGGGAGAGGGAGAGGGAGAGGGAGAGGGAGAGGGAGAGGGAGAGGGAGAGGGAGAGGGAGAGGGAGAGGGAGAGGGAGAGGGAGAGGGAGAGGGAGAGGGAGAGGGAGAGGGAGAGGGAGAGGGAGAGGGAGAGGGAGAGGGAGAGGGAGAGGGAGAGGGAGAGGGAGAGGGAGAGGGAGAGGGAGAGGGAGAGGGAGAGGGAGAGGGAGAGGGAGAGGGAGAGGGAGAGGGAGAGGGAGAGGGAGAGGGAGAGGGAGAGGGAGAGGGAGAGGGAGAGGGAGAGGGAGAGGGAGAGGGAGAGGGAGAGGGAGAGGGAGAGGGAGAGGGAGAGGGAGAGGGAGAGGGAGAGGGAGAGGGAGAGGGAGAGGGAGAGGGAGAGGGAGAGGGAGAGGGAGAGGGAGAGGGAGAGGGAGAGGGAGAGGGAGAGGGAGAGGGAGAGGGAGAGGGAGAGGGAGAGGGAGAGGGAGAGGGAGAGGGAGAGGGAGAGGGAGAGGGAGAGGGAGAGGGAGAGGGAGAGGGAGAGGGAGAGGGAGAGGGAGAGGGAGAGGGAGAGGGAGAGGGAGAGGGAGAGGGAGAGGGAGAGGGAGAGGGAGAGGGAGAGGGAGAGGGAGAGGGAGAGGGAGAGGGAGAGGGAGAGGGAGAGGGAGAGGGAGAGGGAGAGGGAGAGGGAGAGGGAGAGGGAGAGGGAGAGGGAGAGGGAGAGGGAGAGGGAGAGGGAGAGGGAGAGGGAGAGGGAGAGGGAGAGGGAGAGGGAGAGGGAGAGGGAGAGGGAGAGGGAGAGGGAGAGGGAGAGGGAGAGGGAGAGGGAGAGGGAGAGGGAGAGGGAGAGGGAGAGGGAGAGGGAGAGGGAGAGGGAGAGGGAGAGGGAGAGGGAGAGGGAGAGGGAGAGGGAGAGGGAGAGGGAGAGGGAGAGGGAGAGGGAGAGGGAGAGGGAGAGGGAGAGGGAGAGGGGAGAAACACAAAATAAAAACTTATACAGAGAAACATAAAAAAGAAAAAGTGCCACGAAATGGTCTCACCTCAGCATGTTGCTGGCGGCTGCTAGCAGATAGCTGATGCTGAACCCTGGCAGTACCTAGTGGAGCTCGGGTTTAATACAACATAAGCACACGCTGTTTTGGTCATCGGACTCGTCTCGATGAGCACTTAGGAGAGTAGTACCCAAGATAGAGCTGATGCTGAACCCTGGTTGTACCTAGCGGAACTCAGGTTTGGTGCAACATAGGCACACGCTGTTTTGGACACCCGATTCGTCATGATCGAGCACATGGTAGAGCATTACCCAAGATAGCTGATGCTGAACCCTGGTAGTACCTATTGGAACTCAGGTTTGGTGCAACATAGACAAACGCTGTTATGGTCATCTCTCGTCGCGTCAAACTGCTGTCAAGAAAATTTCATATCTTGCAGCAAATGGGCCGCTGCCGATCACCACTTCTCGAGATGACTACGGATTTGCCGTGTAATAATTTTCTTGTACTTTGAACATTAATATATCCTGCTTATTAATCGAAAAATGAAATATGTACCTATACTTATGCGCCACGGCGACAATTATTCAAACTTGGATACGCGTGTGGAAATTTTGCAATTTGTTTGTTCACATGCGTTATGTCCCGGATACTTGTGTTAGTCTAAGAATAAAATAATTATCATTCAACGTTGTAGTTTTATTTTGTAACTTTTTCCTTATCCAGACTTTCTCGTCGCTCAGCGACAATATTTTTTCGAATTCCGTAGATTCATTTCCAATGTGCTCGATAGTCGTGTGAGGCACGAAATCTGTGAATTTTTTTTACCAAGTCCAGCCCCCTACTAGATAAGTAAATAGTTACTATGATCTTTAAAACCGGGACAATTTGCTTATCGGCCGGGATACCGGGACACCATGCTTCAAACCGGGACATGTCCCGGCGTACCGGGACGTATGGCAACCCTATCTTAGCATCACTTTTATGGGAAACCATTGTGCATTTCATCGTGGTATCAAGTCGGTTAGAAAATTTGCGGCCGGCTCTTCTACTACTGTGTTATCATTGTTATCAAGTGCGGCCTGTGCGGCCAACTTCACAGTTTATAAACTGCCGGCTCGGCTGCTTCTGTCATACACAGTTGTCGTGTCACATACGGCCGGTAAGTGTTTCATTCTTTATTTATTTTCGTAAATATAGTGTACCGTATAACCACTCAGCTATAATAGTCCTATAAGTACTACAACTATAGTCCATTAAGTTCAATACGTAAATAAGTGTAAATTCCAATGTTCTTTTTGGTTTTGTTTGAGTGAACATAATTTGACTTGGACATAGAACTTTGGCATTCAAAAGTTGGGTGCTTTTGGATTATATTTGGGTGCGTTTACGGTAGTTTTAAACAGTACGAGTTATTTAATAACAGTAAGTAGCTGTAAACACAAGTACCAAGAGCTTAGACTGACATTATTAGCAGTCCTTATTTCGATGCAATAAGGTTAGTGATGGTACCTATTTTTACATGCCCAATGCTTAAAGTAGGTAGGCGCCTAATTGATGAAGATGATTGTAATATAATATGAAGTTGAGATGATGATTGTGTCAGGTGACGCTATCTTCACATACAATTTTTAAGTACCTGTTGTTGTCATTGTCAAGTAGCTAGACTAGCTAGTAGGTAGGTACTTGACATAATGATAAGAATAGGTGTGGTGTAATTTGTGTTGTTTTGTTTGTTATTTGTATGTGCTTACGTATGTTCCCCAATATCTCTTGGCTGGATCGATTTGGAATCACAGAATAAATAATAGTACTGCCGATGCCGTACAGAAAGGAAACTTCCTACAAAACCGAAGTTTGACAGCGGTAAAGGGGCGAATCATGCTGTCCTTTTCTAATATTTGGCACTATCCCTTTCGGCTATTTAGGCTTGTCAAAATTCAAGCCACTATCTTATCTGTGGTCGTACTCATGGTCTAATAAAACATGGTCTTCTATTCCCAGAGTGACACGGGCCTACGTCACAATAACATTGCCACTTTATTTCAACATAACATGTTACATGGGTACATTTTATACCTATGGTTAATAAGTTAAAATATTTCTTTATAATTTTATAATTTTCATTTATATGTATTTTATCTTAAATTTTACAATAACACGTCATTTTTAATTATTCGTTAGCAATATCTTCCGATTCACGAAAGAAATTTCAGACGTTCGGGTAGTTCTGTTTACATTACTGGCAACACAGGATAGCGCTGTCACATTTGACAATTCGGATCTAGATAACTTCATGCCCTGACCGTCATCCTTGTCGAACGCGTGTTAATTGTTATTTCCTTCTCGCTCAGTGTCAGCAGTCGCAGTGTTTTCCAAACTTTTCAGGTCGTAAGCTTGGTAATTAATGTGTAACTGTGAATTAGTTTTTCAAACGTTTGTCTTGTATAGATAAAAAAGTTTAGTTTAATACATTAGATTTGTTTTATTTTACTGTGTTTCTACATGAAGAACTTAAAATTAATGCCGTTAAAATAATTTTCACCGTTGGTTAAAATTCTCCCACATTTTAAAGTTTGAGAACCTGTAAACAGCATGATGACGTAGACACGTGTCAGTTAGGTCATACGCGAATCTCGGAATAGAGTACCAGGCGGAGTATATTATTATACCATGGTCGTACTGTGGTCATGCACGCAAAGGCAAGTCAAGTTGTGTCAATCCTAATAATTGCTCGGAGCAATGCTGAGCCGAGCGGAGCCGAGTTTGGCCGATGTCAGGAGTTTCGTACCCCTGCCCATGGTATAATAATATACTCCGCCTGGTACTCTATTCCGAGATTCGCGTATGACCTAACTGACACGGGCCTACGTCATCATGCTGTTTACAGGTTCTCAAACTTTAAAATGTGGGAGAATTTTAACCAACGGTGAAAATTATTTTAATGGCATTAATTTTAAGTTATTCATGTAGAAACATAGTAAAATAAAACAAATCTAATGTATTAAATTAAACTTTATTTATCTATACAAGACAAACGTTTAAAAAACTAATTCACAGTTACACATTAATTACCTAGCTTACGACGTGAAAAGTTTGGAAAACACTGCGACTGCTGACACTGAGCGAGAAGGAAATAACAATTAACACGCGTTCGACAAGGATGACGGTCAGGGCATGAAGTTATCTAGATCCGAATTGTCAAATGTGACAGCGCTATCCTGTGTTGCCAGTAATGTAAACAGAATTACCCGAACGTCTGAAATTTCTTTCGTGAATCGGAAGATATTGCTAACGAATAATTAAAAATGACGTGTTATTTTAAAATTTAAGATAAAATACATTATAAATGAAAATTATAAAATTATAAAGAAATATTTTAACTTATTAACCATAGCTATAATGTACCCATGTAACATGTTATGTTGAAATAAAGTGGCAATGTTATTGTGACGTAGGCCCGTGTCACTCTGGGAATAGAAGACCATGTTTTATTAGACCATGCCCCTGCCTATACCTGCCTCAGAGTCGGATCCTGGAGGTTAATTCTAATTTAACAATTTGATAGTTGTGAACTTATTTTGACACGACGATCGTCTGGGTGACTGACGCGCATCTCACGCACGATTCTCACTTAATTTCGTGAGCGATCTTCAAGGTCGTATCAAAATGAGATCAAAACCGTAAACTGTTTTTTTTTAAATCAGAATCACGCTCTGGTATTCTACCTATTCACCACGTACGAGTACCACGTATGATGGACGATGAGCCCGGTAGCACGGTCGCATTTTTATTGCCTGTCACGTTCTAACAAGTATGTAAGTGCGAAAGTGACGGGCATTAGTGACAGGCGATAAAAATGGAACCATGCTGCCACCGAGGTCATGAACTCGTTCGTGGTCATTCATCACACAATTAACTGCAGGCGATAAAACTGCACTTGTCGTTGTTAACAATGAAGTAATGTTCACCACACCAACTGGTAAAAGCTCTCTTGATTGTTCAAAAACTGATATCTAGCAAAGTTGCATCCTATTCACATGTGAGGCAAAGTAATCAAATTGAGTTGTTTTCTTATGTTTACTGGTAGAATTGACTTTTAAATGATGATTTTAAATAATTAAAATATTTAATAACATTCATTTGGATTTGATTTTGTTTGATATCTTACAGTTAATATTTTCTTCGTGTTGGTGTGGTCAAAATCTTGTTTAACCCTCGTGCTTTGAAACCCTCACAACGCTCAAGATTCCATTTTGGATTCTTTCACGTGCTCGGGTATCAATATTTGTACGAGCGGTTAAACAACAATTTTGCCCCCTTGTAAAACAAATAACTATTGTTTAATTCCCTCGTTTTCTGATAAATACTTATTGACAACAAAAGTCTTAATTGACCATCGGTAGGTCTTATGTATTTGCAACGTAACGTCACGTAACGTACTTAACTTAAGCCTAACACTTGAAAACGATAGCGCTTATGTCATTTCACTCAGATCATTCTTGATAAGCAACATGATAAGATCTTTATAGGGCTTGGTACAGTCAGCATGAAAAGTAACGTACCTATCAGACTAAAGGACGACTTACGTTAGACCGGCCGTGTCCGGACCGGAGCTTCCGGCGCATCGTTTTCTATGGAAATCATTACGTGATCACCTGTCATGTCATAGAAAAGTAAGCGCCGGAAGCTCCGGCCCGGACAGTATTATCTTAAACGTCACACTTCTATGAAATTATGACGTATAAACTAGTAGTTCGCCCCGAACTGAGAACTCGCGGTTTGCAAAAAATTATATAGAGCGATTGACTTTGTTGCACCTACTTACTCGTATAGTTCGACATAAAATAGTAGAAAATAATTTTCAAGAAAAAAAATACCGACTTCTATGGGGGCCGGTGAAAGATTATTGTACCTACATAGATGGTGCACTATGTAGAAAAGGAGGTAAAACCACCCACTTTTCTAGTAGGTCAGCAGCATTTCGTTTCTGTAAGGGTCGCAGTTCACCTCACGAACCCACTTCTCTGATAGCAGTTCGGTTCTGTGAGGATTGCAGTTCGAACCTAACCAAAACCACTTTTCTAGTAGCATTTCGTTTCTGTAAGGCTCGCAGTTCTAACCTAACCTAACCCACTTTTTTTTCGGTTCTGTGAGGATCGCAGTTCAAACCTAACCTAACCCACTTAACGGCGCGTGCGGTGCGGTGTAGCGGTTTGAGCGGGAGGGGCTAGTAAGTTTGGCATCATTATACTTTATACCTACATTTTATGGTAGGTAATCATAGTGGTTTATTTAGCTTAGGTATCAGTGGTTTTCCGGGTCAAGGTCCGAGTCCGGGTCCGAGTCCGGGTCCGGGTCCAGTTCCGAGTCCAGGAAAAGGTCCAGGTCGAGGTCCAGGTCTAGGTCTTGGTCCAGGTCCAAGTCCAGGTCCAAGTCCGGGTCCAGGTCCGGGTTCAGGTCCAGATAAGAGCCCGGATCCGGGTCAGGTCTGGCTCCAGGGCCAGAGTTCCGTCAAAATCAAAATTCGAAATCGCCATACGTGTACATTGAAGAGTTCTGTTCTGATCATCATCAGCAGTTCCACTTCATCAAATGCGACAGTTTTTAATGTAAATTCTTGATTTTCTGATGAAAATACACAAATCTCTATACGCATGCCTTTAAGATTTGAGGAGTTCCCTCGATTCCTCATGGATACCATCATCAGAACTAGAGCTTGACAAAAATGTGGCTCAAAAACTTAACTTGCCTAACAAACATAACGAAGAGGACAAATCGCCAAACGTGAACTATGCTTCGTTGAAGAGTTCCGTTCTGATCGTCATCAGCAGTTCCACTTCATCAAATGTCACTTTTTTGAATGTATGTGCTTGATTTGTTGATAAAACACATAAATCACTATATGTATGCCTTTAAGATTTGAGGAGTTCCCTCGATTCCTCATGGATCCCATCATCAGAACTGGGTTTTGACAAAAACGGGACCAATCTGTATGCATATACATACAATCAAAAAAATAATTTTCAAAATCGGTCCAGTAATGACGGAGATATGGAGTAACAAATATAAAAAAAATTACAATCGAATCTCCTCCTTTTGAGATTTGGAAGTCGGTTAATAAATGAGGGCGCCACTTTCTACGTAGCTGTCACATATTTGACGTAAAATGCTTACACATGGCAACAATTTATAGTCTGTCAAGCCATTTCCGTCAGCAGAAAAAGCGGCTAAAAAATGTAGGCGCGAAGGGTTATCGTCCCATAGAAAATTTGAATATCGCGCCCTTTTCTACTGATAAACTTGTTTGACCGACTATAGTATGGAAATTTTAGAGTTCCATTTTATTTTATTTCTACTATTGTATGTCCCACTATAGGCGGCAATGGATCAAAAATTGCGTGTATATATTACAAGGTCTGTGGAGCCCTTAACTGATACTGTATCTGTGGTAAGCCGAAATATTTCCTGTCAAATGTCAAATACCTATATTATGTTTATTTTTATCTTGCTAATTATTTCAAAATGGTAAATTTAAAAACGATATTATAAAAGTGCAAGCCGAGCACTTTAATTTGATACCAAACTCGACTCGACTCGACGACATACTTTCTTGCAAAAAGATGACCAGAATAGCAAGACCCCTCACAAATAGCTTTTTAGCCTTCTAAGCTCTTCTAGCTCAATAACCCCTTGATCGAGCCTGCTCATAATTTAATGACTAAAATATAATGCCCTCAACTACACGTTTCCCCAATTTAATTTAAATCAGAACAAATTTACTTAAGTTCTTGAGTGTCAAACTATCCTCTAATAGTTCAGCTTAATAACATCGAAATGCCGGGACGTGCCCCTAGCCAGCCGCGTGTCCCAAGTGGAATGTAAGAACTTCGTTCGCTTCGCTCGCTCGTTCGAAGAACTTCGTTCGCTTCGCTCGCTCGTTCGATAAGAACTTCGTTCGCTTCGTTCGCTCGTTCGATAACACTTACATTGCGTATCCTATCAAAATCGCTGCAGTTTTTCTTGGGTAACTCTATCTACATGTATAACAAATTATACCTACTTCTGAACGTAAACTATACGAGATACATCAGTAGGAATATCGAATTGGAGAAGTATTCGAGGGTGGCAGATACTTATGGCACATTGTTTCATCCGCTACTTTTAAAATTGACTGTACCTACTACATATGTACATATACTTGATCAATTTTATTAACTATATATTTATTTCAGGTAGATGGTAGATACAATAAAAAGAATAAAGTCTTTTGATCAATTATATCAATATTGCAATTCAGCGGAAGTTGCTTTAAACATTAGCCATTGGAATTGAAACCGAAGACTGTTGTGTCTTTTTAATTATCCACTTAGGTATGGGTATTGTCTACTCATGTTCTGCTTAAGTGAAGCGTGTTTTCAAAGGCATAAAAGTAAGTCTTAGAATTAAAGACCAGTTCTTCAAATTCAATATTTCCAACTAACTTAAAAATTAACACAGAAAATCTACAAAAGGCAAACGAAAAGGAATAGATAACGGCCAACCCCAAACGAGAAACGAAATTAGAAAAGAGAACTAATAAATTACCCTCTTCAGAACCCTTTTTCAATTAGTTGTTAGTTTTGGCATATAGACAATCGAGGAGTTGGTGGCCGGACCGAATATCATCGGCGAAGCGAAATCCCACAGACTTCGCCTATTAAGAATGGGGAGGATCGGGCTGCCAAGAGGGCGTACCTGGGAAGACTGACTGGTGGCCGCCCGGTAGGTCGGCCCAGATACCGCTGGGGAGACAGGCGAGACAGTGTGGAAGCGGATCTGCGTCAGCTTCAAGCCGATATTTGGCAGGAAGCGGCGCAGGATCGGGAAAAGTGGCGTGCTCTCGTTTCGGAGGCCATGATCCTCTTTGGGTCGCTGAGCCATATTAGTTAGTTAGTTTGGCATAAGTATAGAGAAATAAGTAAGCTAAGACTGCCCACACCTTACATTGATAAAAATGAGTACTTATGTGGATTCTCAACAAGTGTTTATCTTGGCCCAATGCTTTTCTTACCCCATCTAACCTTATATATAATAGTAACAAATTCTAATTGTTAATACGTGAGTGACCCATTCTTAATATATTTAATATTTCTCACGGAAGAATTGTTATTAAAATTGTTAAAAACTTGTTTTTCAGCAAAGAACCAGGACAATCTCACCATGGTGCGACTAGTGGAAGAACAGGCGACCCCCTTCAAGAAGGAGACGGTTCGACGGTTCACGTGGTATTCTGCGACCGGCGTCTCTGTCACTGTCATCTCGTATGGAGCCATCATACAGTCTGTCAAAGTAAGTAGCTATACTTTGGCAAGCCAGCTTTAACAGTTTGAAAAAATAACGGTATTTGGGATGAACACAGATAAGACGCGTGATGACGGAACACAGAGTTTTGCTTGGTTGTACCTACTGTAGATTTAGTGTAAAAAAAAACAACGGGTTGCACTCTGGGAGTGCCGACAGAAGTGAAAACTCAATGACTAGTCCAAAATGTGTGCAGCACTATGTATAATTGACCCATCTTCCTTTCTATTGAAAAACTTTAGTTCCGAATTTGCTGGTCAGTGATCTTGTTTAAAATTCGAAATTCAAATTTGTACCGTTAATTGTTTGTTTAAAATTCGAATAGAAATTGTAAAGTTACCTTGCAGACCTCGCATCTAAATATATTTGGTCATGATATTTTGAGTTTTATTCACCAGTACTAGAGTTCACTTTTATTAGCGAGTTCATCAAGATGTAGCTTTATTGAATTATATTTGAGTGATATAAAGTTAGAATGTAGGTAACTGTGAGATCCTCGTATTTCAACCCGTACAAGATTAGAACCTTTTTCATGTAATGTCATTGTGTTTTTCTTTATTGATTTAAATGCCATCTAAATGAGTGGCCATCTAAACGTTACGGTCACGTGATCGCGTTACGCTGTCTCGAGTTTATCATTTTTTTCCCCACTTCAAAAAGAGCCCAGCGCCGCTAAAGAAGTTTTCACTTCAATAAGCCCGGCGGGAAACAGGCAGGCAGTTGATGACTGGTTCCCCGTACTTCTGCAGAACAGAAGGACATCTTTCAGTTCAACGTCCTTTAGTTTCCTTTCATCTAATTTATCTAATACCGAATTCATCGCGTCGCCACGTACATAACACATTCTGCTGTAAGTATAAGCTAGTCTCCTCCTCGCCACAGTGTTGGCAGGAGGCATCTAAGTATACTAGCAGGGGCCCCCTTGTTCATGGTCCAAGGGGGGCATCAGAATTTAATAATCAATTAAAGATGATATATCCAAAATTTCCAGGTACCCGACAAGAACGGTGAGATAGCCGATATCGCCCTCGGTTTCGACGATGTAGACAGCTACGTACAGCGCAACGTGCCGTACTTCGGCGCCACGGTGGGGCGCTGCGCCAATCGCATAGCGCGCGCCCAGTTCGAGATAGACGGCGTGCAGTACAAGCTGGCGAAGAATATAGGGGAGAATCATTTGCATGGCGGGATCGTGGGGTTTGACAAGGTCAGTTGACAATGCGGATGTAGGCCTTGACGAGTCTTTGGCTACGTCCAGCGCAACGTGCCGTACTTCGGTGCCACGGTGGGGCGCTGCGCCAACAGCATAGCGCGCGCCCAGTTCGAGATAGAAGGCGTTCAGTACAAGCTAGCGAAGAATATAGGGGAGAATCATTTGCATGGCGGGATCGTGGGGTTTGACAAAGTGAGGTCTTATCATGTCCCTGCAAGCTAAGATACAAAGTGTCGATCATGTCTGTAGATGACCGTGAAGCTTCGTACAGTAGCCCTCAGATATATCGGAACGGACAAGGTCTTCAAAAATATCTCCACAAAGCCTGTATTTTCAAGACGTTAAAGTGCTTGTCAGGCTTCGATATTTCTGATGAAGACTGTACATTCATAAACGAACGTTGCTAAGAAATATCTGATTGTGTATTTTAATACCTTAACAATAAAGTTGTGTTTTCTGGCACTCGTGAGTATTGTTAGCGAACGGATGTTATGTTAACGGATCATAGGATTATGATGATGCCAATTCGGTTCTGTTAACGATACCTTTACCGTACGGCAGGGGTCTCCAAACTTTTTTACCTGTTTTCGCGCGGGCCACCGTCGGCGCCGAGGAGGGGGAGGGTGTATCTGGTTGCTGCTGTTGTTAGGGCTGAACACCTGGAGCCTGGCTCCCGCGGGCCGGATAGGACCGCTTCGCGGGCCGGATTTGGCCCGCGGGCCGGGGTTTGGAGAGCCCTGCCGTACGGTAAAGGTAGGTGTACATCTATAACTATTTAACGTACCTAAGGGAAGTATGACAAGTGGAGTGGACTTTGTAACAATTACCAGCATTTTGACATTATATTAGGGCATCAAAAAATTTGAGTGTCAAATGGTACAACAGCATTACTGACTCTAATCCCCTAAAGGGAACTTGTGGGCAAAAGCTATAGTCTGTGATAATTCTAGGTAAACTGGCACACGACAGTCGACGGAAACAAAGTGATCTTCAGCTACCTCTCCGCCGACGGCGAGGAGGGCTATCCCGGCGACCTGGTCACCAGCGTCACATACGAGCTGACAGACGACGATCGCTTCCACGTGGACTTCCGGTCCATGACTACGAAGAAAACGGTCGTGAATCTGATTAACCACTCGTACTTCAACTTGGCTGGACATGATGGGGGGGCTCAGGAGTTGATGAACCATGTGGTCGCTTTATTTGCTGATAAGTAAGTTTAACCAGTGCCTAAAGTTGTCGTAAATATTGGTGTTCAAAGCGCCAAGAAATGTTATTGTATTACTTGTAGCAACTTGTAGTAACCTATCTACTTGTTGGTTACATATCAGAATACCGAAAACTGATTTACCTAATGTTGAATCACCTATGCTTGATTCACCTATTTTTAAATTACCTATCAATAATTTTACCTAAACATTGACTGACCTAAGTTTATAATACCTAAGCTTAAATAACCTAATGGACGAAATACCTAATGCACGATATACCTAATGCACGTTTTACCTACTGCACGTTTCACCTAAAGCTATTGTACCTAATGCACGAATCACCTATAGCTGATATACCTAATGGACGATACACCTAAAGCTGATATACCTAATTAACGATGTACCTAAATTTGATTTATCTAATGGACGAAATACCTAAAACTGTTAAACCTATCGCACGAAATACCTAAAGTTGATATACTTCCTGCACGCATTACCTAATGTCGATATGCCTAATGCACGGAATACCTAAAGTCTATATACCTAGTACAAAATTCATATCATTTTGCCGAATGATCAAGTGGCAACTCCACCCAATAAATCGTATGATTTCCCAACCTTACAGTAGAAACTGTTTGTTTGGATAACAACTTAAAAATACACTTTTTGAAACGCTACTTTTTAGGTAGTAGAATGATTTCTGAAGTCTAATACAAAATTAGTTATCTTATCTTATCAAAAACTTAATTTTTGTAAGTTAACATCATGACGATGAAATAAAAGTCGGTTTTGGCACTGTTTGGTCGCAGTTAACCTAACACGCTATAATGACTAGACCTTATATTATAATAAAAAATAGTAAGTCAATTGAATGATTTGGCTAAAAAAATTATACCAAATGTTGTAAGTACTTATGTCCTAATAATATTCTACTAAACAATAATTATATTTTTGATTTTAGGTACATATTTTGTTCACTAAGTGCATCGAGTTCAGGTATTTCATGCATTAGGTGTATCGAATTTAGGTATTTCGTTCATTAGGTATGTTAACTTTAGGTAATTTGATCATTAGGTATACCGACTTTAGGTAATTCGTGCAGTAGATATGTTAAGTTTAGGCAATTCGATCATTAGGAATACCGAGTTTAGGTATTTCGTGCATTAGGTATATCAACATTAGGTGTTTCATGTATTAGGTATATTAGCTTTAGGTATTTCGAGTATTAGGTGTTTCAACTTTAGGTAAATCGAGCATAGGTATTCTGAGCTTAGGTAAACCAATTGTAGGTGAAACGTGCAATAGGTAATTCGTTCATTAGGTGTTATGAGCTTAGGTTAATTGGTCATTAGGTATTTAAAAAAATAGGTGAAACGAGCATAGGTGATTCAACATTAGGTAAATCGATTTTCGGTATTCTGATATGTAACCTACTTGTTAAGGCATACGCTGTCAATGTATAAGTCTATAAGTGAAGTACAGTCAGCATCAGAAGTTGCTAAGCGAGTGAGGTGTTCAAAATTACCTTGACACGTTCTTATTTTCTTAACAATAAAGTCACGTCAAGATCATTTGGAACACCTCGCCCGCTTAGCAACTTCTGCTGCTGACTGTACCTATAGCGTTAACTCTTTATAAGGCATATTAAGGGTATCAGAAATTATGCAAAATTGAAAACTATCACTTTGAAATAAAGTTCAAAATCTATAAAGCCTTATAAAGGCTTGAGAGCTCTGCCTTATAAAGGCTTGAGAGGTAAGCAATGTTGATAGGAATTAAATAATCATGGGAATCAAATGTGCATAAAATTATGGGTTTGGGGAACGTAAAACAATCGGGATGAACGCTACGATGAGCGAGAGGTCTAAATCTAAACGCATAGAAAATATAACTACTCATGGTCATAGCGTTAGCTGCGCAAGTGTATTCAAGGTTTTTGTCTCCCATAACTTGAACCAGTCAGTCAACCAGTCAATCTTTTTCATCCCACATTAATTAATTATTTATTAGAAGCTAGGTGATTCCAAGAAACAAACTACAAAAAATCCTAAGTATTAAAAAGTGTACCTTTTTTTCCAGAATCACTGAAACCGATGAAAACTCCATCCCGACCGGTCGCCTGACCAACGTGGGGGGCACGCCGTTCGACCTGCGCACGCCGAAGCGACTCGGCGACATCATATCTAAGAACCCCAAGCTATTTGACGACAACTTCTGCATTACTACGTTTGGGAAGGAGGTAACAGGCTTTGTCGAGCATCGTGAGCTGACGACAAACGTTGGTCTCAGCTCTTGTCTATGGGTGGCATTCCATCTGTCCAGTTTCTTTGTCCAATGTCATTGCGTCTCACTCTCTCATTAAGCAAAATGTGAGATGGAATACACATTGGACAAACAAATTGGATAGGTGGAATACCACCATATGAAAGCAATATTTAAGCTACATTCGGTACCTTCGGGTTGTAATAAAGTTCTGTGAAACAGTCCACTCAATTCCCAATTCCTAAGTCAGTTTGGCATCAAAATGGCCACAGTGGGATTTTAATGTGGTGTTATCGCCAAGTTTTCATTCTGAATTCCATTGGGAAATAGCGTCCTGACTCCTTTTTTGAATGGTGCCTGACAATAGCGCCAACTGCTCCTAGGTACAGGAGCACATTCGAAGTTACACAATTTTATCTTGATATGTTATTAATTTGACATTATCTCTCATCCTCCAAAAACGTATCAAACACTGAATTTCCCTTTCAGGATCTCCACTACATCTCCCGCGTCGTCCACCCTCCCTCCGGCCGCTACCTCGAGGTTTACAGTGACCAGCCCGGCGTCCAACTTTACACCAGCTACTTCCTCCCAGCTCCCACCGACGCCGCCCTCGTCGGCAAAGGCGGCGTCGGCTACAGACGACACGGAGCTTTCTGTCTGGAAACTCAGAAGTACCCAGATGCGGTGCACCATGAGAAGTTCCCTAGTCCGATCTTGAAGCCTGGCGATGTTTATCGTCATAGAGTCGTTTATGCTTTTGGGTCAGAGTACGGTTCTGAACCTACTGTGGTCTCTACTTAACCTTAGGTATTGTAACCTTAGGATTTGTATGAATATTTTGGCAAAAAATAAAAATTAAAGCGGCGGCCATTTTTGTACAATTTAGACTACGAATTCATATTAATAGGTAATTCATATAAATATGAATTTTCATAATGATTAGAACAAATTTTCCGTCGGACTTACCGTTTTCGATCTACAAGCAAATAACTGAAAAAGACATTACACGCATTTAGGACCAAATGAAGATATTAAAACGATTTCCAGCTTGCTGGGAATTAATTTTTCGAAAGAATCTAATTTGACTGGCCTAATATTAAAGTTAGGCAGTTGGAGTCGGAGGCCAATGCAACGATATTTAGGGATAATTGCGGCCATAAGATACCTTTTTGTAACTTTGATAAGATGACGATTTTGATGAGGGTTGGTTTGTAAATAAAATCATAAGTATAAGAATTGGTGTTTATGTAAAATATACTAAAATAACAAAATTAATTAATCATTAAACTTAAGATTAATGTAACACTGGAAAATAATGTGTTTTGAATGCATTATACTTGGTTTTATTAAATATTAATTTTATATGAAAATTACATATAATATATGATGGTTCGGCAGCGTATAATTTTATTATCTGGCTTACTTCGTTAAACTATTGCGACTCATCATCCCTTTAAGGTTTTCGTCTTTCGTCTCCTAATTCACCCATTGTACTATGATTGGACTGACACTACTTAAACGCGATTTGGTTGGTGAACTATTCTACAAATCTACTCTAGAATGATGGGCTCGTACCTCGTACTTTGGTACCTTTTGTTTTCTATGTAAAAGGCAATAAAAATACTATAAAACTGTCTAAAAACTTACTTTTATATTGGGTTATACCTAAAAAGTTTTTGGGGTTTTTGCCGAGCTACAAATGTTTTTATTGCCCCAAACGATGGTCATGGTCATTCCTGGCTGCTTAGTTATAGTCTTACGAAGTCATCTATTTAAAAACGTATCCTACTCAACTAGGATTTACCCCTATAATAAAGACTAAACTTGAAAAGAGAGAGCGCCAATAAAAACATGGATAAGTTGAATATTTTTAGCGCCAACTCCGGAACACTGTTGGTACCTTTAGAGCAGCGGTCGGCAACCTTTAGCAGCAAAGGGCCACATAGTAGTTAACGCAGTTGACGCGGGCCGCACTTTGTTAATATTTATGACTTTATCAAACATTGTCGTTTGTCAATATTACATACAAAATAGCCAGGGAGGCTCGCGGGCCGCAAGTGAGAGGTTCGCGGGCCGCCGGTTGCCGACCACTGCTTTAGAGGTTATAACCAAACGGAGTAGCCATTAACAGGCGTTCCCCTCTGTCGAAAATAAGCAGCCAATGGTCATACACATTGTATGGACTGACGTTTATCTGACATGGCTATTTTTACGTTACGTATAACATTTGACGTGCCCCTCCCCCGCAGAAATCGGCATACTATTTTGTACCGCAATTACAGACATGGCGTCTCCGTTTGGATAAATCCTCAAAGGTTGGTATACATTGTAGACCCAACATTGTTGATCGACCGGCTATATAAATACATAAAGCCCCAAAGCTTGGTCATGTCCTTTCCCGATTATTTTTGCTTATCCTATTAGGTGAACTAAGATGTTCTTTTAGGGCCCACACTGGAGCTGGCTTGGTTTCAAATTTCAATCTAAAAACTTAACCTACTTATTTAGGGCTACCCCTATAAAGACTTGAAGGATTCTTCAAGGCCGTTCTGGTCGTCGTTTCCGTTGGCATTGGCCTCTCCCCAGGCCAGGTTGAGGCTGCGCTTCATACCGTCGTCCAGAGGTGGGATGAGAGAGCGAGGCAGTAGGAATGTTGATAGGTTGAACAGGTCCAGAAATACTTTGTAGCGGTCGCTGTCGAGAAATAAACATGTACGATTGAAAAAATCTAATAATCTAACCACTTCATGGCTCTTTTACAACTGAGATGAAATTGAAGACATAAGTACAACACAATCCGTTAGGTAAGTCATTTGGGTTGCAAAGCGTGCTGAATAAAGAAACATTCCTATTCCGCTTCGATAATCAGAAATTGGTGTTATAAATTAAATTTACGTTTATTTCAGGCCTTGGGCCCATAAAGATTGTTAGTTAAGGGTTATAAAGGGTTGATATATATGACTTCTGGACCTGGACGATGCCTGATACAAAAATATATACGAGTGGTCATAGTCGGAAAAAAGATAAGAACATCAATTTTATTCAATTTTATTTCAACGGCCTCCTAGCCTAGTCGGTAGTGACCCTGCCTACGAAGCAGGAGGACCCGGGTTCGAATCCTGGTAAGGGCATTTATTTGTGTGTTCAACACAAATATTGGTTCCTGAGTTATGGATGTTTTCTATGTATATAAGTATTTATATATGTGTATATTATATATACCCACAACACAAGCCTTATTGAGCTTAATGTGGGACCAGGCGGCTTAGCACGGTCGCGTTTTTATCCCTTGTCACCATGCCTGTCACGTTCTAACAAGTATGTAAGTGCGAAAGGGACGCGCATAGTGATAGTCGATAAAAATGGAACCGTGCTGAGCCCGCAGGTCGGATCTGTGTAAAATTGTCCTATAATATTTATATTTATTTTTATTTATTTTTCGTTTAGTAAATCACTTGAGCCCTTATCTGGCTAGTCATCCAACACAAAAGATCATAATAAAATTATAAGATTCATAAGGTAGGTATCTAAGAGTAAGCAAACTTACCTGAGCGTGGAACGAAGGTACTGGTAGCCCGAAGAACCGCCCGTGCCAAGCTGCTGGGACCCTATCATGCGCTGTACCATTATCACGTGGTTGTCTGCAATAGAAGAATAGTAGATTGTACAACAAGGGCATAAAGTGACCCATTCTTACCCGAGGCAATTTTTTGGTCTGAGCGAAGCGAAGACCAAAATAGTAGACGAGGGTAAAAATGGACATTTATGCCCTTGTTGTACACTCTGCTTTTCAATTCGATTGCGAGGAAAATAAAACACATTTTCACGGCAATTTACACCACGAAATTGTCGTAAAGCGAAAGAACATAATACATAACCAATTCCCGCCAACTAACTTTTTAATATTTTTTTTTAAATTTTCAACAAGTGATCTGAGTTTCAGACGCTTGGTTTTCTGCCAAGTCAAACATTTCGGAGCATTTTTGAACGATAATCGACTCCTATTTTATGTGATTTACTAAATTTAATGACAGAAAATACGGATTTCTAATAAATTGTAGCAAAAATAAAATAATATAACAAGTTTTGTACAATTTTACTGAGCAATAAAATTGTGTAGATGACAAAACTTGTTATATTATTTTATTTTTGCTACAATTTATTAGAAATCCGTATTTTCTGTCATTAAATTTAGTAAATCACATAAAATAGGAGTCGATTATCGTTCAAAAATGCTCCGAAATGTTTGACTTGGCAGAAAACCAAGCGTCTGAAACTCTGATCACATGTTGAAAATTTAAAAAAAAATTAAAACGTTAGTTGGCGGGAATTGGTTATGTATTATGTTCTTTCGCTTTACGACAATTTCGTGGTGTAAATTGCCGTGAAAAATATAATTTTATTTTCCTCGCAATCGAAGTGAAAAGCAGAGTGTACAACAAGGGCATAAATGTTCATTTTTACCCTCGTCTACTATTTTGGTCTTCGCTTCGCTCAGACCAAAAAATTGCCTCGGGTAAGAATGGGTCACTTTATGCCCTTGTTGTACAATCTACTATTAACTGTTTGGCTGTTGAGACCGATTACCTTAGTCTTAGAAGAAAATTTTACTTATATGCTCTAGAGCATAAAATGCGATTTTATGTCGTCTACGCACGACATAAAGGTGCACTTTTTGAGCATGAGAAGTGAAAACAGTTTTTATAGAAAACAACGGGAAGATAAGATCACAGACAAAGACAGGTTGGTATAGAAAAACCCGGTAGATTCGTGGAGAAAAAGAGGTGCTGTAGTTAAGATGACTTTTGCTTATAGTAGCGATAATCGCTAATTGAAAAGTATAAATGTGTCGAAAATAACAGATGCTTAAGCTTTTATAAGGTAGATGGAATATATTTTGAACTTTATTTCAAAGTGATAGGTTTCAATTTTGCATAATTTCGGATACCCTTATCAATCAATCAATCAATATAGATTATGCCTTATAAAGGGTTAAGTTTCGGTTTGGCGCGGCGTTTTCTATATCAAGTAGAAAAATCGTTGGAATCGTCGTGGTAGGATAATTTTGTATAATTTTCAACCCTGTAAGGCTCGTAGTACCTTGTGAGACCACCTTAGGTATTATTGTATTAACACTTACATCGCCACTTGGTGATAAGACTGTCCATGTCCATCAGCAGTGTCAGAAGCTGGTGCGGCTGCGAGAAGCGAGGCTCGTCGCGGTAGAACGTGATCATGATGGCGCCTTGTAGCGCTTTGTGGGACAATCTAAAATGAGAATTGTCGCGTTAAATATATGTAGGACAAGTATTCGTCTCTTATGAACTAGATCATCATCATCGCCCTTCCCCTGTCCCAGCTCTTTACTACAGCTCTCATGTACACTAGGTGCCTCTTCTTCTCTTCTTCTTCCTGCCCTTAATCTCAACTTCATTTGGGGTCGGGCCTTTTTACACGACTGCCCAAAAAAAAGAGTGTATTGTTTTCAGCGTTCATGTTTGTATGTATGTGAGTTTCTTTATTCCACCTTAACTTCTGATAGCCTTAACCGATTTAGACGTATGGTACATCATTAGAATCCTTACGTCATCCCGGGTGACATAGGCTATGTGACGTCATTATAAAAACAATATGGCGGACTTAATACGCCATATTACGCAACCTTTAGAAAAAAATATCGTGCAAACCTATCGAGTAGGGTATCAAAATGAAGGGCTGTGAAAGCCGATTAATAATATATACGCAACATGTGGGTTTAAGTTTAAGTTTGAGAAAGTAAGAATTGACAAAATATGTTAAGAAAAGCTTATCTCATAAAACCAAATATTATTATTGAATGGGACATTAAAAAGAAGGGGTTTGACCGCTGATCATAAAAAAATATAATTTTATTATATTAGGTACAGTATACTACTCATAGTTTTTAATACACCTTCTAAATTGCGCTAATGGAATCGAAAAGTTTAAAATATATAGCTTCTATTTATTAATCGATATGATGCAGTCTCTCTAAGCTAACTCTGCACCAACTTTGGTAGAACAAATTGTGAAAGTATCATAATAACCGTATGTTTTTATTTAATTTTAACATTTATGATGATGATATTTTCACACTTTGTCTTAGCGAATGCTATGCAAAGTCAGCTTGGTATTTTCTGGATAAATGATTTCTTCTAAAAAAATTGTAGATTCTTTCCTAGGACGCCCGACGTACGTGGCGCGCTGTACGCGTTCCAAAACCGGGCGCCTTCGGTGTCCTCATACTAAAAGCGTCGGGCGTAGCCCGACGTACGTGACACGCTGTACGCTTACCAAAGCCGGGCGCCTTCGGCGTCCTCATACTCAAAGCGTCGGGCGTAGCCCGACGTACGTAGCGCGCTGTACGCGTTCCAAAACCGGGCGCCCGCATACTAATAGAGTCGGGCGTAGGTAGCCCGACGTACGTGGCGCGCTGCGCGCGGTCCAAAGCCAGGCGCCTTCGACCTTCTCATACTAAAAGTGTCGGGCGTAGCCCGACGTACGTGACACGCTGTACGCTTACCAAAGCCGGGCGCCTTCGGCGTCCTCATACTCAAAGCGTCGGGCGTAGCCCGACGTACGTAGCGCGCTGTACGCGTTCCAAAACCGGGCGCCCGCATACTAATAGAGTCGGGCGTAGGTAGCCCGACGTACGTGGCGCGCTGCGCGCGGTCCAAAGCCAGGCGCCTTCGACCTTCTCATACTAAAAGTGTCGGGCGTAGCCCGACGTACGTGACACGCTGTACGCTTACCAAAGCCGGGCGCCTTCAGCGTTCTCATACTCAAAGCGTCGGGCGTAGCCCGACGTCCGTGGCGCGTTGTACGCTTACCGAACCCGGGCGCCTTCGGCGCCCTCACACTTAAAGCGACGTACGTGGCGCGCTGTACGCGTTCCAAAGTCAGGCGCCTTCGGCGCCCGCATACTAAAAGAGTCGGGCGTAGGTAGCCAGACGTACGTGGCGCGCTGCACGCGGTCCAAAGCCAGGCGCCTTCGACCTTCTCATACTAAAAGAGTCGGGCGCAGCCCGACGTACGAGACACGCTGCACGCTTACCAAAACCAGGCGCCTTCGGCGTCCTCATACTCAAAGCGTCGGGCATAGCCCGACGTACGTGGCGCGCTGCGCGCGGTCCAAAGCCAGGCGCCTTCGACCTTCTCATACTAAAAGTGTCGGGCGTAGCCCTACGTAGGTGACACGTTGTACGCTTACCAAAGCTGGGCGCCTTTGGCGCCCTCATACTAAAGCGTCGGGCGTAGCGCGACGTACGTGGCGCGCTGAACGCTTACCAAACCCGGGTGCCTTCGGCGCCCTCATACTTAAAGCGTTGGGTGTACCCCGACGTACGTGGCGCGCTGCACGCGTTCCAAAGCCAGGCGCCTTCGGCGCCCTCATACTAAAAGTACACACATACACGTACGTGATACGTTGTACGCTTACCAAATCTGGGCGCTGGAGGCGCCCTCATACTAAAGGAGTCGGACGTAGCCCGACGTATGTGACGCGCTGCACGCGGTCCAAAGCCAGGTGCAAATCATAAAACATATGGTTGGTTTAAAAAATGTAAAAAGTATAAAATAAAATAAATTAATTAAAAATTAAAAAACACGACTGCGAAAAAGCGAACTGAAAAGACAAAAATAATTTATAGTTATGTTAGTTACCCAGTCACATGATTGATATTTTTCATTGACTGTACCTGTGTATTTTATTTCAATTGCAGTCGGGGACCTTGATGTATTGACATTTTCCCATTTAAAAGGTAAGGTAACGGTAAGGTAGGTAACTAACACAACTATAAATTATTTTTGTCTTTTCAGTTCGCTTTTTTGCAGTCGTGTTTTTTAATTTTTAATTAATTTATTTACATTAATAGGTACCTACTTTAATTGAAAGTAAGATTTCAAGTCTTTCTGAACACGACGCTAGTCTGGATTGCCACAAACTGCGGTCCTGCGCAGACCCCATTCATTCAGCGAACTATATGAGGTACCCTGTCTATGGTCAGCTGGACCCTCGAAAGAGTAGGAGGAAGGCCCTAACTGTGCAGGAGCAGTTAGGGCCTTCCTCCTCTTAGGAAGAGGACGGTCAACATGAAGTACCTAAAGATTTTACTGACCGTCTCTCCCCCCGAGATCGTAGAGCATCGTGCACGGAGGGATCGAAGATGGATCGATAGATCTCGCGGCGGTTCTCCGCGTCCTGCAGGCGGTGGCGACGGACCACCTCGTTAGGTTCTTCCTGAAAATAATTGGATATGATTTTATATGAATTCATAAGCCAAAATGGTTATCCATGTACAACATTGGCTTGAAAACATGGTACAAAATAAGTAGTTGTGGAGACGCACGTATACACAAGCCCTGTATACACATTATTGCACGTAGAACCGATGGCCATTGGGGCGGAAAGATTCTCGAGTGGCGACCACGTACCGGAAGGCGCAGCATGGGTAGACCCCGCACAAGGTGGACTGATGACCTGATAAAGGTTGCGGGAGTCCGCTGGATGCGGGTGGCGCAAGACAGGCACTCTTTGGGGGAGGCCTATGTCCAGCAGTGTACGTCCTCTGGCTGATTTGATGATGATACACAAGCCCATATCTAGCAAATTTTTCCATTCATCCAGGCGTGAATACACCTTTAAACGGGCGCTTTCACGCCTCCCGCCCGCTCCTAAGTCGTCACGCCTTCATCAGTATGTCAAGTTTTCGGGCTAACAATCAGTTGTATGGAGTGAACACTCTAAGGTTACTTATTCCTCTATGGTAGAAGTCCCTCACCATAGCAGCAGCGATGTCCTCTTTGATCATATTGTCCACGGTGGCCTGGAACTTCCCCCAGAAGTTGAACCCGTGGGCGTCGAGGCCGGGCGTGCGCTCCAGCCACCGCTCGATCAGCGCCAGAAGCGCTGGCTCTTCTTCAGACCTGAATGAAGCATTCAAGGAAATGTTTAACTGACCAGCTTTACCAATTAACTCTCTTTACGGCTAAACGATATATGTCTTTCTGATTGAGAAAATGGGTAGCAGCAGGGCGCACTCCCACATTCGCGCCATACTCGTATTACCAATTAAAAAGCAACACTGAGGTAGCACCAATTATCAACTGCTACTAACTCAGAAACGGACATTAGGAGATAGAGTAAGGGTCGGTTGCACCAAACCGTCTGTCACCGTTAAAGCGTTCGCTAAATTTTATTGTTTGGAAAGTTTCATACCACACTGCTGATTGACGTTAATCACTCCGTTAAATGTGGTCGGTGCAACTGGCACTAAGTATGCTCATGTCTAGGCGGGTGCCTTAAATCTGAAGACCTGTAAAACCTTCTGAACTAAGGATGGGCACTCATGTATACCTACTTGGCATCGGACCTTTCGGCCCGGTGCCGCATTGAGCGTACATATTAACTGAATTGCCAATCCAGAGGCAATACAATGATGATAATATTATGAGGAGGTAAAACAATGATAGCCAATCAAAAAGAAAGTAGTGGTCAAAATTTAATAATATAGTATTTGTTTACTTACTTGTGTAGTTGTTCCATGGCTTCAGGGTTGTCTCCGAAGACAGACTGGTAGTTCTGGTTGTACTTCACGCGTAGCGCTTGCTTCAGGCCAAGCTGGAATCAAAGAAATTATTGAGAAAACATTATTGCTAATGTAGTGGTATGTGTACACTTTTACATATTACGTATACATTGTTACGTGCGCCTGAACAAGGAATATAATCCTGTATCTCAGGCAAAGAAATAGTAAATAATTTAAAGAACAATAAAACAAATTAAAATCATGAATATAAAGACATAAATAGGTATTGAATATTCCTAAATAAATATTCGTTGGCCAACCAACGACTTGGTAGCAACAGAATAAATTATCTTGGCAAGTAAACTTGCAACGGAATATCTGCTGGAGGCATATAAAAACATTCGTATCTTCATCCACAGATATATTGAAATGAATAACAATATTATCATATAATTAATACGTCAGTAGGTACTAGTAAAATGTTTTTCTCAAACATGCAATGAAATATTGATGTTATGTTCCTTATAATAGGCTGCGAAGTATGACGTTTCAGGTGCGGCTAGGACAAAAGGTCGTTAATGGAATTTCATACACATCTTGCAGGCCTAGGCCGGCAAAGTCCTCTTTTTTAATTTTCAGTTCACAGATATTTGTGACACAGCATCGTGGCATTCATCCATTAAAAAAAACTAGAGGCAGTATTTGCTTTATGGTTCGTAATAACACTGCCACTACGCCTATAAAAAAAAAACAAAAAACAATGTTTGCTATAATTTGCAGTTTTATTTGTATAAAATCAACATGAACTTAATAAATAATACATTCTATAATTTTATGATTTTAAATTATAAATTTAACTACACAAATAAAAAGATTTAAAATATTTCATCTAAACGTTAGCGGTAAAAAGGTCTACTCAAACACGCGTAGTTATATTTTTTAAATTGTTATGGAGGTAAAGTTGAAAAATATTCATTCTGTTTTATTGGATTTATGGTGCGTCGTACTTTAATATGAGTTCCGACGAAATAATGAAATTAATATTAATTGTAATCGTAGGTGTTGGAATTGGCAGCGTAAGCCTGGCGTAAGCAGAATTGATTTTAATAACTTGCTGCCTCTGCCGCCAAGTCAAAGACGAAGTATGTATATGGTTGCTTATGGCAATTTTATTATTTGAGAAACTAAGAAAAATGGCTTACAGTTTATTAGAAACAGTTTTGTGGCATATTTGTGGCATAGAATGTAACTACAAATTCGTCAACACTGTGGAAATTATACTTATTTACTCCATGCATAAAGCAACGATGTATGTAAAACATGATATCAACATGAAAGACTATGTAAATTTATGTGACGAAAACGACAGTCAGACGGATACAAGGCGAAAAAATCAAAGATACATGAAAATATACGGGTAGTAAAAATACACGACTCGTGTAAAACATACGCGTGATAATGATATAGGTACGTGTTGGTTATATTTTGGGTGTAGTTTACTTTTAGTTTTTTCTATAAATAAAACTTGGGTTTCGTGGATTTTTTATTTTATTTATTATATTTCATTGCATGTTTGAGAAAAGCACTATACATACCTCGGCGGGAAATGGGGTTGCCCGCGCTCAGACCTAACTGTAAAGGAATTTCATACAAAATTGAAGGCCTAGGCCGGCAAGTAATTTTTTTTTAAATTTCCATTTCACAGATATGTGTGACACACCATCGTGGCATTCAGCCATTAAAGATAACACACTATCGAACCGCTTTTAAAAAAAAAACTATAGGCAGTTTATGCTTTATGGTTTATGGTACGATTTCTTTTTTTTTCATATTTCATATTTCATATTTCATTTATTGCATAGTCATGAACATAAATTACATAATAAGATGTTACAGTTAAGTTGGCCAATTCATGACACCCTGTTAGGGCACACAACATTTAACTTACTAGCTAATACCTATTAAACATTTCATTATAATATATTTACCGTATAATTAGCGTGTATAAGAAAAACAAAAGTCTAATAATAGTAACATTGTAAAAGTCAACAAAAGATAAATTAAATAACATTCCATACATTAAGTTTTTAGCAATAGTCAAAGTAATATAAAAACATTTCATGCAATAATTTAAAATTCAATGTCACAATAAATAATAATAAAATAAGAATTATAAATTATCATTAAAAAAGTCACTAACACAATAATAACATTTATCTAGTAATAATTTTTTTAATTTATTTTTAAAGATCGCATTTTGTGGTTCTTGCTTAATCGATTTTTATCTTTATAGGGCTGTATCTCCTAAACCGTGCGTCGCAGCGCAAAAATAATAAAATGTTCGTTCCTATGTAAGAAACCCTTAATTAATATTAAAAAAAACACAAAAAAGAAAAAAAATAACAAAAAATACTTTATAATGCTGTATCTCCTGAACCATACGTCGTAGGGCAAAAATAATCAAATTTTCGTTCCCCTTTAGGAAACCCCTTAATAACATTTAAAGAAACACAAGAAAAGAAAAAAAAGAAAAAGAAAGCAAAAAAAAAATTATAGGGCTGTATCTCCTAAACCATGCGTCGTAGCGCAAAAATAATAAAATGTTCGTTCCTCTGTAAGAAACCCTTAATTAATATTAAAAAAAACACACAAAAAAAGGAAAAAAAAACAACAAAAAAAAAACTTTATAATGCTGTATCTCCTAAACCGTACGTCGTAGCGCAAAAATAATCAAATTTTCGTTCTGTTTCGGGAACCCCTTAATAACATTTAAAAAAACACAAGAAAAGAAAAAAAAGAAAAAAAAAGCAAAAAAAATATTGATAGTGCTGTATCTCCTAAACCATGCGTCGTAGCGCAAAAATAATAATATGTTCGTTCCACTGTAAGAAACCCTTAATTAATATTAAAAAAACACACACAAAAAAAGGAAAACAAAACAACAAAAAAAACTTTATAGTGCTGTATCTCCTAAACCGTACGTCTAAGCGCAAAAATAATCAAATTTTCGTTCCCCTTTCGGAAACCTCTTAATAACATTAAAAAAAACACAAGACAAGAAAAAAAAAGCAAAAAAAAATTATAGGGCTGTATCACCTAAACCATGCGTCGTAGCACCAAAATAAAAAAATATTCGTTCCTCTGTAAGAAACCCCTAATTAATATTTAAAAAAAAAACTAAAAAAAAAAAAAATACTTTATAATGCTCTTAAACCGTGCGCCGTAGCGCAAAAATAATAAAATTTTCGTTCCCCTTATGAACCCCACGCACTGAATAACCTATCACATTAGGACATGAAACAATCATCATCATCAATTTTTATTATTATTTCATTGCATGTTTAAGAAAAGCACTATACATACCTCGGCGTGAAAAGGGGTTGTCGGCCTCATAACTATCCGGCCTCACTACGTTCGGCCGTCTATATGCATTCGGCCGGCAACCCCTTACTTCCCAGCCTCTGTAGTAATGTACTATTTCTATTATCTTTTATTTTTATAGATAAATTGCGATGCAAGTATACTGGGGTATTTCAGTTGTACGTGGGATCCCATCACACTGTAACAAGATGAACCCACGATGTAGCCATGATCGCGGGGTAGGTTGAGGGTGTGCTAATTCATATAATTTAGATATTTACTTACCAAATCAGTTCATTATAAACCTGAATCTCGAATGAGTGATGAGGCTTGGCAAAAAGCCGGGACCACGCGAAGAAGATTATGATATAGTCTCTGTGCGGGAAGAAAAGAGTCGTGGAATGTATGGGGCCCAATACATTCCACGACTCTTCTCTTTCCGCACAGACTACTCGTAATCCTAAATATATCAGTTATGAATAGTCAGAAAAATCAAAAGAGTAGCATTCGTAAATTAGTACATTGGTGAATAACTCCACATGGCATAACGGATAGTGGCCGAGACAGGTTACCTTGTTCTCTAGTAGACGGAACTGCAGGCTCTGAAAGCCTGAAGCCGGCCGCAGGTAGTGCCTGAAGTCCATGAAGTCCAGCGGCGTCATCGTCTCCAGGATCATCACCTGGTCCACCAGGAGCTGGAAACCAAAAAAAGTAAGGTTTTTCATTAGTCAAAACTAATTTTCAACAAGGCACTTTGCGAAAACTAGTTTCAAGTGAAAAATCCCAGTGAATAACTAGCTTTCGCCAATGCAAAACGCCCTTAAACTAGTTTTAACTACCTAGTGAAAACCCGTTTTGACCAAAGCGTATCGGAACTAGTTTTAACTGAGAATAACGCGTTTTCACAGTAACATAAATAATACATACATACCTACTTATTAACTACCTACCCACGACAGATCATACAGGCAGACAAACGGACATGGCGAAACTATAAGTGTACCTAGTTGTTGACTACGGAACCCTAAAAATTCAGCAGTATAATATTATAAATATTTTACTCGTACCTAATCACTTTATCTGCTCATATACGGTAAAACGGGGTGGCTTTAGGAAAATTTGGGGTTACTTTGATAGTTTTAAAACGGCCATAAAATTACCATTATTCATTATTTACTGAAAATGTTCATGAAACAAGTTTGATAACTATATGTTCATGTTCATCTACTGTAAAAAATCTCGCATAAAAATATATTATGCCTTAAAAACTACAATTTCAAAGTCGCCCCTGCATTTGAAAGCCACCCCGTTTTACGGTACCCTATACTTACATATCTGATGGCAGTAGCCAATTTAATATTAATAGTTCAAATAATAAATTTTATCCTAATGCTTGCGAATATAGGATCGTAAACAGATTACGTAGATAACTCGGGAACCGTTAGGTCTGACCCTTAGCTCGGGGGCGATGAACGATAAGGATCGACTGGACGATATATTTTCAGGATAGTATAGTGTAGGAATTTAATAACTTCATGAATGCGCGCGGACACAAACCTCACGGTCCTGACTTCTGAGGCCCGACTGCAAAAAGGAAAATCGAAATTTCTTTCTTTGCCTCTCTATCGGCTCGGCCACGACTTTGCGAAACGTCCGATCGCTGTCTCGCTCCAACCTATGGTTGCCGCCGCCGCCGTCGCCGGTCGCGCAAAGTCGTGGCCGAGCCGTATCGCTCGAATAAGCAAGAGCGATAGAGAGGCAGGCCCGGTGTGCTCTGGCCTTAAATACGTATATGTAGGCAGGTACTAACAGCGACTCTCTTAACTGACCATTTATGAACCTTACGCGTTTGCAATAACGAAAGTACTACATTAATTATGAAGACCAGTCTACGAATTGAGTGGCATATTTAATAAATATTACTTATACATTATATACATAGATCTGAGCGTTTCTTTTATTTTTTGCCATGTTTATATATTGTGACCATTTTTGCCACTTTTGTGTTATTTCTACTCAGAATCACGCTTTTTCGATCCTAATGGGATAAAAAAATGTTCCAGAGTTGTTTTCCTATTGTGTTACCATTTCACCATATAAGCTTTGTATGGCGGTAACAAAAAGGAAAGTTTGAAAAATGTATGGAAATTTTAGGACACTTTTTCCCCCTATAAGGATGAAAAGGGCTCGCGATCCTGACTAGAAATAACACGAAAGTGGCAAAAAAGGTCACAATATAAAAAAATTCAAAACATAAAAGAAATGTTCCTATATACAATTTTTTTGTGTATTTTAATGTTAAATATTATTAGTGTATAAACATATCGTTCATATACATATGAAGCACGATAATAACTAATTAAATTTAAATAAACTGGATCACAATCTGGCACTAACCGGTTAAAATATGCTTCAGTATTAGATTAGAAAGTATATCGCCGTATTATGATAATGTGTAACGTAGCGTACTATTGAATGGATTATTAGTTCATTAACATAAAATAGGAGAACTGATCTTTTATGCAATTTATTTAAATTTTATCATTTGTTTCGGGTAATAGACCGGGAGATAGTGACACATTTTACTGGGTCATTTGTACCAGTATGGCGGTTCGTCAGGGGTCTAAGCATGTAATGAAGGAAAGAAAATGCTATGACCATAGCGCTGGTACCGGCGGCCCAATCGCGTGGGCGTTAGTCGAACGTGTCGGATAAAATACGAGTGTCGAACGATTTGTACCACAAAAATCCTCGTATTATTCGATAGTCCATAAAAAAGAAGTAGGCGGTAGCGTAATGCCATACTTCTCCGGTGTGACTTACAGCCCGCCATACTGAGGCGAACACGTTAATTAAAAAAAAACAATTCAACCATTTGTACCAAGCTAATTTTTGCACAGGTGATCATCGTCGAGCAGCCATTCATGGACATCACCATGCCATACTTTTCGGATGGTTCCAAATGCCCGCCATACCGCCGCAAGGGAGTTAATTTTTTTTTTATTGCTAAACGATTTGTACCATCTTGAATTTTTTTTTCAACACTTTCTGTGTGATCATTAATGGAAATCTCATAATGCCATACCTGTAGGAGGTGGCAAATGTGTACAATATTTTTTTTTTATTTCAAGTATGGTGCCCCTTTTTCCCCCTATTAGAAGTATGGCAAATATAATAATGGTCACATTGCATCATATAATTTCCAAAAATCCAAATGCCATACTGGTACAAATCGTCAAAAAATTGTTTTTTGTTTTAAGTCTTGGCTTAAGTCTCACAGTCGTCCGCCCCGTAGTTATAATCTGAAATATATTTTTTTAGGTACAATTGTATCCAAACAAACAGAATATGATGATGCCATGCTGTAAAAAATTATTTTACGTATACATAGTCGTATTTTTGAAACGTGTCGATTAAATAAGTTTTTCAAGTATGGCAGCACTTTATCCCCCTACTATAAGTATGGCAATTATAATAACGGTCACATTTTATCAAATACTCTCCAAAAATTTAAATGCAATACTGGTACAAATCGTTTAGCAAAAAAAAAAAAATTAACTTCCTTGCGGCGGTATGGCGGGCATTTGGAACCATCCGAAAAGTATGGCATGGTGATGTCCATGAATGGCTGCTCGACGATGATCACCTGTGCAAAAATTAGCTTGGTACAAATGGTTGAATTGTTTTTTTTTAATTAACGTGTTCGCCTCAGTATGGCGGGCTGTAAGTCACACCGGAGAAGTATGGCATTACGCTACCGCCTACTTCTTTTTTATGGACTATCGAATAATACGAGGATTTTTGTGGTACAAATCGTTCGACACTCGTATTTTATCCGACACGTTCGACTAACGCCCACGCGATTGGGCCGCCGGTACCAGCGCTATGGTCATAGCATTTTCTTTCCTTCATTACATGCTTAGACCCCTGACGAACCGCCATACTGGTACAAATGACCCAGTAAAATGTGTCACTATCTCCCGGTCTATAATATGTATTTGTAATTACTTAGGTATATACTCTGGCAAGCCAAGTTTGTCAGTAGAAAAAGGCGTGAAATCCAACATTAAAGTTTTTTATTGAACAGTTTTTTTTATGTTGGTCTAAGTATAGTAAAAGTCTTTCAATGTGACCTAAAATTTCGCGACGCGTACCGTTGAGGGTTTAAAATACATTAAAAATAACTTGCATGTAACAATTTTTCTTCCAACCTAAACTTTTGCAAGTCTTTTATTACAGTGGGGCATAGACAGAGATAATCATGTCTCTTCTTACGCTAAAGTCATCACCCCAAAGTTTTTATCCTACGGCAAAATTGGTTTGTCAGACTGATAATTATAAAAAAAAAAAACTGACCGATAAAAAAAATCGAACGTGTCGGTGGTTGATAGTGATGTGACGTCGTACCGGGTCGGGTGTCGAGGGGTCAGAACCCGTATCTTGAAAGCCGATATTGAGGTTTCAAATAAACATTGCACGACTGAACGCACAAGGTCGGTTATTGGATCAGTTTCCGGAGGATAATTTATTACTATTAATTTACTTTAATATGAAAATACCATTTGATAAGTAAACTAGTTAATGATTAGCAGAGGTTAAACGTAAAATAGTAGCTTACTATATGCCTCTTCATTGCGGTACGCATCTAACGAATAAACTCTTATCTGAGGGGTTATGAAATGCAAGTCATGGTGATAAGGACCAAAAATGCGTCTCAAATTTACTGATTTTAACAAACCCATTGGAGTCAGTGATGGTCAATAAAGAAGTACAGAAATTCAATTGAAATCTAGGCCGGCAACTTCGCAATTATTCAAATAATGTGCTGCACTAAACTTAATAGTTAAAAAAAAATAACAACCTAAAAAAAATTCAACAGACTCCAAAAAGAACGAAAAAAAGAGAAAGGTGGTCTTAATTTCCGGGCCTTTTTAAATGTTTTTAATGAATATTTCTGTCATTGTACAGTGCGTAGTAGAGATGTGCGCCGATGGCAAAATCATCGGCGGCGGCGTCCGATGATTTTATGACCGGCGGCGGCGGCGTGATCGGCGTGAAATCGGCGTAGCATAATTTTTGATACTGCATGAGAACGTGGCTATAGAAACTCTATATTAAAGCCTTCTGAGTATTTACTAGGCTATCCAAAACATATTATGTGTGTTTTCCAAATTATTGCCGAAAATTATATCTCATCATGACACTTGGCAACCATTTATTACCAATACCAACCTACCGGTTACCAACGGTATGATTAAATATTAAAATAAAAAGGATACTTTAAAACGCTACATTTTAGGCAGTATTTTTAAGTATAAAAATACTGCCTAAAATGTACCAAGTATGGTCAAGCAGATCTTGTCAGTAGAAAATGCGGCAAATTTGAAAAATGTAGGCGCGAAGGAATATCGTCCCATAGAAAATTTGAATTTCGCGCCTTTTTTCACTGACTAGATTTGCTTGACCAGCTATACTTACTTTGTAAGTGGAATACAAATAAAACAAAAAAAATCTTTATAAGTTAAGTCTTAAATCTATGTATATTGACTTTTCCCAGCCGCTGTCGCCTCACCTAGGATTTGTTACGAAATAATGATGAACTACATACTTTACATTTGTCTGAACTGAAGTTTAACAGAAATGTAATGTTAGATTAAAGATGTCATCGTTTTCCAAAGAAAACGTCTCTGGCAGGTAGATTCGCTCAACAGAATGTCTTTGAAGTGTCCCGTTTTATGGAATACTAAGGTCTACTTTGTTTTCTTTACTGCTAGCTTAGTGATGATAGTTGGTGATTTAAGTTCCTATAAGTAGGTATAATTGTTTCTCTTCTTCTTCTCCGTCGAATTACTTTTGACAGAGCAGTCGTGGTCACGTTGAACGACGAACGATTCTACGCCAGTTCTCCCTGGCAGATACTTCTCTGGCACATGTGTTAAGTGGGGTGTTGGTAAGGGCTTTTATCTGATCCGTCCAACGCATTGGGGAACGTCCTCTTGACCTACAGCCATTGACCCGTCCCTGGACAACAAGTCTCTCCATGGCCTGCTCTCCACGTCGCGTCACATGTCCGAAGTATCTGAGGATACGCGCTCTGACCGTAGCTGAGAGCCTCTCTTTCACTTTAAGTTCTTCAAGTACAGAGGCGTTTGTACGGTGTTGTGTCCAAGATACTCGCAGCATAATTGTTTAAGTATAGCTTATTGCGAAGCTTTAAACTGATTTTTATAATTTTGATTGAAATATATATTGTTAAGTAAAAGAAGCTGATAATCACCATAAAATAACTAAGAATTGATCGTGTGTAATTTTAAATGAAATCGTATATTATATGATAAATAAATAAATCATATTTATCATCAGAAATGAGGCCATCCGCAGCAGAACCAAAGTAACCGATGTAGCCCTCCGAATCACTAAACTTAAGTGGCAGTGGGCGGGGCACATTGGCCGTAGAACCGATGGCCGTTGGGGTGGAAAGGTTCTCGAGTGGCGACCACGTACCGGAAGACGCAGGGTGGGTAGACCCCCCCACAAGGTGGACTGACGACCTGGTTAAGGTCGCAGGAGTCCGCTGGATGCGGGTGGCGCAAGACCGGTCATTGTGGCACTCTTTGGGGGAGGCCTATCTCCAGCAGTGGAGGTCTTCTGGCTGATATGATGATGATGATACAATTTCATTTACGTTCTACAAAAAAGCAGTGCGAAAAAATATCAAATAATGACCTGAGATCCAGAAACTAGATCTTGTTTAAATTAACACTAAATCGTTATCACAGCTAACACCGCAACGACAAAAATGATGCTAATTTTGTTCACCGGCAAATAATAAGCGAAAAAGCATAAGGATCTTTAAATTATACCTCTGATACTATATATTCACTACTCAACATGGAATAAGACACGATAGGTATCAAATTTTCCCACGCCGGTTATACGCCGGTCAAATTTATCGGCGGCGGCGGCGTGGAAAAATCGTCGGCGGCGGCGGCGCGGCGGCGCGGCGCACATGTCTAGTGCGTAGTACCTTAAGAATGAGGACGACTCTGTTGAGCCGCTTCAGTATCTCCATGGTGTGACCCTCATCCAGACCTTGGACGTCCAGCAGTGCTCGCACCGAGTCCACCTCGAAGATGATCTGCTTGAACCAGAGTTCGTATGCTAGAACGAATAGATTGGTTGATAAGGCTAAAGTGATAAGGATAAAGTGGTAAAGCAAGCAACAACAGTCTGCTCATTCTTCTTAACCCTTAGAATGCCACGCCTATGGTGCCCGGCTCGTCATAATGAACCTTGTCGAAATGTACGAAGGTTGATATTAGTCAAACCGCGCGCGTCAGTTGAAGTCTTTGGCTGTCAGAGTGTTAATATGCGTTCCAAACGCCGGTCTCAAAGTTTGTTAAATCAACACCCAAGAAATAATGGTGCAGCAATGCTAGATTTTGTGCCAAACTGCGAGATACATTTCTTGTACAGAACATCCGAGAAAACCCTTTTATAAACATAATATGATTACTTTATTTGACATAGTGGTTTTCTACCCTTCGCCATATTCAGCAAGGTGCAGCCGACGCTACACACTGAACAACTCTGTGCCAACCCCGAAATCGCATAAACAATTTCGTTTGTCCTTTGTCCAATAGAAGACGTCGACATCTGATCAGCAAAAACAAAAATTTATTTCGTGTTTTCGCAGTTTGTACCATATAGTAAAAGTTCAGTAAGATTTAGGTACCACATCGTACAGTATGGCAGAATTTAAAAATATCCAGTATGATGACATACTATCGCCCAAACTGTTAAATGTCAGTTCTTAAACCTTATTACAAAAGGCATAAGGTCCACCGATGGACAGTTAAGAGTGTTGCTGTTTATACAGGACATGAAGCACAAAATCCCTTCAGCATTAAACCCCCCTCATTAACGGGAACACAAATATGTGATGATCTACCTTGATGGGTAACGATGAACAAGTGCTCATCGTGGACCGTCTTCGAGCTCTCAGCGCTGAGCATCCTCTGGGCTGTAAGCAGCTTGTCCAGCATGAGATATTCGCCGTACAGCATACCGGCTTCATTGCCGAGGCATGCGCCATCTTGCCCAGCTGATTCGTCGATCACTGATCTATAACAGAACAGTAGTCAATGAGGATTTTTCGGGAAAGTATTATTAAATCTCAACCTGGAGTGTAGTATAGTTATTCGGATAATGATATTATGCTGTGAAGAAGAGTACGATAAATTGGACAAAAGGATGATGGAGTCGATGACTATAGTTCGTTTTTTTAGCATAGAAAGAACTTGAAAGAAGGTAAGCGATCTTGACATGTCTTTTAATTGAAAAACGCTTTTTAAAAATCAGAAACTATTACTTATGAAAGCAGAAGACTATAAATGATCGCATTAGATTCATAATTGTTACATATTTGCCGTAACTTATTTTTAAAATGTGGTTTTCAATTAAAAGACACATCAAGATTATTTACCTTATTTCTAATGCTAAAAAAACGAACTATAGGTATATGGTGAAAGACGTGGTCGAGTAAGCAAAGATCAGTAGGTAAGTACATCACGTAAAATTATACCGATGGCGCCGATCGTATCGAAAGACATTAGACAATAATTATTAAGTACTTTGAGTCAACCGCGGAAAACGAAATTCGAGGCAACTCTGGTGAACCTCTATCGTACTGTATTTAATCGAACGACAGGGGCGCATAGACAATTTTCAAATGTTCATATTCGTCGTAGTCCTCTAGTGCATCCCTCTGCTAATATCAGTAGTTGCTTAATCGCCAGTACTAGATATGTCGCAGTCAAAAGTGTGAACTGGTCAAAAGAACTTTTAACCGACAAAAACAGGCAAAACTGCTTTTGACTGCGCATGTTGGTCAAAAGTAGTTTTACCTGAAAATCATTGGTTAATAGTAATTGTGACTGTTACTATCAGTCAAAAGTACTCGCAGAAATAGGTAGGTTAGGGTTTTTTTTTGCTACGCCCAAAAAACGAAACTGTTCCCAGAGATAGGTAGGTTAGGGTTATTTTTTTTTGCTACGCCCTAAAAACGAAACTGCTGCCAGAAATAGGTATGATTTTCAGGTAAAACTACTTTTGACCAACATGCTCAGTCAAAAGCAGTTTTGCCTGTTTTTGTCGGTTAAAAGTTCTTTTGACCAGTTCACACTTTTGACTGCAACAGATATAAACTTTTGCGAGGATTGGGAGCGTTTACCTACTCATTCGGTTTAAAAAATTGATAAGATTGGTTGTGTGACAAAATGCACTCTGTGTCGTTTAGTCATTCGAATCTATTTCGAGATCATTTTATGATATTCCTAGTTTATTGACTATAAAATGTCATAAATAATGTAGTAATTATTTTGGTGTTACTGTTCCATGCTTTAATTTCACGGTTGAAGCCTTTTCGTGTAAGAATTCTCGTAAAGTTACTGTAAAATTGTAGTAATAATTACTACTTACGGGATAACGAAAATGCTTTTAGCACGCGAGTAAAGCCGTGGAACAAGCCAATCATCGCAAAAGTGGTAATTAATGGGGAAGCCGTCGAAGAAATATCAGTCCACTTATAACGGTTCAGTAAAAACTTGAAGAACGTCGGAACCGAACCGGTCAGTCAGCAAAAAATACGCGCCTCCATTGAAATACTGTCTGATATTTCATCATGCAAAGTGGCGAACATGTTCTGCTCGACATAATTTATTAGCATGTCTAATGGGAGTTTAATGCAATTCGGATGTTTCAAGAAAATAATTATATGCCTAAGTAATAATAATAATACATACTATTCTAGCACCGGTAGCTGATTGCGTATGTTTGGCATAAACTTTCTATTTAGGTAAGAACATATTTAAAGCAATTTTTATTTTATTTATGGAAATAAAAATTGGGTACATCGTCCCAGTGTAATATTTTTTAGTTTGTCCACATCACTAGTTTTGAATCAGTTAAATTTAAAATTCGAACTTGTTCGACTCGCCTGAAACAAATGCCGGTAGCCGGTTGAGCCAAAAGTATTTTAGTCGGCTTTTAAAGCTTGCTGACACTAATTAGAGTAATTAGATCGGCGCGTGGGGCTGGGTTATTTATTATAGATGCATCGGATTTTATACAAATTACAGTTGAAGTAACCACTATAACCAGTCTGGTATAAAAAAAAATGAGAGCATTTCAGTCACATCTTTTTTTAACCCTGTGATGAGTATCACCGAAAAAAAAATGGATCAATTTAATTTTAATCTGTTGAGGGGTGGCTGAGGGGCTACCGCGAAAACCGAAATTCGCAAATTGCGGGGATCTTACTCTTTTACTCCAATGAAGGCGTAATTAGAGTGACAGAGAAAAATGCCCGCAATTGACGATTTTCGGTATTGGCGGTAGCCCTACTGATTCCACGATGTAAGAAAGGTGGTCTAGAGTGTAAGTACTCTGCTAATGCCATGTAGGCAATAATAAGAAACCAGGTAATTGTAATTTGTAAGACTTTTAGTAGGCGACGAGGATTAGCTTAGGAGGTGAATGGACGCTTAATACATATCTTAGCACCTAAGGAAGTCGATGGTAAATATATATTTGCACTGGATGCCGGTATCTTTAAAGTTGTGTACCTATCAACGCTATATCCAGGTAACAAGGAAACATTGTATAAAGTACGTATTAGATTAAATGATTCATTTCTGATCGGATATTTCATAGTAGTATTAGAACTCCGTCGCAGTAAATAAATGTTACATCAACTCGCGCCATTGAAATTGTACATATATGGATAAATATATTTGGAAACATTTGCATAAGCAATTAAAACATTGGAAACTATGTACTTATAATTTTAAATGAATTAATATTTATAGTGTACCTGTTTTTAGTTAAACTCAGATTTTGAAAAAAAAAAAACAAATAGGCAGATATTGTGGCCCGGCGTCCGGCTTTTGCAAAATTTTAGAATTGCAATGCAAGTACTTCTAATTCCGTAATTATGACCTAAGACCACATTTATTTACTTAGTTTAAAACAAGCTACTAGGCTTGGTACTAATAATTAAAACAATTCCACATAATTTACTTGGAACGCGTGTTATTTGAAACCGTTGCAAATTACCCACTTAACGTTTTTAATGTCTGGTTGAAAACTATTACTTATCGTCCTTTCTGTTTTTTTAACTTATAAAATACGGATTTACAATGCAAAAAAAAAATGGTAATTATTTACAATCTGTAGTTAAAATATATATTTTTAACATGAATCTAGTATTAAACTGGATTGGGCATGAGTGGTGGGGATAACTGACAGAACGGGATAGTCTTACGTATCTTCCAGTAGGAGTAGCAGAGAAAGCGCTATTATTGTTTGTCCTTGTCACAGTCTCACATATTTTTTGTTCCCCACCTTTTTTTTAGTATGGATAATGGTGGGCAACAAATAAATTCGACCAATCATAGTGACGCATTTGCGCATGTTTTGTCCCACGCGTATACCACTTCTATAGGATCCTACCTTCTATGATTTTTAAGTATTGTACTGAATGATATTTAAACAGAAAAGAATACAACGTATTAAATGACCAAATTAAAAATAAAAGTATTTACCTCATAGGGCACGCCATGTTTACAAACACAAACCACAGACAATTAAAACTTAAAAAATGGAAACTTTTTTTTCGTTAAGTCTGGGCGCGTACTTTCGCGACGCGCGGTTACTTGATACTGAATGAAGTGAATGAATGGCTAGGCGGCGTATTCTCTTGTTCACCCAACGTAGCTGAATAACAAGGTAAAATAAACTAATATAACATAACCCCGCCATTCATACTAGCAATGCATATTTCAGAGAATGTATTTGAACTGGTTTATCTGGTCTTTAGACCTCTGGTAGGCGGTTTTAATAAATGAATCGTGGTATCAGTTACGGACTTCCAGTGTAATTTAAAACTTCTATGGCTATTGATTAGAACAAATGCCACTTTCTCAGGACGGAAAAGGTTAAGGTTGCGCATTCGATAAAGGTTTTTTTAAAATTATTCTCTTTAAAATTAACGTAACACCAAACCTTCGTAACACGAATGATGAAACTATACTTTCATTAATATACTATGCAGGTAAGTAGGTATATGTCAGTCTCATTTCAAACATATGTCTATGATAATGTAATAATTAGAGAATCACACTGTCTTCGTCTTTGTTTTGTCTGTTTTATCGCAAAGTGACAGAGATAGACTGTTTTGTTTTTAGTTTGGCTCTATAACAAGACGCGCTCGCTCTGAAGAAAGTTGTGATGTATAGAGCCATATGACAACTGACACACCGCTTATAGCGCACGCAGCGCAAGCGATCATAGTCTAAATTATTATACCATGCAAGCGATTTGACAGCCTTGTAAACGCCACAGACACTGATGTCACATTTCGTCAGCTAACCGTCATATTGCTACATCGCGGTGTTTTGTTTCTATTAACTCGACCTTGGTATGAATGATATTATATTATACCAGTCGAGTAATAAATATGTTTGCGTATCGATTATCAATTGGTATTGGCATATTTTAATGAAAACATCTTGAACCAATTAAGTTTCCTGGTGTTTTTGGGCTTCCGTAGTCAACACGGAACCCTTAGGGTCAGGTCGAGTAAATATAAAAGAAGTTTATGTACACACAAGGCTTCTTTTTAAACGGAATAAGAATAAAGTATAATAAGTTTTTGAGTGTTAAAAACTTAGCCTTATTTTTACTCGTGTGTTATATGTATCCCACCTGAGGGCCTAATAGCCACGTCAAATTAAGCCGAATTTGTACAGGTATACCTTGTGGTGTCCAGATAAACATACTAAGTCCTCGAGGGTAGGGGGTGTGCTGAGGGTGTGTGTGTGGGGGGGGGGGGGGGGGTTGAAGGTACCTTTTTTCATATTTTTGCTCATATCTCGAATATCCTACAAATTTGGTTATGTTTATTTTTACACTGCGATCAATACTTTAAAATAAAATAAATAAAAATAAAAATCGTTTATTTCAGATCATTGATCCATAGCGTTATTAGTAGGTATAAACTTAAAAACTATGTTAATTACTAAAAATAAAAGAACGAATGAAAACTATAATATAAAAATAAAAACTAATGACTAAAAACTAGTATTTGGCAGATGTGTGGCCATTGCGAGACGAGGAGCGCAGGTTGCCATGCTCTATTTAGCTCTCCCAATTGCCACCTCCACCCAAAACTTTGTAATCGGGCAGTCGAGGCGCTCGGCCAACACCCTGAGAAGACTGTTGCTGCTGCCGCGCACCCGCCTCAGCATGGAGGCGATTCTTTTCCGCCTAATGGCGAAAAAGTCATCTATTCGCGCCTCGGCGAACATGCCGGACGCACTACAGTGCTTCGGCAGCCGGAACAGCATCCTCAAGATGTTATTATATTGAACGCGCAATGCGTTATAGGCTCGTTGTGTAAACTTCACCCACAGGCTGCACGTGTAGAAATTCTGACAGTAAGCTCTAAAGAGCGTCAATTTAACTGATTTATTACACCGTGCGAACCTGCGGGCGAGCATGTTGCCTCTCACTGCCGTCGCTCTTCTCTCCCTTTCCAGATCCAGATCATCATTCAACTCATTTGTGAGCATATGCCCCAGATACTTGAAGCGATCTACAACTTTTAGAGGTGCGCCGCACAACATGATCCTCGGCTCCGTAGACGGGTTATACTTACGAGCTTTGAAAATAAGAAGCTCACTTTTGGCCGTGTTGTATTTTAGACCATGCTGCTTGGCGTATTCCTCACATATATTGATGAGCTGTCGTACTGCATCAGCCGAGGGCCCCAGCAAGGCCATGTTACCACACCAGGCCACTTTAGGAGCTACAGGCTATTAAAGTTAAATAAGAGATAAAAAATAGACGGTTTAAGAAAACGTTGTTTTTTCGTAATTGTTCATCATAAATAAAATTTTTTGTTTAGAAAAAACAAGCTAAGCGCCCTACTGATAAAATATAAAAAAACCGGCCATGTCGGGCCATGCTCAGTGTAGGGTTCCGTAGTTACCCGTCCGTCAAAATAGACTATAATTTGCAAAAACTCAAAAACTGCTAGACCGATTAGGTTCGCTATATTTTTCCTTGAAAGTCTTTACTAAGCTTTACTTTCACGATATTTTTCATACTTTTTGGACCAATGGCTCAAATGTTAGGGGAACTAAAGTGGAAAACACTAGATTTTTTTTTATGGTGGCTGCCCTACATTAAAGTGGGGATGAATTTTTTTTTTCGCTTCCACCCTATAGTGTGGGGTGTCGTTAGATAGGTCTTTTAAAACGAATAAGGGTCCTCAAGAACAATTTTTTGATCAACTTAATATTATCGGAAATAATCGATCTGAAAGAAAAAAAGTGGTGCTTTACCCTTTAGTTCCCCTAACTTTTGAACCATGGGTCCAAAAAATTTGAAAAAAAAAATCATGAAAACATAGCTTAGTAAAGACTTTCAAGGAAAAATATAGCGAACTTAATCGGTATAGCTGTTTTTGAGTTTTGGCAAATAGTCTATTTTGACAGACGGGTAATTATAATGCTATTCGTACAGATATTCGAGATATGAGCAAAAATATGAACAAAAAGGTACCTCCCCCCCTACACCCTCAGCACACCCCCTACCCTCGAGGACTTTTAGTATGTTTATCTGGACACCACAAGGTATACCTGTACCAATTTTCAAAACTACACGAATTATTTTCGCAGATTTTTCTAATTTGCTTAGGCTATACCACGAACCAGGTTCAACATGTTGCCTCTTTGTCGCACTTGTAAATTTGTACATAAGTGTGACAGAGAGGCAACACGTCGAATTTTTTGTTCCAATATTTTTTGGTTTCTGAGAACTGAACTTGTGAATATAGGAATACTACGTATATACGTCAGTTTTCCTATGTACCTACTGGTGAACATAGGAAAACTTACGTTACTGTTAGGTACAATGAATTCACAAAATGGGGTGTCAAAATGGAGGTAGAATTAAACCAAGAAAAGTCTGCAGAGATTTTAACAGCACACGCAGTGCAGGTGTTATTTTAAGCGTCAAATTCCTATGAAATTATGAATTTATGACGTATAAATAACACTGGCACTTCGTGTGCTGTCAAAATCTCTGCAGACTTTTCTTGGTCTAAATCTAGGTATACCCATTTCATAAGTAACGGCAATAACGGCGAGGTGGCTATACGAGATACCGTCGATGATATATTCAACCCTGGCCCCAATTTCACCACGGCTACAATTGTCAGTGACATATGTCGAGCGATAATTGTCAAGCGACAGGTGACATATTACAATTTTATAAAATATTTTCTATAGAAATACTTACAAACATGACAGGCATTTTGCTACAATTGTATGTATTACAATTATGTTGTGAAACAAGAATTATTTTTTCTAGTCGACATATTTGTAGAATTGTCGGTGAATCTTGACAGGAAATGAGTTATATGTCGGAATTTCGTGACAATTGTCGTGTTTCTTGTGACAATTGTCATAAACTTAGCAAGAGAAATATCTGTTTTTTTCCGATAAAATAAAGTTTTTTTTAAATAATACTATGATGGTGGCAAACAGGAATACGGCCCGCCCGATGGTAAGCGGTAACCGTATCCCATGGATGCCTGTGACGTCAGCAACAGTGATGTTTTACAATTGTCGCACCTGTCACCATGGTGAATTTGGGGCCTGATCGATCACAGTAAATTAATGTAAGTACACCCACTTGTAATCATTATCATAATTAATTACGGAAATTACAAATGAAGAAATCCGTGCCTGGTGGTGTAGATATCAGATACCACTGGTCGGGTTCTTATCTAGACGTATTGGGGTTGGGGTACCTTATAACAGTATATCGTTAAACGTCAAGGTTAAAATAACGGTCTACAAAAAAATTAGGACATTAAGCTTTTAACATGAAAATTGCTTCTGAAATTCGTACCTAAATGTTATTATTGATCGACCTCATCGATTACTTTTTTTGTTAAAAATAACAATTCACTAATAGGTGAAATATATTATAATAAGTTTATGAGTATTAGTCCTATTTTTAGTTTTTTACCCGTGTCTTATATTTACCCCACCCTTACCCCACCTGACCCTATTCTAATATTTCCAAATTAAATTATACCTACAATACCTAAGAAACTAATGTAATGATGATACTAAACCTCAATGTTTAAACGAAGAACTCTTTGGTTTTTGTTGCATTAAGACATTACATACTGGCCAGTAATTAAATTTCAATACTTCAAATTACACGTCATTCAAAATTCTATGTAAGTTTCATTGCTTATTTTATTTATTTTGCTGTGTTTTTTGTAGTTTTATTTTATTTCCGGGCCTTGTTGTAAGCTGTGATATAAACGCATAAATCACGTTTTAAACATATTACCGTATCAACTGATGATATGGCCCTTTCTGCGGCATCTAGAATTATCAGGTTAGTTAAAGCTTCGGACCACCATTTCTCTTTTCTGCTTAAGTTAAATAAAACTAGTATTTACCGGAGGCACACCTTATGTTTCGTAATAAATTAACGCGAACTACGTTTAAATTTAGCGGGGTTTGCTAGTACTCAACTAGTCTATGCCGTGAAGTGTTCAAGGGACCTACCGCAAAAACCGAAATTCGCAAATTGCGGGGATCTCTTTTACTCCAATGAAGGCGTAATTAGAATGACAGAGAAAGATGCCCGCAATTTGCGAACTTCGATCTTTGCGGTTATAGCCTAGTGGCGGAAAAACAGAGAATATTGCACGGTCTACGAATCAAATAACTTTAGTTTATATTCTCTATGGTAGCTGTCATCTTGACGTTTCGTATATTTACGCATTTCGATCTCATAAGAGCTAAGAGTATAAATAAAGCATTTATTTTGCAAGTAAACAATAAGATATTTTGTAGTTCATCAGTCGTTTTAGTGTTTTCGTAACTGTGAGTAAAACATTTCATATGACAATTGTGTAGTTGTAGTACTTAATAGGTGTTAGATAAACACTGTAGATGTTATCATGTTTTTTGTTTTAATTTCGATAATACTGCTAATCTTCGTTAAAAAGCACTTGTAGATCGCTAAACAAACAGTCTATCTGGCCGTTGTTCGGTTAAGTTTCTGCATAAGATGCTTATAGAAGTGCGAATGACATCAGAACTTAGTCATAGTGTCAAGTACTAGAGTTTGGTTGGTGTTGAATTTCACTGAAAGTAAGGACTGGTTACCAACCGAAACGGGCATAGAAAAGGAATTGAAATGTTTAGTTTAACATTTTGTGCAACGCTTTTAGTTTACATGTAGCTTTATATTACCTAGTTAGTTGTGTTATTTATTTAAATCTGCACTGTAGTCTACATATAGTAAACAAACTGAGGACGTTTTCATTTGATAACCTCTGTGATATAATTGTTTTGTTTTTGTGCAATAGATTAGTTCGAGTACTATCAGTGAATGCAGTGGCTCTAGAATTACTTTGTTTTTGAATATACACTAAGTCTACTGATACTCATAAATAAAAATATTGACAACTGCATACTGTGAAGTTATTAAAGTTGTGTATTTTACAGTGTGTAGGGGTAAAGTTGGAAAACAAGTGAAAAAAAAAATCTCTAGGTACAGTCAAGTGTAAAAATATGGGTGTAGTCAACTTATTCAAAAATATGTCCCTTAGATCTTAATTCGCTGACATAAGAGCTATGGGACATATTTTTGAGATGATTTGTGCACCCATATTTTTACAGTTGACTGTACAATGATACTGTAATTTACAATTAATTGTGAAATTTGTGAATAATAAAATAAACAATTCAATAACTTTTTGTAAATAATGAGCCAGCTGTTTAAATTGTTTGGTTTACAAATGGCAGATGTGCAATTGTCAGTAAGAACTTCAAACACTTAAATATAACATTTAATACAACACTTAATTTTTTTTTAAATATTGGTAGCAGTTTTGAAATATCTTAGGGACTACTTATAAAAAAGCTGGACAAGTGCGAGTCAGACTCGCCCACTGAGGGTTCCTTACTTTTTAGTATTTGTTGGTATCGCAGCAACAGAAATACATCATTTGTGAAAATTTCAACTGTCTAGCTATCACAGTTCAGACAGACAGTGGAGTCTTAGTAAAAGGGTCCCGTTTTTACCCTTTGGGTACAGAACCCTAAAAATGATATAATTCTCTATTCTACATCAAAAACCAATGAGATGTAAAAGGGTATATTTGTTGCATTGTCTAGAGTTATGGGTCAGACCCTCTCGGAGCCGGTGACAGAGAAGCAGTCCACAACATGCCAGGACTCACGCTTCCTCATCGGCTCGTCGTGCATGCAGGTAAGCATAACTATATTATTTACTAAAATTGTTAACGTGAACTCAGCTAGAGAAATAAGTTGCAAATAGCGACAAGCAAATTGTTTCCTTTGAAAAACTTGCTGCGAAAAAATTGTCTATTGCTAGGTGCTTTCTCACCACCATTTGGATGACTGTGTCAATCTATTATAGATATAATAAATGTCAATAGGTATTGATTTGTTAAAATATTTATGAACACTAACAATCTTACCATATCCAATTTGGGATATTATACTATAGGTACTGGGATATTATAATATTCCATTAGGAAATAATTAACAATAGCCATATAAAAAAAAATGTAATCCATGCTAGTTGTACCTTCTTAGCATGGTATTGTCACTTGTCTCAGGCAAAGCGGTTTTCATTGTCTCTGTATTACTTTATTCTGGTATTATATAGGGCTGGCGCGTGTCTATGGATGACTCTCATACACACATACTATCGCTGCCAGACGACCCCGGGGCAGCGTTCTTCGCGGTCTACGATGGACACGGAGGTTGGTTCTTCAGATTTACGTCATACACCTGGGAAAATTTATCATCAAGTGCCACTCGAGTCTGTAAGGTTTTGACATTTTGGCAGGGTGGCACAACACTCTTTCTGTATATGACCCATTGGCTGACTGACTACTGACATCCCTACCAAGAATTGCTACAGCTAAATGTTTAGTCACGAGGGTTCATTTTCCCACTTTCTCCACCTTTTTGAGTCGAGTGCCCTTGTTGTGTATATTTTCATGCCCCCTTTTTATCAATGTGCCTTTCGTAGTGGGGCGCGTCCTACTAATAGGGAAGGCTGGAGACAGCTAATTGTTTATGGCGGTCCCTACTGCATAATAATAATATGTATGATGATGAGTGGGGGTCTTTAACTATTTACAGAAACCAAAAGACTAATGACGTTATGCATAAACGCGTTACTGGCCTGAATCAGCTATGAATCGTTTGTCTTTACCTGTCATTATGACTTATGTATTTGTAAAAAACATAATTTAACTAAATCAGGCCCGTAAACCGGGGCACATTGCACGTAGAACCGATGGCAATTGGGGCGGAAAGGTTTTCGAGTGGCGACCACGTACCGGAAGACGCAGCGTGGGTAGACCCCCCACAAGGTGGACTGATAACCTGGTAAAAGTCGCGGGAGTCCGCTGGATGCAGGTGGCGCAAGAACGGTCATTAGTGTAAACTAAATGGTCTGATTTTCAGGCGCGAACATAGCGGAGTACGCTGGCAAACATCTTCATAAGTTCATCACGGCGCGCCCGGAGTACCATCTGGGGAACATTGAAGAGGCTATGAAACAGGTATTCTAATTTATACCGTCCACACTGTTAAATGTAAATCGGTGGAACTTATGCCTTTTGTAATAAGGTCCACCAACGTACATTTAGGAGTGTTGCTGTGTGTATCATCCACACTGACTGTTAACTGATAATTCGTCAAGAAGGCGTAAGACCCACTAATAGTAATTTAATAGTGTTGCTGTTAGTAGATAATTCGTATAGGTTTTGGTATTAAGTTGACGCCGTATGCTGCGTACATATTGAATAAAGAATATTATTTGACAATCTTACACAAATTGATCTAGCCCCACATACAGAGTGATTTTATGTGTGACCATACTCTGACTATTCTGAGGGGTTAATATGTAGGTCATACTGAACGATTTTTACTATAGGGCCGACCCCGAAAACGAAAAAGCAACAAACAAATAAATAAATAAATTAATATAATCTGGTACAATAGTACTTGCATTCTTATGGCAGACTTCTTAGAAGCCCGAATGAGGTGAGGCATTTCTCCCTTGAATTAGTTATTTTTTGGTTTCAACCAATTATTATTAAACAATTACTTAGATATTGTCAATTGGCCTGATGACAAATTTTGAAATCCCTTTTAATATTGTCGGTACACTTGTATTGGTTCCGAAAAACATAATATTTCAGCTATACTCATAAGATTTAACATAAATAATTGCATTATATTATAGCTAGTTTAAACCTCGCGCGAAAACGTCTCGCACGCCATTTGTGACGTCATAAGGCGCGTCTCGATATCGCGCTGCGGCCGCGCGAGCAATGTTCGACCGCGGCATACCTGCATTTTGGCGCGCGAGCCAATTTCGACACCATCTAGAACTTATGCGCGGCGGCCGCGCGCAGCAGGCGATCCGACGATCGACCACATTATATCACAAAAAAATATTATTCGGAACGAAGTATAGCCAAATAGAAAAATGATCTGTTGCGATAATCACTACATTTACTGTTCAATAGAAACTGTTTAGTGCGATATAATTTAATAAAAAAGTACGACACTTTTCATTATCTATGTATGCTGCCGCGCGAGCCAACTGAAATATATAAACACCCGTCCCCACTGCGCGCGAACATTCCTTTGCCGCGCGTCGAAACACCGACGGCGTATGGTTCGTCGCGCGGCGCGTTCGAGCGCGCCAATGATCGAGTTGGCGCGCGCGGCGGCCCGGTATCCATTGCGCGCGGCTGCCGCGCACGCCAATGTTCGATAGCTTGCCGCGCAATATGGAGACGCGGCTATAAATTAGTTGGTAGTAGGGTGGTAGACATTGTTTACATACTTACAGTTACGAATTTCCCTTGAATCTGAATGATATTGTTAATTCAGCACCATATATTACGATTAGGGATGATAAATACATTACCAAAATTTATCACAATAACTAATTTTTTACAAAAACTCTCACACAGTTGCAATTTAAGATGAATTATTTAGATACATGTAAATTTTGAGTCAAAATCACCGAGCGCCGGTTTTACTTTTTCATTTTTTCTAGTTACGACAGCCAACATGGCGATGATAGTTCCATTCAGCCAAATAATTAAAAAAGTTTGTTGGTGAAAAATCGTATTATTTAGCATTTTATTTATATAATAACAAATAAATATTTACTTTATATCGTGTAATAATATTTTTTGGACGTAATAAATGTTTAGTGGCGAAATATTTTTTTGGAACCTCCAAACTCTTTGGTGAGGACGTAATGGATTACGGTCAATGAGGTTGTCTATGTTGCTCTAAGAAATATGTCATGGATTGATGACGTCAATCCTTAGCTCGCTTCTGATTGGCGTTTCAGTCAAAATGGCCGATTGGAGAATTTTGCACTTTTATTTTATTGAATATATTAATAATCCTAATTAGTACAGCGGCTAAAAAAACTCATGTTGAAACAATATGAAGCTAGGATAGTTAACTTAAGTTAAAGAATGTCATGTTATATTGAACTTATATTTGTAACTTATACTAGTATCTAATATAGTTTAAATATCTAAGTAAGTAAAATAGCCTAACACAGTATGTAAAGAGAGGAGCCTATTTCTGCCAACAAACTGTTATACAGTTTGGCGGAGGTTGTACCTATTATGTAAATGCTGTTTCCGTGAATAAATGGTTTATTTATTTTATTTTATTTTTCTGAGTTATAGAGATATCGCTTGCCAGGATACTTATGCTTAATAACATGAATTTGGTTCATAATGATAATTATTTTCGATAACTCTCACTAATAATCGTTATTATTTAAATATAAAAGTAAAGTGAATACTTCTATGGATTTTTATTTTATGTTTATTTCTATATACATACTTATGTATAAGATGACAAGCTCCAGTTTATAACCACGTTTTATTGGTTATTTAAATATCTTTCATTTGATGTAGCATTTTTTTAAAAATATTAATTTGTTTTTGATATACAGTACAGCATTCTAAGTCGCGCCCGCACCTCCAAGTAACCGAGCGCGCGCGGTTCGTTGCGCCGCGCCCGCGGTATAATCATCGTAGTTTACTTATTTATTATCGGATTCACATAATTCAAGAAGTAACGTGTAGCTTAATCACCTACCTAAATTATTTATATGACATATTTTTTATCTAAGTGGCCGTTTTCATGGTGTTTTTTGGGTGAGAAAAAAAAGACAAATGTAAAGTTTTCGTATTTTTGCAAATAAAAATAATAATAATTTAAATACACATGTTTTATTCTACATTTCATCTGCTTTCACAGGACACCTCATTTTTAAAAATCAGATAATAACTCGCCGAGTAACAATCTAAACTTTGAAACCCGGGACCGCCATCTTTGTGACGTCACAGTTAACCCCTCCACAGTCTTAGAAAGTGACGAGTTCTTATTTCGTACTCAGTAAACTCTACCGAACACAACGATACCACTCGTCGGTACGATACTGTCCAGTCACATCAAACAGTGTATAAGGCCCTTGCGCCGCTGTACTAAATGTTTATACTGAGATTGGGCCATTTTTTAGAATCGTATTAACATATATGTTTCTTTGAAACTATTATTTCCATGATTCTTTGTTACTATCATCAGGCCAATTGGAAGCGCTGGTGGCCTAGCGGTAAGAGCGTGCGACTTACAATCCGGAGGTCGCGGGTTCAAACCCCGGCTCGTACCAATGAGTTTTTCGGAACTTATGTACGAAATATCATTTGATATTTACCAGTCGCTTTTCGCTGAAGGAAAACATCGTGAGGAAACCGGACTAATACCAATAAGGCCTAGTTTTCCCTCTGGGTTGGAAGGTCAGATGGCAGTCGCTTTCATAAAAACTAGTGCCTACGTCAAATCATGGGATCAGTTGTCAAGCGGACCCTAGGCTCCCATGAGCGGTGGCAAAATGCCGGGATAACGCGAGGAAGAAGAAAAAGGAGACTTAGTTAATGTCAGACAACCCACAGCCTAATAGCCAGGACTCAGCGAATATATCATTATTTTAGTTAAACCGAAATTCCATAAACTGTCATTACAATCTGAATCCTCTTGCAGAAAAAATAAGGTCGGTATCCGCATGTATTGTTTTATTATAAATTGATCTTCGATTTCAAACATATATGGAAACTCGTTAGAGTTATTTTCGTTAATGATGTACACATTAACAAGGCCTCCGTTTCAGTTCTAACCAATGTAGACCTTAATGTGTTTGCAATAAAATATACGAATGGTCAGTTTACTGTGTCCATTGTCCACAATTTTAATTGGCTATTCGTAAACCTTATTACCGAAGAAATAAGATCCAAGAGTGGTTAGTTAATTATTGGTGTTAGTACAAGGAGTTCGCGTGTGAACTCGACCTCGCGTTAGCGTTGCATGTGATAAATATCCTTGCCACAATGCGAGGGTTAGGGTCGCCTGAAACTTAAATGTTAAAGTGAAGGTTCAAGACGTTTTATAGAACAATTAATTATATAGAACATAAAACACGATTTGTGTCAATAGAAGGAAGATACTAAGGGCTAGATGCACAAACCACACTTAACGGTCTGATCAAGTCACTCAACAACGAACTATAAACCTTGCTATACATAACTATTAAATTAAAAAGTAGGGGTATCTACGCTTTATGCGACGGAAATCCATTTTATGCCAAAAATTCTTTGGAAAAGAGCTGATACTTTTCAATCTGCTGGTTCGATTTCTATCAAACATATCTAAGAATCACCGCAAGGAAACTCGCTTTCACGTAAAAAAACGCATTGTTATCGGTCCATCTGTTAGAGAGCTACGTTGCCACAGACAGACAGACATTTGCGTCAAATATATAACGGCCCTCTTTTTGCGTTGGGGGTTAAAAAAATAACGGTAAACAGACAATTTGGTGCAGCCGACTTAGGGTCGACTGGTTTCATACTTCATTTAGACGGCGCGCGAACTCAATTAAGTTACATTACGGACGTATAAGGTAACATCAATTCAGCCGACCGACCAAACAACGTAATGTAATGAAACTCGCATGCGAATTCTCGCACCGTCTAAATGAGCCCTAAAGTGTGTAATGGAGCAAGAGCAGCATCAGCAATCTAATGTATTTTTCAGGGGTTCCTAGACATGGACCAGGCTATGTTGGAAGAAGACATGCTTCAGGAGAAGGTGGCTGGCAGCACTGCCGTGGTGGTACTGATCAAGGACAACACTCTGTACTGCGCCAACGTGGGCGACTCTAGGGCTATAGCGAGCGTCGGTGGCGCGGTGAGTAGTTTACTAGGTTTAGTTGACCAGGCTATGTCGTAAGACATGCTTCAAGAGAAGGTGGCCAGCAGCACTGCCGTGGTGGTACTGATCAAGGACAACACTCTGTACTGCGCCAACGTGGGCGACTCTAGGGCTATAGCGAGCGTCGGTGGCGCGGTGAGTAGTTTACTAAGCAAAGGCCCTTTTGCAAAGCAAAGAAAGCGAATTAAACTAACATTTTTCTACTATGATCTTCTATTTATTATGGGTAATCAAATATACTGTTACTGTCTGTCCTTTGGGGCCCCCTGAGGATGAGGCCCCGTGTGCCCTTATGGTAAAGACGGTACTGTCTGCGCTGCGCTACGCGTACTACGTCGCCTGCGTCTCAGCATACGCTTAGCTTTAGAACAGGACGCTGGAAACGCTCGACGCTGCGAGCATTGAAACGCTTAGGCCATTTTTCGTCTCCAGAGGGGTTAGTCTCCAAAAACTAACAAGATAACTGTCACTTTCAGGTGGAAATGCTGTCATACGACCACAAGCCGAACAACGAGGAGGAGCTCCGCCGTATAACCGCGGGCGGCGGCTGGGTGCAGCTCAACAGAGTCAACGGCAACCTGGCGCTGTCCCGCGCGCTCGGTGACTACGTCTTCAAGCGGAACTACAGACTATCGCCGAGGGATCAGATCGTCACTGGTAACACTATCATACACAAGCCGAACGACGAGGATAGGGAATGCAAATCGGTTATTTTCGGTTATTTTTTGTATGGAAATTATCGGTTATTAACCGAAACCGCGGTTATTTCCATACAAAAAATAACCGATTTGCATTCCCTAGACGAGGAGGAGCTCCGCCGTATAACCGCGGGAGGCGGCTGGGTGCAGCTCAACAGAGTCAACGGCAACCTGGCGCTGTCCCGCGCGCTCGTCGACTACGTGTTCAAGCGGAACTACAGACTGTCGCCGAGGGACCAGATCGTCACTGGTAACACTATCATACATTAGCCGAACAACGAGGAGGAGCTCCGCCGTATAACCGCAGAAGGCGGGTGGGTGCAGCTCAACAGAGTCAACGGCAACCTGGCGCTGTCCCGCGCGCTAGGCGACTACGTCTTCAAGCGGAACTACAGACTGTCGCCGAGGGACCAGATCGTCACAGGTAACACTGTCATACATTAGCCGAACAACGAAGAGGAGCTGCGCCGTATAACCGCGGGAGGCGGGTGGGTGCAGCTCAAGAGAGTCAACGGCAACCTGGCGCTGTCCCGCGCGCTCGGCGACTACGTCTTCAAGCGGAACTACAGACTGTCGCCGAGGGATCAGATCGTCACTGGTAACACTATCATAAACTGTTTAGACGACAACGATTTCACTCACTTGAATTGTTAGTTGGTAGTGGCGACATGTTTCATGGTTTGGTGACCAGACTTACATTATATTATGTATGCAAATTTTCAGCTTCAATGGAAGTCAAGAAGTGGGTCAAATTTAACTTGCAAGATTTGACCCATACAAACATACATAGATAGGTACCATCACGCTCCGCGCCGTTTAGGGTCCTAGCTAAATTGGTTGTTCAATACTTACGCTATAGAATTTCCAATTTAGCAAGAACTCTAAATGGCATAACAATCCCGTGTGGTGACGTACATAGCAAGTTAATAAAAAGCTTGTAAACATATAAGTAACCATGTTGTATTTTTGCAGCGTATCCGGACGTCCAAGTGAGGCAACTCAACGACGATTGGGAGTTCATCGTGATCGCCTGCGACGGCATTTGGGAGGTGTTGTCCAATGAGGTAATTGTTCATTAGTTTTAAAATTTTTAAATATGCGAGTTAAAGACATTTTAATATTGCTGGACATTTTTTACCCGTTACGAGGATCGTCAAACGAAGAAGATACATACAAATTATCAGGTGACAACGAAAACTCACTAATATATGTACTACCACAAGTTAATAGCCATAGTGAACCTAAATATTAATACCTGAGTAAGGTTGATTTTTGTTTAATATTTTTTTAGTAATTAGTGAGTTTTGCTTGTCACCTAACGAAATGGAGTTCCCTATTTGCGGTTGAAACCGCACTTTCATTTGTTATGTCGTGCGGATTTAACCACCGATTTAATACATAATACCAACCGCGGCATATTGGCGGGAAGTCCAGCCCGCTTGCGGCGCGCACCGTCGCGGTTCTACAGTACAGCGTGACCGTGCGTGGTACTATGGCCATAAAACTGCCGCCTATGCCTTGATAAGTGTTAAAGTTAAACTGTAATATTCCAGGAAGTGATATCATTCTGTCGCGTCCGCTTACTAAGCGGGTGGGAGCCGGCGGCCGTGTGCGAGGCGCTCATGCAGCGCTGCCTCGCGCCTAACTGCGCCACCGGCGGCCTCGGCTGCGACAACATGACCGTGCTGCTCGTGTGCATGAAGCCCTTCCCCAGCGCGCACCCGCACATACCGGTCAGTACAGACTGTTGAACCTTACTGCGCGGAAATAAGGTCTACTACGGCGTGACAACATGACCGTGCTGCTCGTGTGCATGAAGCCCTTCCCCAGCGCGCACCCGCACATACCGGTCAGTACAGACTGTTGAACCTTACTGCGCGGAAATAAGGTCTACTACGGCGTGACAACATGACCGTGCTGCTCGTGTGCATGAAGCCCTTCCCCAGCGCGCACCCACACATACCGGTCAGTACAGACTGTTGAACCTTACTGCGCGGAAATAAGGTCTACTACGGCGTGACAACATGACCGTGCTGCTCGTGTGCATGAAGCCCTTCCCCAGCGCACAGCCACACATACCGGTCAGTACAGACTGTTGAACCTTACTGCGCGGAAATAAGGTCTACTACGGCGTGACAACATGACCGTGCTGCTCGTGTGCATGAAGCCCTTCCCCAGCGCGCACCCGCACATACCGGTCAGTACAGACTGTTGGACCTTACTGCGCGGAAATAAGGTCTACTACGGCGTGACAACATGACCGTGCTGCTCGTGTGCATGAAGCCGTTCCCCAGCGCGCACGCGCACATACCGGTCAGTACAGACTGTTGAACCTTATTGCGCGGAGATAAGGTCTACTACGGCGTGACAACATGACCGTGCTGCTCGTGTGCATGAAGCCGTTCCCCAGCGCGCACCCGCACATACCGGTCAGTACAGACTGTTGAACCTTACTGCGCGGAGATAAGGTCTACTACGGCGTGACAACATGACCGTGCTGCTCGTGTGCATGAAGCCGTTCCCCAGCGCGCACCCGCACATACCGGTCAGTACAGACTGTTGAACCTTACTGCGCGGAGATAAGGTCTACTACGGCGTGACAACATGACCGTGCTGCTCGTGTGCATAAAGCCGTTCCCCAGCGCGCACCCACACATACCGGTCAGTACAGACTGTTAAACCTTACTGCGCGGAGATAAGGTCTACTACGGCGTGACAACATGACCGTGCTGCTCGTGTGCATAAAGCCCTTCCCCAGCGCGCACCCGCACATACCGGTCAGTACAGACTGTTGAACCTTACTGCGCGGAGATAAGGTCTACTACGGCGTGACAACATGACCGTGCTGCTCGTGTGCATGAAGCCCTTCCCCACCGCGCACCCGCACATACCGGTCAGTACAGACTGTTGAACCTTACTGCGCGGAGATAAGGTCTACTACGGCGTGACAACATGACCGTGCTGCTCGTGTGCATGAAGCCCTTCCCCACCGCGCACCCGCACATACCGGTCAGTACAGACTGTTGAACCTTACTGCGCGGAGATAAGGTCTACTACGGCGTGACAACATGACCGTGCTGCTCGTGTGCATGAAGCCGTTCCCCAGCGCGCACGCGCACATACCGGTCAGTACAGACTGTTGAACCTTATTGCGCGGAGATAAGGTCTACTACGGCGTGACAACATGACCGTGCTGCTCGTGTGCATGAAGCCGTTCCCCAGCGCGCACCCGCACATACCGGTCAGTACAGACTGTTGAACCTTACTGCGCGGAGATAAGGTCTACTACGGCGTGACAACATGACCGTGCTGCTCGTGTGCATGAAGCCGTTCCCCAGCGCGCACCCGCACATACCGGTCAGTACAGACTGTTGAACCTTACTGCGCGGAGATAAGGTCTACTACGGCGTGACAACATGACCGTGCTGCTCGTGTGCATAAAGCCGTTCCCCAGCGCGCACCCACACATACCGGTCAGTACAGACTGTTAAACCTTACTGCGCGGAGATAAGGTCTACTACGGCGTGACAACATGACCGTGCTGCTCGTGTGCATAAAGCCGTTCCCCAGCGCGCACCCACACATACCGGTCAGTTCAGACTGTTGAACCTTACTGCGCGGAGATAAGGTCTAATACGGCACGACATCATGACCGTGCTACTCGTGTGCATAAAGCCGTCCAGCGCACAGCCACACATACCGGTCAGTACAGACTGTTGAACCTTACTGCGCGGAGATAAGGTCTACTACGGCGCGACAACATGACCGTGCTGCTCGTGTGCATGAAGCCGTTCCCCAGCGCGCACCCACACATACCGGTCAGTACAGACTGTTGAACCTTACTGCGCGGAGATAAGGTCTACTACGGCGCGACAACATGACCGTGCTGCTCGTGTGCATGAAGCCGTTCCCCAGCGCGCACCCGCACATACCGGTCAGTACAGACTGTTGAACCTTACTGCGCGGAGATAAGGTCTACTACGGCGTGACAACATGACCGTGCTGCTCGTGTGCATGAAGCCCTTCCCCAGCGCGCACCCGCACATACCGGTCAGTACAGACTGTTGAACCTTACTGCGCGGAGATAAGGTCTACTACGGCGCGACAACATGACCGTGCTGCTCGTGTGCATGAAGCCGTTCCCCACCGCGCACCCACACATACCGGTCAGTACAAACTGTTGGACCTTTCTGCGCCGAGATAAGGTCTACTATGGCGCGACAACATGATTGTGCTGCTCTTGTGCCTAAAGCCATCCAGCGCGCACACACACATGCCGGTTAGAACCCCAGACACTGTTAACTGAACCTTACTGTACTGAGATACGGTCTACTACGGCGTGTGCGAGATCCTGAAGGTAAGTTGCTGGCGTTGCGAGGTTGTGAAAGATACAATGTGACAGTGAGTCGTTATAAATGAAAGATTAGAAAGCAGAGAGAGATGAAAACATTTGACATTGCCATTCTTTAATTTAGATGAACTTTCTGTGGACGACAGTTTTATAATGCTTTAATGTTGTTGTTGCTCTGTGTTGATGTTTTGCATGTTGTATGTCTGTTTGCCTGTTAATATATATTTCTTTTCGCATGCTACAGTGAATGTACAAATTAACACTTACTTTTTTCTAACACATACACACATTTGGTTACTGATTGGTCTGAACTGAGATTATATTTGTATAATACAAAAACATTTTTAGTAGCATAATTACCTCTTAAACGTTGATTTTTTCACATGAGAAAAACGATATTTTGTCGTCACAAATGGACGCTTACGTTTGCGTGCTTATTTTATTATATACCGTCTGAAGTCTAGTGTGTGCATGTTTCGATGAAAAACAGTACAGATGTAGTGCATAATTGTTTTCCATCCTACTTTCTCGGAAACGTTCGTATTTTACATGCTACTTCAGTCAATCTCAGTACTTTTTTGTATCGAAACTGAATGAAATAACAAGACACGTTCGTATGTTTACGTGAAAATACGATGGAAAATACATCTGTATAAACTATATATTTTTTTCACAAATACACCCTCATTCTTGCAGTCTACAAAACCTTATTACCTGATATCTAAAGTTGAATATCGCACACACCTGCATGTTTCAGTCGTTCAAGCGGCTGGACGCGTCGCGCGCCAGCAAGCAATGGCTGCTGCCGTCGAGGCGCTTCTCTTAACTCCACAAGCGTGTAGAAACAGCAACACTCCTAACTGTACATAAGTGGACCTTATTACAAAAGGCAATAAGGTCCACCGATGTACAGTTAACAGTGTGGGCGATGGTCGGTCAAACTTATTCAAATGGCACTCGAATCCATATCAAGCTTTTTTAAAACACTGTAATAAACCGGCCAAGTGCGAGTCGGACTCGCACACGAAGGACTCCGTATCCATTACGCAAAAAACGGTAAAAATCATGTTTGTTGTATGAGAGGGGCTCCTACTTATTCGTAATATTTATTTTATTCGTTTTAGTATTTGTTGGTATAGTGGCAACAGAAATACGTCATCTGTGATCATTTCAACTGTCTAGACAGACTAAAAATCATTATAAGTCAATTTCGTAATTTACTACGTGGAATATCCATTCCAGTATTGTCTTAAAACTTCAGGCAGCTTAGCACGGTCGCGTTTTTATCCCTTGTCACCATGCTTGTCACGTTCTAACAAGTATGTAAGTGCGAAAGGGACGCGCATAGTGATAGTCGATAAAAATGGAACCGTGCTGAGCCCGCTGGTTCAACATTTGTCTAAGTTTGACCGGTCTGAAATCAATATAACCGTAACACCGGAAAGGTTGTCAGCTAGTAAAAAAAAACGTAAGAGTCGTCTAAAATGAATAAAAAAATGTAAAGAGTAAATGTAAAAATGTACACGAAAAGAAACTTGGGAGTACAAAGGGCAATACTTAACCTTCGTTGTATTAATGATAGAATTAGACCAAGAAAAGCCTGCAGCGATTTTGATAGCCCACGCAGTGCAAGTGTTATTTTAAAAGGCCAACTTCTATGAAATTATGACGTATAAATAACACTTGCACTGCGTTGGCTATCAAAATCGCTTCAGACTTTTCTTGGTCTAACTCTAAAGGCTTTTTAACCAGATAAAACTATAGCATGTATGCCTTCCCGGTTAAACACGGTTAAATCTTCCAGTGTGTTACGAACTGTGATGGAATAAATAAGTAAAAAGTTTATATAATGGCATAAAATTACATGTTATCTTGTCTTGTTCCGCTTTCTTAAACGTACGACGTACAATGGAAATGGTTTTTTATTTATTTATTTTATTGAATATTTCTCATGGGTACGCTCAGCGGGCTTGTGTCTGTAGTACCTATTATAATCGTATTAGAGAAATAAATTGTGGCTTTCTATCAGAGAAGGGTCTTTTTGCACATGAATCATAAGGACCCTTCTCCGATGAAAAGCCACAATTATTTATTACGTGACCAGGCGGCTTAGCACGGTCGCGTTTTTATCCCTTGTCACCATGCCTGTCACGTTCTAACAAGTATGTAAGTGCGAAAGGGACGCGCATAGTGATAGTCGATAAAAATGGAACCGTGCTGAGCCCGCAGGTGACGAAGTCAATCGTAGGTACTCTAGTTTTTACAAGCCCAAGGATTTTCCGTAATAGAAACAAACAGACATTTTGTTAAATATATTTCCATAGTGCGTCCTAACTTTTCGCTATTGTTTGTACATTGTCCGCTAACAAGAATTAGGTACACGCTCGTGCAAAAATGGTTCCTATAGTAAATTAATCAAAAACATCTTGATTCCATCTCAATGATTTGATGTGAAGGTATTTCTGAGTGCGATAGTAACGAGGGATATATTTGCAATTGCGTGTACCTAGTTACAGACCATATGATACATATTTGTTACTTGAGATCGATGTTGTATCCAATTTATATTCAGAAACGTAAAAGCCATAATATCTTTTAGAATGTATAAGTGAAATGACCGAGTTGCTTATCGCCAAAGTTAGTCATAATTGCTCAATGATTCTAATCCTATTTTTTATTAAATTGGTTTATGCTGTTCGCTATCTGTTTAGTCTATGGTAGCTGCTTAGTACAGTCAACGGTAAAAATATGGGTGTAGACAACTTACTCAAAAATATGTCCCATAGTTCTTAATTCACTGACATAAGAGTTATGGGACATATTTTTGAAATGATTTGTACACCCATATTTTTACCGTTGACTGTACCTGACTAAAGTGAAGTAACTTGAAAAGTTCTCACTGGGTTCCATTTCGGCAGAAGCCGTTAAATTCTGATTTAATGTCAATGTGGATAAGACCGTCTACAAGCTCTTTCGTCGCTTCTATTATAATCTGACAAAAAGAGTAGAAATTAAAAATGGCAATACCGTAGTGTCGTCCCGTTTTCTTAAATAGATTGATTTGAAATGGACGACACTACTGTATTGCCACTTTTTAATTTTCTCTTTTTTGTCAGACTATAGTAAGTAGTAACACTTGCGTTTGTACTCATACTCCACTAACAGAAGGTCGGTAGAGTAGAAGGAGCGAAGCTCTTCCTTTCTGAATGTGTCCGAGCGAAATACGTATACAAATACGACAGTTCTTGCTCTATGACGGTCTTCTCAACCAAACATTTTATACGCCGGTCTTCTCCACATTGACCTAATATAATAAAAGTAAGACTGATGTGTGCCATGATTTCAGTTGAGGAGGTTTTGTACATCAGTTATTGACAGTGAATGTTCCTACTATTTAGTTTGAAAAATCATGCGAATAACATTTTTCTAGTTCGTTTTAGCTTTGTGCATAAAAGTACAGTATTTTAAATATCAATTTATATTTGGTGTAGATGTGTAAAAATTATGGAAAAGGGTTAATTTTTCAGTAAAGTCTGGTTTAATGTGCTATTGCAATCGAGGTACTGGTTCCAATGCTATTAACTATGTCAATATCTTTAATTATTTGGTGTATTGTGACAGTAATCAAATCGTGACTACGTGTTGCTATGATTACTGTCTCAAACTTGTGTTTCGTGATATTACTTTTTGATAAACGCATGTCTTTAACTAATCGTGAGATGTTTTTGTTTGATATTAACGAATATTTAAGTGTTATTGGCTCATTAAAATCCACTGCCGCGCTCACCACGCACGAATTAATATGTAACATGGCGTACGCTTAAGCAGTGTTAAGATGTTTTTTTTAAATACGACGCCATTTTTAAATATCGTACTAAGCGCCGCAAAGGGTTTTAAGTTTTAGACCCATTCCTAACTTGTCGGTATAGTATTGATACTGCACGCATTATTACTTTTTTGATCGTTGTCGAGAGCGGGCTGCATCTCCGCTTCCCCGCCAATCAGGTTGCGTTAGAATTTTAACCGCCAAGTCAGGAAAATACTGTTTTACTTATATTTAAATATTAATGTCGCTTTTTTACTGCATGTTACCGTTAATAAATATAAGTGGCATGTACTTAATTTTAAATCTTAAATGCATGGATTTGTCTGTGAACGCTTATTCAGTTTGTGAATGAAATGTTTGAATTTACTTTATTTCTGATAAAATTTACGATTTGTCGATGTCGCACTAAACACAATTTGCTTTGGTTTTGTACTCACTTTGTTTTCTCAATAAAAAATGATAAAATGTTTTTATTATGTTATCTCTTATTTAACCCCGAAGTGCTACCAGCTATTTAATCTTATATTATGCCGATTGCTCGTCTAAAATTGTCAATAGGGACAACTTTTTCCTAAACAAAATATTTATTTCTATTAACGATGACTCATATTTACAATTTCTTCAGAATTTATTCCTAGTTTCATTAGTGTTAAGTCAAGTTTTTGCTATAATTTCATGTCCCTTTTAGTAAAACTTATTCGCTGAAGAATTAAAAAGGCTGCTATTTAACTGATCACCAGATTTAGTAAAATTTAATACCAAAAAAAACTATTTTACCACCCTTAAATAATAAATGATCACAAAAATTATAACACCATTTTAATGTGAAATGATTACCAATTTTATTACATTTTACTATCCTATTAAAGGAAATGACACTAAACTAATCATTATTAACCCAAAAATTGTAAATGATTACCAAATTTCAAACCCCATTTTAATGTGAAATGATAACCAAATTTTTACATCTTGCTATCCTATTAAAGAAAATGACACCAAAATAATCATTGTAAACCCAAAAATAGTAAATGACCACCAAAATTTGAACTCCATTTTAATGTAAAATTATAACCAAATTTTTAAATTTTGCTATCCTATTAAAGCAAATGACTCCAAAATGATAATTGTAAACCCAAAAATAGTAAATGACCACCAAAATTGTGACCACATTTTAATTAAAAATGTGCAAATATTTAATAAATCGTTATCCTATTAAATTAATTAATCTACTTCGTCACTCTCGTAGCATTTCATTTCTGTACCAGTCGCAGTTCTAACCTAAACTAACCCATTTTACTAGTGGCATTTCGTTTCTGTAAGGGTCGCAGTTCAAACCTAACCTAACCCACTTTTCTAGTAGCATTTCGTTTCTGTATGGGTCGCAGTTCAAAGCTAACCTAACCCACTTTTCTAGTAGCATTTCGTTTCTGTATGGGTCGCAGTTCAAACCTAACCTAACCCACTTTTCTAGTAGCATTTCGTTTCTGTAAGCGTCGCAGTTCAAACCTAACCTAACCCACTTTTCTAGTAGCATTTCTTTTCTGTAAGGGTCGCAGTTCAAACCTAACCTAACCCACTTTTCTAGTAGCATTTCGTTTCTGTAAGGGTCCCAGTTCAAACCTAACCTAACCCACTTTTCTTGTAGCATTTCTTCTATGTGAGGGTCGCAGTTCAAACCTAACCTAACCCACTTTTCTAGTAGCATTTCGTTTCTGTAAGCATCGCAGTTCAAACCTAACCTAACCCACATTTCTAGTAGCATTTCTTGTCTGTAAGGGTCGCGGTTCTAACCTAACCTAACCCACTTTTCTAGTAGCATTTATTTTCTGTAAGGGTCGCAGTTCAAAACTAACCTAACCCACTTTTCTAGTAGCATTTCGTTTCTGTAAGGGTCGCAGTTCAAACCTAACCTAACCCACTTTTCTTGTAGCATTTGGTCTCTGTGAGGGTCGCAGTTCAAACCTAACCTAACCCACTTTTCTAGTAGCATTTTGTTTCTATAAGGGTCGCAGTTCCAGCCTAACCTAGCCCACTTTTCTAGCGGCATTTCGTTTCTGTAAGAGTCGCAGTTCTAACCTAACCCACTTTTTTATTAGCATTTCCTTTCTGTAAGGATCGCAGTTCTAACCTAACCTAACCCACTTTTATAGTAGCATTTCGTTTCTGTAAAGGTCGCAGTTCAAACCTAACCTAACCTACTTTTCTAGTAACATTTAGTTTCTGTAAGGGTCGCAGTGCTAACCTAACCCACTTAACTGATAGCAGTTCAAACCTAACCTAACCTACTTTTCTAGTAGCATTTCAGTATGCTACTAGAAAAGTAGGTTAGGTTAGGTAGGTATGCGGTGCGGGTATGGGGTGTTGAGCGGGAGGGGCTAGTAATTTTGGCATCATTTTACTTTATTTGGTAATATGTATACATTTTTTGGTAATCATAGTGGTTTATTTAGGTGAAACTATCGCATTAATTTGGTCTTCAAGATTTGGTGATCATTAATGATTTTTGGTAATCATTCAATATATTTGGTATTTGAATACAATTTGAAGTGCAGTCGTAATTAAAACGGTGGTACTTTTGTAATATTAGGCCTTATTTTTTTGGTGTTCAGTAATTTTTTTTGGTAAGCATGATTTTTTGATTTAGGGTACCAAAGTATTTTTTGGTGGTCATTATATTTGTAGTCATTAAAAAAAGGGAGCGTCATATATTATATGTTATTGTGTCGTGCATGATTTTGTGGGTACATGTTATTTCGTTTTTATTTATACACGGTGGCTAAAACATAATTGAATTCCCGTTGCCAGGGCGATTTTGGGATTATACTTTTGACCAACTCCGAAATAGCGAAAAAAAAAATTTACTCTCCCATAGAAAATGGACCTGCCAAAATGTATGAAACAGCCAAATTTTTTTCGCGATTTGGTGGTTGGTCCCATAGTAAAAGTTGCTCTGTATAATCCCAAAACCTCCTTGGCAACGGGAATTCAGTTATTTTTTAGCCACCCTGTATATCACTGTTTGTCTCAACCGTGCATGCTTTAAGGGTGAGTAGATTGCATTAACCTATTTTGAAATGAAATTTTATATGTTGATTCAAGCGACTGAAAAATTGGTTGATCAACTGGTGTCCGTATTATTAGATGGGAAAGTGTCTCGACCCAACAAGCAATATAGTGAAATGGATGGCAATTAACAATATTGGTCATTGGCATTGGCACCCTTTTTTGTGGGATTAGGTACTATTGTCCAAAAATCTTAAAATAAGCTTGAAGATGGGATTGGTGAGTGGCCGCCATTAAGTTTATCCTATTTAAATTTGGGCAGAGGAAGACCAAAACGGAAATGGCGGAACAACCTTGGCACATTTTGTAAAAAGTGGCGGGGAGTAAGCATTAGAGAGGACCAAAAGGCGGGAAAGATGCCTTTGCCCTGCAGTGGGACGCTCTCATAGACTAGTTAAAAAATTCTAAATTAATCGTTATCTCAATAAACCCCCATTTTCTTTATAGGAATCCCTACCAGCACCTGAGCAGCTAAGTAGTAAGTTTATGACTAAAATGGAAGACCTACTCTACGTCGAGGACGACGAAGAAGATTTAAAATGAAGAGGCAACAGTCTTAGTGTAAATGTGTACATAAAATAAATAGAGTATAGTTGAAGCTTTACATACGTTTTGTAGGTTTTTGAACATGGAAACACAAAATTTAGGTACTTATTTATTTAAATTTAACCGTAACGGTAGTAAACATCCGATTTAATGTAGTTGTATTTGAAGACACGTTAAGTTTGCTAAATAATAATTAGTACCTATAGCTGGTCAAGCAAATCTTGTCAGTAAATAAAGGCGCGAAATTCAAATTTTCTATGGGACGATATCCCTTCGCGCCTACATTTTTCAAATTTGCCGCCTTTTTCTACTGACAAGATCTGCTTGACCAAGTATACTTTAGTATAGAAGTCTAAATAAAACTTTTGCCCGTCTATAAACATTATTTGTGAGACTTATGTAGTCGGAATGTGTTCGACTGTACAAATATTAAAAAGCAGAACTCTTGCATTTAGAATTAACGTCGGCATATAGAGGAAAGTTGAAGGTTTGTACACCGCACGAGAAACATTTTTAAAGCTACGCGGACACATTTATAATGAAATATGAAACGTCTCTGCAATTTTACAACTGGTTACTGGTTGCACCTATGATTTGATAGTACATTTACATACGTTTATCTACGTTTAAATACACTTATGTGGTGGAATGGGATGGGCGTGTGTGGGTCGTTTCGTTAGCAATTTGAACGCAACTTTACGTCTTTAGCTAGGTACTGTTATAAAAACCGGCCAAGTGCGAGTCGGACTCGCGTTCCAAGGGTTCCGTATATTACACAATTTTTAACAATCAGTGCCGGATTAAGATATTTTGATGCCCTAAGCATTTCTAGGTGCCCCCTCTCCCTAGGGTCATCAAGATTACATTGATTTTTTGGTAAATTGAGAGAAGTTCATTGCCGCATTACAGCTGAGAATGGAAATCAGTCACATCATTTTATCACGAAAATTGACAGTGCCGCAGCAGTAATGTTGCAACAGAGTACCTAATGCTGTTGCAGTCGCCACCCGAATGTCACCTTTATCATAGCGTAGAAAGTAATAGAAACGCGAGCGAAGCGAGCGCGGAAATTTTTCGATATCAAAACGCAATTTTAGTTTTAGTCCCAACCAGGCGCGAATCCAGGATTTCATACAGAGAAGGGATGGGACAGTTTTCTATCAGCCTAGCTTCGCATAGGGCTCGATATTTAAGGGTCTCAGCGAGGTTGTTTTCATGCATAAAATATGCAAGAAAGCAGAGAGCTTGGAATTGAATTGGCGAAGTGTGAGAAAGGCAGTAGGCCCAGCTGCGAAAGAGGAAAGCTTGGATTTGGATCCACGCCCAAGTGTAATTAAGGCAGAAGATCAACTTTGCCGTAAGGCAGAAGGCCTCGCATAAGACCTAACGCCGAACCGCAAAAGAGTGGGTTGAAATCGAATCTATGCATGTAATCACGACTCTTCTACTGCTACCGATTGTTTCCCAAAGAATTACGCGCCATTATTTTTGCAAATTAGCTTTTGGACAGCTAAAAAAATCGTGTGGTAAAAACGATGTGTCTGTCCCTAATTTTAAAATTTGTTCACCTTTTTCAACCTGGCATTTTGTTGCCCTCCCTGAACGTGGTGCCGTAAGCACGTGCTTGTTTTGCTTATTGGTTACAAAGTCTTTATTAATTCAACCATTAAAGTCGACGAGTACAAAAAACTTTAAGCTAGCTCTCAATTTAACATTTTTTTTAAACATTATTTTTAATTTGACCTTACAATTACTCGTAAGTAGGTAAGACCGTTAAATATTTAAAATGATTATCTTATCAGAAAATTATCACCAATTACTCTAAGAAAACTACTACTCTAAGTAATCCGGCACTGTTAACAATGTATTTTTTATGTGAAACGTGAGTGAAATCTCTTTAAAAAATTCGTAGGGGTCGGATTAAAAACTGTAATTAAGTCCGACTCACGCTTGACTGTACATTTCTAATAGGTTTTCCTGTCATCTATAGGTATAGACCTATTTTATGTATTTTTTTCAAAATTTTAGACCTAGTAGTTTCGGAGATAAGGGGGGGGGAATGGTCATTTTTTGCCTATTTTCTTGAATAACTTCTAAACTGTTGATTCGAAAATTATAAAAAAAAAATATTTGAAATCCTTACAATAAGCTCTTTCATTTGATATGTAACATGATATAGTTTGAAAAAATTTTTTTTTCATTTTTTCATTTACCCCCCAAAAGTGGCCCCCATGTTTAAAATTCATTTGTTTACGTTACATGTCCGTATTCGGGTCACAAACTTACATATGTGTACCAAATTTCAACTTGATTGGTCCAGTAGTTCCGGAGAAAATCGGCTGTGACAGACGGACAGACAGACAGACAGACAGACAGACAGACAGACAGACAGACAGACAGACGCACGAGTGATCCTATAAGGGTTCCGTTTTTTCCTTTTGAGGTACGGAACCCTAAAAACTTGCAGTGCAGTTTTGCGGTGCTGTACGAGTAAACCGGCAACGCACTTGTAACCCCTCTGGTGTTACATGTCCATGGACAACAGTAATTGCTTACTATCAGGGGATTCATCAGCTCGATTGCCTCTTAAATCTTAAAAAAAAATCTTGCATCGCCTGAACGCAACGTGAGGCTACGTAAAAATATTCCAACGAAAGATATCTGCCACAGGTTAAAATTATAAGCGTTGCCTTCACATGTACAGGTACAATATTTGAAGGGTACACGGAAAGAACATGTCTAGTCCATTTTTTTGAAAAATGAGATTTTAATCTCAAAATGTAGAGCTCTCAATGAACTATTAGTAACAACTTCGGTTACCTGTGTAATCATAAATATAACTCCTTTTTTTCTTACTTTAAAAACACCTATACACGAAATTAATATGGTTAATTATGTACATCGTTCCTTTCAAACCGCGATAACTCAAAATGTTGTCAGAGTGACTAGACATGTTCTTTCCGTGTACCCTTCATTTTGTCTGCTGCCGTAGTTATATGTATGTAAATACATATATAACATGTTGTGTTTAGTAGTGTTATTGTTACACGGTTTGATTAAAGTGAATTGTAATGCATTTCGTGTAAGTATAGATGCTTAGAAGATGTCAATTAATCTATTATACTCGTAATATAATTACCGTTCTTGGATTCTCAATATCAAGCGATTTTAAATTACACAAATATTTTTCCTTTTTATTATTTTTCACTCCTTTACAATTTTTGTCATCCCCTGGCTGATATGATGATGATGATGATGACAATTTTTGTTGCTTTGTTACTTGGATGTAGTTACTTATTAATCGTTTTGTAAAATAAGTATAAAAATGTTTTTAGTGTTAGGTATAGGTAGGCTTAAATTTCGGCCCAACACTGTCAAACAATTCGGTCCAAAATATTTGCCAAAATATATCAAATACTAAAGTCAATAACGAAAAGGAATTGCAAAATCGACCAATAATAATACCATTTAGAGGCTAAACTCAACGTTTTACTTGCACTGCGTATGCTATCAAAATCGTTGCAGACTTTTCTTGGTCTAACTCTAGGTTTGTCACTTTCTCAGTAAAGGAATTGGATATTTACAATTAAAGAGTTTGAGTAGCATTTAAAACTAATTGTATTAGCATTTTTGAAATACCACTTGGTGAGAATGCCCTATAGACAAAATTATGGAATTGCCCCAATGTACCGAACATTGTGCAAAATTGGATCACGTTATACAAATAACTGTAACATATAAGTAAGTTAGTAAGTTTTGATTTTTACTCATCGTCAGTCGCTTGTTTTTTGTAAGTATAGTAAGGTCGAATTGTTGATTGGAAAGTTATTTAGTCATATTTCAAAATGCACTAGTCATATAAGTACCTATATAAAGAGTAGCCTGGTGTGTACAGTACCTTACATTAAGAGATAGAGTCCGTCTAGGCTAACTTTGCACGGATTTGAACATCACAAAGTTTGGGAGTGTCACTACCTATACACGTAATATTTTCATAGAATGGTGACATTGACTCACTTTATCATTGCAAATGCCATGCACAGTTAGCGTGGTCTGACTCTACCTACGTTTCAAATATTGTAAATGGCATATTTTTTGGCGCCTTATGTTTGATCAATAATGATTCGTCTTCAAAGGATTTATTTATATGAAAATTTAAAATTACTTGATTACTTGTTTTCTTAGAAATACAAATAACATTTTTCTTGAAAGTTAATACAACGTTAATATTTTTATGAAAATTAAAGTTTGTTTATGTTAAAATAATTTTCAGGGTGTTTCCAGATTTTGTAAAACTCCTCACTTCGAAAATCTAGTCTAATGTGTTGAAAATTTTGAAACGCGCCTTCATCAGGAATAAAAGTTTTACATTTTTAACAAAGCGTTTTAATATTTCATCCTATATTACATATTTACCTACGAGTACTACATCTCAGTCAGAATACCTATATAAAAAGTTGGTGCCAAAAAATAGTGTTTTTTTTTTATAGTGCAGGGTAATTTACCGGAAATGACTCAAAATTCTACGTAATGCTCTCTGGCAACCCACATTGCGTTTTGGAATTTTTTATTACCTGATGATTTAGTACATATTATAATTGGTATTAGGTACCTAACCACCTGCTTAAATTTTTACTTATTGAAAAAATTTAATAAGGTTATAATAATCAGGTGAACATTTCGAAATGGGCTGTGACTTAACCCTTTACCAGGCTGACATTTCAAAAATGGCAATCGAATGTCAGTCTTCCTCATCGAAACTAGAACACATGTTTGAAGTGCCGTATATGGGAAATATATATCCCTTAGCCTGGTAAAGGGTTAAAAAAGTAGGTAAGTACACGCTCGAGTCGCTCGACTTTGTCATGTGTCCATAGGTTTCGGAGTCTGCTTACTAAGGGCCGGTACAGACGGAATGCAACTTGTATGGGAACTGCACGACGACGTTGCAGTTAGCGTGCAGTCGGCGTCCGGCGTGGGGTCCGTCTGTATCGGCCCTAATGTTAAAATGAGCGTTAAACGTGAACATATAGCCTCGTGAAGATTAAACAAATGCAAATCGCTCGAATATCTGCCTCGCTCCAGCTCAGACTAATTGGTTTAGCTACACCCCACTTTATAAGGGTAGGAGGGCGGACTAGCGCAAGAGTGGCGGCGCGCCAGCCTCAGCGTTCGTACGGTGAGTATTTTACGTTAAGTTTAGTTAAGAAAGTGATCAAAACACGCAACAATTAAATATTCACGTACCGGGCCTCATTTAGAGGGTGCGACATCGCATGCGAGTTTCATGACATTGCGTTATTTGATTCATCATTTCAGCCTATATACGTCCCACTGCTGGGCACAGGACTCATCTCATGCGCGAGAGGGCTTGAGCTATAGTCCCCACGCTAGCCCAATGCGGATTGGGGACTTCACATACACCTTTGAATTTCTTCGCAGATGTATGCAGGTTTCCTCACGATGTTTTCCTTCACCGAAAAGCTAGTGGTAAATATCAAATGATATTTCGTACATAAGTTCCGAAAAACTCATTGGTACGAGCCAGGATTTGAACCCGCGACCTCCGGATTGAAAGTCGGACGTCATATCCACTCGGCCACCACCGCTCGTTATTTGATTGGTCGGCTGAATTGATGTAACCTCAATGGTCCGCAATGTAACTAAAATCGCATGCGAGTTCGCACGATGTCGCGCGTCTAAATGAGGCCTGGGTGGAAACCTTTCCAATTTCTGTGTCCAATGTGTATTATGTCTCACATTTTGCTTAATGAGTGAGTGAGACGCAGTGACATTGGACAAATGGAATACCACCCGAAGTTAAGGATATGGAAATGTGAGGCAAGTTACCACATTTCAACTGTAGTCTCAGGTAGCTGGTTTGTTAGTGCACGACACCTTGCATTTTGAGACTATGCGCTGAAACTTGGCACAGTTGATTCTTAGCTGGTCTTGAGCAGATACAGACCGGGAACCGTCGAGAGCCACCTCTCATTTAGTGGGGGGAGGGGGGGAAGTTCGACGCTGCCGCGCTTCACTTGGAGCAACATTTCTCTAAAACTATACCTATTAGGGCATGTGATATATCATTTTCCGATAAATTAAGGATGAGGAATCTGTTTTTAGAACAAAAACAATGCACTTTCTTACAAAAAAAAGAATAAAGTAGAAAAGACTAAAAAACGTATTCTTGTTTTTTTTTTATAATTACCATTTCTTTAAAAAGTGTTGCAGGAATCTGAAAACAAAAAATATAGTCGTAAAGCTACACTTATTACGTTTAAAAAAATATTTAGTTTATTATAAAAGTCTGTTGATAAATGGGAGATAAAAAATAATAATAAGCGTTGGTAAGAGTGATCTCATATGAAGGTGGGAATACTTATAATTTGTTCTACAATCGTTTATTTTTTTTAGTTTTTCGTAAATAACTCGTAAACGGTAGCCCATAGCAAAAAAATATCTTTTACGTAAATAATCTATTTCAGATTTGTCATAAAATAAGTGCTATTTTTTTTCGCTAGGATCAATATTAAAAAAAGATATTAAAGAAAGAAAATAAATATTAATCCTATTTTCACCTTCCCACCTCAACCCCTTAAACGTAATAAGTGTAGCTTTACGACTATATTTTTTAATTTCAGATTCCTGCAACGCTTTTGAAAAAAATTGGTAATTATAAAAAAAAAAAAATACGCTTTTTAGTCTTTTCTAGAGATGCAACGGATAGTTGTTTGGCCGGATACCGGATATTCGGCCTGACCATCGGCCGAATATCCAGTATCCGGCCGCCGAATATCCGGCCAGCGGAACTATACCTACATTTCGGTTTTTCAGGTGCGCATTCTGCAGGTCTGACCTGTTTCCTAGTGAATGTTCGCGCGGACACATTTCTAGGTTCGAAATGAGTGCGCGTGCAAGTCAGTGGAATGTTTAAATTGTTTTAAAATAATAATCAAGTACGATTATGACCATGACTGTTTCTTAAATCCAAATTAGTTTACTCCGAAATCAAGCAATGTTACTATCCGGTATCCGGCCGGATAGTAGTTCACTATCCGGTATCCGGCCGGATATTAAAATCATGGCCGGATACCGGATAGTAATCGAATATCCGGTGCATCTCTAGTCTTTTCTACTTTATGCTTGTTTTTTGTTAGAAAGTGCATTGATTTCGTTCTAAAAATAGATTCTTCATCCTTAATTTATCCGAAAATGATATATCACATGCCCTAATAGGTATAGTTTTAGAGAAATGATGCTCCAAGTGAAGCGCGGCAGCGTCGAACTTCCCCCTCCCCCCACTAAATGAGAGGTGGCTCTCGATGTCTCCCGGTCTGTATCTGCTCAAGACCAGCTAAGAACCAACTGTGCCAAGTTTCAGCGCATAGTCTCAAAGTGCAAGGTCCCCATACAACGGTGTGCACTAACAAACCAGCTAAGGATAATGAATGATAAATAAAAACCGGCCAAGACCATGCTCAGTTTAGGGTTCCGTAGTTCCGTACCATTATGCAAAAACGGCAAAAAATCACGTTTGTTGTATGGGAGCTCTACTTAAATATTTATTTTATTCTGTTTTTAATATTGTTATAGCGGCAAAAAAATACATATGTGAAAATTTCAACTGTCTAGCTATCACGGTTCATGAGATACGGCCTGGTGATGGTGACAGACAGACGGACGGACAGACGGACAGTGGAGTCTTACTAATAGGGTCCCGTTTCTACCCTTTGGGTACGGAACCCTAAAAATGAAGCTGGCTACGTACAGGAACTTATACAACAACGCAACCTCACGGTGTAAAATAATCGTAACTTCTGACAAACACTGCGCCATTTCGAATTTGAGCGACATCTACTCATATCTCCTGTGGAAAACAATGGTTTAAGTAGGTTAAGTACTTAAGTAGATTAAGTTCATCATTTTAATCCAACAACGGAGGGTCGTCGAGAATGTTTAAATGTAGCCTAGCACGGGCCACTTGTGCTTGGCCCTAATACCCGAATGCAATATGTAGCAAATACGACCATAACTGTGTCCGAAATAGTCCAATCAATGGATGTATTTTTGTGCCCCTGCAAAAAAAATATTTTTCAAACAACTGTTGAAAAAATATGTGCGGTCCAAACTTGTATGTACAAAAAATACTACTCCCTTTGATTAGACTATTGTGCCTAAAATCAAAATAAAATGAAAATATAGCTTTTTTTTCTAGTTGGGAAAATTTGTTTTGGCGTAGCTTGGGTTGAAGGCCACTCATGTTGATTGAAGTCCCCAATCCGCATTGGGCTAGCGTGGGGACTATAGCCCAAGCCCTCTCGCGCATGAGAGGAGGCCTGTGCCCAGCAGTGGGACGTATATAGGCTGAATTATTATTATTATTATTATTTGTATCTCCGTTTTAAAACTCTCGGGTCTTTCGAGCCCGGTCATTTATAAGGCGTGCGTGGGGATATGGATCCAACACGTAGAGGCCGTTTGGAGAGATTTGATGTCATGTAGAACGCCTGCTGGAACCCATTCACGGGTACATCAATAGATACCCGTGAACCGGTTTCAGCAGGCATTGGAAGCTATTGTAAAGAATATGGACAGAGTATTGGTCTATGGTTTAAGTTTGGGTGGAAAAAAGACTGGGCTATTGCAAAGAAGTCCGGACACCTGCCATAACATTGCTTACACAAGTTATCGAGGCAGGCGATGACTCGCCACTCGTTAGATGGGCACCTGATGCGCCATCGTAAAGACGGCCAGGCGCAACACCGGCGTGAGCGGCTCAGGGGTGTCGAGAGGTGGTGCTGCGCTTTCTCCGAAGTTACTCGCGGCGTTATGCCCTTTAACACTTCAACCCCTGGAGTATATAGCTCTAGCGACTCCTCTCTGGACGGCCAATGAAGGCAAGCCAGAGCTGAGAGTCCTGCGGGTCCCCTTGGGGTCCACTCCGACCGACGAAGACGCGCCGGAGACGGAGACCCTGACCGACTCTCGGGAGCACTCGGGTCCGTGGGGTCGTTACTCCCCAACAGCTCGCCACAAGCTGCCCTGCGGGCTTATTATTATTATTATTCTCTTTATTTATTTTTCGTCTTAAGTTAGGTTTGTTATAATATGAATATAAAAGTAAAATATAAAAACACTTACAAAACAATAAAAAATACATATAAACACATTATAAAAAACCTAACCTAGGGTGCCGCCGGCAGCGGGGCTTGGCCCAAGCTGCCGGTGGTCAGGGCCGCAGAGTGAGGAACCGACGTACTATACGCGCCTATTATTATTATTATTAATGTATGGGCTCAACTCAACTATAATATTCATTTCGATACAGTTAAGTCAACTATAATGAAATTGACCAATCACAGCTCGCCGCGATCAAGAGGACGAAACAAAACCATAGCTCAAATTAATTATTTATTTTAGGTTGTATAGTAGAAACAATTGCTTCATAAGTCAGAAACGCGCATGTGACACCCTTAATATAGCAACATCCATAGACTACGAAAACCACTTAGCGTTACTTGTTAGTCTCCATAGGCTACGGTGGCTAAAATCGAGAGCAACCGTCTAAAAATTGAATTTAGCGCGGAGCAAGTACCAGGGCCTCATGAGTTACGAGAAGGTGTGGTTGACCAACGCGCCGGGCCGCGCCGGCCGGGGCGCGTAGCAGTATGAAGGTATCGCGGCTGCTCGCGTATCTTAGCTGTATACTTTTGGTTTGGTTTGTTTGTATGATTCTACTAGTTTTAAATATTATCTTTGTTGACTCGTAGAAAAAGTATTGTATACAATAGTGATATAATCAAGCTTTTCAATCTCGTACCTTACTTAGGCAATTCAGCAAGCTTCGTTGCCTAAGCACGGCACTCGACTGAAAAACTCTATTATATCACGATTGTATAAAATACTATAAGAGGAAAGGGGACGGCCGTTTCTCCATCCAAACGTAGTCCTTATTTTCCTCTCTGGATATTGACATTATGGAAAATAAATAGTTTGACATAATTGGATGTCTATGCCGCTACGTTCGACTTTTTCAGATTTTTTGATTATGGTAAAAATTAGGAGCAAAAAACAGATTTCATATAAATTTTCCTAACTCTTATAATAATTTAAAATTCGGTAAAAAAAAAACAAACGGAGGAATAGCTATGAAAAACAATCAAACGGAGGAATAGCTAGGTTGATATACAACAAATTGTGTTAAAATATTTTCAATAATGTTAATATCCAGAGAACTTGATACCTATATGAGAAGATAGCTTGGACTCCTTTTTGAGAGACTGTACAGATGTAGCTCAAAATCGGGAGGAGTTGGAGAAGAGGGGGAGGCCTTTGCCCAGCAGTGGGACACAATAGGCTCGCAGTAGTAGTAGTAGTAATATCCAGAGGAAAATGAGGATTTTGCGCGGGTCCTCCACTTTCGACTTTAAATTAAAATCAAACTCGTACTCTCAACATTTCACGAATCATTTCATTGATAAATGCGACATGTAGAGGAGAACAGCTAGACGAACGGACAGACATACAAGAATATTAGCCCAAAGTGAAACGGAGACCAGCCGGCGTATTATGGATAGCTTTATCCACGTGATAAATAAAATAACTGTCACTTTTTAACACCGTGGGATAGAAAGTGACGGACACCGTTTTGTCACGCTGTCACATAGACAAGAACGACCATCATATCCGTACAGGCGGCGTAGCACGGTCGCGTTTTTATCGCTTGCCACCATGCCTGTCACGTTCTAACAAGTATGTACTTAAGTGCGAAAGGGACGCGCATACTGATAGTGATCAAAATGGAACCGTGCTGCGCCTGCAGCGGCAAAAATTATGTAGGTAATGTCAAAATTGACCCAACATCTACTTCAAGGGGATGAGATAGCAAAATGTTATGAACTTATGATGTTCATATTACTTACGTTGGAATTATCCCCCGAAGTTTGCTTTGTCATTGTTGTGTTGGGAATGGCCTCGATTCTCGGCCTGTTTGCCGTCTTTTGTTTTACTTAAGAACATAACAACCTACTTTTAGGCAGTCTGATTTTAGGATAATTTTACACAATCAACCTAGTCCCACAGTAAGCTCAATAAGACTTGTGTTGTGGCTGCTAGACGACGATATATAATATTTATATAACTATATATTAATATATATGTATATATATCAAATGTTTTTTTTATTTGCCAACCGCACAGTTACCAACTAAACGTTTGGTCTGTGTTTTATAATGTCAATTTTCAAAATGCCAACTTTCATGTCGTAGAATGTTTTAGTTGGCATAATATAATACACTTAGTTGTTTATTGTTTACCAATTGTTTCATTTGGTCAGACTGTACCAAAGGGGGCCGTTTCTGGGACTTAAAATTTTTTTTGAGAAAATGAAAAAAACATAGGGGTTGCAAAACACTTAGAATAATTTATAAGATTTCGATGAAATAATCACTTTTTTCTTAATAAACTTTTCTCTATAAGTATGTATATTTTTATTATTTGTAACTTGCCTAAAGTATGAAAAGCGAACTGTAGCTTCAACGAAACGTTATTCGTCCAAGAGTTGTTGGACCAAGTGAAAGTTTTAACAAATCATAAGTCTCCCAAAAAATTAGTGGCGTTATAATAATCTGCTTTACAATAATTCTACCAATTGAAACGTTGTCATACAAAAATTTGCTAATCGTTAGTTGTCAAAGTGAAACGTCGGCGAAATGTTGGTTGGCAAATGAAATTCTGCCAAAAATAGTTCTGCGAAAAGGCAGAACACCGAAAAAATTAGTTCCAGTGAAATTCCGCAACATGGCGCGTGATCATATGTACCTATATTACTGGTCAGGCTTTAGAAGCTGAGGCTATGGATACTCATATCATCATCCCTAACTCAGACCATATACAACAAACAAAAGCCTACATATGTATGTACAATTAAATTACCAGCGATAAGGTTATGTCATATGTGGGTGACGGACGATGTCGTCAGGATTAGTTGTAGGGCTTCGCCGGTCTTACAATTAGTGTCGGTACGGCAACAGTCCAGTGAAAATTCTATAAATAAAGTTAATGTAGCTAAGTATAATTTATTTAACCCTTAATTCGATAACGTCCAAAATACTGGACCCTTTGACCCTCCTTCTGTATTTTTTTCTTAACCAGAATCACTGCTTCTATTGAGCACCGATGAAGTTTGAACTCATGACCATATGAAAATGAGGAAATGCCGCCAGCAACCTTGGTACAATGCCTCAAGGGCCTATTTTCGATTTAAGCTAGTTATTAATTTCTTTTAATATCAATTATAAAATCAATTATATACTCTAATACTTTTAGAATTGAGGCTTATCTCTTTTGATAGAGCTTTTTATTTGAGAATCCTTAATATCTCTACTAATATTTTAAATATGAAAGTAACTCCGTCTGTCTGTTTGTCTGTTACCTGTTCGCGCTTAAACCGCTGAATGAATTGGATAAGTATAGTTGGAGAGAAGACTTACTATAACTGGTTTTCAAACACTTAAGTTTACTTATTTTTCTTCATGGCACTATTGGCACTACTAACAATCTTAAAACACATCTATTTTTCTTACATCACCCTTTCACTCCGCACTTCAAGCCGTCTTCAGTTTCAGTCCCTTAAAAATATACTTAAATATTATGATCCTGTGAAAACATTCTCAAAATGGCGTACCTATTACGTTTCTAAAATGGATTGTTTCAGTGACCGCTGAAGGGGCGGTCTGCGCTCTACATCATGGGGGACAAAAAGGATTTGGAGGGCGTAAGTTTTAGTTTTTATTTGACTTTCATGGTTTTTTTTATGTATCAAAGAGTTAGCTAGACGGAATAAATATTTTATTTATTTCAGAAACAAATAGTCTTTTACAAAAAGAGAAATAACATAGTTTTTTAAGTTTAGACCTAAAGTTTCATTAATATATTTGAATTTTACAATGAAAAACAGCGAGTAACTAATTAATAAATTACACTAATATCAACAATAAGTGATGCTTATCCATACATACGGGAATAAGTGAGTTAAAAAGTCGCAAAAACTACTAAACAGATTAATCTGCAATTCAATGCGTATAGTTAGTTATTAGTGTATGAGCCGGAACAACATTGGGGTGATTTCTATTATTATAATAATTGTCATAGTAAAGGTTCCTAAATACATAATTACATAAGAGTGAGAACTACTATGAATTTAAATGTTCAAAATACGTAGGGATTTGACTTTCATGATTTTTAGAGCTCCGCACAAAACCGGAGCTGCGGAGCCGCGGAGCTCTTATTTTAAGGGGCCCACTGATTACCAGTCCGCCGGACGATATCGGCCTGTCAGTTGTTCGGAGCTGTCAAATTTTTGTTCTAACTGACAGGCCGATATCGTTCGGCGGCCTGTTAGTCAGTGGTCGGCTTTAGATGTATCAAAGAGCTAGAAGGACCCTATTTGGTGGGTAAATAAAGTACTGATTTTGGCCACCTTTGCATGCATACCTACTAAAATGTTGACTGCCGAGATAAACCATTTTGATCCATTATGATCTAGGGGGACCCCGCACTCGAATGCTCGGGGGTGCGGCCGATGATGGAGCTGCCGACGCTGCCGAAGGCCCTCACCTATGAGGAGAAGAAGTATCTTCTGGCGGTGGAGCGGGGTGACATGGCCAATGTTCGGAGGTAAGTCATCGCACCAAGTAGCGACACGACTAACAAATAACAATGCCAACTCCGTTGTCCCGGCATTTTGCCACGGCTCATGGGAGCCTGGGGTCCGCTTGATAACTAATCCCAAGAATTGGCGTAGACACTAGTTTTTAAGAAAGCGACTGCCATCTGACCTTCCAACCAAGAGGGGAAACTTTAGGGGAACTGGGTAGAGTGAGTGAAAGACTTCGTTGACTGGTAATCTTAGACTGATTTATTCAATGATACCTAAGCGCTTTAACGCATCCTGTTATCTTTACATTACATCTCCAATCTGCGGCGACACATACAATATCTCAACTGAATCAGCGCGTGCTCTAATCTATACTAAACTATCAAGACGCGCTGATTATATTTTGCTGACCGCCATAGTACTCCCCCCTTAGTCAACCGATAGAGTTGACGACCAAGTACTTCGCAGGAGCTGTCCTGAACAGGATACAATTATAACTTCACTTCCACGACTATAACTTCAATCACGGCTCCGCGACCGAGACTTGAAAATGAATTGCTGCGGCATGTCTCGACGCGTGCTGCGTTGATAATAATTTCCTTGCACATGTCACGTATTGTGCTTGCTTGCAGTTTAAAGTGCGGCTTCAAAACAATTAGACTTAATATGTAGTAGTTGACATGACTCCATTTATTCAAATCGCAATTTAGCGTGAATTTCCTTAAATATCCTTTTGCGTTGGAACAGTCTTTCCCGTCGTACTTTCCTAAAACTTGTCGTTCTTGGATGAAACGGAGACGTGCCGAATGTCTTCTTCGTCTGGGCGGACGTTAGAAGAGTGCAGCCAAGGTGCTCAGAGCCATTGTGGCGAGCGAAAACGCTCACAGCCGACAAGGCGAGCGTAGAGGGCGACGACTAGTAGGGGGCGCTGCGTAGAGTAGTCCGTCGCTAGGTTTGCTGCGTGCCACATCAGGATTAATCAGGATCCTCTTGCCATAGAGCGTTGCTTGATGCTTGGTGACACGGTGGGTCATGTCACGCTCTTTATAATTATCTCTTCTTGCTTCTAACGATATCCTGTGGTCCAAGAATCCGGAAACCGGAATATAATGGAAGTTACCGCTGTTTCCCACGATGTTAGTGATGTCAGCTCGATGGAAGGGTGGCGAAATCAAATTGTGGCGGCAATTGAGTGTCGCAGTCACTTACTTCTGAGGCTTCTTCACTGGAGCTCTTCGTGTAGACATCTCAGTAGGTGCATGTTCCTTCGGCGGTTACCACTATAAGGAAAATGGCAACCGTGCACGTCGGTCCCCGTAGGGACCCCACTCGGGGTCACCACTTTAGGGGAACTGGTAGAGTGAGTGAAGACACCGTTGACTGGTAGACTTAGACTGATTTATTCAATGATACCTAAGCGCTTTATACATCCTGTTATCTTTACATTACATCTCCAATCTGCGGCGACACATACAATATCTCAACTGAATCAGCGCGTGCCCTAATCTATACTAAACTATCGACACGCGCTGATTATATTTTGCTGACCGCCATAGAAACTATACCTTGTTGGGATTAGTCCGGTTTCCTCACGATGTTTTTTTCTTCACCGAAAAGCGACTGGTAAATATCAAATGATATTTAGTAGGTACATAAGTTCCGAAAAACTCATTGATACGAGCCGGGGTTTGAACCCGCGACTTCCGGATTGCAAGTCGCACGCTCTTGCCGCTAGGCCACCAACCCTTTGGTTCCAATAAGCCCACATAGGTAATTAGGTATAATCGTTCCTACGGTGTATATTTAAGAATTTTTCGTACTGACGACGAATTTATAAACCTACATAATTTCATTAAGTCATCAATATGCTGGAAATGTTAGGCATGGGCGGCGTTCGTTAGCTTCAGAAGAACGCAGCTCCTTTATGAGGCGCCAGGAGTTTTAATTTCGATTAATGTCTATATTTATCCTTCTACTTATCTATAGCTGGTCAAGCAGATCTTGTCAGTAGAAAAAGGCGGCAGAAAAATGTAGGCGCGAAGGGATATCGTCCCATAGAAAATTTGAATTTCGCGCCTTTTTCTACTGACAAGATTTGCTTGACCATCTATAACTATTTAATCTGTCATAGAAATATAAGCGTCGGCTGCCTCGACCCGGATTAGTGACCTCTTACATATCTAAGGATTTCATTCCTAGGATCCTACAGCGAGCCCACCGTCAGAAGAATGTAGACGTAAACTGCGTGGATTCCCTCGGCCGCGGAGCTCTAACCCTGGCCATAGACGGGGAGAACATGGAGATGGTGGAGCTCCTGGTCGTCATGGGCGTGGAAACGAAGGATGCTCTGCTGCAGGCCATTAACGCTGAGTTTGTTGAGGCGGTGGAGCTGCTGCTGGAACATGAGGAGCTTATTTATAAGCCTGGTGAACCATACGTACGTTTGTCCATAAACTACCAACTTATACGCCTTCATAAAGAAACACAGACGCAATGGGCGACACATGGGTGGAGAGGATTTGCTTCATATGTTCATCAAACCAGTCTTGTCATTTTAAACTTTGCCTTGGTTTTTTATGGGCGTACCGTAAAACGGGGTGAGTAGGTTTCGCGGGGAGAGGTGGGTGAATGGGGAGAGAAGGTTTGAGAGGGGGGTGAGAAGGGATTTTAAGGCTACTGCTACAAAAATAATGTGTTCCAATTTAAAATGGAGCTATAGTAATACGCATAATAAAAAAAAATCGATCCAACAATCTTCCAAAATCACTTTTGTATGAAAACCCTCTCACCCCAAATACGAGGCACTACGGGGTGAGGTGGGTTTTCCTCTTTATCGTCAAAGTTATGAAATGGAACTACCCAAAATAAAATAAAAACTAAAATACAAACGTCCGGAACACTTATTATATACACCAGCGGTCGGCAACCTTTTAGCATCCAAGGGCCACATAGTAGTTAACGATGTTGACGCGGGCCGCACTTTGTTAATATTACTCACTTTATCAGACATTGTCGTTTGTTAATATTACATACAAAATAGCCAGGGAGGCTCGCGGGCCGCAAGTGAGAGGTTCGCGGGCCGCATGCGGCCCGCGGGCCGCGGGTTGCCGACCGCTGATATACACCATTCAGTTTTCATATGTAAAAATAAAATGTTATCGAGGTTTGAATTTCAGTTTTGACCCTACTCAGCCCATTTTACGGTACCTCTACGCTATTCCTAACCAAGGTAAATGTCGCGTCCCTAAATAATAATGATGAATGGAGTGTAATTTTGATTTGACTCCCGGGGTCCTGAATTATAGCAGGCTTTTTTTAGTCAAGGAAGTCTTAACATACTTTTGGACTTTAAAGCGAGTGAGAAATGATCACAAAACACTTAAAATGTTAATCGGTTTAGTGTCTTTTGTAGATTACAAACCAATTACAATTTTTCTAAAACAGAGTTGGCAGAAAGTGGACCCGAACACGGCCATGTTCACGCCGGACGTCACGCCGCTGATGTTAGCAGCTCACAAGAATAACTACGAGATCATCAAGATCCTTCTGGACCGCGGAGCCACGCTGCCTGACCCTCACGACGTCAGGTAGGCAGATATGTACTACGTAGTGACCACGAAAAGGCTGGGCATATGTACATAATTCCTGCTTCAATATTAAAATTCCAACACATTTATTGTGCTATCGTTAGTTCACTGTGCTCTTTACAGGAGAAATAAAGTTTATATTTAACAAGAGAGAACTAAGTAGCCTAAAAAAATTAAGTAGTTTCTCATCATCATATTCTTCCTTCTTGGGAATCCTTATCTTGCTGTGATTTTCGGTTCACCACTCAAGAATGTTTCCGCTTCAGCGGCCACTGAATAATAAAAAAAAAATACTTTTCGCAGATGTGGTTGCGACGACTGCATCCGTGAGTCATCCGAAGACTCCCTCCGGCACTCTCTGGCGCGACTAAACGCGTACCGCGCCCTGGCCTCTCCATCTCTCATCGCGCTTTCTTCCACCGACCCTATCCTCACAGCCTTCCAGCTCTCGTGGGAGCTCAGGAACTTGGCTTTTGCTGAACAGGTTGGTTTCACTGAAAAAATATGATCTATCGAGCACACATTAAAGTGATTTCATTAAGATTAACTGCTATATACAATATCAACTAATGTACGTACGTAAGACGTACGTAACGTGCCTACGAACAGTGAAATTTATTGCTTTGTTCGATAGGCTCATATGGAACTGTTTAAAGCATTAAACGTTAATGCAATTTCAATTCTTTTTAATGTTTTCTTTCTTTGTGTTGAATTTACCCTTGAAAACATTGAACACCTAATTAGCTTCTTGAGTTTCACAAGAAACGTGCCTTTCGCTGAACAGGGGTCCAGGGGAACAGGGCCCTTTAGACTTCGTTTGTCATGGCAAATAAGATTGCGGTTGGACATTTACTTGAGGGAAAACGAATACGAGGACAATGCAAACCTCCATGACACTTGCTTATCCTTTAAACATTTCCGTTTAAAGCTTGGCCTTGCCCAGAATCCCACGTTACGAAAAGATCAAAAGGAAATATTTTTAATCTTCCAACAAAAAAACGTCATTCAAATAATTCTAGATGACATGCGCAACAGTTAGGTTAGAATTTTATCTGACCGTTTAAATGCTCATGCTAAACGTAACCAAAATCTTTCAAGTGAGATAATTTACACAAGTCAGGTCATAGGTATGTTAAAAAGAAGGTATCCGATAATTTCTTGACATAAATTGAATGCTCCTTTCTTACTACAGGAAAGCAAAGCAGAATACCTTGAACTCCGTCGGCAAGCGCAGCAGTTCGGTGTGGACCTCCTGGACCAGTCCCGAAGTTCGCAGGAGCTGGCCATCATCCTGAATCACGACCCCGACGAGCCGCCCTTTACGGACGGCGAACATATGAAGCTGGCAAGACTGGAACTTGCCATCGACTTTAAGCAGAAAAAGGTACTTCATTGTAGCAGACTTTAAAATTTTCAAAAAGGATTAAATGGTGTGATTTCACTGGCGTGGATTATATAGTTCCCCAGTTCTCAAGCGCTATTCATCAAATTTAACGATAAGCCTTACGAGGCCACTGTTTTATTTTTTTTAAGTTGATTATACTGTTATACAAAATGTTCTGGCGTTTGCTTTAAAAATTTATTGTTTGTCATATTATCTGTCATTAGGCAAAAAACTGAAACCATTAACTTCGTAATGTTATCCTATAGATAATTAGATAGGTTAGGTTAGGTTTGTTTTATGGCAATCCTGAAAAGTTACGCGTTTCTGAACCAAACAAATTATGACTAACGAAAATGCGGACAAACGATACATTATGACTTAAAACTTTATGGGAAACAATAGAGACCCCTATATAATACTAAGAATGTAATACGTAAAATACTTACAAACTAATATATTTTTCAGTTCGTAGCCCACCCAAACATCCAGCAGCTCCTAGCGTCGCTCTGGTACGAGGGAGTCCCAGGATTCCGTCGCAAGACAGCCATGGAGAAGATCAACATCATCTGCCGCGTGGCTATGCTCTTCCCCTTCTACTGCTCACTGTACATGGTGGCTCCGAACTGTGCCACGGGCAAACTGATGAGGAAACCTTTCATGAAGTTTTTGATACATGCGTCTAGTTACCTGTTCTTTCTGCGTAAGTAATTCTTTAAAAGTTCTGTTTTGTAAGTGACGTAAAGATAGAACGGAATCATCATCTTCCTCGCGTTATCCCGGTTTTTTGCCTCGGCTCATAGGAGCCTGAGGTCCACTTGGCAACTAACACCGAGAATTGCCGTAAGCACTAGTTTTTACGAAAGTGACTGCCATCTGACCTTCCAGCCTAGAGGAGAAACAAGGCCTCGTTGGGATTAGTCCGGTTTCTTCACGATGTTTTCCTTCACCGAAAAGCAACTGGTAAAAATCAAATGATATTTCGTACATAAGTTCCGCTAAACTCATTGGTACGAGCCGGGGTCTGAACCCGCGACTTCCGGATTGAAAGTAGCACGCTTACCCTAGCCCACCAAAACCAACGCTCTAAAAGAGAGAACGGAATATCCTTGGGATTAAGCTAATGTTCAATTAACCTCAATCAATTTTGTAATTTATTGATTCTTTCGAAATGTCTTCATCGTGTTCGGTATTTTTTAGTCGAGATCGCAGATCTGCGAAATCGACTCCACACTCGCGTTCGCGGCTTCGCGCCGCGATTTGCGCACGAGTGTGGAGCGGGCTGTTGCTACTAACGATGGTGGTTACATTTGATCATTTTGTTTCAGTAATTTTGATTCTGGTATCACAAAGAGCTGAAGTGCAAGCGATACAGCTGTTCGGTCCAGAGTGGATGGTCAAAGAACTTGAAAAAGAACTGCTGAAACAGAGAGGAAACGGACCGACATACTTGGAGCTCGTCGTTGTAGTCTACGTTCTTGGTAAGACTAAATTCTTTTCCACTTTCCAGTAGCTCTAGCACAAGAGCGGCGCGACAGTATCTCGCCCGCGAGATAGACTAGCCGTCCATTTTATATTTTGTATTTCATTTGTAAATGAAAGCTTCCTTGATTTCCTGTGAAATCTTTCTGTAATTTCGTAGCGCTCAACTTCCAACTTTTTGGAAACTTTCGGCAACATTCACATCCGTAGCCCTCACCCCATAAATTATTGAAATTTCAGGATTTATATGGGAAGAAACACATGAGATCTTCACAGATGGCATTCGCGCGTACCTCCGAGACATGTGGAACTTCATCGACTTCACACGCAACTTCCTCTATGTGACCGTGGCATTACTCCGGATAGCGGCATATCTGCAACAGGTTATATTTAAATTTAATACGATAGAAATGATTACGAGTACCTAGGTATAAAAATTTTGAAGACTTGGGGCTCGATTTGCAATTTGTATTCCACAATTGTTTATTTTCTTTATTTAGGGTTACCAACAGATAATAAATCTTACATACTCTTAAATCTATATAACAATCATGACTGATGCTTACATAGCTAATTATAGGTAAATTATAGGTAATTGTGCCCCATAAGAGAAGGCGAAGGCGCCAATGCCATTTATCACAAAAATTGTAGGTACTTCTGGTATTCACGTAACCTATGTACCTACTGGAGTTTCTTGGAGTCGTAGAGGGGGGGGGGGGGGGGGGGGGATCCTGTGACTGCTGTAATTCCGCAAGTGACGGTATTGGCAGACAACTACCTACCGCAGGTTGATTCAAGGCAGGTTCAGTGTCAAGAGTAATGAGGTGCCGTTTAAGCATAAATACCTATTGTTGTCGAAAAAAAAAATCGACAAACTGATAGCCGTAACAAGTGACGTGAGTTCCAACGAACAATTCTATTGTGATTATTAGTCGTACTTTCTGAATCAAATGTATTTTGTAACAGATCACGGAGATCAAGAGGGATCCGCAAACCAAGTTTATACCTAGGGAGCAGTGGGACGCTTTTGACCCACAGTTGATTGCTGAGGGGTTGTTCGCTGCTGCTAACATTTTCAGGTACCTATTCAATTATGTTCATCCCTGTTCCTGACTGCATTATGCAGTGTGATCCTATGGATCCTACCTACAGTCAGCATCAAATAGATAGTGTAGTCCAAAATGGCCAAATTCCTATATCGTAACAGTCCTTGTACCGATATATTTGGAAACTTTGGCCGTCACTATGTGTTTGATGCTGTCTGTACCTGTACAAAAACTTGGAAAAAACTCTCTTACTTCTATCTATTCTATCTATTAGAATTGAAATAAGTAGCTAGCAACTTTGAGAATTTGTCTGACTGTTCGCAGCGGGTTCGCCAGATGCACAGATTTTCCAAATCGAAAAAAACGGGGGCAAACTGTTTTTATGATATCGAAAATAAAATATTTGGCTTGCCTCAGTAATAAGTTGTTCGAACACTAAAACATGATCCTATCCCTTAGTGCTCTGAAGCTGGTGCACCTGTTCTCCATCAACCCTCACCTGGGGCCGCTGCAGATCTCTCTGGGCCGCATGGTCATAGACATAGTCAAATTTTTCTTCATCTATAGTCTCGTGCTTTTCGCTTTCGCTTGCGGTAAGTTATTTAAATTTCTATTTCTGCCTCTATATTTCTATTTCTTCTAGTGTGTGTCTAGAGATAATAGAGATATTGGTTGTGATCATACCTACGAGTTCTTGCGGTTAGTTAAATTATTAAAAATCTAGCTGATAAGTGTCAAATCCAATGAAATAACAATAGTAAAAGTCTGATTAGAGCTAAAAAAATATTTCCCGTGTATTGGCCCTTGAGCAACTCAACTGTGCAACATGAAATATTATAATTCCGTACAAGAGGTTTGAGTAAAGAATTATATTTTGGGTTATAGTTTGTAAATAATATATACATAGTATAATATAGGCTAACTAAAAACATAATTTGCATGCCTAGATTATTGGCGACATATGCTAAACTCGCAAAATTGGATGTTAACACCTTATTTCTGCACCTACCACATTTCTAGCAAATAAATTTCCATTTCTATTTCACTAGTTACCATCAAGTTGTTACTAGAGGTAACCTTATTTCTGCACCTACCACATTTCTAGCAAATAAATTTCTATTTCTATTTCACTAGTTACCATCAAGTTGTTACTAGAGGTAACAGCTGAGAAAGTTTTCAACTTTAGAAGGACGAGAATCAAGGACACGTTTTATTTATTCATTTATTTACGTTAGAGATACCTTACGTAATATGATGCTTGTATATATGTATTGTTTAATTTTACCGGCACATAGGTCTTAACCAGCTTCTCTGGTATTTCGCCGACCTGGAGAAGAAGAAATGCTACGTCCTCCCCGGAGGTCTGCCGGACTGGGACAACGCCGGTGACTCTTGTATGAAATGGAGGAGTTTCGGAAAGTAAGGAGTTTGGCTTTTTTTGTTTTTTTTTTAGTCAGAGGTGGAGGTAATCCTCATTGGATACTGCCGGCCCGGTATCCGGCAGCATGCCCGACTCGGCTGCATTGGAGATTTTCTTCCCAGCCGCCTACGGACTAAACCCCTCCCTAAACCCTGTAAAGTGTTTTGTTGCCAGAAACTCGGCGCTATCGGTATACGCGTTGTTCCTGGGTGTGTAGTTGTGTGATCCGGGAAAGACGTGAGTGTAGAGCGTGATGAGTTGTGAAGTGTTATGTGTGTGTTGAGTGTATTTGCATGAGTGCAATAAGCGATCGTGTGATCAACTCTATGCACTGCGAAAAGGTCTTATTAGGAGTTTGGCTTAGGCTAGAGCATAATTAACTTGCAATATTTTCCTCTTTTGTTCATTCGGAGTTACATAAATACCTTATCCCTACGTTAAGGCTTTCCACTGAAGCAGAGATGAACAGAGATGAGAGGAGGCGTGTAGGAATCAACCTATAGCATTGGTTGTAATCCGGCGGAGTGGAGAAGAGATGTGGATTACAATCAATGCTATTGGTTGATTCCCGCATGTCTCTTCTCATCTCCGCTTTAGTGGGAAGGCTGCCTAATGGGGTATGAAATAATAGTTAACTCTCTGTACCAAAATAATTAAATATTATATATTTATACGCGATTACCTGATAAGTAATCTGCAAGCATTGCCTCTTAATAAAATTTCATTGTTGGCTATTGCTGTTCACATCGTAGTTACTGCTAGATTCTTCATACCTCCTCATGTTAAGCCGCGGACTAGACGCACGCGACCAGCGGCGCTGTCGTTCAAAACAGTTTAAGATAAGATAAGATAAGATACATTTATTGATAAAATTGTACAAATTTTACACTTCAGTTAATACATTACAATGTGAGATTTGTCTCCGTAGTTCTATTAAATACAATTTTAATTATCATGAATACAATTATTATCATTTAATTCCTCCTCCAACTTCCTCCAACTCTATATCTATATTTTGATCGAGACGCGCGAACCAATGATCGCACTGCCCGGCACCGGGCGGCACGATGAAAAATTAAAAGTAGAGTTGAATAAATCTGTTTTGGACGACAGCGGTGGCGGCGGCGGTCGCCATGCGTCCAAGGGCCCGTTTCTCAAAAGCTTGTTACTTGTAATACAAGCGGATGTTATTTGTTAACAGCTTTTGTTAGAAAGGGACTTCCACTTGTAATACAACACAAGCACAACAAGCAGTTGAGAAACGGGCCGCAGTCCGCGGCCTTACAAATAATATTACTTATGACAACACGCACGTCATTCTTTTTGTTGGCCGCTACCCCGAATTTTATGAGCTTTATTTATTTATTTACGACCGTACTTATATCTTTTGTTGGTATAAAACAGTGTTAACGTTTTCGTCACGTACCAGACAAAAAATATGGCTTGGGATTATTTGCGAAAAATAATAAAATTTACAATTCATCGACTCAACCATAACAATGAAATAAAAACAAATAATAAGTAATCGATGTTACATAGTAAGTATTATGTTCTTATCTTTAAAATAAAAATACGACTAGCATTAGGTATGCATATTTATTACAGAATAAAGTATAGGTACCTACTTACTTAAGTTAGTTAATTTAGGTACTTAACAAAGACAATTGTATCCCTTCTCATTTGATATTTTCCATTTCAGCACTTTGCTCTTAAACATTTAGGTACTTAATGTCATAGAAACACTTTCGTTGGAAAGATTTCGAAAAGTTGAGAATGTCAGTAAACAGATACACAACAGTATACAATGTACCTAAGGAAATAAATCAAAACTATGCCTTAAGTACATTCCATATTCTAAACGAGAAATAATTCTCGTTTGGACATAAGTCCAAAATGCCTTCGGGAGCGTTCAAGTATTACGTAACGAATTTGGGGGGGGAGGGGGTCTTGTAAAACGTTACGATGCTTTACAGCGGCGGGAGGGGGGGTTTGAACTACGCGTTACGTAACGTTGTTTTTTAACCCTTCAGAACGGTCGCGTAGAGAAATTTTCTCACGCATTTTTTAAAACGTGATTTTTCTCAAAATTTTAGACATTGCAAATGTTAATTAATAATATTAACGCGATTAAAACAATAACAAAGGTATTTTAGCGACTTTCCGGTACTTTTTATGCCACATAATTGTGGCCTTTAGGTAAAAAAAATGGTCACTTGTGGTTACGTAACGTTTTACTAGGGGGGGGGGGGGGGGTTTACAGAAAAACGTTACGGCGCGTTACATGGGGGGGAGAGGGGGTCAAAAATGTCCAAAAATTGCGTTACGTAATACTTGAACGCTCCCTTCAATAGGCATGATAGTCCATTGTCGCCCTCAGAGTCATGCAATCCACCTCATCGATCTTCAAAGTATTCATCTTTATATTGATGTCCTCTTCCAACTGGATTTGAGTCTGAGACAGATAACGAAGGGCAGCCGTGGCGTCTTGCAGCATCTTCTGCAGCTGCTCAGTGCTGTGGCGAAGCATTTCACATTCATAGTACAGGGCTTGACCTGGGGAATCTTTCACCAACTCGGCGCCAACTCGCTGAGCCCTTCTCCCAAGCCTCGTATGCGCCACACCGATGTATCCTTCTTTATCAGCTATGGCTTTCTTCAACAAATCTATATTATTTTGCATGGCATGAGCCTTTTCTGTGACCTCACGATGCATATCCTCCAGGTTTCCTTTAGCGAGCTTTGTCGCTTGTATACGCTCGTTAAATGCATGATTGCATTTGTTATAAATCGCCCACAAGTCGTCGACGACCTGCTTCAATAACATGTCAATAAATACTCGTATCGGGCGGGCGGAACTCACTTCTTTCGCTGCCTGTTCTATATTTTTAGCGGAATAGAAGTTGTATTCTTCGGTTGATATGTCTGCTGGGTCCATATTTGTGTAACCTTCGCAAATAGGTAAACATATGTCCGTTGGTTTTAATGTAAGCGAACCTTTATCGGCATCAATAGCAGCTTGTTTGTATTGCAAATCACGATCGAGCTGGTATCGCGTGGAACGCAGGCGTCTCATTTGTTCATTCAACTGCTCAAGAGCTCGCTCCAATAGCCTTTTGGCGCCAAGAATGGTTGATATTTCTTCTTGTAAAGCAGTTTCTACATTGTCGACCACTAGATCGATTCCCAGCCTGCTGTCTCTTAGCATAAGACATTTTCTACATATATTTAAAGCATTTTGTTCTAAAGAGGCCAGACAATCTTGCAGCCTAGTTTTATACACACTCATAGCTTCAAGTTCGATGCAGATTTCTTTTCTCTGTAGACATAACTCCTTCTTATTAAATTCAACATCTGATATACGTTCCTCAATGCGCCTTTCGGAAGTAGCTTGTAATATTTTGCTTCTGTCTTCTGTTTCTTCCCTTACTCTCTGACATTCTCCAAGGACCTTGTCCGCTAGCTGTTGCTGGTCCGTGGTGATCTTGCTTTTCGCGTCGTTGTTTAGTTTCCATTCGCCGAGGGTAAACTTGGCTGTTCTGGGAGGTATGCATACCAATTCTTGTTGCGATAGCATTGTTGTTGTCACTGGAGCGCCGATAACATGGCGAATCCCAAACTTGGTGTCGGCCATAGTTGAATTCTTTACAATTAGGTAACCTTAACAAATCACGAATAACACTGAGCTTTAACCACGCTCTTTACCGTCTATCAGTGGATCTTATGCCTTTTGTAATAAGGTTTACGAACTGTCAGTTAACAGTGATGACACTTATAATTAGTTAAGAATAAATGTGTGATTCTTAAAACGTAACGCAAACTAAGTTTAGCAATCGACTTAACTGTTTGTCTCCATGGGAACAATTAAGGCGTTGCTGTGCGTGCAGCAAGTAAAGATAATCCCCCTCCCTTTTCAATAAAACCGGGCGCTACCTAGTGCGTGTCAGTGAAGGGTTCCGTACTTTCATGGATTTCGAATTTAAAGAGAACAACAAGCGTACACAAACAGGAATGCGGCTGTAGGTAGGTACTTATTTTTGCCATAATAGAGGAACAGGTAGTTGCTTAGTTGAATAAATTAAGGACCACTTGGTACCACTTCACCCTGCACAATTGCACATTATTATTATTATTATTCAGAGCCCACTGTGTCCCACTGCTGGGCAAAGGCATCCCCCCTCTTCCTCCACTCGTCTCTATTTAGTGCAATATCTGGCCTCTGGCCAGCCTCTCAAGAAGGAATCCAAGTTATCTCGCCATCGCCGACGAGGCCTGCCGGCTCCCCGGTTAGACTCGTGGGGCTCCCACTCTGTGGTTATTGTACTTACAATTGCACATACCTGTTAAAAAAAAATTACATCAAACAAAAGAGAGAGATACAATATGGATGATATGGATAGATAAAAGAAACCGAGGGTCACTAATATAACCTTCATACAACACAGCAAAAAAAAAAAAAAAAATCACTTGTTCGCTGGCACACGTTTGACAACCATTTGATAGCGAAATGATTTAATTGTCAAATATTCACATTGACTATCTTAACGTAGTGGTTGAATCTCTTTGACTATCATAACATTTTTGTTGTCTCTTTACAAACATTTTCTAGAAATTATTTAGCAAAATGTCCGACGCACAGTTTGGTGTGCTCCACGTAATTGGTGCTCCGGTGGCCACGACGCGGCTATCGGAGCAGGCGATCGTCTGCGTACCCCCCAGGTCCGCTAAATTCACTGTCGCAGAGTGGAAACTCAACAACGACGCAAGAAACAGAAACGCCGAAGACCAGGCTCAACTCGCCGACAGGATCCTTAAAGAATGTGAGAGAGTCCGCGACCAAACAAAAGAAAGTGCGAAACTCTTAAAAGAAACCACGGACCGGCGCATAGAAGAACGAATTGGTGATGTCGAGTTCAATAAAGGAGAGTTGAAAGTACAAAGAAAAGAGATTGTCAATGAGCTAGAAGCTTTAAGTATGTACAAGACCCGGCTGCAAGACTGCTTAGCTTCACTGCAAACGAATGCTCTTACGATCTGTAGAAAATGCCTCATGTTGAGAGACGGCCGGTTAGGAATCGATTTGGCTGTCGATAATGTAGAAGATGCACTGCAAAATGAAATAACTACAATCCTCGGGGGCCAAAGTCTTTTGAAACGAGCTTTAGAGCAGTTGAACGAACAGATGCGACGATTGCGTTCCGTTCGGTACCTACTAGATCGCGATTTACAGTACAAGCAAGCTGCCATCGATTCCGATAAAGGGTCACTCACGTTAAAACCAACTGATTTATGCCTGTCCATTTATGAAGGCTATTCCAATCTCGACCCTGCTGATATTTCAGCTGAAGAGTACAATGCGTACTCCGCGAAGAACATACAGCAGGCGGCACGAGAAGTGTCTTCCGCTCGGCCCATACGCGTATTCATTGATACTTTACTCAAACAAGTTATTGATGATTTATGGACAGCCTATAACAAATGCAACCACGAATTCAATGAGCGTATTAAAGAGACTCATATTGCAAAAGGGAGGCTGGAGGAGATGCATCATGAGACGGCGACGAAAATTTGTGAAATGCAGGATAATATTTTAGAGTTGCAAAAGGCTCTAGCTGAAAAGGAGGGGTACATAGGTTTGGCGCACACGAGACTTGGTAGGAGGTCTCAGAGAGTAGGCGCTGAGTTGGTGAAAGATCCTCCGGGGCAGTCCCTGTTCTACGAGTGTGAGAGCCTCCGGCACAGCGTGGAGCAGCTCCAGCAGATGCTACAGGAAGCCACGGCCTCTCTGCGCTATTTGCTGCAGACACAAATCCAATTGGAAGAAGATATCAACGTCAAGATGAATACTTTGAAGATTGATGAGGTGGATTGCATGACTTTGAGAGCTACTATGGACTATCATTTCTACTAAGTATGCCAATTGCTTGATTGCATTTGTTTTTTTCAGTATCATATTCATAGTATTCATATTAATTTATTTATAATAGGTATCATTCATATTACGAGTCAATTTATTATTAGGTACAGCATATATTATAGTTATTTATCTATTTAATTTATTTATTTACTATCGACGGCAGAGTTAATATTCCTAGTTCTTTGAAATATGGTCTTACTGAGGTTTCCTTTGCTACCTGGACCACATATCTTATGGCTCTTTTTTGTAATATGGGAGTTTTAGTAAAATATGGGAGTTTATCAAAAATTCGGGTTGAGTAATTCGTAAATAACAATGTCTTTCTTTGAAATGACTATTTTACTGGGAAATTACTACAAATAGTTCCGAAATAAACTTAGAAATAGTACATTTATTTTAGAATTTTTTTATGAAGGCAAATTGATAACAAAACATCTATTAGGTACCATTTTTATACTTCATGGAAACAATAAGTATTTCCGCAAATATGAACGTGATTTCCATGTATGTACTTATACGCGTGGGTATTATTGTGAAACATCTGAAATTCTGTAACGAGTAATGTATGAGTTACTTACTCGTTAACTTATGCAATCGGAAATGGGAAAAACTTTATGCCACGTATTCTTAGCTAGAGCGTGTATAATTTTTTTAATTTTATTCTGCTATATTTTTTAGTATAAGGTTTATTTTTAGTTATTTGCATTATAATAAAATAAAAATAAAATATAAAAAAGCCTTTTATTTCTTGCAACTGTAACGTAATACATTTTTTACTCAAATACTAGTTTAATATTAAGATTAACAATTTTAATTTAATTTTTTTGAGATTATAAAAATAGTTAGTTGGCAAGAACCCCTCTGCAGGTGAAGGCCTCCTCTAAAGATGCCCAATTTGCTCTATCCTGGGCTATTTGCATTCAGTTAGGACTAGCTATTTTGGTTATCTCGTCCGCCCATCTCGTTCGTGGTCTTCCGATACCTTCCCACGATGTCACTCTTAGGGTCCATCGGTGGTCTGTCAGTCGTGCTACATGCCCTGCCTATTTCCATTTCTTTTTTTATATAACCTTAGTTTACCATTTCAGTTGGAATTCCAATGCTACAAAATTTACGATGTCTTATAATAAGTAGGTATAATATCTGGGAGACCGAGCTTTGCTCGGAAAATATATAAAAACTCAAAAATGTGAGTTTTCCCAGTGATAAGACCTAGCTAGATCGATTTATAGCTCTCGAAAACCCACATATAGCAAATTTCATCGAAATCGTTAGAGCCGTTTGCGAGATCCCCGAAATATACCTAAATATATATAAATAAATAAAGTATATAGTTTATAAATATAGTTTAAAAATAAAGTATATAAATAAATAAATAAACAAGAATTGCTCGTTTAAAGGTATTAGATAGATAGATAGATAGATATTTTCAGCAACTTAATGATATATAGAAAAACTTTCATTAGAAAGACTTCGAAAAGTTGGGAATGTCAGTAAATAGAAACACGGTTATACAATGTACGTCATGAAATAAAATCAAAACTATGACTTAGGTACTTCCATATTCGAGAATATGTGCCAAATGCCTTCAATATGCCCTATATGCCTGATAGTGCATTGTCGCCCTCAGAGTCATGTAATCCACCTCATCGATCTTCAAGGTATTCTCTATATAGATGTCCTCTTCTAACTGGATCTGAGACAGATAACGAAGAGCGGCCGTGGCGTCTTGTAGCATCTTCTGCAGCTGCTCAGTGCTGTGGCGAAGCATTTTACATTCATAGTACAGAGCTTGACCTGGAGAATCTTTCACCAACTCGGCGCCAACTCGCTGAGCCCTTCTCCCAAGCCTCGTATGCGCCACACCGATGTATCCTCCTTTATGGCTTTCTTCAACAAATCAATATTCTTTTGCATGGCATTTTCGTGACCTCACGATGCATATCCTCCAGGTTTCCTTTAGCGAGCTTAGTCGCTTGTATACGCTCGTTAAATGCATGATTGCATTTGTTATATTATAACTATTATAAGCCGCCCACAAGTCGTCGACGACCTGCTTCAATAACGTGTCAATAAATACTCGTATCGGGCGGGCGGATCTCACTTCTTTCGCTGCCTGTTGTATATTTTTAGCGAAATGGAAGTTGTATCCTTCGGTTGATATGTCTGCTGGGTCCATATTTGTGTAACCTTCGCAAATAGGTAAACATATATCCGTTGGTTTTAATGTAAGCGAACCTTTATCGGCATCAATAGCAGCTTGTTTGTATTGCAAATCACGATCGAGCTGGATCGTGTGCAGTCGTCTCATTTGTTCATTCAACTGCTCAAGAGCTCGCTCCAGTAGGCTTTTGGCGCCAAGAATGGTTGATACTTCTTCTTGTAAAGCAGCTTCTACATTGTCGACCACTAGATCGATTCCCAGCCTGCCGTCTCTCAGCATGAGACATTTTCTACATATATTTAAAACATTTTGTTCTAAAGAGGCCACACAATCTTGCAGCCTAGTTTTATACACACTCATAGCTTCAACTTCGATGCAGATTTCTTTTCTCTGTAGACATAACTCCTTCTTATTAAATTCAACATCTAATATACGTTCCTCAATGGGCCTTTCGGAAGTAGCTTGTAATATTTTGCTTTTCTCTTCAGTTTCGTCCCGGACTCTCTGACATTCTCACAGTTAGACCAAGAAAAGTTTGCAACGCTTTTAATAGCACACGCACTGCAAGTATACTGCAAGTATTATTAATATCTCATAATTTCATAGAAGTTTGACGCTTAAAATAAACGTTGCAAACTTTTCTTGGTCTGACTCACTCTAAAATAAACCGAGGGTCACTAATATAACCTTCGTTCGCACACAGCCAAAAATATTTTTAAAACACTTGTTCGCTGTCACAGGTTTGATAGATATTTAACAACGGAATGATTTAACTGTCAAATATTTTCTTATTTTTGTAGTCTCTTTACAAATATTTTTGAGAAATATATTTAGTAAAATGTCCGACGCACAATTTGGTGTGCTCAACGTAATTGGTGCCCCGGTGGCCACGACGCGGCTATCGGAGCAGGCGATCATCTGCGTACCCCCCAGGTCCGCTAAGTTCACTCTCGCGGAGTGGAAGCTCAGCAACGACGCAAGAAACAGAAACGCCGAAGACCAGGCCCAACTCGCCGACAGGATCCTTAAAGAATGTGAGAGAGTCCGCGACCAAACAAAAGAAAGCGCGAAACTCTTAAAAGAAACCACGGACCGGCGCATAGACGAACGAATTGGTGATGTTGAGTTCAATAAAGGAGAGTTGAAAGTACAAAGAAAGGAGATTATCAATGAGCTAGAAGCTTTAAGTATGTACAAGACCCGGCTGCAAGACTGCTTAGCTTCACTGGAAGCGAATGCTCTTACAATCTGTAGAAAATGCCTCATGTTGAGAGACGGCCGGTTAGGAATCGATTTGGCTGTCGATAATGTAGAAGATGCACTGCAAAATGAAATAACTACAATCCTCGGGGGCCAAAGTCTTTTGAAACGAGCTTTAGAGCAGTTGAACGAACAGATGCGACGACTGCGTTCCGTTCGGTACCTACTAGATCGCGATTTACAGTACAAGCAAGCTGCCATCGATTCCGATAAAGGGTCACTCACGTTAAAACCGACTGATTTAAGCCTGTCCATTTACGAAGGCTATTCAAATCTAGACCCTGCTGATATTTCAGCTGAAGAGTACAATGCGTATTCCGCAAAGAACATACAACAGGCAGCACGAGCAGTGTCTTCCGCACGGCCGATACGCGTATTCATTGATACTTTGCTCAAACAAGTTATTGATGATTTATGGACAGCCTATAACAAATGCAACCACGAATTCAATGAGCGTATTAAAGAGACTCATATTGCAAAAGGGAGGCTGGAGGAGATGCATCATGAGACGGCGAAGAAGATTTGTGACATGCAGAATAATATTTTAGAGTTGCAAAAGGCTCTAGCTGAAAAGGAGGGGTACATAGGTTTGGCGCACACGAGACTTGGTAGGAGGTCTCAGAGAGTAGGCGCTGAGTTGGTGAAAGATCCACCGGGGCAGTCCCTGTACTACGAGTGTGAGAGCCTCCGACACAGCGTGGAGCAGCTCCAGCAGATGCTACAAGAAGCCACGGCCTCTCTGCGCTATTTGCTGCAGACACAAATCCAATTGGAAGAAGATATCAACGTCAAGATGAATACTTTGAAGATTGATGAGGTGGATTGCATGACTTTGAGAGCTACTATGAACTATCATTTTTACTAATTATGCCAATTGCTTGTTATTTTTTTGAAATGACTATTTTACCGGGAAATTTCTACAAATACCTACATAGTTCCGAAATAGACTTAGAAATAGAAATACATTTATTTTCGAAAAGCTTTATGAAGGCAAATGGGTGTATAATCTATTACCATTTTTTATACTTCATGGAAACAATAAGTAGGTATATCCGCAAATCTGAACGTGTATTCCATATATCCTAATAGCGCTTGTATAGTTTTTATATTTATTTTATTTATAATTATTTTATTTAAAACTATGTTATTTATAATTATTTTATTTAAAATTATGTTATTTATAATTATTTTATTTAAAATTGTTATTTATAATTATTTTATTTAAAATTATGTTATTTATAATTATTCTATTTAAAATTATGTTATTTATAAATATTTCATTAATATTTATTTTATTTTGCTATATTTTTAGTTTAAGGTAGTGAGTTATTTGCATTATACTGTGTTATAAAACTCGTATATTATTAGTGTTAAACCATTGAATAAATTATTAAAGTCTGTTTTATTATGATCTCATTTGATTGAAACACTTACATAATCTGGAGTGCTGGTGGCCTAGCTAGCGGTAACAGCGTGCGACTTTCAATCCGGAGGTCGCGGGTTCCAACCCCGGCTCGTACCAACGAGTTTTTCGGAACGGAACGGAGGAAACCGGACCAATAAGGCCTAGTTTCCCCTCTGGGTTGAAAGGTCAAATGGCAGGCACTTTCGTGAAAACTAGTGCCTTCGTTAATTCTTGGGATTAGTTGTCAAGCGGACCCCAGGCTCTATGAGCCGTGGCAAAATGCCGCGATAACGCGAGGAAGAAGACTTAGATAATCTGGAACGAATTAGGTAGGTACTGGTATTATGTAATACAAATAAATATATACGATATGTGCAAAGGCCATTAGAACAGTCAACAGACACATAATTTATCAAATTTTTAACTATTTCTATGGTCCTTTTTTGGCTGAACCACAAAGAACCAAGCTAACCGCGGAACTTATTTGAAACTATTTAATTTGTTACATATGAAAGATTTATTCACAGTGTTTTTTTTTAAGTATTTGCTTTTAAGTTTGTTAAAATTAAAATATTCCTTTAAATATGTTCGAAAAGCCTTAATGGCGGAGCGTCAGGTGTGTTACGTCTTCGACAAGAAATGAAAACTCCATACAATTCTTTTGTCCAGATTTTGCTCGGACCAAGCTAACTGTGCACATATTTGCAGTGACCGTGTGAGAAGGGTCACTATTAGATGGATTCTACCCCACTTGAGTTATTGATATTACATAATTCCTGAAAACGGGTCTTACGAAGTGGGCCAGTTCGTTAGTAGTGTTAGTACACATGTTCGCTCGGAATTATATGAACGGACCTATCTGGGTCAAACAGATCATTGTGTTATGTCTTTCCTGTAGACATACACAAGAGTTAAGGGCTATAAAGGTTAATTTTCTTATTTAACCCTTATCCACGTGAAAAGGGCCTCCTTTTATTTAGAGAACTATGATAAAATCATTACTTACATGCCCATAAGCTATTAACTATTGCCCACAGGAGAGAAAAATGTACAGTTCGCGCGAACACACTAGTTTTCTCTCTTGTGGGCAATAGTTAACAGCTTGTGGGCATGTAAGTAATGATTTTATCATAGTTCTCTAAATAAAAGGAGGACCTTTTCACGTGGATAAGGGTTAAATAAGAAAATTAACGTTTATAGCCCTTAAATCTTGTGTATGTCTACAGGAAAGATATAACACAGTGATCTGTTTGACCCATCTTTACTTTTGAAATCGTTGGCATTAGGTGTTTTAGATAATTTTCAACGTGTTTTGCGGTGGGAGGGTGGCAACATTAATTACATGTAAAAAATACGCAAGCAAGTATAACGGGTTAGCACGGATTGACTAGCACGTTATCTTTTCGCGGATTAGCAAAGTAATATTTTGGTTTTAATTCTTTTTTTTACCACCAGCGTATTCGAAGCCTCTCAATCCCTCTTCTGGGCGTCATTCGGCATGGTGGGCTTGGAGAACTTCGAGCTGGCCGGCATCAAGAGTTACACTCGCTTCTGGGGGCTGCTCATGTTCGGCTCCTACTCCGTCATCAACGTCATCGTGCTGCTGAATCTGCTCATCGCTATGATGTCCAACTCTTATGCTATGATTGACGTAAGTGACATGCAATTAAATTTATAGTACATATGGTGCTACTTAACCGCCCTAGGGCAGGATTAAGGACAATACGTGCCTATGTCAAAAATTTAAAGGGCCATATGTACAGTAAAACGTTGTACAATACACGTGCGAAAAAGTAATTCGCAATTTAATTAATTTCCTACTTTTCGCACTTGTATCGTAATGTACTATTATTTTATTTATTTATAATTTTAAATCAGGCAACAATGCCCATATTACAAATACCTTACAGACTAACACACAGGATGGAACATTTTTAGAGACTGAGCTGAAAGGATAGTGTTATCTAAGTGATCTACAATCGAGTTATTATAATCGTAAAGCTGGATTAAAAAGTAAAACAAAATCATAAAAATAAAATATTGTTATATCAGTGACAACCCTACAAAGTTATTTACGTTTTAAATCTAGTTTTAAATTGACACATGTCATGTCATTTAATAAGATCTACTGGTACTTGCTAGGGTTGAAACATACCGATATTTACACTAATGTTTAAAAAACTGTATCTCAAAAACTGTTAGAAATTTTAACGTGATTAATAAGTGAAAAATTAAGTACGTAGCCTAAACAATTCCCCGTTTGCGTAAAAGTCCTTTGTTCTGTTCCACCCGATATATGCATTTTATAAACTTAAAAACTAAACACTATTTGGGCGCCAAAACGGCGTGGCTCCCCCATACAACCATTTCCAGTCGCCGTTACGACGCGGTGTTGACACATCTTGTGTCGACACCGTCTGTTTCGGTCACAATTCCAGTCGCAGAGTCGTCGCCGTGTCGACACAGTTACCAGAAATGGGGAAGGGTCGACACATGACACAAAGTGACATAAAGTGTGGTCGCCGTGTGCACACATTGTTTCGGGTTTGCGACTACTTTATGCCAAAATCATTCGTTCATTCGTTCATTTTGTTCCTGTCAAATGGAAACTGTCAGATGGAAAAATACTTAAATAAAAATAAGTGACATTAATACGCCATCTCTAAAACGGATTACAAGACGCAATTATATATTGTTTGCATTTATATTACAATATGACTTAAATTATTATGGGGAATTAAACTGCTCGAGTGATTTGATAAACTAAGTGTAATATAATCATCGCACCACCACATTGTTTTAGTTTAGCCGGAAATGAAATTGTTTACTTCTCAGTGCCTGTGTTCATAATAACTTATTATTTGAAGCATTTTTAGTACTTCGATGCGTATACTATACTTAAATAACAGAAATAACGCTTTACATACTACGAAACTTGTTAATTATGATGTATAAATATGGTTTAAGGCTGAGAAATATTGCAGTCACAAAGTAGTTGCAATGTTTCGACTTTGTGTCGACTCTGTGTTGACACATGACACGCGCTGTCAAAAGTAATAACAAAGTTACTGGATTTGCAAAATGGCTCCTTGTGTTGATTTGTTTTCAGATATTCTCAAAGTGTAAAAATGCCGTGGTCAGAGATGGGCATTAATCGATTAACTGTTTATTCGACTAATTAATGGAATAAAAAAAGTTAATTCTCAAATTTTAATCGCGATTAGTTTAGTCGACCTAACATAGATTGAAATTGAATTAATCTGAATATTAATCGAATAAATTATCGATTAAATCTCGATTGAAAGTTGACAGGGGGCCATTTTTGTACGTAAAAATAATAGAAATGTCTTGCATGCAGATGGTAGCAAAACACTTTGTCATAAAAGTCGAGATGGGTGTCGATATATAGGTTTTAGGGAGTGCCGATTTCGAAAATAATGACCATTTTGGAATCCGAAATGGCGGCCATGCACTGTGTCATAAAAGTCGTCATGGATGTCGTTTTATACGTTTTAGGGGGCCCCAATTTTGAAAATGATGACCATTTTGGAATTCAAAATGGCGGCCATGCACTATGCCATAAAAGTCGTCATGGGTGTCGTTTTATAGGTTTTAGGGGGCGCAGATTTCGAAAATGATAACCATTTTGGATTCCAAGATGGCGGCCATGCACTATGCCATAAAAGTCATCATGGGTGTCGTTTTATAGGTTTTGGGGGGCGCAGATTTAGAAAATGATAACCATTTTGGATTCCAAAATGGCGGCCATGCACTATGTCATAAAAGTCGTCATGGGTGTCGTTTTATAGGTTTTAGGGGGCGCAGATTTCGAAAATGATGACCATTTTGGATTCCAAGATGGCGGCCATGCACTATGTCATAAAAGTCGTCATGTATGTCGTTTTATAGGTTTTAGGGGGCCCCGCTTTCGAAAATGATGACCATTTTGGAATCCAAAATGGCGGCCATGCACTATGTCATAAAAGTCGTCATGGGTGTCGTTTTATAGGTTTTGGGGGGCGCAGATTTCGAAAATGATAACATTTTCAATTGAAAAATGGCGGCAATGCACTATGTCATAAAAGTCGTCATGGATATCGTTTTATAGGTTTTAGGGGGCGCAGATTTCGAAAATGATGACTATTTTGGATTCCAAGATGGCGGCCATGCACTATGTCATAAAAGTCGTCATGGATGTCGTTTTATAGGTTTTAGGGGGCGCAGATTTCGAAAATGATGACTATTTTGGATTCCACTTTTATGACAAAATACGTAGCCGCCATCTTGGATTATAAAATGATCATCGTTTTCGAATTCTGCACTCCCTAAAACCTATAAATCGACATCCGTGACGACGCAAGTTATCTTTATTTTCAGATCTAACAAATTGCTACAGAATACAAAGGACAAAAAAGAAGCGAGGAGGTAATGAAACAAGCAAAAATACAGATGATTCGTCGACGCAATTGGGTGATTCTTAAATTGTGTCCAGATTTTTTTTGTCATAAAAGTTTATATTTCGACCTTGTAATTTTTTAAGTAAATGTTTTTGTTTATCTATGAGGATCTCACTAGAATAGTATAATCAAGGTATGTTTATATTTGATGAATGAAATAGTAACGCAAAAAAATATATTTGTGTCTTATATTCCTGCCGAAGACTTTTATTTTACCTTTTCCTTCTACACAAGTTTGGCCAAGTAATAAGAATTTAGGGCTCTCAATTTTATTTTGACTTCTACAACAGTAAAGCTACGAGGCCATGTTTGGTATCGTTTTCGTATAAATTCGCAGTACCAAATTTAGTTAAGGTATCACATTGACACCATTCCGAAGTAAAAACATATAAACTTATTAAAATACTTTCTTTTAAACTCCTCTTCACGCTTAAACTGCTGAACAGTTTTAATTTAAATTTGGTACACATATATTTTGAGTCCCGAGACAGGATATAATAAGTTATCTCAAAAATCATCCTTTAAAGGTGTGAAATGAGGTGTAGGGGGGAATTCAGAATTGACTTCTTGAAGTTAATACTGTTTAAGTTTTGGTTTGAAGTCATGTTTTTTCATCATTTTTAACTAAATCAAAGATGTAGACCATCCCAAATTTCATATAAATCGGTTCAGCAGTTATTGATTTCCGGTACAAATTTCCACGCCACTTTTCACACCTTCAAAAGATGATTTTGGTTATAAGATCTATCCTATGTCCTGTTCCGGGACGCAAACTATTTCTATACCAAATTTCAACGAAATCGGTTCAGCGGTTAAGCGTCAAGAAGAGTTTAAAAAAAACCGGCCAAGTGCGAGTCGGACTCGCGTATTAAGGGTTCCGTACATTAAGTCCGACTCGCGCTTGACTGCACATTTCTAATAGGTTTTCCTGTCATCTATAGGTAAAGAACTATTTTGTGTATTCAGACGGACATACATACAGACGCACGAGTGATCCTATAAGGGTTCCGTTTTTTCCTTTTGAGGTACGGAACCCTAAAAAGATTTATTTTTATTTTGTGGAATGGTGTCAATGTGATATCTTAAATGGATTCAGCACCCCAGATTTATACGAAAACGATACCAAACACGGCCTAGCACCTTCACTGATATAGATATATCAAGATAAAATTGAGAGCCCTAAATAAACTTTCAAGAGCGGATATCTCAAAAACTATTCAACATATCGAAAAAATTGACTGAATAAACTTGTAACAAATTAAATTAACTTTCATTTTGTATAAGTGGCCATGTCGCTGAGATGCATAGTTTCCGAGATATAATCGAAAAACGGGAAAATGGGACCTTCAAAGCCCCCTCTCTCCCCCCCGCTCAAGGGCTACGGCCGGGGACTTTTGATATGTTCACCTCCTAACTTGTCAAACCGAGTTACGGAGTCAAAAATTGTGTTCCGAGCATTTCCCTCTACAACTTTTGGAGCATTCGTTGCCTGACCTAAGTAGCTTATTGAATTTCTTTAAAAACTTTTCTGTAAAAGGTTGACGGGTGTTGGGTGTTTATATGGTTTCGGTCGATTATTATCATTTGCATTGCCCATGATGACTTACTAGAATTACGAGCACACGAGACACTAATAGTAGTTTGACAAACCTTGGTTTTCAAGAGGTATTTTATATTGACATTTGCTGTCACAAATTTGCTGTCAGATTTAGTCGCAAACCGCACGCAAAGTGCACACAAATGTGTCGACACCTTGTTACGGAAAAGTGTAGACACGGCGACGACACTTTGTTTCGAAACAATTCTAGACACATTGTGTGGACTCTGTTACGACACATCTGACATTTAGTTACCACTTTGTGATTCTGCGACTGGAATGGTTATATGGGCCGTTGAATCGTCTGGTCTTGTGTCGGATTCGGCATTTTGCCCCGGAAGCTCCGAAACCCGACACCCTTCGACCAGAAGTCGGCGCACTTAAAAATAATAACAGTCTTATAATAAATAAATAATTTAAAAATCTGTTTCATGGTAAGCAGATATGACGGATTGCCACTCGACATTATCATAATCAATTTAGAAGCTATTAGAACTCGGTTGCCATTAATATTTAACTTATAGGGTCTACCTATTCTTAAACTTAGTCCTCAGTCAATTTAGTGTCTTCGTGAATCATTTAACCGGTTAGATTTGAGTTCTGATTGCGTGCTAATGGTTCACAGAATGACAAATGTGCTTTGAAATTACTCGTAGTCTGATGGAGGTCGGAAATGTGTCGGTGAAGCAAGCTAAAGTTGTTTGATAGTATACAAGGGGTCACCCATTAATTACATCACACGTTTAGGGGGTGGGAGGGGGTCAAAAAATGTGACATATTGTGACAAGGGGGAGGGGGGAGTCACAAACTTTGTGACGTCACTTTTAACTTCATCAGTAACCGAAAATTTCATTAAATTATTTTATTCACTATACAGTTAAATAACAAGTTTTTGAAACGATAATCGTTTTTATTAGTTTAATTTTATTTCTTAGTCAGTGTTGGGTTATAAAATTACTAATATTTCTTTTGTCAAAAATATTTTGATTAAATATTGAATAAATAATTGCCGATTTCGTTGAAGAAATGTGACGTCACACCAGGGGGGAGGGGTTTGCCAAAAGTGACCAAGTGTGACAAGGAGGGGGGAGGGGTCAAAAAACCTAGAAATTCGTGTGACGTAATTAATGGATGACCCCCAAGATGGAATTTTCTAATACCACCTGGAGGGAAAGTACTCTAAATAATGGAGATAGCAAATTTCACTTAAACAAAACATTCCTTTATTTTCGAAAAGAAACAACATCCAATGAAAATGAAATTTTTGGCAAAAAAAATAGATAATCATTTATTTTAATATCGCCGTCTGTTCTAGTATCGATGTCAGTGCACGTTCGAATTGGCCTGTTATTAATCTCATAAATTACGCGTCCGCAAATATCCATTTACTCCTTTTCATCCAGGATTACTGTAGGTAATACAATTCGGTTTAATCAGAACAAACGGTGTACATTCCGTGCAGTTTCCTTAATGGGATTGCTTTCAGCTGCGCGGGCGGAGAGTTGCAGACCTACATCATAGTGCACTAGGTGCGATGACAGTTCTCTGCTCTCATAAATAATAGTCAGCAGCAGAAGTTGCTAAGCGGGCGAGGTGGTCAATATTACGCCTTGACGCGCTCTTATACTGCTACTCTCAACTACTACTATTCTTATATACATACAATAAAGTCGCATCAAGATCATTTTGAACACCTCGCCTGCTTAGCAACTATTGCTGCTGACTGTACAAGAAATTCTAAACGAGCATTTGCTGTGGAAGTAAGACCAAGGAAAGGAGGTAAAGAATGTAAAATTTCTTACATTAGGAAATATCGTTAACTTGGTTCAAATGTTATTTCAGTATTTTCTAGTAATTACTTTTTTTGGTGAAAGCGTTAGTCTTGTCCCACCGCCGATGATGAGCGATAAGCGAGTAGAACGATAAACTAGAAACGAGTGGGCGAGCGGCGAGAAGCGAGTGTTAGCTCCAATAGTTTTGTCGCTCGGCTATAGGCGAGTGTTCCAGCACGACGGGCTATTACTCGCGTCACTCGCTCGGGCGGTGCAGCGTAGCCGAACACGCAGACTGATTGGTCTCGCAGCTTGAGTTCTAACTACGAAGCGAGCATCGCCGAGCGAGTACCGCTGAGCTAGTTTTATCTTATCGCGGCGACAAACTAGTAGAGCGAGTGTTCTCGCCGGCAGTGTGAACAGCAAGCGATGAACTATTAATATATGTGTCTCTTTTACTAACACAGGATCCTAATCTTTTGTTCGTTTCTTGGACGAGAAAATCGCCGATAGTTAATCGCTTACTCGCTCTTGGTGGGACAAGTGCCTAAACGGAGTAAATGCAATGCCAAAAGATAAAATTACATTTTGGCAACAAAACAGGGTTGCTATTACTTAAAAAATAGTATGCAGCTAACTCATCTGGTAATACTACGGTTTCGTTACTTAAGTTGCCTTAAGGGCACGGGGCTCAAGTTGTACTGGTTCAAAGATTGAAACGAAACGTTTCGTGTATTAGGTATTATTAAAGACGACACTTTAAGGGTATAGGGTAAGCATTCCTATTGTTGACAACAATAATACGGACTGTCTTTTATTCTTTTATGTGTTGATAATGTTGATATCCTAATGCAGGGGTCTCCAAACTTTTTTAGCTGAGGGCCATATTTTGCGCCTCAGAAACTTTCGAGCGGGCCACCGTCGGTTTTGCCCGGGGGAGGGTGTCTGGTTGCTGCTGTTAGGAACAGTTCTACTCTCAATGAATGCTGAAACCCTGGAGCCTGGCCTGGCTTCCGCGGGCCGGACAGTGGGCACTCGCTTTGGGTGTCGGAGGGCCGGATTGGAACGCGTCGCGGGCCGGATTTGGCTCGCGGGCTGGGGTTTGGAGACCCCTGTCCTAATGTAACATGATCTGCAGGCGTGTTATGGATGGTTTTATCTACATGCTAAAACAACTGTCACTTTTTAACACCGCGGGATAGACAAGAACGACCATAATATACGTACTGATTCCATTAAAATATTTCATGTTTGTTAAATTAAATTATAACCAACTACAATCAATATTAAAACTACACAAATGCATGATTAAAATTGCTGGCAAAACTTTCATATTGTTTAGTAATAACTTCAGAGGGAGTAGGCGGTTAAGATTAATTATCTTTAGCGAAAATGGTTGTATTCTTAAGAGAATAACCGGCAAGGAAGTTTTTAAAGACGTGACAAGGCTAAGCTTTGAAGTTTGAGATACAATATGCGAAGATTAAATAACGATCACGTAACAAGAGGAATTGTTTGTGTTCGAGTGTGGGATGTTGAAATTGTGGATTATTTTTATAAATAACACCTTTTTAATGATGAACATAAGCTATTTAGAATTCCTGTATTTAAAAATATGCACAAAATGAATTTAAATAACCGCTATTATTAAAACAGCCCGACGATACATTTTGGCATTAATGATATTTTATGAATAATCTAATTGATTTTCAAATACGCAACTATGTTTTCAAATATCAATAAGTATTATAAGTAGCAAAAGTCACTAACTAACACCATTGAAATTATTGGACAATAAACCGTGCTACAAGTGTAATAAAGTGCATTGTTACTTTAATTTTTTGATAGTACTTAGTGACTTTTGCTTGTCACCCGAAGATATAAGAATTTTCTCGAATATATAAAGAATTTAGAATTTTAAGATTTCGAAATGTGAACTGCAGATTTAAGGATTCTTTCATTTAATTATTCGCCGTAATACAATGCCACACCGTACCGTATATGATTGAAAACTAAATAAATTATAATGAATGGTGGATGAGCTATCTGTATGATGACGAAGCCTGCGCTGTGGATCTGAAGGTACCTATGCTGTTATTATTATGTTTTTCTTTTTTGGGTCAATAAATTATTTTTTTTATCGTAATTATAATGTAATATCTGTTAGGCACAGTCAAGTGTAAAAATATGGGTGCACAAATCATAGGTACCTACTGAAAAATAGGCGCAACGCTAAAATCGAAATTTCGTTATCTGCCTTCACGGTAGGCCATGTGATTGAGTTAGTGACGCCCTCTACGCAGAGTTTTGCGTAATAAGTATTCCCTATTAACAACTATGGGACATATTTTTGAGTAAGTTATATGCTGCCATATTTTAACACTTGACTCTACCTAAACTCCGGTAAAATAACGTTATAAAGGATTTCCCATCACCTTAGAATAATTGCGGTCCTGACATTATCAGTAAGAATGACATAATTAATGACGTAGAGATGCGGGATGTGGCGAAACCATTGTCGACTGGTTTCACCCAGATATCTAGACAATGATGCTTATAATACTTAGATGTAGTCGCGCATAATTATTTTCCATCGTATTTTCACGGAAACGTACGAACGTGTCTTGCTATTTCAGTCAGTCTCGGTACATAAGTACTGAGGTTGACTGAAGTACCATGACAGGTGTACAATTTTATGACTTACCTATGTAGTGCATTTAGTCCGAACTCTAGCTGTAAACAAGCCATTTTTGGCTTAGCAGTTAAGAAACATGAAACTCTGCGATTCATTTAATTGTTTCGAACTTTAATAAATGAAATAAAAAAATACGAATGTTTCCGAGAAAATACGATGGAAAACAATTATGGGTCAATTTTCAAAGAGGCATTTTTGCTGTCCCACGGCTATAACTCGAAGTCCATAGGACTGAACGACTGGGTATGTATATATTTTCATCCATTGTATTGTTAACTTTAAGTATAATGTACAACTGTACCTTAACTATTATTTGTTTCTGACAAAATCTAATTTGAAGTTCCAAAAACGGCGAAATTTGCCGTTTTTTCCGTGTCCCAGTGGTGGCACGCACCCAATAAAAAAATCATAACTTTGCATGTAGGCAACGTATTAACAACTTTATATTTTTATAAAGAGCATTTTCTAGAGAATTGATTTAATAGTTTCGATAATTTAATGAGTTATTAATAAAATAAGGGAAGCCTTTTTATCGTTGTCCCGCGCGGCACTTGTTTTGTTATGACTTAAAGATACCCCCCAAAATTTTCTTAGTCTATTGAATAACGGTTAGATTAAGTTTATGACGCAATAGTTCGGTTAGTTGGGCGTCGATCAACATTGAATGTGGACGTGGAAGCAGTTTTATTTATATAAAAACAGGCAAGAATCGCTTTCGATATATTTTGGTACAACTACAACGACATTTGTATGGACGCTTAATATGTTGGTATACAATCAAAATAAAAAATTGTATTTTACAATAATAGTTACAAATACAGTGTTAAAATATATCGTAAAAGAAATAAGTGAATCCGTTATATTGTGTAGGAAATATCGCAAAAAAATACTATCGGCAACATTTGTATGGCGACATTTGTACGGCTATTTTGACCGTATAAATGTCGATATACTGCCATACAAATGTCGAAAAGGTGCCATACAAATGTTGTCAGGGCATTACAAATGCCACAAAAATAGTAAATAGTACCATAAAAATGTTGATACTGCCATACAATGTCGAAAAAATGCCATATACATGTCAAAAGCGCCTTACAAATGGCTAAATAGTGCCATACAAATGTCGATATTTAAACGTCCATATCTAGCTAACTATAGAAAGTAGAGTGGTGCCTCGTACAGTATATTTTTTGTTGTTAAAAACCCTTTCTAAAGCGATGATTATAAATCTGATTTTCCAAAAATAAAAAATTGCCATACAAATGTCGAAAAAACACCCTCTTCAAAAATTTACCCTTATACACTACATCTGTACGTTTAAAGATGTCAAAAGGGAAGCCATCACCTATATGAACATTTCATGAGTGAAATAAATGTAACTACTTACTCCACTGACTACTTAAACTCCATTTCTTATCTCTTCCTTAATGCTTTTATCTGGTTACTCTTTCTCTATGGCTGGCACTGCTATATTATATTATACTAGCTTTTGCCCGCGGCTTCGCACGCGCAGGAGAGTTTTTTTAATATTGTTTTTTTTTTACGGACTGAACAGTGACTGACCTTAGTCTCACCTGCTGGAAAGTGATGACAAGGCCGAAGGTGTAGGGTTGTAAAAAAACGGTTTTTTTTCTGACTTGAGAAAAAACATGAAAAAAAAAACGTTTTTTTTCTGGAGTACGTTTTTTTTCAAAAGTATGAAAACTCAAAATTTGCAAGGCAGTTAATACTTTTATACGGTTGTTTTACTTGTTTTAGACTTTATGTCAGTTTATGTTAACCATTAAACCAATTTAATTTAACAACTTTGATTAATAACAACATAAATGAAATCTGTAGTGGTAGTTATCGCAATTTACTGTTGGCAACACCAACGCCTCAATATTGTGGCATATTTTTGTTCATCTGAAAAAAAAACCTAATTTAGAAAAAAAACCATGGTGCCAGGTTTTTTTTTATGTTTATTTTCATAAATTTGAAAAAAAAAAACATTTGGTTTTTTTTCTATTTGCAACCCTACGAAGGTGTAGCTCACTATTTCAGTAAAAGCTTATTCACAGTATTCACTCTTGACTTGAAGACACCAATTGTAATTATATCGATTAATCGAGCTCGACTTATTTAATATAATCTAATGTACGTTTTGTACCTAACACCTTGTGACACTGCACTTTGCATGTATAATTCAGTTTAACGTTTTTAGGTTTGTCTCAAATATAGTATAGTTTTGTTTAATGGCAAGCAAGTCATTGATGTAGCAACAAAAGAAATGACAGCCATTTGGCCAATTAAAAACTAATTAAATCTGATGGTGTTGCTACTTCAAATTAAATCCTAAATTGATGGAATAATATTAATTAAATATTTAAATCAAGACTTACTATAAATACAAAAAAGGTTGAAATATATTTAAATAATTAAATATGATTTATTTCTATATGTTGGACTTACATATAAAAATTATTCCATGAATTTCATTAGTTACTGTTATTTTGATTGTGTTATCCCAGGGACAGTTAGATTGAGATCATTTCCTGGTTGGCTTTTGCCCTGGATGGGCATCTTTTAATTTAGAAAGTGAAGCTAAATACATCATGCTCTGGTAGCATCGATCCGAGTCTGGGTTAGGCAGCAGCCGCTGCATCCATGAGCTAGGAAGCTCATGCCGAAGTTATTTTGCCACAGACAGTAAGTAGAATATGATAATATATAATTGTCTTCAGGTTTGACTCCTTGTTGAATCTCTGTCCCTGCTTATTTGACCATTCGTTTTGTTTCCAGTCTGCTGGCGAAACAATGGGGTGGGATGGGATAATCAGAGCTGTGAGATGAGTCCACTGTAGGAATTTCCAGCTGGTGAGAAACTTAGATCATATAATGTCTTTTAGGTTAGCAGAGCACATGCTTCTAGTTATTAATCTTGAATTGTTTCTTTCAGCTGACTGGGTTTTTCGTTTTTATGTTACTACGTATGTGAAATCAGTTCGCATATCAGAGTATGGAAGTCTGTCCATATTCCTAAAACTTCAAGTGTGTCTGGTGAGCAGTTCGCCATAAGAATTTCGCTCTTCTGCTGGATGGAGGTGACGTCACCTTCAAACTGAGACCTTAGTCCTTCGGTGTTGCTCTGCGGTGTCGGGTCAGATTTCCGCTGCAGCAAATCGGCTCCGGCACAGCGGAGGATCACACGTCGGGCTTGAACTGGTGGAACATTGTTATGAGGTTGGTGTACGCTTTCCTTCCGTCCTAGAAGCATTTCCAAATTTAAAGTTAAAGAATTTAGTAGAATCATATGTGATGGCAAATGATAATTTAGGGACTAACAAATTTAGATAGGTCTGCTTGTAAATCATTGTAGAACCATTTTTGGCACGACCCGGCTCTATCGTCTGACATTATAGAATAAGGTGCTTAATGCTAGCTTAATAAATGATTTACTTGTAGAACAACTTCCTCAGTGTGAGAATAGAAATAAATTATGTGTCACAAAACTAACATTTCATTTTGACATCCTTTAGAAACCCCTGAATAGTTGATGGAAATAAGTGTAAGCACCTGCTTGAGTTTTTGGTTAAGATTTAGATTGGTTAATTTAGTAACTTTAATTGTCCGTGGGTTTCCTCTGGGCAAAGCCCCAGCCGGGCTAGGAAAATCACCGTGACAACCTTTTAATTTATATTTTTTATTTATGTTAGTTGTAGCCTTTTGTACCTACAGCACCTCCTTATACACTACATTAGTGGTCCTCCCTTGGATTGCTAGAGGACGATAAACATTGGGACTCAACTTTAGAGGAAGCTGCGTTGCGCGATTCTCCCTTCAAGCTGCGTGAACTTTTCATAATAATGTTAGTTTTTTGTCAACTTACTGACCCATTAAGTCTCTGGGAAAAATATAAGGACAGTTTTTCGGACGACATTACCTAAACGGCAACTTGAGAGAGAATTGCAAAATGGTGCGGAGTTTTACATGGATGAAGTGTATCAGTGTGTGTGATTTGCTGATACCTAGCGGAGGTGTGACGGTTTACCTCGGGGTGGGTTTGCTGATACCTAGCGGAGGTGTCACGGTTTACCTCGGGGTGGGCTTGCTGATGCTGATACCTAGCTACTGCTTCTCTGTGTAGGTACATCAGGGTTCATTTTTTGGTAATTGCTTACGGCAGCTTGGTGATCTGATGATTTGTTTTGCATATATTTATTTGCGGCAGCTTTTAGTTGTTTGTTCCGTGTAGTATTCGTGAACCTGGCACGGCGTTTTTTAGTAACTGTTTTGGTAGCGGTAAGAGATAATGATGAGTCTGATTCTAAATGGGGTGGTAATCTCCTCATTCCTTCTCGTGGTAATCTTCTTGGCAACCACAGAGAGGAGTGAAGAAGGGGGCTCTGATATTGTGGGTCTTACGAGTAATTCACTGCGAATATATACGTCAAAATGACCGCTAGACAAATCACTTGAAAATCTTAGTCGGCCCACCGGATTACCCACAGTACCAACTCTCATATATAGCTCATTGTTGCGGTAAACTTCGAAAACCCACTGCCGCTACCAACTCGCAGAGACTACCGTAAGTAAACGGGCGCGACATTTCAAGGCAGTATTCAACGGAGCTGGAGTAATTATCACCGTTACTGTTAATGAGACATAATAACAAACTCCTCCCAGTTGGCCACCACGTGACTAACGATTTGCTCGCGCACCTCCCTGGCCATCACCTGCGTATCATACAGAAGATAGGAGATGGCGCGAAACAGCCGGCCTAGCCAAGGTTACAATCGCTATCGCTTCGACAACGAAAAGCATTATGTCTCTCTATCACTCTTCCATATTAGCGCGACAGTGACAGTTGCGTTTCGATCGCTACGGAGAGTAAGCGATTGGCATCTTGGCTACGCGGCCTGACAGGCTCCATCTCCAATTATAGGTACTACGGTGTGAGCCAACATGGTCCCATCAATATCCAACAATTCAACAGCCATTGTAGGTATTAGTGAAATTTCCCCTGAGCTAATAGCTAAAAAAAATTACTTTAAGGCATTGCATGCTCAAAAGTCTGGATCACGTGTGGCTGTAAATCAGCGTGTATGTTACAACCGTCTATGCTATCTTCGTAATTAGCATTCCCTACCAGGGGCCATAGTTCACGTCGGCTACGTTATATTTTAATTTTGATCCCATTTTTGTAATTAGCGTCCCACAAAACCATGGAAATGATACCCATATTGATATTTTGAAATTTCAACCCCATTGCACCCCCACCAGGGGGATGATTGTTCACTTCGGCTACGTTAATTTTAATTTTGATGCCATTTTTGTTATTAGCGTCTCAAAATACTATGAAAACGATACCCATATTGTTATTTTGAGATATCAACCCTATTGGGGACTTTTCCCCCTCTTAGGGGTTCAATTTTCAAAAAACCTGAAACACGTGTTTACTCATTTATCTTTAGGAATACTCCTGTGAAATTTGGAATAAAATAGTCTAACTAATCTTGTTTCCCCATACAAACTTTGGACCCCCATTTCACTCCTTTAGGGGATGAATTTTGAAAAATCCTTTCTTAGTGGACCCCTAGACCTTATAAGGAATCTAGTTGCCAAATTTGGACTTTCTAGTCCCAGCGGTTTGGGCTGTGCGTTGATTTAAGTCAGTCAGTCAGTCAGTCAGTCAGGTCTTTCACGTTTATATATTTAGATTACATAATATATGTATTTATTTATGTATGTATATATAAGTATGTATATGTATTGTTTATGTGTTTTTATTTTGTTTATTTTTATTTGCATGGTAATTAGTCTGTTTTCGATGTATTTATATAGGTTTCTTTCATCGCATTTGCAACACCTACTGACATATGTAAATTTATTAATTTCCGTTACCCAAAGGTAGGAAGAGATTCCTTTTTAATGATAAGATCGCCTGTTGTTTACCTCTGCTTGTATTTCTGTTTTCTTTTGTATTGTCTTCTTTTATTGAGGTGTGCAATAAAGAGTATTTGTATTGTATTGTATTGTATTGTATACTAAGAAAAAGTGACCAAGGCCTCCAGCGCCCCAGCACAGGCAGCAGCAGCAGGCAGGCAGGCAGGTGCAGGCAGGTAGGCAGACAAGTATCATGAGTGCGAAATAGGCAGACTTCATATATAAACATAAGCACTTTTGAGCTTCATAGCGGCCAGCAACGGCCACTTGAATGTACCAGAACGCAAGGTTAATCGGACTGGAAAATACGAAAAGATGTATTGGAATCACATTGTGTTCCGTACGAGACCCACAGCGACATCTCTGGTAGGAGCGACTCAGTTGCGTATGTCGCGTCACACATATCGCGGCCAATACGGAGCTCTATATACGCCTTCGTCACCCTACGTCACGACATATTGTCCCCCTCTACCCCAATATCCTCGAATCATGGACACGTAGATTAAGCTTTTAGAATTATAAGAGTAAGCACGTTCAATTTCGGATTTTTATTTCACCATCCAAGAAAAGTCGAACTCTCAAAAATACGCAGCGCCTAGTCACGAACATATTGATCCTTCTTCGCCAAATATAATCAACGGTTTCTTCGCCAATCGTCGAGTACGAATTGAGAGGCCATTGAGAAGCAGCACCTTTGGAAGAGAAAGCGCATCGACATTTCTTCTTGGACGGAAGGCGCGTATGCAGCACGAAGACACCCAAGGACGCGCTAAATTGGGATACCTATAGGACGAGAACTGGACATCCAACGATTTTAAACGCGCATATTTCGGTACGGACATTCAGCCACCCTATACCTAACCCTTTGTCTTCAGTTGCTTAATACCGTGCTTAATCAATTCCAGTGAGCCCGTGACGAGTAATCTTTGCGTGACCGGTATTGGGACTCCTTTTCGCCGCTACACAACGCGGAGTTGCATCAGGGTCCAAAGTCCACACGTGAGTACTCCAGCTTTCTATACTAAACCTAACCAAAATGGGGCTAGATGATATTGTAGTACCAAATACTAGTAAACCACGCGATAAATCGCCAGCTAGGGCCATTTGCGATGCCGCGATTGAACCTCAAGTTCGCGAATTGGTGAAAAAACGTGGCATTATAAAGGCTAGACTCACAAAATTCGCAACCCACATTCAAAGCTGTAGCGATAATTTAGACGCTTTAACTGAGCCTTGTAGAATAAATTTAAAACTACGCATACAAGGAGCAGAGACCCTGTACACTGAATTTAACGATCTTCAAACTCAAATCGAAGCGAATGTGTTCGAATCGAATCTCGATGACCAGTTAACGCAACGAGAACAGTTTGAGGATAGTTATTTCACTGCGCAGGCCCTCGCCGAGTCTATTCTAAGTCAATTTAATAGTACAGAAAGCAAAAGTCCCACTGTTACGCAAAACACAACAATGAAGGCAATTAAACTGCCAGTTTTATCACTTCCCTCTTTTGACGGCACGTATGAAAACTGGCTCGCATTTAGAGATATTTATTTATCACTACTTCACAATTCGAAGGATCTCTGTGACATCCAAAGGTTCCACTACCTAAAATCATCGCTGACTGGTAGTGCTTTGTTAGTAATAGAAGCGCTCGAACTAACGTCAAGTAACTACGCGGTGGCATGGGATCTCCTTCTTAATCGCTACAATAACAACAGGTTATTAATCCACAATCACGTCAATCTATTTACTCTTCAGTCGTTGCCTAAAGAATCGCATATACTTATTAGAAAGTTAATTGACACAACACTAAAAAATTTACGCGCTTTAAAAGTCCTAGGCGAACCTACATCGTCATGGGATACTCTGATTATTTACATCTTAGTGTCAAAGCTCGATAAAACCACTGAACGCGAGTGGGAACAACATAAAAGTAGCCTTACGAGCGGCGACACTCAGATGAAGATTAAATTGGATGATTTATTGCAATTTTTACGAAACCGTGCAGATATGTTAGAAACATTGCAGGCATCACATTCACAAGGTTCGAGTTTACGCGATAAGCACGAAGTGAACAAAAAACATATCACTCCTAGCTCCACTCATAACTACAATAATAACAAAGTGCACTGCAATGTTTCTACCAACAGCAAACCACAAAAATCACAGCATAAACCAAAATTCGCGTGCCCTATGTGTAAAATGAATCATCCACTTTATTCCTGTGTCAAATTTCTTGATACTAACTACGAATCTAAACTTAAGTTTGTTGCCGACAACAAGTTATGCACTAACTGCCTACGAGCGGGTCATTCCGTGGAGTCATGCGTATTCGGTCCGTGTCGCAAGTGTAATAATAAACATAATTCAATCATCCATCCTCCTAGTGATGAGTGCACTCCCGTCCCTGCCCCCGCTGACGTCACGGCCCCCGCTGCATCCACTTCGGCCGCCGCTGCATCTAGTTCGGCCGCCGCCGTGTCGGTCAATGTGCATTGTCAGCGAATTCCTTCGCAGCCGCCGACCTTGAGGCCGGTCTTGTTGTCAACTGCGCTTATCGACGTGATTGATAAAAATAATAAACCGCATACTGTTATCGCTCTTATTGATAACGGCTCACAACGATCTTTTATAAAAGAATCCTTACGTGATTTATTAGGCGCACAATTAGTACAGTCCACTCACGAAATAAGCTGTGTAGGTCGCACTGTGACGCAGTGTACGCAAACCTGCAATGTCCAAATAAAATCGCGCATTAGCGACTACACAACAAATTTACATTGTTTTGTTTTATCGGAAATAAACACATCAATGCCAGTTGTATATGAACATTGCGCAAAATTCGATATTCCAGAAAATATACAACTGGCAGATCCGCAATTTTTAGAATACAAAGATTTCGATATCTTAATAGGTGGTGAAAAGTTTTGGGATTTGTTTACAATGGAAAAATTAAAATTACGTAACGGTCCTTACTTATTAAACACCGAATTTGGATGGGTAGTAGCAGGTCCTATCAATTTAAACGCACGCATTGAAGGCCACATCCAATGTAATTTTACGCAAACAACAGATTCGCTATTACGGCGGTTCTGGGAGATTGAGGAGGTACCTACCACTCGGGACGCATTGTCTGACGAAGAGAAGGCTTGCGAGGAGCATTTCGTTCGCACCACTACGCGCGACAGCGAAGGAAGGTTCTGTGTTAGCATGCCACTCAAGCAGCCACCCGAAATGCTAGGAGAAACTTATCCTCAAGCTGAACGTCGTTTGCTGGCGCTGGAAAAACGATTACAGCGTTCAGAAACGTGTAAAAAATTATATACTGACTTTATGCATGAATACCTCGATTTAGGGCACATGAGTAAAGTTACGTCATATGACTCACCGCATTTCTTCTTGCCACATCATGGAGTTTTTCGTGAATCCACAACTACACGATTAAGAGCAGTCTTTGATGCTAGTGCGGCATCTAGTAGTGGTACATCACTGAACGATCTTCAAATGGTAGGTCCCGCGATCCAGGGCGACCTTCTGTCGATTCTTTTACGCTTTAGGCAGCATCGTTACGTGGCCTGCGCGGACGTAGCTAAAATGTATCGTCAGGTACTGATGGCAGAAAATCAACGCGACCTTCAGCTGATCCTTTGACGCGACAGCCCCGACGAACCGATTCAAATTTATCGTTTAAATCGTGTCACTTACGGTATGGCGTCGGCGGCTTTCTTAAGTGTCCGTTGTTTAAAACAGTTAGCCACTGAATGCACCGATCCCGACGTTAAAAGAATAATTAACGAAGATTTTTACGTAGACGACATGATAACTGGGTCACAGGATAAACTTGAATTGTTACGATTATGCAATGAAACCGCGCGAACATTGCAATCAGGTTGTTTTCCGTTACGAAAGTGGGTATTTAACTTTAGCGAGCCGTCGTTAGAGTCTAATTTCGCACTGCTGTCTGACGCGCAAACTAAACTAACGTTCGATAAAGACTGCAATTCAAAGACATTGGGCATAGGTTGGAATAATTACTATGATCAATTTTATTTTAACTCGCAACTTGATTTGATGAAACCCAATGACAAAGTAACCAAGCGTATTATTTTATCACATATTTCGCAAATTTATGACCCTTTAGGTTTACTAAGTCCAACCATTATGCTAGCCAAGGTCTTACTCAAGCGTTTATGGCTTCTTAAACTTGATTGGGATGACGAAGTCCCTTCTGACGTCATGCGCACCTGGAATGATTTTACTAAATCATTATCACTTGCCATAAGTACTATCCGTGTGCCGCGTTATGTAATGGGTAGCAATAATTATACGCGCATAGAAATGCATATCTTTACAGACGCGTCACAGGTTGCTTATGGCACTTGCATTTATATTCGCACAATAAATGATGATGATGAAGTATGCTCACGATTGTTATGTTCGAAAGGAAAATTATGTCCCATTAAAGTCCTAAGTACGCCCCGATTAGAACTTTGCAGTGCACTTCTAGGCGCTAAATTATATGACAAGGTCATAAATAGTCTTCACTGCAAATTTGATGACGTCATATTTTACTCCGATTCGACTTGTGTTTTAGGGTGGTTGCGCATGGCACCTAATTTATTAAAAACTTTCGTGCAGAATCGGGTGACTGAGATCCATGAACTGACCAAAGGGCTTCCATGGCGCCACGTCAGCGGTAAAGTTAACCCGGCTGACTTAGTTTCGAGAGGCGTTCGATTGGAAGACCTGGCTGGATCCAGTTTATGGTGGAAAGGACCTGAATTTCTGCAGGATTCTAACTTTGACCCTAAAAACATGCCAAAATTACCGAGTTCGAATGATACGCACGACATACTGCCGGAGGTCAAATCTAACGTAGAATTAGCGCTTACCGCTACCACTGAAGTGTCATTATTCCCTTTCGAACGGTTTTCTCAGTTCTCGCGCATGATACACGCCGCATCTTACGTTTTACGCTTTATTTACAACGCGCGCAATAAAAATAATAAGCGTGCGGGCAGTATTAGCGTCGAGGAACTGCGGGAATCAACAAATTTATTAGTCAGGCTGTCTCAATTTGAATCGTTCCCAGATGAGTACAAGCTATTGACTAATAAACAAACAGTTAAATCTAAGCATAATTTAAGTAAATTAAATTTGTTTATCGATGAAGATCGTGTCATGCGAGTCGGCGGTCGCATTGGTTATTCGCAATACTTTACGTATGAAAAAAGGCACCCTATATTAATTACAAGCAAACATCACTTTACGCTTTTATTATTTCGCCACGAACATAAGAAACTTTTACACGCTGCGCCTCAAGCCCTTCTTTTTGAACTGCATGATGCTTGGTGGCCACTAGGTGGTAGGAATCTTGCGCGTAAGATCTTTTATGATTGTGTTGTTTGCAAGCGATTAAGAGGGAAAACCCTTACTCCTTTCATGGGAAATTTACCCGAGGAGAGAATTACGCCTACATATCCCTTCTTAACTTGTGGTGTGGACTATGCAGGGCCAGTTTTCATATTAAATCGCAAAGGCAGAGGTGCTCAAACTGTTAAAGCATATATTTGTTTGTTTGTATGTTTTGTTACGCGAGCCATCCACTTAGAGCTTGTCAGTGATCTGACCACCGATGCTTACCTTCTAGCTCTCAAACGCTTTATAGCTAGACGCGGCAAGCCTAACGAAATATTTTCGGATAATGGCAGGAACTTTGTGGGTTTAATGCACGATTTTGCCAAGTTTTTGTCTCAATGTAGTCCCGACATCATAGATTACGCTACTAGTTGTAATATTAAATTTCATTTTATTCCACCTTACGCGCCCCATTTTGGTTCCCTATGGGAAGCTGGAGTAAAATCTTGCAAATTTCATATACTCGTACGCCGTGTTATTGGAAACGCTCACCTCACATTCGAGGAATTTAGCACGGCGTTAAGCCAAATTGAAGCCGTCCTGAATTCCCGTCCTTTGTACGCCATGTCATCGGATCCGCACGACTTCCTTCCTCTGAGCCCTGCGCACTTTCTCGTCGGTCGCACTTTGACATCGCCCGCCTCAGAGGACCTTCAGCACGCGCCTGCTCATCGACTCAACCGGTACCAGATGGTGGAGAAGATACGGCAGCATTTTTGGACCCGGTGGTCCAAGGAGTACGTCTCCGAATTACAGACGCGATCCAAATGGAGAAGCCACTGCGAAGACCTGAAGCCGAACACACTGGTTCTCATAAAGGACGACAACCTGCCTCCGCTAAAATGGCATCTAGGACGCGTCGTCAAGACTATCCCTGGGCGAGACGGTGTGTCAAGAGTGGCAGACATCTATACCGCATCTGGCATCATAAGACGCGCCTACACCAAAATCTGCCCCTTGGTGTCTCAGCCTGATGAAGAGAGGAGAGAAGGCCAAGAATCCTCTTGAAAGCCAGATCTTTCAAGGCCGGGGGCATGTTCCGTACGAGACCCACAGCGACATCTCTGGTAGGAGCGACTCAGTTGCGTATGTCGCGTCACACATATCGCGGCCAATACGGAGCTCTATATACGCCTTCGTCACCCTACGTCACGACATATTGTCCCCCTCTACCCCAATATCCTCGAATCATGGACACGTAGATTAAGCTTTTAGAATTATAAGAGTAAGCACGTTCAATTTCGGATTTTTATTTCACCATCCAAGAAAAGTCGAACTCTCAAAAATACGCAGCGCCTAGTCACGAACACATTGGAATATACTGTTACAAAAGCGAATAATTTACGCCATCATATATTAATTTCTGAATTCAATTCTTCCAATGACACTTGACGTCTTTCCGATTTTGGTGATGCTTTTGAATTTTGACAGGCAATCTTGTACAGTCAACAGCAGAACTAGCAGAAGTTGCTAAGCGGGCGAGGTGTTCTAAATTACCTTGACACGCTCTTATTCTCTTAACAATAAAGTCGATTCAAGATCATTTTGATCATCTCGCCCGCTTAGCAACTTCTGCTGACTGTACATTCTAAAGCTGCGCGCATGTAGGTACAGTTATGTCCGCGGATATGACGAATCAAATGCCGACTGGTTTCACCAGTGCAATGAAATAACGCAGAGAAGCTCGCTGTTGGGTAGTATAGCGACTCCACCTACCTACCTACACTGAGTTTCTTTTTTTTGGATTTTATGGCCTGTACGTCTACCATCAGTTTTGACATTGACATATACGCTCACGTCTACGTAACTTACTTTCTATGCATCTCGCTCGTACTCGCATATGCGAGCAATAGTGCAAGCGAGATGTACAGGCTCAAGGGCAACACATTTTAGGAGCGCTCAGTGTAGGTTTGGCTTAAAGGTCTCGTAACCAGAGCCTCTACCATCAGTTTTGACATTGACATATACGCTCACGTCTACGTAACTTACTTTCTATGCATCTCGCTCGTACTCGCATATGCGAGCAATAGTGCAAGCGAGATGTACAGAAAGTAAATTACGTAGACGTGAGCGTTATGTCAATGTTAAAACTGATGGTAGAGGCTCTGGTTACGAGACCTTTAAGCCAAACCTACACTGAGCGCTCCTAAAATGTGTTGCCCTTGAGCCTATATATCATTATCATCATCTCAGCCAGAAGACGTCCTCCTAGGCCTCCCCCTTGAGCCTTGAGCCTATATATATAATTTAGAAACTAAAATAAGTTTTTGGTAAAAAATTAATTTAGGGTTCAAGCTTTTATCGCTGATTGTAGGCAGGTACTCTTTTTTCCACACGCATCTAATACTCATCGAGACAATTCTAAAAACCCCAAACACAATTAGTTTGCTTTGTTTCCATGTTCACGTGGCCATTTCCTGTCTCTATCATTAGGTCAGCTCCATGTCATCATAATATTGCATTGTCATCCGATTTACATATGCAAAATGTCATGCAAAATTTCAGCTCAATCGGATGTCGGGAAGTGGGTCAAATTTAGCTGCCAAGATTTGACCCACACTGACATACATACTAACAGGGTAAACCTTTCACAGGAACATTCTGACGTTGAATGGAAGTTCGCCCGAACTCGTCTCTGGATGAGCTACTTCGAGGAGAGCGCGACGTTGCCTCCCCCTTTCAACATCTTCCCCACCCCCAAACTGCTGCTTAAAATGCTGGGTCTGAGGAAGAAGGATCAGAAGACGAAAGAAAACTTAAAGGTATGTAAATATTAGGACGAAAGGGGACGAAGTCTCGTGACAGCTCCTCCATACGAACGTAGAACGTAATTTTTATACAATTTATTGTATATAATTTTTGGGAGACCGAGCTTTGCTCGGAAAACATATAAAAACTCAAAAATGCGCATTTTACCAGAGATTCTTAAGACCTAGCTAGATCGATTTTTCGCCCCCGAAAATCCTCATATAGCAAATTTAATCGAAATCATTAAAGCAGTTTCCGTGATCCCTAAAATATATAAATATACATATACCTATACAAGAATTGCTCGTTGAAAGATATAAGATTCATCGTACACTATCCTCTTAAATATGGAGGTAAGTGCAGTTAGATTTTCTTAAGAATAGCGGCTCGATTCGGGAAATGAATTAGCGATTCACTACATATGAAATAGTAAAGATAATATATCTTTACTATATCGTATCTAGTTAATCTCTAATTCATTTCCCGAATCGCGCCGTAGCTCTTATGTAATACTCAGACAATTTGAAAATAAAAATTCTATTTATCGGTAAAAGTAGAATAAAAGAAAATGGTTTTCTCATTACAATTGTTTCGTGTTTTAGTTTCTTTCCTGATTGCCTTATTTCTTCGTACAGTAAAATACAATAATTCATTATGAAATAAAGGCAAACATAGCGTCACTCAAATATATAATAAAATTACTCTCAAGTCCCAAAAGCGTGAGCACCATTAAATTGTGTAATTTAATGATAGGTAAACTTTCGTGTAAAAATATTTGGTGTAAAATATTTTCGACAGCTTTTTCGGGAAACGCTCTTTTTAACTTTATTAATTAATCCAGTAATTTGAGAGAGGTGGAGAATAACGTAGGTCCTTTAAAAAAAAAATGGTTGTCTGTAAAGTCGGTTTACCGACGATAATTGTGCGTGATAAGGTCATAAGAAAACATTACCATTAAGTACATTACGTAACGTTACCATGGAGATTTGTCCACAACGTTGCCATGGAGATCTGTCCACACGTGACACTTTTTCGTGCATGCTACCGGTGTTCATCGATTTATAAGACGTTATCACGTCAAAAGGTATACCTATTATGGGTGTAACACGGGTGTAATAAATCGGTAAAGTTTTCGACAACGCTGAAATCCTTAACATATACTAATTGCCTGTGGTCTAATTACCTCCTGTATAAGTGTTATATACATTTTCATTTCATTTCACTTCTCATAAGTACAGTAAGTACATGACTACATACCTATATTACACATAGGTATTTACATATAATAATTTAGCCTATATACGTCCCACTGCTGGGTACAGGCCTCCTCTCAAGCACGAGAGGGTTTGGGCTATAGCCCCCACGCTAGCCCACTGCGGATTGGGGACTTCACATACACCTTTGAATTTCTTCGCAGATGTATGCAGGTTTCCTCACGATGTTTTCCGTCACCGAAAAGCTAGTGGTAAATATCAAATGATATTTCGTACATAAGTTCCGAAAAACTCATTGGTACGAGCCAGGATTTGAACCCGCGACCTCCGGATTGAAAGTCGGGCGTCATATCCACTCGGCCACCGCTCTGCATATTATATTTTACATATATAAGACTAGACTTTCTATAGGCTTTACCATAACTAGGTAAAATAACACAATCCCTAAAGGCGGTATCGTATGTCACGTGCAATTTAGACTTTACAATTTAATCAGAAAGTAATTTCGGTTCTGAGAAAGGAGGCGAAACGTTTATGACAACCGGCCTATGTTCTAAGTCAAACAATTTAATTAATAATCGTTCAGTCTTACGTCCTGCTGTTTCATATTTTGAGCGACAATAACAGTATCGAAGTTACTAACAAAATACCTAAATTCTAATTTTAAATGTAATATATTTGACTAAAATGAGAAAAGGACATACTGTAGGTACTTCATAACTGGGATTGTCTAATGTTAGTTCGTTACATTTGGATACAATTTGGCTAGGTTGAAGCTTATTCTGGTAGGAATAAATACGAAGCCAAAAATTGTCCCGAAAACAATGTATATAATATTCGGTTGAGTTCCAAAAACACTATACTTATACGTTTTTGTAACTCAGAGGAATATTTTTTAGGACATACCCATACCGTGAAATTGCTCTTATAATGTAATGGGGAACCTCTAGGTATCTACCCTACAAATTTAATTGACATCAGAGGAAAACAAATTTGACATCAAAATGAAAATCGACCCATTTCCGTAGTATTAGAGCCCATTTTGCAATTTAACCTTACCTTTGAATAAATTATTATGTCTACTTGAACATGTTCACTTAATAAACCGAACTGCTCGGAGGTTTAGTTTAATTAAGAAGCTCACGCAGCATGAGCTTTTTAATAAGTCTAATTAAAGAGTTTATGGGACTAACTGTCCGGGAAAATTAACTTTGTCGGTTTTGAGTATATTGTTTGTTTACGCAGCACATTAATTGAACGTTATTTATATATAATTAAATTTACTATATTCACATCACCCGGTCGTATACAGAAGTATAGGCGGGGGTGCGAAACTCCTGACTTCGGTCAAACTCGGCTCCGCTCGGCTCAGCATTGCTCCGAGCAATTATTAGGGTTGGCACCACTTGACTTCCTTTTGCGTGCCTAAATAGCCGAAAGGGATAGTGCCATATATTAAAAAGGGACAGCATGATTCGACCCTGAACCGCTGTCAAACTTCGTTTGTGTAGGAAGTTTCCTTTCTGTACGGTACTATTAATTATTCTGTGGTATGGGTAACGAATGAAAATAAAACCCTTTATCATTAAATAGGTAATTCTATTTAAGTCACATAGTGGAAACGTGCTATTTTCATCATTTTTCTGACCGAATTAATGTTTGGTTGTACCAAACCGTCTGACACCGTTAAAGCGATTGTAAAATTTTACTGTATGGAAAGTTTCACAGTTAATTGTTTAGCTGATTAATTAATTATTTATGTGTCTAAAATTATTTACCCGCATCTATTTTAATCTAGGAAAAAGTGGATAAAGAGCTCGACGTTCGCTACACCGCCGTGATGCGAGCGCTAGTCTGGCGCTACGTGTCCGCCATGCACCGCAAGATGGACGACGAGCCGGTCACAGAGGATGACGTCAACGAGCTGAAGGTAACCACTAGTATAACGCGGTTACACCGCCGTGATGCGAGCCTATGTCGGCCATACGCAAGATGGACGATTGGTCAAATGGTCACAGAGGACGAGGTAAACGACTGAAGGTAACCACTAGTATAACGCGCGGCTACACGGGCTACACCGCCGTGATGCGAGACTTACGGCGCGATTCGGTAAATGAATTAGAGATTCAGTAGATATGAAATAGTAAAGATACGTCGTCGTTCCACGGCAAAAGGTACCTTATAGCGGTTGGCGCTTACGCTATTATTAACGCCGCTCCAATATTATTGCGGCCGCCAACGGTTCCTTTTGCCGTGGAACGTCACATATTTTTACTGTACTATTTCATATCTAGTGAATCTCTAATTCATTTCCCGAATCGCGCCGTTATTCTGGCGATACGTGTCGGCCATACGCAAGATGGACGATTGGTCACACAGGACCACGTAAACGTTTAAGGGTCAAACAGATCAGTGTGTTATGTCTTTCCTGTAGACATACACAAGAGTTAAGGGCTATAAAGGTTAATTTTCTTATTTAACCCTTATCCACGTGAAAAGGTCCTCTCTTTATTTAAAGAATTATGATAAAATCATTACTTACATGCCCACAAGCTGTTAACTATTGCCCACAGGAGAGAAAACTAGTGTGTTATCGCGAACAGCACATTTTTCTTCATTTTTCAACACAGTGATCTGTTTGATCCTTAAAGGTAACCATAGTACCTATAGTAGGTAAATATCTCTTAATAAAAAGGCATAATAATTTACATCGGTCTGAATGGACTAAAAAGTAACATAATAATATGCGATGCCAGCTTTAGCTAGATAGCTATGAAATACTTTCCTGAATACCACAGAAGATCCCGTACGAGTACATTTTACGTTGTAGTAGACAATTAAAGAAAATTTAATTAATTTTACTTAAAGGGTGACGTGTCGGCTCTTCGGTATGAGCTGCTTGAGGTCTTTGAGAAGAACGGAATGGATGTGTCTTTTACCGACCGCAAAGAAAAGAGTAAGTAAAGCGTGATATTATTTTTCATTTTTATCACCTGTCACTATGCGCTATGCGCGTCCCTTTCGCACTTACATACTTGTTAGAACGTGACAGGCAGACCGCGCTACCGCCGCAGAGTGTATTACATGCCATGATATCACAGATTAGATTGGCTGTTGTAAGGGTTACCGCTACTTAATTTTTACTGGTTTATCGCAGATAAGAGGTTAATGTTTTTCGCCTATATATGAATCTTCTGTTGGTGTATGCCCATTCTTCGGCCCACGATGCGAAGAGCCTGGACGGATCGGCGGATTTATGTTTTTTGCAGGAGTGGCATATGATGATACGTATTTTAAATACCTAGTTTCATAGCATCCTCTAATATCCATCCTCTTCTGCAGCGGTCCTCGGCAAACGCATGAAGGTCTGGGAGCGTCGTCTGATGAAGGATTTCCACGTGGCTCCCGTAGCTCTAGAGGAAGAGGGAGAGAAGCCGCCAGAAGATGGGTTGTCCAGGTTCAGGAGGCTTGCCAAACTCGCTGTGGCGTCCACCAGCACCTCCAAGTGGGATCAGACGTTAATGCAGACTGGAATCTCGTTAGTAACCTTTCATTTTTTACTAACTCGTTTTTGTAATAATAGTGACGATTTTCTCGAGATGACAGAAACTTAAGTGCCTCCGCTGTTTTGCACAGTTGCACGGAGCGGGTGCACGCCCGCGGGTACCATACCATCGTGGGTAAAATCCGTCGCGTGCACGCGCGTCCGCTACAGTTAGCGTTGCTCATACAAATTTTTGTTAACCCGGTCTGTGCACCCGCGTAAGCCTCCGCGCTTACTCGTACTAAAGTGGCAGTGGTCGCTTAGGTAAGGAGATTTTGAGAGGCGACTACTAGTCGAAAATGCCGTGCGAAGGGCTTTTACAAGGTGGAGCAAGAAGCTAGTTAAATTAGCTAGACACCGTTGGATGAGGTCGTCGCACGACCTATCGTTGTACTGAATAAGAATAAATTTATTGAGAATAACTAAGTAAGTATACAGTGGCATACACAAAAGGTGTCCGGTGAACCCCAAACTAGGCTGAGCCTGTATCTTGGAACATTAATTATTAGCAGAGACTAGTAAATATTCAAGACCAACAACCTTCAACGTTGTATAGGGACTGTTAATTGTTTATTGTTTACTGTCAGTCTATTTTATTTAGGTACTATACGCTGCTATTAGGTATCTAGAGAATTACGATTCTAATACAAGTCTATTTCATTAGCCGCAATAGAAGTTGTAATGTGCAACGAATAACAATTAGCTTAGTAGTTAGTAGTAGTAATTAAGGTGACCCCAGTCTTATAAACTATAATAATCATGTAGGTACAGTCACCTGCAATAATATGTTACACAATGAAGGCCGCAAAAATATCTGACACGATCTTATTTGTAGAGCCATAAAAGCGTGTCACATATTTTTGCAGCACACATGAGCAGAATATTTACACGATGTATAAATCACATCTAATGCGTCAAAGTGTGCTCGGTCAAGCGTGAACGTCGGGAAATCTGGGCGAAGTGAAAGATCGACGTCTTATACCAAAACATTCATTACCCATTGACATTGTACTGTATTTATTTCATACATACGTTTATAGCTTACGGCAACACACGTATACATGGTGGCCAAAAAAATAAGTGCATTCCCGTTACAGGGTAAATTTTCTTTCGCGATTTCGGGGTTGGTCCCATAGTAAAAGTTGTTCAGTATAATCCCAAAACCTCCCTGGCATCGGGAATGCAGTTATTTTTTGGCCACCGTGTATATCTTATTTTGTCATTTCATCCTTATCTTTACCTAGGGTATATCACAGAAAATAATAATAATAGAATAAACGGTGCCTCATTCATGGTTGGGGAGGGTCTTAGAGCTGTATAAAGTTGATGCAGCTTTGAGAGCCTTCCTAAGCGCGTGTATGAGACAGTGGACCACAGTCCTTCGTCAACCAGGAGGCCGGGATGACCGCCCTGGCCCGCAGGATTTTATAAGGATTGAGCGAGGAATCTTTCAGGGCGACAGTCTGAGTCCCCTGTGGTTCTGCCTAGCTTTGAATCCCCTCAGCACCCTGCTGAAGGATTTGGGACTAGGTTGTCGGCTTCGGAGAGAGGGTGAAGTCATTTCTCACCTTCTGTACATGGATGACCTCAAATTATTTGCACCAAATAGCCAAGACTTGTTGGAGCTACTGAAAACCACCGAAGTCTTCAGTAGTGCCATCCACATGGAGTTTGGTGTCGATAAATGTGCGGTTATGCATGTACAGCGGGGGAGGGTTGTAAATTCAACAAATTTACAACTTTCTGAGACAATGTCTTTCAGATCTATCTCTGAATCAGAAACCTATAAATACCTTGGTATGTCACAGTCGTTGGGTATTGAGGACGAGGGTATTAGACGGTCGGTGAAGGAGCGCTTTTTCAGTCGGCTCACAAAAGTCCTTAACAGTCTTTTGTCAGGAGGCAACAAAGTGCGCGCCTTCAACGCCTGGGTAATGCCCCTACTCACATACTCCTTTGGCATACTAAGGTGGACTCAGACCGAGCTGGACGCCCTGGATCGGAGGGTCCGATCACTGCTCACCGCACATCGCATGCTACACCCACGCTCGTCAGTTATGAGATTGTACATCCCACGGAAGTGTGGAGGCCGAGGCTTCCTAAACGCCAAGGATCTCCACAACCACGAGGTGTACAATCTCAGGAACTATTTCCTTAACAACGAGTGTGGGATGCATCGTGATGTGGTGGCAGTAGATAGGAACCTCACGCCGCTTTCCTTGGCAAACGAGAACTGGCGCAAACCTGTGGTACTAAGTACTGCGGATCGCAAGGCGGCATGGGAGAGTAAGGTGCTACACGGGCGGTTCTACAAGGCCCTCACGGGACCCGATGTGGACCTGCTCGCGTCGGTGAACTGGTTACGATTCGGGGACCTCTTCGGAGAAACCGAGGGTTTTGCCTGTGCAATTGCGGACGAAGTGATGATGACGAACAACTATCGGAAATATATCCTGAAGGACGGTACGGTCGACATCTGTCGGGCATGCCGCCGTCCCGGAGAGTCACTCAGGCATATCATTTCCGGTTGCTCTCATCTTGCTAACGGCGAGTACTTGCACAGACATAATCTCGTAGCCAGGATTATTCACCAGCAACTTGCTCTTCTATATGACCTTGTGGACCGCGAAGTACCGTACTACAAGTACTTACCTGCGCCTGTTCTCGAGAATGGTCGTGCCACGCTCTATTGGGATCGATCTATCATCACTGACAGGACTATTGTAGCCAATAAGCCTGATATTGTGATAATAGATCGATCGCAACGTCGGGCCGTGCTCGTTGACATCACCATCCCCCATGATGAGAATCTCGTGAAGGCCGAGAAGGACAAGTCCAGTAAGTACCTAGACTTGGCTCACGAGATAACCGCCATGTGGGATGTTGATTCGACGATCATTGTCCCGATAGTCGTTTCAGTAAACGGTCTAATAGCGAAGAGTCTCGACCAACACCTTGAGAGACTCTCGCTAGGTGGTTGGATCAAGGGTCAGATGCAGAAGGCGGTGATCTTGGACACGGCGCGGATAGTCCGCCGGTTCCTCTCTCTGCAGCCCTGACCACCGGTAGCTTGGGCCTTGCCCCGCTGCTGGCGGCACCCTAGGTTAGGTTTTTTATAATGTGTTTATATTAATTTTTATTGTTTTGTAAGTGTTTTTTTTTTTTATATTTTACTTTTATATTCATATTATAAAATAACCTAACTTAAGATGAGAAATAAATAAAGAGAATCTAATAGAATAAACTTTATCAAGTAATTATAACAACAGGTCCCAAATCGGTCGCTGCCGCAGCAGAGCTTCCTTCAAGAACCAACAGAATCTCCAGCGCGCTATGGATGAAGCTAGGAAGCTGGTGATGAGGTCGCCAATAGCAGGTACGTACCTATTATACATAGGTACTAGAGATGGGCCGAATATGCACTTTGCCGAATACGAATATTCGGCCGAATGTTCGATTCAGGTCATACCGAATCGAATATTCGGTTAGGCTAAAACTGCTAAAAACGCTGAAAACAAGTCCATACAGGTCCGCGATCTGCACTCCGCACGTAAAGTGTTTTTGTCGTTCAAAATAAATGCTAATCCTCGTTTGTCCTTTGCGGCTTTGTTTTTCTCATCTTATATAAATTGGTAAATCAATATCACACAAAAATAAACCTAGTCCCGTAGTAAGCGGCGCGCAGCAAGTCTTGTGCTGTAATATAAGTACAAATATCCGCGGTGAACAAACAGCAGGCCTACCGCGAACACCGACGTTCGCAAATTGCGGGCATCTTTCCCTTTCACTCCAATTAAGGCGTGATTAGAGTGACAGAGAAAGTTGGTCGCAATTTGCGAACTTCGGTGTTCGCGGTAGGCCCCCGAGCTTCGCAGACGGGGTCACTACCGACCGACTAAGGCCGTTAAATTTTCTATCCCTTGTTGCCATTGACATATTATTATTTACTACTAATATAGAGAAGACATGATACCAAGCAATGAAATTGTCGCAATCGCAACCTGTACCACGGGAACAACGTCGTAAGCGCCGAAAAATTCATGGCGCTTACGCGTTTAGGTCGCGAGACTCACGCTACGCTTCTATAGTTTGTTGTCAAAACAACATCAACTCATGGCGTAAAATACTGGTTCTGTGTGCCGGTAATAATAGTTCAATGCAGTATACAATATATTCAACGCAGTAATAATAGTTCAATGCTTGTCGTAGAGGGGTCTCGAGTTGCGTCACCCATCTCAATGCCAGTTACCCCTGGCCACACCCTGCTGGAGCTGATCAAGGATATCTCCGAGGAAGTGGGACCCTCTCCTGAAGGATCCTCCACGCCATTGAACAAGTCCCCGTGGAAACCACCTGGTGAGCATCGTGCCTTGCTAACTCTTAAGATATCACAATTTCTAAATAAAGCCACTTTGCTAATCACTATTTTTTGATTTTCTATTGTACTCGTATCGTTCGTTATATTCGCAAAGGACACGTTAAAACTGTCATACCATTCAAAAGCATGATTTAAATATTGATTTCATGTTTTACACATTTTTGCATTCGCCAAAAAATTCTTTAGCAAACTATTGGCGTAAATTTATGCACAGTGATAGTGACAAATTGAGCATTCTACTTTGAAAGTGAGCAGTTGTCATTATGCTTGTCCAATTGGATATTTTTTCTTTACGGTAGTTTTAAAACGAGTAATGCAAATATCGTATGATTTGTTCAGGTGCTGGTGCTTTACTGGGCGCTGCAATGAAGAGTCCCTGCCGAGGCAGCTCGCCGAAGCCACGAACCACAACTCCTGTCCCGCTGAATATGGTACGCTATATTTAACCTTTTGGACGCCAATGACGGATATATCCGCACCACAGGTCCAACGCCGAAGACTGATTAATCGGTCACATACCAACATAGACCTACGTGCATATGCATAAAGTTCAATTTCAGTTTTGACACTTCGGTGACGTGGCGTCCGAGTGACAGCTTTTGTGTTTGACACGGCGTCGTAAAGGTTAAGGATTAAGTTAGGACGCTATTAAGCACGAAGAAATTTGTATGCAGGGGGGGTACACCTACCTTTTCTCTGCAGCTGACTGTAACTACATTAGCCCGTCAGCTGCAGCTGCTATTTCTATTGCACGCGCAATATTGCTGTTCTGCTCGCACGGTGTCACTGACTGCCGGCATCATGGGCAGGGCTTGTACTTGTTGTGTCATGTAAAAAGTTTTGGATTTGATATTATTGTTTTTCCATTTTTTATTTACACCTATAATGCACCGTCAAAAGTTGTACGAAAAAATAAAAGTTGTACGAAAAAAATTGTCGTTGTGCATATATTAATACGCACAACGACAATTTTCAGCTGAGTGTTTTACCTCAATAGTTAAAACCCACACTTAAAGCGGTTGTCCAGTGAGTTTTATCCTCGTAAGACCCACCATATAAAGTTTTCATATTTTTTATTTGAACCTTATTCTATAAGTAAATTGGAACGAATTTTGTTTGTTTTAAAAAGCAATGAAACAAAAGAAATGCTACGTTATTTGGTTCATGAAAGGTTCAAATTAGATTGCACGATTATGTACCTACATTGTAATGTACATTTAGTTTTAGGAGGTTAAACTTAACTTATTTCTTGTTTTTATCAGGGGATAACAATAACTCCAAGGACGACACCCGCGCCTTCACCGGCGCCATCGCCGGCACCCACTCCGCGGGGCCCCAGCCCGGTGCCAAGCACTTCAGGGAGGCCCGTCAGTCCGGTGCCTGAAGAACAGACTGGTAATATTGTAGACTAGACTAAAGGGCCCCACAGATTACCAGTTCGCCGGACGATAGCAGCCTGTCAGTTAAACGCAAAATTTGACAGCTCCGAACAACTGATAGGCTGATATCGTCCGGCAAACTGGTAATCTGTGGGCCCACTAGCTAATAAAGGGTGAACGGAGTAGTCTTTAAAGCCGTTACCGGTGGCCTCGCTGGCGCCCTCACCGGCGCCAACTCCGCGGGGCCCCAGCCCAGTGCCAAGCACTTCTGCGAGGCCCGTAAGCCCAGTGACAGAAGAAAAACAGACTGGTAACATTATAATACATTTTTATTAAGTCATCACTGACGGCCACTACGTGAGTTTTTAGCCCGGTATTAAGCACTATAGTGACCATAGTGCAAGAAGGACGAAAAATCAAAAAAACAGTATGTTCTTACTTATTGTCCCGGGCAAAAAACTATGGTGCTCTTACCCCACCTGTGATTTTACAAAATTGTATGAGCTTGGTAGTACAAAAACTTACTTATATTTATGCATAATTATCCTATCGAAAACTAATATGAAAGGTTTTTTAGTTAGAACTGATTTTAATTACCTATTATTTTTATTCTTGTATAGAACCAACGCCATTGGTAGGAAAGCGTGCTCCTGGCGACACACCACCAAAGGTCATCAAGAGGAAACCACCTGGACCGCCGGCACAAGATGACCAGGTAAGGAAAGGTCATCCATATATTTTAGGTAGTATCTAACAATAAACACATTCAACGTGTATATAAATCAAATATTATCAAGTTAGGCCGAGGCGTTGAGCTTTAATGTTGCCACTAGGTATTTTAACAGCATTCTATAATGTAATCTAACAAATTTGTAGATTAAACTTATAGTTTTTACTACGGATTTTAAAGTAATAATTCCAAATACATTTCAAGTTATTAATGTATTTTAGATATCATTTCGCAAATGAAAGTTTGCGCCATGCCTCATATAATTTTTAGTCTAAACCAGTGTTTTTGAAACCCTTCGTACGAACAAAATGTTTCGCTTATGTATTGATTTAAGTCTGGCAGAGGCCCTGGGGGGTCGCGGCCTACAGTTTGAAAAACACTGTTCTAAACGAATGCCAACTTAAACATTATTATTTTGGCTGAACAGGCACCAGCAGAAGACAAGCCTCCTGAGGATATTGCAGTCGCCAGACCAGTGGCCCCAGAAATAAAACCTACAGAAGGCGCCATACCACCTCCGCCGGCGCCGGCCAAACCTAAGGTAAAATATACGAATGCAAAACGATAATTCGTTACAAGTTTGTAAAGACAGGTCGTAGATTGCACAAAAGAAATAAGCCATGCTCTTCCACCAATAATTGGCAAAAAAACATTTTTGGTACAAGCTTTCATCGCTGACTGTACCATTCTTTCCACGCACAGGCAACTATTACTCGTCGAGACAATTCTAAAAACCCCAAACACAATTAGAAGTCCCCGTTGGCCGGCCACCTTCTGTCTCCATCAACAGATCAGCTCCAAGTCATCATAATATTGCATTGTTATCCGATTTCAGCTCAATCGGAAATCGGAAAGTGGGTCAAAATTAGCTTCCAAGATTTGACCAACACTAACTATCAAACTAACATATATACTAACAGGGCAAGTTAAATAAAAGCTTGTAAAATTGATCATAATAAAGTAAACATCTTAATAATACACAAGTTTCACCCCTAGCAAAAAGAATAGATAGTATAGAGGGGTCCTGTCATTGTAAATTTTGTAGTCACTGTAAATTTACTGCCATCTATCGACACACGACTAAAACTCAAAATGAAAACGTATAAAGTTATCAAAAAATGTATATATATGGATAAATTATTTTATTATTTTTATATCATTTTGATCCATGTTCATTCACTGATATCTATGTGTTAAAATTGTTAAATATGAAACGGTGTCGTCACGCCATCTAGCCGAGGATAGGCTAAAGGTGTGTGCGCCACCTATTCGTGAATGACTTTTACTGGAATTCCGAGGCACGTTTTTTCCTTAGACTTTATTCGTCTTATACGAAGTTACATATGTCTTTGCCCCTAGGCCCCACCAGCACCAACAATGGAGGTGACACCGAGCACGCCACCAAAGTCCCCTACGGCGTCAGCGAAGCCCTCCTCGCCCTCCAAATCCCCCGCCCCGTCGGCCAAGCCCCCTTCGCCCCCTAAGTCCCCTGCTCCGTCGGTGAGGGCTCCAAGCCCGCAGACTTCAGCGCCTCCGGTAAGTTACTACCCAATTTTCTTCTCAGGGTTTATACATAGGTTCCAAAGAAATTTTAGCTCACCGTCCAAGTCTTCCCTGTCCCCGAGATCGTAGATTTTGGCATCTCCGGTAATTTACCGCGTTTGTATGAGTTTCTCCTCATGGCTTCACCAACGTTAGATGTGGCACCTACAGTGCTGGTCATCTCCCACGCGAAGCCCCCTGGATTTCAGTCACTCTTTCCGTTGGTCACGGAACCTAGGGTTCCGAGCCCGCACTGTTCAAAGGTGCAAGTAAAGGTAAGGGTAAAGGGTATGAGTTACTATATACACTTACACTTACACATTTATCCTCCAGGCCTACCAAGCCACCTGACAACGCAGTCAATTATTTACCGTACCTACCTATTTTCGCGTAAAATATTTTATGCTTAACTGGTTTTCCAATGGTCGTTACAGATGTTAGCGTCCCATGGCCCTACCCTACTACACAAGCATTTAACATAGTTAGGTACATACGATGTCGTTAGATATGCCATGGTACAGTCACCTGCAATAATATGTTACACAATGAAGGCCGCAAAAATATCTGACACCATCTTATTTGTAGAGCCATAAGAGCGTGTCACATATTTTTGCGGCTTTCGAAGAGGAACATATGATTGCAGGTGACTGTACCAATCGAAAGTTGGTAATTTTAATTATTATATATTGTTATCGGTTTAATTATATTTTGTTTTGCATTCTTTTGTAATATGAACCTTTCAACCACCTATTCACCTTAAAATACTGAAACTCCATCAGCCTCTTTGATTACGCCACAAATATTTCCGTTTCGGAAATACGTATTTTTGACGTGAAATCTCCTTTGTTCAAAGGGATAATAAGTTCAAAGTAATTATTTATAAAAACCTTTTCATTTTAAAATCATGCTAACAGCCTGCTTCCAAGGTTTTCAAAAATATTTGTTACAGTTTTTAGGGTTCCGTAGTCAACTTATACCCTACAACCCTTATAGTTTCGCCATGTCCGTCTGTCAGTCTGTCCGTCCGAGGCTTTGCTCCGTGGTCGTTAGTGCTAGAAAGCTGAAATTTGGCGTGGATATATAGAGTCTGTGCGGAAAGAGAAGAGTCGTAGAATGTAATTATGTTGGAGTACTTATCAAATGGCGGTCCAAACTAAATATGGTTTCCAGGATTACATTTCGTAATATGTAGTACGTTATTCGACCAACGATTTCCTTCGCTAAAAACATAACCCTCCTTAGACAGTTGGCCAAAATATTTGTGATCAAATACAAAAAATATAAATATGTAATTAATTTGAGAAACGGCCAACCATTCTACATATTAAAAAAAATATATATATGTAATTAATTTGAGAAACGGCCAACCATTCTACATATTAAAAAAAAAATATATATGTAATTAATTTGAGAAACGGCCAACCATTCTACATATTAAAAAAGTGTCGACTTTTTTTAACGGTCGTACAGGTTATGGGTCATAAACATTCCAGAAATGAGTACTTAAGTCTCTTCTGTAGACAATATAATAAAAGACAACTACCCGAGTACATATGTATTTAACACATTTTTCTTATTCGAGTCCAAAGTACTAAAAAAATGTATCCCGCCTGGGTGCAGCAGAAACATTTGCTTTTGATTTTCTTAACTTTGCGTTGTCTACAGGAAAGACGCGAACGAGTTAAGTATACAACTAATTGTCGATTTTGACCAGTTTGGCCCATAGCGGGTAGTGACCCTGCCTGTGAAGCTGATGGTGCTGGGTTCGTATCCTGGTAAGGGCATTTAGTTGTGTGATGAACACAAATGTTTGTTCCCGAGTCATGGTTGTTTTCTATGTATATAAGTATGTATTTATCTATATAAGTATGTATATCGTCGCCTCTAGCACCCATAGTACAAGCTTTGCTTAGTTTGGGGCTAGGTTGATCTGTGTAAGATGTATGACCATACCTAGGCAACGTAAATTTTGAAATCTCACCGTCTTCCAGCGCTCCCCCACCCCACCAGCCTCAGCCCCGCGGCTGTCCTCGACATCCAGCACGGAGCAGCTCATCCCCCCGCCGTCGCCCGAGCCCCTCCGCCCGCAGGTCAAGATCGAGGAAGTTAAGACCATCAAGAGGCAAACTAAGTATGGATGGCTATAGAATTTATTAGTTTATATTTAGTTTCAATGTAAGAACCTATTTTCTTTCTTTTTTCCTCGCGTTATCGCGGCATTTTGCCACGGCTCATGGGAGCTTGGGGTCCGCTTGGCAACTAATCCCAAGAATTGACGTAGGCACTTGTTTTTACGAAAGCGACTGCCATCTGACCTTCCAACCCAGAGGGGAAACTAGGTCTTATTGGGATTAGTCCGGTTTCCTCACGATGTTTTCCTTCACCGAAAAGCAACCTATTTTCATTTATTTATGTTAAGACAAGGAATTCCAACGGCTTTTACGATTCAGTTAGATTTTTAAATAGCAATACAGAGCCAATTATAGGAACTTGAAGATATATACCTACTTGGATATGTGCCGTGCCAAAGCACGTGTGATACAGGATAACACAATATGAAATGTTTCAAATTTACAATAAATAAATAGATCATTTGAAAGCAACAAGTAAAACAGTTTTAAATTTACAATTTTACACAGAAGTAAACCAAGTATTCAATTACAAAACATTTGTAATTGAATAAACAAAATAAACCGGGCACAAAATACATATTTAAAACACAAAACACTACTAACAAAACAAAAATTCTATTACGCATGACTTATAAAATGTAAATTAATTAACCTAGTTTGATGGAATAAATTCTATTATTTGTGAGAATAGACACGCATGATCAATTAAGTACTTATATATTGAAATATTTACATAATTGGGTATTGATACATTGATGTGTGTTTAATTGGCACACACTTTACATACGAACAAACTTTGAACATATTTATAAGTAGGTAAGCGAAGAAAATTGTTACATTTTCCACAAAAAAGTCTTAAGGAAAAATTGTTTAACAAAAAATACATTTCGACCTTTGTACAAGGTCCTAGTGATTTTAGTGTTATTTAATTAAATTTTTAGGGTTCCGTACCTCAAAAGGAAAAAAACGGAGCCCTTATAGGATCACTCGTGCGTCTGTCTGTCCGACCATTCCCTCCCCCCCCCCCCCTTTATCTCCAAAACTACTGGGTCTAAAATTTAGAAAAAATACACAAGTTCTTTACCTATTGATCACAGGAAAACCTATTAGAAATGTGCAGTCAAGCGTGAGTCAGACTTAATTACTTAGTTTTTGATCCGACCCCTACGGGTTCTTTAAAGACATTTCATTCACGTTCCACATAAAAAATACATTGTTAAAAATTGAGTAATGTACCTACGGAACCCTTGGAACGCGAGTCCGACTCGTACTTGACCGGTTTTTTTTAGTTACTCAATTTAGAAGTGCCAACTGCTTTTTATATCATATAGCACACAATAGCACATAGGTGTTAGTTGTCACAATTGGTGACATTGTCACACTACGCCATTGTAAATGCCATGCAGATCTAGTTTGTTCTAACTATATAGTTCGTTTTTTTACCATTAGAAAAAAAGGTAAATAATCTTGACGTGTCTTTTTATTGAAAAACACTTTTGAAAAATGAGTCAATTATGAATCATATAATACGATTATTTACATTATTTTACTTTCATAACTACTAGTTACTGATTTTAAAAAAGCGCTTTTTAATTAAAAGACACTTCAAGATCGCGTAGTCTTTTTCTAATGCTACAAAACGAACTATAGGTTATTGTAACCAAGTGGTAACCGACATGTACTTGTGTCACATTGATCTATTAAAGCTCATTCATGAATGTAAATATAATATGTACCTAAGCAGGTTAATGCTTCTCATCACTTGTATGTGGAGGTTGTTGACATCTTGAGCCAAATAATCTGCCGATTCATTGCCATTAATACCAAGGACACTTTAGAAGAGATTTTTCAAAAGGCAGATGTCACTACTAATTAAGACCTTCTAGCTGAAAATTTACGGATTATTTTTGAGTAATCTTATGAAAGAACTTAATACCTTATGTATAATTATTTGTAAAAGTGTCTTGAACTTGTGATAAACGTTAAGGTGGTAAATATAGCACCAAGTTTGTAAGGCTCTGTGACTCTGTTTTCATAAACGTTTCTAACCTATAAAGTGAAAAAACTTTATTTAGGTACTAAAATAGTCTGTGCTTAGACAAGAACTCTTACTTGACAATATATTTATAATGGTATTCAATATCATTTCAATGCTTCAATTTGAGATATTTAATATAAACTTTTCATATGTCTCAAAAACGTTCTCGATATGTATTATATTTCTCTAAAGAGTATCAATCTTCTGTTCGACAACCCCTACCGATATTGCTTGTGCTTGCTGATTTCAAATTATTTGCAATTCGGAAAGTGGATATCGTTAAGTAATTGCATTACTTTTAATTTATATAAATATTGATTTGCGTCGTAATTCCAGTGAGTGCTTAGCCAGTAACATTTTAAGGGTACCTATAAAAATAAATTTTCTTTTTTGCAGAATCATATTAGATCAATTGGAAATATTATGACAAAAGAAAACAGTTTAAGTATGCCTGTAGTATTCTTTTTAATTATGACTTATGACATAAACCCATACCTACTTAACTATGTGAAGCCCTTACGAATGATTGAAGTATCTGTGTATGTGCATAATAATTATGTTAAAATAGCCTGTACTTCTGAAATAACAATTAAATATATTATAGAATTAAGGAATAAATAACTATTTTTATTAAATTAAAATTACCTATATTTTTAACATGGTCTATCGCTAAATAAGAAATATTTTTATTTGTACCCAATAGTCATTATCTCATTGATATTTTATAGGTTGATATTTTTTTAACACTGCCATCCGGTTATAGAAAAGCCTGTAATATTTCTTTTCCGAACTTAAAACATTAATTTGCGTGCTATAATGTGTGTTTAGATTATAATTTACCTTAATAACTTAAGTTATGTTTATTATTGTTTTGTTTAGACCTTGTCAAGGAGTGTTTTATAGCAGTGACATACCCCGTAGTTGATTTCTATGTATTAACCTTTTCGACACCGTGTCAAACACAAAAGCTGTCACGCGGACGCCACGTCACCGAAGTGTCAAAACTGAAATTGAACTTTATGCATATGCACGTAGGTCTATGTTGTTCTGTGGTCTGTGACCGATTAATCGGTCTTTGGCGTTGAACCTGCGGTGCGGATATATCGGTCCAATGGCCGTTGGCGTCCAAAAGGTTAATACGTACGAGTATCATACAATCACGAGATTACGCATTACGGAATTAGCTAATGTATCTTGCCGTGTGTATCTACTCGTACATTTGTAATGTACTTAGTTGAGGTAAGTATTTGTATCTGGTTATACATGAATTAACAACAATTAATGTTTCAAATGTGTGTATTGGTCAGAAATCGTGGGTTCATATCAAACCTTGGTTGTGCTGAATAAAAGGAAAAAAAATTGTTATCGAAAAAAGTGCTGAAAGATGACTAAAATTTCGGTCAGAATCCTTATCATATACAGACAAGTTAACCGTTCGTATGCCTTTGTCAAAAATTTCCTACTGAATGAATAATCTTGAAATTGTGAATTATAGTCCAAATTGTGTGGTACACAAGGTGTATGGGTAGGTGGACAAGGCATACGAAAGGATAATGCGTCCGTACTGTCCCCAGGCATAGAACAGTGAAAGTGAACAACTGAAACTTTATTCTACACGGACTTGTCAAGGTCAGGTTCAAGATCTTAATTAACGATAAAATGTCCAATATAAAGTTAAACCTACTCTATAGTCTGTATCTTTAGGTATTTAAATAAAAGTAAACAAATAATTTGTACATTTTCGGGTAGTTATAACATTTCTTGGTTAACCAACCAAATACAAAACCGCCTGAACCTGTCACTGAACGACCTGACTTTAACCTACATTATTTGATCATGTAATGTTTTCATCTACCCTCAATTGGCTTAGATTTAGTTTACTTTTATTTAAATACCTAAAGATACAGACTATAAATAACTCAACAATTAAGTCCGTGACTATTTTTACACAAACATGACAGATTAATGTAGTCAAAGGCGAATTTATCAGAAGGTATATCGTTCAATTATAAAGCTATATTATGGTAAATTTTCCGTTTTCCTGCTGCCTCGTTTCCTCTTTAGTCCATAATAAAATGATGAAATACTTTCCTTTTGATCGTAGATTGGATACACGGTGCCATATCATTTTCCGTAATACTCTTAAACGATTTCCGGTTATTTATAATGATTTTATTTTAATTCGATTACCGCTTGTGCATTATGAAATATTTTAATGACGGATTAAAAAAAAAAGAATTCATAAAATAAACAGATGTTAAATGTTTTACTATTATTAACTAAATATATGTACTTTTTTAACAAAGTACAATTTATTTCTTATAAATAAGATAAGTTTAACAGGGAATAACTTTAAAAATGGTTACTAAATATTTTAAAGTAAATTAACTAAATCGACCGCATGACGCCGCCTGCCCCTGTACGGCTACCACCAGTTTTGACATTGACATAACGCTCACGTTTATGTAACTTACTTTCTATGCATCTCGCTCGTACTGGCATATTAGTGCAAGCGAGATGTACAGAAAGTAAATTACGTAGACGTGAGCGTTATGTCAACGTCAAAACTGGTGGTAGCCGTTCTGGAAGGGTTAAGAGCGCCTGAAGCGACATTTGAACTTTGAAAATCTGTTCTTGATAGCTACCTACGTAATTTTTCGCAGGACATTTCGCTCGTATCAATATTTTATAGTATTCAGAGGAGTGACGTCATCCTTTTAATAGATAATGAAAAAGCACCGAGTTACCGAATCGGCGTCGAATACGCGGATAACAAATGGTGCGAGCAGAGTGCGTAGTTTCAGAGCGTCAAATTCATGACTAATGTGAATGTCTGTTAGACCCTCTTGTCGGCCTTCGTTCGTTATTCCATGGCGATTCGGTGTCGGTATCGGTTTCACATCGTTACTGACGTAACTTATGACTAACGGATTAAATAAGTTGTACCTACGTTGTACTTTGTACCATCACGCTCCGCGATTGTTGCGTCATTTAGGGTCCTAGCTAAATTGGTTGTCAATACTAACGTTATAGAATTTCCATTTTAGCAAGAACCCTAAATGGCATAACAATCCCGTGTGGTGACTGTACCTAAAGGTACCAAGATTATTTGATTGACCCTTTAATCAAAGATTGTATTAGATATGTAAAGTCTAAGACAAATACATGCTTCTAATCAGACAGTTAATGTACGCGCTGTACGGCTGCATACATTATGCGGTCACTCTGGTTGCCAAAAGATAATTTTTTGGCAGTTCAGTCTTCAGACAGTTAATGTACGCGCTGTACGGCTGCATACATTATGCGGTAACTCTGGTTGCCAAAAGATAATTTTTTGGCAGTTCAGTCTTCAGTCACCACAAAACATGGCGTTGTACTGCCATCTTATGTATCCGTAAAACTTGGGGCAGTAATTTTTCTTCTCTCAATCAATTCAAACTTAAATGTTGTTACTTTTTTAAATTACAGCAATTTCAGTGTCTATTCTCATATTTTCTTTCTACTGAACTAGTTAAAAATTATATACAGGATGCTACTTGTAACTTTAAATACTTATTGTCACTGTTTATATTATACTTACCGTCAAAGTGAAGGTACAAACCTGAGCTTTGAAGTTCGTTGCGTCCTTTTACGTCACTCTTATGCCACATGCATTAAAAGGGTTAAACGTTGTTCTTGAACTATTAGTTAAGTTATTTCTGATTATTTATAAATTCCGCGTATATTTGTAGTTTTCTGTATAGAGTTAATAATTTGACATTTATGATATATATATATTTTTATATATTTATCGATCGCTGCTGAAATGGAGAGGAGGGTTGATCCTAGAAATAAAAATTGGAAACTGAATTTTGTACCACATTGTAATACGGATTTGAATAAAAATGTTATCAATTATTATGTTGTATTCATTTTAATCATTCCCTCAGCACAGGGAGGATTGGAAAGTGAGTGGGGAGGCCTTTGCCCAGCAGTGGGACACACACATAGGCTAAAAAAAAAAAAATCATTTTAGTTAGTTTGCCACACACTGCATGGTCTACAATTTATTCTTCTTCTTCTTCTTTGTCGTCACACTCTTGTAAGAGTGGTCGTGGTCGTCATATCAGGGCCGGTGGCAAGCTTCACAATCCGTCGCCATTCCTCCCGTACTGTAGCCCTTCTTGTACATTCATGAGTGGTTAATTAAATGCACTTTTGACTAGGTCTGACCAACGCATCGGTGACCTACCGCGCCTACCGTAATTTATTACTTGTATCTAAATAGGTAAACGTAGAATAATTTTACGGTTTAGACTCACTTGTTTTTAGTCACTCGCGCGACATGTTATTCAATGTTAGTATGTCTCACAACAGTTTAAATTCGATTAGGTAAACGTAGTTTGTGACTGACATGGATTTCCATCCATTTAATTATCTATAGTTGTATGGTTTTAAAATGTCGGAATTCACTTGAGAGATTAAAGTTTGTAGATCCCTAACAGACCCCGACGGCTAATCCTTTGTCTATTGTTAAGTAAACCCGCTGCTACCACCTGCATAAAAAATCGTTCGTTCACTTTACCCAGGTAATTGAATTACAACTCCTATGGAAATTGCAATAAGATTCAAAATGAACTAATGGATCAATATTTTGTTAGGATGTGTGTGGTCCGTTCAACTTGCCGGTACTGAGTGTATAATATACTACGGTTACTGAGTGCTGGCGACTCGAACGCTACGGAACCAGTCTAAAATGTGTCATCGAGATGCGTAACAAAGGCGCGTTATCGGAGAGCGCACATACACTGGTTTTTTGAGCGTTGGACTAGCCCTCGCTCAGGTGCCAATTAGAATAATTAAGACCTTTTTTTGCAGGTAAGTAGCACGTGCGGTTTTACTTAACAATAGACAAAGGATTAGCCGTCGGGGTCTGTTAGGAATCTACAAACTATACCTGCCATCGAATGGCATTGTTACCTTTTGTTAAACCAAACCGCTAATTACCTACCTGTGCAAAATGTAATGCAATAACAACAAAAGATTCAAAAGGGTTTTCATAACTAAAATAAATTAGATTTTTAATTAAGTCAGTCCCGAGTACGTACAGCTACATTATTACGACTTAACTTTTCATTTTAAACAATTTTGCTTACAACTTTTCAGATCAGACAGACGGAAAAAGAATTGACTGATCCTATAAGGGTTCTAACTTTTTCTATTGAGTTACTTTAACCACAAAAGTGAGGAAACTTTTGCCTTTGTAAATATTAATACCTACCTATTAAGACAATCATTATTCCGATTAAAAAACCTCAATTTCTTAATTAAAACTTGAAATGTAGGCTTTTTCGGGAAATGTCCAAAAACGGCGGAAAACAAAACAGATGCATTGGGAATTGAATAAATTGAAACATGCCGATGGCAAACATACAACAAATGTTTTATTTTATTCACTGAGTTTCTCTTATTACATAATACTATGTTAACAAACTCGATAAAATATAAACATTGTGGCTCTGTATCAATTTTAAAATAAATAGGAACATATTGTATGTTTTCCTAATAAAAGAAATAGAAAACAAAATATCTATTTTTTTGTTTTGTGGCAGAGTAACCCCCTTATTCATAAACGCGCTACAAACCACAATTAGCTAATAATCGTTTCTTTATCTGTCATTTTGACTTTCGTATTTGTAAGAAAGGGATAAAACATAATTTAACTAAATCAGGCCCGTAAAGTTTTATGAATAAGGGGGTAAATATTTGTCGTACAGTCGATGACAAATATGTTTACATTTTTCGCCTTATTAGGTACTTACATTAGGAGTAAGGTGCATAAGTGTAAACATATCTTCGACGTCGACTGTATCTAATACCTACTACATTAAATACTGAAAATTTGTTACAAACGGAAGGTCTTTTTCTGGAAACTACAATAAAATTAAGAACACTGTGACCCTGCGATTTTATACCCCCTAAATTAAGTTTGATATTCAACATTTTGTTAAAAGTTGTAGATGTTATCTGTACCTCTGGGTAAGTACGACATAATTGGGTTTAAATTATATTTACAATTCTCTCAGCTGCATTTCAAGGACTTTATATATTTGGGTCAAAAACGTTCGGGAAAACTGGCGTCTTTCCTGTGGACATGACAAAAGGTAACGTTTTGCATACATTTTAAAACTTTTAAGAAAGTAAAATATTTGAACACGCCTATAAGGTAAAACAGAAAATTAAGCTTACTTGTTGATGTCCTCAGGACCGTCAGTGGCGTATTTGCCCTAATGCCAAGTAGGCCCGGGCCGAGGGCGGCAAGATATCAGCGGCGGCAAATTGTGACAAAAAATTCGCTGATGATAATAAAAAATAAGTCAAAATGTAGTCAATATGACGGGTGCTGAGAAAGGGAAGCTACAGGGCCTGGGGCCAAGGCCGGCAAAGACTGCAAATCCACCATTGAGGACCTTGACCTATTTACTAAAAAAGTTTTTACCCATTTGGTTAAATTGGGGTAATAAAACGGATATTATACCCATTGTTCATAATAGTGGCCTCTGCCTTATGAACTCACGTCTTTTCCTTATCACAATGACCTTCTTTCTTTCATTTTTAATGGTAACATTACATTAGGAGCGTAAATTCCAGCTGAACTAGCAATAAGAAGTCTATTATTTTATTTTGTAGAATTATTAACAAAAAGATATGTTTCATTGATATTGTCGGTATAAGTAGACTTACCTTTTACCAAAGAGAACTTGAAATAGAGGAATATTGTCAAAGTAAATTAAGTAGTTACATTTACTGCCATCTTTCGATTCTTTCGACACAAATGATTAACACTTAGTTCTTCGCTTCTTGATCGCTCGAAAAGTTGGCACCATACCTTTGGTCTATCGTTGAGTAGATGGCGATGCTTATTGACATTTAATAAATTTAACACATTGCAGTAAAAAATAAGGATCAAAGTCAAATGGCGTTCTAAAAGTATTAATCGCATTTGTGTCGAAAATCGCAGTCACAATCGATGGCAGTAAAAGTACTGACTACATAATTTACTTTGACAATATTAGAAACACCGAACTGCATTCCAAAACTGGCATTGTGGATGTGGGCATGAAGGCCGCAAAGCTGAAATGGGACTGGGCAGGGCACATCTGCCGAATGCACCCAGAACGCTGGGCCAAAGTATCCACGGACTGGATCCCACAGGATGGATCTCGGGGCAGAGGAAGACCCAAACGGAGATGGCGGGACAACCTAGATACATTCTGTGTGGAGTGGCGGGAGTGTGCATTAGACAGAGACAAGTGGCGGGAAAGAGGGGAGGCCTTTGCCCAGCAGTAGGACACACTAATAGGCTAAAGAAAAAAAAAATCCTCTAGTCTAAATTCTCTTTTCTTTTACTTAAGTGTCTAATTCTAACAATTCTTTAAATTGATTGGGATAAATGAAAGTGCTATTCAGTCAGTAGCTCAGCCGAAACAAACGGCAAGGTAAGGCACCTTTTTGTTTACCCATTACATTACATATTTATAATTGAATTATTGATATCAAATATCATCTTGGCAATTTACTAGATTTCATGTAAAATCGATACATTATATTTGGAATTAGGTACTGCAATTTTCAAAGCGGTAAAATTTTATTTCACTTGTAAGTAGGTATATTTATAGATATCTAAATTCGATTCGAGTGCTTTAGGTACACACAATATTTCCTATGCTTACATCTAATTATTGCTATGTCAATAAGGCATTTCTCACTAATACGTCACTAGTAATAACTTAGGAACTAAAGCCAACCGGACACTATTTTGCCCGTAATTTTCGATTTTCCCTTGTCAGTTTTCATCATGGAAGGCGACGGTGACGGAGCTAGCGATGGACTGACTCTGGAAGATCGTGGGCTTGTTAAGGAATACCTAGATTTTTCCTTTGCTGTCTCAGAGACCGAGCTGACTTGTGGTTCAGGGGTTGGTGTTACCCTGGAAGTTCCATCCTGATGTTGACTCTCGAGGGTCGCAGCGGATAGAATTTGCTCTTGTGAGCGCTCGCTCGGCGTTGGCGTGATAGGTTTCTCTAGAACCTTATCTTCTTCTTTAGTGATGAAGAGGTTTTTAGATGGGGATTCTGGCTCGTCAATTTGGATAACATAGTCTTTCTTGGCGTCGAACTGCGCTGGCGATGGCAGTCGCTTGTTGCTGACAGGGTCGAAGTCTGGAGTACAGGGTTCTGAAGGCTCTTGAGAGGACGATTTGAGAGGTCTCGTTTGTTCAGAGCCGCCTTCCGATTCTGTATTGGATAAATTAAAAAATGCTTAACGATATTTCGTAAAACAGGGAGCGTGTTGGGAGCACTATTATCTTAATTAGATATATATATATGATACTTAGAATGCTTAGCTATCTTTCAACCTCTTGTTTGTGTATGATGAGGATCATGACTGAATTTTTAGTCATCTTTTTGCATTTTTTTCGAGAAAGATTTTTTCTGCTCTATAGGCCGAGGGTAGCTCCCACGATTTTTGATCACCACACACATATGAAAAGTAACAACTTTTTTTATTATGATCTATTTAATCGAATATTGCAGGAACACGATACCCGATACACGGTAACTCGATGAATTACCTTTGGTTTCGGTCTCAATATCAGCCGCTACTTTAATTTCGTTGTCTTTTAATCCTTCGTCATCTGACATCTCTTGAATTGGACTGCTTCGGAATGATCGAGCTGAAAAATAAAATATGTTGTCATTAAAACTTACAACACAGGTAATCAATCAGACAATCAGTATATTTGTTCGGCGTATGAACGGTACGATGATTATTTAGCGAAGTTATGCCCATAACTATTTTACTTTAAATTGACGCAATCCCCCAGTGCATCTTGGATCCTTCAGATGTTCAATATAACATGCTGTATTGCTAGGGATACTAATAAGTCTCTCGCCGTGAACTCAGCGTATTCTCAGATTATTCTCTTCCTTCCTTAACAAGCCTCTTAACAAGTTAACTAAGGCTGAGATGGCTGAGATACGCGTCTTACTCGTGAACGGGTGCTGTTTGTGGAAACAGGTCCGTTTAAGCTTACACGAGCTATTATACTTAGTAATTTTATTTTTATTAATTAATTACAGTGAGACGCCTCATTCTGCTCTCGTATGTTTCTTTTCTCTTAATGAATGTGTTAATTATACAGAATATTGACTCTTGGAGACCCTGTACATCTCTAAGGATAATTTGATAAACTATATAGTCTTATAGTTCTGACACCTAGAGACATTTACACCTCTAAATATTATAGATTTTTTTGTGTTTTGTATCTGTATTTTTTATGTAATTCGACATTAAGAGACCATATACATCTCTAAGTAATTGTAATACGTTAGTTTGAATTCTTAGTTGTATTTTATAAAATTGTTGATGTCTTGTTATTATTTTTGCTTGTATATGTAAATTCAATGTTGACGTGTAAAAGTGCCCTTGTGGCCTATTTGCTGAATAAATGTTGATGTTTGATGTTTGAACACCTTTAAACAACAGCGAGCGTGAAGTTCCACTTGTTTCTAGACTCACAGACGTGATTCACTGCTTCGCCACACCGGGTGTTTCTTCGGAGGCTCGAACACCTCATTTACCAGGCTATCGTCGCCTTCAGGCTCGTGGCCTCCTTTTCTCGCTGTGAAGACCCCCCCGTTTCAAGATCTACGAAATTCACTCACCGCTTCTCCGCACCGGATCTTTCTTCGGTGATTCGAACACCTCGTCTACCAAACCGTCATCCGTCTCGGACTCGCGTCCTTCGTTCCTCGCGGTGAAGTCGGCCTTGATCTTGTTCCTCATGAATTTGGCGTACGCCACGCGCGTTGTCGGCGTTACGCCTGACAGCTTTGGGTTGAATTCTGAAAGAAGGGAAAGGTTGTAAAGATTGAGGAGGCGTAATATTCAGAGGACTTTGTTACGTTGTGCCAGTGGCTTTAGTGGAATTGCCACAGTTCCATTCAGGTTATTACAACATAACTAGTCGTCACAGGTTGAGCGCTACAGGGAAAAGGATTTTTCACATCACCTATTCGAAAAAGGGCTGTTTCTTCCCCGCTAGGAGGGATCAAAGTGGCACTTTTCTTCCCTGCTAGGAGGGATCAAAGTTGTACTTTTCTGTTCTAGGACACGATTTTTTCTTTCTTGCATACAATTTTTTTTTTGGTAAAATAATCCATATTTTGGAACATAACAATTTCCTCACAGTTAATGTGAAAAGCAGTAGGTATGTGTCACACGGTATCAAAATTATTTCGTCTTGGGCGTTAACACTTGAATCTCTCATTACGCTCAGGATTCTACTTTAGAATCCATCGCTTCATTCAGGATTCAATGTACGCACTTGACGGAAATATATGTATAATTTAGATCCCTTGTAACACAAACTACTTACCTACTATTAGCTACGGCTTGTAGGTACCGATGATATTGATGGAACTACGTATTTCACACATCACACTTGTCAGATACATCATCATCATTATAATTACGTAAATAATTTCATATCTACAAGTTCTTTTTGAGTGAACGGAAACATCATGAGTAAACTGGACGTATTCCAATAAAACATGGTTTTCGGTCTGAGCAGGAAAGTCAGATAGTAGCCGTTGAGGTAAAATAAAGCGCCTGTGCCAATTCTTAGGATTACATTGCCGGATTTACTTTAGACTGTAATTGGGTAAAGCTTTTACTGGAGAGAAGTTGTCACATAGTTTTTTACCCAGCAGCTTCTCTGGATCCATGGTCCTGCCTTGTACGTTGTCGAGGATGTGGGCGCGCAGCGACTGGCGGGAGCGACGAGTCAAGGCTTCTTCGGTTGTACCGATAGGATCACGCTTGCCCGTGTTAGTGCGCACTAGGGCGTTCCAGTCGCGCTTCTTGCTGTTAAAAAAACAAAAACACAGTATGAATGGCTATTAAGCGCATGGTAATACGCAAAACAGCCATAAACGTCTAAAGACGTGTAATGATTACATAATCGTGCATATTATGTCAAAATTTCAACAATCAATCTACATGAGTTACCAAGACAGCTTTTTAAGGGTCGAAGTGTCTGTTTTGTATTTTCAAGTCTGTACACTAAAAATAATAAGACTTACCTGTCAGTGCTGCCTCTCCTTCCAATGGCTTTAGCGATTTGGCTGAACACATCTTTAGGCTTACTATCCTTGGATGACAGCACGTCCTTGATGATGCCTTCCACTATACCGATTTGGAAATCTTTGAGGATTCGCCTCTCCATGACTTTTCCTTTCTTCCCGGCCACTGCAAAAGAAAAGGTCCCATGAACTTCTATTTTTCTCTTTTTCTTTAGTTAAAATAGACAAACGAAAGATTGTAAAGAAATACATGCCACCACAAATTGAGTCATTCGTTCAAAGCATCCATATGCGCAACTAGAACACACGGTCAGAACTAGGTATATTTAGGGTCAATTTCACCAAACGAGCATTTTTGTCTAATTCCCATGGAATTTTGAAATACCAACATTACACAAAAAAAATTATGCTGATAATTTGATAAAAAATATAATAAACTTTAATTTTCTTATTGGGTAAAAATATTCATAAAACTATAAAAGTTATTTCAATTTAAAATGTTGGTCAGGGCACGGGAATTAGTGTGTCCATGGGAATTAGATTTTACTAGCACGGAAATTAGAACATGGCCCAGGAATTGTTTTCTTAACTTATTTTGGTAGTTAAAACTATTATTTATGTATATTTTAATCTACAATAATATACTGCAACCATAATGAAGCGGCATCGAACATATTTACCTTCTTTAATTTTAGTTTCGGACGACAAATCTACGAAAGTATGATACACTAAAAACTACGTATTTGACTAATCGTTTCCTTTATTTTAATGGCAACTAATCTCTCTTTCTTAGTAAAATGTACATATTTCAAAACAATACTTTGAGTAGTTGCGTAAACTTGTCCGCCTTACATACAAAACTATTCATTAAAAGTGTCATTATGTATCTGCATGTAGATAGGTACAAGGTGTATGATCTGGTATATGACCGTATAGGAAATGATACTAAGAAATAAATAGGGGCACAGTGAGAAGAAGTTATTGTGTAAGTTAATCTGAAGAAATCGAATATGCTGCCTTCATAAATTCATAACACAAAAAATTGTTTGACCACATATGAGGTAAGGTGGGGTAAACTATCTCCATGCCAAATATCATCAAGATGATATTGGTTCAGCGGTTTAAGCGTGACAAGATAACAGACAGACAGACAGAGATACTTTCGCATTTATAATATAGTAAGAATAGGATATATTTAATTATTCTTGTATTAGTAAAGCTAATTTATAACAACTATGAGGAACTATGAGGGTTTTCTGGGGTGAAAAATCGATCTAGCTAGGTGTCATCTCTGGGAAAACGCGCATTTTTAGTTTTTAGGTAGGTATATGTTTTCCGAGCAAAGCTCGGTCTCCCAGATGTTCAAACTTTATACGGCATACGCTGTCAGCTGTCTAATTTACAAAAAGGAACATTGCAAATTTGATTCATTTTGTTTTATGTAACCTTAGGTACAGGTATTATAATATGTAATAATTCTAAAAATAGTTTTATGTTTATATAATATTTTAATTTTATAATATGATCAATGAATAAGGTAAGGTGGGACAAGACTAACAGTACGAGGATTCCATACAAGTGAGTCTTACCCCGGTGTCGTCTTACCCCACCTTACCTTACGTATTAAAATTGCCCGGGTTATTCGGGTCCGCCCTGTATGTACTATAGTACTTATACTAAAAACCGCTCACAGATTTTTGTGCATTCTTTAAGATTTTCTTAAATGTAAAATACAAAGATATACGTCATATTGTTATTACATATAATATATATTCAATGCCAATATACATATATATATAATAATAATATGACGTAAACATTGCCAATTAACTTACAGTGCCCCCAATAAAAGATTTGTTGACAATATATGTAATACTTCCTAATTCCCGTGCCACTTAATCAGCTGTTTTAGGTAAATATTCCATGGGAATTAGGGCACGGAAATTAGAATTCGTAATAAAAAAATTCGCCAAAAATTTAAATCGTGTTTGACCAAACTGTTATGTTATCGCTAACATAAAGATACATAAAGGGCTCCTAAATATGACAATTGTTATTGAAAAGCTATGTGGGAAATAAAATTTATAAGGGCCATCGAAATTAGAAAAAAATTGTCGCCCACCCGGATTCCGAAATAATTACGCGATTTGCTCGAACATGCCGCGGCTTGACGTACATCCGCTTGCTTTGAGAGACAGCCGAATACTGCCAGTACAGGTGAGGCGGGACACGAGGCGGTTCAAATACAGACGTCGGCTGTCAGAGCCCTTTGAGTTTTGCCGACGAAATTGTACTCGCGCGCTCGGACAATATTTAAACATCGATCACGAGCTATTTACCACAATGAAGTTAATAGTGTATGTGCTCAGTGATAGTAAATATCATCTAGTTTAAGTATTTGATACTAAATTAGTGATACTAATGTACAATTTTTCGTAGGATTTTTCATTATGCTCAAAAGTAGATTCCGGACAGGGCACGGGAGTAGTAATTTGAGCCTTTATGTATTTTTAAGTGTACTCTAAAAACCAATTAATCAGTGAATTCATATGGAACTCGGTGTGAAAGTGTGACTTCTTTATGTAAAAAAAAAATGGTAAGTATTATCTGATGCTAACCCCCGATTTTCATCACGGACAGAAAAAAATTCGTGTTCAGAAATTGACCCTTACCTACCCGGAAAAATGTAGACCAAAAAATGTGCAAACAAAAGTGAATTCATATTCAAAGACGCCCGATAAACGCTCACTCGTGTACAAACCAGTGAAAAATATACAATAAACGTGCAAAAAGTCGTGATTTCAAACTTTCAAACTTCGAACAGTAAAATATCTCAGTAATCTGGTATGGTACCATCTTACAAACTGAAGTTGTTTTCAACTACAAAGGCATCTCAAGGAACCAAGAAAAATCAGTCAGAAGAAAATAAAAAAAACATGCAAAGTTTAGTCGTGTCTAATCAACACCAAGGTACCAACGTCTTGTGAAGACCACTCTTAAATTACAAAGTACCCTCTCTTATACAAGAAAGGACAGAAGAAAAGGCATCAGTGGTACAACTTCAAAGTCTCTTAAAAACAAGAAAACCCAAACAGACGAAAACTACGTGCAAATAGTTTTGACCAACTCCAAAGACTTGTGAAAATTCCACTCTTAAATAACAAAATATCTGGTATCAGTGGTACAACTTCAAAGCTAGGTGTCTCTTAAAAACAAGAAAACCCGAACAGAAGAAAACTACGTGCAAATAGATTTGAACAACTCCAAAGACTTGTGAAGATTCCACTCTTAAATAACAAAACATCTGAACAACCTTTACCGGTGGCGTCCTGCATGGTGACCCTGGGCGTCTTCATGCCGTTGTTGTGCAGGATGTCGATCAGCTCGTAGCGGAGTGTGGAGATGTCCTGTCGGATTTCCATGACGTCGTCCTCGGTGACGCCAGTCTCATCGCGCGCGCGCTGCTCGGCGGTGACGTAGCGCCGCACGAGGACTCGCATGACGGACTCGTGCTGTTGGCGCGCTTTCTCGCGGGATTTGTTCTGATGGTTTGGGTTTAGATTAATGATAAAGATTAAAAAAGGCTTGAAAAATGTTACTAACTTTGTCGTATAAAATAGTAAGATGGATAGGTACATAAGAAAAATCTAAGATTCATTATTGTATCTTTTAGATAAGACGTTGTATTTGACAGCTAATGTGTATGAATACGGCTCCATATATTATGCACTAATTCTACTAGTCAAAAGTTGACGTTTAACAATTCAGTTACCACTAAACATATGGCGCCGCGCAGCGCCATCTTCTTCAGCTGTCGAATTCGAGTGAACGATTTTAACTTTGACTTTTCACATATTATGCCATCAATTCATAATTCAGCCTTTATACGTCCCACTGCTGGACACAGGCCTCCTCCCAAGCGTAAGAGTGCTTGGGCTATAGTCTCCACGCTGGCCCTAAGCGGGTTGGGGACTTTAAGTACACCTTTTGATTTTCTTCGCGGATGTATGCATGCAAGTTTCTTTATGAAATTTTCCTTCATAGAAAAGCTTGCGGTAAATATCAAATGATATTCCGTATACGTTTAAAGAATATTCTTATGATGTAATATAAAAATCAAAAGGTTCAAAAGTCAACTTACGATAATAGACCCCATGTTTTTGTTATCACAACAGTTTGTGATCCAACCGGAGAAGTGCTTGGGGGTGGGAATGATGTTAAATGGAGGGGGGACTGTATCGCCGTCTTCGAAGTACGACATCCAAAGGTTGCTGCGTGCAAATTTCCATTCCACATCTGATCGTTCCTAAAAACAATATCTCAATAAAAATTATACATCATTGAGATAGCACCAAATAATGCTTTATTACTTAGCAAAGTGTAAGTACGTATCTCAGAAACATTGACAAAAATATGATCTACACAAACGCTTGATTAAAGTCACTGAAGCAAAGACTGAAAAATAATTATTAAAGAGAACACCAGACAAATACGAGTATTGACCGATAGTGAATGGCTAGGGATAATGATTCCTTACGCATCTATGATAGTAAACAGAAAAAATAAAAGGTAAGTAGGTAATAGAAATATCGTGAAAAAAGTAGTAACTTATACATATTAGGCCTTAAACAGTTTTTTGACCAGTTTTTACTATGACATTGATGCATCAAGGCGGTTTGTTTACAGGTGGCCTGCCTCCTGATCGAAATCGAAATTTCTTTATCTGCCTCTCTATCGATCGAATAAGCAAGAGTGATGGAGAGGCAGAAACCAACCTTTCGATTGTCGTGTTTCACGGTAGACCATGTGATTGACCTAGTGACGCATGATGTGTAATTGATGATGTCAATGAGGTTTGTTTACTATATGTGCTAGTGGTGCCACCTACGCAGAGCTTTGCCTAATATTCCCTATACAGTAAAAATTCAAAGCGACTATAAACTCACAGAGATAATCTGATAAGAATTTGACATCATGGCGATGAGCATGTTCAGCAGCACAATGATGTTGATCACGGAGTACGAGCCGAAGGTCAGCAGCGCCCAGAAGCGGGTGAAGCTCTTGATGCCGGTCAGCTCGAAGGTGGTCAGGTCCACGAGGCCGAAGGACGCCCAGAAGAGGGACTGGGAGGTTTCGAAAAGACTGAAAAATAGGACGAACTGTTTATGATCTATTTACGTGAATGGTGATTAACTCATGCATTGTAAAAAAAAATTGAAAATGTTTCACCGCGTTGAGTAAGATTCGAACTTGAAACCTTAAAGAAAAACAGATATTAGAAAACTTTAATATCCGGCCAGATACCGGATAGTGACTTACTATCCGGGCGGATACCGGATAGTAACTTGATTTCGGATAAACAAATTGGATTTAAGAAACAGTCACGGTCATATCGTACTCGTTTATTATTTTAAAACGATTTAAACATCCACTCATTCCGGTATCCGGCCAAACAACTATCCGTTGCATCTCTACATACTAGTATTAACTTAGTGAAGTACATAACTATTCGATATCGAGTTCCGTAAACGTAAGCCGGGTCAAAAAGTTCAATCGCAATACATATTTGGGTAAGTGAACGCTTTGTGGCACTTGGCAGTAAGTACCGAACGAAAAGTTACAATTGCAAATTGGAGACAGTGAGGCGCGCGCACGAGTTCCAGCGCATGCGTCTGTGTGCGTGTATTATACACACAAATACAGTCTCTCACGTCGCGGTTACGCCCCGTTAGAGCGACGGGTATATTCACTTCGAAATCTCAAAATTGAATTCGCGCTCACCTCCTGTTTCGTCTTAAGTATATCCGTAAAGTTAGGCCCCCAGTACCTTACCTTGTGGGATACCTATACTTATATTGATGAAACTACATTGCTCAATGAGTCTATCTGTCGGTCTGTCTACCTCTTTATGCTTAAACCGATTGAGATGAAATTTGCTATAGAGATAGTTTAAATTTAAATCCATATATTGTTAGTAACGTGTGATTGATGAGTCAGAAGTCTTACTTAGCGTATCGTCTCCATATAGTGCAGGCCCGTTCTTGGTTATCGAAGTCCGCTACGCCGTTGGGGGTGTGGTAGCATTTGTTCTTCTCCAGTTCGGCGTAGTACCACATTAGTTGGTTCAGACCTGTAGAATATCAATATTAGTGCTACTATTGTACTAAAGTAAGTATATTATATTGAAGAATTGTTTTAAATTTTTGTTATTACTTAAATGTGTTTTACAAAATTGCAATAGACACAAAAACTACGATCATTTAGCTAAAATATCTTCAATATATCCTCGTTTAGCTTTGATACACAAATGCACAGGTTTGTGAAAATTATCAATAATATATAGCAGTGAAAATGTTATTCAACGTTTTTTTAGGATATGGATGCATTAGATTCAAAATTTAAAATATTCTGTATTCATGTAGGCCTAGCAACAAACACGTTTGAATAAATTACTAAATGAAAACGGTAAAAACAAAGATGTAATGGTAAAACGTACCACATCCAAAAGCAAATAGCACCAGCATATAAACGAAGAAGAATTTGATGATATCCAGGATCATTCTTCCCAGTGATACTTGAAGCGGGCCAAGATGAGGGTTGATGGAGAAGATGTGGACCAGTTTGAGGTAGGAGAAGATCATGCCGGCGGCGAAGGCGCCTTCGGAGAGCAGCATGGGGTCAAAGGAGTCCCAGCGCTCGCGGGGGTACCAGGGGTCTAGGCCGTTTTTGTAGTCCCTCTGTTGGAATATTGTGGACACGAACACAAAATGAGATTCAAAGCCAGGATGATACAATGTTAAAGATAAGTTAAATAAAATTAAAAAAAATCCTACGGTAACTCCTACTTTCCTAGTACAGTCTACCTAGTGTAAAAATATGGATGCATATAACTTCTCAAAAATATGTCCCATAGTTCTTAATTCGCTGACATAAGAGCTATAGGGCATATTTTTGAGTATGACATATTTTTACACTTGATTGTAGGTACATATTCAATCCAGTTTCATTTAAAAAGGTGCCGGGATTCAAGATTTAGGTATTGGAAGGAATACTATACATAAAATTTAGCGTATACACGGAAAATTCACATCAACAAACACTGAAACGCGTGTTGTAAGTATGTTATTTAATTCTTTTTTTTAATTTAGTATTTAACAGGACCTTTATACTATTGTACATATCGGCTCTATGAAGTCCGTGTTTAATATTTATTCAGCTAAATTTAAACAAGATTTAAAGAAGCCTTTTCTACATTTTATAAGTAGGTTTCATTGAAATGTTTCTTTTATTATAAAAAATAATAATAATTTGTTGAATACCTGAACGATATACCAAGAGGAGACCCGCAAGCTAATCCAAGCAATGTAGAACATGTTAGTGATAAAATCGACAATGTTCCACAGATCACTGATGTACTCCATAATGCCACCAGTCCATAGTGATCTTAATTCTGCCCATATTAAACCTGCAAGAAAAAGAAAATTACAGTAACCATTCATGCTGGAAGATCGTAATATGTTAAGATATTTATTAAAAATGTTCAGACGGCAGTCCAGGTTATTCTAATAAAGAATTGTGTTTGGAAATAGAACGTAGATGACCATTCTCGATTTAAGAATGAGTTCATTTCGGAATTTTAATATACGAATGTGAACCTTCTGTCTTAGTGCTTAAAGTCAGGATGCTAGAAAAAATACCACGACGATCCGATAGCTGGCTCTTTTACAAATACATTTAAAAAAATCCGTGTTTTGGTGGCGAATAGTCGCCATAGTCGTTCACGGGTGATGACAATAGTGTCATCGCCCCGTGAACTGAAAGTAAGGTCAACTCACTAGCTATATAAATGATGACTGTAAACTCAATGAGGCCAGGCAGGGCCCCTCGCTCGTGCTCCTTCCAGTATTCCACCAGCTCTTGCAGCCAGCTGATGCCGGACCACTCGAGGACCAAGAACTCGGCGCGTTGCGATGCGAGGGAGAGGAGCACTGTCGAAAATTATTCGTAGTAAATAAACTGTCTATCCACATTTTTGTGAATCCGGATAGTGGTGGGCTAGTACATATAGCCACCAAGTGGATGCCGCAAAAGAAGCGCGGACGTGGCAGGCCCAAACGGAGATGGCGGGACGACTTAGACGCCTTCATCAGTAACTGACCGGAAAAAGCATAACAACGGCATTTGTGGAAATCAAGAGGAGCCTTTGAGCAGTGGGACACTAACGGGCTAAGAAAAAAAAAACGAAAGATTAAAATAAGCTAGAGCGTAGCGTCCTCTGCATTCGCAACAAATGCCCGAGACCACTCGACCACTTGGGTTACGGCGGCATGGGTCGAATTTTCTCAACTATATGCAGTCTCTTAAGGGCACTCTGGCCAACTCTGTACTTATTATCTAGTATGGTTCGTTCCTCCTATCCGAATCAAGTGCAACAACATTTCAACATTTTTGTGCATAAGTATAACAACGTCTTTGTCTCCAAAAAAACGTCGTAAAAGCTATAATGTTTCATACTTAAATATACTACAGGAACCGAGTACTATCAGCTGTAAAAATATCTGCAACTAATAAATTAGCACCTTATATATCTATTAACCTACGTATATTAAAGCAATAAACATCCCGAATAAAAAAAAAATAAAAAAATATCATCACTTCTTTGTGTTTGTACGGTACCGTAATAAACCGTAGATGCCAGGCGGATGCAATCACTCTATCTCATTGTAGGGAAAGACACTAATGATAGCATATGATTTAAATACATAATTTGTAATTCCACCATTTCGATCTATACTTTGAAAGTGATTATAGATAACATTTACAATGATTTAAGCCCATCACCAGTCTTTATTCTAGGTCTAAATTCACTGATATTCAAGGTATTTAAGTTTTAGTCTTTATCGATAAAAAATATCGCTTTCCGGCCTAAAATGGCTAAGAAAAAAGATTCCCATATAGGTAAAATAATTTTCGGCGGCGGTGAAAGGGGACTGACGGCGACAGATGTGTTTATCCGACATTTGTTCACATGAATCAATGGAAAGCGTACAGTTTATTAAACGGAATACCTACCTCATATCAAATCTAGATTACTTCGTATTCTTCGATTGAAATATAAATTCAGCCTAAACTAATAAGATCATACACATTTAGATACCTATAAATAGATCAAAGCTGAATCATGAAGTATAAAGGCACAAACAATAGCTCCCATGCACTTATAATAATAGTTCGCGGAACACTTTGAAGACGGGTTTACCAAATTGGTTAAGTCTAGTAATCTTTTATTATGTATTGTACAAGATGATAAAAACTTGATTTAAAATAGTCTGGATTAAAAATATGAATGTTCACAAGTAGGTATAATACGATTATTTTTTGTATCTCCCGGCCTATAAATCCCGGTCTTTTGATAGGTTTGCGTGAGGATATAGATCCAACACGTAGAGGCCCCTTGGAGAGCTTTAATGTCATGTAGAACGCCTGCTGGAACCCGTTCACAGGCGCAACAATAGACACATGAACCGGTCGCAGCAGGCATTGGGACTATTGTAGAATAAAAAACCGGGCAAGTGCGAGTCGGACTCGCGCACGAAGGGTTCCGTACCATAATGCAAAAAAAAAATCGAAAAAAAAAGCAAAAAACAAACGGTCACCCATCCAAGTACTGACCACTCCCGACGTTGCTTAACTTTGGTCAAAAATCACGTTTGTTGTATGGGAGCCCCATTTAAATCTTTATTTTATTCTGTTTTTAGTATTTGTTGTTATAGCGGCAACAGAAATACATCATCTGTGAAAATTTCAACTGTCTAGCTATCACGGTTCGTGAGATACAGCCTGGTGACAGACGGACGGACGGACGGACGGACGGACGGACGGACAGCGAAGTCTTAGTAATAGGGTCCCGTTTTACCCTTTGGGTACGGAACCCTAAAAAGTGAACAGTTAACGGTCTTAATAACAAAACTTCCGTGAGACACAGACTCACTCAGGTCACTCACGTATTTTAACCATTACAAAACCATTACGAACCATTAGGGAATGACGTAGTGAGTGTTGTGTGCGACTCATCATTTGACAATAATGCGATAAACGAGGGTAGTTTCTCGCTCCCCCTGTCGCCACCGGGGCCTGCGCCGAGTCATCGGGCGCGGAGGGCTGCGGCCCGCAGTCTGCGCCAGTCCGTCACCGTAAACGCAAGCTCCTGATGACACTCCTCGGTACGGAGTGAAACATGTCGAGCGTTTTTCGACTTGAAATACGTGAGTGACACGTTATTAATATAGTTAACGGTCTATTGAAGTTTGGGTGGAAAATAAACTGGGTTATTGCAAAGACGTCCGGGCACTTGCCATAACAATGTTTTCACTAGTTAATACGATTATTACTTACTTAGAAACAACATGTAGGAGGAACTGTGGCAGATGAATTTGACAAAAGGCTTCTTCATAAATTGTCCGTACTCCGAGTTCGGCGCCAGCATGTATATTGTGCAATATATGGGAAACATGGCGCCTAATTTCGCGACCTGTAGAAAAAAAGACGGACAATTATGTACCATCGTCGACACTGTTAACTGACTATAAACCTTATTGCTAAGATATAAGGTCCACCGATTCAATGTTTGTGTTATAGTTAGAATTTCCTGAGGTGATTTTTTGATCATAAACCCCTAATCAAAAGGTATGGGTTATTGTTTTATGCAGCGGTTGCTACAGCTGTTGAATCCGTCATAAGTGACTGGAACAAGTGCGTTTATGAAGCAATTTTATCACCCTATTTATACGGTTAAAATTCATGAACTCTTCATTGGAGATGTTTTGTTATCGCCCAAAAATATTATTAGATGCGGGCGGTCGATCGTTCTACAATTTTACATCACCCAAACGCATTATCTCCAAACGAGCTCACGATACACTTGCTATTTAAATGGCATTGTTGCTTTGGCAATTGCTGAAGCCTATATCTTTTAAACAGAAGCATAAAATAAACAGGCTTCTGTTTAAAAGCCCAAAAAATCACGTCAGAAAATTTCAACAATAGGTACTGCCACAGGCATTTCATCTGGAAGTTGTCGTTATAAGCACAGGGTTGAAAAACATGGGTACGAAACGCTCGCTCATATTTATAACTCGAGGGCTGAGTGTCAGACTTCGCGCCAAAGAACGCGTAGCTCCTTGTTATTGCACAAGCAGTGCAGGTGTTATTTTAAAGGTCAAACTTCTATGAATTTATGACGTATAAATAACACTTGCACTGCGTGCGCTGTCAAAATCTTTGCAGTCTTCTTGGTCTAACTCTAACTTACTTCGTCTGGTTATCCCTGCTATATTTTACAAGTAGGAATGTGTGTTGAGTACCTGCACAGCTTGGCCGACGATGTTTTTCCGCTTGAATCCTGGCAGGCCCTCGTACCAAATTGCCCCAAGCAACTGCTGGACATTTGGATGAGCGACGAACTAGAATATATAACCACTATTAATATACTAGTGAAGACTTCGAAATTCTTAAGGACAAGTCCCAGTTACTTCAGATCGGTCTACTTATAACTCGCTTTCTCACATGTCGCTTACACACCTAGACCATATATATTCTCCTTGGGCTATCTTTTTCTTTCGGCCCTTCATATTCCTACTTAGATCTCAGGGTTCGTAGCCAACATACCAATCGTTTACGCTCCGTAGCGAACGGAATGGAACTGTCAGTGTTGCACTATAATATGGAAGAATGATAGAGAGACACAAAGCGTTTCGTTATCGTAACGCAACCTTGGCTAGGCAGCTTGTTTGTACTACCGGTAGGCAGCAGAGGATGTTAAGGGAGTGTTTTCAAAATTACTTGAACACATTTTAATTGTTTAAGAGCTTATTTAAATAACAGTGTAAGAAAAAACTTATTCCTCCGCCGACTTTTAGGCAGTTGGTTGTCTATTTTTCGAGCTTCTCTTACCGTTTCTTATACGTTCCATTCTCAAAACCAATACAAATGAGCTTTTAGAAGACTCTGGGTTTCGAGAAGATACCAACACAACTACCCCATATTTTAAATAAAATAAACATAAGAGTGCACTACATACATCTTGACAGGAGTGTAAATCTGCATTTTACATACATAACATGAAATAAAAATAGATATAAACAGAATCCTTTTTCATGTTTCGTAAGTAACCATTACGTATGAGTACCTTGTAGTTTGCGGTCTCAAATGGATGAGAAGTTATGTGGTAAGGTCAGAGCATAAGCGGGATTTAAAAAAAATCCTATGTAAAACTACTTAGGTATACTTATTTACCCACTTAAATTAACGTCATTGTAAGGATGTAAAACTGCACTTAAATAATTAATAAAATTAATAAGTATGGAAGAATAGCTAACGCCCAATAACTGACTCCAGCCCCGAGTGTCTTTAATGCAGGTATTGTATATGTATTTCAATCAATTGCAACGCAAAAAAAACTAGGTTACCTTTACCAATATGAACATTTTATTGAATACCTCTTCGAGTGGCAGTTAACCGGCAAATAGCCTGTTAAATCAATAATTTGAAATATAATTACCTAATTACTTGAATCTCAAAAAATAACTTCTTAAATCGCTATATCTTATAACTTGTTAAACATACTTTTGCACTTTCACTACAATATATGGGTGACAAAATATATGGCTTTACACCCTCATCGCTCCTTGTTTCTGTATAGCTGTAGGAACATAATGGTTTCAGTACAACTTAAGTCCTTTTTGAAATAAATTGACGAAGAAAGAAACAGGTGGCTTTACCAAATTCATGAATTTATTTCCAAGGCAATTGTAATAACTATAAGTATAGTAAATCACATATTGTCACACAAAATTGGGCAAACTATTTATGGTAAGTTGTAGTGTACATTTCAAAAACTTTTATCGAAAATTGAGAGAAAGACGAAGCTAAATGCTCTATAAACAAACTATCTTTTATACATATAATAAAGCTGAAGAGGGTCGAAAGTCTGTACATGGAAGATATTTGAAAAAAAGTTGGCTGGGGATACTTAGAATTGCTAACAGAACACGTTCCAACAGTTTTTAGAATTTTTGTCTGTTTGTCTGTTTATCTGTTTATCTGTTTGTCTGTTTATTTGAACGCGCATCACGTGAAAACGGCTGAACGGATTTTGATGAAAACTTTACTAATCTGTCGAGAAAATTCCCGGCCAGGTTATAGGTTATAAAAATTCAACCCCTAAAAGGGGGGGTAGCCACAACACTCGATTGACTTAAGTTTGCCCCTGAATCGTATGGCGCTACTTAGGAACGAGGGGCAAACTTTTTTCAAATATGTGCAAGTACCTTGGTAAACTAACAGATGGCGCTGAATTTAATACGATGTGACATAAATAAGCCACCGAGGAAGGATTTTGCCAAATTAACTCTAAGTTTAGAAGACCCCTCTTCTAAAATTTCATTCAATCGTACGATATCAACAAATTTAATTGAATAATTGTGTTGATTTAATAATACAACGAAATTAAACGACAGTAAATTAATTGCCCCTCATTGCACAGTGCCATCTTTTGGGGAGCTGAGTAAACATTAAGTAACCAGGAAAACTAAAAATGAGTTGACATAGTTACGTAGTAGTGGTAAAATAAACACACATATCAACACGCGTATACATAAAATTATTTATTTACGCCGTCATGAATTATACCTAATCGTAATTATATCGCATCCATATCAAAGCCATATTCATACGTATCGCCTCCTTAAGCACTTAATAATGGCCACGAAGGTGGGTACTTAAGATGTTTATGATAAAGGTGACATTTGGGTGGCGACTGCAGCAGCATTAGGTACTCTGTTGCAACGTTACTGCTGCGGCACTGTCAATTTTCGTGATAAAATGCTGTGACTGATTTCCACACTAAAAGTAAAATGTACAACTGTCTATCAAATTGCGTTTTTTTATATCTAAAAATTGTCGCGCTCGCTTCGCTCGCCATTTCAATAACTTTTTAAGATATGATAAAGGTGACATTCGGGTGGCGACTGCAGCAGCATTAGGTACTCTGTTGCAACGTTACTGCTGCGGCACTGTCAAATTTCGTGATAAAATGATGTGACTGATTTCCACACTAAAAGTAAAAATGTACAACTGTCTATCAAAATGCGTTTTTTATATCGAAAAATTTTCGCGCTCGCTTCGATCGCATTTTAAATAACTTTCTAACATATGATAAAGGTGACATTCAATTTTCGTGATATAATGATGTGACTGATTTCCATACTAAAAGTAAAAATGTACAACTGTTTATTAAAATGCGTTTTTTTACACCGAAAAATTTTCGCGCTCGCTTCGCTCGCGTTTTCAATAACTTTCTAACATATGATAAAGGTGACATTCAATTTTCGTGATATAATGATGTGACTGATTTCCACACTAAAAGTAAAAATGTACAACTGTCTATAGAATTGCGTTTTTTTATATCGAAAAATTGTCGCGCTCGCTTCGCTCGCGTTTTCAATAACTTTCTTAGATATGATAAAGGTGACATTCGGGTGGCGACTGCAGCAGCATTAGGTACTCTGTTGCAACGTTACTGCTGCGGCACTGTTAATTTTCGTGATAAAATGATGTGACTGATTTCCACACTAAAAGTAAAAATGTACAACTGTCTATCAAATTGCGTTTTTTTGTATCGAAAAATTGTCGCGCTCGCTTCGCTCGCGTTTTCAATAACTTTTTAAGATATGATAAAGGTGACATTCGGGTGGCGACTGCAGCAGCATTAGGTACTCTGTTGCAACGTTACTGCTGCCGCACTGTCAATTTTCGTGATAAAATGATGTGACTGATTTCCACACTAAAAGTAAAAATGTACAACTGTCTATCAAAATGCGTTTTTTATATCGAAACATTTTCGCGCTCGCTTCGCTCGCGTTTTAATTAACTTTCTAACATATGATAAAGGTGACATTCAATTTTCGTGATATAATGATGTGACTGATTTCCACACTAAAAGTAAAAATGTACAACTGTCTATAGAATTGCGTTTTTTTATATCGAAAAATCGTCGCACTCGCTTCGCTCGCGTTTTTAATAACTTTCTAAGATATGATAAAGGTGACATTTGGATGGCGACTGCAGCAGCATTAGGTACTCTGTTGCAACGTTACTGCTGCGGCACTGTTAATTTTCGTGATAAAATGATGTGACTGATTTCCACACTAAAAGTAAAAATGTACAACTGTCTATAGAATTGCGTTTTTTTATATCGAAAAATTGTCGCGCTCGCTTCGCTCGCGTTTTCAATAACTTTCTAAGATATGATAAAGGTGACATTCGGGTGGCGACTGCAGCAGCATTAGGTACTCTGTTGCAACGTTACTGCTGCGGCACTGTCAATTTTCGTGATAAAATGATGTTACTGATTTCCATACTAAAAGTAAAAATGTACAACTGTCTATCAAAATGCGTTTTTTATATCGAAAAATTTTCGCGCTCGCTTCGCTCGCGTTTTAAATAACTTTCTAACATATGATAAAGGTGACATTCAATTTTCGTGATATAATGATGTGGCTGATTTCCGTACTAAAAGTAAAAATGTACAACTGTCTATCAAATTGCGTTTTTTTATATCGAAAATTTTTCGCGCTCGCTTCGCTCGCGTCGCATATACCTTACTGTATCGTCCGATATTCACCTACTACTCTGTCATTTAAATCCTTAGAGAATATAACCAACGGAGACGCCATGTCTAGAATTTTCAGTACAAAATAGTCTGGTGTTTTTTGCGGGGGAGGGGCACATCAAATGTGTACCTACGTAACGTAAACATAGCCATGTCAGATAAACGTCGGTTGACCATTGGCCGCCTATTTTCGACAGAGGGGAACGCCTGTTACGACCACTCTCTAAGTTTAAATCACGTGTAAAATTTGAATAAGAGCGAATAAAACTATTGATTTTGGAGTGTAGTTTTATTTAGTGGTACCTAATGGTAAAATATTTTATCTGTACTTCAGTCCTCTAGCATATCCATATGTCAACTTTACTTCAAGTTCCGCCTCCAGGGGAGAGGGAGAGAAATAAGGATTAGAAATTAGCCGCTTACTGACACAGACCGAATTACACGCGGGCGGAGCCGCGGGCACAGCTAGTTATTAGAATACCGCAGGAATTTCCCGAATGAGAATAAATAATTGCCTAGGCAACGTCGGCATTAGGTCAACAAAGAAATATACGTCATATTTATCAACAAAGAGAAATCACATATACCAACGTAGAAAACATTTTGGGCTATTAGGCATGTAAAGTTGAGGTTTAGGGGTGGTATGAAAGACTATGAAAGACTTGACAACAAATGTTCATAAATAAACAGTGACTATTGGCTGTGTGCGATGTGCGAAGTTGGTGGTGGGGAAAATATAAGTGATGCAAACGCCCGACGTGGTGAGAATATGAACTTTCGTGGGACGCCATCATGGCTAGCTTGTAGTCATTATCCCATGGGTTGTAGTTTAGCACGATCTCTCATTGGACGTTCTTGTGTGGTCCAGGAGGGCGGTGGCGAACTCTTTGCACTGCTGTTTTAAGGTTGTAAAAGAATTACCATTTTCTGCTTGTATTGGATGGCCAGCTTGAGTCTGCCAAGCGTCTGCCGTTCCCCCGGCTCCCAGCAGTCGATGTCTGCGGGGTTGTAGTTAAGCATGATCTCCAGCTCGTTGGACGTTCTCGTGTGGTCCAGGAGGGAGGTGGCGAACTCTTGACACTGCTGTTTTAAGGCCTGGCATGGAAAGTTAGGAATTAGAAATAATAAGCCTAACGGAAGACAGCATTCAGAGCTCAAAGTAGAACTTTTACAAACTCAAATAAAATTCCTTGCTATCAGTGGTTTCGATGCATATTTTATTTGAAATAGTCTGCTATTATTGTAACATAACAAAGAATCAAATATGCTGAAGTCATCAAGGCTATGAAGAACGGATACCAGACAAAGATATACGGCCAAGGAATTCGATTTTTGTACCTCTTCAGAGACCCTAATGGCTTTAGTATTGATTAACACTGCGATAAGGCACAAAGTGGCACTTAAATAAAATACCAAAAACTGTACTCAGAGTTACCAAAGTGTGTCACCTTGATAAGCCTTAGTTGTTCAAGAGCTTTAATGGAGATTCACTTCTTCTTCTTCTACTCCCTCTAACTCTTTTTCGTCTCTAGGCTCCAATAGCTGCCTATTCAATTCCCAAGAGAGTAAAAACCTTCCAGCAGCAAACGTGCTGTAAGGAGTAGAAGGCTTGGCGTATATTTCATGCTTTCATTTACCTTATATTCAACTCTAAACTCCGTCTCCATCCTACTAAGCCTGTTCAGCTCCCAAGAAAGCTGGAAGGCAGTCAACAGCGGGTCTGCTGAAGATAAGGCTATGAGGGATGGAGAGGTGAGGGCACGGTACGCATTGATACGGGCTTGCGAGTGCCTGAGAGAATCGTCTTGGGAAGATTTCACGCATTCGTCGCAGCCGCATCTGGAGAAGGAAAGAGAAATGAAATTACATTATAATGTTCATAATTTTATTCGTCGATTGGCCGAGATACCGTTAAAGAGGTCAAGAAGGACCTAACATAACTTTAACAGTCAGATAGCGTTAAATGGATTCATAATTCGGGTTGTTAAATCAGTGCAGTAAATAAGAAAAATTAAATTAATTTGGGAGCCAACAAATGTATCAACATATTCCAAAGCTTGATGTCTTGAGAGTACCTGGTCTACTCCAGCTATATGTAATCAAATCATCATCCAAATTCATTGATCACAAATTCATAGACACAAAACGTCATATCTGTTAGTATTTTCTCCAATTTTTATCTAAAGTTAGACTTTGCATATCTACTTACGTAAATCATGCCTGTACCTACTTGACGTCGTGAGGTACGGGCAGCGTGGCTCCTCTGTCCAGCAGGATCTTGAGGATCTCGTAGTGGTTCCGATGGGCTGCGAGGATGAGGGGGGTGATGTCTGGTGTGAACGTGGCTGCTGAAGGCTCCACGGACTCCCAACTCTGTCAAAAATAACTTTAAAACTTATCATGCTCATAAATCTGGTTCTTAAGTCGCGTGTAAGCCGCATAAAGTTGTTTTTTATGTCCTAATGCGTAAAGTAAAATCATTTAATACAATCCTTATTGACTTAGCAATAAAGCCCAAAATCTGCCATACAAACTGTCACTGCTGCAGCTATTTTATACCCTTGTCGTATAATCTACTATGTTTAAAGCGTTGAAGTCAAATAGTTAATTATCATTCGACCGCAATGCGATTCGAAATTAAAATTATATAGGTACCGTTTGCGTTACCGCAGCAGCACTTATAATTCATGACATTTTCATTAATATTATACAATCATTCAATAATAATTTGCCAGACGGGAACTTACATACACAAACCACGATAGGTACGCTTATATTTAAACCAATCCGGTGAGATATAAGGAGGTGGCTAATACCTTTTGGATAATAACCACAGATACCTCTCTCACTTACGTAAGGTTCCCCGGGGATGTGGTGCTCTTCTTCCCACTGCAGCAACATTTCTACTGCTTCCACGTACTCTTCTTTGATAGCATGTAGAAGCGCGTCCTGGCGACAAACATTAAAGATAAAGATAAGATAAGATAAAGATAGTTAGTACAAGTAGGCATAACATTTGCCCAGCACACACTAGAAGTGTGCCCAGCCTGGGAAGAAGAGCGCCGCACTCTAAGCGCTGTAGTGGGACAAGACCTCTCGCTGCCCTCCGTGATCCGAAACATGGTGGACAGCGACAGGTTGTGGAAGGCTGTGCTGGATTTCTGTGAGGCGGTCATGGTGCAGAAAGAGATGGCGGAGCGCGGCAGGGTAGACGATCCAGCTTCCCAGCCGATGCGTCGCAAGCGCGTGGGGCGGCGGCGGCTCGCATATGACCGCCGAATTCCCCCTTAAGGGTTCCTGTGGGCGATAGGCTCGGGTACGTCTGTCGCCTACACAAGGGTCCCTGGGATGGCGAGCACGTCGTAATAATGGCGCGCGATTAGCGAGGTAGGGGGAAGATTCCTCCAGAGGTGGCTGGAGTCCGGACGGCCGCTGGCGAGGTTGCGGAAGAGTGCCGCAGTGTCCCTGTGACCTCGCCCTATAGCGTTGAGTCGGCCAAGAGGGGTTTTAGTGGGTATACCGTGGGCCTCATTAGCCTATAAGGAAGTCCCACATAACGCACCATTCCACTTACCCCGGGCTAACCGGTTAAACCAAGAGTTACCATGGTTACCAGTACAATTTGACACTGGGTTCACGGTTAAACCGCTTAACCCCGGGTTAGTGGGATGGTGCAAGTGGGCCTTAAAAACCTAGGTAATCAACGACACCCCACGCTACACATTAAAAAATACCTAGTTTTTATAATATTTATCCATACCTAACTGCAGCCTTCTAGCATTAATGACCACAGAGCAAAACCGCGGACGGACAGACAGACGGACACGCAAAACTATAAGGGCTCCAGTGAACGGAAATAAAACAAAGGGTTCCTAGTTGACTACGGAACCCTAAAAATGACCGATTCCTCCAGTGGCGGTAGATACCTATACAGCGAACTTTATCTTTGGCCGTGACGTCACTTCCCATGTGGCGAGACAAGGGTTAATATTTATTGGCAAAAATATATTTGGTCTTTATTATTTACCATGAAATCTAAATCACTTCCAATTTTCTTCAAAGATAGGTCAAAGTTTCTAGAAATTTCTTATATGTAAGAGTTGATTTTGTTTAACAAAGTTAAATGTATACTCTGTAGTATTTTTTGCGACATTATTTGCTAATTTATACCAAATAAACGTTGAGGAAAACATACATTCAATAAAAAGCTTATGGTTTCTAAACCGTTTCACAATATTCACGTTTTTGTTTGAAAAAACGTCAGATTTGACACTGACATATCTAATTCATATCGTTTCTAGGTTTCTAGATCTATTAAAGACGACCGGTCTGGCCTAGTGGGTAGTGACCCTGCCTGTGAAGCCGATGGTCCTGGGTTCGAATCCCAGTAAGGGCATTTATGTGATGACGCAGATATTTGTTCCAGAGTCATGGTTGTTTTCTATGTATTTAAGTATTTATATATTATATATATCGTTGTCTGAGTACCCACAACACAGCCTTCTTGAGCTTACTGTGGGACTTGGTCAATCTGTGTAAGAATGTCCTATAATATTTATTTATTATTTATTTATTAACTTATTATCTTAAACTTCGAATCATGTATATGATATTTATATTTATGCCTTTCTAGCCGAAAGACATAATGTCTCTCGGCAAGGAATCCTAAAAGCGGTAAGGTAAGTTACTGCACGGTATTATGTAAATATTGACAAGATGTGATCAACCGCTCCGCCGCGCTGATTTCCCGAGGGGTAGATGCGTATCTATTCGTGCTTTTTTCTTACTTCTTACCCCTTGGTATTTATTTCCATAAATAGTTGTCTAAGGGTGGTATTCCACTTGTCCAAGATATTTGTTCAATGTGCATTGCGTCATTGGCGTCTCACATTTTTTTTAGCATTTTTTAAGTGGAACACCACCCTAAGGAAGGAACAAAATAATTTCTTTAAATAAAACAAAATAATTTCTATATAATTGTTGATGTATTATTATTATTTTTGCTTGTATGTAAATTCAATGTTGACGTGTAAAAGTGCACTTTTGGCCTATTTGCAGAATAAATGTTGAAGTTTCAAAGTTTTTGAAGTCACTGTCACAGGGACCATTATTTGACGCGATTAATTATATACCGGGTGTGGCCTGTAACATGAGCAAAAAATTAAACTGTAGGCTGTACTCCTCACACTGACCAACATTTGTTCAGCGACTTTTAAAAATAACTTCAGGTTTGATTTTTAATACACTTTAAAGTTTATTCTAAGACGCAATGTATTGCTAATTTTGTTATGTTTAAGGCGTGACAAGCAACGTCAATCACAATGATATGGCGTGGCGATGGCGTCCATTGATGATAATATTTATTTTGTATGAAAAATAGGGAGTCTAAATACTTCATAATTTTCAAAAGTTGTTGAATAAAAGTGTCACAGTTTGAGGAGTACAATCTATGTTTTAATTATTTGCTCGTGTTACAGGCCACACCCGGTATTTAGTAAAGTAATAAGTATTTAACGTTAATTATTTATACCATCCGAATGTCAGAACATGTCAATATGTAGGTTTTGATCTCAAAATGTAGAGCTCTCAATGAACTTTTTTTTTCAGACTATGTACACATATTTATTGAAACATTAAACAAATAAATATAAATATCGTGTAGGTTATATTTTATTCCGGTGGCCCTTTCAAGTGTAAAAGCCTGTTAACCAAAGGAAAGGAAGGAAAAGACTAACGTAAAAAGGAAACTGACATTAACAACAGTATTTTTTCGTTAGGGACTGAATGTAACACTATTTTGTAGTTTCTTATTTGCCTTAAGTACTGTGTTATTGTGGCTAGGCTTCCTATTGTTATTATTTTGATAAATGTATACAAATTTTATAAACAAATTTGTTGCAAAGGTAAACGCTAATCAACGCGGTCGTCAGTGAATCAAATAAGATTTTTCGTAGGAAAACACGTGAAAAAAAAAAGAGGATTAGGAGCATTTTTAAGATGGACCTAAAAAAATCATCTATACCATACCATGTGTACCATGTGTTGTATTTTGAGCGGTTTTTTCTTATGGTGCGATGTTCTCTTAACCTACCTATTCATAACCTCTGTGTTAACTTGACTTTTATGTCTGCCTATAAACTCGTACCCACGCGGCTTTGTGCGTGTGGTTACCTCTTATAATACGATACCAAACACTTTGTTAGTAGTCTAAGCTAATTCTACAGCTACTCCGACATTGATACAACAAAGTGTGGAGGTGTCAATATAAACGTCATATTTTCATTTAAATTTTCCATTTATGATGATATTCCCAGACTTTGTCATTACAAATAGGTACCATGCAGAGTAACTGGCTGCGGTCTGGACTGCCGGTGTTATTATTGAGAGCCTGTTGTGTCCCACTGCTGGGCGAAGGCCTTTCCCCCTCTTTTTTCTATTCTTCCCGGTTTTGAGCAGTCTTCGGCCATTCTTTTAAAAAAAGGAGTCTAGCTCGTCTCGCCATCGCCGACGTGGTCTGCCAAATCCCCGTTTTGAGCTGGACTGCCGGTGTACTGGTCGGTAATGTGGACAATATTGACACTAACCTTGACTTTGATCCCCGATGTAAGCAGCAACTTTATCAACTCGATGTTTTCGTTCTCGATGGCCGCGATGAGCGCTGACCGGTTGAGAGGGTCCACGCAGTTGATGTCGAACAGCTCAGGACTGCCGGTGTACTGGTCGATAATTCTGTGGACAAGAGAGGAAATAGGGTATTTGACTGTATTTCAAATAAATTATTTTTCGCCGCACCAGCTGGTAAACTCCCTTATAGTTAGGGAGGCGAATAGGGGAATTTTCGGCAATACTCGAGCGTGGCAGTTTAAGATATGAGAGATACCTTAGACCTAATAGAACAACCTTGTAAAGTATTTAGCTCTATATGTAGTGACGCGCGCCTAGGATAGACGATCAGATTAGTAAAAAAAAATGGATAGTCTGAAATACTCGAGCGCCTCAGATTAAGATATTGGGGGTTGATTTTAGTGTTTAAAGACTAAATTTAACTAATCTGACGATAAGTCCTTGACGCCGCCGAGTTATAGGGTCGCGAACTTGTAAAAAAAAAACGTTAATCCGGCATTCTCGAGCGCGATTTTTTTATTTTGAAGAATATAATCTAAAACTTACTAAAAATACAAAATCTGCCGGTTTCCGCATGACCGGAAGTGTGGAGGAGCCATTTCGTCTTCCTAAGAACGCGTTGCGGCATATAAGTCGCGAACGATACATTTTACAAAAAAAAAGTTTAAAGAAACAAAAAAGGTAATTTTATTGTCATTCTTAAATTCCCCGTTTTATCAAGGAGAAAGAAAGGAAAAAAAAGAAACCAAAAAACCTTTTTCGGTCAGATTAAGAGAACCCACCAACATTTTTGTCAGATTAAAAAAATATGCTTTCAGGATACCGAGATAAACCTCCCCTATGAAAATCTGACGCGCTCGAGTATTTCAAAAAAACATTTTTTTTTGCATTTTCAAAAATTCATCGTAACTTATCGTCACGCCGAAATCGTCAGTTTTTTTAAAGGAAGCTTCCTTGGGGCCTACTTAACACCCCTTCCGAAAATCTGACGCGCTCGAGTAAATTTTTTTTTTTTACATTTTTGACTACTTTATATGCCTACCCCCACCACGCAAACCGGCAGATTAGTATACCGTTGTTATCAGAGGCACTCGGGGCATACGTAGTATGAATATCTGACGCGCTCGAGAATGCCCAAGTAACTGTTTTTTTTAACATTTTTGAAAAACCGTACACGCCAAACCCACCGCTAAAATAGTTTTTGCCATACGAGCTTTTCTTTTCGAAATTATTTTATCTTTCGATTTTGATAGGTCTCGACGGCGCCGTTGAATTACGCCATTTAGCTACCTCGCCTCCCTAACTATTATGATTGTTCAAAAACTAATGAGAAAGTTGCGTTTTATCCGCAAGAGTGGCAAAGTAAGAATGCAAACATTGAGTTGTTTCCTTATAAATGCTGGCTAGTAGAATTTATTTTTGAATGATAATTTTGATTGATAAATATTTAATTACACCTCACCCGCTTACCAACTTCTGCTGCTGACTGTACATATCACAATGTAAACTAAATAATGTTGTACTATAGGAATTACGCGTGTGTACGGATTTTGCCAATAGACAGTTTTGAACCGTCGCCCTACCTCCCACAGGTGACCCCCTTAAAACAATCTGTACAATCTTGAATCTTGTTTACTGACCTACATATATTGACGTTTACGTTGGACGCAGAAGAAGATGTCAACAATCCCTACACGCCGTCACAAAAATGTTCTTTTAAGGTGACAGTCCATTTCCAACGACAGCTGCACTGCCGTTCATTTTACTATGGAAATTGACAATAACACCGACGCGTTCAGTACCAGCAGTGCAGCTGCATTACTGTCGCAGCGTCGTTGTTTCCGCCGCTGTATCTGTCAATTTCCTTGATTTGGACTAGGACTGGATATGGAATGGGGACCACGTGGTCGCCCCCTTTACTCCTAATTGCCATGTAAGTAGTTCGTCTTACCTAGTTGGAACATTAGCAAGTTACTATCCTTATAAAACAATTAGGTATGCATGTTGTATTGCAACTCACGTTTAAAAGCTACTTAAAGTTATGTTATGACGAAGCATCTAGGAATATACTTAAGTTTTGATTTAATATAGGTACATAAAGTGAAGAAAACAAGCGGCCTTGAATGTCTATAAGGAACCTACGCTGCTTCAGACTTTTGCTCAGTTGAGTATAAGCTGCATTTAAGGCAGTTTCATTATAAATTCTACGCTATAAATTCAACTGAGGCACCTATTAAAATATGGCTTATTAAAGTGAAACTTATTGTGTATTTTTGCTTACGAGGGGCTAACGCAAAATTGCAGCTGATATGGGCAGAGAATTTATAATACCTTGCTAATTTTATACACACACACACACACATACATGTTATGTAACATGTCGCAGAGTGACTAAACACGTGAGTGAAACCGTAAAATTAGCTTAAAGGATGACTCACGCTAGACCGGGCCCGGGCCGCTGGGCCGGAGCTTCCAGCGCTTCGTTTTCTATGGAAACTACCACGTGATCACCGATCAGCCGTCATGACGCCTCGGCCCGGGCTCGGCCCGGTCTAGCGTGAGTCATCCTTAAAGTTAGTATGTCTCACAATAGTTTGAATTCGAATTTAATACCTTTCCTTTAGAGAATAAAGTTATAATAGACCTAAAGTTTTCGATTCCCGACTGACAGTTTGAAACAGCCTTCAATCATCATTGAAAGGTACAATACAACATTAATTACTGAACACGGCCCTGAAATAACTTGAATAGCCCAAATTGACATTACGCCAGCAAAAAGTTACGGGTTGGGCGGACGAAGTTGGGCAAAGTTAGAACCGGTACGGCTAGTATACACCCGGGTGAGTTGATTTACATTAGAGTAGGTCCAATTAGGGGGAAATAAAACCAGGTGTGTGTCATACTACACATATGGTTTCATATCTAAGATATACTGTACTAGTCATGTAGTCATGTGCAAAATGTGTCACTGAAAAGAAAAGATAAGCATCTTCCTTACGTGAAGTCCTTCACTCTTAGTTCACCAGTTCAGTTTAGTTCAGTAGCTCGACAGATCCATCTATATCAAAAGTACTGGTTTCATTTCTCTCATTCGCGGATATATTGAATTGAATGAAGAATTTGATAGATAATTTCATTCAATATGAATTACTCAAGAATCAATCAAGGTCACTGTGGGCAAGTCCGTCTACAAGGCAAGTCCGTCAACACGTTATAACTTTTGAATTTGAAGGCGTATGCCGCTTTGGAGTCCAGTCGATTAACCAGTTGTTCGCGGTAGTTCGGTCACTGTAAAACAGATGGCGCTGTGACAACCAACTTCAGAGCAATCCGCCTAAACAAGTAATTTCGTGTTTTAAACTCGAAGTCATAGTGCAACAGCCGTTCGAAAAAAAATTGTATAATATAGTTTTTGAAAAGATTGTGCATCAGAAAGTATCTACGTAGGTAGCAAATAACCAGCTGTCTTTATTCTATGTTTAAAATATCAGGAATTGGCTTAGTTTTGTAATTATACGTTCCACCATTTATCACATTACAATTTGACTAAGTTGGAAAGTCCGTCTATTATGTACAAGGCAAGTCCGTCATATGCCGCCGGACTTTCGATAAATCAGAGATTACCAACTGTTTTTGCGGCTTTAATATTATAACGATTTGATAAGGTATCAAAAAAGCATCCTGACTTTGCGCATGATGTTACTTTATCAAATTTTGATCCCAGTAAATTAAAAGAAACGATTAAAATTCATTTTAAAATTACTATTGATCTTTTATTTCGGAAATCAAAAAAATTATTACGTGTAATTATTTGCCAAAAAAGGTTTACCACGCCATTTTCGTAGTATATGTATTGATATATGACTTGCCTTTGTATTAGAAAAATGGTGTTTATTTCGAATCTAAACCCTATATTAACAAGTTTAATGTACACTTTTAATTGCCTTGATTCGTTCTTTTTAGGAATTTGACTACAAACACATACGCACCCATAGATTGGCTGATATCATAACTAGACGGACTTCCCTTAAACTGCACGGGAAGTCCGTCTACTCGCCGAATTTTAAAAAATACTATTGTTTTTGCTTAATTTGTGTTTGAAATGATCTGCCACTAAAGCTAAACTATTAATTATTAAATTCTTAATCGTATGCGATTACAAGCGGTAATGTAGGAGAATAATTAACGGAACTAGATCACTCCAAAGTGAAAAAAAAAGTATGCCGGTCTTCTCCACAGTGACCTTACATTAATTTATGAAATGAAGGAAACATGGCGTCCTTGTCACTCTCTAAGCGAATGAGCAAGTAAATGAAAAGGTTTTTAAACGGAACTGCTGAAGTAAAGAACAAAATGAATACGAGCTGAACTAGTGAATGAAAGAGTGACATCAAGTGAAGTACTTCATTTGATTCTTTCATTCGCGAACTACTGGTGCTCATGTCTATACTGTACGATAAAAGCGCACACAAAAAAGAACTAACTAAGAGTACCTATTATTATCGGTAGTACCTAACTTTCAATATCTACCTATCGAAATTTAAATCTTAAAGTTGATATTATTTAATATTTTTTTCGACCTTAGTTTACATGTAAGGTGTGCTCTATTTTTGAGACATTGCTGCATTTGATTGACTATACAAAATCATATGCATTTGATTGCAAGTCCGTGGAGCCCTTTAAAGTAGTAAAGGAATATGTTTACATAATTGAACCTATATCCAGTCACCTGCAATAATATGTTACACAACGAAGGCCGCAAAAATATCTGGCACAATCTTATTTGTAGAGCCATAAGAGCGTGTCACATATTTTTGCGGCCTTCGAAGAGTAACATATTATTGCAGGTGACAATACGCGCGAAGGAGTACCTACCAAATGGAAGATTTGAAATTACAAGGTTATACGTAAAAACTTTTGACAGCCGATATTTGAGTGGCTTCGCGCCTCCAATAGCAAACATAGCTACAGTAATCGGGAGGCATCGTGATAACATACTACACTAAATAGGATTACAGCACTTTTGCGGCTGCGGCTGATCGCCGTACTTAACGACAAATCGCGAAAATCGGGGAAGTCCGAACAGATTAACCAGATGGCCACGAGTGGACGTAATTCTTTGATGTTTTTGTTATTTTGTCAAAAGTATTAAATTATAATGGCGGTTTTCGGGCTCATATTATCCAGGAAAGTATTTGAAGAGTTCTGACCCGTCGGATTAAATTTAATAGGTGTTTTATTACGTTGACGAGCGCTTGGAATTTTGAATCAAACGACTGTATTTTTTACAAAGAATTTTTAGATTTCAGTCGAAAACTGGGGTGACAAATGGACATTGGGTAATAAGTTGGTTCAAGTTTTGATGTTACGAGTACCCATTAAAATATAGTTACCTATCTAAATTTTTTCTTTATTTCTGGGGGCAGCTGTCTATGTGTTCGATTCCTATGTCGACCTAGTTTTTTAATAATCAACTGATGCAGGCAAAGTTCTAACAATGTACACAAGTCAAAGTACAAATTGAACTGGGTTTTTGAAAAGCTAGAGTGACGTTAAAGAACACGCTTAACCTACTACACTACCTGAGCATTTCTATTTAAAGTTGTAAGTACCCCCAACTTGCATTTTAGATTTTTATATTATTTCCACTCGAGTCACGAGCTCTTTTGATTCTAATACTAGAAAAAAAGTGTCCCCATAAATTCATAAATTTTTTTTGTCCGTTTTGTTACGGTCATAGAAGGTTGTATTGAAAACCGTAACCAAACGGAACAAAAATTAAGGGGACACGTTTTTGCTCAGTAAAAATGGAAAAAGCTCGTGATTCTGAGTAGAAATAATATAATAATTCCCAATACTAACGCAAAAAAATTTGGTACAACTTTAAATAGAAATGCCCACCTACGCGTAGTACCTATGTACGCCCACTTTTACTATGACATTTAAGTTTTTTATTTATGGCTTAGTAACTTAATGTTACTCTAAACTAGATCGTGTTTCCATGTGACTATACATTGGGCGGAAAATGGTGAGAATCGTTTGTCGTAAACGCCAATCGAAAAGTATAAAATGTGTCGTAATAATGCGAACGAAAATACACCTGACGCGATAGAAATGCCCATAAATTATTAGATTTTTGATCGGCTTTAACAAATTATCGACAAGATATAACAGTACAATATTCATATTCCTATTTTCATAAAATTAATATTACTACTTATAATTATGTCGATGTGAATTGTATAAGTATATATACCTTTTTCTCCCTATTGGAAGATCGCTCTAAGTCATGTAGCATATTGTGTTCCTTGTGTCTCCTGTGATTTACTCATACTCTCCGCGATTAGCGTGTACCAAGTACGTAGTTTCCTCCCTAGAAGGAGGGCGTTTCAGGTTAATGTAGCGTGTTCTTTACTTCTCCTTTGAGGTACTTATTTCTTAACGGCATCATAGTCTCCTTGGTCGTCGTGCAATAAGTACAGTACCGTCTTTACCCCCATCCTCAAGGGGTCCCGAAGGACAGACAGTAACAGTATATTTGATTACTCATAATCATAATAAATAGAAGATCATTGTAGAAAAATGTTAGTTTAATTCGCTTTCTTTACTTCCGAAAAGGGCTCCAAATTCTTATGAGCTTGGGCTCATGCATAGTTTAAGACGGCCCTGAATAATACATATTATGACGTAGGTCATGCTATTGCTAGTTGTTTACCGACGAACTAATAAGGTACTTAATTAGGTACTTAAGAGTAGGTAGGACTTACTTCTTAACGGTGGCATAGTCTCCTCGGTCGGCGTGAAGTAAGTACGTCTTCTCCTCCCTAGTGAGAGGTCGCTCCAAGACATGTCGCAGATCATGCTGGCTGTTCCGCAGCGCCTCCTGCGAGCTGCCCAGCAGCTCTTCTCTTGAACCTTTGTTCATTCTCGCCTGTAAAAAGAAGTATTGTTAAGCAATGAAAGTACTTTTACGGCTATTCTTAATATGTCTGCGGTCCTAATGTCGCGACAAAATGTATGAAAAGAGTCGTACCCCCTTATTTATAAACAATTAGCTAATTACAACAAATTGCTTTTTGTATGTACTTTTGATATATGTAATAATATGTGAAAAATAAAAACGTTTATGAAAAAAAATTTTTTGGGCACAATTTAAGAATCACCCTAATAATCGTTTGTCTTTATCCGTCATTTAGACTTGTAAGAAAGGGATAAAACATAATTTAACTAAATGAGGTACGTAAAGTTTTATGAATAATGGGGTTAGCAATTAGACGCAACCGCAGACATATCACAGAGAATGACCTTTTAAAGCCTTTTGCTTACAGTCTCTTTTATCTAAATATGACAAGATTTAATACTTATACTCGCATTTGTTAATGCTCAAACTGGAAGTAGGCTAAATACAAGTAGGTAAGTCACTTTCAATATTTACCTATAACTGAAAGTCAAAGTACATCCTAAACTAGAAAGGAATGTTGCAAAGTTCCAGCAAGAAATGTTTTTTTTTAAGGTTTAACCCTCAAGCGAAATGGAGTAGAAAGTTTAAAAAAAACTCGTCAGAAGAAATGTAGTCATATTTTTACAACAAAAAAAAAATCGCAAAATAACAGATATATGTAGGAACATTTTATTTGCAACAAAATGTAACAATCACCAACGATATTTTCCCTTAACATGACTCAATACGTGAAAATCTAAAAAGTTTACACCGATTACACAAAAATAACTTCGGCATTACGATTTGGAGGAAACCGGTGACGCAATTTCAAAGATTGTAATTTATTTTCTTCACACCTTTCGGGAAAGTTTAAATCAATGTTCTCTCAAAAATAAACGAGATCCAGGAAAACGGTTTTCCACATTTTGATTGTTAGGCGTTGATTGTTACTGTCTGTCTGTCGGTGTTTACTTCCCAATTACTTACAAATAAAATAAATATCTATAGATAGTTGGTCTCTTGTAAAATAAATAGGTGTAGGTACATATAAAAAATATTAAAATAAATAAGATTGTTGTTTTTAACCAGACGAACTTCATCGGGGCTAGTAATTGTAGAATAGTCATCCATGGTTATATCCACTAAACTAAACTATTAGAAGTTAAAAAAAAGTTAAAAAGTTAAAAACTAAATCTAAATTCATCCTCGTAAGCCCACACCTCACAGGTACGGATAGAACCCGTAGTACTAATCCTTCAATGTAATTATAACCATTTTCAATTGGATCAGAGTTGGATTTATTTAGTTTCCTTCGATTTCAAAACGTAAAAAAAATCCGTCATTATTACTGATTTCAATTTCAACTAACATTTTTTTTTGTATGCCGCTTTAAAATAAAATAAAAACTATTGTTAAAATGTATAAAGTAATACAAACTATTTCCTCGCGACATGGTTCCGTAGATGCTGGCAGCATGTCACGGCTGTATCGCAATACTAATCCGTTGAACGAGGAAGCTGCCAGCTGATTCTCTTTTAACAATTTGATATAGTATGCATATTATTTTGATACGACCTTGATCGTGAGAACCAATCAGCATTGGCGGCTCACGCATCTGGCTATACGCGAGGTACTTATTCAAATCAAATCAAATCAAATATCATTTATTATCAGGCAACTAAGGCCCATAGATACATACCTTACAAACTAACATACATACAAAAGTAAAATCTTACAAGCTAAAAATTATTTCGGCGACACTGTGGCTTATTGGTGCGCGTGAAATGATTGATGACAGGACTCAAGGTCGTATCAAAATGAGATGAAAACCATATCAAATTGTTCAAGCGCAATCGGCGCACTTACGAGTATAGTCCGACAAGAAATTGTAGAAAATTATTGAGGGCGCCACTTCCTACGTAAGTCGTAACTGTCACATTTTTGACGCAAAATGCTTAAACATGGCAACAATTTAGCATGGATTTTTTTAGTTCCATTTTATTTAATATAGATGGTCAAGCAATTCTTGTCAGTAGAAAAAGGCGCGAAATTAAAATTATCTATGAGACGATAGCCCTTCGCGCCTACATTTTTCAAATTTGCCGCCTTTTTCTACTGACAAGACCTGCTTGACCATCTATATCTACTATTTTATATCGCACTATGTGTCAGTACGAGCAAGATGCATCGAAAGTAAGTTTAGCAGACGTTAGAGAATATACCCATGTCATATGTTTGACAGTTTTGTTTTACACTATTAAGGCAGTTGTGGTAAGGGTATATAGGTACAGCTCTACGCCTGCCAGTGACCTCCGGAATCCTTTGAATAAAGCTCGGACGCCACGAGCCAAGGGTTTTGACGCCAAACGGTATGAAGTAACTTCATACTTCAAGTTGTATTAGGCACCAAAAACCGTGTATTTGGTAATTTTTAGGGTTCCGTACCCAAAGGGTAAAAACGGGACTCTATCACTAAGACTCCATTGTCCATTGTCCGTCTGTCTGTCACCAGGCTGTATCTCATTAACCGTGATAGCTAGACAGTGGAACCACATTCAATAGTTTGCGGCAACAGGGGAAAATTAATTATAAATCATCCAGAACCGCTTTTGTATCAAAAAGTATATTTGGTATGGCACCACGGATATTCAATAAATTGCCAATTAATATTTTAAGACTGGAAAGCGTTAGTGAATTTAAAATTGCATTATATAATTTTTTAGCATCTAAGGCCTACTACACCATTCAGGAATATCTTAATGACGACATATATTCATAGTTATAGGATTACCTAGTTAGTAAGTACTAAAATATTAATTTAATTTAAATATGATGCATGCGACACACATGACATCACACAATATTTGCATGTCTCTATGACCAAACATGTAGCTCTATTGTATTAGTATTTAAGACCCATTGTAAATACCATGTTTAAGCAAATAAAACTCTGAATCTGAATCTGAAAATTTCACAGATGATGTATTTCTGTTGCCGCTATAACAACAAATACTAAAAAGTACGGAATCCTCGGTGGGCGAGTCAGACTAGCTCTTGTACGGTTTTTTATTTTATTTTGCCGCGCGGGGATTAGTTAAAATTCCGTGTAGATGAAACAGAGCTAATGTAGTTGTGTATGTGTAGGTGTAGTATGACTACATAGAAAGAATTAAGATCTATTTGTTTTTAACACGTAAATAAAATTGTAATCTATAAATAATATGTTCATAACGTTTCTATCACAAATTAATTTGTTTACCTTTATTTTAATTCTGATGTTTTGGACACCTAAACCTTAAAGGTAAACAAATTAAAACGGTGGACCCGCTAACATATTATTTAGTATGTATGTGTAGAAAACTCGAAAGTTTTAAACGTATTAATTCCAATACAAAATGTATATGTTCACCGTATAAATTATAGTTTCCGCTGAACGCAGTACTAATGCTCTCAAGGCAAGGTTATTTTCGCATACCATTTAAATTATCAAATTAATGGTTCAACAAGAAGTCCCGAGGAAGCTACATTTAATGGAAGTTATTAGATAGACTCACGTGGAGAGATTAAAGAGGCGCCAATTTCAATGGTACACTAATACCGACATACTTTTGTACCGGACCGTACCGAGCCGTCAGTAAATAGAAATGAAATTTCTTGAAATAAAATTAAAATGGAATAATCCACCATTCTGGGCAGCAAAGATTTAATTAAAGGTTTTTTGCTAAAAGACTGCAGACTGCATGACGGGATATCTTTTTTAGCAAAAATTCAATTTTTGGTACAAGCTTTTATCGCTGACTCTACTTTTATTTTCACAGGCAACTAATCCACATCAAGACAATTATAACAACCCCAAACAATTAGTTTGCGTTGTTTTATCACAGAGTTCCCATGGTCACCTCCTGTCTCCATCATCAGCTACGCTCCAAAGTCATCATAATATTGCATTGGCATCCGATTTACATATGTACCTACGAAAAATTACAGCTCAATCGGAAATCGGGAAGTGTCTTTAGCTTGATAAAATATATCTACATACTAAAAGGGCAAGTAAAATAAAAGCTTGTAAAAAAGGATGTTCACACTTGAAACGTCAGGAAAAATAATAAATGTAAGCGTAGATACGTGATAATGATCAACCATATTCGAACTTTAAGATACGTCAAATAATAGATATGTGTCGCTTAACTTCAAACTCGCGTAAATCCATTCAACCCTCTCAGCAAATATCTACCCTATTACCTTTTCTTAATACCAGAATCGCATAATCTGACAGATGGATTTACCCGAGTTAGAAATTAAGCGACTCATATGGAAACGATATAGATTGGATATGTCAGTGTCAAACAAGTGTCATAAGTGACGTTTTTGTTTGTAGAAACCTCACTTTTGACACTTCCCATATAACCATTCCAGTCGCAGAATCACAAAGTGGTAACTAAATGTCAGATGTGTCGTAACAGAGTCCACACAATGTGTCTAGAATTGTTTCGAAACAAAGTGTCGTCGCCGTGTCTACACTTTTCCGTAACAAGGTGTCGACACATTTGTGTGCACTTTGCGTGCGGTTTGCGACTAAATCTGACAGCAAATTTGTGACAGCAAATGTCAATATAAAATACCTCTTGAAAACCAAGGTTTGTCAAACTACTATTAGTGTCTCGTGTGCTCGTAATTCTAGTAAGTCATCATGGGCAATGCAAATGATAATAATCGACCGAAACCATATAAACACCCAACACCCGTCAACCTTTTACAGAAAAGTTTTTAAAGAAATTCAATAAGCTACTTAGGTCAGGCAACGAATGCTCCAAAAGTTGTAGAGGGAAATGCTCGGAACACAATTTTTGACTCCGTAACTCGGTTTGACAAGTTAGGAGGTGAACATATCAAAAGTCCCCGGCCGTAGCCCTTGAGCGGGGGGGAGAGAGGGGGCTTTGAAGGTCCCATTTTCCCGTTTTTCGATTATATCTCGGAAACTATGCATCTCAGCGACATGGCCACTTATACAAAATGAAAGTTAATTTAATTTGTTACAAGTTTATTCAGTCAATTTTTTCGATATGTTGAATAGTTTTTGAGATATCCGCTCTTGAAAGTTTATTTAGGGCTCTCAATTTTATCTTGATATATCTATATCAGTGAAGGTGCTAGGCCGTGTTTGGTATCGTTTTCGTATAAATCTGGGGTGCTGAATCCATTTAAGATATCACATTGACACCATTCCACAAAATAAAAATAAATCTTTTTAGGGTTCCGTACCTCAAAAGGAAAAATCGGGCAAGTGCGAGTCGGACTCGCGCACGAAGGGTTCCGTACCATATAAAAAAAAACAAAAAAAAACAAAAAAAAAGCAAAAAAAAACGGTCACCCATCCAAGTACTGACCACTCCCGACGTTGCTTAACTTTGGTCAAAAATCAGGTTTGTTGTATGGGAGCCCCATTTAAATCTTTATTTTATTCTGTTTTTAGTATTTGTTGTTATAGCGGCAACAGAAATACATCATCTGTGAAAATTTCAACTGTCTAGCTATCACGGTTCGTGAGATACAGCCTGGTGACAGACCGACGGACGGACGGACGGACGGACGGACGGACGGACGGACAGCGAAGTCTTAGTAATAGGGTCCCGTTTTACCCTTTGGGTACGGAACCTTAAAAACGGAACCCTTATAGGATCACTCGTGCGTCTGTATGTATGTCCGTCTGAATACACAAAATAGTTCTTTACCTATAGATGACAGGAAAACCTATTAGAAATGTGCAGTCAAGCGCGAGTCGGACTTAATGTACGGAACCCTTAATACGCGAGTCCGACTCGCACTTGGCCGGTTTTTTTGAAACTCTTCTTGACGCTTAACCGCTGAACCGATTTCGTTGAAATTTGGTATAGAAATAGTTTGGGTCCCGGAACAGGACATAGGATAGATCTTATAACCAAAATCATCTTTTGAAGGTGTGAAAAGTGGCGTGGAAATTTGTACGGGAAATCAATAACCGCTGAACCGATTTATATGAAATTTGGGATGGTCTACATCTTTGATTTAGTTAAAAATGATGAAAAAACATGACTTCAAACCTAAACTTAAACAGTATTAACTTCAAGAAGTCAATTCTGAATTCCCCCCTACACCTCATTTCACACCTTTAAAGGATGATTTTTGAGATAACTTATTATATCCTGTCTCGGGACTCAAAATATATGTGTACCAAATTTAAATTAAAACTGTTCAGCAGTTTAAGCGTGAAGAGGAGTTTAAAAGAAAGTATTTTAATAACCCATATAACCATTCCAGTCGCAGAATCACAAAGTGGTAACTAAATGTCAGATGTGTCGTAACAGAGTCCACACAATGTGTCTAGAATTGTTTCGAAACAAAGTGTCGTCGCCGTGTCTACACTTTTCCGTAACAAGGTGTCGACACATTTGTGTGCACTTTGCGTGCGGTTTGCGACTAAATCTGACAGCAAATTTGTGACAGCAAATGTCAATATAAAATACCTCTTGAAAACCAAGGTTTGTCAAACTACTATTAGTGTCTCGTGTGCTCGTAATTCTAGTAAGTCATCATGGGCAATGCAAATGATAATAATCGACCGAAACCATATAAACACCCAACACCCGTCAACCTTTTACAGAAAAGTTTTTAAAGAAATTCAATAAGCTACTTAGGTCAGGCAACGAGTGCTCCAAAAGTTGTAGATGGAAATGCTCGGAACACAATTTTTGACTCCGTAACTCGGTTTGACAAGTTAGGAGGTGAACATATCAAAAGTCCCCGGCCGTAGCCCTTGAGCGGGGGGGAGAGAGGGGGCTTTGAAGGTCCCATTTTCCCGTTTTTCGATTATATCTCGGAAACTATGCATCTCAGCGACATGGCCACTTATACAAAATGAAAGTTAATTTAATTTGTTACAAGTTTATTCAGTCAATTTTTTCGATATGTTGAATAGTTTTTGAGATATCCGCTCTTGAAAGTTTATTTAGGGCTCTCAATTTTATCTTGATATATCTATATCAGTGAAGGTGCTAGGCCGTGTTTGGTATCGTTTTCGTATAAATCTGGGGTGCTGAATCCATTTAAGATATCACATTGACACCATTCCACAAAATAAAAATAAATCTTTTTAGGGTTCCGTACCTCAAAAGGAAAAATCGGGCAAGTGCGAGTCGGACTCGCGCACGAAGGGTTCCGTACCATATAAAAAAAAACAAAAAAAAAAACAAAAAAAAAGCAAAAAAAAACGGTCACCCATCCAAGTACTGACCACTCCCGACGTTGCTTAACTTTGGTCAAAAATCACGTTTGTTGTATGGGAGCCCCATTTAAATCTTTATTTTATTCTGTTTTTAGTATTTGTTGTTATAGCGGCAACAGAAATACATCATCTGTGAAAATTTCAACTGTCTAGCTATCACGGTTCGTGAGATACAGCCTGGTGACAGACGGACGGACGGACGGACGGACGGACGGACGGACGGACGGACAGCGAAGTCTTAGTAATAGGGTCCCGTTTTACCCTTTGGGTACGGAACCTTAAAAACGGAACCCTTATAGGATCACTCGTGCGTCTGTATGTATGTCCGTCTGAATACACAAAATAGTTCTTTACCTATAGATGACAGGAAAACCTATTAGAAATGTGCAGTCAAGCGCGAGTCGGACTTAATGTACGGAACCCTTAATACGCGAGTCCGACTCGCACTTGGCCGGTTTTTTTGAAACTCTTCTTGACGCTTAACCGCTGAACCGATTTCGTTGAAATTTGGTATAGAAATAGTTTGGGTCCCGGAACAGGACATAGGATAGATCTTATAACCAAAATCATCTTTTGAAGGTGTGAAAAGTGGCGTGGAAATTTGTACGGGAAATCAATAACCGCTGAACCGATTTATATGAAATTTGGGATGGTCTACATCTTTGATTTAGTTAAAAATGATGAAAAAACATGACTTCAAACCTAAACTTAAACAGTATTAACTTCAAGAAGTCAATTCTGAATTCCCCCCTACACCTCATTTCACACCTTTAAAGGATGATTTTTGAGATAACTTATTATATCCTGTCTCGGGACTCAAAATATATGTGTACCAAATTTAAATTAAAACTGTTCAGCAGTTTAAGCGTGAAGAGGAGTTTAAAAGAAAGTATTTTAATAAGTTTATATGTTTTTACTTCGGAATGGTGTCAATGTGATACCTTAACTAAATTTGGTACTGCGAATTTATACGAAAACGATACCAAACATGGCCTCGTAGCTTTACTGTTGTAGAAGTCAAAATAAAATTGAGAGCCCTAAATTCTTATTACTTGGCCAAACTTGTGTAGAAGGAAAAGGTAAAATAAAAGTCTTCGGCAGGAATATAAGACACAAATATATATATTTTTTGCGTTACTATTTCATTCATCAAATATAAACATACCTTGATTATACTATTCTAGTGAGATCCTCATAGATAAACAAAAACATTTACTTAAAAAATTACAAGGTCGAAATGTCACGGAACTTGTGAGAGTAATATGTGAAAAATATAAACTTTTATGACAAAAAAAATCTGGACACAATTTAAGAATCACACCCAATTGCGTCGAGGAATCATCTGTATTTTTGCTTGTTTCATTACCTCCTCGCTTCTTTTTTGTCCTTTGTATTCTGTAGCAATTTGTTAGATCTGAAAATAAAGATAACTTGCGTCGTCACGGATGTCGATTTATAGGTTTTAGGGAGTGCAGAATTCGAAAACGATGATCATTTTATAATCCAAGATGGCGGCTACGTATTTTGTCATAAAAGTGGAATCCAAAATAGTCACCATTTTCGAAATCTGCGCCCCCTAAAACCTATAAAATGACATCCATGACGACTTTTATGACATAGTGCATAGCCGCCATCTTGGAATCCAAAATAGTCATCATTTTCGAAATCTGCGCCCCCTAAAACCTATAAAACGATATCCATGACGACTTTTATGACATAGTGCATTGCCGCCATTTTTAAATTGAAAATGTTATCATTTTCGAAATCTGCGCCCCCCAAAACCTATAAAACGACACCCATGACGACTTTTATGACATAGTGCATGGCCGCCATTTTGGATTACAAAATGGTCATCATTTTCGAAAGCGGGGCCCCCTAAAACCTATAAAACGACATACATGACGACTTTTATGACATAGTGCATGGCCGCCATCTTGGAATCCAAAATGGTCATCATTTTCGAAATCTGCGCCCCCTAAAACCTATAAAACGACACCCATGACGACTTTTATGACATAGTGCATGGCCGCCATTTTGGAATCCAAAATGGTTATCATTTTCTAAATCTGCGCCCCCCAAAACCTATAAAACGACACCCATGACGACTTTTATGACATAGTGCATGGCCGCCATTTTGGATTTCAAAATGGTCATCATTTTCTAAATCGGGGCCCCCTAAAACCTATAAAACGACATCCATGACGACTTTTATGACATAGTGCATGGCCTCCATCTTGGAATCCAAAATGGTTATCATTTTCGAAATCTGCGCCCCCTAAAACCTATAAAACGACACCCATGACGACTTTTATGGCATAGTGCATGGCCGCCATTTTGGATTCCAAAATGGTCATCATTTTCAAAATTGGGGCCCCCTAAAACGTATAAAACGACATCCATGACGACTTTTATGACACAGTGCATGGCCGCCATTTCGGATTCCAAAATGGTCATTATTTTCGAAATCGGCACTCCCTAAAACCTATATATCGACACCCATCTCGACTTTTATGACAAAGTGTTTTGCTACCATCTGCATGCAAGACATTTCTATTATTTTTACGTACAAAAATGGCCCCCTGTCAACTTTCAATCGAGATTTAATCGATAATTTATTCGATTAATATTCAGATTAATTCAATTTCAATCTATGTTAGGTCGACTAAACTAATCGCGATTAAAATTTGAGAATTAACTTTTTTTATTCCATTAATTAGTCGAATAAACAGTTAATCGATTAATGCCCATCTCTGACCACGGTATTTTTACACTTTGAGAATATTTGAAAACAAATCAACACAAGGAACCATTTTGCAAATCCAGTAACATACCAGTAACTTTGTTATTACTTTTGACAGCGCGTGTCATGTGTCAACACAGAGTCGACACAAAGTCGAAACATTGCAACTACTTTGTGACTGCAATATTTCTCAGCCTTAAACCATATTTATACATAACCATTAACAAGTTTCGTAGTATGTAAAGCGTTATTTCTGTTATTTAAGTATAGTATACGCATCGAAGTACTAAAAATGCTTCAAATAATATAGTTATGAACACAGGCACTGAGAAGTAAACAATTTCATTTCCGGCTAAACTAAAACAATGTGGTGGCGCGTTGATTATATTACACTTAGTTTATCAAATCACTCGAGCAGTTTAATTCCCCATAATAATTTAAGTCATATTGTAATATAAATGCAAACAATATATAATTACGTCTTGTAATCCGTTTTAGAGATGGCGTATTAATGTCACTTATTTTTATTTAAGTATTTTTCCATCTGACAGTTTCCATTTGACAGGAACAAAATGAACAAATGAACGAATGATTTTGGCATAAAGTAGTCGCAAACCCGAAACAATGTGTGCACACGGCGACCACACTTTATGTCACTTTGTGTCATGTGTCGACCCTTCCCCATTTCTGGTAACTGTGTCGACACGGCGACGACTCTGCGACTGGAATTGTGACCGAAACAGATGGTGTCGACACAAGATGTGTCAACACCGCGTCGTAACGGCGACTGGAAATGGTTGTATGGGTTGTTTAACACTGACATATCCGATCTATATCGTTTCCAATCTATTATTTGACGTATCTTAAAGTTCGAATATGGCTGATATCCCGTTTTAGTTTAATTCCCTCTTATCGTCCTCACAATTGCAATTTCGTCAGTCAAGTCATCCCTAAAACTCTTACAATCTCACGGTTAGGTACATTCACAAGAATCACACTCACAAATGCAATGAGAATAGAATACAAATCAGTCTCGTTGAATGATTTAGAGTAACACCAGACTTTCATCGAGTAAAGATAACATTTGGACGAGCCAAAAGTAATGTAGGTCATATCATTTGGTCAGTTTAAGATCGACAGGAAGTTGTTTCTCTTTGTGATAATAAAATTTATGAAATGTAAGTAGTTATCTTTCTTCGACATTTTTGTGGCAATCTATTTCTAAAATAATATATTTACCTACCTACAGTCAATATTTTTTTAAGACATGTGATGTGACCAATTTCCTAAATGCTCGACCGACCGCTTGTAGTAAAATGCGAGTGAGATAGACTGCGATCGAGTTTACGCAGTCGCTAACGTAAACGTCAAGTGTCAACTCGTGGTACGACTATTATATTTGATTTTTGATATTATTGTATGATTTTGATGGATTCGCATCAACTCTATATTGAAGAGGCGGTAATTTCAAGTAAGGTTATCAACCTATATTTTGGATTCTCGGCGTCATTTTAGAGTCATTTTAGTTATGTTATACAATAAATCTTATATTATCCCGTTGTATTATATTATCTAAGTAACTAGCGTGTTATTGTTTATAGAGACCATAACTACTCGTTTTGAATATTGCTGTAAAATATTTGCCTCGATTCCGCGTGGATCCCACCTTGATGTTGACAAAATCGGCAGATCGATGGAGCCATAATACTCAAAGATTGATTGATATTTTTCCCGCTTTTTCAGCAAGATTTGTTTACAGGTGACTGTACCCTGAAATATGCGCCATTGCCGGTTTTGTAGAAATAAATGTATTTAAATCAGCGTATACAAGGATGCCAAAAGGTCAATAAACTAACCGTTTCAGTGATTCTCCTTCTCCAGTACTAACAGCAGTATTCTAAACTGACTATCTGTAAACCTTATGTCTTTACAATAAGGTATATTATCAGTTAACAGAAGGTCTACTGTGAAAATAGAAAATCAAAAATTTGTTATCTGCCTCTCTATAGATCGAATATGCAAAAGTAATAGAGGGACAGATAACGAAATAAAGATGTTCGGTTTTTGCGATAGGCTCCGGCTGTATGGACGATGATACTTGCCGTTTTCCAGTGGATAAAGGATGATTCACGTTAGGCCGGGCCGGAGCTTCTGGAGCTTCGTTTTCTATGGGAAGCACCACGTGATCACCGATCTGCCGTCATGACATGTCGGACGCCTCGGTCCGAGCACGGCGCGCTCTAGCGTGGATCAACCTTAACATTTTATGTGTCAGATTTTTGGTATCACGCGGTTTTTACGAACTCACGACCGTAAATTTAATTTACGGTGTTTTCATTTATAGCTTTTCCACTTTTTCCAATAAATCTTCCGAGTAGTTTTCCTTCATGTTAGAGCTGTCCTATAATGTACCTATTTATATTTACCTTTCTGATGAATTATATAATAATGTAGCTAAAATTTGCTTATTCCCTAAACAGTCTATCTAGAACTTTAATTTACGTCTTCCCACGCAACGTTTCGCTTAGTTTGTTTTTGAACACAATGATAAAATTAATAGATTCCTTTCATATCTTAATTATTAATTTATTATGGACGTAGATGCTGTTAAGTAATTAGCTAATTATAGCTCCATTACTTTAATTCATAAGAAAGGTAAGCACGTTATAGGTTTACTAGCTTCAGTCCGCGACTTCGTCTCCGTGAGATGATGGCGGTGATAATTGATAAAACGTATCCTATGTCCTACGTCGGACCAAACCACAGAATAAGTAATAGTACTACCGTACAGAAAGGACACATCCTACAAAACCGAAGTTTGACTGCGATTCAGGGTCGAATCATGATATGCCTTTCTAACTTATGGCACTGTCCTTTTCGACTATTTAGGGTTCTCAAAATTCAAGTAATTATTTTTTCTGTGGTCGTGCACGCAAAGGGACGTCAAGTTGTGTCAACCCTAATAATTGCTCGGAGCAATGCTGAGCCGAGTTTACCCGAACTCAGGAGTGTCTCCCCACTGGCCAAACTATATCCATATTTTTTCGAGAGGTGAGCGGTCAAAGCCGATAAGTCGAGATATTATTTCATTTAAATTAGAACTATATGTGACGTGCGTGGAGTTATTATTTGAATGAAAAAATATCTCGACTTATCGGGTTTGACCGCTCTCCCCTCGAATTTTCATCTAAATCGGTTCAGCGGTTTTAAACGTGAAGCCGTAACAGACAGAGTTACTTTCGTATTTATAATAATAGGTATAAATAATAGGTAAATAATAGGTATAGGTGTAATAATTGGTATTAGTAGGAAAATAGGGATCTAAGCATATAAGTAGAATATTTGTTTATGTGTGTTTTACAAACTGTATTATTATTGTCTCCTGGCTGATTGGACAGAATACAAAAAAAAAATACACCTACTTGCTAATAAGTAGTTAGGTACTTGCAACACCTAGAGAGACTTTCTCTGGGTGGCTGGATCAAGGGTCAGATGCAAAAGGCGGTAATCTTGGACACGGCGCATATAGTACGTCGGTTCCTCTCTCTGCGGCCCTTGCCACCGACGGCTTGGGCCCTGCCCCGCTGCCGGCGCGGCGGTAGCCCTAGGTTTTTTATAATGTCTTCTTCTTCTTCGACCTAGCGTTTTCCCGGCCTGGCGCCAGGGTCCGCTTTCCTGCTCAGTCTTCTCCACTTTGCCCGGTCTTCGGCATCCTCGGGTGTGAGATTGTTCTCTCCCATGTCCGCTGTCACGACGTCCAGCCAGCGCTTCTTAGGCCTACCGCGTGATGGCCTGGCCTTGGACAGTGAGATTGAGGCATCTATTTCCGACGTAGTCTACCGGTCTGCGGCGTATATGGCCATACCATCGGAGGCGACTTTCCTGCAGCTTATTCGCTACGTCACGGATTCCGAGGCTGCCACGGATGTGTTCGTTACGTTTGCGATCTAGTCGCGTAACGCCACACATCCATCGCAACATCTTCATCTTCGTGACGTGAAGCTGCTGGGCATGCCTTCCGAGGACAGGCCAGGTCTCGCTACCATATAGTAGGACTGGTCGAATGATGCTCTTGTACACAAGGCCCTTTAGCTTCACCGGTATCCTGGGGTCGCAGAGGACACCGGTTACTTCTCGCCATTTTTCCCAAGCAGCGCTAATTCGGGCTTGGACGTCGTGATCGATTTCACCCGATTCGTGCAGCACGGACCCAAGGTATTTGAATTTATTCGTTTTCACGACAAAATCGTCTCCTAGGTACCTTTATGGGGTCGGTGTCCGTGCCGCCACATGCCATGTTCTCGGTCTTTGCAACATTTAGTTTCAGACCGCCGTTCTCTAGCGCACCCTTCCATTGGTTCACTTTATGCTCCAGTTTCTGTTTGTCCTCATCTGTCAGTGCACTGTCGTCAGCGTACATCATAAGTTTTTTATAATGTGTTTATATATATTTTGTATTGTGTTGTCAACCTTACTTTTATGTTTTAAACTATATAATCTGGAGTGACGAAGCCCAAAAACACCTGTCCGCGTGAAGTGGCGCAGAATGGGGCAGAGTGGCGCTCTCTTGTGTCAAAGGCCAAGATCCTCTTTGGGTCACTGAGCCAGTGATGTATGTAATCTGAGATTTATAATGAATAAATAAGTAATTACTTGCATTTGAAAAAGATTTGCCCATGAGATCCGGTATTTCAATACCACTAAACCACTCACAAGTCTAAAGTAACACTTCGCGAGGTAGAACCGTCAAGGGATGGTGACCGACTGCCGTTTCCCCAAAACCCGGACTACCTAAAGTACATATTGAATGAACGTAGGTCAAATGATAAACAAATAGGCAATGGTCAATACGAAGACAAAGTTATCGCTAAGGAAATTTTGCAACATTTTTGATGGTGTAAGTAGTCTATGTAGTATCTTTTGTGCTATAAATATTAAACTACTTCTATATCATAGTTTTATTACAGAAGTCGCAATTGAATTGAGATTGGATCGAAACCGTATAAATAGGTTAGACCAAGAAAAGTTTGCAGCGATTTTGATAGCCCACTACATTATCAAAATCTCTGCAGACTTTTCTTGTTCTACCTCTAAATATTTCTTTTTTTCTTTTCTAAATAGCTTGTAAAGCTTATTTAGTTCAGTTCTATTAAGGGTTACAAATAAATTAGGGTTTGAATCAGTTTATTCTATTTTCAATAACTGTTCGCGCCCCTTTTCATTCATTATCATTCACATTCATCCATATCGCTCACTCTTTCTTTCATTAATATACTCGACCTCATTTCTCATGTCACTCGCCTTTTGCCGACCTCCTTTTAACCGCCAATAAATAAAAACGTAATAGAATTCAAATTTAAGTCAGTTCTGGCAGTCACAAAATATACGTCAATCGTAAAAAATACGTTTTCGCGAGTTTTGAATAAAAAAGGTGAATAATAAGTGGAAATAGAAGAAGAAGGAAACGAACCGTATCACATATCTGGCGGCCGCCAAAACCCACCGAAGATTACATCCAGGTACGGTCGGCCCCATTAATATCATAATATTATTATAAGCGGTGGTAGCCGAGTGGATATGACGTCCGACTTTCAATCCGGAGGTCGCGGGTTCAAATCCTGGCTCGTACCAATGAGTTTTTCGGAACTTATGTACGAAATATCATTTGATATTTACCACTAGCTTTTCGGTGAAGGAAAACATCGTGAGGAAACCTGCATACATCTGCGAAGACTTTCAAAGGTGTATGTGAAGTCCCCAATCCGCATTGGGCTAGCGTGGGGACTATAGCCCAAGCCCTCTCGCGCATGAGAGGAGGCCTGTGCCCAGCAGTGGGACGTATATAGGCTGAAATGATGATGATGATGATGATTATCACACATAGCCATAGTCCCCTTTTATCTTCGGGCTGCGCTACCGCAGGTCCTTCGAAATTTATATTCCGCCCCATTTCTGGTCTTCGAACCGGATTCTATTCTCTTCTTTTCCCGTTTCTCACCTTATACATTCATTGCGAATCGTTCTCCTCCCGCACCGCCCTTATAAATATTACCTAAATTATTCTTTATTTACGCTCCCGCAGTTTAGGTATTTATTTATTTGAGTATTATTTTTCACCGCGCCGCCCTTATAAACTAGTTACCTAAACATAATTTATTAACCGCACCCGCAATTTAGGTATACTTATGTTTATAAGAGTGTATCCTTATATAGGAACATAAATTGTTTTACCGCATATTTAACCCGTCTCCTGCACTATGGCGAAAGATACAAAAAATATCGAAAGCGTCGACAGCGCGTATTATGAAGATGAATTGTTGATGCTTGAAGCAAAACGCAACATCTTCTTTGAACTCGTCCAGAGCATTTACAATAAGTCGCTAGTTGTTGATACAGATGTAGCGAGTCGCGAGAGTTTCCTCGACGCTGCTGACAATATCGACGAACTTCGCTCGGAGTTCAAAGAGGTTGTTAATGAGTATAATCGCACGTTGCTAAGGGCTAAGGAGGCTGCTGTACCTAATTATCAGCCGATTATAGCCTTCGAAGATTTGTACTGCCGCATCAGGAGAGCGGTTAAGCGGCTGCAACCAGCCGCACCGCCGGCCTCTTCGCTGCCTTCTATAGTGGAGAGAGCCAGACCTTCTTTGCCAACGATGGAACTGATAGCGTTCGATGGAGACATACGTAACTGGCCGCTGTTCTACGCTAGTTTTAAATCTAGAGTGCACGACAATCTGTCGCTTACCAACGAAGAGAAGCTTTTCTACCTTATTGGGAAATTGTCACCAAAAGCTCAAGCTGTCTTCGCGGGTATAACTCCGGGCGCTGAAAATTATCAGCTTATCCTCGATAGTTTAATTGACAGATTTCAAGACAAGCGCACTCTTGCCTCGACCTACATGGATCAAATGCTCAATTTAAAGGTTAATTCTAACTTTCAGACATTCATCGATAAATTTGTCACAGCTGCGAATGCGCTTAAAGCGCTTAAGCTTGATGACTTAAGCGACTTTATGCTTCTGCATATAGCATTAAAAAAGTTAGACCAGGAATCTCTACGAGCATTTGAAATGCTACACCGCAATACGAAGTTGCCTACCTTTCGTGATCTGTCAGATTTTATGAAGAGTCAGTTTAGGATTTGTCAAAATGTGCAACCATGTACCGCCGTCTCCGCCGCCGTAAATCCATCGCGCGAAAAAGGTGTTAAGTCGTCTCAACCGCGTAGTGCCGCACCAAAACTACAAAGTTATGTTGCTTGCGCGAGCACTACTAAATGTTTGTGTGACAATATTGTCCATGAACATTTATTTAAATGTCCGTCCCTCAACAACTTAACGCCTTCCGAACGCTTCAAACGCGCTAAAGAGCTTAAGGCATGTGTTAACTGCCTTAGTATCAAACACCGCACCCGCGAGTGCAATTCCGAGGTGAAATGTCGAGTTTGCCATCAAAAGCATCATACTCTGTTGCATTTTGACAACGTCAAGGATGAAAAAGCTACGTCTGATGTGTCAAATACATCTGCGAGCTCCGCGGCTAAGTCGTCTTCACCGCCGGAGAGCACATCTTGCAACACGTCTATCGTGACTCAAGCACTAGCGGCCTCTAACAATAAGATGTCAAATCAAAACTCAATATCTTCGTGTGATACGGTTTTGCTGTCCACCGCAAAGGTTATCGTCCGCGATAATAAGGGTGGTACACAAGTCATCAAATGTTTACTTGACACCGCGTCACAAAGTAACTTCATTACTGAGGAGTGTTGTAAGCGATTAGGTCTGAATTTTAATAAAAGACCAAGCGCTGTATTTGGCATTGGAAAAACTAAAAAAATTGTTAAGGGTAACGCAGATATTAAAATATTTTCGCGGTTTGACGAAAACGTCAACTTTGACGTTTCGAGTCTTGTGGTAGATCGCATTACCGACGACTTGCCGTCAGTGCCCGTGGACATGTCGACCCTCACGCATGTTCATGGACTTCCTCTGGCTGACGACACGTTGGATACGCCCGTCGCAATTGATGTCCTGGTGGGTGCAACTATATTCCCGCATTTGTTGCTACCGCACATTGTCAAAAGCGACGTGGACCATATGCCACCGGCTATTCAGACGGTATTGGGGTATATTTTGATGGGTTCGGTCCCTGCTCTACAGGCACCGCGTAAATATACTTCGGCATGTTGTACTTCCGTTCAGGACTCCATGGACCACCTCCTCAAAAGGTTCTGGGAGCTTGAGGAAGTATCCGCTCCGCCCGCTCAAAGTCAAGATGACCTTGAATGCGAAGATTACTTTCGTGCTACCACCACGCGCAACGCTAGTGGCAGATATACTGTCGCATTGCCTTTCCGAGATGACGTATTCAAGCTCGGAGAGTCGCATTCTGCTGCTAAGAGGCGCTTTCTTTGCCTTGAAAGGAAGCTAGAATTATCGAGTATGTTACGTGCCGCCTATGACGATATCATTCGGGAATACGTCAGTAAGGGTTACATATCGGAGGTAACTAACTCCATGAACGCCTCACCAGCTATCGCGTACATAATTCCTCATATGGCTGTCGTGCGCGAGGACAAGGCAACGACCAAAGTGCGCATGGTCCTGGACTCGAGTAGCAAGACAAGCACAGGCCTGTCGCTGAATGATGTATTACACTCAGGGCCCAACCTTCAAGGGGATTTGTTTTCAATCCTTCTGAACTTTCGCTTATTCAGAATAGCGCTTTCGGCCGATTGCCGTCAAATGTTTTTGCAGATTGGTGTTCGCGAAGCGGACCGCCAGTTTCAGCGAATCTTGTATAGATTCCGCCCGGCAGATCCCATTACCACGTACGAATTTCATCGTGTGTGTTTTGGCATGAAGTTGAGTCCCTATCACGCGCTCCGCGTCGTCCGTCAGCTGATTGCAGACGACGGACATAAGTATCCCAAGGCCGCAGCGATTGCGTCCTCCTGTACTTACATGGATGACGTATGTTTTAGCATTATGTCAGATGACTCGCTACAGCAGGATGAGTCTGTTGCTATTAACGCGGCTAAGGAGCTGATTGATCTATTCAAATGCGGTCAATTTGATCTTGTGAAATGGACCTGCAATTCAGACGCCGTGCTACGCGAAATACCTGCTTCGCACCGGGCTTCCGTAGACATTGAAATCGACCCAGGGATCTCCCAAAAGGTTCTGGGCTTATGTTGGAATAAATCTGGTGATTATTTCCATTTCAAAGTGACAGAGCCAGACTCAACGTGCACTAAAAGGACGATCTTGTCCGCAGTGGCACGTCTATGGGATAACGTGGGCTTAGTAGCTCCAGTTGTCTTATATGCAAAACTCCTCATCCAGGAGCTTTGGTTGATCAAATGCGACTGGGATGAGACTCCCCCGCCCCATATTGTGGATTTATGGGAACGATTCTGTTCAGAGTTGCCAAAACTAAATGAAATCCACATACCGCGCCATCTTGGAGTAGTACAGGGTTGTACTATAAACCTTTTAGGCTTCGGTGATGCATCCGAGCGTGCATATGGAGGTGTAGTATACCTTCAGGTTCTAAAGGGAGACGAAGTGACAACTCGGCTGGTGTGTTCCAAGTCGAAGGTCAGTCCCCTTAAAACAGTATCCGTTGCGAGATTGGAATTGTGTGCTGCAGTCCTCCTGGCGAAGCTCATGCGGAAGGTGCAAGATAACTTCGAACCTCGTTATACGATCAACGAGATCTACGCGTTTACTGACTCGAAGGTTGCCCTCTGCTGGATTCAGTCATCACCACACCGCTGGCAAACGTTTGTTGCCAACCGGGTAGTTAAGATTATTGAAACTATTCCGGCCAACTGCTTCCATCATGTGGCGGGCTTGGAAAATCCCGCGGATTGCCTGTCCCGTGGACTGACGCCTGCAAAGCTAGTGGATCATCCTTTGTGGTTCACGGGACCAGCTTGGGCTAACAAGCATCCATCAGAGTGGCCTTTAAGGGAACTCGATCGAGAGTCCATCGGTGAAGTGCCGGAGCTTAAGCCTCTTGCACACGCTACAACTACGGATGTGTCAGAGTCACCACTTTATTCGCTCGCTCAGCGGATATCATCGTGGTCACGATTATTGCGCATCATCGTATACGTGTACCGCATTCTAAAACCGAAACCGCGATCCACGGCACTTACTCGGTCTGACCTAGAGTTCGCTGAAGGTAAAATTCTTTCATCGTTACAAAGTCAACACTTCAGTGACGATATTGATAAAATTAAAAGCAAGAAATGTTGTTCGCCTGCCTTACAAAAGCTTAAACCGTTCATGGATAAAGACGGTCTGATTCGTGTTGGAGGCCGACTGTCAAATGCTGACTTGGAATATACACAGAAACACCCAATTGTGCTTCCCCGACGTGATCATGTAGTTAATCTGATTGTTGATTACTTCCACAGAAAGCATTTGCATGCCGGTCCTGAGGCATTGATGTCTATACTTAGGCTTCAGTATTGGATACTATCGGCTCGTCGTGTCATTCGTGACCGCGTTGCCAAATGCAACACGTGTTTCCGAGCGAATCCACAATCGTCTTTCCCGCTCATGGCAGACTTGCCGAGCTGTCGCGTGAATCAGGTAGATAAACCTTTTACGCATACGGGGTGTGATTATGCAGGCCCCTTGCAGTACACACCTACTCGTGGCAGAGGAGTCAAGAGTCGCAAGGCTTGGTTATGCATTTTCACTTGCCTCACGACGCGCTGCCTTCATATCGAGATAGCGACGGAATTAAGTACTGCTAACTTCTTGGCCGCTTTAAAGCGCTTCTTGGCGCGGCGTGGCCCCGTCCAATGCATGTATTCGGACAATGGGACTAATTTTACCGGCGCCAACTCTTATATGCGAGACCTCTACAAGTTTTTGGACGATCATCGTCCACATCTTGAAATAGAGCTCGCGGAGAACCGCATCGATTGGAAGTTTATTCCTCCCGCTTCTCCACACTTTGGAGGCGCATGGGAAAGTATGGTGAAAATAGTCAAAAATCACCTTTTCAAGGTAATCGGTACGCAAATACTGTCATACGAGGAACTTCTGACTACGCTTGCGCAGATAGAGGCTCTGGTAAATTCACGACCACTGACAGCCCTGAGCAGTGATCCCGCTGAGCCGTCGGCTCTCACTCCGGCTCATTTTCTCAACACTGCTCCGCTGTTGTCTTTACCTGTTCCATTGGTGGAGTCAGGCAATTTACGTGACCGACATGCCCTCCTGGATATGATAGTGCAGTCTTTCTGGCAGCGATGGCGTGCCGAGTATCTGCATCAGTTGCAGTCTCGAGCTAAATGGACCACGCCATCAGTTCCCATCGTAATTGGCACAGTGGTTGTTATAAAGGTAGATAATGCGCCGCCATTTTCATGGCCTTTAGGCGTTGTGGAGGCAGTGCATCCTTCTAAGGACGGCTCAACCCGCGTTGTCACTGTCAGAACAAATAAAGGAAGTTTTGTCCGTCCTGTCGTGCGATTGTGCCCACTGCCTAACCAATAATATGTGTATAGTATAATTCGTTAGGATAATACTTTTCTTTTAGTTTATTATTTCGCTATTGTTGTGAATGGTCGTTTAGTTTGATGAGAAGGGTTATCTCTGACTTTATTTAGTTTTGTTTCCTTTAAAGGAACCCTTTAAAGCCGGGGGGGAATGTTCGCGCCCCTTTTCATTCATTATCATTCACATTCATCCATATCGCTCACTCTTTCTTTCATTAATATACTCGACCTCATTTCTCATGTCACTCGCCTTTTGCCGACCTCCTTTTAACCGCCAATAAATAAAAACGTAATAGAATTCAAATTTAAGTCAGTTCTGGCAGTCACAAAATATACGTCAATCGTAAAAAATACGTTTTCGCGAGTTTTGAATAAAAAAGGTGAATAATAAGTGGAAATAGAAGAAGAAGGAAACGAACCGTATCACATATCTGGCGGCCGCCAAAACCCACCGAAGATTACATCCAGGTACGGTCGGCCCCATTAATATCATAATATTATCACACATAGCCATAGTCCCCTTTTATCTTCGGGCTGCGCTACCGCAGGTCCTTCGAAATTTATATTCCGCCCCAATAACTAAGATACGTTATTCAATATTTTGAGTAATAAAAATAAATAAGTCAGCCAATAATCGTTAAATTGAAAGAAAAATTTTAAAACTAACTCAGACACTCCATTTTTTCTTTATTTAATACTACGTGGTTTCGTTATAGACGCCTCAGTTTATTACAAAAACATATAAAAATTATATTTGTCTTTTGTTTTTTTATTTTATATTTCGGAGATAACACAGAAACAATAATACAAGAAACAGTCATTGAACAAACGTTCATCAGATACAGATGTTTCCTTGGATATATCCATTTGCACAATCCCACTAACCTGGGGTTAAGCGGTTAAACCGTTAACCCAGTGTCATTTTGTACTGGTACCTAACCATGGTAACTCCAGGTTTAACCTGTTAATCCCGGGTTAGTGGAATGGTGCAAATGGGCCTAAGAACACGTAGTAAATACGTATATTCAGATGCGCAATGCGATAATACTTTGCTTTCTTGGATCTTACCAAAGAGTTGACGTTGAATCGCACCCGCACCTTATGTTCTTTTTTCCGTCGCCTCATCTTGATATTATTTATTAGCTTTTCGCACATTAACCCATTTTTCACACTTTAATTTCAACGCTTTTTTATCTATGTATTTTGTGTTGCTAACTCATGTTGAAAACTTTGCTGAAATTCAAAATTTTGAACAATTAGGAACTAAACACTTTTTTTTTATATTTTTCTTTTACATATGCTTTGCCATAGATATAAAATTTAAACCAATTTTAACACATCATAAAAATGATAATAATTTAAACAACATATTTATAATAGGTAAGTACCTATTTAATAAAAACAACAGCATGTGAAGGTTAGGTAATATTGGTTTAGTTAGTATTTAGTATTTATTTTGACATATAATATTTATTTGCACTGAATTTCACTTCTTAATTTTTCAATCACAATTCACTTTTAACATATAAGAACCCGTCTAAATCTTGGCTCACTCCGATTCGCGTATATCTGCGCGTGCGCTCCCACTAAAGAGCGTCTTACTCTGAGTCAATCAAAACACAGATACTGCAGACTGATCTATATCTACAGTGCGGGCCTAAAATATCACCTTTGTGTCTGAAGGGCCATGAAAACTTCCTTAAAAAAATATTAACATTAAATGAGGATATACTTCCCGTCTATCTAATGTTAGTTATGCAATTCATCCAGATCTGGGTGACATCAGATGCTGAATCTAAATATTTGGTTTTGATGTATCAAACGAACAGAAGCAATGCGAACGTTTAAAATTAGGTTCATAGGAAATGCTTTTTATTTATTAACAGCGTAGGATATCCTAGAAATTATATTTTTCTCATACATAGCGGAAATATCATCATTACATTCGTGATAATAAACTACGAAGCATCATGTTGCAAGCGCTTTTTCACACGTTTTCGGCCTTGGCTGGCAAAGAAGGCCTGAGCCGTAAGTCACAATGTCCACACCCCAACTACGCTTCTCAGTTTCACCCCAGCGGCGAACTTTGAGTATATAGGTCTTTTTCATTGGTTTTTAAAGTCAAATTCGTGGTGAGGAAGGAAAAGGATTGCCAAACCAGTCGCATATCGCTTTAAGGCCTCGTTACTTATTGCAACCGTCTATACAACAACTAGGCCAGTAATCCCTAATTTAACTGGCCCGGCAACTGTTAGCAAAGTTAACGTAATAAGACTACCGGTGTAATGTAAATAATTAAAACAAATTTTGCTACCTTTTGATTGAAAGCATCACATGTTGTATTGGTTTGGTCACACATATAAGTAGGCAAGTAATTTTAGTGTAGTGTATCGATCTATTTATTCTACATTACCTATGAACAAAGTTTTGGAATAAAGGGATTTATTGTGTGCTTTTATACTTAATAGGAACGGTAAATCGTAGACGATAACCGTCTCGGACCTTTGTCAGGATATTCCAAATTTCGTATGACAACCCTACATTATTATGTTTACATTTGTTTGCTATGGTCGCCACACGAGTGCGAGCTCTCTTGCAATGCATCCACTTAGGTTTGCCAGTATACCGATCGATAATGCCGCTCCTTACGCAAATCTAGTGGCGAACTATAACTTAATCGGTCGAAGCGTAACTCGATTAAGTAGTCGTCCCTATTCTGACCTCTATTATCATAACGACTATTGACAGTAATGTCAGTTGGTACCATAGAGAAGTATAGTACGAATAGAGTGCTCACTCCATACATCAGTTTTGATACCAAAACGACTATTATTTTCGCAGTCGACATCTAGCACCGAGTAGCGGAATTATCAGTACCGCTACTTGATACTACAATTCTCTAGTGTCGCGATCGACTCACGAAAATTGTATAGAACAACAATTTATAACGAATATTAAAAGCAGAAGGAGTTGAAAATAGAGTTCCGGTTAATCCGGTTATAATATTAGCTGAAAATTGTTGAGCATTAGACTTTTCGGTCGCCGGAACATCTATTGTCAAGTAGCAGTATACTGATAATTCCGCTGCTCAATGCTAGATGTCGACTACGAAAATAATAGTCGTTTGGTACTAAAACTGATGTATGGAGTGAGCACTATGTATTTTTTTCTCTGTGGTTGGTACCTAACTGTTAAATTGAGTTTTTGAATTAAATGTAAATAAATAAAAATTTGGGCATAGGGAGCAATCTTACACAGATCGAACTAGCCCCAAAATCTGCAAAGCTTGTACTATGGGTATTGGATGATGATTATTGATAAAAATTACCCTATAACCTTCCTCGGGTCTCAGACTATCTCTTTGCTAAATTTCATTTAAATCGGTTCAGCGGTTTAAACGTGAAGAGGTAACAGACGGACAGACAGACATACTACTTTCACATGTATAACATTATATATAGGTATAGTGATCAATGCTTAGTATAATACTATGTCCTTCGAGCAACACGGAAGGGAGTCGCCATTCGCACTATTTCCCCTCTGCCTAGGTACAAGATCAACTGTGCATGCACATAACTAGACTAGCGCGGTGCGTGTTGTAGCTCATCCGTACACAATAAAGAGATCGAGGTGTGCAAGATTTGTCTTTGACGTGTGTAATTTTTTATGTATTTGTGTCATCATTACAGATTGGATTTTGTATGTAGTGAGTGAGAAGTGCGACTGTGTGCACGTTTCCGCCCACAAAAATTGGCAGAATGATTTGTACGGTAAGATATCCCTTGGGCTCCTCCCTTCCGAAGTGTCGGAAACCGGTGTTGCTCGAAGACTATGTCCAATGGTTTAAAAATGATAACTATCCGTCAATCAATCATTAAGTCGACTAAATGGTTGAATACAAATCGTTTTTCAACATTCGAGATCTAAATCTCGATCAGTCTAACACCATATATCACTACAACGATCCGCGGCCTATAAATATCCTGTTAAATCTTCTTAAAGTACCGTAATTTTCCAATCGAATGTAGGTCTTATTGTCTTCTCATTAAGGTTTAAAAGGCTACAGTATGTTTTTTCGATTCGAAGAGCTATATAGCAATGTAAACAAATTAGTCGTAACGTCTGGATCAAAGATGTTTTAGTGCCGATTTTATAGAACGAGACGGGAATAGGTGTGACGTGTCACTGAGTCACTTCGCACTTCGCATCCTTCTGAACTTCTTAAGGGGAAGTTCCGTGGAGTCTCGTAAGAAATGTCCCTAATGTGAATCTGAAGTTAGTTTAGAAGGCAATTAGTTTACGAAGTCAAAGTGGCCGCCTTTTCCTATGTTAGTGTTGCTTTGTGTGTCAAAGTGTATGTGCGTATGTTAAGGTTATTTATACAAGGCAATATGTAGGTATACAAACCCTAAAACTGGCGGGAACCCGTACAATACCCGCACGTACCCGTATGGCTGACTTACTTAACACTCACATGATTGATATTTTCAGTGACCTCTATTATTATGTGAAAATAAGGGTGACAGCTCGCAACTGCAGTTGCATGAATCATGTGAGTGGATACAGCAACGAATTAAACAAAGAAAAAAAAGAAAAAAGACATAATAAGCACAATGAGGTTGAAATCTAATAGGGTTTATTTATTAAAGAACTCTACATTTATACTGCACTATTTATAGTTTTTTTATTAGTATTAAACTACTGGAAAAAAAATCTCACCTTTTACTTATCAGTGGTAACTACCGGGTAAAATAATGGGGGAATGAGTTGGTGGTAACCACTGGGAATTATATTTTCCAGTAGTTACCACTGGTAAAATGTGGGAAATAAAATCTCAGTAGTTACCACTGGTAACAACTTGGTGGTAACTAATGGGAATAATCCTTCAATACATTTGCTACTTGCCACTTGGCGTTTTGTGGCAAATATATGAACTCACTGAACATTAATAGTCAATGTGTAAAGTAGTAAATAGTCTCCGTATTGTCTTTATCGAATTAATTAACGATGTGACACAATTCTGTCTATTCAAGTTCAAGTTTATTTATTTTATTCAATCAGCTACTAACAGCTATACTTTACTTGCTAATTGGCACTATATTGCTGGTACCTATGGTTACCAGTATAATTTGACAATGGGCTAATGGTTTAACCGGGTTTAGTGGCGCTTAGTGTACAATTATGATGGTCATTCGTGTCATTTTTAGCTTGGCCAATATTTTAGTCTAGCCTACACACTTATTTATCAGATTGACTGCATCATATCTTAAATGTCTTTCTAACACCTTCACGTAAAAATTTATAAAAAAGACATTTCAAAGGTCCACTGCATCTGACATGCTACATCTAAAGACCGCTCTTATTGCGCAGACATAACGCGTTTTCCTATCGGCTTTTGCCGAATGCGCGTCGATATATCTGGGGAGACCTTGAGAAAACCCATCAGGAAAATAAGCTATTGAAAAATAAATATAAAGGAAGCATGTCAATGGAAGCTATTGAGAAAAAATAAAGTGATAAAAATTGCGAATGACAGAAATGGCAACCTGGAAAAAACGATTTCCGGCAAATAAAATAAGTAATATCACGTGTCTATGAAAGCCGCAGCCGTGTTGCATTCGCAATGGCGTGAATTGGCCTTAATATGTCAGATGTTAGAAAACATGGCGCCAAGGAAACTACTTAAATCTTTACATTAAGTAAACTTCCAATATGATGCAACTGAATATAGGGAACTTACAGACGCTATCCGAGACTGTTTGTTTATTTAGCACTAATCTTCCGGAACGGTATATATGGGTTTTTACGTTACACATCAAAGTCAAACCAAAATGACGTAAGTTATATGTATTAATAAGCAAATATGTCGTTTTAGAATAGAATCGTTTAGTTATTGGGCTTATAAAATTACATATCCAGAGCACAATTCAGATGTAATAACTCGTTAAGGTTTTGAAAGGGTATTGATACGACGATTGGCGCACATCTCACGCGCTTTCACATCATTTCGCATGCACCAATCAGCGCGAGCGATCTTCAAGGTCGTCAAAATGAGATCAAACCCGTAACAAGTTATTGAATCTGAATTGGGCACCCAGTCGCACGTAAATCGTCGGCCGCTAACGTAAACAAACATAAAATAATATGTTAACGTGGGCGCTTTTATAATATTTGATTATATGAAAACATACAAAACGGAGGTCAGAATGCTTTTTCGTAGCCACGTATTTTGTACAATCGTAATAGTAAATTAAGATACGAGTGCGAAAAATAGGAAATTCGCAAAGAGTGGCGTTAAATTAAATCATGACCGAAGGGAATGTGTTTAATCGACACGAGTTGAGAATTACCTATTCGCACCTGTATCGTACAACGGTTTACAGTACATATGTCCCTTTAAATTTTCGGAATATTCACGTAATGTGCCAATCATCGCACTAGGGCGGTAAAGTAGCACCATATGTACAGTCACCTGCAATAATAAGATAGGTACTCTTCGAAGGCCGCAAAAATATGTGACACGCTCTTATGGCTCTACAAATAAGATCGTGTCAGATATTTTTGCCGCCTTCGTTGTGTAACAGATTGTTGCAGGTGACTGTATTACCTACTGTAAAATGTATTACTATAGATGGTCAAGCAAATCTTGTCAGTAGAAAAAGGCGCGAAATTCAAATTTTCTATGAGACGATATCCCTTCACGCCTACATTTTTCAAATTTGCCGCCTTTTTCTACTGACAAGATCTGCTTGACCAACTATACATCATCATATTTCTGACGAAACTAGAATGTAAAGTAGGTACCTAATAGAGTATGGCTGAAAAAAACCCTGTCCTTTAAAAAATATTTGTTATTATGCTGACTCAAAAAAAGATAGCTCAGAGTTGCCCGATAAGTACAGTCACCAGTAATAATATGTGACACAACGAAGGCCGCGAAAATATCTGACATGATCTTATTTGTAGAGCCATAAGCCAGTGTCACATATTTTTGCGGTCTTCGAAGAGTAACATATTATTGCAGGTGACTGTACCTAGACGATAATAATATCAGCAACGGAATATTCTTAGGTATACCTATAAAGAAAGTTAAAAGAATAAGATAAGTTATCGGATATCAATTTAATAGGAAGTTAAAAAAACTTTCATTTTGGAAACGGACAAGTTCGTCCCCCATACAAAAAAGCATGAAAAGTGTCAGAAATTTTTCAATGTGGAAATTTCGCAATTTTGGGAACATTTCGACGGCCAATCATTAAAAGTTTTGATTGGAATAATATGACATAATTATGGTTTGACATAACGCAACATCTTGCACGGCATTACTATATTTGACGTTGTCAACATGCCTGCAGTAGGTACAGTCACCTGCAATAATATGTTACACAACGAAGACCGCAAAAATATCTGACACGATCTTATTTGTAGAGCCATAAGAGCCTGTCACATATTTTTGCGGCCTTCGAAGAGTACCTACCTTATTATTGCAGGTGACTATACAGTTGAATCGCTCACGGCATAATTCCCGTCGGCCATTTTTATTTAGGTTTCTATAGTTATTCCAGTTCGTCGAATAATATATATAGGCAAGGCATAAAGGCATACCACACATGGGCAGAAATTTTCAGGAATTTAGCACCGACGTATATGGCGTATTAAACACTTTCGTCTTAAAGTGTTGTAAGAAGAATGTTATTGACGATGTACCTTACTTGCATAAAGCCGGTCAAACAAGTTTGTCAGTAGAAATTCAAATTTTCCCGACGATAACCTTTCCCCCTACATTTTTTTGACGGAAATGGCTTGACAGGGTATATATGGAACCTTAGCTGACATTTTCTGAATATTAAATTAAAAGGAAGTACGTATTCTTGACCTCGTTTCACTTAATGGCAAGCGATGATGGCGTTTACTCAATATTTTGTCTTCTGGCGTTGGCTTTTAAGGAAGCTATCATACTTATGCATAGCTAAATGAATTATTTAAGGAATTATCCGCTTTTACCATCAAGCGGACCGCACGCTTGTTTGCAAATACCACAACAGTGTTTTTTAATCATTATATTACGCGAACCCTGAGTTATAAAAAAATATTGCCTGCCTCCTTCAATATGAGATTTTTTTTCGAGATCTTTTTTCTCCATAGATTGCGAGATTCGGAGACGTCCAGGAGGTCGCGACCCGCATGTTAAAACATATTTATTACACAAGAAGAAATAGAGGTAATGACGATTATTTGACAGACAATCATACATTACAACGCACAAAATATAACTAGATTAGCCGTGAAGTCGTTGTATGTAATGTACGAGTAAATATTCTACTGTTTTGAAATAATGAGTCCTTTCTCTGATCAGATGTGTTTTTATCTACCGATTTTTTGACATTTAAAGGTGCATGATACGCTTAATTTGAGGAATCCCTCTAGATTGCCATCTTAACGTTAATAAGCCCATCGAAATTCAAATTATTAAATTGTACAACGGGACTTAATCGCGAATTTAAGTTTGAAGATTTACCTCCGACGTTTACAATTTAATAATGTGTAAAAATTGTAAAAGTTTAAATCAGTGTACTGTTCAAATGTTTTTGAAATTCTTCATAATTATCTAATTAACTCCTGCTCCAGTTTACTTTTGTTCAAATTCCTTGAGTAGGTACCTACCAGTTTGTAGCGTTTGATGCAGTAATAGAAGCAGACGTTGAGCCACCAAAGTTAGTTGAGTTTAATTAATTGCTACTTCCTGACTGTTTGGAAGTGACTGTTCTGAAACAGGTTTATTGTGTGGGTGTTGGTAGTTAACAATAGGCTAGTTGGCTTTTGGTAATTTAATTGTATTGCAGAAATCACGAAAGACGATTATGGAACATGAAAAAAAAGGTTATTTTTTTACGCTGGCAACAAACAAAAACTCTTATAAAAGTATTATCAATTTGATCATCGGCCGCTCCACACTCATGCGTGAATCGCGGCGCGAAGCCGCGAACGCGAGTGTGGAGTCGATTTTCGCAGACAGCGAAATAGACTCCACACTCGCGTTCGCGGCTTCGCTCGCATGAAAGAAATATAGAATAATTTATTTACTTACAATATATATATATATATATATATACAGTGGTACTACTATACGAAATTATTAACTAGCTTAAATCTAAAATAGGTCCCTGAGGCATTGTACCAAGGATGCTGGCGGCATTTCCTCGCTGTATCGCAATGCTGATACGTTGTGCGAGGTAGCCGCCAGCTCTTCGGTCACCAGTTACGTCAACCAGACGCTTCGCGATTTCTGCGAACAACTTATGCGCGCTGGGACCCCATGGACCTAGAGTTTCAACTCCAAATGGTAAAAAATGGTACTCTCTACCGAGGCTTAAGAAATAGGTACATACGAAGCATTTTTGCCCAAGTTGAAACGGAGACTTTTGCTAACGCTTCGGTGAATTAACTTTTCCGTTCCAGAATATTAAAAAAATATATAGGTAAAAGTGCTCTTCCAATCTTGATATGAATTAAGCACCGTCAAAAACAAGATAGGGACCATTGTAAACTTTTGGGAATAAAGACACAACTTTCGTATTTTTGCATGCGTAGGACTCAAATACCAACGTGTGAAAATATGTATTTAATTAGGAAGCCAATTTTCGGTTGGCCCATTCATTCTTTGGCTTAAAATTATAAGCGTGGTGAACCAAAAATCATAATCTTTTAATAATATATGCTCGATTTCAGGGGCATTCCAGAAAAGTTTCGGGTACTTGACGATATTTTTTCAACAGTTCTGATAAAGCTAAGAAGCCGATATTTGTCAGAGTAACGTTTGATAAGTTAGTTCTAAATCCAACAGTAGGTATATACCTAATACAGATTTCTGTAGGTTATTAAGGTAGCAGCCACACGCGTCACGTCTCCTACAAAGTAAACCCTTTTATGGAATGCCCCTTCAGTATTTAATACCTAAGTGCCGTTCGTTATCGATACTCGAGGAAAGTCCCGAAACTTATTAAAAATACAAATTGACTTACCGTATTCACCTGGAATCACAGTGGCTGAACATTATTTTAACCGGCACCGTTTAGCGGACTCGCCAGTCCAGCGGGACACTGGACAATATTGTAAGTGTGTCCATGTTAATCGAATTTCATCGATGGGCTGGCCGCGGTTTGCACAGCGGTTATCGATGGCCCCATTTTGCGGGAATGGGCGGAACCAAGTACCCGGGTACATAGTTAATATACTTTTCTCCTCGTCACAATTGCAAAATTTTGTTGTTAAGGAATAAGAGCGCAAGAATAAGATACGGACTATTATATAGGATAGGAATTATCCTATCCTATATAATGGTCCGTATCTTATTCTTGCGATCTTATTCACTGTAATAAGTGTTCCAAGATTTTTATTTCCATTCCGTTACTATTTTTCATATGATGGTATAACTGGACTTTTAATGATGGTAACGTAATGGAAACAGGGAAATATGTATGGACATTTTGAGACACTTTTTTTCTCCTATTTGGATCGAACAAGCTCGTGATTCGTGTAGAAATAATTTTAAATTTCCCAAAATTAAAAATTAAATGTAGTGTGTAAACTGTAAATAAATAACTAATGGATGAATGAATAAATGAATGAAATTAATTTATTGCAGACGAGATTAAAATTAATTACAAAACCAATGAAACTATTTTCATGACTGATAAACACTTTGGGCAAACCTCTACGTTATTTTCAGCTGTAATTTCTCGGCGATGTCTCCATCTCTGTTTTTCGTAATAGAGCATAAGGATAGAAAAGACGATTTTTGAGTTGCTTATGGTAGCCCTCAAGTGCACTATATACATGGTGGCTAATGGCTAATGGTGGAAAGTGGATTTTCACCATTAGCCAGCATGTATATCTTTTCTTCTCTTTCCATCCTGTTACCCCCTGCTAGGGTGTAGGGCTCGAATCTTTTTCTTCCACTGACTCCGGTCCTGGGCAGCTTGGGTAGCCTCCTCCCACCCCATCCCCAACACAACCAGCTCTTGCTCCACAGAACGGCGCCAAGTAGATTTAGGGCGACCTTGTTTCCGTTTGCCGGGCATATATCCAGCAATGAGTTCATAAGTTTAAAAAATCCCTCTTCAACTAATCTATCGATAACTTTCAACTCCCTACGCTTCAAGCCACGCTAATGTCATTAAAGTAAGCCCGCTCGCCAATACGTCTAATTTGTGAGCGTATATATCCACACGCATAAAGAAATTAATACATTAGCGAATGAATACCCTTTGATTATGGGAATAGCGGTATTGTGGCGAAAATAAATAACAATGGGTTGACGTTGTTGCTGACATATTAGTATGATAAATAAATAAGTGATTTACGTCATCTTTCTTTATAAGAAACGCTAAAAATTTAATCTGTTTTTCTTTGTCTTTTTTTATTGGTTCACCTATCCTGTACATAATTGGGCGTTTTCAGAAATAAATATTGAAAACCTTGGGTTCATTCTACTCAGAATCGATAGCATTCTGCATCCCACCAAATGTCCATTCCATTACGTCACGTTTTAGTATGAAAAATTTTTTCACTTGTATGTGCGTGACGCAGTGGAATGTACAATTTTCATACAATTTTTTGGGACATTTCATTTTATCATCAGAATTGAATATGCTAGTGATTCTGAGTTGAAATAACCCAAAAACACCGGGATCTGTGAGAATCGGGTTTTCGATATTTATTTCTGAAAACGCCCAATTATTTAAAACAAGAGGGAATATGGTAACAAAACAGTGAGCTTCATCTGTTGTTCAGTTGTCATTTCTCATCAGTCTCATCACAGATGTGGTTGTGTTAATGTGTAGCTAATTAAATAAATAAGTTTTTGGAAAAAATAGTGACAGTACTTTTCTTTCCACGGGCAATTCTAACAACAGCAAACACAACTCGTTTACGTTGTTTTATCACAGAGTTCCCATGGCCACCTCCTGTCTCCATCATCAGATCATCCCCATGTCATCATAATATTGCACTGTCATCCGAATTACATATGTAGGGGAGGGGGGCCCAAAGCGAGCACCTTAAGAGGAACTGCGAAAAAAGTATGAAGAAAATATCAGTAACACTTAACTTTGAATGCTGTTTAAAGCTGAATTTATCGTAGTTTAATTATACATACTTCAATATACTGCAAAGTTTAGGAAAACTAATAAAAATAACGAATTACGAAAACTTTACTTTTGCTCGCTTTGCCCGAGGCGGGGCCTAAAGCGAGCACAGGTTTTGGGCAAAGCGAGCACAAAGGGGGCAAAATGAGCACACTTAATTCATGCAATACCCATACAATATTTATTTGGAGATAAGGACAGAAACTACGTCGATCCCATCAATAAAACTTTAATGATTTGATATAGACTTTAATCAGAGTCAAAACGTAAGAAATTTAACAATAAATGGCACGTCTTACCAAACATACAACATAGGTACTTTAAATTGTCACAGCCTTGACAAAAATTCTTCTTCTTCTTAAAAACATAAACTTTTCATCAAACAAACATTTGTTTTATCTTATATCTCTTGACATGAGTCACAGTAAAATGATTCAATACCAATATAAGTTGTGCAGTTTTCAAGTGCCTACAACTTGCAGTATGTGGACACATGCTCACTTTGCCCTGCCCGCTTTGCCGTTTCGACCAAACCCACATTGTACTCAAACCTAACGTTCAAATATTTCGCGCACATTCATGAATATTTTACCTAAACAAAAAGCTAAATAACTGTCAATCCATACTACAATTACTTAACGTTTTTCAACAACGATCTCACAAATCCACAAAACACTCGATACATAACTTGTATTTTTCATATCTGAACTTATCAAATCGTAATTTTGGTCACTATGACGCGCACGGTCATTATAGTTGACCCAAACCAAACGGACGACCGGGGTCGTAAAACTTCTCATTCACGCTCGCATGGTTGAAGGTAGGGTGAGAGAGATAGAGATATGATCCCAGTCGTCCGTTTGGTTTGGGTCTACTATAACAGTGGCGGTGGCCAATTGTGGCAGACAGAGCATAGCGGGGCGGATCTCTCCACGCAGTCACACCGCTATTGCTGTTATATTTTCAAGGTGAGCACCAGTGCTCGCTTTGAGCAGTATGCTCGCTTTGGGCCCCCCTCGCCTATGCAAAATTTCAGCTCAATCGGAAGTCGAGAAGATTTGACCCTCACTAGCTTAAGGATGACTCACGTTAGACCGGGCCGTGTCCGGGCAGGAGCTTCCGGAGCTTACTTTTCTATGACATGACAGGAGATCAAGTGATGCTTTCCATAGAAAACTATGCGCCGGAAGCTGCGGCCCGGACACGGCCCGGTCTAACGTGAGTCATTCTTAACACGGCAAGTTAAATAAAAGCTTGTAAAAAGCCTAATTTGCGGGTTGCAGATATAGTTAAAAGTTGACAATGAACAGTAACCCACGTGGCATTGTTACATCTGGTTAGAACCGGTAATGCAATATGACGGCCGGGGCCTTAACCGTGTCTCTATTTTCTACAACATTGACATTACCACTACATTTCCAAGGGGTTCTCAAACTTTGGACTGACATTTCCTAACAAAGATTTTGATACAAGTGTTTGCGATAAGTATGCTTAATCAAAAATAATGGAATTGCAGTTAGAAAGTATGTACCTTTCACTTTTTAGGGTTCCGTACCCAAAGGGTAAAACGGGACCCTATTACTAAGACTCCGCTGTCCGTCCGTCCGTCCGTCCGTCTGTCTGTCTGTCACCAGGCTGTATCTCACGAACCGTGATAGCTAGACAGTTGAAATTTTCACAGATGATGTATTTCTGTTGCCGCTATAACAACAAATACTAAAAACAGAATAAAATAAAGATTTAAGTGGGGCTCCCATACAACAAACGTGATTTTTGACCGAAGTTAAGCAACGTCGGGCGGGGTCAGTACTTGGATGGGTGACCGTTTTTTTTTTGCCGTTTTTTGCATTATGGTACGGAACCCTTCGTGCGCGAGTCCGACTCGCACTTGCCCGGTTTTTTTATTTAGAATGTGTAATAAAAACACCTGTCCATATTTTTCCTGCTGCTATTAATTCTGATATCGGTTCAATCTCAATCGAGTACTAACTTAATAAATTTCGCTACAAGCCAGAAGTTATATTATTTACAATCAATAGTCCGTCGTCAATCGTCCTGATTTAATTGCCTGCTTTGATGGTGCCCGAGCCTCCCGACTGCCCAATGGTCCCCTACCTCCCCTACTTCTTTCAACCCTGGGCAGAAATATTTAAGTACATATTTACTACCTGCTCGCACGCCGCTATAATAGCAATATTGAACCTAAAGGGGCATGGCACCACACTGCGTCCGATTCGCACGTCCGACGTGCGAGCGGGACGTCGCTGATATATTTAATACGCGCATAGCGTTGTCTCGCTCAAACTTCAGAGCGACGTGCGAATCGGACGCAGAGTGCCATGCCCCTTTGAGTCTAAAGAGACAACGGCCTCTCTTCAATAACGGTATGTGTCAGCATCAAGCACAGTTTGAGCACCGCAGAGGGTTAATAAGATTATATACGGCCGGAAACGAAGCTCCTGCACGCAAGTGCACATAATGTACTCGTACAATCCATTTACACGGTTACTCAATCTGTACTTTATTGTACATTACGTCAAAATAGAGCCCACATTCTCCATTGTAGATTACGTCAAAATAAAGCCTACATTCTCCATTGTAGATTACGTCAAAATAAAGCCCACATTCTCCATTGTAGATTACGCCAAAATAGAGCCCACATTCTCCATTGTAGATTACGTCAAAATAAAGCCCACATTCTCCATTGTAGATTACGTCAAAATAGAGCCCACATTCTTATTGTAGATTACGTCAAAATAGAGCCCACATTCTCCATTGTAGATTACGTCAAAATAGAGCCACATTCTCCCGCAGGCGGTATGTTCCTGACATATCAGAGAAATTCACACGTTTCTGATAAGTTTCGGTAGCTCAGATGGTTAAGAGCGATTGGGCCGGTTCTAAGATGTCGCAAGTTTGAGTCTTGGCCGAAGCAAATATTAAAATTTTTCCTTTTGATTTAAAAATTTGTAGTTGTGTATTGCCGCGATTATGACGTTCATTCCGTCACCGTCCGGAAAAAGACACAAGGCAGAGGAGTTGGTATACTCTGTATCTTTAGGTATTTAAATAAAAGTAAACAAAACCTACCCTCAACTGGCTTAAGGAGCCATGAAAACATTACATGATCAATAATGTACGCTAAAGTCAGGTCGTTCAGTGACTGATCCAGGGGGTTTTTTATTTTGTTGGTTAACCAATAAATATTATAACTACCCGAAAATGTACAATTTGTTTTTTTACTTAAATACCTAAAGAGAGACGACTGAAGGAAGATAGACTATAGGTATAATTAATAAAACCACCATATTACTCACTTAAAATAAAATGTTACAAGACATCGATCTTTCATATGTTATGATAATCAGATACCTACGGCAATGCCATTTTCCCGAGTGAATGGAAATCAGTTTTTCGGCCGAAGAACGCCCAGCCTTAAAAATTGGAGAGAAAAGTGGCTACTTTTGACATTGTTGGCTAGGCAGAAAAGAAAGCCGTATTTTATTCAAATTGACGTTATTGTAGGTAATTTATAGCGTTGGTATTGGGACTATAAGTATGTAACTGAACGAAAAGCAATTACTCAAACCCGTTAATGTTTAGGTCATACTAAGCAACTCTTACTAAGGGACCAACCCCGAAAACGCGGAAAAAAAATTGGATGTTTTATACATTTTGCTGGTCTGATGTTGAAATTTCCATTGGGAGAGTCAATATTTTATTCGCGATTTCGGGGTTGGTGCCATAGTAAAAGTTGCTCAGTATGACCTAAACATTAAGGGGTTTGAGTACCTAATTGCTTTTCGTTCAGTTACATACTGTAGTTTGCAATTTATTATAATATCGTGCGAAAGATTTAAAGGATACTAATGGGCTTTCAATGCCTTGTATTGATCGACGTGTAACGGGGATTAGACCAGTGAAATTTATTAAATATAGATTAACATTTTTTTTTTATTGGATAAAACTCATGGATTAAGCTTTACAACTGATGAATTTCTGGGTATTTTAGCTTAAATTTATATAATACTTATTGACTCCTAGCTGCCTGCTTTGTGATGACAGATTTAAATTTACGGAAACAGAATATTAATTTAACTAATAGGAATTAAAAAGCACTAGGTGTTGATTCGGCAATGTTTTTTTGTTAGCAGAATGAAGTATAAGTCGCACGAAGTATAGTAAGTCGCATGCTACTAGATGAGGTATTTTTTTATATTTTTAGACACCCTAAAAATGGGCTGCATTACTAAGTTATTACCTACTTTTTAACCCTTTAGGGTAGACCGAGGCGATTCGGATCACTGGGGAAATCGGATCAAAATAAGCATTTCTGTAAAATTTGAAAGATCGCGATTAGTTATGTAGCCAGTCAATCAGCGTCCCGCGTTCGCTCTGTTCCTAACGCATGTTGCCAACTTGCCACAGGTACTGCCATTGGAAAAGAGTCACGCGTCGATCACGGTGACACTTCCCGATGAGTCGCTCGTACAGGTGTATTTTGATTTTACCGCCGATGTAAAAAATGTGCAAATACAGTCCGTGATAAAAGTAAACGCAAAAGGCTAAAGGTTTGTAATTGTTGTTACTTATTGTTAATGGCGCATAGTCTTTCCTGATTTGATTTTGTTTTTATTGTATTTAAAGGTATATTTCCGTTACGCGAAAATAATTCAAACATATGATATGGGGTTATTCGGATCATCTGATTCGGGGCGATTAGGATCACATTATAAAACAAGGTTTTTGGACGTTTTTTTGGCTTATTTTATGTTCGCATGTTTTAGATGGTGCGTACGTATAAAAAGAAGAGGTATCAGGGGGAATGGTCGGGAGAAAATATGACTACAGCTGCTAATAAGGTTTTAACGAAACCGCTGTCCCTACGTAGAGTCTTTTGTTACCAACAACTAATTTTCTCATATGGGGTGAATCGGATATGTGTGATTTTTCATGTTTTGGTTTGCAAAAGTTTACAGCTTTTGTTTATTTTCATTTAAGTTATTCGATTTTGTTGCTACTTAAATGGCCATTAGCATGTTTTGGATTTATTGTTAAAATATATAGTAGCATATAGGAGTGATATTATGTTGCGCTTCCTGTTAGGTGGCGTGATAAAAAATTGAACTAGAAAGGAGGAATAAAAATAATGCTCAAATGCAACATTAAAGATACCAATGATAGTTGATCTCAATTATTTGACCTTTGTGATTCTTAATCATATGATTAACAGTTGTTAACCATTATTAATTAAGATTTTATGACAGAGTTTTTTTTGATCCGATTTACCCCTTAAAATGGGGTGAATCGGTTTTTTTTAAGAGGTTTTGTATTTTATTTTTCATAAATCATATTTAAGTTTGATTTTATGTCTGAACCTTGGATTCTGTTCATTAATAATCTATTCTATAATCTATATTCTATAAAGGGCTTTGATAAGGAAAAAATTATACCTTTATAACGTCATCCTTTTGTATTTTTCCTTAAGCAGAATTTTTAGTACTATAAGATAGTTATGAGACGTGAATTGAGGATTTCTTATAATCTGGTCCTTTAAACTCTTTAAAGGGATAAGTTGCAACATCCTGTATATGCCGAATCTTGCTACCCGATGAGGTAAGGTTGTCTACGGACTCCTCTCAGTTTAACATGTTTCGTAAGAGACGTTTAATACGTATAAGAAAAAAAACCCGGACAAGTGCGAGTCGGACTCGGCCACCGAGGGTTCCGTACTTTTTAGTATTTGTTGTTATAGCGGCAACAGAAATACATCATCTGTGAAAATTTTAAGTTGTATATATATAGCAACTCACATTTGAAACTCCGTAAGCGTTTCTAACTAATTGCGTTCTAGGTTCCTAATGCCATCTGTTAGAACATTGTGGCACGACGTTGGCAGTGTCAGAGGAGACGCCACAAGTTTAATTCATTCTCTTACCGGCGGATTCCTAAACCAACCTAAACTAAACATCCTCCAAGCTATCTTAACATACGCAACATGATTAAGCAGACGCCACGGAAAGCGTCCATTAATCTCCGATACTAGTATAAATCATTACTGAGTGATTGTCATTCATGCTTCACTTGATAAAGCTGGATTGATGGGTCTATTAGAAACTGTAGGTAAGTACGTATTTACTTTAAAAAACCGGTCAAGGGCGAGTCAGACTCGCGCACGAAGGGTTCCGTACCATTACGCAAAAATCGACAACTAATCACGTTTGTTGTATGGGAACCCCACTTGAATATTGATTTTATTTTGTTTTTAGTATTTGTTGTTATAGCGGCAACAGAAATACATCATCTGTGATAATTCCAACTGTTTCAACTACCACGGTTCATGAGTTACAGCCTGGTGACACACAGACAGACAGACGGACGTACAGACGGACAGCGGCGTTTTAGTATTAGGGTCCCGTTTTTAAGCTTTGGGTACGGAACCCTAAAAAAGACCGTGTAGGTACCTAATATGGAATAGAAAAATTGTAATAGTGGATCCTGGAGCTCGATTCCAATTTAACTATTTGTTACGGTTTTGATCTTATTTTGATACGACCTTGAAGATTGCTTATGCCACAGACAAGACGATCTTTTTGTACAATAAAGTATTTTACTACTACTACAAGACATCCTCCAGACAGAGCATAATAGCTCTACCCCCTCTGCCACGCATACGGTAGTTTTACTGCATTTTCGAGTCAAACTGTCTTTGTGTGACGTCCGTGTCTTTGAACGGAACAATCACGGCACGGACCCTCGCTCACCTCATCCCCCGCGCCCCCGCATTTTTGGCAGCATCGGTTTCATGAAATTATTGCTCTAAACTCCGTCTAGAGGATTCCTAGTCTATGGCTCATGCTGATTGGTGCATGCAAAATGAAGTGAAATCCTAAAACGATCATCAAGGTCGTATCGAAACCAGTTCAATGGCATAACAATTTGTGAAATCTGGATCGCGCTCCTGGGCTCTGATGCAGCAGCTGAGGAACCCGGGTAGAGGATGGAGGAGGAGCCGGGCCGGAGCTTCCGGGACAGAATAAATAATAGTACTATAGACCGACCGCTTACGCCTACGCCTGCCGCTCGCACCTTCCCCGCCACCCTTAGTCGTCCCGCCCAGTCGCCCCCGCACCGCGCAGGCGAGGACTGAGTTAAACGGTCGGCCTATAGGTACAGAAGACTCACTCTCTAACAAAACGCGTCTATTACGATCAGGACAGATATGGCCGCTAGGTGGCGACAGCGCCACGCGCGGCTTATGGCTAGCCACCAAAATTGGTGTGGATCGGATGTACTTGTAGCTACCTGTTGCAAAGCGACGAAATCGCGGAGTGAGCCACGCCTGCTTTCGGCGCTTCGTTTTCTACGGAAAGCACCACGTAATCACACAAATTACAATGAAACATGATGTACATTAGGGTGGTACGAAATCCAAAATTCTTGAACATAGTAATGGAACCCCTCTAAAAGGATGTCTAATTTTTTGTTATTTAAGGGAAAAAAAATAAAAAAAATATTGGTATATACTTTTAGCCCTCTACTATTCGATTATATATAGCAATATATGTATATTTTTAATAAATTTAATTTATGCTTATTTTTTTTATAACAAGTTTTATTCATTAAATAACGTCTTTTTCTTACAGATATACTCAATTCCTATACTTATTTTTGTTTATAACGTATATTTTTATGACACGGTAAAACCACGTAAATAGGGGTTTTATGGAAAATGCCCTTTAACCCGGATATTGTGACAAATTGGAGTTTACAACCCATAACAGAAAAGTGAAAACTATTTTGAACATGATAAGATAATGAAAATAATACTAATATAATTATATATATGCCTAACATACGTGTGAACATGACCCAAAAAGGGCGTAAGCGATGCCGATGGGCGAAATTTGACGCTTATTTAAACATATAAAACCCTTTTTTGCAGTAAAATGATACTTTTCGTAATCAATAACATTGTTACCTTGACACAAGAATGTCAAAAAAAAACCTCATAAGTATAATTTTTTTTTCACTGTAGCATTTTCCTTGTTTTGCATGAAAAAGCTGTTTAATATGAAATTTTGAAATTATATTATGTCATAAATATTGACAAATGCACTAAAATTTTGTTAATAACTTATTATACGCTTATTAAGTATTATATAATTTCAATAAAATGTACACATATTAGTGAAATAGTATATTTTAATATTTGATGAAAATTTACCTTTATTAATTTCTTTAGCGGCTGAGTAGAGGGCTAAAAGTAGTGTTGATTTTGAAACTTGATATAATCACTATAATCGACATGACAAACTGCAACTTTTGGTACCGGTTCCACATTGATAATCAAATTTTTATTTTTTTCCATACAACGACGCTCCACCCTAATGTACATACCAACAACCAAAGAGAATATAACCACTACGTTTTACCTACAACCATTAAACAAAAATATATATAAATATTACTAAATATACAGTTATCCGTAGTACCAACCCGTAAAAACATTTGTCAAAGTAGTCATTTCGCACTTCCAATTTAAAGTTCATTGTTTTAAAAGCTAAGTGGCGCCTGGGTACTCAGCCAGAAAGTTGGAACTTAACGCTTTTAGCAAACAACGATGCCAAAATCTTATTGAAACCTTAAGGGAGTAAAAACCATGTTTTCTCGAGCACATAAACTTTTCTTATTGTGAAATATGGAAAAACTACTCGTGGGGTTATTTATTGTCCCTCTTTTACTGCTCAATATCAGGGTTATTGTAGAGAAAATTAATGTTAGTGATCAACTTTGTTGGCGATTCACTTGCAAACTTTTTTTTGGCATTTGCACTAACGTGGTTGAAGAAGAATAAGAATTAGAATTAAATCTGTTTATTTCAAAAAAATATTAATAGCATTACAATTTCTTAAACCTAGTTACAATCTTTGATATTTAAGATTTTATTTACTAGGTAGTGTGGGGGACTTAATCCCTAGTCTTAAATTCTAATATTTATTATCATTAACATTATGTATTTATATATGTGTATGTGTATATGTATTATATTTATGTGCTTACTTAACTATTAATTATTCTTGTACTATGGTATTCAGTTCTTTTTTTATTATATACTTAATCTTATTAGGCTTATTAATTATTTCTAGTAATACTCTATTAGGAAAGTTGTTTAGAATAGTAGGTAAGTATGAATTCCAAACTCTATTGCCATATTCATTATTTGTTTTAGGGACTATAAACTGAGGTTCATTGGGTAATTGTCTGAGGTTGGTCGGTCTATGGTATCTATCCAGCTTTCCTAATAAGTCTTTGTATTCAAGAATCACAGCCAGTTTTACTTTATTAAATATGCTAAGTACTCTACAATATTGAAACAGTTTATCATAGTTATGCTTATATTTTTGCTTAATTTTTAATGGAACTATGGTTTTTAGTATTCTTATTTGTATATTATAAATTTTTTGTAGGTACGTATTGTATGTTCGTCCATAGCTAGATATCCCGTAGTTAATTGCGGAATCTGCTAGGGCCATATATAGCAAGCGGAGTGTGTTGTATGGCATTTTATATTTGAGTATACTTAAATTACTAAGTATTGCCCTCAGTTTATTACACACATGGTCAATGTGAGGCCCCCAGTTGAATTTGCTGTCAATTTTTAGACCAAGGTAAGTATGGTTTTCAACTATCTCTAACGACTCACAATTGCAGCTTGATAACCGAGAGTGCATACACAAATGTTCGTGGGCTATTATTCTAGGAGTTGTGGTAACCTTAATATATGGTGAGTGGATATACATAACTTTAGTCTTTTTATAGTTAAGGGATAGCCCAACATCATGTGCCCATTTACATAATTTATCAAATTCGCTTTGCATTTGACACTCTGCGATCTTTATATTAGTGTTTGATGTTATAAGGCAAGTGTCGTCAGCAAATTGGTATACAGAGGCGGATCGGAATAAGTTACACATATCATTTACATATATTAGATATTCTGTAGGCCCTAATATGGATCCTTGTGCTGTCCCATGAAAAGATTGTAATAGTTCGCTTTGCTCTCCTGCTATATTGACTGTGTTATATCTTTCTAGGTGGTAGCTTTTAAACCAGTTTAGTGTTGGCCCCTGTATACCATTTTGCTGGAACTTTTCGTATAGAATTTGATGATTCAGGGTATCAAATGCTTTGCTGAAATCAATTAGTACTATTATTACATGTTTCCTGTCACTTAGGTGTTTATTTATCTCATCAGTGAATTGTGCCAATAATTGTGTTGTACTTTTGCCTTTTTGAAAGCCGAATTGTCGCTCATGAATTATGTTGTTACTTGATAAGAAATCATTAACTTTTTTTCCTATATATTTTTCAATTATTTTATCTACTATGGAGAGTATTGTAATTGGTCTATAATTATTAGTGTCCGTATAGCTTCCTTTTTTGTGTATGGGTCGGATTAATCCGACTTTTAATTTATCTGGATATGTAGAATAGCATATGCACTGGTTTGTTAGATGTGTAAGTACTGGTGTTATCTCTTTAGTAATAAATTTAATATCTCCTGCTCTTAATTTATCAAATCCTGCACTTTTGTGTTCATTGATGTTACTAATAATTTTGTCCATTGTATGTTCGTTAATTTTGTTCTGTTCGTTATTTTGTTTTTTTTCTGTTTGTTTTGTTCGTTAATTAAAGAATTGTAAGGTTAAAATGCATTTCAAGCTTACAATTCTTTAATTGTTATGCTTAAGAAACCCTGAGAAATTTAGGTACGTAAAGTATAGTAGGTAAGTACCTACATAAACAGTAACCATCAGTAAGTACCTACATGCCATTATTGACCAATATGGTGTTAGCAAAAATTATGAGACAATGCTCTTAAAACATTATAGGCTCTGAATACTATCAGAATTTAGGGTACATTTGTTTTTACTCTAACACTGTGACTAAATGGTTTTAGTCCAGAATAAACAAACAGGATTCAGGCTGTATTAATATCGACGTTATAAACTTTTATTAGAGTTCTTTTTTTCGAAATCTTTACTGGCATTTCAGCCATTTATATTCTATGCCGACTTAACAATAACATAACAGTAAACGTTTCCACGTCTCGATAGGGTTGTAGCTATTCCTGTTTTGTCGTAGAGCCTGAATTTGATTACGGCAATTCATGAATAAATAAATAAAGTACCAACTGTCTCGTGAGATTATTCAGAAGTTTCAGAACCCTTGAGGGTACATATTTTGAACTATCTGACCACGCATATTATTGAGGATTTCATACAATACCGTAAAACGGGGTGAGTATGTTTCGCGGGGAAAGGTGGGTTATGAATGGGGAGAGAAGATTTGAGAGGGGGGTGAGAAGAGATTTTAAGGCTACTGCTACAAAAATAATGTATTCCAATTTAAAATGGAGCTATAGTAATACGCATAATAAAAAAAATCGATCCAACAATCTTCCAAATCACCTTTGTATGAAAACCCCTCTCACCCCAAATACGAGGCACTACGGGGTGAGGTGGGTTTTCCTCTTTATCGTCAAAGTTATGAAATGGAACTACCCAAAATAAAATAAAAACTAAAATAAAAACGCCCGGAACACTTATTATATACACCATTCAGTTTTCATATGTAAAAATAAAATGTTATTCAGTTTTGACCCTACTCACCCCATTTTACGGTATACAAAAACATACTTTTTCTTTAGGGCATGTATGACATCTTTTTTTAGTTTATACCGGGTGCGGCCTGTAATACGAGCAAATAATTAAAACATAGATTGTACTCCTCAAACGGTGACACTTTTGTTCAACAACTTTTAAAAATTATGAAGTATTTAGAGTCCCTATTTTTCATATAGTAAAGTATATATTATCTTCAATGGACGCCATCGCCACGCCATATCATTGTGATTGACGTTGCTTGTCATGCCTTAAACATAACAAAATTCGCAATACATTGCGGCTTAGAATAAACTTTAAAGTGTATTAAAAATCAAACCACAAGTTATTTTTAAAAGTTGCTGAACAAATGTTGGTCATTATGAGAAGTACACCCTACCCTACAGTTTAATTTTTTGCTCGTATTACAGGCCACACCCGGTATAATATTTCAGTTTATGTAATAGTGTGACTACTTAAAAAAGATATACGACTTGTCAGAAAATATTTAATAATACAATTTTATTTGTTCCCTAGTTTACTGGCTTTTGACTTTCGGAGCGACTATTTTCGAAAATATTCACTGAATTAAAAAAAAAATCCTGTACAATGTTTACAATGTTATTTTTAAAGACCTATCGAACGATGTGAAAACGTTGATGTTACCTACTTGTATTTTTTTAACTTTTAGTTAGAGTATGGAGTGCCCGCCTTAAAAATATGTATATTTAAAAAAAATCAAATTAATCTAAGTATATAGTAACTAACACCGACGTTCCAAATTTGTTTAAAAATTATGTGTATAGTTTCCCAATAAAATGTTTGTGACATACGGACAGACGGATGCTACCTACCGAAATAGCAAAAGGTGAAAATTCTCGTAATTTCTGGTAAATTTTTATAAGAAATAATGCTTCCATACAAAATGTTTATAAAAACATTTCAAAGTGTAAAATTTTCCTACAATTGTTGCAAATCTCTGCCGGGACACCAATAGTCAAAACGCTCAAGCGTTTTTGCTGCTAACTTTTCTGTACGTTAAGTTTTAAACACACAAAAAGGTAAGTAAGCTATTTTTATAGAATCTAGTGTGCATTTTTTTATTTCATACAAATCTTTAACACACACATTTTCTCGTGAATAACTGACTTTAATACTAAAACATTTATCAAGACCACACGGTCTAAATAACGCTCAAACTTCAATCCATTCACATGTCTGTATCACTGAACAATCGGCGAGTAATATCGCAAACGAGTTTCGGTCATTCATTCGTTCCATCCGTTCGATTCATTACCATTCACTAATGAACCGATACATTAACGAGGGGAATGATTCCACAATAGGGATAGAAAATTATGGAAATGACAATGCTTCGAATTAAAAACACTGTATCTGAAAAAAAAAAGACTTTTAAATACATTTTAACCATTTTGTGATGATATGTAGGTACCCTTTTTGTATTATTTTCATAGATAAATCCTTTTTGCTCCATTAGGCGCCGGCAGGGGTTGAACTCGCGTTTGTTTTTGTTTTCCAAGGCGGTTCGAGGACCACATTTTGCGTTTTTTCATGCCAAAATCCATATCGATGGTTATGATGTCAAAAAATACCATTGCTTATTGCTTGTGCTTGCTAACACCGTGCTTGCACCGACTCTTCGCTTAGAATTTTCAGAATTTAGTGGGCCTCCTGGTCGGCACGGAACACATACAAATTAAGCCTCAGGCACTTGCTATTGTGGAGCCACTGATAACCTCGACCAGTAGGTACATTTAGGTGGATATAACCAACACAGACTATTGAGCCCGGACGCATATGCCTGTGAAAATGAACAGAGACAAAGGTAATGAAACTAGAGATGCAATATGACTCCTCAGAGTTGTACCAATCAATCTTGACTTATGCTCAACTAAATGTAAAAATGTTAGATATTATTATATTATCCAGTACTGAAGAGATCAATCTATTGCATGCTCTGATAGGTAGATTATGTGTTCTGATAAACATTGTAACATCTTTACTATTGTAAATGTACCATAATCTTGCAATAAAGACATTCAGATTTTTTGGATTTTGAATGTTGTAGGTTAATCAGTCAGTTCCATAATTTTTGATAGCTTTTTTTACTTCATGAGTCGGATTATAATTACCATCCCAGCGTCCGTGTGAAAATCTCACTGTATCGCCTCGTCTAACAATTATATAGGTAATATAATATATAATATAGCTATCCATGCCATAATCGGCAATGGCGACCCTAGCTAATTACGAGCGTGAGCTCTGATACGGCTGACAAACCCGAACTTACTTTTAAAAAATCTATCAGGTTAAAGTTGATTTATAGGCGGGTTTCGGCCGGGACTTACGTATCTGACGTTTCGCTTCAAGGTCAATGAGACAAGCGTCTTCAAAGTTCTTTACGCTCACAATCTTCGAGCAACACGGAAGGGAGGCATTCGCCCTATTTCCCCTCTGCCGAGGTACAAGATTAGCGCGTCAATCTAATCTAGCGCGGGTAATAAAACTAGTTGCACTTAGATTTTTCACTAGACCGAGTCCAGACGCGCGCGTGAACACTGCTGCACAAAAATGCCTGTTTGCTCGGTTTTTTGTTATAAAAAGAGGTCGGGGACATCAAATTTACAAAAAGAAAGTGTTACATTTCACATGTAATATTTTTCTTTACATATCATACGTTTAATTACATTCAAACACAATTATTATATTCTAGTCTCATGTAATTGTTGGATTTATCGATTTTGCTCGCTCAGTACAAATTGCGGATCGGTCGAGCGACAAATCCGACTTCTCATCTCTCAGAATACAATAACATACTTCAACGAAAATGTGTTAGTGTGCGTGTTGTGACACTTGTCACTCGTCCGTACACAAAAAGAGATCGAGGTTTGCAAGATTTGTCTTTGACGTGTGTCATTTTCTATGTATTTGTGTCGTCATTACAGATTGGATTTTGTATGTAAGTGTGTGAGAAGTGCGACTGTGTGCACCTTTCCCCCCGCGAAAAATGGCAGAAAGATTTGTACGGTGAGATATCGCTTGGGCCCCTCCCTTCCGATGTGTCGGAAGCCGGTGTTGCTCGAAGCTCACAATAAATTAGTATATCCTCCTGCCTGAGTTCCCCTTGTCATTATTGCAGTTTTGAATTTGGAACCTTCTTGTATTCCATTTTAATTCAAAATTCGATTTAGATTAAATCCTTTATAAGGGCCTCAGGGACTTAGGAGGTTAAATGGGAATATCTGCGTGCCAGTTCCGAGAATTTTCAGACTGAGGATCTGGGGTGTGGGCGTCGTCACCACGCGAGAGTGCGTAGCACGCTAGGCTCCACTACAATTCCTCGATTTAATCGTGCTTAGTTGCGTACGTTACCTACGTTTACTGTGGATGTGGAGAAAAGGAAATTACTTTTATGTGGGTAACAGTGAATCGAGGTAAAAACGAACAATGTAAGTAGGTAAATATAAAAAAAAACAGAAAATAATGGGTTAGCATAATATTTTTTTCGGTTACCGCGGTGGTTACACAATCCGTTGAAATTTATGATGGAATAATAAGTTGAATAGGTAATAATATCTTGACTTTTAATTAAAAAAAAAACTTTTAGGCTCAAAAATAGTTATGTTACAGATACGATTATTTTTCTTGGGACCGTCAATGAAGCATTTGCATAAATATTGAACCTTCAATTGGAACTGATTACATACGAATCAAAGTTTCGTAGATAACTTCATATAATCTACCTACATTCGAATTCAATAGCAAAAATTCAGTTCTGATGTGAATACTTTTAAATTTTATTCTAAGATTGGTCTACCTAAATCTAGTATTGTCAGAAACTATGACTCTGGTATATTAATTTTGTATGAATAACTAAACTGGGTTTTATTATTTCATTTATATTTTTTTATTGATTTGGGGGCAAGCCTGAATATTAGCTAAGCTAGTGCGCTACCGCAATTCAAAAGGCAAAAATACAATGAACGGCATTAAAAACATCAAAAAATTAGTAAAGATAGGTACTATAAGTGGTTTCAAATTTTCACTAAAATAACCATGTCCTTATATGCTAATTGACTCAATTTTAAATAGCTTAAAGCCATTTAATTAAATTCTAATTCCATTGGAAAATATAGTAATAGTATTCAGAAATTATTATCTGACATTGTTGCCAAAATGTAATCTTTTTCAAGTAAATATAAGTACTCCGTTTTTTGCAGCAGTGTTTTATTATTATGTGTTAAAATGCGGATAAATTTACAATTGTACCTTAATGGAGTATTTTCAATTGAGACAATTTCCAAGACTGACAGAGCCAGCCCAGGAAAAAGTTACCATTTTAAAAAACAACAAAATCCCTCTACCTGCAGTGAGTTTGCTGTACATACTTACTATTTTTACTGATCCGAGCCTATGTTTGCATGATCCTATGTTGTTCATTGGCAGAAATGCAAAAGAGGTTTTTTATAACTATGGATTCATTAATCGATAAAAACTACGCCCATTTTTTTACACCACCAATGAAGGACACAACAATTTAACTAGATGGTTTTTTATGCTCTTAGATTTTTATAACCTAAACTCAGGTTACTATATTCCACTATTACAACTATGGTCGAATTTTTCACGATGATTATTGACGAAGCTATCTGAATTATACTCGTTTTCATTTTCAAGCTTAGATAATATGTATGTATTTTTTACATCACATAATAGGTATGTAACTACTCATCATTTCGAAAATATGTGTACCTACATTTTTTTAACGAACTTGTATTTCGACCATGGTCGTGTGATGTGGACTAAAGTTATATGAGTTTATAGTACCTTTTACGCAGCTAGCTCTTAGTCTACAGGTATTGGCTCACCTACTTTCGGAATGAATTTCAACCTCTCTGATGCTTTTTTCGTAATAATGGGTGTCTTTGATGTGACGTAGATGATTACAATTTCTTTTCGCCTACGTCATTTATATTATAATTCACAAAAAGGAACGTTTTATAATGATAAATTGTTTCCCGTTTCTTAATAAACAAACGCATATTGTATGATAAATAATATATGTAATATATCTAAAAGGTTACTTTGTTCAAATTACGTATATAAATAAATATGGTTATTATGTTTTTCGTTTCTTTTTATCGCCTTAATTTCTTGTTTTATAATGTATGTAGGTATAAAGAGTACAAGACAATTTTTTTAAGAATACCTATAATATACTCGTATTTAAAGGAATGACATTTTACTACCTATTAGGCATTATAGTCTGACTACACTAAGTAGGAAATTTTTTTTAGGATCCTATAGTTAATTATGCCAGATAGGACCACTGAATGAAGAAAGATAACGCTTTAACTAAGTCTATCCGTAGGTATGATTGATAGATTAGCGGTAAATATTCTTCTACAGTTTTGCGTTGGATTTTGCTCCAAATATTAATATTTTTGTGTCTAATTTCGTATACAAAGGTTCCTTATTCCGTACCCTTGTAAGTATCCACGTGCCTTCTTGTAAAAAATATCAAGTATAATTACAAACCGTGTTTGAACTATAAAATATACCTATACTTATAATTATTATATATTTCGTCGTCTAAAACCCATAACACAAGCCTTAAAATTAAGCTTACTGTGGAATTAGGTGGATCTGTGTAAAATTGTTCTTTTTCATACAAATTACGAAGTAAAATTTAAAATGTAGAAATTTCCTCGATCTTCTACGGTGAGTTATTTTTATTTTGTATCTTTATTTGGTATTCTTAAGTTTCAAAGAAAAATTAGACGATTTTAACTCTTTTCTCCCTTGTCTGCCCAATATATTATTTGTAGGATAAAACGTTAAATATGCTACTGCACCCATTGTAAAAAAATTCAATGTCAAGCTAAAAACGTCTTGAAACCCATCAAACTCTAATCCTATGTAACGGCCAGTCATAATGAAGTGTTACTGCTGCAACTCGAAGCTAAGCGTAGAATAGCCAATTAAATGAGTCGTAACTGAGAATTAGTCGAGTAGCAGCTTTAATGGCTGTCACGAGATACTTAAACAGCGCTTATAGGAGCTAATCTTAACTTGTTTGAGCTGTTCGTGTGTTGAGAAACTAAATTCTAAACTCACAACCATTTTTAGTCGACCGTTCCTTAGTGGCAACTCTTTTTTGTGTCTATATCTCTGGTGATAGTTGACGCAAAAATGAACTAGGTATAAAAATATATTGTAAATATTGTTAAAGATTTTGGCGCGCCTTTTGGCAAGATTGGGTGCCGGAAGTACAACTACATACTATAAAATAAAGTCGTATTCCTTACCATTTGTTTTAACTCACCCATCGACGCGACGCATCACTCGAAAGTCTCGAAACTTAGCCATATTTTTTACATTTACAGAACGTGACAGTGACAATAATTAATGCGCTAGCCACCGTTGTCGCGGTAGCCTGTCACCTTGGGGTTGCTAATGGATCACCAAAAGTTATGTCAGATGTTCATATCTCAGACAATTTGTCCTACAAAGATAAACTAATGGCTCTGTGAGCTACCTGGCGAACCCCATGGCTCCGCCGTTTATAAAAAAAATCCAAAAACTGAATCGATAAAAATAATTATCAAACTTGCTCACCAAATTTCTTTACTTTGGCAATAATATTTGAAATTTGACCTGTTAGTTGATTTGATATCCATTAAAATATCTTAGTTACAAATTTGGTTTTCAGTTAATATAAAAGGGTTTTTAAATAGATGGAACAACCAATTAATCAAAAAATTGTGAGCTTCCTCGCGAACCCCCATGGCTCCGCCGTTTATAAAAATTTCCAAAAACTGAATCGATAAAAATAATTATCAAACTTGCTCACCAAATTTCTTTCTTTTGGCAATAATGTTTGAAATAAACCTGTTAATTGATTTGATATCCATTAAAATATCAAGTTACAAATTTGGTTTTCGGTTAATATAAAAGGGGTTTTAAATAGATGGAATAACCAATTAATCAAAAAAAATTGAGCTACCTCGCGAACCCCCAATGGCTCCGCCGTTTATAAAAATTTCCAAAAACTGAATCGATAAAAATAATTATCAAACTTGCTCGCCAAATTTCTTTCTTTTGGCAATAATGTTTGAATTTAACCTGTTAATTGATTTGATATCCATTAAAATATCAAGTTACAAATTTGGTTTTCGGTTAATATAAAAGGGGTTTTAAATAGATGGAATAACCAATTAATCAAAAAATTTAAATATAATACCGTTTTATTTACAAATAAAAATGAAATAAACTGTAACACAATTCCTTTACACTTTCCATTGCATTTATTTAGTTTTCCAACATTCAATAACATAATAAAGTCTGCATTTTATTCATTATCTAATTAATTAACATTCTTGTTTTGAATTATACATTTATTATTTATAAATACATCTATTGTGAAAATATCCAGAACTAAAAGTTGCCCAGCCTTATTTTTAGTTTTAGATACTTTCAGATACTAAAAACATTATAACAGTCTATATTTAAAAATTGCTTAACCCATGTTTTGGGGTATTCCACAAAAGGTCTACTTTGTCGGGGACTTGAACCTTAATAACCTGCAGAAATTGGTATTAAATGTACCGTTGAATTTAAAGCTAAGTTATCAAACGTTACCATGCCAAATATTATGGGCTTCTTAGCCTTGTCAGAAGTGTTAAAAAAATAGCGTCACGTAACCGATACTTTCCTGGAATACCCTTTTTTCAGTGAAATTTCTATTTATGCAGTTGCAAGAATAGTTTGAAATTAGAAGGATTTATTTTATAATAAATATGTTTATTTTAAAAAGAATACATTTTAATACTGTATGTAAGTGTAGTAATAAAGAATTTGGTACGATTATAATGTTTAATAGATATAGAGAATGTAAGCGCATTTTGCTTTAGATACTTTAATATTTTTCAAATGCGAAGTCAAGATCACAAAACCACACCACTTTTAGGTGTCTATTTTAAAAACTTTAACCTAAATGTACAATAATATCATAGTTACATGTAAATAGTGTTTAATTGTTTAAAAATACGTATTAGGTTTTCAAAATTTGTTACATCAATGCACCATAGCGTCTTGAAACATCGAATAGCCAGGGAAATTCATTTTCTTAGACAACCTTTAGGATGTCAGTAAGAGACATGATGGCTTGAGATTTCACGCAAAATCTTACAGGAGAGAAAATTTGATAGAATAGATGAGAGATCGGTAAAAAATAAAAAAATATTTTTTTTACAATTGGGCTCATTCGGTTTGTCTACAGTCACTTTTAACATAAAATCATTTGTGCGTAAGTACATATAAAAAAAACATCTAGGTATGTAAATTACTGATAATGGAGCAGCAGAATGGACCCACAATGTATTTTAAGTTACCTTACTTTTTTACTCAATTATTTCAGATTAGGAAACTAAAAGGTAAACCAATCGCAGGAAACCTCAAGCCATGAACCACAACACGATTACGCCTGACACTCTTGGCACGCGTCCCTCTTCTTTCTGCTCTCCTCATCTTCCTCATCAACCTCGTTGAACTCCTCGCTGTCCCTCCCAAGCCTCAAGAACTGGTTCCGAGCCCTGCTCTTCCTTTCTTGGTAGACACCAGGTTCTTCAGGTTTCTCACCGGACCTGCCCAGCCTCATGAATTGCGGGCTCCTTCCGAGTCTCATGAAGGTGGTTCCCCTCTTAGTTGGTTCTTCGTATTCCTCGTAAGACCTTAAGAGGGATATGAGGTCGTCAGAATTCATGGTTAAGGGTTGAGATCTGCCGAGGCGGAGGAAGCTGGTGCCTCGCCGTACGGGACGCTGCAGCTGCTCTCGGATGTCTGCCGCGGATGGTTCTGCCGGGTACGATCTGCCGAACCTGTGGAGTTAGTAAACCGCTCAATTTAGAAAGAAGCCTTGACATGCAGCGTGCATATTAAGTATTGGTTAAAAGTCAACTAAAAGGGAACCTGGGTCTAGCATGTTTTTGCGATGTTACTCTCAGCACATACGATCATAATGGAATGCAACGATTTTTTTTTTTAAGTTTTAACTAAAAAACTTAATAACATACAGTTTGACTTTCAAGACTTGTAGATTTTTTGGGCATGCAACTTTCATTGAATATACTCGTGAAAATATCCGTCAAGACATATCAATCTATCAGAGTGTTTTTTTTTTCTCCAGCAGCAACATACTTACCTACATTACTTTATTATTTAATCCTAGGTATTACAAGGATACAACGTCCGTATTCGATCTATTAGGATCCGGTACGTGAGTGTCTCGACACAGATCAAAACTACCTATAACCTCAAATGGTTCCAATTAGTTATATTTAGGTAGGTACTACAAAGGTAAGTCATCGAGCTAGGGTACATTGATTACAATGGCCCCAGGTATAGTCCGACCAGAAAAGTCGAAATTAAAAAGTGACAATATACTGTAGTGTCATCCCTTTCAAAACAATCTATGAAAACGGGACGACACTACAATATTGCCACTTTTTAATTTCTATATTTTCTTTTCGGACTGTAGTGTATAACATACCTACCTAGAAAATTGACACACCCTACAGGTTGCATCAGTTGCATGCTTTAGCTAGAGGTAATCAACACCAAAGTTTAAAATGTGTTTGTTTACATTTTATTTGTTCCACTTGATTTGTTCACGTTTCTCTTTATGAAATGCCAGAATTTATTGTTGAGATTTAAATCTATAAACCTTTTTTATGTTGATATTTTTTTTATACCTTGAGTATTTTCATAAAGTTGACTTTACAACATAAGAATTACTTATGTTATTTCTGGGCTAAGTGGATTTGCTCTGAGTTCTATATTTACTCAATAACTATCTACCAAAAAGTTGATAAAGACTAAGAAAAAATCGAGTTTCGAATCTGACAGTTAATTTAGGTAGTATGTCGATGTAAGGCCAAATTAAAAGTCGTCGTTCAACAATTTATTACAACAAAACAAATATTATGGCTAGTTCAGCTGCCAATTCGGGGGCACGATTTTTCCTTAGACATATATTTTCTTCTACAATCAATAACTTTGTATCTACACTTTGTCCTCACCTGATCAGACTCCGGTCCACCGCGCTCCGACGCCTGGCCTCAATGTCCTGCGACCTCCTGGCCGGATTGGCGGCGGCGCCCATCATCAGGCACACCACCGTCATCGCCAGCAGGTTGCGGTAGCCGGTCTTCATGGTTGTGGCCTGCAACAACGTTCCTTGGTTAGCCTCCTTACACTCAGATGCATATTGTTTTGTTTTTGAATTTTACACAGTAAAAGTTCAAAATAGATTGTTAATATATAGTATAATAAGTGTTATAAAATGAATATAAAACTAAAATTAACTACTACTAATAACTAAAGCTAAGAAATTAAAAATACCTATCAAAATTTTGCGCCCTTGGTAAGGTGCCCATCACGCAGGCAGCATTCCTGCGCTGGATTGCTATGGCCAATCTTTGCGCGAGAAAGCTGCCCGCGCGAGGGTCACCTGTGGCCTGCCTTAGGCGTTTGCTGAGCGCCTTGTGGAGCCCCCGAGCCCCCCTACCCCACGGACCTAGTGTCTCGACGCCAAAGGCTACAAATTCGTAGTGTGCGCAATTGTTAATTGTTGACCCGTTTTAAGTTCAACCTAGTTTGATCGTTCAATACTTATGCTATGAAATGTCAAATGTAAACTTTAAACGGCTCTCCAGTTTAAAATCCATGATGGTACGTATTTTAAAGCTTCAATGTGCCCAATTGGTCAAGTATCGAACTTCTTGCCATCAGATGGCTTGTATGTTGGTGTGTCCTTGACCTAAGTGTTCAAATAAAATAATAAAAAATCATCGACAATTCCAAAATTTGAAAACGTGCCTCCGACCGGCTTAATAATTAGATTTTGTTTATTGACGTCTTAAATTATTTATTTATCATATTTTGGCTTTATAAAATAAAAATAAATAAATAAATATTGGACATTCTTACAAAAATTGACTATAAGCCTAACAGTAAGCTCAAGGAGGCTTATGTTGTAGGTACTCAGACAACGATGTATTATATGTATAGGTATAAATACTTAAATTCATAGATAACACCCATGGACCAGGAACAAATAAATGTCTGTGCTCATCACAGAAATAAATGGCCTTACCGGGATTTGAACCCAAGATCATCAGCTTCATAGGTAGGGTCACTAACCAGTAACCACTAGGCCAGACCGGTCGTCAAATAATAATTAGGTATAATAATATCCACCCCACGCAAGTCTATCTAAATACCGGGATTGATAGGCCCGTGAAATCCAATCCAAATCCAATCCAAAAATGTTTAGTGATGTATGTGTGTTATTAATGTTATTATAATATTATGTTTAGTTATTTCCTCGTGTTAAAAGGGGGCCACAATCACCAATCGTATAAAATGAAGGCCCTTCCCCCTCTCCCGGCTTTTATGTTAAGGGTTTTCCTTAACTTCAAAACAGCCTGAACCTTCAGATGTGTGAATGCGTTTTCCAATGCTGTAACGTTCAAGATATTAGATTATTTGCGTTTGACAGATTAATTAACATCTACCTGGGTCAAAAACATTCTGAGTTAAGGGATATAAAGGTTAATTTTCTTATTTAACCCTTATCCACGTGAAAAGGTCCTCCTTTTATTCAGAGAACTGTGATAAAATAATTACTTACATGCCCACAAGCTGTTAACTATTGCCCACAGGAGAGAAAAATGTACAGTTCGCGCGAACACGCTAGTTTTCTCTCCTGTGGGCAATAGTTAACAGCTTGTGGGCATGTAAGTAATGATTTTATCATAGTTCTCTAAATAAAAGGAGGACCTTTTCACGTGGATAAGGGTTAAATAAGAAAATTAACCTTTATAGCCCTTAACTCTTGTGTATGTCTACAGGAAAGACGCGAACACAGAATGTTTTTGACCCACCTACTGCATTCAAAGTCAAAGAGTTAATTTTATTATTTTAACAATGCTTCTAACAAGAATTGAAGATCTAAAGAAGCTCATTCCAATTATAATTACCAATAATAATAATCGTTCAGCGATGAAGTTATTGTAGGTACTTTTGTCTATAAAAAGAGGTCGGCCTTCAAACCAGCTCGTTTATCTATTAATATCTGGGAGAAACAGTCAAGACGTTTGATGTCTCTCTTGTACACTTGTACAGACACCAGGAGCCCGTTTCTCAAAAAAGCTTGTAACTTGTAATACAAGCGGAAGTCCCTTTCTAACAAAAGCTGTCAAAAAGTGTCATCCGCTTGTATTACAAGTTACAAGCTTTTGTGAAACGGGCCCCAGGTCTCCGAAGCATAAAGCAACACAGGTAAAATTATTGCTTTGTAAACGGCGATTAGTATGGGTATGAAGTGCACGCCTCTAAGATCTTGACTTCCTACACAATCATATACACTTACTGCATGTCTTGCGGCCGGAAGTTTAAAACAAAACTCGGTTTCGCAAGTCACGTTCGAGCCCATGCACGTCAGAATTTACATACCTAATACCTGATTTGTCCGGGTGTCGCCGTCGACGGATACGTCTAGGAGGACATCATCATCATCATCTGGGAGAGCTTTGCTCGGAAAACATATAAAAACCCTAAAATGCGCGTTTTCACAGAGATAAAACCTAGCTAGATCGATTATTCGCCCCCGAAAACCGCCATATAGCAAAATTCATGGAAAACGTTATTGCCGTTTCCGAGATCACCGAAATATAATTGACCGAAGCGTAGCGAAGGTCTACGTTTTGACTCGGGCATTTTGCTTTCGTATGTCCGTCCGGATGTTCTCCTCTACAGGTCACAATTCTCAACCGATTCTCGTGAAATGTTGTGACCAGATTCTATGATTAAATAACTTTTATATGTCAATCCAGTTTTTGGAAATTTTAAAAAATGGCGGAGTCGTGATACCTCGCGCCTAAACAAATAGTCGTATCGATATCATAAGAGTTTTTTCTTTTTGAGATATGTTTATAGATTAAATGGCCAAAAATACAGAAAATTAATTTCGCTGGTTTCGGAGGTATTGAGATATTTAATTTTAACTAATTTTTGCGCGAGCTTGTGAAGGCCCTTTGCACCTCTGGGGTGCCGTAGGACAAGAACAACAACAACAACAATTTTAACTTGAGAATGAGTAGATAAATTTCGTCAGCTTGTCTAAGAACTATTTGGCTCAGTTTGTAAATGTTTGCTTTATTTGTTTGCACAGAGAGTCTGGGTTCGATCCCCAATATTTGTATGCTGTATAACTTTTTTTATTTTTTTACACTTAAATTTCGATTTTATTTTATTTAATATATTTAAAGCTCTTAGCACCATGTAATTTCAAGCTCTGCTCGCGAGGTCTACAGCTCACAGAGCCACTAGTTATAAATAAATAAACAAAGACATATGTAACTTCGTAAATAAATATACAAGAATTGCTCGTTTAAAGGTAAGGTATCATTTTTGGTACAAGATTTTAGGTAGACCTAAATAGAACACAAAAAAACAAAAGTGTTTAAGCGTGAACCGAACCATTTGAATAAAAGGGAATTGCAGTGTGCAAGCTATGCCAACCCGCGAATTGCAACTAATAACCCAGTCAAAAACTTTAGCAAAATTTAATATTATTGCAAATTACCTTTCGGTACATTTAAACGAGAATTTTAAAAACCGGATTCGGATTCGGACCGGGAGTCGAACTCGCGCACGAAGGGTTCCGTACCATTACGAATACGGCAAAAAATCACGTTTGTCGTATGGGAGCACCATTTAAAGAATTATTATATATTGTTTTTAGTATTTGTTGCTATAGCGGCACCAAAAATAGGTACATCATCTGTGAAAATTTTAACTTTCTAGCTATCACGATTCATGAGATACAGCCTGGTGACAGACAGACAGACGGACGGACAGTAGAGACTTAGTAATAGGGTCCCGTTTTAACCCTTTGGGTACGGAACCCTAAAAAGACTTTAACTAGGGTGTGCAAAATCTTCTCCAGACTGTTCAGCATGCATTTGCCTGTCGCAGCAACTAGTTACTGAGTTTTCTGACCCTGCAAACTACTTTTAAAAGTTTTCCTTGTTTCTTTCTTTTTTAATCAACCTTGTTTCCTTCTCCATTAGTTTACTCTGAGCCTTTGACTCTGTTTTATTTAAAAAGTACTTTATTGCTCACTTTTAATTTTAATAAATTAAAGTACTTAGTTGCAAATATAGCATCAGAAAAATGAAGTCTGAGAAGTAGTGCATCCTTCGCTCTTTATAAAAATTAATTAACTGGGTCAAACACAAAACTGTGTTCACGTTTTTCCTGTAGAAATACCTAAAAGTAAAATACACATACATCGTCTATTATTATACTCATACACAATATTGACTGAATGCACAATAAGCGAGAAAACTCGGGAAAACAGATTTCTCCGTTTTGCGAGAATGGTTGCAGGCAAAAGCATAATTAATTTTTCACCTTCGCGTTTATGGTAAAAAACGTATCTTTCATCTTTCTCTATCACTCTAATTAGACCTTAATTGGAGTAAAAAAGAAGGATACCCGCAATTTGCGAACTTCGTTGTTCGCGGTAGGCCCTCTGTTTGTTAATATCAAAGAGAATAGATAGTATAGAGGGGTCCTGTCATAGTAAATTTTGTAGTCACAGTAAATTTTATTGCCATCTATCGACACACGACCAAAACTTAAAATGAAAACGTATAAAACTATCAAAAAATTAATATATATGGGTAAATGATTTTATTATTTTTATATCATTTTGACCCATGTTCATTCACTGATACCTATGTGCTGAAATTGTTAAATATGAAACGGTGTCATCACCGCCATCTAGCCGAGGATAGGCCAAAGGTGTATGCGCCATCTGTCCGAGAATGACTTCATCTTGACATCCGAGGCACGTTTTTTCCTTAGACTTTATTCATCTTATACGGAGTTACATATGTCTTTGTTAATATGGATTAAATTCAAATTGAATTAAGAACTAATCCATAACTTGACGTTGGTTGTGTAATCACTAATTATTCGCTGTGGGTTACTTGTCAACCTTCACGTGTTTGTCAACCTATTTAGATGTCACGTGTTTCTCGCACTATTTTGGATAAACAACAGTAAAATAATTGAAATCAACACGTTGCGAAGCATTGCCAGACGATTATTCATTGTTGTTTACGTATTCATGATTAAATAAAGATATTTGTATGGATTCTTGTTATATAACGTACCTACCTATATAATTCTACTATTAGTTACAGGTTACTAGTTATGTACAGTAATAATCCTTAAAGGATGACTCATGCTAGGCCGGGCGGGCCCGGGCCGAGGCGTCCGAAATGTAATTTTCTAGGACGGCTTGACAGCTGATCGGTGATCACATGGTGCTTTCCGTAGAAAAAGAAGCGCCGGAAGCCCCGGCCCGGTCTAGCGTGACGTGAGTCACCCTTAATAGTTACACGAACCTATAATCGCCATAGAATCGAAGTTAAGGATGACTCACGTTAGACCGGGCCGTGTCCGGGCCGAAGCTTCCGGAGCTTCGTTTCCTATCGAAAGCATCACGTGATCAGCTGTCATCTGTCATAGAAAAGTCAGCGCCTGGTCTAACGTGGGTCATCCTTTACGCTCTTATTATAAAACGACATTCTGAAATAACATGGAATATGACATGAACATGTTTTGTATGTACAATATTACTACTCGCTCTAAATTCTTTTTATTTTATTACAATTTTTAGCAAGGATAACTAGGACATAGATATATGTTACGTAAATATTCTTGCCAAGGTTCATGTAATAGAAGCAATTCGTTTTAAAATGAGAGCGTAAAATCGATTGTATGGGAGCGGCTTTTTAGCGGTAGCTTCGTGTGATTCTTAAGGCGTAATTATATGGTACGTGTGTATGCGCTGCGTTTTTTTATATTTCCTAAACGCGTTAATTTAAGCAGTGGTGTATATGATCCCCTATTGTGTTTTGTCATATCCGGGCTGGATTGATTCCATCACTTCCGGTATTAACGTTCGCATTAGTTTGAATTTATTACGAGTTCCATTTAGTGTCCATCCGGTAAATTTGACGGCGAGCGCATTTACATCCTACTTTTAACCAGTCGTATATGACAAACAGGGCAAGCAAGCGGCCTAGCCAAGGTGACGATCGCTTGCGCTTCGCCATCGAATCGCTTTGTGTCTCTCTATCACTCTTCCATATTATCGCGACTGTGGGCCCGATTCGGATTTTGAAATAGACATCTATTAGACATCTTTTAGACATCACCAAGATACGATAACGATATGTTTAAGATCTAACCTGTCAAATTTGACATTTGCGCGATTCTGGAGATACTGTTGAACGATTTCCACAGGATATGACTTAGAGATCCAATTCACATCTAAGAGATATCTTACTCTATCTAACGTAAAAGTGACATTGGTTGCCCGAATTGCGCTGCAAAAGAGAACTAGTTGATATCTAATCTATAACGTATCTAGAATGGATCTAGTACGTGTCGTTTCTTGTGAATATCTTGAAGTTCGAATACGGCAGTGTGACAGTTGCGTTTCGATCGCTACGGAGCGTAAGCGATTGGCATCATGGCTACGCGGCCAGGCCCCGTAGACAACATGCATATCGCTAACGCTCCGTAGCGAACGAAACGCAATTGTTACTGTCACACTAATAGGTATGGAAGAGTGATGAAGTATGAATAGAGAAACAGAAAGCGATTCGATGGCGAATCGCAAGCGATTGTCACCTTGGCCAGTACGGTTACCATCAGTTTGTCACTGACATAAACGCCGTCGAGAACGTAATTTACTTTCTATACATCTCGCTCGCACTCGCATATTAGTGCAAACGGGACGTATAGAAAGTAAATTACGTTCTCGACGGCGTTTATGTCAGTGACAAACTGATGGTAACCGTACAGGCCGCCAGATCAATGCAAAAGTTAAGCGTAAGCATATTATTATTCATTTCTGTTTACTTATTTCCGGCTTTTAAGTATTTATTCTGTTGCTATTAAAATAAGGAACATCCTTGGAACTAAGCTGAACAGCTTTAATCGTACTTTCTACGAACTCTCGAAATTTACGGTTTCCGTGTTGCAATTGGTAAAAATAAGAATTTCCTTCTATTGTAACTTGGCTTTGATTGATATTGTGTCATCCGCTTAATAAAAGTACAGAATGTTTTTTGTGACTTGAGCAGTACAATCAAGTAAAAGGTAAAATAATTATTAATGCACATTATTTTATTATAAAGTGTATCATCATATGTCATGGTAATGAGCTTTGCTGTAGGTACACGTACATAAACACACACATTTTTGAAAGTAAATCAATTAATTTGGCAATTAATGGTTCCGCTATGCATTTAAGTTTTAAGTAACAAAACCTTGTTAAAAATCTTTAATTTTGTACGTTCCTAAAGCTGCGTTCCCACCGGAGATGTGCGTTTATACGTAGCGAGGGATGTGTTTAAGAACCAATATCAACCAATAAAGAGACACTTCATTTATCTATCTTCGCTCAGCGCAGCGAGAGTCGGACAAAGAAAAGTTTGCAGCGGATTTGATAGCCGACGCAGTGCAAGTGTCATTTATACGTCATAATTTCATAGAAGTTTGACGTTTAAAATAACACGTGCACTGCGTGGGCTATCAAATCCGCTGCAGACTTTTCATGGACTGACTTTAATACTATTACTTATTCTGTGGCGCAGCTCTAGTTGACAATATTCTATTGGTTCTATTCTATTGGTTGGTGACAAACACGTCCCTCGTTACGTATCCTTGTACATCTCTGGTGGAAACACACCCTAAGTGTTCTCCATTTAGTGCATAAATGTTTATCCTAGCGAAAGAATGAAATGGCAAGATTTCAAGAGATAATAAAACGTTTTGTATTACGCAAGTTTAATGCCAAGGTTGTAGCACCAGACTTGCCGGCACCAGTGGAGTGAATTATCATACATGTAGTTACCTATACACATTATTTTAATATACATTTACGTAGAGATTTATAGCAGCTGAAAAATGTATTACATATACATACTTAGATAACTACCAACATGGCAGCGAAAACAATACCATATTCTTTAAAAAATAACCATACGACCTATAAGTTCCGACAAATACAAAGATACTAATTTTAATTGTTAACAAGCAGAAACGTCTGCGAACGATGCCATTAAGCTTAGAATAAATTTATAAGTGGAAAAATTACTGTCTTGGGTGAGACTTGAACTCACGGCCTCTGGATCGATACTCCAGCGCCCTGCCATCTGAGCCACCAAGACCTCATCCATAGCCAGCAAATCAAATATGGTGGAAAGATTTGCTGGCTATGGATGAGGTCTTGGTGGCTCAGATGGCAGAGCGCTGGAGTATCGATCTCATCCAAGTCAGTAATTTTTCCACTTTTAAATAAAAAAAAATACAAAGATAATCCACATTTCCCAAATATTAATTATATGTATAACAAAACGGTAACCTGTTCAGCGCTTTATGAACGGTATTCTTACTAGGTAAGGCCCATACGGGTAAGTACCTATAGCCTTCATATAGGTGTATGTTTACACATCGATTAGTGTTTATTATTGTTTAATACATTTTCTACTTGCTATTTGCGTTTAGTGGCCAATGTATGAACTCGCACAATACACAACTTTATGCCTAATTACCCATAATTGGTAAAAAATCAGTTCTGGAATAAACGCCGTATGAACAACACCGTTCCGTTACTTCATCCCTAAACAACCGGGGGTATACCATAGGTATGAAGGCCAGTCACGTATCCCGCAACCACACTTATCCGTATTAACCTTATCAATATATCCAAGAAGTTCATTTGCCAACAACATTGCCAATCGGTCCCAATATTGCAATCGTGAATCTCGGCTTAATCTTTGGATAGGCTGTCACCCAACTGACCTGCAGCCCAATTCAGTTTGAAATATTTGTAACGGTTTTGGTTTTATTTTGATACGACCTTGTAGATCGCTCATGCTGATTGGTGTATGCGTTATAAAGTGACAGTCGAACTTGCCAGCTAAAAGTGGCACAGAGAGCTATCGAGCGCGCGATGCTCGGGATCTCCCTGCGAGACAGAATTCGGAATCGGGACATTCGCCAACGCACGAAAGTTACCGACATCGCCAAAAGAATTGCGCAACTGAAGTGGGAATGGCCGGCCATATCTGTCGCAGGGATGACGGCCGATGGGGCCAGCGAGTACTGTTCTGGAGACCTCGACTGGGAAGCCGGAGGGATGGAAAACCACGAGCCAGATGGTCGGGCGACATTAGAAAGACGGCATCGGCAGGGCCGACCTGGCATAAAACCGCCGCATACAGAACAACATGGAAATTCATGAAAGACAGCAGTCGACGCAAATATGCTGAGAAGAAGAGTCGATCTTCAAAGTCGTGTCAAAGCCAGTTAAAAGCCGTAACAAGTGGTTTAAGCTGAATTGGCCTCCCGCTCTGCCCTTTCATAAAAGTTACAAGGCCTGTAGACACGCAATTTGCCGACTACTTTTTATGTTTCTATATTAAACATGCCTTTATAAGGTTCTTAACTTTTAAGGCTTTGACATAAACTCGCCGAGAATTCTTTCTTAACTATGTCTACAGTCAGACAAAAGTAGTATTTTATTAGTATTAGTAGTAGTTTTTTTCTTTATTGAAAGATACACTGAGCGTAGGCGGGTCGTTTATAGTAGGTATACTCAAAGAGAATAGATAGTATAGAGGCCTATTGTCATAGTAAACTTTGTAGTCACGGTAAATTTACTGCCATCTATCGACACACGAATAAAACTTAAAATGAAAATGTACATAAATATCAAAAAATGTATATATGTATTATATAAATACGGATAAATGATTTTTAATTTTTATTGTTCCATAGTGACCCATGTTCTTTCACTGATATGTGTTAAAATTGTTAAATATCAAACGGTGTCCTCAACGCCATCTAGCCGAGAATAGGACAAAGGTATATGGCGCCATCTATTCGAGAATGACTTTTTCTTGATTGCCGAGGCACGTTTTTACACGACTGCCCAAACAAAAAGAGTGTATTGTTTTCAGCGTTCATGTTTGTATGTATGTGAGTTTCTTTATTCCACCTTAACTTCTGAATGCCTTAACCGATTTAGACGTATGATACATCATTAGAATCCTTACGTCATCCCGGGTAACATAGGCTATGTGACGTCATTATAAAAACAAAATGGCGGACTTAATACGCCATATTACGCAACCTTTAGAAAAAAATATCGTGCAAACCTATCGAGTAGGGTATCAAAATGAAGGGCTGAAAGCCGATTGATACTATACACGCTGAAATTTTTATCGTTTTGTTCCCGAAGCGTAGTGGTTAGGTATCGATTACACAGCCAAATAAAATTGTCAAAAAAAATCTAGCTCTTAGTTTCAAAATTGCCAAATAAATAAAAAATAATACAGAACTCGAAGCCGTGAGAATAAATAGTAACACAGAAAAATGCCGCCTCAAACCGTCGCCGCCGCCGCGATTTCATTCGTGCTGATTTTCTAAGGAGCTATCCCTCCCGCACCCCGCACGTCCCGCGGTTATGACTTGTGACTTATGACTTGTGGTTATGACTTTTTCGACGTGACGTCAGCGGTGTTACTACGTGTTTTACTCATTTCGTGAAACTGATTTTTCACTTGCTTATTTTTTTCATTTGAAGAGCTAGATTTTTTTTGACAATTTTATTTGACTGTATAATCGATACCTAACCTCTATGCTTCGGGAACAAAACGATAAAAATTTCAGCGTGTATATGCAACATGTGGGTTTAAGTTTCATTTTGAGAAAGTAAGAATTGACAAAATATGTTAAGAGAAGCTAATCTCATAAAACCAAATATTATTATTGAATGGGATACTTATTAAAATAAAAGGAAAGGGTTTGACCGCTGATCATAAAAAAATATAATTATATTATATTAGGTAGGTACATACTACTCATAGTTTTTAAAACATGTTCGTAATTGCGCTTATGGAATCGAAAAGTTTAAAATATAACTTCTATTTATTAATCGATACGATACAGAGTCCGTCTAAGCTAACTCTGCACCGACTTTGGCAGAACAAATCGTGAAAGTATCATCATAACCGTATGGTTTGATTTAATTTTAACATTTATGATGATGATGACATTTTTTTTAAGGCCGAAGGGTGAGCTCCACGTAGGGCCTACGGCTCAGAGCGTAAGAAAGATGTGCGCTTCCTGCAACTTGTTCAAGTATATGCACTCGGTCCAAAGCCAGGCGCCAAAGACGCCCCCACACTAAAAGGGTCAGGCGTAGCCCGACGTACGTGACACGCTATACGCTTACCAAAGCCGAGCGCCTTCGGCGCACTCATACTCAAAGCATCGGCCGTAGCCCGACATACGTGGCGCGTTGTACGCGTTCCAAAGCCGGGCGCCTTCGGCGCCCTCATACTAAAGGAGTCGGGCGTAGCCCGACGTACATACGCGGCGCACTGCGCGCGGTCCAAGGCCAGGCGACTTCTACTTTCTCATACTAAAAGTGTCGGGCGTAGTCCGACGTACGTGACACGCTGTACGCATACCAAAGCCGGGCACCTTCGGCGCCCTCACACTTAAAGGTTTTGGCGTAGCCCGATGTACGTGGCGCGCTGCACGCAGTCCAAAGCCAGGCACCTTCAAATCTCTCATATTAAAAGTATTGGGTGTAGCGTGACACGCTGTATGATTACCAAAGCTGGCCTCATACTCAAAGCGTCGGGCGTAGCCCGACGTACGTGGCGCGCTGTACGCGTTCCAAAGCCGGGCGCCTTCGGCGCCCTCATCCTAAAAGAGTCGGGCGTAGCCCGACGTACGTGGCGCGCTGCGCGCGGTCCAAAGCCAGGCGACTTCTACTTTCTCATACTAAAAGTGTCAGGCGCCGAAGGCGCCCTCTTACTCAAAGCGTCGGGCGTGTACGAGGCGCGTTGTACGCGTTCTAAAGCCGGGCGCCTTCGGCGCCCTAATGGTAAAAGAGTCGGATGTAGCCCGACATACGTGGCGCGCTGCACTCGGTCCAAAGCCAGGCGCCTTCGACTCTCTCATACTAAGTGTCGGGCGTAGGCCCACATACGTGACACGCTGTACCCTTACCAAGACGCCATCAGTGCCCTCTTGCTCAAAGCGTCGGGCGTAGTCCGACGTACGTGACACGCTGTACGCACACCAAAGCCGGGCGCCTTCGGCGCCCTCACACTTGATTACCAAAGCCGGCCTCATACTCAAAGCGTCGGGCGTAGCCCGACGTACGTGGCGCGCTGCACGCGGTCCAAAGCCAGTCCCCTCAACTTTCTCATATTAAAAGTGTCGGGCGTAGCCCGACGTACGTGACACGCTGTACGCTTACCAAAGCCGGGCGCCTTCGGCGCCCTCTTACTCAAAGCGTAGGGCGTGTACGAGGCGCGTTGTACGCGTTGTAAAGCCGGGCGCCTTCGGCGCCCTAATGGTAAAAGAGTCGGATGTAGCCCGACGTACGTGGCGCGCTGCACTCGGTCCAAAGCCAGGCGCCTTCGACTCTCTCATACTAAGTGTCGGGCGTAGGCCCACATACGTGACACGCTGTAGCCTTACCAAGACGCCTTCAGTGCCCTCTTGCTCAAAGCGTCGGGCGTAGCCCGACGTTCGTGGCGCACTGTACGTGTTCCAAAGTAGTCGGGCGTAGCCCGATATATGCGGCGCTCTGCGTGCCTTTCTGTACTGAGGACGCCCTCGCAAAAGTAATATAAAGTGACTTCAAATGGTTATTAACGAAATCATGACCCCAAAATTAATTAAATAAATAAAAAATTAAAAAACACGACTGCGAAAAAGCGAACTGAAAAGATAAAAATATTTTTTAGTTGTGTTAGTTACTCAACTTACTGAATGTAAAAATTCTAAAAAGTATAAAATAAAAAAAAATAATTAAAAATTAAAAAACACGACTGCGAAAAAGCGAACTGAAAGACAAAAATAATTTTTAGTTGTGTTAGTTGAATGTAAAAAAATATTAGAATATGAGTGTTTAGTGAAGGTTATAAACAACAAACGCAAAAGTTTTATGCTCATTTAGGATCGTGACTGTACCTGTGTATTTTATTTCAATTGCAGTCGGGGACCTTTTAAATGGGAAAATGTCAATACATCAAGGTCCCCGACTGCAATTGAAATAAAATACACAGGTACAGTCACGATTCTAAATGAGCATAAAACTTTTGCGTTTGTTGTTTATAACCTTCACTAAACACTCATATTCTAATAATTTTTTACATTCATTAAGTTGAGTAACTAACACAACTATAATTTTTTTTTGTCTTTTCAGTTCGCTTTTTCGCAGTCGTGTTTTTTAATTTTTAATTAATTTTTTTCTTAGACTTTATTTATCTTATACGGAGTTACATATATCTTTGGTATACTTTAAGGATTACTCAAGTTAGAGTCGGAGCTTCCGGCGCATATAGACCGACAAGAAATTGTAGAAATTAAAAAGTGGCAACACCGTCGTGTCGCCCCGTGATCTTAGATTGAATTGAGAGGGACGACACTACGATGTTGTCACTTTTTAATTTCTACAATTTCTTGTTGGTCTATAGTTTTCTATGGAAAGCATCACGTGATCGCCTGTCATGTCATAGAAAAATAAGCGCCGGAAGCTCCGGCCCGGACACGGCCCGGTCTAACGTGAGTCATCCTTAACTCGTTCGCGTCTTTCCTGTAGACATAGTAAAGTTAGGGGAATCTAAAGCTATTTACGCTGCACCCTTACAGGTGGGATACATTTTCAGTACCTAAAATACTTGAAACTCAAATAAGAAAAACAGGATATACATGTATGCCATTATGTAAATGCATTATTTTGACCCATCATATCCTGTTTTTTTTTTAACTTAGAGGCTGCATCTCTATTCTCTGTGGTATTAAATTTAGATATTCCGTCACAATACTCTTCTTCTATACAAAAAGGCACGTAGAGTTAGACCAAGAAGAGCCTGCCGAGATTTTGACACCACACGCAGTGAAGGTGTTATTTTAAACGTCAAACTTCTTTGAAATTATGACGTATTAATAACACTGGCACGGCATGTGCTGTCAAAATCTCTGCAGACTTTTCTTTGTATCAATTACCATAGAATATCGAGCTCGTCTGTGATGTACTTACCTAATAATTGTTAAATATATATTAGATCAAGTTAAAAGGACTTCTTAAAATAGCACAAAACTGAGTTCCACGATTCCTAACTAATCACAAGAGTTACCCAGCAGCCCAAATATGTGCGGTCCCAAGTTGGTATACTCCAGTCATTTTACGGACCGAAAGTATGGCAAATTGGAAATAATTTATAATAGCTTATGTTTTTAGTTTAACGGATATGTCAAGACTGTAGTATTATATACAAACTGAAATCCAACAATATTACGTTATATGCTTTCCGGTAAAAGTATGTATAATTTGTATGCACCTATTATAAAGCATTTTTCTGTAGGATTTTATGAGAATTTTTTTTTACTTGTTTAATATCTAAACAAAGTACTAGTTACTGTAATAATAATTATGTTTTTTTTAAATCATTTATTTACATACAATATATATACAGTGGTAGGAAACTCTAGGTCCATGGGGTCCCAGCGCGCATAAGTTGTTCGCAGAAATCGCGAAGCGTCTGGTTGACGTAACTGGTGCCCGAAGAGCTGGCGGCTACCTCACACAACGTATCAGCATTGCGATACAGCGAGGAAATGCCGCCAGCACCCTTGGTACAATGCCTCAAGGGCCTTTTTTTGATTTAAGCTTGTTATTAATTTCGTTTAGTAGTACCTAGTTACTTATTACTATATACATATTTGTTTATGGCAAATTAAGACATGATTAGCGTATCACTCCCGCTGTTCTTTTGTAGATTTATTAATTTTACATGTATATTTTTTTATGATGTCGCTTTTTACTGATTTTAGGCAAGATATTATGTTTGTAAATTAAAATAATCATAAGTGTTTAAATTAAAATAAAAAAGGATTACTTTTTCCTATTTACCTACTTTCGGGTAGAATTTTTGTTGGATACCTGCACATAATTATGTGTTAATAACTTATTAGACTGATAACTAATAAATAAAAAATCAGCATAGGTATTATATTTTCTTGTTTTGTGTAATCTTTCCTGGGCTAGATTGAATTGTTCAAGTAACATGACGAATCCCAATACAACTTACTGACATTACAGGCACGTAACAAGTGGCCGGCATGTGGGTAGATATTTAATCTTGTCCTGATTATACGGTTGGATACGTATGATTAAGTACGAGTATTTCATCTTAAATTGTTGAGACAGCTATATCTACTACAGAACAGACATAGAGAAACAAGTAGGTATGCATAGAGTGCTCATTCATTCATTCTAATAACAAAACGTCGGTGAGACACAGACATATTAAATATATTAAGAACGCGTCACTCACGTATCTATTTTAAGCCGAAAAACGCTCGACATGTTTCACTCCGTATCGAGGAGTGTCATCAGGAGCTTGCTTAAAATACGTGAGTGACCCGTTCTTAATACATTCATTCATTCATTTCTTTATTTGCTTTCAACATTCGTACGGTAGATATCACATTGCTTACTCCATACATCAGTTTCCTTAAGTACTCAATAATAATAAATTGTATGTGTGGTATGATAAAACTTATTAATATTTTACAAACTCGCTTAAAACTTTATACTTATTAAGCTGACTTTTTATCTATGTATGGAGTGAGAACTCTAAAGCTTAGATACGTATTTCTCTAAGCTACAGGGGTCCTTTACTCTTGAAGTTTTTATTTCAAGATAAGATTAATCTAAACATGGAAATATGAAGGGGCATTCCAGAAAAGTGTCGCGTACGTGACGCTATTTTTTTTTAAACTGAAAAAACTAAGAAGCCGATATTTGGCGTGATAACGTTTGATACTTGATACTATTACAGTAAACCTATAGGTAATACAGATTTTTGAAACACAGCTATATTTATAACTCTCCAATAGAAGTGGATTATTTTTATACAAAACCCCAAGTAACCTCCTTAAAATAAAAATTGGGTAAAACTGGCTTGAATATTTTGAAACTTCTAAGTAACTAGAAATACTCGTATATTTTACACGAATATTTTCTAGGGCCAAATAAAAGGTACAAAAACTAATACGTAGCAGGTTTCATCGGGTAACAAATGACATGTCAAGATGTCCGATAACCTCGTTCTAAGGTACACGTGCAGTCGGTCTCATGAAACAAGAACTAAGTGAGGTTCGCGGTAGGGAACCTTGTTCGACGTGTTGCCTCTATGTCGCACTTGTATATTCGTATGTAAGTGTGACAGGGAGGCAACACGCCGAATGTGGCTCGCGGTAGACCCTCTGGTCTATTATAACTTGGCTTGTAGGTACATACGTAAATTTATGTTTATATTTAGTACAGCTGCTGGACGATATTATTTTTACGAAATTGCCCTGCCTATCGCTCACTGGCCAACACCTCTACCACTATAGCTCTACCTGGCCAACACCTCTACCACTATAGCTCTACCTGGCCAACACCTCTACCACTATAGCTCTACCTGGCCAACACCTCTACCACTATAGCTCTACCTGGCCAACACCTCTACCACTATAGCTCTACCTGGCCAACACCTCTACCACTATAGCTCTACCTGGCCAAAACCTCTACCACTAAAGGTCTACCTGTGCGCTATCGCCCCCTATTTATTCTTCATTCATATGCCTAGAGTTGTGCCTTTTCGAGAACGTTTTGTGTTTTGTATGGGAAATGTACTCGAAAATATTTCCCATATGAAACGGAGAACGTTCTCGAGAACAGCACAACTCTACATATGCCAATTACAAACTCTTGATGTTTCCTTATTTAGAAATTTTATTTTATTTATTTTTTATTTGATCTGTGTTGACCGTTTCAGCATGTTTCAGTATCTGAAAGAGTCATAAATTAGTCAAATATCTAGTTTAGATTCCGGTGATGTATCTATACAATTTTCGCTACATAAAGCCTAGGTTGAAAGATTTTGAAGCTCTTAACCATTTTTCTAAGTTCACCTACTTATATATCAAAACCTTATTCTATAATTTAACATCTAAGTATATACTGTTCAGTAAAAAATAATAATCTGTTTATTGAACAAAATTACATAGGTACATTCATTACATTTATTAACTTAGTACTAATCTTATATGTTTAATATTATATTGACTAAGGGCATGCAACCCCTGTTCAAATTATTAAATCACAATTAAATGTTTTTATATACTGCTGAGTCTTTGTACAATTATATCTATCAGTGCTTTTTTAACAATGGCTTTAATATTAAAGATAAAGAACTACATAAGAGCACCAGATTATATTACCATATTCATTATTATTTTTAGTAGTCATGTAATTAGGTTCATTGGGTAGTCTACGAAGGTTATTTGGTCTATTATCACTCAGTTAATCTCACATTAACCTTTCAAAGTAGCCTTTGTGTATAACATTATCACCTACGTAATTATCACCTGTAAATGTAACACTAAGCATGATGTATTAAATCTCAACAAGACATGACAGTTGTTTAAACTCCTACACAAGATATGTTTTGACCGGAAAACTCTCCTTATAAGGTTTTCCTTGAATACTTATTAGAAAAAGCTTTTAAACAAAACAAGAGAATAAGTAAAAATGCGTTCTTTTGTTTGGAAATTATGCAAATGTAACTCATCTGCGTAATGAAATGGGCATATAACGTGTAGGAGTGTGAAAAATACTCGAGAAAAAAATTAATTAAAAATTAAAAAACACGACTGCGAAAAAGCGAACTGAAAAGACAAAAATAATTTTTAGTAACAACTTGTATTTTATTTCAGGACTTTTACAACAAAATAAAAACACTACGAAAACTTATAAGCGTACAGCGTGTAACGTACGTCGGGCTACGCCCGACACTTTTAGTATGAGAATGTTGATGTATTGACATTTTCCCATTTAAAAGGTCCCCGACTGCAATTGAAATAAAATACACAGGTACAGTCACGATCCTAAATGAGCATAAAACTTTTGCGTTTGTTGTTTATAACCTTCACTAAACACTCATATTCTAATAATTTTTTACATTCATTAAGTTGAGTAACTAACACAACTAAAAATTATTTTTGTCTTTTCAGTTCGCTTTTTCGCAGTCGTGTTTTTTAATTTTTAATTAATTTATTTTATTTTATATTTTTAGAATTTTTACATTCATTAAGTTGAGTAACTAACACAACTAAAAAATATTTTTATCTTTTCAGTTCGCTTTTTTGCAGTCGTGTTTTTTAATTTTTTATTTATTTAATTAATTTTGGGGTCATGATTTCGTTAATAATCATTTGAAGTCACTTTATATTACTTTTGCGAGGGCGTCCTCAGTACAGAAAGGCACGCAGAGCGCCGCATATATCGGGCTACGCCCGACTACTTTGGAACGCGTACAGTGCGCCACGAACGTCGGGCTACGCCCGACGCTTTGAGCAAGAGGGCCCTGAAGGCGTCTTGGTAAGGGTACAGCGTGTCACGTATGTGGGCCTACGCCCGACACTTAGTATGAGAGAGTCAAAGGCGCCTGGCTTTGGACCGAGTGCAGCGCGCCAAGTACGTCGGGCTACATCCGACTCTTTTACCATTAGGGCGCCGAAGGCGCCCGGCTTTAGAACGCGTACAACGCGCCTCGTACACGCCCGACGCTTTGAGTATGAGGGCGCCGAAGGCGCCCGGCTTTGGTAAGCGTACAGCGTGTAACGTACGTCGGGCTACGCCCGACACTTTTAGTATGAGAATGTTGAGGGGACTGGCTTTGGACCGCGTGCAGCGCGCCACGTACGTCGGGCTACGCCCGACGCTTTGGGTATGAGGCCGGCTTTGGTAATCATACAGCGTGTCACGCTACGCCCGATACTTTTAATATGAGAGAGTCGAAGGCGCCTGGCTTTGGACCGCTTGCAGCGCGCCACGTACATCGGGCTACGCCAGAACCTTTAAGTGTGAGGGCGCCGAAGGCGCCCGGCTTTGGTATGCGTACAGCGTGTCACGTACGTCGGACTACGCCCGACGCTTTGAGCAAGAGGGCACTGAAGGCGTCTTGGTAAGGGTACAGCGTGTCACGTATGTGGGCCTACGCCCGACACTTAGTATGAGAGAGTCGAAGGCGCCTGGCTTTGGACCGAGTGCAGCGCGCCACGTACGTCGGGCTACATCCGACACTTTTACCATTAGGGCGCCGAAGGCGCCCGGCTTTAGAACGCGTATAACGCGCCTCGTACACGCCCGACGCTTTGAGTAAGAGGGCGCCTTCGGCGCCCGACACTTTTAGTATGAGAAAGTAGAAGTCGCCTGGCTTTGGACCGCGCGCAGCGCGCCACGTACGTCGGGCTACGCCCGACTCTTTTAGTATGAGGGCACCGAAGGCGCCCGGCTTTGGAACGCGTACAGCGCGCCACGTACGTCGGGCTACGCCCGACGCTTTGAGTATGAGGCCGGCTTTGGTAATCATACAGCGTGTCACGGTACACCCAATACTTTTAATATGAGAGATTTGAAGGTGCCTGGCTTTGGACTGCGTGCAGCGCGCCACGTACATCGGGCTACGCCAAAACCTTTAAGTGTGAGGGCGCCGAAGGTGCCCGGCTTTGGTATGCGTACAGCGTGTCACGTACGTCGGACTACGCCCGACACTTTTAGTATGAGAAAGTAGAAGTCGCCTGGCCTTGGACCGCGCGCAGTGCGCCACGTATGTACGTCGGGCTACGCCCGACTCTTTTAGTATGAGGGCGCCGAAGGCGCCCGGCTTTGGAACGCGTACAACGCGCCACGTATGTCGGGCTACGGCCGATGCTTTGAGTATGAGGGCGCCAAAGGCACCCGGCTTTGGTAAGCGTATAGCGTGTCACGTACGTCGGGCTACGCCTGACCCTTTTAGTGTGGGGGCGTCTTTGGCGCCTGGCTTTGGACCGAGTGCATATACTTGGACAAGTTGCAGGAAGCGCACATCTTTCTTACGCTCTGAGCCGTAGGCCCTACGTGGAGCTCACCCTTCGGCCTTAAAAAAAATGTCATCATCATCATCATAGGCCTTTTCGTCTATAGCAGACGATTTATGGTGTAACACCGGAGAAACACCGTTTTTGGTGGCTGAATAGACCGATGCGAGACCGACATGGTCTACCACAGGTCTGACAAGAGAAGTTTGCGGAAACCGGTACTGAGACACCTTGTCGTCGTCTTTGTCTCTTGTCAGCGAGTGTGGCGAACCAGGTCTCATCACAAAACTTGCGACCCTCCACAACACGTTTGCGCCATTCCGTCCGCTGCTCTGCGAGCCTCTCCCAGTCTCGGTGGTCGATATGGAAGGCAATCAAGTCCCTCTTTGCGCAATCTTTAAAGCGAAGCAATGGCCTCCCAACGTTACGTTTTGCATTCGCAACCGCACCAAGAAGAACAGGACGAGGTAGTCGAGAGGGTTCCATCCTGTGCACATGCCCTAGCCAACGCAAACGTCTCTGCTTGAGAAACGCTGTTAAGCTAGGCAGCTGTGCAATTTCTAGAACCCTTTCATTTGTCACCCTGTCTTGCCATGTTATTCCTAGGATCTTACGAAGGCAACGCATGTAGAAAGAGTTACTACGACGTTCTATTTTTGCATACGTCGTCCAGGTTTCAGCTCCGTACAAGAGTATGCTTATGTTAAAATTAAATCAAACCATACGGTTATAATGATACTTTCACGATTTGTTCTGCCAAAGTCGGTGCAGAGTTAGCTTAGACGGACTCTGTATCGTATCGATTAATAAATAGAAGTTATATTTTAAACTTTTCGATTCCATAAGCGCAATTACGAACATGTTTTAAAAACTATGAGTAGTATGTACCTACCTAATATAATATAATTATATTTTTTTATGATCAGCGGTCAAACCCTTTCCTTTTATTTTAATAAGTATCCCATTCAATAATAATATTTGGTTTTATGAGATTAGCTTCTCTTAACATATTTTGTCAATTCTTACTTTCTCAAAATGAAACTTAAACCCACATGTTGCATATAGAGTATCAATCGGCTTTCAGCCCTTCATTTTGATACCCTACTCGATAGGTTTGCACGATATTTTTTTCTAAAGGTTGCGTAATATGGCGTATTAAGTCCGCCATATTGTTTTTATAATGACGTCACATAGCCTATGTTACCCGGGATGACGTAAGGATTCTAATGATGTATCATACGTCTAAATCGGTTAAGGCATTCAGAAGTTAAGGTGGAATAAAGAAACTCACATACATACAAACATGAACGCTGAAAACAATACACTCTTTTTGTTTGGGCAGTCGTGTAATAAGTGAATATCAAAGAAGATATATCAGCAAGTTTTGTTTCCTGTGAGTGTGAACTTAGATTTGAAGAAAGTCTGGCGAAATTGTAGGGTATTCTAAAATAACATAAGTGAAAAGTATCAAAGCGCGATTCAAGAAATCGGGTCATCGTTATTACGCCATCTATCGGAGAATCGGATCAACCTGTATCTAGGGTTACATCGGCACAATACTGACTTGCCGAGACAAAGAGCCGGATACGGTAGAGCCCGACTTGGAGACAATATCTGAACTAGTATTATTATAAAAGCTATTCTAGGCTATCAATGGAAGTCTTAATTCATTCATATTTTCTGCATTACATAACGAACGAGCTACAGTCGACGGTCCACGTAAGATAGTAATTGTTATTAAGTTATTTTAGAACAAAACTATCATTAATTTTTTTACAGTTATTTTAAGAATTCAGCCAACGATGCACATTATACACGATCGACGATAATCGTAGCAAAATTGTGATAAAAACGTCTTAAAAAAAATTACAAATAAAGAAAATATTTTCCCACTAATTTGGGTAGAATGCGTCCAAGTCACCCCGCCATCTCCTTCACGGTCTGCCTGCACTCCGACCTGCACCATGTATGGTGTTCCGTGGGTCTCAATCAGTGATCATTTTGGCCCCACCTTTCTGGGTGCAAGCGGGAGACATGTGCAGCCCAGTCCCAATGTACATAAGCGGTCTTGATACCTACATCTATGTATAACTCGAGTTCTGCAGCGTAGTTCCGTGTTTCTGATTCGATCAGTTCTGCGAAAACCTATTAGGTATACTGTGCTCCATTGCTCGCTGGCAAACCTTGAGTTGAAACAAAGATATACCTTGAAAATTAAATCATCGCGTTGCTGCCTCAAATTGAACTAGGTAATTTTGACATTTAGGAAATCCTCATCCAAAATTCACTCCATTTGTTTGTCAGTTTTGTGGTTGAAAACTAAATCAGTTAATTTATGCCTTGTCACAATGGACATTGGGTCTAATATTCAAGCACGGTTGTCATTTGCTATTCTGAATTTGCTAGATTCAAATTCATTTTCTGCGCTTTAGAGAACTGAAAATCGACTGAAGGCAACGTTGAATTGTGTTTCGTCATTTCCGTTTAACGTAATTAACGGGAAAGTTGATAATTATTTGCAATACAAGGACAATGGTTGGGTATAGGATCTATTACTTGTATTTAATACATGTATGTTATGTTGTGTTGTGGTGTAGGGAATTGAAGAAAAATATAAACAGATATATTAATCCTGGTTGACAATTTTATATGAATAATATTGTATTTGATTTTCAAAAGGCTTCTGACCGCATGCGCTTGGTTTTAACAGAATCGCCGACAAAAATACGCTAGTTGTATTCATTTTGCAATGGAAATGGGGCGCTTGGCACTAAAAATGTTAATAATTACGTTGGCTAAAGCTATTTTAATTTTCTCCTCGATATAATATCGTCCTACGCAATAGAGCAAACTGTATCATTTCCTCTCTAGAGTCACTCAAGGTTCAATTCTAGGTCTATTTATTTTTATCCTTATAATTAAAGAGTTCAAGAGTTCGTAATAAATAAATCTACTAAAATTATGTTAGCCTGCCATGACCCATGATACGCCTACAAATCAAATTAACTACAATTTAATAATAATAGGTTCCCATGCTTTAATAGAAAATAATTATACATACTGAATAGGTCAACACTCGTTGTAATGGGTAAAAATATAAAGAAGTATGTCCCGTAAAAGTACTAATACCTACAGATTGAGTATTAGTAAGTACTATTACGGAAATTCAACTTTTATAATTTTTGCGTGGTTTAAATAAAATTTTATTTTGTTCACACAATAATTTGCGGAGATTTTATTAGTCATTGGATCGTCTGCAACCTTAACGTAAGTGCGCCTCGACAGCATAAAGCAAAATATTTTTCTTTTCCCTTTTCTTTCTATAGCTGATGTCAATTAAAAGAAAGGTAAGGTAGCCTATCTCACGTAGGACATTACTGTACATATACGATTAATCCGACGAACATTGAAGAGGACTTCTCTTTGGTTAAAGTCTACAATATTGTTTAGACTTACTGTACGGTGAACCACAATAGACGTCAGTGCTTTGTATCAAGCGGATACCACTGTCGCGATGTCGCCGGGTATACACAGATACATTAATTATCTAATCTAATGCAAAATGTTTAGGTATAAAAGTCAATGACTTGACAAAAAAGTAAAGTTATCAACTTTTGACGTAATAAAAGAAAAATTTATAAATTAGGACGTAAATAAACCAATACTTACTTAGTATATTTATAGACGTAGCGAAGCTCAAAGTTCCTATTTTTCATTAACCTTGGTAGGTTTTTAGAAAAGTTGGTTTTTAGGGTTCCGTACCCAAAGGGTAAAACGGGACCATAGGGTCTGCTGTCCGTCCGTCCGTCCGTCTGTCACCAGACTGTATCTCACGAACCGTGATAGCTAGACAGTTGAAATTTTCACAGATGATGTATTTATGTTGCTGCTATAACAACAAATACTAAAAACAGAATAAAATAAAGATTTAAGTGGGGCTCCCATACAACAAACGTGATTTTTGACCGAAGTTAAGCAACGTCGGGCGGGGTCAGTACTTGGATGGGTGACCGGTTTTTTTTTTTGCTGTTTTTTGCATTATGGTACGGAACCCTTCGTGCGCGAGTCCGATTCGCACTTGCCCGGTTTTTAATGTTAGTGTTGGGAGATTTAACTAAAAGTAGGAATATTGGGGCCCGAAATTTGTATGTAAATAGATATATAAAGAGCGAAGTCTTTGCCAAAAACTGATATTGTAATTAACTTGCTTACGTCTGGTAAGTAGGTAAGGTCAATCGGGGTAAATACGTCTGTTGGGATAAATGCGCCTTCGCAAGAAATACAAGTACCTAAATGAATAAAGTTAGTTTTCAACACAAATTTAATTCCTTAGATTCAACTGCTTAATTACTTAGGTATGCTTAGGTACCTATACGTGTGGAAAAATCGAGTGCCACATGGATGGCAACTACCTTAAATATTGTAAATAGCACATTTTGTGTAAAGGAGACTTTCCTTTGTTTTTAAAAACAATAAATTCTGCATTTAAGGATTTATGAAAAATCGCTTGCTTCAGTCGGGACTCGAACCGGTCAAATGTGACAAAACATAACGTGCCGTATTTTATGATGCAGATCGAAAGGTTTACTGATAAGGTTCATTTTTCTCTAAATAACAAATACAATCAGAATAACGGAAGGCCATGAAAACTAACAATTACCTTTTAAATTAGATTTTTTGTCACATTTGACCGGTTCGAGTCCCGACTGAGGCAAGCGATTTTTCATAAATCCTTAAATGCAGAATTTATTGTTTTTAAAAACAAAGGAAAGTCTCCTTTACACAAAATGTGCTATTTACAATATTTAAGGTAGTTGCCATCCATGTGGCACTCGATTTTTCCACCCTGTAATCTGTATATTGTAATTTTAAGGGAAGCTCATTTTTTCCCGACTTGCGCAATTCTCCCTGTTTTGGCTAGTTACAAGATTTATTGAAACCTATATTATTCATTTAATTTAATCGTCTGTCGCGACCTCTTTGACTACATCAACTGGGATCAAATATGTAATAATTCATAAACAATGAATAGATTAACCCCGTGACGCATTTCATCTACGATGTAGAAATTGGAACACTGCCACATTATTAACATGTTACTGTAATGTTTTACGACCTAAAAGGATCTAGATTTTCATTTTATGACTCATGTTACGTAATGAAATGAAATGAAATAAAACGTCTGTGACTCATGTATTATTGATGTCTGAAACACTTTTCGATTTTATGTTAGGTACTTAAGTAAAAGATTGACGGGAAAAACTATAAGTATGACTCCTATTATTCTACAAAAAATCTTTCTAGGTATCACATTCAACAAAATGAATCGTAGCATGCATCAACCCCTGAGCCTTAATATTGAAATAGTTTTTGATGGATGAGCAAAAAACAATAACACTGTGCAAGAAAAGTGAAAATTAGATTTTCTTACTTCGTATAAGTTAAGAATAGAGTAAAGTATGGTCCCATCCTGGGATGTAAATTGCCACGCATGTAGCTTCTTATCCCCTCTACTCAATCCTCTACAATTGTTTTTTTTTCATGATTTTTGTCGGATGAAAACAATATTAATTCCTAAATTTGTTAAGGCCTAAACCCATAGCTCGCGTAGTACTCTCGACATCTTGTAACGTTTGATATTGTATAGGAAATATTTATTTTATTAAGGAAAAAATGACCAGTAAAAGTTTCATTGTAAAGCAATCTTTTAAACTTAACCTTAAAAAATATGTTCTAATTAGGAATGACACAAAATACACTTATAAACAAATTTACCATTTTAAAGGTATCGTCCATCCTAATGACTATTAAGTAAAAACAGCTGAACCATATTAAATATAATTATTCCGTCTCCCATAAATATGGTTGGATAAATATTTTTTTCCGAAATATGAAAATATACTAATTCCGTTTAACTAGTTCTTTAAAAATACTCCTTAACAGAAATAACTTAAGGCTGAGTTTAGACATTCAGTAAAGTATGACATAAGTTGTTTTGAAAGAAACGCCGTGCTTCTTTCTATTGGAGATCTTGGGGCCAGATTAAAATCTTTCTCGATGTACATTTTCAGGATTATAGGGGGCACAAAAGAAGGCATTTGTCAGGCTTTGGTTTCAAACAAATTTATGTAACGGTAATCTTTGGCATACATGCTTTCACTTAAGATTAAAATGCTTTGATCTGCCGACAATCTTGGGGTTCTGAATATTTTCGCGTGGAGTACTTAAGAAAATAATTTATTGGAATAGGTATTATGAACGTTTTAGTAAAATAAATCCTTTCCGAGACAGTTGTTTCCTAGATACACATGTTTATTTTTTTGGTTTTTGGTGTACCTACCTGAAGGATGAGGAATGAAGATATAGATAGACCAAGAAAAGTCTGCAGAAATTTTGATGGCCCACGGAGTGAAAGTGTTATATTTTATACGTCATAATTTCATAGAAGTTTGTCGTTTAAAATAACACTTGCACTGCGTGGGCTATCAAAATCTCTTTAGACTTTTTTTGATCTAACTCTATCTGTCGAAGAAATAAACACTGATAACAAAATTCAGTTAGGAGGGTGAAATCACGAGGGTGGCATCGCTCACGAGAACAAAAGCTGTTCATATTTAATATTCAAACATTTAAACTTGTTCCTCTCGCGTTTATGCGACTACCTATCAAACAAGATTCCTGGCGTTTACGAAGACGGTACATTTCTAACATTTGTCAAAGAAAACAAGTTGTTTGTTTTAATGTTCTTAAATGTATTACCTAGTGCTTTTGTTAGGAATAATAACGACTATAGAGAAACGAGAGCATGGAAAAATGCCTAAATAAACTAGATTTTAATTATAAATTATGTTTATGTATGTTATGTTATCGTTACGCAGTTTCTAAAGTGAAGTTAAATAGTGGTTTAACATTGATAGCATTTCATAAAAGTAAAGTAAAAATAAAAAATGATTTTATGTTTTTTTATGTTATGTTATGTTATTAAAAAAGGCTTTTGAAATAATAAATAAAAGCTAAAATCTATTTCCGATATCGCGTTACTCACAGCCGTGATAAAAATATCATTCCAGGCTTTTGAGCAAAACGGAATTTATAAATATTTTAAATAGTGAAACAAGTGTTAAGGCCAATTCGAACTTTTACTGATATCAGAATGACATCTATAGAGCTATCAAAAAGACTGATCGACTTCACTGGTGACCGAAGAGCTGGCAGCTTCCTCGAACAACGTATTAGCATCGCAATACAGCGGGGAAATGCTGCCAGCGTCCTCGGCACCATGCCAAAGGGGCCCAATTTCCTAGATATATTTTAATTTTGTTTAGTATTAGTTTTTAGTTTTAATTAAGTTTTATTTTATAGATAAGTTAGTTTATTTTTTTTAATGCATCTGAAATAGAAAATTACTCAAGCTGTTGCTATAAAGCTGACATAAATAACATGATTTAAATATGATTCTAATGTCAGTGTGCAGTGTACATTCGAATTGGCCTGTAAGTTTCTTTATAAACTGTTGTTAATGTTGTTATTGATACATTTGACGCAGAAATAAAATAACAGGATGATTATTAAACCTACTTCTATTATTATTTATGCAATGCAGAACTATTTTTAGATATCCTTATAGAGTCAGACCAAGACAAGTCTGCAACGATTTTGATAGCACACGCAGAGCAAGTGTTATATCAAACGTCAAACTTCTATGAAATTATGACGTATAAATAACACTTACACTGCGTATGCTATCAAAATCGTTGCAGACTTTGCTTGGTCTAACTCTATCTTAATTCGGTAATCGTTTTAGGTTTCCAGTAAGTAAAATAAGGAAACCCTTTTCAGTAGGTATGTATGTAGTGTCGAAAATAAAAGGTAAATGTAGATAAACCCTTGTAAATGGCATACAAATAATCTCATCATTTACCTTAGACCTTTGTTTTGCCCTCTCAGAATATTCGGTTAAATATTTATGAGAGCATGTACAAATCAGGGCCTACAACACTGCCTAGATACAGGCTGAGGTCCCAATTGAATTTAGGGAAGTAATTTGACTTGTTTTTTGGCCTTCGTCTAATTAAGGTTATAAGACTTATAAGATACCATCAATTTCAAGAAAAATAAAATCTACATACGGTATTTTTTTCTTGATCTGTTTTCATCTAACAAAGACAATGGACCCTATAAGTTTGTATGCACATGAATCAACATCTTGTATCAATCTAAACAATCAATCCTAAACCAAATTTTAAGGTGAGGTGGGGTAAGACTATCACCGGGGCAAGGCAAACACTTGTATGTAATCCTCATACTGTTTGTTTGCCCCGATCAAAATAGACTATGTTCGTCTTACCACCTTACCTTACATTAATCTGCCAAAATTAACCTGTGATTAATCTTAAGTTAATTGATTCCATTGTGTTGATTAAATTAATCATGTAATTTGTATGGTATTGTATTTATTGTTCATATCTACGCACGTATTTATAGCATACGCCAACACACTTTCATGTATGTAACTTAAATAGAAATTGCCTAATTGTCGTTCCACAATAGAATCAATTAGCTTCAGACTAATTACAGGTTCTAAGCCACGTACAATTTTTTTGTAATTCATCCATACCCCAGTTTATTTTAAATTGGCAACAAATATAACGGCAACTTCTTTAGTTAACAGTCAATTGGTATGGTTAAACCTTTATCTAGCTATAATTTAGTTTTCACCAGCTCGTAAAGGCACTCTTTATTTTAAAAAAAAATATCAGAAAGTTGCATTTTATTTACAAGAGTGGCAAAATAATTTAAAAATAAATAATACGGCTGTAATCCGTTAAAATTAAGTCAAAGTATAAAAAAACCGGTCAAGTGCGAGTCGGACTCGCGTTCCGTACATTACCCAATTTTTAACAATGTATTTTTATGTGGAATCAAAAACTAAGTAATTAAGTCCGATTCATGCTTGACTGCACATTTCTAATAGGTTTTCCTGTCATCTATAGGTAAAGAACTATTTTGTGTACTGTTTTCAAAATTTTAGACCCACTAGTTTCGGAGATAAAGGGGGGGGGGGGATGGTCGGACAAACAGACAGACAGATGAGTAATCCTATAAGGGTTCTGTTTTTTTCCTTTTGAGTTACGGAACCCTAAAAAAACTAATCAAGGGGAAAATCTTCCAAAGATACAGGATTACCGGATTACATAAAATTTAATCTAATATTTTTCCTGTAACTCGTGTAATCCAAACCAAACGCTTTTATTCGCGACAATGCCATTTTGACTTGCCCTTAGGCTATTTGAGTATAATGTTACCAATACTTATTTTTCTTGTATAATAAGTACGCACGAGAACTTTCCAAAGTTGCGAAACTTTCCACATTCTCGGTAACTTCTAAGAATGTTCTCGAGAACAAGAATTTATTTATTTATCGTAGTTTATACCATGAATATTCACGATAGTTTATGTGTAGTATCCTTACCCCCAGAAAATTCCGACTTTTGGTCTACCGCTTCCGGTCAGAAAAATGTATGACGGCCCGGCCAAACGGTCAGACCTAGGTGGGGGGTGCTCGACCAAATGTCATAGAGGGACCCTGGCAGTTTTTGACGCGGTCATGTATTTTTTCAATATGGCAGACTTTTTTTTTAATTTTTACAAGTTTGTCCTAGCGCGCTGAAATTTTGGCCACGGAATCTCGGGGTCCCCTAGATACGTATGAAAAAATTTTTTTTGGAAAAATGCTACAATTGCGGGAAAACTGGCCACTTCTATTTTGTATGGCAACTTTTAAACGGTGCGTGATAGGTGGGGGGTGCTCGACCAAATGTCATAGAGGGCCCCGAGACAAAACAAACTGCATTAAAAAAAATCAAAATGGCCGACTTTATTTTTCAAGTTGGTCCGAGCGCGCTGAGATTTAGCATGGCGGGAGATAGAGGCCTCTAGATTCCTATGACAAAAAAACTTTTTTGGAAAAAATCCAAGATGGCGGAACAATAAATTTCCATGTTGCAGAATGTTCTGAGAACATTCTCGAGAACGTTTCCGCTTTTTGGGAATGTTCTGCAATTTGTACATTGCTAATAATAAGATAGTAATATATTTATAGCCTATTTCATAATATGTTTCAGCTCCACAAAGAAATCCTACGGGCATAGAATAAAAAGAACGATACGATAAATCACCAATGTTAAATATTTATTACCAATTGATTATTATTATATTTCTACTACAACTACCAATTTAAACATATCTTGTTTTGTATAAATAAACTTTTTAGTTTTTAAGACAGTGCTACGCCCTTGCACGGTGACCATGTACCAAACCTTTATGTAACACCTTTATATCCATGGTTTTTCGCATGCAATAAATGAAATGAAATGAAGAAGTAAAAAGAATACCCATGTAGATTACTAAGTATATTAAATAAATAATATAATAGAATAAATAAATAAAGATCTGGCCTGCCATTTAGTTTAGCAATTACCTAAAAACAACCACTAAATTATTTGTAGTCTAAAAAAGATTTTGCCTGTATAAATAAAAATACTGCAATGGTAAACATTCTGGACAGTTTAACAAATATAATAAGATTTATTATATCTTCGAAATCAATATTATGATTTGATATTTCTATTAACAGCAACGGACACTCACTCAACACTTAACAAAAAATACTGTCAAATCAACATCAAATTAAATCGATTTCTATAGAGTTTGAATAGGTTTCCATATACGTCACGCCGCCTACACACCTCGGTGTATTTACGTAAATTCGATTCGGTTTTGTTTTTTCTAGTTACCTATGAATAATAATGTATCACGGCTTTTTTGAAAATTTAAAACGGGTTAGTATGCGTTTTTTTTTGTTGGTATTTATTTAATTTTTAGTAGGCAATATCAATTTTAGATAGTTCACCAATTGAATTTTATTAAAATATTTATACGGTACAGTCAGTATGAAAAATTAGTGTCAGCCAAAGGGACCTATCAACACTGATCGTTTGGTTCTAGAGTCAGACTAAGAAAAGTCTGCAGTGGATTTGATAGCCCACGCAGTGCACGTGTTATTTTAAACGTCAAACTTCTATGTAATTATGACGTATAAATAACACTTACACTGCGTGGGCTATCAAATCCGCTGCAGACTTTTTTTGGTCCGACTGTACTTTGGTTTGTCTACAAACGACTATGGACTTTTTGTAAAATCTTAGTGAGAGGATGTTAGACAAGAGTATGGGTGGTATTAGTTAGTACTAGTAATGCAAAAATAGAAGAAAAACATTAGGAATCGCAATATAGATCTATTTTATAGTAATCTTAAAAATAATGAGTTTCTTTGACCATTTTTCTTTTAAATGACTTAGGACTTACACGGAGTCAAAGTTAATACACTGTCAGGTTTTTGTTTATAAGTACTTACTGTGAGACTCGAACATAATTAAAATTATTTTAAAAGCGTTACTCACGTTCCTATTGTTAAGTCTAATAAACGATTTTTTTATGTTTACTATCTATCTCGCCCGGTCTTCTTTCTATTTTTGTTTTTGACGTTAGTATTGTAGTACCTACAGTCTATTCTTCGGTAACACGGGTAACACTTATACTTTAGTAGGGCAGTAAAGCAGTAAATTAGATTGGCTTCAGAATGAGGCTGCGGAAGTTTGATCACAGTACCTAGTAATCCTAACCTTTACAATAAAACTGACATAAAACACTTCTTTTTACGAGTCATTGGTTTTTAAGGTCCCGTGTCTGTTGGCTGCTAGGCCTACTAGGGACCATATATTGTAACGTTAAGGTTCTGTAGGTTTAGCTAGCCTCGTCAAAAGTTAAAGGGCTAATAAACGTTTTTTTTTATAGCCTCCTTGCCTAGTGCTAAGAAGCAGGGAATCCTGGGTTCGATTCCCGGTAAGGTTATAGTTTTTAAGTTATTGATGTTTTCTGTTTATATAAAAAAAAAACTATTTAAAAAATAAATAAATACTATACCTATATACTTATCGTCGTCTAGAACGCACTATACAAACCTTATTGGGCTTTCTGTGGGACTAGGTCGATCTGCGTAAAAATTGTCCTATATTTATTTCTTAAAAGCCGCAGTTCATCTATAAAAATGTATTTTTTTTAAGTCTGGAGATCACTCGTTAGTGTAAGGTACCTAATTAAGTAATTACCTATCTAAAAAATTCACGCTTTTTATTGACCACTGTGCTTTACGCGCCCAACTTACGCACGGTGTAAAAAAATAACAATTATGCTGCAGTGATCGGCGCCTATTTCACTATGCTATACCTACAAATTTGACACTGACAATTTTCTATACATTTCCGGGTCGACAGTGCGTAGTGTCAATGTCAATACATATTTACTTGTTGGACCAGCAATGTACGGGAAATCGTCAATTGTCTCAGTGATGAAACAGAAGATATCATGCGCCTAAATAAGCCTTAACCCTTAAGAGTTATGAAGATAAGCCTGACCGAAATACATACGCGGCGCGATTCGGGAAATTAATTAGAGATTCACTAGATATGAAATAGTAAAGATATGTGACGTTCCACGGCAAAAGGTACCTTATAGCGGCTGGCGCTTACGCTATTATTAACGCCGCTCCAATATTCAGCCGGGACAATGGTACCTTTTTACGTGGAACGTCACATATCTTTACTACTTCATATCTAGTGAATCTCTAATTCATTTTCGGAATCGCGCTGACGCTCGTAGCGGCCACAGCGTCGGTAGATTCTTCACGAGGTTATTATGTTATTAAAATAAAATTAAACTCGGCAAATTAAATTTTAAGGCTGCACTTTGCATCCTGTTAATCGATTTTGCTAACAGTGTTGTAGCTGAAATTGAGTTTGTTCCGAGCCTGACTCGGAACTCGGAACCCCGTTTGGTTAAAATAGTATGGACAATTTTAATATTTAAACCAATATCGTGTGCGCTAGAACTCTTTGTAGCCAAATTGCATTTTAACTTGTGATAAATAAATCCGAAATTGTCTAATTTCTATAGGAAAATTTAACAAACAAAGAAAACGAAGAAACGTAGAAATTTAACAAATAAACAATGAGAACGTGAAGGAAAACCCGGGCAAGTGCGAGTCGGACTCGCGCACGAAGGGTTCCGTACCATTACGCAAAAAACGGCAAAAAAATCACGTTTCTTGTATGGGAGCCCCACTTAAATATTTATTATATTCTGTTTTTAGTAGGTACTTATTTGTTGTTATAGCGGCAACAGAAATACATCATCTGTGACAATTTCTGCCTAGCTATCACGACAGATCAGACAGACGGATAGACAGACGGACAGCGGAGTCTTAGTAAGAGGGTCCCGTTTTCACCCTTTGGGACCCCTACGGAAAGGGTTCCGTAGGGGTCCCAAAAGGGGGGGAAAAGTATGGGTCGTGTCGTATCAAAAAGTCAAAGAGATAGGGAAAGCTGGAAGATACTCCACCGAAGAGTAAATAACTCTTTAAGTTAATGATGATGATGATGATGAAAACATGTCAAGACCTTAATAGATACAGGCTTTATTAAAAAGAAAAAAAAACTAACTTATCTATAAAATAAAACTAAATTAAAACTAAAAATTAATACTAATAAATAAAATAAAAATACATCTAAGAAATTGGACCCAGGCTTCATTAGATTAGGCTGTATTTGTCAGAATGTTCTGTAACTTGCACAATGCTACTTAAACCCTTTCCTTATTGATATAAAATTATGGCTACAAATATAATGACCACCAAAAAATACTTTGGTACCCTAAATAAAAAAATCATGCTTACCAAAAAAAATTACTGAACACCAAAAAAATAAGGCCTAAAAATACAAAAGTACCACCACTTTAATTACGACTGCACTTCAAATTGTGTTCAAATACCAAATATATTGAATGATCACCAAAAATCATTAATGATCACCAAATCTTGAAGACCAAATTAATGCGATATTTTCACCTAAATAAACCACTATGATTACCAAAAAATTTATACATATTACCAAATAAAGTAAACTGATGCCAAAATTACTAGCCCCTCCCGCTCATCCCCCCGTAGCCCGCACCGCATACCTACCTAACCTAATCTACTTTTCTAGTAGCATTTCGTTATGCTACTAGAAAAGTAAGTTAAACTGCTATCAGTTAAGTGGGTTAGGTTAGGTTAGCACTGCGACCCTTACAGAAACGAAATGGTACTAGAAAAGTAGGTTAGGTTAAGTTTCAACTGCTACCCATACAGATACGAAACGCTACTAGAAAAGTGGGTTAGGTTAGGTTTGAACTGCGACCCTTACAGAAAAGAAATGCTACTAGAAAAGAGGGTTAGGTTAGGTTTGAACTGCGACCCATACAGAAACGAAATGCTACTAGAAAAGTGGGTTAGGTTAGGTTTGAACTGCGACCCTTGCAGAAAAGAAATGCTACTAGAAAAGTGGGTTAGGTTAGGTTTGAACTGCGACCCTTACAAAAACAAAATGCTACTAGAAAAGTGGGTTAGGTTTGGTTAGAACTGCGACTGTTACAGAAATAAAATGCTACTAGAAAAAGGTGACGAAGTGGATTAATTAATTTAATAGGATAACGATATATTAAATGATTGCACATTTTTAATTAAAATGTGGTTACAATTTTGTGATCATTTACTATTTTTGCGTTTACAATGATTATTTTGGAGCCATTTGCTTTAATAGGATAGCAAGATTTAAAAATTTGGTTATCATTTTACATTAAAATGGAGTTCTAATTTTGGTGGTCATTTACTATTTTTGGGTTTACAATTATTATTTTGGTGTCATTTTCTTTAATAGCATAGCAAGATGTAAAAATTTGGTTATCATTTCACATTAAAATGGGGATTGAAATTTGGTAATCATTGACTATTTTTGGGTTAATAATGATTATTTTGGTGTCATTTCCTTTAAAAGGATAGTAAAATGTAATAAAATTGGTAATCATTTCACATTAAAATGGTGTTATAATTTTGGTGATCATTCATGATTTTAGGGTGGTAAAATAGATTTTTTTGGTATTAAATTTTACTAAATCTGGTGATCAGTTAAATAGCAGCCTAAAATTATTATGACTGTAATTAGCGGCCGTAAAGCCTGGTTTACCAGGCCAGTACCAAAGACATATGTAACTCCGTATAAGATGAATAAAGTCTAAGGAAAAAACGTGCCTCGGAAATCAAGAAAAAGTCATTCTCGGATAGATGGCGCACACACCTTTGACCTATCCTCGGCTAGATGGCGTTGAAGACCCCGTTTTATATTTAACAATTTTAACACAGTGAATAAATATGGGTCAAAATGATATAAAAATAATAAAATCATTTATCCATATATATACATTCTTTGATAGTTTTATACGTTTTCATTTTGAGTTTATTCGTGTGTCGATAGATGGCAGTAAATTTACTGTGACTACAAAATTTACTATGACAGGGCCCCTCTATACTATCTATTCTCTTTGCCAGTACCATATAAAAAGCTTTCCTTAATACCCTATTTTACTTCGAAATTACAAACGGTTTTCTCCTCTTTGTTCAGAATTCAGATGAGACCAAAGAATACAATACATAATTGAGACCCAATCAATTTAAAGTAAAGCACAATTTTATTTCTTCCGCTATAATATTCATAGCATGTAATATATCTTAGAAACTGGAATTATAGGTACAATATTGTTTCCTGTCCTTTCCTGTTTCCTTTCAATTAAGGATCATTGTATCATATAAATATTTTATCTGGATTGTTTTCGCAGCTCTTTTCTATAGACCGACATGAAATTGTAGAAATTAAAAAGTGGCAACATCGTAGTGCTGTCCCGTTTTCTTAGATTGATTTGAAAAGACGACACTACGATGTTGGCACTTTTTAATTTCTTGTCGGTCTATACTTTACTACATTTTTTTTAAAGCTATATAACAAAATTTTAAAATTATAAACTAAGGGGCATAGCGGTGGTTAATACATCAAATAGTGTAAACATATGCTCTATAATATTAATATCCAGAGAGTCCTCATTTTCCAGGACTACGTTTCATACAAACGTATGCTGTCGTCTCCTTTCCTCTTAAGTATGTTCCGATTATTTCAAAAATGGACTATGAAAAAAAACTATCGGTAATTTTAGAAACTCACTTTGCTTTATTACAAAATACCTAACATTATGTGTGTACATAAATATTGTGTACTTACTCGTTTTATTGATTGACTAATAACTATTAAATTTAAACATTAAAAAACCCCTAACGCTATCTATAATATATGGCAAAAAATCAATTTTATGCCAAAAATGCCTTACATCATTTTGGAAAAGCTGATATTCTTCAAACTGCTGGATCGATTTTTAACAAGCTTTTATTAGGTCGACTTGTAGGTATGTAACTATGTAATGGAATCTAATGGCTCGATTCGGAAAATGAAATAGATTTCTACTAGACTTCAACAAGTTACGATACGGATAATTTAAAGATACTTGTAAGATAGATATGTCAAATTTGACGTTTCCGCGATTCTGGAGGTCCTCTTGAACGATTTCGACAAGTTATGGTTATGACTTAGATATCCAAGTCACATCTAGTCGATATCTAATGTAGATCTAGTTGATCTCTATATCGTCTCAAGATCTTGTGATTATCTCGAAATCCGAATAGGCCTGTGAGGTAACTAATATAACCATCTTCCAAGGATCGTAGCGTCATGAAAATTGGCAGCTGTATCTAGTTCTGCAAGCCTATTATGGATCGCTTTATCCACATTTATCCACGTGATAAAACAACTGTCACTTTTTAACTCTGCGGGATAGAAAGTGACTGACACCGTTTTATCACGCTGTCACGTAGACAAATACGACTATCATATCCGTACTGATGACAATACAATAATATGGCTTTCTACGACCATAAAGAATTCTACGGTTGTGATTTTACAAAATCGAATATATAATACATACCTATATATAACGTACAGTACTCTGCGTGTATTAGTACAGCTGTCAAATATGTACCAATGTTTAAATCTACTGCACTTTGTATATGTTAATTATGTTTTATATTTTCCTATTAGATATAGGCAATAACTATTATGACTTGTAATTTTTGATTATTAATAAATTGATTATGATTATGATTATGGTACTGTCGAACTGATCTGGCCGCGTAGCCAAGATGCCAATCGCTTACGCTCCGTAGCGATCGAAACGCAACTGTCACTGTCGCACTAATATGGAAAAGTGATAGAGAGACATAAAGCTTTTCGTTGTCGAAGCGATAGCGATTGTAACCTTGGCTAGGCCGGCAGATGATGGAGACAGGAGGTGGCCATAGGAACTCTGTGATGAAACAACGCAACCTAATTGTGTAAGGGGTTTTTAGAATTGTCTCGATGAGTATTAGTTGTCTGTCGTAAGAAAAGTACAGTCAGCGATAAAAGCTTGTACCAAAAATGAAACTATGTTATTTTTTATTTTATCAAACAACATAAAACATAACAACATAAACATAGCTAAGCACCACCGCAAGGACACTCGCTTTCACGTAAAAACCGCCTGACCGCCTTCACGTCAAAACTGGCCAAGGTAAATTCAATTCTGATATGTCAAAATAGAGATTCAAAACATAATGGAATTGAAGACCTTTTTATAGGTCACTGGACGGTTAGAGGATATGTCTGTCTCAATATCCCCCAGGCTGACAGTTGAAATCCTCAGATAATGTGTATTCTATTGCCGCTATAAGAACAAAAAATAATATTTAGGGTTCTCGGCTTATTTATCTAAATTGTGTAAGAGATGAAGCATTGAACTACTACTGCTAAAATATTCTCGTAGTACGATACGAATAGTATCGTACTAAGTATACGATAGTCAAATTGTCATCTTGGCTATTATAATATTTAAATCTTTCGCGTTTTGAACACATATTAACTCACATTTATAGACGGGTCTATCAAGAATTTATTTTATTGCCTTTATTTACCAACGTTTCGACACAGGCCGCGTAGCCAAGATGCCAATCGCTAACGCTCCGTAGCGATCGAAACGCAACTGTCACTGTCGCACTAATATGGAAGAGTGACAGAGAGACATAAAGCTTTTCGTTGTCGAAGCGATAGCGATTGTAACCTTGGCTAGGCCGGCTGGTTCCACTGGTCGTGGTCGCGGCTAACCACCATACTAGTTATAATATCTTGGCTATTGTTAAGACCCTCTTTCGTGCAATTTCAAATAATAAGATTAGTTAGAAACCATTTTCTACATGTTACAATACACGTATGGGTAATAAATCATAATTGTCAAAAGTTATTAACTTAAAGGGAATGCTTAATCAAAGTTGAGTCTTCAGGCTTCACTTCAGGGTGCAGTAATCCAATTAATTGGCTTTTGTTTCGTCGATTAATCTTGCCTTAGTACTTATGGTCAAACTCGGAAATGGATGTGTATGGGTATGTTAATATTTATGTTTAAAAGTTTAATTTTATTATTAGTGTGTTTAACTATTTTATTATTCGACTCAAAGTGACTGCCATCCGACCTTCCAAACCAGAAGGAAAACTAGGCCTTATTAAGATTAGTCAGGTTTCCTCGCGATTTTTTCCGTCTCAGACTGGTATATATCAAATGATATATCGTCGTAAAAAAAGTCATTGAAGAACGTTAAGTCATAGAAGGGAGAACGTTAGAAGATGATGAGGATGACTAGGTAAAGGCCATGTCCCAATTATACATCCGATAAAAATGAGAAACTAAGCTTTTATGATTGCTTACAATAATTAAATTAACTTAATTAAAAATAAGTTCTTTTGGAGTAGGACATTTTGGTACCAGCCAGCCACAACGAATTCTTACAAAATCCAGCATAATAACGACCTTGATTGTGGGAATTAAAATAGAATTCATAAGCACTTAGTTTCAATTAGGTAATTCTTGGAAACGTCTAAAATGATTTTGGTATTATATCGGTATATTTCTAATTTAATATTCCCATTAACACAAACAGCTTTATATACTCGTACGAGTACAGCTTTGCCTCCTTTTTGCATTTGATGTTTATTGAAATGAATAAAACGAATTTCTAGGGCGCCAGATACTTTTGGCGCATTGTATCGTTAGCTCCTAATGATAATGACTGTACCAGACATACCTATAATTAATTAACTGTTTAGAAAAAAAGATACTGTTTTTATACGCAGAATAGTTCGTTTCACTTAAAGTTTACGGAGTTGTAGGCTCTCTTCAAGCTCACAATAAACTTTGCGCCTTTGAGAAACCTAAAATACCTTCTGCGTATTTTTATTTATTTATTTAAACCAAGTAAGTTATAGTTACTTAGCTGCAAAACTGCATTGCAGTTTGTTGGCAGAAAATCTATTTTAATTTAATTTAATTTAATTTATTTATTAAAAGACAACAATGACCCATAATGGTTAGTAACAATTAATATTAAAAACTAAGTGTTAGTGGAACAAAATCATAAATCGACAAACACACACACACACACAGACAGCAATAACAATAATAATCACCTAGTAGCGGTTAAAACACGCTCAAAATGCCGCATTATAGGTGAGTCGTATCGGCCCGCTACAGTAGCCAGGATGGGGTTGGAGCTAGCCCGCACTCTGCAGAGCAACGAGGCAGTTCTCTTGCGTATTATTGCATAGTAGTCGTCTGTGCGAGCTTGTGCAAACATGCCCGATGCGCTGCAGAAACGGGACAGCCCCAACATTTTACCCTCCACCATACTTCAGAACTCCATACACTTTTTGCACAGATCCAATCCAACTACTTGCAAAGACATCATACCTAATCCGGTGCTTGTGCGAGCGCGTTTAACATTGAAGAGCGTGAACAAGTGATGATGTGCCATGGGACAAGTGTGCGTCTTAGGTTCAGCTAATAAGTGAAGACTTCGTGGTCGGAATATTAGATTACGATACAAGTGTGTAAAGTAGAAACTCCTGTCGATTTAAAACACTCCCTTCGATCGTGTTTTAATTTATCGCCACTCGTTGCGAATTACCTTTTCGCACGTGTATTGTACAACGTTTTACAGTACATATGGCGCTTAAAATTTCCGGCATAGGCACGTATTGTGCTAATTCCCGCACTAGGGCGGTAAAGTAGCACCATATGTACTGTAAATTAAATTGGAGCAATATAACTGCGACGAACACGCGTACTAGCTGTGCAACCAGTTCAGGGCAGTCCGAGCTCCCTCGCAAAATATTACCCACAGATAGTTCTCAAGAGTCCATATGAAACCATTTATAAACGGACCCACACTATCACGTCGTGGCCCAAATCCAATGTTTAACTTGTATTTTGTTTTCATGTATAGGTATTGTTGTTTGTATTGTATTTTATTTTGAAGTTTTACAGTACCTACCTTGGTTTTACTGTAATGCTACACAGCATTACAGTACAGTTTACATTTATTCAGTTCCTAATTACCCAAAGTACGTCACTTCCAACTTCCAATAGAATTTTAAATGACCTTACATTTCCTTTTAATTATCAATAATTAGGTAATAAAAACAGTATCTATAAATATAACACATTTTGTTTACGTTCGGAGCATCTTGTTAATAAAGTTTCTTCCTCCGTTGTTTGTATTTTTAATTGAATCACGACATCTTTTCCTGGATCAGTTGTTGTGATTGTTTTTTGTCACGTTTTGCGCTTTATATAGTCACAGTTGTCTGGACACAGGATGACTTACGCTAGAAGGGTCCGGGTCCGGGCCGAGGCGTCCGAAACTTCATTTTCTATAGAAAGTATCACGTGATCACTGATCACCGAGGCTCGGAATTGGCTTTCTATAGAAACCGAAGTATCGGACGCCTCGGCCCGGACCCGGACCGTTCTAGCATGAGTAAAGCTTAACGTGAAAAACATGAGCAGTCTGGTAGTACTTACAGTAAGTGCCCCAACGGACTCTGCGCGGGCTACGTAATGCATCACAGCAATAATAACCGGTAGCTACTTGGTACAAAAGTTGATTTCTTAATTACTTCGAATTAAAATTATAGGTAAGATATATAAAATCTTATAAAAATTCTAATCGTGATAGCGGATGGTGCTGGGCGTAAAATACGGCGTTGCGTGAACAAGAGATTTCCTTTGGGCAGGATTGGTCCTTAGGACCCAAGGATCCATCCTTGGGTCCTAAGGACCAATCCTTATATGTCAAATGAAAGCGCTCATTTTGAGAATTTCAAATATATTTTTTTATAATTTTAAAATATATATATTAGAAGTTATTTGAGAAAATAGCCAAAAAATTACCGAAACTACTGGGTCAAAATTTTTGAAAAAAATACACAAAATAGTTCTCTACCTATAGATGACAGGAAAACCTATTAGAAATGTGCAGTCAAGCGTGAGTCGGACTTAATGTACAGAACCCTTGGAAACTTGGCTGGTTTTTTAAATTCATGACGATTTGACGACCTGTATGGCCTAGTGTGTAGTGACCCTGGTGAAGCCGATGGTCCTGGGTTCGAATCCTGTAAGGGCATTTATGTGTGTGATGATCGCGTGTCATGTCATAGAAAAGTATGCGCCGGAAGCTCTGGGCCGGACACGGTCTAACGTGAGTCATCCTTTATTTGTAAAATCCAGCTATCACTGTAACTTGCTTCTACGAGCACACTTTTTGTATTGGCGAAATAAATAAATATGAGGGGACATCTTACACAGATCAACCTAGCCATATATACATACTTATATAGATAAATACATACTTAAATACATAGAAAACAACCATGACTCAGGAACAAATATTAGTGTTCATCACACAAATAAATGCCCTTACTGGGATTCGAACCCAGGACCATCGGCTTCGCAGGCAGGGTCACTACCCACTAGGCCAGGACGGTCGTCCCTCTCATGCTGTATTGTCTCATGTTGGCAGTCTCTCTGCGTGATCGCATCAGAAATGAGGCCATCCGCAGCAGAAGTGGCACTCTTAGAGGGAGGCCTATGCCCAGCAGTGGACGTCCTCTGACTGATATGATGATGATTTTGAAATTCAACCGGAAATCTTAAGCATGTTTAATAATTTACTTTAACTTTTTTTGTTATGAGATGTGAGTCATGTCATGTAAATGAAAACGTCGAAAGTTGATAGACACCTCATTAGGTACCAAAAATCGACTTCCAAAGTCGATTCTTGGTACCTAATGAGGTGTCCATCAATTCGTTTTGTGGTCACGATGACATTAGGCTATAATTTTAACGACTAATAAAAACTTTTTACAAAAAAAAGCAAACCGACTTCAAAAAGGATGAAATAAAATATTATCCTTTTTGAAGTCTATGCGTTACCAACTGATATGTTTGAAGTCGGTGCCAAGCCAAATTTTGAAGCATACCATGATTTTGGTGCGATTCGATAAGGATGTACCTACGTTGGATTGCCTTACACGACGACAATGAACGTACTTTCTGTAGGTACAGTCGACGTTAAAAATATGTTTACACTTTTTGCCTTATTACAAAGGAGTAAGGTGCAAAAGTGTAAATATATCTTTGACGGCGATTGTATCTAAGAACACACCTCAGAACACACGATCAAACCTTCTTGGCGCAGTCTGTACCATGTTTGTCGGCACATTAGTGGAAATCCAATGCATTTTTTTTTCGTCGGTTTTTTTAAAGAGCATTTCTTACTAATGCTCGAACAGTCTAGCACGCAAGTGTGAGATTGGGACTGAGTAATTTCCCGTCCCTTATCCAGAGGACTACATTTCAAAATATAAAACAATTTAAGAAATTTACCTTCTTGCCAAATTTCACCTAAAGCGGTTCAGTTGTTTAGCCATGAAAAGGCGACAAAGAGGCAGACAAAATTACTTACACATTTGTAATAGTTATTAGTGCAGTTCTAATGGGATTTATAGCTATAAAGCTGATTATTTTGACTGGTATTGTTACTACTTGGCTTGTCACCGACTTCAAACATATCAGTTGGTAACGCATAGACTTCAAAAAGGATAATATTTTATTTCATCCTTTTTGAAGTCGGTTTGCTTTTTTTTGTAAAAAGTTTTTATTTTTCCATTTTTAGTTTTAACGCATTGTTAAGAGCGCGACGCATGAATGAAAAACAAGATCATGTTTAACACTAAATTCGTGTACCTATTACTTTAATAAATATGTATGTAATCAGGAATTTTCTCGAGTCCGTCTGGGAAATTATAATTCCTGTCACTACTACACTAAATCCATCCTCCGCCCCGCCACTGGCCCAATCCCTCAACGCCCCGATCACTCAACCTCACAGCGCATCAACCCCTGATCCAGAAACCCCTCGACCCTGAACCAGGAATTGTCTCGAGTCCGTCTGGGAAATTATAATTCCTGTCAACTAAATCCATCCGCCCGCCCCGCCACTGACCCAATCCCTCAGCCCCCCGATCACTCAACCTCACAGCACATCAACCCCTGATCCAGGAACCCCTCGATCCTGAACCAGCAACCCTTCAACCGCCATTCCCCGACCCGTTAATCTCTGACCCCTTAACTCCTAACCCTAAACCCCGATCAGTAGCCTTACCAGCTTACCACGAGTTTGACATTGATATATTCGCTAGCATGTGTGTAACTTACTTCCTATGCATCTCGCTCGTACTAACCTTAGTGTGAGCGAGATGCATAAAAAGTTACATTTAGATACATAAGACGTTAGCGAATATGTCAATGTCAAACTCGTGGTAAGGCTACAGTTGCAGTACATCAAATTGGTGGTTTTCGGAAGCAAATGCTCGAGTTACTTTAGAAAACCCCGAAATCACTTAACACGTGCCTTTAAAAATTGAGGAGTTCCCTCAATTCCTCATGGATTCCATCATCAGACCAGAACCAAAAATAATACGGAAACACCTTGGAGGTAACTTCTTCCAAACAAAAAAAGAATTACTCAAATCGGATCACAGGTGCCAGAGTAATCGCTGAACATATTTACATTTAAAGAAATCATCATCATTATCATCAAAATAATCATCATCATCAGGTCTACTTCATCAAATTAGTGGTTTTCGAGAGAAAATGCTCGAGTTGCTTAAGAAAACGCCCAAAACACCATGCATGTGCCTTTAAAAATTGAGGAGTTCCCTCAATTCCTCATGGATCCCATCATCAGAACAGAACCAAATTAAAATGGGACTAACTCGGAGGTAGCTCCTTTCAAACAAAAAAAGAATTACTCAAATCGGACTACGGATGTCGGAGTAATCGGTGAACGTACATAGAAAAAAAAAAAAAATAGCCACAACCGAATACAGAACCTCCTCCTTCTATGAAATTGAAGTCGGTTAAAAATACCTACAATTTAAAAACATGTACCATCACCCACTCTGTTAACTGTACAGCCGCCATCAGATATATCGGAGCGGCTAAGGCGCTCACAAATATCTGAACACGCCTCTATTGTCAGGGCGTTAGAGTGCGTGTTCAGATATTGTGGACACCTTGGCTGCTCCGATATATCTGATGGCGGCTGTACATGGGTGGACCTTATGCTTTTTGTATTAAGGTTCACCGATGTACAGTCACCTGCAATAATATGTTACTCTTCGAAGGTCGCAAAAATATCTGACACGATCATATTTGTAGAGCCATAAGAACGTGTCACATATTTTTGCGGCCTTCGAAGAGTAACATATTATTGCAGGTGACTGTACAGAGGAGTGTTTGCTGTTTGTACTAAAGTTAATCATCTTAAACCACTTTCTTAGTTTACTGTTCGACATAGCGAAATAAGTTGGTTTGGTGCAAATATAACGACACAATAATACCTATCAGGTAAATAAGTCGAATATTTACACATCTTATAACAAAAGTAAGGGCATACAGCCAGAACAAGACATAATAAGATAATTGGATTCGCAATTTCACTCGATTTTTCGTATTTACTGAGGTATTCATTTATTGCATTACTTTTACACCTGGGTCCGTAGCCAACATGCCAATCGTTTACGCTCCGTAGCGAGGAATACGCAACTGTCACTGTCGCACTAATATGGAAGAGTGATAGACAGACACAAAGTGTTTCGTTGGCGTAACGCAAGCGATATTGTCACCTTGGCTAGGCACCCTGTACAGAAAGCATCAAAAGTAATGGATCACACTACGCGTCAAAAGTATTTTAAATTCTCTAATTAATGTGTAAACAAAAATAGGTATATCAATTAATTCTATTATTGTTCTACTTATAGAGTCATATTTATTTTTATTAAGCCATTAATTAGAGAATGGTGAAGTATTCACTTTTGAACGCGATGTGTAGAAATATATATAGAGTTCTTCGAGCAACACCGGCTTCCGACACATCGGAAGGGAGGGGCCCAAGTTATATCTCACCGTACAAATCTTTCTGCCATTTTTCGCGGGGGGAAAGGTGCACACAGTCGCACTTCTCACACACTTACATACAAAATCCAATCTGTAATGACGACACAAATACATAGAAAATGACACACGTCAAAGACAAATCTTGCAAACCTCGATCTCTTTTTGTGTACGGACGAGTGACAAGTGTCACAACACGCACACTAACACATTTTCGTTGAAGTATGTTATTGTATTCTGAGAGATGAGAAGTCGGATTTGTCGCTCGACCGATCCGCAATTTGTACTGAGCGAGCAAAATCGATAAATCCAACAATTACATGAGACTAAAATATAATAATTGTGTTTGAATGTAATTAAACGTATGATATGTAAAAAAAAATATTACATGTGAAATGTAACACTTTCATTTTGTAAATTTGATGTCCTCGACCTCTTTTTATAACAAAAAACCGAGCAAACAGGCATTTTTGTGCAGCAGTGTTCACGCGCGCGTCTGCACTCGGTCTAGTGAAAAATCCAAGTGCAACTAGTTTTATTACCCGCGCTAGATTATATTGACGCGCTAATCTTGTACCTCGGCAGAGGGGAAATAGTGCGAATGCCGCCTCCCTTCCGTGTTGCTCGAAGATAGAGTTAGACCAAAGCTAAGTTGGCAGCGATTTTGACAGCCCAGGCAGTGACGGAACTTATCAAGTGGATGATATTTTATCAACCGACGAAAAAAAAAACGGAGGAGGTTCTCAAGTCGACGCGTATAATTTTTTTTTTTTTTTAATGTATGACCACGCATAACTTTTTTATGTCAAAACTCTTAGCTTTAGCTATAAAATGTGACTTAATAAAGTTTGAAAGAGTCATCTAGCTACTAAGAGTGCCGTCGGAAAGTATCCAAAATTTCAAAATTTACACATGGAAAAAAATTGGAGGCTTCTCATTTTTGGAGTTTTCTTAGAACTTTTACAACTTTCTGAAAATTTCCGCAAAGCTTGATCTGTAAATCTACTCCCAATGCTTATAACAATCGCAAGTGATATTGGAAAATCTGTTTTATTTTGGAAAACCAGTGTGCAAAAATCTTTTTTTCCAACTAGTGTCGATAAATATCGCAGGATCTATATCTGAATCCCTAAAGTCTTTTCTTCTATCTTTGCATTCCCTAAAAACACTAATTTTGGTTTCCCTATTATTGATTAATTATCCTAATGTTATTAAGCATATTTTCTTTTTTGCGAGGGTCGCAGTTCTAACCCTAACCTAACCCACTTTTGTGGCAGCAAGTACTAAAACCTAACCATTTTTCAGAACCTTACATTATGGAAAGTAATCGTTATGACAATTGATCGTTAGGGCATGTGCCCATTAGGACAAACCAGTTAGGGCAAGTGACTTTAGGTCAAACGTAGTTAGGGATTCAGAATGCCACCCAATATCGCACAATGTGTACCGAACTTCACAATCCAGAAAATAATTTCACTTATCCGTTGCTTGTTCATTATAAATCCCTCAAATATTTAAATCATTGCGATGTATCAAACTTAAAAATACGAATCTTAAGTGACGAAAAATGTATTCATAAAAGTTGTCCGAATACATTAAAGCAAAAAGGCGGCATATTTAATGCTAAAGAATGTAATGGATTTAAACGATTCCTCTGGGAAAGATATTTAAGATGTCACTTTTTAAATATTCATTTAATGTCATTTTTTCTGGCTAGAGTTTTTTTATCGCAATACTACATTACTGCATTTCTTCCTTACTACATTTTTTTAAAAGACTTGTACGTAAGAACGTTATTATATATTGTTTAATTTTTTGGCCATTTTCTTAAATAACTTTTAAACTATTTATTTTAAAATTACAAAAAAAGATTTACAAAAAGAAGAAAATTACTTACAAAAATTTGAGATTCCCACAAATTTGATATGTCAACACGATATAGTTTTTTTTATTTAGCCCCCAAAAGTGGCCTCCATGTTAAAAATTAATTTGTTTACGTAAGTGTAGTAGTTTGTGTAAGTGCGTAGGTATTTGTATTCATTTGTTGTTGTCGTGTGGGTCACGAATTTACATATGTGTACCAAATTTCAACTTAATTGGTCCAGTACTTTTGGAGAAAATGGGCTGTGACAGACGGACAGACGCACGAGTGATCCTATAAGGGTTCTGTTTTTTTCCTTTTGAGGTACGGAACCCTAAAAATTGAGGCGATTAAAATTTTTGCGTAGTTTTCGCGGTCGGTCAATTAACACTGTAAAATGTAAGTAGGTAGGTAAATCAAATGTATCCATAATGGGAACAAAATAAAGTGATCTTAAAAAAAACCGTATTTATAATTGAAATACTGACGCATATTTACCATTGCTGTTTCCTTTTCTTCTTGCAATATGTGTAAGCGTTTTTCAATAAAATTTTACACGTAAAATTTGTGTATTATTTTTCAAATGCAAAAAAACGAGGTAAGTGTAATAAGACTAATAAGTTATAAATAACTTAAATTCATATATATGTATTAATAATTAAAAATTAAGTATTTTCATCTTAAATATGTATATTTAAACCATAGCCATAATGAGAGAATTTGACTTTAATATTTCTCCTAAATTATATTTAAATGTAAAATAGCACTTTTCGTGCGTATGTCAAAAGTTTAAAGGGCCATATGTACTGTAAAACGTTGTACGATACACGTGCGAATAGGTAATTCGCAACTCGTGTCGATTTAAAACACTCCCTTCGGTCATGTTTTAATTTATCGCCACTCGTGAATTTCCTCTTTTCCGCATTTGTATCGTAAATAACTATTTTGTCTTCCATATTAGGTACATATGTGACGTTCCACGAGAAAAGGTACCTTATGAGGGTTTCTAGTTTTGGAGATATGAAATGTTTTGTAAAGAGGTGAAAAAATGCTCAATTTTTTTTTATTGTGTGATCTGAAACGTTAATGCGTAACGTTTGTTTACCTGTTTTTATTTTTGTTATAAGTTAGTTATAAGCCTAGTAATGTCGTCTCAGAGTTTAGTAGAAAAGGTACCTTATGGAAAAAAGATTGAAAATTCCCAAAAAAACTAGTCAATATGGGAAAAGAAGTTTGGTAGAGAACTGTATTAGCATTCTGCAAAACTAATTTGATAATTTCAGTTCTGGTTGGGGCGCCTCGCAAATATTATAACCGTACATAGACCGACATCACAAATCCAAGTAGACTGCTATTATACCAAAGTTACTCTCTTCAAGTCTTTCTTAACTAGAATAATCTTCATTTGGTTTGGTCGCATGCCAGCAATCAATCAGCCATTGGTTTGCTGAAAAATGCCAATACCCGACGCATTACCTTATGGAATATCTGAGGTCATTGAACCTCAATGCCGCTTATCTTCAATAGCAACCGAAATATATTATTGATAAGAAATAGACGATTTATACCATCTTAACCCCAAAATATTATTAGTTTATCCTAACTGTTCCATCATCATCATGCCTCATCATGTAACTTGACCACAAGGTACCTTTTCATTACATACAAATTATTGGTCTTTTTTAAGATTATTATGACGAAGAACTAATTAAATTTGGGGCAGTTTAATGTAAATTAATATTTTCTATTCATACAAGATAATCTGTAATATGATTGATATTTTGTAGTGATGTATTATTAGATTTATTTCCATAAGGTACCTTTTCGTAAATGTATGGAGCAAATACTGTTATTGTTATGTAAGTTTAAAGTGGCATAAGGGGTTAAATATAGTATTTAGTTGGGGTTTTAGGATTTATTTCATTTGAATGACAGAATTTCTTTCATATGTGCTCAGAAAAATTGATTGTGTGTCACATTAAAAGTAAAAATATTCAATTTTGTGATTTTATATGAAAAAGTCAGAAAATACATTTTCACCTCTAAATCGGTATTGTTTTTTGCTTAAACTGTCTGTCAGTGTCGTTTTCTAATAGATAAAATTTAAATCTTGAGAGCTCATTGCAATCAATCGTAAAAATGAAATAAAACTTTATTTTCAAGAGATTGGTTAGTATACACATAAATCAGTCGATATCAAAAGTTTCTATTTGCATTACAGAACAAGTCGCAATGTTTTTTTAATCTCAGATATATAAGGTATTATTATTTGTAGTCAACTATGTAACTTACTTCAGGAACATAGTTTTTTAGGCGGCTAAACTTAAAACTTCTCTATCGTAAAGTTGCTCATTTCACAACATTATTTTCAAAAAATCATATCTCTGTAACTACGCAACCTAGAAGGTTGATCTTTTGTGTTATCGATAGCTTATTTATTGTAGATTACTGGGGTATGCATAACTCCATACCCGCCATAAGGTACCTTTGACCGTGGGACGTCACATATTAATTTCATCACTTTTCCTCGTTTGATGTCTCCAACATTATCGACAACACTAAATCATGGAAACTTGCGTTAACTAAATCCATTATTTTAATTGGAGTGAATTCCAAATTGAAACTAACTACATCCTCGAAACCGATTAAAAACTTCGTAGAACAACATTTAACACAAAAGCTCCCCACACCATGCGACTTTCCAACTTTTTCAAGTTTCCAACGAGTTTACTTCATCATTGAGTTACGACATACATTCTAATAATTATGTAAGTAGTTTATAATAATTATAATTGACAATAAAAAATATACCGACCTTTATAACTTTAGTTTTTTTTTAATATAAAGTATTGTTTTCAAATACCTAAGTTAACTTCAAACCAAAACCAAAACAAAAATTAAAATATCTTTATGTTTCTTACTCTGAAATCCTCATTTCTCGTTTTCACTTACTAAAAATACAAATAAAACAACATACCCAAATACACGAACGAACTAAGTTTGCACCCGGTCGCGTCGCGTAGCGCGTCTACGCCGTAACGGTGGTTCTACGGTTTTGGCGCCCGTAGCCGCTCCGCGTAGCATTTTATGCGTGCCCACAACATTGATCCGTTACGCCAAAACGTCTTATCTCATGTTACTTTCAATGGCACATACGTCTTTTTTACAGATACACCCTGTTAAGTATAAAATGTCGTATATACAATAGAAGTTTTAGTAGCTGCCGCCATTTTGAAAGTGGTGGAGTACCTGGGATGACGTCACTTGGCATCAGACCAAGAGTCCGGAGATGGTGGGATGGTGTACAGTTGCGTACATTAATCTTAGGACTCGGTTATTAGAAAATTAATTGGTTTAAAATATAGAGTCGTTATATGTAACGAGGTTTAAAGATGGTCATTTCATGGTTTTGATTTAGTGTGTGACGCTGCTAACAAATACTGAGACTGTATACGTTAGATCAGGGCCGTCTTAAACTATGCTGGGGCCCTTGGGCACATAAGAATTTGGGGCCTTTTTGGAAAGTAAAGAAAGCGAATTAAACTAACATTTTTCTACTATGGTCTTCTATTTATTATGAGTAATCAAATATTCGGGGCCCCCTGAAGGTGGGGGCCCTGGGCACAGGCCCCGTGTGCCCTTATGGTGAAGACGGTTAGATTGATATCTCTGTTTTAAGTATTTACTTTAATATATTTAATTAGACTTAACTCAGTCCTATAATTTGATTCTTTTCCTAGTTATCTTAATTATTATTATTTAATACGATGTTTCTAAATAAATCACTTGTGCATATTACATTCCCAATGCTCAGTTCATATGTCTACATTGAAATACAAAGTAATTTCTTTAATTCACAGTTCAATACAAATACATTCACAGTTAAGTACAGTTTAAATTCGATTAAAGTAAACCATATTACTAAATTCGATTAAAGTAATTTTACAGATATGAAATTCATTTCATAGTATTGCAATGTAATTAATAAATTGTACTGGTTAATTGTTTCTATAATCCTTTACATTTCAATTCAGAAACTAATAACATTGGGTTTACCAGTATTAATCCATCACTATTATTGAAAATTATACAAGGTGTATTTTACATGATTTACTTCAATGCCAGTGGGCGGACACGCTATATATAAGGAAACTGATTGAGTATATAATGTGCGCTAGTCATGTCTGAATACCAAAATACCTAGGCAAAGTTTGGGACGGGTGGCGAAGATAGATTATTTAATTGTTTTATTTTACTTTGAAACTATTATTACGCAGTTTTTTTTATTTTCAATTCAATTCATACCAATTTTTTGGTAAAATTACCATTTTTATATTTCACTTCGGCTAAATTGGGCACCAACGGCGAAGTTAGGGTTCTCAACGGTAAATAGTTTTTCCAACCCTGATTTTCGATGAATTGCAACATTGATAACGAGGTTTGATGATAAAAACCGGCCAAGTGCGAGTCGGACCCGCAAATCTCGCAATACATCATCTGTCAAAATTTCAACTGTCTAGCAGCAGACAGGCAAACAGACAGTCTTAGTAATAGCAAAAAGAATAGATAGTATAGAGGGGTCCTGTCATTGTAAATTTTGTAGTCACTGTAAATTTACTGCCATCTATCGACACACGACTAAAACTCAAAATGAAAACGTATAAAGTTATCAAAAAATGTATATATATGGATAAATTATTTTATTATTTTTATATCATTTTGATCCATGTTCATTCACTGATATCTATGTGTTAAAATTGTTAAATATGAAACGGTGTCGTCACGCCATCTAGCCGAGGATAGGCTAAAGGTGTGTGCGGCATCTATTCGAGAATGACTTTTACTTGAATTCCGAGGCACGTTTTTTCCTTAGACTTTATTCGTCTTATACGAAGTTACATATGTCTTTGGTAATAGGGTGCCGTTTTTACCCTTTGGGTACGGTACCCTAAAAAAGCGATCATCAATAGACCCGGTGTCGTGTATAAGAGTCCACCGTAGAATAAATCAGAAATACTACTTCATACTTCAAGCATGTCCATTTGCTATTCAAATGAAACTAATGGAACCTTGAAGAATAAGATGTTGGTTTTATGCAAATGTATTATTTCCCGGTAAGTTTATTCTATGAGGCGAGTTTTTAATCATGCCTTATGATTTTTTTGACATGTAATAATTTAACAATTTGATTAATTGTCAGTTTGTGTTTTTTTTCTGTGACGTCAAAATTTCATGGAAGTTTGACATTTAAAATGACACTTGCACTGCGTGTGCTATCAAAATCGCTGCAGACTTTTCTCGGTATGACTCTAAACACATAAAGTCGGACTACGCTAAGATTTCATGACAAAGTGCTACGTCAACACCTATCATACCTACAATACATATACATATGGAGCTTATAGGTATATGTATTGTAGGTTATATGTATGCATTCTTTCTGCCAGGTTTGTGCAAAGTTTGTGTAGTCATAGTCTATTGAGTATAATAATGTGTTCGTATATCTCTATACTATAGGTGCGTCCAGTCCATATTGCCTGAATGCACCGCAAATGCATCGCTCAGGTGCTCGGCGTGCGTTGTTCCCACACCGTGTACCGTACCCATGCGCGCTTAGGGCTCGGTTACACGTACCGAGTAGAGTGGCGAGACAGTAAAACGAAGTATGAAATTGTTACTCGGCCGAGTAACAATTTCATACTTCGTTTTACTGTCTCGCCACTCTACTCGGTACGTGCGATCCTGGCATTAAAGCGAGCCTTCGAGCATGGCGCAATGGGTGATAGGGACCGCACCAGTGGGGAGACACTCCTGACTTCGGTCGAACTCGACTCCGTTCGGCTCAGCATTGCTCCGAGCAATTATTAGGGTTGGCACCACTTGACTTCCTTTTGCATGCACAACCACAGATAAGATAATCACTTGAATTTTGACAACCCTAAATAGCCGAAAGGGATTATTATATTATTTTATTTCATGCACTAGGTACCATAAAATATTTTCGACTTCCTTCCACCCTCCATCAAGTCCCTCATGTAGTAAAACAGCCTGTATTAACATTTTAACACTTTTGTAGCTAACTGTACATGTTTATGTCCAGGCGGCTTAGCACGGTCGCGTTTTTATCCCTTGTCACCATGCCTGTCACGTTCTAACAAGTATGTAAGTGCGAAAGGGACGCGCATAGTGATAGTCGATAAAAATGGAACCGTGCTGAGCCCGCAGGACTTGACCTTGTCGACGCAAAAGTCTTCCACATACAAAGAGATTTACTGTTTACTTTAAATTATAGTTTTATTCCCTTTTATACGATGATTGTGACTAACAAGTACCATTGTCCGGGGTGACTTTCAAATGCAGGGGCGACTTTAAAATTCTAGTTTTTAAGCCATAATATATATTCATGCGAGATTTTTTACAGTAGGTGAATATGAATATATAGTAATCTAACTAGTTACAGGAACATTTTCAGTAAATAATGAATAATGGTAATTCTATGGCCGTTTTAAATCTATCAAAGTAACCCCAAATTTTCCAAAGTCACACCCAACTTTGGCGCTCACAATACACTTTTAACTACTTTTTGAAATTTGTTATTCTTATAGTTTTTCAATTGTCTCCAATCTACGTCATTTTATTTGGTATTTTTTTCCCCAGAGACTATTTGTGGCTTTCTATCAGAGAAGGGTCTTTATGCACATGAAGCATAACATTTTGACATTGGAAATGTCTTTTCGTTCGCTCCAGTATACGGTCCGATTTCACGAAAAAGTGCGATCCCCTTATATCTCGGAAAGTTGTGAAGATATGATATTCAAAAGTAGGCTCAAATGACGCATAATCACGAGAGCTGTAAGGTGCAAAAATAATTATTCGAGAAAGTCAAAAACAAAAAAAGTTATGGTCGAAATAGTGAAAATAAAATTCAATTTTTTCCGAATTTTTGATTTTGGTGCTCGATAATTTGGAAACGAAGAATGATATCAAAAATTTGAGAAAAACGGCTCTGGACAATTTAGTCAGCTACAATTTGAGCCTAAAACAAAGACGATCGGGCTAAGGGTTTGCCCTGTAGCCTAACCTTAAAATAGTCAAAAAGTCAGAACGACATTTTTCACAGGACATTTATGACTTCATGTTTCGCAGAGTTCGTTATCGGTGTTTGTTGTGAATTATCGGGATTATGACGGCAGAATAACACTTGCACTGCGTGGGCTTTCAAAATCGCTGCAGATTTTTCTTGGTCTAACTCTATCTATCCTGTTTGAGACGGGCGTAGATAACGCACTATTCGACAATCTATGCATTCTTGTGGTGGTGGAAATAGAAATAGAGATAGAGGCAGAGGTAGAGGGAGAGGGAGAGGGAGAGGGAGAGGGAGAGGGAGAGGGAGAGGGAGAGGGAGAGGGAGAGGGAGAGGGAGAGGGAGAGGGAGTGGGAGAGGGAGAGGGAGAGGGAGAGGGAGAGGGAGAGGGAGAGGGAGAGGGAGAGGGAGAGGGAGAGGGAGAGGGAGAGGGAGAGGGAGAGGGAGAGGGAGAGGGAGAGGGAGAGGGAGAGGGAGAGGGAGAGGGAGAGGGAGAGGGAGAGGGAGAGGGAGAGGGAGAGGGAGAGGGAGAGGGAGAGGGAGAGGGAGAGGGAGAGGGAGGAGAGGGAGAGGGAGAGGGAGAGGGAGAGGGAGGAGAGGGAGAGGGAGAGGGAGAGGGAGAGGGAGAGGGAGAGGGAGAGGGAGAGGGAGAGGGAGAGGGAGAGGGAGAGGGAGAGGGAGAGGGAGAGGAGAGGGAGAGGGAGAGGGAGAGGGAGAGGGAGAGGGAGAGGGAGAGGGAGAGGGAGAGGGAGAGGGAGAGGGAGAGGGAGAGGGAGAGGGAGAGGGAGAGGGAGAGGGAGAGGGAGAGGGAGAGGGAGAGGGAGAGGGAGAGGGAGAGGGAGAGGGAGAGGGAGAGGGAGAGGGAGAGGGAGAGGGAGAGGGAGAGGGAGAGGGAGAGGGAGAGGGAGAGGGAGAGGGAGAGGGAGAGGGAGAGGGAGAGGGAGAGGGAGAGGGAGAGGGAGAGGGAGAGGGAGAGGGAGAGGGAGAGGGAGAGGGAGAGGGAGAGGGAGAGGGGAGAGGGAGAGGGAGAGGGAGAGGGAGAGGGAGAGGGAGAGGGAGAGGGAGAGGGAGAGGGAGAGGGAGAGGGAGAGGGAGAGGGAGAGGGAGAGGGAGAGGGAGAGGGAGAGGGAGAGGGAGAGGGAGAGGGAGAGGGAGAGGGAGAGAGGGAGAGGGAGAGGGAGAGGGAGAGGGAGAGGGAGAGGGAGAGGGAGAGGGAGAGGGAGAGGGAGAGGGAGAGGGAGAGGGAGAGGAGAGGGAGAGGGAGAGGGAGAGGAGAGGGAGAGGGAGAGGGAGAGGGAGAGGGAGAGGGAGAGGGAGAGGGAGGGGAGAGGGAGAGGGAGAGGGAGAGGGAGAGGGAGAGGGAGAGGGAGAGGGGAGAGGGAGAGGGAGAGGGAGAAAATAAAAACTTATACAGAGAAACATAAAAAAGAAAAAGTGCCACGAAATGGTCTCACCTCAGCATGTTGCTGGCGGCTGCTAGCAGATAGCTGATGCTGAACCCTGGCAGTACCTAGTGGAGCTCGGGTTTAATACAACATAAGCACACGCTGTTTTGGTCATCGGACTCGTCTCGATGAGCACTTAGGAGAGTAGTACCCAAGATAGAGCTGATGCTGAACCCTGGCTGTACCTAAAGGAACTCAGGTTTGTTGCAACATAGGCACACGCTGTTTTGGTCATCCGACTCGTCTTGATGAGCACTTAGGACAGTAGTACCCAAGATCAAGATAGAGCTGATGCTGAACCCTGGTAGTACCTATTGGAACTCAGGTTTGGTGCAACATAGACAAACGCTGTTATGGTCATCTCTCGTCGCGTCAAACTGCTGTCAAGAAAATTTCATATCTTGCAGCAAATGGGCCGCTGCCGATCACCACTTCTCGAGTTGACTACGGATTTGCCGTGTAATAATTTTCTTGTACTTTGAACATTAATATATCCTGCTTATTAATCGAAAAATGAAATATGTACCTATACTTATGCGCCACGGCGACAATTATTCAAACTTGGATACGCGTGTGGAAATTTTGCAATTTGTTTGTTCACAAGCGTTATGTCCAGGATACTTGTGTTAGTCTAAGAATGAAATAATTATCATTCAACGTTGTAGTTTTATTTTGTAACTTTTTCCTTATCCAGACTTTCTCGTCGCTCAGCGACAATATTTTTTCGAATTCCGTAGATTCATTTCCAATGTGCTCGATAGTCGTGTGATGCACGAAATCTGTGAATTTTTTTTTCTGATGGAAATACGCTCCATTTATTTTCTACGAGGAATGTACCTAAGTAGTTACCATTTAAATCAGATATTATTTAGAACGTTAATACATAAATTCATATTACCGTAAGTTGCTGAGCGCATCGCTTAGACAGAGTAAATAATTGTCATACTCAGTGGAAGAGTCGTGGGCGTCCGTTCATTTCATTCTTCAATTTTCTTGGACGTTGGCCAACTTGTCCGTATTCGAAGACAGGGTCAAAGATCAAAAAGAGCTTCCAAAATTAAGATATTTCGTACAGTAAATAGGGTATTCGACTGTATTTAAAATAAACTATTTTACACCATGCAAGAAAAAAAGCACGAGAAGATTAATAGAGAAACGTAGACAGCAGTTATTATTAGACACAATTTCTATTTTGAAATCCGTATAAAACTATAAAGAATAGGTAATTTTTGCTCGTGACGTCACATGCTAGTATTTCATATAAATTCCATAGTAGCAAATCGTTTTGACAGTTTGAAAAAAGAAACTGATTTGATTAGTAGTCAAATACCCTATAGGTACAATGTTTAGTTTTGAATGCAGGGTAGAGGTAGTGCAACCCGTCACTCATACGTCAAGGTTACAGTGATATTACTCGCGTGAACCTGCGTTAAGGCGGCAGGAAAGAAAGATAGACATAAATACATTTTACAGTACGTATGATCCTATTTTCCCGCACTAGTGCGTAAAATATCACTTTTCGTGCGTATGTCAAAAGTTTAAAGGGCCATATGTACTGTAAAACGTTGTACGATACACGTGCGAATAGGTAATTCGCAACTCGTGTCGATTTAAAACACTCCCTTCGGTCGTGTTTCAATTTATTTTCGCACTTGTATCGTAAATAACTATACATTTGTCAAAATAGGCTCGAAGCCAATCAGTGAGAAAGAAAAATCTCTCATATAGTTATTTCACCCCTATTAAGTAGGTATATTATTCTTTGACAAAATTTAGCGTAAAGTGACTTGATATTGAGCTTCCATTCATGGAGTCTAGATTCATCCCTATTTCTAGTCTAGTAAACATCGTATATTTTCATAAATATTACGAGTAACAGGCCTATTCGGATTTCGAGATAATCACAAGATCTTGAGACGATTTAGAGATCAACTAGATCTACATTAGATATCGACTAGATGTGACTTGGATATCTTAGTCATAACTTGTCGAAATCGTTCAAGAGGACCTCCAGAATCGCGGAAACGTCAAATTTGACATCTATCTTACAAATATCTTTAAATTATCCGTATCGTAACTTGTTGAAGTCTAGTAGAAATCTAATTCATTTTCCGAATCGAGCCGTAAGACTACGTGTACATCGAATACCTAAGTTTAAGTCCTACAAAAAACGATTTTAGTTGCTAAAGTATTCGCATTCAAAAAGTGCAGTTGGTAAACTTGTATTGTTATTAGTAAATATTTATGCAGCAACGTATTTAAAGTAGTATCCTAACCTAATCACGAATGGTCTTTATGAGTGACCAATGGATTACCTACAGAAGGCAACTGAAGTCTGGTACATAAATGGGAAGGTGGTTAGCTGATGAGTAAAGTTTAAGCTTCCTAGGCGACAATAAACGCAGTGACAATTTTTAGTTTTTATATTGAATGTTTAGGTACACAAAACATATCTTATGATCAATTTCACTAGTACATTCACCACACTGGATTGTTATGCCATTTAGGGTTCTTGCTCAATTGGAAGTTCTATAGCGTGAGTATTGAACAACCAATTTAGCTAGCCCCCTAAATGGCGCAATAATCGCGGAGCGCGATGGTGCAATAATAATACTTACTGCCAGTGTCACAATATACTGCCGTATTCGAACTTCAAGATATTCACAAGAGACGACACGTACTATATCCATTCTAGATACGTTATAGTTTAGATATCAACTAGTTCTCTTTTGCAGCGCAATTCGGGCAACCAATGTCACTTTTACGTTAGATAGCTTAAGATATCTATTAGACGTGAATTGGATCTCTAAGTCATATCCTGAGGAAATCGTTCAAGAGTATCTCCAGAATCACGCAAATGTCATATTTGACAGGTTAGATCTTAAACATATCGTTATCGTATCTTGGTGATGTCTAAAAGATATCTAATAGATGTCTATTTCAAAATCCGAATCGGGCCCATAGGTGCGACAATGAGCGAAGAGAAGAGGAGCGTCTTAGGTTAAATAACCGTGACCAACCAGAGCACCCATATAATTTTCAGAAACGGTAAGGTACAGTCGCCATCAGATATATAGGAGCGGCCAAGGTGTTCACAATATCTGAACACGCGCTCTAACGCCCTGACAATAGAGGCGTGTTCCGATATTTGTGAGCACCTTGGCCGCTCCGATATATCTGAAGGCGACTGTACATGATTAGGATAAACCACTATTAGGTAGGTACATAATTATCATCAAGAGATATTTACTACATTTTTCCTTTATTTGATGGTTAATGCCAAGGATAACTGAATTATTTCTAGAACATGATTTATGGACAACCGATGTTCAACAATAAGATCTAAAGTTAACTACCTATTAAGTACAGTCGCCATCAGATATATCGGAGCGGCCAAGGTGCTCACAAATATCGGAACACGCCTCTATTGTCAGGGCGTTAGAGCGCGTGTTCAGATATTGTGAACACCTTGGCCGCTCCGATATATCTGATGGCGACTGTACTATACCAAGCTACATCTATTTGTTACGTAATATTCTTAAGGATTCCATCAATCAATGCTATAATCTAAAGTGGTTTTACGTAAAAACTAGAGCAGTAAGTAAGCGAAAAAGAATGGAAAAATTTCTTGGCGCTTACTATTGTCTACCTATTTACTTACAAAATGAAATTATGTTACTTGTGACCATGGTCGGAAAAATTTTAACAGGGAAATTTAAGTGTGTATATTTTCCTCGTGGGAGATTAGAGGTTTTATATAGGATTTTTAAGGTGTTCGGATATTACTTTGGATCTCCTTATGCGAATTGCGTACAACTTTCTTGACATGTTTTCTCCCATTATTTAGGTTTTCTGCATTTGTATCCCTGATAATTGGGTAATATATAATTTACAATATAGAGTACCGTAAAATGGGGTGAGTAGGGTCAAAACTGAAATTCAAACCTCGATAGCATTTTATTTTTACATATGAAAACTGAATGGTGTATATAATAAGTGTTACGGACGTTTGTATTTTAGTTTTTATTTTATTTTGGGTAGTTCCATTTCATAACTTTGACGATAAAGAGGAAAACCCACCTCACCCCGTAGTGCCTCGTATTTGGGGCGAGAGGAGTTTTCATACAAAGGTGATTTTGGAAGATTGTTGGATCGATTTTTTTTTATTATGCGTATTACTATAACTCCATTTTAAATTGGAATACATTATTTTTGTAACAGTAGCCTTAAAATCCTTTCTCACCCCCCTCTCAAACCTTCTCTCCCCATTCATAACCCACCTCTCCCCGCGAAACCTACTCACCCCGTTTTACGGTATAGAATAGACATTATACGTAGTTACGCAACTTTTTAGTAGAAGGTAATTTACCTAGTTAATGTTATGTTAAGAAATGAATTAGAGCTCATAGTAAGGGCACAGCCTGAATAAAGATGGAAATCTACAGTCCGTAAGGAAATCCGAGCTTGACGCGTGAAATACGTTTACAAAAGAAAGGTCACATGTCCAGACCGTCGTGTACACTGCCCTCATTATCTGCTGACGCAACGTATAAAGGTTGGAGCTTGTTGGAGCACACCCAACCTTTCGTTTTGCAATTTACAGTTTAAGGTAACTCACCCTAGACCGGGCCGGGGCCGGACCGGAGCTCACGCTAGACCGGGCCGAACCCGGGCCGAGGCGTCCGACATGACATGTCATTTTCTATGACGGCTGATCGGTGATCACGTGGTGATTTCCATAGAAAACGAAGCGCCGGAAGCTCCGGCCCGGTCTAACGTGAGTCATCCGTAATTGTCATGAATTCCGCGTTCAAATTACACTAGGCTACGAAAAGTCTCAAAGTTGGCACAGTGTTATTTTCTTCTTAGCTGTCGCATGTGATGTTTTCGAGATACACAGAATGACGCACAAATCTCGAGATTTAGGTGACGAATGGTGCCTTATCTTGAGGACGCTTTTACAAGGTTTTAACCAACTTAAAAAAAGGTAGGAAGGTTCTCTATCCGGTTCTATTTACAAAGTAAAGTACGAGGGTAGCAAGCAAAATAGCATGGCCACGTTATGAATGACTTATAAAGTGGCCATGCAATTTTGCGGCTGTGTCACTCAGAACTGCGTCATTTAATTTAAGTATAAACGAATTTTAACACCCGACGGAAAAAGCGGGGTGCTATAAGTTAAATGTGTGTAGGTATACATAATATCTATCTGTGTGTTTGTGGTATTTAATGATTCCAATGAATCAATGTGAGTGCGGGTTTTTTTAATAGAAATTGTTGTCTGTCGAAATGTTTCAACTCGTTAGGTAATAAGTAACGCTTTAATTTTGTTGGGGTTTTCAACGTTAAAGGTTATAAAAATCATTGGGATACCTATGTACCTATTTGGTACCTATACAAGAAGCAAAATTAGAAACTTTAAATTCCATTGACCGTTTCGGTTCCCGTTTAGTACAATGGACCATGACCAGTCAGCATGTCGCACTCGTACTGCTAGAGTCCGTCTAATCTAACTTTGCATCGACATGAATAGAATAAAATAAAGTGAGGGGTGCCATTATAAATGTCATCATCATCGTCCTCGCGTTATCCCAGCATTTTGCCACGGCTCATGGGAGCCTGATGGGGTCCACTTGACCACTAATCCTAAGAATTGGCGTAGGCACTAAGTAGTTTTTACGAAAGCGACTGCCATCTGACCAGAGGGGAAACAAGGCCTTATTGGGGTTGTCGCATTTCCATTAAATATGGCATTAATGATGTCATTACCACACTTTGTCGTTGTAAATGTCATGCAGAGTTATCTTGGTGCGATTTTAAGTCATCTAAGTGTGTAAAAGTCAACTAATCATCAGAACGCATTGCTATTCCAGCTGAGTCCGTCCGTGTTTCATGATACCTATTCAGTGGTCACTGCCTTCATTTCTCAGGCTCAGCCACACAATACGAAAATGACCACAATGGGATGGATGTCAGTAGATCTGGCAGCGACTTTATTTGTATACGTAATACTTGAAAAGATTTATTTGTGTAGGCTGCAAAGAAAACGTAAGTAGGTAGGTAACAGTGGCGGATTTGCCTTAAGCCTTAATATGATCGGTGCTGAGAAAGGGGCGGCTACATGGCTTGGGGCCTAGAGCGGCAAAAACTGCTAATCCGCCACTGGTAGGTAACTATTAATAATCTTTCTCTTTTTAATTCACTCGTTTTTAATTCTATTTAGTAGAATTTAAATGCCTAGTAATGGAGATATTATTGAACGAAATACACGAAATCGAGCGGTCGAAATTCAAAAATCGGCCCCCAGAACGACAACTTCATAGGCGTACCTATTGTCAAAGTAGATTTAGTAGTCACAGTAAATTTACTGCCATTTTTCGACACATGATTCAAACTTTTAGAACGCTATTTGACTTTGATCCTTTATTTTATTATGTCACTGATATGTGTTAAATTTGTTATATATCAAAAAGTGTCGCATTCTACTCGAGCATATACCAAAGGTATGGCGCCATTTTTTCGAGTGATAATGTGTCGAAAGATGGCAGTAAATTTACTGTGACTACAAAATTTACTTTGACAATATGCTTCTATTTAAAGAACTGCTAAAGTCTCGAGTGGCTATGACCACAACATAATATAGGTATATAATACAAGAGTCTTACGGCGCGGCGCCAGCTATCTTGTAAAAGACGTAACCAGACCTCTTAATAACTCAGTGTTCCGTTTCGCATTATAACTACCATGCACGTAATAATAATTTATAATGCTTTACCGTTTGCTGTTCGAGCTATTTTGCTACGTAGTTTAAATAAATGAGCCATCACGGCTTCGTAAGGTAGTGTTGTGAAATATCCTTTTACGAGTATATCCACATACTTATCATAAATAAACCCTCTGTGATGCTTTCAAAAATATAACGTTTAAAATACATACGCTGCACAATTAGCTTATCTTTCAGCTGCAGAGTTAACTTAAGTCTAAAAAATTTGTAAATAAATAGCTATGGTAAAACGATATGGAATATGTTTTAGAGTGTTGTTCGAACTATCTGAGAGATTTCGTTGTTAATACCCAACGCTAACTAGGTAACGGTAGTATTTGCTGGAGCCCTAATATTCCCCTACTATTCGCTACAAACCTAACCTGCGCAGACCTGTGGGGTACTACTCTCGCCGCCCCCATTGGGAAAAGAACGGACCCTGCAGGAGTTAAATACTATTATTAGTAGATAACTCCTGCAACTCCTCCTGCACTCAAAACATTCTGTAATAGCGTTATTGTTTTGCTGCAAGTTAACTTCTCTTCTGTATTCTTGCTTTTCTCTATCCTTATTTCTGTAAACTTCCTTTCCTTTTCGTCCTTGGTGGTGACGTGACCCTTTCGGCCACGACACCAATCTTTTCACAAAAAAGCAGTCGCTGGTCACTATGTCGACCAAACTGTATAATTAATAAAAAAAAAATTGCTGGAGCCTACGTAAGAACATGTCACTTGTATTTAAACTCTTACAATGCAATAGGTAAAATCTTAACACAATGAATGAATTGTAAAGGGGTTTTGATCTGCAGTTTTTGTTCAGTAGGTAGGTATTCTTTAATAAAATAAACGTGCAAGTGCCACGTGAACACCATGAAACCACCGGTTTAACCAAAGAAGCTACAAAAAAGTTTTAAAATCCTTGGTAGAAACAATGCCATAAAAATCCCAATAGAATCATTTTTTCCTCGTTTCTTTGCTAGAAACCGCGCAAGTGAAATCAATGCAGCAAACTCTTATTCGCTTGACCTTTTTATATAAACCCTACAATCCTTTTCTTTCGTCGATGTAAAGCATTGATTGTAAGAAAACACTTTTTTGGCCGCATTTATTTAATTGTTGCGTTTTTTGTTTCGTCAGATTTTGATAAAATTTGGTAGGTATATTTGAAAAGCTTTCCATTCTGCGTGGATTATATCGGGTGGAACAGACCGAAGAACTTTTACGCAAACGGGGAATTGTTTAGGCTACGTACCTACTTTATTTTTCAATTATTAATCACGTTAATATTTCTAAACGTTTTTGAGATCCATTTTGTTAAACATTATTGCAAATATCTGTATGTTTCAACCCTAGCAAGTAGATCCTATTGAATGACATGACATGTGTCAATTTAAAATGTAAGTAAATAACTTTGTAGGGTTGTCACTGTTATAAAAATATTTCATTTAAATGATTTCGTTTTTTTAATCCTTAAGCCTTACGATTATAATAACTCTATTGTAGACCACTAAGATATATAACACTATACTTTCAGCACAGTCCATAAAAATGTTGCACCCTGTATACGAAATCTCAATCTCATCTCTGTCAGGCGTGGCCCACTCCGCGGTTTCGTCGCTTTGCAAAGACGCGTTTTGTTAGAGAGTGAATCTTCTGTGTCTCTGCATACAAATATGAATGCAGGAGTGCTAAGCTCATGGTTTTGTTTTGCTGACCGTAATTCATGTAGGTACCTAACAATTCCTCATAATAGAGTCCACTACACTAAGGATGCTCAGAAAGTAAGTATACCCTTAGGTAGACTTAACACGACAGCACTCAAGTGTAACCGCTCAACTCACTCAACTTCCAATTTTAACCGAACAGAAAGTTTGATGGTAGTGTACAAAAAAATTACATCTCTTCTCCTTTCCAACCTGTTACTCCCTGCTGGGGGGTAGGGCTCGAATCTTTTTCTTCCACTGACTCCGGTCCTGGGCAGCTTGGGTAGCCTCCTCCCACCCCATCCCCAATACACCCAGCTCTTGCTCCACAGAACGGCGCCAAGTAGATTTAGTACGACCATCACCAGGGAAACCCCTTTGCCGGGCATCTTCCAGCTCAGGGCCACTTTGGATAAGTTTTTTTTTGTGTTACCTATAATAGGGATGAGGGATGATGACAAATGTTGAATTTTATAACAAAATCTAGTAAAATAGATAGCAAATGAGCAATTTATCACATATTGTGGATATTAAAAAAATATATGGAAATAATACAAAAATACAGCACCTGAAAGTTTCAAAATTTAAGTTTTTTTTAAGTGCCAAAAACGAAATAAGTAAGGATACCATTCGGATCCTTACATTTTATCAAAAAGAAGATTGTATAGCAATTATGTATATACATAAACGCAATATTTCACCGACAAAAACGCAATTTTCTTGTTTTGTTCATACTCTTCATACTTCAAGATGGACTCTCAGTGACCTTGACGTCACGGTCACTTATCGTTTTGTTAGGGGCGTTTCGCGAGTGAAGTACGACTGTTGGATTTTGACTATCATTTCTGACTTTTGTATTGCTTTAATGCAATGGCTCTCATATAGACATTTGATCCTAAAAACAAACCTGATTGATTGATACCATAAATGAAAATTTGTCTTCTAGCCTATTAAAGTTTCGCCAAACTAGTAAGTGGGTGTCAGGTTTCCTGAGGATATGCCCAATCCAATGCCATTTCCGCGTCTGGATCTCCTAAATACAAAAATAAAATATACATAATCTGATGATAACTTTTAAAGTAAGTGTGACAGGGAGGCAACACACGTCGAACGTGGTTCGCGGTAGACCCTCTGTTACTAGGGTATATCCTGATACAGGGTAACAGAGGGCGCTTTCTTTACTTAAGTATCTCAACTCTATAGAGTTATATAAGTAAAGAAAGGAATTTATCAGTACTGCTAGACGAAAATAGATGTCGCGGCAAACGAAAACTCTAATGCTTAACAATTTTCAGCTGATATTATAGATTAACTGAAAGTCTATTTTCAACTCCTTCTGCTTATAATATTGGTTGTAAATTGTTTTAATAACATTTTTCGTCAGTAGCGACACTTGTGGCATCTGGTGTCAAGTAGCGGTACTGATAGTTCCACTACTTGACGTTAGATGTCGACTACGAAATAACTCGCGTTTTGGTAAGAAAACTGATGTATGGAGTCAAAGAGTAAAGTAAGTATATAGGTAAAGAGAGCCCTCTTGAAGCATTTTATGGAAACTCATTTGAAAGCGCCATCTCTGATTGTCCCCCGAAACTAAGTATGTATGTGTGCGTGCACAACTACATATGCATCCATACGTGTACTTTCGTCCCACATAATATTAGGTCTACTTGGTCGGTTTACAAGTCCATTTTTGTTTGGTTTCTTGTAACAAATAACTTTAATTGTTTACAAGAAAATAAACAAAAAATGTACTTGTAAACCGCCCAAGTAGACCTAACATTATGTGGAAAAGGTTAATGTTATCAATAATGGAACAAAAAAACAGAATATTAAAGTAAAATGTTTATTGCTTTAATTTTGTTGATAGCGTAAGTAATTAAATAAGTGCAGGGAAAATAGTAACAGAGACAACAGAGTAAGTGTACTCGTAAACTTGTTCTCTTTACCTCTCGTGCTTATATCGAGGTCAAAACATGCGAAATATTCCAAAATTAGTAGTGTATAGAGAGATTTAAAAAGTGGAATCTTGACCGTTGCAGAGTCACGAGAAGCGAGCAAACTTTGCTGCCGAGAGTAATACATGTTTTACACCACATTATCGCTAGGAAAGTACAATTTTAGGTAAACAATAGAAAAGAAAGCGTGAGGTAAAAAAGCATTCACACACAAGAAAATACATGTTAATAAGAAAATAACACAGAACACAAAATAACAAACACAATACACAACACATAAATCAGCGAATGCAGAGAACTGGAATTACTTCTCAACGACAAGGCGGAGCAACAGAGATACAACTCAACGCACTTTCTGGGGGTTTTCACAACAGGGCATGTGTTTTCATTCGGGCTATAATCGAATTTCCTCCAGAATCATAACGAATAAAATGGCTCAACCATCACTAAAATATTTTAAATTTAGGTACCCTCTTCCAGTGACAGCAAAAAAATTGCATGTCTTGGCATGGTCTTGGCGATTATGCATGTGTTGCCAGCATAAACAAACAGCATAATTAATCACATTTTAACAAAATTCTTATTTTGTCGCAAAATTAATTGAAAATTATAATAATTACAAATATTAATTCGTACTTATTTTAATTTAAATATTAATGCCACTAAAATTATATAAATTTTATAGTGACATCTGGTGACGTAGTTTGTGTAATCGGAAGTCAACTAATGTTGTCGGGAGCAAGATATAGAAGTCGCCTGTATCTTTACTGACGTTAACTACATTCCTAGTGTCCCCCCCCTGTATGGAGTTACCAGTCTTTCTTTACTTATATTACCTAATCGCGTTCGGGTATTCTCGGCTCCGTTCGGCTTAGCATTGCTCCGATCAATTATTAGGGTTCGCACAACTTGACGTCCCTTTGCGTCTACGACCACAGATAAGATCTCTTTAATTTTGACAACCCAAAATAGCCGAAAGGGATAGTGCCATACATTAGAAAGAGACAGCATGATTCGTCCCTGAACCGCTATCAAACTTCGGTTTTGTAGGAAGTTTCTTTTCTGTACGGTAGTACTAGTACTTATTCTGTGTCTGTAGGTACCTACTTAAATAGGTTCTGTGTATTAATTAATCTGACTAAATTGTAAAATCAAACCATCCGCTGCCTGTTTTTGTAAGTGATAGATTTGTAGAATCAATGGAGTTTTGTCACTCGTCTTTATTTATACCTATCTCTGGTTCTAAGTCAAATTAGCAAGAGGAACTGTCTGAAACGACGCAATCTCGCCACCTGTCGGCTATATCCCCGTATTTGAACTGAATTAATCTTGCTTAATTTCTCTAGGGTTATATCAGGAGCAAGACGTTACGGGGCCGTATTTAATTACATACATAGAGATACATGCTTACTAATGTCTTTACCTAGGTATTATGTGTTTGTTTATATATTATGAATAGTATGAACTTAAATCAATACCACTTCGACTATTGATTATAATTATAATTATAATAAATGAACTTGCTGAATAATTTTTTTTTGCATCATGCTTTCATCTAAAACAACTAGCCGAATAAACGCCTACAAATAATTAGAAGCAAAGTTTTGCGGAATCGTCAAAACGCTCAATAAGTTTAATTTTCAACACATTCACCGCCAACGTTTCTGTAGCGCTACGCTACGAGCAGCTCGTAGCCGATCCCAGCGTTTTCGCGCTTTGTAGAGGAAAGCGAAAACGAACAGAGAACTGAGAGAACCCGCCGTGCGGGTTTCCAGCACTCAATGTGTTAAGGGCTCTTTGCGATGGATTAAATTCGTTGCACCTTGCACATCATCACCAATGTATCGCAAAACGCATGCGATTTGTTGCAAGGTTAACGGAGCCCTTAACCGGCGACATTAAATACCTCCGTTGGTTTTTTTTATCACAGAAGGTCTTCAGAATGTACGTATTCCACTGTAAAATCGAATGAACTAAATCGATTTTGATGAATTAGGTGTAATTAGAAAAAAGTAGGACTTCTAATACAAAAAAAAAAACAAATAAAAAAAATTAAACTTTTTGCCGTCCGCGTTTTCCAAAAACTTGTATTTAATTTTGATTGAACATGAGGCTGATTGTTCAAAAATACTTATTGCCTGTGCCTCGCCAACTGAACAGTCATCACGGCATAGACAAGCGTCATTATTGTTTGACGTTTGTATTTCCAATTTTGCTTTTCATCGTACGCTAAGCGTACAATATTGTGAATATCGGTGATATTATCAATTAAGAACTCTTCTTAACAATGGTAAGTAATTTATAATCGCTTAATAACTTTAAGTCCTATGTATATATTGCAAATCCAGCAATCTATAAACTTAAAACTTGCATTGTCACCGGAAGAGTTACCAATGTAAAACTCGATTAGTGAAGGATTTTCTCGTTCTAGACTCAATCCGTTTATTGAATGATTATAAAATATAATGAAAGTAATATATTTCACACCTTTTAAATGTATTCTCACATAAAACTTCTTCAAATGTAACCTTAACCTCAAAAAAGTTTTCTTTGTAATTTTTTACAAATTAAAAGTAGTAAAACGGACAGTTAGCTGCAACCAATTCTTTTTAGTGTAATGCTCTTCCAAATTTTACTTTATTTACGTTCCGTTTACTACAGTTAACAGCCAGTACAATTTTTTTCTTACTTTCACAGTTCAGAAACCAGTATGACAGTGATGTCACAGTCTGGAGTCCCCAGGGCCGTATCCACCAGGTGGAATACGCTATGGAAGCCGTCAAGCTAGGTTCGGCGACTGTAGCCCTGAAGAATAAGGAGTTTGCAGTATTGATAGCTTTAAAACGGGCTGTCAGTGAGTTATCGGCATATCAGAAGAAGATTATTCCTATTGATGAGCATATTGGGATTTCTATCTCAGGATTAACTGCTGATGCTAGAATGTTAAGGTAAGAATTTCTCCGAGTGACTTTATTAGGACCTGAATCATAAAAAAATTATCTGTAATCATCAGTTAATGCAATTTTTTTATAGGTATTCATCCGGCATAACATTCTGGCACTAAACTTTTAACCTTAGCAGTAAACTAAAATAAGCAGTCTTGGTAAACTATGAGTTTAATGAATCAGTGTCAAATGCCTGTCATAAATATAATATATAATCTGACATTCCAGCCGCTACATGCGCACAGAGTGCCTAAACTACCGCTACTCCCACGACTCTCCGATGCCCGTGGGCCGCCTCATATCCATGGTTGGCAACAAGATGCAGATCTGCACGCAGCGGTACGACAAGCGGCCGCTCGGGGTCGGCTTGCTGGTTGCTGGTTATGATGTAAGTACTTAACCAGAGCCTATTGTGATGGATAGAATTTTTTATACCAGAACTGTGGCAAACAATTGTATAGCCTGTTTGGTTTGCCTTTCTTTCCATAGTTCCATACATTAAATACAAGTAATATAACTCACGGTTTAGGGGTCCAGGCACATGCTCTGGTCCAGGTTCGCGTTGACAGACTGCTTTTCACAACTACCTCACTTTGTACATAAATGTCAAAGTCTACCCTCATTGTCTATACATAACATACCTCCCCCATCAAGAGAGTTCACTATTTTATAAAGTTCACTAACACTATTTTCTAACCCTACACTATGCTACTGTTACACTACTTTAACACTTCTACTATTCCTCCTCCGTCTCTACATCTCTACATTCAGACAGCTCTGATTTACTGCCGTTATCGCTATCCGCTAGGGCTATTCTCTTATAATCGGGTGAGTCTGGGGGTGTGGTCTGTCTAGCACGCTTGTGGCTGCTGGATGCGGTATTTTGTGGGTCTCCGTGTATCGTGATGTCCTGGGGTCCGGACGCACCTATGATATCCGCCCAACGATGAGGTGACGGTATCGCAATACGTGTATCCTCGTCCTCGTCATCCGTAGCATCATCGGTTGCCTCAGGAACCTTCCGTTGTCCTTCTCCCCCGCAACCGAGCATTTGATTGATGTGTCGTACTAACAGCTTATCGTTCCATTTCACTAAGTATCTGCAGACTCCTAGTCGCTTTTCCACCGTCGCTTTCAACCAGCGTGGTCCACCGCAGTAGTTCTTTACGTACACTGACTGTCCAGTTTTAAACTCCCTGTTTTTTGTCTCGCTATTCTTCTCTATTATTTTTTCCTTATCATCACATCTGAAAGACAGGGGGTTCAATCTATCGAACTTTGTTCTAAAGCGCCTGTTGTTCAGGAGCTCAGCCGGAGTTTTATCATTGACGCTATTGGGTGTGGTACGTAAACCATACAGTATCGCTGGTAATCTCGCTTCCCATGGCCCAGATGTCATTTTCCTTAATTTAGCCTTCACTGTCTGCACCGTTTTTTCCGCTTGACCGTTGGTCGCAGGATGGTAAGGAGCGGACAGAACTTGTCTGATCCCTTGGGACTCTAAGTATTTCCGGAACTCCTCTGAAACAAAACTTCTTCCATTATCACTCACAAGTACATTGGGAAGACCTTGTTCTGCAAAAACATTCCGCAATATTAAGGTAGAGCTACTTATATCTGGTACGATTTTGACCTCTGGCCACTTAGAATAAGCGTCAATTACTATTAAAAATGTCTTTCCTTGAAATGGCCCAGCGTAATCCATATGAAGTCTAGACCATGCTTTATCTGGCTTTATCCAATGATGGGCAACTTTAGATGGCATATTTCGATTTTCTGCACACACGTTACAGCTCTTCACCATGTCTTCAATCTGTTTATCCATCGCAGGCCACCAAAAATAGCTTCTCGCCATAGCCTTTGTGATCACAATACCGTCGTGATTCATATGTAGCTCCTCCAGCACTTTTCCTCGCATCTTCTCTGGTATAACCACTCTATTTCCCCATAAAATGCAATCCTTATACATGGAAAACTCGTCTCGCTTTTGCCAGTAAACCTTATACTCGTCATCGGTCTTCCCGGGCCATCCGTTACGTATCCAATATAATATTTTACTGAGACACTTATCCTTTTTTGTCAAGTTAGCCACTTCTATGGCAGAGAACTCCAATTCAATGGGTGTCTCCTCTATTAGTAGAATTCCTAAATAATCCTCTTCCGGTGTTTGTGTACCTGCTGGACCTGGCCATCGACTGAGTGCATCTGCATTTCCAATTTTTTTTCCCTCAACATATTGTATTTCATAGTCATAAGAGTTAAGAAGAAGTGCCCACCTTAACATCCTAGGTGATATAATGTTGGGTATAGTACCTCTTTGAATCGAATATCCCCAACAAAGGCTTATGATCTGTCTTGATAATCACTCTTCGACCACTTATAAACTGATGAAATTTCTTCAAGCCAAATATTATAGCAGCTGCTTCCTTGTCTATTTGTGCATAATTACGTTCATGTGCGTTCATGGTTCTCGAGGCAAACATTACGGGTCTGATACTTCCATCAGCCATCTCGTGTTCTAACACTGCTCCCAGTCCGTACTGTGAAGCGTCACAAGATAAAATAAGCTTCTTTTTCACGTCATAATGCACCAGAGTATCTTTACTGGAAAGCATTTTCCTTAGCTTTTCGAATGAATTTTGATGTGATTTTCCCCATTTCCATTTTGCGTCTTTATATCAAGTAATCTGTACAATGGCTCAGAAATCGACGCCTTGTGTGGCAAAAATCTATCATAAAAATTTATCAGCCCCAGGAATGCTTGAAGCTCCTTTACGTTACGCGGTGCTGGCGTCTTCTCAATCTCACGAATCTTCTCCTCGCAAGGATGAATACCAAATTCGTCAATCATAAAACCTAAAAACTGCACACTCCTGGCAGCAAATTTACATTTGTTTTTCACTCACATTCACTCGCAATCCAGCTTCTTGTAACTTCTGAAGCACTGCCTCGAGCCTCCTATTGTGTTCTTGCACTCCATTGCCAGTCACCACAATATCGTCCAACAGTACGGCTACCCCAGGGATACCAGCCAATAGCGTCGACATGAGTCGTTGGAATATGCCAGGACAAGCCTTTACCCCAAAGGGTAGTCTCTTCATTCTATACAACCCCTTAGGAGTATTAATAGTTAGCAAATTCGCTGTCTCCTCATCTACCATAACCTGGGTGTACGCCCGTTCCAGATCTATCTTTGTAAATAAAATTCCCCCTTGTAATTCCGCAAAAGCTTCACTGAGGGTAGGTAAGGGGTAAGTGTCAGTATCCGTCACGGCATTCACTGTCGCCCTATAATCCCCGCACAGACGTACCTTGCCATCTTGCTTAAGTACTGGAACTATAGGTGTGGCCCATTCGGAATGTGCCGTCGCCTCCAAAACGCCTTCAGCTTCTAGCCTATCCAACTCTTCGTAAATTCAGCCTTTTATTGCGAACGGCACCGGTCTGCTCTTAAAAAAAACAGGCTTTGCCCCTTCTTTTGGCCTAATACACACTACCGGCCCCGTATATTTCCCTAATCCTTCCTGAAATACTCCTGCATAGCGTTTCTGTATCCCTTTCAGTGTAGTGGCCAATTCATCACTGTCAACCTTTACACTATGTACTCCTTCGACATGTATCCCTAGATCCTGGAACCAATTCCGACCAATCAAGCTTGGCCCGTTTCCCTTGGCCACAACTATGGATAAGTTTTTCTTTATCCTCTTATTCTGAACCAAAACTGTCGCTTTACCCATTATACATAGTCTGTTTTCTGTCCATGTCTTTAAAGAAATCCCAACATCATCAAATACTGGGAGCGAGCCCTGCCAAACTATCTTAGCGGTCTGCTCAATTATAAGACTGAAAGCGCACCCGCAGTCTACTTCCATATCTATCCTAGCTCCATTCAGCATCATTTCCATCATATATGCTGGTACTGCACTATCTTGCCTCATATTATTAACTGCAATTTCTTCATATAATCCATTAAAATCAGATTTTGGAGTATTATTTTCTTTTAACTTCAAGCCACAAACCGCCTCGATATGGCCCGTCTTGCCACAGCCATGACATTTGGTCCATCTAAACCTACAGGGGCCTCTATGGGGTCTACCACAACGCACACATGACATCCTTTCTGTCTGCCTTTCATTCCTTTTGTTAGTCAGTTTATTTACTTCCATTGGTACTTCTAAATCACCAGAGACTTGACTAGAAGCCGGAACAATAATACTTGAATCAATCCCTGCCGCCTCATGAGACAAAGCAATCTCACAAGCTTGATCAAATGTCAATGTACTCTGTTGTAACAACTTCTTCTGTACCTCCTTGTCCCTTATACCACATACTAAGCGATCCCGCAGTGTTCGATCCAAATCTTTAAAGTTACAGTCGATGCTCAATTTCCTCAATTGTGCTATAAAGTCCCTAATCTTTTCCCCCTCTTCTTGATACTTTGTATGAAATTTATAAGACTAGATAATTTCATTTGGCTTCGGGTGGAAATGACTGTTCAACTTACTAACAATTGTTGTAAAGGTAACCTCACTTATTTTAGTTGGTGCTATCAGTGATATAATCAGATCATACAAGTTGGGACCACACACAGCTAATAAATTAGCTTTCTTTTTACTATCATCTTCAATCTCACCTGCCTGCAGACAGAAAGTAAACCGTTCTATGTAATTTTTCCAGCAGCCATGTGCCACATCAAACTCCCCAAACTTGATGCCCATTTTGCCCAGTGATTCCTACTTCTATGCGTTTTTCACTCAAATCACACACTTTACACTGTAATTGCACACGATTGTCCTAGTTTTTCTCGTCGCCACTAATATAACTCACGGTTTAGGGGTCCAGGCACATGCTCTGGTCCAGGTTCGCGTTGACAGACTGCTTTTCACAACTACCTCACACCTCACTTTGTACACAAATGTCAAAGTCTACCCTCATTGTCTATACATAACAACAAGGATTGTGTTATGAACATTTCAAACAGCCAACATGTAGAGTCCCTTTCATTTATTTAATTATTATTTTTATATTGTTTAACCCTTTGAACGCCACGCCTCTCATTTGTGCGGCGTGTCATCCTGAACCTTGTCGGAATGCACGAAGGTTGATATTGGGCTGAAGCCACGCGCGTTAGCCGCAGTCAAATTGTTGAATTGTGTCCGAGTATATAGGTATTTAGTGTAGTTAATAATAATATGTCTAAAGGTAAGGTCTAACGTAGCCAACGCTACTTTCAGGACCAAGGCCCGCACATCTACCAGACCTGCCCATCTGCTCTCTACTTCGACTGCCGCGCCATGGCCATCGGCGCGCGCTCGCAGTCCGCCAGGACATACCTCGAGAAACACCTCAACGCCTTCCAGGTAGGCTATAACTAATATGTGCCGGAGGCCCCCACAACTACCAGACAACCTGCCTCCACTCGTATTGAGGATTGGTTGTAGATTTGGACTCCACATCACATAAACCTTGGTTACCTGGAAGGTGCGGGCGGCAGGCGTACGGCGCCGCACCTTCCCCGCCGCCGCACGTCGTCCCGCCCCGTCGCCCCCGTACCGCGCAGGCGAGGACTCAGTGAAGCGGTTGGTCTATGAAATGAAAATCTTTATTTCAGGCAACTAATGGCCCATACATAAATACCTTAAAACTAGCATACATATTATATAAAAATATATTTTATAACTTAACTTTAAAAAACTAAACACTACATATCACATTATGGCTGCGATGCATTACGCAACCCCGCAGTGTCAGGGAGCCGGCCGCGGAACCGCCGAAACTTGACACCCTTCGGCCAAAACTCCTCCTTGGTGAAGGTCGCTAGATGGTCAGTCGGAACGATCACCATAAACGAATTAAAATTCGCATTGTGTCGAGATTCCAACTTCGCGACCCTCAGGATGAATCCGGTCTTCGTTTTCACATACTTATAGTTATAGTGACAGTGCGGTTTTTTCGTTATTAACTTGTATATTATCTGTTTCAGGATTGTGACCTTCATGAGCTGGTAGCTCACGGCTTGAGGGCTCTGAGAGACACGCTGCCCAATGAAGTGGATCTTAATACCAAGGTGAGTGATCGAAAATAACTGATTTGCAAGACCGAAGTGATCCCATAAGCGTACCGCGAACAAAGTTTTGTGCTGTACACTAAATATGCAAATAATGTTTATGAACTGTTAAATTTTATTGTAAAACTGTATTTTAAGATTCAATTTAACCGTGACTAGAATGAGTGACATAATTACTATTGTAGAAAATGTAATGGAGATTTATGTTCATTGGCAGTTTTGTTGTAACTTCATTTAGAAAACTAATGAAAAACAGTAAATTTGGACACAAAAGTTGGAGGAGGAGAGAATCAACTACTACTCAACTACAACTACTACAACCACTAGACATGTCTCCACTATCATTTTTTCGTCTTTGTAAATATAGCTAAGGATGGTATGCCATCTGTCCAATATCTTGGTTCAATGTGTTCAATTTGCGTCTCACATTTTGCTTAATGAGAGAGTGGAAAGGTGGAATACCACTCACAGCCGGACGAAAAAAAATGACAGCGTTATCATATTTTTTCGGATGGGATTAAATTTTTGAATCTGTTTGGGCTCCGAGCTGGACCATCGGGCATTCTGAAAACGTTAAAGGGCTCGTTATCCGGCTTTAACTTTTATTTAGGTGGATCATCGACCACTGTTTAAAATAAAAGTATTGAATTTTCAGAACGTCTCCATCGCCATCGTGGGTCCCAAGACCCCGCTGCGCATCAGCGACTCGGCCGAGCTCGCGCAGCTGCTGGCGCTCGTGGAGGGCGAGGAGCGGCGCGGGGGGGGCGCGGCCGCCACCGGCGACGCGGGGCCGGCCGCGCCGCCCGAGGGGGAGGGGGACGACAAGGACAGGGAGCCGCAGCCCGCGGTGAGTGAACGAGATAGATAGCTCCGCATCAGGTTTCATGGCTCTTCTTGTCGATGCGAGCAGCGACGCGGGGCCGGCCGCGCCGCCCGAGGGGGAGGGGGACGACAAGGACAGGGAGCCGCAGCCCGCGGTGAGTAAAAGAGATAAATAGCTCCGCATCAGATTTCATGGCAGGGGTGCGAAACTCCCGACTTCGGCCAAACTCGGCTCCGCTCGGCTCAGCATTGCTCCGAGCGATTATTAGGGTTGGCACCACTTGACTTCCTTTTGCGTGCACGACCACAGATAAGATAATCACTTGAATTTTGACAACCCTAAATAACCGAAAGGCATAGTGCCATATATTAGAAAGGGATAGCACGATTCGACCCTGAACCGCTGTCAAACTTCGGTTTTGTAGGAAGTTTCCTTTCTGTACGGCAGTACTATTATTTATTCTGTGTTCATGGCTCTTATTGTCGATGCGAGGAGACGCGGGGCCACAATTATCTGCAACCTTAGTCGACCGTAGTCCGACCGAGATCTTGGTCTCGACATCCTCGGCCAAAAATCGAATCGAGTCAAGATCTCGGTCTCGGCTGTCGGCCAAAATAGGCCGAGATTCTCGCCGAGACCGAGACCAGGCAAGTTATGATTGGTAAACTTGAATTAACCGCACCCGGGCGTCAGTTTCTAAGCCACCCGTTGGTTGCATCGCCCGGTTGGTGTGACATTTCTTGTGATTTTGGTTGGTTTCGTACCTACATTTTAAGCCAATACCAAACCAAACAAAATAACCCAAATTATTAATACTTTTCGAAAAAAAAGTGTATATTGAATAATTTTACAGTTTAGACTCACTTGTTTTTAGTCACTCGCGCGACATGTTTCGGAGAACCGTAAAATTATTCAATGTTAGTATGTCTCACAACATTTTAAATTCGAAGAAGTGTATAGGTTTCGGAGGTTAAAATACATTTTCTTTTCCCCAGGTGGCGATGGACACAGAATAAGCGCCAGCGAACGGCTTCGGCCGGCTGATCTCAGTGACCCAGTGGACACAGTGATTTACAAGACCTCGATGTCCATCTGTCCCTCGGTCCCGACCGTAGCCTTCCTTCCTCCCGCCCGTTGGACACAGAAAGACCTGCCTTGGCCAGTGTTCGAGGTTGCTTGTTAACTGGTACTTTTGAACTAATAGCAACACTTTAAATGACCAGGCCGCTTAGCCAACGTGCCAATCGTTAACGCTCCGTGGCGTAGCGTAGTCATCTCTCTATCACTCTTTCATATTAGTGCGACAGTGACAGTTGCGTTTCTTTCGCTACGGAGCGTCAACGATTGGCATGTTGGCTACGCAGCCAGTGGTCTTTAACATCGTTATTGCATCGACATGAGGTATTGAGGTATTAATGTATCCCTTAAGTCATTGCAATAGGGCTTACGATGGTACACTGACAAGAAACAATTTTTTTCTATGCAGAGCCCGAGAGGGGCCGAAAGGATTTTAACCAAGTATATTTAAGGTCAGAGAAAAGAAATACTAGTCAGATTTAGCCAATTTGAAATGTTTTTTGAGTAAAAATTTATTTCTAATAAGTGTGAAAAGGCACCATCACTGAAACTATAGTCTGTATCTTATGACTATTTGATCATGTAATGTTTTCAACTACCCTCAACTAGCTTAAGGAGCCATTTGAACTCTCAAATTTTGTTTACTTTTATTTAAATACCTAAAGATACAGAGTATAGGTCTAAATCTGATAATGATTTGAAATGTTAGCATCTTAATCTGATTATAGGAATACACCGTTAATTTTTCCTTTGTGTTCCTTCTGGTCACTGTCTATAGAATACCCAATAAAATTCGAAGTATAACCATAATGAGTTTCCAAAATACTGGAACTACCAGTAACTTAATTTGTTGAGCACTGGCCAAGGCAAAACGAAAGTAAAAATTGTATTTTGCATTTTTATTAAGTATCTATTGTTTATTTCTGTGTAAAATAAAGCGCATATCTTTATAATTATCGTATCCTTTTTAATTTACTTACCTATGAATATTAATAAATTAAAAAAATTACCAATACATACCAATTTACCAATGCATGTCATTAATGTACAGTCAGCTGCAGAGATATCTGGACCCCCCTTCCAAACAAAGTTCTATGCCGTGGTAGAATGACATCGATCCCATGCGCCCTCACGCGCAAAGAGGGTGAAACGCTGGAGTGGGTTTAGTGGGTAGGGCCAAATTCTCCCCCTCTCTCGCAAGAAAGGGATAAGGAGCGGCGAGTCCCAAGCACCGTGCGTAAATGCATTCCCACTCCGTCAAAAAAAAGGGGGGAAGGGTCACTTAGCTCTGCAGCTAACTGTACTTGAAAATAAACGGACTGTGCGCTTTAGAGGATCTGCCACCTCGTGAGCTTGAATTGAAAACTTAAGAATTTCGTCTATAAACAGGTGCTGCCCCCTACATTTCACGCGCGCTCTACTGGGCGTTGTAGGGTTTGCCATCTAGTGGCTGCAATCGAAAAGTTTAACATGCCAATAAACTTCGCGCCAATAAATAAACAGGGGACAGTTAATGTATCCTCCGTATAGGCACAGAGCACAGAATAATTAATAGTACTACCGTACAGAAAGGAAACTTCCTACAAAAACGAAGTTTGACAGCGGTTCAGGGTCGAATCATGCTGGCCCTTTATGGCACTATCCCTTTCGGCTATTTAGGGTTGTCAAAAATCGAGTGATTATTTTATCTGTGGTCGTGCACGCAAAAGGAAGTCAAGTGGTGCCAACCCTAATAATTGCTCGGAGCAATGCTGAGCCGAGCGGAGCCGAGTTTGACCGAAGTCAGGAGTTTCGCACCCCTGGTATAGGCAAAGAGAGAGTGTATAGAGGCGAATTGTCAAAGTAAATTATGTAGCCACTAAATTTACTGTCATCTTTCGACAGAAGATTAAAACTGTTAGAACGCCATTTGACTTTGATCCTTATTCTTTCACTGATATGTGTTAACTATGTATGTATATAGGTATTCTCATAATTAATATTCATATAATACAGGACCATTAGAGGGGAAAGGGGCTTTGGTAACTTCGAAATTTGTAAAAACAGCTACGTATGTACATTGGTTTTAAATATTCAAAAGGGTATTTATTCAAACACATGATCACTATATTCGTTGTATATTTTTCTGTACACAAGGTATAAACATATTTAACAGTAAATATAAAAATAATGTATTAACATACTTGTCTAGCCGAACTAATCAGGTAATTAGTGGAAGTTATTGTAGAATGTTTATCAATTTATGGGTTTGTAAAAATACTGTCAGGTAATTTTGAAAATATTAGAGTCTGTGCAGAAAAAGAAGAGTCGTAGAATTTATTGGAACCCATACATTTCATGACTTTCTCTTTCCGCACAGACTATAACAGCAATAAACTGACCAAGACCATCGCCTTGTCTTAGGGTGGTATTCCACCCCTGACCTATGTGTATTTGCGTCTCACATTTTGCTTATAAAGAGAGAGTGAGACTCGATGCACATTGGACCAAGAATTTGAACAGGTGGAATACCATGCAACCTTAGACATCACGAATTGTCAGTTAATAATATGGAGGGCACTTAGAGTCCGCTTGGTTAAAGTGTCATTCTATGGAACTTGCTAACTATGTAAACAAAAGTCACTAGCAAATTGACATTCAGAAACAATTCTAATATGGCGGTTTGTTTACATAGTTAGCAAGTTCTATAGAATGACACTTTACACAACCACACACCTAAGACACCAGGTAAGATATATTCATATACGAAAGTTAAGGTCCAAATGGATAAAGGCGTGTCCAAACGGGGACAATTTTTCGCCACGGACGCAAACGCCACTTTGACATTTGATCGGACAATTTAATCAGATTGGCGAAAAATTGTTCTCGTCTGGACAGTCGTTAACCTTTTGAACGCCACAGACGGCAATTGACGTCAACGCAAAATCGTGACAACGACGCCAAAGACGGCATTTGACGTCGATCGTTTTTTGATGAAAATGTACCTGAAAAACACCCCAATTTTAGGTTGGCATTATTTATTCATAAAACTAAATTTTACCCCCGTGGCGTCAGTGGTACGGCAAATGGATGCGCCGTTTGGCGTTCAAAAGGTTAAAAAGTAATTTTTTTACAAATATATATGATTCATCTAATAATCTCGTTTGAAGTATTTTTTACAAACCCAATCAACCTTTTTCTGCATTGCCCCAAATACGTATAGAACAAGCATAATTGGTCAAATGCTTTGATACATTTGATCTCAAAGTCCAACAACGTACCTAGTATTGTGTATGTCTCAATATTTGGAACAGCAGAATAAGATGTCATTTTGACTAGGCCTAATGGTACCCATTCGCTAACAATGTCACAAAACAACTTCTTAACTTTACACTTTTTGTTAGCTATCGTGTGACATCGTTTAGTGGATGAATACCCTAACTTACGTACTTACATACAGTTGGTGGTTTTTGTCATATATTTTTGGTATTGGACTCGAATATTAAAAAATGTATGCAGCGTAATTTATTTGGACGTAGCTAAGTGAAAAAGGATGAAATCTAAACAATAGTAGAACCTTATTTCGTCTGAAGAAGGTCGAATTTGCAATGGTTTTTCTCGATTTCTTTTATCTTAACTACATTTAGGTTTTTACGCAGTAAAATAACATTCTTAGGTTTTACACAGGTTAAGCACCACAGTTATTGTCTTATACTATGTTATTTATATAACTATTGGTTTTAAATGTACAAAGTCAATAATTTGCGTTCAAATATTTTAGCCAATCAGAGCTCTAGAATATAACCCAATCAAAAGAGAGCGTGCAGACAGAGACATCTATTGGTTTTGATTTGACAGTTTTGTATGCCTTAATGACGTAAATCGTAACTTTATAATTTATAATACTCTTTTGGATTTTTACACCACTAATTAATCTTGTCACTGTAATATTGATCTCTCGTTAGCCTAAAATGGTACACAAGTCGCTCAATATATACTCAATTATCAGTTTTATTTTAATTTATCACCGTTGGGCAATGTAACTGTACCTATATAATTTCCTTTTGAAAGTGAATTAAAGCAGAATGCCTCTTTTTAATGTGAATTTTGGGTACTAAAATTTATTTGAAAAACTGAGATCCATTGAGTCGGTTTTTTGTGCCCGATTCAAAACTCACATTAGGTATTTAAAGTCCCCAAAAGGAGATTGCTGGTAATTTCAAACATCTTTGGGACAGATTCATAATTAAATCTAATGTCATACGAGCGTGTCTAACGCATAACTAGGTCCCCCGTAATCGATAGCTGTGCCTTGGTCTAGGACAGGTACGTAGCTATCTTGCAACAAGATGGGTTGTCGACTCGACGCTTCATTCAACTGTTTTTCCAATATCGTGTTCTGTAGCTCTTCCTCTTCTAACTCTAACGTCAACTCGTCGATGAGTTTTAATCTCATCTCTACTTCTCTCTCCGCTTTAGTTAGCTCTAAGGTATTATCTTGCATCTCTTTCGCCGTCCGTGCTAACTCTTCTTCTATTTTGTCGATCAGCATCGTGACTTGAGAGACATTTTCACAACTATTCGCTTTGTTTTCGTCTGTATACCTTTTGACTTTCGCTGTTAGTCTGACGACAAGTTCCTCTTCGCGATGTAGTCTTTTGTTTATGATTGCAAGCTTTTCAAGGAGTTCGATTTCTTCTCTAATTTTTGTGAGGTCATCTGCTGAGGCGTCTGAGTCTGTGTCGTTGTGCGTTTGTGTGAGTCTTTCGGAGTTAACTTGGCAGATGTTTGTGAGCTCTTTAGTGAAGTAGTGTTCGCGCATGAGATGTCTTTCTCTTCTGGATTTGTGTTTGGTGTGTCTTCTGGGTGGTGTGCCGCTGCCGACGCCGACTCCGCTGTCACTGTTGGCCGCCTGGCTGTCGTTGACTTCCGTGTTGCGGCCCAGGTCTCGAAGGTAGGATTCTAGAAGGTAGTTGGTTCCGTGCTTCTCCATACGGCTTTTATGCGTCTGATCTTCTAGTTGGTCGATGAGCTTTTCTTGTTCCCTGCAAAGATGAACAAATAAAGAATGAATTGGACGTTTTTAATTGTAACTACAGAAAAGTTGCCATAGTTAGGGTAACGACAGAGTGATACAGATATCAGACGCTCCAGGTGCGTCACAGAAAATGATGCATACGTAAAATAAGTATACTGGATATGTGTCAGATATTCACTAAACTTTGTCTCGTTGCTAAAATCTTTGAAGATGTTTTACCATCACCGTCTTGCGGCAGCTTTCGTTCTTCACCCAATTGGTTGGAAAGACCTCGGGAAAATCTAGGTAGATAACCATAGCACAACTATCAACTCACCGAAGTTTGTCCAGCTGCTGATGAATAGTCCTGCTTTGATGCTGTATCACCGTCACCAGCCTCGCAGCAGGATCTTCGCTCTTGGCACGAGGGGGCGGGGTGGTCCGACCACGCCGCCGCCGCCGTCCGCTGCGGCTCCCGTCGCTGTCGCGGCCGGAGTCCTCTTCTCCGCTGGAGGCGCGACGGAGGGACAGGCGGACCTTTGGAATAAGCCGTGGGAGTTATAGTGTGTATGTCTTCGTATTACGTGTTACACAAGTTTTCTTTTAGTGCCACTTTGTACCTTGTCACATTGACAATATTATGAGATCTTAGCCGCTTTTACGAGTATATCGCTTTTTACCTTTACCTATTCTTTGTCGCTGACAAGGTACGAAGTAGCGCAAGGCAAGTTCCTTGACTGAAAAAGGCCTTTATTAGAAGGCAAGGTAATAAGGCAGTCTTATAAGACATGGTAACGGGCTAAAATGGCCTATATGAGGTGGATATTAACCTTTTGGACGCCAATAACCGATATATCGGCACAGTTTTGACACATGGACCCTGGACTCTGAAGCAGATATCTGCATGAGGATGTATTTCTTACTAAATACAATGTAACTGATGCTAAGGTGAGAAAGAGAGAGATTTAAGTACCTCATGCCGTGCGTCTCCCCAAGCTGCCAGCACCAGGAGAACAGGGGCGTCAGGTGGTAGAGGGCGCTCCACGCCACGCCACCGCTCCGCTAGGATCCATTCAGAGTGCTCAGTCAATTCGCCCGCTGTAACAAAAGAGGAGAATTAATTTTTATAGGCTTTAGTTCCTTCGGCCTAGTTATTTCAATTACTGCAATAAATTTATAGTCTGTCAAGCCATTTCCGTCAGTAGAAAAAAGCGGCAAATTTAAAAAATGTAGGTGCGTAGGCTAAAAATCCCACGGAAAATTTGAATTTCGCGCATTTTACTACTGACAAAGTTGTTGTATGTTAAGTTGTTGTGGCTATATCAGGGAAGGCAACAAATTGGTGACCAAATTGGCTAAATCTAACAGGCTCTACTATCTCATTAGGTCATTACTTCATTAGCAGAGTTCGGACAAATTATCGCAAATATAAATATGGTATGGAACACGATACAATTTTTTTAACAATTTTGAACTGCAGTTTTTGAGTATAACCTGGAAATTTTATAAAGATACTGTGTACATAATATGAGTTTAATAAATCTTGTCCTATTTTGAGATATAAACGATTTTTGATGGTTTTGCGATGAGTTGTCCGACCTCTGTTCATTAGTTTTCGGTTTAGTCCACTAATTGCTCGTCTTACATAAATGGTAATGTTCTAATTAGGTACATTTATGGCCGCGCGCGTCCACCACCTCAAGACGTCTGACGAGGATAGCTGCATGTCTACCATTCTTGTCTAACTTGTACAGGGTAGACCAACCTTCAGGTGCATCCTGCAGCGCGCGCACAATGTCCGCGCATGTTGTGTGCGGACACACGCCACGCACAGCTTCTGTCCACCAGCGAGCCCACCTCACCACTGTCTGACCAGGACAGACTACCACTACCTATCCCTGCTAACTTGTACAGAGTAGACCAACCTTCAGGCGTGTCCTGCAGGGCACGCACAATGTCCGCGCATGTTGTGTGCGGACGCACACCGCGCACCCACAGTTTCTGTCCGCGCGCGAGCACACCCACCTCCTCGTCGCTGTAATCTGACGAGGATGGCTCCATAATGTCACCTGGAAAGAGTGAACATTGGTTTAAGTTTTTGGGTTAAGTTACTACTTAATAGGTACGGTCGAAAGTATTAATATATGACCCATTTCGTACCTTGTCACAGTGACAATCAATATAAAAGTCGCTAGAGACCTCATATTCATACTATTGTCACTGTAACAAGGTACAAAATGGGGCATAAATGAAAACTTTCGACTGGATCTACCCATTTTATCATAAAACATCTGTTTTTTGTCTCTTTATAAGAAACACAAATGACGGATATAAGTAGGGACAAACGATTATCAAAAGCATTTTAGAATTGACAGAATTTATTGTGCTGTATTTATTTATAGTTTTCTTCGAGCAACACCGGCTTCCGACAGTAGTTTAAGTATATAAGTTAGTTTATAGGTATTTATTGTAAACGATTTGTAATGTGACGAGTTTTTGATGTATTTTGGTATGAATAAAGCTTCATAGATCATTGACAGACATTTCCCAATACCATTATTATTGATTCTTATCTTATTCGCTTCAAGTTATAAACCTCGGCATCGGATCCAGAAATGAATAGGTGCAGGGATTATGGAATTACTGTTACAATAGGGTTGTTGACATATGTTGAATTGTATAACTAAATCTAGTCAAATAGATAGAAAATGAGCAATTTATCACAATAAATTGGAAACTTAAATAATATAGGTATGGGAATAATAAAAAATACAAGACCTAAAAGTTAAAAAAAAAAATTAACATCTAAATAGAAAAAATATGGTACCATTCGATTCCTTACATTTTATTTAAACATCAAACATCAAACATCAACATTTATTAAGCAAATAGGCCACAAGGGCACTTTTACACGTCATCATTGAATTTACATAATTACAAGCAAAAATAATAACATCAACAATTTTATAAAATAAAACTAACAATTCAATCTAACGTATTACAATTACTAAGAGATGTATATGGTCTCTTAATGTCGAATTACATAAAAAATACACATACAAAACACAAAAAAAAAATCTATAATATTTAGAGGTGTAAATGTCTCTAGGTGTCAGAACTATAAGATTATATAGTTTATCAAGTTATCCTTAGAGATGTATAGGGTCTCCAAGAGTCAATATCCTGTATAATTAATACATTCATTAAGAGAAAAGAAACATACGAGAGCAGAATGAGGCGTCTCACTGTAATTAATTAATAAAAATAAAGTTACTAAGTATAATAGCTTGTGTTAGCTTAAACAGACCAATAAAAAAAAATATTGTATACCAACAATATATATAAACGCAATATTTCACCGACAAAATTTCCTTGTTTTCCATGCCTCGAAACGGCCCCTAACGTTACATGGTGACGTCACGACGAATTGCCATTTTGTTAGAAGCGTTTCGTCAGTAAAGTGCGGGTGCCAGACTTTGACCATCATTTGTGTAAGACAATGGGTCCCATAAAGACATTTGATCCTCAAAACAAACCTGATCGATTGATACCATTCATAAAAAAATTGTCAAATACCCTATACTATTACGAAACGGAAGAATAGCCAAGGCGCATTTATAGGTAAGCTACATACTGTTAATCAATATTTATATGTGATTATTCAATTCCAATGTAAACATATTTTTTGTCGAAGCTTTGTACAAAACAATATATTGATCCATTAGCTATGGTTACAATAAACCAAACAAAAAAATTTAATCAAATGAACTACTATTATCCTTTAGTCTATAAGTATATCTTAAAATGCATATTTCAAATTACAGTTAAGTTTTTTTCTATTTAAGTATTATACAGCTTTGTCTTATAAAAATGGCTCTAACTATACAAATACCTACATATCATCATTATACAAAGATACGTATCGTTTAGGTTCTAACTCTTCTTATGCCCAGAGTCTAAAGAACTTTGGTGGAACAATGCCTGGTGATAACTATTAACGGCTGGATACTTAAAATCTAAAAAAATATATACGAAAACAACAACTTCAATAACATATTCACAGTTCACACTAAACCCTATGCGTTAACATGAAAACACCAAAGTCATCGCCACACAAATATATGCATACGTACATGTACCCCAGAGTAATTAAGGTAGGGTGACCTATAACCACCCCTGCGAGGTGAGTTGCATGCCCCAGCCGCGCCTGGTACTGAAGGGAGGCACCCCAGGAAATACCATGATGCAATGTTGGGAATGCAGAATTTTGCAGGAAATTGGGGTTTTGGCAACGTAATTTGCATTAGATATTGCTGATGTGGGGTAAAGATAGTGTATTAACGTGGAATTATGGTAAGCGGTTTATTGCTTGTGAAACGTTTAGTTTCTTAGAAAACTAAAATTGCTTTTTACAATTCCTTTGACAACATCGAAGTGGTAGGTACGAGTATAATACTTAGAAGTTGTAGTTGAAGATGAATACTCCATTTTTACATTATGATGTTTGATGAATTAACTGCATTAATAATGTGTGATTTTGTTAAGTCCGATCTAGTTTACGACGCCGTGTCAAACACAAAAGCTGTCACTCGGACGCCACGTCACCGAAGTGTCAAAACTGAAATTGAACTTTATGCATATGCACGTAGGTCTATGTTGCTCTGTGGTCTGTGACCGATTAATCCGTTTTTGGCGTTGGACCTGCGGTGCTGATATATCGGTCATTGGCGTCCAAAAGGCTAAAATAAGCACCTAAACAGTATTTTTCAATGACTTTACTTAAGTTTCACTTATGGCATAGGTACCTGGGCAATTTCATTTTAACTTGTACTTTTAATAGTACACAGTTAAGTGAAAATGCACATGTACATGTTTAAAATGCCTATTAAATTTTAACGTAGCTTTAACGTTACGTAGCAAAGAATAAACTTTTCAGTATTACTTTTTATTACAACTTTTTACTACCAACACGCCCGCAAAAAATCAGTTACCAACAATAGCGTGAAAATAAAATAATAAATCCATAAACTGCTTTAGTCACATTAACTTGGTAATTTGAGTGTTGGATTCGTGACTTGGCACCATTAGGCATATCCGCCCCTACCCTAGGGTTACCCCTTATCCCCCCTTACCCCACTTTTACCCCATTGTTGGCCCACGCCCGTGGCATTTAGGCCACCCTCTGCCACACCCAACACTATTATATGCTATATAGAAACACATTGGAATGCTTGTGATTTATTTGGGTCATTTGGTATTCAAAATCTGATGTTTTACTTAGTTTTTGTCGCTTTTATTAATTAGCCAACTACCCACTTTTTATACGAATTATTTTGATGTGAAGTTTCAGTTGAAGAAATCTGTACGTCTACCACCAGTTTGATACTATTAATATTTGTATTCGCTAGCGTGAGCGAAACTTACTTTCTATGCATATCTCTCGTACTCTCATATTAGTGCAAAAGAGATGTATAGAAAGTAAGTTACGCAGACGTTAGTGAGTAAGCCAGTTTGACACTGCTAAGGCAGGCGGATCGTGGTAAGGCTCCTGAAGTCTGAAGTTTTTTACGTGTTGTAGACAACCACTCACATTATCCACAATTAACAACTTATCGTTACGAACGATTTAAAACACGATTAAATGCCTAAATTATTTACCATATTTTAGGCATTTAATCGTTATTTATACGTAGGTAATCCATCCAACATTCAGTCAGGCATATAATATTGTTGTCTGTAAGAATAGCTATGCGTACGCGTAGCTTTACCTATATAATTCAGCTAGATCTTTATTATTTAATTGCAACAACTCTGTATTTGTTTAAAGAATTAACGCAAAAGCAAACCTTAGTCTTGGGCGGGCGTTACCCAACTCAGTACAGATAGACCTCCTGATTGTTTCCACCATTATAATTAAGATAAGAGCAGCTGCATGTGCTCCACTCTTCCTTTTGAGTCTTCCGACCATACTTATTCCTCTAACACCGGAAAAAACGGAAGACAAACAGGTTTCCAATACTTACTGTATCATCGACACCACTGCAATCTCTTATCTGACGGCAACGCAGATTCGCAAATACAATCTTCACGCTTCAACTTAAAGTTTAAATTCCATTGCAAGTGTCAATGCATAATATAGGCTTGTTAAGAGTATTATCCTATTACCCAGGTGTTCAGTTCTTGCTTAGTTAATATAGGCTATTAAAGAAACAACTCGAAAAACAACGAGAAGACGGGATGTCGGCATTATTTGTAATTTGCACCGTTTACGAAGAAAAAGGGCCTCCAGCTATAAGTTTCTTAAAGATTATACAATCTATACTGAGGCCAAAGGAGTATAAAGGATTATCGTGTAGTAAAGTAATTAGCTCATTAAACTGAGTGTTATAATAAAATTATCCCATTAGCTTACGGTCAGCTAGTGTTTAACCATCCAACATTTATGTATCACATAGCATTCATTAAGAGAGCATTAAGATTTCAATTCAAGATTTAAGCATAATGGTTTAATGTTGATCTGTACGGATATGATGGTCGTTCTTGTCTACGTGACAGAGTGATAAAACGGTGTCCGTCACTTTCTATCCTGCGGTGTTAAAAAGTGACAGTTATTTTATCACGTGGATAAAAGCATCCATAATACGCCGGCTGTACATAATAATAAGGTAGTCAACAATACAAAGTACCTACATGTTTGTAAATGGTCATCATTTATTTGTATTTCATGCGGCTTGGGTAATGTAGAGGTGTTCGCGGGAAGCCTAAAGCGAGATTGTTATTACGGCACTATGGATGGAAATTTATCGATAGGTTTAGGTACCATTAGCCGTAAAAGTGCATGGCGACTTTATCAATGAATTCATTCATAATTTAGACATAAGATATCAATAGTATTTCTTTTTGCCATTTGATAGTTTGTTTAAAAAATATTTGTGCAAAATTACACTTATGGACAAAAGAGATACGCAAAAAAAGTACTTTAGATGCTGTAATCCAGTAATATTTTTTTTTGCATTCCTCTAAATTTTTTCATGAGTATGAAGTGACATGTGTTTGTGTGTACCTATTTCTCTTGAAAAAAATAGCCTAACGTTTATAATGTAGGTTTTAGTCGCTATGGAACCGAGCCACAGTATAAAAGTGTGTTTAGGATTTGTTTATTGTTTGTACACACCAATCAATGTGCCTAATTATCTCTAAAACAGATCGTTCAACATAGTTACGGTTTTCTGAAAAATAAATTATAAACCAGCGACGGTTCTTAGATAGATTTTGTACAGCCTATGTATATATAGTTATGTCACTTTATTGCACATAAACAGGTAAGTATAGGTAGGTACTTACATAAAATAGACAAAACAAAATAAAAATAAAATGATTTTACCTCGTTATCGTTGTTATAGTTTTCTCAGGGTCATTTTTTAATTTGGTGGTTTTATTTACATCGACACTTTCCCATCCCTAGCAGGTAAATTATGAACTATCGGTACAAAGTTAGAGGGAATTATCGGTAGCCGCGTAATTGCGGCAGCCGCACGCAAGGCCGCGCCGAATCACCTCACACACGGCGTGCAAGCTCGTCGAGCTTGTTGGCGCACATGTCACATTTTTTAAACGGATCGGGGTTGAGTGTACGAGAGATGAGTAATTTGAATAGTGATAGTACCTATAGTATGCGTTTTTTTATGATTGTGTGTGCGTTTTCATGTCCGTCCGATCTGACGAGCAAAATTTTAAACATAAGTAGGTCTATTTTCAGATTAATCGAGATAAAGGGTAAAAATCCGAGGTCATATCTCCCGTCGCAAATATCGCACGGCGGGCCATATCTTTTATTTCCTTCTGAATTCCTGGCTCTACGCCCACTCTCAATTTGTTTTTAGTAATTATCTATGACATGTTAAGTTACCTACTTAATATCATCAGCATAATAAGATCCCATTCGTCGCCATTCTTACAAGTACTAAAACAAGTAGTCTTAAACTTACTATTATACAGGATGATTCATGAGACGTGAGCAGGACTAATCCTGCACACTCAGTAACTGATAATTGATCGATCACCGTCGTATTTAGGAGAAACAACCACACTTTTTCCTATTTTTTTACTTTTTGGTGAGAGCAAATTTAATTCTCAACAATCATGGTCACCCTACAGGACCTAATTAATAAACATAAATCCTCTTTAACCGTAATGGCATTTTGATTACGAAGAAAATAAACTGTCAAACTTGAGTGAGATACGAGTTTTCAAAAGTAACCAGACCGTGATGACAGTGATGACATTCAATTTGACACAGAATATCGGTAGTTTAGTATTCTAATTTTAGGGTGACCATGCATGTCGTAAAAAAATTAATAACGTTTTTTTTCAACACGACTAGAAAATTAACGTTAACCTCACTAATACTGATACGAAACAGTTGCTTATAATTAACGATATGCGCAGTGTTAGTCCTGCTCACGTCTCCTGAATCACCCTGTATTTTTCTTCCTTGACGTGTAAAATTACTTTACAAATAAATAAGTAGTATCGCCAGCACAACCCGCAGCTTTTATTTTCTAATTTTTCTACCTAAAAACTAATGGATAAACCCATTAAAACAATTTAAGCTTTTTGTATGAATGAAACTTCCAAGAAACTAAGACCTGGCACGAGCCAAATTACTTTTAAAATTGAGGGTATTCGGCGAACCGGCGATTTGGGCTAACTACGCGTTAAATGGGTGTTTCAACGGTTCGGTTCTTTTTGTAAAACAAAAGGGTTTTTTAAGACCGGAGGCGTTTTTGAATGAGGAAAATCAGGTTTTAGAGGTTAAGACAGGAAGCTGTCTGCCTTGTAGTTTAAAAAAATGTTTGAATTTTGTTCTTCGTGGTTATTCAAAGTCGTTCAGAATTATGTCCATGTTTGAGATAAGATGAGAATAACTAGTCTAGAGGGGTCAATCGCGGACGGTCTAGAACGCAAAATGACTACAGTAATATTTTGTCTAGATATCGCTATTAGTCTACATCGCAAACGGTCTAGAACGCAAAATGCCCACTTTTTATATCACCACATTTTACATAGGTAGGTTAGGTTCGTTAGGTATCTTCAAATGGCCGAAGGCCAAACAGCACAGAATAGGAGCCCTGCGGAAGCGGGGCTCCGTCGACATCGCTATAAAGTTAAGATAAAACAAAAAAAAAATGTAGGCATTTTGCGTTCTAGACCGTTTGCGATGTAGACTAATAGCGATATAGGGTAAATGTGGGATAGACGCCATAGGGGGATAGATGCCCAAATTTGCACATAGCGACTTGTGCGAATTCAACGCTTGCAATTATTTTTTTATTTGTAAGCTTACTCTTTTCCTCCCTCTGGTTAATGACGAACACTTCGCTAAAATGGACGTATTGTGATTTATTGCGAAAAACTATTTCACGCCGCAACAGATTAAGGTAAATGTGGGATAGTTGCCATACTTTTTGAAACAGGTGAATAAAATATAGAAGATAAGCATTTAAAAATCTTATAACACAGTGTTAGTTTGTATACTTATTAATAAACAATATTTTCAAGGTAGCTGGATATTATTTGTTCTATTTGTATACTATCCCACGAGTCAAAATATCTTTGCGGCATCTAACCCATACAGTTGGCATCTATCCCCGTCCGAAGGACCTTTTTATTTTGTTTATAACTAAACAAATAAAACAAATAATATCAAACTACCTTGAGAATATTGTTTACTAATGAGTATACAAACTAACAGTGTGTTATAAGATTTTTAAATGCTTATCTTCTGTAGTTTATTCACCTTTTTCAAAAAGTATGGCAACTATCCCACATTTACCCTAGACAAAATATTACACTAGTCATTTTGCGTTCTAGACCATCCGCGAATAACCCGTCTAGAGCTAGGTACCTTCGCCCACACTGTTAACTGACAGTTCGTGTTCGTAAACCTTATTACAAATGGCATAAGGTCCACCGATGTAGAGTTAATTAAGAGTGTTGCTATCAACTGTAAAAATATGGGTGTACAAATCATCTCAAAAATATGTCCCATAACTCTTATGTCAGTGAATTAAGGACTATGGGACATATTTTTGAGTAAGTTGTCTACACCCATATTTTTACAGTTGACTGTACTACTTCAAATTTAATATAGGTACAGTCACCTGCAATCATAATTATGTTACTCTCCGAAGGCCGCAAAAATATGTGACACGCTCTTATGGCTCTACAAATAAGATCGTGTCAGATATTTTTGCGGCCTTCGTTGTGTAACATATTATTGCAGGTGACTGTACCTACCTAAATATCTCGATGAAACGACCTTTGATATTTGCGCCAGTAATCGCCTACATTAACTACTGATGCCATTGACGTATAAAATCTCAGGACTGGCCTTACGGGTAATAAGAATGGGGCCAGTACAGCGGTGTGACACCGCTACAACGCGATTGGTTGATGAGTTCGCATCACGCACGCGATTGGTTGATGAGTTCGCATCACGCGCGCGATTGGTCGCAACTAGCTGCGTTAGGCTGCGCGATTGGCTCGAATTGGTGAGTCACACCGCTGAACTAGTACCATTTTTAGTGCCCGTAAGGCCAATCCATAGATATAATACGTCAATGACTGATGCAGTATTGCGGTGACATTACTGTGCTGTCCAGTGATGCTGCCCGGATTTTTGACATTTGCTGTCGGCAATAATCGCGCTGCAATACCTACCTAACCTAATGCTGATGTAGCCTGGGCTATAACCGCGAAAATCGAAGTTCGCAAATTGCGGGCATTTTTCTCTGTCACTCTTATTACGCCTTCATTGGAGTAAAAGAGAAAGATCCCCGCAATTTGCGAATTTCGGTTTTCGCGGTAGCCGCTCTGAATCCGAACTGTACAGTCACATGCAATAATTATGTTACTCTTCGAAGGCCGCAAAAATATGTGACACGTTCTTATGGCTCTACAAATAAGAATATTTGCGGCCTTTGTTGTGTAACATATATTATTGAAGGTGACTGTACCTTAATTAATAACTGTACCTTTAGTTTTGTCAGCATACGTTATCTGACATAATATATAGTCAGAAAATTAAAATTGTATGTATATACTATGTAAATATGTTTTGAAAATTTAGTTTATAGTACTTATAGTTACTATTATTAAACTTAAATTTAATTACTCATAATTTTTTTAATTGTTTAACTTAATATTTGTCTCTATTTTATTTTGAAACCACATTGATGTGAATAACCAACATTTTTTACTGTAAACCATATTATTTCCCCCACAGAATAACCTATACCTAGGGGGTCAGCATTTTAAATGTAACACTGGTATTATTCTATTTCTGAGATAAAATTTTGTAGGTAACTATTTGTATTTTTTTTAATGAGTAGGTATGGGAATTTCGCCTAACCGCGTGCGAACCCCAACTTTGTCGCACAACAAGCCATAAGGAAGCCATTTTTTACATTAAAGCAGCATTAGCCCTTATCGGCCGATACAACTGTTCTTAATTGGCTAGATAATGTTGCTCTCAGCATTGTGTCTGGCTCCCATCAGTCGACGATCAGGAAAAACGCGGTTGATATGTCGACAGACTACGACGCACAGACTCCGCTACGGCCTGCTCCGCTGCGCGACTGGCTTCGGCTAAGGCGAGAACCATAGGTGGGAACGAAAGGTTCGATTGCTGTATCTCGCTCCAACTTATGGTTGTCGCTTTAGCCGAAGCCAGTCGCGTAATGTCTTGGCCAGGCCGTTAGGCTTAGAACGCACTGCGATTAATTTCTTGCGGTTTCAGAACGACGAAAAGTGTAGTGTACGGAATGCTTAATAAGCGCACGCACTTGCAATACTGAAAACGCAAGAAATTAGACTGAAACCGCAGGTAATTTAATCGCAATGCGTTATAAACCTTAGGCAGCCTTTCCACGGGATGCAGGTAGCATGCTATTCCTATGCTGTTCCTCTCATTCCGCGATCATTTCCGCTTCGATGGAAGAGCAACCTTAGGCAGCGGTTACAAATACCGCGATGTCATAGCACATTAAAATCTCTATATTATTGTCCAAAATTTTAGTAAATAAATTCAACGGTACCTATATATTACAGATTTCTGAAGGTTATTAAGGTAGCTGTAAGCTGCCATACGCGTCATGTCCCCGATAAAGTAGGAATGCCCCAATACTCTTGACACGAGTGGCCTTACATGCGCCATCTAAAATGTTAGTAAGTGGTCTGTTTGTGGCGCTAACGCAGACGCCTTGCCGGTCGTTAAGTCTCATTCTGACAGATGATATTGTTAATGTTTAGAATTAAATTAAATGTCATAAATATTATCACGCGATAGAAACATAATCATAAGTCTAAGATTCCTCACTGTAGTGCCATTTCGCATGACAAAGTCCTACTTAAGTAGGAGGGCCAAGAAAAAAAAACTTAAGTAATATGAAAAACTAATTACTAAGGTGCTTGGAGCATATTTTATGGCCAGAACGCCAGAACCTATATAACTAAAATAAAAAAATAATTAAAACATTTGAACCACCAGTAAGTAACTAGGGAGGTCACCCATTGTTGTAGTCTGTCCGTTTTTCTAAGATCAAGTAAGCCATAGTAAATTGTATGATGAACTTGATCTTAGAAATCGGACAAGCTACACCGTATTGCACAGTGTTGCTTCACAAACGATAACTATGGTGTGGATGATCCTTTTGGATAAGGTTTCCCCTAACGATGGCCGGTCTTACAAATATATGCCGAATTAGAGGATAGCCTCAAAATATATATAAAACACAGATTGACATACCTACTTAATAATATTGACAGTTAGGTCCCTTCTAGTCTAGACTAAAAACTAGATAAGGTTAGATGGGGTAAGAGAAACATTGGGGCAAGAGAAACACTTGAATCCTCATACTGTTTCTCTTGTCCCAAGCAAAATAAACTATGATTCTCTTACCCCACATAAACTTATCTACCTTAATTTATTGTCATAAAAAGTTAAGGAAGTTAAGAATGTGAAAACTTTTCTCGATTTTACGTGCTTCAGATTATCATCATTAGCTTTTTACTTAGACAGATATCGTGACGATTATATATTGCCTATGTGTATATTGTATGTGTGTATTGTGTTATGTGTTGTATTGTATTGTTTATCTATTCGATTTCTTACAACTGACAATGGCATTTAGCAATTATACAGGAAAGATGAAAATTCCGTAGAAATTTATAGGAAGTAAATTCTTCACGTTGATTTTAGAAAAACTCCGATTTTAGTGTTCCGTACAAAACTTTGATCACGGAACACTTATGGGATCACTTCGGTCTTGCAAATTGATTAGAGTCTGTGCGGAAAGAGAAGACTCGTGGAATGTATTGGGCCCAATACATTCCACGACTCTTCTCTTTCCGCACAGACTCTAAATGCGTTCTAAAACAAAGCCGATCTCAAGCTATTGAACTGCGTTCAAAAAAGCACTATCTTAGACAAATTACTCGTAATTTAAAAAGCTATACAAATGACAACAAAACTACATCGTAACTCACACGTACAAATCCTCAGAAACACCGATAAAAACCGTTACCGTTTACAATGCAAGATAGTATCACACCGTCATTACAATGGATTACCGCATATTACCACATATGTGTCCGTGGTAAAAGGACGGGGTTGTGTATGGGAATATAGGCGCTTACGTCTTTTAGAATTGAGGATGATGTGGCGTTAGCCAATCGGGAACAATACGTCAGTAGCGAGATATAACTGTTATTGGTGGTGGTATAGGCTAAAATATCTAGCGAATTAAAAATAAAAATAAAGAGATTTGAGATTTGGAAGTCGGTTAAAAAGTCACTGTGTGGTTTAAGAGGAATTTCCTTCCGCGGACGGTCCGGCTGTAGAATGAGCTATGCTAAAGTTTCCTCGAGGGACTACAGTATTGGGGTTCTTCAAACAAGGAGTGTAAAGGTTTTTAAAGGGTCGGCAACGCGCATATAACCCTTGGAGTTGTAGGCGTCCATAGGTTACGGTGACCGCTTACCATCGTATGCTTGTTTGCCACAGATGTAGTATAAAAAAACACAAAAGTGCTCGCAGGTCTGCATGCATGGAATTTAGTTTGCCATTTCCATTTACAGGATTGGGGGAACGGTTTCAAAAAATTACCTAATTGTAATAGAGTGGGCGATAGAGCTTGAATTCTACGTGACAAAATGTATTAACTGGAATAGACCGAAGGGGTTTTCAATTGGGATAATACTACCATTGGACCCTTCAATTTCAAATGTCTATTTCGACTTAGTTTACTTACATCGAAAACATAGAAATGAAAGATAGTGATGTAGACGTAAAATTTGACTTGTCCCGCGTTGAAATCAAAACGCCTTCGCTTATATTTTATCCCAACCAGATAATGTATGGGGAATTATCCCTTTCTTTTAACAAGACAATAAGACGGGAAGCTATCCATATGGATGCGACACACGATCCGTTTAGCTTCCTCGCTGTAATCACTGAGCGCGTATTAGATATTATTGATGTGAATGGTATGTTGTTAGATAATTTAAGGAGAACTTTTCTTTTGAGGAGGTCTTATTTCTCAATGGAATCCATACAAAAATAAGCCCTTTTGCAAAGACACTCCTCATTTGTACATGTAATAGTTTATCAACATAAGTTGTTTAATCATCATGTCTTGATTACAATTTAATTTACTCTAAAAAAACCCTGAACCTACCAAATCTATGGTCTAAACCAGAAGGTTTAGCCCATTGGTTGACTGGTAGAGAATGCCTTAAGACATTCAAACCAGTCCGTCATTTTAACCTAACCTAACCATGTTATATTGTGCAACAAATATGAAATAAATAAGATTTCATCTAATAAATATGGAACATACTTGCAAACAAAAAAAGCACAGCAATTAGCCCTAAGACGTTAATTTGCTCGACAATTTAATTTTTCTTTCAGATTTTCTCTTCAGTCTTCCCGCCTGTAGGGTGCCCACGATGAGCTAAGGCATCAGGAAATTCACGGGTATGGTATAACTCCTGTGAATTCTCCCAGTGCCAAGACTCAGCGTGGTCACAGTCTTCTTCCTTCTTCTTCTGTTCTTTTTTCTTGCTTCTTTGCATCGAGAACAAGTTTGAGGCATGGATACATAAGTTAGGTAGCTTAGAGTGCTCACTCCGTAGGCACATTATGAAAATCCCATTTAAGAATAAGAATAAGATTTTTTATTTAAAAGAACAAATCTTGTTAACATTTATAACCAATAAGTACACATCGGTAACTCGTGGCATTTAGGTAGCACTTAAAAGATTAGTTTAATTAATTTCCTTTTTTTAGTGGTTTCTTTTTCTCGACTCGTATAGGAAGAACATTGTCACATCACTAGTCCGTGCCTGCTACCTAAATTCCACGAGTTACCGATGTGTGCTCATCACTAATCTTTTAAGTGCTACCTAAATGCCACGAGTTACCGATGTGTACCAATAAGTAAGTGTTAAGCGAACTTTTTAACAATTTTATATTATACATAAACCTGTTTTTATTTTTCTCGAGTGTGCTATAATTTTTTTAAAGCCACCAACCCAACCGAGTGCAATTTCACACTATAAAGAACCACAATTAACAGCGTTCATCTATTCTAACGGTACAGTCACGCACAGTTTCGCCATCAACACGGCGGTCAATGGTTTTGGTACTGTCACGCCATCGCGGCGAGCCGCAACTCGACTGTACCGTTTACTGTAAGGTATAGTTGGCAGGTGATAAAGTTGTATGAATTTTATAACTGATACAGTTAAGGTGACGTCCCGTTTCCAATGACAGTTGCACTGCCGTGGCGACTCGTTGGTGTTACTGTCAATTTGCATAGTAAAATGAATGACAATCCCAATTGACGGTAGTTGGAGCTGTCGTTGGAAATGGAACGTCACCTTTAGAGTAACATTCCATTACTGACCGCAGCTGCACTACTAGTACATACGCATCGGTGTAGTGCTGCTGTCGTTGAAATGGAACGTCACCTTTACTGGGGGCCATCAAGTCTGCGTTCGGCTGCGTAAAGACTTGTCGGCGCGCCTAATAGAGGCTTCTGCCGACCAGATTCCTAATTAGGTACCTACAAGGTTTTAGGTTACTATTTAAGCTCACTGTCCCATTAGATTTGCTCACCATGCTTACTTTTTTTTTACAAAAATTCTATAATTTCTATACATAGGTAAGGTTGCTATTTAGAAAAACGAAGAGTATTTTTTGTTTACTTATACGTATACGCATACGTAAACTTATAACCCGATCTTCGTTTTAGGTTTTTGAATTTTTATACTACCTACTTATACTCAGAATTACGAGTAAATAAGTAATATTAAATGTCTGATAAGTTCTTAAGTTTAAGAACTTCAGTTTTTAGGTTTACCTAAAAACTAATTCTTACCTCATACGTAGGTAGAGTAAATCTTCAGAATCTGAAACAAGAAATCATATAGTCAGTAAATTGCGCTGTATTATTTCTGCAAAAAGTATTGTTTCTACCGTATTATGTACCTATACGAAAAAAATTTGCTCCCGTCATCCCGTCAACAAAAAATTCAATAATTCTTATTAAAACGTTTTATTAACACTAAAACCTACGTCTCGTTTTAAGTTTGCCGCTATGTCAAAACAACACGCTGTAGTATAGTGCGACATAAAGTAGTAGAAAATAAATGAGGGCGCCACTTCCTATGTAACTGTCACATTTTTGACGTAAAATTCTTAAACATGGCAACAAATTAGTATGTAAAATTTTAGTTCCATTTTATTTAATTTCTACTATTTTATTTCGCACTATACCTATAACACTCCTCACTCCTCACTAAACAAAGTTCAAATCAAAGTTCCAGAAATAGCCACAATTTCTAGCTATACTTATCAAAAGAAGCGTAAAATATATTTCTACAATGGCTTATACAACCTTTTGTCTTCGAGACAGTAAAATCGATAGCGCGCCCTATTTGATGCGTCACCAGCTTTCAAAGTAATGAACTGTTACACAAATAGCTGTGAGGTTTTCCATCCATCAATAGAAGGAATAAAACAGTGACGCGACAGCTCAAAGCTATAATTATCAGACAGACAGTTCAAACACAAATCAACCCAGTACAGATAGTGCATAATAATTTTCCATCGTATTTTCACGGAAAAGTACGAACGTGTCTTGCTATTTCAGTCAGTCTCTGTACAAAAAGTACTGAGGTTGACTGAAGTAGCATGACAAATACGAACGTTTCCGAGAGAATACGATGGAAACTTATCCCATGTGCGATGAAGAAACTATAAATAGTACTTAATATAACTATAGTAGTACTTAGTGTGGTAGAAAAGGGTGAATGAAACCCTGGAGCAACATTAGTACCTACATTACGAAACAAGTGCGTAAAATAGGAAATTTTGAACGAGTGGTGACAAATTAAAACACGACCAAAGGGAGTGATTTAAATCGACATGAGTTGCGAATTACCTTTTCGCACGTGTATTGTACAACATTTTACAGGTCATATGGCCCTTAAATTTTCGACATACGCACCAATAGTGCTAGTTACCGCACTAGGGCGATAAATTAGCACCGTATGACCCTGCCTACGAAGCAGGAGGTCCCCGGAGCCGAAAATTTAGTATTTGGCTCGAATTGTATGCAGATATGGAACGCTTAACTGTGTGTAACTAGTCTTAATAATTTTGGTATAATAGCCAGTTTTTAAAAGTATCGCAAATGTCTAACGTTATACCTTAAACGGAATTTTTAACCACATACTAGTATTACCCTGGCATTTCCTTAATAGACCGTTTTTCTTCGAAATTCAAAATTGTTCCGGCGTCGATGTCTAGAAGCGTTTGAAATAATAACTGTATCCTTGCTCATTGTAACGTCGACCTTCTACCAACACAATAGAGTCCATATTTCACTGTCAATGGTACGTCCATAATAAATTTTGTTGTTACGCGCGTTACCATAGAGACGGGGTAGCTTTTAAAAAAACAAGGGTGTTGTGGATAAATGGAGATTTTTAGTTAACGATGTGATTTGTTTGGTCAGGTTGATGTTTATTATATTTTCATAGCCTTTCTGAGTCATGTAAGAAATTTAACATAAGTACCTACATAACCCATTGGTATTAATCACGTCTCGTCTCCTCACTCCTATTGTTATTATAGTATTTTTAAACTCGATGGGTAGGGTGTCAGGTGTTCTCCATATAATTTATAACCTAAAAACGCCAAATCTCGCAAAATTCTATTGAGATGACACCTGTCAATACCAATCGAGTTGGAAATAAATTAATTAAAAATTAAAAAACACGACTGCGAAAAAGCGAACTGAAAAGATAAAAATAATTTTTAGTTGTGTTAGTTACTCAACTTAATGAATGTAAAAAAATATTAGAATATGAGTGTTTAGTGAAGGTTATAAACAACAAACGCAAAAGTTTTATGCTCATTTAGGATCGTGACTGTACCTGTGTATTTTATTTCAATTGCAGTCGGGGACCTTGATGACGTATTGACATTTTCCCATTTAAAAGGTCCCCGACTGCAATTGAAATAAAATACACAGGTACAGTCACGATCCTAAATGAGCATAAAACTTTTGCGTTTGTTGTTTATAACCTTCACTAAACACTCATATTCTAATAATTTTTTACATTCATTAAGTTGAGTAACTAACACAACTAAAAATTATTTTTATCTTTTCAGTTCGCTTTTTCGCAGTCGTGTTTTTTAATTTTTAATTAATTTATTTTATTTTATACTTTTTAGAATTTTTACATTCATTAAGTTGAGTAACTAACACAACTAAAAAATATTTTTATCTTTTCAGTTCGCTTTTTCGCAGTCGTGTTTTTTAATTTTTTATTTATTTAATTAATTTTGGGGTCATGATTTCGTTAATAATCATTTGAAGTCACTTTATATTACTTTTGCGAGGGCGTCCTCAGTACAGAAAGGCACGCAGAGCGCCGCATATATCGGGCTACGCCCGACTACTTTGGAACGCGTACAGTGCGCCACGAATGTCGGGCTACGCCCGACGCTTTGAGCAAGAGGGCACTGAAGGCGTCTTGGTAAGGGTACAGCGTGTCACGTATGTGGGCCTACGCCCGACACTTAGTATGAGAGAGTCAAAGGCGTCTGGCTTTGGACCGAGTGCAGCGCGCCACGTACGTCGGGCTACATCCGACTCTTTTACCATTAGGGCGCCGAAGGCGCCCGGCTTTAGAACGCGTACAACGCGCCTCGTACACGTCCGACGCTTTGAGTAAGAGGGCGCCGAAGGCGCCCGGCTTTGGTAAGCGTACAGCGTGTCACGTACGTCGGGCTACGCCCGACACTTTTAGTATGAGAATGTTGAGGGGACTGGCATTGGACCGCGTGCAGCGCGCCACGTACGTAGGGCTACGCCCGACGCTTTGAGTATGAGGCCGGCTTTGGTAATCATACAGCGTGTCACGCTACGCCCGATACTTTTAATATGAGAGAGTCGAAGGCGCCTGGCTTTGGACCGCTTGCAGCGCGCCACGTACATCGGGCTACGCCAGAACCTTTAAGTGTGAGGGCGCCGAAGGCGCCCGGCTTTGGTATGCGTACAGCGTGTCACGTACGTCGGACTACGCCCGACGCTTTGAGCAAGAGGGCACTGAAGGCGTCTTGGTAAGGGTACAGATGTCACGTATGTGGGCCTACGCCCGACACTTAGTATGAGAGAGTCGAAGGCGCCTGGCTTTGGACCGAGTGCAGCGCGCCACGTACGTCGGGCTACATCCGACTCTTTTACCATTAGGGCGCCGAAGGCGCCCGGCTTCAGAACGCGTATAACGCGCCTCGTACACGCCCGACGCTTTGAGTAAGAGGGCGCCTTCGGCGCCCGACACTTTTAGTATGAGAAAGTAGAAGTCGCCTGGCTTTGGACCGCGCGCAGCGCGCCACGTACGTCGGGCTACGCCCGACGCTTTGAGTATGAGGCCGGCTTTGGTAATCATACAGCGTGTCACGCTACACCCAATACTTTTAATATGAGAGATTTGAAGGTGCCTGGCTTTGGACTGCGTGCAGCGCGCCACGTACATCGGGCTACGCCAAAACCTTTAAGTGTGAGGGCGCCGAAGGTGCCCGGCTTTGGTATGCATACAGCGTGTCACGTACGTCGGACTACGCCCGACACTTTTAGTATGAGAAAGTAGAAGTCGCCTGGCCTTGGACCGCGCGCAGTGCGCCACGTATGTACGTCGGGCTACGCCCGACTCTTTTAGTATGAGGGCGCCGAAGGCGCCCGGCTTTGGAACGCGTACAACGCGCCACGTATGTCGGGCTACGGCCGATGCTTTGAGTATGAGGGCGCCAAAGGCGCCCGGCTTTGGTAAGCGTATAGCGTGTCACGTACGTCGGGCTACGCCTGACCCTTTTAGTGTGGGGGCGTCTTTGGCGCCTGGCTTTGGACCGAGTGCATATACTTGAACAAGTTGCAGGAAGCGCACATCTTTCTTACGCTCTGAGCCGTAGGCCCTACGTGGAGCTCACCCTTCGGCCTTAAAAAAAATGTCATCATCATCATAAATGTTAAAATTAAATCAAACCATACGGTTATAATGATACTTTCACGATTTGTTCTGCCAAAGTCGGTGCAGAGTTAGCTTAGACGGACTCTGTATCGTATCGATTAATAAATAGAAGTTATATTTTAAACTTTTCGATTCCATAAGCGCAATTACGAACATGTTTTAAAAACTATGAGTAGTATGTACCTACCTAATATAATATAATTATATTGTTTTATGATCAGCGGTCAAACCCTTTCCTTTTATTTTAATAAGTATCCCATTCAATAATAATATTTGGTTTTATGAGATTAGCTTCTCTTAACATATTTTGTCAATTCTTACTTTCTCAAAATGAAACTTAAACCCACATGTTGCATATATAGTATCAATCGGCTTTCAAAGCCCTTCATTTTGATACCCTACTCGATAGGTTTGCACGATATTTTTTTCTAAAGGTTGCGTAATATGGCGTATTAAGTCCGCCATATTGTTTTTATAATGACGTCACATAGCCTATGTTACCCGGGATGACGTAAGGATTCTAATGATGTATCATACGTCTAAATCGGTTAAGGCATTCAGAAGTTAAGGTGGAATAAAGAAACTCACATACATACAAACATGAACGCTGAAAACAATACACTCTTTTTGTTTGGGCAGTCGTGTAAAAATGAAAATGAGTTGTCCGGCATTAAAACGGGAGATATAAAATTAGTGTTATTTTTAACCATCTTCAAAATGGAGGACGTTTTTAATGGCCAAACTCATTCTAGGTATCAAGAAAATTGTAAGTGGCAACGCCTTTGTCAACGCCGCATTAGTGGCGCAGCTGCAGTTGCCATCCATGACATTTTTTCATTTTTTAATAAATATTATAGGACAATTTTACACAGATCAAAATTGACCATACATGCATTTTTGTGGTATAGGTAGTTATGAGTCATCTACCAAGCACTATAATACTCGTAATATAACGTGGTACGGTCACCTGCAATAATATGTTACTCCTCGAAGGCCGCAAACATATGCGACACGCTCTTATGGCTCTACAAATAAGATCGTGTCAGATATTTTTGCGGCCTTCATTGTGTAACATATTATTGCAGGTGACTGTACAAGAGTCTTCTAACAAACTGTGCTACTATTGTCGCTTGGCTGACGGGACATAATAACAAGAAATAGTTGATTCACCCAAAATCATTTTCACATCATTATCATATTTTCGAAACCTGAATACACTTCCAAGTAGTTTTACAATTAGATAACATTAATCATTCGTTTTTTATAAAAGTCATTGCGTGTCAAATCAGGGCAGAACGTGTAAGCCTCCCCCTAAGGTCAGCCGGGTCAAGTAAAATAGGTCGACAATAGATCTTTTGTTGTGAAACATTTATACTAGTTATAGTACCTACCTACGGTTTTAGGGTAAACTAAAGCAATATAAACATGGGCCCCGTTGATGCTTTGGGCCTGCTGGGGTATGGCTGAATTTTGCTTGCTGAAAGAAAACAAGTTACCGTCAAAAACATATTTTTTTGATATACACTTTTGCTGACTGTACTTCTTCTCATTTGCATGTCCATTATGTACTTCTCGAGACCTTTCTGATGAGCCTAAACTCGATGTGTATTTCCATCGAGGAGTTTCATTTGGCTACCTTTTCCGAGTCTTCCGACTGAATCATCAGGTGAGCTCCATGAATATTATTGCATCGTCCATCTGATTGAGGAAGTAGTCCAAATTTCAACAGAATCAGATATCAGGAGGTGGTTCTATGTTACAAGATTTGAAGCAATATGTAAATACGCTAATACATAAAAGATGATCCGGTCCTGGCAGAATATCAGTGCCTCTCCCATAGGGTGAAGCGTAATACTGAGCCAGAACCCTTTTGTTTTGCTGCTACGCACAAAGCATTTTTGTATGTATGGAACGTATTTCAATGTATTTTTTCTTTCTACTTCAATTTTGTAAAAATTTGTGTATCTCTTTTTTGTGTTTGTATTATCTGTTTTTTGTCATTTTATTACCTATTTGTATTTTCTGTGTGTATTGTGGCAAACAAATAAACGCATTATCTACTTATCTATCAAAAAGAAGTGAAGCTAAATAAAAGTGTGTAATATAAAACTAAACAACTAGATTATTGTCGTCGTAAATAGACGACTAACTTTACACTGACCCCACCACCACTGTCTATATGTCTATATCTTTGACATAACTACACCTTAGGTACCTACTTGCGAATTTGCAATGCAATCCAAAAAGTTAACCCTTCTAGACTATAATGGCAGTGTTTCCAACCCGTAATCTACCCCCACGTTGCGTGTTAACCCCCCACCACCCTCAAATGACCGTATACGCTCGTGTATGTTATCGAGGTTTGAAATCTGGATATTGTTAAATAGAACTGGTTTTTATGTGGTTTATAATTTATACACGTCAAATGTTAGTGATAAAATATTCATCACAAAATGATTTAAGTAATATTGAGGTCACTTTGCTGTCAATTTAATCTCATTTCGTCATCACTCGCCCATGTATTTAAGTCCGTGGCGTTCACGACAAAAATGTGTGATTAACGGCAATTGATGATAATGGTATTTCCTTTTGCCGAGTTGCTCCTTTTGACTCACAGATGGATTTAGGAAGGGGAATAGTAGGGCTTTTTCATGAAATATTGCATCAAAAATTCGATTGGCTCCCCTTCCCAAATCAATCTGTGAGTCAAAAGGAGCACCTCTGCAAAAGGAAATTCCGTCATCATTATTTGCCGAATAATTAAGCGAACACCAGGGACATAAAGACATTACTTCTATGACCCAATACATTAAAAGTTAACGACCAAGGTATAGATGTATAGGTAAAACGTTTTAATTTAATTTCAATTTTAATGTAATCTCAAATATACTGAAAAAAGTGATTCTCTTGGCTTAGCGATGTCTACAGGAAAGATGTGAACGAATTTAAGTATACAATAAAATGTATTACCGAACAATAAAATGTATATTGAAGCTAACGAGATGCGCTGCAAGTACCTGATAACATTTCTTTTTACTAAACCCTGAATTGTATAGGTACATAATTAAAGGATGACTCACGCTAGACCGGGCCGGGGCCGGGCCGGAGCTTCCGGCGCATCGTTTTCTATGGAAAGCACCACGTGATTACCGATCAGCCGTCATAGAAAATGACGTCGGACGCCTCAGCATAAGCCAGGCCTGGTATAGCGTGAGTCATCCTTAAGTTGATAGCTTAAAATGTATTATTAATTGTTAATCTAGATAATTTATCGAGTGTGGCTAATATAGCACTCCAATAATTTAAATATTGCTGGCCCGCGTACATAATGTTAGGACAAGTTTTTTCAGCCATAAAAAACTAAAACACGCAAGTGAAATTCGCAGAAACAATGCACTTCGGTCACGTTATAAAAACTAGAGATGCCACGAATATTCGGCAACTATTCGGTATTCGGCCTATTCGGCCACTTTGCCGAATATTCGGTATTCGGCCGAATGTTGCCTACTATTCGGCCGAATATCGAATATCTGTTGCACCTACCTAAAAAGAAAAATTACACAAAAAATAACCAAAAACTAGGTATATTTAATATTTAAAATGTATTCTTGGAAAGTAGTTTAATACGAAGGCACGTTTTTGAGCATTTGTTGATACCATTTTTTTTTATCATAGGTCTGATTTGATTGAATCTAATTACATTCATTAGGTAATTCTGTCCAACAAAAAATATATCTTAGCAAACGTTGTGCGTTGATGGCGAACAGTTTTCATAAGAATTGTGACTCAAAATGTTCGCAAGTCATGCCGAATATTAGGTATTCGGTATTCGGCCAAATTCACTATTCGGGGCATCTCTAATAAAAACTACATTTCAAAAGGCAACAACCTCAAAGCGTTTTAAAGACCATAAGTCATTTCGTTACTAGCACGGCGATCCTGCAAAAAATGTCGTAAGTAACATTTTTGTGTAAGTATACATCGTTTTAACTTCATAGTTACCAACGAACATACGTCCGTTTAATATTGACTGGATAAGTGGATAGTACTCGCGGGAAAGGTCGTAAGATACCTGTTTTTACAATGAATTTCGATCTTCTTTGTGTACAAGTACATGAATCTAGGACAGAAATTACTGAAAACTGGATTCGTTGCATGCTTGCATGGCCGTGATTGTAATTTGACAGAGACATGCAAACAAATAACTAATGAAATAGAAATGTTAAAACATGTAGACCATGTAGTACAGTCGCCTGCAATAATATGTTACACAATGAAGGCCACAAAAATATCTGACACGATCTTATTTGTAGAGCCATAAGAGCGTGTCACATATTTTTGCGGCCTTCGGTGAGTAACATATTATTGCAGGTATAGGAATTTATGTTTGGCATGTCTGTGTCCATTTTTTTAAGAAATAAGTTTGTTACTAAATACATATTTGTTATCTTTACACCAAACTATAGGTACGTAACTAACCTACACTACCTAACAACTGCTTTAGAATCAAGTCAATCATAATGTCAAAAACAGAGATCAATATAATCCACCACCTTGGCACAAACATACGTTGACAAAGATTCTTTACAGCCGGCCTAGCCCAGGTTACAATCGCTATCGCTTCGACAACGAAAAGCATTATGTCTCTCTATCACTCTTCCATATTAGTGCAACAGTGACAGTTGCGTTTCGATCGCTACGGAGCGTAAGCGATCGGCATCTTGGCTACGCGGCCTGTACTTATTTGTAGGGTTTTTTTTTACACAGGTATTGTAGGTAGGTTAGGTAGTTTTAAAAAATGTTTGCGTTGAATATGTTGAAGATAAACGTTTTGTTTCATAAAAAAAAATTACCTAAATAATATTGTCCAGCATTTTTGGGCTACTCTGTACATTATTATTTACCAATTTGAGTGCACGTTTCCGATTTAAGTGCCTATTCTGGGGGTCTACCGTGAAACCACGATCGACGTGTTGCCTCCCTGTCACGCTTGCGGACGAATTTACAAGTGCGACAGAGAGGTTCGTGGTTCGCGGTAGGCCCTCTGTAGGTACTTATATCTCCTGCTGCTTGCTATTATAATTATTTTACTTACGTAGACAAATTATAAAAGTAGGCAAGGATTGCCCATATCGTAAAGGCCAAGGCCATAATTACAGGACTAGTGAAATTGCATCGTAATTGGTGAACAATTTGTTTGTAATTATTTGCTGATTACGGGAACGTGTTTAAAGTATGATATTGAGAGGCAAGCTTTGATGTAATTTAGCGAATAAGTTGAAACTTAAGAGCTGGTTTTTATTTTAACAGATTAATTAAAATATGAACTTTAAGTTTTTGCTGTTCAGCAGTACCATCGTATGTTTGACCGTAAAGCCACCCAAATATAGTCCAAGAGCTCCCATCACAACTATGGTCAAAAATTAACTTGAAAATCTTCGTATAGGTGGGAGTATTATTAAAATTGTTAGTAGTTGTATTTTTATAAATGGAAGAAAAACGCAGACAAAACCTTACGTATACGAAAGTAAACTGTCTGTCTGTCTGAGACTGTCTGTTACCTCTTCACGCTTAAAGCACAGAACCGATTTAGATGAATATTGCACTGAAAAAAAAAACCTGGTACTGGTAACCAGAATCTGGTTAGCTGTACTATATTGTCTTGTTGTATATGTGACGACATGACACTTTGTAAACATAACCAGACCATTCTTGTTAAATTAAATTTGTTAATTCTATGAAGTGTATAGTAGTGGGTATAAGACTTTTAGTAAACCCAACTAGCCGGTATGTTAATGGTTACTAAATAATACAGTAACATATACGTTCCTGTCCTGTTGTTATAACAAGGTATTCAGTATATGTAACTGAACGATTTGTGCGGTGTACTGGTTTTATATTGTTCACGTTACCAGAACGCACTGTGCTAATGGGGCTTCTAAGCGAGCCATATGTTCACTGCAATATGTGGCCGGCAACTATTGGTGTCCTCTTACTCACATGTTAGAGAGGGACACTAATAGTTGCCGGACACATATTGCAGTGAACATATGGCCCGTTTAGAAGTCCCTTCAGCACAGTGGGTTCTGGTTACGTGAACAATATATAACCAGTACACTGCTCTTCTAGTAAAATAAATACAGACAAGTTTTTAAGCACACTTATTTTTTTTTTATTGATCAAATAAGTAACACAGCATTACAGTAAAACCAAGGCACTGTGACACTACAAAAGAAAAAAACATTTTGTCTCCACAAAGAAAACAATAGACACAAAAATGACATACAAATTAAACATTGGATTTGGGCGACGACGTAACAGCGTGGCTCCGTAGCGTTGTCTGACTCGGCGTAGGATTCGGCAGGTTGCCCCGGAACCGCCGAAACACCACACCCTTCGGCCAGAAGTCCGCGCTTGCGATGGTGTCCTGCAGAGGCCGCGGCACGCGCACTACAAATTAACTGAAGTGCACATAGTGACGCGACTGTAGCTGGTGCACCCTCAGCGTGTAGCCAGTCTTCCGGCGGACGTACTCCACCACCTCGTCGGCCCCGGCGGAGTAATGCAGGCGAGACACGTAGAGCGCCTTACTCGGTGTCGCAACTCGTAGGCCAGAATTAACCGGCTCCGCAGTGCCACACAGAGTTTTACGAGGCGCCCTGCGCGCCTTGCGTTTCCTTTCCACCAGTGTGAATCCCTCCTTATCCACATCGGTGCGGGAGGACTTTTCCTTAATCGGAGCCCGCACATTTCACTGTGTCAGCAACACGCAAACAACACGCACTTATACTATACACTTGTACTAGTTTACAATAAAATTATGGACAGGATCTACGTAAATAAAACATCGACCGGCCGGAACGTAAGACGCTGGCGTAATGGCTGCCGTTCTGTGACTTGCGCAATTCCTTTCTCCGCCCCCCGCCACCCGCGCATACACCGTGGTGTTGGCACAACTGTTTGATTCGTTCAGACTACAATGCATTATAGTAACCACAACATAATAAATTGTAACGTGTACACTCGTATCTTTATTTTTACATATCAATAGTTAGTGTTACGATGCATATATTAAACGAGACAAACGTTTAATATTTACAACACTTGCATCTTTACATATACAACGAAATTGTAAGCAGTACTAAATTGCATTTAACTAGAATTAAACAGTGATGTTTAAAAAACAAGTTTTACACGATACAACATTTTTTGTTATTACTACCGGATTTTAGTAGATATAACTATATTTTTAATTACTATACGTTCTGGTAGTATTGTAGAAAATTATTTTTTTCGGTGTGGTATCTTTGGGGTCACAGACAAAGTTGGGGGCAGAAGCTAGTGGTTAATAAACTCTACTCGTACACAGATAATATCGACAAAATTATCCAAGCCGTTGAAATACCGATACCAGTAACAGATTAGCTAAGTAACATTTCTATCAGACATCGCCCTAGGACACGTATCCCTCCATTTAGCATATCTATGGCCCAAGGTTCTACGTTACTAGCAATTATATAAACAGTTGAAAGCTTGTAATAGTTAACTGCGTCCGTTAACACCTTTGCCGGTTACGATTATTAATAATGAAGATACGGGCCCGCGAATATGTATCGATACTCGATACTTAGTCGGTGTGAAATTTTTCGAATTAGTAGTATGTATATTCTATAAAGTAGTTTTCAATATCATTAAACAGTCCAAAGGGGGCGTGCATGAACTATAGGGGGCAGCATAGGAGCCGTCAGATTTTTGGCGCGAGGCGTAAATGTGACGTTTATGCTTCCGATGTAGCCTACGAAATGGCAGAACCTACTATGCACAAGGAAACGTACCAACAAGAACGGTAGATGGTAGCACTTGCTTTGGCAATGCACATGTGCACATATGTTTCCGATTCAGGCCACAAGATGGCAGACTCTCCAACGCGCACGGTCCCTATAGCCTAAAAAAATATGAAGAAATAAATCATGTGTCCAAGAAAGTATCGATACTTTTGCGAATCCCTAAATGAAGGAAACGATGGACTCGATAGTGTAATCGGAGCGTGGCCACAAGCAGATCCATATTATTAAAAGGGCTTAAGTGTATCTGTAAAATTATGATTTTAAAGCGTTTTCGAATATCAGTGCAAAGGGTTGTTATGGTTAGTTCAGTTTCTATGTAATTGCAGATTGATACAAATTAGGTCGGAATCTGACCATAGAAATTAATATTTCAGAAACTCGATTTTCGCATAACATACGTACCTGTTGTTATAGTCTCAGAAATATTTTGTTATGTTTGAGTTACTTACCTACTTAGTTTTATAAACAAACAGGTGCTATTTACGATAAATTCCAGATGTTAAGCATATATGACAGGGCATATGCAGAAAACTACCTATTAGCGCTTAATTGCTTTTTAATCAAAATATTAACTGTTTCATCACAAACTGACCTTGGAACAAATAAACGGGAAGACGTCTTGTCTCAAAATACGCGATTATCGACTTTTAGCTACGTAGTAATAAGGTGTAGCAAGCAAAATGTAAGATACGCAGTAAAAGTATTAGGGCAGTTCATTAACTACCCATATAACCATTCCAGTCGCAGAATCACAAACTGGTAACTAAATGTCAGATGTGTCGTAACAGAGTCCACACAATGTGTCTAGAATTGTTTCGAAACAAAGTGTCGTCGCCGTGTCTACACTTTTCCGTAACAAGGTGTCGACACATTTGTGTGCACTTTGCGTGCGGTTTGCGACTAAATCTGACAGCAAATTTGTGACAGCAAATGTCAATATAAAATACCTCTTGAAAACCAAGGTTTGTCAAACTACTATTAGTGTCTCGTGTGCTCGTAATTCTAGTAAGTCATCATGGGCAATGCAAATGATAATAATCGACCGAAACCATATAAACACCCAACACCCGTCAACCTTTTACAGAAAAGTTTTTAAAGAAATTCAATAAGCTACTTAGGTCAGGCAACGAATGCTCCAAAAGTTGTAGAGGGAAATGCTCGGAACTAGGGTTACCAGATGACAGGAATTTTCCTGACATGTCAGGAATTTTGTCCTTTTGTCAGGAATGGGGACGGAACACGAAAATGTCAGGAATTTGTTGAATTGATAGACTTTTTTATAAAGTACCTTTTTATTAACTTAAATCAATACAAATAATAAATTTAATAAAACTTAAATTAATAAACCGCGGCTATCGGCTCAATCGGGTGGCCATCGCTAACGGCTAGACGCCCCCCCCCCCCCCACCCCGTCGTCGTCGTCCTCAAAAAAATGAATGTCAGGAAAAATTTTCGGAAATCAGGAAATTCTAAATTTGTATCTGGTAACCCTACTCGGAACACAATTTTTGACTCCGTAACTCGGTTTGACAAGTTAGGAGGTGAACATATCAAAAGTCCCCGGCCGTAGCCCTTGAGCGGAGGGGGGGGGGGGGGAGAGAGGGGGCTTTGAAGAAAAAACGGAACCCTTATAGGATCACTCGTGCGTCTGTATGTATGTCCGTCTGAATACACAAAATAGTTTTTTACCTATAGATGACAGGAAAACCTATTAGAAATGTGCAGTCAAACGCGAGTCGGACTTAATGTACGGAACCCTTAACGCGAGTCCGACTCGCACTTGGCCGGTTTTTTTGAAACTCTTCTTGACGCTTAACCGCTGAACCGATTTCGTTGAAATTTGGTATAGAAATAGTTTGCGTCCCGGAACAGGACATAGGATAGATCTTATAACCAAAATCATCTTTTGAAGGTGTGAAAAGTGGCGTAGAAATTTGTACGGGAAATCAATAACCGCTGAACCGATTTATATGAAATTTGGGATGGTCTACATCTTTGATTTAGTTAAAAATGATGAAAAAACATGACTTCAAACCTAAACTTAAACAGTATTAACTTCAAGAAGTCAATTCTGAATTCCCCCCTACACCTCATTTCACACCTTTAAAGGATGATTTTTGAGATAACTTATTATATCCTGTCTCGGGACTCAAAATATATGTGTACCAAATTTAAATTAAAACTGTTCAGCAGTTTAAGCGTGAAGAGGAGTTTAAAAGAAAGTATTTTAATAAGTTTATAAGTTTTTACTTCGGAATGGTGTCAATGTGATACCTTAACTAAATTTGGTACTGCGAATTTATACGAAAACGATACCAAACATGGCCTCGTAGCTTTACTGTTGTAGAAGTCAAAATAAAATTGAGAGCCCTAAATTCTTATTACTTGGCCAAACTTGTGTAGAAGTAAAAGGTAAAATAAAAGTCTTCGGCAGGAATATAAGACACAAATATATTTTTTTTTTGCGTTACTATTTCATTCATCAAATATAAACATACCTTGATTATACTATTCTAGTGAGATCCTCATAGATAAACAAAAACATTTACTTAAAAAATTACAAGGTCGAAATGTCACGGAACTTGTGAGAGTAATATGTGAAAAGTAAAAACTTTTATGACAAAAAAAATCTGGACACAATTTAAGAATCACCCAATTGCGTCGAGGAATCATCTGTATTTTTGCTTGTTTCATTACCTCCTCGCTTCTTTTTTGTCCTTTGTATTCTGTAGCAATTTGTTAGATCTGAAAATAAAGATAACTTGCGTCGTCACGGATGTCGATTTATAGGTTTTAGGGAGTGCAGAATTCGAAAACGATGATCATTTTATAATCCAAGATGGCGGCTACGTATTTTGTCATAAAAGTGGAATCCAAAATAGTCATCATTTTCGAAATCTGCGCCCCCTAAAACCTATAAAACGATATCCATGACGACTTTTATGACATAGTGCATTGCCGCCATTTTGAAATTGAAAATGTTATCATTTTCGAAATCTGCGCCCCCTAAAACCTATAAAACGACATCCATGACGACTTTTATGACATAGTGCATGGCCGCCATCTTGGAATCCAAAATAGTCATCATTTTCGAAATCTGCGCCCCCTAAAACCTATAAAACGATATCCATGACGACTTTTATGACATAGTGCATTGCCGCCATTTTTAAATTAAAAATGTTATCATTTTCGAAATCTGCGCCCCCCAAAACCTATAAAACGACACCCATGACGACTTTTATGACATAGTGCATGGCCGCCATTTTGGATTCCAAAATGGTCATCATTTTCGAAAGCGCGGCCCCCTAAAACCTATAAAACGACATACATGACGACTTTTATGACATAGTGCATGGCCGCCATCTTGGAATCCAAAATGGTCATCATTTTCGAAATCTGCGCCCCCTAAAACCTATAAAACGACACCCATGACGACTTTTATGACGTAGTGCATGGCCGCCATTTTGGAATCCAAAATGGTTATCATTTTCTAAATCTGCGCCCCCCAAAACCTATAAAACGACACCCATGACGACTTTTATGACATAGTGCATGGCCGCCATTTTGGATTTCAAAATGGTCATCATTTTCTAAATCGGGGCCCCCTAAAACCTATAAAACGACATCCATGACGTTTTTTATGACATAGTGCATGGCCGCCATCTTGGAATCCAAAATGGTCATCATTTTCGAAATCTGCGCCCCCTAAAACCTATAAAACGACACCCATGACGACTTTTATGGCATAGTGCATGGCCGCCATTTTGGATTCCAAAATGGTCATCATTTTCAAAATTGGGGCCCCCTAAAACGTATAAAACGACATCCATGACGACTTTTATGACACAGTGCATGGCCGCCATTTCGGATTCCAAAATGGTCATTATTTTCGAAATCGGCACTCCCTAAAACCTATATATCGACACCCATCTCGACTTTTATGACAAAGTGTTTTGCTACCATCTGCATGCAAGACATTTCTATTATTTTTACGTACAAAAATGGCCCCCTGTCAACTTTCAATCGAGATTTAATCGATAATTTATTCGATTAATATTCAGATTAATTCAATTTCAATCTATGTTAGGTCGACCAAACTAATCGCGATTAAAATTTGAGAATTAACTTTTTTTATTCCATTAATTAGTCGAATAAACAGTTAATCGATTAATGCCCATCTCTGACCACGGCATTTTTACACTTTGAGAATATCTGAAAACAAATCAACACAAGGAGCCATTTTGCAAATCCAGTAACATACCAGTAACTTTGTTATTACTTTTGACAGCGCGTGTCATGTGTCAACACAGAGTCGACACAAAGTCGAAACATTGCAACTACTTTGTGACTGCAATATTTCTCAGCCTTAAACCATATTTATACATCATAATTAACAAGTTTCGTAGTATGTAAAGCGTTATTTCTGTTATTTAAGTATAGTATACGCATCGAAGTACTAAAAATGCTTCAAATAATATAGTTATGAACACAGGCACTGAGAAGTAAACAATTTCATTTCCGGCTAAACTAAAACAATGTGGTGGCGCGTTGATTATATTACACTTAGTTTATCAAATCACTCGAGCAGTTTAATTCCCCATAATAATTTAAGTCCTATTGTAATATAAATGCAAACAATATATAATTACGTCTTGTAATCCGTTTTAGAGATGGCGTATTAATGTCACTTATTTTTATTTAAGTATTTTTCCATCTGACAGTTTCCATTTGACAGGAACAAAATGAACGAATGAACGAATGATTTTGGCATAAAGTAGTCGCAAACCCGAAACAATGTGTGCACACGGCGACCACACTTTATGTCACTTTGTGTCATGTGTCGACCCTTCCCCATTTCTGGTAACTGTGTCGACACGGCGACGACTCTGCGACTGGAATTGTGACCGAAACAGACGGTGTCGACACAAGATGTGTCAACACCGCGTCGTAACGGCGACTGGAAATGGTTGTATGGGTATTGTTGAGTCTGCCGCACGCATAGTAAAAGTACCTAAGTTCCCACTCTACTGAGCTTACACTGATGTGCCATCGGAATGTTTCCTAAATTGCGTATTTTCAGTAACTTGGTATTCGAAGTTCTATTTATTCATCCCTAACTTCCAATTAACAATTTTAAGCGCATCGGGGTTTATTTGATATGCATAGACACACATTGCAAAATTAAATTTAATCTACTTACTCTTGACATAACAATTGACTCTCAAAACGATTATTAAATTCGAAACACTCAGTATCATTTTCGAATATTCGCCATTCGGTTACCTACTTGTTTAGAAAAGCAAACCAAAAGTATTATGTTAGAATCTCAACACATTAAATGCCAAAGAAACAGCAACAGAGCCTTATTTATTTTCCTTTCCTATTTTATCATAAAAGTACCTATTCGAATCTATTATTTTGGAATTTTAGAAAATATAATATATCTTACCGGAGGCTTCAAGTTGTTTTACCTTTAACCCTTTTTTTAATGTTGTTCTGTACGTAAGAAGTTAAAATACTTACAATATTTTGACTATAAAAATAGGTTAAATGTTACTTGTAAGCAGATGATACTATGATCCCGTTTCTTTGTGCAATCAACTATATTCGAGCAAGTGTCTCCGAGACAATGCCAAGAATTTCATTATTGGTCGTGTTAATATTCACTATGTTTGGTAAAGGTAATTAAGCAAGTTAGTATTAATTTGATCCTGAATTAGTACGGTTGAAATTAAAGATAGAGCTTATGTCCAGAACATATGATATCTACGTATATATATTTAGATCTGAACTCATTTAAAATAATCAAAATAATTTCATCAAAATTACAAAATACAACTAGAGATGAAGAATTTTTTTTTTAATAATTTCAAAAGAATAGTAAGATTTTTTGGCATTTTATGTATTAAGTATATAGAAATATTTTTTCAAACCAAACTATCTACTTATAAATAAATATTGATGGACCTAAGATGAAGTAGATGGATCACATCCGTAAGTGTATTCATCTTTCTTGTGTTGTGTATCATATTAAAGTTAGACAGACGAAAGTGGAGGAGCCGCGCGAAATCACCTTTTCATACAAACGTAGTCCTCATTTTCCTCTCTGGATATTAACATTATTGGAATTATTTTGACGCAAATTGTTGTATATCAACCACAGCTATGTTTTTTTTATATGAAAACTGAAAAAAATTGTATGAAAACTGTTTATTGCTCTAATTTTTACAATAATCTAAAAATCGAAAAAAGTCAAACGTAGGGGCATAGCTATGCATAATTTACATCAAATTATGTAAAAATATTTTTCATAATGTCAATATCCAAAGAGGAAAATGGGGACTACTTTTGTATGGAGAAGCGGCCATCCCCTTTCCCCTTAATCATTTTCATCGTGGGAACGTCGTTAGAAACATTGTAAAATATTGATAAACAAAGATCTAGTCCGTTTAATTTAGATAAAGGATGACTCACGCTAGACCGGGCCGAGCCCGGGCCGGGGCGTCCGACATGTCATTTTCTATGGCGACTAATAGGTGATCACGTGGTGCCTTCCATAGAAAACGAAGCGCAAGCTCCGGCCCGGCTCCGGCCCGGTCTAACGTGAGTCTTTAATCATATTCATCGTGGGAACAACGTCGTTAGAAACATTGTAAAATATTGATAAACAAAGATCTAGTTCGTTTAATTTAGATAAAGCGGCGCCTTCGCTCGGAAGCCGTAGTCATTATATGCAATTATATCGCGCACCAAGGACGCTTAGCGTATCGATCAATGCACTGACTGATCTAATCTGGAAATGGATCGTGATATTATATCGTTACTGTCCGGTAGTTATGGTGCCAGTATTTGCACGGAAAATGTAGTTTTGTTACCTATGTATTTAGGTTATATTTTATACGAATACATCAGCTGTTGTTGGGGAGCAACGTCGTGTCACAAGATTCTAACAGATGGCGTTAGGATTCCCGACATGGCGCTTATGTATGATAACCTAACTCAACGTCCAAATATACGTTTAGTATACGTTTTTAGGTATATATTTCCATCATTATATGTTAACTAGGTAGCTATTCAGTTGCTCTCATATGACCAGGTGCACTCAACACGATCAATACTGGTTGCACATAAATAAATATGTGTCGGCAGGTGTTAACACTGCCAATGGATCAATTACTCCTTTCTAACTATTTTTAGATACTGTACCAATTATAACGACATACGATTTTAAATATAAATGGGATGAAACTAAGGTCGAAAGTTGAATGGCAGATAGCTTCTTAAAATCTGATTGTTAAACGTGTCTGTTTTTAAATATATTTTTGCTCGTGATCGCGTAGTTCCTGTATTGTCGCAATTTCGTGTCAATAAGATACGTAAGATTCATGAGATTGAGATTCGTAAGAGCAAAGAGAATAGATAGTATAGAGGGGTCCTGTCATGTAAATTTACTGCCATCTATCGACACACGACTAAAACTCAAAATGAAAACGTATAAAATTATCAAAAAAATGTATATACATGGATAAATGATTTTATTATTTTTAAATCATTTTGACCCATGTTCATTCACTGATATCTATGTGTTAAAATTGTTAAATATGAAACGGTGTCTTCACGCCATCTAGCCGAGCATATAGGCTAAAGGTGTATGCGCCATCTATCGGAGAATGACTTTTTCTTGATTTCCGAGACACGTTTGTTCCTTAGACTTTATTCATCTTATACGAAGTTACATATGTCTTTGGTAAGAGCAAACAAAAATCTAATACTTTTTTATTACTGCTGACATTATTTTGACAGTTTCTTCTTGACATCTTTCTACGTATACCGGGTGTGGCCTGTAATATGAGCAAAAAATTAAACAGTATGCTGTACTCCTCATACTGACCAACATTTTGTTCAGCGACTTTTAAAAATAACTTGGGGTTTGATTTTTAATACACTTTAAAGTTTATTCTAAGACGCAATGTATTGCGAATTTTGTTATGTTTAAGGTAGGCGTGACAAGCAACGTCAATCACAATGATATGGCGTGGCGATGGCGTCCATTGAAGATAATATTTATTTTGTATGAAAAATAGGGAGTCTAAATACTTCATAATTTTTAAAAGTTGTTGAACAAAAGTGTCACCGTTTGAGGAGTACAATCTATGTTTTAATTATTTGCTCATGTTACAGGCCACACCCGGTATATGTTGATAATTTTGACGATAAATTATTTTGAATCGATTTTGTTTTAGGTACTTATGAAAATTAAACTTTTATTATTCAAATGATCCGCAACGTAGTATCAATTACCTATTTATTTATTTAATATAAACCAAAAAACGTTTTTAAGTCTCTGTAAATACAGTAGTTTCATACAGATACCTATACCTAGTAAATACACCGCCATGGGCGAATTATACCTGATATCATTGCCATTAAGGATCTGCCCCTATTCTATCCCAACAATCTTAGGTATCCCGTACACGTCTATTCAAAGACCATCACATTACCGGCGCGCGCGCCGATTAAAGTCGCGTTTAATTGCAAATACGCAATTACTGCGTTTACGCGAAACGCAATAAATGTCAATCGACTGCCGGCGACCCGGTTGTTCGTATAGCTGTAAAGTATACCCGATATGTCGGGAGATGTCGCTGTACCGAATATGGCAATTTCTACATCGCGTTACTGTTGTTTTACACTGTTACTGTTGGGCGGATCCCTTTGTTTGACATACTTAAGTGAAAGTCATAATGTAATAGGCACTTAGCTGTCAGATTATCATTCGTCATAATTCTGAAACCGTTATCTTTTTAGGGTTCTCGCAAGGATATCCTATAGATAGGTTAGGTTAGGTTAGGTTTGTTTTATGGCAATTCTGAAAAATTACGCGTTTCTGAGTAAAACCAAATTATGACTAACGAAAATTCGGACAAACAATACATTATGACTTAAAACTTTATGGGAAACAATAGAGACCCACTGTTGGCATTTAAATATCAATAAATGAATGAATGAATATAAAAAGCTTATTAGACTGCTAGGGTAACTCCCAGGGATGGAGACGCCGGTATAAAATCACGAAATAGTAAGAAATGTAATTTTATATGGAGATTAGGTTACTTTACAGTGAATTGGGATCTGAAATAATTGCCATAATCGAATCTCTCTCTATATTTTATTACTTTTGTTACAGCTCTTTCGTCACTTCTAACAAAATAAATGCCCTTCCCAGGATTCCAACCCCGGACCTCCTGTTTGCTAGGCCGAGTCACTACTGACTAGGCTAGGCGGCCGTTAATATAAATAGCTTACTGTCAATGTCCCTATACTATGATCACTTTAACGGTGGAGCAAAAAGTTTACAATTAGGTTTACCGCAAACGTGTACAAAAAGCAAGCTTACTAGGTAACTATCCTCCTAAGGCCCAAGGTCCTACCTATAGTACTTTTTCAGTTCGAGGAAATTTAAACCATATTCAATTGGAACAGAGTTGCATTTCTTTTGTTTCGTTAAATATTCAAACAAATAAAAATCAACCCTATCACCTGCACTATAGGTTCAAATTTCATTGGCAAATTTTGGGTTCTGCATTTGTATAGCTGGACCTTAGGAGGCTATGCTATGGAGCGAATCTTCAATGAGCCATACAGTTTTTTTGATGATTTTTAATCGCTCTTGATTTACTTTTTGTTAGGTTTAAGTAGATTGAGAGCTACTTTAAGTACCTACTTGTTTATTTAATTCGCTTTTACTTGGAGTTGGGAAGCAAAAAATATTGAATTCATTTCTGCGTTATAGCTATGGGAGCTGCTGGCAGAAACTGCTAATCGGCATTGAGTCTCTATTCAATTAATATTAGTAAACGTGAAACTTTGTTTGGTTAACAAAAACTAATCACGCAAAATGGAATATTTGGAAGGACATAATATGACAATTTTTGTCCCGGGAATTATCACCTAAGGGGAGCAATGGGGACACGGGATTACGAAGAGGAGAGAGAGTTAGTGCCACTTGCACCATCCCACTAACCCGGGGTTAACCGGTTAAACCGTTAACCGAGTGTCTAATTGTACTGGTAACCATGGTAACTCCAGGTTTAACCGGTTAACGGCCCTTAGGGTAGTTTAACGACTTAAGGTGACGTTCGGATATCGACTGGAAGCTAGGCATTACTGCTTTTTCGTTTTTGGCGCCGCTATTATAAGTAGGTATCTAACTGTTAATTTCAGTGACGGTATTAAAGTCATAATCGCGGTAGTAATACGGCGGCTAATGTCACTCATTTAAGGAAATTTACATATGCAGCGGCTGCAACAACGACGCCGCAACAGAGGGCCTACCGCGATCCACGTTCGACGTGCGGCCTCCCTGTCACACTTACGTACGAATTTACAAGTGCGACAGAGAGGCAACACGTGGAACGTGGTTCGCGGTAGGCCCTCAGTAACGCAGCTGCAGTTAACATCCGAACGTCACATTTATACGCGAACCAAGACGCGGGCAGAGGCTAGCACTAAATAAGCAGAGTTAGACCAAGAAAAGTCTGCAGCGATTTTGATAGCCCACGCAGTGCAAGTGTTAAATAACACACAAAATAAACTACTACTACTACTACTATGGTTGACTGGTATTTAGAGAATGCCTCAAGGCGTTAAGTCCGACAATTGTACTCTTTTTTGTAAATTTGTGCAATAAAGTTTAAATAAATAAATAAACTAAATTGCCGGCAAAAGCTAATTGCCTACTTGTTAATCTTAAGTTAATCAATACGTGCTTATTTAATTAAATATGACAAGTTCCCTTTCACTTCGTAAGTACCTACTGCATATATGTAGATAAAGTAGGTTTTTACATACATGTGTGTTCGGTTTACAAGACGTATTGACCTGTTAATCAATCGTTTAGCTGTATACAGCATGTTTTGATTGCATAATTAATATAAGACACAATGTAAACTTTGTCGAATGATGTTACTCTTTAAGTTTTTAGCGTACCACAGTCCACGGGCGAGTTATACAAAAAATATACTACACAAATTGGTACTGAATAAAAAGTAGGTATAGTACCTACCTATCTAAACTGTAATATGTAAACAATATCGAAAAAAAAAGCAGTAATTGCAGATAATACAAACGTATTTAGAGCGAGGTATGTAAAACTTTTTGGCGGCGGGTTGGTATGACTCTTAATTAAGTAATACCATTTTTTTTAAATTAAAAAAAAATCACAGATTTCGTGCCTCACACGACTATCGAGCACATTGGAAATGAATCTACGGAATTCGAAAAAATATTGTCGCTGAGCGACGAGAAAGTCTGGATAAGGAAAAAGTTACAAAATAAAACTACAACGTTGAATGATAATTATTTTATTCTTAGATTAATACAAGTATCCTGGACATAACGCATGTGAACAAACAAATTGCAAAATTTCCACACGCGTATCGAAGTTTGAATAATTGTCGCCGTGGCGCATAAGTAATATAGGTACATATTTCATTTTTCGATTAATAAGCAGGATATATTAATGTTCAAAGTACAAGAAAATTATTACACGGCAAATCCGTAGTCAACTCGAGAAGTGGTAGCCACATCGCCGTTATCGTCACTCGAGTCTTGATCGGCAGCGGCCCATTTGCTGCAAGATATGAAATTTTCTTGACAGCAGTTTGACGCGACGAGAGATGACCATAACAGCGTTTGTCTATGTTGCACCAAACCTGAGTTCCAATAGGTACTACAAGGGTTCAGCATCAGCTATCTTGGGTAATGCTCTACCATGTGATCATCATGACGAGTCGGATGTCCAAAACAGCGCGTGCCTATGTTGCACCAAACCTGAGTTCCGCTAGGTACAACCAGGGTTCAGCATCAGCTCTATCTTGGGTACTACTCTCCTAAGTGCTCATCGAGACGAGTCCGATGACCAAAACAGCGTGTGCTTATGTTGTATTAAACCCGAGCTCCACTAGTTACTGCCAGGGTTCAGCATCAGCTATCGGCTAGCAGCCGCCAGCAACATGCTGAGGTGAGACCGTTTCGTGGCACTTTTTCTTTTTTATGTTTCTCTGTATAAGTTTTTATTTTGTGTTTGTGCTCACGAATAAAATTATTTCTATTTCTATCTCTACCTCTACCTCTACCTCTACCTCTACCTCTATCTCTATTTCTATTTCCACCACCACAAGAATGCATAGATTGTCGAATAGTGCGTTATCTACGCCCGTCTCAAACAGGATAGATAGAGTAGACCAAGAAAAATCTGCAGCGATTTTGATAGCCCACGCAGTGCAAGTGTTATTCTGCCGTCATAATCCCGATAATTCACAACAAACACCGATAACGAACTCTGCGAAACATGAAGTCATAAATGTCATGTCATGTCGTTCTGAATTTTTGACTATTTTAAGGTTAGGCTACAGGGCAAACCCTTAACCCGATCGTCTTTGTTTTAGGTTCAAATTGTAGCTGACTAAATTGTCCAGAGCCGTTTTTTTCAAATTTTTGATATCATTCTTCGTTTCCAAATTATCGAGCATCAAATACAAAAATTCGGAAAAAATTGAATTTTATTTTCACTATTTCGACCATAACTTTTTTTGTTTTTGACTTTCTCGAATAATTATTTTTGCACCTTACAGCTCTCGTGATTATGCGTCTTTTGAGCCTATTTTTTAATATCATATCTTCACAACTTTCCGAGATATAAGGGGATCGCACTTTTTCGTGAAATCGGACCCTATACTGGAGCGAACGAAAAGACATTTCCAATGTCAAAATTTGGTTGTCTGTAAAGTCGGTTTACGGACGATAATTTTGCGTGATAACGTCATAAGAAAACATTACCATTACATTACGTAACGTTACCATGGAGGTCTGTCCACAACGTGACACTTTTTCGTGCATGTTACCGGGTGATCATCGATTTATAAGACGTTATCACGTCAAAAAAATGCCTTGCCTGAGTCTGTGCGGAAAGAGAAGAGTCGTGGAATGTATAGGGCCCAATACATTCCACGACTCTTCCCTTTCCGAACAGACTCTAGTAGCCGAAAAGTTAGCATAATTATTTCGAGCACAAAAACTGAACTTAGCTCTCCTAGCGTCATAAGTTTTTTTTAAATGATGACATAAAATATTTTCTAAAATGATATTTTCCTTGTAATTAATTTCTCCCAAGCAGCCGATTTATTCTCAATCCATACTAATCAATCTTATAGTCGACATCACTGTCAAAGTTGAAATCATTTAAAATCAACCTGTACAACACAATCCAGTTTTTACACTCGTACCTGCCCTGCCCCACAGCCGACCATGTTGCGGTCTTGACCATAGATAATTTAAAACAAACAACGTTTTTTTTAAATGACTTGCGAAATAGATCAAACTGCCAGGGTTACCGCAAACGGCTATCTACCTTTTTGTGCCTAGATTAGAGAGTCAAGTGCTTAATTGACCTCGTTTGTGGTGGTCCTGAGGGCCTACCGCGAAGCACTCCGTCCATTCGCGTAGTGAGCGGGTTAACGAAATATAGTATGAGCAATTGGCGCGGACGCGTGCCATGGATGTTATGGCTCAGCCACGACATTGAGCGACTTGCGACGGCGGCAGCGATAGCCATAGGTTGGAGCGAGACATAGCGATCGGACCTTTCGTTCCCTCCTATGGGTTATCGCTGCCGCCGTCGCAAGTCGCTCAATGTCGTAGCCGAGCTCCATGATGCCACCCGCGTGCGTGCACCCGCGAAGAGCGCCCGCCCACGCGGACGCCCTTTTCGCTCGAATATGAGAGATTGATAGGGAGGCATATAACGAAATTTCGATTATTGTAGTCGGTTCTCTGGTGCCCGAGTCGAGTTCTTGGTGTATTTAGAGAGTTCTAGGATTTATGACTTATATAGTTATGGATGTTGATATGTTCGTGCCACATATTGCAACGTAACGTCAAAATTACTGATCCGTTTTAAATGAAATGAGGTGACAATTTTTTCATTGAATTGACACGTGTCTGTCAATTTACTTGACAAAATGAGTGACGAAATGAACGTCGATAGTGCGACGGCGAACGTCATCTTTTTCAAGGCAATTGACTGATATAGCGGCGGCAATAACGACGCCACAATAGGCCCCGTGCATGAACTATAGGGGGCAGCATAGGAGCCGTCAGATTTTTGGCGCGAGGCGTAAATGTGTCGTTTATGCTTCCGATGTGGCCCACAAGATGGCAGAACCTACTATGCACAAGGAAACGTACCGACGAGAACGGTAGATGGTAGCACTGGCTTTGGCAATTACATGTGCACATATGTTTCCGATTCAGGCCACAAGATGGCAGACCCTCCAACGCGCACGGTCCCTATAGTAATGCAGTTGCAGTTAACATCCGAACTTAATCCGTAACCGTCCACAAAAACTTTTACAAAAGACGAAATCAATTAACAAACTGCTTTACCTCCGTATAATTACCTCCTTGAGCATAACTACAAGCCGGCACTTTGTATGTTTTTGTTCTACAGATACACTTAAAACAGCTTAAAAACATACGTTTTTTACGGCGCTTAAGACCTTTCTTAGTGCTAGTAAACCTATTCCGTTACTACGCAAGCAGCATACGAAACGTTGCATATAGAAAAGCGGGTCTTTTGAAGAATTTCATGTATTTACATAAATTATTATTTATCGGTGTACGTGACATGTTGAAGTAAAGCCAGGTACATAATGAGCTGGTAAGTTTATATGACTAGGTAGGTACTCGTAAGAATATTATCTATTACTTAGTTAAAAATACTTATATGTCACACGAACCCGCCGCCAAAATGCCGCTACCATTATAATCAAAATTCGACGCTCACATTTTAAAACAATATGCTTAAATTACATGAAACTTGGCATAAAAAATACAACATATATCTACAGGATGGCCAAAAAATAAGTATATTCCCATTGCCAAGGAGGTTTTCGGATTATACTGAGCAACTTTTATTATGGGACCGACCCAGTAATCGCGAAAAAAAATTGGCTGTATCATACATTTTGGCTGGTCCATTTTCTATGGGGGGTAAACTTTTTTTCGCGATTTCGGGGTTGGTCCCATAGTAAAAGTTGCTCAGCAGTATAATCCCAAAACCTTCCTGGCAACGGGAATGTAGTTATTTTACGGCCACCGTGTATAGAACGGCATAGATACTTATATGTTACTTAAATATCCGTATCAAATTTCATGTTATTCCAAAATATCGTTTTAAAATGACACCGTAACTTCGATTGTATGACAGCGCAACTTAAAGAACCTTTCAACACAATAGTTCACATAAAAATCATCAATATGAGCGGGCCCTTAACCAAGTTAATGAGTAACACGCTCCGAGCAAGGTCGTTTTTTGAGTGCAGGTCATTCATTATGCATATATGTATGCCGCTTTATCATAATTTAAAACTTTAAGAGGATAGTGCAACACCGCTTCTCCATACAAACATTATGTACATTATGAGCCCATCAACGTGCACACTAGCGCCACTGCTAAATAGTCGTGATTATTTAAATTTAACGACAGGTATTTAAAAAAGGGGGCTACGTACTGTATTTTGTATTTTAGTGCCTTTTGAATACATCAAACTAGTTTTTATCTTGCTGGATCCGTCAATCTATGCGTCCAAAGTTAAAACGGCCGTTTTTGTTTTGAGTTCATATATCGACGAATCCAGCAACATAAAAACTAGTTTGATGTATTCAAAAGGTACTTAAATACAAAATACAGTACGTAGCGGCCCGTAGAGACGAGTGGCAAAAGAGGGGGGGGGGGGGCTTTGCGCAGCAGTGGGACACAGTAGGCTCTGAATAATAAAAATAATAACCATAACCATAGTTATAACTTAAGTAGCTAACACACTATCGCACCGCACCAAGGTCATTGTGGGACGCACCCATAAGTAAGAGGGAGAAAGAGATATCGCTGTCTCCCTCTTACTTATGGGTGCGTCCCACAATGACCTTGGTGCGGTGCGATAGTGTGTTAGCTACTTTATACTCCTTCGTTTGATTTTTTTTTTAATTATGATCATATTAAGAATTAGGGGCTTTATAATTTTAATTGTAAAAATGTATTGACATAAGCTGTAACCTTATGAAATAAACAATGAACAACAATAATAATCAGAGAGGAAAATGGTGTCTGAACGTTTGTATGTAGAAGCGATGCTCCACTATCTTCTTAAGACATATTATAGTAAACAGACCATTATGGAACTTTATCGCTCTTATGTGTTTCAAGCAGTTAAACTGCTGTTTTATAATCTCGTTGACGTGAGTAATGTGACAAGGTACTAAATGGCTTTTGGTCGATTGATTAATATAAGACTAGTATACATCTAACTACAATATTTTTATATCAATCAAGGCAGTGTGTTTGAATGGACAGATTGTTGAGTATGCGACATTACTGGAGACTGTTTACGCAAAGTAAACTTCTTTTTTTTACTCCTCCATATTACATCTTCTTAACCGAAACTTGTAAAAAAATATACACTAGTAGTTCGCCCCGAACTGAGAACTTGCGGTTCGCCAAAAAGATCAATTGAATGCATTTTGTTTTTATCTTGCTAATTATTTTGAAATCTTAAATTAAAAAACAATATTATAAATGTGTAAACCGAGCACTTTCATTTGATACCAAACTCGACCATACTTTCTTGCAATTAAAATGACCAGAATAGCAAGACACCTCACAAATAGCTTTTTAGCATTTTAAGCTCTTCTAGCTCAATAACCTCTTGATCGAGCCTGCTCAAAATTTAATGACTAAGATATAGTGCCCTCAACTATACGTTCACCCAATTTAATTTCAATTAGAACAAATTTACTTAAGTTATTGTGTATCAAACTATCCTCTGATAGTTCAGCTTAAAACCATCGAAATGCCGGGACGTGCCCCTAGCCAGCCGTGTGTTCGAAGTTGGATGTAAGAACTTCACTTCGCTTCGCTCGCTCGTTCGATGAAAAACAAGATAAATGTGGAACAGCTGGAAATCGATTGCTTCACACTTATGGCGTTATTCCTAAACGCTTTACTGGCCTGAATTAGCTATGAATCGTTTGTCTTTATCTGTAATTTTTACTTATGTATTTGTCAGAAAGGGGTAAAACATATAACTAAATCAGGCCCGTAAAGTTTTATGACTAAAGGGGTTAAACGTTCAATTCGTTACTAATTTTGTCAACTTACCCCGGTTTGTCGCGAGCAAAAATACACTCCTGCTAGTGATTAATTAAATATTGACTCAAATGTTATCGATATCGTAATTAAGTGATTTCTTAATAATAATAACAAATGTGACTCCTTTAACTGAACAATATACATTAAGAGCGTTAGCTTTTTTTTTACATATTTACAAAAACCGGGCAAGTGCGAGTCGGACTCGCGCACGTAGGGTTCCGTACCATAATACAAAAAAAAACAAAAAAATGCAAAAAAAAAACGGTCACCCATCCAAGTACTGACCACGCCCGACGTTGCTTAACTGTGGTCAAAAATCACGTTTGTTGTATGGGAGCCCCATTTAAATCTTTATTTTATTCTGTTTTTAGTATTTGTTGTTATAGCGGCAACAGAAATACATCATCTGTGAAAATTTCAACTGTCTAGCTATCACGGTTCGTGAGATACAGACAGACGGACGGACGGACAGCGAAGTCTTAGTAATAGGGTCCCGTTTTACCCTTTGGGTACGGAACCCTAAAAATTACAAATCTTCTCGCAACTGAAAATATTGGACATCGGACATCGGACATTGGAGTAAAGGATGACTCACGCTAGGCCGGGCCGGGGCCGGGCCGGAGCCTCCGGCCCTTCGTTTTCTATGAAAAGCACCACGTGATCATCGATCAGCCGTCATAGAAAATGACATGTCGGACGCCTCGGGCCGGGCACGGCCCGGTCTAGCGTAAGTCATCCTTGATGCAGCTGTAGTTGACATCCGAATGTCTCGTTAATACTGTTAACTTTATATCAATCGTGACTAGCAAGTCGCAATGGGATCAATTGTACATAAAACACGCCTATTAATCCTCACGACCACAATAACGACGTGGGTGAGTGAAAGGGTCCTTGGCCACATGCGTTGGACATTACCGTTTACTTGGAAACCATATTGGTTTACTTTTGCATTTGATTTGTTTTAATCAGGTACTACGAGTTGAAATCGGGATTGTAACTCTATTATGTGACGTTCGACAGGTAATGGTACCATTAGTGGTTGGCCTTACATCGCATAGCACCGCAATAGTATTAGAGCGTCGTTCAAAAGGGTTGGGTTGGGACCACATAATATATGTCGACGCGGAATCGGCGAAATCCGATAGGAAAAAGCTTTATGTCTGCGCAATAAGAGCGAAAAAGTCGTCGTTCGACTCGGCTCGTATCAGCCGGCGCCTGCCGACGCGTCGACGGCTTTTTCGCTCTTATTGCGCGGACATAAAGCTTTTCCTATCGGATTTTGCCAAATGCGCGTCGATATATCTGGGGAGACCTTAAACGTAATTTGCGTAAGGTACAGTCAGCATCAATTATGCTATATTATATTAATGTATAGTTAGCACTTAAGTAAAATCTTACTCTCAATGTTTATATAATGTCACTCCTTTTAACACGTGTAGCTTGACTGTAAATGTTAATTTAAGGAATAAATAAATAATAATAATAATAATAACAGACCCATCACATGCTTGCCTACACTCTACAAGCTCCTTACATCCATTTTGAGAGCAAAAATCAACGCGCACATTGTCGCAAACAATATTCTGGCTTCCGCTCAAAATGGATGTAGGGTTGGGTCCCGTGGTACTAAAGAGCTCCTCCTCATAGACATGACCATCTGCCAACAAATCCGGCGGAACAAGGGTGCCCTCTCGGCCGCTTGGATTGACTACAAGAAGGCCTATGATTCGGTGCCTCATTCATGGTTGGGGAGGGTCTTAGAGCTGTATAAAGTTGATGCAGCTTTGAGAGCCTTCCTAAGCGCGTGTATGAGACAGTGGACCACAGTCCTTCGTCAACCAGGAGGCCGGGATGACCGCCCTGGCCCGCAGGATTTTATAAGGATTGAGCGAGGAATCTTTCAGGGCGACAGTCTGAGTCCCCTGTGGTTCTGCCTAGCTTTGAATCCCCTCAGCACCCTGCTGAAGGATTTGGGACTAGGTTGTCGGCTTCGGAGAGAGGGTGAAGTCATTTCTCACCTTCTGTACATGGATGACCTCAAATTATTTGCACCAAATAGCCAAGACTTGTTGGAGCTACTGAAAACCACCGACGTCTTCAGTAGTGCCATCCACATGGAGTTTGGTGTCGATAAATGTGCGGTTATGCATGTACAGCGGGGGAGGGTTGTAAATTCAACAAATTTACAACTTTCTGAGACAATGTCTTTCAGATCTATCTCTGAATCAGAAACCTATAAATACCTTGGTATGTCACAGTCGTTGGGTATTGAGGACGAGGGTATTAGACGGTCGGTGAAGGAGCGCTTTTTCAGTCGGCTCACAAAAGTCCTTAACAGTCTTTTGTCAGGAGGCAACAAAGTGCGCGCCTTCAACGCCTGGGTAATGCCCCTACTCACATACTCCTTTGGCATACTAAGGTGGACTCAGACCGAGCTGGACGCCCTGGATCGGAGGGTCCGATCACTGCTCACCGCACATCGCATGCTACACCCACGCTCGTCAGTTATGAGATTGTACATCCCACGGAAGTGTGGAGGCCGAGGCTTCCTAAACGCCAAGGATCTCCACAACCACGAGGTGTACAATCTCAGGAACTATTTCCTTAACAACGAGTGTGGGATGCATCGTGATGTGGTGGCAGTAGATAGGAACCTCACGCCGCTTTCCTTGGCAAACGAGAACTGGCGCAAACCTGTGGTACTAAGTACTGCGGATCGCAAGGCGGCATGGGAGAGTAAGGTGCTACACGGGCGGTTCTACAAGGCCCTCACGGGACCCGATGTGGACCTGCTCGCGTCGGTGAACTGGTTACGATTCGGGGACCTCTTCGGAGAAACCGAGGGTTTTGCCTGTGCAATTGCGGACGAAGTGATGATGACGAACAACTATCGGAAATATATCCTGAAGGACGGTACGGTCGACATCTGTCGGGCATGCCGCCGTCCCGGAGAGTCACTCAGGCATATCATTTCCGGTTGCTCTCATCTTGCTAACGGCGAGTACTTGCACAGACATAATCTCGTAGCCAGGATTATTCACCAGCAACTTGCTCTTCTATATGACCTTGTGGACCGCGAAGTACCGTACTACAAGTACTTACCTGCGCCTGTTCTCGAGAATGGTCGTGCCACGCTCTATTGGGATCGATCTATCATCACTGACAGGACTATTGTAGCCAATAAGCCTGATATTGTGATAATAGATCGATCGCAACGTCGGGCCGTGCTCGTTGACATCACCATCCCCCATGATGAGAATCTCGTGAAGGCCGAGAAGGACAAGTCCAGTAAGTACCTAGACTTGGCTCACGAGATAACCGCCATGTGGGATGTTGATTCGACGATCATTGTCCCGATAGTCGTTTCAGTGAACGGTCTAATAGCGAAGAGTCTCGACCAACATCTTGAGAGACTCTCGCTAGGTGGTTGGATCAAGGGTCAGATGCAGAAGGCGGTGATCTTGGACACGGCGCGGATAGTCCGCCGGTTCCTCTCTCTGCAGCCCTGACCACCGGTAGCTTGGGCCTTGCCCCGCTGCTGGCGGCACCCTAGGTTAGGTTTTTTATAATGTGTTTATATTAATTTTTATTGTTTAGTAAGTGTTTTTATATTTTACTTTTATATTCATATTATAAAAATACCTAACTTAAGACGAAAAATAAATAAAGAGAATAATAATAATAGTAGCGTATGAAACAACGCGCCAAAAGTATCTGCCACCTGGCATAATTAATTTTCCAAATAGAGATTTCCCTAAAGTTTGCTTACAAAAGTATGTTTTACCGTCTAATTGTTCCACAACCATGACAATAATAATGTCGGTGTGGCTTACGATAGTTTCAATGGATATAATGTATTTATAACGATAAAACCTGCTAATGACCTATAGGCGGTATAGTAAAACTGCCATAATTTAAACTGCCTATAATATACGAGTGATATTTAATGCCGTATCCGGCGACCAATTAGCGATCTCAGATATCTAAACGGTAAGGGTTATGCCGATGCGGGGAAAATCTACCGTTCAGGCGGCCTAGCCAAGCCAAGCCATCGAATCACTTTGTGTCTCTCTATCACTCTTCTATATTAGTGTGACAGTGACAGTTGCGTTTCGTTCGCTACGAAGCGTTAGCGATTGGCATGTTTGTCTACGAGGCCAGGTCTTTTAGTCCGTACGATTAACTCAAAACATTGCCAGATTTCGACATGGGGCTTCAGATTTATCAATATGTTATGATTTTTAACTGGTTCTGATACGACCTTGGCGATCGTCTTGGTGTTTGTTGACATCGCACGCACAACTTTCATTTCCTGTCGCATGCAACATTCAGCGTGAGCTATTTTCAGGGTCGTATCAAAACAAGTCCAAAACCATAACCAATTCTTAAATCTGAATCGGTATGGTTTGTTGGCATTTTCGATTATATTTTCTGTCGAACGGAGTTTATGTTTTATGTGTAGAGGGATTGGGCTATAGTGGCCCTGGCCAATGCAGGCAGGCAGGATGTATGCAGGTTTCGTCAAGATGTTTTCCTTCACCGTAAAGCTAGTGGTAAATATCAAATGATACTTAAGTTCCGGGAAACTCATAGGTACGAGCCAAGATTTAATCCTTCGACCTCCGGATTGAGAGTCAGCCGTCAGATCCACTTGGCCACCACCGATTTTCTATTTCTTTATTAGTCTCTATTCGGCACAAACAAAGCTAGAGTTTGAAGAATTACCCAGTCCCACAAAGCAATGACATTAGTTTTTAACCTTCCCCGCTTATTAATAAGTGGGTTTGCAATAAATTCCCGTCCAGAAGGATTGATTAATGTTCCCGGCTGGATTGAAGTAGGCACCAATTCGACGGTCGAAAATATGCATTCTGAATTCAATCTTTATGTGATTGTGATAAAGTTAAATTTGAAGACAAAGTAAGAAACTTCACCTTTTATTTTTTGAAATATTTCGTTTCGTTTTTGCTTCAAGTATTCTGCTGTTCTACCTTAAAGGGCCAATTGCTCAATCAAAACGCTGATTAGGTAATAAAAGTACATACTATCCGGTCAAATCACTACCGCTGTAAAGGACAGATGTTTTTAAACCTAATAGCTACCTATAGGTACAATCGCCTGCGCTCGCGGTGGCACCCTTAGGGCGATACTCGTTTGAACGCCTTGCAGGTAGCAGGTAGTAAAAATTAAGGCATTTTTTCTTAACTGGAACACCCCGAGCGCAGGCGATTGTACAGTCACCATCAGATATATCGGAGCGGCGAAGGTGCTCACTAATATCTGAGCACGCTTCTATTTTCAAGGCGATAGAGTGCTTGTTCAGTTCGCGTGACTATGGCGACTGTACAAGTTTGTGTTAAAACACGGGAAAAAATACTCGGTAATAAAAGGGTGTTGATATTAATTCAATTGCAAGATATTACATATGTTTATATACGTAATCAAATCCTAATATAATTTAGCTCCTAATTATGGAAAAATGATCGGCGTACGGCCACGTTGAAGACATTTAGAATCGGCAGTATCCGCTAGCTGCGTTAGGACCTAACCTAAATACTAGCGGTAATCGCTGTACCGATAGCAGGGCATTTAATTGAGTTTTAGATTAATTGAATAAATAGCTGGTTACGTTTCCGAGTAGGTATATTTACTTGGGCCAGTTGGTATCTTTCAGCAACAGGCAAGACAAAGAAGTCGAGGCCCGTATCGAAAACACCTGGGAGAGCTACTGGTCCATGAGAGCGCTGATGCAGGGTAAGCTTCCATTGGCACTGAAGTGAAAACTCTGTATTCTGCCCGTCTTACCGTTTATGGTCGCTTACAGAGAGTCAGAACTCCAAATTGAAGGATTGCCAACGGGCCATGGAGCGCACTATTTTAGGTGTTGTAAAGACCGGTCGTATCCGGAACCGTATCAAAAACCCGCATTGCTGCTAGCCTGCTAGGGTGCCGCATACATCCAGATAGGTGGGTTAATGTAGCTACCAAATGGTTGCCAGAAAGATAGGCGCGAACGAGGCAAGCTTAGACGAAGATGGTTGGACGACCTGGAAACCTTCAGTTCAGTTCAGTTTCATTTTTAGGGTTCCGTATTTCACCATAAAGTAACATGTCATGTCCTCAACAACTGCCCGGCAGAAGAACTAAATGAATAAAGGAAGAAAAAACTGCAGAGCTCAAGTCAAAAATTAAGCTCATGTTGAAATCTTAAGGTTCAGTAGATAGGCACGCATAGCCATCTCGCTCACGGTTACGCTTAGTGACAGTGAGATAAGAACCTGAACCCACGGGGTCTTAAATAAACGTTTTCTTTACGGTACGTTTGGTATATAAATTAAAATTACAAGTTACATTACAGCTTATTTTTCCAACCCTACCGTAACCTGCGCATTCGCGTGGTCTCGCAATGCGCCTCTCATTTTTACTGGGATCTAAACTAATTAAAACTAATTGCGAAATTGCTAAAACCGATTCAATGCGATCTACTCGTTGATGGCGTAAGAGTGCTCTAGGATTAACTACTTACTTGCAGAAGTAAATGATTACATTAGGTAGAAGTACTATTTATATTACCTGATGATTAAATACTTGATGTTGAGCGAAATTCTGTGCAACGTCAGACCAAGTAATAAACTGTGGAAATACTCGTACCAACGAATTAGAAGAACTATAGAAGTACCTATGACTAGAGCTCAAAAATTACCCTACGGGGATTTAGCCGCGAGGGACTCAATTATACTCCGCTCAAGAGTTTTATAACACTTTTAACATACATATAGAATTTTATTTAAGTCAATTGAAACTTGTCAGTCATAGTGGTCCATTATCCGAAGTCAAAAATGTACGATTAGGTACTGTGAGCGTCGTCTATTATATATACCGTCGTTGGGCAATACCAACATAACATCTGGGCAGTCTGTAAATGTCATATTCCTATGAAAATATGACATTTATAGTGGTGTTTCCACACTTTCTCACTGCAAAGACTGTGTACAGACGAACTTCATAAACAAACCATAATACATACTAACTAAAAACTTATTAGACTGTAGGTATTTATTTGAAAACTCTTACTAACTAACCTTGCGGAAAATAAAAAACATTTTGTTTACGTAACTATTGAAGATAATTTATGTTTAAGTACCTATATCAAATGATATACTTACCTATGTATTAAGTATTATGTTGATGGCTGATATTATATCTAAATAAAGTTTAGCATTTATGATATTTTTGCTCTCGGTTTGAATCCGACCGTTTCTAAAAAAGTCGGTTGCCAACTTGCCATTTGTTTTAAATTTGATAATTACATACATAGTTAACGACCGACCGACCGATGAAATGTTAGCGTTACTAATTATACCCTTAAGTATACTGACTGACAGTATCTCATTACAATATAAAACCAAATTAATTAGAGACCTGATTTTCTTCGTTTTCTATGTATCTTTCTAAACATCAGGGCTCATGTAAGTGTGGTGTTGATCCAGGGCAAGATTACGATTACAAAACGTTTGGACAACACTTGAATCTATTTATGGCAAACTTGTCTAAATGACAATAGAATTTGAGTTGTGTCACAAAGGAATAAGCCTCAATTCACGAAAACTAATCGACTTGAGACTAAATTTGATATATCTTTTTATTTTTTAAGTAAATAAAATATCTTGGATCAACCACTATTTATGTATATTATCAGTGGCCCAAAAGTACTTAAAATTATGGGCAAATATGCAAAGTTTACATACAATTCATCCCTAAGTCATATTTTTATGGACAAAAAATAAACTGACTAATTTAAGTGCGACACTGTTTACTAACGTTAAAATACCGCATCGCCTAATCTACCTTTACGATTTTTTTAAAATACCGGTTACATTTTCCCATTTCCAATAACATACCGTTTCACACACGCACGTGAATTGCCGAACTAATGTCCGCCATGACATATGGCTACCGCTTTCCAAAGCGCTCCGTTGACATTGGAGCATAAAAGTGGACGTCAACATTGTAAACTTTAATGGCGGCGTGGGCGCGCACGTGCGCGTAGGCCTGTGCGCGTGAGTTTGAAGATGAAGATGAAAATGCGGAGGGGATTATGAGCAACCGGTGACCGGAGGGCTGGCTCGTTCCTGGCTCAGCGCATTGGCATTGCCATTCAGCGAGGAAACACTGCCAGCCTTTTTTTTTCTTTATTGATTTTTGTGGGCAATAAGGGGATAGTTGTAGATATAATTTAGACCCCATACTCCATAGGTTAAGATAGGTTGAGACTTTACATTTTCGAATAAATTATTAAAAGCAAGTTTTAGATGAAAATGCATATTCTCCGTTATGAGTAATTGAGTAACATTACCAATTGTGACGCGTTTAAAATAGTGGAGATTAAAACTCCTTGATGACACTAAATTGTCCTATTGATTCTTGTTAGGAAATGCAAAAAAGAGCCAAAATGTACTGGTCATTCTGGTGAATAGAGAAGAGGGTCAAAAACATTAAAAAAAATTAACCCCTATATGCACAATACAATAAAAGTTCGTTAACTTCTCATCATATCATATATGCATATTCCGTTTTCTTATTTGAGTCTCATGCAAGACTTTCATGTGAGCAGCGTAAGAATTAGCTTTACCTATATTATTCCCTTAATTTTGCGATGTCAACAGGAAAGATGCGAGACGCGAACGAGTTAATTATTATAAAATGTGTATGACCCAAAACGTAAACATTCCCAACACTATCATTACATATTTAGTCATTATAATTTACAACGGACTCTTAATCCCGACCGCCCACATCAACAATTGAAAACAATCAGCCCAACGTAACGGTTCATGTTGTAAATGTGTGCATGTTGTAAATTATGTATTAATAAATCTACAGACATACATGTAAAACGGTATAGTGACGTTAACATGACAAATTGTAGGTACGTTAAACACATAGGCATGCCTAATGACTGGACTACGGTTATTTCAGAAGAATTCATTTAATATTATTTTCTAAAATAATATTAAAGCTTAAAACAAAACATACAGTTTTTTTAGTAAGTACATAAACATTTTCCTAATGCAAAGTCTGTCCATTGCAATCCAACGCAGCGCAGCGAGCGTGATGGGCACCTTTGCGTCGGGAGCAGCCCAGGGTGGCTTACAGTAAATAGATGTTTATAATGTTTAGATTAGATTTATGAATATTTCAGTTTAGTGATTACTTATTAGGGTTCCGTACCCAAAGGGTAATTAATTAATTAAAAATTAAAAAACACGACTGCGAAAAAGCGAACTGAAAAGACAAAAATAATTTTTAGTTGTGTTAGTTACTCAACTTAATGAATGTAAAAAATTATTAGAATATGAGTGTTTAGTGAAGGTTATAAACAACAAACGCAAAAGTTTTATGCTCATTTAGGATCGTGACTGTACCTGTGTATTTTATTTCAATTGCAGTCGGGGACCTTGATGTATTGACATTTTCCCATTTAAAAGTCACTTTATATTACTTTTGCGAGGGCGTCCTCAGTACAGAAAGGCACGCAGAGCGCCGCATATATCGGGCTACGCCCGACTACTTTGGAACGCGTACAGTGCGCCACGAACGTCGGGCTACGCCCGACGCTTTGAGCAAGAGGGCACTGAAGGCGTCTTGGTAAGGATACAGCGTGTCACGTATGTGGGCCTACGCCCGACACTTAGTATGAGAGAGTCAAAGGCGCCTGGCTTTGGACCGAGTGCAGCGCGCCACGTACGTCGGGCTACATCCGACTCTTTTACCATTAGGGCGCCGAAGGCGCCCGGCTTTAGAACGCGTACAACGCGCCACGTACACGCCCGACGCTTTGAGTAAGAGGGCGCCGAAGGCGCCCGGCTTTGGTAAGCGTACAGCGTGTCACGTACGTCGGGCTACGCCCGACACTTTTAGTATGAGAATGTTGAGGGGACTGGCTTTGGACCGCGTGCAGCGCGCCACGTACGTCGGGCTACGCCCGACGCTTTGAGTATGAGGCCGGCTTTGGTAATCATACAGCGTGTCACGCTACGCCCGATACTTTTAATATGAGAGAGTCGAAGGCGCCTGGCTTTGGACCGCTTGCAGCGCGCCACGTACATCGGGCTACGCCAGAACCTTTAAGTGTGAGGGCGCCGAAGGCGCCCGGCTTTGGTATGCGTACAGCGTGTCACGTACGTCGGACTACGCCCGACGCTTTGAGCAAGAGGGCACTGAAGGCGTCTTGGTAAGGGTACAGCGTGTCACGTATGTGGGCCTACGCCCGACACTTAGTATGAGAGAGTCGAAGGCGCCTGGCTTTGGACCGAGTAAAGCGCGCCACGTACGTCGGGCTAAATCCGACTCTTTTACCATTAGGGCGCCGAAGGCGCCCGGCTTTAGAACGCGTACAACGCGCCTCGTACACGCCCGACGCTTTGAGTAAGAGGGCGCCTTCGGCGCCCGACACTTTTAGTATGAGAAAGTAGAAGTCGCCTGGCTTTGGACCGCGCGCAGCGCGCCACGTACGTCGGGCTACGCCCGACTCTTTTAGTATGAGGGCGCCGAAGGCGCCTGGCTTTGGAACGCGTACAGCGCGCCACGTACGTCGGGCTACGCCCGACGCTTTGAGTATGAGGCCGGCTTTGGTAATCATACAGCGTGTCACGCTACACCCAATACTTTTAATATGAGAGATTTGAAGGTGCCTGGCTTTGGACTGCGTGCAGCGCGCCACGTACATCGGGCTACGCCAAAACCTTTAAGTGTGAGGGCGCCGAATGTGCCCGGCTTTGGTATGCGTACAGCGTGTCACGTACGTCGGACTACGCCCGACACTTTTAGTATGAGAAAGTCGCCTGGCCTTAGACCGCGCGCAGTGCGCCACGTATGTACGTCGGGCTACGCCCGACTCTTTTAGTATGAGGGCGCCGAAGGCGCCCGGCTTTGGAACGCGTACAACGCGCCACGTATGTCGGGCTACGGCCGATGCTTTGAGTATGAGGGCGCCGAAGGCGCCCGGCTTTGGTAAGCGTATAGCGTGTCACGTACGTCGGGCTACGCCTGACCCTTTTAGTGTGGGGGCGTCTTTGGCGCCTGGCTTTGGACCGAGTGCATATACTTGGACAAGTTGCAGGAAGCGCACATCTTTCTTACGCTCTGAGCCGTAGGCCCTACGTGGAGCTCACCCTTCGGCCTTAAAAAAATGTCATCATCATCATAAATGTTAAAATTAAATCAAACCATACGGTTATAATGATACTTTCACGATGTGTTCTGCCAAAGTCGGTGCAGAGTTAGCTTAGACGGACTCTGTATCGTATCGATTAATAAATAGAAGTTATATTTTAAACTTTTCGATTCCATAAGCGCAATTACGAACATGTTTTAAAAACTATGAGTAGTATGTACCTACCTAATATAATATACTTAATTATATTTTTTTATGATCAGCGGTCAAACCCTTTCCTTTTATTTTAATAAGTATCCCATTCAATAATAATATTTGGTTTTATGAGATTAGCTTCTCTTAACATATTTTGTCAATTCTTACTTTCTCAAAATGAAACTTAAACCCACATGTTGCATATATAGTATCAATCGGCTTTCAGCCCTTCATTTTGATACCCTACTCGATAGGTTTGCACGATATTTTTTTCTAAAGGTTGCGTAATATGGCGTATTAAGTCCGCCATATTGTTTTTATAATGACGTCAAACAACATAGCCTATGTTACCCGGGATGACGTAAGGATTCTAATGATGTATCATACGTCTAAATCGGATGAGGCATTCAGAAGTTAAGGTGGAATAAAGAAACTCACATACATACAAACATGAACGCTGAAAACAATACACTCTTTTTGTTTGGGCAGTCGTGTAAAAACGGGACCCTATTACTAAGACTCCGCTGTCCGTCCGTCCGTCCGTCTGTCACCAGGCTGTATCTCACGAACCGTGATAGCTAGACAGTTGAAATTTTCACAGATGATGTATTTCTGTTGGCGCTATAACAACAAATACCTACTAAAAACAGAATAAAATAAAGATTTCAGTGGGGCTCCCATACAACAAACGTGATTTTTGACCGAAGTTAAGCAACGTCGGGAGGGGTCGTTTCTTGGATGGGTGACCGTTTCTTTTTGCCGTTTTTTGCATTATGGTACGGAACCCTTTGTGCGCGAGTCCGACTCGCACTTGCCCGGTTTTATGTTATATTCTGTGCTCCCCGACGCGAAGATAAACACACTCAAATATAAACTTCGAAAAATATTATTGTGAACGTAATTTTGGGCCAACTCGTCTTTACTGATATTAGGAGATATTTTTTGAGCGAAACAGCATAAAGGATGACTCACGTTAGACCGGGCCTAGTCCGGGCCGGAGCTTCCGGAGCTTACTTATCAGGCGATCACGTGATGCTTTCCATAGAAAACGATGCTCTGGAAGCTCCGGCCTGGACACGGCCCGGTCTAACGTGAGTCATCCTTAATTCGCTTTTGCTGACTGTAGGTACCAGTGGCGGCGCGTCCATAAAAGCCGATTCCCACCGGCTTGCCTGTTTTTGGACGTTTGAGCAGAGTTGTAAAGGAAATATGTAAGCCAAATTAGCCCCGGCTTGCCTATGGACATGTTTGACGCGCCGCCACTGGTAAGGTACCTAACTTACAATAAAACGACACTTATACATAAACATTACAGCTAGTTGGTCAAGGCGTTTCCGTCGCATGAATAAAACATCCGTCACGACAGCAAAGTGCCATAAGTCGTTTTTTTGCAAAATGTAGGTCAATTTCAAACGTGTTATTGTAAAACTTGATTTATGTTATGTAACGTGTTTGTTAGTGTTAAATTGTTTGACGGGAGACTTATCTTTGTATAATTAGAAGGCAATTAACCTTTAAGCGTGAAGCGTAGACAAAATGTTTAGAAAAAACTGATAAAATTTTTACTAATTGCAATTCCAAAACTTTTGGAACTACAGAAATGCGACTATATAAAAAGGGATCTTTGAATTAGTTGTCAAATAGTGTAACTACCATGATATTAAATATATCTCACTTTCCAGTGGGTAATAAATGCTGCTATTTTTTGTTTAATCATATTTTAAAAAATCTGAAATAATATTCATGTGCACACCAGTTAAAATCTAGAGACCTAGATATTTGTAAACCTGATACTAATTAAGTGATATTATACACAGGAAATATTTGCCCAATAGTGAAACTTCCGAAATTGAGAAGTGTCCCACTCGCCTATCATGTTACATTGTTTGAACACGTCGAGGCGCGGCCTTAAGGGGATTATCCTAAGGTTAATGGTTCGTTCAAGTGATTTGGAGTTATCACCTAGTTTTTATGGGATCGGATTTTTTTGTTTATTATTTTCACCAACAATAATTTGCGGCTTCCTAGACACCGCGGGATTGCATAATGCATCGCATCCAGAATGTGTTTTAGTTGTATGTTTTTTAGATTTAAGTTATATTTTAAAATATGGTATGCTAGTTTTAAGGCATTAATTAGTTATTAGTTATGGGCCATTAGTTTTTTCATTCACTTTTTTAAAATGTATTTGCTATGATCTTGGTTAATACATACTCATGGTTAACTACGGTTAATCATGGTTAATATAAACATATGTTTATATTAAAATATTTTAATTATACCTATATTTACAGAATCATTATAGAAACTGAGTTATCATGCATTAAAAACTACTACACGTTTGTCTTAAACCTCCAAAGTGTATCTTGTCCACATTAACAGAAGAATTATTTTTGATGAAAGTAAGCATAGTATTAGTGATCTGATCACCCCGTGTAGTAATTACACGGTACAGAAACAGATGGAAAGGTTTACATTATTAACTAGTTTATAAATAGCCGTGGATATTTTTAATGTGCTGTTGACGCGATAACGAAGACACGTTAGAATATAAATCGAAGATAGGAAGGAAATAAATTAGCATTTTGCCATTACAGTCAATTGTTAGTTATGCACATGTACAAGTGATTGCTAATCGATGAGAGACTTGTACAAGAAAAGTACCTATGACGCAATAATTTTATAACAAGAAGCGACTGCTTACAGGTAAAATCTTTCTGTTAGTTATTGAATATGACAAACGGCCCGATTCGAACTTTAAGATACGTCAATTACTAGATCTAGTAACGATATGAATTAGATATCTTCTTTCTTCTTTCTTTCTTTTAAGTGTCTTCTCCATCCCGGAGGTTGGCGACCTTATGTCTATATGCCATTCTATCTGAAGTCATGCGAATTAGTTTCTCTGTACTGCCGACGTCCAACCAGTCTCTTATGTTCCGTGTCCATGATATTCTCCTTCTCCCACGTCCTCGTTTCCCTTCAATCTTCCCTTAAATAATTAGTTTTAATAAATCATATTTTGAGTTTCTATATATATATATGTCCGAAATATGTAGCTTTCCTTTCTTTAATTTTTTTTTTCTGGCTTACTCCCTGCAATTTTGCACAGGTTGGATTTGCCAATGTCGGTGTTGACTTTCACACGTTTCTTTCTTTCTTTAATTTCTTGAATTGTTTAATTAGATATGTCAGTGTCAAATCTGACGTTTCTTCAAACAAAAACGTCACTTTTGACACTGACACATCTAATCCATATCGTTTCTAGATCTATTAATTGACGTATCTTAAAGTTCGAATCGGGCAGATTGTGTCTTTTTTCGTACGAAATTTTCCATACCATCACTTTACCGTTGATTAATTTATTTAGTACGGTACACGGTTTCAAATAAAGCAAACATAATCCAAAGTGCTGACTGTACATGCAAGGCGTATAAAACTTTTATGGTAAAATGGTTTAACGGTGTACGTTATATCTAATGGTTGACTATACTAGGAACTGTTATAAGTTATAAGTATAATACCTACAAAAGGCATCTGTAACATGGTGTCGAACAATCTTAACAGGGATGCTAGTTAAATGTACGAGTACCTAATATATTTTTCAGTATAACTGATTTTCGCAAGATGAAGTTACTCTGTGTTTGTAATGTATCAAGTATCATGTGCGCATTTTAAAGTTTAAATAGGCATTCAGAAGTATAATTCCTGTGTAGGTATTAAAAACTCATTAAAACTGTTAAAATCACTCTTGCCTTATATTTCAACAAACAGTACTTAGTACTTCTTCATGGCAATAAGGCCGAAATTTAAACTAATTTAAAAGCACCTTTTTAATTTTTCAAATATTACCCCTTCTGTATGACGCATTTTGTTAATTCATTCGTCTACACGTTAACCACACGGTTCCCCCAACTAGGTGCGTTACGGTCTGAGCACCATTTAAATTAATTAAAAAAATGGCGACTAACGTCCCCTTAACGGTGTCAAACGGAAAGGTGAGGCTTAAAACAAATAGCGTGTTGGTGAAGCAAGTTTATTCAACAGAACACATAAAAAGTACATGTCAATGCGTGCTTCTAATGTGACTGGACTTGACTGGAGTTTAAAAGCATTTTCAAAATCACGAAAAAAATTCTTACCACATTTTGCCGCGGCGGCGTCGGCGCTCTGCAAGATAAATCGATCATTGTATATTTTTGATATATTTGTATACAATTAGGTACTCCTAAGACTCTAAAAAATTAGGGAAACTTGAATACCTAATGTAAATTTTTCAACGGAATTATTATACACTGTGTATAGGTATAGATCAATTGTAACTCTTACGTAAGATGGCTTCAGATTCCAATGTCAAAGCAAAGTGTAAAAAAATAGAAGAGATTCAGTTCTGACAAAGTGTAAAAAAATGTCTTTTGATAGAGTACCTACCTACACATATTATTTAAGGAACTTAATAAACTTGATATGAACCTACGTAGGTACCTATCGATTTCTTAGTAAGCACTCAAACGATCGATGAAGTACAGAATTTATTAGGAATTGCGTATGAACGTATATAATTTCGTGTCTATTCTAAACCTTATTAGAAACAGATACGCTCTAATAGTATTTGAAGTACCTATGTTCACGTAATACCTTAACCTTTATACCAGTTTTTTTCCCAGGAATTGATGGTATTCGAAATATGAAAGTAATAAAGCCCCATACTCACATGGTGGTTCCCACAGCTCCATCTTCGCTAGCGCCCCACACCGGAATGCGCCACGCCACGACCCTCGGAGCCAAGAACCCACCACCACCACACCTCGGGCCTGCGCGCGTGGTACTACCCTATTGATTTTTACCCCATCACACCACCAAACCGAAAAGAAGCAAGTGTACTCTAAACTTTATAGGCTTAGTGCATTTATGGTAGACATGCGATGGTTGATAACGCTAGCTTAGGGAATTTGATTCAGGTATTAATTATGTAGCAACGAATGATTGATTGTGTGCTTCCAGTCATCTTGGCCATTAAGTGGGATTTTCAGGTTTACTTGTAGCTGTGATTTATTGGTGTGAATGGTAAAAAACTACGGTTTGGGTGTGATATTAATGGATTGTTCGTCAATATTTTATTACCTGCGATGGAAATTTATTTCCTTCAGTGACTGAAAGTCCAGAAATACTTAGAATATTGATTTCTGGAATATAACATCTAAATAAGTAGGTTAAGAAACATGTAGCTAACTCTGCATGCCATTTGCAACGACAAAGTGAGGCAATGACATCATTAACGTCAAATGTCTTTGAAAATATGACGTTTAATAATGATACTCCCTCGTTTTGTTATGTTTAAGTCGGTGCGAAGTCAATCTAGACGGACTCTAGAAATTTTATTATATTGGTAGGTAGGTACTTAGAATGAATGAAATATTTTCACAGAAAAACAACGCTAGCTTTTACCCGTACTCCGAAATTGTATAAAATGCATTTTACGTAAAGCGTAAAAGCACTTTTTCAAAGCTTACAAAGCTTTTTAAAACTTGCGTGTTGCATTCAAATCGATGCATACCTACATCAACTGCAATAAACCCCTTGCATTATGTGACAAAACAACATCGTGTCGAAAAGCGCAATGCGGTAAACGTGACAAGTTAAAATGGGCTAGTAGTAAACAGTTGTCATTATTGCTATATTAACCTTAAACTCGATTTGGTTATTCACTAGTTTACTATTACCGTATGAAAACGGATACAGTCAACGGCCTCTTAGCCTAGATGGTAGTGTCCCTGCCTACGAAGCAGGAGGTCCTAGGTTCAAATCCTCGTACGGGCATTTATTTGTATGTTCATCACAGATAATGTTCCTGAGTTGAGTATTTTATCTATCTAGGTATTAATATTTATCTGTTATATAGGTATATCGTCGCCTAGTACCCACAACACAAGCATTATTGAGCTTACTGTGGAGCTATATCAATCTGTGTAAGGTTTTCCTATAATATTAATTTATTTATTTATACAGTCAAAGATATGTCTAAAACGGCGTGATGGGCACCTTGCTCAGGGGAAAAATTTAGACGTTCCTTTTTCGTATTTGTAAGTTAACTTTATTCAAATAATTTATGCATAGTTAGTTAATTTTTATGTCGAAACAATCTTATAGCATGTCTTAATAATGATTTTATAAGCGCGGTGACAACATGTCAGACTAATAATCGACTAACTGAAGTATCCGGTCTTATCACAACCTCGTTACGTTCATATTAATTGGCTCCATTTATATGGAAACCAACCTTACCAATATGATTTAGAATTATTACCAATATATACATTGTGTTCAAATGCATCTTTATTGCAGTACTTACACATAATCTAGGTACGTAGGTACCTACACTATATATAAAACACAAATTGTGCCTTCAGCAAGACGCACCATTTTCGCTTCATATATGTATTTGAGCTTATATCAGGCAACCTTTCTCAATTCACCAGCCCATCTGAAAAGTTCTAACTAATGCTAGGTCATTAGCTCTACTATATTATCTATATAGTAAAGAATATTTATTATATATCATTATTATGTACGTTTAACTTAGGTATTTTTTATTTGAATTGCTACTTTTTAATGTTGCGCTCTAGGTCTAGGTTCAAAACAAAACATAATCACACAGAAAGATACAATCTATGACGTCGCAGTGGATAAGAATAATTGGCGATAGTTTTATTGACAAATCTTTTTTATATTTTACTACCCTGCATGAGACCGCAGACCCAAAACTCACTCAAGCCCAAAAAGCAACAAAGTTTGTTTTCTTACTCAACGATATTAAGAACATAAAGTTACATAGTCCTTCTCCATATTTCTTAACCACGCAAGTGCCAACTTGCACTGTATATTCAATAGAAAATTCATTAAAATTCATTAGATTTGATTAACTTTGTCCCATTCGTTGAGACTTGAATATATCAAGCTTAATTTATATGTACTAACGTGCCTTACTTACTAACTTGCCTTCCGATAAAAATTGAGCTCTCGGCTAGTAATAATAGCTAAGAATCAGCGGTCTTTTAAAATTGGTTCTAAATAATGACCATTATTAAAAGATCTCTTAAAAAGAATAAGATATAGTAGATAAGAGGTTTTGCGTAATTGGTTGTGATGTGACAGTTCTAGTTAAAGTGAATGAGACAAGTAAACGTTACCTTTTTACTATGGAAATGTGAACTAGATTTAATTTAATCTAACACTCCTTGAAAACTGACTACAATAATTCACCGATACGCAATGCATTTTTTAAACTTCCAGAAAAGGAAATATTTTCTATAATCGGCTGTTTTATTAATGTTTTCCTGCAAACGTATTGGAAATAATATTATGTAATATTTTTAAAGTTTCATCGGCATTGCATCATCGTGCCTATTTTGTCTGTTAGGGTTGCAAAGAAAGTAAAAGAATATAACTTATGGTATGGTATTTTGCGACTTACTAAGTACCTAAGTATATAATTATTGCACGCAACAAAATTTGTTTTACTCTCGGGCCCTGAAAGTTCAGATTCTAAGTTCATAATTTAGGAAATCTTTTGTTTGTCCAAAAAGTATAAACACAAGCTGCAAATGATAGTTTTGCACCTTCGTATAACAATAACTCCTTTTTTTGTTACCATCTACGGCAGAATTAAGTACTTTATTAATCGACAAAAGTTATAAAAGAAAAACCTTAATTCATACTCGTTTTCCTAATGCATAATGTATCTTCGATTGTCAAGGGCAAGAAACAACTATCCCCAATAAATTCCAATACCATATCGACATTGTTGCACAAAGATTGCAACCAGCGGCATGTTTCTTAATCGATAATTATTTAAATACTCAAGTAATTAAAAACCAATACTGCAGGTGGGGATACGAATATGGGGACTGTAGCTTTAGTTAAGGCCAAGACTTACCTAGTTACCTTTTACTAAGACAATAGGCCATTTTATTGAAAATTGTTACATACACTTTTTTTCAAATTTGGGAACTTTTAATGCTCCTTCGCTAATGCTCGGTAGCATTAGCGAAGGTCTCCGTTTCAGCATGAGCGAAAATGCTTTCATTTTCCGGATGTTCTCTTCAGATCGCAATTCTCAACAGATTCTCGTGAAATTTTGGGAGCAGGTTCGATCATTAAATAGATTTTTTTTTGTAGATTCAGTTTTTGGAATTTTTTCAAACTGACAGCCAGCCAGACATTTTTTGTTTTAAATTATGCATGCGAGGTCTACAGCTCAGCCACTACCTACATTTTTACGGAAAATCACGAGCTTGATCCAATAGTAGTCCAGATTCAGCTTGCAAGCCGTAGCCCTGACGCAGAGCGTAAATGTAGAGGCTCATACTTGTCCTATATGAAATTAACTACTACTATTTTTACGTGGTCGTAAAGTCGCCTTAAAGGTAAACAACGTAGCCTTTTCATCAACAATCTATAATATATGTGCAAATATTTTCTCTGTTACATCAAAAGATCGCCGACATGTCTAGGTGCTCTGTTACTGGCAAATACTTCGGTTGAAAAAAAATTATATCGTATTCTACTTCAATGGGTTGTAAGAAAACTTTAGTCGTAATTAATCTCGGAGTAAATATCTATGGAGTAGAGACGCGCACTAATTTCTATCTGGAAAATTTTGTCGTTTTTGGCGCGGGGGACGAGGTAACGCACACAAATAATGTTAACACTAATGCATTTTTAGCATGCGTCGCTACACACGCACACGACAAAATTATCAAACACTAGCAAAAACTATATTCACACAAGTACAAGAACAAACACAGACAACCCTGTCCGTGAACGAGATGACGTCAGTTTTAAGTAAACCTAGATAGTGCGAGGGACGCGCCGATAATATTGTCGATATTTTATTGACAATGAATTTTAATTTCTGCTTTTATCAATTATAATAATATTACAATATCAAGTCTTTCTACCAGCATTTTACTAACTTTCAATTTTTGTATTGTTTTTAGATGTTGTTCTAATAGTTTGTCAATTTGTTTAGGGCGAATCTTGCAAGCTGATATAGAATGATTTTTTATTATCAGTTCATTAGTTAATATTTTACATGTTGGTTTACTTCTGAAAGCAATGCAATGTACTATTGAGCATGCAGATCTGATGACAGAGATGGAACGCGGCCATAGGATGTCATTTAAGTGATATTGAGTAGGGGATAATTAGTATATATATCGGCGGTAGATCGTAAAATCGGGCATATCGAGATATTCCTAGGCATATCATGAAACTCCGCCATTTAATAATCTGCCTTTTGCATTTTTTGCCACTGCTAGTGCTGCATTCTATGTGGCATTTGGAGCAGAATGCGTAGGTGCTAGGTAGGTACTAAAATCATACGCTACCCAAACACGTACTATAAGTAGGCTGTCAAGCCATTTTAATGTTTATCATTTGCTAAAATGTAGGACATCCTACTTATTCGATATGCCTAAATGTTGAGGTTTGCACGGTATGGCTGGTGATCACTAGTCAGAACATGATATGCCGGCGTTTCACGATCTGCTTAGGAATATCACACCTTGAAGTTAGCACGATATGGCTGGTGGTCACTAGGCAGATCATAATCTGCCTAGGAATATCACTCCTTGAGGTTTGTACGATATGGCTGGTGTTCGCTAGGCATCATGACCATCTGTATATTATTCATTATGTTTATATCGATTTTACCGATATTGGTTTTTATAGTGTCCCATCACTAATATTGGTACGGTGATACCAGAGTAATCAATTAAAAGTGCCTATTTATGGAAAGTGACAGCCGTAAATACCTTAAATTAATAAAATATTTGACATGTTAAATAAAAATATATAGCTGGTCAAGCAAATCTTGTCAGTAAAAAAGGCGCGAAATTCAAATTTTCTATGGGACTATATCCCTTCCCGCCTACATTTTTCAAATTTGCCGCCTTTTTCTACTGACAAGATCTGCTTGACCAGCTATATGTAGAAACTAAAGGCAAAATTAATTTTCAAAGTCTATCGGTAATTTTACGTTATTTAGGGGTTGTGCACAAATCACGCGAGATGTTTTCGACTACTTTTTGATCCCCCGTCCCCCTTTTCTTTATTCTTATAGATCTATTTATTTGATTAAATAGATTAGGTTGATATGAAAGTAAGGTGTTATATAAGAATAATGTGTTACATAAATTATATAACAAAACAAAGAGCAACGCAAATAGGGCGTATTACTGCAATGTTCTGCCGCCAGAGTGTAGCACTAAGCTAGCTAGTAAATTTTCTCTTTTCTCTTTATCGCTCAAATATGCAATAGTGATAGAGAGGTTAGATAACGAAATTTAATATTTCTTGTTCCGCGGCGGACCCCCAGATTGTGATGGATTGTGGTAGTCGCGCCCCCTACGCAGAGTTTCGCATAATATTTCCTATTAGAAATTCTAGTCGTACCTAAATAATATTTAGAAAGTCTTCTTTAGAATTACCCTAAATTAGATCTAATACCATATCACTGGTATCACTGTCAGATTGACAATGTTTTTTAGTTATTTGCAAAGTTAATGCACTATTTGATAATATTTAGATGTAATAGTACCTACATATGATAAGAAACGTGTTCTTTTTGTAGACTAGACGTTTTCGATCTCATTTTGAACGAGAAAACGCTGCAATTCGGCATTTTCGGCTCCTATCATTCCGCTTAGACTGACGTTTGCTGAATGGCGTATGACGTGTGGCAACTAGTTTTATATAACCTCCTTGACCGGCGGCCGCGGACTTTTTGCAGAGGGGAACGCCTGTTAATGGCCGCTCCATAGATATTTACTCCGAGTAATTAATGCAGTTAAACATGTCATGGTACAACGCCTCGACTCGAATAATGTTACAATAGGGTAAAAATGGGGGGTCTGGGTAAAAAAATACCATAGGGGGGAGGGGTAGGATATAAGTAGATGAAAAGTTTTTACTAATGGTATCAGTCGATCAGGTACCTTTTGAGGATCAAATGTCTATATGGGAATCTTTGCATTTTAAAGCAAAACAAAATCGTGACGTCACGATCACGTTGTAGCGGTCTTGAAGCATGTAACACAAGATATCGACGATGACATTAGCGTTTTATAATATAGTATGTAGTTGCAATACAATTTTTTTTTTTAGTAAAATGTAGTCAAATGCTATTAGTTTAGAAGTAAAAAAAATTAATCATTGAGAACTTGTATTATTTTATTTATCATTTCCATTTTTTGTGTCTAATTTTTATAGAAAACCATATCAAATGGTTATTAACAGAATCGATCCCGAAGACACAAAATGAAACCCAAAATTACAAATAGGTACCTAATATTGCCGCTTCATAATCGCAAATTTGATTTATTCGGTTCATTGATAAAGATTTATATCAACCAATCATTTTAGCAATTATCAATTAATGGAACATGGGCCCACGGCCCTATGTTATGTCACTTTGATAGTTTAGATCTATTTCATCGATCAAAACTGTTGCCAACCACTGGTTTCATTTAGCGGCCCACTATACAAGGAAAATTGGCAATCGAATTTGAATCAAATGGTATTAGAACATAGAGTTGAATTTGTTTTGTTTTAAAATCGAACGATACAACACAAAAGCAACTCTGTTCCATTTAACTAAGATTAAAATTTCATTGGAGGTAATTTGTACTAGTATTAGGACATTGACCATTGAAAGGTTAAAATGATGCATATAACCTTTTGTAAAACTGAATTATGGTTACAAAACGATTTGTATCAGCACTATCAGCTCTGATAAAATTGGGTCATTATGTTTCACCTTTTAAAGGTAACCACGGTAATATTTATATAAGTAGATAAACCTTTGTGTATCATATCCTATGCATTTGATAATTCTTGAACAAGAGTCCATTACATGGATGGCACTCGTTAAGTGTCAAACTACTTATCACTACACCTTATAAAACAAAGTTGTCCGCCGCGTCTGTCTGTGGGTTTGATTCTATGTTCGTGATAAACTCAAAAACTACTAAATGAATTTTCATGCGGTTTTCACCTATCAATAGAGTGATTCTTGAGGAATGCACGAAAAAGTGTCACGTTGTGGACGGATCTCCATGGTAACGTTACGTAATGTAATGGTAATGTTTTCTTATGACGTTATCACGCAAAATTATCGTCCGTAAACCGACTTTACAGACAACCATATTTTTATTTATAAGTAAGGTATATGGAACGGATAAGCGTGGCAGGCCTTCATATTGGGGCCTGTTTATACATTGATGTGTATGTGATGTGTATGTGATGTGTATGTGTGCCCAAATGTGAACGCCAGCTACATTTACCCGTGTTGACTTATTGTAAATGCACCTACTCGTAACTTTCAGCCGTATTCGAACAATGAGTTACGTCAAATAAGATATTGAAACGACAAGTGTCAAAAGTGACGTTTTTGTTTGAAGAAACGTCACTTTTGACACTTGTTTGACACTGACATATCCGATATATATCGATTCAATATCTAGTATTTGACGTATCTCATTGTTCGAATACGGCTGTTTATTCTTTTGTAATAACAAGATAGTTTGTATTAATTAATACACTGCTTGTTTAAAATATTTACTATCGAGGTTTTACACCTTTAAACCGGAATCGTACTTATGAAATGCAAGTAATGTAAGGTAATATGGACGGCAAAAAATTGTCGACATTTCAAAGATTACATTTCTAAGAAAATAAATGCAGACACGTTCTGAATTTGACTTAGATTTATAAGATATGTGCTTTAATTAAAAAGTGCGCTTGCAATTTTCTAATTAGGTTTTTTGCGCGGTTTTGCAAAAGCTTTAGTATGCAGTTCTGTCTCACCACACATAACAGCAGTAACAACTGTTGGGTCATTCCACAAAAAGGTCTACCTAATACTTCGTCGAGGATGTTAAAATCTGTATTATATACCGTTGAATTTAAAGCTAAGTTATCAAGCTGTTTTGCATGTTCGGGCAAAGTTGGCAATGCACAGTGAAAAATATTTGTTTTACTACAATTTTAAACATTTTGCTAAAATAGTATTTAATGCGGATATTTTGAAAGATTTGTAACATTTTTGTAATGTTATTTTTATAATGGAAGCCTGTCATATTTTTAGGCGATATAACTATTAGAAATCAGGATATGAATCTATTTAACACGAGCTACAAACTATTGCATGAACATAAAATGCGATCAACTGAAACAGATAAAATATCAACTTAAATCTGAGATTGCAATCTATCTAGTAGCTATATCTATAATAGCTATAATCTCGGGCAGATGCCCGATTCGAACTTTAAGATACGTCAATTAATAGATCTAGAAACGATATGGATTAGATGTGTCAGTGTCAAAAGTGACGTTTTTGTTTGAAGAAACGTCACATTTGACACGGACATATGTAATCCATATCGTTTCTACATCTATTAACTGACGTATCTTAAAGTTAGAATCGGGCCTTATATGGAACGTTGAAAGTCATCGAATGTCACCGATGTGAACAATAAGAAAATATTTCGCAATTAACCATTTTTTTACCACAAAGCCACCATATTTTTACCACAAGGTGATTAACATGAAACTCTTTTTTAGATGAAAACCTCGGTACGGAGTGACCCATGTAGAGCGTTTTTCGACTTAAAATACATGAGTGACTCGTTCTTAATATTTAATACATATGTCTGTGTCTCACAGAATTTTTGTTATATTATGTAATTCTTTATATATTTCCTAATCGGTGACCGATGGGGCAGAAAGGGTCTCGAGTGGCGACCACGTACGGGAAGACGCAGCGTGGGAAGGCCCCAGACCAGATTGCCCGACGATTTGCTTAATTCGCGGGAAACCGTTGGTTGAGGGCAGCGAATGACCGTTCGCTTTGGAGATCCTTGGGGGAGGACTTTGTCCAACAGTGGACGTCTTTCGGCTGAGATGATGATGATGATGATATTTCCTAATCATCTAAAGATTCTAAAGTGTCCGTTGAATGCCAGTGTGCACAAGCTTACGCTAATAATTTTCTTATTAACGCGTACAATTTGACTGTAAATGCTACATTAAAGTACTCATAGTTAATCATACTCGTTAACACATAGATTTATAGGCCAAAACTAATCGTAAAGGATTAAATGCTACGCCGCCGTGTACCTAATAATTAATCGTATCCTATAGGGCAGGGGTCTCCAAACCCCGGCCCGCGGGCCAAATCCGGCCCTCGACGCGTTCCAATCCGGCCCGCCGACACAGAATAACTAATAGTACTACCCGCCGACACCCAAAGCGAGTGCCCACTGTCCGGCCCGCGGGAGCCAGGCTTCAGGGGTTCAGCATTCATTGAGAGGGGAACTTTTCCTAACAGCAGCAACCAGAACGGCAGAACCGGCGCAAAAACTGACGGTGGCCCGCGCGAAAATTTCTGAGGCGCAATATGGCCCTCAGGTAAAAAGTTTGGAGACCCCTGCTATAGGGCAATTCGAATGTACACTTGACATCAAAACGATATATAAATGATGTCAGTCACCGTTCTCAGAGTCAGCCACTCAGAGATCTATAAAAGGTCTTCCATTCTATTATATTTTGATAAATTATAGTTGCATTTTTCTTGGTGAGTTTTGATGTCTGAGCGGCTAAAGGTTAAGAAATGACTCCAATTTAGATGTCTCTTTTAAGAGACAGTTTAAACTTGTTTACCCCAATTATTTGAGGAATTGAGGCATATCTAATTTAAAGAAACGAGCAATTGTTGCTTACTTATTTACATGTATATTTCGGGGATCTCGGAAAAGGCTCTAACGATTTCGATAAAATTTGCTATATGGGGGTTTTCGGGGGCGATAAGTCGATCTAGCTAGGTCTTATTTCTGAGAAAAGGCGCATTTTTAAGTTTTTATGTTTTTCGAGCAAAGCTCGGTCTCCCAGATATTCTAAATAATGAGTAGCGTCATTGACATTTAGGTTTTAATCAGCGAATTATTTAACAATAAATTACGCGGACATTTGATTAAGTATCGGTAGCAGTCAATTTAGTCAGTACCGCGCTTCGACTCTTGCACAAGATTCACAGTAGAGTTTAGAATAACAGTAGGTACGCGTCATTTCTCTTACTATTAAGGTGCAGAACTTACACGACTGCAACGCATATCAAGGGATCTTGCGTACTGTTGCTACAATAGAAAGTGTTTCTAGTTTAGTAGATATACACCATTTTCAAAATTACTCCGGTTTCCATTCGGTTCGATTTCGGTTATCCCAATGCACCTTATATAATTTTTGAAGGTGTAAATAATGTGTTAGCTGTATTAGCGCGAAAAAAGATCGAATTTAGGTACTAGAAGAAATTAACCTGATAGACTGTTCAAAAGCAACATCCAACGTCAAACGTATGACTTTGCGAGACAAGTCAGAAAAAGATTGGCATTATTTGGTATCGAATTTATTTCATCGCCCCAATAGCATCTCGAAGATTTCCGCGTCGCTCTGTTGTATAAGCGAGACAGCGCTATGCGCGTATGTAGCCATGCCCCGCTTGTACACCACTCGCACGCCACTCCGGGCGTGCGATTCCGCATCCAATATGAAGACCGGCTTCAGCTAATCCTTAAATGGCAGATGGGATTTGTGGGAAGATAAATAATAAATTTAAATATGATTTACTGTTTTTACCCTGTAAACTGTGAAGTTGATTTATAGTGGCAGCAACAACGACACTATAAATAAATCGATCTTATCTCGACACGGTTACTGTTTTAAATCAAAACCTAGATCCAAGGATCCCGTTTTGATGCCAATTAGGGTACCGCCTAATTTGAATTTGATAAAAAAATCACATTGGATATTTCCACAAAACAAAGAAGTAATAGAAGTGAAACGTACATCTATAGCGTGTGGCATGATTAAGCCTTATTGTACTCAGTTTCACCACAGACTATTGTCAGTCGTGTGTCAATTCAGTATGGCGCTTTTGAGATGTCAGATGTGAAAACGATTCCAGGAAAAATTAGAAATAATTACAAATATGCCGCGCTGCTCCATTTTGGAGTGTAAAAACGCTAGCCGAACAATAAATGTTAGATATGGAGGCATTTCATATCATCGGTAAGTATTATTTCAAGTAATATTTCAATATTTTTTACATTTTCGGTTTCCGCAAGGATTTTTGGATTGTTTAGTGCAAAAATCAAATTTATGTAAATGAAATAAGGTTGATATCTACTTAGCGTCAAAGTCATGTACGGGTGCGCTATTCAGCCACAGTGCGAGGACCATATCAAAAATGTTATCGATGTCGATGTTCGTATAAATACACAGTTCGATTTGTTTATGTTCATACATGTTCTTAATAATTTATTTTTGTTTTGCCTCTGGATGATCATATCGAAAAAGTCGTCGCTTATGCACATTTTATATTATGTACAAAATATGTTCTTACTTATTTATTGCTATTTAATGGATTATTTGATTTAAAGTTTTTCTTATAGTATTGCATCCATGGATACATATTTGTCAATTTTGTATATTAAATACGAGTAGGTAAGGTGTCAGTTTTAAGCTGTCACATAATTTTACTGCCGGGTATTTGCTGGCCAGTCTAAAGCCCGCTCCACACTCTTGGACAAATCTTAAAGCGGTCTTTACATTCGACCTTTGACTAGACTTTTGACACTTGTTTGACCCATATCGTTTCAATATTTAGTATTTGACGTATCTCATTGTTCGAATACGGCTGTAAAGTCTCCTCTCGGAGTTGGACGGTCAGATGACAGTCTCTTTTGTACAAAAGAGTGCATAAGCCAATTCTTGTGATAAGTTTCCAAGCAGACCCCAGGCTCCGTGCCTGACGCGGGCCGGCTCACGGGCCGTGGCAAATAGCCGGAACAACTAGTAGAAGAGCCGGCCGCAAATTTTCTAACCGACTTGATACCACGATGAAATGCACAATGGTTTCCCATAAAAGTGATGCTAAGTCCGAATTCGATAGTCTGCCACGGCGGAACTTGCCGAAAGTACGAAAAATAAGGCCACTTCCGGTGCGAAAAAGGGGGCTGATTTAACCCATCTGATACCGAAATAATAGTTATGGCAGCAGTTAGAAATTTACATGTAGACACAGAAAAGCGAAGTCTGCCAGTATTTTTTTTGCCGGAAGTGCTTGGCAGACGCTCTCAAAGGTGGCCACCAGGACCCCTAATTTAACCCATCTGATACTACCATGAAACCAATTCCAGTCAGTAGGTATGAACCCTCATGTCAGGAATATATAAGTCTGCCAAGGCTTTTCCTGCCGAAACACCTTGACAGACGAGATTATGTGAGCAAGGTAACCATCGGTTACCCTACACTAACCCATCTGATACCACCATGAAACCAACTCCAGTCGGTAGGTATGAACCTCCATTTTAGGAATATATAAGTCTGCCAAGGTTTTTCCTGCCGATACACCTTGGCAGACGAGATTATAAGCAAGATGACCATCGGTTACCGTACACTAACCCATCTGATACCACGATGAAACCAATTCCAGTCGGTAGGTATGAACCCTCATTTCAGGAATATATAAGTCTGCCAGGGCTTTTCCTGCCGAAACACCTTGGCAGACGAGATTATGTTAGCAAGTTGTACATCAGTTACCCTACATCAACCCATCTGATACCACCATGAAACCAATTCCAGTCGGTAGGTATGAACCTCCATTTTAGGAATATATAAGTATGCCAAGGTTTTTCCTGCCGAAACACCTTGGCAGACGAGATTATAAGCAAGATGACCATCGGTTACCGTACACTAACCCATCTGATACCACCATGACACCAATTCCAGTCGGTAGGTATGAACCCTCATTTCAGGAATATATAAGTTTGCCAAGGCCTTTCCTGCCGAAACACCTTGGCAGACGAGATTATGTTAGCAAGATGTACATCAGTTACATGAAACCAATTCCAGTCAGTAGGTATGAACCCGCATTTCAGGAATATATAAGTCTGCCAAGGCCTTGGCAGACTTGACTTGGCAGACTGGACTTGTCAAACAAGGTATCATATGGGTAAGACCTAGCCTTAGCAGACTTATATATTCCTGACATGAGGGTTCATACCTACCGACTGGAATTGGTTTCATGGTGGTATCAGATGGGTTAAATTAGGGGTCCTGGTGGCCACCTTTGAGAGCGTCTGCCAAGCACTTCCGGCAAAAAAATACTGGCAGACTTCGCTTTTCTGTGTCTACATGTAAATTTCTAACTGCTGCCATAACTATTATTTCGGTATCAGATGGGTTAAATCAGCCCCCTTTTTCGCACCGGAAGTGGCCTTCTTTTTCGTCCGTCCCGTTATTGTTTTTAATATATATCAATGACTTACCTGAATGTATCCGACATGATTGCGTCCTATTTGCTGACGATACCACGATATTAATCAAAGGTACCAATACAGACTCATATGAACGCGAGGTAAATACTGCATTGAACGATGTCATCGGTTGGCTTAGCGAAAATCATTTAAAGGTAAATCTTAGCAAAACAAAATTTATCCAGTTTAGATCATACAAAGCAGCGCCACAGACAATAAAAATTTTACATGACAACATCGAAATAGAAGAAGTAGAAGACTCTGTATTCTTAGGCATAACTTTAGACACTCACTGTAACTGGAAACGACATGTAGAAAATGTATGTAAGAAAGTTAATAAATTTATATATGTATTATGGAGACTCAAAGAAACGGTTTCGCAAAAAACAGCTCTTGTAACATATCATGCTTATATCGAGTCCATTTTTAGATATGGGATCCTCTTATGGGGAAACTCAGTTGAAATAGAACGTGCATCTGTAGCCCAAAGAAAGTGCATTAAAACTATTTGTGGTAAAGGTCGCAGAGAATCGTGCCGACTTGATTTTGCAAAGCTTAACTTATTAACACTGACAAGCCTATACATTTACGAAGCAGCTGTCTTTGTGAAGAAGAATCTAGAACTCTTCCCGCCATTTAATAATATAAATAATAGACCTCTTCGACAGTACCAAATGACACTACCGCCCTATAACCTTAAAATAAGAAAAAAAGGCGCATATCACATGTGTATACAAATTTTTAACAAAATTCCTGCAAACATAAAGACGCTACCATTTAACGAGTTCAAATTTAAATTGAAAAATATATTGTGTAATGCAAGTTTTTATAACATTGATGAATATTTTAATTATAAATTCTAACTATTACTTACTTCATTGTGACATGTTAACGTTTGATACTATAAATTCTAATTTTTACTTCATTGTGACATGTAAACTTTTGACATCATAAATCCTAATTTAATTATAAATTCTAACTATTACTTAATTATGACATGTAAACTTTGACATTATAAATTCTAATTCTTACCTAATTTTGACATGTAAACTTTTGACATTATAAATTTTAATTTTTACTTCATTTTAACATGTAATCTTTTTACATAGGTAAGTAAGACAATTAGATTTAACTATAATAGATTGATGAACTTAGGCGCTGAATTTGAATGACTAACTGACTGTAGAACTTGGTGTTTGTATTTAATAATTTAAATTTTGATAATATTTTAATAAACGCGACATTTTTGTAACGTATTTTCCTTTGACATGCATGAACTATGTCAATACAAATAATTTTCACATGCCATAAGGCCGAACATATCATGGGTCAATATGTACACTTAATAATATCTACTGTACCATATGTTCTCGTGAATAAACTTTCATTTCATTTCATTTCATTTCATTTCATTTCATTTCATTTCGTACTTTCGGCAAGTTCCGCCGTGGCAGACTATCGAATTCGGTCTTAGCATCACTTTTATGGGAAACCATTGTGCATTTCATCGTGGTATCAAGTCGGTTAGAAAATTTGCGGCCGGCTCTTCTACTAAACGCTAGGAAGAAGGAAGATGATGGTTGCGCGACATGTAGCACGTAACTGAGGACGCGAACATCACGCGGGGTGTGCTAAGGAGTAACAGTTTTTATTATATACTCGGCATACTCGCTTACAGTTATATGCGTGGTTGGTGGCTTGATTACTTTCAATACGAGCATTTTTTTATTAAAAAGTAAGTAGGTACCTAATCGTCGCCAGAAAATATAGTAATACATATGTATAAAAAGCCTGAGTAGTTTACGTGTACACTAATCTTTAATAAGCGTTTATCGATATCACACCGAATCATGCACATCCCTATCGCATGTGTCAACCTCATAGTCGAATATTTTATCCTATCGCATTCACTCTTGGAAAAGCCATGCAAGTGTAAAAGCAATAGAGCATAAATGTCAATTTACAAAAATAAAAATCGTAGTGCATTTTCGACATAATTTTCTTTGCTGTAAAGTTCAAATTATTGAGATGGGCGAGGGCTCATAATCCTTTTCGAAATAAGAAAAATATGGCCAATTTTTGTGACAGCGTTTTGGCGACATAGGTTTCCATACTAATCCAGGCACATGCCGTTTCCCGTCAGAGCGCGGCGCGCTCATTCTTTCTTCCGTGGATATTTCAAAGTCCGTCTAAGCTTACTTTGCGCCGACTTGGATAGAACAAAGTGCAGGAGTGTCATTATAAACGTAATATATTCATATAAAGGACCATGGGCAACTTTGTATGGAGCCTGGACCCATTTGCCAACAGAAATGAGAGTAAGGTCATTCGATAGGTACATATTTCTATGAATGTACTTCATTTTGTTCCAAGCGAATTTGGGCAAATTTGGTGCCCAAGGGGAATTTAATTGCAGAACTGAGATATTGGTATTTTAGCCAAAATGTCGTCAACCTTATTACCTAGACAATAGAGTCCAAGTAAGTAAATTAATTGGTGCAGGGTAGATGTTCGCGCACCGCCGGGCGAGCACACCGAATGATTTGCCGCGCTCGCCCGGCGGTGGACTCTATTGCCTAGGTAATAAGGGTGACGGACATTTTGACTAAAATACCAATATCTCAGTTCTACAATGGAATTCCGCTTGGTGCCCATGGAACAAAATTAAGTACATAGAAATACCTATCTAACCTAACTCTCAACTCTGTTGGTTTTGGGGCCATTTTGACGCATAGTTTTTTGACATTATGATGACATAGCTACTCTGTCATTACAAATGGCATTCAGAGTTACCTATCCGGCTCTATAGGGACCGCGCGCGTTGGAGGGTCTGCCATCTTGTGGCCTGAATCGGAAACATATGTGCACATGTACATTGCCAAAGCAAGTGCTACCATCTACCGTTCTTGTCGGTACGTTTCCTTGTGCATAGTAGGTTCTGCCATCTTGTGGGCTACATCGGAAGCATAGTTTTTAGTTTTAAGTGTCCATTGTATCGAGTTGAGTTACCGTTGAAACTCACATGTACCTACTACATAACACCTCTGTAACACGGTTGTACAATAAAGAACTATCTTATCTTATCATAACATAAACGTCACATCACCTCACGCCAAAAATCTGACGGCTCCTAATATGCTGCCCCCTATACACGGCGCCTATTTTGCAAATCAGACAAAAATTTTAAATGCGTTATTTTGGGAAAAGGCATTTTGTGGACGGCAACTTTTGCAATGAATCCATTGAAAAAAAAGGCACAGGACATTTTGCGAGTGGGTCACGCCGTAACCAATCCATGGCGTGTAAAGCCTCGTTCACACCGATGGCGAAAGCGTGTTTCCTGCATTTCTCCACACGCACCATTGTGGTCTAACAATGGAGAATATGCATTTAGGCCGATCGTATCAGTGTAAACGGCTCTTTAGCGGGGTTATGAAAAGTTGGGAAACTAGGTGTCAAATTATGTGTAACATCAAGATTGTGGCGAATTTCGTTAGCGGCGGTTAGATGTAGAAGTTGTACTTTTATTACTTGTTAGCGCCACTTGCACTATCCCACTAACCCGGGGTTAACCGGTTAAACCTGGGGTTACCATGGTTACCAGTATAATTTGACACTGGGTTAACGGTTTAACCGCTTAAGCCCGGGTTAGTGGGATGGTGCAAGTGGTTCTTAGAGAATGACGTTGTCATTCGTTGCACCTTACAACACAAGTATGGTGGCAAACAAACGTACAGCCAGCGGCCGGCGGTTAACTAACGTCAAGAAAAAGTTTATCAGGTGACATAAAAACAAACATTTATAAATAATAAGCGCTGAACTAGGATTTTGCCGACCTGTCGACATTGGTTTGATAATCTTTTGTCAGCTTGTGATCCTGCTCATTTGTTCATATGGAACTAGTCGAACGAGATTAAACTGTGAGAGAGCCCGACAAAAGAGTATACCTGTCACATCATCCTGTGATCCATGAAGACAGAGAAACTACAAAGGTCCGGATAGTCTATGACGCTTCATGCAGAGGAGCCAACGGAGTAAGCCTCAACTCAGAACTGCTAATTGGCCAGTCGCTTCTGAGGGATCTTCGAGATATTCTTATGAGATGGAGAACACGTAAAGTCTGCTTTGTCGCCGAAGTCTTCTTGTTTTATTGCTGAACGCCTTCTACCAAGCCTTCTTCTTCTAGTGACCAAGTGGATGAGGCGGGATTCTTTAATACTATAATAAATAGGATATTTATGAACATCGCCATAAGAAAATAACATGAAGTTGCGCTTTTAAACGGAACATAACTTTCCATTTCCTCACGGCGGAAAATCCCAGTAATATATAATAGTTTGCGTCAACAATGGACGGAAACCGCGCAGACGCACCGCCGCGCGACTGTTGCGACATGACGAGCGCACTGGCACACTGGCGGTATGTATATTATGCGTGCATTTTTTTAAAGTATTTCTATTTACAGGTCAACCGGGATAAATGCGTCTTTTGAAGATATCTTCGAAACACAACATATTATAACTATTATAGCCGTCTGCATTAAAAGTTCAGTGACCACACTTCGAACAGAGAGGGTTGCAATAGTTCTAAAATGTTCCGTTTAGAAGAAATCTTTAAAAGACGCATTTACCTCAAGTGACGCATTTATCCCGGTTAATTGGTGAGCGAAATACGCAACGATTTAGACTATAGGACCGTCATGTTAAACCATCATATCTTGTTAGACCCTCTACCTTGTCTGTCTGTCTGTCTGGGTGTCTTGTTGTTGTTGTGTGTGTTATGTGCGATGTGTATAAAACGCGAGAGTTTAAAAGTATATGGGACGATCGATTCTCCAAACAAACGTAGTCCTCATTTTCCTTGATTAATATTGACATTATGAAAAATATTATCACACAATTTGATGTAGGTATTTTATAGCGGTCGGGCCGTTTGATTTGTTTCGATTTTTACTTTATTTTAAGAGTTAGGAGCTTTAAAAGAAAAATGTATGAAACCTGTTTCTCGCTCCCAATTTGAATAATAATCATAGAATCATTTATTTACAAACAAGATATATACATTGGTATTAGTAAAAGAAATTCATAACTAGCTTAGGGTCAATTTTCAAATTGGCATTTTTTGCTGTCCCACGGCTAAAACTCGAAGTCCGTGGGACTAAAAGACTGGGTATGTATATATCTTCATTCAATGTATTATAAGCTTTAAAAAAAAAGTAAAACTGTACCTTACATATTATTTGTTTCTGACAAAATCGCATTTGAAATTCCAAAAACGGCGAAATTTGCCGTTTTTCGCGTGTCCCAGTGGCGGCATAGCCCAATAAAAAAAATCATAACTTTGGATGTACACAACGTATTATAAATAACTTTGTATTTTTATAAAGAGCATTTTCTTGAGAATTTATTAAATTCTTTCGACAAATTAATGCGTTATTTAATAAAACAAGGGAAGCCTTTTTATCGTCGTCCCGCGCGGCACTTGTTTTGTTATGACTTAAAGATACCCTCCAAAATCTTCTTTGTCTATTGAATAACGGTTAGATTAAGTTTATGACGCAATAGTGCGGTTAGTTGGGCATCGATTGACATCGAGTGTGGACGCAGAAACTGTTTAATTTATTATAAACAGGTAAGAATCTCTTTCGATATATTTTGGAACGACCACAATGACATATGGACGCTTAATATGTTGGTACACAGTCGAATTAAAAATGTGTATTTTATAATAATTATTGCAAATATAGTGGTAAAATATACAGTAAAATAAATAAGTGAATCGGTTGTATTGTGTAGGAAATTTCGCAAAAAAATATTATTGGCGACATTTATATGGCTATTTTGACCGCACAAAGGTCGATTGTGGCATACAAATGTCGACATAGTGGCATACAAATGTCGAAAAGGTCGAAATAGTGTCATAAAAAATTAGATACTGCCATACAATGTCGAAATAATACCATATACATGTCAAAAGCGCCTTACAAATGGCTAAATAGTGCCATACAAATGTCAATCTGTAAACGTTCATATCTAACTAACTATAAAAAGTAGAGTGGTGCCTCGTACAGTATATTTTTTGTTGTTAAGAACACTTCCTGAAACTATGATTATAAATCAGATTTTCCAAAAATAAAAAATTGCCATACAAATTTAATGTCGAAAAAACACCCTCTTCAAAAATTTACCCCTTAAATCTAAAATACGCCCTTGAGGCATTTACCAAGGATAATAGTTAAAAATTCGAAAAAAATCAAACGGTCGGGTATAGCTATAATGAAAATACATCAAATTGTGTAAAAATATTTTCAATAACGTTAATACACAGAGAGAAAAATGTGGAAGACGTTTGTATGGAAAACCGGTTTCGAGACGGTCGTCCCCTTTCATCTTAAAGTGTTATAAAGGGGCCCACTGATTACCAGTCCGCCGGACGATATCGGCCTGTCAGTTAAACGCAAAATTTGACAGCTCCGAACAACTGACAGGCTGATATCGTCCGGCGAACAGATAATCTGTGGGCCCCTCAAGTCTCTTCATTATCGGATGAACGTACCTACAGTGTGCGATGGGTTGCGAAAACCGGAGATGCGGATCGAGATGCGTATGCGGCGCGTGCGCATGACGCAATATATTGCACACTGATCCAGTTTCGTCTAGCTGTAGCGAATTTGCGTTTGAGGACGAGATGAGTAAGAGCAGGACTAGTAACAATATCAACGAGTACACACTCGTTCTCGGCCTATCTAGGGGTCTCTCGACGAATGTGTACAGCCGGCATAGGATAGGTAAGTTGTCTATTTATGTTATCTTAGATAACATAAAAAATCGCCCGAGTGCGTGTGTGACATACAGACTTTTGGTTACGGATCCCTAAAAAATATAATTCTAATAGCCTTTATTGAGGTGATATTATGTACTATCGTTCTCGTATAAATAAGTCTAACATTAATTTACGTTAATGTCATATAAAGCGCATTAACTATTCTTAATACGAGTTAAGAATACCTACATTTAGGTACAAAACCTACACACGGTAATAAAGGTACATACCATTTTCCGTAGTCCAACAATTTGTACTGGTAACAACTTTAATAACTTGACGACCGGTCTGGCCTAGTGGATAGTGACCCTGCCTGCGAAGCCGATGGTCCTGGGTTCGAATCCCAGTAAGGGCATTTATTTGTGTGATGAACACTAATATTTGTTCCTGAGTCATGGCTGTTTTCTATGTATATAAGTATGTATTTATCTATATAAGTATGTATATCGTCGCCTAGCACCCATAGTACAAGCTTTGCTTAGTTTGGGGCTAGGTTGATATGTGTAAGATGTCCCCTAATATTTATTTACTTATTTTATTTATTTAACTACGGGAAACTACAAATATCGTTCGTTTGTACATATTACAGTAGCATTCCACTATGGCATTATTCTGTACAACTAACAATTGGTTGTTTGTAAATAAAAATACGATTCAACTGCGCTTAATGGGAAGGTCCGCTATAAAGGTTACGATTATCAAACAATGCTTTTATTGTCCTACTAGCTGATATTTATAAAGCCCCGAAAAGTAAACAAATTATAATGCAGCTAGAGGATCAGGTACAAAGTAACTAGATGGTGTGACCAATCCGCCCAGATGGACATCACACTAAGCAACGCTTTCCACAAAGCAACCGACAGGGAGAAGTGGAAAGCTGCCATAGTTAAAATTAGCAAGCGGAGTCACGATCCTCAGCAGTGAGGGACCGACTTAGGAGAAGATAATTCAGCTTCAGCCTATATACGTACTACTGTTGGGCACAGGCCTTCTCTCAAGCGCGAGTGGGCTTGGGCTATAGTCCTCACGCTGGCCCAATGCGGGTTGGAGACTACACAATACACATACACCTTTTGAATTTGAAGCAGATGTATGCCGGTTTCCTTCCTTCAACTTTCCTCACGATGTTTTCCTTCATATTTGTAGGAACGTCTGTAGAGATGTTTTTGAACGCGACTGTTTATTTGTCAACAAAGTATCTTCTCTACGAAAAGTCGAATAGTAGTAGTAGTAGTACCTATGGAAGCGATAAATAGGTAATAAACAGCAAGCATTTAAATCTAAATGACCTTAATGCATAAAGCAAACCGGACCCTATTTATGTTAGGTTAGGTTAGGATAGATCTAAGATCGCAGATTTTCTAATTGTGATATTAGCATGAATTTATGTCTTCTAATAGTACATAAACATTCAGCAGTTAATAGGAAAATGATATATTTACGAAGCATAGACTCGCCTTGCGGAAATACGCACATTTTGCCACTAGGGCTGGCGACATAAGAGTATTATTTTCTTTCTAAAGCCCTTGCTACACGGTCGCCGACAAGCCTTCTAACCGTCTGACCTTGGTCTGTCCTTGGTCAGTTTTGGTCAAATTTTGTTGGAAATAACTGTCTACACGGTCTGGGACAAAGCAAGGCCACGCGGTCTGAAGGCTTGTCGGCGACCGTGTAGCAGGGGCTTTAATGCTGCCTTTTAAAATAGACTTTTTCATTCTATTGTGTGTAGATACATACACATTAATACAAATGTTTATTTTCTGTTTCAGGTACATAAAAAAATAAACTAACTTATTTATAAAATAAAACTAAATTAAAACTAAGAACGAATACTAAATAAAATTTAAATATATCTAAGAAATTGTTGGCATGGTGCCGAGGACGCTGGCAGCATTTCCCCGCTGTATTGCGATGCTAATACGTTGTGCGAGAAGCTGCCAGCTCTTCCGTCACCATCACCAGTGAAGTCGATTAGTCTTTACAAAAGCTCTTTAAAAAGTCGTAGAGCATTAAGACCCCACGGGCCAAGGGTCTCAACCCCAAATGCCTTTAAAACACGTTTTATGTTATCTTTCGGGTTTAACTACATTTTATTTTGTTCATTTAGTTTCACACAGATATATTTCAAAACAAAAATCATGTTTACAAAAATCTCACAAAAATGTGATTGTTGTGACAATCGACTTAAGTGTGTGTCGGTGTTGCCACTATGTTTCGCTTTTAGTACCATTAATTTATTTATACAATTTCTTGTAGCATGCTTGTAGCAGTGTAAATACACAAGCATTTTATCTGTCACAGTCCCGTTACAAAAGCGAGCTACATAAATTATCATCCTTACAAATCAAACTTACTTAATAAGAATGTTTGAGTAGCTAGTTGTCAGTCTAAGTAGTTTGACAACCCTATTTGGAGAAGTAATCATAGATATTTATGCAATTATTTGAAACACGCCAGTGGATTTACAGATTTAATCCTCTTAAAATAGTAAGTAAATGTAGGTACATTGTTAGTTATAAGACTTATAAGCAATTAAACTAACGGATTCAGTTATAAAGCAATTAAATATTATTTATTTGGGTTGGACTTTGTCTCACTTAGCGGTCGTAGAATGTCCCTGAGGCGTTAACTACTCAGTTTAAAATTTAGTCTTGGTCATATCAACTGTTATTTTAAATCGCTTTGTCGTATCGTGTGTTGGAAAACATTCGTATGGCGGGCGTTTTACGATTTTAATAAATAATACACTGAAACACGAAGGTAATCCGCCATATGCTTCGTCAAAACACAAACGTAAAAATAAATAATAGGTTGAGAATATATTTATTTACATACAAGATATGAATGACTGAATGAATGAAATTAATTTATTCCAGAAATAATCCATATGTGATTAAAACATTTAAAACGAATTACATAATAAAATATGATGTATGTATACAGTGGTACTTAGGTACTAAACGAAATTAATAACTAGCTTAAATCTAAAATAGGTCCCTGATGCATTGTACCAAGGATGCTGGCGGCATTTCCTCCCTGTATTGCAATGCTGATACATTGAGAAATAGATCGGGATTTGATATGGATCTGTCAGTGTCAAAAATGAAGTTTTTGTTTGAAATAAACGGACTATAAAGCCTAAGCCCCACTTGTACCATTCCACTAACCTGGGGTTAAACGGTTAAACCTGGAGTTGCCATGGTTACCCATACAATTTGACACTAGGTTAACGGTTTAATCGCTTAACCTCGGGTTAGTAGGATGGCCAAGTGAGCCTAATTATCGTACTTCATTCTAATCGAGTGTCAAAACTTTTCTACTTCTTAAAATATGTATGATGAAAGTCTTGGAAAATGTACTTAATTTGTTAAGTTTAGTAACATTTTTGACCGTTATAATATAAAGAAATGAATTGATCTAGCTATTCTAGCTAGGCTAATAGCAAGTAAAATTCGAATTTCCCGAGCTTCTACGCTTTAAAAGGGCCAGTAATTTCTACCATCATAACATTTCGGTCAAGCAGAACCTATTATAGAATTTAAATGAAAGCAACATTAATCATTTTTACTAAGCCACTAAATTACTTGATAGTTAACAATCAGGGTCAAAACCAAAACCAGTCTAATCATTCCAAATCCGTCATTAAGGCTGTCCTTTTCACCGAAAACTAATAACAACCGATATTTTTAACAACTTTGATGTACGACGGACAAAGCCCCGGCGTACAATTTTATTCAAATTACAAAAAAACTAATGGATAAAGGAAATCCAAAACACAATTATCCTCTGACCAAGTTAGTTTTGCGGTTGACAGCGGCAAACAATAGAAATACCCTTTGAAATTTGTATGTGGACAAGTTTAGCTTTTGTTTTATTGGGTGTGTTGATAAGTTGGTATAATGTAGATATGGTAGCGGTACGCCGATTAGTGTTAAAATATTCAATCGTGTTTACGAAAGGTTACTGTGTCTACATTCAGATCGATAATAGCGTTCAACAAATGCGAGGATCTAAAGCAAGAATAAATGATTTATAATAAAAACTGTTTCATTACATTACACATTGTCGAGAAGGATGTTAAAACTATAGGGAGTAAATGATATCACCCCTGAAGGAGTAATGAGTTGTTCTGTCTATAGGTATTTAAATAAAAGTAAACAAAATCTACCCTCAACTGGCTTAAGGAGCCATTTGAGGGTAGATGAAAACATTGCATGATCAAATAATATAGGTTAAAGTCAGGTCGTCCAGTGACAGATCCAGGCGGTTTTGTATTTGGTTGGTTAACCAATAAATGTTATAACTACCCGAAAATGTACAAATCACTTGTTAATTTTTATTTAAATACGTAAAGATACAGAGTTTAGATGACAGACATCTTTTAAATCGGTCGGAGTCCCTTGCAAGACGTACGTAACTCTGCAAATATCTATAATGCATTGACGTATAATATCTAAGGACGGACTTTACGGGCACTAAGAATGGTACTAGTTCAGCGGTGTTACTCACGAATTCCAGCCAATCGTGCAGTCTAACGCAACTAGTTGCGACCAATAGCGCGCGTAATGCGAACTCATCAACCAATCGCGCGCGTGATGCGAACTCATCAACCAATCGCGTTGTAGCGGTTTCACACCGCTGTACTGGCCCCTGTCATGCCTCATTATTATTGCCCGTAAAGCCAGTCCCTAGATATCTATGTCAATGCTATAATGGCAAAATATGTTATTAAGATATCATAGAAGATACTTAGAAACTATTCTACGCGAAAACATTTCCACATTCACCAATTAATAAGTTGGCAGTTCTAAACTGCGCTTTTTTCCAGAAACTTCCTGCCTCGCACACCTAAACTATGGAATGGATTTTCGAACAGATTGAGTTTCAAATCTTCAAGAAAAGTAGATACTCACTCGCAACCCCTTTGGTGTTCCGTGTCCACGGGCGACGGTAATTGATTCATCTACTCGTTTACTTACTTAGTTACTGCTGTGGCGCAACGACTCGAAGTGGATCTTGGCCTCCGACACCAAAGACCGCCATGCTACTCTGTCCAAAGCCGTTTCTGTCCAGTCGACGGCGCCGAGTTCGCTAAGGTCTTGCTGCACTTCGTTTCTCCAGCCCTTAGAGGATCTACTCGTTTGCCTCAACAAAAATAATCGTGTCAGTTAAGTATTCCCTCATTCCTAATGTTGCATTGTTCTCTACCTTTGTATAACAGACCTTTGACCTTCTGAAAACCCTTCGCCTGTCGCTTCAATCCATATAAATACATTCATCTTTGACAACTCTATAAGTATAAGCACACATAAATCTACTTAATGATCTGCCAAGCATTCAATCGACAATAGTCTGAGAATTGTCGATATCTTTTCTTGGAACGCCTCAAGGACCCCGTATGGGAACGATACTTAGTTAGTTACTTAATATTCGTCGCTCGTGGGTTATTGTGGTTTGTGTACAGAGACAATTGAATCTGCCTACATACAGCTACAATTGAGTGTTTAATTTGAGCTTAAGCTAATTCGCTTGCTTCTATTTTAAATGCAAAATATGAAATATTTATCAACTATAGGAGCCATTCGTTCTCGCTTCTTAAATACTTGCCACATATCTTCATAGAGCAAATGAAATACCAGTAGCAAAATTACGCGCGTTTCCCTTTTTCTTTATTTGGATATAAATACCAAGCGTTAAGGTTGACTCACACTAGACCGGACCGGGGCCGGGCCAGAGCTTCCAGCGCTACGTTTTCTATGAAAAGCACCACGTGATCACGCCTCGGCCCGGGCACGGCCTGGTCTAGCGTGAGTCATCCTTAAGGCTGTGGGTTGCACGTACCTACTTACATATACCTATATTTACGATTAGACTGTTTGGTGCCACCGACCCTAAAAATTTCATTCATATTTTGCTCACAATGTTACAGAAAATGTATTTCGTGAATCAGAAACCGTTCTAAGAATACATGACTAATGAACACACATTTAGCGTTTTCACACCTCTCCGCTACGTGCGTGGGAGTGAACCTTTATCTGGGTTCCGTAAAAAAAAACATATCAAGATAAAGTGTGTAATATTCATGTTGCGTTAATTAGATGTATACCTACTTGTGCCTTTTCAATGAATATTCTCTACTGATAACGGGGTATGTTGGCTATATCATACCTTACCACAGTTAAAGCATAACTACGATTACCTAATGGTACCTACCTACTGAAAATTGATACAATTAGATACCTTATTAAATGACTCATAAAATATACATTCTCACACGTTTAACTACTTTTATTAAATACAAATGGAGTTAATCAATTACATCATACGTATATGGATGAATTTGTACAACTTACTATGACTATTTTAGTTTGCGTAACGAATTAACACATTCAGAAGTTACATTTGACCTAAAATACTTTGAAGCGTTGGAGAAGTTAAGTAAATAAGTCATGTTTTAAAGTGCGATGTCTTTATTTGACATATGCTAAAGCCATATATCCATATATTCTCACCTACGGCGCTCAAACATGGTCCCAAACTGAATCTGAAAAGTCCAGACTCAAGGTTTGTCAAAGAGCAGTGGAACGCAGCATACTGGGTGTTCGTAGAACCGACCGCGTTAGAAACACCGAACTGCGTTCCAAAACCGGCATTGTGGATGTGGGCATGAAGGCCGCCAAGCTAAGACTGGGCAGGGCACATCTGCTGAATGCACCCGGAGCACTGGACCAAACAAGCTACAGACTGGGTCCCACTGGATGAATCTCGGGGTAGAGGAAGACCAAAACGGAGATGGCGGGACGACCTTGACACATTTTGCAAAGAGTGGCGGGAGTGTGCATCGGATAGGACCAAATGCCGAGAAAGAGGGGAGGCCTTTGCCCAGCAGTGGGACACTCCTATAGGCGGATAAAAAGCCATATGAGGCTGGAATGGCAATTTTATTGTTAAGTATGACGGGCACGGGTATCATAGTCAAGACGCATTATAACTTAAAAGGAGTCGAGTTCTTTCAGGTTATTTACACGTTAGAAGGTGTTAAAACAACTATGGAAATATATAATTTAGGGAGTCCAGTTATTGAACAAAAGTTTTCAAAAGCTTATTTTTAAGGTAGGTACAGTCAGCGTCAGAAGTAGCGGATCAGACTACGCGTCAAAATATATCTACCATTCTCTAACAGCTTAACAATTAAGAGGTATATACATATACGTATATGTCTCAACATAACTAAAACAATTAGACTGTAACAGAAACATTTGAATGCAAACCTATCTCTATTTTGAAAAGTTATCCAAGGTGGCAGATACTTGGCGCGTTGTTCATCCGCTACATAGTTCGTTTCTTTAGCATTAGAAATAAGGTAAACAATCTTGATGTGTCTTTTTATTGAAAAACACGTTTTAAAAATAAGTCACGGCATATATGTAACAATTATGAGTCTAATACGGTAATTTATATTCTTCTGCTTTCATACATAAGTAATACTTACTGATTTTTAAAAAGCGTTCTTCAATTAAAAGACATGTCAAGATCGCTTACCTTCTTTCTAATGCTAAACAAACGAACTATAAATAGTAGCAGTTATTTTTTAATTGTTGCCTTATTTTTAATATTCCTTGTTTTTTTTGGTAAGCCCTATATTAGTTAAAAATGCCCTTGGAGCAACAATGAACGTTTCTCTGCTGATAATTATCAACTATGATGAAGAAAATTATTATTTTAATATTTTGACGTTACATTTCACATCGCCTAACAACGTCCACTAATGAATTTATAAACCACAATAGCCGTCACTTTCCCCTTAATTCATTATTACGAGCGTGTCAAAGGGATGTCAGTCCGTTCGACGATACATAATTGATATGTCATAGATTATGGCTATAAATACATTTCCAGTTAGTGGGTTGAGAAAATACGTCCATTCTATAAATCGATTTTTAACCGATTACGGCTAAGTCAAAAGGAACAAGTTTGTGCCGAATGTGCTGTACCTAACTTTTTAATTACTACTAATTTAAGCCGATTTGTACGTGTGTACCTCTTGATTATTTAATTAATACCATTTTTCGGGGAAAGTTCTATGCAAAAAACTTACTCAGGTTGCATCAAAGTTTTTCATGCGACTTTTTAGAAAATGGCCAGCATTATTTATGTAATTTATATATTTCCGAAAACTAACTAGTGTTTTGATGTCAGCCTAAAATATCAAATAAAAGCGTTATGATAGAATTAACTCTGATTGCGTATAGTATTTATTTATTACTATGTATAAATACGTACCATACGTCTATATGTACCTAATATGTATACATAGATCTATGCTACCGGCGACCAAAAGTCTGCTGCTTATCTTTTAATAACGCAAAAAGCTCTTTCATAACCCAGTAACTTGATTACCAACAAACCTTTTCAATAAACTCAATTGTGTTTGATTCATATCAAAATCCAGCAAACATTACATAATATTTGGTAAGTTGAACGCAACTCGTTTATTGTAAATCATAATCCAGCTTACTCTATCACGAGGCGGCAGTTACCTCATATATTAGGTATTGTGCGATGCCTTGCTGACACCGCTTACAATTAAAGTTGCACCTATTACACCGTACCGAACAGTGCGTTGTAGGCAGTCAGGATCGGCAGTGGCGTCGCTAAGCGTGGGTGGGCCGTCACCCACGGCCACGCCCCCATGGGGGCCTGGGGGGCCTAACGCGAGGCCCCTTCAGGCACAGTGAAAGAAAAGGGCCTCGCAGATGCAACTTCGCCTACGGCTAGATTAGTTCACTCTACGCCACTGAGGATCGGCATTCGAGTTTTAGAAATTGAGTGTAATTTGATATGACTCTGCCACTACAAATGTTAAATAAAAGTAAACAAATAATTTGTAAATTTTCGGGTAATTATAACATTTATTGGTTAACCAACCAAATACAAAACCGCCTGTGGAGCACTGAACGACCTAACTTTAACCTACATTATTTGATCGAGTAATGATTTCATCTACCCTCCACCCTCCACTGGCTTAAGAAGCCATTTTTTTATTTTGTTTAAATACCTAAAGATATAGACTATAGTCAGTATTCGAATTTTAGGATTTGAAATTGAATTTGATTTGATATGACTAAGTATTCCGGTCTCGTTCGTACTTGTTTGTGCGATACATCAAGAATTGCCACTCAAGCCTTGGTCTCCAGATGACTCCGCTCGCTATTTACCTGTATTGAATAAGGTACAATAAAATTATAGACTAATAAACTAAGGCCTCTCACGTCTAAAGACAGTTCCTTCAAACTTCAAAAGGCTGGGCCTAATTTAAAAATAATAATTGAAGAAATATACCTATTGTTTAGAATATTTCTAAATAAATTAAATTGCTAACCTTCCTTGCCTTCAGCTAACCTTTGTCTTCAAACTTTTTAGTGGCATTTTTCTTTATAGAAATTAACTATCATAGGGACAATCATTCGACGCGAGAGGTATTAGCGGGTCTCACGTGACAAGTATCCCTAACTCTTTCTTTCTTAAATTCACATCCCTTTATCACTTTTTTTAATCTAAATTAATCTAGATTAATCTAAATTAATCTAAATTAATCTAACTTAATCTAAATTAATCTAAATTAAAATAAATTAATCTAAATTACCTTAGTACTTAATTGTTATCAGCCACCGTTGGTCGAGTAAAATAAGTTTAGTCGGTGTGAGATACACCCGTGTTGATTTCATAGTGCACTGAATGAGCACGCATCAATTATAGGATTCTGTTCAAGTTGCGCTCGCGCATTGCGTCAGTCAGGCACTGCCCCGGGATCATGGACTGGCTTTTAACTATTATGTATAAGTAATATCTTCTAGCTTCTACGTACCTATATTTAACATACCTACAATAAGGACGACTGACGTTACACCGGGCCGTGTTCGGGCCGAAGCTTCCGGCGCTTACTTTTCTATGACGTGACAGGCGATCACGTGATGCTTTCCATAGAAAACGATGCGCCGGAAGCTCCGGCCCGGACACGGCCCGGTCTAACGTGAGTCGTCCCTTACCTATTTGTTGACAGAGACAGCTGTATAACTTTATAACAAGAAACGGTGATTTACCTGAAAAAAGAAAAAAAATACATTAGGTAATATTAATATGTAATAGACAGTCATTCCAAAAGTAGTAAGAACACCTTACAGTTAGAATCGGACCAAGTTGACTATGCATGACATTTGCAAGGACAAAGTATGGTAATATCATCATTATCATCAATGCGAAATTTCTATGAGAATCTGACGTTTATAATCACGCTACCTCACATTGTTCTGTTCAAGTCGCACCGACTTTTGCACCAAAATCAGCTTAGACCTGAATATTATTTCGGCCCTGAAACTACTAGGAAATCGTTGCCAATAATACTGCCCCTTTTAAGAAGGCCCCAAGGAATTGGGTCCCATAAATTGCAGTTTTTGTTAGGTGGGTCGGAGCCCAGTCAACTTTGGGAACCAACTTAGACTCTAACTTCATGGCAGAAGAAATTAAAAAAACCGGGGCAAGTGCGAGTCGGACTCGCGCGCGAAGGGTTCCGTACCATAATGCAAAAAAAAACGGAAAAAATGCAAAAAGAAAACGGTCACCCATCCAAGTACTGACCACGCCCGACGTTGCTTAACTTTGGTCAAAAATCACGTTTGCTGTATGGGAGCCCCACTTAAATCTTTATTTTATTCTGTGTTTAGTATTTGTTGTTATAGCGGCAACAGAAATACATCATCTGTGAAAATTTCAACTGTCTAGCTATCACGGTTCGTGAGATACAGCCTGGTGAAAGACGGACGGACGGACGGACGGACGGACGGACAGCGAAGTCTTAGTAATAGGGTCCCGTTTTACCCTTTGGGTACGGAACCCTAAAAAACGAGCCGGAGAAAAGCTACAGACTTATGTACTTGATAAATTATTTAAGTGTATTATTGTTGTTATTTTGAGATTACTTTAACATACAGATTAGTACTCTTAGGTATTTTGATTTTGGTATAGCTATATTTTTATGTCGTACGCCGAAAGGCACACCATGGACCATGGACTTATTACCTAAACTGACACCTTATGTAACCCATGATGAAATAAATGAATCTTTGAAAAATAAAGTAGAAAGTAAAATAAATGAACCTAGAATACTATCACCTGCGCCAAAACGCTGATTGCTGTCTCAGTCATCCCATTTCTATCGAAAGTGGAAACCACAAAGCCGCAAAGAGACAAACGAATATTTATATACAAAACAGCATTTATTTTGCAAAAAATACAGCTCTCACTGGTAACAATGGAGAAAATGGCAGCAGACTCGTTTGTGTAGAAAACAGAGTTTTGAATAGGGAATATAACTAATGCAATAATCATTGAGATTGTCAACTACTGCCATAGAGAAAGTAGGTATTACTAAGCACTACCTAAGCTTTATGCCTCTATGCTACTGCTAATACTGCTCAATTACTACCTAATCACACATTTTTAGTCGAAATTCGAAAGTTTTATTAAGAGGTATAATCAGGGCCCAAGTAAACATTGACGATATCGAACAACATCATGCTCTACGAGCACACTTTTGACATCGGCGAAATCATCATAAAGATGTAAAATTATTTTACAGTACATATGGTCCTACTTTCCCGCACTAGTGCGGAAAAGAGCACTTTCCGTGCGTATGACGAAAGTTTAAAGGGCCATATGTACTGTAAAACCTTGTACGATACACGTACGAATAGGTAATTCGCAACTCGTGTCGATTTAAAACATTCCCTTCGGTCGTTTCGAATATCCTCTTTTCCGCACTTGTATAGTAAATAAGTGTTATAAGTGAAGAATAACTTTTTGGCAATTTATTTATTTTGATGCAAGAAGCAAATTGATTAAGAACGTAGGTACATTAGTAAGGTACCTATAATAGAAATATTTAAAAGCAACTTATTAGGGTGACTGCTATAGTTATTGGCCACTACATTGTAATTGGCCACTCCTAACAAATCAGAAAGAAACAAGCCAATGTAAGCCTTAATGTTACTTTAAGAGTGGACAATTATTATGTAGTGGACAATAACAATAGTAGTCAACGTACCTACTGTTTATTGTTCCCAGGTTGTCATCCGAATGGTACTCAGATGGATCTCTAGAATCGAAAGTGAAAACCGATTGTGTGAACATGTGTGACTGCACCATTGTTAACAAAATCAACGTAATGTATTATCACAAATGTATTGCTTATTCATGGCTTGGGAACTTGTTTCTTCGTATTGGGACTACTGTATGTATTTAAATGTATGTTGACAAATCGGTTAGTCTTTGTCTTTGGATGTTGTTTTAAAGGATGACTCACGTTAGACCGGGCTGTGTCCGGGCCGGAGCTTCCGGCGCATCGTTTTCTATGTAAAGCATGTCATGTCATAGAAAAGTAAGCCCCGGAAGCTCCGGCCCGGACACGGCCCGGTCTAAAGTGAGTCATACTTAAGTCATAATAATCACAGTGAAAATTAAGTAGCCATAATATTTATAAATATTATACATCTAAATCGGTTAAGGCATTCAGAAGTTATGGTGGAATAAAGAAACTCACATATATAAATATATAGGTACATACAAACATGAACGCTGATCACAATACACTCTTTTTGTTTGGGCAGTCGTGTAAAAACTCACCACATAAACAAATATGTACTTTAGTTACTTTAGTTAGTTAAGTTTAGTTGAATAGTTTATAGCCTCTAAGGTTATAGTTGTCTTAAGGTATTTATACTTGTAAATAATAATAATATATTAACGTATCAGCATTGCGATACAGCGAGGAAATGCCGCCAGCATCCTTGGTACAATGCCTCAAGGGCCTATTTTAGATTTAAGCTAGTTATTAATTTCGTTTAATAATGTAGTAGATACCTAAATGTTATTGTACTTACCTCAAGTTACCTATGTAAGGAAGAGCGGTGTCTCCCAATACAAGCATTTATTTTGCTTACAGGGAGGCTCGATCCCTTTGATCATCTGTACGTGTTTTTGTTGAATTTTGAATTATAAACTTTTGAATTTTTTGAATGTACTAATAATAGACAAATTTCGGAAGTAAAATGAAATTAAATTAGTACTAGCGGTTGACCAAAATCAGCTGCAAATGGTGTTAAAGGTATGAAAATCGGCACGATTAATCTTTAGGCCATTTGAATCAATTTGACCCGTAGCACCAAAAAAAAAATCAAACGGAAAGGAGTTATGACGTCATAGAATAGAATAGAATAAATGTTTATTGTATAACTGTGTACTGTCGCCATCAGATATATCGGAGCGGCCAAGGTGTTCACAATATCTGAACACGCGCTCTAACGCCCTGACAATAGAGGCGTGTTCCGATATTTGTGAGCACCTTGGCCGCTCCGATATATCTGATGGCGACTGTACATACAAAGGTGGTAATTTACAAAGTAATAAGTAAAAACAGTTGCCTGCTAGGGCGTACAATTATGGTATCTTTTTTTTGTATTGAAAATAAAAAAAAATTGTTCAGAAACCTATCGTGTGTGGTATTAAATGAAAGGGCATTTTGAGCCGGTTCTAAAAATATATCACATTATTATATTTCCGTCACTTGCATTCAATTAAAATTAAAATAATTTTAAAACATACCAAGTTTGGGCTCCTCCAGATACGAAACCGTTGAATTATTTTTTGTAAAATATACCTCAAGTAATACCCAATATCCCCATATCTAACCCCAAGAAATTAATTTCGAAAATATTTAGTTTTAGTATTTATTTTTTAATTTTTATTATTACAAATTGTAATCTATCAATCTATCGATGAAACGGCCTCCTAGCCTAGTCGATAGTGACCCTGCTTATGAAGCAGGAGGTCCCAGGTTCGAATCCTGGTAAGGGCATTTATTTGTGTGTTCATCATCATCATCATACAAATAAATGCCCATATGCACATATATACAAGCCCTGGTAAGGGCATTTATTTGTGTGATGATGATGATGAACACACAAATAAATGCAAAAAAAAATATTTTTATTTTAATTGAATGTAAGTGACGGAAATATAATAATGTGATATATTTTTAGAACCGTCTCAAAAAGCCCTTTCATTTAATAGCACACACGATGGGTTTCTGAACAATTTTTTTTTATTTTCCATACAAAAAAAAGATGACGTCATAACTCCTTTCCGTTTGGTTTTTGTTTTGGTGCTACGGGTCAAATTGATTCAAATGGCCTAAAGATTAATCGTGCTGATTTTCATACCTTTTACACCATTTGCAGCTGATTCCCGAATTTCAGGCTGTACCGCTATTGCTATGGCGTGGCGTATTATTTTTACCGTAGTCACACGTAAACATAGTAGGTATGTGATTGAAAATTGCGCAGCTCACATTTTGACAGAACATCCACTGCATCCTAATTACATGCCTGTGAATCTTCAGAGTTCAAGTACTGACTCCTAAAAATCATAATCTAACCTTCTACTACACACACAGCACTCATTCGGCCCGATTGGAACTTAGTACCAACAGTGTACCAACAGTACCAACCGAGCAGATAGTATGTACATATACGTAGGTACTGGCACGGTCGGTAGTACATTGAATATTCATGTGCCCAACTTCAATAGCCCATTGTACTTCCTATGACAAATGGAGGCCTTATTCCCATAGTCAGTCCGATTTTCCGCCGCAATTTGTCGCTGCCATTGTGCACCTTAATTCGGTGGCACAAGGTCACAGTTTGAATGGCGATTGTTGTTTTATTCCGCTAATGTGGAACATTATCGTTAGAGCGTTTGTCGCATCATTAGCATCCGCTGTTCTAGTTTGTGATTCAAAGTCAAAGTCGGATTAAAATTATGGCTGTATCTTGAGTGTATCTGTTGTATCTATGAGAATGCCGTGTGGCAGTAAGTCCGCCTTTTATCACTGTATATTTTTTACTGTACAATAAAGTTTAAATAAATCTATCGTATCATCTAGCCTAGCACAGATTTTGCAATGCAAGAGTGGTAGTAATGTATCATCAATGTCAAATTTCTATGGAAATATCGAGGAGAGAGCGGTCAATCCCGATAAATAGAGCAAATGGGATTTTGAAATTAGAACAATTTATGTGACATGTAGAGTTATTTAAATGAAAAAATGGCTAAAGTTAGACCAAGAAAAGTTTGCAACGATTTTGATAGCATACGCAGTGCAAGTGTTATTTATACGTCATAATTTCATAGAAGTTTGATGTTTAAAATAACACTTGCACTGCATGAGCTATCAAAATCGTTGCAGACTTTTCTTGCTCAACTCTAAATCACTTTTCTAAATATTTAAACTGGAATACAGTATTATTATTATGTACTCGCACTTAGCCGGTTAGCAGACCTCCAAAAAGATGGGAGGATGACATTAAAAAGATAGCAGGCCCACTCTGGAGGAGAGAAGCAGCAAATCGGGCTGCTTGGAGGAGTTTTGGAGAGGCGTATGCCCAACAGTGGGCGCATACTCGCTGAGGAAGGAAGGAGGAAGGAGTTAGCCGGTATTTTTATTTCAAATACTTAGCTCCCTTTTTGACTGATATCTTACAGTTTTAATGGTTGTACACATAGCCTGATTTATGATTTATTTATTTATTAGACCTCAATTTACTACATGAACCTAGATTTATTTCTGGTCAGGGTCACAATAATCGTGTATTTTGTACCTACGCCTCGCTTTTGATATTATCTTCACTATTTATTCGTTATGTGCGGCCTTATTGACATTAAATATTACTATGGTTACCTACGTACATTACCCCATGTCTATCTAGAGTACACTTTACTAACGTAATATTTACTGCAATAAAAAAAAAAGTTTCCACTCATAGGTATTTAATTAAAAAATCCTCATAAGTATACAATTATACATAAATTTTATAAATATATAGGTCCCTATGTTGAGAAACAATATCCAGATCCACTGCAAAAGAAAAGATTGATATACGAATCAAATCTACGGAATTTAAATATACGTACTACGAAAATTCTCGTGACTATTTCAAAATACATTATTTTAAGTTTCGATTGGCGTTTTCGGTCAACGATTGTCATCTTGGCTTATTCTTTATTCTTTAAATAAATACAAGTATAAGTTTACAGCTCTAGATATGCTAAACACTTATACTCTTAATACATAGTTATAAATAACTATCTCTAGGATCTTTATTTACCTTTACACATGTAGAGATTTAAAAAGAGGCCTGAAACTATACTAATTTACATAGGTACTCGTAGAGTTAAAAAAACTACTTTGTAAATCTTGATACTATACTAATTTACATAGGTTAGAGTCTGTTCGGAGAGAAGAGTGGTGGAATGTATGAACATTCCACGACTCTTCTCTTTCCCCACGGACTCTATCAATTTCGCACAATATTCAACATTCTCTTTTACGTTTAAACATATATAATTTTATTAATATACCATGTTAGGAATTATTTGATAAAAACCGTTCAATTAAAATACCTCATCAAGGACACTTCTCAGTATTTCTATTTTCTATTAGATGTACCATTAAACAGTTAGTACCTATAACTGTATCTAGGATAGTTAGTTTCACAAATTACCGGAGGTTACTGATAATATAAACTAAGTATCCAGGATGTGTTAACCGTTAATAGTCATTAACAGATGTAAGTGATATCGATAAGGTTAGGGTTACTACCATTTATTTCAACCCGTTTCACGCCAATTAAGAGCTTTGAGGATCTTTGATAGCCGATTGTGGTTACGATAGGTGATTTTTTTAAGAAACTGCGCATAAATGGGGAATTTTATCCACGTGCGTGTCACTTTTTTACATAACACAATTATGTTATAGAATATTAAAGGCTTATGTCCGAGTCACGTGGTGTTAATTGTTTGTTTCCATTGTATTAAATAGCTCAATGAAAGACTGTAACCGGCTAGCTAAAGCGGTAAATGAAAACTAGGTTCTTTATAGTAAATAATATAATATTAAAAAATATGTACAATAAAATAAACTAATTTCTGTCAGTACTTGAATCTAAACCAATAAAATATTGTCACTGGCCTTAACGTTCTTGAATCTCATTCTTTGTCGAACCGTACGATCAACTTAGGCCGCGGGTGCGGGAATCAGCTTTGGCAACGCAGGCTCAGCGAGGTCCGTGGGTAAAGAAAAGCTTCAGCAGCAAACGTCCAAATAATAAGCAGCAACAGTAATAAGTAGCTCTTCAATTTAAAGGTAGAAGAAAGGGCTGGAACAATCGTACGTTCTTAGACTTGTAGTCGAAACCTAACCCAAGCCTTATTCCGTTACGAGAACCAGTGACGTACATTTCGTACAAATAAGACTTGGATTAGGTTTAATTTCAACATAAACCTAAACTTAATGCTATATATACAATTATACAAACTTTACCTGCATTAGTGGCAGCCCTAGTATTAAACTTTATCACTAATTATAACCATACAGTCGCATTAAAATAATAATTACAGAATTGTGCTATATCCGACAACATTTCCAAAGGAAAAATTTACGAAGAAAAAACAAAAGACGGCGAAACCCTTAGTTTTTTATTTCCAACCGGCCAGTGCGCGCGGTGGCTGTACATGCAGGTTTGCCATGTTACAAGACTTCAATTCAATAAGAATCTTATCAACTAGTTTTACAAAATATAATAAAAACATCTTATTTCTCTATTAACTTAAGAAATAAAAATAAAATTCGCTGTCAGATATCGGAGTCAAGATTGTCTTGCTTTCCAGCATAGGCTTCCCCCAAGTACCTCCAAATGAAAGAGTTAGTGCTTTTTAGGTATTTTAACGACACAATGATTTGGTAATACATCGCAACCATGATGTATGTAGTTTTTAGTTTTCAAATATATTTTTACAATATTATGTAGGTATGCTAGTTTCAAGGTATTTATCTATGGGCCACTAGTTGCTTGAAATAAAGTTTTTCATTAATTCATTCATAATTAAGATTAAGGCTTCGAATTTTCATATTATTTACGAAGAATTGGTTGACTGTATAGCAGTGGTCTCTAGTAACGGCGCATGTCTGTATTCTGGACGAGGTGTGGTTATACAACTACATAATTTACAGTTTTGAAGTTATTCATTTCATGTTACTCAAGGTTGTCTGGAAGAGATAGCTTGTTAACGATAAGCCCGCCTGTTGCTACCTAATTCTATTAGGTCTGTTTAATCTAGAATACTTTAATTCGTATTCACCGAATAAACAGTTATATTTGTACTATATTTCTGTGTTAATTTTATGATTTTTTTACATATTTATAAAATAAATTAATTTTAATTTCATAAAGTTTTACACGAAAACCACATCGTTGCGAGTAAAAAAAATAAAACACCACGAAGAAAGTAAGCTCAAATTAATATTTTAAGTAGGTATACCTATCGAGCTATTTTTTAACCATTAGCTAATATATTTTGCGAGGAATACCTATGTATGTACTTTTACTATGGGACAAACACCGAAAGCTCTTTGCGATTCTAGAGGGCAAAACTTGGGCAAAATGATCTTTTGCTCAATCGTTTCAACGAACAAAAAACCTTTACTACTTATCTGAAAATACCTCTAGGTTTACTTCCCTAATTTTAAAGAAATTGTAGTCTCGCATCAAATGCCCAATGATGATGTCTTCAAAACAAGTTCAATCAAACTCGGAATAGCGACACCAACCCCAGTTCCCATCAAACTGGTATAAATATAAAGGACCGATACAGATATCTAAAAAACACCCGCTACCCGTCTTGTATCTAGACGAGTTTGACGACCAGTAACACGACCAGTCGGCCCTTATTAATTTGTGATTAGCGAGCGATAGTGCATGACAAGTTTCATGTTTAAAGAGCCAAGGTCTGGAGATATAGGTTAAGTACTTTCTAAGTATCTGTAGGAAAACGAGTAGTTTTCTTTACTATTTTCCAAAAATCTGTATAAATCAAAATAAGTAACTAAAGGATGACTCACTTTAGACCGGGCCGTGTCCGGGCCGGAGCTTCCGGCGCTTACTTTTCTATGACATGACAGGTGATCACGTTTTTTTTTATTTATTTAACAATACACAAAGAGTACAGTGTACCTATATTTAAAGTTTCGCCAAACTGTAAAACAGTTTGTTTGGTTTCCATAGAAAACGATGCGCCGGAAACTCCGGTCCAGACACGGCCCGGTCTAATGTGAGTCGTTCTTAACCCATTATTGTAAGTTTGTGACGCTTTCTCTAAATATTATGACACAAAACTCAGTCACACATTAAATATGATAAAGGGAAAACGTTTTAACCTTTTATATGGTCCAGTGGTGGTTAAAATCGTGTGTTCAAAACTCGGTTGTGACTGGAAGAGAAGACTAAAAATTCAGTCAGAAGCGATATCATGGTCACATTTCTATCACCTGTCATGCCATGCATCACTTTCGTACTTACATATTTGTTAGAACGTGACAGGCAAGGTGACAAATGATAAAGAGCCGACTATCTTAGCCCTACTGGATCTTATCAACTTATCATACACAGACAAGAAGTTTTATATGAAAAAGTGAACAGCACATAGAAATCCTTTGTGGAGGCCTATGCCCAGAAACTTTGACTAATATGATGATCATGAGCTCCAAAAAGCTGTGGGGTTAGTGTGTGGGTCTAAATAGCCCCACGATGAAACATGTAACAGCTTTGATCCACATAGCGCACTCGTCTCGGCGACAATATAGAAGTGAAAGCGTTCAAATCGTTAATGTTAATACATCACATGATGTACAGTCCGCGCGAGTTGAGCAGTAATACATTATGGAAATTATTAAAAGTCATATGAACCCACCACCAAAAAGCCCGCTCCCATACAATCGAGTTTAAGCTAACATTTTAAAAAGACCAAAAATTATACAAAGAAAATTTATTTGTATTACAATTTCTATAATTACGAGTAGGTACTTATCAAACATTGAGAAATAAAACGTGTAATATTTTTTATTTTATTCCGTTACCTACCATTAATTGTTTATTTTTGGATAACAATATAGATAGATAGATAGATATTATAGGACATTTTTACACAAATTGACTAAGCCCCACGGTAAGCTCAAGAAGGCTTGTGTTGTGGGTACTCAGACAACGATATATATAATATATAAATACTTAAATACATAGAAAACAACCATGACTCGGGAACAAATATCTGTATCATCATACAAATAAATGCCCTTACCAGGATTCGAACCCATGACCATCGGCTTCATAGCGGGTCACTATATACCCACTAGGCCAGACCGGTCGTCATACAATAATTGTTCCTATTAGAAAAAAAAGTTGTTATAGTTTGGTTACATAAAAATATCAGTTAAAATTTATATTTTGATATTTATTTAGTTGACCTTATATGGTCACCTGTACAAAACAGAAAAATAACTGCCTCCCACGACAAATTCTTAATAGTTTTTTAATTGTCTGTAGTCGAAGTCTTATTGTAATTGTGAACGATTGAGGCCCGGGGTCTAATAACATTTTAATCGACTTAAAAAAGAACACACAACCGAATTGATAACATCCTCCTTTTGAGATTTGGAAGTCGGTTAAAAAGATACGCTTGAGATACTTTTTACATATAGGATTTCACCGTTCGTACCTATGCCAATAATGTCAATTGATAGCCCACACAGTACAACATTCTGTGAAATTATGACGTATAAATAACACTTGCACTGCGTGGGCTATCAAAATCGATGCAGTTTTTTGTTGGTCTACTCTATCACTAGATATGAAACTTAAATTTATACACACGTACCTATATAAACTTACACACTTACATAGATAGATAGATAGATAGGTAGATTTTTATTGGTATTAATCATACACTGTCACATAAATAAAATAGGTACATAACTACATACATAGAGAGCTAAACTCATAAACCTTTTTGCCATTGTCGTAGTCGGTTAAAAAGCTGACACAGAATGACCGGAAGTACTGACACATCGTAATGTATTCCGCAAATGTTTGGCCACAAATTAGTCATCGGGCATGTGAATGCATGAACAATACAATGTGTTTCGGAAAAACTTGGTTTGCGTAACACTTGAACTCTTTCGAGGTCGACAACTTGTCAGGAAAGGGTCAGGGGCGGTGTTCGGCTTTTTTAAACAGCTGCTGACATAGCTGCTTTGTGGATGGTGGAGTCAATATTAATTCTGATAACGGAGAAGATGAGGAGTAGTAGTTTAGCGTGGTATGGGCATGTAATGAGGAGGATTGAATGCCATATAGCAGCGGTCGGCAACCTTTTAGCAGCCAAGGGCCACATAGCAGTTAACGAAGTGAACGCGGGCCGCATTTTGTTAATATTTATGACTTTATCAGACATTGTCATTTGTCAATATTACATCCAAAATGGACAGGGAGGCTCGCGGGCCGCACGCGGCCCGCGGGCCGCTGGTTGCCGACCGCTGCCATATAGGCAAAAGAACGTTAGGGATGAATGTTGATGGACGGAGAGCGGATGGTAGACCCAAAAAACGATGGATGGATTGAGTGAAAGAAGATATGAGAAGGAGAGGAGTGAGTGCTGAGGTGACGAAAGACAGAGGAGAATGGAAGAGAGAAACATGTTGTGCCGACCCGATATAACGTGGGATAAGGGCAGGATGAAGAAGAGGTATCAATATTAATTCTGAGCATCTAATTCACTCCGCAATTTTTAAAGTAAGGTATATTCCGGTAATTCCGAATGCTTAAAATTGTCGGGTAAATTTTAAAATTACCCATCAATTTAGAGTCCAATACTTTTTCCTTTTAAGGTAATAAACCAAAACCGAATGGGCACCTTTTAACGGTGTTTTCCCACTTGTCCCCGCATGACCGCCGCCGTACATGAGGCGGCGACAAATGGGAATGATTTATATGAAGCATCTATTCCCATCTATGCCCAGCGGGGACAAATGGGAATACACACATAATGTAACCAATTGCCATTAAAATGAGTCGAATTGTCCAGGAGCCTGTCAATTGTAATGGCAAAATGACGTTAGGTCAGTCGAAGAATGACATACGTTTTACGAGTAGGTAGGTACCAGCCCGGCAGTTCTACTTGCAGCTGTAAATAACTACTTCCTTATCGTTTGTACCCTGTCAATGGTTCTATTAAAACACTCCTACTTACGTATTTTAGCTTCTTACCCCCTTATTCATAAAACTTTACGGGCCTGATTTAGTTATTATGTTTTATCCCTTCCTTACAAAATGACAGATAAGGACAAACGATTATTAGCTAATTGAGGTTTGTAGCGCGTTCTTCTGAGGCCTACTATTGGAAAACTCCGTAAGGTATTGAGTAAGCCATGCAACTGTGTTTACCGTCTTTTCACGCAACAAATTCTAATTTCAAGATTTATTTTTCGTTACCGTAAAACCGCCATTGCTGTGCTAAGCGACGTAAGCGCCAGCCGCCATAAGGTACCTTTTTCCAGTGGAACGTCACATATATTTAAGAGTCGCAACAAAGGGCCTGTGCTGTCATTGTTGACTGCCAATGTAGCACTTCCTTTATTGCTTCAGAGTCATCGCCCTTACGTATAAGTTTTAGGTATTTGATTTTTTTGATGAATCACACTGAGCAGGAACACGATTATTTATTCTGGCAATATCCGTATCCTAACCTAACTTGCCATATTTCTTTATATATTGTACTATGTAAGTAGGTAAGTAAATATTCTTTATTTAACTACAGACAGAACAGAACAAATTTACAATGTAAATGCAATAGCAACAGGCGGTTTTATCGCTGTAAGCAAACTTTTCCAGACAACCTAATGATGAATGAGAATGATTGTCACCCAACTACAGTGAGTAGAATAACAGTAGTAAATAACAGGTGCTAAATGCCTATGCCTTTGACTCACTGAAGCGTATCATATTCAAGCCCACTTGAAAATATACAGTATCTTCAGTAAGCATGACACTACATTTTTAAAATACAAATAGTAATACTAGTAGTGTTCTTCACCAGCTTAAACTTCAATGAGAGAAGATTCTAACTCGTAACACTATGCAGTACTTATAGAACCTTTTCTAAGTTAGTCTAACGCTGTGTTTACACTCTTGGCGTCGTGTTTAAGTATTTAGATACATGTCATGTTTAAATTACCATCAAAAAAACAAAAGCTAACCTATGTTGGCTGTTTCCCTGTTCGCGCGTCGTTAGCGTTACTTCCCGAAGCTCACAATCTAAAAGGGCATATGTTTATGGTAGTAAATGTGGACTTACGTCGTTATAGTACGGTGGATTTGGGGTGAATGACCGGATGAATTGTGATCGACGCACGCGCATACGGTTGGTAACACTATGGTGGTTATGATTGGGCTAATTTATGGTTTCGGATTTTTTAACAATATCAAAAACGAACTAAAAAAATCTATAGCAGCCATCTACAAAAGTAGTACGTATTAATAAGTACATATTTAAAAATAGATTCCTTTTTTAATGGTAACGTCATAACAGCGATTCTGTGTAGCTTGTAAGGTTATTTTTTTCAGTCAGAAAAGCCTTTTGCAATGTAATACTTTATAATGTATTTCTAAAATTGGATACCTATAAATTAAAAACGAATGCCGATCAAGTACCTTGTGTCCTCCCCCAAGCCTCAAACTATATTAGTGACAAATTTGATCAAAATCGTTTCAGCGGTTTCAACATACAGACAGAGCTTTTTCGAACTTATAATATCCCACCAAAAACATAAATGTAAAAAAGGAGAGCCAAGTTCAATACAAAAATTATACATGGCTGTGGGCTTCGCCGCAAAAAGAATGGAGATCTAAATGAGTGCCAAGTTCTATGCAAAATCCAAATATGTATTTATAGGATCATAATAACATTATGAACAAGTATTAAACTCTATTTCTTTGCTTTTTTGGATACCTATAACAATTGCTGTTATTAAAAAAAAATGTGAGATCTTAAAGTAGGTTAGATTTGACTTGGCCAGTTTTCATTACATCAGTCATTTTATAAAGTTATTCAACATATATACCTATATATATTGTAATTCTGATAAAAATTGGCCAAGCCAAATCTAACCTACTTTAAGATCTCACAGTTTTTTTTAATAACAGCAATTGTTATAGGTATCCAAAAAAGCAAAGAAATAGAGTTTAATACTTGTTCATAATGTTATTATGATCCTATAAATACATATTTGGATTTTGCATAGAACTTGGCACTCATTTAGATCTCCATTCTTTTTGCGGCGAAGCCCACAGCCATGTATAATTTTTGTATTGAACTTGGCTCTCCTTTTTTACATTTATGTTTTTGGTGGGATATCATTACTTTTTGTAAAGAAAACTAGGCAGGTATTGAGGTTTAATGTTTTTTCTTGCGTTTCCGCTGCATGGTTTAATTATATGTCAGTCACAATAAAAAATGTTTTTTTTGTATGGGGACCCCCCCTATTTTTTAACTTTTTTTTATTTTTAGATTTTTTCCTACGCTTACACACAATAACCGAGCTGGATTCCAAATTTCATCCTTCTAGGTTATCTGGAAGTAGGTTAGGTTTAGGTACTTATATGTCAGTCACAATAAAAAATGTTTTTTTTGTATGGGGACCCCCCTATTTTTTAACTTTTTTTTATTTTTAGATTTTTTCCTACGCTTACACACAATAACCGAGCTGGATTCCAAATTTCATCCTTCTAGGTCATCTGGAAGTAGGTTAGGTTTAGGTACTATAAGTCAGTCAGTCAGTCCCTAAATTTACGACTTTTTGACCTTCATATCTTTATAACCGTTTGAGCTAGCTTCATGAAATTTGGGCTTCTAGATGTCCTTATGGATATAATTAAACACACGTAGTTTTATGTGTTTACGTTAAATATGTTTTGAGTTATAGAAGGGTCAAAAGTGGCACCAAGTGGTTCGTGTAAAGATACACTCGGCGCTGGCTAGCCAGTTCCTTTGCTTGAACTTGGCTTGACACGCTGCCGCGTGTCTAGATTAGTATGGATTAACGACTACCTATCCGTTTTATTTTATTTTTATTTTATTGGTGTTCAACTCTTGCGGGCTTACAGGTGGCCCTAAAACGCTCACAAGATAGTACAACATAAAATGACCATATAAACAATGTCAAATTACCTAATAAATAAATTTAATAACACAATTATATAAAATTAAATTAATTTACACCAAATTACAATTGAATAAATGTGAAATTACAATAGAATTAAATTATGTCAAATAACAGAAGAACAAATATTGAATTACGTCAAATTAAACTGAATAATACAATTAAATTAAAATAAATGTCAATAGAACAACGCAAGGACATAATTATCGGACTAAAAGGTTTGCAAAATGAACTATTTTTGCTCTTAATAGTGCCATGTTATCGGCAAATACCGTTAATACCATTTGGCCATGATGATACCGTTAATCTTAAAAAGCAAGCCTTACTCAGCGGAAATGCAGATAACTCGTTACGAAGGACCAATGCTACCGACTTCATCGATTTCCGTTTGAGAGTACAGTATTTGTACTAACTAATAAATTAAATTGGCAATTAGGAGGATAAGCAAATGGACGTTTTAATTATAAGCAATAAATAATTTAATGTGATAAATGTATCTGCCGTATACTAGAACGGCATACAACTTAAAAACTTACATCATGATTTTGATAATTATTTAGATGTTATTTTCCCGCACTTGAGTTGCGATATTTAAGCCTCAAATCTCGTTCCTAGAGTGTGTAATGTGTAGTAATGTGTACTTCGAAATACAGGGTGGCTAAAACATAACTACATTTGGGTCAAACAGATCACTGTGTTATGTCTTTCCTGTAGACATACACAAGAGTTAAGGGCTATAAAGGTTAATTTTCTTATTTAACCCTTATCCACGTCCTCCTTTTATTTAGAGAACTATGATAAAATCATTGCTTACATGCCCACAAGCTGTTAACTATTGCCCACAGGAGATAAAAATGTACTGTTCGCGCGAACACACTAGTTTTCTGGATAAGGGTTAAATAAGAAAATTAACCTTTATAGCCCTTAACTCTTGTGTATGTCTACAGGAAAGACATAACACAGTGATCTGTTTGACCCATTTCCGTTGCCAGGGAGGTTTTGGGATTATACCGAGCAACTTTTCCTATGGCACCAACCCCGAAATCGCGAAAAAAAATTTGGCTGTTTCATACATTTTGGCTGGTCCATTTTCTATGGGAGGCTAAAGTTTTTTTTTCGCGATTTTAGGGTTTGTCCCATAGTAAAAGTTGCTAAGTATAATCCCAAAGCCTCCCTGGCAACGGGAATACTGTTATTTTTTAGCCACCGTGTATATTTATAAAAATAACGTATTTTGTCTATAAACGTTTTTTGATGTTTTAAATGCCGTTATCATGGACAACACAAGCTTTTAACAACTCACGCTTCATTATTTTTTCATCATTTCAGCCTATATACGTCCCACTGCTGGGCACAGGCCTCCTCTCATGCGCGAGAGGGCTTGGGCTATAGTCCCCACGCTAGCCCAATGCGGATTGGGGACTTCACATACACCTTTGAATTTCTTCGCAGATGTATGCAGGTTTCCTCACGATGTTTTCCTTCACCGAAAAGCTAGTGGTAAATATCAAATGATATTTCGTACATAAGTTCCGAAAAACTCATTGGTAATAGCCAGGATTTGAACCCGCGACCTCCGGATTGAAAGTCGGACGTCATATCCACTCGGCTACCACCGCTTAACCATCTTAATCTGTTAAGTATTATTGTCTTCGTGCAACAATTAGAATAATTTAAATTAAATTTACATTCACACGGTTAACAAGGAGCCAACATTCTTGGGGTATCAAATACATATAATTAAGTATGTTCATTTAATAGCGGGATAAATTTTCTAGTCAACACTGGATTTAAACCTTTACTGTTCTCACTTAAAAGTCCATAACTTTTTAAACGATTGCTCGTTTGCCTTAAAAAGCTTTAAATTAAGTGTCAAAAGACGTATAATGCACGCGAACGCTCACATTATTGTATAACATATTTTTTCTAACATAAGCTCCATATTTGCATACAAATATACTTAATTGTTACTCTAAGTTCAGAAGACCATATATAAATCCATATGATCTCACACTATTCTAGAACAAAACCTTCTAGTAATAAGTTCTATAATCGCGTGAAACAAAACAGACTTCGGATACTAAAACTATGAAGCTAATACAATTCGAGCCATTTGCATTCCCAGCGTCACGGCGCATGCGTACGGTGATTGCGAACATTATGGCTGCCATGGGAAGTGGATTGTTTTATTTATACAACCATTTTTATTGGTTTGACCATGGCTTTGAATGGTCAGTAAAGTTGATCAAAAAATAATTTGAATCTTATTTCAATGAGTTTAAGATCGAAAACGCGAAAAATCATGATATCAGGTGGTTTAATAGTGTGTATAGAAATTAAAATTAGTATACAATATATCAATCAAATATATTGTTTGTGTTTGTTATATTTATATGTACATACATAGTTAATTTTATGACTACCTACTAGAATTGTTTTTATTGTCAGCAGTATTTAAATACTTAAGTACAGTCAAGTGTAAAAATATGAGTTTAGACAGCTTACTCAAAAATATGTCCCATAATTCGGTGACATAAGAGCTATGGGACATATTTTAGAGTATGATTGGTGCATCCATATTTTTACACTTGACTGTACCACACAAAATCTTTTAGACTACTATTTCTTAATGTTTCTAAAAATAAACATACAAATTGAGTATTTACCAACTTTTACAAGAAAGGGTTTTATTTTTGTCTACTTCGAAAGCACCCAACGCCTGTCTGAAAAGTTTTTCTGAATTGAAAAACTTCTTCCCTGGCACGAAGCAAACAACAGTCTTAACAAAACATAAATTGTGTTAACGCGGTATTTGCAGCATAAAAAGTACAAAACAAAAGTAACGTCAATTATACAAACATTGACACGAATTTGATTACTGAGATAAATTTAACGGCGCGTTAAAATCCATTAAAATACAAAAGTCACTGGTGCAAAATGGAGGTTAAAATATGAAGGGCCCAATTTGAGTCGAAAAGATACTTTTGTGATGCCTACGTGAAAGAGCACGGTCGAACTGTCACATGTAGGAATTCAACATTCCGCCCTTCATCAATAGCTATATTTTGGCAATATTAGCTATCAAGGCGATATACGCCCTGGCTGATTTATGACTTATGACACAAGTACCTAATTCCGACCCAATTTTCCTTTAAAGCGAACTTCAAGCGTATAGAGGCACGCTTAGCGCATTTGAAGATCAGAACTGTTTACAGAATTACTCAAATGGTTGCCCAATTAATAAAGTTCGCTCAATACGAAATCAAATCTAGAATATCACAAATCAGCGTAGCGCATTTCGCCTTAACAATAAAACATCTTGCTTGTTAACAGAAGTTAATCAGTTATGGAGGTAGCCATTCGAATCGGGAACAGATCGCTTAGAACAAGGTATAACTGTTCAACAATCCGAACAGCGGCAATAATTCATTTTCCATAGCTGGTTTTAGCGTTCCATCGCCTAATTTTTAAAATAAGTAAATTTTAACTAACATATCTGCTTCTCATCTAAACGCTTTCCCGATTGCATCCTATCCAGTTTCCGCATACATACTAGGTACTTAATATCAAACATTAGAACGTACTTAATGTCAAACATTACTAGGTACCTACTGGCACGTTTTTACGAAAGTACTTCCATTAACCACCATCTGATTCTCCTATTGGCCTTTCTGAAGTCAAAAATCTTTAACATACCGTACCGGTCGTATATCGTATAGTTTTTTGTATAACTTCAGATAAACATTATATGATTTTATTTAACCTGACTCCCTTTCTTGAATCTCAGCATTTATTTTCTTTATGTTGCAGGGATTCCGCGAGACTGCAACAAGCTGCAGCGGCGAGTGGCGAGCCATTACATAAGTGCGAAGATAGGTTAGAGTAGGTAGTTGCATCCTACTCGTTGTAGAGGTCTTGGTGGCGTCTTTAGAGGGAGGAAGAGCTAAGTCCAGCAGCGGACATGTTTTGACGGATATAATTACACGCCCTTGGTGATTTTTCGCGCCTATGTGTTCCCTTCAAATCCCCCGAGGATTCAAAAACGGAATGGGACAGTACACTTTATTGAATGGACAGAACCCATCCTTCTTTCCGCCCAATGGCCGACTGGCCGTGGCAGGTCATTTATCGGGTCGCTGGAGTGAAAACTAATTTGAATAAAATTGTTAAAGCCAACGTCTCAACCATTGTTGCTGACCAGCGTACCGCAAGCAATTTTCAAGCCACAGAGCGCAGCGTAAAGTAAAAGATGTAGCGGTACACTGCTACGGAATACTGGTGTTTTATTTAAACCAAAGGTAGTATTTGGATTGCGACTGCAACGTTACTGCTACAGCTTTGATGCGGGCGTTGACATTGTCAACAATGACTATTTGTTTGAAAATTTTAGTTGACGTCGTTGCTTTGCCACATTAAGGTGACAGTCCATTTCCAACGACAGCAGCACTACCATTCATTTTACTATGGAAATTGACAATAACACCGACGCGTTTAGTTCTAGTAGTGCAGCTGCGGTCAGAAATGGAATGTTACCCTTACTGCCACGATTATGACGTTTCTCCCGTCCGTCCGTCGTTTTATAAAGGAGATTGACAGTGACACCCTTCATGTCAACGCTGCTGCAGTGATACTGCTGCGGTCACTTCGGAATGTCACCTTATCAAACTATTAAGTTGGTACTTACAATAACTTTTGCTTGCAGCATCAAACAGTAGTTGGTGAAATTTATATAAAACAATATTTTGAATTCGTTAAAACTGCAATAAAAGAGGCAAATAATTGGTCTAGGCACAAACTAAGTACCTATTGATATCGGAAAGCCAAGCTTCTAAATCAAAGCTATTATATATAAATCTAGAAACGAATTTATGATTGTATTAAAATATTATATAAGTTTCAATGTTTTGCACGTGTAATCACATGATAGTGGTTAATAAGTTTTCATCGCAATTTTTAAATAATATATCAAAGATAACACACGCACTTGAGCACGATGACAGTACCTATCGCTTTAGACTTGAGCCGAATATACTCAAATGAAGTACGTACTGGTAAAGAATTAAAATCTCATTAACTTATATCATCATCCCTGTGGCCTTCACTATTGTATTTTTACTTTCAGGATTTACACAATTTTTTATAAATTTTCACAATCTGCCTCAATATTTATAGCAACATCATAGCACATAGTGGCAAAAAAATGTATTGCAACACATACCATAGTGATAATGATTTTTTTGAGGTTGTTTGCGACAGATTTCCGATTTCATAATTTATTTTTAACCACACCAGGTGGTAAAGGCTCTCTTGATTGTTCAAAAACTGATTGTTAAAAGTTGCATTTTATTCACATGTGGGGCAAAGTAATCAGATGCAGATTTTTAGATGTGTCCTTATGTTAGCTGGTAGAATTGACTTTTAAATGATGATTTTGAATGATAAGTATTTAATAACGTTAATTTGGATTTGATTTGGGTTGATTTTGTTAGATATCTTACAGTTAATATTGGGTTGGTGTGCTGAAAAATTTTGTGTTTCACTCGGGGGCAAAATTTGTTAAACCCTCGTGCTTTGAAACCCTCGCAAGATTCAATTTTGGAATCTTTCGCTTGCTCGGGTATCAGCACGAGCGGTTAAACAACAACTTTGCCCCTTGTGAAACAAATAACTTTCATATTTGATAAACTATATTATATTGTTTTAGACATTATTATTAATATATCTTCTATGTAAATGAATGATTTCTCCTGTCAAAAAAAAACTATACCTACATATTCACATTCCGCAACTCAAGAATTCCGAAAAGCTCAAAAGCAGATATTCTCACAGCATGAAAGGCCTTTAAATTCAAAGCACTGCTTTCACCCATTTCGTATTGAATGCGAGCTCGGAGGCATTTAATTGTGCTGGGCCCGTTGTGCCCTTAGGAGCCCGCAGTGTCACGCTCACGCTCATGCCAAGCTCTGCCCTGTTTAACAAATTATGGGCGATCTTTACCGCCTGTGTGAGGGTTTTTAGAAAAAATGGTACCATTTACTTTTTTTCAAAAAACCATAAACTTTTGGGTTATTTAGACTCAGAGTACTATTGAATGAGACAAAGAAAAAAAGTGTCCGCAGTTTTTCATACAAATTTTGGCTGTCAGTTTTGTAACGGTCCATACAAAATGTATGTGAAAATGCGTTACAAAACTCATTTTTTTGAAACACATTTTTTTTCTTCTTAAATCGTTAGTCCTCGTGATTCTGAGTAGAAATAACTTAATGAATGATGGATTTTCGAAAAAAAGTAAATGGTACACTTTTAAGTGAAAATGCCTGTACCTATATGAAGAAATAGCATTGTCCAAGATGTATAAAGAAACTGACTTCTGCCCTCGACTTTGTCTGCGTGGAAATATAAAATAAATAAAAAACCGGGCAAGTGCGATTCGGACTCGCGCACGAAGGGTTCTGTACCATCCAAATACTGGCCCCACCCGACGTTGCTTAACTTCGGTCAAAAATCACGTTTGTTGTATGGGAGCCCCACTTAAATTTTTATTTTATTCTGTTTTTAGTATTTGTTGTTATAGCGGCAACAGAAATACATCATCTGTGAAAATTTCAACTGTCTAGCTATCACGGTTCGTGAGATACAGCCTGGTGACAGACGGACGGACGGACGGACTGCGGAGTCTTAGTAATAGGGTCCCGTTTTACCCTTTGGGTACGGAACCCTAATAAAAACTTACCCTTTGCGCTTTCTCGGGCCTCAAACTATCTCCATGCCAAATTTCATCTAAATCGGTTCAGCAGTTTAAGTGTGAAGGGGTAACATAAAGACAGACAAACAGAGTTAGGTACTTTTAATACAATGTTTTTCAGACCTGTTTTTCGCCTGTGGGCGGGTGACTTAAACATCACACCAGATGAAATCCCATTGATGTCTTTCGCTTGTAAAGATCGGTCATCCAGCTCTATCCAAAATAACTTAAATAACACAACGAAAATATTTGCCTATACTAGGTATATTGGGAAACCTGCCCCACGTCTCGTAACCGTACATAAGTAATATTGAAAAGTAAGTCAGAAAAATTGTACTTAAAGGAAATAAATATTCATTTCTCAAATGCGGTTTTTAACATATTTGAGCAGTAGGTAAACCTAACACTAATATTTACACGAGTCAACAACGTACGCTATGACGTTATATATATTGTGCTGTAGATAACAGCAAAAATAAGATGATTTAGAGTCAGACCAAGCTAACTCTTTCGGGATTTGCAATGACAAAGTGTGTCAATGCCACCATTAATGTCAAAGTTCTATGAAAATATGATGTTCATAATGACACTGTTTCGCTTTGTTCTGTTCAGTCAACATCAAAAGTAGCGGATCATACTACGCGTCAAAAGTATCTATCTCTAACGGCTTACCAAAAAGAGATGTCTCTATCGGTGACGTTATCTATGAAAAGGGACCTATTGTCGATGGCGCTTACGCCATTATTAACGATGCTCCGATTAAAAACCAATGCCGCGGGAGCGGGACGCTGTGCGGCGTAAGCGCCATCGACATTAAGGTCCCTTTTCATAGATAATGCCCCATATGTTAGAACAATAAAATTTGACTGTAATAGGTACTTTTGAACGTGAACTGTAGACGTATCTCTACTCATTTGAAAAGTATTCCAGAGTGGCAGATACTTTTGACGCGTAATTACATCCGCTATACTAATGATGCTGACTGTACAGCCCAGTGCAAAGTTAGTTCTGACGGGTTATATCAAAAGGACTTAAAACTATCACTATGCGCGTCCCTTTCGCACTTACATACTTGTTAGAACGTGACAGGCATGGTGACAAGGGATAAAAACGCGACCGTGCTAAGCCGCCAGGATTTACGATTGCGATGTTATATGGAGATAGCAGTATTTAGGATTCAGCTATATTGAGTATGTAGCCATAGTTAGGGCGCGGGCACACTAGCGATTTGTGAGCAAGTTGCAAGTTCGCCGCGAGCGCGTAACGATATCGCCGCGAACACGTAACGATTTCGCTCCCATCCCAGTATGACAATTTTCAGCGAAATCGTTGCGCGCTCGCCAGTGTACGCGCCCTTAGTGATCTTTATCTGGGTCGTCAGAGAAAGCTAGTGAAGTTAACTGCGCGGGAGGGCCATGGATCAAACCCAATTTAATTCAGCCTATATAGTCCCATAGCTGGTTACAGGTCTGATGTGCAAGAAAATATGCCTATCATACGTCGATCTGCTATTTGGGTCACATTTTATTTGTGTGTACGATCAGACCTAGACCACATATAACCTAGGTAAGATGACAGTTTGCGCCGTAGCGAACGAAACGCCCTGCCGTGTCACGCGCATCTCATGTAACTTTAAAAGTTGAGTTTCGAGATAATTACGTTTAAAGCTTTGATGATTCAAATGCTGTTATCGTTGACGGTTCATCGTAATTTTTTTTTATATAATCTACATGTAGGAAATATGGTCACAGAATAGGATCTTTAATTCTTCGCATAATTGAATACTTTTTATTTTATTCGAGTTAAATGGTTCCGCATGATCAACTCTTCCATACTATAGTGGTCACACGAAGTCATGTAAGTCAAGTTACATGACCTACGCGTGATCAAACGTGACATGTATTACTTTACAAATATTGTTGTCGTATAAACCAGGCGCTCGGCCAGTCATGCCTAACTCCGGTAACTTAAGAAACTTCGGTGATATTTTGGTTGTGTCAGTCATGCAACTCAAGTTAACTGAGTTATGCTTATGCCTGACGCCATCGGCAAAAAAATGAAGTTACATGAGTTAGTCATATGCTTTTCTCAGTAAATAACGAAGATTTTCTAAATTTTCTTTTAGAAGATATATATTTAATGGTTTTTAAGACGATTTAGACTGGTTATCCATAACGGTAAGTTAACGGAGTTGGGCGTGACACGACAGCGCCTCTCTTTATCGCACTAATATGGAAGAGTGATAGAGAGACATTAGCGTTTCGTTCGCTACGGCGCAAACGATTGTCATCTTGGCTAGCCCCAGAACAGCTAGTCATCACATCGCCATAAAAACACCAAGTTAATAATATCATTAAGCGCCATGTGCCCGGAAGCGAGGGGGGAAGTGACGTCACGGGCCGCCGCCCGCGCACCTGTTATAACGGTTGCGTAACGCCTGGTAAGGACGAGGAAGTTTCCCACGACAGGACTTCATGAATTATGTATGACTTGACTCTGCTTGCGAATAACCCTCCTTGTAGGAACTAGTACCCCCAGTTTACTCCATCATGCGATTAGGGTAGAAAACGTCTTTATGATATGACTGATAAAACTACAACTCTATGCACTGAAATCAATCAAGTATCCATTATCGTATTGAGCCTTTTTGATTTCGGTGCTTGAAGTACCTACAAACTAAATAAAATGTTTGAGTAGGTATTGACTTAGTTTTACGAGTATTTTGCATTAAATACAATGAAGTACATACCGATATGTATAACCAGAAAAGTTTTTTATTAGAATATTCAAAATTAATATATATAAGAATTAGAATATTCAAAATTCAAAAAATCCAAAATTCAAAACATATTTATTTCATAGTTTGGATGTTACATAGGTGAAGTACAGTGATCCCCACACTAGTCTTATGATTTATATAAGGCTTAATTTTACTTGGACTAATGCACATACTTTTTTGTTAGCAGCTGTGTTCGTAAATTAGACCAACCACCCAACAATTTTATATATCTCTTTAATTAAAATATATCTTGACCCGAAATGTCACGAGATCAACTAATTCTAAATAACGTCAAATTAATTAATGATGTAAAGTAGCAATAAATTAACTCCTAGTGGCTATTATATTCACTGTTGCATATACATTAATAAATTAACAGGTTTAAACTCAAAACTTTATTGATTACCATATTTTAGTTGTAAATGAGACATCAATTTAGTTCTGCACATTTGTTTTATTGCGATAAATTGGGTTATTAGATACGGTATTAAGATAATAGCCTATTTCTGATTACTGATTAGTGTTGGTAGTAACTCGAATCTTTTGAAAAACTCGTTTCATATTTACAAGTTTTCATAGAATTTTTTAGTCGTGTCCCTTGCAGTCTGTTTTAACCTCGACTTAAAGGGAATTTTGTTAGTTTGAAAAAGTATGAACTAAAGAAATGCTTTAAGTATGTAGTTTATGAAAAGCTCTAATTAAATTGAAATGATGTAGTGCGTAATTGTTTTCCTTCGTATTTTCTCGGAAACGTTCGTATTGTCATGCTACTTCAGTCAACGTCAGGAATTTTTGTACCGAGACTGACTGAAATAGCAAGACACGTTCGTACGTTTCCGTTAAAATACGAAGGAAAATAATTATGCACTACATCTGTACCTTAAAATGCACATTGAGCCCTACGAGGTTAAGCCACAGTTAAGTAAAACAAAAGCCATAGCTGTACCTATTTATATCATTCCTGTTATCCCACAATGTATCAATTTGCAGATTTTTGGAGGGCTGTTAATATAACACTTTCCACCACACCAGCTCGGAAAGGCTTACTTTGCACTTCAAAACTGATAGCAAACTTGCATTTTATTCACATGTGAGGCAAAGTAATCAAATGCAAATTTTGAGTTGTTTTCTTATGTTTGCTGGTAGAATTGACTTTTAAATGATGATTTTGGATGACAAATATTTAATGACATTCATTTGGATTTGATTTGGTTTAATATTTTACATTTAATATTTATTTGCTTCGGGTTGGTGTGGCGAAAAATTTTGTGTTTCACTCGGGGCCAAATTTTGTTTAACCCTCGTGCTTTGAAACCCTCGCAACGCTCAACATTCCATTTTTTGAATCTTTTAAGCTCTCGCGTTTTATACACATATTTATTTACACAAACGGGTCTACCGCGATATAATTTCATTGTTTTTACCTTTAATTCCGAAGTTTCAGCTCAGTTGCACCAGCTGTGGTCACGGAGTTAAAGGTAAAAACAATGAAATTATCCGAGGTAGACCCGTTTGTGTAATTAAATATGGGCTGTTAATAGTCGGAGCCTCTTTTCGTCTGGACTACGAGTACATTCCCAGAACGTTAACACGTAGATCGCGTGTGCAAAACTCTCAGTTACAACGAATCGAATTGTTAATTCTGGGTATTAATCGCAATCCAGTCTAGAACGTATTAAAGTGTATAGAATTTTTAGGCAGTTACACCTGTTTTTATTTTGTATGATATTTTGAACCAAAAGCCGTGACGTATCGGATTGTCTATGCGCATGTAAGCACGTAATCCTATTGGTTGCGTACGCGCAAGTGAATAGTTTTTAGCTAAACCAGTGTAACGTGATCGTGATTTCGGATATATAGCAACTTTGCGTGATCGGGTATGTTTTACGATGTAAGTGATATAGATTCGACTTTAAAAAATAAATAATAATAATATTCACATCACAAATTGTTATAAATAAAGTTAGAGTATCTCATGGACCCTGAATTAGGACATAGCAATTTACATACTTTTAGCAAATTCTGTATTTTAGAGGTACAATATAAATTAAATCTTAAATAAAAATCTACAATAATCATATACTGTACGGATATGATGGTCGTTCTTGTACGTACAGCGTGATAAAACGGTGTCCGTCTCTTTCTATCCAACGGTGTTAAAAAATGACAGTTATTTTATCACGCGGATAAAGCCATCCATAATACGCCTGCTGGAGTGAATAAATTTCTTCTATTTTCTTTTCCATTTTACTAGACTGTGCACTTAAAAGCCAAATAGTAAATTGTTAAGCAAGGGATGAAAGGCACTCATTACCTCTGGTGAATAGGAAATGAGTGCTTAATTACGTAGGTAATGAACTTCCTGATTAAAGTCTGTATCTTTAGGTATTTAAATAAAAGTAAACAAAATCTACCCTCAAATGGCTAAGCCAATTGGGGGTAGATGAAAACATTACATGATCAAATAATGTAGGTTAAAGTCAGGTCGTTCAGTGACAGATTCAGGCGGTTTTGTATACGGTTGGTGAAACCAAGAAATGTTATAACTACCCGAAAATGTACAAATTATTTGTTTACTTTTATTTAAATACCTAAAGGTACAGACTATAGTACTGGACTTATTGGGTGTATTTACGGTAGCTAGTGACAGTTTTAAGATAATTCTTATCCAACTAATATGCACTAATTTTCATTCCTCCAACCGTTCTACATCAGATGTACAACAATCTTGCGCCGATATTTTACAACACTTAATTAAATTATAGCTATCGAAACTGATACGTATTATACATGACATGTAAATTTATGCGATACTATGCATGTTACTACGGCATGAGATATAAAATGCTAATTTTGATGTTGGTTGTCGTTGAATCTAGCTTTTCGCATAGTAAGTAGGTCAGACGGTTTAAAAATAAGTTCGCTAATATATTCATATTTTATGGTTATTGTTGGTAATTTATAGTTTTGTCTTATTGGTAGGTTATTAGACTCGTGCGCATGTCTCGCAGTTTTGCTATAGCAATGTATGTGAGTAGCCGGGTCCACACAGAGCGAGCATACGTGCGAGGCAATTTCCTCGCGCACAAAACGGCCAGTGTAGACCTGCCTCGCGCGCACCTCGTGCGATTTATTTTACAGAAAACGAAGTGTCGCGAGTGACGGCCCGGACTCGTACCTTTTTAGCGTGAGTCATCCTTTATACAATATCTACCTACAAAAAAAGTCGAAACATCAAAACGCATACCTTCGAATGTTTTGCAGATATGTATATCAAAACCACCTGCGTGAGTACTTGAGTAGGCGACTGCTAGTTTATAATCAATAACACATACCTTTTTCTAAAACTCCAGCAAAAAATATATCTGAAATGAAAAAAAAATATGTTACACATTTGTGAAAAATTTATCAACAAAAGTTTGTTCTAACAATAAAATTCAATACTCAAATTGATAAACAAAAATTTTTTTTGTTTGGATAAGTACATATTAGGATCGATTACAATTTTCAATGGTAAAGATACTTCGTATCATGGATTTATCATATTATTTACTATTTTCTGTCTGTATGTTTTCATTTACGTATTTAATGTTAATCCGATGAACGATATGAGATCGATATGACTTCAAACCTTGAAGAAAAAAGTCCTCTTAAAGGCCAGAAACGCACTTGGAACCCCTCTGAACCCCCCCCCCCCCCATTAATTTAGAACGCAGTTTAAAACGAAGTATTTTATACAAACGGCATTGGCTAAGGGAATCTTAGTGGTAAGAAACTGCCTGCAGTCAAAATCAATACATTCAATACTCAATTATACTGTGTACTTAAAGCATTTAGTAACTGGAGACGTCATGGCTGTCATTTTCTGTACGAAACAGTCTGCCGATTTTTGCGGGGGAGGGGACGGCTAATGTATTGCTATTTCTACATGATTTGTACGTAGCGTACAAATAGCCATGTCAGTCCCTGCAAAACTTTGCACAATTGTGCAAGTTTTTCGGAAGAGGGGTAGCTCTTAAAGGCGACTCCAGTTATTAAATGCTCTAAGATTCTTGCAAGGATAGTTTATAGATGAAATATTTTGTCCTTAGTTGTTAGTTATTTTATTCTTCCTCTTTGGTCGTTTGTAATCATTTTTTTAGCTTCAATATGCCTCATATTCATATTCTGAAAATACTATACGAGTAGGTAACAATATAATATTTATTTCATGCTTTGGTTTCATTGCACGTATTTATCATAACACCATAGTTTTAATTGATGTCCCTTACACTGTTATAATAGTTTAAGGACATCTCGAATATTTTGTCTAATGCATTTGTATGGAAAGTCAAGCACATTTGCCTCGAAATAGGCCTACACACTGAGAGCAACGTCAATTCGAAACCTAGGTAAACACAGCCTGATTTTAGGTTACTATGTTTACGCACTTTACATAGTAAACGCATAAAAGGAAATGTTATCTTAGGAATGGTTATAGGGAACCTTATCGTCAACTATGGAATAATCAGTTTAAACATATTATTACCTTGACTGCCTAGACACTTTTGCACAAGTGTAGGTGGGCCATTTTATTTTAAGTTGTAAGCTACACTTATTTTCATATTTGGGATATTTTATGCAATTTTTTCTCAGAATCACGAGCTTTTTCGATAAGGTAAACGTACTGGTGGTCGACGCGGTCCCAGTACCTACATGTCATCTTGAAACTTACGTCACGGTAATGTCAATAGAGATCACAGCAAGGTATCATCTATTGGGCATTAGCATGTCAAGCACTAGTACGTTTACCTTACTAATCGGAGAAACAAAAGTGCCAAATTTTCCATACATTTCTTGTTCCTTCCATTCCGTTACTGACACAAAGTCTATGAAAAACCCTCCCGCTACCTTCTGAGCTTTCTTTATGGCACAACTTTTTGCTAGCTTTCTATCTATGCAAACTGGGGCACTGGTCTGGAACTAAACATTTTGTTTATGATACGCCGGAACACCACGCTGCGCTTCAAAACTCGCATTGCTGACGTTGGCAAAAAAACCGCCAGGCTCAAATGGGACTGGGCTGGCCACGTCTATCGCATGCATCCGGATAGGTGGGCTAACATAGCCACCAAGTGGATGCCGACGAAGAAGCGTGGGCGGGGCAGGCCCAGGCGGAGATGGCGGGACGACTTTGACGCCTTCCTTAACAACTGGCCGGAGGAAGCGCTAAATCGGGAGTCATGCTGAACCAGGGGAGAGGCCTTTGCCCAGCAGTGGGATACACAAATAGGCTAAGAAAAAAAAATTAGGCAAACGAGCAGACGAATCGCCTGATGGTAAGTAACCACCGTCGACCATGGACACCTGCATCACCAGAGGGGTTCCAAGTGCGTTTCTGGCCTTTAAGAGGACTTTTTTCTTCAAGGTTTGAAGTCGTATCGATCTCAATAAACCAAACAAAAAATGTAGCTGTTTTGCGCATGAAACGATGCATTTCTGTGACTATAATTTGTATATAGAATACTGCACAACAAACCATCAATATCTATAGCAGTTTAAGATTGTCGAATGTGTATGTAAATCGTATAAGATATGCTTTTGCATATGTAGCTATGTAGAAATAAATTCTGATGATGACTGCTGACATTCGACCTCAGATATGATACACACTTAATTCGTATCTTAACTAGTCTTAAAGTAAGCTTATTGTAAATATTGTTCATTAGCATACCCTTACTTTCTCATGCCTCATAATGTGATGTTATGTTAAAATGTGTTGTGAAATTGTCATAAATTAAATTTTATTTTATACTAAAAAAAGAATTAACCGAACTCTTTGAATGATTAAAAAAATAACTGGCATTAGTAATAACGAAATACATTTTAATAAATATTAAAAAATATAGGTAAGGTGAAGGTGGAATATATATAATGCTAAAAGTCACAGACATCCTAACCTTATATCGTCAGGTGACAACCAAAACTCACTAATTACCACCACAAATTCATAGCCATAGTGAACCATATTATTACTAAAATAAATTAGATTTTTTTAAATATTTTTTTAGTAATTAGTGAGTTTTGCTTGTCACCTGACGATATTATGAGTGTATTTTTAAATTTTTGTGAATATTTTTGATTAAGCAGCACTTTAAAAAAATGTAATTATTTTTAAAAAGTGCTGCTTGAATATCCACATTCATTTTATTTAAAACTTTTGCCACATCATGCATATAGGTATATTTCGTGTCCACACTTTATTACGCCAACAATACGTCTGCGAGCGCCACCAGAATACGCCAACAGATCGCAAATAGATAAATTGAAATGACATATCGAAATGACCCATCAAGGGTTGTAGATACAAATCGGTGTGGTAAGGTATCGAGGTACTAAAAAGCCATTTTAAATGAAACGTCGCTCGTGAACGGTGACTACTTGTTTACGCTAATATTATCAATATGTGTTAGTTAACGGTGCATCTACAATGTTGTAAAGGTTTTACTGTTAGTTTTATTACTTTTGCAATTTTAAAACTAATAGAAAAATGTTTAAAGACGCATTTTAGTGTTAAGACGATAGAATATAAGTGTCTTGTGACAATAAGTGGGAAAAAATATAATCGCGTTTATTTAAATGAACTAGATATTTTTGATAGAAATTTTAAACATACTAGCCCCTACTGACGATTAAGCCTGCATACTGGTCGTATAACTAACCTCCCTCTCTTTTAGAACTACGCAATTTCCTCCCCCCATCATTTTTATGGTTCTCGTTTACCCCCCTTTCAGCTTGAGTGGTGTGCCTCCTCTCGACAAAAAGTATTGAGTTTGACCACGTTATTTATGGAGTTAACTGTATCTTTAATTTCACCTGATATTATTGAGTCCTTTTTATATCATCCAATTATCTAAAATAATCTAAACATACACTTTCACTCATCAATTTATTGAAAAAAAAAAATTAAAACAACATTTTTCCAAGAACGCAATTAAAATATAATTTAACCAAAAAAAACATTAACATCCAAATGCAGGTCACTAAAATAAATAAAAACATCGAAACCGTAAAATTTCACACCATTTTAACCATGTTTCGATTACGAATTTTATTAAAGATCAATAACATTTCATGACTCCATTACAAAGTAAAGGAACGTGTTAACATTATTTATGTTTATGAGTTTTCGTGGTAATGAGAATACATCCATATGCAATACTAGCAGCATGCATGCTGATACCTCGACATTTATGATGAGATTTATTTAGACACATGTTGCAATATGCTGCATTGACATAGATTGAATTTCCAACACTTTTTTTTCGGTAATCTCTTTGACAGAATATTCGACCGCCTAACGGGCACTTTCTTTTTTTTTTAAAAAAGGAAAAGCTATAAAAACCTATGTTCATTATCACTATCACTACATCTTATAAAACAAAGTCCCCCGCGTCTGTCTGTCTGTACGTTCGCGATAAACTCAAAAACAACTGAATGGATTTTCATGTGGTTTTCACCTATCAATAGAGTGATTCTTGAGGAAGGTTTAGATATATAATTTGTTAAGTTTTACCCGTGCGAAGCCGGCGCGGGTCCCTAGTTATGGATAAATTCCTAATTCGAACTGATTTTGCAATGGCTGCTACAGCTACAAAGAGACAGGCAAACGAGTGCATCATCATAAAATAAATAAGATATTTACGAGTATCGTCTTCTTGCGGCAATGTGGAACCTACGACCTTTGGCTTAGCCACAGATACGATGATCTTTGTACAATCTATGCTGAAATTATCATAAATATCTAACATTTTTTTCAAATTATGTAGGTAATTTGAAAACCATGACAAATGTATTTTACACTACTTGTCACCATAGTCTAATAAAACATGGTCTTCCATTCCCAGAGTGACACGGGCCTACGTCACAACAACATGGCCGCTATATATAGCGCTATCGCATATTATCATATAGCGCTGTCGCATGATGACGTAGGCCCGTGTCAGTTAGGTGACCTAGAAAAGACGGGAATGGAGTACCAGGCGGAGTATATTATTATACCATGCTTGTCACGTTTATAACAAATAAATATAAACTATAACTGCCACACGTTGTCCGCATAGGTACAAATAAGATCAGAAAACCACGAAAACCGGGATCGCAAACCCGGAAAATGGTCTATTTTAATGCGCTAGAATGACATTTGGTCTACAACGCGCCTGCTCGTGCGTCGTATTACGTCACATGCGTGGTATGAGAGATGGTAATCGCCTTCTTATGACAAAACGTGACTGTCCCGCCGTTACTAGGATTCTAGGGTTCAATCCGGTGCGTATGTTATTCGTTGTTTAACAGAAAGAGGTAACAACAATCTGTAATACACGTCCATATGAAGCAATCTGCTATTATGCGGTCGTCGAGTACTTTACTGTTTCGATTATGATTTAGCATGAATGTGAGGCATTAACCGTTTGGAGCACGTCAGTCGATTTCTGTTATTTTGATCTGTTTTGGTGTGGGTGACTAAATTTTGTATGTTTAGTGTTTTCGTCGAAAAGTGAAAAGTGTAGAGAGTTATCCCTAGTACTTATTTGTATCTAACTACAACTAGCTAGGTACTTAAAAAAACTATATCTAGATTTGTCTGTTTCCAAGCGAAAAGTCCCACTTGTCGCTTGCCATAGTTTAGTTTATTTATTTCATAATGATAAATTACAGTATAAATTATTCTTACGCTAATCTATATGAATTTACATTATGATCGTCAATAATTTAGCATGCAAACGTAATTATAAAATGTCAACAATGATAATCAAATTACAAATTATGAAAACTAACAATTTATAATTTAAAAAGTAATTTGAGGACTATCAACAAATTGAAAAATTAAAAAACTCAGTAAATAACAGAATAAATGTCTAATACCTCATAATGATCGTCATACTAAAACTAAGAGCGGTAATCATAGGTAATAAGTTCAGAACGAATGTCAAATAAAATCAATTTTACATAAGCTAAGTATAATATCAAACAGTTAAGTATTTCAATTTTAATTCCATGTATTCGTCCGCTGGATATAACGGGTTATTCAATAAAAAGTTCCGTAGTTGATATTCAAATGCTTCGTCAGATATTTCAGTTCTCAATTCGGCGAATGCGGCGAATTCATAAGAATGCTTTGACAGGTTATTCGCGTCATACTTCAAGCAAAGATTTGCTCAAGAAGAGATCGTCCTTATGGTAGGCGACAAAATGGGACCTTTGACTCTTCGACCCATCTAAGGTTTTTTTTAATTATTTATTTGGCAGAACGTGAACAACACACATAAAAACTTTCCCATCCACTTTAGGTATTTAAAACAATGTCAGTTTTTACATACCAATGTTTACCACAGACAGAAGGTAAGTACCTTCCATTAGCGGGGTCACATAAATTTGTGACGCATTTACAAGTGTTACATTAGATGACGTCATTTTAAGTGTCTCTAGTCGTGTAGACAGTAGCCATTCGACGTGCTTATAAAAGTATTCATGACACGATGGGGCATGACTCCAGTCCAGGCTTTCGTCGCATGTCTCATGATGGTTCGTTTTAATCCTTGAACTCACAATAGACATTTTCTTCAGGACTGCCTCATTTCAAACATAGACAAATATAACCATACTGTCTTTACAGCTAGTACCTACTAGCACCCAAAAGAAAGGGATGAGTATAGTTTTCCTGATTCTTACTGACAAGTTGTGTTTCCAGACTATGTACATAACGCCATTCGCTTGTTATTAAAAATTATATGTATAGATGTTCCATCATGTTATTCATGTTTTTAAAAGTTTAACTCCCTTATCTGTCGTGATTGTATGGACCGAAAGATCAGCGCTGGAAAACCTAGCATCATGCTGAGATGAGACCATTTCGTGGCACTTTCTCTTTCCTATGTTCTTCTGTTGTATAATTTCCTATTTTCTGTTTGTGCTTACGAATGCTAATGAATGTTTTTTTATTCTATTCTATTCTATTCTTATTTTCATTGTATGTCCATAATACCGATTGCCATGTGAAAATGCTGAAAATCTAGATGCCGGATACTTTTTCTCTCTCTTTATCGTAAACTAAAGACGACCGGTCTGGCCCAGTGGGTAGTGACCCTGCCTATGAAGCCGATGGTCCCGGGTTCGAATCCTGGTAAGGGCATTTATTTGTATGATGATACAGATATTTGTTCCTGAGTCATGGTTGTAATCTATGTATTTAAGTATTTATATATTATATATATCGTTGTCTGAGTACCCACAACACAAGCCTTCTTGAGCTTACCGCGGCGGCTTAGTCAATTTGTGTAAAAATGTCCTATAATATTTATTTATTATTTATTTATTTATTTAAAGATAAATTCCCAGGTAATATCTGTGAAAGTAGTCTTTCAATTACCTGCTTATCCAATTAATCGCTCAATTATATTTTTCAACAATCTTAATGCATTTACAAAAGACACGAGAAATTTCTATGATTGTATTTTATTCCCACACTATTGTATCATTTAAGCAAAATGTCCGCACATTACTTAGGGCCCGATTCGGATTTTGAAATAGACATCTATTAGATATCTTTTAGACATCACCAAGATACGATAACGATAGGTATGTTTAAGACTCTAACCTGTCAAATTTGACATTTGCACGATTCTGGAGATACTCTTGAACGATTTCCTCAGGATATGACTTATAGATCCAATTCACATCTAATAGATATCTTACGCTATCTAACGTAAAAGTGACATTGGTTGCCCGAATTGCGCTGCAAAAGAGAACTAGTTGATATCTAAACTATAACGTATCTAGAATGGATCTAGTACGTGTCGTCTCTTGTGAATATCTTGAAGTTCGAATACGGCAGATAATCTAAATTATCGTATTATCCATTCAAAATACACGTCTCCAGTCATTACTGTTAAGTTTATTATTAAATTAGCATAACGCAACATACGGCGTCGTTGTGTTATTGTAATTTAAATTTATTGCTCAGAAATAACAAATGAGTTGGAATATGAAATGGAGATTGTCACCGATATTGGATTTGAAATGATTTATGCATGTTTGCTTGTAGTAGACATACTTTTGGAAAGGTCATATGAAAGTTGTTCATATGTATTGAAATGGAAGTTAAAGACTAGATGTAGCGCATCAGTAATAGCGAGTACATTAGCTTAAGAGCCAACAGGAGTGGTCATTTCTCCATACAAACGTAGTCCTCGTTTTCCTCCGTGGTTTTTGAAGCTAGAGCAATGATTTTTTCAACACAGATTAATATTGTCAATATCTGTGTCGGACCGTTTTGCTTTTTTTGATATTTTTGTTTTTTAAGGCGCTAGAGCCCTTCAAAAACGGCCAAAATGGCCTAATAGACTATGCCGCAATGAGAGGCGTGGTATTCAAAACTGATATCAATTAGCCAAAAAAGCAAAACGGTCCGACACAGATAATTTCATAATCATTTAGATTTCCAAATTTGGTTACGATTGGTTAAGTTTTGGGGGAGGAAAAAGAGGACTACGAAACCTCGATTTTTGTCATTTTTACGCAGGATTTTTCGCCTCAGCTGCAGTTGTCCCTATCGCACTAATTTTAGGGGCGGAGTCAAGTTTCTAAATACGTACACAGCCAGAAAAGTGATGGGCAATAGTCGACATTTAATGTCGATAATCTAGTGATGTAAGAAGTTATCGATAAACCGTCTTGTGTGAAAATATATAGATCCTAAGATACAAGGGGTTTTGGGTTGAGAGTAGGGAACACATTTTTGTAGTTATGATATACAATCTATTATGAACTTTTTGATTCTAATATTTCAAATTAGAAATCAAAATCAAAAATATTTTATTGCATGGTTAAAATGGGTTAACAAAATTTTTAGGTACCTACAGGCACGCTTCGTAATTGTCGAGCAATTTAGGGTCCTAGCTGAATTGGTTGTTCCATACTTACTCGTGCTCTATGGAATGTCCAATTTAGCTAGAACCCTAAATGGCTCAACAATCACGGAGCGTGACAGTACTAATGATTCATGTTCTGTATAGCCTGCCCTACAATGGCGTTAATATTTGGTTGTCATGTCTATACTTCGTTTTTAAGCATTATTGAAAAAAAAAATAGTAAATACTAATATTAACCACTAAGTAGGGCAAACCTTGGCTTATCGGTGATACTTGGTAATTCGGTGATAATGGGTTGTTATCTTTCGCAGAGCTTACAATGCTGAAATGTAAGCAATTAAATCGCTGCCAACCCAATTGCAAGCATCAAAACTGACAGCTGCCAATGATTTTATAGCTCGCATTTCCTCATGGTGAGAACTGTGTAAGATTATAACGGAGTATCACCGAATTACCATGTATCACCGATAAGCCAAGGTTTGCCCTACATAACTATTACAAAAAAAGCTAAATAATTATACGATTGCATGCTTAAAAAAGACACGTCACCTTCACTCTAATGCTAAACAAACGAAGAATAAGAACTAACAGCGATAAGACCGCCTGTTGCTACCTTTATCTACATTGTAAATCGGTTTTAGGGTTCCGTACCCAAAGGGTAAAACACGGGACCCTATTACTAAGATTCCGCTGTCCGTCCGTCCGTCTGTCACCAGAAGGTCACCAGGCCCCAATTTCACATCGGTGACAGGTGCGACGAATTGTAAAATCACTGTTGCTGACGTCACAGGCATCCATGGGCTACGATTACCACTTACCATCGGGCGGGCCGTACTCCTGTTTGCCACCATCATTGTATTATTTAAAAAAACTTTATTATATCGGATAAAAACAGATATTTCTCTTGCGAGGTTTCTGACAATTGTCAAAGATTTAGAAGAATTGTAGGTAATTCTTGACAGGTAATGAGTTATATGTCGGAATTTCGTGACAATTGTAGTGTTTCTTGTGACAATTGTCAGAAACCTCGCAGGAGAAATATCTGTTTTTATCCGATATAATAAAGTTTTTTTTAATAATACAATGATGGTGGCAAACAGGAATACGGCCCGCCCGATGGTAAGCGGTAACCGTAGCCCATGGATGCCTGTGACGTCAGCAACAGTGATTTTACAATTCGTCGCACCTGTCACGTTGGTGAAACAGGGGCCTGGCTGTATCTCACGAACCGTGATAGCTAGACAGTTGAAATTTTCACAGATGATTTATTTCTGTTGCCGCTATAACAACAAATACTAAAAACAGGATAAAATAAAAATTTTAGTGGGGCCTCCCATACAACAAACGTGATTTTTGACCGAAGTTAAGCAACGTCGGGCGGGGTCAGTACTTGGATGGGTGACCGTTTTTATAAATAATGGTACGGAACCCTTCGTGTGCGAGTCCGACTTGCACTTCGCCGGTTTTTTTTAAATTTGTTTTTATGTTTGTGGTGTAATAAAGAATATTTTAGAGTCAGACCAAGAAAAGTCTACAGCAATTTTGATAGGACACGCAGTGCAAGTGTTATTTATATGTCATAATTTCATAGAAGCGACGTTTGAAATAATACTTGCACTGCGTGTTCTATCAAAATCGCTATAGATTTTTCTTGGCCTAACTCTACTTTAAATTACAAAGTAAGGCCTAAATTATAAAATAAGGCCCATCAATGTTTTTTTTTTTGTGTTTATTAAACTTGATATTTTGTCTATAGTATTAGCGGACATGGCCTCAAAATTTAAACCCGCTTAAGAATCGGGCCTTATTTCGTGCATTATATACAATACTACCCATTTTTGTGTAGTCATTATTTATACTATAGAAGCATTGTTTGAGTAGCCAATTATTTAAACAGTATTTTTTTAAAGGGCAACGGTGGCAATATTTTAAGGTCTGGATAATAAGATACAGATCTTAATAAGGATATCAATGTAAGTGAATGTTACCATGACTACCAAACAAACAAATGTGATAGAATTTGCCAGCTGGCATTGTAACATTCAGACAGTTACCTATGTACCTAATCTGAAATATGAATAAATTAGTAATATTTTAAACAGGAAAGTAAACCGAATTTTGGCCTTTTGCTGGACACAATCACAATAGTAATTTGTTTTACAAGAGGGCAAAGTTTATCGCCACCGGTTGATGCATTTGCAGCACCAATGGTAGAAAATGCAAGCTCATCATCAACTGCATAATCGACGTTTGATATGACTATTGAATCCGAGCTTTTTGATCATGAATCATGATAAAACAAAATTTTAGAAGGTCGCAGAATAGTGGATTTAAAATATTTATTTTCTGTGATCTCAAATATCAGGCACGATCATACAAATTGTACATTTGCTGATCTTGCCTTTGTCATTGAAAGACGTAAGGGTTTACACAGAGAATATATATTTAAGTGTAATATGTGCAAAAAAAAGGAAACGATACACTCTGAAGACCCAAAAAGAAAATGTTAGTAAATACTGCTCCTCCCCATGGTTACTTGGTTCCTTATTCAACCTACCTGAAATTAAACGAGTAGGTTAGTAAATTATATCATTTTACATTATTAAGTTAAATGTTTAGGTATCTCAATCACTTACTCACTGGTGGACATGGACGCAAAATTTTTGCCCATCTACTTATACTATCTTATAAAAAATGAAATTTTGAAAGTTCGCACGCTTAAAGTTCGTTTTTTTTTGCATTAAGGTAACAGATTTTGACATGTCTTATTAAAAATTACCATTGAAAAATAAGTCATAGCAAATATGTTAGAATTATAAATCATATTAATCATATTAATGAGCAAGAGCACCCTAAACCGGCGAGCGTGTATGAGGAATGTTATGAATGTGAAGGAAGCGAAAGTGGTATGTCAGGATGGTAGCAAGTGGAAATCCGTGGTCTCTGCCTACCCCTCCGGGAAATAGGCGTGATTGTATGTATGTATGTATGTATGTATGTATTAATCATATACTTTTTTATATTCTTTTGCTTTCATAAGTAATATAAACTAATTTTTGAAAGCGTTTTTTAATAATTATTAATAAAAAGACACGTCATGATTGTTTACCTTCTTTCTAATGCTAAAAAATAACGAACTATAATAACCGGGCCTTATTTGGTACAGAACCTTGATTTGATAGGTACATCGGATATTCTGGGCCCCTGAGTTTGTTACGTAAAGGACAAAATGGTGACATGTGGTTAGAGCTGATACTGTTAAACTAGTGGTTCTGTGCGCTAAGTATAAAAAATAAGCTTCAGCGAACTCATTAAGCCTAGAAAAAACCCTACACCCTACTGCCACTTAAGTCAGTCTTGAGTCTTTGAATCAATTTCCGTAGTAGTACTACTACTACTAAGGTACTAGGAGGTAATAAGGCCTATAGTAGGTATAATAAGGCCTACCTGAAAAATAATGTACTTCTTATGAATTACACTCTTATAAAGGTTTCGGCTAATTACGCTTAATTACTTGAATAAAGGTAGATGAATTGCGTGCGGTCCAATAGGTAACCACAACTCACGGAGTCCAAAACAATAAGCTGATCAGCAAAGTCAAGTAAACAAAGCCAAGTCACAGTAGTAGAAAGATTATCGAGTTCCGTAAACGTAAGCCGGGTCAAAAAATTCAATCGCAACACAGTAAGTAATAAGTGAACGCCTCGTGGCAGTAACGCACGAAAAATAACATTGCAAATTGTCGGCAATGAGGCGCGCGCGGGTGCAAGCGTACGCATCTGTGTGCGTGCATTACACACACAAATACAGTCTCTCACGCCCCGTCAGAGCGACGGGTATATTCAGCTTGAAATCTCAAAATTGACTTTTAGCTCGGCTCCCGTTTCGTCTTAAGCTAGGTATGCTTGTGACACTATTTATCTTAATAAGCAATATTATAGGTAGGACAATCTCACAAAAATTGGCCTAGTCCCACAGTAAGCTCAATAAGGCTTGTGTTACTTAGGCAACGATATAGGTACCTATAAAATGTATAAGGTTTACTCGGGTAATTCCGAAATTCGGAATATTCCGAAAATTCCTAATATCTACTAAACGCGGCTACATTATTTGCTCTGGCAACACTCCCTATGACGTTCAAGTATCTCCCTCCCCGCGTCAGTTGGCTCGGGACGCTATTAATGTAGCCGCGTTTGGTAGGTATTAGTAATTTTCGGAATATTCCGAAATTCGGAATTACCCGAGTAAACCTTAATTATTTATAAAATGTTATAAATATTAAAATAGTATATAAAACACCCAGACTCAGGAACAAATATCCGTGCTCGTTACAAAAATAAATGTCCTTACCAGGATTTGAACCCGGGAACCCAGGCTTCATATGCAGGGTCACTGCCGACTAGGCCACGACGTCAAAATATGGCTGTATATATCACAAAATTAGCCTTATGTACACTTAAACTAATTTGGCTACAATTTTAATAACTTTAACCTTCACTCTGAGATATCTGGCCCCAATTTTGATACATTTTTAATACGTACTTTAATTGGTTGAAAATTTATGCGAACATAATAAAGATACGCTGTCGCAACACTTTTTATTGTTAATCAATATAAATTGGCAATAAATGCAAACAAGAATATTGCATCCGTAAAGATTTAGGGCTCCCTTAAATTTCGTGTTAAATTTTGATGCGATTATATTATTGCAATGTGGGGTGCAACAGAATCATATAAATATTTATTGCGAAGTTATATCCAATCTTAGAGTATCTCCTCACGCATTGAAAAATACATGAATTTAATCAATAACCTAATGTTCAAGTAAACAATCAAAACATATTTTTCAAACAGGGTAAATAAATGATAATAATGTTCAAGTATCTAAGACATCGGTTACACGCTAATTCTGGCGTCAGTTCAGTCCATCAGTCCATTCGAGTTTTGACTGATGCCAGAATGATGGAAAATGGACACGGTTAGACGATCAGTCCAGACTGACAACAGACTGATAAAATTACGACACAGTCTCCATTTGGACACAGAACGCAACACAGTCATTTATTAGTTGTGTCTAATATGGTGACTGACGCGAGAATGACACAAACAGGTTACACGATCAGTCTCCTATCAGTTTTCTGTCATTCAAAACGGACTGACGAATATTATCAAAAAATTTAAATTTTCATCAGTCCTGACCATCAGTCTATCAGTCCGCGTGTTACACGATAATTCTCCCGTCAGCCTGACCAGACTGATGGACTGAACTGACACCAGAATTAGCGTGTAACCGATGTCTAAGTATAACGCATACGCACTTCCTGTTTTAGCAACAGTACATAAGCAAGATACCATGACAAGTGTTGCAGTAGCGTAGATGTAAGTGATTTAAAAAATTACCCCGTTTTCTAAGTTACCACAATGCACATTATAAAATCTAGGCTAGCCATATTGAAGTATAATCACCCGCAATATTACCTCCACAACGAGCCTGCAAAAATATCCGGCACAATCTTAGGTATTTGCAGATCCATAGGAGCTTGCCATATTGTTTTTCTTTTTGTAATAATATTCATAGAAGGTAAGGTACAGCTCTTCCAATCCTATATTCATGGATCCCACAAAAAACTAACATTAGTATAGGATATTTAGTCAGTCTTTATACCACACAGAAACTTAGGACTCACTATGTAATTAGGTAGGTCTGTACGCACAAAATGTTTAAAACGTTAAGTTAAAAATAGAATTATACTTGAGAATAACATCTAAAAGACGCATAACTTTAAATTCATAGTACGTTAACGAGTGGATACATTTTCACACGTCCATTTGGTACGACTAATAATAAAATGTTAACACGTACACACTCAAGGCTTCGCGGGTACCAATAGATGTTGTTAAGTGGCAATATTGTTGCAAAACTTTAACAAAACTTTATACTGTTAGGTACTTAACTACTTAGCGTCAAAACTAGCGGATCAAATTATCTACCATTATCTAACAGATTAGCAAAAAGATATGTCCCTACATACTCGTATAGAACTATTAGTATGTAACAGATTTTTTAAAATATTCCCGGGTGGCAAATTATTTTGGTGCGTTGTTTCCTGATTGGGTTTTGGTTGATTTTGACTGACTGTACAATTCAGACTCAACGTGAACATCTTTATAAACAAAAAGCTTTACGATTAAAATAGATGATGCTAATATTGTGTATCTAAGCTTGTAGACCCAATTTACTATGTTATTAGCGCGGTTATAACGTTCCGCGGGTAAAGGATCACGCTAGACCGGGCCGGGGCCGGGCCGGAGCTTCCGGCGCTTCGTTTTCTAGGGAAAGCAACACGTGATCACCGATCAGCCATCATAGAACATTACATGTCGGACGTCTCGGCCCAGGTACCGCCCGGGCTAGCGTGAGTCATCCATAAAGGCACCTTTTAGTGGTTGGCAGTCGCTTAGACGACATTAGTATTCGAGCGTCGTTATTAATATTTTCTGTGTTAATAACAGGTCATTAGATCATTACCGTACCTTTACCAGTGGAAACATTACTTTTGGCTTTGAATCAAAATAGGAAAATAAAGTAATAGACCTACTCTTCAAAACTGTTCTAAGGACGTAAAAGAATAGAGAGCATAACATTTTTGATAGCTACTTATATGATTCGTAACAACAGTCCTGCAACAAAATAGGTACTCTATGAACGAATATGGCTGTGTGAGTCACAGGTCAACGGTATCGTGGCACAATAAACAGTGTGTTAAACAGTATACTCACACCTTATATGCCTGAAGGTCCTGCGACGCAAGTCGTTAGATTTGCAACACGAGTTTACCTGTTTTCATTTCTTTATTACACTTTACACAGATGTAGAGACACTTCTTCTTCTTTCTTCTTCTATCGTAATAATACGTCAAGTTGCCTTATATTAGAGTATCTACTACCTATGTAACGTGGGTACATGACGAGTACAAAAATACATACTTACTATCCATTTAAACCATTTATATTTTATAATACTTATTATACAATAAATGAGTTCCTTTCATCCTTAATTATAAAATATTTCTGAGTTCGAAAACTTCGAAATAAGTAAATAAGTATAGTTCAAATAAATGGGAAGGGATTAGAATTAAAAACAATTTGAAGTACCTACATATTTGAAACAAGCATTTGTCTTAAAGTTTTTATAGTCAATGCTTTCGTACTGTTTTGAGACGAACACTATGGCGGCGCACGCGCAACTCGCTTGGTTACGGGGCGCAGCCAATTAGAGATGAGCATGAATTCGACTAATCAACGGGCCCATTTTCAAATTTCGAATGGTCAAAACATTTAACAGAGATTACAGATGATGGGTACATATGGCGGGTGACAGAAGCCTATGGAAGAGACTGGTCAGCAACATTAGGACATGATGTCACGATCCTCAGCATTGAGGGAACGACTGATGATGATGATGATGACAGATGATGGGTGTTAGTTGGAATAATACAGCAAACGTTAACTTTGGTAGAGAAAAAATAACAGTTTTTTCTGCAGCTGACAGTACCTACTGGTTTCCAATGGTTCCATTTTGGTTAAAACTTATAATTTTAACTTTAAGCGATATTAATTTTAACTCAGAATCAATAAAAAGCATAAAATACATCGGCATACTTATTAAGATTAAAAAGTTCCAATTTCTCTCAAATTGGTCCTAATCGAAAGTCGCAACGTTTTTGGCCTCCATCCGTTGTTTTTATATGCAAGTGCGATTTTTTGAGGTTTCTCGGTGCTCTTCAATAACAGCTGTTGTTTCCGTTACACTGCGATATTCGATTTCAACAAAAACATATGCTTTTACATGTTATCCGTTTACCGAAGTGGCTTATTTAGTTTGTAGTTCATGGAAATAAATATAAACCACAAGTTTGTTATTAAAATTAACACATTTGGTCAAAATGAAAAATAATGTCAATTACAAATTCTCGTGTAGCAACACTTAACTGTTATAGGGTATTATACTGTATTTAAAATAAATTATTTTACACCATGCACGAAATAAAGCACCAGATTATTAGAAAAACACAGATAGGAGTTATTTTTAAACACAAGTTCTATTTAATAAATCGGATAGAAATATAAAAAGTAGGTGGGTTAACCGTGACGTCACGATGTAATGTTTCATAGAAATTCAATATTAGCAAATCGTTTTGACAGTTCTAAAAAAGTAACTGATTTAACTAGATAGGACCCTATTGCAATAAGGGTTGAATTGTTGTCCTTAAAATACCACATTAATAAAAATCACTATCAGAAACAAGCCATTTATTAGTATTTAGGACTTAAAACCTTTCTAAAAGGTCACCGTACCTACAGTTTTGTCACTAGGTATGTTACAAGTTAAATAAATTAAAACACACTATTAAAAGCACGCGTATAAATTTTCCTCTCCACAAAACCTACTTAAAAACAACGCTTTCGTGGTACCTACTCCACACATATACCCGTATATGCTACACAATTTCAATCATCTCACTTCAAAAACGCACTAAACGCCAATACGTTCCATACACAGTTATCACCTTGTTTTTTAAAGGGTTCTACTCGTCCATTTTAGGGTTGCACTGGCAAAGCAATCGAGATCTGTGGCCGATAAGGCGCACGAACGGAACCGCCCAGCTGACCCCGCGCCCCACGCAACGCAAGGGTTCCTCATTATAATAATAATAAAACCTTCTTGGACATTAGTAGAGTAGATTAATATAGAGTAGTCCATCTGTGAAACAGGCTACAGATGTGGTACATAATTCTTTTCCATCGTATTTTCACGGAAACGTACGAACGTGTCTTGCTATTTCAGTCAGTCTCGGTACAAAAAGTACTGAGGTTGACTGAAGTAGCATGACAAATACGAACGTTTCCGAGAAAATACGATGGAAAACAATTATGCACTACATCTGTAGGAGTCCCATGAAGTCACAATTAGACATGGACTTCATTTCACGAGAAGTACTAAATATGAGACTGTTTCTTCTGCCATTTGAAGATCTATGGGACCCTACCGGACGGCACCGACCTGGGGCCAATTTTCTATTTGTAGGTTTTTACGTTTTAGGTAGTTTTAGTTTAGTCTGTTTAATTCTCAGTTTATTTTTTTTTGTCATAATTTGTTTTATGTGTAATTTTATGATAATAAATAAACTTCTATGGGACTAAAAAATACTTGAATAGTTTGTTTCGGTAAAAAAAGCTCTGATTTTACATTTTGTTAACTTAAATTTTAGTAGGAATGTTTATTCCCATTTCACGCACAAAAGGCTGAACAGGTTTCGTTTAAATTTGGCTCACACTCACAGTATAGTTTATAACCTAGTTTATAAAAGGAGGATCTGAATATCTGAGTGATGCTCTTGCACTAAAATACGAGAGTAAGTATTAGGTATTGAGAGGGTTAATTCATAATATTTGAAGATAACTTACTGTGAGTGTCGCTATACATTGCCTCAAAAATACGCGCAAAGGGTTCCCTGCTCATTATACTAATAATAAAATCTTGGACATTACCTTTTGAACGCTTTCCGTATTGCATGCAACGAATAATTAAAATTATAAATGACGTCGAAACTACAATTATATAAGTCGTTACATCTATAAAAGGGGGCCTAGCCAAGTGAAAATCTTATAAATCACCGTTTTAACCTCGTAAGGCCCATGGTCCTAAAGTAAGGACGCTAAGCATGAATAATTTCGTACATTTACCCGCCATTTCCTATCTCTATCGCACGCGCGTCCCGATGATGATGATGATAATGATGTGCGGTCAATATGCCATTGTGCTTAGCGTCCTTACTATAGTGTAAATAACATTATTTGCGGTATTTGACGTCTGTCACTCACAACAGCAATACTACGTAAAATGTTTTGCACATCGAAATCACAAAGGAAAACAACTGCACTGCGAACGTTTACGTTCTACGTCTTTTTTTTTTAATTTTAGGGCTGGCCGGACACCACCGTTATGAATCGGTAGTCGTCTAAGTAAATCGATATGAATTTTTCATTTTTCTTTTAATAAAAATAAGGAAAAGGTGGATAATTAACTGTAAATATGGATATATTTATCGTCACTTAACAGACAACAAATTTGACACAGAAATAACATAAATAAACTTTAAAATAGATCCCCAGTTAGTTTCAATTTTGACAATGGGTGCGACCTACTCGGTCGGTGTATTAAATAGACCGGTAGCTTGCGGGAAAACCATATAATTCTAGCTTTATTTAAATCTCAAATAAAAAATCATTATACGTCACAATTCGATACCTCAGTCTACGTGGCCATCCAATCGTAATCGCTTGCTGTGACAATCGATTTGCGTTAGTTACATCTCTATATACGTCAGTCATAATGTGTCAAATACCGCAAATAATGTTATTTACACTATATACCCGTAGTACAGTCGCCATCAGATATATCTAAACGACCGTAGTGCTCAAAAACATCTGAACAGGCACTCTAACACCTTGAAATACATAGAGGCGTGTTTAGATATTTGTGCAGCACCTTGGCCGCTCCGATATATTTGCTGGCGACTGTTCTAATTAGGCTTCAGTGTAATTTATACATTTTCAATTGGAACAGAGTAGCATTTCTACCGAGTCGTTCGATTTTAAAACAAAAGAAATTCAACCATACATTCCTTCACTATTGATTTCAAGTTCAAATGGCATTTTTTTATAGTAAGCCTTAGTAGGTTAAACCTGGTTAAACTAACTGCACTAAATTGTCGTTTAATATGGCCGCACTCTCTGGGACCCGGAAAGAGTGATACTCATGAGACTTTTGTTCAGGGAATTGAAATCTATAACGTATCAAAATTCTAGGACATTTAACTGAAACCACATTTTCCATACTTTAGACCCGGGGTCCTTTAGACCTGTGCTCTCTTTCAATTCAATTCTAGTAATAGTTACACTTGATCATCTTTCTTCACCATTTTAGAAAACGGCGATGACTTACTCGTATTGCAAAAGCGGTGAAAACGCTTTGATATCCCACACTTAAGAAATGTCCCTTTTGACTCTGTCGGCCCCGAAAGACACTCCTCAAACCGTCTTGTGCCCTCAGGCCCACATCACCGTATATTTAACCCGCGCACGTCGTGACGTGTTTAGTGGCCCGACGCCATAATTTGAGGCCACGTAATAAATAATTTGGGGAAACGGGCACCGAGTTCCTGGAACCCTGGGGCTGTCGTGAGCCAGTTTTACAAAAGTTGAGGTAATAGCCGTTCTGATGGTATTTTTATCCCCTGAAGGTGTTGTGTGTTTAAGCGTTTGTTTGTATGGGGCCTAATTCAGACAATTTATTTTGAGTAAAGACTTCGAGACGGACCACGCTAACTCTGCATGGCATTTGTAATGACAAATTGTGGCAATGTAATCATTTTTTTTATGAAAATGTGACGTTTATGATGACACTCCTCACTTCTGTTCAATTCACAAGTTACCGAGTCACAACGGACTGTATACTCTGAATCTTTAATATTTAAATAAAAGAAAACAACCCTCAAACGGCTCCTTAAGCCAGTTGAGGGTAGATGAAAACATTAAGTACCTACATGATCAAATAATGTTGGAAAAATAAATTAATTAAAAATTAAAAAACACGACTGCGAAAAAGCGAACTGAAAAGACAAAAATAATTTTTAGTTGTGTTAGTTACTCAACTTAATGAATGTAAAAAATTATTAGAATATGAGTGTTTAGTGAAGGTTATAAACAACAAACGCAAAAGTTTTATGCTCATTTAGAATCGTGACTGTACCTGTGTATTTTATTTCAATTGCAGTCGGGGACCTTGATGTATTGACATTTTCCCATTTAAAAGGTGGGGACTGCAATTGAAATAAAATACACAGGTACAGTCACGATCCTAAATGAGCATAAAACTTTTGCGTTTGTTGTTTATAACCTTCACTAAACACTCATATTCTAATAATTTTTTACATTCATTAAGTTGAGTAACTAACACAACTAAAAATTATTTTTGTCTTTTCAGTTCGCTTTTTCGCAGTCGTGTTTTTTAATTTTTAATTAATTTATTTTATTTTATACTTTTTAGAATTTTTACATTCATTAAGTTGAGTAACTAACACAACTAAAAAATATTTTTATCTTTTCAGTTCGCTTTTTCGCAGTCGTGTTTTTTAATTTTTTATTTATTTAATTAATTTTGGGGTCATGATTTCGTTAATAATCATTTGAAGTCACTTTATATTACTTTTGCGAGGGCGTCCTCAGTACAGAAAGGCACGCAGAGCGCCGCATATATCGGGCTACGCCCGACTACTTTGGAACGCGTACAGCGCGCCACGTACGTCGGGCTACGCCCGACGCTTTGAGTATGAGGCCGGCTTTGGTAATCATACAGCGTGTCACGCTACACCCAATACTTTTAATATGAGAGATTTGAAGGTGCCTGGCTTTGGACTGCGTGCAGCGCGCCACGTACATCAGGCTACGCCAAAACCTTTAAGTGTGAGGGCGCCGGCTTTGGTATGCGTACAGCGTGTCACGTACGTCGGACTACGCCCGACACTTTTAGTATGAGAAAGTAGAAGTCGCCTGGCCTTGGACCGCGCGCAGTGCGCCACGTATGTACGTCGGGCTACGCCCGACTCTTTTAGTATGAGGGCGCCGAAGGCGCCCGGCTTTGGAACGCGTACAACGCGCCACGTATGTCGGGCTACGGCCGATGCTTTGAGTATGAGGGCGCCAAAGGCGCCCGGCTTTGGTAAGCGTATAGCGTGTCACGTACGTCGGGCTACGCCTGACCCTTTTAGTGTGGGGGCGTCTTTGGCGCCTGGCTTTGGACCGAGTGCATATACTTGGACAAGTTGCAGGAAGCGCACATCTTTCTTACGCTCTGAGCCGTAGGCCCTACGTGGAGCTCACCCTTCGGCCTTAAAAAAAATGTCATCATCATCATAAATGTTAAAATTAAATCAAACCTACGGTTATAATGATACTTTCACGATTTGTTCTGCCAAAGTCGGTGCAGAGTTAGCTTAGACGGACTCTGTATCGTATCGATTAATAAATAGAAGTTATATTTTAAACTTTTCGATTCCATAAGCGCAATTACGAACATGTTTTAAAAACTATGAGTAGTATGTACCTACCTAATATAATATAATTATATTTTTTTATGATCAGCGGTCAAACCCTTTCCTTTTATTTTAATAAGTATCCCATTCAATAATAATATTTGGTTTTATGAGATTAGCTTCTCTTAACATATTTTGTCAATTCTTACTTTCTCAAAATGAAACTTAAACCCACATGTTGCATATATATTATCAATCGGCTTTCACAGCCCTTCATTTTGATACCCTACTCGATAGGTTTGCACGATATTTTTTTCTAAAGGTTGCGTAATATGGCGTATTAAGTCCGCCATATTGTTTTTATAATGACGTCACGTAGCCTATGTTACCCGGGATGACGTAAGGATTCTAATGATGTATCATACGTCTAAATCGGTTAAGGCATTCAGAAGTTAAGGTGGAATAAAGAAACTCACATACATACAAACATGAACGCTGAAAACAATACACTCTTTTTGTTTGGGCAGTCGTGTAAAAAGTCAGGTCGTTCAGTGACAAATCCAGGCTGTTTTGTATTTGGTAGGTTAGCCAATAAATGTGAGATCTACCCGAAAATGTACAAATTGTTTGTTTAATTTTATTTAAATACCTAAACATACAGACATAAGACATAAGACGTTGAAAGACGAGGTAGGGCGTACCATAGAAGTGAATAAATTAAATTCCCATACCGTCCTACATATCGTACCTACACTACCGCAAAATCACACAACAACTACTTATAGTCTTAAAGTTAAGTAGATTCCAAGTACCATAGCTGTAGTACTTGACTAAATACTAGAGGTATTTGGGTAGTTTTGCTACCGCAACTTGCGCTACCGCGTTGATAGAGTTAGACCAAGAAAAGTCTCAACGATTTTGATAGCAACGCAGTGCAAGTGTTATTTATACGTCATACTTTCATAGAAGTTTGACGTTTAAAAAAACAATTGCACTGCGTGTGCTATCAAAATCGTTGCAGACTTTTCTTGGTCTAACTCTAAGCAATATTCTGGAGAATACTCTATTGTAGCTTGATGCTGATTGTCATCCAACAACGGTGTATTTTATGAAATGGATTCCTGTTAGCAGTATCCTCTGCCCCAGGCAACGTGGAGATTGTCGTGATATGTACGAGATGATTGTGTGGACGTGAGTTTTTCGGCTTAAAAATGCCTGCCGAGATCGAGAAAGATCGGTGCGGTAAGCTGGCATTACTGTTGTGGCGTGTGGGTTTGTTGCCGCCTCTATATCTGTAAATTTCCTTAATAAAATGAGTGACTTCATCTATATAGCGACGATGGCACTCGCATCCAATGTGAAGATCGGCTAAGGGCCGGTTGTGCTAACCCATCCGTAATGGCAAAAGCGTTTACTAATACTGTCTGCGTCTGTCAAGTTTCAGAGTTCTCGGCTGAGTAAAGGCTACCACACAGGTGTAATTGCAACCGGATCTAAAACTAGCCCAAGATCGGGACTTTGGCGCATTTTCGTGCCGAAGGCTAAAGTCCGCTTTGGCTCGCTGAGCCATTGTTAGTTAGTTATTATTGTATTGTCAACCAACAATCCTAGCCTAGCTAGCTTTTACTTTTCCTACTTTTAGGGCCCATAGGTAATCGCTCTACTGAAACCTTATTCGACATGCTATCGCGTCACATAAAATCACGTGATGTGTTTCTTTCATGTGTTGATTCTATCATGTTGCTATCATGTATGGATTCTTAATGTCAAATTACGCTTTTTACTTACTAAAGACACCGTGGTCAAGAAGAACCTCCTTACCTTTTCACGCTTAAACCGCTGGACCAATTTAGATGAAATTTGTTACAGAGAAATTTAGATCATCATAAATAGTAGTAGTAAATAATTATAAGAATGATGTAAGTAAAGAACTTTGACCAAGCACGCAACGTGTCAAATGATCGTGTATTTTTCCTATAATTATTACCCATTGATAGTCTTTTAAGAGTCCTATAAAAGAATGCAAACGATCTATTGTCTTTTTTTAAAGCTTTAACTATCATTTACAATCAATTTCACCCAACACATCTATTAGGTACCGTAACCCAGAACTTAAAACAATGCCCAATTTGCAAATATCAATTTGTACTATTAACCTTATTAATAGAACAAAAGCCGTTGATAGTTTGAAAAACGAAAGTCAAAAACTATACTTACTTAAAGCCTCATCTTCTCGTGGGTCTCATTGGAATTTAAACCTTGTCCCAACAACGAAAGGCGTCGTTTGGAAAAGCTCAGTTTGGTAAGGTAATAGTGTGCGTAAGTTATTACGTTTGATTGCGACTTTCTCCTATTGCTCCTACGCCGGTTGTGTAAGCCATAGATAATTTGAAAGGGCTTTTGTGATGGCGGTCATTATAGCGACCTGATCATGGCTATGATTGAAGGATATGGATTCAATATGCGATAAATTAGGTAAGAATTGGGTAAGAATTGTTTTGGATAAGTCTTTTATAAAATCGAAGATCATTTTCCACTTTGATCACATCTACCATGTAATAAACACAGAAATAAATGCCCTTACCAGGATTTAAACGAGGGACCTCCTCCTTCGTAGGCACACGGTCACTACCGACTAGGCTAGGACGCCATTAATAATAATTTAAGACAACTTTTAATTATAATTTGAGTAGAACCATTCAGTTTAATGTCGGTGCGAATCAGATTTGGTTAATTTTTTTTTAAGTTCAATATTTTTGTTTTACCGTTGGCTATCGACCTGATTCTAACTTTAAGATACGTCAAAAATTTGCTAAAGATACAAAAGTAGGTACTTACCTAATCACTTTTAACATTGACATATTGGATCCATGTCATATTTTTAGCAAATTTTTGACGTATCTTAAAGTTCGAATTAGACCGTATGTCAACGTAATAAAATGTAAGGTTCCTTTTCACACAGAAAGCCAATTTAATTATGTAAACTTATCTTAAATGCAAATAAGTGGAGATCATAAATAAGTATCAATTTGAACTCGTGCAAACCAATAACAAATTAATTTAATACCCCGTTATATTTACGAGCGTATAAAGAAAGTATCACGAAATAGATCAAACAACTGGTAACATTAATATTTTAATTGCATTTGCTTATGGCCTCTCCAAAGGTCACCGATAATCTTAAGCAGTTTACAATTCATTGCGGCATTTGATCGATCGATCGAATTCGTTGCTCCTGCTTATCCGGCAATCGTAAAATCGCATGCCATTTGTTGCACCGTCTGTAGTCTCGCCACCGCCCTTTTGTTTAACTAATTTCCAGCTGGTATATACATAAATTACCCTGATTTTACGATCCTACGTTAATTAGTTGGTTCCTTGTTACAACATTAATGGGAAAATATTCACAGGAATAGAAGCTGTCAGTAAACAAATTAGCATTACGGTAAACAAAGTCTAGACTCCTATTTAACTTGAGAAAGTGATAGGTAAAGAACGCGAATACATACCATATATCAACTTTTGTTGTCGCTACGTGGGATGGTCGAATATTGAAGTTGATCTACAGGCGACGAGACGATTTGTAACAAGTCTCAAACAACCCCATATTTTGGGCGTTTGCGGTATATTATCCTTGGCCCGTGAATTCACAACGCTCGTAACTTCAAGGGCCTAAAAAAAGATTCCTCGAGACGAGTGACCCAAGAGCTGACTCATTCCTGGGCCAAAGAATTGGCGTCGCCATTCAGTGTGGAAATGTAACCAGCCATATGGGCACTCTTCCGCAGGGTGACTTAACAGTCTTAACATTAACACACCTCTAGATTGGTATAAGTATTATTTTATTTAGTTTATAGCTAGTTTGAATGTATTTTGAATTATTTAGAGACTTATTTTAAATGTGGACATTTTTATAATATCCCGAAAGTAGACCAGAAATTAATATTGAGAATACTTGATATCCATAAACGGTCTCATAAGCGAAAAAGTACAGATCAATTCAAGTCAGTAATAAAATTCACATATTATCAGTTATAGTTTAAGAACTAATTAAAAATAAAAAGCGAAGAAGATGCAATTAAGTAGGGCCTAAAGTCATTTTTAATTATATCTAGACTTACTCATATATCTACAACGAACAAGCAATTTAAATTTGTAGACTTCTCAGTCAAAACAATCATTTTTTGTTTCGCACAAATCCTGAAAAACGAGCTCAGAACTAGCTTTTAATGGGTCCTGTTCTAGACAAACAGCTTACATTGTGTCCCGATATATCCAGAACTGGTTAATATACTACGGCTATTTAAATAATCCGTTTTTAGAACTGTAATAGTAACTTTTTATAATTCTGGTTTGATGCACAACTCCTTAAACTACACTCGGAGTAAATAAAGTAACTAAATTTTCAACAGTAAGTTAATAAATTATAACAAAGTCAAAATTATTTAAAAAAAAACTCAATGACATTGTAACAGTTTTTCGATCAGGTCACGTGTCCGTCCTACGTCTTACGGTCACATGACCTGTCGCGAGTTTAACATTTTTTCCCCATCACAAAAAGTGCACAGGGCCGCTAAAGAAGTTTTCACTTCAAAAATAGAAAGTAATCTCACTAATTGTAGTTACTTCAGTGTTGAGGGCGATAATACCGATAATACTTGCCAGCCGCCGACAGGAAGTTTATATCCGAAAGTTATGCTTTAGATTTAAATTTTCAATATTGGCTTCTAAGGCCCACTTGCACCATTCCACTAAGCCGGGGTTAACCGGTTAAACCTGGAGTTACCATGGTTACCAGTGCAATTTGACACTGGGTTGACGGTTAAACCGCATAACCCCGGGTTAGTGGAATGGTGCAAGTGGGCCTAAGCGACATAACCGCATGATAACCGTAAGTACGTACTTATGTGCCGTCGGAAAGTTACCAAAATTGCGAAATTTCCACATTGTAAAATTTCCGAAACTTCACATATTTTTGTATGGGGGATCCAAAATGAAAGTTTCCTTAAATGCTATGAAATTTTCCTGAACTTTTTTGACACTTTCCGCAACTTGCACATCTGTAGGTACCCGTGACAGTAGCCCTACCATGACTTAACATTTGACCTTTAGTCTAGCGACGTGAATTCGAGCACACAAATACGTCAGTGCGAGCGAGATGGACTGCGGTCGAGTTCACGCAATCCTTAACATAAACATCAAGTTTAGTGTCAACTCGTGGTAACTATAGGACTCATCAGTTTAATTATCAACCGCTGTAAGGCCACACAACGTGGTACTATAAATAAATGTATACAAAAACAATACTTAATTCCTGTCAGGTTACTATCCTTAAGGGCTCAGTAGACGATGCGAGAACTCGCATACGAGTTTCATTACATTGCGGGTTTTGATCGGTCGGTTGAATTGGACGTAACCAACAGTCCGCAATGTAACTAAAATCGCATGCGAGTTCGCGCCGTCTAAATCAGCCATACTATATCGTTTATAAAAAGGGCCAAGTGCGAAAACAAATATTCAAGGGTTCTTTGACGCACAGTTTTTGAAATATGTTATAAATATATACAGCTTATATTATTAGATTTAATTTAGTTAGTTTATACATATTTAGTCATAGTATATTTTAGCTTATATGTAATAACAAACATAAATATTATAGTTTCAAGTAGGTATACAGCAAAATTATAATTAGTTACACTTAATTAAAAACCGTATTAAATACTGGTTTTCGTAAAGGACAATTCCGATGTCTGTCAGTCTAATTTTTTTATTTGAAGATATTAAAGGTGTATAAAATAAACTGGGAGTCTGAAAATGAATGAGTCGAGATACTTTACCTACTAATGTGCCGTCGGAGACTTTCCAAAATTGCGAAATTTCCACATGATAAAATTTCGGAAACTTCTCATATTTTGTATGGCAATCGAAATTTTCGCAAGTTTTCTTTGTTTCCTGTGTTTTTTTTTTATTTCCGAATACTTTCCGAACTGGGTACTTTCCGGCCTTTCCGCAACCTGCACATCTATACTGGAAGTAAGTACGTTTCAGTGTTTTATGGGCAAATGCCTGCGGATCCCTAAGCCGGCTAGACAGACGACATTCATATTTAATTTAAAGAGCACTAATTAAACTGAGCTTAAAACACAAGTAAATTACGAGTCAGATGCACTTAAACGCAATCATATTTAATTATTCTTGTTTCGGAATGATAACGTTGTTCGTATGTATATTAGAAATAGCGTGATGTTATGGCACGCTATGCAATAACGTCTTAAATTACGTTGTTCTAACACACGGCTTATATAACCAATGGAGACATTAAATTAATAAATAATAAATTAAATGAATAGTTTCAATTAGCTATATAATAGATAATAAAGTTTAATAGGCTTGTTAAGGTAGCGCTTTATCGTTTATTGCATTTATATATAAATTGGATATATATAATGCTTTTTCAATACAGTTGCTCACAAAGTGCTACTTTACGTAGCTGTTTAGCGTGCGGAAAGTTGGTTATGTCGAACTAGTGCTTTTTACTTTTCCAATTTTTTTAAATTTATACTTGTTCCAATTCACGACTACTTATTGATGAGTGTTAATATTAGTTTCCTTTAAACGTCGTAATCAGCATAAAAACCTACTGTTAATGTAAGAATATGAAAAATATACATATTTCATATTTTAATACTTACCTCTTCATCATTATAACACGTTTATTTTTTAATATTGAATATTGAAAATTCCGTTCTTAATAAGGTGTCTGAATGGAACGGAATAGCTGCCAAACGCCCATAGATATAATATACTTAAAGACGACGTCTAAGCGAGCTGTCACTGTTACCACTTTTGTTTAGTGTACGATTAACAATGTTTTACTTATTTTTTCGCAACTGTATTAAAAAACGTCGTTCGATACACGTGCGGAAATGTCATTCTTCACTCGTCCCGAGTCTTCCCACTCGCCTGCGGCTCGTGGCAAGATATCTCGGTACTCGTGAAGTAATGACATACCTTCCGCACTAGCATCGAAATGTACTATTCCAATCCACTGCAACCTGCAACTGATTAAAACGGGTAGCCCTGTTAGAATAGTTTACGGCGATCTTAAAGTAATGTTTTATTTCACGTAATACTTTGTGTTGTTTTTGTATTTTCAATTAACCATTAAATTTATGAAAATTAGTGAGTTAGCAATAATAAATTTTAGCGTTAGTCACAAGAAGTCAATAAAAAATACATTTTTTTCAATAACAGCTACCTACAATTGGGTCAGTACAGTTGTGATTTTATAAATAACGAGTAATAAAACTGATTTTGTGTTAGAAGATATACTTAAAGATTTATGCAATAACGCCAATAACCCGAAGTAATAACTTTTTTTTAACTTGGTTCGTAAAAAAATCCGTAGTGTCGGTCATAAATTTAAAAGCTTTTATTTGACTTGCAATATTTGTTTGGCATAAAAGCTTGTAAAAATGCTGGTAAGAATGAAATTTTAGACAATAAACCTTATTATATCTAAAATAAGGCAATTGGAGATCCATGTGGGTGAATTAAAGGCATTAAATACCTACTTGTTGACATTTATTTGCAGAACATTGATATTTCAACAGTGCATTATATATTTCAATTTCAACCCATGTTGGTACACAATATTAAATGATTCATAACAGTAATAACAAACTTTCCTGCATTGGTATCCGTATAAAATGTGTTGGAGGCATTGTTGGTGGTAACCGGTAATTAAAAGCGTATTATGGAGGCGTTAACCGACAACCGACTTTTATAGCATCGTTATAAAATGGAGGTTTTTTATTGCGTATGCCTTAAGTTTAATGTTTGTTTCGGTACTCGATAATGCTAATAAAAAAGTGTTTTAACGGTGTCATTTTGATGAACAGTACCTAACTGCAATAATGTTTTAACGGATCAAGCACATTAAAATTTAACGTAATGTAACGCAATAGTTTCCAACGTACGGTAGAATACATGACAAAAAAAAACATACATAGGTACAATCAGCAGCAGAAATTGCTAAGCGGGCCAGGTGTTCAAAATGATCTTGACGCGACTTTATTGTTTAGAGAATAGAGCGTGTCAAGCTAATTTTGAACACCTCGCCCGCTTAGCAACTTCTGCTGCTGACTGTACAGTCAGTATCACAAGGCGCCAAAAATATCTGCCACTAAGGAATACTTTTCCGGATAGAGATATACGAGTATATCTCGTTCGAACGTATCTGCAACAGTGTAAGTTTTTAGAGAACCGTAGAAACTTATGGTGCATACTACGGGGTACGGCTTAGAGAATATAACCAAACGGAGTGGTAATTAACAGGCGTTCCCCTCTGTCGAAAATAGGCGGCCAATGGTCAACCACATGTATGGACTGACGTTTATCTGACATGGCTATTTTTACGTTACGTACTTATACATTTGACGTAACCCTCCCCCCGCAAAAAACGGCAGCCTATTTTGTACAGAAAATTATAGACATGGCGTCTCCGTTTGGTTATATCCTCTAAGGGGTACGGTAACTATGGTAGCCGAAAAGGCCGGTTATTAAGAAACATATATTTCGGTCGTTCCCAAATTCCCTTCGCAGATAAGCCAGATATTTAGGCCTACTTTACATTACTTACAAACAGAAGAACTCGGTACATTTTAGCACAATCTTGTCGATTTTTTCCGTATTCTTTTCAAGCGGCTGTACGAAATGCTTTTGTCAACTCGCAGTAACGTGTGAAATGGTTGTCACACTTCCAAATGGCAACAGTCATGTTATTATTTACAGTACACTTACAGTAGTATTAAGAAAACAACTTTTGAAGGGTGAAAAGCTTTTTAACTTCTTGTCTGTGTATGATAAGGATGACCGAATGTTAAGGGTCCCGGGGACTCCCCAGCAACCTCGGCCGAATTTCACTTACCCATACAAACGGTGTTTCGTTCTCATTATAAAACCACGTATTTAATTGTAATGAAATTTTGTACATACAATGACACGAGGTATATTAAGATTATTGCCATGCCCTAACAGGGTACCATGTACCGACTTTATAATGTTTTAATACCATCCTATGTACAAATGAACGTGGACGCAATAAAGATATGAATTATGAATTATGAATTATTCTAGTTTTATAATTAGTTCATAAAACAAAAGAAATAGAGCAAAAACAAGTTTTGTATGAAAATTTAAATTCGCTGTATTTTTTTAACTATGGTATCTGAAGCTACATAAACTAATTACAGAACTAGATATACTTACCTATCCTATTGTAAGTACAAAGTTTCAGAGCAATCGAAAACTAGTCGTTTTTGAAATAAGAGCGTAACTACGTTTGTATGGAGAACCGAGCTTGCCGGGGACTCTTAAGTTTTGCATTTGTTTCCAGTACCCGTACCATGAGTCACTGGCAGTGTCAAAACTGACATATACGCTAGCGTCTACGTAAATTACTTTCTATACATCTCGCTCGCACTAATATGCGAGTACGAACGAGATGCATAGAAAGCAAGTTACGTTCTCGATAGCGTTTACGTCAGTGTTCAACTGGTGGTAGCCACACTGAACGTTTTTCGTTTCCTCTATACAGCAACGTGCTTTGAACCCAACCACCTCATACATATGAAAGTTTAATTACCAACAAAGCTAGGTAGTACGTAGTTTATTCATGATTTCCACGATATGAAATTAGACTATTAAACATAATTATAGACATTTCGACTGCCTTTGGTATAACTAAACAAACACCTACCTACCCATAATTTTTATACAGACTAAAACTACGTTACAGCCAGTTTTGAACCTAAGTTATTTTCAAATATACGTGTTTCCCACTAGTTACGATCAAGCTGTTATGTTACTAGTGGTAATAACTGAGAATTTACAGGGTTCCGTACCTCAAAAGGGAAAAACGGAACCCTTATAGGATCACTCGTGCGTCTGTATGTCTGTCCGACCATTCCCCTTCTTTATCTCTGAAACTACTGGGTCTAAAAATTTTGAAAAAAATACACACAATAGTACTTTACCTATAGATGACAGGAAAACTTATTAGAAATGTGCAGTCAAGCGTGAGTCGGACTTATGTACGGAACCCTTGGAACGCGAGTCCGACTCGCACTTCACCGGTTTTTTTTCTCGTATCTCCGCTTATCTCCGCTCCCGTATGTTTGCTATTGAAGGTTTTAGACGTTGGAGTACAAACAGTTAGTGTACTGCTTTCGTTATTTTAACTGTGGCGTAGTATATGGATGTGAATTTTAGTGATCGCGTATGTTTTATAAAACCTGTCAAAACTGGGTGACAGTTTTATACTGACAATGTCAATGCGGTTTTACAGCGAGAATGTAACACTTCGAATGGACTAAGTGGCGAAAAGCATTCCTCTGTAGTTTTATTACCAACTCGGTGTAAATATTACGAGTTTTCACAACGGTTTTCGTTAAAATGTGGGTTTATTAGTATTTTATTGTTAGCGGTTGTTTTGACAATAAATCAATTTGACTGGCTTTTCGGTGGAAAATTGTAGTAGGAAGAATTTCATGGGTAATCAGTGATCTATTGTGGATTAGTAAAATTTTGGTAAATACAGAATATTACAGCTGGGAAAATTGGTCTGAATGGGGTTAACCGGTCGAAATATTTAGATGGCACCAGCATAGCTTGCCCTGTCAATCCTTAGAATTGTGTCAAATTTTTATTTTATTAATGGAATTTTATGCCCTGGTTAGAAAAAGGGGCAAGCTATGATGACGCCATCTATGTAAACCTTTGACAGTTGCCAACCCCATTAGGAACAACGCTAAGAAGATGAAGATGAACAAACATATAGAGGAAAAACCAATTCGGACAAGGATACAATGATACATTGTAAATCTACTTGCTTCTTTTATTGCTACCACGTCCACGTGTCCATGTAACGTAACACCGCCGCGCCGTGGTTAAAACGTGACGTACTGTACCCAACGCTGTATTTGAGGCTGTTCCAGAGCGGTACTCTAAAACGCGGAAAAGGAGAACCCCGTAAGGGAAAGGCATATACAGGCTGGCTAAAAAATAACTGCATTCCCGTTGCCAGGGAGGTTTTGGGATTATACTGAGCAACTTTTACTATGGCCCAACCCCGAAACCGCGAAAAAAAATTTGGCTGTTTCATACATTTTGGCTGGTCCATTTTCTATGGGAGGGTTTTTTTTTGCTATATGTTTAGCCAGTCAAAACTGTGACATTAGAATATCACAGACGACGACCGACGTTCATGATAGAATGCAAATCAGATGTAAGCCAGATCATTAAAACTTACAACAACAATACAGCAATTTGCACCGTGACGAAGGCTAAACACAGGAATTAATTAAACTAAACTAATTGCTGAGGAAAATCCTGGCCAAGGCCTGTGAGTAATTTACAGCTGACTTGCAAAATATAAATAATAGGGGTTTTTTTTATAAACCTTGAATTAGCTTTTATTAATGAATAGTTAGTAATTAATAATAACCCTTTAATGATCTAGAATCTAGATTGAAAAAATCAAGCAATTCAAGTCTCAACGCTATTTGATATTGAGGTTAACAACAGGCGGTCTTATCGCTAAAAAGCGATCTCTTCCAGACAACCTTTATGTAGCGAAAATTAATAAATTTACACATGTCAGTACGTATAAAACTATGTATAAACTAACGTTTTAATGGTCGGCAACGCGATTTGGCTACCATAAGCTGAGCAATCCATGGATTACAAGCAATACTCATTTTCCACCACAGCAGTACCTACAACAACAATACGTACTCAACAAGAATGCCCCTTAATCGACATAGTAACGGTCTTCGTGAACCCTATTCCGACGTGTTAAGGTTGATTACTAGTCGATTGGTGTAACAATGTCGACACGTCATGGATTAGCATGCTGCGCACACGCGCGACCGGCGGCGACTCCTGCGCACCATGACAATAGTTATAGCTACATCCGTATGCTATGAAACTATTGTACAGTAGAATTTTTGACTTCATCATCCATCATAATCATACCCCGGTTTAACAGGGGCAATTTGGTGTGACGTTTAAGTACTTTAATATCTGGGAGACCGAGCTTTGCTCGAAAAACATATAAAAACTCAAAAATGCGCGTTTTCCCAGAGATAAGACCTAGCTTCGATTTTTCGCCCCCAAAAACCCCCATATAGCGAATGTCATCGAAATCGTTAGAGCCGTTTCCGAGATCCCCGAAATATGTATATAAGTAAATAAATTATACAAGAATTGCTCGTTTAAAGGTACCTATAAGATACAATGACAACGTGTGACATGTCATCAGCATCACCTATTTGTAATTTCATTTAATTTCTCGATGTAATTCATAAATTTTCAGGTACCTGGCCAAGTCTTGAGCTTGCAAACTTTCGGAACATCGATCCGATCCTTAACCAACTGAGCTAGGTACCGAAACTTACCAGAACTGTGCGAATCTTTCCATTTCTTAATTTTTGTCTGAAAGGTCGCAAGTCTGAGTTTCCATTTTTCAACACTACACCTTATAAAACAAAGTCCCCGCCTCGTCTGTCTATTTGTGTGTTTGTATATTCGCGATAAATTCAGAAACTACTGAACGGATTCTCATGCGGTTTTCACCTATAAATAGAGTGATTCTTGAGGAAAGTTTAAGTGACGCTGACAGACGTATCTGCGTGATAACAATTAGTATTCACTGATGATTACCAATTTTCACAAAAGTTGGGTTGTCAATAATTTGAACATCGGTCTCTAGTAAGCTATAAGTCCGACTGATTTAAAAATAAATATAAGTAGGTATAGCTATACAATACGTAAGTACACAAAAATATGTGTGGGTCATGCTCGGGAAGGTAAAAGTTTTAATTATTGCCATCGGCATACAAAAGACTTCAACGAACGCTTTCTACATAAACAAACGGGTGACACCCATTTTCTTTTTTATAGAGTCACGATTTGGCAATGTCGCTCCGTGGGTTTAATATTTCTATGATTTTTGTTCCTGTATGTTAAAAAATAATGAGATCCCATCAGATATATCGTAGCGGCCAAGGTGCTCAAAAATATCTGAACATGCACTTTAGAGTCTTTATAATAGACTTTGTTCAGATATTTGGCGGCTGCGATATATCTGATTGCGACTGTACATACGAGTATGAGATAGTTGGCTGTAAAGTAAAGATGAAAGTAGGTAAAGTGTCATTCTGTGGAACTTGCCAACTATGTATGTAAACAAAAGTTGTAGGGGAGCCCACGATGCTAAATCGGGATTTACTCGAGCGTCATACAGAGAAATATTAGATGATAAGAAGAAAAAAAAGGTATATAAAGTTTTTTTTTCCAGCGAGCCGGAGAGCGTCTACAATTTTTTTTACATTTCGGGAGGTTGGTGGAGGGTTAAAAAATCGTTAAGCAGTTTATGGGTTTGGTCGTTTTTGTCCACGTTAATGCTATATTTTTTCTATAACTTAATATAACACTTATTTGGAGGCATTTTCTTAATCTGACGAACACAAGTTTGGCGCCTACTTTTTACACTGTATCCATCAGATTAAGGAAATGGGTGCAAATAATTATCAGATTTAGTAATAGCACAATTATAGCGTTAATTTGGAATAATATGACCAAATCCACAATCTACTTCACAATTTGTTGAAGCCCCCACCATTCCTACCAACCCCCCTCCAACCAAGGGCTCAACATAGATGGCTAAAAGGGGTAAAGGTAGACTACACAGGGTAGCAAGATATCATTCATATCTTAATCTGACGCGCTCGAGTAAACACAAAAATCCCCTCTTGAGCTATGATGGGATGAATGATGAATTTACTAGTGGTAGGGGTACCATCATTCAGAGACAATTTCAATATGGCGGTTTGTTTACATAGTTAGCAAGTTCCATAGAATGACACTTTATTGCGTCATTGGCCCATTTTATTTAAAGTTGTACATCTACAATTCTACAGTCGCCACCAGATATATCGGAGCAGCCGAGGTGCACAAAAATATCTGAACACTTACTCTATCGCCTTGACAATAGTGGCGTGTTCAGATATTTGTGAGCGCCTCGGCCGCTCCGATATATGTATATCTATCTGATAGCGACTGTACAATATATTATTGTCAAATTTGGGAATCTTTGTATTATCTATTACGAGCTCTTGCGTCCTAATAGAGGAAAAATTTACCAAAAATTTCCATAAATTTTTTTGTTCCTTCCTTTCCATTACCGTCATCGTCTTACAAATTTTATGAACAGAGTTAACGGAATATACATTGAAATACATAAAAATCTTGAGACACATTTTCCTATTAGGATTAAAAAAGCTCGTAATTCTTGGTAGAAATAACGTTAAATAAAAACAAATAAAAAACCGAGTAATAAAATTGTCCAATTACCTACTTAATTAAGTTTTACTATCGCAAATTTCATATAAATTTTAAAGGTTATTCAACTTCTGCGTAATAAAATTTGTTGATTAAGATAAAACTACATTTTTATTAATCCATAAAAACTGTCATCATATATTGTATAAATTGTATTATACCAACAGTTGTATATATACCAACAGATTCTGTTAGCGTTATTTGCTTTGGCAACAATCATATAAAAGCGAAATACAAACAAGTCCGATATGATCAGGAATTTCTCTAAAATTACAGGGTGTTTGGAAACCCCATTACGGCTCCGATGGCGCTCATTGTTTACGGACAAATTGCTGTGACACTAATGCCCAGTGTGTTATTATTGACGCGCGATCAGTCGAGGTTTTGGGGTAACCAGTAAGGGCCACTTACATCATTCACTAACCCGGAGTTGACCGGTTAAACCTGGAGTTATCATGGTTACGTTACTATTTTTACACGACTGCCCAAACAAAAAGAGTGTATTGTTTTCAGCGTTCATGTTTGTATGTATGTGAGTTTCTTTATTCCACCTTAACTTCTGAATGCCTTAATCGATTTAGACGTATGATACATCATTAGAATCCTTACGTCATCCCGGGTAACATAGGCTATGTGACGTCATTATAAAAACAATATGGCGGACTTAATACGCCATATTACGCAACCTTTAGAAAAAAATATCGTGCAAACCTATCGAGTAGGGTATCAAAATGAAGGGCTGTGAAAGCCGATTGATAATATATATGCAACATGTGGGTTTAAGTTTCATTTTGAGAAAGTAAGAATTGACAAAATATGTTAAGAGAAGCTAATCTCATAAAACCAAATATTATTATTGAATGGGATACTTATTAAAATAAAAGGAAAGGGTTTGACCGCTGATCATAAAAAAATATAATTATATTATATTAGGTAGGTACATACTACTCATAGTTTTTTAAACATGTTCGTAATTGCGCTTATGGAATCGAAAAGTTTAAAATATAACTTCTATTTATTAATCGATACGATACAGAGTCCGTCTAAGCTAACTCTGCACCGACTTTGGCAGAACAAATCGTGAAAGTATCATTATAACCGTATGGTTTGATTTAATTTTAACATTTATGATGATGATGACATTTTTTTTAAGGCCGAAGGGTGAGCTCCACGTAGGGCCTACGGCTCACAGCGTAAGAAAGATGTGCGCTTCCTGCAACTTGTCCAAGTATATGCACTCGGTCCAAAGCCAGGCGCCAAAGACGCCCCCACACTAAAAGGGTCAGGCGTAGCCCGACGTACGTGACACGCTATACGCTTACCAAAGCCGGGCGCCTTCGGCGCCCTCATACTCAAAGCATCGGCCGTAGCCCGACATACGTGGCGCGTTGTACGCGTTCCAAAGCCGGGCGCCTTCGGCGCCCTCATACTAAAAGAGTCGGGCGTAGCCCGACGTACATACGTGGCGCACTGCGCGCGGTCCAAGGCCAGGCGACTTCTACTTTCTCATACTAAAAGTGTCGGGCGTAGTCCGACGTACGTGACACGCTGTACGCATACCAAAGCCGGGCACCTTCGGCGCCCTCACATTTAAAGGTTTTGGCGTAGCCCGATGTACGTGGCGCGCTGCACGCAGTCCAAAGCCAGGCACCTTCAAATCTCTCATATTAAAAGTATTGGGTGTAGCGTGACACGCTGTATGATTACCAAAGCCGGCCTCATACTCAAAGCGTCGGGCGTAGCCCGACGTACGTGGCGCGTTGTACGCGTTCCAAAGCCGGGCGCCTTTGGCGCCCTCATACTAATAGAGTCGGGCGTAGCCCGACGTACATACGTGGCGCACTGCGCGCGGTCCAAGGCCAGGCGACTTCTACTTTCTCATACTAAAAGTGTCGGGCGTAGTCCGACGTACGTGACACGCTGTACGCATACCAAAGCCGGGCACCTTCGGCGCCCTCACACTTAAAGGTTTTGGCGTAGCCCGATGTACGTGGCGCGCTGCACGCAGTCCAAAGCCAGGCACCTTCAAATCTCTCATATTAAAAGAATTGGGTGTAGCGTGACACGCTGTAAGTATGATTACCAAAGCCGGCCTCATACTCAAAGCGTCGGGCGTAGCCCGACGTACGTGGCGCGCTGTACGCGTTCCAAAGCCGGGCGCCTTCGGCGCCCTCATACTAAAAGAGTCGGGCGTAGCCCGACGTACGTGGCGCGCTGCGCGCGGTCCAAAGCCAGGCGACTTCTACTTTCTCATACTAAAAGTGTCGGGCGCCGAAGGCGCCCTCTTACTCAAAGCGTCGGGCGTGTACGAGGCGCGTTATACGCGTTCTAAAGCCGGGCGCCTTCGGCGCCCTAATGGTAAAAGAGTCGGATGTAGCCCGACGTACGTGGCGCGCTGCACTCGGTCCAAAGCCAGGCGCCTTCGACTCTCTCATACTAAGTGTCGGGCGTAGGCCCACATACGTGACATGCTGTACCCTTACCAAGACGCCTTCAGTGCCCTCTTGCTCAAAGCGTCGGGCGTAGTCCGACGTACGTGACACGCTGTATGCATACCAAAGCCGGCGCCTTCGGCGCCCTCACACTTAAAGGTTCTGGCGTAGCCCGATGTACGTGGCGTGCTGCAAGCGGTCCAAAGCCAGGCGCCTTCGACTCTCTCATATTAAAAGTATCGGGCGTAGCGTGACACGCTGTATGATTACCAAAGCCGGCCTCATACTCAAAGCGTCGGGCGTAGCCCGACGTACGTGGCGCGCTGCACGCGGTCCAAAGCCAGTCCCCTCAACATTCTCATACTAAAAGTGTCGGGCGTGTACGAGGCGCGTTGTACGCGTTCTAAAGCCGGGCGCCTTCGGCGCCCTAATGGTAAAAGAGTGGGATGTAGCCCGACGTACGTGGCGCGCTGCACTCGGTCCAAAGCCAGGCGCCTTTGACTCTCTCATACTAAGTGTCGGGCGTAGGCCCACATACGTGACACGCTGTATCCTTACCAAGACGCCTTCAGTGCCCTCTTGCTCAAAGCGTCGGGCGTAGCCCGACGTTCGTGGCGCACTGTGCGCGTTCCAAAGTAGTCGGGCGTAGCCCGATATATGCGGCGCTCTGCGTGCCTTTCTGTACTGAGGACGCCCTCGCAAAAGTAATATAAAGTGACTTCAAATGATTATTAACGAAATCATGACCCCAAAATTAATTAAATAAATAAATAATTAAAAAACACGACTGCGAAAAAGCGAACTGAAAAGATAAAAATATTTTTTAGTTGTGTTAGTTACTCAACTTAATGAATGTAAAAATTCTAAAAAGTATAAAATAAAATAAATTAATTAAAAATTAAAAAACACGACTGCGAAAAAGCGAACTGAAAAGACAAAAATAATTTTTAGTTGTGTTAGTTACTCAACTTAATGAATGTAAAAAATTATTAGAATATGAGTGTTTAGTGAAGGTTATAAACAACAAACGCAAAAGTTTTATGCTCATTTAGGATCGTGACTGTACCTGTGTATTTTATTTCAATTGCAGTCGGGGACCTTGATGTATTGACATTTTCCCATTTAAAAGGTCCCCGACTGCAATTGAAATAAAATACACAGGTACAGTCACGATCCTAAATGAGCATAAAACTTTTGCGTTTGTTGTTTATAACCTTCACTAAACACTCATATTCTAATAATTTTTTACATTCATTAAGTTGAGTAACTAACACAACTAAAAATTATTTTTGTCTTTTCAGTTCGCTTTTTCGCAGTCGTGTTTTTTAATTTTTAATTATTAGCCATGTTTTTGAATTTTTTTAGAACGATTTTTTCTGCTGCAGCACAACCGATACTCGAACCCACGATTTTTGAGCACACACATATGAAAGGTTAATCTTCCTTTAAAATCTACAATCTTAATTTCAAGCAATGGAGGTGACGAACCGGCTATCATTTATAGGAATTACGCTGTCAAGCACTAGGCCATTTACTTTTATTACGATATTGTCGATATAGAAGGCAATCGAACAGACGAATCGCCTGTTGGTAAGCAATTACCGTCGCCCATGGACACCAGAAGGGTTGCAAGTGCGAGTGATGAGGCGCAACAGCAAAGAACACTTACTGGTTGACCTGCGTTTTGGATTCGCTCGATTCGCAAGCGTTTATAATGACATCAGCAGCTGATGTATCTGTTGTGTAAGCTCATTATAGTACATATATTATTGACGTAAGTACACTGGCGTTCAAAAGTGCATGGATAGATGTCGACCGTAATGCCTTAATATTACGGTTGAAACATGTCCATGCACTTTTGAACGCCAGTGTACAGTCAGCGCCGTATATTAGGTAGCATCCAAAGTATTCAAATAGTTCGGTACGCCATACAAATAATATGGTGTACCGAACTATTGAATACTATGGATGCTACCTACTATATATCGCTTGCTGTAGGTACATATGTATGGCCTTTTGTTAAAATAAGTATAAGTTGTACTTAATTTATAAGTTGTACTCTTAATAGGTATGCCTATTAAGAGTCTGATATTTATTACTGAATTTCAAATGTGTTTTCAGTATGTTTTAAATAGAATATCAAGTTACAAACAGCTGAATATGTTACATTAGTTGCGTTAAGTAATACATAGCTTGAATTCTTGATCTACAACAACCTATAAAGCCTCCATCGATCCAATGCACTGCATATAGTTTATCTGATTTATGTGATTTACTCGAAATAAATACTTTTATTCATCTAACAACATTCTAGGGCGTAGCACGCGCTTTGCGATGCCATCAGTGTATCTAACGCTTAACTCATTCTGCATACAGTTTATGTGATTTGCTCGAAATTAATGCTTTCATTCATCTAATAACAACATTCTAGGGCGTTGCACGCGCTTTGCGATGCCATCTAATGCTTAACTCATTCTGCATACAGTTTATGTGATTTGCTCGAAAAAAATACTTTCATTCATCTAACAACATTCTAGGGCATCGCACGCGCGTAGCCTCCAGTGTATCTAATGCTTAACACGTTCTGTGGCCGTCAAGTAGACAAAAACGGTCACGACCGGCCGGAAGCTTGCGCCGCGCTTTTGACGATTTGGTAGTTTACTCTTGTTGCATTCCTTGTGGTGATTCACTGGTTTAGAAGTTTATGGAGCGATTAAACATAGTTATGTAAGTCTGCTGGTCCAACATTCGGGTATAAAGTAACGCCCAACGCCCATGAGGACCTTAAGGGCTACCGAGTTCGACTCCCTCGTAAGTATGTTTAGGTAGCGAAATTTATCCTGTATAAGGAAGATATATTATTAATTTTATCGGTAGAAATAAATAAATATTATAGGACAATTTTACACAGATCGATCCTAGATCGACTGCAGATTGCTCAGTGACTTGTGTTGAGGTCTTAGAGCATTTAGTAACTGGAGATGCCTTGGCTGTCATTTTCTCTACAAAACAGTCTGCCGATTTTTGCGGGGGAGGGGACGACCAATTTCTACATGATTTGTACGTAACGTACAAATTGTGCAAGGTTTTCGGCAGAGGGGTATTTTCTAATTTATTTTAGCCCAACTGCTACAATCTCCTTAGATGTTAATGTTATTAGAGTGTATGTGTGTGTGTATTTTATCTATTCTTTTAGTGCTCTCTGTAGCTTTTGATAAGGAAATTAGGTATATTTAACAGGAAAGATTAAAATTATATTTAACACAAAACTAGACTCCTTAATTTGATATAAAAGAAGACATCACACGAGTTTTCGAGATCACTTGATCCCATCCAATGTCAACCTCCATCAAAATATTTGTCAATCATCTCCAAAAAAAACGTAAATTGCATTTTCTTGTTTTGAGATAAGTAAATTAGTCCCGTACCACAATAGCATGACCTCACCTCGCTAAAAGAGGTAAAAAATATGCTAATGCTTTACTTAAAATGTAAAGCCTTTCGAGCCTTTCGAGTAAAATGGCGTAAGAGATTAAAGCGTAGAACGCGATAAACTTTTCTGGTTCTAAGCGTTTTTGTAGACAGGAGCCATTTACACACTTTATGTTAGTAAGTTATTAATGCAAGTCTTGATGCATATTTAGATTTTATTCTAGAAATTCTAGACTAGTATTTTTTTATACAATCTTTTTAATGTTTGACGATCCTTTTGTGAAATTTTTAGTGTTAAATTTGATATGTATAATAATCCAATTTTATTATGGAATAATACTAACATCAATAAATTGCTCTGATAATTAGATTAAGATTAATTACGATTCATAAGAGCTTGTTGCTAGGCCTACATGAATAAAGTAAATTTTGTTTGTTTGTTTGTTGTTTGTTATGCTGTGTTTTTATATGTTTAACACGTGTTTTAATTCGAGCCTGTGTTATGGTCGATTCAACACGCTATAGGTACTTTATTATTGGTTGTACATCTCTAAACGCAACTCACTGAACCGACCTTGACATTTTTCTGTTTGGCCCTATGCTATGGTGGAGTAGTCGAGTTGGTAGAGAATGCCATGAGGCATTAATCTGCCTTTGGTGCCTTTTAGATGTGCTATAAAGTTTAATAAACAAATGCTCTAGCAAATTATAATCACTTTTGCTTTTTAGAATTTGAGCAATTTCATTTTGTTAAATTTTTCAGCACGATTGATATCACTTTCATAGAAATTAGGTACATTCTTAATTTCAAATTAGATAAATAGTTTTTTTCTTATTTCCACGCTTCTGTAGAAACTAAAACAAGACCCATATAATTTTTTTATATTTTTATCATCAGTTTGAGCGTGACTCAAAAGTGATCAATAATGATTTTTGACCCACATATAATTTGGTTAAGAATGTTTTAGTCAGAGTACTCATTTATTTAGGCCATTTATTTATTTAGAACCGCAAGTGGAGCGAATTTAAGCGCAGACAAAACCTGAAAAGCTTCTGTTTTATTTCATTAAAAGAAAAGCTCGATTATAATTTACCTAAAAATTAATATTCCACCCTGAACCATGTTTCTTATCAATACTTATTCATAGTAATCTGAGCTTAATAACATATCTTCAATTAACCATTTGAAAATTTTACTAATTCAAACATTTATTTAATATAATGATATAACTATGTATTGTAAATATATGAAACAAATCGCATCGCAACGAAGTTGAGGCCTCTATCATGATTATAAGAATCTTATAAGCATAGTATAATAACAATAATTACCTGGATACTATCAAAACAAAGTTAGGACGTATACTACAAAATAAAAAATATCTTAACAGCATAGAAACAAGGTCCATAATTCTATCAAATTTCCTCCCCCAATTTTCTATGCCTCCAAGTCATTACTTAGAGTTTAGACAACGAAGGATCAACCTTCATAATCCCACCAACATTAATCGTAGTTATTCGTAACCAAGCGTAACTAAGCCGAAAACTCACCTATCCTGCAAAACAATCCAAATATTTCCACACACACTCACACTTCTGTTATAAATCACACACACTTCCAAATTTGAATTTCACGTAGTTTTTTGTTTTTGGAATTCACGTGATTGGTCGGTTGGATGAGCGAGGCGCGTGCGTCGGCTGCGCTGGTTGGAAGGGGACTGGCGCATGCGCTCGGGCCTTACCACCTGTCCTCCCATTAAAAAACAATAGCAAACAATGACTCTATGGTTTCGTTGTTGAGTTACGTTGCTATAACAGATGTGTTGGAGTAGCTGTATTAAGCGAGCAAATGGCTGGAGATCCTGAAAGAGGGGAACAGGGGAGGGAATTTTTATGACCCAATCAAATTTGACATTACAAAACCCCCCCACACAAAACCCCCACAAAATTGAAATTGGTGAGAATATTTTGGTGATCAAAAGTCGTAAGTTTAAACCTCGCTAAAAACAGAAAAAATCGTTCTCATCAAAAATGCAAAACAGCTGGTTAAAAAATCGGTTAGGATCCGTACTATATAATACACTGACGACAGGTTAACTTACCAAATCATGATTTTCATATAGGTATTATTGGGCCCGTATTCACATACCAGTTCACAAACTAAGACAGTTAAAGAAACAATTCCTTAATTTAACTATCTGGGCCCCTGTTAAACATCAAATTCTCTCATCTCTTCAGTCATATGATAAACTAAAGTTTAAAATATTTCCAATCATTTGAATGTTTCTATGGATGTCATTCAAGTCTATAATTTCAATTTTGTTATTTTATACGTATCAGTAGGTACATACATACTCGTACATTATATTCGGTAAGCTACAAGAAGTTGCCTCTCATCCATAGCCATGTATCTCATGTATCTAATGCGTGTCGAATAGCATCTAACTAAGCAAAAAAAGTTAATAGCTATTCCAGTTCTAGATGTTCAGGACATTCTCTGGCGTACTCTTTCATCTCATATGGAGCTAGTAGGACTGTTTCCGGACCCGTCTTATATTTATTCATGAGACATTAACGGTATTTAAACGTCGCGATTAGTGTTATTGCGACTAGATTAACTGCGGTGTGATAATTTTTTTTCTAATAAAATATCCATTAATAGAAAAAAAAATCATAAAAGCCTTAATTTGCCAAACAATTACCTACTAACATCAGCATTTTTTTAATAATTTTTAAAATACTAGGCACATTTACAAATGTAAGGTTAGTAAAATTCGTCTACATATCACTACTTATAGTCTTATACTATAGTACTACTATTTATCATAGGCTAGATTTGCTTGAAACGTTGAAACTAATAATTACATAAGATAAACTGGTACTGGTGCTTGACGCGGTCCCAGCATCTTGAAACTTAAGTCATTGTCAATAGAGGTGACAGCAAGGTGTCATCTATTAGGCATGAGCATGTCGAGCACTAGTACGTTTACCTTCCACTATTAATGAACAACAAAACCTAAATTTTATTAGGCGACCAGTTTTCATAATAATCCGCAAATCCTAATCCGTAATATTTTCGTTTGCAGGTATCTGTTAGGTAGACCTGTTATTGGTTTCATGATTGTATCCTAGTTATATGTTTATATTGTTTGTTAAAACTGTTGGTCTTCTAATAAAATAAACAATAAATGTGACTCAAAATGTACACATGTTTTCCTGAATAATCAGCCGCCGAATTAGTGTGAGTATGGCTGAATATTCGGTATTCGTCCAAAACTATTCGTGGCATCTCTACCTAATAAATAGTATTTATACTTATTTTATATACCTACACATTTTATTTAATATTTACATTATTCTATCTGTCAACATTTTAAGTATTAATATATGTCATCGTCGATACTTATTCAAAAGTTGTTAAAAACGTAGCGCAGGTATTTCATTGAGTTTTATGTATGACTGATTTCGCAAATTCAGTGTAACCTCTTAGTAATCAGCTGAACCTAAGCCAAGAATCCAAGATAGGTACTTTTTCGTGCTTCTATATAAATATATGTTTAATAAAAATGGAATCTATAGGTCTAGATTAAGAGAAGAAACTGTAACAATATTTTTTGCATGACCGTTTATTTCATATTTAGATAAATAAATAATAAATAATTATTATTTTACCTCTGGTCCACAAAACAAGACAAAGAAGAAGCAAGCAAAAAGGAAAAGAAGTACTAAAGAAGGAAGCAAGTCAAGCAAGGAGCACAATCACCATAAAACTCCTGATTGACACTAAAGCTGTAACTACAAGAGCCTCATTCAGATATAATAACTTGGTACGGTTTTGATTTTATTTTGATACGATCTTGAAGATAGCTCACGCTGATCGGTGCATGTGAAATGAAGTCAAACTGCCCGATTCGAACTTTAAGATACCTCAATTAATAGATCTAGAAACGATATGGATTAGATGAGTCAGTGTCAAAAGTGACGTTTTTGTTTGAAGAAACGTCACATTTGACACTGACATATTTAATCCATATCGTTTCTAGATTTATTAATTGACGTATCTTAAAGTTCGAATCGGGCCGATATTGTCGTGCGTGAGATGCGCGAATCACCGTGATCGTAAAGGTCGTATCAAAACCAGATCAACCCATAACAAGTTGTTTCATCTGAAATCTGAATCGGCCACCAGAGGATATTATATTGGACACCTTTAACATGCGTTTAACTCAATGAGACACATTTCCGTAACGGTCCATTTTAGTCCCATTTCCTTTCAATCTAATTAAGAGTGAAATATCACAGCTCCGATTAAGCTCCGTTAAGAGGAAAGTGGAAAACCGTTTCTCCTACAAATGTAGTACCCTATTTTCCTCCATGGATGCTGACATTATGGAAAATGTCTTCACTCAATTTGATGTATATTAGGTAGCCGTAACGCATGCCACTTCGCTTAAAATAACAATTAAAACACTGACTATTTTCAATGTTTTAATTGTTATTTTAAGAGTTAGGAGCGAAAAAGAAATAAACATACCTATTTATAAATCTTATGATGATTAAAAAGTCGAATAGAGTCAAACGAAGGGGCATAGATATCTGTGCTTACATTGAATTACGTAATAATATTTTCTACAGAGTTAAGTAAGTAAGTAAACACTTTATTGTACGAAGAGAAAGGAATAATGGCTACATCAGATAAAACATAAATGTGTAGTACAAAGGCGAACTTATCCCTAAGAGGAAGATTATATCCACAGAGGAAAATAAGGACTACGTTTGTATGGAGAAGTGGTCTTCCAGTTTCCTCTTAACTGGCTATTTTAAGCTTTATTGCAACGGAATAAAATTATTACAGCTAATTATGTAAAATGGGATTAAGTGCTTAGACCACCTATGTAGTTATTGCGTTTTTCATACATTTATATGTATAAGTACACACGGTGGCAAAAAAATAACTGCATTCCTGTTGCCAGGACGGTTTTGGGATTATACTGAGCAACTTTTACTATGGGACTAACCCCGAAATCACGAAAAAAAAATTTACCCTCCCATAGAAAATGGACCAGCCAAAACGCTAAAATTTTTTTTTCGAGATTTCGGGGTTGGTCCCATAGTAAAAGTTGCTCAGTATAATCCCAAAACCTCCCTACATATAATAAAAGGATCTTGTAGGGAGTTACGGTGAGCTAGAATCTTTATAAGTGAGTTGTAAATGTAGATGGGCTATCAAAGACTGCCATCATTCGTGATGGCCGGTCTATTTCCGCTTTATATGGTGTTGAATGAGCAAGCGGCTTTATACTAAGCGAAACAGTTGGTCAACATGTCACAGCTGCATACAAGTTCACTATTTTAACTTGGAGGATATTAACCAAATGGAGTATGGGCCGGACACTATCATTAATAATGACATTACTTTGAAGGAATTACATTTTTAGTGATAGTGTAGGGATTGACGTCAAGTAATGAAGTTTATTTAAATATCTTCCTTCAGTATTGGAACTATTAGAGTTATGTCAATGTAATGACACTAGAAATGACATAACTACTGACAGTGAATTGATTAGAATAATGGAATCAGAAATGATAGAAAGAATGACGGAAGAAAATGAAGTTATTAAACTATTTTGATATTTTGAAGTAATGACAAAATAATGACATTTGAGATGCCTTGACTGTAATTTTCTGTACAAAAAAATCTGCTGATTTTTGCGGAGGAGGGGCACGTCAAATGTTTAGGTAACGTAAAAATATCCATGTCAGATAAACGTCAGTCCATACAATGTGTAGGTATGACCATTGGTCATAGAGTTTCGACAAAGGGGAACGCCTGTTAATGGCTACTCCGTTTGGTTATATCCTCCAAACTATTTTAATGTGAACCTACTGCGAACTTCGAAAATTGATTATGCTTTCTCTCTAATTCAATAATGCAAGAGCTAAAAACCCAGAAGGCTACACTGAAAAAATTAGTTCTTAATTAAAAAAATTAATTAACTTAAGTAATAAATCTGGTAAGCTCACGGCATGGCCTCCGGCTCCAATCTTAAAATTATACCAAGTCATATACCTGCAGAATAAAAGCTGCGTGCTGAGCACGGTCGCATTTTTATCGCCTCTCACCATGCCTGTCACGTTCAAACAAGTAGGTATGTAAGTGCGAAAGTGACAGGCATAGTGACAGGCGATAAAAATACAACCATGATGCCACCGCTGGTTTACTTAAGTAGGTAATATTACCAATATTACGCTTTTTCTAAAATGGCTTGTTAAATACAAGCTGAAACTACACTTTTTTTTTAAACTTGGGATTTTTTATATTATTTCTACTCAGAATCACGAACTCTTTCTATCCTAATAGGAGAAAAAAGTGTCCCAAGGTTTTTATTTCCATTCCGTTACCATTTTTCATAGACTTTGTATGGCGGTCGCAAATGGAAAGATCGAAAATTGTATCGAAATTATGGGACACTTTTTTTCTCCTATTAGGATCAAAAGAGCTCATGATTCTGAATAGAAATAACATAAAAAAAAACCATATTTGAAAAAAAAGTGTAGGGGACAACTTTAAATAAAATCGCCCGATTATTACAATGAATACAGTACCTACATGATTATATGGAAGCACCTACAATTAATTTAAATGTATCCATTTCAAATCATTCTAATGATTTGGTATAACAAGCAAGGATTAAACGAACAAGATTGGAACTTGTTACTTAATTGATTGACCTTTAACCCAATAATGCCTACTCGTAGTACAAAAGCCCCAATCAATAGATTAACTTGTCATTGATCATCGAAATCATTAGACATAATGACTCGATCGATATCTTTATAAAGGTGCGTTTACACGGGCAATTTTTTGAGCAATTCCCCGTCAATAGTTACTGATATTGATAAATCTGGAGCAATTGGTAGGGGGCAAATTTAATAAAATGCCTTAAAACTCACACTTCCCAATACAAAGAATGTAAGGGTAACATTCCATTTCTGACCGCAGCTGCACTACTAGTACGAACGCATCGGTGTTATTGTCAATTTCCATAGTAAAATTAATGGTAGTGCTGCTGTCGTTGGAAATGGACTGTCACCTTTAAAGTTGCTGCACAAACTTATGCAGTGACAGACAGTGAAAGTGTCACCACAAACGTCAATGTCAAATATCTGTGATAACCAAACAAACAAATGCCATTACCGTAAAACCACCAAACTATAGTCCGAAGTTAACTCGAATATCTGTTCGTATGAGTTTTATTTCAAGTAACTTGCCTTTGCAAGATTTTTTTAATAATGGAAGAAATAACTGAGGCAAAACCCTATAGAACATTGGTACTGAGAGCTAACGCTTGTTAACACACCCCAATAATCGACATGTTAAGACCTAATATTCGACACCTTGCTGTCAATTTTATTGCTATGACATTATGATTGAAAATGTCGATTATTGGAGATGTGTCGAGCACTCGAGCCTCTACGTTACTTAGTTACGCATGAAACTTGTAGACCATTATGACTGTCAGAAAATTGTTACTGTTACCTAAAATAACCCGTGTAGACGCACCTTAAATTCTTTATTCATCGTTGAACAGGAGCTCTGTGAGCCTAAATTATTTATCACATAAAAAATGCGTTCGAATATCTTTGTAACATGAACTATAGCGGTAAAGTTGAATTTAATTAAAGCTGATTCATTAAGGATTGTTTAGGGTTCTGTGGATGATAAGTAAAAAATAGAAATATATTATAAATTACCTACATGCGACAAACATATATAAGTACATATCTCTTTTTGTTAAGTTATTAGGGAATGTAGACTTTTGACTCGTAGTCTGCTCCGCTACTTTAGTTGCTGACTGTACATAGGTACAGTCGTCTTCTGAAATATTTGTGGTCAGCCAGGATGGCGGCTGTACCTCCAAAGTCCATAGTAAATGTCCCAATTGCGAGAAAATCTACGTCAATATCAGTTTTGTCCGAGCTACCTGATCAAATCTGTATAATACAAATACCGACTACTTACCTATGACCAGGCGTGGCACACTCCGCGATTTCGTCGCGCCGCAACAAGTAGCTACAAGTACATCCGTCCCACACCAATTTTGGTGACTATAGTTCGTTTTTTTTAGCATTAGAAGTAAGGTAAACAATCTTGATGTGTCTTTTAATTGAAAAACACATTTTATAAATAAGTTACGGCAAATATGTAACAATTATGACTCTAATTAATACGATAATTTATATTCTTCTGCTTTCATAAGTAATAGTTACTGATTTTTAAAAAGCGTTTTTTTTCATTAAAAGACATGTCGAGATCGCTTACCTTCTTTGAAGTTCTTTCTAATCCAAAAAAAAACGAACTATAGCAGCCATAGGCCGCGCGTAGCGCTTACGCCACCTAGCGGTCATATCTGTCCTAATCGTAACAGACGTGTTTTGAGAGAGTGAATATTCTGTACCTAGTACTATTATTTATTATGTGCTATGACTAAGATTAAATAATTCCAATAATAAATGAACGCTTGTTAGAGCCGATTCTACCTTGACCAGTTAAGACACCGAAGGCCATTCGAGTTATTGGTAAAGTTAAATCGCAGTAAGTGTAGCTTTACGCAGTAGCGCAACTAATAAGAGCGTTTACAATCTTTTCTTTCACGATTTGACTAGACTCTACCTACCGCGAACCACGTTCGACGTGTTACCTCTCTGTCGTACTTGTAAATTAGTACGTAAGTGTGACAGGGTGGCAACACGTCGAACGTGGTTTGCGGTAGGCCCTTTGTAGCCTCTGTAATTACTTTGACGTTCCATTTTCGACCACGTCACTTTGGCTACCAGTTAGCAACCGACTTCCATTCCTCGGTTTAGTAAAAAAAAAGTTTTTCAATAACAACAAAATCACTACACTTATAAAACAAAGTTCCCCGCCGCGTCTGTCTGTTTGTTCGCGATAAATTCAAAAACTACTGAACGGATTTTCATCCGGTTTCCACCTGTCAATAAAGTCATTCTTGAGGAATGTTTAGGTGTATAATTGGTTAACTCGTGCGAAGCCGGGGCGGGTCGCTGGTATATATTATAGTTTAGAATCTAAACTTGTGATCAATAGTGTCCGTACTTACCTAATAAAGCAATCGCCTGGGTATTTGATCCACAGTCTTGGAATTCGGTCTAATACCGTGTTGGGCCGCAGTTGATGTACTGGCTATGTGTAAACTGCGCTATTGGTAGCATTAGCTATTCATTAGAAGCCCGTAACAGCAGTCGATCGTTACGCGTATATTATTTACAACTCGATTGGGGGGTCGATGACCTAGCTTAAACGTGCTCGAGTTAGCCATCGTTTAAAGTATCGTGTAACAACAAAGATTCATATATATTATAGTTTTTTTTTTAATTAGCCCGTTATAGTGTCCCACTGCTGGGCAAAGGCCTCTCCCCTTGATTTCCATAACTCCCGTTGCAGTGCTTTTTCCGGCCAGTTACTAATGAAAGCGTTATATATTTATTATAGTAAGGCCCACTTGCACCATCCAATTAACCCGGGGTTAAGCGGTTAAACCTAATAACCTAATGTCAAATTGTTCTGCATGGTAACCATGGTAACTCCAGGTTTAACCGGTTATCCCCGGATTAGTAGAATGGTGCAAGTGGGCCTAATATGTACAGTCACCTGCAATAATATGTTACAAAACGAAGGCCGCAAAACTGTCTGACACGGTCTTATTTGTAGAGCTATAAAAGCGTGTCACATATTTTTGCGGCCTTCGAAGAGTAACATATTATTGCAGGTGAGTGTACTATAAAATACCGGTTAAGAGGGTACAGCCAGGAAATTAGAAGGAAATAAAACATATGGCACGCCGCGCAAAACTTGCGACAGAAGATTTGGCCACTGCATTGAGTTTGTTTGGTTTTAAAATCAAACAAAATAAAACAAAAGCAACTAGGTTCGTTAATGATTAAAATTTAATATATAGGTACTTAAATAAAAGTAAACAAATATTTTGTACATTTCGGGTAGTTATAACTTATACATAAATAAATAAATATTATAGGACAATTGAACACAGATCGACCTAGACCCACAGTAAGCTCAATAAGGCTTGTGTTGTGGGTACTAGACGACGATATATATAATATACACATATATATAAATACTTATATACATAGAAAACATCCATAACTCAGGAATAAATATTTGTGATGAACACACAAATAAATGCCCTCACCAGGATTCGAACCCTGGAAACTGTCTTACTAGACGCCTAGTGACGTCATGTGTCATAGGCCAAAGGAAACAAAAAACTACGCGACTGCTATAGCATTCGTGTCCGCGAATGTGTTAACCAGCCAAATACAGATCCACCTGGAGCTGTCACTGAACGACCTGACTTCAACCTACATTATTTGATCATGTAATGTTTTCATATACCCTCAACTGGCGTAAGAAGCCATTTGAGGGTAGATTTTGTTTACTCTTTTTTGAACACCTAGAGATACAGACTAAGCATGGGACGGAGGGTCGCTAGAGGCAGGCGTGGCTCACTCCGCGATTTCATCGCTTTGCTACAGGTAGCTAAAAGTACCTCCGTTCGGCCCCAATTTTGGGGTTTGCCATAAGCCGCGCGTGGCGCTGTCGCCACCTAGCGGCCATATCTGTGCTGATCGTAACAGACGCGTTTTGTTAGAGAGTGAGTCTTCTGTACCTAGTACTATTATGTATTCTGTGCTAGAGGTTAATACTACAATTTTGTGTGAGTCCCTCTTATAGAGTGCTAGTCAAACAGACCGCCAATTCGTTCTGTCACAGCCACGGAAGTAGACCCTACGTGAGGGTCATCTCAAGAAAGTGAGAGCTGTCCACCAATGACGCGACAGTTTCCTTTTATAACGGATTTTACTTGATTTGGTTGTGACTCGGACGTTTGCCATTCTACTTTTACGGTCGCGATAATCTGTTTATACAGTAGGTAATCATAATCTGTTTGTGATAAAGGTTTTTAATTTATTTCATTTTGATGTAGGTATTGTTACATATGACAAGAGCGTTTCTTTTATTTTTTGCCATTTTTATATATTGTAACCTTTTTGCCACTTTTGTGTTATTTCTAGTCAGGATCGCGAGCGATATATAAAAAGGGCAAAAAATAAAAGAATCGCTCACAAAACGGTTTATTGTATGTAAAACATGATAAAGTTTAGCTTAAAGGATGACTCACGTTAGACCGGGCCGTGGCCGGGCCGGAGCTTCCGGAGCTTCGTTTTCTATGGAAAGCACCACGTGATCACCTGTCATCTGTCTTAGAAAAGTAATCGCCGGAAGCTCTGGCCCGGACACGGCCCGGTCGGCCCGGTCTAACGTGAATCATCCCTAAGAGTTCTCTTCTCTTCTTTGAGTCAACATTGAAGTGATTTACGGGTAATTAAGTGCCTGCACTTATCCAATCATTTGATTAATTCAAGTTCGTAAATACTATGATTTAGATATTAAACACATGCTCAATACAAGCATACTTATTGAATCACATGCACATTTAAACATGAATTCCCTACAGCGTTTCATATTGGTACTTATTACTCAAATTCATATTACTTATTCTGTGACATAACTACAATATGTGTGTGGTCCGGTCTAAACAAATGAATGGTTATGGAGCAAATTGTAACACGAATTATTGCGAAAGACCAATGTGGGTATTGTGGGTAGTAACCAAACATTTTATTATGCAATCAAATGTAATCATTTGTGAGATATGATCAGTTTAGCTTCCTTCAGGGTAATCGCAGTGACATCGTGGCTTTTGCATTTCCAAATATTTGAGAATATCTGATGGTTTTGTTTTTGGACAATGTCAGAAAAAATTGTGCCAGTTATAATGTATATTCAGATCTCCACATTTCCATCTCAGGGCCAATCGTGGTTTTAATGGCCTACATGACATTTACAAATATTTAAAATATTGCAGTAGTTTTACCCGTGAAAAAGTACCAGATAAACCATATACACTATCACTATCAGCTCCAATATATATATCTAATGGCATTTATAAACATGAATACCAATAATGGCAACTATTATATAGAGATCTAATATCGGTTACATTACAAACCAGGCTAATGGCCACACCACACGTGGCACGACAGTCGTGTTAAATTGATAATGATAGATAATTGGCATTTACCCTGTAGAAAGCCGTTGACAGACAATTTGATGTCACTTTCTTTGTACGGATGAAGTCATAAGGTGGTGGTACCGTCACCTGCAATAATATGTGACGTTCCACGGCAAAAGGTCCTTATGGCGGCTGGCGCTTATGTCGCATAGCGCCGCAATAATATTGGAACGGCGTTAATAATAGCGTAAGCGCCAACCGCCATAAGGTACCTTTACCCGTGGGAAGTCACATATATTACACAACGAGGGCCGCAAAAATATCTGACTTGATCTTATTTGTAGAGCCTAACTAACATATTATTGCAGGTGACTGTACTGGTGCTCGACGCGGTCCCAGTACATGTCATCTTGAAACTTAAGTCATTGTCAATAGAGGTGACAGCAGGGTGTCATCTATTGCGCATTAGCGTGTCGAGCACTATTCCACCTTACTGACGTTTTTCGGGCTGATTTCTGCTGCAATGTAGTTTACCATATGATATATTGAGATCTACGGTGCCACAGACGGAAAATACAGACATACACACAGATATCTTCCACTGTGACCATCCCTCTTCAATTGCACCAGTAGAGTTATAACTTATAAAAAAACACTTAGCGCCACTTGCACCATCCTACTAACCCAGGGTTAACCGGTTAAACCGTTAACCGGTTAAACCGTTAACCGGTTAAACCGTTATCCCAATGTCAAATTGTACTCGTAACCATGGTAACTCCAAGTTTAACCGGTTAATCCCGGGCTAGTGAATGGTGCAAGTGGCCCTTATATAGGTAGGTCTGGGTTAGCCTTGTTTCAAATCGATAGCGTAAGTAGTTCCCGAGATATTTAGCGATATGACAGACAGACAGACTGATAGAGCCGCACCTTAAGGGTTCCTCTTTACCTTTTTGGTACGGAACCTTAAAAATGTTTACCTATCAATTGTATATTTATAGATCATTAATAGTCATTGTGACGAACAAAATTTCCAAAAATTAATTTGTTTTTCAGTACACTCACGTACGGTAATAATTAGAGATGCACCGGATATTCGGTTACTATCAGGTATCCGGCCTATCCGGCCGGTTTTTTACTATCCGGCCGGATACCGGATAGTGACCTAGTATCCGGCCGGATACCGGATAGTAACATTGCTTGATTTTGGAGTAAACAAAATGGATTTAAGAAACAGACACGGTCATAATCATACTTGTTTATTATTTTAAAGCAATTTATACATTCCACTGACTTGCACGCGCACTCATTTCGAACCTAGAAATGTGTCCGCGCGAACGTTCACTAGGAAACAGGTCAAACCTGCAGAATACGCACCTGAAAAACCGAAATGTATGTATAGTTCCGCTGGCCGAATATTCGGCGGCCGGATACCGGATATTCGGCAGATGGTCAGGCCGAATATCCGGTATCCGGTATCCGGCAAAACAACTATCCGTTGCATCTCTAGTAATAATAATAAGCACATCAATTACACAATCCCCGGCACACAAAAGAGTAGTTCACTATATTTATTCGTAATTACGTCAGTCTGTCGGAACAGCCGAAATGCTCATTATATGCTCCGTCGGTCTGTCTGTCCACGGAGCGTGGCTCCAAGCGGATGTGGGGCTGTGAATCAGGTGATTTTCATCTTTTGGGCACATAAATGAGACTCGATTTACATATGTGTTTGAAGTAGGTACATTATGGTAATGCAGGTTAAATTAGTCAAGGCGTGGTGAAAGAAAATTCTTTTTTTTTTATATGGGAGGCAACGAGAAATTGATCTCTAACAAATATAAAAAATAAATAAATAAATAAATATTATAGGACATTCTTACACAGATTGACTAAGTCCCACAGTAAGCTCAAGAAGGCTTGTGTTGTGTGTACTCAGACAACGATATATTATATAATATATAAATACTTAAATACATAATAAACAACCATGACTCAGGAACAAATATCTGTGTCATCACACAAATAAATGGCCTTACTGGGATTCGAACCCAGGACCATCGGCGTCACAGGCAGGGTCACTATTACCCACTAGACCAGACCGGTCGTCAAGAAATAATTACAAAATATTATGTGATATTTCTACATGATGGCAAAAATATAAATAAGTTGGGGCCTACAGACGAGGACTACTAAGTCTCGCCTCTGTACAAACAGCAACTCTCTTAACTGTACATCGGTGGACCCTATTCCAAAAGGCATAATATCCACCAATGGACAGTTAATAGTGTGGGCGATGGTACCAACTTAAGTACCAATACTAGAATACTAGAGTCAGACCAAGAATAGTCTGCTGCGAATTTGATAGCCCACGCAGTGCAAGTGTTATATTAAACGTCAAACTTCTATGAAATTATGACGTATAAATGACACTTGCACTGCGTGGGCTATCAAATCCTCTGCAGACTTTTTTTGGTCCCACTCTACCTGTTACAATTGTCAACTTGTTATCTCTAGGTAAACCTTTAAAACGAGTCTACTGTTAGACTAACAGCTGCGCGCGCACCTGTCATAGCACGCGCCATATCGCTTCCCAGGGATCGGACCATTTTTGGGCATGTACGTCAACCTATTACCAGCAACCTTGTCACAGTAACACCATGCCCAGAACGTATCCCACTACTCTAGTAGCAGATAGTTGATTGTATTTGCCAAGGTTCTATGTCTCCAAAGCAATTTGGATGACAGTGTAGTGCGGTCATATTTTACGTGTGTAATTGCATAGTAAAAAGGGGCTTCTGGTATTTCGCTTACATAAAAATATATGAACAGATGCCGCTTTGTACGTTAAATACCACTGCCCTATTATTAATTCACAATTATTTCTCACTAAGTTGTTAACTCATAACTTCTGCTAATAAGTATAGAAAAATCTATTAAGTAATTTAAATAATCTAAATAATCAATCAATCTATTAATAAGTCTGCAATATCTCAAATGTCTATTCAAAAGTTAAATAGACGTTCAGTCAGAATTAATAGTAACCGGTAAAACAACGCTCCAAAAGCCAAAGAACTATTATTATTATTTTTTTTTTTATATATTTTTATTACAATTCGAGTTCAAAAGTGTCTGCCATATTCTAATGATTAAAGACAATCAACATTTAAAGACATCTTTTTGCAGATTTGTAAATTTGCCACGCCACACATATGCTCTTGTGGCACGGACGTGGACCGACTGGGACACCACGGATTATCTTGTCAAAAAAGTGCAGGCCGTTTTTCGAGACATGCGTCGCTTAATGACATAGTCCGTCGGTCTCTTGCCACCATCAATGTGCCTGCTCTTCTTGAGCCGACTGGCATTATCAGAGATGATGGCAAGAGGCCCGATGGAGTGTCCTTAGTTCCTTGGAGCTTGGGACGGATGTTGGTGTGGGATGCTACCTGCGTAGACACACTGGCACCGTCCCACCTCCAACGGACTACTGTAAAAGCGGGCGGAGCGGCGGAAAGCGCCGAAATTCTAAAACGTAACAAATATAAGAGCCTCAGTAGAGAGTACCATTTTGTACCATTTGGTGTTGAAACTCTAGGTCCATGGGGTCCCAGCGCGCATAAGTTGTTCGCAGAAATCGCGAAGCGTCTGGTTGACGTAACTGGTGACCGAAGAGCTGGCGGCTACCTCGCACAACGTATCAGCATTGCGATACAGCGAGGAAATGCCGCCAGCATCCTTGGTACAATGCCTCAAGGGCCTATTTTAGATTTAAGCTAGTTATTAATTTCGTTTAGTAGTACCACTGTATATATATTGTATGTAAATAAATGTTTTAAATCATTCTACCAGCAAACATAAGAAACAAAAAAAATTAATATGTATTAAAGAATGGTCGATAGGTAGGTACCTACATTTGAGTTTGACGCGTAGTCTTTAATTAATATATATCTTTTTAACCGACTTCCATTTCATAGAAGGAGGAGGTTCTGTATTCGGTTGTGGCTATGTTTTTTTTTTTCTATGTACGTTCACCGATTACTCCGACATCCGTAGTCCGATTTGAGTAATTCTTTTTTTATTTGAAAGGAGCTACCTCCGAGTTGGTCCCATTTTAATTTGGTTCTGTTCTGATGATGGGATCCATGAGGAATTGAGGGAACTCCTCAGTTTTTAAAGGCACGTGTAAAATGATTTCGGTGTTTTCTAAAGTAACTCGAGCATTTGCTTCCGAACACCGCCAATTTGATGTAGTGCAAGTGTAGCCTTACCACGAGTTTGACATTGACATATTCGCTAAGTTAGCGACGCTATCGTCTTCGTAACTAGCTTTTTATGCATGTCGCTCGCACTAATATGCCAGTACGAGCGAGATGCAAAGAAAGTAAGTTACACACACGCTAGCGAATAAATCAATGTCAAACTCTTGGTAAGCTGGTAAAGCTACTGATCGGGGGTTAGGGTTAGGAGTTAAGGGGTCGGATAATGGTGGTTGAAGGGCTGCTGGTTCAGGGCCGAGGGGTACAAGGTACATGGATCAGGGGTTGATGCGCTGTGAGGTAGAGTGATCGGGGGTGTTGAGGGATTGGGTCAGTGGCGGGGCGAAGGATGGATTTAGTGTAGTGACAGGAATTATAATTTCCCAGACGGACTCGAGAAAATTCATGATTACATATTTATTAAAGTAGGTACACGAATTTAGTGTTAATCATGGTGTTGTTTTTCATTTATGCGTCGCGCTCTTAACAATGCGTTAAATAAAACTAAAAATGGAAAAATAAAAACTTTTTACAAAAAAAAAAACCAGAAAGAAATGCGTATCCGCCATTAATATTTTTTTTCAAGACGAAATAATAATATTACACTCACATCCGGTTACTGGGCGATGAAGCAACTATCAGTGTTGCCAATAAAGAAAAAAATACTGCGAAGTTATTTTCCAACTCGTCAAAACAAGCACTTTAGTAGCGGAGGGAAGTCGTTATCAAAGTCGACCCGCAAATCAAAGTAACCCCGGTTTACGGTACACATTTATAATAGTTATTAGTACAGTTCTAATGGGATTTATAGTCATAAAGCTGATTATTTTTGACGGGTATTGTTACTACTTGGCTTGGCACCGACTTCAAACATATCAGTTGGTAACGCATAGACTTAAAAAGGATTTAATATTTTATTTCATTCTTTTTGAAGTCGGTTTTCTTTTTTTTGTAAAAAGTTTTTATCTTCTGATGGTGATGTGACACGGCACTTTGTATGGTTAGTTCAGTTTAACGTTTTTAGGATTGTCTCGAATATAGTGTAGTTTTGTTCTATGGCAAGGAAGTCTTTGATGTAGCAACAATATACATGACGGGCATTCAGCCAATAGGAAACAAATTGAAGCTGATGGTGTTGCTACTTCAAATTAAATCCTAAATTTATGGAATAATATTAATAAATATTTAAATCAAAAACTTAATTTATAAATACAAAATAGGTTGAAATATATTCAAATAATTGAATATGATTTATTTTTTTGGGTTATACTTGCATATAAAATTATTCCATGAATTTCATTAGTTACTGTTATTTTGATTGTGTCATCCCAGGGACAGAATGGTTTGAGATCATTTCCTGGCTGGTTTTCGCCCTGGATGGGCATCTTTTATACATAGAACAGTGAAGCGAAGTACATCATGCTCTGGTAGCATCGATCAGAGGCTTGGTTATGCAGTAGCCGCTGCATCCATGAGCTAGGGAGCTCATGCTGTTGTTATTTTGCCACAAACAGTAAGTAGAATATGATAATATATGGATGTCCTCAGATGCAACTCCTTGTTGAATCTTTGTTTGACCATTTCGCTTTGTTTCCAGTCTGCTGGTAAAACAATGTGGTGGGAGGGAGTATCAGAGCTGCGAGATGAGTCCACTCTAGGAATTTCCAGCTGGTGAGAAACTTAGATCATATAATGTCTCTTAGGTTAGCAGAGCACATGCTTCTAGTTATTAATCTTGAATTGTTTCTTTCAGCTGACTGGGGTTTTCGTTTTTATGTGGTGGGAGGGAGTAGCACATTAAAGACTTGAAAGGTAAGGTAGCAGCTGCTGGGGTGATGAACGGTGGACGCGCGGCCCGCGTACAGGGAACTGCTCGCCGCACCGCCACCGTTGACTGAACTGCAGAGCTGATACGCGTTGTTTGTTTTGGTGAACGGTGGACGTGCGGCCCGCGTACCTACAGGGTACTGCTCGCCGCGCCGCCACCGTTGATCGAACAACAGAGCCGATACACATATTATGGTTGTTGTTTAGCAACAGTGTTAAATATTGCAAAGTCATATTTAATCACCAATTGTCAGAGACGTGGCGAACAGGTATTACTGTTTCACTACTCAGTATGAATGATGAAGTATGCAACGCACCGGAAGGGATGAATGTATGGAGCGGCGCAACCATAGCTCAATTTACGTCAAGAGCGTTGTCTTAAATGTGAAGTTTTTTTGCTGTCGTGCGAGGTCACGCAGAATTTTGGGTGTTATGGTGCTGATGATTTTAGCCAATACGCTGCGGGATTCCGTGCATGTGTGGATTGACGTTGTTTTTTTTGGTGTGAGAAGGAGAGGCTTTATTTTGTGAGGTATCGCAGGGCGCGCACTGCATACCGCGGACGTTGTTTTCGGTTTGGTTATGTAGTCCGTTTATTTTTATCTCTCAGCACACGTTCTCAGGCACATAACACGTAATTATAATTTAGCTAACTAGCGGTTAGTAATTTTGGATATTTAGAATTTTGTTTGGAATGCAATTTCGTATTAAGCTACTCTAGTTTATATAGGTAAACTTGTAGTAGGAATTGTTTGATTTTAATTTTGCCCGGTCTAGCGGAGAAGATTTTGAGTATGCTGAACATCGGTCCTGGCAGTTGGTTTGGTTTTGCCAGCGCAACTGGGTAAAGTTGTGCTGGTAGAACCAAGGGATGGTTTACTGGATAGTTGGATATTGCGATGTGGATTTTTCCGGCTGTGCGGATACCACATTTTTTTTTGTATTTAGGTTGTGTGGGTTCGAGATAGAAAATTCAAAATTTATTGGTTTATTGGTTTTGGTATGTGGAGTTGTGTGGTTTACTTTGGCTTTTCTGTTGGATAGCAATCTCGATCCTGCGGCAATCACTTCGGTGGTGGTTTTGTTTGGGTTCTCCCATACTAAGTATGGTTGAGGTTGTTCTGTTTGTTTTTTTTTTCGTTTCTTGTGACACATGATTTAGATTTAGATAGTCGCTGAGGACAGCGAGCGTTTTACCCTTGGTAAAACGCAACAGCGGGGAGAGGGGTATTGTGACACGGCACTTTGTATGGTTAGTTCAGTTTAACGTTTTTAGGATTGTCTCGAATATAGTGTAGTTTTGTTCTATGGCAAGGAAGTCTTTGATGTAGCAACAATATACATGACGGGCATTCAGCCAATAGGAAACAAATTGAAGCTGATGGTGTTGCTACTTCAAATTAAATCCTAAATTTATGGAATAATATTAATAAATATTTAAATCAAAAACTTAATTTATAAATACAAAATAGGTTGAAATATATTCAAATAATTGAATATGATTTATTTTTTTGGGTTATACTTGCATATAAAATTATTCCATGAATTTCATTAGTTACTGTTATTTTGATTGTGTCATCCCAGGGACAGAATGGTTTGAGATCATTTCCTGGCTGGTTTTCGCCCTGGATGGGCATCTTTTATACATAGAACAGTGAAGCGAAGTACATCATGCTCTGGTAGCATCGATCAGAGGCTTGGTTATGCAGTAGCCGCTGCATCCATGAGCTAGGGAGCTCATGCTGTTGTTATTTTGCCACAAACAGTAAGTAGAATATGATAATATATGGATGTCCTCAGGTGCAACTCCTTGTTGAATCTTTGTTTGACCATTTCGCTTTGTTTCCAGTCTGCTGGTAAAACAATGTGGTGGGAGGGAGTATCAGAGCTGCGAGATGAGTCCACTCTAGGAATTTCCAGCTGGTGAGAAACTTAGATCATATAATGTCTCTTAGGTTAGCAGAGCACATGCTTCTAGTTATTAATCTTGAATTGTTTCTTTCAGCTGACTGAGGTTTTCGTTTTTATGTTACTACGTATGTGAAATCAGTTCGCATATCAGAGTATGGAAGTCTGTCCATATTCCTAAAACTTCAAGTGTGTCTGGTGAGCAGTTCGCCATAAGAATTTCGCTCTTCTGCTGGATGGAGGTGACGTCACCTTCAAACTGAGACCTTAGTCCTTCGGTGTTGCTCTGCGGTGTCGGGTCAGATTCCCGCTGCAGCAAATCAGCTCCGGCACAGCGGAGGATCACACGTCGGGCCTGAACTGGTGGAACATTGTTATGAGGTTGGTGTACGCTTTCCTTCCGTCCTAGAAGCATTTCCAAATTTAAAGTTAAAGAATTTAGTAGAATCATATGTGATGGCAAATGATAATTTAGGGACTAACAAATTTAGATAGGTCTGCTTGTAAATCATTTTAGAACCATTTCTGGCACGACCCAGCTCTGTCGTCTGACATTATTAAAATAAGGTGCTTATGCTAGCTTAATGATTTACATGTAGAATAACTGCCCGTGTTCGAATTAGTAATAAATGTTGTGTCACAAAAACTAACTTTCATTCATGTCCTTTATTGCCCTGAATAGCTGATGGAAATAAGTTTAGCACCTGCTTGAGCTTTTGGTAAGATTTAGTTTTATTTAATTTAGTAACTTTAATTGTCCGTGAGTTTCCTCAGGGAAAGCCCACAGCCGGGCTAGGAATATTTACGTGACAGTGACTACCTAGATCTGCCACTAGCTTTAAAAACTGAGAAGCGAAAAATTATGAAATGTTCCTGGTTTATTAATAAATTTCATTAACAACTTCGTAGATAAGTATATTATTATAAAATATTATCAAACTGCACAACGGGACTTAATCGCGTATTTCGCGATTGGTCGAGTGGATGGAACCCTAACTCATACTGTTTATAGGAAACCTACACACACTGACAGGTATTTGAACGCCCTTTCTCACCACCATCCTCGTCACTTACAATCGGTGGTTACCTCGCTAGTAAACAGAGCACATGATCTGTGTGACCCTGAATATTTAGAGAGTGAGATGTCGCATATTCAGGAGGTACTAAGGAGGAACGGGTACAAGGTAAAAAAGTGGCAACCCAGACGAAAGGCAACGCGGAAACGTCCTGATGTCTCCAGACAGCCGGCATTTTTGCCGTATGTAAAAGGGGTAACGGATAAAGTTGGCACAGTACTTGGAAAGTACTCTATAAAGACGGTGTACACACCTTTATCCAAAGTAGCAGGGAGCCTAAGGTCACCGAAGGACGTTATTCCGTTCCAGTCACCTGGCGTTTATAAAATAGATTGCAGTTGTGGTAGTTCCTATATCGGAGAAACTAAGCGCACCATAGCAGAAAGAGTTAAGGAACATATCGCAGCTGTCAAAAATCGTCAGGTCAACAAGTCTGCGGTGGCTGAGCATTTGCTGGAGTCAGGACCAAACCACTGGATTGAGCTGCATAACCCTAAAATCCTCTCCACGGATCGCCATTTCTACAGTAGAAAAGTGCGGGAAGCCATTGAAATCAAAAAACATTGCAATTTTAATCGGGACGAGGGTTTTAAGATCTCATCCACATGGAATCCAGTCATTAGTAAATGTAAGCGGAAACGAATATCGACAGTCGATAAATCGAATATCGTTAGTGTTGTGTGTCGACAGAGTGACATCCCTAGTGCGCAAAACGTTCAAACTGATAAACAAGACCAAGTGCGGGTAGTTCGAAAAACTCGCGCGGCTAGAAGATGTTGATGTCAACTTGAGCCAGTCTTCTCCGAGACCACGGGGACAACGCCGTCCTCGAAACGTCGGAGGTAAATCTTAAAACTTAAATACGCGATTAAGTCCCGTTGTGCAGTTTGATAATGTTTAATAATCGTGAAAGTTTAAATCAGTATTATAAAATAATCACGTAATACCTATTCCTACGAAACTGCGAAGACGAGGCGTATTTTAGTCATTTACCAATATTTACATTGAGTTGTAATAGAGCAATAACACCAGCAAAATCGTGCTAACGACGTTCCTAATTAAAATCATGACTTGTACATATTTGGCCCGCAAATATGTGGTAGCGGTACCATTGAACCATTGGTTGATCAAATAGAACCAAGTGTGTACTGGCACCATTGTACGGGCTGGCACTGATTAAAAAAAACTAATTATTAATCGAGTAAACGTACAGTTGCAAGCTGGAATACTTGCTTAGAGGATGACCGAACAGAGACGCCATGTCTGTAATTTTTGGTACAGCCAAGTGTAAAAATATGGGTGTAGGCAACTTACTCAAAAATATGTCCCATAGTTCTTAATTCGCTGACATAAGAGCTATGGGACATATTTTTGAGATGATTTGAGCACCCATATTTTTACACTTGACTGTACAAAATAGTCAGCCGATTTTTGCGGGGGAGGGGCACGTCAAGTGTATACGTAACGTAAAAATAGCCATATCTGATAAACGTCAGTCCATACAAAGTGTATGACCGTTGGCCGCCTATTTTCGATAGAGGGGAACGCCTGTTAATGGCTACTCCGTTTGGTTATATATTATCCTCTAAGCTGGAATACGAATGTTGGCTGGGTGTGTTAATTTGTCAAATGGTGCGAAATTGAACAAGTTTGTTGGACCGAAAATTTGATACATTTCCTTGAATTTATCCTCATAGTTTCTAAAAACCCAAATGTTGCCTGGAGTAGAATGGACACGATAAGATTGCCTATTTCATGTGTCATTTCTATAGGTACCATATGTAATTTTGCCAATAGGCTCATTCAGTTTATTGTTATTGTAATGTCGGCTGTACACACTCGTCGAGACTTCGAGAGCCTGTCGCCAAGAGTCTCAACTCTCAACACCGCTTCGATCCAATCGGAGAAGCGCGAGAAGAGACAAGGAAGAGCGAGACGAGAAGGGAGCAGCATGTACACACTCGTTCTCGGCCGGTCTCTGTGTCTCTCGGCGAGTGTGTACATCCCACATTACTCTACGGGTATCTATTATAACGAGGTGAGGTTTACACAGAAATAAATGCCCTAACCAGGATACAAATCTATCAGCTTCGCTGGCATGATCTCTAGATATTACCTACTACCAACTAGGATAAATGGCAGTTAACACACAACCTAGATTACTTAGGTGCACACGAGTTGAAATAAATAAGTTGACCATTACAATCCCGTTTCCCCCATTCCCGTATCTTAACGACTACCAGGGAACAGGGACTTCCGGGCAGCGGCGCGTGGCGGACACGCACCGCGGGTTCGTTGGGGACTCTTCTAAAAGGTTGTAAGGACCTACTAAGGTACCTGTACCTTAGAAGGCCTATTGTTATTTTTAATTTTATGATTTTCTTATATCAAATGATAGGGTTCTAGATAGGATTAACGAGAAAAGAAATACCTATAATAAAGACAATAGAAAATAGAAGAGGAGTACTAATTGGACATCTGCTACGACACGACATGTTCCTAAAGAACATCATAGAAGGAAAAATAGAGGGAAAGAGAGGAAGAGGAAGACCGAGTATAAATTATTTCAACCAAATAAAAGAAAAGGTTCAGGTCGTGTCATACCAGAAGGCTAAGGAGTTGGCAGAGGACCGGACGAGTTGGAGATTGCTCCACCGACAAGAGCACAGCTTTTAAAAGAAGAGAAGAATTTTCTTATGTTTAATATGAACTTGCAGTTTCGTTTATGGTACCTACCTACTAGCGAACATGGACGCAAAATTTTAATCCATTCACACATATAAAAGTATGATTTTATTTTAGTAGGAATACTTAGGAACCGGGCCTTCCTTGGCATAGGTATATCATATACATATGTTACATAGGAACTCGAAGCAGCTTGACTGTGTTTGTGCCTTGGCTTAGGTATACGTAATGACAAAATTCACGAAATATCTTGTGCACCAACGCACCACATTCCACATTCTAAAAGATTGAAGGAACCGACTACATGGGTGCTTGACACAGCTAGCTAATAAGTGTGACGTTTTTGTGCTTTAGCGTAGGTATCGTGTGTTCTGCAAAATTGCAAAAAATTAACCGATAGTAACTCCACCACCACATCTGTATTGTATCCAAAGTTTCTGTCTTGTATCAAAAAAACTTCAACTTTTTTAAATACTGCACCACCCATGTGTTTCCCTCACTGATTCTCTTGACCTTTTAGGGCTACAGAGCTAGCGTATCGAGCTATAAAAAATATCGTATTTTTACTTAATTTAAGCGGCGTTAAGTTTTTTAGAAAGGGCTTAGTGTATTGTTTTAATAAAAGATCATAAGTAAGTAGAAAATAGCCTGCGTTAAAGCCGTTCTTGTGGTAGATACTAAATAGAAATAATGACCGGGGGAATATGGAATACATACGGTTTTTCTTGAATAATTAAAGTTTGTTTTATAGAGCTATAAACACTTATAGTAGTATACCCTATAATGGACACGGAACCAGTAATGGGACAAAAAAACACAATTCCTCTAAAATAAGTATATAAAAGTAGTTTATAAACACTGGATATATTTTTATCATAAATAAGAGCCCTAGAGCTGATTATGTTTGAATTTTTATTAAATTCGGTTATTTTTTAAGAAATGTGCGTCAACCCAAAAGTTGTCGTGCCACTGAAAAAAAATATCACTAAAAATTCTTAACAACTTCGCTAAGAGAGGTGAGTTAATTTATTAAATTTTAATTAATTAATACTTGATGAAAACTAGAATGTGTTTTGTTAATTGCATTTACCATGAGATAAGGTATACAACACACTATGTTGTGACTCCACAGATGTAAAAAAATAGTGGTATTTGGCCCAATCCCATTCTAGGAGCTGTAAAACTGCATACCTCCTATGATGGGACAATTGACATAATGATGCTTGCCATGCCATAATTTCATGTTTTAAACAATACAGAAGTAAAATGTAGTTACGAAATATGTCAACCAGGAGGTATTCTCGGACTTAGGATAAATTAATATCGTTTTTACAAACTTTTATTTAACTTGCCTTGTTAGTTAGTGTGGGTCAAATCTTGGTAGCTGAATTTGACCCACTTTTCGATTTCCGATTCAGTTGAAATTTTGTGTAAGTACGTAATTAAGTATGCAAATCGGATGATAATGCAATATTATGATAACATGGACTTATCTGTATCATGTGTATCTGATGATGGAGACAGGAGGTGGCCATGGGAACTTTATCGCAATAAACCCTAACTAATTGTGTTTGGGTATATTAGAATTGTCTCGATGAATCTAATACAATAATAATTGGCTGTGGAAAGAAAAATACATTCAGCGATAAAAGCTTATACCAAAAATTGATTTTTTTGCCATAACTTATTCCCCATTTCATAATTTTATACTGATAGAGCAATGTCCATTATAGGGGGCCCATTACTGGATCCACGTCCATTACCGGGGGCCCATTACTGGAGCTTTGGTGTCCATGACTGGAGAAAAAAAGCATAGTTTTAATTTGTTAATTATGTGGAAACTCATTGCAGTATCTTTGATACAACACGCCTAAAACATGAAAGGCGGATAGGACTTTCATCTTTTAACACGCTAAGCGGAAGACCATTTACATGTACAAGGGAAATATCATAAATACTCCAAATTTCCTCTTAAATGTCCCATGACTGGTGCTGTTACTATAGTACCTACTTATTGGCTATTGTTAGGACTTGGAAAGGTAAAGTTGAAACTCTTACTTAGATTTTACAAATGTACATAGGTGTACTGTAAAGTCTGTGCGGAAAGAGAAGAGTCGTGGAATATATGATGGGAACCAATACATTTTCCGACTCTTCTCTTTCCGCACAATTTCGACACAGACTATACCTACTCGTAGGTTTAGTTTAAATTTGTAGATAAATTGTTTATGAAGTGTTTGTGTATATTTTCTTGATATTTTTTCGTCGTCTTAGGTTCTTAGGTTTTACCAACAAACATAAAAGTTTAGTCTGGTCTGGTTCTTATAGCTTTTATTTTAGTGTCTACCCTGAGATCACTCATGCGATGGACAATGGGCCAACTGTGAGTTATATATGACTATATAAGGCACAGCTGTCTTGTCTAAGATATAACTTCGAGTAATCGAGAAAGATTTTAATTATTTTAGGCTCATTCAATACGTTTAAAACTAAATTATCGCAATACATTTTAAACCACTACCCACCTTAAAAAAATAGTTACGTGAGCGTGTACAGTCGACGTCAAAAATATGTTTACACTTTTGTAAGCCGAAAAATGTAAACATATTTTTGACGTCGACTCTCGAGCGACTTTTGTATGCTACCGTAGATAGGATTACTTTTACTTTGTAACTCTGTTCTCGTGCAAGTGACTTGTATGTCTTTTATGAGAATAAATATCTTTAAACCTAAACCTATTTTAAAAACCACTACGAAATATTAAAGTCTAAAATTACTAAAATGAGGGACAGAGGTACGTAAACAAATATTAAAATAATTTAAATACGTTCCCGGCATCTCCCCTAATTTTTATTAATGGTTGTTAAATCAGATTTCCTTCACGTTACGAAGAAAAAACCTCACAATGAAATTCCGCATTAGCTACCCTTACCCATAGACTACATAATAATTGAAGATATGCCACTAGCATAGCATAATAATTTATTAGGTACAGTCGACGTTAAAATATATGTTTACATTTTTCGCTTTATTACAAAGGCATAAGGTGTAAAAGTGTGAACATATCTTTGACGTCGACTGTACTTATTGTTTATATTTTTCACTTGACGAAGAAGAGCGTAATTTATTCTATAGAACGTACGTATATATCTTCTTCGACAACTCGCCACCTATTTCTTAGTCACACACCTACTGATGTGATGTGCCGTCGGAAAGTTTCCAAAATTATAAAATCCACATCGATAAATTTCGGAAATTTCTCATGTCTTTGTATGGGGATCGAAATTTTCCTTTTTCAAAATGAAAGTTGCCTGAAATTTCCGAGTAGGTATTGTACCTTCATTTATAGGCACTCCTTCCAGCCAGATTCGTCTTAATTGCGGGACTAGGTGCTTACATAGATTTGTCTTAAAATTCATTGTACTTAATTTAAGTTACATGCTATCAAATAATTACACTGAAACTCCAGCTATCTGCCACTAAAAACGAACAAAGTAACTACCTATAACTTCGCAACTGTTGTGATCGTCAGTGTGGTACATATAAACGTGTACCTACTTTCCTCCAGTGACATGTCTTAAATACTGCGTAATCTATTACCAAACCTCCTTAGTTCGACCAAAAAACGGAATTCCTTCGCTGGGCAATCTGGACTATATTTAAGCGTGCTTTAGACCGGACGTTGCGAGCTACTGTTAAGATTGTTCAGTAAATAAGTTTGCACTCTTTTGACACTTTTCGACCTTTTGGGGCGTCCGCTAGCTGGCGCGGGTGCACGGTGCGCACGCTCCGCTAGCGGACGCCCTTTTAAGGATGACTCCCGTTAGACCGGCCCGCGGGCCGTCCGATACTTCGGGTTCTATAGAAAGCACCTGTGTTCACCGGATAACCCGTCATAGAAAACGAAGTGTCGGGCGCCCCGGCCCGGCCCGAGCCGGTCTAATGTGAGTCATCCTTTACTCGGCCTTTCTGATACAAGAATCTACCATTTAACAAACATAAATCATCAACATTATTTACCTCTATATATCTATCGAATTCTACGTATTCTCTTCCACACCATACATGCTGTGGATGGTGATGGAGTAAGAATTTCGTTGTCTTTCGCTTCGCTCTAAGAAGTACTAGGTAGGTGGAATGTATGGGGTCCAATACATTCCACGACTCTTCTCTTTCCGAACAGACTCTATGTAAGTTTATACTTAGTCATGTTTTTATTTTATTTTAAACACATGTATTTTACTTTCCTCGTATTCGAAATGAAAAGTAGAGTGTTTAACTCGGGTGAAAGGCACCATTTCAGTCTCAGATTATTGGCGCTCTCATTGCGTTCAAACAACTAGCAGCACTGATAAATTCCGCTACTTGACGTTAGATGTCGACTACGAAATAACGCGCGTTTTGGTAAGAAAACTGATGTACCTATGGAGTTACCACTCTTCCTTTAGGTACTTATATTACTCTATGGTTCAAGCGCTAAACTACCTCGACATAAATGGGGCCTTTCATCCCTTAGTTAACGATCTACTATTGTTTTTAACTTTTTACCTCCTATCCGTCGCACTATTTCCTAGCGTACACACTTTACCCAGTAATCTAGCGATGGCCGCGATACCGCGATTGGTAGTTTGCGTGCGAGGTATACTTACATACATTTTTACTGGCCCGCCTGTTAGGGCTTATTCAGGCAATACTGGGTACGCGACACGCAAACGACACTTTAAATTACTTTTTTTTATTATATTTGGTGGCGAATAAGCGTACGGTTTGTTTGATGGCACAGATTTTATCACACGTACTCTAATAATTCTGTATAGGTATAAGACGTACTGTACATTATATTGTCTATGCGTGACCGCAACCTAGAGTCCGACCTCGTTTAGTTTCATGTAGTCGTAAGTCATGTATAGTCCGACAAGAAATTGTAGAAAATAAGGCGCCACTTCCTACTTAACTGTCACATTTTTGACGTAAAATGCTTAAACATGGCAACAATTTAGTATTGAATTTTTTTTAGTTTCATTTTATTTATTTTCTACTATTTTATGTCGCACTATATGGCAGATCTACAGGATATGTAGGTACCTATGCAATATCACTGACAAATCGGTGCAAACTTAGCGCGGTCGGAGTCTATGGTTGCTTAAAGTTGTGCACATAGCACCAAGATCACACCAATATCATGCTTAGCGTGGCGTACGATAATTTTGATATCGTACGCCACACTATAGTTGGTTTTTTTAGCATTAGAAATAAAAGGTAAACAATCTTGACGTGTCTTTTAATTGAAAAACACATTTTAAAAATAAGTTACGGCAAATATGTAACAATTATGAATCTAATACGTTCATTTCTGTTCTTCTGCTTTCATAAGTAATAGTTATTGATTTTTAAAAAGCGTTTTTCAATTAAAAGACGTGTCAAGATTGCTTACCTTCTTTCAAGTTCTTTCTAATGCTAAAAAAACGAACTTTAAGCATGATATATGAACCATGATATGATTTTAAGCAAGGCAGTTTAGTTTGTGCCAATAATGTTGATGTACCGATTATCGGCGATCAAAAGATTTGAAACGTAACTTAGTAGTCTGTGCGGAAAGAGAAGAGTCGTGAAATGTATGGGATCCAATACATTCTACAACTCTTCTCTTTCCGCACAGACTCTATCGTTGTTTGTGTTTTCAGATATTGAGATATAACACTTACAGGCGTGTGTAATGTGTAACCCCCTTATTCATACACGCGCAACAAACCTCAATTAGCTAATAATCGTTTGTCCTTATCTGTCATTTTGACTTATGTATTTGTAAGAAAGGGATAAAACATAATTTAACTAAATCAGGCCCGTAAAGATTTATGAATAAGGGGGTTAGGCTCTTATAGCGTTATTCATTAACGCGTCACCGGCCTGAATTAGCTTCATCGTTTGTCTTTTATCTTTATCTGTCATTTTGACTTACGTATTTGTAAGAAAGGGATAAAACATAATTTAAGTCGGGCCCGTAAAGTTTTATGAATAAGGGGGTGAATGTTTAATTATTAGAGGCAGACCAAGCTAACTCTGCGTCACATTTCCAATGACAAAGTGTGTCAATGTCAAATTTCTATGAAAATATAACGTTTATTATAATGACACTCTCTGACTTTGTTCAAGTCTATGCAAAATTAGCTTAAACGGATTTTACTTAATAATTGGGGTGTATTCTGGAAATATATAGAGTCAAACACAAGTAGTATTAATTTATCATTTATATTTTCACTTCCGATATCGACCTGCGTCAGTTTCTACAAAATATAATCAACCCTTTCTGTAATGGAAGAATTAAAACAAGACGTAATTATGTTAATTTGGCAAACCCAAATTCACCTGCGCAACAAATACAAAAGTATGTATAAAACTCCGCGTAAAGGTTTATATAAAATATACATTTTTTACAAAAATGTAATAATTACATTACTACTAAATCTAGTAGACTAATGTTATAAAAAATACTTAACATCGAATAATATTGCTAACAATTAAAATTATATTTCATAAACCACTAAATACAGATATGCAAATTCTTGAAGTATTTACTCTCAGACTATTTACAAAATTACAACTACTATGATACAAATTTTACAAATAAATGTAGGTTACCTAATTGATAAATTACAATAATCTACTTTTCAATTTCAAGTTTAAAATTTAATTTAAATAAAAACGCTCAGTGTGAGTCAGATCTCAGTATAAAATAGAAAGTAGAATAAAATAAAATATAAAATTTACGTTCAATATTGCACGTAGAAACGCGTCCACTCGGCAAGTTCCAAAGACAAATCGCTTCTCTTGTCAAAAAAAAACACATTTACATACACCCACATGTACAGTATGGGGTTCTTCAAAATAGGAGTGTACAGGTTTTTAAACGGTCGGCAACGCGCATGTAACACCTCTGGAGTTGCAGGCGTCCATAGGCTACGGTGACTTCTTACCATCAGGCGCGTCGTATGCTTGTTTGCCACCGATGTGGTATAAAATAAATTTAGGGCGCCCGCTAGCTGGCGCTGTTGCGCGAAGCGGGTGAGCGGGTTAACGAAAAATAATATGAGCAACGATAGAGTTAGACCAAGAAAAGTCTGCAACGATTTTGATAACACACACATTGCAAGTGTTATTTCAAACGTCAAACTTCTATGAAATATGACGTATTAAATAACACTTGCACTGCGTATTATGCTATCAAAATCGCTGCAGACTTTTTTTGGTCTAACTTTAACTGCGCCGGATTATACGTAAAACGCACCCGCGTGCGTGCGCCCCGCTCCGTGCACCCGCCCACGCTAGCGAACGCCCTTAATATTATCTATTACAAACATGGTATAATAATATACTCCGTCTGGTACTCTCTTCCGACCACGTGACTGACACAAGCCTACGTCATCATGCGACAGCGCTATATAATAATATGCAAATACCCCTATACAAAGTGGCAATGTTATTGTACGTCTTGTGTCTCTCTGGGAAGAGAAGACCATGTTTTATTAGACTATGATTACAAATTAATTCTCAAATGGCAATGTGTGTTTACATGTCAAAATAAACACTGAAATATTTCTAACTTTATAAAATGTAACCTTGAAAATTTGTCCAAACTTTTAACCCAGAGAAGCGACATGTTAACATATATGCAGCCTGTATTTACAAAAGCATTTTTGGCCTATCAAATCATTACATGGTGAACAAAGAAAAGTAGGTTATCAACGCACGCATACTATAAAACCCCTATAACTCCGGGGATATTAGTTTGTTACACAATTTGAGTGCAATAAATGTAAGGATCTGTCACGCGAATAACCCACTTCCATTTATACACTCGTAAATTTCGGTGGAAAACTACCTATATCATTCAATAGTCAGCAAACTATTTCGGTGGGCCAACACTTCAAGACATTACGTATTTACAAAATGAAATAGTCGCATAACCGCCGTATACCGTCTAATTACATTAAAATGTTTGGCATATATTTTGTGACTCTCCATACAACTATATTTGTACCTCCACAATGCCTTTCTATGGCACAAGTCTCCAAGGCACCAATAATAAGGCACGTTTTTGTACAATACATAAGGACCATTTAAATATACATACGATTAGACTCTATTGGTGTACAAGACATTAACTTATTTCCTTTTATACCAATTGAATCTAAAGGTATACGAATAGGGAATATTACGTAAAACTCAGCGTAGGGGGCGCCACTACCACTATCCATCACTATCTGGGGGTCTACCGCGATACAAGAAAATCGAAATTTCGTTATCTAACCTCTATATCACTCTTGCATATTCGAGCGATAAAGAGGCAGATAACCAAATTACGATATTCGCGTTTTCCGCTAGGCCCTTGTTCACAAACATTGATGCATCAATGTCATATTTTATTGTCTGTGAAAGTCATCATATTTTACTGTCAGTTTAAGGCACAGTATGTATAAGTTACTCTATGGATTACTTGCTAGCTTAGTGCTGCACTCTGGCGGCAGAACATTGCAGTAATACCCCCTATTATACATACGTATTTTCTTCAAGATTCATCTGTATGGCACTCTACTTTGCACGATACTATTTAGATATGTGCGTTCGTCCCTACGGCGAAAGGCGTTACAGTGAAACTTAAAGCCACTTTTCATATGGACGACCGCATGCGTTTATATATAATTAGATTTCCAATAATAATACATAATAGCTTATCTTTCGTCAGTCTTCATTCCAGAAATCTCAATAGGCAATATTAATCACAGATGAAATTTTCAATATTATTATTTTTATATGGTGCCCTAACTTTCGAAGATCTTTCCTATAACTCAAGGTTCAAATAATTATTTCATGCAACTATAAAATCCATTATAAATTGATTTTGACAAGTTGCATTAAATAATCATTTGAATGCCCTTTAAAAACACATCTATTCTGGACCGTCTAAATCAATATACACTTACCGATCCGTACATTCAGACTTGAACACCTAAAACTCGATCTACAACAAATTCATAAATATCCTCTTCAGTCTTTTCCTGGTCCTGGCCCGCTTCTAGCCGATTCAGGCAGGGGTTCTTGCATTCGACTACTTCCTGAGTGTCTTTCGCCGCTTCTTCCAATTTTTCCGTTTTTTCTTCCCTGACGTCGGTGCACCGTTGGTCTCGACGGAGTTCGTAATAGGTCTTGGAGGAGCGTCCGTCGGGAGTGCGGCGTTCTTCCAGCTCGTCTTCCCACTCGTCCTCTGAGATCTCTTCGGCTTCCCCGTCTAGGACCGGCACGGTGGATTTCGGGCGGGTGAAGAAAGCCATTTTTTCTCTGTAAAGATAATGTTACGTTAGCTTCTTGGTCAGAAATTTTGGAATAGATTGAGATAGGTTTACGTTAGTTCTATAGTTGTCACTTCTACAAAATCAAAGGCTGAAAAGTAAAGTCCTCATTTGGATAGGATAGTTTAAGTTTAAAAATCTCTATTAGAAAGAATGTAGTTATCATTAGGTAACTTTACAATACCATGGAACCTAACCAAAATCAGAGCTTTAACTATTAGATTGTAGTATCTTTAAGGCAAGTGTGATTGGTGTGATTTATTTTTTTTCACCTCAGCAGCTCGAACAAGGGTACTTTGCTTCTTAAAAACAGTGAGCAGAATGCGATTTTGCTCACTGAGTCATTTTGTCTCACTCAGTGAGCAAAATCGTATTTTGCTCACTGAGGGTGTCTCACTCAGTGAGCAAAATTCGATTTTGCTCACTGAGGGTGTCTCACTCAGTGAGCAAAATTCGATTTTGCTCACTGAGTGAGACAAAATGACATTCAAGTGACCTTTATAGTCAAATGTCATTTCAACATGCGGGGTCTAATACAAGTTCGATATACTTGGGTTCTATTATCTCTGTCCCTCTAGGTATGTTCTCACTGCTTAGGGTGAAAATTTTTGTGTACTACACGAGATCAAAGTTATTTACATCTCGTGCGCTTTTGAATCCCTTACTACGCTCAAGATTCTAAATTAGATTCACTCGCTACGCTCGTGAATCTATCATAGAATCTTTCGCTTGCACGGGACTCAAAATAAGCACTCGAAGAAATATCAAACTTTGATCACTTGTTGTACAAATAACTAATTCAACCATTATAGTTTGAGTCATCGTTTTTACCCCAGATAAGTATGCCATATGGCCAAATCCATTGAAAGTAACCTAGGTAACTCACTTGAAGGTGACGAGGTCGGGCCGGCGGCCGCCCTGGCGAGACTTCCTGAGGCGGTAGATCTCGCGGCACGTGCGGTGCAGCAGCTTGGCGGCGCGCTCGTTGGGCTCGGCCGGCGCCACGAGGCGGCGCAGCGTGTCGTCCTCCGTCACCCACGACGCGATGGCCGGGTCGCCGCGGGCGCACGCCTCTTCTAGTCTGTTCAATTATGTTTTATTAGATTACAATAATGTTGATGATTACAATAATGGAAGCTTCCGTAAATCGCTCAGATTCACGTGCCCAAGCCTCCGATGCCAAAGCGCCAACGAGTCCTCAACTTGAACTGTAGCCAAAGCCCCTTCTACAACAGGAAAACAGTCATCCAACTTATAGATACCTGAGACTTCACTAGCAGTCACCACAAGTTTACTCGTAATTTGGCCTATCGACTGGTGAATCATCCTACAACCATTATAATCAAATATAACCTTCCACCCATTCTTTACCAACTTCGAAATCGATAAAAGATTAACTTTCAAGTCGGGTACATAGTAACAATATTTTACGGGAAACAATACTCCTTTTAGACTTACCATAATGTCACCCTTACCCTCACTTGACATTTTGTCATCATTCGCACATGTCACAACATTCTTATCAGTTATCATAAAGTCTCTAAACCAGTGCTTCTTAAAACTCATGTGGTTCGACGCACCGCTGTCCAGATAAAATGCCGAGGGGCTGAAGGAATCGTGTACCGACAGTGAACAGTGTAAAGCAACTTTCTTCGACTTTGAAGAAACCGTTGATACGCCTTCGCCATCCATTTCCTTTACCAGCTTCGGGCCATCTGACTTCTTATGACCTTTCTTGCCACATCTGAAGCATTTGAGCTTTAATACTGAATGTTGACCTTGTTTCTTTGCTACTAACGCCGAATTCGCAACTGAGGAATCATTCGAAGAACTCTGGCCGGAATCCTCTTGTAACAGCTTCTGACGGACATTTTCAGAGGTAAGCTTCATACCTGAGTGTTCTAATGCCATTCGCAATGGTCTATACTCATCAGGTAGACCTCTCAATAACACTACGGCTATCAGATCGTCATCAAAGCTCTGATTAATCTCTTTCAGCTTTTGAGCGTGGCTCATCACGGATGCAACATATTCATGCATAGACTTGTGATTTTCTAGCTTTTCATCCAAGAGATTATTCATCAAAGATATCCGCCGGTTAATACCTTTATCTTCGAATATAGCTGCCAACGCGTCCCACACCTCCTTAGCGTAAGATAGATTTTGCACATACGGGTACAGATGCGGCTCCAGGTGTAGACATATTAACGTGAAAGCCTCCTGATCCTTTTCTATTTCTGCAGTATCTAGTTGCTTCGGTAGTGTTGACGTGTACTTGAAACATTTTTCGCGAACAACAACGGTTTCATAGCAACCTACCAACAAAAGGCACCATTTCAGTCTCAGATTATTGGCGCTCTCATTGCGTTCAAACAACTAGCAGCACTGATAAATTCCGCTACTTGACGTTAGATGTCGACTACGAAATAACGCGCGTTTTGGTAAGAAAACTGATGTACCTATGGAGTTACCACTCTTCCTTTAGGTACTTATATTACTCTATGGTTCAAGCGCTAAACTACCTCGACAGAAATGGGGCCTTTCATCCCTTGGTTCCCCATCCAATCTACTATTGTTTTTACCTCCTATCCGTCGCACTATTTCCTAGCGTACACACTTTACCCAGTAATCTAGCGATGGCCGCGATACCGCGATTGGTAGTTTGCGTGCGAGGTATACTTACATACATTTTTACTGGCCCGCCTGTTAGGGCTTATTCAGGCAATACTGGGTACGCGACACGCAAACGACACTTTAAATTACTTTTTTTTATTATATTTGGTGGCGAATAAGCGTACGGTTTGTTTGATGGCACAGATTTTATCACACGTAGGTACTCTAATAATTATATCTACTATAAAGCTGTACTGTACATTATATTGTCTATGCGTTACTGCAACCTAGTGTCCGACCTCGCTAAGTTTCATGCAAAGTGATACGTCATGTACGACGGTTCTACAGCATATGTATTAAAGTCGCACCAAGAAAAGTCTGCAGCGGATTTGATAGCCCACGCAGTGTAAATGTTATTTATACGTCATAATTTCATAGAAGATTGACGTTTAAAATTACACTTGCACTGCGTGGGCTATCAAAATCGCTGCAGACTTTTCACGGACTGACTCTATGCATGATGTCACTGACAAGTTTGTGCAAACTTAGCGTGGTCAGAAGCCTATGGACGTCCGTCCGTCCCGTCGTCGTTGTAGTGTCGAACAGGTCGGTGTATTTACACCGTACGTAATGTGAGCATTGCCAATTAAAAATTGTGCACATAGCACCAAGATCACACCAATATCATGCTTAGAGTGGCTTACGATAATCTTGATATCGTAGGTACGCCACACTAAGCATGATATACATGATGATCAATCCAAATGGGTCAGTATGGGGAAGTCAGAAACTAAGAGAGATAGCGAAATCTGTTCTTAGGAACCATGGCTTCGATTTTAGATTTGATTATAATGTCTCTCATACATAACCGGGAATCGAACCTGGTCGAAGTCTCTGTAAACAATGTTAGGTATAAATTCTGCAAGTTTTTTCGTTGTTATTGTTGAAAGTTATTAAGTAAGTGTTCCATTTTCAAATTTATAATTGGCACGCCCGCTGAACGAATGCGTTCTAATTTAAAATAAACGCAATTACAATGCATAATATCGATGCAGATAAGATATGCATACCTAAGTGGTCTATTCAGATAAATGATGCATAACGATGACAACATTTTGCAAATTATTTAAATTGTAGGCATTTCAGTCTAATGTTTACACAAGATTTCATAGCAAAATTTGGTCCTTATACTTTCAGGATCAATTATACAAACAAATACTACAGGCGATTACATAAACAATATTGACCAGGTTCGATTCCCGGTTATGTATGAGAGTTTAAACAAAAGTTTGAAATGCCATTATTATTAAATCTAAAATCGACGCCATGGTTCCTAAGAACAGATTTCGCTATCTCTCATAGTTTCTGACTTCCCCATACTGACCCATTTGGATTGATCACCCTATATAGATGAACCATGATATGAATTTAAGCAAGGCAGTTTAGTTTGTGCCAATAATGTTGATGTACCGATTATCGGCGATCAATAGACTTGAAACGTAACTTAGTAGTCTGTGCGGAAAGAGAAGAGTCGTGAAATGTATGGGATCCAATACATTCTACAACTCTTCTCTTTCCGCACAGACTCTATCGTTGTTTGTGTTTTCAGATATTGAGATATAACACTTACAGGCGTGTGTAATGTGTAACCCCCTTATTCATACACGCGCAACAAACCTCAATTAGCTAATAATCGTTTGTCCTTATCTGTCATTTTGACTTATGTATTTGTAAGAAAGGGATAAAACATAATTTAACTAAATCAGGCCCGTAAAGATTTATGAATGAGGGGGTTAGGCTCTTATAGCGTTATTCATTAACGCGTCACCGGCCTGAATTAGCTTCATCGTTTGTCTTTTATCTTTATCTGTCATTTTGACTTACGTATTTGTAAGAAAGGGATAAAACATAATTTAAGTCGGGCCCGTAAAGTTTTATGAATAAGGGGGTGAATGTTTAATTATTAGAGGCGGACCAAGCTAACTCTGCGTCACATTTCCAATGACAAAGTGTGTCAATGTCAAATTTCTATGAAAATATAACGTTTATTATAATGACACTCTCTGACTTTGTTCAAGTCTATGCAAAATTAGCTTAAACGGATTTTACTTAATAATTGGGGTGTATTCTGGAAATATATAGAGTCAAACACAAGTAGTATTAATTTATCATTTATATTTTCACTTCCGATATCGACCTGCGTCAGTTTCTACAAAATATAATCAACCCTTTCTGTAATGGAAGAATTAAAACAAGACGTAATTATGTTAATTTGGCAAACCCAAATTCACCTGCGCAACAAATACAAAAGTATGTATAAAACTCCGCGTAAAGGTTTATATAAAATATACATTTTTTACAAAAATGTAATAATTACATTACTACTAAATCTAGTAGACTAATGTTATAAAAAATACTTAACATCGAATAATATTGCTAACAATTAAAATTATATTTCATAAACCACTAAATACAGATATGCAAATTCTTGAAGTATTTACTCTCAGACTATTTACAAAATTACAACTACTATGATACAAAATTTACAAATAAATGTAGGTTACCTAATTGATAAATTACAATAATCTACGTTTCAATTTCAAGTTTAAAATTTAATTTAAATAAAAACGCTCAGTGTGAGTCAGATCTCAGTATAAAATAGAAAGTGGAATAAAATAAAATATAAAATTTACGTTCAATATTGCACGTAGAAACGCGTCCACTCGGCAAGTTCCAAAGACAAATCGCTTCTCTTGTCAAAAAAAAACACATTTACATACACCCACATGTACAGTATGGGGTTCTTCAAAATAGGAGTGTACAGGTTTTTAAACGGTCGGCAACGCGCATGTAACACCTCTGGAGTTGCAGGCGTCCATAGGCTACGGTGACTGCTTACCATCAGGCGCGTCGTATGCTTGTTTGCCACCGATGTGGTATAAAATAAATTTAGGGCGCCCACTAGCTGGCGCTGTTGCGCGAAGCGGGTGAGCGGGTTAACGAAAAATAATATGAGCAACGCTAGAGTTAGACCAAGAAAAGTCTGCAACGATTTTGATAACACACACATTGCAAGTGTTATTTCAAACGTCAAACTTCTATGAAATATGACGTATTAAATAACACTTGCATTGCGTATGCTATCAAAATCGCTGCAGACTTTTTTTGGTCTAACTTTAACTGCGCCGGATTATACGTAAAAACGCACCCGCGTGCGTGCGCCCCGCTCCGTGCACCCGCCCACGCTAGCGGACGCCCTTAATATTATCTATTACAAACATGGTATAATAATATACTCCGCATGGTACTCTCTTCCGACCACGTGACTGACACATGCCTACGTCATCATGCGACAGCGCTATATAATAATATGCAAATACCCCTATACAAAGTGGCAATGTTATTGTGACGTAGGCTTGTGTCACTCTGGGAAGAGAAGACCATGTTTTATTAGACTATGATTACAAATCAATTCTCAAATGGCAATGTGTGTTTACATGTCAAAATAAACACTGAAATATTTCTAACTTTATAAAATGTAACCTTGAAAATTTGTCCAAACTTTTAACCAAGAGAAGCGACATGTTAACATATATGCAGCCTGTATTTACAAAAGCATTTTTGGCCTATCAAATCATTACATGGTGAACAAAGAAAAGTAGGTTATCAACGCACGCATACTATAAAACCCCTATAACTCCGGGAATATTAGTTTGTTACACAATTTGAGTGCAATAAATGTAAGGATCTGTCACGCGAATAACCCACTTCCATTTATACACTCGTAAATTTCGGTGGAAAACTACCTATATCATTCAATAGTCAGCAAACTATTTCGGTGGGCCAACACTTCAAGACATTACGTATTTACAAAATGAAATAGTCGCATAACCGCCGTATACCGTCTAATTACATTAAAATGTTTGGCATATATTTTGTGACTCTCCATACAACTATATTTGTACCTCCACAATGCCTTTCTATGGCACAAGTCTCCAAGGCACCAATAATAAGGCACGTTTTTGTACAATACATAAGGACCATTTAAATATACATACGATTAGACTCTATTGGTGTACAAGACATTAACTTATTTCTTTTTATACCAATTGAATCTAAAGGTATACGAATAGGGAATATCACGCAAAACTCAGCGTAGGGGGCGCCACTACCACTATCCATCACAATCTGGGGGTCTACCGCGAAACAAGAAAATCGAAATTTCGTTATCTAACCTCTATATCACTCTTGCATATTCGAGCGATAAAGAGGCAGATAACCAAATTACGATATTCGCGTTTTCCGCTAGGCCCTTGTTCACAAACATTGATGCATCAATGTCATATTTTATTGTCTGTGAAAACCAGTTTAAGGCACAGTATGTATAAGTTACTCTATGGATTACTTGCTAGCTTAGTGCTGCAATCTGGCGGCAGAACATTGCAGTAATACCCCCTATTATACATACGTATTTTCTTCAAGATTCATCTGTATGGCACTCTACTTTGCACGATACTATTTAGATATGTGCGTCCGTCCCTACGGCGAAAGGCGTTACAGTGAAACTTAAAGCCACTTTTCATATGGACGACCGCATGCGTTTATATATAATTAGATTTCCAATAAAAATACATAATAGCTTATCTTTCGTCAGTCTTCATTCCAGAAATCTCAATAGGCAATATTAATCACAGATGAAATTTTCAATATTATTATTTTTATATGGTGCCCTAACTTTCGAAGATCTTTCCTATAACTCAAGGTTCAAATAATTATTTCATGCAACTATAAAATCCATTATAAATTTATTTTGACAAGTTGCATTAAATAATCATTTGAATGCCCTTTAAAAACACATCTATTCTGGACCGTCTAAATCAATATACACTTACCGATCCATACATTCAGACTTGAACACCTAAAACTCGATCTACAACAAATTCATAAATATCCTCTTCAGTCTTTTCCTGGTCCTGGCCCGCTTCTAGCCGATTCAGGCAGGGGTTCTTGCATTCGACTACTTCCTGAGTGTCTTTCGCCGCTTCTTCCAATTTTTCCGTTTTTTCTTCCCTGACGTCGGTGCACCGTTGGTCTCGACGGAGTTCGTAAGAGGTCTTGGAGGAGCGTCCGTCGGGAGTGCGGCGTTCTTCCAGCTCGTCTTCCCACTCGTCCTCTGAGATCTCTTCGGCTTCCCCGTCTAGGACCGGCACGGTGGATTTCGGGCGGGTGAAGAAAGCCATTTTTTCTCTGTAAAGATAATGTTACGTTAGCTTCTTGGTCAGAAATTTTGGAATAGATTGAGATAGGTTTATGTGAGTTCTATAGTTGCCACTTCTACAAAATAAAAGGCTGAAAAGTAAAGTCCTCATTTGGATAGGATAGTTTAAGTTTAAAAATCTCTATTAGAAAGAATGTAGTTATCATTAGGTAACTTTACAATACCATGGAACCTAACCAAAATCAGAGCTTTAACTATTAGATTGTAGTATCTTTAAGGCAAGTGTGATTGGTGTGATTTATTTTTATTCAACCATTATAGTTTGAGTCATCGTTTTTACCCCAGATAAGTATGCCATATGGCCAAATCCATTGAAAGTAACCTAGGTAACTCACTTGAAGGTGACGAGGTCGGGCCGGCGGCCGCCCTGGCGAGACTTCCTGAGGCGGTAGATCTCGCGGCACGTGCGGTGCAGCAGCTTGGCGGCGCGCTCGTTGGGCTCGGCCGGCGCCACGAGGCGGCGCAGCGTGTCGTCCTCCGTCACCCACGACGCGATGGCCGGGTCGCCGCGGGCGCACGCCTCTTCCAGTCTGTTCAATTATGTTTTATTAGATTACAATAATGTTGATGAGATGATGAGGTTACGTGAAACGAAGGTCGTATAAGAAAAACTACTTAAAAACACTTTTGTGAAAACCGCATCAAAATCGGTTCAGCCAAACGCAAAATAATCGCAAAAAGACATACGAACATACGGGTCTAACTGAGAACCTTTTTTTGAAGGCTGTTAAAAAGGTGTCAAGTTACATCTTGTGGCAACTCTTTATTGAATGACAGACAATTTTCATTGTACCTTTTTTTACTTCAATGAAATTGTTAATATTACCTACGGTGCGTTTCTTCTCAAAAAGTTATATTCAAATGTTTTTGATTTGGTTTTGACAAGGTTATTTATTTCTAAAGAGTTTGACTGAAGGACTGTATAAAAAATGAAAATAGAATACTGCAGTGATACTCGGGCTCTCTCTATGATTTCATTTCGTGTGCGAACTGTACCTATAATGGATTTAAATGCGTTATCAACCGTACCTCCTTTTAAGCTGGCTCAGATGGGCGATCTCGGTCCTCAGGTCGGCGAGCTTGGTGTTTTGCGCGCTGAGATCCAGTGCGAGATCTAGCGAGGTGCGCGCGCTGCGGGTGCGCGTGCGACGCGCCGCGCCGCCTGCCACGCGGCCCCATCTGGCGGAAGGAAAAGGAAAACACAATTAGTAATAGTTTTAACATATTCCTTGAGCTTTAGTAGCGTAGATGTAGGGATATTGATATTTCAGTTAGTTAAAGGAAAACATCGTAAGGAAAGCCTAATTTTCCCTCAGAATTGGAAAGTCAGATAGCTTTCGTTTTCATAAAGAGCAGTTCCGGCGGCAATTCATGGGATTAGGTTACCTAAAATGGATTCCGGGCTTCTTTAGAGTGCAAAGGAAAAAGTGCTAAGATGGGGAAGAGAGAAAAAAGAAAATTCTGGCTTGTACAGATATGAGAAACCATGCGTGTTGGAGAGTCTGCCATCTCGGGAAAGGTCCCGCTTTTGATCAAGGAATCAAAAGCGAAAACAATTCACGCTTCTAAGCAGGGGCAGCACCTGGCTTCACACTGGCTCTATTTCACATAGTAGGGTCTGCCATCTAGTAGTTTAAATCTAAGAATAGAAATGTGACATAATGCTTCACGCCAATGAATAAGGCGCTTCTGTGCTGCCGTCTACAGTTCATGCCTATAAAGACACGAACGCATGATGAAATGTAAACTTGTGTTAAAATTTGTCTCGTGTATGAGAAGTAGGTATTACCTGAGAGATCGGCGCTCGCGCACGCTGCGGTCGAAGGGGATGCCGGCGGGGGGAGGCGGCGCGGCGCGGCGAGCGCGGGACGCCATGGACGAGTCGGACTCGGAGCGGTTCAGTCTGAAAATAAATAGTTATGAGTGTTATTCAGTGTTTGTCAAATCTACCAAACTGTTGAGAGCTAGACCAAAATCCCAAAGACCAAAATATTGACAGCACAGACTGTGCATGTGTAAGCGTTATTTATACGTCATTTCATAGAAGTTTGACGTTTAAAATAGCACTTGCACAGGCTGCGCCAACAAAACCGCTGCAGACTTATCTTGGTATAACTCTAATCGTTTGTCCCTATCTGTAATTTTGACATTTCTGTCAACAAATTAAATGGATCGATGAAATACTGTAGGTAATGTAACGCAACTCGCATGCGAACTCTCTGTAATATTATGTTTGTAAATATTATATAATGGAAAATGTTTAATTTTATTAGGTACCTGCAAATATACTGCCTGTTCCCGATGCTTTGCGGCTGCGGCGAGAAGGTCTGAGACCTCTTGATCGTTGCCAGTGGCTCCTCCAGAGTGGCGCTTACTTGTGGACTTTTTCTACAGAAAGGAAAAGTAATAAAATTACTAAAATGACCATTTAGACATGTACCGTCATCGAATTTATTTACAGTCAGTCATTGATATGTTTGGGCTATTTTAAATTAGTAAAAGCACGTTGTGGGGTTTTTTATGTGTCGTTTCCAAGCAAAAAGTCCCACTTTGCCGCTCGACATAAGGACACTTCGACAGATTATTCGTATAAAGATACAAGGAAATCTCGTCCTTACGGTAAGCGACAAAGCGGGACTTTGACTTCGACAAATATCGAGTAAATGGTCGTATTTATTGTCATCAGATCATCTATCATCAATCTATGGTAACTTTTATTAGGAACGTTTTTCTAAATGACGTCAAACCATCATTAAGCGACCATACAACTGATCGCTGCTCGTAGTATAAAAAGACAATAATTACTTAATCATAAAAATTACGCACAAACTTTTGTAAAAGTCAATCATAAAATACTATTGAGATTTTCACTATTTTCATTAAACAATCTATCAAAAATATTGATTGTTAGTAATTAAGTGAAATCATGTAAAACCTATACTCTGTATCATTAGGTATTTCAATAAAAGTAAACAAAATCTACCCTCAAATGGCTCCTTAAGCCAGTTGAAGGTAGATGAAAACATTACAAATGATCAAATAATGTAGGTTAAAGTCAGATCGTTAGTGACTGATCCGGGCGGTTTTGTATTTGGTAGATTAACCAATAAATGTTATTAGCTACCGGAAAATGCATGTGTATTGTTTGTTTACTTTTTTTTAAATACCTAATGATACAGACTAAGTATAGATACATTCACATTGTGCCACTCATGCTATCCATGCGATTATATGTATAAATAAATACTTCGAAGCATGCAACACTTTGGCCTCGCTCCAAATGTTTTGGTATCAGATTATAATATATCAGAACGGAATTTATGGGATCAGCTGTGCGTTATGTCACTTTGACATTTGTCAAATAAATTTTAGGTTTTCAGTGCAATGTTTTGAAAAATACTGTCTAGATTTTAATCTCAGTTTAACACAGTGATATTTTTAAGTGATTGAATAGCTGCAGTTCTTTAAAAAAAAACAGATTGTTAATTTAGTAAAAACCTTCTAATATTATCAAAGTTTGTTTTAAGTTCCTTTTAACTATTAATAGCTTATTTTAAGCAGAAGAAACGTACCTAATGTAAAAAATAATGAGAATTAATCATGGATCAGAGTCAAAAACATATAAGTAGGTAAGTAAACTATATGTTTTTATTTGCTTATTTTTTGGCATAAGAATAACACGCAAAATATTTCGGGGAACCTAGGTGTCTCCATCTCCACTTAAGTAGGCAACAGTGAAAATTGTAAAAGTAATACACGTTATGTCGTCATGAACATAACGACATATGTACAAGTACGGTGGAGCTCACTAACATCTTTACAAGCCAACGTTCCTAAAATATATATACACGACCTTATTGTCAGTGTCTTAGAGGCGTGTAAATATATTTTTGGAACTGGCTTGTAAAGCTGATTGCGAACTATAGTATGTATCTTTAGATATTTAAATAAAAGTAAACAAACAATTTGTACATTTTCGGGTAGTTATAACATTTATTGGTTAACCAACCAAATACAAAACCGCCAGGATCTGTAAGCCTCACTTTAACCTACATTATTTCATGTAATGTCATCTAGGTACTCTCAACTGTGTGTCAAGGGGGAGGCCTATGTTCAGCAGTGGACGTCTTATGGCTGAGATGATGATGATGATGACTCTCAACTGACTTAAGGAGCCATTTGAGAGTAGATTTTGTTTACTTTTATTTAAATACCTAAAGATACAGAGTAGGTACCTAATAGACCGTACAAAAAGACAAAAAACAATCACAAAATGCTCAAAACCGGCCAAAGTAAACAGCAATCAAATCACACCGTGCCACAATGTAAACATACCTATATACAAACTATGTACAACGGGTGTCGTTATCTATTTTTCTAAAGCCGAGTGTTGGGGCATCCCGTCCGCCTCCACCCTCCGATAGCATTTCAGATATCTGCAGAGTAAATTGTCACTGTACCCACCACCTTTTTGTTAGTTTTAATTTTTTAATCTATATTAATTTGGGGTTGTTTGTTACATTCCGAAATTATGAGTTATTAACTATTACTTATATTTTATACCTACTTAATACAAATTTACCTCAATTATATATTATTATATCAATTATTATATGATTATCTGTTAAATACATGTTTGAATACATAATGGAAATACTTTATTTTAATAGGACATATCTATCATTTGGATTAAATGAAAACAGCCATTTGGCAACAGTTTAGACCGATACTTGTTTACTTATTTTTGATTTATCATTAAAAGACGTATTTTTTTCATTACCAGAGCATTTCTTGTATTTTTTGCCATTTTTATATATTGTGACCTTTTTTGCCACTTTTGTATTATTTCTACTCAGAATCACGAGCTCTTTCGATCCTAATGGGATTTAAGAAATGTCCCAGAGGTTTTTTTTCCATTATGTTACCATTTCCCCATATACTTTGTATGGCGGTAACAAAACGGAAAGTTTGAAAAATGTTTGGAAATTTTAGGACACTTTTTTTCTCCTATAAGGATGAAACGGGCCCGCGATCCTGACTAGAAATAACACAAAAGTGGCAAAAAAGCTCACAATATATAAAAATGGCAAAAAATAAAAGAAACTCTCACCATTAATATTAATAATTTCTTTATTAAGTACCATTATATTATGTAAATGTAAACTGGTAGATTTGTTTAAAGACAGCAAATCTGTAACCCACAACTATATTCGTAACTAAACTACATTATTGTAAATTCAAAATATATTAATTTCAAGAAATTAGCATTCCAAGGAAAGCAGTACAATGATCCCCACACTACTCCAGCCTGTAACGTGGGAATCGAAAAATACGAAATAGAACCACCGTCCTTAATACCCAAAATAATGTTGATGATTTCCCCACCAAATTAGTCACAGAAGCCTCAACCCATCCCTTTCTACCATATCTGGACACGTACCTCCTATGCAGCTGTCTCGCTCCCTCCGGGCAGAAGTTGCACTCAGTGTTCGTCTCTTTCTCGGCCGTGGACGGGTGTAGGTACTCTTCTTCTAGCGCTAGCTCGTCCTCAGGAATGTAGTCTTCTAGGGAATCCTCTTCTACTATCTGTTGGAGAAATAAATTGAGATTTAAAATAACATAATACATTATAAAACCACATTTCATCTGATTATATATTCGTACGTTGTTACATTGAATTCCACCTGTCACTTCCACGAATGTCATTTCTGTGGATGAAGATTGAATCTACTCTAAGTTTGCACTGACTTGGTAATGACAAAGTAAGCGATCGCCATACTTCTTGCTTTCATTTTGTGTGCACACAGACAGTTCCATGGGTGTCCCTGTGATTGTTATTCGTCTTAGAATTCCTCATGCTAAAATTTGGGATTTTCGTACAATTTAAAAGTGCTATTGATTCCACGGTAGTGACTTCCACGGAAGTGACATAAGTGATAAGGAATACCCACTGTTGAACACAGGTCTATATATAAATGACTATGAGCTAAATATTTCTCTAGATATTACTATTCTTAAGGCAGCTTTTAATGAAAATTGAATCGATGAGGTATTACTCGTATGAGATCTTTTGTTAACGGCAAAAGACGGACGTCATAATGGCACATTCACTTTTTATCGCTCCAAATTCACGTAAACTTGCCGGAACTTCTCTCTACAGATATGAATATGAAGAATTAAGTACCTGATTAAGCGGTTCCCTAGACTCCTCATCTTCAGAGGCTGAGTTCTCTCCGCAATCCACGTTACACTCCGCACCGGTCATACTCTCTGGACCTGAAAGCAAAGATATTCCAATTAAGCCATGTTTTCCTCTAACCAGAAGGCCCCTTACTTTAGGGTGGTATTCCATCTGTCCAATATCTTATGGGTATTTGCATCTCACATCTTACTTAATGAGAGAGTGAGACGCAATGCACATTGGACAAAGAAATTGGGCAGGTGGAATACCACCCTTACTTAGATTTGGTAGTTGAAAAGCGAATTCTTTAAGTTTTCGAGGTTTACAAAATTAGCTTTACAATCGCATTTAAAACAAAATAGAGAGTTCGTTTAACACTTCTATTAGCTACTGATGATGTCAGACTACTACTACCAACTACTACGTCAAAATTACTACTATTTATAAAATGATTATTAAAAAAACAATTTGGTACTAGGAAGTTAGTAAGATTTCCTTAACATTTCCGAGAACCACCTTGCTAAGGGTGGTAGTCTGCCTGTCCAATTTCTTTGTCCAATGTGCATTGCGTCTCACTCTCTCACTAAGCAAAATGTGAGAAGGAAATAAACAGATAGAATACCATCAGACAGATGGAATACCATCCTAAGGTACCTAGAAATCATTCCAATTCAGCACACATAAGGTTTGGTTGTTGTAAACTCACCTCTATTCCTAGTAAGAGTAGACGTTTGCGAAGATATAACCGTGGATTCATCCGAGCTCTCATCCCGCCTCATACATCTGAAGCTCAACACGTTGTACCATTTCTGGGACACCGCGTCCGGGTCGAAATCCGCTAGACTCACTTGGGCGCAACCCTGGAAAGGAAAATCAGTCTTATTGTGGGTAGTTTAAGGTTGAAAGTTGGGGAGGCGGAGAGTGAGTCAGGTTGAATCGCTCTCGCCTTGGAAATTCACATGGCACTCGAGGCTGGGAAGCCGAATACTCAAATTTGGCTAGTTGTCATCATGTTATACGAAAGTTAATAGATTGAAATACTAGAAAGCCATGTCTGTTATAAACTGATTTGTGATTTCTCTAAACTTCTGATGTAAACTAATAAACTAGCCTTTTTGTCGTGAAAGCCGTTTTAACGTTTTGAATATGAATGAACCAATGAGTATTCAGTCTAATTTAGAAAAAGATTTCAGATATTTCAGAAATTATAAGACACGGAAATGACACGCCATAGGAATGACACGCCACGGAAATAACGCACCATGGGCGTGACGCGTCAGCATCATGTCTCCGCTGCAATATGTAACTGAGTTAGTATACAAAACTCACCAAGCATTCAGCCCGGCACACTAGATTGACTTGCAACGTGGCAGCCCTCAGAGCGCGGGTGCCCGCTACGCTGGCCCTCGCCACGTGACGCCACGCAAGCGTAGTTCCGCGCCACGGTAGTGACGCGCTGCTGAACGTGATGCCGCACGTTCCACCGCCGATTACTAGAGCGCCTAGCACCGCACTGTAATAAATATACATACATTTAGTATCATTCATCTAATCAAGTATTTAGAAATCTTAACCGACTTTGACAAACGATAAACTACAACTACTTAATGCCTTAACTCGGTATAGGTAAATATCCTTGAGAAAAATGTTGTAGTGGTTGAGTATAACATACAGAAAGAATGGCTATTAGCGGCCATGTAAAAGACCTATTCTGAGTGGTGGATTGCTAAAAATGGTTAATCTTATATTATACAATGAATCGCTTTAAAGCTCGTCATAAACTTAACAATAGTTTAGGAAATATATTATAATACCGGTATACCAAACAACTTGCATGGCAAATCGGTGGAAATTATATTTCGTTAGTAGGTAAGTACGTTTTTATTAGTAAGTTTCTAAAATAAGATAAACTTACACTTCAGTGCCAACATCAATGAAGAGTGCGTTGAGGTTCCGTGCCCGCAGTATGCTGATCTCCAGCGCGCTGTCCTCAATACAGTAGCGCAATTTGATCTCAATTTGCGTACTGTTCACTGTAACAGAACATAGTAAAATATTATTAGAAACCCGTATTTAGTCTGACTATTTCTGCAGAATGTGTATTTAAGTATTATGTAGTTACATACTTAAAAACATACAAAAATGCCCATAATACAATCAGAATTTCTATAGCCGCGCAAGTTTCTCGATTTACGGCGTATTGATTTACTGGTAAGAAAGATATACCAAAATTAATGGTACAGATTTAAGACTCATAAAAAATGTAAGTCTTTTAAATGATACCAATGTAATGTGGATTCGATCAGATTGTCATGTTTATCTTAAACATGACAATCTGATCGAATCCACTTTTAGTTCTTCAATCTAAGCATTTTTAAGTTTTCTTTTATAAGTGTTAGATAGAAGTAAATCGGTACAGGAACTTCAAAATAGATGGTCAATTAAGATCATACCTGCGCTGGCATCACCTGCTTGCGCCGCCTCAAACACACCAGAATCTCCAGCCACCGACTCGTCGCTTACTGCTGCCGACACTGATCTAGTGTTTGTACCTGTCGACCAATGGTTGCGTGTTACAATTTTTGTTAAGTAGATAGATAGAGAAGATGTTGGTAAGTTAAAGAGAACACTGAATTCCTACTTTACATCGCAAAAAGAGTAGGTACTTGAACTCAGTGATACTCATTATTTTGCGATTCTAAGCATTCATAGGATGCAACCGGTAAGATAAGAAGGATAAGGCCTGAGCATAAAAAAAATAGAAAGAAGCCTGTTATTGTATGGCATTTAGCATTTGGTGTAAAGGTGGTAAATTGTGACAAATATGTACCACGAGTTCCTTTTACAAGAAGTGGGGCGCATGTGTATGTTTGCATTGATTCCTTGGAGTTCGCACGAGGACTGTAGCTACGGCTAATTAATCATCATGTCATGTGTATGATACTGACCACTAGATGAGGGAGTCCTGGGCGAGAGCGGCGGTGGCGGGGTCTCTGATATTGGCGACAGCGGCTCACAAGGCCGGCCCGGGCCTTGCAGTTGTACAGGTACTGGAAAATAAACAATTCTTCACTTTATTCTCTGAGACTTGGCCAACTGTAAACAATGCCACACCGCTGGTAAGGTTCAGTACATCATGCTCGTAGGACTGCTAAGTGAAAACTAGACGATAGTAACTTACTTGTCGCAAGGCCTGTGATCTCATTAAGTCCAGCGACGCCTATCCTCATCTCCGCTAGCTTCTCCTCCAGCTCCCTCTGCTGGCGCCTCTGCATCTCCACCTGGCTATATGACGGGGGAGGGGGTGGAGGGCTGGCGGAGGAGAGGCTGCTGCGTGGTGAGAGGGAGGGTTGGGAGCCACTGCCGGCTCCGGGCGTCGCACTTTCGGCCGTGTAGCTTGTTCCGCGGAGTAATCTAAGGGTAAATAAGAAAATTATAAGAATTAACTACTAATATGTAATTCATTGGGTATATATATATATATATTTTTTTTTTAAGGACCCCTTTTGGGTTATACCCAAAAGGGGTCCTTAAATTAGAAATAAAATAAAATTTAATTTAGCAATTAGAATTATATATTTAAGGAATAAAGGGCTTAATAATAATAATAAATAATAAATGTAATTCATTTGGACTTTAAACACAGCTACAATTTTTGTGCATCTAATATAAGAACCATTACAATTTATAAATAGACAAAGTTTTTAAGCTATGAGTTATGACAGTTATGACGTAAAATATGTGAACTTACCTCTCAACTCTTCTATGCAGGTCAACCATATCGATAGGCTTATCTGCCTGGAATGAGCTAGCGATCTGCGAACCCCCGTATATATCAGTAAAACTGATTCCAGAGCTCAAAGATCCTTTGCTACTCGCCGTAGAAAGAGACCCGAGGCTCGAACTACTTGAAACCGACAACGTACTCGCTGATAAAGTCTTCAACTGCCCTTCCAGAGTCGTCATAGACGTCAAGGCATCTTTTAGTTGTTGAAGCAGCAGTTGTTTTTCTTCATGTAGCCTCAATCGATCCGCTATACACTTATTTGACATCTCAAAGGCGTTTTTCAAGTCCTGTTCTAATCTTTTACACTCAATTTGTATGTCAGTCATTTCCTGTTTGGATCGTGTTCTAGGGGTTATACTTCTAAGTTCTCTAAGCAGCTGTTCTTTCTCTTGGAATAGTAGCAAGCGGTCTTTGTCAGACTCTGCTTGACCGGGTTGGACTTTGTCCTCTAAATCTGCTAATTGTTGTTGGATCTGTTGTATTCTTTTTCTAGCTTCGTCATATTGTAGGCGTACTCTTGCCATTTCTGCTAACCGTGTACCTATTGGTACTAGGTCTGCGCATAAGTCTGTTTGGGAGGCAGTGCTAAGTTTCTCTTGAGGAAGGCTTAAGGTTGAAAGGTCTGGAGAGGCATCTCCGAGTTGTAATCTCGTCAAGTCATCCTTGAGTTTGGCTAGGGATTGCATGAGGTCTGCCCTCTCTTTCTCTCCTGAGGTGAGGGATTTTTGGATGTTTTTGAGCTCAGTCATGATCGCCTGAGCTTCGGTGATGTTGTAGCATCCTTGTTGGGCGCTTAGCTTCTGTTCCACTCTGAAAAAAGATGGAACATTTTTTTTAAGTACATCCTACTACATATTGAATGACCCAAAATAAGTTTTATCCTACCATGAGACAGAGTGATTAATTCCACGGAGTGACAACCATGGACGTGACATCCACGGAAATGAAAACTATTTTGAAACTTACTCAGCAAGCGTATCCACACCCCTTCTCGCGCAGGCGACCTCAGCTCTCGCCTGCCTCAACTCTTTCCTCAGCTGCGCGACGCGGCCTCTTGCCTGCGTCACTTCTGACCGGAGCAGGTCCGGGTCGTGACGTGACGTGGTGGATGTCGTCGTTACGGAGGTTGTGGATGAGCATACTGGAATAAATATGTTTTAGTTAGTTACACAGATAACTAAACCTAAACCCTGATCATAATATATTAATTGATACTTATGCTTGATATGTATGTATAATGTATAACATTCTAGCCTCTATTTAGTGTCTTGTGATAACTATACAAAATAAAATAAAAAATAACACACACACGTCTACGTCAACGATAACCATATATTATTTATACATAATCTACGATTTCAAAATAAATATTTATTGCGTCATCCAATCGTATTTTTAAAATGTTAAAACACGCTGAGACGCCTAGCGGTTTTAACCCTTTATTTTGTATTTAACATAATATGCAACATTAAATAAACTGTAGATGAAATAGTACAGATTAAGAACATCGGACCAGCAATGTAAACAAAACAAGCTTACACATACCATCTGTGCGATTTGCAAACGTAAAGCCATTACTGCAGTTGATTACAATTTACAACTCCCCATCTCGGTATTTAAAGCATGGGAGACTCTACTAACAGTAACAGCCGAACATCGATGGACCTTATGGCCTTCTAATAAGGTTCATGAATTGTCAAAACAGTGTAGACCATGGTACGCTTTGCCTGCTAAGTAAAAAGGCACATATTCTCATATTGCATTTATACGGTAGGAGTAAATTATGTATGTATGCGTAAAATCGTTGCCATGAAAACTAGCGGAGGTAAATGCGGTTTTATACACACATAAAAGGATATTTGAGAAGTACATATATGTCATATATATTTTAATACTCTTTTTAATAGGCAGGTGCCTATCCTTTGAATAAATACACGCAGTGTCGATAATTATGTAGATTATAGTTTTGTATTGGTTGTCAAGTATGCGAGTGTAAAAAAAAAAAAATTTAACAGAAAACAATTATTCTCATTTTTGTGCTTACTGTGTTGCTTCCATGGATGTCACTACCGCGGGCACAATTACTATTTATTAAAAAAAAACTTAGTATGTTAGCATGACTTTATGATGGTAGTCACATCCACGGCAATTACATCCATGGAATTGACTGAATACACATAGAGTCGTTACTTATTTATTTATTTATTTATCCCCCTTTAATATGAATACGCGCTACAAACCTCAATTAGCTAATAATCGTTTGTCTTTATCTGACATTTAGCCTTATGTATTTGTAAGAAAGGGATAAAACATAATTTAACTAAATCAGGCCCGTAGAGTTTAAAATGAATAAGGGGATTAAACTTTATTGCATAAAAGCACAACTTAATGTACAAAAAGCGAACTTAATGGCATGGCATGAGGCATTCTCTACCAGTCAACCTTAAGGCAAAGCAGAAAAGATACTTAGGTACTTCGATGGTTTGAAGCCTTATTCAATTTACTTTCAAGACTAGGCCTATTCAAATGTATCTATCTAATACCTGTAAACGAGCAATTCTTGTTTATTTATTTATATATATGGTATATCGGGGATCTCGGAAACGGCTCTAACGATTTCGATGAAACAATAACGATTTCGGGGTTTTCGGGGGCGATAAATCGATCTAGCTAGGTTTATCTCTGGGAAAACGCGCGTTTTTGAGTTTTTATATGTTTTCCGAGCAAAGCTCGGTCTCCCAGATATTAATATATAAATTGTGTAATGGATGTAGTGACATCCGCGGCGGCATCCATGGACGTGACCACAAACATGAGAATAATTCAAAATTTAGCAGTGGAATATACTCACAGCTCGTCCGAGAGGCCGCCAGTGTAGACAGGGCATTGTTTAAATGTTTGTACTCGTCTTGCGCCAAGCACAACCTCTGCTTTTTCACATCGTACATCTCCTTCTTCGCCTGTTGACAAACAGAGACAGAATGTTAATATTTCAAATATGTAGATCAAAAAATCTTATCAATATCAATACTATCTCCATAACAAATTTCATCTAAATTGGTTCAGCGGTTTAAGTGTGAAGAGGCAACAGACGGACAGACAGTTACATTAATAATATTAGTAGGGATAGTAAGAATATCAAATTAAGATGAGTTGTATTGCAGATCCTGATGTCACAAATAAAATAAGTACCTACATAGTTTGAATATATTGGCATACGTTTAAAATTTTACCATTACAGCACATGAAGATGAAGCTTTTAATAGGAAATTTCCTCAACACAAAGTTTTAGTTAGTTTGCACATAGCCAGTAGAAAGGTGTTATAAACTTTTATAGGGCTAGGAAAACACACTGTAGTTTATAAGCTTCCATACATAAAATACAGCAATGACTGCTTTATGAAATTATGACAGGCTGGCTATCCGCTTTTCGCCTTATTAGTAAAAAAAAAACAAATTTATTAAGTGCACCTAAATTTACAGATTGACAATAAATTCTCGCAACTTGTTCTGTTTTTGATAAGATATCGCAAATTTATAAGGGCCGATACAGACGGCTGCAACCCGACTACAACTTGTATAGGAACTGCACGCCGACATTGCATTTGGCGTGCAGTTCTCATTCCAGCTTTTGACTGCTTTGACTGGATTCCTAGTTTGACTACGGACTGACGAAGCAGAGCGTTGCAATAAGAAAATCAGTTTTATGATTAAATTATTCGTCGTAATAGTCGTTCGAGCCGGATACCTGGATAAGTCTAAATTTAGCCCAAAGCTTAATTTAAAACCTATTCGTCAAGTTCAACATTTTAAAAGTTCAAAAGCAAAATCAGCAGACGCATCCATCCATCAAGACCCCTCATTTGCATGCAAAAGAGCAAATCGAGAATTAATGGGTGTCAAGTCGAATCTTTACAATTATTAATTTTACGGTCAAAACTGACATTAACAAATTCACAGTTCTAAAGAAAATACCGGGTCATACGCTTCGCATCTCCTTACGAAATTCATCAGAACCCCTCCAATTTTAACAAGTCATTAGAGTAAAATTCCTTCGCATTTTTTTTTGTGACCGCTTTATTGACCAAGGTTTTTTTGCAACCGCTGAAATTCGTCGGTGATCGAAATTAGATTTACCACCATCGTGTTTAGGGGGACGCAATGGTTTGGAGTGACGACGGCGACTGCATAAAAAACTTGGTCCGACTAACTACAGCGTTGGGTATAGTTATACCTACTGAGCAACGAGTTTTTGATTGGAATGCTTGTAAAAAAAGCAACTACATCATTTCATACGGGTACATCCTGCGGCCGATCGGGTATCGAAACGCTATCGAAAACTTTTGATACCGATTGATCGCCGTATTTGTTTTATGAACAATCGATTGCTGTAATCTTCTAAAGGCACTTAATCATATATAAATTTGACAATTTAAAACGTGGAAGAATAATACTTATAAAATTTTAAAACCGAAATATTCTATGAAATAAAAAATTAAATTGGATCATGAAATAACATGAAAGATGGGAACCGTAGACAAACCTTCCGTTAAAGAAGATTTACTTTGGATTCCTATAACATTGGATATTTACAGTAAAGACCCTCAAGGATCCAGTGTGCCGGACAGCATGGTGCAGCCGGCTCCAAGTGTGGGGTGGACACTGCGGAAAAGTCCCATTCCTGCTGAGGACCTGCGTAGCCACATAACCTTGTCCTTCATAAAACGGCACTTCAGACATCGGCACTAATCTCACTTCCGCGGATCTGATCTGACGCACCGACAAAATGTTTTCATAGATCGCCTCATCCTCTAAATTCTGTCCTTCAGGGCAGAGGCGGTAACCGAATTCGCGACTGATCTCGTCTAGATTAGCGTACTCGGGACGCTTGCGGAGTTCCTCCAAGTTTTGGTACTGTGGTTCGTCGCGCACGCGCAAGCCGGCCGGCCGGGTGGACGTAGGATCGACGCGGACGCCGTATTCCGGCTCGCGGACCATCTTGGCTACTTGGTTGCCGAAGCAGCCTTTGCACCAGGCGCTGACCGTGGCCGCGCGCTCTCTGAAGGGTTCGAGCTCGGGAACGGGCGGCTGGGACCACATTTTGAGCGACCGCGACGGACACATCTTAACCCCCAAAAGGGCGCGCGTCGACTGACGCAGCGCGCAGCTCGGCGCGCAGTGGAATGCGCCCGCGCCGCCGAAAGAATGCGATCTCGGGCGCATTTCGGAGGTCGATCTCTCCGGGCCGTGCTCCCGCCTTCCCGAGCCGGCCATCTGTCGTAATAAGTTCGGAGAAGAAGTGTCGGGCTGGACGGACTGTAACGGACTCCCGGTGACCTCGCCCGTGTCCTCGCACGCGAACAACCACATTTGTATAAATATTAATAAAACTTTCTGGGTACCTTAGTATATATCAGGAAAGGTTAAACTATTCTACCTGAAACAGCGAGATGTCTACGCTCCAACTCATAAATTTTGATCATCGCTATTACTATAAACCCAAGCCATCAACCAATCGATCAAGGTAATCTAAAGATTGATACACCTATAGCTTCGTTTTGTCCGAGTCCATTTTTGAAATACATAAAAGGTGAATACATATATTATGGTATTGAGTATGTTTGTTTGTATGTACCTATAGGGCTAGTTAGCAAGAAATGCAGTAATCCGAGCAAAGCCGCCGCGCAGAGGAATGCAAGAAGCGCAGCAGTCGCACATGCATGACGTTGTTACTCGTACGAGGATTTTCTCACATTTTCCTGCAATCACCTAACAAGGGGTGTTCCGCAAAAGGCCTTAGTAAATACCATTTAATTTAAGGCCTCAATTATTATATATAAATTAATTAATCAAAAACTACATCTATAGCAAAACGCTTTTCATTTTAAAGAGAAGAAAAAAATAATATAAGAAAGGTACTTATGTCATAAAGTTTATTAGTCCTATTAAATTACACATCATTTGATAGAAACAAAGCATTCCGTTTGTTTTCAAGTCAATATCCATATATTATCTTAGTTAGTCTTAGATTAGGCCAAAACCGAGATGAGTGTGACTTGTAATAGACCTCTTAAAAAACTCATTAAATGCTTCCAAAGAGCCAGTATATTTTCCTTGAATTAAAAGATAGACTATAATACAAAGTCCGCAAAGAAAACCGGCAAGTAGATGAGTCGCAAGACGGGATTGCAAATGCACGTAAAGGTATTCAGGAACAAAAATGCGCACAAATGCGCATCTATACCTGCGCAAGAGCACCCTGCTGGGATAACCCCTAAAAGAAAAAGGCCACAAGTCTATATAAAACTTTTACAATATTGTGTCTTCTGAAGGTGGAATTGTCACTGAGCTTTGAGGTAATCGAATGGCCTAAAAAATAAAGACAATAGGTACTTAGATTTGATCGAACTAAATAATGTAAGTATTGTAGGTACTTAACCTGATAATAATTGTTTTTAATTAAATTACCAGAATCTAAATAAAATCTATTCCTGTTAGGAAAATCGACAATTTTGAAGCATTAAACCACTAGGATATTTGAACTAAAGGAGTAAACAGGAATATAAATAAATTGAAATGTGAACGGATATATCTTCTGGAAATTATATTTACGAGTATACCTATACTGTACCCATTTTCCTTGCTCTCCGATATACCTACATCAATAATGTTAGGAATGTTAACCACAGAAACATATTAAATACTAATTGCATGTATTATTAGCCGTGATGTAAAACATCACATGTCAATAAAAACACACGTGAGGCCTATTTCATCATCATCATCATCATCTCAGCCATAAGACGTCCACTGCTAAGCATAGGCCTCCCCCATGGACCTCCACACGTACCGGTTGGAAGCGACCCGCATCCAGCGTTTTCCGGCGACCTTAACAAGATCGTCTGTCCATCTTGTGGGTGGACGTCCTACGCTGCGCTTGCTAGTCCGTGGTCTCCACTCGAGCACTTTTCGACCCCATTGGCCATCTTCTCTGCGTGCAATGTGACCTGCCCATTGCCACTTCAGCTTGCTAATCCGGTGGGCTATGTCGGTGACTTTAGTTCGTCTACGGATCTCCTCAGGCCTATGTATGTGCAATCAATCAAATGTATTGTGATCTTTGGAAGAGTTCTTCGTCACTTATGGATGCAGATATACCTACTTAGAAATAACGATAGAAAAGTCGGCAAAAGCGATGTCTGTTGGTACCTATATCACAATTTTTAACAAGTGTCATTTGGTGAAGTGGAATTGCTGATGAATACCAGATCGGAACTCCTTATTTCGCTCTCCTCGTCTGTTTGAACTGATGATAATATCGTTTATTGACGTAAAACTAAAATATTTTAAATCTAAATGCCCGGTTTTACAACAGTTCGACATCGACATGATCTTTCAAAAACCAGTTAGGTATTCGTATTTTTATCTGAAGACCAGACCAAAACATCAGAAATATTCTCCCAAGGCAACTACATCAAAAAAACCTTTTCTAGGCATATCTCAAGATCAAAGGCAACCCTGTGCCACGTTCTTCTCACGAGTTACTAGGACGGTTGTCATTTTTTCCCCGGACAACCAACCGCATAATGCCATGCTCTTGGTTAGATTTTTTCTAGACAGGAATGAGACCGCACCGAAGATGCAACGTGAGGTTATGGAGAATCGTAATGCAATGCCATTGTAGTAAATAAGTTGTGTATTTTATGTCACTGAAAGCGACCAAGGAGAAGCAAGCTACTGGCGGACCCTTTTTACATTTGTGATGTTTTCTTATATGTATTATAGATCTGGCCAAATAAATGCCCTATTTGTTCCTAGGAATTCCGAAAATCGAATTTAATACAATTTGTATAAAAAACGAAATTATTTTTTAAGATCTGATGCACATTGTCCTATAACAGCAAAAATTCATTATTTCGTTTACCAAACGGGTTTGTATTTTTCTGAAAAATCTGAAACTTCTCTAGTATCTTTACCATAATAATCAACTGCGTTGTCTCTAAGAACACCAGAATTCTTGGGAGAGAAGAATTCTTGGGATTTGTTGCCAAGCGGACCCCAGGCTCCTATGAGCCGTAGCAAAATGCCGGGATAACGCGAGGAAGATGATGACGGTCTCCAAGAACAGATTGAGCATGAGCTATATCTATAATCTAATGTTTTTTTATCGATCACCCTAGTTGAATTTCTGGGCTAACTGAAAATCAGTTATGCGGAGTCCGGGCATAAATCCATGAATTTAACATTTAAATTGGAAGGCGTAGTTATTTCAAACTACAAAACAAAATAAATCGACCATCCACAACAACCAAAATGGTACGCTTAAAACGCTCCATGATCGAATTTTAATCGTGCTCAAAATCCTTTGAAATGAGCCTAATAAGCAGATTTTTGACATCGCCTGCAAATCGCTAAGCATCGACACATCCAAATCTCTTTATAATGAACCTGAACCTTTCCATGGTCAATTTGTGAACCTAGTTCTCATAATTTTAGATTGTTACCTGGAAGCGAGATGGAAAAAACTTGCATACCACACGTCGGAATGTAGGCAAGGGGCCAAATTACTTGCCTGGTACGTCAACTGTAGTTGGTAAAATTGCCTATTAAGATGGGTATTTTGGTATGTGAAAGTAATGGTCTCGAGCGCTGAGGAACGGTAGAATTAACTGAGATATATTACAGAAGTCTACTGGGAGTAGGTATCATAGGTAGGTATCATTATCAAATATGGCGGAATGTCTAAAATGTTTAATATGTTTAGTATCATCCCGATGACGCAATGAAACCACATGAAGACCGCATTCAGTTTCGACTTTTTTTCCGTGGAACGACAGCTGCAGGAAACTAAAGCTTCAGTTTAAAACATTTATAACTCAAAAAGGACTACCAAAAGCAATAAATGTGAGAGGCGATCCTCCCACTCCCGTAAAAAGCAAAATCAGAAATTCACTGGAAATGTTTTTAATAATTATTTTCTCATTGTTGGTAACTTTGCCTGGGGGTTTCTACGGAGCATCTGCCTCCCTTGGACCGGTTTTGGTCCAACACAGCCTCACAACCATCCCGCTTACTCCCGTGTACATATCTCGATATGATCATCTCGCTTGCTCCTGTGGCTTTTCGAAACTAATTTTACGTCTCTCATCGATGCCTAATGCTTGGGTAAAATCTGGTTTATACGACATTTAAATACCGATTCCACCATTTGTAACACGGGATATAGAGCAACCTCAAACAGCACGGGACGCTTAACCTATATTAACTGAACACAAAGTTGACTTCAGTTTTAGTTTGTAAACGAATGACGTCAATGGACCAAAAGCGGTTTCGAATCGAGTACGGTTCGGCTGCTAGAATTTCATGGACCAAAAATCGATTCGAAATTCAAAACAATGGCGCGCATTAAAAACAAAAGAAGGTCGCTGGTCGGTGCTAGATAATGTCCGTCCATAACCAAAATTCAACCTGCCCCGCGACTTTTTTTATTGCTCTCGACCGAGGCGGAGGCTTGGATGCGATTAAAATTCCTGACATGCCTCACGCCTCGACCCTTGGGCGTTGCGATCCATAGAGCGTACAATCGGACGTATCTTATTGTTGCATACCTTTTATTTATAATATTAAGTGCTTCGTGTTGAATAACGGTTGTGAAGATCGGAACGGAAAGTACGGGGGTACCTACGTTGGTGATAAATTGTTTAGTAAAAACTTGAGGTATATCGGTTTCTCTGCAGTATGGGTTCAGGACTTCTAAGTATTTAATTCGTTGTATAATAACTTGCATCCGTCAGTAGTGTTTTGAGCTGTAGTATAGAAAAACATCTTGAAATAACCGAATAATCCCAACATGCCGTATTTTCCGCTTCAAGCTTAAAGAGCAATCGCTTTTGTAAAAAAACTAGTAGGTACAGGTACATCCATCGTAAAATTTTGATAGCCAAGCAAATTCTGCTACATAATTTATAATATACTTACCTATATCAAATATAAATGGAGGTGGAAACTGTGAAAGGCTTTTATAGATGGCGCCAGCTTAGGTTTTAGTCCTTGTCTAGTTTCGTTCTATCAGATTTGGCTTAAGAGGAAGGCATTCTTGCTATAAAATTAAAAATAGAAACAAAAATTTTACACTATTCATAGGATTCACAGGTAATACGTGGGCAATACTGAAAGTTTCTGGATTCTGATAGGAATTTTTAGTATGTCCTAAGTACCTATACTGGCGTCATTTGGCAGCAAATGAATCGTATCTCTTCGACTTTTTGCATTTTCAGCTCACGATCTGTCAGGCCTCTTTTTAAACTCTATTCTTTAAAAACAAAAATTTTAAAATTGGAACGGCCACCTCTAACCGGTCAATAGGCGCTCGCGCACGCCACCAGCCCGTCCAATCTCCGGCAAGAAGCCCGGGCCACGAGCTGGCATTACCATATTACAGAAATGATTACCATTACAACATAATACGGCGGGGCCGGATAGCGCGAAAATTGCGTGGTAAATTAAAAACTTACCGGCATTTTTCAATTTTCAGTTTGGGAAAAAAGTAGGTTTAGGTAGGTATTTAGGTAGGTATATTTAATTCAAAAATTAGAAAAAGAATTATTGTATGGGAAATTCAAAACAAATTTTCTCAAAAAAAATCTCTTAATATTACACAAAAACAAAAACACTTTGAAAATTGTAGATTGGCATGTTTGTGAAGAAGGACCGTGAAAACGTAACCAAGAGTGGTATTCCATCTGTCTAATATCTTGGTCCAATGTCTGTGCATCTCACTATCTCGCTAAGCAAAATGTGAGACGCAAGACACATTGGACAGATGGAATACCACCCTAATAAGTTCCACTGATCGAGAGGCTGCTTTTAAGGCGCAAAAAAAGATCTGTTTGTATATTACCGTTACTTGAAACCTGTAAACCACACTTCATTAGGTTCAATATACTAACCCTGCCATGTCTATACATTTTTGAAACTGCGGTTTATGTCAAGAACAACATGCATCAATTTTCAATGTTTAAAAGTGCTCGCAGATGCGACAAAATTTACATCCAATCCGTGAACTCTGCTTTGCTTGCTAAAAGTATTTTTGGGATGGCACCTAAAATATACAATAAGCTGCCAAGACATATTATTACAATAGATAATTTAATTTAATTTAAGAAATGCCTGTATGGATTTTTGGTACAAAAAGCATGCTATTCGATAATGGAATATTTACTGGACACATTTTAATTTAGTTTTAAGTACACTCTTATTTTGCTTGACATTTTACATATTATTTTCGCTTGACATTATATTATAATTAGTGCATGCTCCATCTCTTCTGATTTTATATTTGTACGCCAAATGGCAAAACATAGTGAAACATAAATTATTGTATAAGATCTTTATTTAACCTATGTTTACAAATAAATAAATTTTGATTTTTGCTTTTGATTTTGATTTTTTGAAGTACCGGAATAAAATTTAAGTGGCAAGCACAGGGGAAAATTCCAAATGAACTTGAAATATGTACTAACGTAGAGTCCCGTACTCTTTAATTAAAATTTTCATGAAGTTCAAAATACTTAATTAAAAGAGAGGAACCAAAAAATGGAATTACCTAACTATTAAGTACGGTCAGCCAAGAAAGTGGTTTACCACTTTTCGACTCTATCAATCAGATGATAGAGTCGAAAAGTGGTAAATCACTTTCTTGGCTGACTATACCATCATATAGTTTCCGACAGCAAAAAAGTAAAATTAACATGAAAAAAAAAACTAAAAGTAAATAAATACAAATCATAAACTCGTGATGCGATGTTTAATTGAAAGTCGTATACTACCTACATGCAAATAAAAAAAAAAAAACAAAATGTAACAGGCATTCCACTAAGACTATTTCTATATAAGAAACAATCTTCAAGGGAAACACAAGTATCAATATCGCATGTTCTTAGAAGATGTGTGACTACATAGCGCACCATCTGTGGAACCATGCGGATTCGAACCCCGGACCTCTTGCTCGCGAAGCAACGTGTGTTACCGCTGGGCCAACTGTCGTTATCATCGAAGAGCGAAAACTACGGCTATACTTGAAATACGTGATGGCTGTAAGCTTGTAAAATCTTTTATTACAATTTGGCTCCTATAGTTAGGAAAGTAAGATCGCTATTCGAACGATGTTTTTGTTATTACGTCAAATAGTTTGAAATATATAACATGGACGGGTTATATTCCTAATTGAAGCCGAACAAAGTCATATGTGTACATACGCCCTTATTTTTGTGAAATTATATGTATTTAACCGTTACATATCTTTTCTTGAGGACGTTTTTAATAACTTATAATTATCATAGGTATGAATTAACAAACGAATTCTGAAGCCGGTTTTGTCGTTCAATTTCTATTATGTGAAATATAAGGCAAGATAATAGGCAACTTGATCGTCACACGTTTTTCTACGGCGTAACTCTAAAATACGACCAGGAAATCAGAACTATACGGTTTAGAAAGCGTAAATAAAAGGACCTCTACAATAAAAGGTGTAAATCAATTTACCCCCATACAGACTTGAAGGACATACAACCCATCCATCAAGCTAGGCCTTCACTGACAAAGAATGCACCGAATATTATTCATAACATGTAAATAAAAACTCGTTCTGTACGCCTTTTATCATACATCGTATAAAAACACGAAGACGTAAGTCGTTTTATTTCACACAAGATTGTATCGAAACCGAATTCTTTAAAATAAACTTGATTTCCATCTTAAAACGGTTAAATAATAAATAAAGTATTCATCTAATATCCAAACTCCGAAGTCAGTCTAGCATTACACACGATTATCCTTCGAGTGAGAGGAGAAAACGTCGTAAAAAAGTAAAAAAAAAATATGACAGAGCCTCGGCTGCACGAAACGAAGTTTGATGTATTCGTTTTTTACGCTTATATTCTTATTATTGGGCCCGAGCGCTCCCGGTGTTACGGCCGAGGAATGCGGTGTAGACGTACGAAAAGGCAGAACCGACCTTTTTTAAAATCGTCATTATATTTTGGTTGAAATTTTGTATTTTACTTATCCTGCAAGTTTGTATGTATCAAGTAATAGTATTTACACATATCCTGGAGGTCAAATTAATGATCATCAAGCAAAACAAAACGTGCGTCACGTTAAAAAAAAGTAACGAGAGTATTAAGTAAAACTAAACAAAGTTGTAACACTTGTAACACACTTTTTTGCATTCGACAAAAAACAATATATTAATCATATGTATAAGATTAGAGCTACTACATCTAGTGAAGTCATTAAGCTTCCGCGAGTTTTTACTGCTTCTCTTAATCAATAGATTACGACATCAGACGCCGCGAAAAAACAATCGACATGGGTTCTTATTCCCTTTGCAACCAGTTGGCTATAAATACATATCTTTTTGATAAACAAAAGCGTTAAAATTCGGTACATGAGCATATTAAATTATTCATAATTATCTTCGATACTACATACCATTTATATGTTATTAATTTATTATGTAAAATAATTTTGAAATAAGGGCGTATCTGGCAAGATATCGTAAATATGTTACCTACATTTAAAGCAAGTTCACGGTTTCGGATCGTTATTGATATCAAAACGGCCCAATAAATATTTTCCTAGTAATCAACCTATCACTGTGGCACGCTGATTGCCTGTAAAGTGCCAATTACAACATAATTGCGTTTGAAAATACGAAATGACATCAATCATACATTCCTGAACTAAACTCTTCGTTTTCGATCATTTGGTCGTAAGTGCCATGCATTCGATTAGTAACTTACAAGAAATTGTTAGTAAGACACATTTTAGTCAAGAATTCAATAAATTGAATATGGAAACACGTGTTTTAAGGTATGCGGAAGTAATTATTGCGGCAATAAAATCATGTAAATATAACAATGAATTGCTTTATGATGAACCAGTCACGAATGTAATATTTCAAGCTTATTGACGAGTATATAAACATTTAAATACGGAAAACAGCACATATGCCTTAAAATTAAAAAAAAAACCTGCGTAACGAAATGATTTACGGGTAATATTTACATATACATATCTCAAAAGATCGTACAGAAAACGCAGTTTCTGAAACTGAACTCGACACGGATGCAAAGCGTCTACCTGCGACCTTCAATTATAAACATCTCTGGAATCCGGTGAAAAAAAGCAAACACCCTTGTGAGCAGAATAAAAAAAAGTGAACCCACTGCTGGGAAACGTGGCTTCTTGGAATTCGCGTGCCATGCTGTTGATAGTAAAGAAAAAATCTATACGTTTGTGTCTAGAGTGGGATTTGATCCGTCCATTGTCTGGCATATCCAATGATAATATATCACACTGCTAGCTGATTAAAAAAGACGTATCTGAATTGAGGTTCGGTTGCACATAAATCTTTCTTTACTGTCACTGCATCAGGATTTGAAAGGAATCTAACACATCAATCGATAATAATGAGTTGCATTCCTGACGTCGTATGTCTATTACAGCTTTTTTGGAAGTATGTCATTAAAATATTCTTTTATAAACTGTATTATTGCAATAAACCTGCATTCAAAACACAAAAGCGAAATTCCTTTTTGCCTGTGACGTATTTTGGTACGTATTTTTTAAATTTCTCAATGTGTATGTGTATGTGTTTTCTCTATGTGTTTTGAAATACTTGTAAAGTAGAACCAAGAGAAGTCTGCAACGATTTTGATAGCACACGCAGTGCAAGTGTTATTTTAAACGTCAAACTTCTATGAAATTATGACGTATACATGTGCACTGCATGTGCAATCAAAATCGTTGCAGACTTCTCTTGGTCTGACTCTAGTAAACATAAGTAATATATTTCACTATGATCTTAACGTTTGTCAGTTAGTGTGCTTCATTTCAAATGTAAAAACTCCACGAATTTAAGCCAGAAGATAACAGTTCATCTAACATGCAGAATTATACATGCAAATTTATTGCGATGGGTAACTGCGTTAGTAGTTTTAGTTTTCTTTCCTTTAAGTATTTTTTAAATGAACTTGCAATAGCCGTTTGTATGGGCTCGCTAACATTTCACGACTATTCTGGTTCCGCACAGACTCTACTTCATTTCAACTTTAACACACCAATTTTTTCAACCTGAAGATTTCTTCGCATCTTAAGTAAAAATACATATACAGATGCATCATTTTAAGTGACGGAGGCATTTCTCTGCCACAGGGCACAGCTCAATACGCAATACAATTTACTTAGGCCCAGCAATTTGTACATCAGCTGAACAGTTCATAAATCTTCGTTGTGTTCTGTTCTGCTAATCGAAACAGACGTAACTACATAAAACTAAAGTACACATACGACCTTATGCCAAGTAAAATTTAAGTGAAATATATGTTGTTCTATTACGCGATAATAGACGTTATTCCAATGTGGTTAGTGTATTGACATGTGAGTGATAAGTTGGGTTTAGTGGACTTGGAAGAGAGTCGACGAGCCCCCGAGGCGATGCGTTTATGAGATCACTTCAATAGATTATGCTGAAGATAGATTGGAAAGGGCAACGGTTGTTTTACCTCGAACTTATAAAACACGAGTGTGGATAACACTCGTTTATAAAATTATATGAATAGACACGTACATAAATTATCGTTATATTTTTATTGAGAAAATATTTTGGTTCCTTTTTTTTAATATATTTAAATACTTAAGCAATTATTGCTATTATCCCCTAGACACTTGCACAATATCGCCACTCAAGAATCTTTCTGCGCCAACGGCCATCGTATTTTGATTAATTTACCTCGCCCTATAGCAGCCACTAAAAAGCTTCGGCCATAGTCAACTAATTCTCTGAGCTATGTCAACAACCTGGAAATATTGTATCCATCCACCATTAACATCATCGCCCCATCCGTCACTCGTGATCAATGTGACAGGCAAGATGGAATCCAATAATCAAATGTCTCGATTTTCTGCAATTTCACGTTCCTGAGATTCCCTGACACGCAATTTCAAGTTACACGCCCTTAGGGTACATGTCTAGTTACTAACTGGATTGGCGTATAGAAAATAAGCACTACTGGAGTAGCAATTGCGTAAATAAGCGTCCGAGAGAACAAGAAATTAAAGACAGCTTTAAAAAAGAAGAGGACGAATATTTAATAAGGAATGAAACTCCTTTTAATACTTCATTTAAATATGTACTTGTTATAAAATTTATTCATTTATTTTTTATTGCACAAAAGAAAACAAAATCGTACAAAAGGCTGTACCTATTAATGCTATTCTCTAGTAGTCAACCTTCTATTCTTATTCATGTTGGAATTTTCTTTTATTTATAATTGAAATGAACTAAGTACGAGTAGAAGTATACGTGTGTAAGTAGAGTATCGTACAGCTCAGGATTTAGTTATAGGACCGTTGAAAGTGTCTTACACATCATACAATCGATATTTATGTATTATACACAAACTCTGTTCATCCCGATCTGAATTGCTTTTGATTTGGCGAAACTTAAGCCCTGCGACGGATATTAGAGTACTATATTTTAGGGAATCCACCACCTGAGGGAAATGCAAAGGAAAAGAAACATATCGAATGCAATACAAGAGTTGGCAACAGTGAAAGCTGCGCTCAAGCTCTATGGATGGACATATAGAGATTATTTACGGATATCAAACTTTGGGTAAAAGGAAAATAAACAGCCCCCGAATCCGATTTTTAAGCTGGGACTGGTATATGTCCATCGCACTATATGCATGTGAGACATGGACGCTAAATAAGAGAGATGAAAAATATCTACAAGCATTTGAGATGTGGTGTTGGCGAAGAATGTAAGGAATAAGTTGGACGGAAAGAGTTACTAACGAAACCGTCCTCAACAGAGTGAAGGAAAAGAGAAGTTTAATGAGTATTATTAAAAATAGAAGAGGAAAAATGATCGGCCACCTGCTACGACACGACCACATCATCAGAAACATCATAGAAGAGCAAATAAATGGAAGGAGAGGGAGGGGAAGACCAATGAAAAGTTATAATGAGCCAAATAAAGGAGCATGTAGAGGCCGTGTCGTACCAGGACTAAAGGACTGGCTTCGGACCGACCAAGGTGGAGACAACTTCATCACGCTGCACCGACAAGAGCCCAGCTCTTAAATTAAAGGATGATGATGGTGTATTTATTAAGGAAAAATAATCACACTCAAGCGGAGCCGCAGGCACTGCTAACACCATATTCGTCCTTCGCCGTTGGCAACAGTGAAGGCTGCGCCGCGGCCTCGGCGCGTGCGCGCGGGAACAATGCGGCTTGTGTTACGCCGCGTCGTAAACTCGAGTGTGATGACCATAACTTTAGAGATGTTGGGACGGCTGTGTTGTCCAACGCATAGTTTGCTTCGTACGATATTTACGTTAGTAACAACTTTTCTTCCACAAATAAATGGACGTCAACAGAAAAAGGATTATTTATTTTCTTCCAATTATGAACATTATAAGTTCACCACTGAATCCTAAACACCGAAAGATCGTAACAGCAAATCTGCCCGGCAGGATCTCTTCGGGACTAGAACCGCTTTCCACGAAATGTCGAAGTTAACAGAGTACATTTCCCACAGTACCATGGCCCACACTGTTAAGAGCGCTATTACATTTCGGCGTTGAGCGAGTTTAGGTATTTTACGCGCTGCGGCAGGCCGTGCGAGCTCAGTACGCCGATCCCTTCTACCACACTCGCACTACAATGATGGATTAAACATTCTTGATCCTTCGCGAAGCATATTGAAATCAACCATAACAACACTAACTGTACTTAACTTTTAAAGTTCTAAAACTGTTATTTGGTAAGTACGAAAATACTAAATGCAGTGCAAATGTACATAGGGGCTGTTCATAAATTACGTCATCTATTTTTGACGATTTTTGACCCCCCCCCCCCCCCCTCAAATCATCCAAAAATCAAGCTTCGGATGAATCTGTTTCCTCCTACGTCATGTTACTCGTACTTATGAAGGTATATTACTCGAAAGAAATTATAGGTACCTACTCGCTTATTTACATGTTTCGTCATTGCATTTGGTACCTATAGGTTGTAAAGTTTGTATCAACGAGGGTTTAAAAACGAACTGGTACTGAGGATCTGATGATGATTAAGGTGGTCACGGATACCAATCAACCATGTAGTAACATGATTAGGCTCGTTTGATTCGTCTCAACAAGATCTTTGACACTGAAGATACACAGGGTCTGATGATGGAGCTGGAAGGTGGCCACGGGTACCAGTCTATCATGTAACTAAACAACTTCGTGTTTGGGCTCGTTTGATTCGTCTCAACAAGATCTTTGACACAAGACAGTACTCAGGGTCTGATGATGGAGCTGGAAGGTACCATTACCAATCAACCATGCAACTAAACCACATCGTGTTTAGGATCGTTTGATTCGTCTCAACAAGATCTTTGACACTAGGTGATACTCAGAGTCTGATGATGGAGCTGGAAGGTGGTCACCGGTACCAATCAACCATGCAACTAAACCACTTCGTGTTTAGGCTCGTTTTATTCGTTTCAACAAGATCTTTGACACAAGATAGTACTCAGGGTCTGATGTTGGAGCCGGAAGGTGGTCACCGGTACCAATCAACCATGCAACTAAACCATTTCGTGTTTAGGCACATTTTATTCATCTCAACAAGGTCTTTGACACAAGGTAGTACTCAGGGTCTGATGATGGAGCGCGAAGCTGGCGACGGGTACCTGTCAATCATCATCAGCTCCATCATCAGACCCTGAGTAGTATCTTGTGTCAAACATCTTATTGCGACGAATCAAACGAGCCCAAACACGAAGTGGTTCAGTTACATGGTAGACTGGTACACGTGGCCACAGTCCAGCTCCATCATCAGACCCTGAGTACTAACTTGTGTCAAAGATCTTATTGCGACGAATCGAACGAAGTCAAACACGAAGTGGTTTAGTTGCATGGTTGATTGGTACCGGTGACCACCTTCCGGATCCATCATCAGACCCTCAGTACTACCTTGTGTCAAAGATCTTGTTGCGACAAATCAAACGAGCCCAAACACGAAGTAGTTCAGTTACATGGTAGACTGGTACCCGTGGCCACAGTCCAGCTCCATCATCAGACCCTGAGTACTAACTTGTGTCAAAGATTTTGTTGCGACGAATCGAACGAAGCCAAACACGAAGTGGTTTAGTTGCATGGTTGATTGGTACCGGTCACCACCTTCCAGATCCATCATCAGACCCTCAGTACTACCTTGTGTCAAAGATCTTGTTGCGACAAATCAAACGAGCCCAAACACGAAGTGGTTCAGTTACATGGTAGACTGGTACCCGTGGCCACCTTCCAGCTCCATCATCAGATCCTGAGTACTATCTTGTGTCTAAGGTCTTGTTGAGACGAATCAAACGAGCCTAAACACGAAGTGGTTTAGTTGCATGGTTGATTGGTACCGGTGACCACCTTCCGGATCCATCATCAGACCCTCAGTACTACCTTGTGTCAAAGATCTTGTTGCGACAAATCAAACGAGCCCAAACACGAAGTAGTTCAGTTACATGGTAGACTGGTACCCGTGGCCACAGTCCAGCTCCATCATCAGATCCTGAGTACTATCTTGTGTCTAAGGTCTTGTTGAGACGAATCAAACGAGCCTAAACACGAAGTGGTTTAGTTGCATGGTTGATTGGTACCGGTGACCACCTTCCGGATCCATCATCAGACCCTCAGTACTACCTTGTGTCAAAGATCTTGTTGCGACAAATCAAACGAGCCCAAGCACGAAGTAGTTCAGTTACATGGTAGACTGGTACCCGTGGCCACAGTCCAGCTCCATCATCAGACCCTGAGTACTAACTTGTGTCAAAGATTTTGTTGCGACGAATCGAACGAAGCCAAACACGAAGTGGTTTAGTTGCATGGTTGATTGGTACCGGTGACCACCTTCCGGCTCCATCATCAGACCCTGAGTATTATCTTGTGCCAAAGATCTTGTTGAGACGAATCAAACGAGCCCAAACACGAAGTGGTTTAGTTGCATGGTTGATTGGTACCGGTGACCACCTTCCGGCTCCATCATCAGACCCTGAGTACTATCTTAAGTCAAAGATCTTGTTGAGACGAATAAAACGAGCCTAAACACGAAGTGGTTTAGTTGCATTGTTGATTGGTACTGGTGACCACCTTCCGGCTCCATCATCAGACCCTGAGTACTATCTTAAGTCAAAGATCTTGTTGAGCCGAATCAAACGAGCCCAAACATGAAGTGGTTTAGTTGCATGGTTGATTGGTACCGGTGACCACCTTCCGGCTCCATCATCAGACCCTGAGTACTATCTTGAGTCAAATAAATACATATAGAATGTCAGGTCGTTTCAAATATTTTTAATCCTGTCCGGTAGTTTATTAAACTGTACCATTATAAATTATAATACTATAAAATAGTGCTAGGATCAAAGTCTCTCGTTGCGGTTTACACGCACACAGTATAGCGTTTTACACGGCGCCCGCCGCACACAATGATAAAAAACCTCGTCGTCGCCGTTGAAAATGTGCGGAGCCGACCGACACACGTCCTGCCTCTACAAGCTCTGCCGCGGCACTGAGCTGGCGCAGCGCGCGTCATCGGTAATATAGAGTAGTTTTCAAAAAATTGCCAAAAAATTATAGTAGAATTTCATAAACACTAATGTATACCAACAGTATAAGCAAACGTTGCAGATTGCTTGAGTATGAAAATGACTTCGATATTAAGTAGATTTTCGTAGGAATTGACACTTGTTTCGGAGAGAAAATCGAGTTCGTTTTACTTTGATTTTCTCTTTCTCAAAGGTATGTAGGAAAAATATAGTTTGATATGCCTAAAGTACAGGGTATTAGTAATACAAAATAGCCAGGTTTAGCAGAGTAAAATTCTCAACATTTCCAAATAAGAGCTCGCCATTCAGTGCTTCACGGGGTTTTTCGGAAACGACCATCAGAAAAAAAATCATTACTAATTTAATAAGTCCTTTTTCTAATATTTACAACGATATTTATAAAGATAAGAAGACGCTTTTACTGGAACAAGTACTCATTGTTTCTAATAATGAGCGCAAAGTCCTGAATTTCGTCGACTAGTATCATCAATTTTGCATTATTTCGACTTTTCTTGTAAGAGCGCTCTTAACTATTCGTTAACCATCGGTAAAGCTTATTACAAAAGGCATAATGTCCACCTATGGATAGTTAAGAGTGTTGCTGTTTGCACCAGGAAGATGTAAATCAACGACAAAAACCATGGATATGCTGTAATGTCTGCCAAACGATAGTCGCCCTAACAATATACTTTTCGCGTCGAATGATGGTCTCTTTTGGTTGGGCTTAATTTAAAAATTAATACATAAATGTTACATTTCTAATCTTCCAAAACATGCCTACACACATTTTACGTGACATCTACTCCATATAAAAATGAACTGTCATAGAGAGGTACCTATAGATACGAACTTTTAACCTCACAACAATATCCGAAGAAAGTCCCAAACCATGGTGACTCGCTGTAACCAGAGACCGTACCCTGGACGCGTGCGCGTCCGCGAACGACCTCCGCGCCGGACCTTGCACGCAATTATGCATTTTCATACCTTTGAGACGCTGGCTTTATGGTGGAGTCCAGTTCTTGCATGAACTTTCAATATTTCATTCTGAATTAACCGCATCATGTTTGAGTTATGACATTTCACACACAATCACAAAATACTCTTTTTAATTTCATGTAAACTTGATATTTTTGATGACTTAATTCCAAAATTATTTTCAGTCAACAATAAATTTGGAACATATTATTATAAATTTTCCTATAAAGACTTCGTTCTTTTAATCTTTAAAAGACACGAAATATTTTGAGCACCTCTCTGAATAAATTAAGTGAAACCTAAAAATCCAAGTTATTTCGGATCGCATCCGTAATTTTATTATGAAGCACGAACGCGGGTCACAGAGTAGTAATGTGCGTTGGGATTCTGTAACCGCTTAAGAGTATCGCCCTCTTATATGCATCCGACCTTCTGGCACCAACATGGTTGTAATGGCGGCTTAAAAATAAAACGCAAAGAATGTTTATCATACGGAATTCTTTGTGAACAATTGACGTAAAAGGGAAATACCGAAGTTTTACGCGCTTTCGGATTATTTGAATATTCCAAATTCGAAGTATTTTCAGATAATTTTTATTTATACGGTGGCCAAAAACTAAGTGCATTCCCGTTGCCAGGGAGGTTTTGGGATTAAACTGAGCAACTTTTACTATGGGACCAACCCCGAAATCGTGAAAAGAAAATTACCCTTCCATAGAAAATGGACCAGCGAAAATGTGTGAAACAGCCAAATTTTTATTTCGCGATTTCGGGGTTGGTCCCATAGAAAAGTTGCTCAGTATACCGAACCCCAAAACCTCCCTGGCATCGGGAATGCACTTATTTTATGGCCATCCTGTATATTCATTTTACGAGCACATTAGTTATTGAACTTGGTTACCTACTTACAAAGTTTCTAGACAATGAACATGCATAAGCACAACACAAACTTGTGTCCCTAATATCAAAAATACATTCATGTTGAGTACTTACACCTCGCCTTTGAATTCCCATTCAAAACGCAATGTCATCGGCATTTCAGCTACAGCCATAAGAGATGGTAGGTAATTGGTGTTAAACGTCCCTTACACCAAATGGTACTAAGTTATTGACGTCGTGAAAGCCTAGGTATGTAATAGAGAAGAATGTCGTAAATACCAAATTCCATACATAAGCGTGTCTGTGTCAAAGCACGTGACTAAAGAAAAGCATTTACCATAAAATTTCAAATTGGAATTCTTTAGATTAAGGCATGTTTATTCTCAAGAAGTCATTCAACGCATCATTCAAAGTAATGGTGAAAGGTTAAACGTTAACGTTACTTTATCTTAAGAATTTTGATGTAACGTTACTTACAAGCACTTAAGATATTTATATTATTTATGTAAATTTCTTAGAATTATTCTAGTTTTTGCAGATACAACCCAAAGAATAATAAAAAGCAAATATACCGTATTATGAAATTTATGAATTATGAAAGATAGATGATCAATGACAATTATTGAATCAAAATTGCGCGCTCACGCTAAAAGATACATAATATCAAACAACTATGTACTTTTAATGCAAATAATTAAGTTAACAATATAGTATGGTGTATAATTATGAACAACAGTTACAGTAGCCCGTCTCCAGTCAGCGGTGTAAGTGGTAATTATTTTAATTTGCTAAAGCGTCGCGCAAGACGAATAACTGGTAAGTGCCACTGAGTGCTTTACAAATGTATGTAAGTGAGAGATTACTTGGGGCTACGTTAAAAATGAGCACGTTGAAAAAAATAACGAGTTTCATTTAATGATTTCTCGTGTTTTTGAGATTGTCGCGCATTGTAATTACTTCAAGCATGGCCCATCAGGCCTTACATTGTAACGTTGTAACTCACGATAAAGAAGATTGTATATATTTATTACTTAACTTTTACACTAAATGTAATAGCTCTCTTACCTTAAATGTTACAAGCCCCTAATCAGTTACTAAATTCAGTTACAACAAAAGCATTCAGAGGCTAGGTCAACAAATACAGCTTAATGTCAAAGAAATTGAATTATAAGAAGGTTTCACATTAAATATATAATGTAACGAGTATAAAATGTAGGGCTAAACCTTGCATCCGCAAGTCGCAGAATGCGGCATATAAGGCTAGACTCGAGTATAGGAATGGTACGTACGTACCGTTTCCTAAAGAGCCATAGGTATACTTTAAGGCCTCAGCATAACTCATTTTTAGAGTTCCATGCACATTTTTATCTTAAATATTCCATATACACATTATTTCACCTTATATGTTTGGTTTGTTCCGTGTTCATATTGAGGGCAAGTGCGTTTTCGTTACTTTCATGAAAAAAAAAATACATAATGTAAAATAACCCACTAGTATGAACATGAACAGCCGCACAAAAACACTACACTCTCTATATTATGTATAATACATTTTTAAATAATAATTTCTGCAAAATTTATATCATGTTTGGAATGTACAGAACCAACATACAAAATATCTCTCGGCAGAAGTCATTCCACTCAGAGGAATCCCTGCTCAAATCGCCTGACCTCCATGACCCCGCTCATCCACATATTTAATACAAGTTTTCCGCCTTTGAGAGCAAACAGGCGTAAAGTACATTTCCGTCACAACATTCTTACGCCCTTATTATTCTACTACATGAAGTATAAAATGACGCAGGTATAGCTTGACAGGCGATGCACATACGACCTTTTTGTAAAAATATAAAGTATAAAACAGCGTAAGAGTAGCCGGAATCTCGATGTAGATACGACCTTATGATTTAAAGCTATATACGTTTTATACCGTTGCAGATAAAATAGCGTAAGCGTACTTGCGTCATTTTAGTTTAGTGTTAGAGTTAAACATGGCGCCACATACTTTTTTACCGTCATAGCTTAATGTCAAAATACGACATTTGAGATATTTGGACAGATATTATGGAATTAGTGTGTTAAACGATTGTATGCTTTCTTTTAGATGATTTCATAAGGGATATGTTTATGCTTTAAGGGCTTTTAAACAATACTCATTTGTTTTGCACGAGCTTGTAAAGCCGTTTGAGTAATGGTTTCGCTGAAATGACGTTTGTGCAATATTTTGCAAAACAAAATTGATTGTCGACAGTGGGCGTTATCACTCATTCGTGCAAAATCCACTCTGAATACCAAACACAATCTTTCCAATATTTGTCATTAAGATTTCTCTTGAACGTGGGCAGTTTCAATCTAGTGAGTCTCGTCTCGACCAATTGTTCATTTCAAAATCGACCTTAGCTGATAAAGGATATAATTTATATTTGCATACAACGCGCAGGCGTGATATGAGGTTTTGAGAGTAAAATGACATCGATACTTCAAAATAAAAAATCGCAAAAACCACGTCATTATGTGGCATTTACAATATGTACTTTTTCGTCGTGATACAGATTTGTAGGACAAGCATATATGTGTCCTGGTTTTTAGGGTTCCGTAGCCAAACGGCAAAAAACGGAACCCTTATGGATTCGTCATGTCTGTCTGTCCGTCCATATGTCACAGCCACTTTTTTCCGAAACTAAATCTGAACCGCATTAAGATTTTCACAAAAAAATAGAAAAAAAAAAACCATAAATTTTGGGGGTTCCCCATACTTAGAACTGAAACTCATAAAAATGTTTTTTTTTTCATCAAACCCATACATGTGGAGTATCTATGGATAGGTCTTCAAAAATGATATTGAGGTTTCTAATATCATTTGTTTCTAAACTGAATAGTTTGCGCGAGAGACACTTCCAAAGTGGTAAAATGTGCCCCCCCGTAACTTCTAAAATAAGAGAATGATAAAACAAAAAAAATATATGATGTACATTACCATGCAAACTTCCACCGAAAATTGGTTTGAACGAGATCTAGTAAGTAGTTTTTTTTTAATACGTCATAAATCGTAAACCCCTATTTTATTATGTTACTTGCTGCTACGGAACCCTTCATGGGCGAGTCCGACTCGCACTTGGCCGCTATTTTATATTTATATTTAGTCTTGTGTTGATTTATGAGTGGGCATTGCAAACATTAAAAAATAACTTAGGGACTTTTTTTAATTAATAATAACGGACATGTTTCGTATAACAGACTGCATTGAATTGAGTTGAATGTAGCGTATCATCATCTAAATTTTATTTTAAATATTGAAAATGCCTTTACTCACTAGTAAAGGCACCAGAAAAAAAAACACCACCTAAAGAAAGATTTAAGTATAAAAACTTGAGATCATTTTGTTTGCTCATCTTCCAAGAAAGAAGTTGTGTGATGTAGCGCTAGATGGCGTTAATGCTAAAATCTGCAGATACGTTTGTCGAGAGTGACAGTAATTTTTACAGTTTTAGGAAAATAAAATTAAAAAGCGATAAAAGTCATAGCCGATAAATCCATCCATCAGCGTTTAGTCTCCCGTAGACCTGTTATTATTTCCGGACACATTGACCGTTAATGGTTCACGAAGAATAATCAGTATTCCAGCCTATTTTGAGAAAGTGTCTTGTATAAGTGTATATCGGCAAATGCAGGATTCATTAGTTCAGTGTGGCGTCCCTACGCATGTAATAAATAACGCGCCTGCGCAGCTACCGTATAATGCGGGCCCTATCTCCGCCGCATCGATCACATTTCTCCAACCCATTAGCATAACTCGGTGCCAGCTCCCGTAGTGTGATAACCATGGAAAATCAATGATGCGAGGGAGAAAGTAAGGTATAATTTGTATCTTTAAACCTAATGTTTTGGTATGACAGCAAGTGATTCGCCGTATTGTCTCTAAACATAGCAGCTTATAAGGGACAGTCGAAGTAATTTAAGGCAAAAATAAAACTATACGTAAAAATAAAAATTACACCTAACCGATTCATCAAAAATGTCAGTTACGTCTTTTTTAAGGGGCGTAAGTACATTTATAAACATTTATTTTTCATACAAATGCATTATTATTATTAATTCTTTATTTCAGATAAATTGTATCCATAGAATTGTTAGTTTGGCTTATGACTACGTTAGTTACTTACTACTACTACTACATTAAATAACTATTTAATTATTATTAGGTCAACCCAAAATTTCAGGAAGGTACAATCCATCCTCTCTGCTATGACCTTAAGTATACTGTTGTGACTGCCCCTGTGATTATTATAATCATACATTTATTGAACATTTCAACTCATAAAAACATGAATTGATACAGATTCCCGGGAATATTCAACGTTTTGACTCAGGACATGACAAATTAGCTTTCTTAATAAACGAATGCACCTACATATATATATTATGTATAATCGTGGGAATATTAATACACAAAATTAGTTTTAATTTACAATTCTAATTACCTACGATTGAGACATGTGTATTAACATGCTCTCTTTTTGAATATACTAATGTAATGTTTTAATTATACAGAAGTTGTATTATGATGTCATAAATTTAAAAGTCAAGTGTATATCAGCATTCTAAACATTTTATCATATAAATAAATTATACATTGTCATTTATAGGTACATAATAATTATGTCAAAATATACTACTGTAGGTACCATAGATTCAAACAAATTGATACGTAGGTAAATATTTATAGCCTAATTATAATTTTGATTGTCTGTGTGTGTGATATGGTCAAGGGTCCATACCTAAAGAAATAAGTAAGCTTAGAGTGTTCACTTCATACATCACTTTCCACACTTAATAAATGAAATATTTTGTGGGAGGTATGGTAAAACGTATTAATAATAAGTCTAAAATTCACTTAAACATTATTGTAAATGGGTTATTATCCATGTTTAGAGTGAGCACTCAAAGCTTACCTACTTATTTCTCTGTGCCTAAAGTGTGCAAACGTCGCCGCTGCCGGTCTGAAGCCTCGCCCGCCCATCCATCCGCCTGTCTATCTATCAATGGGCTATGTTTCATGAACCGTACCTAGTAGCACCACTGTTAAAATGTATATGGTAAGTATTTTGTTTTCTGCTTAGAATAATGAAAGGGTATCCATTTTTTATTTGCCCTTTAGAATATATCGTCGCTGGAAAGCAATAATGCTGTAACCCGTAATACAATTGTAGTGCGGGTTACATCATTATTGCTTTCCAGCGACATTATAGTCAAGGAATTTGATTTATGTATTTCGAACCGTGTCACATTGACCGTCAATATGAAAGCTACAGATGTTATTGTCACTGTGACAATATAAAACACAACTACGAATATAAACCGCAATGCATATCCAATTTTACACTTCCACTTTTATAGCTGCTATAAAATTGCCACATTTATTAATTTAATAGCGAATATGTTTATAAGGTGTAAGATATCATATTATATTGCTATATCTTTTCCCAGATCTGCGTTGGATGGGGTCCAAGATTGCGAAACAATATCTTGAGGCTCAAAAACGATTGGTTACTTTAGAACCTTATTCGATAAAAGTTTAAAATAGGTAATTAAGTTTTTGAAATAGTTTACCTATTAAGGCGGGATACCACCAGTGTGCGGTACTGTGCGGCACAAGCTTTTATGTACTGAATATGCTTGTGCCGCACAGTGCCGCACACTGGTGGAATCCCGCGTTGTGTACGAGGCCTAAAAATTCTGAATAATGGTTATTTATTACCTATACCTAATGGACATATAATGTATATTATGACATAGAAGTAAATTATTAAGAATTGTATGAAATTTATATTTTAATATTGTATAAGTAATAGTAAACATGACAATGTTGCTAACGCACATGACAACGACAAAGGTGTTAAAGTACAAATAAAAAAGAGAAGAATATACATTAAATCAGCTTATGTATGTGTAATCATTTAAAAGGTTTCATATCCAAATAAAACGAAAACCTAACCTCCGGACAAAAAGATAACAAATCACAAATATGCATAAATCCTATCTGTATTTTTATTACCAACCAATTATATTCAGAGAATTTGGACCTTATGCTGAAGTAATAACGTTTCATATACATTACTGCATACACAGGAGCTCTCACAAACTACAGATCCATAAAGTCGTATCTGATTGAGCTTCATATAACCAAAAATGGACCTTGCGCTCTAGGTAATAAAGTTAAAATCCTCACCTCATTTACGTAAAATACTAAGTCGGAGGATGAGTTTTTGCCTGAAGCGTAACCCTAGTGGCTGGATCATAACTAATATTTATAGTCGGTTTGTTTCGTATTAAATTTAGTGTAATGACGATGTTAGCTCCCGTCGCGTTCGGGTTAAGTCGGGGAGGCTCGTGGAGGTTCGTAAAAGCCTTAACAGTTTCTTGATAAAAAAGGACGTAAGTGCACGTATGATTGTATGGTATTTAAGCCGCTTTAGAAAACAACATTGTATGGCCAAGTCAGATTTATCAGAGATTTCTTAGGGTTGTATGGTCAGAGGAATGCTGACATCATCAATTTTTATAGCGTCCATTGGGCCATAAAACCCTCGACATTTCATGTTAGTTACACATTACGATTATGACTTAGAATAAAAAAGTGTATTTAGTTACTTACAGTGTAACAACCAGTGTTATCATACATTTTTACTAATTTTTAGATAGACATATTGAGCTAAAGAAAACCTTACATCAGTTGATTAACTTCCATAGTGCAGCTTAGCTATAGAGGACCAATTGAGTCGCTTAACTTCGAACTCGGGTAAATCCATCTGTCAGATTATGCGATTATGGTATTAAGAAAAGGTAATAGGGTAGATATTTGCTGAGAGGGTCAAATGGATTTACCCGAGTTTGAAGTTAAGCGACACAATTTTATTATTATTATTCTATATTAAGCAGGCAGGCAGTTGTGAGGTTGTGACAACTGATATTGCCTATATCCAGTAATCATTGACAGTTATCGTTGACAAGTAGATGTATAGATGTGTTTGTCTAATTTATTTTTAAATTGGTTCACATTTTGTGCTGAAACCACATCTTCGGGGAGTTTGTTCCAAGCCCTCAGGTAAAAATTTTCACATGGAAAATTGGGAAACAGATCAGATTTATGAACGAAATTTTCAATAATTTCCTAGTACCTATTACTTTAATCGTTTTTTCCGCAACCTACATAGGTTCAAGTGTTAAATGTATTTTGAATCAAAATATTTTTCATCACACTCGCTCAGTAAATGTGGAATTGCACGCAGGTTTAGCGGGAGTTATAGAAAAAGCGTTCTCCCTAGGGGGTTATGAAGTTTCTAGTGCCATAATTAACAGTTTTTTGTCTTTATACTTAATTTTTGTATCGCAAGTGTGATGAAAAACATTGTGTGTAACTCGGGGCGTAATAATATTGCAAACTCGAGTACTACTACTACTAGCTTACTCTCGTTTGCAATATTCAACTTACGCCCCATGTTGCACAATGTACTATTTAACACTCAAAATAATAAAAAAAATATCAAAAAATTTCATAGACACTGCTAGTTCTGCTTAGTTCCACCTTCTATGCATTAAATTCTGCTTTTGAAAACGTAAACTTACAAAAGATTCTTCCCAAAGTATTATCGTGCAGGTAATTTATCTACCTAAATACTTGTTGATAACTAAATGAGCTAAAGCATTAGTTTACGCCTTTAACAGTGTTATCTTCTAAGCAGACAATTAAAAACAGACATTACCTTTGGCAAAACAAAAGACATATCTCGCCAGAGTATCTTTGGAAGATAAGCCTTTATTATCCAAACCTCAAAATCTATTAAACCCTTTGAAATCATTATAAAATGTATAATACTTAACCTCCTTACTGCTTAGACCGCAATGACATCGATATAACAATATTGAAGTATTTATGTCAACATGTTTAAATTAAATTTTAACGACTTTTATCATAAAAAACCGGGCAAGTGCGAGTCGGACTCGCGCACGAAGGGTTCCGTACCATAATGCAAAAAAAAAAACAAAAAAAATGCAAAAAAAAACGGTCACCCATCCAAGTACTGACCACTCCCGACGTTGCTTAACTTTGGTCAAAAATCACGTTTGTTGTATGGGAGCCCCATTTAAATCTTTATTTTATTCTGTTTTTAGTATTTGTTGTTATAGCGGCAACAGAAATACATCATCTGTGAAAATTTCAACTGTCTAGCTATCACGGTTCGTGAGATACAGCCTGGTGACAGACGGACGGACGGACGGACGGACGGACGGACGGACAGCGAAGTCTTAGTAATAGGGTCCCGTTTTACCCTTTGGGTACGGAACCCTAAAAAATATTAAACTTATTGTTAATCTCAGTCTGGAATTTTAAATGAGAAGATCCGTGAGATCCGTCATTCGTTCTTAATAGATTTATAAAGATATGTTATTAAGAAAAACATTTCTGTGACATATCTGGAACGTAGACACATACTCGTAAGAAGTTATCTTACAAAACATATCACTACATCAAACATGATAATTTAAACAAAGGAACAACATAAAAAAGGGCGCAACTGCAAAACGTGTCATCCGAATTCACACATACGACCTTATGCTACAGAATCCAAGGCCTTGGCACCAAGACGTTATGTACTTCTGTCATAATGACACCGATTACTGTTCCGAGAAGCCAAAGGTGTCTTAAATTTGCTGTCAATGTCGCTAATTGTCGCACAACAAATACATTGTTTAAGAGATTATTCGATTTTTTTAAGTGAAAACTTCTTTAGCGGCGCTGTGCACTTTTTGTGATGGGGAGAAAATGTTAAACTCGCGAGAGGTCACGTGACCTAAGATTCGTAAAGGCTCCCCTTCACGTTGGGCCAACGCCAACGCCAACGAGGGACGCATTTATGCGTTAGAGGGAGCAAGTGATATTGCTATCTCATTCTACCGCATGGCTGCGTCCCATCGTTGGCGTTGGCGTTGGCCCAACGTGAAGAGGAGCCTTACGACGTAAGACGGACACGTGACCTGATCGAAAAACTGTTACAATGTGAGTTTTCTCTTCTGCCGGCACTCCCGGAGTGCAACCCGCTGTTTTTTTTTTCAAGTCTAGACTACATAAAAGCATGCTTTAATAATAATGACTTTGAATCCCTATATTTTTATACAAAATCCAGGCCAAAATCTTTAATGAGTAGTCTTTCCGAGAAGCCTAGGGCACCACGCTACCTAAAACCTCCCAGGCGCGCAATACCTATAATTAGGGGGGCAAAAAGCTTGGAAGCCGATCCTCCCACTCATCTGTGCGCCCCAGGGACGACTTCGACCTTCCTGGAACGTTTTGGGCACAGTTGAATATGAAACAGTAGGGACAGCCACGCTATACTCTGGCAAGACCGCTTTGTCGAAGGTCGATTATTGTGCCAACATTTTTCATATTTCGCGTTTTTTTTCTAGCGGCAAAGCTGCTTTGCCTGAGCATATAAATGTACAGTCGCCATCAGATATATCGGAGCGGCCAAGGTGTTCACAATATCTGAACACGCGCTCTAACGCCCTGACAATAGAGGCGTGTTCCGATATTTGTGAGCACCTTGGCCGCTCCGATATATCTGATGGCGACTGTACCTTACAATGGTCTTCACTAGTTAATATTTATCTGACAGCTGACATATGTAAAAATACGCAAGGTTATACAATTATTGGTGGAAATGGTCGACATGGTCGTGTTTGATTCGAAAAGTACACAAGTATGACAATAACATACATAAGTAGATTAATTAGTACAAATTTCTACAATGATCAATCCTTAATTTCAACTAAGTATATTTATCAATTTTCGTTTTATATTCAGAAATATAGTTAGGGGCTGTCCATAAATTAAGTCATCGATTTTTGACGATTTTTGACCCCCCCCCCCCCTATAATCATCCAAAAATCATGCTTCAAATGACCCCATTTCCTCCTACTTCATGCTACCGTCACCCGATGTCCAGACCCCCCCCCTAATTTGAAATGACGTAATTTATGAATAGCCCCTTATGAGGAGTCTATTAATTATTGAATGCAGCCTAGATTAATGTGTAATAGTTTCATTACGGAAAAACCCCGACAAAGTACCGGCGAATAAAGTGTGAACAACAAACAAAGTCTATCCTTACCTGGCTTTACCTGGCTCTTATTGTTGCGCCCTATCTTAACATTCTTAACTAATAATGGTCACTTAACAATAAGGCAAACTGATAAAAAAAAACTACTTCCGGTCCCGGACGAGGACCCTAAATATTTGTCGATTTAAAAACTGAGCTAATTAAGGTTTCAATACTGGTTCCTTTGAAGAGATTGGTGGTACTGGCGCCATCTAGTAACAAATGGCGGAAGCTTTAGGAAGCTTTAACACTGCCTTTAATAACCGACTGTTTTTTCAATAAGCTAAAGTAAATTGACAAATACATATGAACAAAAATGTTACACATTATCTTGTATACATATAATTGGCAAAAGTAATCGATATTTATTAGGAACACGTTCTGAAAGGGGGCGCTTTTTCTATGACGCTATTTTTTCTAGAAATGCTAGTAGGTATCACTACGATTTTCATGTATAAAAGTCAGACTCGTTTTTCTTAAAAACATAAATAGTTACACCTTAATTTTATATTTAACTTCAAAAGTAAGTTATGTATATAAAACAGGTGTTTGTTTTCAAGTTGCCCTACTGGTCTAAATCACGCATGACAGTAATTGCCGTGGCACCCATGAATTATACCCCATCACAATCAAAATACTACAAATTACGTGTACCCCTTTTTGAGCATTTCGATTCTAAATTGTATGGTGCAACCTGACGTTATTATCTTTAAACTTTGGCATAATTAGCTAGACGAATATGGGTCTTATTGGGTTGAGTTATGGGGTGTCATTGGAAATTGTATGGTTTGTATCTACGTATGCAGTGTATTGAACGCAAAATATTCTCTATGATACAGTCGTTTGACCGGATGATTGAATTGAATTTAACATTTTCTCTCTCATAACAAATTCTTTTGTACTTAATTGCTAGAGAAATCGGCTATATTATTAACACTATAATTAATTTTTTTAGCATTAGAAAAAAGGTAAACAATCTTGATGTGTCTTTTAATAGAAAAACACGTTTTAAAAATAAGTCACGGCAGATATGTAACAATTATGGATCTAATACGATCATTTATATTCTTCTGCTTTCATAAGTAATAGTTACTCATTTAAAAAAAGCGTTTTTCTATTAAAATACATGTCAAGATAGCTTACCTTCTGTCTAATGCTAAAAAAACGAATTATAGACGTTTATTTCGTTTAAGCTTCAAAATATATGACAAAAACGCAAAGCAAAGACACGTCATGACTACACAATTTCCCTTTTCGGTTACCTGAAATCCGCGTGGTTACTAAATGTTTAGAAAAGGGTTAAGAAAAATAAATATTGAGTCATAGCTAGCCGGACATTTCGTATTATTCGTTGATACGACATAAAGTAAACAGTGTCAGCGTTATCTATACCTTCATATATCATCATTAAGAGGTGATATTCATATGACGTCATAATTGTAGCCACAAAGGCGGTGGCTCTATTCCTTTAATAGTAAATCTAAAAATCAACTTTCGTTTCTGAAACTTTCAAGAAGTAAAAAAGTTAAAAAAATCAGCTAAGATTCAATATGAGTCCCCCTATTATTAACCTAACATAGTGTCATTGTAATCCTAAAATTGCTGACTTAATCACCCACATGTGTTTGAAAGGTAATCCATATAAACACTTGATCTACACATACATACCTACAAATAATCAACCAGCAACAGCTTAGTTACGTCTGGAGCAATTAAATCTAATGTCATAATACGAGATGTAACCCGATAGATGGACGCACGCGCAAGTTACCTACTTCATTCAATAAGGTCATATGTGTTTTAAGGTCTAGTGTAGATAGGACCTTTATCTTCGAGACGCTTGTTTCTCGGAACGGCCGACAGATGGAGCTGGGGACTCTTTCGCGGAACGCCTATGATGTTTTGTAACTGTTTTTTAAATAAAAACAGGCCATGTAGGTACGATCCGAGAAACTGGGGTCTCTGTCTCTCCTATTTAACGTCTATGTGTCTATGTAAAATTTGTAATTTAACTGGTTGGTTGACGTAAATAAATGTATTTTCTTTCTTTCTTTCTTACACATATTGGCGTTTCGACCGGCGATTCTTTTTGCAGAGAAACAGTGATACATTTTTGATAAGAATACAATAGAATACATATGTACATATTATATATACATTTTAGATTTAAGGTATGTTGGGGTAATATCGGATGCGGGAGAAGAACGTAGGAAATTCATTTCCGCCAAAGTAGGCTTTATTTCTTAATTTTGACAACAATGTGCAAGACGCTATTTCATTGCGCTTCGGACACCAGTGTCCCTCCGCCGCTCAGTGATATCGGATATGTTCTACGCGCCTTTAAAGGGAGCAAGGTAATTTTGGTCATTTTTCTGGCCATCCGATCTTCGCCCTGTAATTTATGTCGAGTATTGTGATAAAACTGTGGTTGTTTTTGTGATTCAGTTGATGTCCAATTTCGTTTTGAAGGTTTATCTTTAAATTAATCCAATCAAAACAGACCTAGGACTGCTGTAGACCGATTTCCGATCTTTACCCTTGCAGGTAAAGATCGGATAGCAACAATCCGACCTTTACCCATTTAAAATTCAGCAGTGATTGTCAAACTTTGTTTTTTTATGACTGCAAGAACTCTGTTTTTATCGTAATTATTTCGTTCCTTTATTTTTATTCGAGGACGGTAATTCAAAAGGAAGAGATATTAGCAGTGTACGTAGCTATATATGTATGAATGTATTACTTAGGAAATTGTTTCTATTGACATATCACACTTTGAGAGCCACAGATTTACCAAATTTTCGTATATGGGTCAAGATCGGATGCAAAAATGCAAAGTTTTAAACATTTGATGAGAACTTTTAAGTTTCCAGCTATTCGTGGCTGAAATTCGTATACGTTGGAGGAGGTTAAACATCGGATATACTGTTTTAGATACCTTGTTATCTGAGCATTAGAACCGGTTTTTTTTCGCCATCCGATGTTCTACCCTCGAATAAAAATATGTCTCATCTTTACACTCGTATAAAACTGAAACCGTTAAACATTGAAGGTTGCCAATATTCAGGCTTAAACTTCGGTTATTATTTAACGATTTGCACCATATTTCTAGAAGCTGACACGTACTGATCTCGAGAAAAAAAATAATTTCGCGAGGTCTCCCAATTAGTCCCAAATCCGTCCGGTATTACCCCAACATACCTTAGATAATAGAGATAGAGATTTTAGAGGCACAAAAATACAATAATATACTTAGAGTAAAAGTATGTTTTCGCAGATTCTTACATCCCTCAGTATAGTCAGTAAATAAATCTTGCATGAATATTTATTTATGCGTAAGAAAACTTAATCTCAATGGGTACCTACCTAAAGAATTTCATACAAAGCCTCTAAAGATCCAAAATCGCCATAAAATAGCGTCATTCTATCTATGGATGTAACGATACATGATTTTGCCGATACGATACCGATACCGATTTTTGAAGTAAATAATCGGCGATACCGATACAGATACCGATATCTTTGGCACAGTAGTTAGTTAATAAATAAAACAAAAAAGGATTATATATTTAATATGCATAAGACATTATTATGTATAATAGACACTCGATTTTGTGAAGCGTGAAAAACTGTAATAAAACAAATAAAGAAAAATGCCAAATCAAAATCAAAGAAAACATTTAGTTAGGTAACCATCAAGCAATCAATGCAAAAGTAAATCCAAATCAGTAATTATAGTTCACTTTAGGTAGATTTTTTTGTTAATGAAACAAAGTTTATTCAAATTATTAGCAGCGTCATTCGTTTCGCGCGCTTTTCAAACTGTGATATCGGCTGAATTTAAATCGGCGATGCCGATATATCGGCCTGTCGATTATATCGGCCGATATATCGGTATCGGTATCGGTATCGTTACATCCCTCTTGTGTCACGCGTAAAAAATATACTTAGATAGAATTTCTATCTATATTTTTTACGCGTGATCAGAAAAGAGTTAAAGCTCGCATTAAAATAAAAGAATGACGATCTAATTACTACAGTTTTCTCTATTCTAAAAACCTTCAGTTAGCCTCTCATATTTCAGATTTCACGCCAAACATATACTAAATGTACTATTTGTATAATAAAAAATATATAAATTATTCCGTATTTCCTTCCTTTATAAGTAGATGTTAATAAAATTCATTTCTAAAGTATAATTTGGACTTCTGGCGTTGTTTTTGCCTCACAAAGAATGTGGCGTGTTCTACGAAACGATCCAGAATTTTTGATGTTCTCAGAACCACTCAATAAAGCGATTTCTGTGAGTTAATCGCTAATGGCGGAAATAGGAGAGCTTTTATTGACTATTGACGTGAAGCTTTGATATTGCCAGAACCCGTCTACCAGTTAAATGAGGCGATTGGTAAAGGGGTCCACTGATTACTAGTTCGCCGGACGATATCGGCCTGTCAGTTAAACGCAATATTTGACAGCTCCGAACAACTAACAGGCTGATATCGTCCGGCGAACTGGTAAATATTTGGGTATTACCTTCAGAAAGTTCAGAAGCATACATCGGGGTTTTTGGTGCAAGAATGTTTTACACTATCCAAAAAATAGGCAAAGACCGATACTATTTTAACATTTCTAAGCACATTTGGAGCTTACTACCTGTTTTTAATTCATAGTTTGGTATGTAATTATACTAATTATTTTACAATAAACAAAGTTATAAATACAAATTTTAATAGGTATAGGTAGATTTTTACAGTTTTAATCTTTATATATCTTTAAAGTTACATGCGGCTTATAGCCCTCTAGGTTTCTAAATGGGATTATGTTAAAGGTCTCTCATTTATCGGAAATGCTATAGAAAAAATGTATACATAATTTATATTGTTATTGTTTGGGGAAAATGAGATTCAAATTAGTTATATGGTTATTCATGTAACGCAAATGTCTGCGGTTATTTCAGTTATACTTCAAAACATTTCACGTCAAAACATACTCGAATTCCACAATAATAAGGATAAATAAATTAACATTGAATAATTGGGCATTTAAAAAGTAAAATTTGATTTCATGATTTATTTTATTACTACGAGTATTATGCAAGTCAAATTTGAGGTAGGCAAAGATTGACATGGCACTATTGGAAAAACAAATTAGACACGCCCGCTGTTTAATTATTCTGTTCTTTAACATTTAATTGGCACAAACTATTTGCTGTTGCCAAATACTTCACAGGACTCCGGTATCCTTGCGCAAACACACCACATCCATACTAAGAGTGCTTTAAACGAGTATGTGCACGCAACTATACAGCATCACATAGAAAATCCTAGTATAGTTCATAGTAGTACGAAATAGAGTTGCAAATTGCATTAAACCTCGTTAAAGAACTGCGAAGTCATGTGTAAATGCTTTCACGTACTCATAGTGTCGCGATGCTACCGTGCAACCATAATGCCGCTAGATAACATAAAACTACCAAAACAAGTTGACACGTATCTACAATATACGGGCTAAGCAAGCAAAGCTCAAGTGAAATCGGCCATGTTTTTTATTCATGCATGGAACGGAATTAAATTACATTGTTATGCAATATTCAATGCAATATTCTAAAGACGCTTATGAAATTCGCTGTGCCGTATATCAAAAGAATATTCTTGAAGAAAATAGTTTCGTAAATGTCACGTCTTTCAATACTTTTGTGGCCGGATTACATCGTGATGTGGTATTCGTATTTTTACTTTCTCATTGGATACAAATCATAGTCACATGCCTGTAAAAACTTCAAACAAGTTACACCTTATAAATCAAAGTCCTCCGCCATGTCTGTCTGTTTGTGTGTTTGTATGTTTGTTCGCGATAAACTCAAAAACTACTGAACGGATTTCATGCGGTTTTCACCTATCAATAGAGTGATTCTTGAGGAAGGTTTAGGTGTATAATTTGTAAACCCGTGCGAAGCCGGCGGGTCGCTAGTATCAAATTTATAAAAACATTTGTACCTTAGGTGTTGATCACTAATATATGGCCTACTAAGAACATCGCAAATCGAAGTTTCGGTATCTGCCTCTCTATCGCTCTTGCATAGAAGAGACAAGGAAGAGACAGATAAATGAACGAACGGAGTGGTTCGCAGTTATAGCTTAGTTCTTATCGATCGAAAGAAACATGCTGACTGTATGAAAGAAGTCGTTACGTTGCACTTCAAAACAGCACACATACACAAAATTCACTAGCAGATCTTTCCTCAGAAACATAAGGTCGTATGTACACTTATACTCTGTATCTTTAGGTATTTAAATAAAAGTAAACAAAATCTACCCTCAAATGTCTCCTTAAGCAAGTTGAGGGTAGATGAAAACATAACATGATCAAATAATGTAGGTTAAAGTCAGGTCGTTCAGTGACAGATCCAGGCGCTTTTGTATTTGGTTGGTTAATAAATAAATGTTATAACTACCCGAAAGTGTACAAATTGTTTGTTTACTTTTATTTAAATACCTAAAGATACAGAGTATGAGCCCTAACATTCACAATGTTTTACAGTTGTTTACTACTGGAGCCCCAGAAGAATAACGTCGTATCTGAATTGAGATTATAATGCATTTGCGTCGTTTTCGTGTAGTTTTCTAGTCGGACCCGATCCGTGAGTCAATCAGGCGATAACCGGCCCAATTCCTCGTACAGAGTGTTCCGCGAATAGACGGTCGGTCTGCGTGTGCAGAGGCCTCTTCTGAAAGCGTTTAGATGTTATAGTTCGTTTTTTTTGCATTAGAAAGAACTTGAAAGAAGGTAAGCGATCTTGACATGTCTTTTAATTGAAAAACGCTTTTTAAAAATCAGTAACTATTACTTATGAAAGCAGAAGAATATAAATGATCGTATTAGATTCATAATTGTTACATATTTGCCGTAACTAATTTTAAAAACGTGTTTTTCAATTAAAAGACGCATCAAGATTGTTTGCCTTAGTTCTAATGCTAAAAAAACGAACTATGTTGGCCGCATCGCTGATTCTTGGGTTCCGTAAAAAAATTACGGTGCATTTGTAAAGCCGATCACTATTAGTCTTAAAATCAAGTTATTTCTAAACTAACCTATTTTCCTGACAACCCGCGTCATACACATAATACATAAGCCCTAATTATTTTTTGACTCTCTTTTGAGAGAGTTAAAATTAAGCTGTCTTATTTTGAAACCCAGTCATCAGGTGGCTATGGATTAATAAATAATAACATACGAGTATTCTCCGGATGATTATTAATTTCAAAAACTATGTAAATTAAAAAAAAATATGCACAAGGTTGTTGAAAATCAAAGATGGTTTATCGACCAGCGTATAATATAAAACTACTAGTAACGTAACGTCAATTTTAATGGGATCTTAAAACAAATGCAAATATATTAAAGTTAGACCAAGATCAGTCCGCAACGATTATGATAGAGACAGCACACGCAGTGAAAGTGTTAAATTATACGTCATAATTTCATAGAAGTTTGAAGTTTCAAATAACAGTTGCACTGCTTATGCTATCAAAATCGTTGCAGACTTTTCTTGGTCTAACTCTAGACGTATTACTCGATAAGAAAATTGAAAACACAACCTACCTGATCATAGCACAAATTCTTGTAACATGTACAAATTGTCTTCAACGACAGACATTAAAATTTAATTAATAATATTAATATCCATTATGAACATTTAATTACTACAGGCAAATGCAATATGCCTTTGAATTCTTCAATGTGGTCGTTAATTAATACTTCTTAATAGGTATGTCCAATTTAATTTTTACACCATGACTCACAACTCTATTAATCCTTAATTCAACTGTAATATGGATGTTTTTCGCAAAACAAGTTATTACATGTGCGGTTAGCGTCGCTGTATACGGTGTATCTTCATAGAGTGTCAATGACAAATTCGACCTTATGGTACTAAAAAGCAGAAGCCGTTTGCAGAATATTATGGAGATAAAGTGGAATATAATAAAGTTGGTATGTCAAGCTTTTCCGGACTAAAAACCAACTGCTATTACGGCATTGGTCGTGTATGAATTAATAACTAAGTATTAATACGTTTTCTGTTTGAGCAATATTTCCAATGGAATGTCATTATCACCGGATGTGAGGTTTGATTACAGAATCCTAAATTACGCCATAAGTTTCTATCTTGAACGAAAAGATAAACACAAAATATTATATAGGGAATTCTTCACTGCTGTCCTTAATATCTGAACATTTCTTCTCTAGATCAGGAAGTGGGGTTTTCTAGCCACGCAAACCTTAGTCAAGCCGAAGGGTGACGAAAGACCTAACACGCCATTGACATGATTAAGTATGGAATGGCAATTGTTCTTTTATTTGTTTGTTATTAACCACATTGACGTCAAATAAAAACCGTCGCAACGCAAATCAAACACGTTTTCTAACTATGTAAATGCAAAAAAAGTCAATACATACTTACCTAATTTTCCATTTGTACCTATACAAAGTGATCCCGATAGCTAGATCTAATAAATATCAAATGCAGTTCACTACTAATGAATTACCCCCATAAACTTTACGGGCCTGATCTAGTTAAATTATGTTTTATCCCTTTCTTACAAATACATAAGTCAAAATCACAGATAAAGACAAACGATTCATAGCTATTTCAAGTCAGTAACGAGTTTATGAATAACAATATTAATGATTAAATCAATCACATGCTAGCACAACTACTGGTTTCAAATAAACGTGCGAAAATAATACAAAAATCGTGGGAATGTTACTTCTATTTGGCTACTGACCAAACCAGTTCCATTTCGTAATCAGACCAATTAGAGTCTCAACACTTAGATGTTCGACTTGTTGATATTGTTTTTAACATTGACAGTAAAAGGAAAGTAATAAGCAACCCGACCGAATTAAGTTGACATCATGGTGTGAATTTTAGGCTTCTTTTAGTGATGTATGTGATGGCTTGATCGTTTTTAGAGTTCCGTACCCAAAGGGTAAAAACAAAAACACGATCCTATTACTAAGACTCCGCTGTCCGTCTGCCCGTCTGTTCGTCCGTCTGTCTGATAGCTACGAACCGTGATAGATGATAGACAGTTGAATTTTTCACAGATGATGTATTTCTGTTGCCGCTATAACAACAAATACTAAAAAGTACGGAACCCTCGGTGGGCGAGTCCGACTCGCACTTGTCCGGTTTTTATTCTTTTAATGTTCTATTCGAGACCAAACTTCAGATCCGACCTTATGCTATAAATTATTTCCTGATATAAAGTCAGCTTTATGTAGGAGGGCGATGCAATCCCGATATGATTCGGAGTCAATATTATATATTGATTAAACGTTAATTATTAATACCTATTTTGATTTCTAAATGTTATTTTACAGAATAATGACACATTTTAATAAATATTAATAAAATACCCTAATAGGGGAGCAACATTTAACATCATCTTCTTCGCGTTATCCCGGCATTTTACCACGGCTCATGGGAGCCTGGGGTCCGCTTGGCAACTAATCCCAAGAATTGGCGTGGGGACTAGTTTTTACGAAAGCCACTGCCATCTGACCTTCCAACCCAGGGGGTAAACTATTAGGCCTTATTGGGGATTAGTCCGGTTTCCTCACGATGTTTTTCTTCACCGAAAAGCGACTGGTCAATATAAAATGACAACAACAACATGCCAACAAAAGATACATATATCGGTCACGTGTAGCGGTTCGAAAGATAAATCTGCTTAGGTATTTAAAATATTTTTAAACTATAAAACCTTAAATTGAAAATTGAATAAAACATCCTCATGAACGAATACCTATTAAGATAGATTTCGATTCGATTAAGCAACTATTAATCACATGAAAAAGCCTGCACTTAAGTAAAAATAAAGAAGCAACTCAATTTAATTAAATCAGACATCAAAGGTGCCGACAAATCGTCCCGTAACGTCAAAAACCGGTCAGGGCGAGTCGCGGTCTCGGTCCGAGGGTTCCCTGCCATCTGGCTGTCATAAAAATAATACATTTGTTTAAAAAAAACTTGCTTCTTGATAGGGGCCAGATTTCTGTTCTTAAGTACAAAGTTACGAACTGAAACGTCAACAAAATCACTTTGAAATTTTAAGATAGATACATATACCTGGGTCATACATATTGTATAGTAGGTCATTCCTGTAGATATCGCAAAGATAAAGGAATCTAAAGCAAATTTTTACGTTACATCGTTACCTAACTTTTTTTCGAATTGTCCACAGAAGTTTCCTTTTTCTAAAACGTGTTTGACCCACCTTTTAAGGTACCTAAATGACATGAGGCAAGTACCGCTATTTAATATTACAGAAAAACATTTTAAAACTACCATTCCATTTAAAAACTAACCAACATTGTATGTACCATATTCTTGGAAATAAAGTATTGAATTGAATTGAAAGTTAATAAAGATTTATGAAATTCAGTCAGCGGAGGCTAAAAGGGCCCACAGATTACCAGTTCGCCGGACGATATCAGCCTGTAAGTTGTTCGGAGCTGTCAAAATTTGCGTTTAACTGACAGGCCTATATCGTCCGGCGGCGGCGGACTGGTAATCAGTGGGCCCCTTAAGCAATAGGGTTCATCACTCCACGGAACCCCAAAAACAAAGCAGCCTCCATTTCATCCGATAGAAGTAAAACACAGTAGCCCGATAGTATCGACCACTTAAAAGGTAATTGAAGGAACGAAGCTCGGCCATTGATAGTTGGACAATAGCTTGGATTCTAATCCGATGGTCTGATAAGATCGAAACGGGTACAATTCGGGTGTCTGTAATCAAGGTTGGTTGGGAAATTAACAGCTAGAGCCCGTCTAGCATAACTTTGCACCGACTTGAACAAAACAAAGAAAGATTGTTCAACAGTGTTATTAGAGTTAGATCAAGAAAAGTCTGCAGCAATTTTGATAGCCCCGCAGTGCAAGTGTTATTTTCAACGTCAAACTTCTATGAAATTATGACAGTATAAATAACACTTGCACTGCGTGGGCTATCAAAATCGCTGCAGAATTTTCTTGGTCTAACTCTATAAAAGTCAAATTTTAATAGAAAAGGGTCTAGCAGGCTAAGCGAACAAGAAGTGCCCCCAACGACGGATTTGGTCATTCTTTCAGGTGGTGTACTGGCAGGTCCTAAGAACTCTCTATGCTTAATATCAGTCCTCGATCTTCTTTTGTTTTCGAGTTATTCAGGATAATTTTATCATCAGTGTATCATTGAAAGTGTCATATTTTGTAAACCGTTCAAGTTAGTTTAACCAAACAAAATTATATTTGACAACAATAAAATAGACTACAAAATGAATATGTTTAACCTGCATCATGTCCTTATACTTCATTATAAAAAAAAAAACATTTTATTTTTCTTCTCATTATTTTTTATACTATTCGCGGAGGTACACCTACAAAAAAATATGCATGAGTAGCCACTAATACCCACTATATACACATATAAAAATATTTGCATAAATCTTCGTGCGTCATGTCAAAAAAAAACATTACCGAACAAGGATCTCGGAAACGGCTATAATGAAGTATAAGGACATGATGCAGGTTAAACATATTCATTTTGTAGTCTATTTTATTGTTGTCAAATATAATTTTGTTTGGTTAATCTAACTTGAACGGTTTACAAAATATGACACTTTCAATGATACACTGATGATTTTACATTATCCTGAATAACTCGAAAACAAAAGAAGATCGAGGACTGATATTAAGCATAGAGAATTCTTAGGACCTGCCAGTACACCACCTGAAAGAATGACCAAATCCGTCGTTGGGGGCACTTCTTGTTCGCTTAGCCTGCTAGACCCTTTGACAATAATGATGACATTGCCACACTTTGCCGTTGCAAATACCATACATAGTTAGCTTGGTACGACTCTACAGGTTTACAGGAATTTAACTGTGCATATAAATAGACAAGTTGTATATAAATTTTATATACAAAATTAACAATCAACAACAGAAGTAAGAAATATATAAACCACCATAGTAATACAATGGTTCTATAATATTTTTCAAACCCGAAGGCAGCGGTGCGAAACTCCTGAATTCGGCCAAACTCGGCTCCGCTCGGCTCAGCATTGCTCCGAGCAATTATTAGGGTTGACACAACTTGACGTCCCTTTGCGTGCACGACCACATATAAGATAATGGCTTGAATTTTGACAACCCTAAATAGCCGAAAGGGATAGTGCCATATATTAGAAAGGGACAGCATGATTCGACCCTGAACCTCCATATAATTTATAACCTAAAAACGCCAAATCTCGCAAAATTGTAATGAAATGACAGGTGTCATCCTACCCTTCGAGTTTGAAAAATATTATAAGTAACTGTAAAAACAAAAACTCTATAAACAAAAAGTTCGCTGTAGCAACAGTAAGACATCTTCTTGGTAAGCGTTGCAGTAGAGGCCTCATTTAGACGGTGCAAGAACTCGTATGCGATATTATTACATTGCGGGTTTTGATCGGTCGGTTGAATTTGACGTAACCAACAGTCCGCAATGTAACTAAAATCGCATACGACTTCGCGCGCCGTCTAAATCAGCCCTAGTGTTGCTATTAAAGTATGAAGTGCTTCTGAATTTATATTTGCCATTTTCAAAATTACCACGCGTTCGAAGTTATCCCAATGCACCTTACAGAAAGAAATAAATTGCAATGTAGATACAATAGCTCTAAAATCCTAACCCACAAAACGTAGTAGCGAAGATGACGAAATCTAATTAAACATCTGTCTATGAGCTCGAATGTATAAGTGGGTCCTGATAACGATGGAATGCGATGATACCGATAAGGAGATAACAGAAGTGGCTTTTCGTCGTAATTGCTTGAATTGAGATACTGTATGATGGGAGGCTTTTGTTGTTTAAGTGGCTTTTCTCATTTATGCTGCCCGCCTATTTTTGAATGACTTTAAAATTTCGAAGGGCGAGGCACAGATATTAAAATAACGGAACTGACTATGCGTCAAAAGTATCCACCATTCTCTAATAGCTCAATAATAGAGACATATCTCTTTATGTAGAACAATTAAGGGGCCCATTGATTACCAGTTTGCCGGACGATATCAGCCTGTCAGTTAAACGCAAAATTTGACAGCTCCGAACGACTCAGGCTGATATCGTCCGGCGAACTGGTAATGGGCCCTTTAGATTGTGACAGATATTTTTATAAACGCGAACTGTATATATCTCTATTAGGAAATGTATTCCAGGGTAGCAGATTCTTTTGGTGCGTAGTTTCATCCAATAATATGGATGCTGTCTGTACTCAATTCGTTGTATTTTTTAAAATGACCCTGTTTTTTCAAAGACATCTGGACCAAATAGAAATAATATTTTATTAAAGGGAAGTCATGGCCTAAAAGAAACTCTCTGGTTCAGTAAGTCAGTAAGTAAGTAGACATGAAGGCCTGTAAGGGCGCGTTCGGCACGGCTCATTGATTCCACAAAAGACTCCAAACCTGGCGTGTACTTCTCGCAACGTCGCGTAATAGGGTCCAATGGGTCCATGCAGGCGGACTTGCTGAATGGGGCGTTCCTTTTATAATTTGTCGTTTTTAGTTTCATGTCCCTATCTATAGAGGAATCTCTTCCAGTTAACCTAGTTGACTAGTCATTTTTGCTTTAAAGGTACCTAGATCTATATTAGCAGGGAACAGTCTGGCTGGCAATGGACTGTACCTACTAATTCTTGAGATTTAATTGCGGGTTATTCAAGATCCAACCATTGGTACCGGAGAAGCGTTAAGAAATCATCTTAAAAATAAGTACTTATATAAATGGTAAAAAAAATTGTTTTTGGTCTCAACAGGAATATGGATGTCAAATCCGTCCTTGTTATGATTTACCTAAACATCTCACGTACGTCGAACATACCACGACCGTGAGAATCCCGTTATCGTGTATAAACATCAACGTTTGATACGTGATGAGGGCCTAATATAATATGGATGGTGGTGTACAAATGTAGCCCAGGGTTAAAAAATAATAAACTGAAGACATGCTTTCGCATGTTCAAATCTAGGGCTTGATATGCCTGAGAACGTCTGAGGGATGCCGAGGCATCCCCAAGCATACCTAGGCTTGCCTGAGGACGCCTCAGCAATATGCCGGATGATCCCTTGCGCCGGCGCCGGGCCTTGGCTGCCTTTCCACTGAGGCGGAGACGGGCAAAGATGAGAGATTCAACCAATAGCATTGGTTGTAATTCAGCGGAACGGAGAAGAGATGTGGATTACTATTTACAATCAATGATATTGGTTAAACCCTCTCATCTCCACTCGTGTCCGCCACAGTAGAAAAGTAGACTTACTCTTGTCCAATATACCATAATAATAAATCTTGTTCGTTGTTGTCGTCTAGTACCTAAAGGATTAAGCCAATGATAGTAGGACTGTGTAGTGTGTAGATAAGTTTTAGACGTCATCTGTTGTTCCAACGTGTACAATATCATATCACATTTGTTCCAGTCTATATGGAATGCCATTAGATCACCGGTCACCCGACCTCGACCCCTGATTGACGTCAAATGATAGATAACATGGCTATGCAAATAAACAAAATGATACTGATTGATCAATTACTCGCGCTGACCTCTTTCAAGTTAACTGTAAATGGGTAAATGTGACCTTGACCTTAAAGTTGGAGAAAAAGTAATTATAAGGCAGTTATGGTTAAACATTATGACAGCGTCAATCTTTTTAAGAGTGATGGTGAAGTATTGGCGGCGGGTATTACCTATTAAAAATTCGACGCCACTTAAAGCTAGCACAAAGAAATTTACTTTCTTTCAAAAACAAAAGTCATTAAGTCATTTTTGAGGTTGGATCCTTTTTGCTGAACTACGTCCAAATTTTTGTTTACTTTTTCTGCAAAATTGTTTAAATACAGGCAAACCGTTGGGAAGTTCCACATTCTCCTCGCGACAAAGCCTAGAAACAATATGCACTAAAATTTTAGCCTATTTAGGCACACTGCGCAACTGAGCGTTTTCCAATAAAAATGTACATTTCATTCATGTCTACAAAATATTGATTTCTTGGGCTCATTTTACTCAGAATCATTTGTAGTTCACTGTCAGAATCGTTTCCAGTGCGTCATGTTCATACAAATAAAAAAAATATTCATACAAAAATGTGACGATCTGGAAAGGAAATCTTGGGACACATTTTTTCATGTATGAGGCGTGAATGTACAAATGATTCTGAGTAAAATGAGCCCGAGAAGTCAATATTTTGAAGAAATGGATGAAATATAATTTTTTTTTGGAAAACGCTCAACTATCAAGCCTGAGTAGCTACAGGACTTATAATAAGAGAAATAGGTTAAATCGCATAAACTGACTGAATTTATTTCTCGCCAAAGACATCAACTCTGACGCCGCGGCTACAGCCCAATATCAACCTTCTCACATTCCGCCGTTTTAGGATGACGCGAAAGGATTAAAAACCAAAACACTAAAAGAACTTCGGATGTCCGGAAAGTCCGCATATTCAATGGAATTTAGCACTTATGTATGGGTCGGCCCAGGTATCTCTGGGGAGACAGTGTGCCGGCGAATCTGCTTGAGCTTCGCGTCAGTAACTGGCAGGAAGTTGCGCAGGATCGGTACAGGTGGCACCCTCTCGTTTCGGAGGCCAAGATTCTCTTTGGATCGCTGAGCCAAAATAGTTAGTTAGTTAGTATATAATATTAAGACTCACCTCCAACGCCTCCTGCGCCGTGTTGAGGTACTCCCTCAACATGGCCTCCTGGATACTCAGCCATTCTAGACGCGGGTCTTCTAGCTGCGTCACCTCTGCAAAATAAAGAGAATGGTGGTTTTTAGTACAGAAGCGCTGGTGGCCTAGCGGTAAGAGCGTGTGACTTTCAAACCCCGGCTCGTACGAAACGAACGAACTTATGTACGAAATATCATTTGATATTTACCAGTCGCTTTTCGGTGAAGGAAAACATCGTGAGGAAACCAGACTAATCCCAATAAGGCCTAGTTTCCCCTCTGGGTTGGAAGGTCAGATGGCAGTCGCTTTCGTAAAAACTGGTGCCTACGTCAATTCTTGGGTTTAGTTGTCAAGCGGACCCCAGGCTCCCATGATCCGTGGCAAAATGCCGGGATAACGCGAGGAAGAAGAAGAGGTGGTTTTTAGTACAGTCTATAAACAGGGGGGGCGCTTTTGCCCAGCAGTGAAATATAATGGGCTCGCAATAACCTATATATATTATGTTTATTGGATTGTTTTCAATCCGCTGGCAAAAACTCACTCCTACTCATGACATAAGGAGTATGAGCTCGTAACGTCATAAAGAGTTTCGACTAAAAACTAATTCCGGGCATATATGGGATAAGTAGATAAGTCAATCTATCAATTTTGTCAAAAATGGCATAACGTCCGACTGTGTAGGGACTGTAGGGTAATAAAATTGATAATATTAATTTCTTGAAATATCCTGTTATTTCTAGGGTCCGTCTAAGCCAAGTTTTCACCGAATTGCACAAAACAAAGTAAAAAAGTATCATTATAAACGTTATGTTTTCATAGAATTTTGTCATGACACACTGTGTCATTACAAATCTCGCAGTGTTAGTTTGGTCCGGCTATAACAACGATAGCCCACCTCATTGTTATGCTTTTTGTTGACTTCTATAATTTTCAGTCCTCTAAAACATCATACTACTTTACTAGTTACCGACATCCGAACCTTGGCTCAAATAGTTGGGTCGAAAGTTGATCGGACTGCACCGTTGCATAATGCACTCATGTTAAACCATACACGCACACGTCAAATGTCAGTACGGAAAAACTTAATAACTGATAATGACGTTGATTAGGTATTTAGTTTTGTACTTAGCAGAACCGTCTAATAATAAAATCATTGTTTTAAATTACGTAGGGAAAACCTAGGAACCTGTGACAGATTTTTGATGCAGTATGTGCCAATGGCTCATATAAAGCGAGATAATAAAGATCATAATGGTGGTGTACCTACTTTTTTTCTGAGATATGTTCGTTACTGTGAAAATAGTCACAACCCTCCTAGGTCTCCCCTAAAAAAAATGCGAGGGTGTAGAACAGTGGGCTGCTCATCTCAAAGTTGCGAGTGAGGCGGTGATTTTTCCAGAATGAAGAAATTTGCTGATTTAACCTAAGGAAGTCGAAATTATTCTGGCTAAAACTACTGGCATGTTTCTTGATTAAATAGAGGAAATGATTTCAAATGTCGCGTCTCCAGAAATATGTTCCTGATCCTATTTAATTTTTAGGGTTCCGGCACCCTTATAGGATCGTGCATCTGTCTGTCTGACCATTCCCCCTCCCTTTATCTCCGCAACGGGTTAAAATTTTAATTTACTTAATTGTTAAAATTTGGGTAATGCACGGAACCCTTGGAACGTGAGCCCGACTCGCACTTGACCGGTTTTTATATTATGGGTTCAAAAATGACCTTAATTAAAAGACCTTAGGTCTCTTTCCAATTGCATAACTTTAAAAAAATACCTTTTGATCAAGTTTAATTCCATTTCAAATCAGATAAGGCCTGCGTCAACGTGGAGAATTCAGTGCAGCCGAAAGGGCACTTTGATCTTTGCTTGGCACCCTTCCATTGCGAACTTGACACACATACCCAGTTTGTTCACCTGCACTAATGGCGAATATGCGAAGTTCAAACATCTGTGGAACGTAACGGCTGTTGTCCATTCATTTTAATTTTTTTAATTTATTTTTCAGAAAAGTATGGTACATTTTAAACTTATATTAGGTAATTAACATTATTAACTATACTCTGTATCTTTAGGTATTTTTAAAGGAAAAAATTGGTTAATTACTAAGTTAAATACATATATTATTGCACAATTAGGGAATTATCATAAGTCTAAACCTAAATTAGCCTGAGGCATTGTTTTCAGGACACTGGCCGCGTTTCCCCTCTACCCGTTCCTTTAGGTATTTAAATAAAAGTAAACAAAATCTACCCTCAAATGGCTCCTTAAGCCAGTTGAGGGTAGATGTAAATATTACATGATCAAATACATAGTCTAATAAAACATGGTCTTCCATTCCCAGAGTGACACGGGCCTACGTCACAACAACATGGCCGCTATATATAGCGCTATCGCATATTATCATATAGCGCTGTCGCATGATGACGTAGGCCCGTGTCAGTTAGGTGACCTAGAAAAGACGGGAATGGAGTACCAGGCGGAGTATATTATTATACCATGATCAAATAATGTAGGTTAAAGGCAGGTCGTTCAGTGACTGATCCAGACGGTTTTGTATTTACTATTTAGTTGGTTAACCAATAAACTACCCGAAAATTTACAAATTGTTTGTTTACTTTTATTTAAATACCTAATGATACAGACTATAGTGGCTCTGTGAGCTGTAGACCTCGCGAGGATATCTTTAAACTGAATAAATGTACGACTCCGCCATTTTGAAAATTTTCCAAAAACTGAATCGACAAAAAATCTATAAAATCATCAAACTTACAAAACTTCATGAGAATTGAGAATCGATTGAGAATTGCGACCTGTAGATGAGAACATCCGGACCTACGAAAGCATTTTTGCCCAAGTTGTAACGTAGACCTTCGCTAACGCTCGGTCAATTAACCCTTTAGCTTTTTATGCCAATGGTTACACCATACAATATTGTATTACAAAGCTATTCTTTACTGTTATTTACAAAATTGTTGACGGATCGAATTCGAGCGAAGTTTTCCAATTTTATTTTATTTTTAATGAATATCAATTGGTTAAGAGCAATGCACGGATTGCAAAGGATGCGGTTTCAAGTCCTGCCGGAAGCGTACATTTTTCCATTCTTTTCCTTTAATATTTTTTTTCGAAATCGTTACCTGATGCTAAAATAATATGTATTATGTACCTATACCTTATTTTCAATTAGGTATAATTCACTCTCCAATGTCAGAAAAGTGTGTTCGATTCTAATAGATAAGTATCGATAGCATCGGTATTAATATAGATATCGAATGAGTCATAGCTTAGTTATGCCACGATTTGCAATAATGATCTACGTATTAGATAATGGGATATTAGCAATATCGATAAATATCGCTATTCGCTAGACAAATTTAAAAAACCACAATTGCATTATTTAATTAGATGCTTTGAAAGTCATTAAAAATGAATACCGCATTTTATACTGATTAGGTATTTTGTCAGTATGTTTACTAAAATTTATAATAAAAAATACTAAAATGTTACAGTCGGACTTTTATAAGAATTTGAGCGTTATGAATTGATCCTTATACCTATGAAACTAAGACACAAAACCTTAACAGATTATACAACTAAATCTTCCTCGAGAATCACTATATTCATAGGTGAAAACCGCATGAAAATCCGTTCAGTATGTCTTTAACTTTATCGCGGACATACATAATTACATACACACAAACAGACAGACGCGGCGGTGGACTTTGTTTTATAAAGTGTAGTGATTTATCGTATAGCATATGTACAATTTACATGCCATTGTCACTGGATTACGTATAAAAGAATAACCTAGGTACATACGTACCTATAGTTAAACTTATATCTTCATAAATGTAACAGACAAATCATAACTGTCAAAAGTTCATACTACAGTAGTCACCACGAGGCTGTTTTTCAAAACAACCATCATAGTCAAAACAGAAAAAAAAGTCAATGAAGGTTACCTATATTGTTTTTGAGCGACTTACGAAAACAGGAAAAAAGAATCAGAATTAAAATGTTAATCGAAACAAAGATTGTAATCTATTACACAAATAGAAACACGTGCCGAAATTGTGATTAAAAAGATAATTTGGGGAAAAAATCTGTGAATTAAATATATGTTAGTATTTTCATTCCGTTACATTTTTCATAGACTATATGACGGCGACGGAATGGAAAAAAAGAAATGGTAATTTTGGGACGCTTTCTCTCTTATAGGTCTCGTGATCCGAGTAGATAAAAAAAAATCTCAAAGCTGAAACGAAAAGTGTAGTGTACAGAAAATAAAATGGCTCATGTGCTGCTGATGACACGACGATTCTAACATTCCTAGTCCAACCTAACCTTTAACCACTGGCATAGCGACAATCATACCAGCTGCATCGCATCATTCGCGGGCCGCGTGACAGTCTAACTACGCGCGTCGATCTTTCAATTACTCTCAATTGCATCTGTCGATAACGTCATAAGCGACCGTGACAGTACGGGAGATAGGGCGTTTTAGATGTGGGAGCGCGAATTCTGGACACAAGGTTGATTCTGAATGGTCAATTCTAGATTAGCTGTTGTTTTCGATCGTGCCTATGATATGCTATGGATCCGCGGTTCTGTGCAAGGTGTCATGGTTGTTTCACCTATTTTCCGCCCAAGCCAGCTATGGAATGAACGAATACTACTACTATGGAATCAACAGTCGCCCGCGGTAATTTCGGACCGATACGACCTTCAAACCTTCAAGAAAAGACCGCAGTTTAAAGGCCGGCAACGCGACAACACAAGTCTGGTTACCATCAGGCGGGCCGTATGCCTGTTTGGCACCGATGTGGTATAAAAAAAGTGCTGTTGCAGGTACCATCATGCGATTCGTCTACTCGTTGCCTCGTATATTATAAATAAGCCAAGTCTGATGGCCTACAAATAGTTAATTGTTGGTGTTCTGATGACCGCGGTCCGATAAACACAGGAAAGCGTCATGACTAACATCAGAGCATGCTGACCATGGCGGCTTTGAATGCACTCATCAAGTGTATAACATACGTAATCAGTACTCTTACCATACCAAACCAGAGGCACTTCATACTGTAGCAACACATACGCTACTGCAACGTTTACCAAGGCATCTTGCTTGCTGTTGCTATTTTGCTACATGATGATGATGATGATGCTCTCCTGACCGATTTCTGCCACAGCGACTGTGTGCTCTGGAGTAGGCAATTTTTAATTCGCGTTATTAGAGAGCTGATCCACTCTCTGGTGCGCCCTAAGGGGGCTCACGAACCCTATAACGTTGCTACAATAGAAAGTCGTCTAGTTTTGTTAGATATGTATTTACCATTTTCAAAATTATCCCGCTATAGAAGTTACCCCAATGAACCTTTGTAGACTCCTTTTAAGGGGCCCACCCACTGATTAACAGTCCGCCGGACGGTATCGGCCTGTCAGTTAGAACAAAATTTTGACAGTTCCGAACAACTGACAGTCCGATACCGTCCGGCGGACTGTTAATCAGTGGGCCCCTTAACTCTGGGTATAAATAGTACCTACAACACTGTCAAATCATACATTGAAACATGGAACACCGCCACTGAAATAGCAAGGTATTTAGGAAGAAACATATACATACACCGAGCTGTAAAAGTACATACCCACTTTATGAATGGAATTCATTCGTGTGTTTTCCTTATATTTAAATTTGTAAGTAAGTAACGCTTTATTGTGCGGAAGAGAGGAATACAGGTATCAGATAGAACATAAATATAGTACAGTCGACGCCAAAGATTTGTTTACATTTTTCGCCTTATTAGCTTATTACAAAGGAGTAAGGTGCAAAAGTGTAAACATATTTATGACGTCGACTGTACAAGGGCGAATTTATCCCTATGAGGGATAGTTGTAGAAGCCGTTGGAAGCCTAAAGTCGTGTAATTAGATTAGATCGTTGAATTTTTTACCCCCACACACAACAACCCCAACATTCACGTAACAATCATGAGAAAGAAAATTCAAAAGAAACCGACCAGCACGACGAAGTCGACGGTCACTTTGTCACGAATGAATGGAAACTAAATGAAACGTGGAATGCATGACAGACCTATAAAATTAAAAATACGGCAGAACACGTGACTCATTCGAAACAAAGCCTGATCAGCCGCACGCAGTAAAAACCTCACGCCATCCGATATAATATAGTTAGATTAGAACCTGCCAGTATTTTGACTGCCGCGAAACGCCAACCGCTAATACTAAACGACCGGCCTAGCCAAGACGACAATCGTTGATAGAAAACGCCAATCGTGACTTCAAAAATGTATGGAAATAGTCACGTGACTTCGTAGCATCAGTCATCCCGATACATTTTTTTTCTTTTCTTTTGGCGTTTGTCGATGTATGATTGTGATTTTGGCTACGATTCAAGATTACACTCAGTCACATTAGGTACATCAAATCACAGTCCTACTTATTACAAGTCGAAATAGGTTCACAAGAATGTTAATGAAAACTACTAGATTCTAGTAGTAGGGGAGACCGATGTGAGGAGAGTTGTGACATAGTCGATCTTTTGGAATCTATTAACTAAAAACTTGGACGCAATAGCGCGCGTTTGTTAGTTCAAGTTACGAGCTAACAAACGCACACTGTTGCGAGCTCGCTAACAGTTATTAGATTCCAAAAAATCGACAATGTCACAACTCTCCTCTGTTACAACTCATCTCGGTCTCCCCTATAGTTGTATCACAAAGCCTGACTAGGTGTAAAATCCTAGTTACATCATTTAGTTATCATTATTTTTTAATTAACAACCTAAACTATAGAGATAAAATAATTAAGGTACAAAACAATTCCTGTATCCGATAATGAATTCATTTTCCCAACTATTATTTAAAAAAAGTTTCATTAAAAATACTTTATCAAAACATTTTTGTAGAAAATTCCTTTTCCACCCAATAAACTGTTTGAACCTTATCGACATTATCTGTATATGTTTATGAAAAGAAATTGATAGAAAGCGTATTACAAGAAACCTAATTTATAAATCAGTCTTAAGGCCTTGTATTCAGTTATTTAATGTCATTTATTTCACATATAAGTTTACAGTACATAACCTTAGTATGTACTACGTTTACACTGTATGGGCGTTTTGCCCGCCTCAACTCACTGCAGTACCATTCATCATTTTATTCAAGTCAAAATACTTGCAGCCAAGTTAACCTTGCTTTTGATATGATGGAATGTTTGTCTACAAATATTCGGAGAGTAAGTCATCATGTTTCCGTTGTAAACACAACGACGTCATTTCAAAGGCGACAAGGAGGCTTTAGAGGCTATTTATAGAATGTATTCAAGAATTTTCCTATACTTTGACCGCTGGATTTGAAGAGCAAAAAATATAAAACCAATAAAGACAGTTTTTTTAGTCTCTGTCAGCCCTGACAAGGCTAAACCAATAAACGTGTAAGACCAATGGTGATGAAATTTGGCATGTAGAAAGCTTAAGCGCTAAGTTACGTTATGTTTTGAACATTCACTATCGGAATGGAGATACCTAGACCAATCTAGACTGAGCACGTGAGCACTACCGAGCACAGCTATATTATACATTTTAGAAGCATTGTACAGAGCCCTTTAATCGTTTTTACACACCGCCATATACCGGATTATTCAGAAACTAATTAGGTAAAGCGATAGAAAACGCACTTAAAATGAGAACTTTATGGGACGTTTAAGGTAGCTCCTAATGTATCTACTGATACTTAACCTACCTGTTTTTATTGATTTACAAATCTCGTAAGTGACTAGTCAAAAGAGAAAAGTTTGTAATTTTCATTTTACAGACAACCTAATGTAAAAACCACAAATTTCTATAGAATCTTCTTGAAACCGGGTACGAGTCTACCTTACTCAGTTAAAAAGGTTAAAATTCATAGAAATTTAAAGTCCGATACGACTTTTTACACCAGACTATAAATATCGCTTGGCGTATGTAGAAAATAGTGGAAGATCGCATACCGAGATATGAGGCCGTAAAATAACTTGCAAGGCATAGGCTTAGGGGCAACACACTTGCAGCGACCACGTAAGGTCAACATACCTAATTTACTAGCTTTTACTGAAACTAAGAGTCATAGAAAAAAAAAAAGTTGTCTGTTCCCTAAAGTTATGGATACGGGACTGTGCGTGGATTTTAGTTGTGATTTACATAGACCAAAACGTTATTTTGGTGTGTATAAAAATACCCCGAACTTTCAGACACAAAAATTAAGACAAATTTGAACTAAGTCTAAAATTTTGACCTATAAAAAAACTCGTGGATTTTATTGGTTTTTCGTGATAAGTCATACAATTTCAAATGTGGTTTAAAAACTGTAGCATTTTAGAGACTCCGGTAGATTGTAATTATAGAAAACCTTGTTCTAGAATTATCACACCTGGTAAAAGATAGTCTAATACTACAAAATGACGACGGTAACTTGACCGCTCAAACACCTAATTAGGGAGACTGGATCCTAAAAAATCCAACAGGATGCATGAAACAGAACCCAGCGCGTACTATCAAAAGATTACTTTAACACCACAACGCCATCTCTCGTAGAATGTTAGCACTAGATACATATACTTAGCATTTGCCCACAAACAACAAAGTAATGCGCCCTTAAACTCAACTAACAAGCGATAACAGCGACCTACCACAAGAAATTTGTATGCAGCCTCAAATAAATGTATCCTGCGTCTCAATTTACGATTTTAATCTATAATTAGCGAGGCAGAGTCGATAACTAAATGTAATGGCCACTGTACTCTGCTTATAAATGGACGTATCGATATAGGTCAATCATACTACTAAAGCCCTTTTGAAATGTAACGGTAACTTAACCCTGCTTCTAAAAGGGCATATGTTCATAGAATAATCATGTTACTTGAACCCTTTTTGTGTGGAATGGAAAGTTATCGAAGATCTAGAGGCGTACATGCCACGGCCATAAGCGGGTGCATTTGCATATGTTGAATCTGGCAATTAAGTTTGTAGGGGCTTCTGTCCCTAGCTAGAGAATCCTAGGTTATGGCCGGTTTTAATAGTATACACTGTAGTATTTTGCTATAAAGACATAAAGGGCCCACAGATTACCAGTTCGCCGGACGATATCAGACTACTGTCAGTTGTTCGGAGCTGTCAAATTTTGCGTTTATCGTCCAGCAAACTGGTAATCATCAAAACAGTGGGCCCCTTAAATACCAAATTGCGAGCATGATGACCTGATCACATAAAAATATATTTTCACACCACTACTCGGAAATGTGGCAATGGATGGTCTAAATCTTGTCTAGAAAGTAGCGCTTGTATACCAGAATCAACAGTCCAACTCCAGTCCAGTAGTTGAACTATGACATGAGTGAAAATCTGTAAGTGTGTAACTATAAGACCTACCGTTTAACTTAGGCGGTTACAAAGAAGTTAATATTATGGTCAGCTACGGACTGGTTGAAGGCCTAACTATATGAAGCTGATTAGTAGTAGTGTACTAGTTTTAGTCCTAAACTTCAGCTACCTTCTACTATAAAATCGAAACCGCAAAACTTTTTTTTACAACCGCCTGAGATAAACGGAGACCAAGAGGTTGAGGCACGCGTGTTTGTATGGAGACTAACAATAAACTAAAATAAATGTCATACACGAAAGAAAAATGGCCAAGGACTCTAGTGCCCCTGGGCATCTGGAATCAAGACAGCGTCCTCTGCATTCTCGCCAGAAGCCTAGACCACTCGGCCACTCGGGCCACGGCGGCAGTCGAATTTTCTCAAGTACCTATGTATATGCAATCTCTGACGCCCTTAGTGGGTTTAGAGTTGACTCTATGGAACAGTATGGTTCAACTAACAATCTTTATTATTCCCTTGTCTGTGACGCCGAGCACGCAAAACCTGCGTACACGCATGTACCTAACTTATGGCAACACCGCACAGCGACAACGCCGTAAATAACCACTCAATTTACCCAACAAGCAAGGATTGTAATAAAATATTCGCATAATCAGGTTCGGTGGAGTTTTAGTTATGTATATTATTGTGCTGGTTTTCTCGGTTAAATTATCGCTACGCCTGTAAGTTACTGCTATTTTACTATAACGGTATATGAGAACATTGGATTCTTATCCTTTTATGTAAAAAAAATGTTGCAATTTCAGCATTCCTAGCCAGATAGAGTATGAAAGCATCAAACAGCCTAACAATAATATTTCTTAAAACAGTTTAGGGGCTATTCATAAATTACGTCATTTCAAATTAGGGGGGGGGGGGGTCTGGACATCGGATGACGGTAGCATGAAGTAGGAGGAAATGGGGCCATTTGAAGCATGATTTTTGGATGATTATAGAGGGGGGGGGGGGTCAAAAATCGTCAAAAATCGATGACGTAATTTAGGGACAGCCCCTTACAGATGAAAATATTCATTAACGATCTTGTTTGATGTTAAAAAGTCGTTTTAGTTAAACAATTTTAGCAGCTTGTGCTTCACTTATAAATATTTACAGAGAAGAAATTTTACATTTAAAAAAATGCAAAATCATAATTCCTAGCCGGACAGAGTACGAGTATGATAAAGTATCAAACAGCCTAACAATAATATTTCTTAAAACAGTTAATACCTAGAGGAAAATATTCATTAACGATTTTGTTTCACGTTAAAAAGTCGTTTTAATTTAACAATTTTAGCAGCTTGTGCTTCACTTGATTCTAATATTAAATAAATATTTACAGAGAAGAGCAGACAAGTTTAATCATATTTGTTAGATAGAGAGGCAAAAATTTTGTAGAAATTACCACCAAGTTTCCTATTTAATATCGTTATTCCTTCACTTCTATGTAGTAGTTGTTAATAGCCCTTTTGAAAATTAATATAACGTTATAACATAAACGATAAAATATCGTTATTAATTTTATTAAATCGTACACACAAACATTTAATCAAAATTAATTTGACCTTACCGTCGTATAAGATAGTAAAACGTATGATATTAATGATGTTATAGTATATTCATAAATTATTTTGACATTTAATAAATAAATTAAAACTTAATTGCATACCTCATTTTAACATAAGTACCTATCTTATAATAACTCGTTTCTTAATTAGTACCGTTTAAATTCTACTATGCGAAAACAATATAATTAAAAATAGTTTTGTAAGTAGTTCGGACAAGAAATATACATAGTTTAAATAAAATAGTTTATTGAGAAAAAAGGTCAAAAAGTAAAAGAACAGAATGCATTTTGTACTATAAAGTAAGGCACTTACAGCTATCTTATTTTAAAGCAATACAAAACTAAACAAAATTAAACAAAACTAGTTCTCTTCAACGTAATATGTACTTAATCTATAAAGTGCAGTTACATACCATATTAAACTACAGTCGACGTGTTACTAAATTAATAGAGTTATTAATTTTATTGGGCCTATAAATGTTGGATTTTACCTGTTTTGCATATATTAATGGGATGGGCTCTAGTAATTCATGGAAGTTAGACGTTTAAAACAACATTTGCACTGCGTGTGCTATCAAAATCGTTGCAGACTTATCTTGGTCTAACTCTACCTCTCTAACCTGAAGATAACCTGGAGTTACCATGGTTATCAGTATAATTTGACACTGGGTTAACGGTTTAACCGGTTAACCCCGGGTTAGTGGTATGGTGCAAGTGGCGTTAATACGAATAGTACGTTTGATTTACCTCTTTAACTCGAAACCTCTTTATGACGAACAAAAACCTATAAGAACTCTCTGAATAAAGTCGTTATCCTCTCTAAGGCGAAAATTCGTTGTAAACTAAATTTTTGGCGTTTCCTTTGAGTTTCGTGCTATCGACGTTCTACTGTACCACCAAGACCAACGAGAAGTAATGGTGAACAAATGTTATTTCGTAGATTTCCATGATATCTCAGACAAAATAGTGATATAGTTAATATCGGCCATTGTAAACCTATATTAAAAGATCATAAACTAGCTCCCATGCTCTAACAAGCTGTTATCCACTGATCCTATCACGGGTGGTCCGATAGCAATTGAAAAACCCAAGAAAATGGCGGAAAAGCTCCAAGATCCTATAAATAATGCATAGGAATGCACGCCGTGCGAAAAGGTGCGTGTATTCGCGAACCGTTAGAGGTTGCTACCTGATTCAAAATACATTGTAGTGTATGGTATCACTAGTGTAACATGACCTTTACTTTAGTGGGAAGTATGCGTAATTGGAGATCATGGTTCAACTGTTTTTTTTTTGTTCGAAGTTGCGTAGAGAATACGTAACAAGAAAACCATGTAAGTCGGACCTTCCATTATGAACATTTATAATGAATCTTAGGATAAATATATACTGGATTAACGTATGTTTCGTGAACATATGGGCGATTGTGTTGGCTGTGTGGTTCACATTGTATGTAGTGTTTTAGATAATTAATGATAATGAGTACGCTGCGAACGACCGTGACGGTTGAACGGTATGTATATTAAAAAAACCAATCCCTGAAATTATTGATAACGAGATAAAAAATAGGTTAATATGAATAAAGTGTAAGGAAGAGACAAATAATTAGATAGCGAAACGTCCTAGGGCCTACCATGCGACATTCATTCATGGTCTATCCACCCATGCTAACGTTTTTGAAACATTCCACAAAATGGTCTACTTTGGGGACGTGACGCGTCTGGCAGCTACCTTATTAACCTGCAGAAATCTGTATTATATGCCGCTTCTTAGCTTTATCAGAAGTGTTAAAAGAATAGCGTCATCACTAGGGCTTGCAATTCGAATATTCGAATATGTCGAATATTCGACCTGTTTTGATATTCGAATATTCGGCCGCTCAGGTTTCGAATATTCGAATATTTTTTATTACTAGGTAAAATCTATTTTCATCCGTTATAGTTACAGTTTCTGTGTATTTTGCCGGGTATTAACAGTGAATGAGGAACCGTAGGTACCCAAATGCGAAGGAAATAATGTTTTTACTGTATTCCTCTCAATAGGCTTCGTGAATACAGTTAAACCTAAGAACCTAACTCAATTTCAAAAGGAAACGAAATCAAAAAGTATGTTTTATTACGGTGCGGCTAATGCTTTTTCTAGGTACAAGTAACTTTACGTAAGTTTTAAGATAAAGGATCATTTTGTTTATTGAGTAAAAGCGTACCTTAAGCGAATATTCGAAGTCTAAACCTTGCCCTTTATCGCAATTCACAAATTTGATCATACCAAACCTACCGAACTAGGTAATCTAACCATGCACCTTTAGCTAACGAATAATCCATCCCGTAGTCAGCCAACTTTTTCCCTTAAATATTCCAATACCAATTATATAACTTATTATATAACAGCCGACCATTAGGAATCAAAACTAAACTTGCCAAGACTAATAAAGTCAATAAAGATTCAAAATACAATGGAATTAAAGGCCATTTTACAGGCTTCTTAACGACAAGAAGTTAATTTAAATCAGAAAATGATTAGTGATTACCTACTAAAATGTTTTCTCTCTTACATACGTGTTTGGATGGTTAAAGTTATATTAATTCACGCAACGACGCATTTATAATAAAAAGTTTTATCAAGAAATATTGAAAATGTCTAATTTTTGCGTTTTAGGTACTTACTTGGTTTTATAAACGTGGGTATTTCAGAGTAGGATGATAAAATCTAGTCAATAAGTGGATTTCTGCAAAATATCATTAATTTTAGCAATATGTGAAAAAAGCTTTTGAATAAAACTATAATAAACCGATTTTTCGTTCCTTTTCTTACTTTTTTTAAATATTCGAATAATTATTCGAATATTCGAATATCTCGTCAGTAAAAGTCGAATATTCGAATACCTGGAAGTTTCGAATATTTGCAAGCCCTAGTCATCACGTACCCGACACATTTCTGGAATTCCCTTTTGATCAGATCAGATCAGATCTTTGAAAAATTATTTATGGACATGAATCTAGTATTTACCTAACTGGATCAGGCATGAGGGGTGAGGGAAAATGACCGAACGGGATAGTCTTATATATCCTTCAGTAGGAGTAGCAGCGAAAGCGCTATTATTGTTTGACCTTGTCACAGTCTCACATTATTTTTGTTCCCCACCGTAAATTTAGTATGAATTATGGTGGGCAACAAATCAATTCGACCAATCATAGTGTCGCATTGCGTATGTTTTGTCCCTCACGAACGCACGCTTATAGAACATCTATAGGATCCTACCATCTATGTTTATGGACCATTAAGATTCAAGAAGGTTCAAGATGATGCTAAGTAGTAGCTATTATAATTTACGCGTCTTTTTGCCGAACCGTGAAAATATTCCCTTAAGTGTCCTTTCTTCACACAGTTTACGAGCGTTCCGTAGAAGGATTCCGCTGGCTTCTTGCACCGGCTAGACGTGAATCAACGCGATCCATAATTCATAAGAGTAACTAAGGTGGTATACACATGACGCTTCTCAAACGCGACAATGTATTGTTGACTACGTTCTTCTTCTTCTTCTTCGCGTTATCCCGGCATTTTGCCACGGCTCGTGGGGCCGCTTGACTACTAATCCCGAGAATTGACGTAGGCATTCGTTTTTACGAAAGCGACTGCACCATCTGACCTTCCAACTAGGCCTTATTGGGCTTAGTCCGGTTTCCTCGCGATGTTTTCCTTCACCGAAAAGCAACTGGTAAATATCAGGTGATATTTCGTACATAAGTTCCGAAAAACTCATTGGTACGAGCCGGGGTTTGAACCCGCGACCTCCGGATTGGAAGTCGCACGCTCTTACCGCTAGGCCACTAGCGCTTTTTTTTTTGTTGACAACGTTCTTAACTTTTTATATTTGGAGGTCAAAAATCGTGGGTACAAAAAACCTCCTGTTCCTACAGAGCTGAAAAAATTGTGCTTGGAAAAACATGCAAATTACTAAAAATTCGGTCAGGATCCTTATCACTAAGCAGACAAGAGGATACATTTATTGATTATCATCACTTGAGAATTTTGGTACGTGTACGTGCAAGATTTAAAAAGAACCCTATGGGAATAAACAGGTTATCTCGCGATGTCTTCTTTTGCTTTAAAGCTTGTCTTGTTTTTGATTGCAATGCGTCAAAAATTCAACCCATCGAGTTTGAAAAATGCAATAGAGGTTCCATATAAAATCAACCACGCGCGAAAACTCGCAGTGTGAACAGGCTCTTAAAAAGTCTAAAGCATCGACCCTTCGCCAGTCCCCCGCGAAGTCGATTTTTCATCTGCCATACTAAATAATCCGTATCATAAATAAGTCTAGGCGACATAAACAATTTCTTTGTGAAGCCATGAAATATTGGTTTGTGATAATACGCAATTTGCAGCGTTGTCTCAATGAACGAGATGAGTATGTGTGGGTGTTGACTTCGGACTATGTGGAATTGCATTCAGATGTTTTATTAATATGGACTTAAATCAGGATATTAGCGCGTACTGAATGAAGCGCTCGTTAGTAACTAAAGTTAAACCTAAGTTGTTATGCCTTATCGATCTCCGTACATCACACAGTCACAGTCAAGTCTGATAGATGACTCTTATCCCGGCTAGCGAACAGCTATTATTTTGTTTAACTAACCCAGTGGTGGGCAAAGCACGGCCCGCGGGCCATCTCCGGCCCGCGAATGGATTTCATCCGGCCCGCCGCCGGTCCTATGAAATAAATAGTACTTATATGGGCTATACTATATGGCATTGGCCCACGATTATCACAAATCAAAATAAATTTTTGCTACTATTCTGGCCCTCCACTTAAATTTCCTAAACTTTCTGGCCCCCATGAAGAAAGTTTCCACTGAACTAACCCATCCCTAATCCAGTTCTTATAAATTTACATGCATATAATTTGTACTACAATCACATGTTATATAATAAACAAATCAGAAATCATGGAAAGTACAGTCACCAGCAATAATTGTCACTCTTCGAAGACCGCAAAAATATGTGACACGCTCTTATGGCTCTACAAATAAGATCGTGTCAGATATTTTTGCGGCTTTCGTTGTGTAACATATTATTGCACGTGACTGTAGGTACACTGGCGTTCAAAAGTGGACGGAGATGTTTCAACTGTAATCTTAAGGCATTACGGTCGACATCTATCCATGCACTTTTGAACGCCACTGTACTACAACTAGGGTGGGCGAGTGGTCTAGTGGTCCGGACGTTAGCCACGTAAACTGAAGACGCCAGTTCGATTCCGACCTCTGCCACCTTGATCACATTTCCTTCAGTATATGACATCTATTTCAGTATTTTCAGTTAATCATTCATGGCAAGTTTATAAGTACTCAGAACTATTTATTAAAAAAACAATACTCACGACTGACGTGGTTGATGTAGTAGGGCCCGATCTGAGGGTCATATGCCTCCTCCCAGCCAAGGGGCAGTTCATTTCCGATGCAATCCGCGAAGGTCTGTGGCTTCGTGTACCTGCAATGACGTCATTAATCAATGAACTAGTGTTTATGTCAGTAAATAAGGGTCGTAGACAATTAGATAAGTAGACGTGAGAGCCCCAAAAATATTTAAATTTTATTGCACAAAATATATACAATAATGTACATGTAAATGGCAGACTTAATTGTCATTGTCAAAACCAGGGTTATCTACAGATTAGATGCCATATTACGAGTCATTTTTTTTAATCATTATAACTTAATGATGAACTCTATACACGGTGACCAAAAAGTAGAAGTGCATTCCCGTTGCCAGGGAGGTTTTGGGATTTTACTGAGCAACTTTTACTACGGGACCATCCCCGAAACTGCGGAAAAAAAATTTACCCTCCCATAGGAAATGGACCAGCCAAAATGTATGAAACCGCCAAATTTTTTATTTAGCGATTTCGGGGTTGGTCCCATAGTAAAATTTGCTCAGTATAATCATTAATCCCAAAACCTCCCTGGCAACGGGTATGCACTTATTTTTTGGCCACCTGTATATTACAACTTTATCTTATCGTATCGGTAACGTGGATCCATTTTTATTATTCATGTTAGCGCTACAATTTAGAATCATACAGAAAGTTACAATTCTATCACTATCTCTTATAAATTTAAACAAAATAATGAATAGTTAAAAGCGTTCCCCAACAATGCAATTTAGACCAAATTAAATCTAATCTCCAAGTTAAAAAGAAAGAAAGTTCATACGGTTTCTTCCCACGATACACTGTGACTATTAAAACCAAGGTAGTGCTATCATCAACTCAAAATAATAATCTACCACTTATTTCGGACCTGCTCATTTTACTACTTCTGGGTTGAACCTGTTCTACTAATTTGCTTCGTGCGTTTGGGTGTTGGGGTTACTTCCAATTATAATTTTTTAAATTCAGTTAGTTGTAGAGTTTAAAATTACCGTATAGGTATAATCCGTTAGTTTTTGACAACCAAACTAACTTGACATTTATAGACCGGTCTATCGCGAATTTATTTTATTACCTTTATTTACCGACGTTTCGACACAGGTTTCACTGTCGTGGTCGCGGCTAACTGATGATGTCCCACCCAGCAATGTCAAAACATTACCCCCGATAATGTGACTTAATATGTGTTCAAAACGCGAAAGTTTTAAATATTAAATTAACTTGAATGGATCAAAAAATTTTAGTCTGTGACCATCCCCAAAATATAAGCCTTTTTGAGCTGAATGTGGGCTAAGTCGATTTGTATAAGTTTTTCCCATAATATTTATTTATTTATTATCTGATTGCCAATAAAACAGTCTTATATCCACTCACATAGAGAATACGCCTAATTTTCCGAGAAAGCTAAATGCAAAACCCAAAACGCAATGCAACATAGTAGATACTATAATGGTATTCGGATCGCAACAGGTGCAAATTTCTGGTTTCGCCGCAGCTATGCAGATAAATGTACGCCGTTGCCAGATAATTAATGATGGCCGGCGCCTACAGGGTGCTACAATACGTTTAAAGGTACATAATAAAATATATAATCATGGAAGAGCTTTATCAAATCGAGAATTCATAAAAAATCGAGCAAAAACCGCCGGTGTGATAGTCATATACATACCTAGAACGCAATATATTTTTATGAAAAATTTGTAGATAAAAACAAATAAATGGCTTGGAGTCCGCCTAATCTAATTCCGCACTGACTTAAACAGATCAAAGTCATTATAAACGTCACATTTTCATAGAAATTTGACATTAATGATGACATTGCCTCTCTTTACAAATGCCATGTAGAGTTAGTATAGCCCGACTAATCCCCGTTTCATAGCGATGAATCGAACCTTTATTCAATTAAAAGCGAGTGATAAAATTAATCGTTTATGTACATATTTATTCAGATTAAGGGACATACATGTTTCATGTTTGAGTTAATTTTAACAATGCTACCAACCCTATTCCACGTTATAGGTATACAAGTTATTGTTAAGCTACAAATCTCAAGAATACGCAACCCTAGCTCTCTAGTTAAGGCGTGGTGCGTTGGCGCCGGTTTTAATGTCAAAAGCTATGCATTTCTACTCTACAGAAACGACTTATGTCAAAGATATTCTAAAGGAGTTAAGTCCTTTTTAGAACTGATTGTTTAGCACCTATGCGGTGCATTTGTTTAAGATATTAACTTGAATTTAACATGTGTTGTACACATGGTTAGAGGTAAACAGAGCAATAAAGTTGTTTGATTCTACAATGACTGAAAGGAATTTTTCATTGAATTGAAGATTGATTTAATGTTCGTTATGTTCTTAAGAGCATCAGAGCAACATTACCTCAAGACTATACGTAAGTAATCAAACTGTCCCGCTTTTAGCACAAGCGAAGAGAATATTAGCATGGACGGATCCAGGAAGGGGGCATGGCGCTCCAGGCCCTGGGCTGGGTCTGGAATTTCACCATGCGACCCCCCATTGGACAAAAAAATATCTGTAATTAAGCTGGATCCGCTCTTGAATACTTGACAAACGCCTCCTGGGCTAAGGAGCTGATGTAACTCTTAGTAGCTGGAATTTCCTGCCATACCATCGTGACCCTTTGAGTTCAGACTTTCAGAGAATTGTCGAAGAATATGTATATTTATATAATTTCCAATCGTGACGTAAAGCTGACGAAAATGTTGCGGTTTCCGCCTCAACTCGACCCCAGATCCTGATTCAAAACGTTTAGAGAGCATTGCCTAAGAAAACCAGTATAACCTAATCGAACTTTACGCATAGCTGCTATGATACTTAAGATCAAGTTATACAAGGGACGAGTCAAGACGAAATTGGGGATTTAGGTACCACTGCTCCACTTCGCTACCAGTTTCTGCGGTCAACGTCAAAGATCTGTAATCTGTATACATTTTCAGCCTTATTACGACGGAATTAGATAGAAAATTGTGGACACGTTGACATCTACTGTACATGATTCATACAGACCACTTCACAAAAAAGCGGTCCGTAACCATGCGTTTTTCCGATTGTGACGAAATCCATAAAACCTGCGCGTACGCGTTAACGGTTCTCTTTAATACTGCGTTTAAACGGTAGTCGGTTATTAAATATTCCCTGGCTAATTATTGACCTTCGTGTCCAGTAAAATGATGGTTCCCAAGATTGCGTAGCTATTTATTTAAAAATATTGCAGTTTAGATCAGAAATTGTTCTTGGATTCACCGAAGTTTCAAAAATTTTAATAAGTAGTTTGAAGGGCAGAACCATTCTGCCCTAAATCTCCCTACTTGTTGTCTATCACAAAAGGTATGATTCAGAAGAATGCCGCCTCATTTTATAATGACAACAAATTCTCATCAGAGCGAAATTTTTACTCTCATCTCACTTCGTCCCCGAAGAAATTCGCAATCTCTATGTTATTCGATAATCTGCTAAAGATACAAAATCAGTGGAGTCAGCTAACTGGTTGCGTATGTTATAAATTGCACTGCGGCAACATAATTCACTCTAGCAAATTACAATCCCTTGACTACTCCAATGGGTTTTTGACTCCCTCTCGGCTACCGAACGCTAGCGTCTATTTCAAAACACGATCAGTCTTATCGAGGCATAGAGGGCGTGCGTGCGCGCATCTAGAGAAAGAAAGCAGGCGATTTCTCGTGAGGAAGACCAAGACAGGTATAGTTACAACGTTTCGTCGTAGCAAAACCAGTCTCGTCAGCGGGACGTCAAGGCGAGTAAAATTCTTGGAAACGGTGACCCGTGTCACGGAATCCCTGCCGCACACTAGTGAAGATTACTCACACAGAGATAGTGTAGTCCCCGCGGTGTCAAATGCGATAGGTGTCAAAATTTGTGACTTTCAAGAATTAAGCTGCTGATGGACACTACGCCAGGTACGATAAAAATAACAACAGAGGTATAGTTATCTATAGGTGTCTAGTGTCCATCAAGTGTTAAGGACCAAAAACGGTCTTATCTCTGGGAAAACGCGCAAAATGTGTTTTAATATGTTTTTCTCAAACATACAATGAAATATTGATGTTATGTTCCTTATAATAGGCTGCGAAGTATGACGTTTCAGGTGCGGCTAGGACAAAAGGTCGTTAATGGAATTTCATACACATCTTGCAGGCCTAGGCCGGCAAAGTCCTCTTTTTTAATTTTCATTTCACAGATATTTGTGACACAGCATCGTGGCATTCATCCTTAAAAAAAAACTAGAGGCAGTATTTGCTTTATGGTTCGTAATGACACTCTGCCACTACGGCTATAAAAAAAAAACAAAAAACAATTTATTTATTTATATTTATTTATTTGCAGTTTTATTTGTATAAAATCAACATGAACTTAATAAATAATACATTCTATAATTTTATAATTTTAAATTATAAATTTAACTACACAAATAAAAACATTTAAAATATTTCATCTAAACGTTAGCGGTAAAAAGGTCTACTCAAACACGCGTAGTTATATTTTTTAAATTGTTATGGAGGTAAAGTTGAAAAATATTCATTCTGTTTTATTGGATTTATGGTGCGTTGTAAATTTTTTGACTTTAATATGAGTTCCGACGAAATAATGAAATTAATATTAATTGTAATCGTAGGCGTTGGAATTGGCAGCGTAAGCAGAATTGATTTTAATAACTTGCTGCCTCTGCCGCCAAGTCAAAGACGAAGTATGTATATGGTTGCTTATGGCAATTTTATTATTTGAGAAACTAAGAAAAATGGCTTACAGTTTATTAGAAACAGTTTTGTGGCATATTTTAAATGAATGTAACTACAAATTCATCAACACTGTGGAAATTATACTTATTTACTCCGTGTATAAAGCAACGATGTATGTGAAACATGATATCAACATGAAAGACTATGTAAACTTATGTGACGAAAACGACAGTCAGACGGATACAAGGCGAAAAAATCAAAGATATATGAAAATATACGGGTAGTAAAAATACACGACTCGTGTAAAACATACGCGTGATAATGATATAGGTACGTGTTGGTTATATTTTGGGTGTAGTTTACTTTTAGTTTTTTCTATAAATAAAACTTGGGTTTCGTGGATTTTTTATTTTATTTAATTCATTACATGTTTGAGAAAAGCACTAAACATACCTCGGCGGGAAATGGGGTTGCCCGCGCTCAGACATATTCGGCCTCGCTTCGCTCGGCCGTCTATATGGCTTCGGCCGGCAACCCCTTTCGTCCCGGCCTCTGTAGTAATGTACTATTCCGTGCAAAGCTCGGTCTCCCAAATATTCACAGTGTATAGGCAAAGACTTGTGACGTAAAGGATGCAACGACCACTTTTGTTTTGACGGCCAATGTGTAGACAATTCTTTTTTTTATGTGATAGTCAGCAAACGAGCAGACGAGCCGCCTGATGGGAAGCGGTCATCGTCGCCCATGGACATAAGCAACATCACAGGAGCCACTTAATTCCTACACATGTTTTAATTATATTAGCTTCAACAACCTTTTCCAGCTTAAGGATTTATTTAATATTTCCTGATATGATTTCTTTTAGTAAAATTAGCTATGATAAGCCTTTTTAACCAAATATATTAACCAATTATATCTATGTAATTTTACAGGATCTTTCATAAGAGTGACATTAGTAATGTGATGATCGTACATTTTCCAGCGTTTTTGGTGGTTAACGGAATTGGTATAAATAATTTCGATCCTAATGATTAATTAGCGTTTATTACGTTGATATTAACCTTAATTTACCATTTCAGTTGAAATTATCTATAGGTACCAATTCCGTTAACACCACGCGAATCGATTTGGTGCAGCGGAGTTGTGTTAACGGAATTGGTATAAATAATTTCAACCCTAATGATTAATTAGCGTTAATTACGTTAATATTAACCTTAATTTACCATTTCAGTTGAAATTATCTATACCAATTCCGTTAACACCACTCTGCTGCACCTAAAACGCTGGAAAATGTACGATCCCTGGACATTACTAACCGATACCTACATTACGTGCCAAAACGGCAAACTAATCTAAGCCGTTCTATAAACTGCGATCGATTAAATTCGCAAGCATTTGTGTTCGATATGTCATCGCGTCGCATTGTAAAATAGGACGACAGAAGGCCAACGTACTGTCGACTGTCGGCCGCCCGCAAATAGACGCGAAGGTTCGCGTACGGGTACTCCGTTTCTTGATTCTAAGGCTTTATCTAACTTAATTACTCGCGAAATACAATTATGGATAATAAACCTGGTGATCATTTTCAAAAATGCTTTTATATTATCCAACTTCTGGCATTATGTTTTATGCATGATTTATTTCGGTTAAACATCTAAAGTGTTTTTCAACCTAAATTTAACCTCTAACATATACGGGCAACTAGAATACCTATAGAAGCAGAATAATACCGGAACACGAGAGTAAAAGACAGTACGAGTAACCATATCGAGTAGATTAAGTAGTAATTATTAAAACCTATCTCGGACTCTTATCCAACTGTCACTCTTATAATTCACTCAGTATTATGTCGACAAGTAGATTCAGGTATTACACTCTCTTTAATAGTTACATTACTGTAAAAATATTGTTAATTTACAATTCAATATGTACGTTTATTAGTCAGTTATACACATTGATAATGATATCCCAAAATTTAAAGATTGTTCCAACTAGACATTAAACGTGCCCACAACTCTTTATATTTAGAGTAGTTTTTCCATTTATGAATCACAATTCTATATATATAATTACACGATGTAGTTGTGTCATAAATGTTCAGATACAGAGCCTTACATACATATAATAGACCAGTAAGCAATAAAATGAGCCGTTTCCAAGATATCGCAAATATGCAGCACAGTGCAATGATCGTCAAATAGTTTTACGGCTTATTATTGAAAATATACTAATTCCTGAAGTATTCCGTAGTAACACTGTCAATGTGATACGGGAGGTACTTTAGAAAATAATGATATTCCCCGTATCAGCACCTAAGTGCTTCTACGAAATAAGTTCAACTCAATTAAGATGTAAGATTACGGCATAGGACTGATCTGTCGTCTAATGTTACTGGAATTCCAAAAGTATTATGGTAGGTACAAGTAGTAATTTTATCCCTGGACTGACCGGGACGCATCAAAGTCGGTGCCACGCAGTCTCCCGACAGACCACTCTATATATATCACCAGAGAAATATTTTAATCCGAATGGCCCGCTTAATGCACATTCCCTTGGGCTTTCGAACAACAACGACTTTTTTATTCCTTTACCTCCAGGGCATTGCCCTAGTTAGTATTTAGTCGGCACGATAATCCAACATCTGAAACTGTGTCAGTAGACGCTAAGGATAATGCTTAGGTGAATAACCTGTTCTTGAATAGACATATTTCGACTGTGATGTCATAGGCTTATTTAAAGTCTTGTATCGGACATTTAAACTCATGGACAGGATGATTGCAGACTTTCCGATATCCAAAAAAGGAAGCGTTAGGGGTCAGCGCGATTTCCTCCCGCATACCAAATCGCTGACACATTGCTACAGCGCGGTTATAATCAAATTAAACAACTTGCATTGAGCTCGACGAAGCATGCCGACCGGATGATCCAATCCGTGAATATAAAATTTCGTATCTGAACCGAACCATGCATTAAAGCGGTAACCGCATTCATAAACATTTTTTACGCCTTACGTCATGACCTATCACCCAGTTTATCCCCCCGAATTGCCGGAGCAATCTCTTGAAAGTGGTTAAAATTACGATAATAGTGCGATGGTATGTGAGAACCTAATGTACCGCCTTGACGTCACACGTTATTCGATCATTGACAAATGACATTCCAACGCCTTTAGTGAACTGTGTTGTGTCAAACGCGAGATGTACTTACAACGCCCATATTCTCTCAGGCTCGCCTCGCCTCGCATGTATTCATGTGTCCCTCATATCATATTCGTCGAATGCTCAGGAATTTAAAACGATTATAGCTCACCATTAATTATACTAGTCTTTAGCATTACAAAGTGGAAAGCAGTCGTATATCATAAATATTATCGACACAAAACGCCTTATAGGCATTGATGACTTTAAGTGCGAACATCTTATAATAACCTTAAAATGCACTCAAGAACTCGGACATAAAATGACTACGCAGTCGTTGCGAGTTTATTTTACGTTCGTACCATTTAGAGCCGCTACCGCCCATTTACCTTATACCTTAAATGATCTTTGCGTAAGATTTCAACTTGATATGTTAAGATAAACCTTGACTTTCTAACAAACTAGTCTAGAACTCGACGGGTCATCGAAACGAGCCATAAAAACTTTATCTAGGCATTCGGAAGCGGTTTGACCTGTTCAGACGTTGGTCTGCAAATGTGACGGATGGACGGAGCGTATTGCATTGCATAAACTGTGAATATATAAGGTTTCCCTCTGATTCACGACGCATGCCAGTTGCCTTCGTCACGCCGCCCGTCGACAATATCGGGGTATCAGGGTATCACGACCGCGTTCCGCTCAGCTACTACACGAAACCCCGTCTAAATAATGTCTCGATACAATGACGAATTGCTCTCGCTTTACGGTATCGTAACAATCTAGGAATTCATAATTGTTATTACGAAGTCACTCCCTTTAGTTCAGAATCCAGTTTCCAAATCCCGTTTTACGAAACCAATAATAAAGTCACAAATTAGACTCGTTTGTCAGCACTATTAATTCTCTTGCATTAAGAGAGGTTGACTTTAAAAGTAGTTGAATCATTAGAGGTAGTGGTATTTATAATGTTGGCTTAATGATGCCCGTGTATTCTGCAAAGCATCTGGAACTCGCTCCACCATATACTCTAAAGGCATTTTTATGAGAAGAGATTCCATGTAAAGAATTAACTACAGTGTAACTTAAGTACACAACAAATAGCTTAAGAGAACAGTGCAAAACATAGGTAATTGGAAAACTTTAGAATGTGTTAGCACTTTTAGGTTGGCAGTTACTAAGTAGAAGAAGAAATACTAGCAAGTATGCCAAGATATCCCGCTAAATGTATCCGTTTAAAAGAAAAGATAGGTAAGTACTTAAATTAAGTACCATTAAGTAACTTAATGGTACAAAGTTAAACATAAGCCATACTAAATATATTAGGGCCATACTGAAGGATTCGGACGTTACGAGTCAAAATTTAAAGAAATATGCTTAGTCTTGAAGAATTCACTAAGCCTATTTAAAGTGATTCCAGTCCTAAGTATTATTTTACACATGATTTATGAGCTACGGCACATCTTCGTATACTTATAGTAATATTTAACAATTATAACTTCGTATAACTTTTTTGCATGGAGCACTAAATTACTAAAATGTCTACAAAAGACTTCAAGATATCACATTCTAAGTCAAGTTTTAAATAGGTTTGGTATTCACCAAAACTGATTCTGTCCCATTCAAAGGTGTTAGTTATTACAACGAAGTGTTTAGACCGGATGGTATGGTTAAACAGCCCACCAGCTCGCGCATGCTGATGAATGGGGGACGCCCTTCTCCGAACAAGGCTTCGCAAAATTCTTCGTCCCATTGTTTTGTGAATGGGCAGCGCGAAGACTTGAAAAATGCTCACCATTTTGCAGCGATTTATTCTCTTTAATAGCTCGACTGAGCGTTGTTTGCGAGGTTTTACGTTCTGTTTATTTTTTCGTAAATAACTGTTTTTGTTATGTAGCTGGGAAAGTTGAAGATAAATGGAAAATTTCTTATAAAAAGTTAAGTGCGATTGTTTCGCCATTGTATTTTATAAGCACTCTAATCTTAACTATCATTTATGTTAGCTGATATTTATGCAAATTGACCAAACTTTTCTATTAAAGCAAGTAGGGAAAGTATCAGGGAATTAACAATTTAAGCTTCTCACAATTAAGTAAAAAAACCAACATATTAATAAACTGGCGTGAAAATCCCAAAACCTCTAGCAAACTTCTGTCATTAGTAATCGATCTCCCTTTCGTCAGAGTTGATTCTAGATGTCTTTAGAAACAAAAGAAGTTCAGGTAAACGATTATTATTAGGTTTTACCAATTTTACTACAAGCGAAGTGTTTGTAAAATTGCCCAAGCTCACTTTTGACGTAAAACGGAGCTCAAGCAGCACGGCCATATTCTGTCAACTCCTTATCGTCGTTAAGTATACAGGTGGTTCGCATACCACAGCGCTTACGATCACTTTGCTTACCAACATAGCTTTACGGCCCGATCGATTCAAACAGTCTTCTATTACGTCGGCTGAAGGTGTATATTAGAATGTAAAGAATTCTGTTATCGTCCGAATTGTTATTTCGCCCACGCTTAAAACCACGAGTCGCCAACAATTTATTCAAAATCAAGGATTTGTGCCCGTTCGCCTCCGGCGGCCTCCGTATTCGTACAAGAAGAATTTTAACCATTCTTGGTATAATTTCAACTGTTTAAAACTCATTGGAAACACCGCGAGCGTTTAAAGCAAAAGGAACGAAACCTCTCACTTTCAATACGTAGATTAAGCGAGAAGTTCATAACAAATGTCTTGTTGCAAAAAGTAGGCTTGCATTGCAAATTATACTTGGCCGGATATTAGAATGTATACGGCAGAAACATATATCATGGCGTGGTGTCGCATCTAAGATGATTATCTTAACCGTCCAATAAAAGAATTTACATCGCCATTAACGTGCGCGACAGTAAATAACAAATTTAATTTTTATTAGACATTTTCAAGTCGGATAGCGGTAAAAAATCGCTTTCGTTCTATCATCCAGCAGATTAGGATCGCACATTTTACGGTAGACATTAAATCTTAAGCGCTCATTATAGAGGAAACATTAAATGGGCAACATTCTTTGGCGAGTCTGGTCCTCCGTGGAGTCGCTTAATCAAGCGATCTTATGCAAATCACGCAAATAGTTAATCAGTTTTATGACTGGCGACTATCAACAATTTATCAATAGCCCCTATATGGAAACAAACAGAAATTCCATCGACCTATGCCAGCCAGTTATGTCGACATAGCACATACCATATTTTGCAACTTTCAGATTTTATTTATACTTGAAGTAGGAACCTCCGATCTTCTTGATGATTACTTTTTACTGGTTTATAAAGACAGACATGGAAGTTCTTATTTGGCTGTGTTTTAATCGATTATATTAAAAGCAAAGAGGTTCTTGATTTGGCTGTATTACAGTTGCTCTAACATAAGTATCCACTTTTCTATACAGCTAGTCTGGCGACGTGGGTACTTAATTTGGCACATTCGGCGATAAAATTTTGTATTTACCACGTTGTAAGAATTGAGATTTTATTTAGAAAATTATAGCAAATATTAAGTCAAGATTTGATGAGAGGATCCTTTAGAAATACATCGAATTGAGGTATATGCATAGACATTTTATGCTTTTCTTAAGTTAGATATCGAATATGTTCTATAAAAATTTAAATATACCATGTCTCTAAACACATCGTATTCATAGATTGTAAGATCAGATATATATGACAAGTACAAGAGACGTTCAGTATATTTTATAAATTATTATGTCTTCACTATTAAGAATACTCTTTACAATGAAACTTTACGAGCAAATAACTACTTTATGACGACAAAGATAAGAGTGGAATGCCAATTCGATTAGAAACGGGAGCAGTACCACTTTTATCGCATACTTATGTAGATAAATTTTAAACACGCGTGATTTTAGTCACATTAACATTGCGCCGTCTGTACACTTTGATAAAACACTCGAGTTCTTGGTAATTCACAATAACTAATACTAATTCGAACATGAATACGCATTACAGTCAGACAGTACGACGTGCTCTGAATCATGTACAGTTCTCATATAAAAAACCAACTTAGTATGGATTAGATCATAAAATAAAAGTAAAACAACAGAAACTTGCGACTATTTAATAGTTATTTGTACAACAAGAGATCAAAGTTTGATATTTCTTCGAGTGCTTATTTTGAGTCCCGTGCAAGCGAAAGATTCTATAATAGATTCACGAGCGTAGCGAGTGAATCTAATTTAGAATCTTGAGCGTAGTAAGGGACTCAAAAGCGCACGAGATGTAAATAACTTTGATCTCGTGTAGTACACAAAATTTTTTACCTGAACAGTGAGAACATACCTATTAGACAACTTGAAAAATGTAATCCTTCTTCATCACTTAATACCTGCACTCATGTTTTCTTAATATATACAAACAATTAAGTTTAATTACCGCAAACGAACACAAAAACAAAACGCAATAATAAATTTCAGTAAAATAATATGGAAATAACGAACATCAACTGACACTTCAATCGACAACTTTTTTTTGTAAAAAAAAACTTTGTAAGATACGGTCCGAATTGCGGACATGTATTATTTGTCAACTATGGTAGAAATTCTTAAAAGTAAAATAATTAATTTTGCGTGATAATCTGTGTATTTTTAGAGTTCATTATTTTAATTGTACAATAAAATACCTAAAATATAGTAATTTATCAGTTTTTAACAAATCTTAAACTTTATTTTTATTAATTAATTATTAAGAAATCATACTCGTACGTGGTTTGGAACGATGCGGTCTGAAGTTTTCGGGGGTCTATTATAAACCCTCAATATACCGTTGAATGTCGTTTTAACTTTTTTTGTCTGTTTCTTTATGCTAACAGTGTGAAAGGGACAGAGATAATAGAACCCAAGTATTTCGAACTTGTATTAGACCCCGCATGTTGAAATGACATTTGACTATAAAGGTCACTTGAATGTCATTTTGTCTCACTCAGTGAGCAAAATCGCATTTTGCTCACTGTTTTTAAGAAGCAAAGTACCCTTGTTCGAGCTGCTGAGGTGAAAAAGTTACTTGTTTTACAAGGGGGCAAAGTTCTTGTTTAACCGCTCGTGCTAATATTGATACCCGAGCAAGCAAAAGATTCCAAAAACTCGCTACGCTCGTGGTTCGAAAAATGGAATCTAGAGCGTTGCGAGGGTTTCAAAGCACGAGGGTAGAACAAAATTTGCCCCCTAGTGAAACACAAAATTTTTCACCACACCAACCCGAAGCAAATACAGTGGAAACTGGATAAGTGGAATCGCAAGGGACCGGCTGTTTAGTTCCGCTTATTCAGGTTTTCCATTTATCCAGTTTTCCACTAAACCAGGTTCAAATAAAACGTTTTCTCACTCACAGAGGCTCTCGCTAACAGAGGTTGTGGATGCTAGTAATGTCGCTTATAGAGGTCACGTATGGTATGATCAAGACTTAAATAATCATCTTTTATTAAATATATATGTAGATATGTATGTATTAACAAAAATAGGTATGTAATCCTGACTTTAAAAAAAGCAATACTGTAAATAATCCACAGTACCTACTCGTATACAATTTTCAAAATTACAAAAACTAAATCACTCCTAATATTTATTTATGCAAGAGAAACCAGTATGGTTAAATAAATCAATGTACCGATTGTACTTTAATGCAAAAAAAACTGAACGATGTGTGATCTCATACAAAATACGTAGTTAAAACACGAACCATAATGTTAACGAAACAAACTACCCTCCTTGTGACGGTTTATTAAAAATACAAATTTTATAACACCGAGCTATTCCACTCATAGAGGTTTCGGAGACGGCTGCTTCCAGTTACAGAGGTAAAAATAAGAAATTTTCGAAATAATGGATTCCGCTTATAGAGGTCCCAAAATTCCACTTATAGAGGTAATTCGTTGCCAAGGGACTGGAACCGAGAACTTGGGTCCACTTAAAGAGGTTTTCCACTAACCCAGGTTCCACTTATCCAGTTTCCACTGTATCAAATGTAAAAATATCAAACAAAATCAAACCAAATCAAATTCAAATGAATGTTATTAAATATTTATCATCCTAAATCATCATTTAAAAGTCAATTCTACCAGCAAACATAAGAAAACAACTCAAAATTTGCATTTGATTACTTTGCCTCACATGTGAATTGCTGATAGCAAAGTGCAACTTTGCTATCCGTTTTTGAAGTGCATAGTAAGCCTTTCCGAGCGGGTGTGGTGAAAAAAATATTGTTGTTTTACCCAGGATTTTGTAAAAATGGCATCTGATATGTTTACTTTTACAAAAAAGGATTGTACAATGTACACATTTAAAGAGTCGGCATCTCTTATAAAACCCTAATGGTGTATAAACTACCATAGGCTATGGTAACCGTTTACTATCGCATGAAAGACAAAAAACTTTCATTAGGCTGTGAACTCCACGTTTAATTTGTTCGAAATCAACGGAACGGTGAATAAGCCAGTAAAATCGGCGCACTGGCATGCGTCTACGCATATAAGCCACCAAGGACATCTTTATCTGAAAGGAATGCGCAAAGTAAACAATGTTGTACGCTATTTCGCTCGCGCGACGCGCCCAGAACACATTTGGACACATCGACCATCCCATCCCTTACAGGGAATTTTAAACAAAGGAGTGGTTGCCAATTAATATTGACTAATTTCTTGTAGAATCATTTTAATCTGACTGTTTTGACACGTTTGACATTTATCGCTAAGGATAAAACATCTGACACTCTTTCACTTCTCTATTAATAAGGCAAAGAATAGTTTTTGTTCATCATGTATGTATGTAGCTGCCGATATAATAACGGTGGGGTCTGGTGTTCTTTAAGCGTTTGATCGCCTGGTAACTACGGTTATAAGTAAACAAAAGTAATAACTGTTTGACCAATTTTGCTTTCAATTTTATTGTGTTGTGTTGCATTACTGTACTATAAATAATTTGATCTTTAACCAAGAGTCACATAATTTGTAGACATTTCTATCGAACAATTTTCTGAAGAACAGACAAAGATGCCAACCCTTTATCTTTTAACAAAGGGTAATAATTTCGGATTAATCATTGACACACTCCGTTTCTTAACGGGTCCAGAACAAAACTAAATGCAAATTCCGTGTCACATCCTTCATGCGAACAAAGGCTGACTTGGGAATGGGTGTAACTGATGTATCATCAGCACAGATTTTATCATAACTTAATACTACGCCAGTACGCCCTAAAAGAACAATGCCATCATTTTCACTGGTTCCCCCCTTAAACAAAGCTGCATCTAAATATAGTAAATATGTATACCATTAGCTAGTGATACTATACCGTATTGCAAAAACTCCCCGGTATTAATAATCTGATGAACAAACACGGATCTTTTGTTTTGAACATCACGCCATCATTATGGAAACACCTTTTCCGGTGCGTTCGTTTGTTTGGTCGAAAAATTACGTCGAATCGTGTTGTTATGACAACTATACCAGGCCAAGACGACTTTCGATTCTCAATACACCGTCACCTTTTGTAGGTACCTACAGTTTTATGTTTACAAATGGTTTTGAAAGTCGATCAGTGTCAGGCGAATTAAATTCCTTTGTTGCATGCCCTCGAAAACTCCGAAATTACCGCTAAATTCCACACAAACGTAATAAAGAGGCAAACAAACCAATTCATCATAACAACGAATTACACACGGTAAAGTCACTATAACAAACAATAAACGTATAAGACAATTTAATGACTACACACAGTAATCTTCCTCTTAAGCATGTGATTACAAGCAACGGAGCAACCAGAAAAATAAATTGTTGAGTTATTTAGTGCCAACACGATTAGAGTCAAGAAACGCAGTAAAATGCCCAGCCCCTTACTCGTCACGCTCGAAGGAACGCGTGTAGTGCGTGGGAAGTATCGGCAAGATGCCTTACACACACTTGGATTACACAATCCGAAGACAGCGCCGATTGTTACCAATAGGTACCTAAGTACACATATTTATGATAAATCAAACACACAGGCGTAAAAGATCAAGCTCAATGTACACGTTACAAATTCATTTTGTTTTGATACCAAACTGAAACAGTGCAAAGTATGTAGCTGATTCTCCAGAAATAATATTCCAAGAAAACGTTTTCACGTTCAAAAAGATCGTTACGCAAGATGAGAATGCGGAATTCCTTAGAGTCATCATTCTATTAGGAAATGGTGGTAATAATTATGAAATAGCCAACGATAAAGAACAATCGAGGCGCTTAATAAGATAATTAAGGCATTAAAGACAAAATAATTAGCTATCAGTGGATGCATTGTCCGGTGTTACATACAAATACTGCGTTGCGAATACCATTACATGCATCCTTAGGTTTCTCACGTCCGATTTGCCTATACCCAGAGCACGCATTGTTGGCTCTCAGAGATTTCACTGACAACATGGAATTATGCATTAACGACCGGCTTCAGTACGCAGAAATATTTCTACTCAACCACCATCGCTATGCCTCTAGAGACATTGATCTCACAGACTTAAAACGCGTTGCCTGAGACAATCAAAGCTACCGGACTATCAGATCAGTATAAGAACCATCAGGGGACGAACTAGTACAATCAGAACGTTGGAATGTGACTCAACTATGTACAGCCGCGGTGAAACTGCATTCAGTCGATACAATTAAAGTAATAAACGCCGACAAACACAGGTATAAGATCCCATTCGCTGTTTAATCGACGGTACATTGTCTTCCCTACTAACGAGACAATGAGTATTTTTTCCTCAATTTACAATGCGTAGCTGTCGAACGCCTGTATCGTTACTTTTTGCTTCGACTTTTTGCAAAAGCCTCTCTTCTCGTAACTCAGGTGCCATTACACTTGTTGTGAGATCCGCGAAAACCGCAAAATGCTTATTCGCACGCAACTAGTTAAGATACTATGAGAAGCAAAGCCGCTTATTGCACACTCTGAGCATTCAAGCGCTCGTTAAGACTAGTTCATTAAAGTTCAGGGGTAATACTATACTGTGACATTGGAGAGAATCATCATATAAGAATGAAATTTGCATGTAAAATAAAAACCAGTTCTTAAGTTGTCAACATTCCCGAGGTACATAATTATATTCTGACAGATAACTGACTCGAGGGCACATTTTTCACAGTTAACGTTTAGGTTCCAGGTACAAGATTAATAGTGTATGCGTCGGAGACATGGCCGGGTTATTTTTAGATATAGTAAATTGGCTTAGTGGGTTGGTTTATTGTGTGCGTTTTGCACAAGTGGATGTCGAGTGTCATCGACGATCCCCACACATGTACACTACTTGGGCAATTTTGAGCTGTTATCTCGTTTTTAATAGCTAGTTATTATTCATTTCTAGCGTCAACTGGACTGTTGGTTCTCCATTTGGACATGGTCTTAATTTGTACTTTGAATATGGCATGAATTAACATCTCTCCGATTAAAATTCATGTCAAAATAGCGTGCAATTAGGATTTCTCTTTTCTCAGACAAACAAACTTATTGATATTGTTCTTTGTTAGATCTGTTATTTGAGATTCGTGTAAAATGTTCACAAGCTTTGTTTATTTAATACCGTACGATGTATATAACCTCAAATCTACGAGTGAGGAAAAATGAACAACTTCAGCCGTTCAACAGGCTGTTAAAATAATTAACAGAGAAAAATATAAAATCCGCATCTTAAACTCTGCATGCAAATCTGACTACCAACATAAGAGTTTTATATATCGTTACTTGTTTAGCAAGTCTCTTAGTACCGATGTCTCGGAATCAAGGAATGCAGTTTGCCAAAAGGTTCAATAAAAAGTAACACTTTATGTTTCCTGCGATCGAGGCGAATTTTATAGTGGTGTCATTGGACCGAGATCAGAAACCGGAGAACTTACTTAACTTTAACTGATACAGGGTTAGGGACTTTGTTGTTTAGTGAGTATTGAAGTTGAAATTGTTTTAATAAAATAATTATATTAATCATTTAGACACTTAAAACTTAGGAGGAATTGAAAGTCCAATTCCAGTAGCTTCCAATTGTCAGTTAATAATTCAAGCAATACTACTGAAGGAAAATTGTGAAAGCGCTCATCATCCACAAGGATGTCCAAAATTACTGAATATTGTTTACTTTATTCTTACGGCAGGTCCGGCATTTTGGACTTGGTACTTTTTGTATTGGTCTTTAAAAAGCCGTAAGCCATTCACTTGACTTTTAAAGGAGTATTGTACGTAGGTACTTCTCAACGTGAAAAGAAGAGCGCATAATAGCTAATTCGATCATATTTTTTTGCAATAAAAAGTCGAATCTAATTTGATCATATTTTTTTGTAAAGGAACTATTCAAGTGATTTCAAATATCTACTTGTATATCATAAATCATAAGACTAGGTATATCGTGTTTAATTGTAATTTAGGTTTCCTTAACGTACTATTCAGTAGTAGATTTAGAGAATGGTTGAAATTTTCATGTTAATTTCAAATGTGCATAGTTTTTAACGTACTTTTGAAATATATTTCAATATAAAGTTATTTGAACATAGTTAAATTGTTTGAATACTTCTACAAAACTATTTATGTAATAGTTAATAGGCAATTACTTTACGTGCCTAGACTGATAGGCACGAAGTCTAAAGCAATTTAAGAGTCTACTGGCACAAGACTTCACTAGGTAGGTTTGACATTGAATATTCTACATAAAGTGATGACTCTTCTCTTTTCGGACAGACTCTATATAGATATACCTGCTGTATGATATGTGATGCCTGTTTTAACATCTATAAAGTGAAAACTATAATCATTTCGGCCCCCCTTCAATGTACCCGCACCCTTTACGGATGCAGTAGTGACTTCTTCAATTTAGGTTGCCCTGTATGAGGTTTTGTTGTACTGTAAGTTTGACGAATGCAAATATCTGTCCAGTGTTGTAAGATGGGAGACGTCTCAGTTGAGCTACTCCCAAGTCAGAGCGGAATGAGCCGACATTCAAAAACATTCACCTATCGTGCAGTCTCTTCTTTAATGTACATTATTGCAACCGGATGATCTTCACTTCGAGATCAATAAGATGCTCACGATAACTGTACATTGCAGGTGCGTAAATTTTAAGGTCAACTTTTTAAGACAATGAGGCAGCTGTCGTTTAAAGTATGGTAAATAGATACGGCTAGAGACATGATCGGTATTTTATAGGGTTGTGTTGAGCACCTGCAGTGCGGCGCGGGGGTTTTGGGGGGAGGGGTGCCCACTTTAGAAAGGCGCGACCATCGCCGCGGGCCTGGGCCGCATTCTACGGCCTGTCATTCACACCGCACAACTTGACTATGCATTACATTCCATCTCCCACCGCTCTCCGCGCCGCGGAACCAGCGCACCTTACGAAACCAAGACATGCCACATTCATGCACCACATAAACGCTTCATCGAATTATTTCTACGCTAGTTCGACGGCTAATGCTACGAACCAGTTCCGTGGCCTCAATAATGAAAACCAACAAACTGAACTCTAAACAAGGCACAACACAACACACAAAGCACATACGGATAACAAATGATAATCATAATTTGTGTTTAGCTCATTTGTTGTCACTAAATTGTGGAATGTCGTGTGAAATCGACGAGGTCGCGCATAGTTTCCGACAGAGGGCGACGCGCGCGCGCGGAACGATCACTTTGTTTTTCACGATTTATTCTATTTTGGAACTGTGTTTACTTCTTCAGAGTTCACTAGGGCCTAGAGCACGATAAACACTTCTATCCCAGGGATCACTGCGCGAAAATTCAATCGGGAAACGCTATAAATCGCATTGGAATGTGAAGTTTTGACATGGGGCTCTCACGGGTTACCACTTCTCTTAGGAAAACTTACCTGTCCCGCGGGTCGATCCACGTCGTTTTTCTGCTGTTGTGGTCGATAAAATACAATTTCCCGTCAAAGTCCCTCGCGTAATCCCATCCGTCGGGCAAGGGTATCTCACCGTTTCGTCTCCTTGGCATATTTCACTGATTAAATCCATTCAAACGAATAACGAAGCACACTCGCGAACTAGCTACACGGCCATGTTGAATACCTCATTATAAGGCGTGACGTCACGCAGGATCAACCAATGGCGGCGTAGGGCCCCCACGATGGAATGCGGCGCGTACGCGAGAAGTGAACAGCGCGCGGCACGTCACTGCACCGACGTTTTTAAAACACACGACCGTACAGAGCGGCTCCGCTCCGCTGACTGAGGCGCCGCGGCCCACCACGTTATCAGCTCTCATGATAATATTCAAGCTACCTACTGTCTTTATGCATTCCTCTTCTAATGTTTACATTGCTACACACAGCCCTAACACCACTACATATAGCCCTCACAGACACAGACACTAGACGAGCTATGTATGCAAAAATTAACGTACCTACCCATTCAATCTATTTACGATTCCGTTGTATAAATACGTATAGACAGGCGTGTATACCGCGCATTCCACAGAGTATGTATGTATGCCTATACAAATTACTGATACTCGGCCGAGTATAGCGCTGCGAGTAATATGCTATAGGTATGCAATGCAATTTTAGTGCTAAGATTTGTGTTTGCAAGACATTAACTGCTTAATGTGCCTTTTATAGTAGGAATATTCTTGATTTACTTGACATTTTTTGTTGTCATTTAATTTTATGACATCATTTTTTTTTGTTTTACCACGCAAATTATAAGTTTTCTGTAAATGATATCCTATGTAGGGATCTCAAACAGAACTGCACACAGATTGTGTTTATCCCACAGATCCCAGCGGATCATAAGTGGATGGAAACTGTTTTGATTGTTTAATTTTGCAAGGTTCGTTAGATGGTCATTGCCTGATGATAAATCCCTACTAATATCATAAATGCCATAGTAACTGTCTGTCTGTAACCTCTTCACGATTAAACCGTTGAATCGATTAGGATGAATTTGCTATGGAGATAGTTTAAGCCTTTAAGGCCCGGGGAAGGACATAGGATGGTTTTTTAGGGTTCCGTACCCAAAGGGTAAAACGGGACCCTATTACTAAGACTTCGCTGTCCGTCCGTCCGTCCGTCCGTCTGTCACCAGGCTGTATCTCACGAACCGTGATAGCTAGACAGTTGAAATTTTCACAGATGATGTATTTCTGTTGCCGCTATAACAACAAATACTAAAAACAGAATAAAATAAAGATTTAAATGGGGCTCCCATACAACAAACGTGATTTTTGACCAAAGTTAAGCAACGTCAGTGTCGAGTGGTCAGTACTTGGATGGGTGACCGTTTTTTTTTGCTTTTTTTTTTCGTTTTTTTTTTTGCATTATGGTACGGAACCCTTCGTGCGCGAGTCCGACTCGCACTTGCCCGGTTTTATCAATCCTCATCATCATTCCACGCAGACGGAGTCGCGGACGAAGATAGTAAGTATACAATAAATAATACAGGTCAATCTTACACAGATCGACCTAGTAAGTACTGTAAGTAACGTAGTAGATTTGTGTTATCCACAAAATGTATGAATGATAGATAAATTCGTAGGTACACTAGGTACAGTCGACGTCAAAAATATCTTTACATTTTTCGCCTTATTACAAATTAGTAAGGTACGAAAGTGTAAACATATCTACTTATGACGTCGACTGTAGGTACTTAGGTACCTGCATGCTCCTTGGAACAAATACATATACATACATATACATGAGCGTTACATAAATAAATGCCCTTATTAAGGGCGGTATTCCACCTATCCAATTTATTTGCCTAATTTGTATTTTGTCATTTTTGTCTCACATTTTGCTTAATAAGAGAGTAAGAAGCAATGACATTAGACAATTGGATAGATGGAATACCACCCTAAGGCGAACCCTACACGCAAGATTCATATTGTGATCCGTCAATTATATTGACGGATTACGATATTTATTGACGTGTAGGGTAGTGTATTGACGGATCACAATATTTCGATGGATTTCTGGAAATGCTTGTGATCTGATCCTAGATCCTGGATCGTGATATTTATCTTGCGTGTAGTGTCGCGTTTGATATTTATCGCGTCAGTCATTTTTCTCTGTCTAGAGTCCATCACGTCTGCCTCGTACAAAGAACGCTTCGTACTGACGCGATCCGTATTGATGGTGTAGGTTGTGCTGTGATCCTAGATCCAAAGGACCTCCAGCTTCGTAGGCAAAGTCACTAGGTACACTAGGTAACCGATACCGACCAGCCACAGAAGCACAGACGGTGTTTCCACGCTACTTCTATGTAACATGCATAAGTATCTGTGAATAATTCATGAATCATTATAAATGCCTATTTATTTATCGATTGACGACAATATTCTTAGCATTCTAAGCGATCAAGAGTAATTTATGTTTCTTAGTACGATTGTTATTGCGGTAAAGCTTCAAAGAGATATTATATATGCTTATTAAATTTTATTTTATTCGATCAAATGCATACCTACCTACGATTGATCCAATAAATGACGTATGTGATTACCACTACGGCGGACACGAATAATATGAACCCATAGACAGGGGGGTGTCACTACGCAGTTTAGGTACATTTGGCCGGCGCACCTCCCGGGCAGGGCAGGCGTATGGCAGTGGGCTGCCGCTCGGCTCGCACGAATCGCACGATAGTCGTGTCACGTGGCGCTCGCGCAAAGAAGATTCAAGGTTCGTGCACGGTTATAAGTTTCAATTTTGTTGCAGGCGGCGAGTATAGGTATAAATTTATACCTAAATGTGACTTTTGTGAAGGAGTGAGTTTTCTGTACGGTAGTACTATTAGTTATTCTGTGCCATAGATTCATGTACAAACCACTGAAATTTTCCATCTTCACCAGCAACTGTGCGTTGTTGAATGTACTCTCCTATCTTAAAGATCGGCAACACACTTGCAACTCCTCTGGTGTCGCAGTCGCCCATGGGCGGCTGTAATTGCTTACCATCAGGCGATTCGCATGCTCGTTTTCCTCCTATATCATAAAAAAAATATTGGAGAAGTTTGAAAGCCGACAGCGAAAGCTATACCCTTTTTTTTTTGACGGAGTGGGAATGCGTTTGTGCACGGTGTGTGGGACACGCCGCTCCTTTCCCCTCTCCTGGCAAGAGAGGGAAAGAATTTGGCCCTACCCACTAAACCCACTCCGGCGTTTCACGACCCTCTCTGCCGTTCGTGAGGGCGCACTGGGATCGACCAGGATGACATTCCACCACGGCGCCCTCCGACTAGGATGACATTCTACCACGGCGCCCTCACCCTGCCAGAGACCGTCGAAGTAAAACGAGCGAGTACCTAAACGCATCCCTATATCAAAGCGAGTTGAGGCAATCAAAATAAACTACGCTAGTCCGAAACAGCTAAAAATCTGAGAGCATGTCCATCCAAACTTAGGGCCGGTACAGACGGACTGTAAGCCGACTGCAACTCGTATGGGAACTGCGCAGACGTGGCTCACTCCGCGATTTCGTCGCGTCGCTACAAGTACATGCGGCCCACACCAATTTTGGTGTCTAGCAGTAGTAGTTACCGCGCACCGCTACGAAACGGACGCCTGCTAGCGCTTGCGCGCGGTCATATCTGTCGTAATAGGCGAGTTTTGTTAGAGAGTGAACCTTCTGTACCTAGTACTATTATTTATTCTGTGGTTGCAGTTGGTGTGCCGTCGGCGTGCAGTTCCCATATAAATTGCAGTCCGCCTCTGTATCGGCCCTTAAGCCCCGTATTCACACTCCTACCTTGTAGTCCGCCTCGTAGTCCGCCTCGTTGGGTAGGATTGTGTATGGGGGTTGCGGAATGTGGGGCTTTAGCTGAACACTTCCGTCAACGCGTCTCTACGCCTCTACGGATTGCCAGGGCTCGCCTATACGAAAATAATGGCGAAAAGAGTGGGTCAATAGACAACTTCGACAATTCTTCGTCACGCGCTCTACTTGTTCCGCTCCGCTGACAATGGTTGCCGATGACGCCAGGATGATACGAGATGACATAACGGCCTGGGACATAATAAAATCATCAACTGTAATGATCTAAATCAATCTAATTCATTTCTTGATGACAACATCTGTTATTATCCAGTAACAAATAGATTGTCTAGTTTTTGCATCATGTTATTCATGTTAAAGTAAACAGATTGATTGCTAAATTGTACCTATTTCTACCATGATACAAACGCCACACTGGCCTGAGCTTTCCGTAAGGCTGTTATCACACCGGCCTCCGAAAAAGCAGTGTCAGGGGTGCGAAACTCCTCCCTTCGGTCAAACTCGGCTCCGATCTTCGGGTCGGCTTCGGCTCACGGCTCAGCATTGCTCCGAGCAATTATTAGGGTTGACACAACTTGACGTCCCTTTGCGCGCACGACCATAGATAAGATAATGGCTTGAATTTTGACAACCCTAAATAGCCGAAAGGGATAGTGCCATTTATTAGAAAGCGACAGCATGATTCGACCCTGAACCGCTGTCAAACTTCGGTTTTGTAGAAAGTTTCCTTTCTGTACGGTAGTAGTACTATTATTGATTCTGTGGCGGTGTAATAATAATAACCGTCGCGGCAATCAAATGACGGCCAGGCAGAGGAGTAGGTACCTAAGTACTCAGGACAATGAGTCTTTAAATTCGGCTCGTTGCATTGCAGCACGCAATATGAGATTAAATCGATTCGGAGTTTTCGCATATCACATGAGATGGTTGTAAGTTGAATGTACTTAATAAGACGAAGATCGCATGACGAAAATCACTTGTCGCTTCGCTTTTATTGTACCTACCTATCGTCGTCTTCGTCTATGCTGCTGCGCTAAGCTTATAGCAGTAGCATAGTCTAATAAAACATGGTCTTCTCTTCCCAGAGTGACACAAGCTATACGTCACAATAACATTGTCACATTATATAGCGCTATCGCATATTATCATATAGCGCTGTCGCATGATGACGTAGGCTTGTGTCAGTCACGTGACCACGAAAAGACGGGAAGAGAGTACCAGGCGGAGTATAATTATTATTATACCATGAGCAGTAGGTAACTCATTTTGAAATGTCATTCAATTGTATACTTTGTACTTGTACCACACTTGTACCTACGATATCGTTTTACAATTTTATTGAAAGAGATTTCAAAATGAGATTGCTCTTATGCTTAACGCGGCAGTATCTCGAACGATAGGTGGAAGCGGTGACCTTTTCCAACAAAATGATGAACAAAAACACCATCTATTTGATATTAAACCACGATAGGTATGAGATAAACCGACATTAAACGAGTAAAGTGACATACCTACGATACCATACGCATTCATCACGCGACAAGATTTCAGTTCACCGATATTAGGCTCAGATTTTCAGGCAAAACAAAAACTATGGGGCCGAACGGGCGCAGATGCACCTTCGAACTTCCAATGGATACCTACATGGAGTAAGTAAAAAAAATCCTGATCACCCGTGGATCACTCTGAATCAGATTATAAGTTATATATTTCTTTAATTACTTGTATAAGTAACTAAAAAACTAATGAAATTCACTCACCAATTTTGCCAAACACGTAGGTAAATACTTCCACACTATATCACGTGTAAGTAAATAAAAGCACTGAACCTTGTTCTCTTCATTTTATTTATTTATTTATTTATTTATTCATTGACCAATGACCATGGTATAAAAATCACTACACCTTGAAACGGATACTCTCTCACGTCAAAATTTCAAAATAAAGCGTTTTTTATTGCGACTAGGAAATATCCTAGAATGCCAGTTTGTAATATTTTTTGCAAATTTTTAGTTGTAATACAAATAAAATAACGATACGTTTTTGATATATTCGGTTTCGACCTATTATTATTTTGCTTTTGTAATAAATCCATATTTTTTTACTTATTCTGAGATACAACTTGAATACAACGTAACTTAGTTTTAAAGACAATTTTGCTTAGAACGGAGCGTTCTGTTAGCAATAACGCATTGACGCAAGTTACGCCATTTAGCATTTTGCTTTAACAAATTTAAAAATGCAATCTTATCACAACGGTTTATGGTTCGGTTTTGAATACTTATACGCGATAAATTTATTATAAAACTTTTGCGTATATCTCATTCTTGTCAATCTTGGCTGATTTGTCAAATTTTTGTCAACACGTAGTCCGATTTCACTAAAATCTCAGTGTAAAGTTAAAATTACATCAAAAAGTGCATAAACTTAACCATGCCGTCGAGTGATAGTGATGATTTTGAGAGTGCGGACGAGGGTCATGGTAGCGTGGAGAAGAAAGAGAGGAAGAAACGACTCTCGTCATCGAACTACAGTGATAATACTGTAGAATCTGATCAGGAACCGAAGAAACCAGCTGCCACGCTTGGGAAAAAGCATGTAGAAACTAAAGAAGTGAGTAAGCTTGTTTCCAGAATCCGCCAAAACAGGACTAAGATACTTATAATTATAATATGTCAATACAGTACTACGTATGTGTAATTACTATGTACAAAGGACTCATGATATTTTCATTCGCAACGTGTATTCATATAAGTCGTATGTATTTCCAAAATAGAGCATTATACATTAGGCTGAAATAGTTGAATAATTCCTCAATTTAAATATGATGTGGAGTTATTCCTCAGGCAATGAATAAGGTTTGTTTTTAATTTAATTTTAAATGAAAACCCTGTCAGACATCATTTTCCAAAAAATATTTTTTTTAGGTAACGAACAATGAAAAGAGCAAAATATTAAGACCTTATCATGATATAAAGATCTCATATGATTTTCAGGAAAAAGAAACCGATGGATGGGGGGATGGCTGGGATGACATAGAACCCGAGCCTGAACCTAAAAATGATCCTAAAACTAGCACTGCACCTTCACCTAAAGTGGATACCAAGACGGATAGTGGCAAATCACAGGACACTGGCTGGGATGATTTTGATGACTGGGGGAATGATGAGACCATTAAAAATGTAAGTATGAAGCATTGTGATGCTTATGACTTATGACTTTCCCCTGTCAAATGGCTGTTTTGTTAGATACCTAGTGAGAATTCTGTATGTAGAACTATTATGTATTCTGTGGTAAGATGAAATTGTGGTGTAATTGTATGATAATCATTGAAATTGTCATCAGACGCATATAGCATCCCAATATTCATATCAACTACTTTAAATATTTTTGATTCTCTGTGATGCGTCTGCCTGAAAGCATGTGCATGATCATGTCTTCCCCTATGTAACCAAACAAACCAACAGAGAGGAGGGGGAAAATGATTTAATATGCCATAGTAAAATCCACAGGCCTAGTTTCCTCTCTGGGTTAGAAGCTCAGATGGCAGTCGCTTTCGTAAAAACTAGTGCCTAAGTCAAATCAATTACTTGTCAAGCAGACCCCAGGCTCCCATGAGCCATGGCAAAATGCCGGGATAACATGAGGAAGAAGAGTAAAATCCACACAATTACTGTTTTCAGGAACCTCAACCACAGCCTCCAAAACCTCAGCAAGCACCAAAAACACAGCCTGAAGCGGACATTGAGGCAGTGACAGATAGCTTGGCAGAATCTGCCAATAAGAGCAGCTGGGGCTGGGGGTGGGGGGTGGATTCTTTGCTGAGCACAGCTACTGCTGGTTTCTCTACCATCACCAATCAGGTTTCTCAGGTACCTCTTTTTTCAAAAACATGATATCTGCGGTCCCGAGCATGCACATCCGTCTCGCTCACGCTTACACTCGAACCTACAAGGTCACAGCGTCCTATATAGAAGTAGATTTATATAGTAGTGTTTCTACTTGAAAAAACACAAATTAAAATCATCATCATCTTCCTATTTATTAGCATATTTTCATATTGAAAAAAAAACACCATCACACATTCCAGGGCATCTCAACAGTCCTCGAAACTGGTATAGGCGCACCAGATCCAGAAGAACTAGCCAGAAAGGCCAGAGAGAGTGAAGCCAGGACAGACGGGCCCGAGGAAAGACCGGAGAAGGCAGAGGATGCCGGCGACGCTTTCCAGCTGGGCAGTCTGCTGTCAGGGGTTACTAAGTTTGTGGAGACAACTGGTATGTTATGTATAAGCTTATGTTATTATTTCAGGAACAACGTTATATTTTAGGACATTTCAAAACTAGATATGAATCAATTCCTCAATATTAAATATAGTAAAAACGGATTAGTCACGTATTTTAAGTCGAAAAACGCTCGACATGTTTCACTCCGTAACGAGGAGTGTCATCAGGAGCTTGTGTTTGACGGTGACAATTCCTCAATGTCTGATTTAGCTGAAATTGCTTGGCAACTTAACTGGTGAAGTGGTGACGCTCTGAATTTGGATCTCGTTAAACTAGTTTTGTTAAGTATTCTAAGAGTAGAGTGTAAGCTGTATTATAAATTGAAACTATGATAAAAACTTTTAATTGCTATTTTACAATTACAAGAAAGTATCAATGTACAAATCTGCCTTAATAAATATGCCTCAAGTCTGCCTTACAGCCTTAAGACATTCTGTACATGTAATAACATTTACATTCCAGGTACAAAAGTAATATCCGGCGGCCTAGACACCCTAGAAACCATAGGCAAAAAGACCATGGAAGTTCTCCAAGATGGTGACCCTGGGCTAGCCAAGAAACGGGCCATGCTTGGCCTGGACCCTGGCGACAAGCCGGTTCTGTCTCAAGTGCTGAGGGAGGCTAAAGCGAGGGCTGATGAGGAGGACAGAGCGAGGGAGCAGAAGAGAGAGGCGAAGGAGGTGCATTATGAGAACCTGTTTGATGACTTTGAAGGTTAGTTTTGAGTCTTTTGAGTCCGAAAGCCTATAGTCTGTATCTAAATAAAAGCTTAGGTATTTAAATAAAAGCAAACAATTAATTTGTACATTTTCGGGTAGTTATAACATTTATTGGTTAACCAACCAAATACAAAACCGCCGTCGCACCAAATACAAAACCGTCGTCGCTAGTGAGGGAAGTAGTGTCACCCAATGTATGGGACATGCAAATTTTGGTATCAGATGAATTCACTTGGCACAGATGTAGTATACGTAAAGCTAAGCCAATCCAGCCCGGTAGCCTTCCGCCACCCCCTGGTGGGTAGGCAGGGGGGCATCCAAAGTTACACGCCGCATATCGGCTTCTATTTACCTACCACCTGGAGTTTGGTATCATTTCCAGTTAAATCAGGCATGAGGAATTCATTTTTGAGACATTTAATGTACAGTTTAATAGAAAAAAATTAAAATATTGACGAACAAATCAAAATCGGTTTGCTATTTTTTTTATTCAACTATTACTGTTATCCGCCGAAACTACAAATGCTAGAAAGTTGAAATTTGCACACCAGGCTACATTTATAATGTGTACAAGAGATAAGAAGCGATTTTGAAAAATTAGTAGTAGTAGTAGTAGTAAAACACTTTGTTGTACAAAAATCAAAACAAAACCACAGACCAACCCCTATAGACCGAGCTTATAGGATAACTTTGAAATGTGGGAGAATTTTAACCAACGGTGAAAATTATTTTAACGGCATTAATTTTAAGTTATTCATGAAAATGAAACAAATCTAATGTATTAAATTAAACTTTATTTATCTATACAAGACAAACTTTTAAAAAACTAATTCACAGTTACACATTAATTACCAAGCTTACGACGTGAAAAGTTTGGAAAACACTGCGACTGCTGACACTGAGCGAGAAGGAAATAACAATTAACACGCGTTCGACAAGGATGACGGTCAGGGCATGAAGTTATCTAGATCCGAATTGTCAAATGTGCACAGCGCTATCCTGTGTTGCCAGTAGTATAAACAGAATTACCCGAAAGTCTGAAATTTCTTTCGTGAATCGGAAGATATTGCTAACGAGTAATTAAAAATGACGTGTTATTGTAAAATTTAAGCTAAAATACATATAAATGAAAATTATAAAATTATAAAGAAATATTTTAACTTATTAACCATAGGTATAATGTACCCATGTAACATGTTATGTTGAAATAAAGTGGCAATGTTATTGTGACGTAGGCCCGTGTCACTCTGGGAATGGAAGACCATGTTTTATTAGACCATGGGTCAAATATAAGGCTGTTCGCGCGCCGCTCCGATCAGTTGCGCCCAAGGTTACGACCTGTTAGCAGTGTGCACGAGTCTAAGAAAATAAATCGTAAACTATTGAATTCATTGGGAAATCATGGGATATTGTAGCGTAAAATGGTGTGGCAAGTCATCTAAGACTTCTACTTACAAAACAGATGGAATAACATCCCACAGGAAAGCGAAATTCATTATTTCATTGAATAATGTTTCTTGTCCGCGGGGTTCATTTTATACTGGTCGGTAAGCAGAGGCGAAGTATGTCCGTCCCTTTTCGTCAACTTGAAAATGCAATGCGCTATCCCTTTCGACTAGTGATGAGACGATGATGGTTTTTCAGTTGCGAAAACTTCGTGCTTCGTCATACCGTATTGTACCATTTTAGACATAATATATAGGTAACATGTTGTGTAAGTTTTTTTAGAATCCTCTAGGCCAGCGGAGCAGTTAGGCCGCATGTCACGAGATGGACCTGATGATGAACTTCAAAGAAGTGCGAGGGAACTCGGTGTTGGTTTGTGATAGAAATATGTTGTATGGGTTATTTAGAATCCTCTAGGTGAGCAGTTAGGTCTCATGTCACGAGATGGACCTGATGATGAACTTCAAAGAAGTGCGAGGGAACTCGGTGTTGGTTTGTGATAGACATATGTTGTATGGGTTATTTAGAATCCTCTAGGTGAGCAGTTAGGTCTCATGTCACGAGATGGACCTGATGATGAACTTCAAAGAAGTGCGAGGGAAGTCGGTGTTGGTTTGTGATAGACATATGTTGTATGGGTTATTTAGAATCCTCTAGGTGAGCAGTTAGGTCTCATGTCACGAGATGGTCCTGATGATGAACTCCAAAGAAGTGCAAGGGAACTCGGTGTTGGTTTGTGATAGACATATGTTGTATGGGTTTTTTAGAATCCTCTAGGTGAGCAGTTAGGTCTCATGTCACGAGATGGACCTGATGATGAACTTCAAAGAAGTGCGAGGGAACTCGGTGTTGGTTTGTGATAGACATATGTTGTATGGGTTTTTTAGAATCCTCTAATAATAAAAAATATTAAATTAATCAATAAGTCTAATTATTAAGTAACTTTACTCTAAGTATACTAAATTGGTAACAATTTTACCACAATAAATTTCGATGTCACTGGTAGCAGTACCCACTACCTGTAATGAACATGTCCCATCCCTACATTTACACGTGTCAGCGCGCCATGTTTAAAACGACCAATCGCAACGCCGTGAGCACCCCTCCCGCACCTCACAGTTTGGTGATTTGCGTCGGGAACAAAATGGCCAATATTAGGTTTCTAGAGGCGGTGTTCTGTGAAACAAAACAAAACAGGAAAAATAACATTCGTCATTAGTACAAAGGCGAACTTATCCCTTCAAGGGATCTCTTCCAGTTAACCTTTGAGCAATAAAATTCAACCCCTAAGGGGGTTAAAAAGGGGATGAAAGTTTGTATAGGGTTCATGTTTTATTTTAAGCTAGGAATTTCAAACTACGCCCGAGATTCTAAATTAGATATATTCTAAATTATTATAGAATCTTTCGCTTGCATTGCACGGGACTCAAAACCGCACGAGATGTAAATAGCTTTGATCTCATGTAGTACACAAAACTTTTCACATCAGCAGTGAGAACATATTAGACAACCTGAAAAATTAAATCCTTCTTTGTCACTTACCTATTCACTCATGGTTTCTTAAGATTTACGAACAATTAAGTTTAGGTATTAATTACCAGTCTTAATCAAACACAAAAACAAAACGTAATAAATTTCAGTAAAATAATATAGAAGTAACGAACATCAACTGACACTTCAATTGCCAATATTTTTGTTCAAAAAAAACTTTGTAAGATACGGTCCGAATTGCGGATACTTACTTACTATGTACAATAAAATACGTAAAATATAGTGTTATTATCAGTTTTTATCAAATCTTAAACTTTATTTTTATTCATTAATTATTAAGAATTCATTCTCGGACGTTGTTTGGAACGATGCGTTCTGACGTTTTTCGGGGGTCTATTATAAATCGTCGATGTACTGTTGAAAGTACCTAATTTGAACTTTTTTGTCTCTTTCTTTTTGCTAACGATGTGAAAAGGACAGAGATAATAGAATCCAAGTATTTCGAACTTGTATTAGACCCCGCATGTTGAAATGACATTTTAATATAAAGGTCGCTTGAATTTCATTTTGTCTTACTCAGTGAGCAAAATCGCATTTTTCTCGCTGTTTTCAAGTAGCAAAGTATCCTTGTTCGAGCTGCTGAGGTAAAAACAATCTTGACGTGTCTTTTTATTAAAAAAACTTTTGAAAAATAAGTCACGGCAAATATGTAACAATTATGAATCACATACGATTATTTACATTGTTTTGCTTTCATAAGTAATAGTTACTGATTTTTAAAAAGCGTTTTTCAAATAAAAGACACGTCAAGTACGCGTAGTCTTTTTCTAATGCTAAAAAAAACGAACTTAGCCAGAGATATAATTGAACAGAGGCATTTTATGTTTATGAATGTTAAATGTGAGTTTATTCTGTTTTTCCAGGTCTAGTTCACCTCGAAGCCCTGGAGATGCTATCCCGGCAAGTCAGCATGAGGATAGACGAGCGAATACGCAGCGCAGACCCCGACAAGAGACAAGACATTAAGGAGACACTACAGCAGGTCGCTGGTAAGCTATTAAGGCCCACTTGCACCATCCCACTAACCCGGGGTTATGCGGTTAAACCGTTAACTCAGTGTCAAATTGTACTGGTAACCATGGTTAGACCAGGTTTAACCGGTTATCCCCGGGTTAGTGGGATGGTGCAAGTGGCGCTAAGACTTTATTTTTACTCACTCATTTAATGTTGATTACTGTAAATACTATCCTATGTCCTTCCTTCTTCCTCGCGCAGCATTTTGCCACGGCTCATGGGAGCCTGGGGCCCGCTTGCCAACTAATCCCAAGAATTGATGTAGGCACTAGTTTTTACTATGGCCACTGCCACTGCCATCTGACCTTCCAACCCAGAGCGGAAACCAGGCCTTATTGGGATTAGTCCGGTTTCCTCACGATGTTTTCCTTCACCAAAAAGCAACTGGTAAACAGTGTTGGCCGAAAGTTAATGCAAATTGAAAATGCTGGCCATTAACCATTATAAATTGAATCGTAAACTGTAATCGTCCGTTACGGTTTAAGGTTCAATTTATAATGGTTAATGGCCAACATTTTCAATTCGCATTAACTTTCGGGCAACACTGCTGGTAAATGGGTCATTCTAAGTTAAGAGGTAATTGCTTATATGAAAAAGTGGCACAACATAAATGTTAAAATTTTGATCTAATTATACAATATTTTTATTGAAACAACTCTTTTATGTATATGTGTAAGCTAATCAGTAATTTTTTAAATTATTTACCATTTTAGAAGGCACCAGGGGAGAGACCGTACTTTTTCTATGTAATAAAGAGAGAAGGGTCTCTCCCCTGATATCTTTAAAAACATAAACAGAATCGAAATTTTGACCAGCCGTCTTACAAATTCGAGCAAATTAAAGTGTAATGATTCATTTAAACAAGAATTCATACCTTCACTGTACATTTTGGAAAATTATGCCAGGGGAAAGACGCCAGGGGAGTGACTTTTTCATGTCAAATCAGATATAATTGTGGAAATATTTATTGTAAATAATTAAAATAAAGTATTTATATAATCTATGCATAAACTATAGTAAATATACAAATACAATTAAGTATTTATATCAATAATTTTGAAATAAAAGTGACCAGGGGAGATACCACTTTCATAAAACAACATTGTCAATTAAAGAGGTCAATGATCAAAATGACTGACAATTGGAACCAAAAGATGACTGTCGCAGAGTTGGTTGTTAGTGTTGAATCAAATGCATTGCTATTGGGAGTAAAATGGCAATAATTAAAATTATAAACCCAATATTTTTACATTTACATAATGGCCAGGGTAGGAGACATAGAATTTGGGGGACAAAATTTAACATACATGTTTTTTATGAAAAAGAAAATTTTAAAGGATTTTATTAATAACATTACAATCAATATTTGTTTTAATTTATGAAGTATACTAAATTTAACGGATTTATGGGAATTACGCCCTCTCGCGCATGAGAGGAGGCCTGTACCCAGCAGTGGGACGTATATAGGCTGAATTATTATTTATTATTCTCTTTATTTATTTTTCGTCTTAAGTTAGGTTTGTTATAATATGAATATAAAAGTAAAATATAAAAGCACTTACAAAACAATAAAAAATACATATAAACACATTATAAAAAAACCTAACCTAGGGTGCCGCCGGCAGCGGGGCTTGGCCCAAGCTGCCGGTGGTCAGGGCCGCAGAGTGAGGAACCGACGTACTATACGCGCCGTGTCCAAAATTACCGCCTTCTGCATCTGACCCTTGATCCAACCACCCAGCGAGAGTCTCTCTAGGTGTTGGTCGAGACTCTTTGCTATGAGACCGTTCGCTGACACGACTATCGGAACAATGATCGTCGAGTCAACATCCCACATGGCGGTAATCTCATGAGCTAAGTCTAGGTACTTGCTGGACTTGTCCTTCTCGGCCTTCACGAGATTCTCATCATGGGGGATGGTGACGTCGGCGAGCACGGCCCGGCGCTGCGATCGGTCTATCAGCACGATGTCAGGCTTTTTGGCAACAATAGTCCTGTCTGTGATGATAGATCGATCCCAATAGAGCGTGGCATGACCATTCTCGAGAACAGGCGCAGGTAAGTACTTGTAGTACGGTACTTCGCGGTCCACAAGGCCATATAGAAGAGCAAGTTGCTGGTGAATAATTCTTATTTATTATTATTATTATGGGAATTACATCTGGATAAAATTACTGATTAATTGAAAAACCTGCAAAGGGACAGGCCAGGGGAAGGACATTTTGCATGTTTGAGGTGCAATTGTGACAAAACTGAATTCAATAATAAATTGAAATTGACTGTCTATAGAGGAAATGCAATATTTTAATTACCATTATTAGGAAATTACCATAATTTATTTAAATTCTTTAAGAAAAGTATGGATATGTATCATGGACACCGTTAATACCTCTTAACTTAGAATGACCCAAATATCAAATTATATTTCGTACATAAGTACATTTACCTATTCTTATTGTCATAGATAGAGTATTAATCTACAAAACTTCAGTATTTATGTAAAGGCTATTTTTATTTAATTTTTTATTATTCTCATTGTCTCTTCAGAACTTTGTGAAATGCCCGAAGAAGAGGAGGAAGACGAAGATACTGACGAAGGTGCTTCGAAGGCGGACGCGTTCCATGAGAGGCTCCTAACGGCTACGAGGGACATAGGCTTGAAACTACAGTTCCAGCCCTTGGTGAAGTAAGTACTGTTGTATGGAGTATTGCGAACCTCTTATACGAAGAAGAAGAAGAAGATACTGACGAAGGTGCTTCGAAGGCGAACGCGTTCCATGAGAGGCTCCTAACGGCTTCGAGGGACATAGGCTTGAAACTACAGTTCCAGCCCTTGGTGAAGTAAGTACTGTTGTATGGAGTATTGCGAACCTCTTATATGAAGAAGAAGAAGAAGATACTGACGAAGGTGCTTCGAAGGCGGACGCGTTCCATAAGAGGCTCCTAACGGCTACGAGGGACATAGGCTTGAAACTGCAGTTCCAGCCCTTGGTGAAGTAAGTACTGTTGTATGGAGTATTGCGTACCTCTTATATGAAGAAGAGGAAGATGGAGATACTGACGAAGGTGCTTCGAAGGCGGACGCGTTCCATGAGAGGCTCCTAACGGCTACGAGGGACATAGGCTTGAAACTACAGTTCCAGCCCTTGGTGAAGTAAGTACTGTTGTATGGAGTATTGCGAACCTCTTATACGAAGAAGAAGAAGAAGATACTGACGAAGGTGCTTCGAAGGCGGACGCGTTCCATAAGAGGCTCCTAACGGCTACGAGGGACATAGGCTTGAAACTGCAGTTCCAGCCCTTGGTGAAGTAAGTACTGTTGTATGGAGTATTGCGAACCTCTTATATGAAGAAGAGGAAGATGGAGATACTGACGAAGGTGCTTCGAAGGCGGACGCGTTCCATGAGAGGCTCCTAACGGCTACGAGGGACATAGGCTTGAAACTACAGTTCCAGCCCTTGGTGAAGTATGTACTGTTATATGAAGTATTGCGAACCTCTTATATGAAGAAGAGGAAGATGAAGATACTGACGAAGGTGCTTCGAAGGCGGACGCGTTCCATGAGAGGCTCCAAACGGCTACGAGGGACATAGGCTTGAAACTACAGTTCCAGCCCTTGGTCAAGTAAGTACTGTTGTATGGAGTACTGCGAACCTCTTATATGAAGAAGAGGAAGATGGAGATACTGACGAAGGTGCTTCGAAGGCGGACGTGTTCCATGAGAGACAATTGTGTCGCTTAACTTCAAACTCGGGTAAATCCATTTGACCCTCTCAGCAAATATCTACCCTATTACCTTTTCTTAATACCATAATCGCATAATCTGACAGATGGATTTACCAAAGTTCGAAGTTAAGCGACTCAATTAGAGTTAAACAAACATTATAATTAGAGTTCATCTTGTAAATGTAAATCGAAAAATATTGGCAACTTTCAATTTTATCACTACCCCTCCCGCTTGTTATAGTTAAACATAGAGTCTGAAACTCGCCATATGGTGTATACTTTTACTTCCAGACAATACACGGAAGTGCTCGACTGGCTGTCATCGGAGGAAGCTACAACAGAGAAGGCGGTGTACAAGCGCTGCGTGAGCGGGCTAGCTGCCGCCACCGCCGCCGCCGTCGAGGTACCTCACTTTGAGATTCCTTTGTGTTAGGGCGGTTTCAGACTAGCGCACTGGCGTATTTGCCCTAAGACAGGCGTGGCTCACTCCGCGATTTCGTCGCTTTGCAACAGGTAGCTACAAGTACATCCGTTCCACACCAATTTTGGTGGATAGCCATAAGCCGCGCGTGGCGCTATCGCCACCTAGCGGCCATATCTGTCCTGATCGTAACAGACGCGTTTTGTTAGAGAGTGAGTCTTCTGTGCCTAGTACTATTATTTATTCTGTGCCTAAGGGGCGGCAGTCTATAGATGGGTGCTGAGAAAGGGGCGGCTAGTAGTTACTTCAGGGCCCGGGGTCTAGGGCGGTCAACACTGCAAATCCGTCACTGCACTAGCGTATTTTTTCTGCGCGTATACGGTCGTTTCAGCATTTCGCGCTTACACGCGTGCTACATTTGCTGTAGCGAACACTTTTTAGGTAAAAACGGGACCCTATTACTAAGACTCCGCTGTCCGTCTGTCTGTCACCAGGCTATAACTCATGAACCGTGATAGCTAGACAGTTGAAATTTTCACAGATGATGTGTTTCTGTTGCCGCTATAAGCACATATACTAAAACCAAAATAAAATAAATATTTAATTGGGGCTCCCATACAACAAACGTGTATTTTTTGCCGTTTTTCGCGTAATGATACGGAACCCTTCGTGCGTGAGTCCGACTCGCACTTGGCCGGTTTTTTTATATCACCATTATTGAACAATAAACTATTTCATTACAGGTGTATCACAAGGCGGCTGAGATGCTACTGGTCAAGATCAGGAGGTCAACCGCAGACGAAGCAGATGCATTAACGCAGTAAAGGACATTTTGTTTTATTCACTTTACTACGTTGCCTTTCAGTGCAGTAGTGCTCTATATATACTCTGATACGGTTTATTTAAAATAAAAACTTACTTTCAGAATGACAGTGGTTCTAACCAAGCATATAAGTGAACTGGCAACACTCTTCACCGAGAAGCTGAACTCCTTGGACGCTGAGAACAAAGAACAAATCAATACGTACATCACTAATATATTTTTAGAGGTAAAGTCATTACTTAATTTCCTTATTATGCCTTAAATAAATACATAATTAGTAAAGTCATTGTCGAGGGGTGTGCGGTAAAACCCGATAAGTCGTGCAAATGGGTTTTTGAAATTATAAATATATGTGACGTGCTTAGAGTTCTTATTTAAGTGACAAAATATCTCGTCTTATCGGGTTTGACTGCCCATCCCTCGTTGTATCCTCGGTAACGCGTATGTGTATGTATGTGAGTTCGAGTTTTACTATTGGGTCGAATATATTATTATTGCGATCGTTGTTTGTTTTTATTATTATTATTACCAGTAAAGTTTAAAAAAAAACCATCTATTAATATTGATCTATCATTATTAATCCATAGTAAAATAAGAAGTCGCGGACATGAATATTATCCGTTCCTGGTGTTCGTTCAAAACCTCATAACAAATTAGAAAGTAAGTCTGCGTACTGCGTATGGGTGCTATTCCACCTGTCCAATGTGTATGTATTTGTATCTCACATTTTGCTTAGTGAGAGAGTGAGACGCAATGCACATTGGACCAAGATATTGCACAGGTGTAATATCAATCTATTTCCCGTAAATATTTAGAAAAACACGTTAAGTACATGTAGTTGTTTATTGTTTCAGGCTGGCAACAGTTCGACCTACATCCAAAATGCATTCCAGTTAGCGCTGCCAATACTGCAAATAGGTGCTGTCTAGAAAAATCTAGTTCATGCAAATACTCAGGCTACTATGACATATGCCGTCGTAATGTTTCCAAAATTTCGGAAATCTCTTGGAAATTTTTGTGTGGGAATCCAACTTTTCAATTTCCAAAATGAAAGTTTCCTTTATTTCATGTGATATTTTTCTAAAATTTCCGAGAACTTTCAACTTTTTGGAGACACCGCCATTAGCACATCTGTAGATCCGACTAGTACTATACTATGTATCTTTAGGTAGTTAAATAAAAGTAAACAAATAATTTGTAAATTTTCGGGTAGTATAAACATTTATTGGTTAACCAACCAAATACAAAACTGATCTGTCACTCAACGACCTGACTTTACCCACATTATTTGATCATGTAATGTTTTCATCTACCTTTCGTCAAAAGTAATTCACATAACTAGCCAGTCCGATAGTCCGATCCCCTGTGGCGTAGTTTGACTTTTTGTCACACTTAGGCCGCAGTGCACTCTCCGCTTCAGGCAAAGACATATGTAACTTCGTATAAGATCTTAGAGGATATAACCAACGGAGACGCCATGTCTATATTTTCGGTACAAAATAGTCTGCCGTTTATTGCGGGGGAGGGGCACATCAAATGTATACGTAACGTAAACATAGCCATGTCAGATAAACGTCAGTCCATACATGTCGTTGACCATTGGCCGCCTATTTTCGACAGAGGGGAACGCCTGTTAATGACCACTCCGTTGGTTATATTCTCTAAGTATAAGATGAATAAAGTCAAGGAAAAAGTGTGCCTCGGAAATCAAGAAAAAGTCATGCTCGGCTAGATGGCGTGACGAAACCGTTTCATATAATTTTAACACATAGATATCAGTGAATGAACACGGGTCGAAATAAAATAAAATAAAATAATTTATTCATATATATATTTTTTTTTGATAATTTTGTACGTTTTCATTTTGAGTTTTAGTCGTGTGTCGATAGTAAATTTACTGTGACTACAAAATTTACAATGACAGGACCCCTAAATACTATCTATTCTTTTTGGTAATAATATATTGTTGGATATTTACGACAAGTCATGGCATTTATAGTAAATTTTATTAATCACTGTAGTCTGTATTAGATTTTGTTTAATTCATTAATATGTGGGTAGGTGAGTACGTTTGTTAAATTTAACAAAATTTCAATAAAGAGTTGATGATATTCAATTTTTGATAGATACTTAAAAACTTCGTTGGCCTACTTTTATATTTATACTAATTGCGAACTTGTCATGTTTTTGACTTTTGGGCTGCCTACACACACGGAGCGCACACGCCTCTTGTAATGTATGCTATTCTATGTCAACTGTCACACATGCGTTTGGAATTCCATGTAACCTGTCACATTATGTTTTTTACGGAGCAGTCCTGCCTAAGGGTAACATTCCATTTCTGACCGCAGCTGCACTACTAGCACGCGAACGCGTCGGTGTTATTGTCAATTTCCATAGTAAAATGAATGGTAGTGCTGCTGTCGTTGGAAATGGACTGTCACCTTAACGCGGTTATCACACTGATGTGGATCCACGCGACGGTACGAGCGAGACAGCGCTTTGCACATAATATATATAGCGATGTCCCGCTCGCACACCGGAGCGACGTATTGGATTTCAATATGGAGGACGCCATACAATAGGTCCAAACCATAGACTTATAATATATAGAGACGGTGTCTCAGCGAGCTGTCACAGTTGCCACTTTTGTTTAGTGTACGATTAACAATGAGGCCCACCTTGCTGTAGCCATGTCGATAAAGTCATATCGATAAACTATCGACATTTCTTGCAATTTTAATTTTACTTCAAAGGTTTAACGGTACCTAAAATGAACAAAAACGCTTTTATTATTTATTGTGGTTATCAGATCATAATTTTATAGTCACGCCCAAAGAATATAATACTCACTAGGAGAAGAACGATAACTCCATACAAAAAAATGTCCCTTTCAAAAGTTCGTTTATACTACTAGCGCTCTGGTAGGATACCATTGTAATTAGAATTGACAACCCGTTTAGCCTAGCGGGTATTGGCAGTAATACCCGCCTGTTCAGGAAGCTAATGGTCCTGGGTTCGAATCCCGGAGAGGGAATTTCTTTTTGTATTTTTTCTTTTTTGTTGGGGTCAGGTTTTTAAGAGCCCATCAACGTGCACACTAGCGCCACTGCTAAATAATCGTGATTATTTAAATTTAGTGACAGGTATTTCAAAAAGGGGGCCGCTACTGACTGTATTGTGTATTTAAGTACCTTTTGAATACACCAAACTAGTTTTTATGTTGCTGGATTCGTCGATCTATGAGCTCGAAACAAAAACGGCCGTTTTAACTTTGGACGCGTAGATTTACGAATCCAGTAACATAAAAAGTAGTTTGATGTATTCAAAAGATACTTAAATACACAATACAGTCCGTAGCGGCCCCCTTTTTTAAATACCTGACATTAAATTTAAATAATCACGATTATTTAGCAGCGGCGCTAATGTGCACGTTGATGGGCTCTTAAATTAGCATATCACAAATAAATAAAAAAATACGTTAAAAGGTAATGATTAGGTACTATATTTAGAAATTCGTCAAATATACATAAAAAAGTATATAAACAAAAAAGTATATTAAGATATAAATATTTTCATTCCTATTAGGATTACTGTATATATGTTAGGAGCAATACATATGAATACATACATTGATATGGCAAATGGTTACAAGTTATTACATCTATCCGGTTATCGGACATTTTCTGCTTCACAGCTCCGCGCAGCGTTCTTGGTCACCGGGGTACTAGTCTGGATATGCGGCAGATACGTGCCCTTTGAGCTTTTTCCAAGAAATCATATGACGGCCCTGGATTATAGTGTTATCTCACGCTCAAGCCATCTGCTGATTCCCTCTCTAAAACAAAACAGTCACAAATTAAACAATATAATCTAACTGCCTAATTACTAACGTCGCTAATTGCTACCGGGTCTAAATTTACCAGCTTTAACAATGTGAGGTTTTACATCTATGATGAATTTTGATTAAAATTTCGGACGCGATATAGCGTCCGCGGGACTTACGGGGATAATTAGATTAAATTATTATATTTGAATTTGGCAATTAGTACGCTCATTTTTATTTAAAGATTAATATATGTATTTCTTTAAACTCTCGCGTTTTGTACACATATTTAATTACACAAACGGGTCTACCGCGATATAATTTCATTGTTTTTACCTTTAATTCCGACGTTTCAGCTGAGTTGCACCAGCTGTGGTCACGGAAAGACTGACGTCCCAACAAATGTCAACGGAGATATTAATAAAACACCACTAAACTACCCGAAATTAGTTTATAAAAATGTTCGGGGTAGACAAAGAAATTGTAGCTACCCGTTAAAGTTTAATGCCATGTAAACAAATCCGCAATAGCTGAGCACTTGCTGACAACAGGAACGAATCACTGGATTGAGCTACATAAACCCAAAGTCCTCTCCAACGAGCGACACTATTATCCGCGGATCGTGAGAGAGGCGATTGAAATTAAAAAACACCCTAAAAATTTCAATCGTGAGGACGGGTACAAATTATCGTCTACTTGGGGACCAGTGATTCAAATGTTGAAACCAGCGGATATATCTTCGGACCAGTGTACGGATACTGTGAGTGTTGCGTGTCGTGCCGTGGACAATAAACATTAAACTTTAACGGGTAGCTACAATTTCTTTGTCTACCCCGAACATTTTTATAAACTAATTTCGGGTAGTTTAGTGGTGTTTTATTAATATCTCCGTTGACATTTGTTGGGACGTCAGTCTTTCCGTGACCACAGCTGGTGCAACTCAGCTGAAACGTCGGAATTAAAGGTAAAAACAATGAAATTATATCGCGGTAGACCCGTTTGTGTAATTAAATATATGTATTTCTTACCTTGAAATTATCGCTGTTTCTGGTTTACTACAGCGGTTTAAATTTAACTAAGTCTGTGCGAAGACGTATTTAGATATGTTGCTCGTACATATGAATAGTTTTTATTTTAAAATGAATAGGTAAATAAATATATTTCAAGTGAATAAATCGTTTTATATGAAAACTGATATTTTTGCGTTAAATGACAGCATTGACATTACAGACTTTTGTCTTGCCTATGTTCTTACCGGCCAGACCCAAATCAAGGCCTAACAAAGAGGCCTATTGACAAAGATTTTTTTTAATTTTATCATGGAGGGTAGAGGCACGTCTACCCTTCATAGATTTTATGAACATAGACAAAGACAAACTGAAATAGATAATAATTTACATATGACTTCGACTACTTCATAAAATACAAATCAAAATATATTTGATAAAATAATTGGATTTGTTCCTAGAAATCGTATACACAAAGCCAGTTCTAGCAATGTTGCTGTAGTAAAATATTTTTATGGTAATTACTGGCAATCTTCCTCTAGGAACGGAGCACACATGTACAATTATGAAGGGTCACGTCATTCCAAGGAAGTCAATAGGCCTTGGTCACGCCCCAGCAGGGAACCAAGGGAAAGTTCAGATATTTAATTAAAATACATAAATACCTCCTAAAAATAGGTGTTCCGCAATAAATGAATTATATTATTAAATTATAATATATTCATTATCCATTAGCATTTCAATTATGTTTATGTTTAACGAAGATATTGAAGCTTCAATTAATCGCTATTTCATTCCGCTGTGCAGGGTTTATCGATATATAACATGATTAAAATCGACTTTTCACATCCCTAAAAGAGCACACATATACGCTTTTACGCACACATACACAGCCTGGGCGCATCTCAAAAGGCAACACTTGATTTGAAGTCCATCTTGTCAATAGTATGGTTGTCCTTTTTTGACAAACGGCGTTTTTAAAAGAGCGAGGAGAGAGAAATGATACTAGTTGCTGCGCCGTGAAAGAGAACAGAAAACGTTGGGCCCTTGGTCCAAACCATACCAGGCGGCGTCACACGGTCGCGTTTTTATCCCTTGTCACCATGCCTGTCACGTTCTAACAAGTATGTAAGTGCGAAAGGGACGCGCATAGTGATAGACGATAAAAATGGAACCGTGCTGCGCCCACAGATGTATGACGCGATAGTACCATAACATATTTGTGTAACGCCATTCGCACTTAATCGTGTTTTTGATTTAGTTTTTTATTCAAGCAGTGACTTTCACGACACAATGATTCTTTATTCGTACCTATTTGGTTCTATATACGTTTTGTACAATATTGTGATTGTAAAATAGGACAATAATAATATATTATAATTTTTACAATATTAAAAGGTAGATAAAATTAATATGTGAATTCAGTTTATTATAAATTTATTTTACCCTATTATGTTATTTGCACATATATTACATGGATATAAAATAACGATTTAAAATCGCAGAATAAAATGACCGCACGAACAGAGTTTATCATACAATACGCTTTAAAAAAATCTTTCAATAAAGGTTCGTTGGGCCAAGAAAAGTACCGAGTGGACACCAAACATAGTGCGGCGTCCCGGCAGACCTTGAAGGAGATGACGGCACGATCTTGACGTCTTTCGGAAAGATTGGCCTAATATTGCCATAGAACAAGACGCGTGGAAGAAAGAGAGGGAGGCCTTTGCCCAGCAGTGGGACACAACAGGCTAACAAATAAATAAAAATAAAGGTGGTTAACCCTTTGACCGTCCAATGACGTCAACTGACCCGCACGGCTACAACCCAATATCAACCTTCGTGCATTCCTACAAGGTTTACTATGACACGATAGGCGTGGCGTTCTAAGGATTAACCCTTGGGACGCCTAGTGCCATATCCGTACCAGTCCTGTCAACTGCCGGAGGGTCTTCAATTTTTGTACCCGTCAACTGCCTAGTCCCAGATCTGTACAAAGTGTCTCAACTGCCTTGTGCCTTATCAGTCACCAAATTTATTGTATTATATTTTTACAATTTTGAGATCTTAAACACTTACAAATAGAGTTTTATATCATTTGCACAATAGCACTTTTTTTTTATCGCGGCAGTTGACGGGTGCACGTACGCGAGTCTATCCGGCATTTGAGGGGGATGGGACGGATCCGGCACTAGGCATCTGACGGGTACAAGTACGTTTGTCGGTTCGGCGTTCCAGGGGTTAAACAAGTGAATTTTTAGGGTAGGTAATATATAAATATCACAAGGACAACAAAAAATCTCGGTGTTACGACCCATGCAACAAATAATTTATCCAATAGTCAACCGCTTAACCATTTGACACAGTCTATAAAACAATACAATTCACGGCGCTTAGATCTTGATGCCAAGCGTGATAGAATAAAAGCCAGACCACCTGCGGCAATGCCCTATAACTATGTTAACGGTGTGCTCACATGCCCGCAATGTTCGCGAACTTTTAACAAGATCGGCTACATCAGCCACTTGCGAGCACACCAGCGACAGCAACGGAGTTGACAGCAGCACAGAATAAATAATAGTACTAGGTACAGAAGACTCACTCTCTAACAAGACGCGTCTGTTATGATCAGCACAGATATGGCCGCTAGGTGGCGACAGCGCCACGCGCGACTTATGGCTTTCCCCAAAATTGGGGCGGGACGGATGTACTTTTAGCTACCTGTAGCAAAGCGACGAAATCGCGGAGTGAGCCACGCCTGACAGCAGTCGCCGTGGCCGAAGTTGGCCGTGGAGTTATTATTATACAGTCATTCGACGAAGCCGTCTAGACAGGGCAATCGTGCGGGGTGCGAGGGATGGGTCGCGCGCACCCGAGCTGCATACATCGCCATTGTTAGTAGCTCGGTACTACTTACAGGTCTAGCGTGTCTTATATGAAATGGTTGTAATTTTTGGGCAGTTGTGCAAAAGTCTGTGACAACCCTACTGTGTTCTTGTGCGGTGTCGGCATTTACGCAAACATCAAAGGCGTCGGTCCACCGTTACTTTTACGCAATGCCATTGACTTCAGTCTCATGAACCTGCAAAACAACACACTTTAATAACATATAATTTTTAAGAAAAAAAAACCGACTTCTAGTGGGCCCGGTGAAAGATTATGGTAGATGGTGCACTATGTAGAAAAGGAGGTAAAACCACTTTCCTAGTAGCATTTCGTTTATGTATAAGGGTCGTAGTTCTAGCCTAACCTAACCCACCTTTCTGATAGCAGTTCGGTTTTGTGAGGATCGTAGTTCGAACCTAATAAAACCCACTTTTCTAGTAGCATTTCGTTTCTGTAAGGCTCGCAGTTCTAACCTAACCTAACCCACTTCTGTTCGGTTCTGTGAGGATCGCAGTTCAAACCTAACCTAACCCACTTAACGGCGCATGCGGTGCGGTGTACGGGGGTTTGAGCGGGAGGGGTTTGGCATCATCATACTTTATACCTACATTTTATGGTAGTTACCTAATCATAGTGGTTTTCCGGGTTAAGGTCCGGGTCTGAGTCCGAGTCCGGATCCGAGTCCGGGTGCGAGTCCCGGGCCGAGTCCGAGTTCAGGTCCGGGTCCGAACCGGATCCGGGTACGAGTCCGGGTCTGGGTCCGAGTCCGGGTCCCAGTCCAAGTCAAAATCGAAATTCGAAATCACCAAACGTATGCGTATGCGTCGTTGAAGAGTTCTGTTCTGATCATCATCAGCAGTTCCACTTCATCGAATGCGACAGTTTTTAATGTAAATGCTTGATTTTATGATGAAAATACAGAAAATTCTATACATATGCCTTTAAGATTTGAGGAGTTCCCTCGATTCCCCATGGATCCCCTGTTCAGAACTCGAGCTTGACAGAACTGTGGCTTAAAGACTAAACTTGCTTAACAAACATAACGAAGAGGACAAATCGCCAAACGTGAACTATGCGTCGTTGAAGAGTTCTGTTCTGATCATCATCAGCAGTTCCACTTCATCAAATGCGACAGTTTTTAATGAAAATGCTTGATTTTCTGATGAAAATACAAAAATCTATAAGTATACGCATGCTTTTAAGATTTGAGGAGTTCCCTCGATTCCTCATGGATCCCATCATCAGAACTCGAGCTTGACTAAAATGTGGCTTAAAAACTTAACTTGCTCAACAAACATAACGAAGAGGACAAATCGCCAAATGTGAACTATGTGTTAGGGTGTTTCATTTTTCCGAATTTTCGATTTTCATCTGAATTTGCTCGAATTCTTGTTCTAACTGATAAAATAATATTATACGTTAAAAAAAATTAAAATCGGTCAACATTTAGAGGTTGCACAACATCAACAAAGATTTTTCAAATAACCAACGACTCTACATCGGAGGGTAGAAAATGGTTTAAGCGGATACCATCCAAGCGGAGAGTAGTGTGATACTGAACCTTCTACATATAAATACATTTTAAAATTAGTAGTAAAGTTGGAGTTTGGTTACTCGATAAATGTTCTAATTAAGATTTTTCAGTTTTTCCACCTGTTTCCAAAGGAAAAGTGCTTTTATCGTGTTTTAGACGCAAAATTCAGTTTTCTCATTCGATTTTAGTATCAGTTCATTATATTTTGTCATTTTAGAACATAATTCATTTTCACGCAATGTATGGGGTTCTCACTCTACCTTTTCAACTTGTGCAACCTCTAAACGTTATTCGATTCTTTCGAAAATTGAAATAGATAGTTTTTAGTGTGGGGAGACTCCATTGGTGAGCAAAGTCAGGAAAAATATTACAACTTTTTTTTCTCCATACAAAAGTGAATCACCCTACTATGTGTCGTTGGAGAGTTCCGTTCTGATCATCATCAGCAGTTCCACTTCATCAAATGTCACGATTTTGAATGTAGATACTTGATTTGTTGATAAAAACACAATAGTTATTTGTACAACAAGAGATCAAAGTTTGATATTTCTTCGAGTGCTTATATTGAGTCCCGTGCAAGCGAAAGATTCTATAATAGATTCACGAGCGTAGCGAGTGAATCTAATTTAGAATCTTGAGCGTAGTAAGGGACTCAAAAGCGCACGAGATGTAAATAACTTTGATCTCGTGTAGTACACAAAATTTTTCACACCTTAGCAGTGAGAACATACCTATTAGACAACTTGAAAAATGTAATCCTTCGTCACTTAATACCTATGCAATAATGTTTTCTTAAGATATACAAACAATTAAGTTTAATTACCGCAATCGAACACAAAAACAAAACGTAATAATAAATTTCAGTAAAATAATATGGAAATAACGAACTGATCAACTGACACTTCAACCGACAACTTTTTTTTTGTAAAAAACAAAACTTTTTAAGATACGGTCTGAATTGCGGATACGTACTATTTGTGAACTATAGTAGAAATTCTTAAAAGTAAAATAATTAATTTTGCGTGATAATCTGTGTATTTTTTGAGTTCATTATTTTAATTGTACAATAAAATACCTAAAATATAGTATTTTTATCAAATCTTAAACATTATTTTATTTAAATAATTATTAAGAATTCATACTCGTACAGAGCTCGTACGTGGTTTGGAACGATGCGTTCTGAAGTTTTTCGGGGGTCTATTATAAACAGTCAATATACCGTTGAATGTCGTTTAAACTTTTTTTCGTCTGTTTCTTTTTGCTAACAGTGTGAAAGGGACAGAGATAATAGAACCCAAGTATTTCGAACTTGTATTAGACCCCGCATGTTGAAATGACATTTGACTATAAAGGTCACTTGAATGTCATTTTGTCTCACTCAGTGAGCAAAATCGCATTTTGCTCACTATTTTTAAGATGCAAAGTACCCTTGTTCGAGCTGCTGAGGTGAAAAAATCATTATATGTATGCCTTTAAGATTTGAGGAGTTCCCTCGATTCCTCATGGATCCCATCATCAGAACTGGGTTTTGACAAAAACGGGACCAATCTGTATGCATATACATACAATCAAAAAAAGAATTTTCAAAATCGGTCCAGTAATGACGGAGATATGGAGTAACAAACATAAAAAAAAAAAAAACATACAATCGAATTGATAACCTCCTCCTTTGGGATTTGGAAGTCGGTTAAAAAATAGAACAAATCTGTCCCCTTCACACTGAATTGAACAGAAAGAGAATAGTAAGTAGTTTGTGTTACAAGGGATCAAAATGATATATTTCCGTCAAGGGCGTACATTGAATCCTGAATGAAGCTGAATAATTTTGATACACTATGAGGAAAATAAATAAATGAGGAAATTATCATGTATCAAAACACTATTTAAACTAAAAAAATTGTAGGTAAAAATGAAAAAAAAAAATTGTCCTAGAACAGAAAAGTACAAATTTGTTCCCTCCTAGCAGGGAAGAAAAGTGCCACTTTTCGAATAGGTGATGTGAAAAGATCATTTACCCCTTGTGAAAGAAAGAGCAATTGCATTTAAGGGAAAGGTTTAAGCATCTTGCGTAGACATATATGATTGATGCTGCAAAGCTTAGTTGCGTTCATTCAATGGGTCATTGTAACTTTGAACCATTCATCATTCTTTCACCTTTATCCCATTCATTCGGGGTTGATGCATGTCTTCCATCTCGGTCACCCGTCGTTTCGATACTTTTTTTTATTTCTTCTTCTAGTCCATATTTACCTTGGTCTATCTCTACCACAGAATAAATAATAGTACTAGGTACAGAAGACTCACTCTAACAAAACGCGTCTGTTACGATCAGGACAGATATGGCCGCTAGGTGGCGACAGCGCCACGCGCGGCTTATGGCTAGCCACCAGAATTGGTGTGGAACGGATTTGTTTACTTGAGCTACCTGTAGCAAAGCGACGATAAATCGCGGAGTGAGCCACGCCTGTCTCTACACTTATCAAGAATAATATCCATAATAGGTTTATGGTTAGTTTACGAATTATATACTAGATGGCGCTATTCCGTGTAGACAGTATCCTGAATCACACTATGAAGATCTCAAACATTCTACCAAACAAAACAGATACCTATAGGTACATACTTTCTGGGTATCACAACAGACTATTACAAGTCAGTACACACTACACATATGAGGCCGTGTTCTAAAACCCACCATTTATTTACAAGTCAGTACATTTGATAGGTATATTTTTAATTTTTTAGCTTTAGTTATCTTAATTGTAGTATTTGTAGTTAATTTTAGTTTTATATGCATTTTATAACACTTATTAATATTATATAATAAATGAGTTTCAGTCAGTACACAGATGAGGCAAAATATGACGTTTGTATCTGCTATCGTGGATCGTGGAGATCATTTTGAGCACTTTGTCCTCGCAACTTGCCAACAACAACACAAATCACCAATTGTGCCGATTCGCGTGCCCAGGCGCATCTGTCGGCGCACATGTCGTGACGTTGCAGATATGTTTAACCCAATAAAAGAAACGCACAAAAAACTCTTTCTTTTCGCCAAAAGCAGCATAAAAGAGTTATTTCTGTTAGTAGGGAAACACATGTCGATTTTTGGGTCTTTTCGCGTTTCAAATGTGCAGGTTTTGTCTGTTTCGTTAAATTCTTTCATGTCGCATATTTGCTTCAAAAGTGGGCGGCCGAGATGCTTACAACAACAGTATCAAAGGCGTTAGAGTGCGTGTTCAGATATTTTTGAGCACTTCCGATGAGGTATCTGATGATGACTGTACTAATGGCAAGTGTTGCGGAACTGGCGAAATGCACCGACCTAAGATGAAAAACTACGCACTAAACAACTATGAAAAACGTGTAGGTAAATTCGCCAGTAACTGACCACCGGCCAATAACTGGCCAACCTAAACTAATAATGAATTCTATTCTAACTGGCCAGCCTTCAATAACTAGCCACCTTATACTAAAAAGAATTCTGTTTATAGGTGAATTGAATTCATTTTTAGTTTAGGGTGACCAGTTACTAACAGGTGGCCAGTTACTGGCGAATTACCCTACGTTACCTAGCGACTGAATAATATCTGAAAAACTTATTCGTTACAGTGCCAAACGGGAAAAATCTTGTTGCGATTTTTATATTCATTGACGCACATTAGACACACTTCAATAAAGTAAAAATCAATTGCACAGTAGCTATTAACAGGTCCATCTGTTATGTTGTGGACAGACAGGCAATCATTACGGAAACGCGTGCACCATATGCCATAAGCGCAGTGCTAATCAAGTATACATTTGTATAGGGCGACCATAACATATAACATATGAAAGGTCCATGGGTAAAATGATCATTGTTCTTTTTCTAAATTAGATGAGGTCATTCTTAGTTGTTTTAAGGTACTAGGTATTTACTAGTTACTACCTACACCTGTTTTCAGGAAATAAGTTTAACTTCTCTCGATTCGGAAATTTTAAAATTTAAGATTTGGCAGTCCTTTTTTTTACCAACGGCTAAAACTCTTCAATCCCAAGCAAAAGTAATAGTACCTAGCTAATATTTGTGACAATAGGTAAAAACCTTAATCCCATCAACTGTGAGCCAGTGTGACATCTATTACTTTCCTGTTATTGGGTAAATAGGCTACGTTTACTGCAAAACTCATACGCACCCTACACACAGTCAATATCCTGTCTATCCGTATACCATTATTAATACTCCTGTAAAATTAATACTTACAATACATCACTAATAATACCTTTTACCCGTGTTTTACCCTCTATCTATACCATTAACCTTGCAGGACCTAATTTTAAGTTTATTTTGTACTCTACGGCTTAGGAAATAGGGGTCGAGTTTTTACGGTTGAACAGCCATTCTGATTGGCTATGACGCGTGTTTTCATTTGTTTGGATATTGATTAATTTTGTTGACCATACTTTTGCGCACGTGTCGGTTCATAATGCGCACTGTCACGCCATGTCATGATTGTCATTTGTCAAATATGAACTAGTTTAATAATAATCTGTAGTATAATTTGATAGTCGATTTAATGATACTGTCACCAATTTAGCAACCATACCAGTAAAGAAACAATCTCTTTCAGAATATGATACCTACCCCTCTTGACCTAGTAGGTACTAGACTTTGAAAGTTTGCCAAACCCGTTTCCATATCGATAGGCTAACACAAGGATAGGGTAACCATAATATCATCTTAGTATATACCTAACCATTTGATATAATTTTTCGTTCACCTGGTTATTAAGCACTTAACGATAACAACTAAACTTTAGGAATATCCATTACTTACATTTAATTTATTGTAAATCAGTGGTTTAAATTTTTTGTGGCGGGGTTGTGAAGAAATAGGCTTCACATGAGCATAACACTGAAATATCTCACAAGCATCTTACACACTCACTAAATATAATTATATCTATAACAAAAGAAAATCCATATTTCACAACGCGCCGCCAGGATATAAGCAGACCTTTGTTGAATGACAAATCAATCCGGACACAGACAAAGAAGGCGCGTGTCCAAAAAACGGCACTTTTTGTCTGTTGCCTGCACGTAATGACGTATTCAAAGACGTTCGGGTCGCGCCTGACTCGACCATCGTCGAAAATTGTACAAATTAATTTGACTTAGCAGCGCCTTGCCATCGTTATCGCTGTTTAAGCTCTGCGCGGTATTTCTCTCTAGGAGGCTCTCTAGGGCCTCCAATAACCCGCTCTTAGGTCTGTTTTTCAAATGTTCTTATTCTTTGTCGTATCCTCATGACTGGAAATCGTGACAACTTATTCTTCACCAACGCTCTCCGAACAGTTTAAATTGGATACAAGCAAGTCGACAATCAGCGCGGCGGCGAGTTTGTACACTCACTAAATAAAGATGTCGAGTCCCTTGGGAGTCGGAGGTCATTAATTTTTATCCCGCTATTTTTAAACAAAGACACATCTTACTTTCTATGATCAATACTTTCTATGATACTCATACTTCGCAAGATAGGTATACTGCACTCCTAGATATACATAGGTCAGTTAAAATCAAGTAATTGTATGTCCTTTACCCCATAGAAGTATATTAGAGAACATCCCCACTCACCCAAGTGCTGTGCGATGTCGGTGGTAACACCCCGCGCCGAGCGGTATGAAAAAGTACTCGTCAAACTTACACTGTTTTCGTTAAAGGTAGAAAGCAAACCGACCCAACCCATCCCTACACCTTTCGGCTAAGCCCACAAGGTGTGGGGAACATCTGTAAATAATCCAAACTCAAGGGCTCTCGTAGAGGCCATAAATTATGTTTCTAAGCCCTAACTGCCTAACCTCAGAACGGAAGGAAGCATACAAAGTTGAAGCCAGGTGAAATTGTATAGAATCAATTGGATTCGTAGAATTTTAAGGAATTCTACTCGTACTTATTTTTCATGCCAGTCAATAAATTCGAAAAAATTCTAAAGGGGGTTAAATTATATTTCCATTTGTTGCTCTCACTCTTATAGTATTTACTGAAACATATAATACAATTTACAAATACCCTGAAAATACCAATTTAAATAAACCAAATAAGGTGCAGCGGGGCAATTTAGACTGCGGGGTAATTTCAACTAATCGAAATATCTTCCATGTTTTACATTATTACCTAGAGTGACATGTCCAGATAGCGAAAGAGATGTGTTGTGTGTATTGTGTGAGACTCAGACTCTAGTTAATAATGTAAAACATGGAAGATATTTCGATTAGTTGAAATTACTCCGCAGTCTAGATTGCCCCGCTGCACCTTAATAGTAGTTATAAAATAAACCTTTTCCATAATGGGCCGTCTATATCCTCGATATATATACATATAGGTATCACGTAAGTGTTCTAACAAATTATATTATACTATGCTACTATTGTCTATTATACTGTGCTACTATTGTCGCTTGGCTAACGGGACAGATTAACAACAAGGATAGTCGATTCATTCATTTAAGTACGTATTTAAAGTCTGCTAGTACCCAAAATAAATGCTAGGTCGGTTTGTTTCGCATTTTTTAAAATAAAGAACTAGTTTATTTTACGGTTCCCCAAAACGCCATCGCCACCATAAAACGGTAGCCGACACTATCGACAGCCGACCAGTTCTCGCTTTATGACACGAACTCTTTATTTTAATTACGCTAAAAGACTTAACTAATTCAGCTCAATTAAAAAAAACCGGTCCGCTGAGATTGCATCTTGACATAATACCGTATTACCCCGCTTAAAAGAAGTGGCTTTCTATATATAGGTGCTCGTAATTGAAGAAATCGGTACGTTTCAACCTGCGGGCCATATTTTATGTGTATTGCATTTATTCTTCTTGTAGAAGAATAAAGGATGACTCACACTAGACCGGACCGGGGCCGGGCCGGAGCTTCGGGCGCTTCGTTTCCTACGGAAAGTAGGTACCACGTGATCACTGATCAGCCGTCATAGAAAATAACATGTCGGACGCCTCGGCCCGGGCACGGCCCGGTCTAGCGTGAGTCATGCTTGATAATGAATAACGGCTTTAATTGTAATCAATCTTAGCAAAAGTTTGAAGTCCCTAAGTGCCTCCATAAACCATAAAGCACTTAAAGTTGCACTATAGTGTAGTAGCAACAAAAAAATGGCACAGGCAGGGGCGTGAGACAATATAACTTCCGTACGGTCGGCAGGTAAGGACTGGCGATCACGAAAGTGTTAAAGGCTCAATTATTATTTAGTTTTAAATCTTAAAAACTTTAATTATTTCACGCTACACCACGTTGAGAGAGATAGAGATAAATTTTCCCATATTTTTTGAAGTTGGTTAAAATGTAAGTAGAATAATAATGTAAGTAGTGGATGTCCATAATATGAAATACATTTAGGGCAATTTAAATGGTTTTTGTAGCTGGGTCACCTTAAAAGTAAATTTTATCTCTGGCTGTTGACGATTATAAAAAACATGCATAACAACTCATAAAAATTAAATTAACCTCTGACCGAACTGATAAAAAAATGTTATCGGTTAGAGTAACTTTATACGAGTAGTAAACTGCTTTATTCTTATTACATACCTAATGTTACACAGTTTTACTACTATACATGCCAGAATAAACTCAAAGATAATTTAATTGTTAAGTACTAGACATAGACAAGTCAGTATACTACATATATGTATTTATTTACCTACTACCTATTTATTTCGTTTTTCTGAGTAAGTGATGAATTTTAGAATGTGAAAGAAATTAATGTAATTCCTACCGAAGAACAACCTATCTACATAGGTAACTGCCAGTCACAACAACCGCAATTTTTAACCTGCGTATCGTTATTGATATGATAACTTATATTTTTTTTTATAAATTATAAAGTAGGTAGGTAGGTATATATTTAATCGTAAAAACTATCACCTAATAATTGTTAATTTCAACGATATTAAAATATCTAAGTATATAGGTATACCTACAGGTAAAAAGATTGGTTGTAACTCAGTGACGAGGCCTTTGTATCTGTAAAAATTACATACCGGCCAAATAAACTAAAACTTGCAACAGGTGTGTAATTTATAATTACTTGCGTGAGTGTACCGGAAGGTGCGGTGTAAGTGCTCATTGTGCCGTTTCCGCCATTTTGAGAAGAGATGAATGTCCGCGCGAAATTGATAAATTTCAAGTTGTGTAGTTTTGGTTTTGCCTTTTTTGAATGCAAATACATAATACAACTTATTACTAGGAAAGCCTATTATTAGTAGGTATCTTTTCGCCTCTATCGACAACGGAATTTTCTCCTTTAGCGACACTAATACTATTAGATTACAAGAAAAAGGGCATGCAATGTATAGGCATTGCAAGTTTCCAAGTACGATATACACGATTTTTTTTATCGTGATTTCGGGGTTGGTCCCATAGTGAAAGTTACTCAGTATAATCCCAAAACCTCCCTGGCAAAGGGGATGCATTTATTTTTTAGCCACCCTGTATAATGTCCCTCCTTACGTATGAAGCAACTCGAAACATATTTGTGTCTAGACACGATTTTATATTAATAAATAAACCCCGTTATGAATGTTGCAATAAGAGCTGCGTAAAAATAGTTTTAAAGTAAAATAATAAAAACTCTTGAGTTACCTAGGTCAACCCCATTCAATTGACACAACAGCTAATGAAAAGGCACAAATTAACATTGCATGCTTTCCGCGCACGTGTCCTTTCCACTGTCATTAGTAAACAATAGATATATTATTAGTAAATAGGAAATGATAATGCCACTCAACAGTGCAGCACGTTACCGACAGGTTATTTGTTAAAAATACAGAAGTAGGGAGTTCAGGGTCAGGGTTGGCTTTCCGGGGTTCTATTTTTTTTTAATGTCAGCTTAATATTCCAAGAAAATTGTTAAAAAAAATCAACAACAAAAAATTAAGTACGCAAAGAGATCATAAACGTAATTTTTTGAAAGTAGGGTAAGGTAAGAGAAACATCGGCAAGGCTCGGAACCGGATTTATCTGCATACAAAAAATACCGGTATTATTTAGTTCTTTGGTTTATTATTTCATTTTTAATGGGACAATCTAATATGTAATACTAAGTTGTTACCTAAATACATGATTCAGTCCTACGTAAAGAGCATAAAATAAGTAAAAATATTGGCCTATTTCGGGTTTTTCAAAATAATCGGTTCCGAGACTTGAACATCGGGACAAGAGAAAAACTTGTAGAGAATCCTCATACTGTTTCTCTTGCCCAAAAAGGAACCCTAAAATGCGTACCCCAATTTCACGGTTCCCGCTCAGTTTGCAGTTTTCAATTAATGATTTGTGCAGGTAATGATTTCCGATATACATGCGTATACGCACAAATTGGTTCAGTGATTATTTATTAATATTTTGCCGTTGTACAAATTGATTTTTGTAATTGGATTTAATTTTGGGTGGCATATGGCGTTGATGTGTGTTTTTCGATTTGTCGATTTATAAATGACGAAATAAATTAAGTACTCGTATTGTGTTGTATGATATTTTTGTATAACAGTAGAGAAAAATTGTTTTTTGTGTGTACGTATACCTAACTTTTAATCATACAACGAATCTCTAAAAATAATAATTAATTTAGTAGTCGATTTAAAGTATTTAAATATAGTTTAAGTCTAATGGCGTAAATGTAAATATAATAATAATCCATATTGTGTTGGCTTCGGCTCCGCGCACGCCTCCCAAAGGTCCGGAACACCATTGTTCCGTAATGGGAAAGACATAAATATTAATATTTATCATCAACATCGATGAGGTATCATAGAAACTTAGAATGAAACACTGAAATTTATTGCGTTGGAGCTTATTATCCGGGGTCGAAGGACCACTTTGTTTATACATTGGTATCTTAAATTCTCAATTATTTCCTTATTATATGTTGTAACTATATAAGTAGATTAAAGTAAGTTGCTCGTTATATAGGCCCCACGGTAAATAATCAATGCAAGTAGATTCTGCTATTTAATTTATGTTTGGTTTTGATCTTAATTTGCTAGTTGCTGTACTTAGGTTGATTTGATTAGATTTTAGTTATTTCATATTTGGTTGAAAAGAGAAAATTCGACTCTTACCTAATTTTATTTTAAGTAGACAATATCATTTCATTGGCTTTCATTTTATTTCAAGTCCCGATGCGAATACTATTTGTCTGATCATGTCACTATTCAACCAAATGATTAGGTCACTCATACGCTCGCCAGGTAGGCACCAAGTAACATGTTAGTATTATTAGCCTGTCTACAACACAACTATAAGCTCCCAAATAGGCTGTAACTTTATAAGCTAGCGTGCTTGAGGTAGCAACTGTAACCGAAATTTTTAGATCAGTAGCTAAAGCTAACAATAGTAACAATACAATACAAAGTGACAATGGGTGACTCTGGTTAGAGTCTAGGAGTTTTGTCAGATTGACTTATGTACTTAGATATTATTATTTATTATACGATGAAGAGTGGTATAGAAAGCCTAAGTCCGCCTTTAGCATATAGGTATGTAGTAACGTTATCTTTGCATCTGCCTGTGTCTGGTGTGCATGAGAATAGTTATAAGACCTGGTAGAATGGTAAGTTGATGGACAATGGTTACATTTTGATCAATGATGATATTATTTAAGTATGTAGGTACCTATATAATTATTAGCTAAAAATGCTACAATGTGCTACAAAAGCACTACCTGTCTACATTGAAATGTATGTACATATACAGGGTCATTTTAGGACCGTTAGCCATATTGTGCGATGTGATTAGGTAGCCATTCTGAACAACTGAAGTGAACTTTTTCTATGGGACCAACTTCGAAATCACAAAAATTTTTTTGGCCGTTTCATAAATTTTGGTCGAGTGGATGTCGACGTTTTCTATGGGAAGGCCAAATTTTGTTTGGGATTTCGGGGTTGGTCCCATAGAAATAGTTGTTCAGTATGACCTACATACCTAATCACCTCGCACAATATGGCTAACGGTCCAAAAATGACCCGCCTGTATGTAATATGAATAATGTATACATAGTGATTGCATCAAAAATAATTAAAATTATATAAAAATAGGTATATATGCAGATGCAGAATCAAACCAAATGGTTGGCACACCTGTTGAATGTTATTCTTTGTTCGTATTGGTCGGTTGTTATTAGTAAGTATAATGTGTGTATAATCACGTGTCCGAATGGCGGGAAACCCTTCCGAATCACTATGACACTATGACATAACAAGCCAACGCTTGCGTTATCAGCCGATAACGTCACGCCGCGCCGGCCGGCTAAAAATATCCACCGAGTTCCCGCTCAAATGCCGCCAACTTGTACTAGGGCAAGGTAAACTCAAAACTATCCCCTTTTCTTACTTCACCTGTGTCGCAAGACACAAAAAGCGTCCTTGGATTCCATTGTTTGCGCGCCAAGTGGAAGTGGCTGCCAAAATCGGCGATTCGGCGCGTCGGAGCGCGGGAAACCGAGCGTCAGTCAGTCGCTAGCGAGAGACAAACGCGCGCGCACGGCACAGCCACGCCGCGCTTTTAGGTTAGAATTGGCGCGCGCCAGGTGTTATCTCTCCCCCGCTCTAACTCACGCGCTCCCCAACCTCCCTTTCTACCTGAGAACAGCTGTTTTCTCTCGGGAGATTATTAGTCAGATGTTCGCGAACCAGTCCTGATCACCTGACGCTTGCTATGGCCGCGGGAGGACGGACGCCGAAACAGAGGAGATTCGAAGTGTCTTCAGGAATGGCGCCTTTGAGGAACGTCGCGAATACACCAAGGAGACGTCGTGGGAGTTGCAAATGTCTTTTTGGCGCGCCGGACAGGGATGAAACAAGACGTTTAATGGCGGAGCAGTATTCGAGAGAAAGGAAGCGGTTTATAAGAAGATTCAACTTTGATATTGAGACGGAGTGTGTTTACAAAGCGTCTAAAATGGACTCTCCAGTGAAGTTTATGGAGGAGGATAGTACGAAGTCTCCAAGGTCAGCGACGGAGGCGTTAGCGAGCGTAGGGAACACGGAACTGAGGATGTTGTCGAGCCCACGGCGGGGCAGCGGCCCCAATTCGCCGCGAACACCACGCACGCCACGAACGCCACGAGCGGCGCGTACGCCGCGAACGCCACGTACGCCGGCGTCGAGAAGACAGCTGCAGATGACAGGTAAGCTTTGTTTTGTCTAAAAATCAATAAATAAACATACCTTTAAATTAAATTGTATTTAAAATATGTACCTCGAATTCGTTTAACAATGTTATACGACCCCAGTTACTTACAGTATTTTTTTATAATCCATTTTGTTATAATTTACTTAAAATCAATCTGAACGAAACATTTTTTACATTTAAGTAGCATGCAGAAGACGCAGCACACACTAGGCATATCATAATTTGTAATTGGCATTAAAAACTCAAAAAATCGAAAATTTTGAGCGCTTTCGAGCACCAGAAACGCTCTAAATCGCTCGGTTGAATTATTTCCAGTTTCAACCAGTGACCTCGACCCGCGAGTACAAGTACCTACTTTCTCATTACAACATTAATTAACTGTTTCCGCTACCGTGGGGTTTTTATCGTGGGAAATATTGGGTTGGGTATATACTTAGGGTAGAGTTACTAATGTCTATCGATCATTTTCGCGAAACCACTAAAACTAGTCTTGTGACTACGTCCTTCGGTGAAGGAAAAACATCATCAGGAAACCTGCATAGATCTTACGGTAAGATCTATGCAGATCTAAGATTCTTACCTACTTACCTGCAATTCCCCATTCTGTAGTTGGTGTGAGAATAACGCGGAACCAAAGTCAAGTGGTCTCGTCCAATGAGATGATGCTTGCTGGGTCCAAACATTGGGCTATGTACCTATCCAATTAGTCTGCTGATCCAGAAACCATCAAGCTTTTGAAAAAAAGGTTAGCTGCAGTAGTTTTATGTTGGAATCTCAAAGAATTGGCGAATGTTGGTCGCTGTGGTCTAGAACCCAACCAACTTGGATAAAAGGGAAGGATACCTATGTTCCGAGACTACCAAGTAGCCCAGTAGATCCCACGGCTCTTTCTTTGAAAGTCGCACATATCTACTGTTTCAGTCACAAATAAAACATCTACTACCCGATCCCTCAGTGTTTCTCGGTTCCAGCTTTTTACTTTTTACGCCTATTCAAACACAGACCACGTCTTAATCGTTATGCGTGAGAATCAGAGGGCCTACCGCGGACCTCGTTCGACGTGTTGCCTCTCTGTCGCATTTGTAAATTCGTACGTATGTGTGACAGGGAGGCAACACGTCGAACGTGGTTCGCGGTAGGCCCTCTGAAGACAATGGCCTAAAAGTTCCTTAACGAAGTTTCTTCACCTTTTGCTTTGGAAACGAAAAAGCTTAAGAAAAATGTGGACGACCATCCTGAAACCGCCTTTCTATTAACGTAGTCCCCATTTTCCTCTCTGGACTTATAATTGAAAATATTTTGTCACAATTGGATGTATATAAATTTTCAACCATAGACATTATGGTCCTTCGTTTGATATTTTACGAATTACTGCTTGTAAGTTAAAAGAAGATAAAAGATAAGATAAAAGATTTTTATTCGTGACGACCACAAAACATGTACGAACATGTACAGACAACAACAGCAAGGAAAGAAGAGATCAATAAGTGTTCATCACGAAATGGACCCAACTCAGCATAGGCCGGAGCCCCACTGCTGCGCACGCTATGTACACGACCCACGTTCCTATACAAAATTTAGTGGGCTTGCCCACGGTTTGTATTAAAACGTGGGCCGTGGATGTAGCGTGCGCAGCAGTGGGGCTCCGGCCTAAGCTATAAAGCCAGCGCTGCTCTTCCGTAGGGCCCATTCGGTGATGCCACGACAGATAACACATAAAGATACATATTAAGGCCGGAGCCCCACTGCTGCGCACGCTACATCGACGGCCCACGTTTTATTACAAACCGTGGGCAAGCCCACGAAATTTTGTATAGGAACGTGGGTCGTGTACATAGCGTGCGCGGCAGTGGGGCTTCGGCCTAAAACATTGCAAAAGATACACAAAAGAAGAATGCTGTTCCGGTTTATTAAATGTACAAATCATTTTCGTTTTGGATGAGTGCCTTTCGTTTAATGCGTTTCGTTTGGCTAACTCATATAAGATTGTTGATTTAAGAATGACACTGCATTTATATTTTAACAAGTGTGCTTTTCAATTGCAAGTGGAACCAATTTAGGGCTGTCAGCTTTATAATAACTTTAAGTTGCATCGGAATCAGCACGATATTGAAATGTATGTTATTGAGCGAATATTCAGGGTATAAATCCTAAGCTAGACCTGTAAACCCTAGTTTTCCTTAGAAACTAATAACCCCGAACAACTATTTGTATTCTCTAAAGTGAGATGGCACCATCAAATACATACACTGTCTGCAAGCCTGCCTGCGTCTTTCAACCGAAGTAAAAAAGGGTACCTACTTCATTGAAACTCAACACCGCAGTAAATAAGAGATATACCTGCATAAGCAAAAGAAGATCATTTTAGAATCACGATCAGCCCTAAATAAATTTTATCGAAAGTACACACCCTAAACAAACATGACAAACGCATTGCCTCTGGATTACACACATTGTCATTTAACTTTCTTATCCTCTTATCTTACACGATCATGCAATCAGAAAAGCACCGTGACTCCTATATTATAAAGTTCATTTTTCCAATTCTGACGCGCACGCGTAAGTCAGATGGCTGTGAACATCTCGTATCTTACATAAATTTTACAAGAAATGAAGTACTTTAATTCGTATACAACAAAGCACACTTTAGCAAGAACGTCGGATTTAAATAAGATTTTTAATTAATCGTATAGATATAGATGCGCACACGTAGCATATAGGTTCAGATCGGAGATAAATCGGATCGCAGTCGAACAAAATTACATGTGAGACCTATCATTATTCATTAAGATATAAGAGCGTATAATGAATTATCTTTTATCCAACCAATAAGTATGCGTGGAAAGAGCCTTCTTTTAATCATCGCCACTGCTGTGTAATCGAAGTTTTTTTCGAATCGAAGTTCTTGGTAATATTAAATAAACGGCAAGGGTTTTTTCCATCACATTGCATTGCAAGCTGTAAAGTTAACTCTTTAAATATAATTATTTTGGAATAATCGCATCCGAAACTGTATTTTCCGACCATTTGGCCAAAACGTTTGTTTTGGCATTAAAAACATGTTTCGGTTGAAGGTTCGATTTCGGCCGAAACTAATAGAGCAAAACCAAACCTTTGGTTTCGGCACAAAATCTGGTTTAGGTCGGACACTAGAAATAATATAAGTAACTTGTTTCTTATACCGGCTTTATCAACTCCCTTAATAAAGCAAAGCTTCAGACTATGAAAAACTTAAGGTGCAATAGCAAAAAGATTTGCTGTAGATACTTGAGACAATGCTTGATCACTACGATGCAGGCCAACGGCCTCTAAAACAGGTTTAGACTTAATCTAAGTCCTGCCGCTGGTCTAAAGCACTGATCAATTTGTAGACTTGTTGGTAGTGGTATAAAAGATTTTTAGACATAAAAAAGTAAGATAAACGTCCGAATGCTAATTCTCAATATGCTAATACCCAGTAGTCGACACCATCCTGTCCCCTGTATAACTAATGGTGTAGTTGGAAGTTGGAAGATGACAATGACTGGGACGGCTACAAGATTTAAAAATATTGTAGTTTGTGGTTCTTTTCCATCACTGTAAACACCATTTACTGAGACATTCTCTGTTATGGTCTAAGTAAAAATAAAACTTACTAATGTCATCAAGTGTGGGACGTTGAAGAGATAAATTCAAATATTTATACTTTACGCGTCGTTTTAATATACCTAATTTCTGTAGTACAAAACGTTAGCTTAAAATATTTGTTTGTAATAAATTGAGCAGTAAAATGGATAATAAGTAACAACTCTATAACTGTGTTTAGTTTTATACATATTCCTTCAAGCACCGAGCCCAAAACTTCGTAATTTGGTTAACACAGTCGTCACCTCGACTCCCACGGTGTCCTGTTGGGGCTGGGGCAATATTGGCCTCGTCCCGACGACTTCCGTGACGTGGGCGGAAATGCCAAATTTCCTCCCTTTTTATGTCATTTGCCAAAAAACGTGGTTAACATTCACAGGGTCGAAACAAACTTCCCAAATAAATACATCTAGGAACTATTGAATCTATTTCGTAAAGTTCTTAACTTATCGTGCGACTATTTTTGACGCCATTATAAGAGGTTAGTGAATGATAGCTTCTCCATATAAACGTAGTCCCCTTTTTTATCATTTGATTTTTTTTTATCGATTTTTTAATTAGGTATTTTAAGAGTTAGGTGCTACCAAAAACTTGTATGAAAATTTTTAAACCCCAATAAAACAAAGAAAAATTTAAGAAGAATATGTAGAATACAGATTGAAATATTTTTGTAAAACTAAATCGGAGGTCATTGAAATTCTTACAATACATCCTAAGAGCACACAAGATTCATCGCAGGTAGATGTAAATAAGAAATTAACCCAGACAACCGCAAGCCCTTTTTTATCCTATCTAGACCTGGATGCAATCCTTCTCTGCCATCTTAATGGCAATCTTTGCACAGATAATATCTTAGCTCTCTGGGAACGGTGCTAATGGTGCGTTTCCATGCATAGCTACGGCAAATCTGGGCACACATATGAGGTACAAGATATATGTGACTGCAAGTATATTTATTCTATTCCCAGGCTTGCGGAAAACTATTTAAATTTAGAGATTTACATAACAAAACATCTGGCATTGCTTTATGGTTTTATTTCAACTGTCATATCGCAGAATTCAAGTTTACTACCTCAGCTAACATCAAACTAGCGCTATCTAGGTACTTACATGAAACATTTAACGAGAAAATAACGACTATTACAAAGATTAATGAAACAAAAAAACCATTTCCAAGACAAGATAAAACCATGTTCTTACTACCATTACATTAACAAATATAATTTTACAACGCATACGTATTAAGATTAATTGTACCTTGTAGTTTGAAGGCGTGGTGGTTCATAGTTAGGGTCATTGACCGGTTACGTCACGGACTTTTTATTCCATTACACCATTTCCTATCGATCGATCTTCATTGCTCGACTGTGTAATCACCACTTGTCTTTTTTAGTCGTCATATGGTCGTGCAAGACAGGTCTAGAAGTTATATGAGACGTTTTTAAAATGTATTTACAGCATAAACTTTCCTTTCCTCTGCCCAACTCCAAACTTTTAGCCCCTTCTAGTGGTTATTTGAGGCTTCTAAAAAAACTGACCGCCAAGTCTCCCCGCAATCCTAACAAATATTCCTGGTCCTGGGCTATAACCGCGAAAATCGAAGTTCGCAAATTGCGGGTATTTTTCTGTGTCACTCTAATTACGCCTTCATTGGAGTAAAAGAGAAAGATCCCCGCAATTTGCGAATTTCGGTTTTCGCGGTAGCCCCTCTGGGTAGTTTGCCTTTGGCGTTTATTATGAATGTATGAAATAATTATTAAAGCTTTAAACTTTATTATAAAATACATTAAAAGCAGCTTTAAACGATGAAATTGTTAAATCAATAGCTGTTCAAATATTATTTAGGGACTTACACAACTTGGTAGGTAGGCACTTTCATAATTCATAACTATGATTTGAACAACTGTTCAATACCATAGTTTTATTTGAATTCCAGCACTTACCTAGTTCCCTCATTTTCTTTGGAATTAATACAGTCCTGAGACCAAGAAAGTGTCTCAACTTTAATAATACTATTTCACACACAAAATTTTATTTCTTCAACATCTTTATTAAATCTGATACCTGGGTCGTTCTCTCATTTCGTGCAAATCGGTGATGTTCTCTCGATTTGTAAATTTTCTTTTAAATGGTAAATTTTTGGGTTTTCATGCATTGTGGATTCATTTATTGACACTTTTATGCTAAAGGCACCTTCGTAACCTTATTCCTTTTCATTTAATAAGACTGGTGGTAATGAACTACGCGCTGGTAATGAAATGGGCATGGATGGTAATTTTATCAGTGGAGGGTAATGAAACAAACTTATGAAATCGCAATAAAAAAACTTTAGTTAATGAAAATTAACACCATTAATATAATGAACAACATTAAAATCACGTGTCTTAAGCGCTGTGCAGACGATCAAGCCGACTTAACAAATACTCCGGCTTGACAATCGCGACTTATGATTTACCACCTAGCTTGTAGCGATTGTCAAGCACAATTTACGTGATTGAAGACGTATTTCGTATTTTTTATTTATTTAATAATTACACAGCACTACATCAGTCTTGTCACCAACACACTGAGAAACTACATACTTTAATTTAAAATTAACATCCAAATACACTCGACTGCCAATCCATCCACCGTAGCTCCATAAACTCGCAAAATCTCAAGCACTCATGAGTTAACAGGGGATGCACCAGGAGAAGCCTAAGGGTTATATTTCTAATGTCCGGTACAAAAAGTCTTACAAGCATCTCTACTAGTTCAAGGCAGCCAGAGTCTCCACGAAAAGCCCAACAAGCTAAAAGTAGTAGGCTTAAGTTGTGCCTCACCTCCAAAGAAATGAAGCCCAGGGTTCCTAAAATAAATATTTTTAGGTAATACATCCTAAGGAAATTCTTTTGGACCTTTTCCAATAGTAGAATGTACGTTGACTCGTAAGGGATCCAGGCTAATGCTGACGCCTCCAACTTGCTTCTGACCAGAACATTGTAAAAAACTTTTATGGGGCAAGGGTCATGGAATTCTCTGACAATGCGAGTGACAAAGCCTAATCTACTGAAGCTACAGTACCAAGTGCTTTGATATGGTCGTGAAATGTTAGCCGCGTATCGAATATGACCGCAAGATCCTTTACTGAGACGACTCTTGAGCATGTGTAGGAAATAGGGCTTGATTAAAACTACACACTTGACACTTAGCCGCATTGAAAGTCAGTTTGTTACCCCGACTCCATTGGAACAGAGATGATGAAACATCCTCCTGCAGCAACTTACAATCCTCCTCCTTCTCAACTCAATATACCAATTTAAGATCGTCGGCGTAGAGTAGACAACGAGCGTTATGGATAACCGAGGGCAGGTCATTGACCATTATTCCAAATAGGAAAGGCCCCAAGATTGAATCTTGGCTGTCACCAGAACGAGTATGGTACGGATCTGGTACGAAGTGGCCATGCTGGTCGTTGCGTGCTGCGGTTTATCACGCAGATAACTGGCAAAAATGTTAAGCAAATGTGGATTGAACCCAATAGCGTCTATTTTGTGTAGGAATACATCGTTACCCACACGATTGAAGGCTTTTCGGAAATCATAATACAGGACGTCTATCAGGATACCCATATCCAGATGCTCTGAGATGGTGTCACTGTCAACCAAGGTCAGGTTAGTTTTCACAGACCGTTTCACTCTGAAACCATGCTGAGTGTTGCACAGGAATAATGGTTTCACTTGTTTCGACAACGTGCCATGGAGTATGGACTCAAACAGCTTTGCTAAAGCTGAAAGAAAAGAATACCTTGACTTTGGGTCGGTCTTACCCGTGAAATCTTCCAATGGTGATGATATGTACTCGTGGAGAGTAGGTACCAGATTAAGCATGGAGTGTATTGGACCATTCAAATGCTCTAAACACCCCTTTAAGATATATGCAGGTACCTAAGTAGTCTGGACCAACAGTATAGAAGCCCGAAAAACTTACTTTGGTGTTAAGACCCCTTATGCAGGTACCTAAGTAGTCTGGACCAACAGCATAGAAGCCCGAAAAACTTACTTTGGTGTTAAGACCCCTTACATTTTGGTAAATTAGATCCAGTGAAGGTTTCAAATCAGGATTCCGAACTAAGTATTACTGGTTGGTTTTTGTCTGACTCCCATTGACATTGGATTTACGAAATGACCACGATTATCGGGATACATAGTTGGAAATAAACAGGATTCATACATTGTCGAGGGTACTCCTATTTTGAAACTCTTGGAGTCCCCTTTGAGCTTAAGTTCGTCGACAGTGCACCATGAATAACAGCAGATATGCCCGTATGTCCTCCGATCCTCAAGCTATATTCCACAGATGGATGAACTTGCGATGGTCCACCGCCCTGAGAGGGATTTTACACCGCTTTTTACTGCTGGTATCAGTTTTCTGAGATTTATCACGCACGGATTGGGAATTGTCGCTTTTGACGGCGGGCGCACTATTATTGCTTATCGGCCTGTGTTTATGTTTCTGTAGTTTCTGCCCTTTATTCCAAACATTTGCCCCGTTCTCTACCTTATCGTCGACAGGTATCAGATGATTCCAACTCACTTAGTCTCTTAGTAACGTGTCAAATTTCTCAGCACAGTCCTTGAGTGCGGTCTGGTATTATATATAGAGCGGCAGATTATGTTAATCTACTGCGCTCTAGTTAAATCCAAAAAATCACCAGTTGGGCTCCCCTATATATTATTACATAGTTTTAAATGCTTATACCAACATTCTATTTATAATAACTTAACCCTCTTTTCATTAAATGCACTGCCTGATATACATTATCATTACCTTCTAAATTCGTTCATTACCTTCCCTGGCAAAATTGGAAGGAAAAGAAATGAATGAAACAGATATGAATGAAGTTTCGGAAGTTTTCGTCGCCTAGGTCGGTTGATATCAGACCTTGATTTCGCAGAATAAGCCACACGAAAGGCAACCCTAAAACACATCAATTAGGTATAATTTTAATAATGTACAATTGGTACTTACTGTATAAATCACTAGATGGCGATGAAGATTTATCTGAACCACACTCCTTCCCGACACGAGAGAACGTAGGTATTTTCGTCAAAAGCAACATACGGACGACCGCTGTGGTAGCACGCGGCCAACTGACTGACGAACAATGTGTTGTATCCGCGGGAAGTGCTATATACCCTTGCTATATAGCAAAATATAGCTAATCCATTTCTCGCGTCGGTAATGAAGAAATTGCTTAGACCATCACTTATAAGGCTGTATAGTTTTATTGTTAATTTCTTAGCGTATAATATTATAGGATATAAAACATAACTAAATTACTTGTTTACTGAACCAACAACAAGTTTTCTATTTTTAGTATCTTAAGGTTCAAATGGAGGTCAAAGTTTAACTTCACGCGTTACACGCAGAGAGGAATGAAAATAGTGGGGGTTAATTGTAAATATAAAGAAAATAACCACCTTTTTAGAATTGTTCATGGCGGGCCAATATACTTTAGGTCCTATGTTACAACCTTGCATTAACAGATATTCGAAAACACCATCACATTTTTGGTAAATTGCAAATAATACCGATTTGCACGAAATGCGAGAATGACCCACCTACATCTACATACAAACAAACGGAAAGAATTCGCAATTAACTGAAGAAAGAAAAAAAGAATCTCAATTTGCTACTGGCATAATTATAGAGGCTAGTGTAGCGAGAATCGTCGGGCAATTATTAACTGAATCTACAGCGTTAAAATTATAGGGACTGGAAAAAGAAAAAAATAGTCTATGGATAAAGCTAGCATAAAGGCCAGAGCACACCGGCTCGGCTCCGTGCGCGTAGACGTGCGCGTGTGCTTAAATGTTTGAGCCGTACACGCACACGTTACGTTACACAAGCGGTGTGCCGTCTTTCCTAAGGATCTGTATAATACAACGCGCACGTGCACGTCTACGCACACGCGTCTGGTGTGCACAGGCGTTACATGGGACTTTACTTTGATTGATATAATTATGATTCGGGGTATTACATTTCGAAGTCCGTCTGAGCCAACTATGCACTAACTTTTCAGTGAAAAAGTGTGGGCGCGCCACTATACAGGCCACTATTTTTTAGGAATTGAACAATTATAGTGCAAGTTGCACACTCTGCTCTGCAAAGTCCGTGCAGAATTAGCTATGTCGACTGTACTTATGAAAATGCGGACAATACTTTTCTCGTGCCCCTATAGGCAAAAAAAGACAAGTTATAGCTCGACAACAAATTGTAGTAAGTTATTGAGGGCGCCACTTTCTACTTATCTGTCACATTTTTGACGTAAAATGTCACCAATTTTGTATGGAAACTGTTTAGTTCCATTTTATTTCATTTCTACTATTTTATGTGGCACTATATCTGTGCATTATTTACGAGCAACCATGATATTTGACAAGCTTATCAAAACTAAACCTATATTAAATATTGAACGTTGCTGATTGCAGAATACAGAGAATATCACAAATATTTCATGTTAGCCATCGGTATGCACTAGTTTTATTCCTGGCTGATTAGATAGGTATGTACAGTCAAATAAACATGTTTGAGGAGACGGGAGTGTCCACTTGACACCAATTACCGTGTTCAAATGACCAACTCTGTCAATAAGTGACTGTACCTATAGTTATCTTGTTTGTAATAGTACATATACAGGGTATTTTTAAATAGTGTATATAATTTATAGTCGGCGATTTAAGATGTAATGTTTAGATCAAAAACTAATTCTGTTACCTATTAGAAATCTTTAATAAAATGCGTATTTTCTTTATTAATACATTTGTGATGAGGACGTGAAATTGTAACTACAGTGAAATAAAATAACTTTGAACAAACTAGAACAGTGGGCTTGCCTCTGATTTCAGAAAATTTTATTACCAAGAAATCTGTCTACTTTCTTGTCGTGGTTTTAACAAGTTTTATAAAAAATGCGAAATTTCATAAAGATACAGCTTTTTTATACATTAATGTCTAATATTGGGCTACAGTCTACACATACAGGCTCTCTCTAGGCTAACATAGTGCACCACAACACAACATAGTGCAGCGACTGCTGCCGCTTAGGCTGAATCGACAGAGTCATGCGAGCTCCCAGTGCTATTTAGAGTATTTAGCCTCAACTTCGCCTCCCCCTCGTAGTCTTTTCTTCCTAGTCCTTGCTGCAGGATATGCTGGCTGTAGCTACTCTAAGTTTCAGTCTCAGTTTAGTTCTTTCATCTGTCGTGTGCCTGAAGCCCGCAGGGAAATTATTTGCATTTTGATTTGTAGGTGACCAGAGGCCTCTCTGACGTAACCAGAGTCAGTGACCACACCTGATGACTCAACCAACAGGACCAAACCTGTAATTCTCAATACACATTCCATTTTCAACCTTATTGCCCAGGCATACACCTCAAAATCAAAAGAAACATGACAGTCGTGACTACGAAAGGTGATCATTACCATCATAGTTTGTTTTGGTTTTGTTTTCGTTTAATATCTGTTTGGAGTGTTTGGGACATCATCGCAAACATTATCTTCATGGGCTATATTTTAAAAATAAGTAATTGGTGTTATTGCGTGGAAATTTGTATTTTTATTTTGCAATATATTTATGCTAATTTCATCATCAAGGTGAGACCGTTTAAAAGTCGACAACAATAGACGTTATCTTGGACCTTTTTGATTTTATGCGTCTGGTTTGAAGTTAAAAATGTTTAAAAAATTAAAAAAGCTGTAAATGACAACATTATTTATTACGATTATCACTCCATTAACATCTTTTACGCGGTGATATCTGCTAGTACCTATGTAGGTCTACAATATCTTCCATCTACTATTGCAAACCTAGACATAAAAAAAATAGTTGATAAATTCAAGGGTGTTTTTCCACAGTTTTAATTTAAGAGTAGATTATTGTTGTCTCTTCTAACTTTCTTTCGCATGACATATAATATGAGTTTTTGCGTAAGATATGACGGTTTTCCATTGGGTTACCCTGGATGGTCTGTTCAATCTCCCGCCCAATCTATCGTAGGTATCTGAATATCTAATAATTATACTGATTACCATAAAAATAAAAATAAACTAATTTTCATGTATGTATGCGGCCACATAACACATTAGTTTATGTACCACTAGTCCAAGGTCTTGAAGAAATAGACATGCATTATTAATACATAGTCCATACTCGGAACCGCCGGAATAGCTTCCAGACCGAACAATAGGAACACTTATAAGGAAGTGTCGGTCTGTCTGTCACCATATCTGATTGGTTTTGGAGTCACGTTTCTTCAGAAAGCTTTGTAAACAATTCTTCGATCGTCGGTGGTGGTTTTTGACACGTAGGACAGGAAGTATAGAATATAAATAATTTATTCTTAAGCACACACACAGAGGAGAAATTGATATAAAACAGAAAAACATAAGTAGGAAGGTGTAATTGCCACGACGAAATCGATCAGCATGATGCTGGCAACTTCTAGCGCTGATCTTCCGGTGCAAGTCAATGATGAGCAATTGTTTTTACCGGATTTTATTTAATTATTACATATTTTGAGGAAAATAGGACTAGCCCATTCATGCTTAACGTGATCACGAATAAGAGAGGGTACAAGGAAAGGTAACTACATATACTTACATACGTATGTTTCCTTCCCTTCGCTGAATCATCATCTTATAGAGTAGGTAAACTTTAGAAAGTTCTTATCTGAAAATATTTCAATGGCAACGCCTTGATACTATATACCTACCAGAAAACTTTTATACATAAAAAAGTACCCGCAATTTCTACAATGTTACTCCCACATCCTGCATATATGCATAGGATGACCTTTAGGGTCAAAAATCTGGCTCTAATGGTCGTTCGGAAGTCGGAAGCAAATACGGATTTTTTTTCGTCTACACATAACCCAAGCTCAAGTAGCTGTTTCGCTATGCACAACTTCAAATCCAACGGTCGTTTTCAAAACCTCAACGCACCGCAGCACAAGTAACGTTCTACATTAAAATTCTGTCTTCCCAACTGGAACGAACCGTGGACCGTGACTCCCGAGTCCCCACCGTGCCCTATGGGAACGTTCTCCATAAATTCTCAAAGGGTGTATGCCGGTTGAACTTCCTGTGAAGATACACCCTTTTCTAATTAGCTAAGGTGCAGGTGTCTTCGGTCTTAACTACTTATTATTAAAGTTTCTAGTGGAACTAATACTTTTCACGATTAAAAAATCTTGAACGCATCTCCGAAAGACTTCACTTGAAAAATCACAAATCGTAATCCAGATACTGCATTTGAAAAAATTCACTAATTAAGTACAGCTCACCCCGTTTCTCTCGTATTTGGAGATAAATTTGAAATACCTAAGATTGTAGCAGGCCTATTCGGATTTCGAGATAATCACAAGATCTTGAGACGATTTAGAGATCAACTAGATCTACATTAGATATCGACTAGATGTGACTTGGATATCTAAGTCATAACTTGACGAAATCGTTCAAGAGGACCTCCAGAATCGCGGAAACGTCAAATTTGACGTATCTATTTAACAAATATCTTTAAATTATCCGTATCGTAACTTGTTGAAGTCTAGTAGAAATCTAATTCATTTTCCGAATTGAGCCGTTAGTCTATTCGACAAGTCTAGACATGACATTAAATTTTCGATGACATTCATCATTAGTTCAAGGTGTTTGACTTTGCAAAAAATTACGTGAATCTAACTGAATGTATAGATATAAATAGAAATCATCTTTATTGTTATAAAATATTCAGCATGGTATAATAATATACTCCGCCTGGTACTCCATTCCGAGATTCGCGTATGACCTAACTGACACGCGCCTACGTCATCATGCTGTTTACAGGTTCTCAAACTTTGAAATGTGGGAGAATTTTAACCAACGGTGAAAATTATTTTAACGGCATTAATTTTAAGTTATTCATGTAGAAACATAGTAAAATAAAACAAATCTAATGTATTAAATTAAACTTTATTTATCTATACAAGACAAACGTTTAAAAACTAATTCACAGTTACACATTAATTACCAAGCTTATGACGTGAAAAGTTTAGAAAACACTGCGACTGCTGACACTGAGCGAGAAGGAAATAACAATTAACACGCGTTCGACAAGGATGACGGTCAGGGCATGAAGTTATCTAGATCCGAATTGTCAAATGTGCACAGCGCTATCCTGTGTTGCCAGTAGTATAAACAGAATTACCCGAAAGTCTGAAATTTCTTTCGTGAATCGGAAGATATTGCTAACGAGTAATTAAAAATGACGTGTTATTGTAAAATTTAAGCTAAAATACATATAAATGAAAATTATAAAATTATAAAGAAATATTTTAACTTATTAACCATAGGTATAATGTACCCATGTAACATGTTATGTTGAAATAAAGTGGCAATGTTATTGTGACGTAGGCCCGTGTCACTCTGGGAATGGAAGACCATGTTTTATTAGACCATGATATTCAGGAAGAGGTATTTATTTAAGTGAAAATATAATGTTATCGTTTAAAGCTAATAGTAGCTAATAACCAACCAACCAACAAGATACCTTTGATGCCTTACCCTTTTTTAAAGACATTAAAAAAAGAAACAATAGTATCTACTTTGGCTATGAAAGACGCTATTCACAATTCGATCTTCAACTAATTTAAAAATTGGTAGCACGCACATTGTGAAGATTCCTCAACAGTCCTAATTTAAATATAAGTCCTAATATAAATAATAACACAATAAAATCGATCTGAATTAGACATTCATCACACATCGGATAAGTTACGTTAAACAGTATGCTCTTCGAAATAAGACTCAAATTGCAGAGAATTTCATTAGGGGTATTTCAGTAGACGATATTGTTTAAATAATCTTTTCGTTTCAAAATGCTGATGCGTTGTGAAAGTTATTTTAGAGTTGTGTGTAACTTTATAAAACTATTTAATTTTTAATGGTTTAGAAGCTTGTTACATTTACTCGGCAATTGCAATGACTTTATTTGAAAATCAAAGATAAGTAAGACGTTAAGACTTCGTTAAGAGTAAGTATATAGGTACCTACTTACTCTTAACGTCATAACTCATATGCTTAACTACCTATATCAAGTTAATTTAATATATTTCGTAGTTATTAGTATACGCTTAATTATTTACATTTTGTCATTTAAATTTTAAATCTTAAAATCGCCAAAATATTATTGGTCTCCTAACAAATCGCATCCTGTATATTGCACCTACATGTGACTCACATATAATTTACACATTTCCTAAGGACAGTTTTCCTAATACGGAACCAGTAAGTTGATACAAGACGAGACGGATATATGAACATTGTATGGATAGAAGTATAATTTTGTGCAAATTTTTAAGTGGCTTACTGGTGGCTCCAATTTAACCGGAATTTCCAAATTAGCGGATTTCGAGCGATTTCTCTACTCACGCAACACAGTCACGATTTACAATTTAAAATCCGTTATTCGTTATTGTCTAAATGTATTTAACGACAATGAATCTTTTGTAGGAGAAGCTTATGAGCTGTTGTTACCTTCGAGCAACACCGGCTTCCGACACATCGGAAGGGAGGGGCCCAAGCGATATCTCACAATACAAATCTTTCTGCCATTTTTCGCGGGGGGAAAGGTGCACACAGACGCACAACTCACACACTTACATACAAAATCCAATCTGTAATGACGACACAACAGCGAAATGCTATACATGGAAGTATTCTGTCCGCTCAATTATGACCCAACGCAAACTACCCCGCGATAGGCGGTACTTACAAACTGCTCGATTGGCAATCTCAGTACCACCGAGATGACAGTCAGTGACAAATGGCTAAATTGATTTATAAAAACAACGTTTTTTTTGTAATTAAAAACATATTCATGTGTCGTGAAGTGGTGCAGAAGTTATTTTAGTTCATACCAAGGACAGTGGAATCACTTTTCACTTGTAGTAAACAGATAACTTCAGTAGAATTTGGAAAAAACATGACGATTTGTTTTCAATACTACCGTGCTAAGCTAAAACGTAACAACTGCATACGACTTTCATAACAACATACGACTTTTTAAATTGCGAGGATAATAGGGATGGTGTTATGCTAAATGAAGTAGACTATTTTATTAACTTGTGTTTGGTTTAGGTATTTTCTATATAATTATAAATGTAGTAATAAATTCCTTCTTACAGATTTGTATTTTCCTTTTTTATTTCATGAGATGGAGCTAAATTAATAATCAAATTTGGTATTGTTATTTTACATTACTTTCCATTCAGATTCCCACAAGATGCTATTCGCAGAGAACTACGGAAAAAAGCTGTCCAATTAGAGAGACATGAAATTGAGTGGATGCCTGGCAAGATATCTAGAATAATGTTCTATTCATGAGATATAACCCGTGAGATAATCATACCCGGTCTCCTATATGTAGATACATTTTTCCTATCATGCTTTCACTGAATTAATTTAACAAATACACACATTATCTGAAAATGTTGATCATTTGAATCCACCCTCTACTGTCACATATACAGGGTGTCCCATAAGTGACACGTCACAGTGACACTGGAGGTAGACCAGGCCAAGAGGACCCAAATCAACTTAACATGACCCCAGTAAAAGTGGCACGGTTTTCGACTTATTGCCAAATTAAGGTTTTTCATGAATTTTGGACGGTTTTTAACATTGTTAGTGCCTTTGTGCACTTGGAAAGGTCTCGAAGTTAATTTTTTTATGTGTACCGCATCATGAATAGTTAACCAAGATAACAGAATAGGTATTTTATCGATAAACAATGTAAAATGCAAAAAAGTACTGGTTTAATATTGAATTAAATTTACAGCGAAACATTAATTTAGACTTTGACCACCAGTCGTAAAAAAAAATACTAGAAAAGTAATGAGCTAATAACGTCAAGCTATTTAGCATGTTATGCAGATTCAAAAATGGTATGACACATGTACCTTCCGGCAATAAAATAGGAATTATTATCATCTTTCGAAAGCCTCATAAAAAATAATTTAAAACTAGGAATACTGCAATCCGTTGCTACTTAGTAAAAATATTAATTTATGTTACGATATCTAATTCTGAATAGAGAAATAAAAAAAACGGCTATTCAGTATTTGCCGAATGCCTAAAAGAAAGAGATGGAAAATGGTTATCTCCCTTTTTAAGGATATCATTGAGTTGATAAAGGTTCAAAGAAAATTAAATACTACAGGTTGAAGTTTAATCAATTTATTGAAAAAAAAAATTTTTACAATAGGTGCTAGAATTGTTTTACCCCGGCTCGTATGCAAGCTTGGCACCATCTTGTAAAACTTTAAGTTAATTTCCTTGTCAAGTTAATTTCCTTAAATAAATTTCGGATATGTTTCGTGCTGCCTCGAACATACGCCGCCGTAATTCCTCTTGGGACCTTATTAGCTTGGAGTAAACTTTATATTTTAAGCATTTTAAGCATCCCCAATGAAAAAAAATCTAATGGGTTTAGGTCCGGGGAACGCGGCTGCCATCTGGGAATTTCTGTGTGAGGTGGTCGCGAACATCGCAAGCGTATTGTTCTGGGCAGCCATCTTGCTGTGGTTCCAGCTCCAAGAAGATGGATCGGCCGACCAGTGGCATGGCCTAACGTTTCCCGGACCTAAACCCATTAGATTTTTTATTTATTGGGGATACTTAAAAGATAAATTTTACTCCAAGTCAATAACGTCCCAAGAGGAACTAAGGCTGCATGTTCGAGGCAGCACGAAACATATCCGAAATTTATTTATGAAAATTTACCAAGCGTGCGATACGAGCCGGGGTAAAACAATTCGAGCAACCAAACAAAACAAATATTGTAAAATAAAATTATTTTAATAAATTGATTAAACTTCAACCTGCACTATTTTATTTTCTTTGAACCTTTATCAAATCAATGATATCCTTAAAAAGGGAGATAACCGTTTTCCATCTCTTTCTTTTAGGTATTTGGCAAATACTGAATAGGCGTTTTTTTATTTCTGTATCCAGAATTAGATATCGCAACCTAAATCGTTATTTTTACTAAGTAGCAACGGATTGCCGATTTCCTAGTTATAACTAATTTTTTATGAGGCTTTCGAAAGATGATAATAATTCCTATTTTATTGCCGGAAGGTACATGTGTCATACCATTTTTGAATCTGCATAACATGCTCAATAGCTTGACGCTATTTGCTCATTACATTTCTAGTATTTTTTTTTCACGACAGGTGGGCAAAGTCAAAAATTAATGTTTCGCTGTGAATTTAATTCAAGATTAAACCAGTATTTTTTTACATTTTACATTGTTTATCGATAAAATACCTATTCTGTTATCTTAATTAACTATTCATGATGCCGTACACATAAAAAAAATTAACTTCGAGACCTTTCCGAGTGCACACTGGCACTAACAATGTTAAAAACGGTCAAAATTCATGAAAAACTTTAATTTGGCAATAACTCGAAAACCGTGCCACTTTTACTGGGGTCATGTTAAGTTGGTTTGGGTCCTCTTGGCCTGGTCTACCTCCAGTGTCACTGTGACGCGTCACTTATGGGACACCCTGTATGTAGGTTCTCTCTCAAGCCATTTCCGTCAGTAGAAAAGAGCGGCAAACATATTAACTCACATTATAGACGGGTCAAACGCGTTTTATATTCAATTACCTTGATTTACCGACGTAAATCAGTTTCGTTTCGTATAATGTGAGTTAATATGTGTTCAAAACGCGAAAGTTTAAAATATTATAAGAGCGGCAAATTTAGAAAATGTAAGCGCGCGAACGGCTGTGGTCCTATACAAAATTCTTGCTTGACCGGCTATATTGTATACATATAAAATATTCTGAACTGAAAGTGGGGATTTATTGTGACTCCGCCTGTTCAAATATTTTTGACCCGATTCGTGTACCCATGTAAATTTTGCAGACTGTATAGCCAGTCCGATTTCTAAGATCAAGTTCGCCATACATTTACTATGGCGTACTTGATCTTAGAAAAACGGACAGACTATACCTGAACGTGACTTCGCACTGCCATGCAGATTGATAATAAAATATACAAAATACTTATTATAGCGGAATACATTTATACAACAATGATATATTTACTTATGTTGAGTTAGTCTGTCGTGTCATAACAACATTTTAACTAGTTATCTTTTAATCTGCATTAAATTATTATACGTGAATTATTTGACTGGTTCTTCACTGTATGGCATAAACCTATCCCTGTCCAAGTCATATTCTAATCAAATATGAACCGCGAACTCTCAGCGGCCAGTACGTACAGCAAGAAGGTTATTAGCGGATTAATGTCGGTGATTGGTAGTTATTGACATTATATGCATTTCATCTACACTTAGCTATGTACCATTAGTGTAATAAAGATGACTCTTATTTTGTTTACCAGCTTTGATTACAGGCTCTGTAAACGCGTCGTCTTATTTGAATGTAGGCGTAATTGTGTATGTGTGCTAATTTGGCCCGAGAATTTGAACGGTAATGTTCCTAAAGGCGGTATCCATGGTTATATATGATCGCAGCGACACAAATACATAGAAAATGACACACGTCAAAGACAAATCTTGCAAACCTCGATCTCTTTTTGTGTACGGACGAGTGACAAGTGTCACAACACGCACACTAACACATTTTCGTTGAAGTATGTTATTGTATTCTGAGAGATGAGAAGTCGGATTTGTCGCTCGACCGATCCGCAATTTGTACTGAGCGAGCAAAATCGATAAATCCAACAATTACATGAGACTAAAATATAATAATTGTGTTTGAATGTAATTAAACGTATGATATGTAAAAAAAAATATTACATGTGAAATGTAACACTTTCTTTTTGTAAATTTGATGTCCCCGACCTCTTTTTATAACAAAAAACCGAGCAAACAGGCATTTTTGTGCAGCAGTGTTCACGCGCGCGTCTGGACTCGGTCTAGTGAAAAATCCAAGTGCAACTAGTTTTATTACCCGCGCTAGATTAGATTGACGCGCTAATCTTGTACCTCGGCAGAGGGGAAATAGTGCGAATGCCGCCTCCCTTCCGTGTTGCTCGAAGGTTGTTACCCTAGTCTTAAGCTTGTATTTCACGTTTTGTATTTTTGTTAACATTATGGTACAATAAAGGATATTACTTATCAAACTACATATGACAGGTGTCATTAAGAGCGCTCTTACAAGAAAAGTCGAAATAATGCAAAATTGATGATACTAGTCGACGAAATTCAGGACTTTGCGCTCATTATTAGAAACAATGAGTACGTGTTCCAGTAAAAGCGTCTTCTTATCTTTATAAATATCGTTGTAAATATTAGAAAAAGGACTTATTAAATTAGTAATGATTTTTTTTCTGATGGTCGTTTCCGAAAAACCCCGTGAAGCACTGAATGGCGAGCTCTTATTTGGAAATGTTGAGAATTTTACTCTGCTAAACCTGGCTATTTTGTATTACTAATACCCTGTACTTTAGGCATATCAAACTATATTTTTCCTACATACCTTTGAGAAAGAGAAAATCAAAGTAAAACGAACTCGATTTTCTCTCCGAAACAAGTGTCAATTCCTACGAAAATCTACTTAATATCGAAGTCATTTTCATACTCAAGCAATCTGCAACGTTTGCTTATACTGTTGGTATACATTAGTGTTTATAAAATTCTACTATAATTTTTTGGCAATTTTTTGAAAACTACTCTATATTACCGATGACGCGCGCTGCGCCAGCTCAGTGCCGCGGCAGAGCTTGTAGAGGCAGGACGTGTGTCGGTCGGCTCCGCACATTTTCAACGGCGACGACGAGGTTTTTTATCATTGTGTGCGGTGGGCGCCGTGTAAAACGCTATACTGTGTGCGTGTAAACCGCAACGAGAGACTTTGATCCTAGCACCGTTTTTATAGTATTATAATTTATAATGGTACAGTTTAATAAACTACCGGACAGGATTAAAAATATTTGAAACGACCTGACATTCTATATGTATTTATTTGACTCAAGATAGTTTGACTCAGGGTCTGATGATGGAGCCGGAAGGTGGTCACCGGTATCAATCAACCATGCAACTAAACCACTTCGTGTTTAGGCTCGTTTTATTCATCTCAACAAGATCTTTGACACAAGATAGTACTCAGGGTCTGATGATGGAGCCGGAAGGTGGTCACCGGTACCAATCAACCATGCAACAAAACCACTTCGTGTTTGGGCTCGTTTGATTCGGCTCAACAAGATCTTTGACTTAAGATAGTACTCAGGGTCTGATGATGGAGCCGGAAGGTGGTCACCAGTACCAATCAACAATGCAACTAAACCACTTCGTGTTTAGGCTCGTTTTATTCGTCTCAACAAGATCTTTGACTTAAGATAGTACTCAGGGTCTGATGATGGAGCCGGAAGGTGGTCACCGGTACCAATCAACCATGCAACTAAACCACTTCGTGTTTGGGCTCGTTTGATTCGTCTCAACAAGATCTTTGGCACAAGATAATACTCAGGGTCTGATGATGGAGCCGGAAGGTGGTCACCGGTACCAATCAACCATGCAACTAAACCACTTCGTGTTTAGGCTCGTTTGATTCGTCTCAACAAGATCTTTGACACAAGATAGTACTCAGGGTCTGATGATGGAGCCGGCAGGTGATCACCGGTACCAATCAACCATGCCACTAAACCACTTCGTGTTTAGGCTCGTTTTATTCGTTTCTATAAGATCTTTGACACAAGATAGTACTCAGGGTCTGATGTTGGAGCCGGAAGGTGGTCACGGGTACCAATCAACCATGCAACTAAACCACTTCGTGTTTAGGCTCGTTTGATTCGTCTCAACAAGATCTTTGACACAAGTTAGTACTCAGGGTCTGATGATGGAGCTGGACTGTGGCCACGGGTACCAGTCTACCATGTAACTGAACCACTTCGTGTTTGGGCTCGTTTGATTTGTCGCAACAAGATCTTTGACACAAGGTAGTACTGAGGGTCTGATGATGGCTCCGGAAGGTGGTCACCGGTACCAATCAACCATGCAACTAAACCACTTCGTGTTTGGCTTCGATTCGTCGCAACAAGATCTTTGACACAAGTTAGTACTCAGGGTCTGATGATGGAGCTGGACTGTGGCCACGGGTACTAGTCGCGCTCGCGCTCCATCATCAGACCCTGCTAGTAGCATTTTCGTTGGGGCCCACGGTGCCAACGGTAGGGAAAACGTTGGGATGAGGTTCGTTCCGTAGCCAACATTAATTTTGTATTGGCCCACCATCGCATTTACCAACATTCGCTGTGGCACAGATGCCCAACAATGGGCCTTTGTGTATTTTGGTACCGTTGGCTAAACAACGATAATATTCGTTGGCCCAATGATGACATATATCGCATTTACCAACATTGGCAGTGGCAGTGATGCCCAACAATGGGCCTTTGTGTATTTTGCTACCGTTCGCTAAATAACGATAACATTCGTTGGCCCAATGGTGACGAATACCGCATTTACCAACATTGGCTGTGGCACGGATGCCCAACAATGGGCCTTTGTGTATTTTGGTAACGTTGGCTAGTCAAGGATATCATCCGATCGCCCAATGATGACAAATATCGCATTTACCAACATTGGCTGTGGCACTGATACCCAACAATGTGCCTTTGTTTATTTTGGTAACGTTGGCTAATCGACGATATCATCCGATGGCCCAATGACGACAAATATCGCATTTACCAACATTGGCCGTAGCATTGATGCCCAACAATGGGCCTTTGTGTATTTTGGTAACGTTGGCTAATCAACGATATCATCCGATGGCCCAATGATGACAAAAATCGCATTTACCAACATTGGCTGTGGCACTGATGACCAACAATGGGCCTTTGTTTATTTTGGTAACGTTGGCTAATCAACGATGTCATCCGATGGCCCAATGACGACAAATATCACATTTACCAACATTGACTGTAGCATTGATGCCCAACAATGGGCCTTTGTGTATTTTGGCAACGTTGGCTAATGAACGATATCATCCGATGGCCCAATGATGACAAATATCGCATTTACCAACATTGACTGTGGCACTGATGCCCAACAATGGGCCTTTGTTTATTTTGGTAACGTTGGCTAATCAACGATATCATACGATGGCCCAATGACGACCAATATCGCATTTACCAACATTGGCTGTAGCATTGAGGCCCAACAATGGGCCTTTGTGAATTTTGCTACCGTTCGCTAAACAACGATATCATCCGATGGTCCAATGATGACAAATATCGTATTTACCAACATTGGCTGTGGCACTGACGCTTAACAATGGGCCTTTGTGTATTTTGGTACCGGTGGCTAAACAACGATAACATTCGTTGGCCCAGTGAGCACAAATATCGCATTTACCAACATTGGCTGTGGTACTGATGCCCAACAATACCAGTTGAGTTTGCTTGTGGCGTCACTAGATGGCGTTACTGTCTCCAAACATCGAAGTTATAGTTATTTTCTCGATTATTCCGGATATAATCATAATATTTTTTAAAAGTAACTTATAAATCTAATAGCTATAACTATAAAATTTATACATAAATTTAAAAAAATTGTATTTTACCAACATTTTCTCAATTTAAATCTCAAAAAACATAAATCTCGCTTACGAAGTTTCGAAGTGCGGTTAGTATATATACAAATTAGAGTGTATAGTAAGTGTACTTGCTTCGGCAGTACATATACTAAAATTGGAACGATACAGAGAAGATTAACAACAACTGCTGCCTGGCCTAGGGCCTTCATGTGGATACAACCAATGCCTACCGTAGTGTAATTGTAATATTTATCAGCAAAGGCCCAACGTCGTATTACACAACCACTTACTTAACGTAGGGTAACTGTAGGACTCGTAAACAAAAGCCCATTACATAATTAGACTGTAGGTACACTATAAATTACACAACTATTTACCTACGGTAGTATTGTAAGAATCCTACACAAGGCCCAACGTTAAAGTTACAATGTTGGCCCTTTGTGGGACAAGCTGTGTTGGGCCTTCAACCTGGTGCACGACTACCTACCGACCTACCTGACTTGCCGTTGGGTAATTGTTGAATTTGCAAACAGAAGCACAACGAAAAAATTGCCCTTTTTTATTTTTATGCAGTTGGCCCTACAGCAAGCCATACGGCCAAATGTAACAATTAACCAACCATCAAACAAATGTGTATAGGCCCAACCACGGCCCAACCAAAACCACCACCGTTGAATAATTGTATGATTTATTTAAATAGGCCCAACGAAAAAATTACTCTAATGGCCCTCTGTTGGGAATCTTCGGGAGGGCCTTTGACGAGGGCCCTCCAGCAAATCGTACGGCCAAATGTAACAATTAACCAACCATCAAACAAATGTGTATAGGCCCAACCACGGCCCAACCAAAACCACCACCGTTGAATAATTGTATGATTTATTTATATAGGCCCAACGAAAAAATTACTCTTATGGCCCTCTGTTGGGAATCTTCGGGAGGGCCTTTGTCGAGGGCCCTCCAGCAAATCGTACGGCCAAATATAACGGTTGCCCAACTAATACGTAAACAAAGGCCCAACAAAATCCCTACAAGAAAATGCTATTAGGGTGAGTACTACCTTGTGTCAAAGATCTTGTTGAGATGAATAAAACGTGCCTAAACACGAAATGGTTTAGTTGCATGGTTGATTGGTACCGGTGACCACCTTCCGGCTCCAACATCAGACCTTGAGTACTATCTTGTGTCAAAGATCTTGTTGAAACGAATAAAACGAGCCTAAACACGAAGTGGTTTAGTTGCATGGTTGATTGGTACCGGTGACCACCTTCCAGCTCCATCATCAGACTCTGAGTATCACCTAGTGTCAAAGATCTTGTTGAGACGAATCAAACGATCCTAAACACGATGTGGTTTAGTTGCATGGTTGATTGGTAATGGTACCTTCCAGCTCCATCATCAGACCCTGAGTACTGTCTTGTGTCAAAGATCTTGTTGAGACGAATCAAACGAGCCCAAACACGAAGTTGTTTAGTTACATGATAGACTGGTACCCGTGGCCACCTTCCAGCTCCATCATCAGACCCTGTGTATCTTCAGTGTCAAAGATCTTGTTGAGACGAAAAAAAAGAGCCTAATCATGTTACTACATGGTTGATTGGTATCCGTGACCACCTTAATCATCATCAGATCCTCAGTACCAGTTCGTTTTTAAACCCTCGTTGATACAAACTTTACAACCTATAGGTACCAAATGCAATGACGAAACATGTAAATAAGCGAGTAGGTAAGTACCTATAATTTCTTTCGAGTAATATACCTTCATAAGTACAAGTATGGGGCTATTCATAAATTACGTCGTTTCAAATGGGAGGAGTGGGGGGGGGGGGGGTCTGGACATCGGATGATGGTAACATGACGTAGGAGGAAACAGATTCATCCGAAGCTTGATTTTTGGATGATTTGAGGGGTGGGGGGGGGTCAAAAATAGATGACGTAATTTATGAACAGCCCCTATGTACATTTGCACTGCATTTAGTATTTTCGTACTTACCAAATAAAAACAGTTTTAGAACTTTAAAAGTTAAGTACAGTTAGTGTTGTTATGGTTGATTTCAATATGCTTCGCGAAGGATCAAGAATGTTTAATCCATCATTGTAGTGCGAGTGTGGTAGAAGGGATCGGCGTACTGAGCTCGCACGGCCTGCCGCAGCGCGTAAAATACCTAAACTCGCTCAACGCCGAAATGTAATAGCGCTCTTAAGACATTGCCACAGTTTGTCGTTGCAAATGCCATGCAGTTATTAGGTCCGACACTAACAGCCATGTTCGAACTATAAGATACGTCAAATAATATATATGGATCGGATATGTCAGTATCATAAGTGAGGTTTCTACAAACAAAAACGTCACTTTTGACACTTGTTTAACACTGACATTATCCAATCTATATCGTTTCCATATCCATTATTTGACGTATCTTAAAGTTCGAATATGGCTGTAAGTAAATTGCCACTGTAATCAACATTATCGTATGTTCGGCGGATATATAAATATTCCAATTCAGAAGTTATTTTTACAACCCGCTTAGTTTTTCCGATAATTTCAAGTATAATCTTATCCCAACCCGGCCATATTTGCACTTGCCCAATGCCCATATTTGCAGCATGTAAACTCTGTTTTTGTAACCCAGATAGGTATATACTGAAATTACATTCGATTGCTCAAATTTGTCCAAAATTTTATTGGTGCTAAGATTGATTAGTAGATACTTAGCAAAAAGAATAGATAGTATAGAGGGGTCCTGTCATTGTAAATTTTGTAGTCACAGTAAATTTACTGCCATCTATCGACACACGACTAAAACTCAAAATGAAAACGTATAAAGTTATCAAAAAATGTATATATATGGATACATGATTTTATTATTTTTATATCATTTTGATCCATGTTCATTCAACTAATATCTATGTGTTAAAATTGTTAAATATGAAACGGTGTCGTCACGCCATCTAGCCGAGGATAGGCTAAAGGTGTGTGCGCCATCTATTCGAGAATGACTTTTGCTTCAATTCCGAGGCACGTTTTTTCCTTAGACTTTATTCGTCTTACACGAAGTTAGATATGTCTTTGATACTTAGTAAACTAGCTAATCGTAATCGACCTGTCACTTTTATTGTTAATAAGATTTACTTTTATCAATTAAAAACCCCAGACAAAATTCAAACAACGCCATTTAGTGAGTTAAAACCTATCTAGGAACCATCTACTCTACAGTCTAGACAGATAAAACTTTCGGTTAAAAAAAAACACTCATATTTGGTCATCCGTTGGAGAGCTCGTCATAAGTAACGTTTCGTTTAATGAAAGGTCACATTTTAATTGCAAATTTTTGTATTTGCATTATGAAATAAATAAAAAACCGGCCAAGTTCGGCACAATCAGAAGTCGTGCACATGTTACAGTCCAGGGCCCAAAGTCACGAAAAATGTGACTTATGACCTGGTCACACTGAAATTAACACCCATCTTCCAACGTAGCGTATTCGGATTTTAATAACAGGTTATGAATTAGATCTGTATTAGTTATGGATCTGATCTGTCAATGTCAAAAGTGACATTTCTGCAACTAAACACGTAACTTTTGACATTGACAGATCAGATCCATAACTAATCCAGATCTAATTCATAACCCGATATTGAAATCCGAATACGTCTGGGAGTTAAAAACAGCTTTAGTTGCATCTCCCGTCGGCACGAGCCAGCGATGTTCCATTTAAAACGCATTGACCTGGCCCTTGGGGCAATACCCTGCGATAACTGTTTCCTTGTTCCAACCGATAAGGAACAGTCCCTACAGATTCTGTTGCTATGTACCGTGCAAGTTTGTTGATAAAAGGCGTGACCCTTGCAAGACGAATGGAACGAAAGACTGCATTTACACACGGTTAATAACCGGCCAAGTGCGATTCGGACTCGCGCACGATTTTTCAGATAAAAGTCACATTAAGTGCGTTAATAGTAATAGGTAGTAGGAATTTGAGTAGAATAACGTTTCTCATGCGTGCATCTCCCACTAACAGAGCTGGGACCGGGTAAATTGGTATCTTAAGAACTATTATATAATCTGTGGTGATTGTAGATTATATATTTTGTATGGTTGTGTTTATTTTCATTTCTTTAATCAAAATATGCTAAAAGTTTTTGTAGGTTGCGGCCAAAGCAGTCTGTGTGAAATTCCGTACATGAACGATTTTTTTCAAACAATAGTTCAACAAAGCTGCGATTGATTTTAGCACACAGCAGTCAAAAGCACATTGGGCTCTATTTCCTACGGTTGAAAAAAAAAGAAAAATATGCAATACGCCTACAAAAAAAAATTATACCTAAAATACCTTCAACTTGAGTCTAACATTTCGCTGGTTATTTCACAACAAAGTAAAGAAAAGAAAGTTTAAAGAATGTATTCCAGGAAAACGTCAGTCATCGAGGCACGAATTCGTGTCAAACTCCAATTCGGACGAAATCGTTCTGAATCATGACAACATGTGGGATTTGTGGGAACTAAATTTACCAATCGGTATAAATGCGAAATATCGCATTGCAGTTTGTAAATTATTAAGTTATGTACTTTGATGTAGGTATTTGAAATTGAGAAATGGTTTGGAATGTGTTTTCACTCACAGAAATTGAGTTTTTTTAGTAAATAAACTAAGTACCTAATAAATAAATGAATCTTAAAGGACAATTTTACACAAACCGACCTAGTCCCACAGTACCTAAGCTCAAATAAGGCTTGTGTTGTGGGTAGATAAGTACTATCCTATTTCCTATTTCGATTTTCGTCGATTTAATCGTATGTTTAAACATTTTTTTACAAATATATATGGAATTTTACAATACTCTTTATTGCACAGCTACACACCTCACACATGGTATACAGGGTAAAATGAATATCGTCACTAAATTGAAAATTTCTTTTTTTATTTTTTTTTTTTACTTTTTAGGCGTTTTTTTTTCTAAGTTCGTTTTCGGTTTAGCGTTAAGTTAGTATACTCCGTAAGTAAATGTATAATGCTCGTTGTTTACTAACACGCCGTAAAGTTCCCGTTAGAGTGAACAACCTCGCGTCCACTCGCGTGTTTCGTTTGCATGGGATATTATACAATATTTAAATGGATTTGTAAGCGATCTGATTCGGTGTAATTATATTAATGTTGGTATTATGACTTAAATAATATAAATATTTGTCAAATGATGGTTTAGAAACGAACATGCTGTGAAATTATTTCTAGTTTTTTCCATAATTAATGTCCTTAGTCCTTTTTAGGGTTTCGTACAGTCGCCATCAGATATATCGGAGCGGCCAAGGTGCTCACAAATATCGGAACACGCCTCTATTGTCAGGGCGTTAGAGCGCGTGTTCAGATATTGTGAACACCTTGGCCGCTCCGATATATCTGATGGCGACTGTACCCAAAGGGTAAAAACGGGAACCTATTACTAAGACTCCGCTGTCCGTCTGTCTGTCTGTCACCTCACCAGGCTGTATCTCATGAATCGTGATAGCTAGGCAGATACTAAAAACAGAATAAAATAAACATTTAAGTAGGGCTGAGCTAAGGGGTCCCATACAACAAACGTGATTTTTTTGCCGTTTTTTATTCAATTACTTAAATAAGACAATATTTTGTTGATTCAAATGTAGCCTCTATTTATATTGATTTAATCTTGAAACATATACTTGCTATTAAATGTTGTCTTGTAAATAACGTGCAAAAATCTATAAAAGTATTATGCATTAATACTTGTACGTAAGTTTTATTACTTAAGAAGATCGTAAAGTTTCTTTTTAACTATAAACCTTAATGTAGGCTTCGCTAATTTCTCTTATCATGATCTGAACAATAAAAATGAGTTAAACATTTTTAGTGTTAACAAACAATTGTAGTCTTATTTCTTAAAGAATAAGTTTTAAATTTAGACAAAGCGATATTTACGGCCTACCAACCCGCAATCAATATGAAATCCCCACATTAATTAAATATCAGGACATGACTTAGGTACCTAACTTACGATTCATTCGTACTCATTATTTGTGTTTCGACGAAAGTGCAAAATAAGGCGAAGCGTAACAAAAAAACCACAACCAGACCGATATCTTGTGATCTTTTTTTTATTTTTTATTTATTATCGTATGATCTGTAATCATATAAACACTAAAAAAATATTAAGATGTAAACAGTATAATAGGTATTGATTTTAAGCTGATTGCATCGTAATTATGAAAATCCTATACTTTGATTTCAAACATACCTTGATATCAAATTACAAATTATTTATGACACTTTTACCACTAAGTACCTTTTTACAGCCAAACACAAAAGCAATAAAAGTTTATGACAACGAGTTTTTAAATGCAAATTTTATTTAAAGCAACTCTTGAGTGTTTTATAAACTTGATTTACCTAACTGTATCATACAGTTTATATCAGAAAAACAGAAAATTCCGTCGAAGGGAATGACGATAAAAAATGTATTTACATTAAGAATAAGACGGTGTCCTAAATTGCTAGCAACAAAAAATTACTTAAAGAAATTCTAACTTTTTCAAACTTGAATCTTTAAAAAATACTATAAAAATGGCCATGCCATGCCATCTTAATGTCATTTTAATTATCTCACACGGAAAGATCCCCTTTTTTATATTTAACTTTTATTACCGAGTGGTGTCTCTAAAGGTTTCCAATTACGACTTTTGACTGCTAAAAACAAACCGATCTAACGTCAGAGAGGGACGCAAATAAAAACCGGTTTGGAGTGTGGCTGACACCAAGGAAAAATAAATAAAAAAAACTGTGGAGAACCAAGCGTATTTATTGAGACGGCTACCTGGCTTACACGTTTTACAATGTCGAGTATAGTGGAACATTTAAATGTTTGACGTCTTACAAAAATGTGTTATTACAATTTGAATCTTCTCCATTTGGAAGTAAGGCTGATATTTGAAAGTAATACTTGGTTGCAGCTCTGCCTCCTCAAATAATATCAAGTATATTAAAAATAAGTACCTTACTTCTTAACAATAAAATGTTCGTGGTTTACCGCGGCTGTTCTTTTTTTTTCTCGGTGCGTAGGATTTGTAATTAGTTTTTGGAAATTGGTTTAAAGAATCCTCCTCGAAGTTGGTGTAATAAATAATATCTTACACGACAAAAGTTATGATATGTTCATATTTCATGTAGCTCTGTAAAGATTTTCCAAATATATTATTTTCTTGTTTATATGACTGTTCATCAATAGCACAGTCATTAATATTAGGTATATCACTTTTTCTTTGTCACCCAGCATCCAACTTTAAAGTTTCAACGAACAATATTCTAAATACATATTAATTATTAACATATATTAGAAATTATTCCAATTTGATTATACAGGCTTCTAATAAAAATCAAGCCCACGTTAAAATCCCTCCGAAATCCCCTATAAAACTAAACGATTCCTGGAACGTGCATATTCGGGATCTTTCCGCCCGCCATCGGCATTGTATCGTGATCCTATCACTGATCGTTCGATCCGATAAACTTGCGTGGGATAAAATTAGAGCGAATCAGTTAGCAGGATTAAATCAGTTTTTGCACAATATGTATGTACTTACCTATATAGAAAAGTTAGTTAGGATTGATTTTGTACCATATGACAATTCGTTTTGTATGATAAAAACTTAAATAGAACTAAATAAAAACATTGTAGACATAATAAAAAGATATTTACTAAACTTTGGACTTTTACTCCTAATACCTATTTGGTATTAGGAGTATAGTGCAATATGAAATAGTAGAAATTTAATAAAATGGAACATAAATTTTCCTTACTAAATTTAAGCATTTTACGTCAAAAATGTGACAGTTACGTAGGAAGTGGCGCCCTCTTTTGATTTCTATTATTTTATGTCGCACTATATGTGCCGCATTCCCCGTAGTTTTGTCAACGTAAATAAAATTATGAATTGCCGCTTATTTTAATTCCCTCTTTAACTATTATGTGTTATAAAAATAAATTTAATATATCTATTGTGCTGATGTAAATAGAGTTAACATTATTTTAACCTGTATATTTCTTTGTTTTCAGATTATTGGACTTTAAGAAAACGCACAGAGTCGGCGTCAAGCGATAAAGAAAATTAGAAGCTTAAGTACTAAAACTATATAATAATTATAAACAACTTGCTGTTCATAATAGCATGTTTTAAATTATGTGCGAAATGAATTTATTATGTATTTATATACCTAGCTGTAATATTAGGTAGTGTAAGTTTTCCTAAATTATACCTAACTGACCATTTGGTTATTATTTAACTCGATAAATCAATTTTAACTGGTTTTTTAACATTTTATAAAAAATCTAGATGGCTAATTATTGAAGAAATACAAGCACCACTTTTTTTTGCCTGTATTTCAGAATAGTGAGTTTCGGTTATGAACTAAGGTTTATTATTTCCATTTTCATGAAACAGTTAGTTTGGAGTTTTATTAGTTTAGCCACTCACATGATTGATATTTTTCAGCATAATAAAAATAAAGGTGACAGCTGGTAGCTACAGTTACCAAAAGCATGTGAGTGTATATCTATAATCTGTAATATAATTTTACATGCGGAACTTTAGTTATATTGTTGACGAAATATAATTTACACCGATCTCTCGAACAACTTGTTGTCGAATTGGTGGAAATTTAATTTCGTCGACTAGTTATAACACCTTGTACTTTGACATTGTTTATTATTAAATAGTTGTTTAAATCAAATTCTGTTAGTGATGTTAAAAATCTTTGTTGTCAGGTGTTTTCGCAGAAAATAATATCATTTACTTGTATGAGAATTTAAAGTTTTGTATTTTTCTATTCAGAATCAGAAATTGGTTCTGCCACATAAAAGGGTTCCAAGGTTCCATTAAATGTTTTCATTTTTGTAACAATCCAAACCGCATATGAATGGGAACACTATCAATCAATGAATGTGAAAAAAAAAATAACCAAACAAACTTTCCAAATTATGAAGGTATTATTTTCTTCAGAAAACGCCCTTTTGCATGTCAAACAATGCGTTAAAATGTTACTAATTAAACATGAAATAGTAGCTGTCAAATCCATTTTATGTTACTGAACACTTTTTTATTATAAGTTTGTTTATGATCTAGTCTGTGATCTCTGCAATAATTTCTTATTTTACCGTAAAATCCAGTGTGAACGCTTCCTAATAATCTGTCCCTTAGATTTAAGAGCTTTTATAGTACATTTTAAAATTATTTGTACATTTTGCTATTAAACTATAAATTAAAAATGGCTGTAGGCTAATATTTTTGTTTAGTTTTGTAGAACACACTTCTCATTCTCTTAGATGTGAAATTACGAGCGGATCGAATATGGCCATTTTCAGAAAATATGGGGCATTATCTATGAAAAGGGACCTTATTGTCGATGGCGCTTACGCCGCACAGCGTCGCGCGGCATTGTATTTATATCGGAGCATCGTTAATAATGGCGTAAGCGCCATCGACACAAAGATCCCTTTTCATAGATAACGTCAAATATGTCTGTCGTCTAATTTCTACGACCACACATAAAACTAAAGGAAAGGGTGGTGATAATTAGACATAACTCCATACCTACTTTCTGAGAAATGCCTAAAAGATAGGTAAAATTTTCTTGGGGCCATTTTACAACCTTGGGGATTCCGATACTGTACGAAATAGGAAAAATGTGGCTGCTTTTCGATTTCTTTCTAAGAAACTGTATAAGACTGCTTTATAAAATTATAACGTTCGAGTAACTCCAATTGATACGACATCGTTTATAAATATGTTTAAAGTATCATTTGTAGTTACAATTAAATTTAGCCATAGATTCAACATAAAATTATAATATTAGAATTCATTTAGAACTGAAAGTACTTGCCTAAAATGTATGTTTTAATTATTTTTGTCATACCTACTACCTAGGGGCTATTCATAAATTACGTCATTTCAAATTAGGGGGGGGGGGGGGGGTCTGGACATCGGATGACGGTAGCATGAAGTAGGAGGAAATGGGGTCATTTGAAGCATGATTTTTGGATGATTATAGGGGGGGGGGGGGGGGGGTCAAAAATCGTCAAAAATCGATGACGTAATTTATGGACAGCCCCCTAGGTCCACAATTATTAATTTTTATGCAGCAAAACAATTTCAGTACTAAATACGCAGCTCCCGTGACAATCAAAATATCGCGATCTTTTGAACCTTCCAATATTTTTGGAAATGCTATAATTGTCACATCTCAAAAACACCCTGTATAATTCGATGATTTTTTTTGTGTTTATATTATGTATACGCTTAATTAGATATGAAATAATTAGAATAATGAAATATTCCTAAATTTTTGGGTTAAACCCTATAACTTGGTGCGCATTTAGAACATTTTAAGAAGTGTTAATAATTATTAATAAATTACGTTTTAGACCATTATTCAGAATTTGTAAGTTTATGTCCGAGCCGAATTTAGATCCCATAGTTGACTTCCCTATTTTTGCGGTGTATTTAATTTTTTATGAACACTGCCGAAAAAAAGGAACTCTTAATTCCTATTATAACTCTTGCATGAAATAATAAACATTTTTTTTTGAAAAATGGTCTTAAGAAGTCGGGTCAGCCAAACATGTCACTAAAATTGCCATAAAAAGAGAAAGAGAAAAGAAGACTGCGTCTCTTTCTTACGGTAGCATTCGTAGAAAGAGGCGAGTTTGTTTTTATAGTCTGGCAAACCAATTTCTCAGTAGGAAAAGGCGGCTTGGATGTAACACACTAATTTTAAATTTAGGGCCCTTTTCTACGGACAAAATATGGGTGTGCCTGACTATAGTTATTATAATATATATAGCTTGGGTACGGTAATAACTGTCATCCAGTTTAACGTTTTAAAGTTATAAATTGTATGGAGATGACAGCTATCACCATACCCAAGCTATGTGAAAAATATTATAGGTACTATATAAGTACTTACTGACATGGTTGGCTGGCCAAACTATATCTAGTAACTAAATGATAATAAATCATTTAATAAGTTTGAACTGTATAAATCGTATACTGTGTAAAAACGTTTTACTAATCGGAAATGTGAACAAACATTCAATAAATGCATTGAAAAATTTATATATTTTGTTATAATTGCACAACCATTTTTAATCATACATCATACTTGATGGTGACCTAAGGCTAGGTAATTAAGTTTCCTAATTTATTGGACAAACCAATATTGTATACATAGAATAGAATAGAATTTATTCCTAAGCACAAACAAACGTGAGAGTATATGTCAATGTCAAAACTGATGGTAGACGTACTAGAACCTATGTTCTAGGTATGAATGAATGAATGAAATGCCTATGCATTTCCTAAACGTTTAGGGGCCCACTGATTAACAGTCCGCCGGACGGTATCGGCCTGTCAGTTAGAACAAAATTTTGACAGTTCCGAACAACTGAAAGGCCCCTTAAATGTTGAGACACATACTCCAAGCGCCTGCGCTTCCTAAATAGCAATTCTCCCAAATAAAAGAAACAAGGGAGTAAAGAGTTCGTGATTCATCACATCGGCCATCCCGCTGACTCATACGGGAGTTATGTTAGCTTGTTGCCATGCCAGGCTCGGATACGTCTGAATTTTACACGGAGTAGGATGGAGATGGCAAGTGGGCGTTCCCGTATTGTACATATATTGTCGTGGCAGATGGATTTTTACAAGCTTTTTATTAACTTGCAATGTATTTGTAGTCATAGAATTTAATTTCCGATCCATTTCGTACCTTGTCACAGTGACAATCAATATGAAAGTCGCTATAGAGACTAGAGATGCACCGGATACTTGGTTAGTATCCGGCCTATCCGGCCATTAATTTACTATCCGGCCGGATACCGGTAAGTGACCTACTATCCGGCCGGATACCGGATAGTAACATAATATAAATTCGTATAGATTAGTGTAAAATAATTTATATTGTAATTTCATATTATGAAATAAATAAATCTAATCTAATCTAATCTAACATTGCTTGATTTTGGAGTAAACAAATTGGATTTAAGAAACAGACACGGTCATAGTCGTACTTGTTTATTATTTTTAAACAATTTAAACATTCCACTGACTTGCACGCGCACTCATTTCGAACCTAGAAATGTGTCCGCGCGAACGTTCACTAGGAAACAGGTCAAACCTGCAGAATTCGCACCTGAAAAACCGAAATGTACTTACGTATAGTTCCGCTGGCCGAATATCCGGCGAAACAACTATCCGTTGCATCTCTACTAGAGACCTCATACTATTGTAACTGTGAGACTGTGACAGTGACAAGGTACAAAATGGGTCGGAAATTAAATTCTTTGACTGGACCTTTGTATATAAGGGTCAAATCTTGCAAGTTAAATTTGACCCACTTCCCGGTCGTGGTGGACGCTGATCAGCGCGAGCTCCGGGTTGAAAACTGGCGAGAAACGGCACAGGACCGGGATCAGTACAAGCAGTCGTATTGGAGGCCAAGACACACTTTGGGTCGCTGCGCCAGAGGAGTAAGTACCTATGTATAAGTACATAATGTTTCTGCATGCACATGTTAAGGTTTCTTAATTGAAGTTTTGAGTGTCTTTAGAATTAAATAATAAGCCGCGCCTGCATATCATCAAGTAGCAATTCTTTAACAAAATATATTCTTTAAGAACCGAGCTGAGGAGTTGTGATATGGAACTTAAAATCATTATTTATATGCAAGTAGGAATAAATATCTGAAATCATGTTAGCGTTAGCGTTATAGTCAACGATTTTTAATACTGGTCTAATTCGTAGGTACATACCTTGCCACAATGACAAATAATACGAATGGCATAGGGGGTTGTCATATATAAATGTTGCTGTGACAAGGTAGTAAGTGGCCCAGAAATCAAATCGGTTGACTGCCTAAGATGACTCATAGGATCTGAAGTGCATCCCGAAGGAATGACTAATACCACACACAGGAGCTGACTGTATATCTTATTTTTTCTTTTAAACTAAACCCTATTTTTACTTAGTTAAAGTTCGTTTTTAAAACCAAATGAATTGAGAATGTTTCCATGAAGTCACTGCTCAGTTTTTGAATTGTTACTATGCGCCGTTTTGGTTCAAATCAACTGGATTAGTCACAATCACAATTCTGTTATATTGTTTTATGTACAGTTAACAAAACTATTAGTTTCGCACCATTCATCCAAATATGTATGCAGCGGTGCTAATCGCAATAATTTTTATTCATTACCCTTTTAGAGAATTAACGTCATACAAAGAGCTTAGGTTTCCCTTGCTTGTTTTGAAGTTGTAAGTAATGTAACTACAGCAAATGTACCTACACACAGCAGCTGCAAAAGTGCATAGGTACCCTTACCGCTTTATGAATTAATTACATATCATAATCATCGTTGGCATCGTAGTCATATCAACCGAAAGAAGTCCATTGCAAGTTGCAAGACCAATGCCTCCCTACTTTTTTATCAACCTAATTTTATTGACCTAGTATTTCGACTACGCGGCTAGTTTAAGCCCTACGTGGTAATAGGTAATACTTTTATCTTACTACCATACATTATCAAACAGAACCAAGTATTAAAATGTAATATAACAAAACAGAAAACGTAGCGCAACGCAAAGTATCTTTACCAGGCCTCCGTCACACGCTCAAGGCCACGCGCTATATGCCTACCGCTCGGCGTATCGTCGACGATACAACCGACAGAGGGCCGCCGAACGCCCGCCTCAGCGCTCGCACCGCATTGCACCGCGCGTTTCCCGCGCTTATGCTTCGAAATGCCGAAACCACGTAATTATTGTGCAGTAGATGGGTGAAAAAGTCAAAAAAACAAAGGAAAAAGCCTATAATAAAAATTCATCTTTTTATGGCGGGCTAAAGGTCCCACCTGAAAGTTTAATAATTATATTGAAGGGTTAGAAAAAGTATTTTTAAATAACTTTGACGACGTAATAATTAATCGGCCTGGTAGCACCGTATTACAACTTTTAAAACCCGTTGATTGCCCGTTGCTTTGCTCCTGAATATTTATTAAAATTATTAAGCGATTTAGGATATTTTCAACTAAGGTGTATTCGGGTATTACCGAATGTCGGATAATTCCGAAATTCAGATGAAAATCACCCTTAATTCCGTCATAATAAAAGTCTCTTTCGGAATTATCCGACAGTTTTCGACATTCGGAATTACCCGAGTAAACCTTACTTATTAAATTTTAATAACAGAGAATTCCGAGAAGTAAAAAAATTATAAATCATTATATTAAAACTAAAACATTTTTGATTCGCAACATTCGTTTTATTACAATAATCATCATAGGTAGGGTAGCTACAACCCTAGCGCATTCTTACGATGACGCGTTGGCACGTGACTCGAACGGCGGGCAACACAGTCTCGACTCTTTGCGTGCGTAATTATGGTACATTTCTTCTTGTCCTGAGCAGCAGGTATTATTATTAAGGTTCTGTAGGCTATTATAGCGTAGGTATTTTTGCTTTTGTTTGGGAATGAAGTATCTGTTACGTAGTAACTATTTATTAATCTGTGTCTTTACGCATTCTTCGACACTTGATAAAGAAATGTACTGAAATTATTGACAGGCGCATAATACTGATTATGATTAGGTCTACATGTCTGAAAATGGTATACAAGATGCAAATACTAATGAAATAGTCTATATTTAAGAATATCTAACGAGTAAGTAGACTTTATCTAAACACAATATTAAGCATTCAACTTGAGACAAAGTTTGCGTCGTATAAGGTGTTAAGACGCCTTGGAATACGTCTTAGCAACGTGTGTTAACCATCATAACTTAACAAGAATGAAGGCAGGCGTTAAGGTTAAGAAAGCCAGTTAAAGCTAATTTGGACACCCTAATGTCTAATATTCAAGTTGGTTAAGGGTGGAATCACATCTATCAGCATCGAGCCGCATTTTATATATGAGAAATTGCTCGTTAGTATGAAGATGCGTACGCATGCTTTCAGCTTTTCGATGCGTACGCATCTTCATACTAACGAGCGATTTCTCATATATAAAATGCGGCTCGATGCTGATAGATGTGATTCCACCCTAAGTTTTTCATTAATGTACCTAATCTACGAGAGAATATAACAAAAATGCAATTATTTATTGAACACATACAACATACATTATTATTGTGTTCTAGTTGTATTATTTTTATTTAGGCTGTATATTTTACTGCCGTGTGCCAATAACCAGTCACATGATTGATATTTTTCTATTTATCTATCCTATTATATAAATGTGTTAATCTCTATAAAATATATTTTGAGATGCAGCTGCCTAACATGCTTTCAAATACAAGCCTTTTCATGAATAAATTTTTTATCAAGCAGAAACGTCTGCGAACGGTGAATTATTGAACTTATTTCTAAGCCTTTCATGGACCATGAAAATAAATAGGTACCCACTCAATGCATTCATTTATAACAGACAAGAATTAAAAAAATCTTCAGCAAGTTGGCAAATACAAGTTTTTCATTAATTTCATATTGTGTTTTAGACAAACAAGCACGCGCTCAACCAGTGTTCCTAACAAAACATATTTGACAACAAACATAAACTGACAAAAGAAATGAACCATTTGTAAAACAGTTGCGCTTTACGAGGACTCTTTTTGCTTAATCTTAAGGTCTAATTTTAATGAATTCACCCGCAACAGAAAAATTGTCGGGATAAAAATATGACAATCGTCAAATTAGCGGTCATTTAAGCCGCATTGCTATGCAAAAAAGAAAAGAAAGTTGATTTACGTACTTACATGCAATGCGGGGTCAAAAGGTGAGGTTGGCTTGACATTTACACTTTGTGGTAGGGTTACCATCTTCACAGTTCTTGCACCATTAACTTGATTATTAGCATTGAGTGATTACTCATTTGTCACACTAGGAGGTGTTACATGAGTTTTAATATTTATGTAATTAATTCAGGTTAATCAACTTATTCCGATTTATATCTAGAATCCATAGAATTAGAAACAGAAACACATAAATTACAGATTTTTGTTTAACTGCAGGAAAGTTAGAACCATAATAATCTATGGGCTGTGACCTCATTATAAGTAATTTATTACAATACAATACAAATACTCTTTACTCCTCATTACAGAAAACAATACAAATAATACAGGAAGAAGAGGTTAAACAACAGGCGGTCCTATCGCTAAAAACACATTACACTGAATCTGTATAGATTCAGCTAGCTTTTATGATTGAAAGACACATTTCACCCTTTCGCCAGCCATGGCTAAAAAATCGAATTTGGAACAGAATGCGCGTGCGTTGATTGGCCATTGTCCGCGCAGCTTGCGCCGGCGCAGTCTATATTGAATTATCTTTACGCATCTGCCTTTGATTTCAGCGGGGCGGTTTATTAGGGGTTTAATTGAAACGGGTGTGAAGGTACGATGGTGTTAGAGTGAAAATAAATTATAATTATCTATCATAATACAATTCAGGTATTTTATAACTCACATAGGTACCTGCAAGCCGCAAAAAAACTAAGTAGGTATGTGTAGTATTAAAAGACCTCCATCTGTGCTCATCTCAAATGTACCAAAATTGTACATTTCCAGTGTTCTCTTTGTTCATGCTTGTATCATTAAGTATCTGAACCAGGAAGCTTAGGAGTACTTCGTGTCTTTTAAACTATTCTTAATTTGTATTTGATATACCTTTAAGGTCTTCAAGGTAGGTCTACGAGTAAAAGTGCAACAAGAATATAATATTTAGAAATGTTTTAGTTAAATAACTGTTTGCTGTCGTCTTATTTGCTTAATTAGCAAATTAAAAGTTATTTTACAGCACTGCAATTCACAGCAGCTATCAATCATCAAATAAACCGTATTTTATTTCTAAATAGACGAATTCGTAATGTTTTTGTAAACGATTTCAGGTTTCACGCAATGAATTTTTCCTAAATTCGGTTCCTCTACTCGACGAGAGATGGCGTTAAGCGCCTGAAACTCCAATATGGTATACCTCGTACACGACACATAAATAAATTACATAATTCATAGAAAACGATTCTTTCATTTTATATCAGAAATTACCAATTTAAAAGCTCATACTCAAGTGTTTTAAGTCGGCACTAAGCATAATAAAACAATATAAATTATAAAGACAGGCATTTAACAAGGCTAAGAACTTTAAGAACTCATAAAAGTACAGTAAGATAAGAGTTGCTGCAATATTACAGTAAATAATTGCCGTTTCATTGTTTTGAATGGGTCTCATTAGATCTCATTTTACCTATCTACACAATAAATAACTAAACACGATTTATCTAATTAAGATAACCCTCCTTTTGCGTTGCCGTAGTCGGGTAATAAAAGGTAACCGGAGAACCGCTTTTCTATACAAACGTAGTTCCCCATCTTTCTTTATGGATACCTAATCACATTACAGTAAATAGTTTTACACAATTTGATATATTATATTAGCAGCTATGCCCCTTTGTGTGGCATTTCTCTATTTTTAATTTATGTAAAAGTTGGGAGCTTCCAATAATATGATTGAAATTTTTTCGCAATAATCTGAGAGAAAAATAGGGAAAATGTTTGTATAAAAAAGGGGTCGTCCACTTTCCTCTGAACTCTATCATGACCATGTCTATCTGACACAGAAACATTATGACCAGTTATTTCTACTTTGATACTTATATGTATACTGCCATTCTGTCAACAGACATTTAAAAAGAGGCAAGTGGTGCGTATGATCATATACAGGTACACTGTGAATTAATAAAATTAAATTGAATTACATAAAATAAAAAAGATGGAATTCATATTCATATTCAATTCTTTATTGCAGATAACAGATGATCCATATTGAATTAAAATAATTAAAATTACGTACACAATAATAAAACAATAAATAGGTACACTTAAAAATGATTAAAATTATAAAATTAAAACTTAAAGTATTCAGTCTTACACAAAAAATAAAAATAAAAGGTACATTTTCAATGAAATTGTAATTCTCATTTCAAGTAATGAACTTCATATTGATTTACATTGATTTTTATATCAATTGATCTGTACCTATTAAGATTTTGTGTAAAAACAAATTTAAGTATATATAATTTGTTACTTTCGGAACGTATGGTTCACCAAGCGCGCATTTCCCAATGCAGATTAAACACGACATTATGACTATTATTATATGTCATCATATTACGTAAAACTGTCCACAAAACAATGATCTGTATAAATTTAACGCTACAGCGGGGGCGCGTGCGCAGGCATTTTGTGGTATGTCGGTTTTACGAGGGATGCGTTTAGACAAAGTGGGGTATGGCACAATTTACGATTCGTCTGCATATGGTCACGACAGTCCAAACATGAACAGTAGTGTATGTGGATTAGAATGTCCAGAATACGAAAAACGCTCGCTGTAAATCGCCAGGTTTCTGGCAAACCTTAGTAGCTAGTTTTCTAGATAAATTTGCAAATTGGGCGTATTATATAATCTAACACACTAATCGTCGAAATGTCTTTTTGTCAAGTTAATACTTTTATTATGTTTACATGGTAGCTCGAGATAATAATTATTAAGATGACGATTGCAGTCAAAATAGTTTAATTGATCATTACACTAAGGAAAACACAATTACATTAAGGAAAACATTGACATTACTAAAACTTGCGGTGACGTTTTAAAATATTATTTTATTACTCCCCAGAGTGACATAATTTTTACAATTAAAAAAAGAAACTTTCTTCACATTTAACTTTCAGTCATACTCATTTGATGGGGATATATTTTATTTACCTTCCCAGTTGATATCATATAAGCTATTCTTTTCTGTTAGCCATTGTCTTCCAAATGTTCTAATCATCCCCTAAAGATAATAGGCAAAGATTAAGAACAATAACGTCTTAGCGTACGGCCCGGTTCGGCCAGGTGTGGTCAAATTGGTTTAAAGGCAATTTACTGCCTACCCCCCGATTGCTTACGGCGTAATGAAGACGGCCCGATCATAGACTTACCAATGTTTACACCTTATTTTATATAAGTATACAAAAGTAACAAGCTCAAGACACCAGTTATTATATTATATTTGATTGGATCTACTATTTGTAGTCTCTCTATGCCTATATGCATAATACTCTCTTGTAATTTGATTTATTTTGAAAGTTTTTTTTTTGGGATTCCTTACAACCGAAGGCGAATAGAATGCAGTTTCGATTTCGAACCGTTTCAAGCCTGAAACTCTCGTGTTCAAACATTTAGATGTAGGTAGGTACAGTCGCCATCAGATATATAGGAGCGGCCAAGGTGTTCACAATATCTGAACACGCGCTCTAACGCCCTGACAATAGAGGCGTGTTCCGATATTTGTGAGCACCTTGGCCGCTCCGATATATCTGATGGCGACTGTACAGTCAAAGAATTTAGTTTCTTACCTCCTTTGACGACTTTCATATTGATTGTCACTGTGACAAGGTAGGAAAGGGGCCAGAAATTAAATTTAACTGTAACGGAGGTTCTTACCTAAACGGTCTTTTATGTGCCTAAATTGTAAAATAATTAGGTCATGCCTCTGTCCCGATCAAAGGCTAAGAGACAGGTGTTTTTATTTCATGTGCAATGCCATCAACGATTTAACATAAGTACGAGTATTAGGTATACGTAAAACCTACAAAATCAAACAAAATTCGAAACTTAAAACGTTTTTAAAGTTAAATGTTAACGCAATGGTCATTTCTAACACATTCGTATCCCATCCCCCAGATGTGTAGACACCAGTAAGGCTCACCTGGCGCTGCGCTGGCGTTCACCCCCGACTTAGATTGAAGATACCAATTACAGGGTAGCTTCTAACCGTGAAAAGGCAAATTAGTTGCGGAAAGAAAGGTGTAATTTTTCGGTTTGTTCGGTTAATGTTGGTTAAGTTAGGACACTTGGACGGTATCATGCAAACAATGCTACGGTTTGGTGATCGCTACTGGAGACGGCTTAGCTGTTATTTCCGTACAAAACAGACTGCCGATTTTTGCGGGGGAGGGGCACGTCAAATGTATGGCTATTGGTACTTACATGATTTGATTTGTACGTAACGTACTTACAAATAGCCATGTCAGTCCATACAAAAGTTTGCACAATTGTGCAAGGTTTTCGGCAGAGGGGTAAGCTCTTAAAGGCGACTCCGGTTATTAAAATAATACTCTAAGCTTCCGTACATGAGTCGCTTAACTTCAAACTCGGACAAATCCACTCACCCTCTTAGGAAATATCTACCCTATTACCTTTTCTTAATCCCAAAATCTCAAATCTAACAGTTGGATTTATCTTAGTAAATAAAACTGAAACTTTGCAAGAGACGCAAGAATTGTCCGTATTACCTATTTGATGCTTATTTTTTTCCTGATTACCAGAAACAAGAAAATAAAGGATTAAATTAAGTTTAGACCCAAAGTACTCATACAAATAATATAAATATGTATGATAAATCAAAAATTACCTAATGGTTTATAAGTTTTTAATTTAAGTTTCTTATTATGTTTCTACCCATTTGTGTTTTGTTGAAAATAAAGTATTTGATGAATTAAAAAGTATTTAGTAAGTATAATTTGTTAATTGTTATGCAGATATGAATTACACATTATCCTCATTCTTTCATTCATTTTGAATGCCATTGTATGTATGTCTGGTATATTTTTCCGACTTGTTTTTTTTTTTCATGCCAGTAATGTAATGTAAAACAATAGAAAATTCAACACATTAGAAGATTTTATAAAATACTTGAACATAGTACACAAAGATATTCTGTAGACTACTACTACAAACTTAGCTTGTTCACCATTCTAATGTAAGACCTAATTGTACCTATGAATTTTTCCTAAATGGCCCGGGTAATTGAGACTTGAACCCGGAACCTCTCCAAACCAATAAAATAACTGTGTGTTGTTCGGCGGCCTAATTAAACTAAGTCCAAACGACAGATATGTAAATGGCCATCTGCCACACGCCACCTGGCTGAATTAATTAAAACTACGCGGCACGCGACGCAAGCGCATCTTTTTACCCCGTTTTTTGACACTTTTAGGTACATGGTGCGGTTGGTATTAGATTAGGAAGGTATGTTAATTCTAAAATACATAGCTTAATATGATATTAAAATTGCAGATACTGTAAAGTAATTTCTGCTCCCGGAAAGCGAAAGTTTAGGTAATGAAGCTTAGGTACCTAATTTTTTTTCTATGTGACATATAGCACTTAAGGATGACTCACGTTAGACCGGGCCGTATTCCGGCGTATCGTTTTCTATGGAAAGCATCACATGATCGCTTGTCATGTCATAGAAAAGTAAGCTCCGGAAACTCTGACGACTTGCAAATTTTTTTTTTATAATTACCAGAAACAAGAAAATAAAGGATTAAATTAAGTTTAGACTCAAAGTATCCCGAAAAATATGATAAATCAGAAATTCATGGTTATTTCCTACATATAAGACCTTACAACATCAATGTCATCATAGTACGTTTGTAGGAATATTGTTCTTAATACTTAATTATTTTTTAGGGTCGGGGCTATAAGTTATAAGGCTTTAAAAACGCATGTTCTTCTAATTAGCATGACATTGCAACTGACCCTCGATACCGTCTTACTGTCATTATAATTAGTAATGTATCATAATTACTGACCTTTTTTAGTCATTAATAATAATTTAGTCTTTAAAAAACTTATCGTACAAAAGGCGCACTTAAGAGGACACAGCACTTTCTTTGGGTTCACAAACCTGAGATTTCTGATTCAAATTTCGGAAATCTGACTTATTAGGTAGTAACAACCTGCATATATGTATTTATTAATTGTTGTGTTCTATCTATATCTGTAAGTGACTACAACAGGTATATAATTTGATAAATAGTACATGCAGTGGGACACTAAACTAGGATAACAAAAAATAATAATAATATATGACATATGTAACATAATATGCGATAACGCGATTATTTATGACCAATTTCTAGGCCCATTGGGTTCTGTACTATGTACAAATAGAAACACTCTGTACATTAGTGGACTTTCTTACAAAAGGCATAAAGCCCACCGATGTACAGTTAACAGTGTGAGCGATGGTACGTACATAAAGTGTAAGTACTTTACATATTTCAGCGTTTCAAATTATGGCCCCCTGCAAACCACTTAAGTATAATTTATTTAAAACTGACGGACTGCATATCGAATGTAAACATTAATGTTCCGAATAATTTTCTATGCAAGTAAAGGAAAAATAATGCTTCATCTGCATACAATGGATTCGATTTATTAGATCGCGACAAACCTAATTCACCAGACGTTTGTGTCGTATTCAAAAGAGGACCTTCAGACGGCTGGCACTTATGTAACATAAGTTTATGTTGAAAGCAAAAAAATGAAGAAGAGATGTAAAGTGTAAGAAAATAATCGTACCCACCTTGTCTGCTGTGGTAGATGGCGCTATATGGCGCCATGTGGTATAGTTGACGAAATAACATTTATACTGGTTACTTTCAGGTTACATTTATTATTTACATGTTGTGAATAACAGTTTAATGTAAATATCGTGTTGAATAAGGACCGTCGTAATAGACTTTGTACGGAGACAAACTGGCCACCTACCTATTTAAAAGGTTTTACCATTTGTATGTTGAATTTCATGACATGACATATCGTTGTTGTGATTCAGATATTATACTACCCCATGACGCATAACAACCGCAACATTCCGGGGAAAACCAGTAAATAAAATTGGGAATTTGATGACAAGAATACCGTAATAGCTAGCTTAGTACATTGTGCAAAAAGGGAGTTCGGAAAAAATTGTTAACGAGAGTCAATAGAAACATGATGCGCGCAGCACGATGCGATGTTAAAATGAATGGTAGTGCTGCTGTCGTTGGAAATGGACTGTCACCTTAATGTTGCAACAGGGAATGCTGCTCCAGTCACCATCTAAATTTCACCTTAAGGGGTTGGGGAATACGTATAACATTCAGTCGTATGTTGCATAAATGACGTAGACATAGACATACATAATAATAACATTTTGAATTTGGGTTATTTTTTTGCTGCGATAAAAAGTGATAAAGTCGGACCAAGGTACCTCTGTATCGCATTTACAATGACAAAGTGAGGCGATGTCATTATTAATGTCAGATTTCTATGAAACAATGACACTCCCGCAATTTGTTCTATCCAAGTCGTTGCAAAGTTAACGTAGACGGTCTCTAGTATAAAAGGAAACCATGATAATTTAAAAAATAACCCACATCATTACCACCATTTTATATAAACAAATGACCAATCAACCCTACGTTTTCCCTTTTGATATCTTATCAATAGCCATGTGTGAACATTGTTTCTCCCAAATAATGGCTTTTTAAGCTGCATCATTAATATCAATCGGCAGCTGTTTGTCCGTCCGTGTATCGGGAAATATAATAAAAAGCTTTTGACGCCCTCTTACACCACCCGCTGTTTTGACATGGGATGTATGAGTGGGTAAATGGTGTATTCAACGTTTTAGGAGAGATATATGACAATATAGAACGTGTACCTACATAATACTCAAAATATTAAAAATTGAGGCGAAAGAGGATTTTGCGAATATAGGCCACCTTGGACTGCCAACTTTCCTCTAGGTAAGAACTTGATATTTAGATCCATATAAATAGTGAAAGAACCAGTGAGAGCTAACCCCTACACCCATAGGGTAGGTTATTTAATTCGCACAAAAACAAATATAAGTATTTAGGTACCTACCAATTGATTTTATTGATTTTATTTTCTTTTCCTTTTGTAAGAATTTGATATGTTTTCTGAAAGAGCTACGTATTTGTATAAAGTTATGTACTCACTGAGTATAATTGCATGAATTCTATAGTAATTTAACTTGTATTTTTCTTAATTACTCGTAATGCATGTTAATTATAAGATGTAATAATGTTTTGAAAAGATGTGTCCCGCCGAGTTTGTTGCCGGTCCCATATTGGGATACCCTCCTCCAATTGAGGGGGAATTTAAATCTTCTCGGGGCAGAGGTGTACGGTTGGAGCCGGTAAAGGTTTATTTGACGTTCATAAGCGCATTGTAATATGCCTACTTGAATAAACTATTTTTTATCTTTTATCTTATCTTGCTATTTTTGTATGTAGCTAGAGTGATACACGCAGTGAGAAGTGAAAACATTTAATAGGTATATTATTATAAAATTACACTATAACATATCACAAGGAAAATTATTGTCGAGTGACAGGAAGAAAACAGAACGCCACAGGCCTTGACATATTTTCAAATTAAAATAATTGATGGCCAGCGTTACACTTCCAACACCCCCCCATAACGTGGGCATCATCATGGCTTCAAGCCACACCAAGCTGACGAGTGAACATCTCGTGCTTGACACAGCCCAGGGACTTAGTGAACACATCTGCTAACATTTCATCCGTAGGGATGTATACAATTTCAACGTTAAACCTATCTATCATATCTCTAACGTAATGAAATCTTATTTCTATATGCTTGCTCCGTCTGTGATGAGTGTGATTGGTAGCAAGCTGTATAGCAGATTGATTGTCACAATACATTACAATTTCACAACTAGTCGTCATTAACAATTCCTTAATTAAAGCTTGTAGGAACACCGCTTCTCTACTCGCTTCGCTCAAGCTGCAATACTCCGCCTCGGTGGACGAAAGCGATATGCACGACTGTTTGTAGCTACCCCAAGATACCGAATTACCGCCGTATTTAAACACATACCCCGTGTACGACTTTCGATCAGGATCAGCCGCCCAATCTGCGTCAGAATAACCCTCAAGAACAGGATCTAAATTCGACTTTTTAAATACTAAAGCCTTTTGCTTAGTACCTTTAAGATATCGCAGTATACGCTTGGCTTGATTCCAATGGAATTCCGTATAACAACTGTTAAATTTACTTAAAAATGACACGGCAAACGAAATGTCAGGTCGCGTAGTTACACATAAATACATAAGACTACCAATCAACTCTTGATACGGAAACTTCGTTACAATGTTATTCGTAGCATTATTAGAACTCTCAATGACGGAACTAATATTAGTTATCATGGGAGACTTTACAGGCTTACAGTCTGTCATGCCAAAACGATCTAACATATTGTCAATCCGGTTTTCCTGACTAAGTTTAATGGAAGTTGCATCACGTTCTACCTTTATACCTAACATGTTTCGTACCGGGCCTAAGTCTTTGAGTTTAAAAACCTTTAACAAAGAACTTTTTAACGTCTCAGCCAGACGTTTGTCATTATAGAACACGAAAAAATCGTCAACATACAGAGCGATAAAAACAATTGACTCACCTGATCTCTTAGTGAAGATGCAGTCCTCTTGTTTACACTGTCTGTATCCCAAAGAGAGTAATACATGTTTTACCTTTTGGTACCAGGATCGCGATGCTTGTTTCAACCCATAAACAGCCTTTCGTAATCTATAGACTTTGTTCTCACTCCCAGGGCATATGAAACCTTCCGGTTGTTGCATAAAGATCTCCTCCTGCAAATCTCCATTCAGGAATGCTGTCTGCACGTCTAAATGATCAATCTTAAGGTTCATTTCCACAGCCAGAGATAGCAACAATCTTATAGAGCAATGACGAACGACCGGTGAAAAAGTTTCTTGGAAATCTTCACCATATCTTTGGGTAAAGCCTTTCGCTACCAACCTTGCCTTATAACGTGTAATGTTCCCATCCGAGTCTCGCTTAAGGGTAAAAATCCACTTATTTTTAACGACGTTCTTGTCAACCGGCTTATCAGTAAGCTCCCAAGCTCCGTGTAAGACAAAAGAATCGATTTCCTCTTTCATGGCCTTCTGCCATAACTCTTTATCTTCACAACTTAAAGCTTCTTTGACAGTACGTGGCTCTATGGGCCCTGTCACATTACACACGTTAGTTATGTTACAGGTTGTCTTAGGCATACGTGGACGTAGGTTATATCGTTGACCAGTAGTAGACTCTGGTGCCAATTCAGGTAACGTTACCGAATCTTCACTAGCCTCGCGTTCACATTCCAACTCCACAGGATGATTTGGTGATTCTGCAGGAACAGTATCTGTATCCGCTTCAAGTGTATGATCTGACGACTCAGCCAACAGGTACTCTGGCTCCGCCTCAAGTGGATGATCTGACGACTCTGCCAACAGGTACTCTGGCTCCGCCTCAACCGGCGTAGTCTTCAGCGTCTCCCTCTCATCATCACCTCCTGTAAGATAAATAGTTTCAAACATACGTTTTGGCCCTATTTTAGAATGTCTCCCTGGAAACAAAGATTCGTTGAACACCACATCACGTGATATAACGATCTTATTGTCATCAGGATTGAACAAACGATATCCTTTGACGTTATCACAGTAACCTAAAAAGATTAGCCTTTTACTTTTAGGGTCTAACTTTTTACGTTTACAGTCATCTACATGAGCAAATGCCTCGCAACCAAAGACACGCAGATTTTTAAGGCTCACTTTCTTACCACTCCATACCTCTTCAGGTAACCTACCAGAAAGTCTCGAGCTTGGCGATCTGTTGATCAGAAACGCCGCTGTACTTACAGCCTCTGCCCACATCTTGTCATCGAGATTTGCGTTATACAGTAGACATCTGACCTTGTCAAGTAAAGAACGATTCAGGCGCTCCGCGGATCCATTCTGCTGACTAGAATAAGGTACCGTCAGCTGATGTACTATGCCTTTCTTTTTAAGAAAGTCCGTCAGCTCAGCATTTACGTACTCAGAGCCATTATCTGTTCTCAGTACCTTGACTTTAGCACTACACTGATTCTCTACCAGTCTAATAAAATCTTTAGTGTACTTACACACTTCACTCTTCTTTGCAATGGGATATACGAACACCTTCCTGGAGTAGTCGTCTAGGAACGTGAGGACATAGCGCTTGCCTCCGAGAGAAGTAGTCGGCATCGGCCCCATGACGTCACTGTGAATGAGCGCCAGCCGCGCCTCGGCCACCTGTTTGTTATGATTAGTCACAAAGGGAGCGCGGGATTGCTTACCCTTAAGACACACATCACAAACTTTCTTCTGAGTAGTAACCTGAAAGTCAATGTCATTAGCAACCTTCCTAAGTGATGCCAAGCTATCAAAATTAATATGACCTAATCTTTGATGCCATAACATCATATCCTTAGACGTAGATGACGTTGTCAGATTGACTTTACCCACAGAATAAAGCCTGTAAACTCTCCCAACTTTCCTAGCATGTAAAACTACTTTACCAGCTTTAAGTATGTCACATCCATTATTATCAAAAATAAATTTAAATCCCTTTTCAGCAAGAGTAGACACAGATATTAAATTCACAGTAAGGTCGGGTATAAGCATTACATCTTTTAAAGTAGTATCTATCGTATGTCCACGAGAGTTAACCGTAAAATGTACGTCACCTTTCCCATTCACCTCTAACTTCTTGCCGTTGGCAACACACACCTCCTTAGTCGACGACTCATCGAGAGCTTGAAACCATTCTTGGCGTCCTGACATATTATCTGTCGCTCCAGAATCAATAATCCACGAACTGTCAGTGTTAAGTGCAGACAACACCATAGAAGTCGACGTCGCTCCATTGCGGTCCAATTGAGGACAATCCTTCTTGGCATGTCCTTTAGAACGACATTTCCAACACCACAACTTGTTCGTACTTGACGAGGTACTAGCGTGTTTTGATGTACTTGACGCATTTTTCTTCTGGCCTCGGGAGCTAGCCTTTTCATTACGATTCCGTGTAAATAAGCAGCCATCGTCGCTACCACCAGCGGCGCTCCCTTTCCATCTCTTATCTTGAAGAAGTTTTGTTTTTACCATATCTGTAGTTATGGCTATACTCGAATGCTCCAGAGCCATTATCATGGGCTCATAATCTTGGGGCAACCCTTGGAGCATAATAGCAGCCAGAAATTCATCATCAAGAGGTTTCTTCATGCTACTCAATTGTTCAGCAAGTGACAAGATCTCGTTGACATAAATCTCCATGCTATCGAACTTATCCAGCTTAATCGAGCATAAAGTTCGCAGACACGACAATCTCCTGTTCAACCCGGTGTCATCGTACGCCTTCTGCAAGGCATCCCATACATCCTTCGCAGTTTTCGCCTGCGCAATGTGAGGATAGCACGATTTTTCAACACTCAAACATAGCCTCGCTCGAGCCCTCTCCTCTTTACGAGCTAATTTGTTAGCGTTCTCACCTGAGGTTTCGGATTTTTCAGTAATACATTGCCACAAATCCTCGAATACGAGTATGTTTTGCATCTGAAACGCCCAATCTCGATAGTTGATTGTTCCTTTCAGCTTTTCCAACGCAACTTTCGGATTACAAGTATACTCGTCCATAGTGAAATAATAATATTTTCCACAAAATATTCACACTTCGCGGGCTTCAGCACATAACCTGCTATTCAATTAATTTAGCTTTGTGCACAAATATTTCAAAAAATACAATATTATTTCAAATTACGTGACATCATACGGAAAAATTATTGTCGAGTGACAGGAAGAAAACAGAACGCCACAGGCCTTGACATATTTTCAAATTAAAATAATTGATGGCCAGCGTTACACTTCCAACATATCTTAGTACCCATTATATTCTACATAGAGAATAAGCCTGGCCATCCAAAAAGGTAACGTTGCCAGTCTTCTGGGCACCATAACGCGTGAAGGTGACCTGGGGAGCATTTTTTAATTATAAGTTTAGTTTAAGATTTGTTATGTTTTAGTTTTAATTTTAACGTTTAGTTTCTTGTTTTCATTTTTAATAAATATATTTATTGTTATTAATAAATATATTTCAGATCTTCTACATATTCTTCAAATATTATAGGTATATACCTAATAGTATCAGCTTTTTTACATCAGTCCCTTTCGAAACACCGCCGCAACGTAGTATGTACTTACCTAACCACAACAACGCGTCATCATCGGTATTTCTAGTCCCAAAAGGACCTAAATGAACTCATTAAACTTACACTTACTCCCTTCTTCCAGTATAATTACACTAGATAACTTATCTAGGTGTATCGCACATCATAATTCGTGCATTATGTTATCGCATTTGCATTGATGGGGGCGACAGATGGCGGTGCCATCGCTGGACACGCGCGGCGCACACGCCGGAGTTAAGGGTAGGTTAGGTACTCAGTTCATCCTCCTTGTGAGTTGTCCTTTAGACTTCATAAGACTAATTTAGTACATGGAAAAGAACCCTGTGGCTCAAAAATACGTTGACAAATAATTTTAGAAAATAATTAAACATTAAAATTACAATAATTTAACTAAAGTAACACGTATTTATTACCTTCAAAACATTCTTCTTTAGCTTTGATACTAAAACGCAAACGTTTGTTTGTTTAAATCAGGGCTCTCCAAACCCCGGCCCGCGGGCCAAATCCGGCCCGCGACGCGTTCCGATCCGCCGACACCCAAAGCGTCAGGCCCGCGGGAACCAGGCTCCAGGGGTTCAGCCTTAACAGCAGCAACTAGATACACGACAGTTTTCCGAACGTTTCTGACTCAAAATTTCAGTGATGAACACACAAATAAATGCACTTACCAGGATTTGAACCCGGGACCACCTTCTTCGTAGGCAGGGTCATTCGTTGATTTTATTGTACAAACTTACATATAGTGCAGAGTTAGACCAAAAGTCTGCAGCAATTTTGATAGCCCAAGCAGTACACGTGTTATTTATACGTCATAATTTCATAGAAGTTTGACGTTTAAAATAACACTTCCACTGCGTGGGCTATCAAAATCGCTGCAGACTTTTCTTGGTCTAACTCTATCTTATATTTCAACGACAGTTTCGACAAAGTTGGAAATGGTAGGTACTTACATTCAATTTACGCAATCAATAAGTGCTACGTACGTGTAGCAGCTAAATGTGAAGCCTAAAGAGTGGTAATCTTACCCTTAACGCCTAGAGCGTGCTTTCTTACACATGCGTACACTCGCAAGGTATTGTGTGGCGTATCCCATACTTTTCTATGAAATACAACATACAGATGGAACTGATATAGCACGGCGCGGCATTTGTTATCATTTCCCTCATGAATGACGGGTGAATATTTCATTAATACGTTTGTTTACTTTGATATTCATAATTCATTTATTGCATCCATGGTTGTTACATTGGTGGTACATAATAATAGTAAGTTTCACATGGGCCCTGGTAGGGCACCCTGGTACGAAATTCAGATACGTCAGATAAAATACTATGTACCTATATTTATTCGCATTAATAAACATGTTTCTATTGGGTCTAATACTCTACAGTCTATAAGGCATGTGTGTGTGATCGCATATGATATGGTACAAAAAATACCTACTGTTAAAAATCTTAACGACATTATTCAGAACAACAACAATACGTATTATGATAAAAATGCCAAATAAATAAGTGAAATTAAAATTATATGCGATGGCTGGGGGCCAAGACAAGATGTTATTCGATTCATTGATAGAAAACGCCAAACGAAACTTTAATAATGTGTGAAAATGGTCACGTGAGTTTTCGTAGCATATGTCATCCCAGACATCGTAAATTTTATAGCATTTTTGGTGCAGCTGAGTGGTTTTAACGGAATTGGTAATGGTAAATTAAGGTTAATATTAACGTAATTAATCATTAGGGTTAAAATTGTTTATACCAATTCCGTTAACACCACTCCGCTGCACCAAAAAATGCTATAAAATTTACGATGTCTGGTCATCCCAATACCTGCGTTTTTAATTTTGATTTTCGTTTGGCGTTTTTCGATGTCGGATTGGCATCTTGATGAGGCCTCCTGTTTAGGTAAAATATTCCACAATATTGTCAGTGCAACAGAGACTGTGTAGATGTTTTTGAGCGCGTCGGCAGCAGCTTACTGTATAATGTTACCACGGACCACACGAGACGGGACCACCGGCACTGTGTACATTTTCTAACGATGATTGTAAAATAATGGTCGTCAAACTGTTTCCGTCATTATTGTTTACTTAGATTGACCTAATAGCGAAGTCCTCGTTATTCTCACTCGTGAAACATTTTAGCAATCGGAAAAAAGGTGGAATAGATAACTTGGTGTATTTTTTGAAGTCGGTTAAGAGCCCATCAACGTGCACACTAGCGCCACTGCTAAATCGTGATTATTTGAATTTAATGACAGGTATTAAAAAAAGGGGGCCGCTACGTACTGTATTTAGTATTTAAGTAGGTACCTTTTGAGTACATCAAACTAGTTTTTATGTTGCTGGATTCGACGATCTATGAACTCAAAACAAAAACGGCCGTTTTACCTTTGGACGCATAGATTGACGAATCCAACAACATAAAAACTAGTTTGATATATTTAAAAGGTACTTAAATACTAAATACAGTACGCAGTTGCCCCCTTTTTAGGATTCCGTACCCAAAGGGTAAAACGGGACCCTATTACTAAGACTTCGCTGTCCGTCCGTCCGTCCGTCCGTCCGTCCGTCCGTCCGTCCGTCCGTCCGTCCGTCCGTCCGTCCGTCCGTCCGTCCGTCTGTCACCAGGCTGTATCTCACGAACCGTGATAGCTAGACAGTTGAAATTTTCACAGATGATGTATTTCTGTTGCCGCTATAACAACAAATACTAAAAACAGAATAAAATAAAGATTTAAATGGGGCTCCCATACAACAAACGTGATTTTTGACCAAAGTTAAGCAACGTCGGGAGTGGTCAGTACTTGGATGGGTGACCGTTTTTTTTTGTATTTTTTTTCGTTTTTTTTTTGATTTTTTTTTTGCATTATGGTACGGAACCCTTCGTGCGCGAGTCCGACTCGCACTTGCCCGGTTTTTTAAACACCTGTCGTTAAATTTAAATAACCACGATTATTTAGCAGTGGCGCTAGTGTGCACGTTGATGGGCTCTTGTTGGGGCTGCTATCCTCGCTCCGGATCGTACCTGGTCCAACCAGATCTTGTCAATTCAACGGGGCATCATCGTTGCCAGTGTCATGCTTTTATTGCCTATGGTTGATATTCCATCTGTACAATATATTGGTCCAATGGCATTGCGTCTCACTCTCTCATTAAGCAAACTGTGAAACAAAATACACATTGGACAAATAAACTGGACAGATGGAATACCACCCTAAGCTACGCTTATTTAACAAACGAACATATAAATATAATAAAAATAAAAATGCGTTTATTTTCAGACAACAAGGTCCATAGTATTGTTAGTAGGTACTTAAAATAACAAATAAAAAACTAAAATTAAAACTTAAAATTAAAACTCCGTTAAATCATGCAATCCAAACCCACAACCTCAACATAATAAAAAACCCACATCTTTTTACCAATCATAATTAGTTAATGAATAAAAATCTGTCGCCACTTCAGCGCCCTCTCTCGTCACAACAATGGACTAAAGAATAGGGGCGTATTATCTACTATTTTGTGGCTTTTCCGCTATACGGGCATTGTGTCACGAAAGAAGTGTTAATTTTTATTATATTATAAAGTTTCGAATAGGTGCTTGGAATATAACGGCGTAAAGTTCATAGGACTATTGATGGCGTTAGTAATGTTTAATTATTTAACTCTGGTTCTGTCATTTTGTCACAACATACTTTGATAAAGGTAGGTACTAAAATGATAGGACATGTTAAAGCTTTTGCCCATGCGGGTAAAAAGTAGAGACCGTTATTTTATTTATTTTAACTGACGAAAGTATTTTGTTGTGTGTATTTAAAAGCTTCTCCAAACTAAACGATGCTACTAATAGAAAAAAAGTTGCATTGTGTATTTGCAATTCTCACTTGTTGTGCTATATACTAATTAAATATTATATAACTTACATACAATATAACATCGGCATCAACAATGCTGATTAGGTAGTGGTTAGATAGGTACCTACTTTTCGTGAGTACGGTCATTAACTTTTCGTCTACCATAACTAAATATATATATTTAACTAGTTACTTATAAGTAGTTATTGTATGTTAAATATATCCTCGAATCATTTTCGTTTTACTACTACCACTACCACTAAGAAATTTTTATTATACAAGCCCACCCGAAATTTTGTTTAATACATCTACTCCACAACAGATGGCGTTAGCTCTCCAAAAGTAACTGAAATTCACACAATAAACATTTAAGAAAATGATTGAATAGTACCGACATTTTCATGTTTATAAATTACTTTTTTTTATTAGTTGCATTAATCTAAGCTTATTCGAATTATATTAATTTTATTGATAACTTTCCTACCTATGTATCTTATTAGTCGTGTAATGAAATCAAAATTAAATTAAGTAGGTACCTATAGTTAAATTCCAAATTTCCTTTAAAACCATAAAAGTACATGTTTTTATAAATTTGTCTAGAAAGAATAATAAGCAATGGTTTTTAACGGTTTGTAAACTAAAACACCGCAAAAAAAGTCGCCCCACTTCAGTCCTCAAAAACATAAATCATAGCGAAAACCGAGCTTTGCTTGGGTATAAAAACATATTTTTTACAAAAAAAAGGTTGGCCTCATGCCACGCAAAGTGACACGTCTGGTGTGTGTCTATTTTGGGCTTTTTTGGGCCAATTTGGTCCAAAAGGCGGTTTTAAAAGATAAATTTGAGTGTCAGAAAGTTTGCTGTAGGCGGTTCTGATTTTAATGCATTGTGTCATTTGTGTGTAATTTTGCACTCCTATTGCAAACAAAATTTTACTGTAAAGATAAACCAAACTTCACGATGAAATAGTAGTAGTAGTAAACACTTTATAAACTTTACTGCACAAAACAAGTGCATAACACAGAGAGAATACAATACCTAAACGTGTACAAACGCGAACTTATCCCAGTAGGGATCTCTTCCAGCTTACCTTTAAGTAACTGAGAGAGATACCTACATACGAAATGGTAATAGTAAAACTAAGGTAATATGTACTTATGTACGATGGCAAGACTTTAAAGGAGCAGCTAACCCTAGAAACAACTAGATACGATACAAAGAAGTGTACGTAAACTTACGATAGAAACTTGTAAAATAAACAATAAATTACAGTGTAATTATATTCATATTGATGCTTGCCTGAACCTACGTAGCGTATGTTAAAGTTCTATATGTTAGACACATAAAAAAACGAATTCGTCAGATCATTCATATTACAAAAAACACACATCTGCAGCATCTCAATTGCTCTAATTTTCACCAAAACGAATCGATTGGTCACGTAAAGTGACTTTACCCTATCCAAAGGTAACCTTAATGAACCATTAGGGTAAAGGCGACAATGGCGTCGCTACGCACGAATTGTGCTCCTTGATTGATGAAGACGGATCGGCTGTTGGTACCCTTACCCTAATGGGGTTGAATCTTGAATTAGTTTACACATTTTCAATGATATCAATTTAATTATCCGGGTAGGTCCTGGAGGTTAATCGGATTATACGACTTAATAAATCGTTTAAGTAGATAATTTAAATTATGGTTAACTTATGAGGGTGTTAAATTTGTTTTTAGTTAATTTACCGAAAAATTACATGAAACTTGCCATGAACATTTACGTAACATATATCTATGTCTAGTGTGTCCGTTTGTCTAAGATCAAGTACGCCATAGTAAATGTATGGCGAACTTGATCTTAGAAATCGGACAGGCTATAGTTTTCCTTGCCAAAAATTGTTGTAAAAACTTATTTCAGGACGTCGTTTAAAAATGAAAGCGTAATTTCGATTGTATGGCGGCGGCTTAGGTTCATGATTCTTGATCAGATCAGAAGTAATTGCTGCACCCAGATACACAGTATTGTAAGTGCACATTCGTATTCCAGTATAAGGGTAATACAGGATGGACTAAAAGTAAAATGTGCCATAAAAATAAACTTTTATGTTTTCTTCATTGGCTTAGGGCAAGGTTTAAATTCAATTAGCTTTCACCCCGGCACTGATCATGTATTGTCAGTGGGTGCGCGAGCGCACACTATTCATTCTTACAATCCCATGATTCCCATGACTTCTAAATCCGTAAAAATGTGTTATCTGAGATCTTATTGGCAGTTTGGGTGACAGTGGCGCCCCCTTAGCAGCTATGAGACGTATTTAGTGGTTATGAGCAGTGATCGTACATTTTCCAGCATTTTTGGTGCAGCAGAGTGGTGTTAACGGAATTGGTATAGATAATTTCAACTGAAATGGTAAATTAAGGTTAATATTAACGTAATTAACGCTAATTAATCATTAGGGTTGAAATTATTTATACCAATTCCGTTAACAACACTTCGTGCACCAAAAATGCTGGAAAATGTACGATCACTGGTTATGAGATAGGTAAACAGTCGATAGGTGTAAAAAAAATAAGTAGAGTCTGAAAACTAGGACCTAAAAATTCCCACCATTTTTTTCGAGCATGAACTTCGCACATCAAACTAGTGCATCCGAGCCAACACATTGCCTGCATTGGAGGTATGACGGACTACCAAATTTACTACTTATCTTATAAAACTACCAACCAATGTGGCGTTTGGTCTTGCGATAGAGCGTCATTGGATCGGTGTCTGCATTCGACCAGTCAATTCGAGCTTTGGGAGCTTAACTGACGTGCTCGCTAAGCATTTGGAATGGAACCCTAGCTTGATCGCTGCCCAATTGATGGAGTTGTTACCCAAATTGATAACGGCCGGCTTGATGTGAACTTCATTAATTTATTGATTTCATGTCAATGCTGGATAAGAAAGGCACATTGACAATAATTTTCAACAGACTTCAAGAGAGGTTAACATTGCATTATGAATTTTATTTATATGGTATTAGAGTTTAGTTTGAGTTTTGAATATATCTGTTCCCTTTGTGACAGTTCACGTTCTAGCTCTAACAATTAAATGGTTAGAAAGAAATAACTTAAAAATAAACCTAGACAAAACTAACTACATTCAATTCCATACTAATAAAGGCACCTCACTACAGTTAGATATACAATATGACGATATTTCCATCAAAGAAGTACAGCATGCACGATTTTTGGGTATTTTTATTGACAATCAATTAAGCTGGAGAGAACACGTAGATATATTATATTCCAAAGTAAATAGGTTTGTATATGCTCTGAGAAGAGTGAGTCAAACTGTTTCCATTCAAGCAGCGTTAGTAGCATATCATGGATATGTACATTCAATTTTAAGATATGGCATAACAATCTGGGGATACTGCACTGATATTTAAATATAATGTATTCATTGTCCAAAAGCGCTGCATTAGAGCCATATTTTCAATTCATCCTAGAGATTCATGCCGTCCATATAAAACATAACATTCTTACTTTTCCCAGTCTCTATATTTATGAAGTTTCTATTTTCGTCCACAAATAAATACCTATTCACGGATAATAGCTCAGTGGGTTCCCGCGTAACTAGACCTAAGTACAAACACAGATTGCCAAAGCCATATGTAAATTTGTCACTCACTGCAAAAAACGCCTATATAATGTGTATCACAATTTATAATAAGTTACCTGACCGTTTTAAAGATATGGATCTCAAACTATTCAAGTCAAACACAAAAATGTGGCTTATTGAAAAATGTTTTTACTGTGTTAATGATTATTTAAGTTACTCATAAGTATTTGTAGTATTTAGGTAATATATAAATATATATGTTGCAAATGTATGTACACCTGAAAAGGTAAAGTCTCAGTGTAACGAATGTGTAATTGTATTTTCGACCTGCAATGTAACCTGATTCTTATATACAATAAAAAACTTTGAAAACTTTGAACTTCGAATAAAACTTTTGACGTCGGATTATGTTGGTTTGTGAGTTGTTGATGAATTTTTAGTGTGTTGGTTTGTTAGTTGTTGATGGATTTTCAGTGCGCTGGAAAGGAACTTTATTATATAAATAACTTAATTGACATAGTAATCCACAAATTAAAATTAGGTACCAAACTACTTTTTGTGTAGGTAATCATCAGCTTTTTATGCTAGTTTAAGCTCCGTAAATCGTATAGCAAATTATGCGATATAAAAGTTAACTCGCTACAAAATGTACCTAATCGAAAGTACATAAACATCATATCCAGCTCGGAATACAAATCAATAACAGCTGGTAACTAAAGTCGGACCAAGCCAACTCTGCATGGAATTTGCAATTAGGTACAAACTGTGTGGCAATGTTTTTTTGTATGTCGTTTGTAATGACACTCCCTCACTTTGTTATATTCAAGTGGGTGCAAGCTTGCGTCCACGGACTCTATCTTTATTTTTTTTTAAAGAGATTCAGGGCCGAATCATGCTATCCTTGTCTAATGTATGGCACTATCCCTTTCGGCTATTTAGGGTTGTCAAATTTCAAGTGATTATCTTATCTGTCGTCGTGCACGCAAAAGGACGTCAAGTGGTGCCAACCCTAATAATTGCTCGGAGCAATGCTGAGCCGAACGGAGCCGAGTTTACCCGAAGACAGGAGTGTCTCCCCACTGACATTAGGTAAGTACGTGACCAACCTGTCAACCTGGCAAGCACTAAGAACCCTTTTTACAACCGACTGCACAAGCCAGCTGTGCAGAGAAGCCTTGGAAATGCGGCAGACGAACGGACGTCCGCAGTTCGAAGTCCCAGGTTCAGTTACCGGCTGAAGTTGTTCATTTGACATTTAATACTTGAACATGTCCGACCGTCGTCGAATTATGGTCGTTGCATAATTTTAAAGTAGAGGCAAAGCGTCTATACAGGGTGATTCATGAGACGTGAGCAGGACTAATCCTGCACACTCAGTAACTGATAATTGATCGATCACCGTCGTATTTAGGTGAAACAACCACACTTTTTCCTATTTTTTAATTATTGTGAGTGCAAATTTAATTCTCTAGAATCTTGGTCACCCTACAAGACCTAATTAATAAACATAAAACCTCTTTAACCGTAATGACAGCATTTTGATTACGAAGAAAATAAACTGTCAAACTTGGTGAGATACGAGTTTTCAAAATTAACCAGACCGTGATGACAGTGATAACATTCAGTTTGACACAGGATATCGGTAGTTTACTTCGAGCAACACCGGCTTCCGACACATCGGAAGGGAGGGGCCCAAGCGATATCTCACCGTACAAATCTTTCTGCCATTTTTCGCGGGGGGAAAGGTGCACACAGTCGCACTTCTCACACACTTACATACAAAATCCAATCTGTAATGACGACACAAATACATAGAAAATGACACACGTCAAAGACAAATCTTGCAAACCTCGATCTCTTTTTGTGTACGGACGAGTGACAAGTGTCACAACACGCACACTAACACATTTTCGTTGAAGTATGTTATTGTATTCTGAGAGATGAGAAGTCGGATTTGTCGCTCGACCGATCCGCAATTTGTACTGAGCGAGCAAAATCGATAAATCCAACAATTACATGAGACTAAAATATAATAATTGTGTTTGAATGTAATTAAACGTATGATATGTAAAAAAAATATTACATGTGAAATGTAACACTTTCTTTTTGTAAATTTGATGTCCCCGACCTCTTTTTATAACAAAAAACCGAGCAAACAGGCATTTTTGTGCAGCAGTGTTCACGCGCGCGTCTGGACTCGGTCTAGTGAAAAATCCAAGTGCAACTAGTTTTATTACCCGCGCTAGATTAGATTGACGCGCTAATCTTGTACCTCGGCAGAGGGGAAATAGTAGGAATGCCGCCTCCCTTCCGTGTTGCTCGAAGGTAGTTTAGTATTCTAATTTTAGGGTGACCATGCATGTCGTAAATAAATTAATAACTTTTTTTTTCAACACGACTAGAAAATTAACGTTAACCTCACTAATACTGATACGAAACAGTTGCTTATAATTTACTAAATGCGCAGTGTTAGTCCTGCTCACGTCTCCTGAATCATCCTGTATAACTGAACTCTTATCAGATTGTTTATTTAACAGAATATTTTAAGTACCTAAGCACTTATGGAAAAAGTAAACCAACTTTTAGATGACTAACAGTAGGGAATGCAAATCGGTTATTTTTTGTATGGAAATTATCGGTTATTAACCGAAACCGCGGTTATTTCCATACAAAAAATAACCGATTTGCATTCCCTAACTAACAGTCAATACAGATAGAGTATAGATAAAAATGTTCTTTCTATTTTAGAGTCAATCTAAAATACTAGCTCGAATTTGAACTGTTTAGAAGACAACGGTTTCAGTCACTTGAATTTTTTTAGGTCGCATATAAAATATGTCTCACGAAAGTTTAATTTCGATGAGCTCAAATCCCGCTATTTCCATTCCTTCCGGTTTTGTGCAGTCTTTCGGCCATTCTTTTAAAAAATATTTTTACAAGGTCGCTTATTTTATAAATAAATAGAATACATGTATATTATAGTATTTTATCGACTTAGCTACTAAAGCAGCGAGTAAAAGAAGAATATTAGTGACTCTCTCCTATCTAGCACAAAAATATATAGTTTTAACTTTATACTTACGAAACTCTGAATATATTATGTGATCCATTTAATGCGATGCTCCCTTTCCCCGGCTATGCGAACTATTTAACACTTGTTTATGTTTATTATCCCACATTAACGTTATCGGGAACAGAATCTACTCAAGGAACGTGATAGAATAAAGATATATTCAAATCTCGGGTTAATTTTAATTTCTGACGTAACTTTAGGGCTGGCACTGAAGAGTGCGTAAGGAAAAGTTGCATATTTTTGTTTAAAAGAAAAATATACAGATGATGTAGGTACAGTTAGCAAAACTAGTAGCTTAGCACCCCTGTATCTGCATGCCTACAAAATTGTATGCAGGGGTGCTAAAATATCTGTGCAATGTGTTAAAATAGGGATATAACCAAGAAATACGAGTATCAATTTACCTATATGTATATGTATTTTCTAGGTCAATTTTAAATCTCTATATTTTTATGTAATTCCTACTGTCTCCTCCATATATTGATATATTGTTTACGTCGATTTGAAATCTTTAGCGTAAATATCTGGTATAATAAGTATACTTTTTTGTATGGCCTGTATGTTCAAGTCGGTGCAAAGTTATCTTGGACGGATTCTAGTTGCTTATAAATTAGTTCACGTTTAGCAAAACTGTTCTGTTTTACATACCTTGGTAAGAAATAATTGTACTACTTAATATTAATATTATTAATGTGAAGGCACGGAACGGCTGAATGAATTTGTTGATGAACTCTTGCCCATCGATAAATGGCAGGATATAGGTACCTATGATGCTTTTTCCATTAAGATGCAAATGGGACACCCCAATCTGCACATTTGAACACGAAAATACTATCGCGGAGAGGGTGAGTGAATTTTAAGAACTTCGTCCGCTAGACGTACTTATAAATTATAATATAAATATAGGTCTATTATTTCTGCCATCCCTGCCTTGACCTACGAGCTACATTTATAGAACATCGGTAAGATTTGTCCGCGCGCAGCGGAGCGTCCCGCAGGATTTCCTACTCGTTACTATGCATGAGATTCACTTCTCATTGTGCGTGTCCTGTTGTAAATGTGTTCATGTAAACTGTGGCGAGGGTGCGTGAGTAATTAGGTCTGGGTTCTTTCTTGGCCATCGGTGCAGCGTAAAATGCTTAAGTAGTGAAAACTGTTGTCAAAGTGTGTTTTCACATTGTATGATCCGATACAACCACAAAGAAGTGAAAATGTAAAAGTTGGTTAAAATGTTTAATTGCTGGTTTAAGTAGTTCTGACCAAAATATTTGTTTTAACGCTTATTTTCTATTCGGACAGACTTCATTGATTTTTTAATTTGTTATAAGTGCAATTGATTTGCATTATTGAAATTTCTCGTTAACTTACCTACAGCAAGAAGAAGTAACATATTTTAAATATTAATGTATGACTTATCGATAACAGATTTATCGAGGTTTCATTTTCTCAAACACTGGTTAATGCCACAAAAACTTCTATGTCTGGTACTTACCTAGACATACTTCTAATAAAATAAATAAATTAAAAATTAAAAAACACGACTGAGAAAAAGCGAACTGAAAAGACAAAAATAATTTTTAGTTGTGTTAGTTACTCAACTTAATGAATGTAAAAAATTATTAGAATATGAGTGTTTAGTGAAGGTTATAAACAACAAACGCAAAAGTTTTATGCTCATTTAGGATCGTGACTGTACCTGTGTATTTTATTTCAATTGCAGTCGGGGACCTTGATGTATTGACATTTTCCCATTTAAAAGGTCCCCGACTGCAATTGAAATAAAATACACAGGTACAGTCACGATCCTAAATGAGCATAAAACTTTTGCGTTTGTTGTTTATAACCTTCACTAAACACTCATATTCTAATAATTTTTTACATTCATTAAGTTGAGTAACTAACACAACTAAAAATTATTTTTGTCTTTTCAGTTCGCTTTTTCTCAGTCGTGTTTTTTAATTTTTAATTTATTTATTTTATTTTATACTTTTTAGAATTTTTACATTCATTAAGTTGAGTAACTAACACAACTAAAAAATATTTTTATCTTTTCAGTTCGCTTTTTCGCGGTCGTGTTTTTTAATTTTTTATTTATTTAATTAATTTTGGGGTCATGATTTCGTTAATAATCATTTGAAGTCACTTTATATTACTTTTGCGAGGGCGTCCTCAGTACAGAAAGGCACGCAGAGCGCCGCATATATCGGGCTACGCCCGACTACTTTGGAACGCGTACAGTGCGCCACGAACGTCGGGCTACGCCCGACGCTTTGAGCAAGAGGGCACTGAAGGCGTCTTGGTAAGGGTACAGCGTGTCACGTATGTGGGCCTACGCCCGACACTTAGTATGAGAGAGTCAAAGGCGCCTGGCTTTGGACCGAGTGCAGCGCGCCACGTACGTCGGGCTACATCCGACTCTTTTACCATTAGGGCGCCGAAGGCGCCCGGCTTTAGAACGCGTACAACGCGCCTCGTACACGCCCGACGCTTTGAGTATGAGGGCGCCGAAGGCGCCCGGCTTTGGTAAGCGTACAGCGTGTCACGTACGTCGGGCTACGCCCGACACTTTTAGTATGAGAATGTTGAGGGGACTGGCTTTGGACCGCGTGCAGCGCGCCACGTACGTCGGGCTACGCCCGACGCTTTGAGTATGAGGCCGGCTTTGGTAATCATACAGCGTGTCACGCTACGCCCGATACTTTTAATATGAGAGAGTCGAAGGCGCCTGGCTTTGGACCGCTTGCAGCGCGCCACGTACATCGGGCTACGCCAGAACCTTTAAGTGTGAGGGCGCCGAAGGCGCCCGGCTTTGGTATGCGTACAGCGTGTCACGTACGTCGGACTACGCCCGACGCTTTGAGCAAGAGGGCACTGAAGGCGTCTTGGTAAGGGTACAGCGTGTCACGTATATGGGCCTACGCCCGACACTTAGTATGAGAGAGTCGAAGGCGCCTGGCTTTGGACCGAGTGCAGCGCGCCACGTACGTCGGGCTACATCCGACTCTTTTACCATTAGGGCGCCGAAGGCGCCCGGCTTTAGAACGCGTATAACGCGCCTCGTACACGCCCGACGCTTTGAGTAAGAGGGCGCCTTCGGCGCCCAACACTTTTAGTATGAGAAAGTAGAAGTCGCCTGGCTTTGGACCGCGCGCAGCGCGCCACGTACGTCGGGCTACGCCCGACTCTTTTAGTATGAGAGCGCCGAAGGCGCCCGGCTTTGGTATGCGTACAGCGTGTCACGTACGTCGGACTACGCCCGACGCTTTGAGCAAGAGGGCACTGAAGGCGTCTTGGTAAGGGTACAGCGTGTCACGTATGTGGGCCTACGCCCGACACTTAGTATGAGAGAGTCGAAGGCGCCTGGCTTTGGACCGAGTGCAGCGCGCCACGTACGTCGGGCTACATCCGACTCTTTTACCATTAGGGCGCCGAAGGCGCCCGGCTTTAGAACGCGTATAACGCGCCTCGTACACGCCCGACGCTTTGAGTAAGAGGGAGGCGCCCGACACTTTTAGTATGAGAAAGTAGAAGTCGCCTGGCTTTGGACCGCGCGCAGCGCGCCACGTACGTCGGGCTACGCCCGACTCTTTTAGTATGAGGGCGCCGAAGGCGCCCGGCTTTGGAACGCGTACAGCGCGCCACGTACGTCGGGCTACGCCCGACGCTTTGAGTATGAGGCCGGCTTTGGTAATCATACAGCGTGTCACGCTACACCCAATACTTTTAATATGAGAGATTTGAATGTGCCTGGCTTTGGACTGCGTGCAGCGCGCCACGTACATCGGGCTACGCCAAAACCTTTAAGTGTGAGGGCGCCGAAGGTGCCCGGCTTTGGTATGCGTACAGCGTGTCACGTACGTCGGACTACGCCCGACACTTTTAGTATGAGAAAGTAGAAGTCGCCTGGCCTTGGACCGCGCGCAGTGCGCCACGTATGTACGTCGGGCTACGCCCGACTCTTTTAGTATGAGGGCGCCGAAGGTAAGCGTATAGCGTGTCACGTACGTCGGGCTACGCCTGACCCTTTTAGTGTGGGGGCGTCTTTGGCGCCTGGCTTTGGACCGAGTGCATATACTTGGACAAGTTGCAGGAAGCGCACATCTTTCTTACGCTCTGAGCCGTAGGCCCTACGTGGAGCTCACCCTTCGGCCTTAAAAAAATGTCATCATCATCATAAATGTTAAAATTAAATCAAACCATACGGTTATAATGATACTTTCACGATTTGTTCTGCCAAAGTCGGTGCAGAGTTAGCTTAGACGGACTCTGTATCGTATCGATTAATAAATAGAAGTTATATTTTAAACTTTTCGATTCCATAAGCGCAATTACGAACATGTTTTAAAAACTATGAGTAGTATGCACCTACCTAATATAATATAATTCTATTTTTTTATGATCAGCGATCAAACCCTTTCCTTTTATTTTAATAAGTATCCCATTCAATAATAATATTTGGTTTTATGAGATTAGCTTCTCTTAACATATTTTGTCAATTCTTACTTTCTCAAAATGAAACTTAAACCCACATGTTGCATATATAGTATCAATCGGCTTTCAAAGCCCTTCATTTTGATACCCTACTCGATAGGTTTGCACGATATTTTTTTCTAAAGGTTGCGTAATATGGCGTATTAAGTCCGCCATATTGTTTTTATAATGACGTCACATAGCCTATGTTACCCGGGATGACGTAAGGATTCTAATGATGTATCATATGTCTAAATCGGTTAAGGCATTCAGAAGTTAAGGTGGAATAAAGAAACTCACATACATACAAACATGAACGCTGAAAACAATACACTCTTTTTGTTTGGGCAGTCGTGTAAAAAGGTGTCAAAATCTTTGGTAATCTCGATTTACATATGTATAAATGACACTGTTCAGAAATACATATGCCTCTCAGCATTTCTTACGGGTCTCGGAACAACAGTTTATTATTCCAAAACAGTAGTGTTTTGTCAATTCATAAGTGTTACTCCAAATGAAGAAGAATTTTCTCTTTTGTGTTTGTATTTTCAAGAAAGCGTGTTTAGAATAGAATAGTTAATTTGTTACTTATTCGTCTAAGTATGCTGTAGCGTTAGGCATACTCCGTATTTACATTTAAAAAGAGCATTGTGCATTATCCTCGTAAGTCCCCGCGTACTTGTACAAGTACAAATTAAGGATAGCACTTCAGACCTGACATTTTAACTACATGGATGGCGTAACTGCCTAATGTACTTACTCAAGTACAAATTTTTCATTCCCCATTTACCGGGTAGTTTTTTTACAACGGCAACACTAACACGGTCATTCTCATTCTATATTCTATGGTCAATTTCGCCATGTTAGACAGGTTAAGTCAACTGTCAGTGTCAGTGTCAATTTTTCGCAAGATGGCCACACAGTTCAGGTCACTGGCCGGCACGAGGTAAGATAATCGGTTTATATTCAAGTAATCACTTGTTTTTTCTGTTGTCATACGAATGTATTAGTATATTTAAATTATAAATATTGTAAAATAAACAATATTTCAAAGAAACCTGTATATTTAAGGAGGTTCGCGATTGGTCAAAATAATTTGTACTTATGGTAGTACGTTCGGTCTAACTTACAAGTATTTTTTTTCTTATTCTAGCGTTTGATGAAAAGCAAATATCACAACTTCTCAATAACTATGACTTCAAGGACTCGGATAATGAAGATATGTTTATATCTGAACCCGACCAAGAATCAAATAGGGACTTTTCTTCGTTTTCGGAATATGAAGATGGAGAAATAGAAGTTGCAGTAAGCGGACGTGTATCTAGTCATCGATTTCAAAGTGCTTGTGGTCAATGAGGTGGGCGTAGCCGTGGTAGAAGCACAAGTGCACAAGGGCACGACGTGGGCAAAGTGCAAGGGGTAGATCTGGAGATCTAGTCCAGGTTTTGAACACCGAAATCCAACCTCCGTGGATGTAGTATGGTATTAAAATAATGAAAAGAGGTTTTTTAAATCATCTTTTTATAAGAAGAAGATAAGTTATGTTGTAATTAAGTATTTTTTTTACTTTAGTGATGTTTAGAGAAAATATATGATTTAATTTGAATATTAAATAAATCCTTTAACTTTTTTATTATACTGTGTAAAAACCCAATGTACTCACACAAGTACAAAATATTTTCAATAATTTCCTTCTTGAAGAGGTGTTATACATAATAAACATATCATAAAAAATACTGAAAATAAGACCTCACTTCAAAAAATCTCTAAAATCGACATCTTTTTGTTTCGGTCTGAAGCACTATTCTTGGTTTGTACTTGGTATAGTACAGCCGGCAGATATGACTACTGCTGTCGGAAAAACACAGGACTTACGAGGTTATGCCTGATTATATATTTTTTTTGAACAAAAAATATGGTAATCTTGTAAACTATGCCACCCAAAAGCCGGCTAATATGTAAACATATATACTTAAGATAGAAAATCAAATGAACCAAACTAGAATGAAGCCCAGTACCTGTGATGTAATTTAAAAAGTAAGTAATAAAGACTTTTCTAAGTTAATGATAGCAAGGAAGCTTTAGAACGAATATGGTCAGTCGTCAGTCCGTAGGTATCATATTTTTATAATGCAATGAAAATGAAGGAATTAATAAAATATATGCTTCCGTGGACAAACATCGAATAAAGACTAGTACTATTGTATTTAGAATGACTCACGCTAGACAGAGCCGGCCCCGGGCCGGAACGTCCGACATGTCATTTTCTATGACGGCTGATCGGTGATCACGGGGTGCTTTCCATAGAAAACGAAGCGCTGGAAGCTCCGGCCCGCCCCCGGCCCGCTCTAGCGTAAGTCATCCTTTAATTATATTAGCAGTTGTCTGAAAACGCGTGTTGGTACACAAAAATCCTTCCATCAACAGAAGGCCGTGTATAAAATCATTTATTTGATATTTTAACCGAGTATCAACATCATGTGTGTTCCCCGACGCAAAGGCGAGCTCACACATGTGTAAAGATCTTTGTGTCCTTCTTCAGTTTTTGCTATAACTGGAGCATTCCGTGAAATTGTCTATCGTTTGTCCCGTACAAACGCGAATTTTCTGAAGATTGGCAGGTAGATAAGATAAGATAAGAGTTTCCTTTTCTATAACAAATGGTCAAAAATATGCACCGAAAAATAATCGCCTGCTTTAAATGCCGAAAAAAAAGTCGCAACACAGGAAATAAAATGCGTTGTACGGAACAGCCCGTGGAATGCTCCAAGTATGTTATTATAGGTACTATATACTTAGAGCATACTGAAAATTCCTGGACTGGCCACTTAGAAAAAATAAGTCTCGCATATATCAGACTCCAGAAACTTTCAGTATGGCCCACGTAGATATACGTACTCATACAAAACGAAAATTACTGTTTAATAAAATAAATATTAGGTATTTAATTATCTGCAATATACTCGTAATGTAAGGTACCTAGGGCTAATTTCCAAATATTTATGTCACTTTCATTTTATTTATGAAATAATGACCTGAGCATATAAATTATTAAATCCTTGGTACAATGCCTCAAGGGCCTATTTTAGATTTAAGCTAGTTATTAATTTAGTTTAGTAGTACCACTGTATATATATTGTATGTAAATAAATGAAAAAAAAGAATTTTATTTTTGTGTACCTACCAATTTTTTTCATCAAGTGTATATTTGATCGTAAAATATCCATACCAAATTGCATATACCTACATGCTACTGTCAATTATTTAAAGACACTTTTCAGAATAAGAACGGCCGGATTCCACCATGCAAGTGTAGGACCAGCCTAAGCATCATGTGTGTTCCAATCCATTTCCTAAAACAAAACGTAACATAGCTTTCCCACGCACAGACAATCATACAAAGAAACTCATTGTTTGTACAATGTACATACCTACACATAATCGTACGTAACTCAAAAACACGCGCTAACTGCGCTAAATGATCTAAGAGTTTTTATTTGACAATCTACCTGGCATCAAAAGTCATATGTCGCTGTACCGGTGTGGTGGATAGGACTTTAGTGTATTGTATGGTTTCTGTGCATCGCTGATGGTGTCTATGTTACAAAGCTTCGAGTTGATTAATTTGTATTGGCTGTGAATTGTTTGTTTCTAGATTACTAAGACATAGTAAAAAAAAAAAACAATTTCTTTGGGAGAGCTTCTGATAGCGCATAACAATTGGTAATACAGGATGGCTCAAAAATACGTTGACGATTTGTTTACGGCATATTGTTCATAATTTTAACAAACGTTTGACTTACAAAAGTAAGAAAAATACATATTTTATTTTTTCCAACGTAATTTTGGTAACTCTGTATGTACAGTCACCTGAAATCATATCTTATTTTCAAAGGGATTAGAGCGTATCCTCTCTGATATATATTTTTGCGCGCTATGTTATGCAAGATATTATTGCAGGCTGATGTGATATTATATGTATGAATTTATTGGGATCACCTACTTTGAATATGTATAACGATGAAAATTGATAAAGCAAGTTTTAGAGTTATTTATTAGCTGATGAAAATTCATAAAGCAAGTTTGTTATTAGAGTTATTTATTAGCTGAAGGGTAAAATAATCCAGACAGTAGAGTTATAAATGGCAGTAAACGCAAATCTAAGCACTAAACGAAATTTACATAACATTCACGGCAATTAATTTCACCCGATTTCACAAACAATAACAAGTAGCCCTTAAACAATACAAACTTTTTGTGGCTATATAAAACCTGGACTTCCTCGCCACGGCCGGTGAGTAAAAGTTGATCTACATACCCCCGAAATACTCATCATCATCATCATCATCATCATCATTTTAGTCTCCTCGAGTATTAGGCAGTACTCTCTTCGTGTACCTACGCCACTTGTCCCAATCATGTGCTAGTCTCATCCATAAATATTTTGTCGTCTGCCACGGAGTCGAAGAATCAGTCATTTTGTTAGAACTTTTTCAGACTAATATTATTCATTCCTTTTTTTGTTTTCATTACATGAAATACTTACCTTGCATACTAAGCTACCTTAAATGTAGACCCAGCATAATATTTTTGCGGCAACAAAATCAGGGTCCTATCCCTGGAGCGTGACTCATAACGTATGCACCCTGCGATGCGTACACGCATCGATAAAGCGTTTTTTGATATTTTTCCAAAGATTGGGAGATATTTAAATACGAAGTGTTCCTGTGAAGAGCGTAACCGTCGCCGCAGTGATTCGTGAAGAAACATATTTATTAGTCGTAGGGTCGTAGGTACGTAATTTAGGCGTTATAGTTCAAGCTACTTTCGTTATGAATTAAATAAGCAAACCTGTTTTAGGTACATATTTGGAGCCGAAAGCGAGTTGCATAAAAACATGCTTAATTATGTGGAGGTACATACTTTGCTTTATCTACACACATACGCCTTCATTGGAGTAAAAGCGAAAGATCCCCGCAATTTCGGTTTTCGCGGTAAGCCCCCAGCTAACCAAGCTAGCTTTACGTAGGTACCTTAGCTAGTTTGTACCTACTATAGTACTAAGTACATGTAGCACGAACAATTTTAAAGACATCACATATGAGTCATAATTTCGGCCGCATTACGTAGATAACGCCGCTGTAACGCCTGCGGTTACGTCACATGACGTGAACCGACGCGACGTCGCAACGTCGAGATGTGTTTCCGTGCGGTACCGGTCGATTCCGGGCTCACACGACAGAAGGACATTTGATATGCAACTGACTTGAACTGACTGTTGCACATTGCACCGTTTCGAAGTGATTTGATGATAATTGAGAGTACAATTTAAGAAATCGTTAGTGAGGAAAAGGAGGTATCGCTGGGGCGATGCGGTTGAAGCAGACTTGCGCGTTCTCCATGCCGATAACTGGCGGGAGATGGCACAGGATCGAGACAACTGGCGTGTACTCGTGTCGGAGGCCAAGACTCATTTTGGGTCGCTGCGCCATTAAGTAGTAGTAGTAGTGATGAGGAAAAAATTGTCACAGGTAAGTAGTAACTAAGGGAAACTTGCAATCTTATATACATTGCCTCATGTACCCGTTGCTCATGCACATGTACAGTCACATGCATGCAGGGGTGCTAAGCTAATAGTTTTGCTGACCGTATCTACGAGTAAGTGTAGGTATAGCTAAACTAGATCCAGACACATTTATTTTTATGGATTCTCAGTCCTTATCGTAGGTTGTGCTTCCACTATAGAACTTACTATACGATATACGGTTCAAACCCCGGCCCATACCAATGAGTTTTTCGGAACTTATGTACGAAATATCATTTGATATTTACCAGTCGCTTTTCGGTGAAGGAAAACGTCGTGAGGAAACCGGACTAATCCCAATAAGGCATAGTTTACCCTCTGGGTTGGAAGGTCAGATGGCAGTCGAGAGAGAGAGACGCCAATTCTTGGGATTAGTTACCAAGCGGACCCCAGGCTCCCATCCCATGAGCCGTGGCAAAATGCCGGGACAACGCGAGGAAGATGATGAAAAGTACCTTACCTACGTAGTACATATAACCACAAACACGTATCAGATAGCCGACCGTTGCAGGCAGCGGGTCGGAACCGCAGCGCAGGAAATACTTGTTACTGATTACGTTGTCTCTGGCGACGCAAGCGCAACACTTGAGTTTCGAACAGTTTACATACAGAGAAACGATGACTGATTGGTCCATAGGTGCCTACTAGTCATTCTGTATTAACCTTTTGGACGCCGATAGGTATATCCGCACCGCAGGTCCAACGCCAAAGACGGATTAATCGGTCACAGAACAACATAGACCGACGTGCATATGCATAAAGTTCAATTTCAGTTTTGATACTTCGGCGACGTGGCGTCTGACTGACTGCTTTTGTGTTTGACACGGCGTCGAAAAGGTTAAGGGCCGAAAAAAAAAATTACGAACGAGTGTGAATTGAAGTCTGAAGCCGAAAGCGAGGGCTTAAGTAACACGAATTCGTAATTCCTATCGCCCCGCCCCTGGCACACAATCCATGCTGTCCAATCCAATCCAATGCGAAAGTGTGTCTGTCTGTCTGTTGCATCTTCAGGCTTAAACCGATAAACCGATTTAGTTGAAATTTGGCATAGAGATATTTTGAGTCACGGGGAAGGACATAGGATAGTTTTCATGTCGGGAATCATCCCTAAAGAGAGTGAAAACGGGGGATGGAATTGAGAGAGTTAATCAATTGCCTGATCACTGATTGAAACTTATGCTCAAATTGAATGACTGCTATTATGTAGTTATGTACACTTTATTCAGGCGCGATGCTTACACTAGCTGCTGTTACTGATTCCACGCAGACGAAGTCGCGGGCAAAAGCTAGTGTTTTCATAACATTCATCATCATCATCATCATCTCAGCCATAAGACGTCCACTGCTGAACATAGGCCTCCCCCTTGGACCTCCATACGTGCCGGTTGGAAGCGACCCGCATCCAGCGTCTTCCGGCGACCTTAACAAGATCGTCTGTCCATCTTGTGGGTGGACGTCCTACGCTGCGCTTGCTAGTCCGTGGTCTCCACTCGAGCACTTTTCGACCCCATCGGCCATCTTCTCTGCGTGCAATGTGGCCTGCCCATTGCCACTTCAGCTTGCTAATCCGGTGGGCTATGTCGGTGACTTTCGTTCGTCTACGGATCTCCTCATTTCTGATTCGATCACGTAGAGAAACTCCGAGCATAGCCCTCTCCATAGCTCGTTGAGCGACTTTGAGTTTTGAGATGAGGCCGATAGTGAAAGACCACGTTTCGGAGCCGTAAGTCATCACTGGTAACACACATTGATTAAAGACTTTCGTCTTGAGGCACTGAGGTATGTCGGACGAAAAGACATTACGTAGTTTCCCGAACGCTGCCCAACCGAGTTGGATTCGGCGGTTGACCTCTTTCTCGAAGTTGGACCTACCTAGTAGATGTACGAGTCAACAACTTCGAGTACCGAGTTCCCAACAGAGACTGGGATGGGCACAACATTGGCATTTGACATAAGTTTCGTCATAACATTAATGAAGAAAAAAGGGAATAAATAAAAATACATTACAACCCTAGGTCGAAAGTTAGGATTTACGGACCACATCGCCTGCGTATAAACAACACCTTTTACGGGCAAGTGTGATGAAAATTCTATTTTAGAACTCAACCGCAAAGATTTTGCTCAGCCCGTGACGGATATCTGGAGGCCGATTCTGAGTTCAGTTTGTTAACGTTTGATCTTGTTTTGATACGATCGTGACAATCGCTTTCGCTGGCAAGCGCGCGTCATAGAGCCGTTTCATTAAACATTTCGCTCGCACTAGTCGCACTTAATGGTGTGCGTGAGATGTACTGCGACCCGAGTCATCTATCTATCTATTAAGTAAGCCCTTTTATTCTGAGTTAGAGTATGTCTCTTAGCTCAGTGTACCGCTTGGCAAAGGCCTCCTCCAGCTCTTTCGATTGGGGTCTGTCGTGGGCCACTCTTCTCCAGTTTGGGCCCGCTGTGAGTTTGAGTTCATCCTCCCATCTTGTTCGAGGTCTCCTCTGGCTCCGTGTGCAACCTCTTGGGTAGCAATCCGTTACGATTTTGCCCCATTTTTCCTGCCTGTCTCACAACATGTGACCCAAGTCATACTTGATGATAAAAATAAATTAATAAAAAATTAAAAAACACGACTGCGAAAAAGCGAACTGAGAAGACAAAAATAATTTTTAGTTGTGTTAGTTACTCAACTTAATGAATGTAAAAAATTATTAGAATATGAGTGTTTAGTGAAGGGTATAAACAACAAACGCAAAAGTTTTATGCTCATTTAGGATCGTGACTGTACCTGTGTATTTTATTTCAATTGCAGTCGGGGACCTTGATGTATTGACATTTTCCCATTTAAAAGGTCCCCGACTGCAATTGAAATAAAATACACAGGTACAGTCACGATCCTAAATGAGCATAAAACTTTTGCGTTTGTTGTTTATAACCTTCACTAAACACTCATATTCTAATAATTTTTTACATTCATTAAGTTGAGTAACTAACACAACTAAAAATTATTTTTGTCTTCTCAGTTCGCTTTTTCGCAGTCGTGTTTTTTAATTTTTTATTAATTTATTTTATTTTATACTTTTTAGAATTTTTACATTCATTAAGTTGAGTAACTAACACAACTAAAAAATATTTTTATCTTTTCAGTTCGCCTTTTCGCAGTCGTGTTTTTTAATTTTTTATTTATTTAATTAATTTTGGGGTCATGATTTCGTTAATAATCATTTGAAGTCACTTTATATTACTTTTGCGAGGGCGTCCTCAGTACAGAAAGGCACGCAGAGCGCCGCATATATCGGGCTACGCCCGACTACTTTGGAACGCGTACAGTGCGCCACGAACGTCGGGCTACGCCCGACGCTTTGAGCAAGAGGGCACTGAAGGCGTCTTGGTAAGGGTACAGCGTGTCACGTATGTGGGCCTACGCCCGACACTTAGTATGAGAGAGTCAAAGGCGCCTGGCTTTGGACCGAGTGCAGCGCGCCACGTACGTCGGGCTACATCCCACTCTTTTACCATTAGGGCGCCGAAGGCGCCCGGGTTTAGAACGCGTACAACGCGGCTCGTACACGCCCGACGCTTTGAGTAAGAGGGCGCCGAAGGCGCCCGGCTTTGGTAACCGTACAGCGTGTCACGTACGTCGGGCTACGCCCGACACTTTTAGTATGAGAATGTTGAGGGGACTGGCTTTGGACCGCGTGCAGCGCGCCACGTACGTCGGGCTACGCCCGACGCTTTGAGTACGAGGCCGGCTTTGGTAATCATACAGCGTGTCACGCTACGCCCGATACTTTTAATATGATAGAGTCGAAGGCGCCTGGCTTTGGACCGCTTGCAGCGCGCCACGTACATCGGGCTACGCCAGAACCTTTAAGTATGAGGGCGCCGAAGGCGCCCGGCTTTGGTATGCGTACAGCGTGTCACGTACGTCGGACTACGCCCGACGCTTTGAGCAAGAGGACACTGAAGGCGTCTTGGTAAGGGTACAGCGTGTCACGTATGTGGGCCTACGCCCGACACTTAGTATGAGAGAGTCGAAGGCGCCTGGCTTTGGACCGAGTGCAGCGCGCCACGTACGTCGGGCTACATCCGACTCTTTTACCATTAGGGCGCCGAAGGCGCCCGGCTTTAGAACGCGTATAACGCGCCTCGTACACGCCCGACGCTTTGAGTAAGAGGGCGCCTTCGGCGCCCGACACTTTTAGTATGAGAAAGTAGAAGTCGCCTGGCTTTGGACCGCGCGCAGCGCGCCACGTACGTCGGGCTACGCCCGACTCTTTTAGTATGAGGGCGCCGAAGGCGCCCGGCTTTGGAACGCGTACAGCGCGCCACGTACGTCGGGCTACGCCCGACGCTTTGAGTATGAGGCCGGCTTTGGTAATCATACAGCGTGTCACGCTACACCCAATACTTTTAATATGAGAGATTTGAAGGTGCCTTTGGACTGCGTGCAGCGCGCCACGTACATCGGGCTACGCCAAAACCTTTAAGTGTGAGGGCGCCGAAGGTGCCCGGCTTTGGTATGCGTACAGCGTGTCACGTACGTCGGACTACGCCCGACACTTTTAGTATGAGAAAGTAGAAGTCGCCTGGCCTTGGACCGCGCGCAGTGCGCCACGTATGTACGTCGGGCTACGCCCGACTCTTTTAGTATGAGGGCGCCGAAGGCGCCCGGCTTTGGAACGCGTACAACGCGCCTCGTATGTCGGGCTACGGCCGATGCTTTGAGTATGAGGGCGCCAAAGGCGCCCGGCTTTGGTAAGCGTATAGCGTGTCACGTACGTCGGGCTACGCCTGACCCTTTTAGTGTGGGGGCGTCTTTGGCGCCTGGCTTTGGACCGAGTGCATATACTTGGACAAGTTGCAGGAAGCGCACATCTTTCTTACGCTCTGAGCCGTAGGCCCTACGTGGAGCTCACCCTTCGGCCTTAAAAAAAATGTCATCATCATCATAAATGTTAAAATTAAATCAAACCATACGGTTATAATGATACTTTCACGATTTGTTCTGCCAAAGTCGGTGCAGAGTTAGCTTAGACGGACTCTGTATCGTATCGATTAATAAATAGAAGTTATATTTTAAACTTTTCGATTCCATAAGCGCAATTACGAACATGTTTTAAAAACTATGAGTAGTATGTACTTACCTAATATAATATAATTATATTTTTTTATGATCAGCGGTCAAACCCTTTCCTTTTATTTTAATAAGTATCCCATTCAATAATAATATTTGGTTTTATGAGATTAGCTTCTCTTAACATATTTTGTCAATTCTTACTTTCTCAAAATGAAACTTGAACCCACATGTTGCATATATAGTATCAATCGGCTTTCAAAGCCCTTCATTTTGATACCCTACTCGATAGGTTTGCACGATATTTTTTTCTAAAGGTTGCGTAATATGGCGTATTAAGTCCGCCATATTGTTTTTATAATGACGTCACATAGCCTATGTTACCCGGGATGACGTAAGGATTCTAATGATGTATCATACGTCTAAATCGGTTAAGGCATTCAGAAGTTAAGGTGGAATAAAGAAACTCACATACATACAAACATGAACGCTGAAAACAATACACTCTTTTTGTTTGGGCAGTCGTGTAAAAACAGGAAGATCAAAACTTAAACAATTATTTACTTTAGTATCGGCCTTCTGATAATACTTATTGCGGATCCTGGGTACCATAATAAAGGGAAAAAACAGTATTACCTACTTTTTCTCTTTTATTATGCTCACAGTTTTTTCACCGGTTCTGAGGTTGGACGTGATTCAGCAAATGTGATCACAAACAATAGGCTTTTTACAATGAAATGGGTACAGTCACCAGCAATAATATGTTACACAATGAAGGCCGCAAAAATATCTGACACGATCTTATAAGTAGAGCCATAAGAGCGTGTCACATATTTGTGCGGCCTTGGAAGAGTAACATATTATTCAGGTGACTGTACAATTGTACATACCTATTCTCTTTCTAACGAAGTTTTTGAATATGTACTTCCTTACTGACACACAATTTTAGAATCTTAAAATCTAAAAACTTAAATAGTAAGTATTCAAATTAAAACACGTTTTTAATTTGAATGTTTCAAAACCTTTCGGCACAGTGCGGGATTACGAGTAAAATCACAAGTAGTATATTATAAATAATAATTTAATTTAGATAAACCAGACTACAATAAATTATCGTCATAAAAAACCTTAATTATGTATATGGTAAGGTACTTTAAAATACAAATTTTAGAAGTCCAGAAGGTATTTACATTTTAGAATGATTAATTATCTTATGCATGCTACTAGTTACATAAATAAAAAAAATATTTTTGTATTGTCCATATTTTTTTAGCTTTTTATCAGTGTACCCAATGTCATTTCGCTTGCTGATCTTTAGGTTAGGTAATTGTATGATTATTTGATTAAATATAAATAAACATTTCACTATTTGATTATATCTTTTTATTGCTAAATAGTTCATTGCACAAAATAATTAGGTGTAAACTTATAACTTTGACTTTATTTGACTTTAATTTTATAATTATGATAATCATGCGTAACCCATGATGACGAGTATGACCATCACATAATAAAGTAGTCGCTGTCACTTTTTACATTTATATTGTCAAATAGGAGACTTGTGTGAAAAGAGTAAATGAAATGTGTCAAATAGAGTATCATTATTGATTACTATATCATTACTACTATTAGTCAGTCAGTTTACAAAATAAAAATACATATGTCAGGTAAGATAACTTTTTTGACATCTCAGGATTCAGATATCGGAATATGCACAGATCATTGAAAGAAAACAAGTTTAAAATAAGGATATTAAAATTTAATACAAACCTACTTATTTTAAATACTAAACCTTTTAATAAATAAATATTAAAAATATAAATACTTAAAATAGTTTACATTATATGATTAATTGATTACTTATATCAGTAAGTATCAGACTACGGTACAGTTTTGGAACGATGATTTTGGGCAATTTGGCGCCACGTAGATACCGAAAATTAGTAAATTAATAAATTTAATAATGTTTATCAATAAGTTAGGTTAGATATATTGAAACGTTGAAAACATTATTAATTTACTAGTTTTGTCAGTTTGTTAGATTTCACTTCTACTAATGTTTGTCGATCCTTTTCGCGGGTTTTCTTGATACAGATATATTTTTTACTTACACGGAGGACCCAAATCCGAATGCTTTCAAACTGTATATTTATAATAATTATAATGTTTACCCCAATTAACTTGTTTTGGTTTTTTCACCAGACCTTTTCGGTGTTCGTAATCATCGTTTAAAAACCGTCATGTAGTAGTATTGTCTTGTCTAACAGACGTAAAAAATCTACCGGAACTTTGGGAATTAGCTGTTTCGTTTAATTTAGTCGAGTCATATAACAGCACAGGTAATCCGAAGCGAGTTAGTTAAAATCTAGGTTGAATTCAAATTGCTAAAATTTTATTTAGCAAAAAACAGTTAAGTGCAACCGAGGTAAATGGGTATTTCTTGAATACGGTTGGTCGGAACGCCATCTATTATGTTAAGTTTTATTTCCAAGTAGCTCAGGCTTTTATTTATCACTAGATCTGACCCTGATGACGGGAGCTCGTAATTCACATTGTTTAAAAAAATAACTCAAATAGACGCAATAACCCCATAGTTGCATTTATCCCGGTTGACCTTAGAAGAGTTATAATATGTAAAAAGTACATACATTATTTTGTTTTGTTTTGTTTCTGAAACTGTCATATAAAATGATAAATTGATAGAAAAATTAACAGCTGCCATGCTACTGTTATTATGGACTCGACTGTCAAAATATTTAGGTTAGATTTAGTGCGTAAAGCTTTTATATCCGGGATTCGTTCTTTTGAACGGAACCCTAAAAGCGTTTTAGTTTGCCGTAATTGCTTAAAAATATTTTTATTTTACGATACTACTCCTAAAGTTGGCTGTATGGGCAAAGTATTACCTAATTTTCATAAAAAACAACGGGATTCTACTCTATATACTCAAAAATTCGTTGACTAATATTATTTTAGGATTTTTTGTCTTGATTAAACGTTTTTAACAAAATGACATTTTAATTAAAATTACAATCATTGAACTAAAATAAAAATAGAATCATCTTTAAAATATAATTTAGCTTTGATACATAAACGCACAGGTTTGTGAAAATTATCGACAATATGCAGTAATAATTTTTTGTCACACAGTTCACACACACAATCGATAAAAATGATAAATGTCCCGCTCACATATTAATATCCCAGTAATATAATTCAATACGTGTTTTATGTAGCGTCAGATAGATTTTAATAACGTTGCGTTAACGGTAACGGTATTAAACCCATACAGCGTCTATAATAAGTCTCACTAAAACGTTATGCAAGCCACACATTCCTCAATTCAAGTCGAATAATACATTGTTTCTAAAGGTAACATTCCGATAGCTGCACTACTGTTGCGGCATTACCAGGCGTGGCTCTCTCCGCGATTTCGTCGCGTCGCTATAAGTAGGCCCACACCAATATTGGTGTCTAGCAGTAGTAGTTACCGCGCACCGCTACGGAATGGACGCCTATAGCTGCAAACCCTGTTTCCATCCATTCCCGTGGGTAACGTATTACTGCCGCGATTATGACATCAGTCAATCCGTCACTCATCTCATATTATCGAGTAAATTGACAGACACAGCTCCCGCGAGCGAGCGTGTATGAGGAATGTTATGGAAGTGAAGGAAGCGAAAGAGGTATGTCAGGATCAAGAAGCGGAATTTCTCATAGCAGAAGTCAAATGTCAAGAGGGATTGACTACTGTGTTTCATCGACAATTCCAGTTATCGATGTTATTCTGCTTATCCTTAGAAGACTCTCTCCTAATACTAGACCATGTAAGGACTATCCTAGATTGGTGAGGATCTAACACTGTGAAACTAAAACTTGAAAAAATACTAGATAGGATTCCGGACTATGACATAATTCGCGATAATGCTGATTTTATAGCAAAACGTGATTACAGCCAAAACAGTGTTACACAGAAAATAATGACCATTTTCTATTACTACAGAGACGATGAAAAAAATATAATTAGTATAGATTTATATATTATATATTTCGATTTTGTTATTCTGAATGAAGGTTAACACTTTTAGGTATATTTGTTTAATTCATGTTAAGATAATACATTATACCGGGTGTGGCCTGTAACATGAGCAAAAAATTAAAGTGAAAAGTGATTACAGCCAAAACAGTGTTACACAGAAAATAATGACCATTTTCTATTACTACAGAGACGATGAAAAAAATATAATTAGTATAGATTTTTATATTATATATTTCGATTTTGTTATTCTGAATGAAGGTTAACACTTTTAGGTATATTTGTTTAATTCATGTTAAGATAATACATTATACCGGGTGTGACCTGTAACATGAGCAAAAAATTAAACTGTAGGCTGTACTCCTCATACTGACCAACATTTGTTCAGCGACTTTTAAAAATAACTTGTGGTTTGATTTTTATTACACTTTAAAGTTTATTCTAAGACGCAATGTATTGCGAATTTTGTTATGTTTAAGGCGTGACAAGCAACGTCAATCACAATAATATGGCGTGGCGATGGCGTCCATTGAAGATAATATTTATTTTGTATGAAAAATAGGGAGTCTAAATACTTCATAATTTTTAAAAGTTGTTGAACAAAAGTGTCACCGTTTGAGGAGTACAATCTATGTTTTAATTCTTTGCTCATGTTGCAGGCCACACCGTGTATAATAAAATAAATGTATTTTCTGTTTTATCTATTATTTTACTAATCTAAAAGTCTAATTTCATTACTTAAACGATGTCGTGTTAAGTGACAAATACTAATCGATAGCCGATAAAACACAGTAGTCAATCCCTCTTGACATTTGATTTCTGCTTTGAGAAATTCCGCTCCTGACTCAGGACCGTAGCAAGTGGAAATCCGTGGTCTCTGCCTACCTTTCCGGATAATCGGCGTGATTATATGTATGTATGTATGTGTGTATGTATGTACTCCGCACCAATAATGTCGCAACTAATGCATCTGCAGTTGCCAACCGAATGTCACCTTTAAAATGCATTTAAAGACGAAACACTTTACGCCCGTCTTTATACTTCAAAAAGCTATATCTGTCACTATAAAACGGCTATAGATACACAAACTCTTTAAGTAATAATATTGATGAATTTCTATCATTATATTTAATTTTATAGTTGTAGGTTTTGGAAAATGGTAGCTGCATTTAAATTATACTAAAATTACAAATTAACATCAATCGGTGATCACATTCGTCCTTTACCAAAAACATTTTTATTTTTTTAAACTAAACGAGAATTTATATAAAATGGACTAAATCTGACATCTAACTACTAACTAGATTTAGCGCTGTAAAGTTTTAGTTCCTGGTGAAATACGAACGCTTCTTGTTTTATAATATTTTGGAAAATAGATCGATCTGAGAGTGATTTATGAAGAAGTTTAAAAGTGACATTAAATGCATTTATCAAATCTTTGAATGGGAAAGGTTTTTTTTTAATAAAATAAGTACCTATCTCTAAGCTACAAAATTGTGATGTTATGTAGCGGAACGAATACATTTCTAAATCTACGTTTTTAAATAAATATTTCTACAAAATTTTACACAAAACAGTCTTAATATAAATAAATAGACGACTATAACCGAAAACGACTATAATTATATCGTAAGTAGTATCTACAGTTACTCTCTAAAATATAAAGTCCTATTAGGGAAATCATCAGTCCTTTGAATTTCATAATTTTAGTAAATTGTTAAAGTAAATAAATACCATATTAGGCGGGATTTAAAGCCAATAAAGTCATATGCGTGAGATGCAACTGGACTTCACACAAAACTTAGCTTGCTCCGGTCAATGTCAATATTTATTAAAGACCGAATGATTCAATCAATGAGAGAAATTTAGAATAAAGGAATAGTTCCGTACGTTGACGTTAATAAATTTAAAGAAGACTAAATTATTCATCAAGTAGATTAAACCAGTAACTAAGAGAAATTTTAATATCCTATCAAACTTTAAGTGGCACTTCGTAAGCGTGTGACAACCCTAAACTCGAATTTCCATTTTAGTCGAAACTGATCTTCCTTCTCGCTCCGCTGTCGCTCGCCGCCGCATCACTCTTTCTCTTTCTAACAGCAGGCAGTTCCTTATCAGGTTTTTCTTTAGGGGTGGTCTCATTTTCTAGTCTCATTTCAACGCAGTCTTTATCTTTTTGCGTAGTTTCCATCGTGTTCGATTTGAATCCGATCCAGTTTTCGCCGTCGCGCGTAGACCAATCCCATTCGCCTGGTAACGCTGACTCGGTTGCGAAGTCGAAATTATATTTCTTTGTCATGGCGACTTGATCCCTGGAACAAATGAAACATTATATTTACATACGCCTATACACATTTCACGTCAGGGGATTCTTATGGCATTTAGGGTTTTTATTAAATTGGAAATTCTATAGCGTAAGTATAGAACAACCAATTCAGCTAGGACCCGAAATGGCGCAACAATCGCGGAGCGTGATGGTACCTACAATCCCACTTGTTAATGAATATATATATACAGAGCTAAAGTGTCCTATACATATACACGGTGGCTAAAAAATAACTGCATTCCCGTTGCCAGGGATTATACTGAGCAACTTTTACTAAGGGACCAACCTCGAAATCGCGAAAAAAATTTTTGACTGTTGGATACATTTTGGCTGGTCCATTTTATATGAGAAAGTAAATTCTTTTTTCGTGATTTCGGGGTTGGTCGCATAGTAAAAGTTGCTCAGTATAATCCCAAAACCTCCCTGGCAACTGGAATGCAGTTATCTTTAGCCACTGTGTATATACGGCACTTTAGCTCTTATCCCTAAAACTTTACTCCTAGCCACGTCAAATTAAGCCGAAATTGGGCAATCTGCGGAAATAATTCGTGTAGTATTGAAAATTGGTACAAGCATACCTTGTGGTGTCCAGATAAACATACTAAAAGTCCTCGAGGGTAGGGGGTGTGCTGAGGGTGTAGAAAGGGGGTTGAAGGTACCTTTTTTCATATTTTTGCTCATATCTCGAATATCTGTACGAATAGCATTATAATTACTTTGGACAAAAATTTTAACATTAAATTTGCTACAAATTTGGTTATGTTTATTTTTACTCTGCGATCAATACTTTAGGAGCTCCAGGCTGTTAAAGTTAAATAAGAGATAAAAAATAGACGGTTTAAGAAAACGTCGTTTTTTCGTAATTGATCATCATAAATAAAATTTTTAGTTTAGAATAAGCAAGCTAAGCATCCTGCTGATAAAATATAAAAAAAACCGGCCAAGAGCATGTCGGGCCATGCTCAGTGTAAGGTTCCGTAGTTACCCGTCCGTCAAAATAGACTATTTGCAAAAACTCAAAAACTGCTAGACCGATTAGGTTCGCTATATTTTTCCTTGAAAGTCTTTACTAAGCTTTACTTGTATTATTTTCAAATTTTTTGGACCCATGGTTCAAATATTAGGGGAACTAAAGTGGAAAACACAACTTTTTTTCTTTCAAATCGATTATTTCCGAAAATATTAAGTTGATCAAAAAATGGTCCTTAAAGACCCTTATTCATTTTAAAAGACCTATCCAACAACACCCCACACTATAAGGTTAACGCGAAAAAAAAATTCATCCCCACTTTAATGTAGGGGAGCCACCTTAAAAAAATATTTTTTCTAGTTTATATTTTACGACTTTGTCAGCGTAACTGATTTATATATTCGTGTCAAATTTAATCATAAAAATTAGAATTTTTTTTTATGGTGGCTGCCCTACATTAAAGGGGGGATGAAATTATTTTCGCTTCCACCCTATAGTGTGGGATGTCTTTGGATAGGTCTTTTAAAACGAATACGGGTCTTAAAGAACCATTTTATGATCAACTCAATATTTTCGGAAATAATCGATCTGAAAGAAAAAAAGTTGTGTTTTACCCTTTAGTTCCCCTAACTTTTGAACCATGGGTCCAAAAAATATGAAAAAAATCGTGAAAAGATAGCTTCGTAAAGACTTTCAAGGAAAAATATAGCGAACCTAATCGGTATAGCTGTTTTTGAGTTTTGGCAAATAGTCTATTTTGACAGACGAATAACTACGGAACCCTACACTGAGCATGGCCTGACATGCTCATGGCCTGTTTGTTTTATATTTTATCAGCAGGTTGCTTAGCTTGCTTACTCTAAACTAAGAAATAACCAAATTTGTAGGAAATTTAATGTTAAAATTTTTGTCCAAAGTAATTATAATGCTATTCGTACAGATATTCGAGATATGAGCAAAAATATGAAAAAAGGTACCTTCAAACCCCCCCCCCCCCACACCCTCAGCACACCCCCTACCCTCGAGGACTTTTAGTATGTTTATCTGGACAGCACAAGGTATGCCTGTACCAATTTTCAAAACTACACGAATTATTTCCGCAGATTTTTCTAATTTGCTTAGGCTATCCCAAAAAAAGCAGAAACATGAGCACGGAGGCGTAGAAACCACGTAGGTATTGCTTAAAATACGGCGTATGGCTGTTTGGTGGTCTCAGTCACTCCAATATTGGAAGATCGAGATTGAGGTAATGTTCGTACCTGGCTATAGATTCTTGCAGCACGTTGGCGCAATTGTCCATGCGGGCTTCCTCTTCTAAATGTGCCTCGGGGAAGAGGCGCCGGCGCACCGGGTTGTGGGGGGAGATGCGGCGCATGGCTCTTTGGTGTAGGTTCTGAAACAAGAGGGAAAGGTTTTTAATTATGTGGTGGACTTTAAGTAACCTACATTTAAAAACACATCATTCAAATCCCACTACCACTGCATAACAATGTATGTATGTATGTAAATACTAAAATCTTGCATTAAAAAAAATAAAAAAGTGATGGTATAGTTAGGTTGGGCATTTTTACTTTACAATATAAATAGATTGTGTCCTATAAAGGGTTAAAATAATATACTCTTTAAGCTTAACGCTAAGATTACGAATAATTATAAAGTCTAACATATGATTAATAAAGTCTGAATGCATTATCACCTCTATTTAGTTACATATTTCAATTGTAGATGTGTAATAGTTATCAGTACCTACTGAAACCCCAAAATACGAAGTTATCCTATTAACATGCTATTAACGACAGTCTGAAACATATTCTCTAGTAAACAGTCCAAATTTAGTCCAACATTGTCAATTAAGCACTTATTGATTGCACAAAGCTATTTGCGGCGATGCAATTGATCTAAGGCTATATTTAGCGTGTTCCAAATGGAAGTTTCAATAGAATAAAGTCGCATGTTGGTACAAAAGGGACTGATTAGTGTGCCACTTGCGGCTTTCTTCTCATATGGCGTTGGTCGTGAGTGTACCCGCGTCGCCGCGAAGGATTTGGGTCGCAGATCGTATGTCAATGTAGTTACCTATCAGTGTCGTGGCGTCAAACTTTGTCGTTGGGCAAGTAACAGGTAATTTGGCATGCTATCCTTTGAGACGTAAGGCGTATGATGGACACTGTTAACGGCGTGATGAAGCAGATGTCACTTTTTAACACCGCGGATTGGAAAAGAGGAGAACAGCTAACTAGAGTATGGGCATCTATTGCCAACAATCGTGTCAAGTGGTGTCGCCTAAGCGTAGGCTGCTCCATACATTCTTGCCCCAATTTCCCTTGCTTTAAACGGATTTTTATGAAATTCAGCACACTAGGTTTTTTTAACCTTAAGACATAAGATGCCTTTTAATCCTTGTATCCCTGATAACATCCTCTAAGTGGGTAGAATGGGGGTTTTATATTAAGTAAGTAAGATAGTATATGAAGGGAAGGGACTTCAAACTGCAAGTATTTTTCGTGGACGAAGACGCAGCTAAGCTGTCATAAAAGGGCCATCGACCAGCAAAACTCTATAACGACCATTCTCAGATGTTGCAACTGCACATCCGCCAGTAATCCGCCGCTTTATATTACATTAACATATTAATTGTTATTACATTACTTAAATTTGTATGAAGTAATCAACTTTTTGAGAAAATCCATTCAAAAAGGGGTCTTTTTCTCGAAGTTCTAACGTTCAAATTGTGTTATCACTTTTCAATCTTCTCAAACATGGTCGGGAAACTCAAATAGGTTCAACTATGCGTTATTAAATTCCGTAACACTACTTACAAAAATTTTTAAAACAGCCTAAATCACAAAAAGTAGCTTTAAGTAATTCGAAATTTAAGTTTAATATAGTCACACTGATTTGCCTTTTAAAAATGCATGAACTATAAAATGCAGTTACGATCTTTTACATAAAAAGGGCGGGATTACTTTTCGAAGGTGTAACGTTTTAATTATGCTCGTAATATTTGTAGCTTGTAATTTAATGTAACACGTAACACGTTTAATTAGAGTGAAGTGTAGAAGATGTTTAATGGTTTAGAAGAAAATTAGGCGTCCGTGTTCGGATGAAGAATTTAACTCCAATCGAAACTTAAATCGGCACTTAACAACAAAATCGGTTTTATGATATTGATCAAAATGTATTAATCTGCTTATTTTTTTTACAGTATGGTGGTTTTTTGTAATAGTTACTACTAGAAGCAAAGAGAATATAGTATAGAGGCGTATTGTCAAAGTAAATTTTGCAGTCACAGTAAATTTACTTCCATTATTCGACGCCGGGTTAAAACTTTTAGAACGCCATTTGATATTTGTTCTTTAACTGATGTGTTAAAATTTTTAAATATAAAACGGTGTCGCCATCTACACTAGCATAGGCCATATGGCGCCATCTTTACGAGCATAATTTTTTCTTGATTTTCGGAGGCACGTTTTTTTCTTAGACTTTATTTATCTTATACGGAGTTATTATATAGTAATCATAACCCTCCTTTTGCGTTGCCGTAGTCGGGTAAAAAACTATATAGTAACCTACTGCAGCAGCATGACTAGCGATATCGCTGCTACATTTCGCTGTGTACTGATTAGACGCTTGCGCATATTCATGAAGGGCATTAGGGCGCATCGCGTGTCCATCTTCACGCGCATGCGTGTACAATAGAAATGCACACGCTTCAGTGCAAGTGTATTTCGGTGAAAAATGCGTTTAGATCAAAGGTTTTCAATATTTTTGGCGGCAAGCTTCTGTATAATGTATGAAATTAGCGTTTTAACATGTAACGATTTTTCATGGTGGATCGCGTGCCAGAGCCTTTCTGCAGAAGATATTATGCGTGTTGAAAATATAATCTAATGTAGGTACAGTCAGCATAACTTAATAATGGCGTATGAAGATCTGCCACCCTCGGATACTTTTCAGTTCGCGTTCAAACTATCTTCAACAGTTTCATTATTCTATATATGTGTGTCTTTGTGTCTCATTTTGTTAAGTTGTTACAGAAAGATACTTTTCATTTTGACGCATAGTCTGATACGCTATTTTTAATGCTGACTGTACAATGTCTTGACATTTCAACATCACACCCTAACAGCATGCAATGCACCATTTTGCAGTCCAATTAACACTTGAACATCAATTCCTAACACTCAAATACACGCAGTAAACATCTCTATTCCACTGGTACAGCGTTCAAAATTAAGTGACTAAAGTCGCTTTAAAGGGCAGAACTGAACAGTGGCTATATAACGGCACTAACCACTGCTAATCCGAGGTGCTAAAAACGGGATGCATTTTGTAATGCAAGAGTTCATTTTGTATCCTTATGAAGTTGTAAAAACGTTCTCACTTGATATAATGGTATAATTGAACTCTTTGAATAGGTACAGTTGCAGAATTCATTTCCGACTCATTTCGTACTTTTGTCACAGTGACAATCAATATGAAAGTAGCTAGAAACCTTTATATGTATTATTGTCACTGTGACAAGGTACGAAATGGATCGTAAATCAAATTTTTTGACTGTACATATCAATGAAAGGTTTCTGTTACTGGGTTTTTAAACTACACATATCGTAAAGGTTAATGGAGAATTAAAAAAAAAAGTAAACAAAAGACACTCGAACTTCATTTTCACACATCCTCTCATTGTGAGTCCGATGTTTAATAAACAAAGAGTTTTAAAAACGGTCACATGTCGACAAGCGCCGACGCTCTGATGAATGAAAATGATAGATTAAAATAACCGTCAAGTTGGATTACTGGTGATAGTGGAGGGTGGAAGCCCTAAACGACGGCGTTGCATGAACAAAAGATTTCCTTTGGCAGGATTGGTCCTTAGGACCCAAGGATGGATTTAAGAAGTGGAGCCACCGAGATTTTTGATGTAATTTTTTTGGGGGGGGGGGGGCTCTCAACTTTATCTTGATACCTATATAATTTTAGTTACTAGGCCAAGTTTGGTATCGTTTTCGTATAAATCGGGGATGCCAAATTCATTTATGATATCATTCCGGCACCATTCCGAAGTAAAAACACATAAAATATGAAAAAAAATTTTTTTTATTCCTCTTCACGCTTAAACTGCTGAACCAATTCAGTTGAAATTTGGTAGAGAGATGGTTTGAGTCCCAGGGAAGAATATAGGGGATACTTTTAATCTCAAAAATAATCCCTAAGGGGTGTAAAAAGGGAGGTGGAAATTTGTATGGGGATTCAATAACCGCTGAACCGATTTAGATAAAATTTGGTATAGAGATAGTTTGAGTCCCGGGGAAGAATATAGGATAGTTTTCATTCCAAAAAAATCCCTTAAAAATGAAAGGTAAGGTGTAGGATTGTATGGGAAATCAATAAACGCTGAACCGATTTGGATGAAATCTATGTCTACATCTTTGATTTAGTTGAAAATGATACTACACTTGACTTAGAACCTAAACTTAAAGAATTAATAACCTCAGACGTCACAGACGCTGCATCAAAAATCTGGGTGGCTCCACTTCTTAAATCCATCCTTGGGTCCCAAGGACCATTCCTGCCAAAGGAAATATCTTGTTCATGCAACGCCGTGGTTGACCTTTTTATGCTCTGAGCACACTCAACTATGACAGATAGGGTAACTTTAGACAATATTTTTTGACTATGAACTAATCTAGCTTAGTTCAACAATTTACCTTAAAACTGGTGAATCCTGATTCACAAATATAAAAAAAACTCTGCTGTCAGCTACGTTCATATAATTGGGGAATATTTGACCCCAGTTACCCAACTTGACGGAACTGACTAGGGTTGCAAATAGAAAAAAAACCAAATGTTTTTTTTCAAAATTATGGAAAAAAACATGAAAAAAAACCTGACACCCTGGTTTTTTTTCTAAATTAGGTTTTTTTTTCAGATAAACAAAAATATGCCACAATAACGGTTTTTCGTGATTTATTTATATAAGTAACTTAAAACTAAGTAATTTTTGGGGACTCCCTGAATTCCCCGATGCGGCGACGAGAGGCGTTGGTGTTGCCAACAATAACTACCACTACAGATTTCATTTATGTTGTTATTAATCAAAGTTGTTAAATTAAATTGGTTTAATGGTTAACATAAAGTCTAAAACAAGTAAAACAACCGTATAAAAGTATTAACTGCCTTGCAAATTTTGAGTATTCATACTTTTGAAAAAAACGTACTCCAGAAAAAAAACGGTTTTTTTCACGGTTTTTTTTTTCATGTATTTTTTCAAGTCAGAAAAAAAACCGTTTTTACAACCCTAGAACTGACTACTATCACTGTCATCAGATAGCGTACTCGTAAGCATAAGTCATTTCAAGACGTCAGAAGTCCTGCCAGTTAAGTATCCAATTGTACAAAAAAATTAAATTGAAAGAAAAACCCCAAGTCCACAGTCATTTCAAAAATCAAATCCAGATTTACAATTGCGTGATTAAATTCTTGTTACATAAAAAAAATCACAGCATCAATATTGCACAACTGGACAATCACATCCGTTAAATGAAATCATGTAGGCGTAAAACTCTAATGCTAGCGTCCAGCTTTTGAATTCAGAACAAAGCATCCAACATTGTGACAGAAAGTCTTTCAAGGACCCGATGGCTGGCCGTTGAACTGAACCCGTAACCAACACTGCTGCAAAGGATGTCTGCCGTCACGCTCCGGGACGCCCGGTTATGGACTTTTACTCTCTACAAGAGGAAAGTTATTGCTTTTAGTGAAACTTGTTCCTGTTCAAATGTAGGATTTACGGTGGTGGGGAATTTCTGTCGTTTGTTATGAAACGGAAATAGAATACTTGGTGGTCGATTTTTTACGTGATGAAGGTAAGATAAAGCTGCATCTTACAGACATAATTTGAAAGAAATATTATTTATTATAAAGTAAGTATGTAAGTGTTGAAACACGACCATGTTACAGGGCCAAGATACTTGACGGACGGTTAAGCGAGGCGGCTACTGGATTAAAAAAAAAATCAATTTAGCAGTACCTAATTAGGTACTCTTATTATAGATTGGGTAAAACCCGAATAGGTACATGCGCCAGTTGGAAAGGTCTCCCTTTAAAAACTCTAACTTTCCAATGTAGAAACGAAAAAAAATTGTTTGAAGGAGAAAGAAATATTGGGAATAGAATTTCTTTCCTAACGACTTACAGCGCGTGTGCTTGTAAGCTATTTAGAAATATTAAAACTCCCTTTATGTGAATAATACTTAAAATAAAACTATTAGTAAGTAGGCCGGAGTGGTAACTCCATGAGCATTCTACTTTTAGCTGCTCGAGCCGTATTCAAACCCCGTGACCCAGGAAATTCCTAGAACCATCATAAACCGTCACAGCACCTCGGAAGCGATCTATATTTGTGCCGTTCAGCACCTTGCACGTGCACTGAACCATTTACTGTAAGAGTTCTGTTTTCAGAAATAGTTCGTTAGCGGAAAGAAGAATTTTGTTCGTTTGTCTCAAATTCCGAAGATTTCACAGCCGTAATCCAAATATAAGTGCAGGTAAAGTCACAGTCGACGGTTAAGGTATCCAAGTTCGCGCACCGCGGAAGCGTGCTATATGAGTGCGCAGGGACGGTAATTGGGCCGCGCACGCGCTCAACGACCCGCTTCCTGCGGCGGGTGCATCCGAAACTGATACCCTTTTATGCTTTATTGGGATGGTAGATTTTTTGTCATGACTTGTCAGTGTGGAAGCGGTGTAGTTTGCATCTTCCTGGTTGGCGCGGATGTGCGAAAGCGAGGCGCAAACCGCCGCGCCAATCCGCCGCTTCCTTACAGGTACAAGATGCCTTTGTAAGCTTTATAGTAGCGTACCTAAGTCTTTCCAAACTATGAAGTGTTTCTGGTTAAGCAGATCCCAACAAAAACATAAATGTGAAATGAGAGCCAAGTTCAATATTAAGAATATGTGTCGTTGTTGACTCGCTGACAAAAGAATTGAGATCTATATGGGTGCCAAGTTCTGTGTTGTGTAGAAAATCCTGAAATTATAAAGGAGTTGTCTTGGCTAGTTTTTACGTATAGGCTACTTTTCTAAAATTTGGTTTGTTGGTAAAAACTAGCCAAGTCAAATCCTTTATAATTTCAGGATTTTCTACACAACACAGAACTTGGCACCCATATAGATCTCAATTCTTTTGTCAGCGAGTCAACAACGACACATATTCTTAATATTGAACTTGGCTCTCATTTCACATTTATGTTTTTGTTGGGATATCATTACTTTTTGTACAGAAATTACTATAGTAGGTATTCATCATAAAAGCAGTTTGCCTAAACTGAAAAGGAGACCCTAGCTAACGCGCGGTCAATTGTTAAAAAGTTTCAGTTTTCAGATTTTTTTCTTTTTTATACGCCTAATAGTCTAGCTTCATGCCAAATATCAAGTTTCTAAGTGATCTAGAAGTGGGTTAGGTTTTTGGTTTATAAGTATTACCTAATTAATTTTTTTACATGTAAATATCAATAATTTCCAGTTTTCAGATTTTTCCCTCTATATAAACCTAATAGTCTACCTTGATGCCAAATATCAAGTTTCTAAGTCATCTAGAAGTGGGTTAGGTTTTTGGTCTATAAGTATTAATTATGTTTTTTCCAGCGAATTATCAATAATTTCCAGTTTTCAGATTTTTCCCTATATATACACCTAATAGTCTACTTTGATGCCAAATATCAAGTTTCTAAGTGATCTTGAAGAGGGGTTAGGTTTTTGGTCTATAAGTATTAATTTTTTTTCCATCGAAATATCAATAATTTCCAGTTTTCAGATTTTTTCCTCTATATACACCTAATAGTCTACCTTGATGCCACATATCAAGTTTCTAAGTCATCTAGAAGTGGGTTAGGTTTTTGGTCTATAAGTATTAATTCTTTTTTTTCCATCGAAATATCAATAATTTCCATTTTTCAGATTTTTCCCTCTATATACACCTAATATTCTACCTTCATGCCAAATATCCAGTTTCTAAGTGATCTAGAAGTGGGTTAGATTTTTGGTCTATAAGTATTAATTATTATTTTTTCCATCTAAATCTCAATAATTTCCAGTTTTCGGATTTTTCCCTCTATATACACCTAATAGTCTACCTTGATGCCACATATCAAGTTTCTAAGTCATCTAGAAGTGGGTTAGGTTTTTGGTCTATAAGTATTAATTCTTTTTTTTCCATCGAAATATCAATAATTTCCATTTTTCAGATTTTTCCCTCTATATACACCTAATAGTCTACCTTGGTGCCAAATATCAAGTTTCTAAGTGATCTAGAAGTGGGTTAGATTTTTGGTCTATAAGTATTAATTATTATTTTTTCCATCTAAATCTCAATAATTTCCAGTTTTCGGATTTTTCCCTCTATATACACCTAATAGTCTACCTTGATGCCAAATATCAAGTTTCGCAGTGATCTAGAAGTGGGTTAGGTTTTTGGTCTAAAACTATTAATTTTTTTTTCTCTCGAAATATCAATAATTTCCAGTTTTCAGATTTTTTCCTCTATATACACCTAATAGTCTACCTTGGTGCCAAATATCAAGTTTCTAAGTGATCTAGAAGTGGGTTAGATTTTTGGTCTATAAGTATTAATTATTATTTTTTCCATCTAAATCTCAATAATTTCCAGTTTTCGGATTTTTCCCTCTATATACACCTAATAGTCTACCTTGATGCCAAATATCAAGTTTCGCAGTGATCTAGAAGTGGGTTAGGTTTTTGGTCTAAAACTATTAATTATTTTATTTCCCTCGAAATATCAATAATTTCCAGTTTTCAGATTTTTTCCTCTATATACACCTAATAGTCTACCTTGGTGCCAAATATCAAGTTTCTAAGTGATCTAGAAGTGGGTTAGGTTTTTGGTCTATAAGTATTAATTATTATTTTTTCCATCGAAATATCAATAATTTCCACTTTTCAGATTTTTCCCTCTATATACACCTAATAGTCTACCTTGATGCCAAATTTCAAGTTTCTAGGTCATCTGGAAGTGGGTTAGGTTTATGATCTATATGTCAGTCAGTCACAAAAATGCCGGTTTTTAAACGTTAATTTATCAGTAACTGTTTGAGCTACATTTATGAAATTTTGTATTTTGGACAAGCTAAGCGGCTTGAATACATGTGCCAAATTTCATTAGTGTAGGTTAAGTAGGTTTCAAGTTGTGAAGGGGTCAAAAGTAGCTCGAAATGGTTCGTGTAATATTACACACGGTTGCTGCGTCGCCAGTTCCTTTTTCTTTGAACTTGGCTGGACACGCTACCGCGTGTCTAAATATTATCGATTTTCAAAATTACACCTTAGTTATTATGGAGTGATACAAGAGGTAAAAGTTGGATGATTTCAGGACACTTCAGACACGGAAGACCGTATTAAAATGGCCAAGTAAGGTAAAGGCACCTATTACCGTGGTAGTTAAGGAACTTTTCAAAAGAGATCCAAAAATTAAGGGTATCAATGCTGTCTAGCAGCCAGGAATATTTTTTTTTCATCAGAGCATTTAATGAACTTTCCGTTTCACACGTTTTTCGATTCATTTTGGGTTATTATATGTATTTAAATATTTTTTGAAGCCAAAATGACCAAATCTTCTATTACCGTGGCAAGGGACAGGCTGTGATTCTATTACCGCGAATTGAGCTTTCATTACCGAGGGTACAATTGGCATGATTTTTCTACACTCGTTAATAGAAACCAAACTCAAAATTCGAAACCTAATACCGAGGGTTAAAACGATAATAATGACGTGGGTTCTGTATATAATTTTTGTGTCATTAAGTTTAATAATGACACAAAAATAAAAAATAAAACTATAGGAGTATGTTTAAAAATATTAAAAATAAAATACCAAATAGTCACTCGGTAATAGTTAACTCTTTAAGAGCCTATTACCAGCCTATTACCGACCCATTCGATGTTTCTATGGGTCGGTAATAGATTTCTATACATTCTATCACCGAGGGTAATCTGATCATACCATCGGTAATAGGCTTAATTTGGAGTTTGATTAAACCTAATTCCGACCCATAAAAAGAATAAAACACAGATGGTTTTTCAAATCAAATCAAACACGTATATTACAAGCTCCTTATAAAGACAAAATCACATAACCGGCAAGTAAATTTTAGGTTTTATCTCAAAATAAAAAAAAGTTGACAGATTAAGGGTTCCCATAGAAACAAGGAAATCGGTGCTGAAGTTTTTGTTAAAAATTAAGGGTTAGTTGAATACTTTCCATACCACGGAAATAGCTCTTTAATAGCGTGAATAGATCAAGATTGGAATAAATAAAAGAAATTATAAAACTGATAATTTGTACCAAAACTAAAGAGTAAATAACAAAACTACCACTTTTTCTATTACCGTGGCATACCACGGAATTACTTACCACAGAAGTAATTGGCGCCTATCACCGCTGTATTTTATTTTCCATTTTAAACGCATTTCCCGGTCAAAAACTAAGTTAAAAGTAATTCAAAATCGTGTAGAAAACAATAAACAACCTCTTAAAAGGCATTGCACTAGTTTATTTGCCATAACTATTACGTAAAACACTAAGTAAGATTGGAGTGCACTTACCTGTGGCGTCACGCGTTTGTATGGAATAACCGGTTCTTGCGCCGCCGTCGCACAAACTGACGAATCGCGACTTTTTTGTTACAATCACACAAATGCACACTAATGGGCACGATAGACCAATGAATGAGCTTGTTTTGTGTATGCTTTATTTCTTAGGGAATAGATCTGTTTGCTTGCAAAATGCGTATTTGTAAACACCGCGGTGTTAGACGTCGATTTTGATACCCGCGTTAATAGCCGCCGTTACCTTAGGCCAAAAGTCGCGATGACGGTCAAACCGTTCCGCGAAACGACAAATCAATAATTTCTGATTGGTGATTGTAGTATACCTACATTTTTTAAACTATTAGTAGCTGTTCTGGAAATAAAACGCCAAACCAAAATAAGAGCTCTATATGCTCCCGTGTTGCACATCCACACAACTTAATTAAAATCTCAACGCGAAGATTCCAAAAATACGAACAGTGGAAGAACGCGTATTTTGGAATCAGACACATGCATAAAAATAAAAACTCTAAGCCTACGCATGAAAAAATAAACTCAACGTATCTTAAAAGCACAAATAAATCAATTTGAAAAGGAAGAACGGTGTGGGGGATTTTCAAAATAGAACGTCTTTCTGTCTCGAGTGGATAAGGTTATAAAATTCAACAGACAAGTCATTTGTATTTAAGGTGTCATTTCGCTTGTTCTGTGTGTTTTTTTACTAGACCTGAGCCTCTACCATCAGTTTTAACATTGACATAACGCTCACGTCTACGTAATTTACTTTCTGTACATCTCGCTTCCACTATTGCTCGCATATGCGAGTACGAGCGAGATGCATAGAAAGTAAGTTACTTAAACGTGAGCGTTATGTCAATGTCAAAACTGGTGGTAGCCGTACTGAACGCGGGAACTGCAAGTTTGGAACGTGCCTATAAAAGTTTATAAAAAACAAACATTAAAAATCTAGACAACGGACAAATTTGAAAATAGAAGAATAGACTGCTGCAATTGGAATGAATTCGCTTTATTTCGCAGTTTTTCGGATTTTGTGATTATAATGGCATTTTCCTCCCGTGTTTTGCCTGTGTACGAGCACCCACGGCAAACACAAAAGTGCCCATATTTAAAAAGACGCGTTATTGTGTCAGTGAGGACTCGTAGGCCTCGTAGATAGCGTAGTCATTAGTTCTTTAAATGTATGTGAGATGTACAGGAATGGTGACTGCGTACTTTAATAACATAATGAATGCGTGTTGCTTTAATTATAAGTATGAGTGACGTATACTTAGTTATTATTATTAAGCACGCGATATGGTGGTAGTGGTCATGGCACCGTATCTATCTTAAAATATGAGATAAATTAATGTTTAGATGAAAGATACAAAGGCCATTCCTAATCTCACAATACTGACAGGCTGGCACAGATTACACCGTAAAATACACAACTGCATTTTTAACGCGTATCTTTTAAACTTTATTAAAATAAAGTAAAGCTATGTGAATGCATGCAAATCTTATTTCGAGACAAATAATTGCAAGATTATACATAACTAGTATAACATATTGCTGCATGCTGCATAATAGGCAATGTTAAGTTTTGGTTTTGGAGGTGTTTATTTTTATTTAGCGATCCAACCACATCGATTTAAAAGAAGCATAGCGAAGAATGCAGTAGAGACATGGCCCTGGTGTAGCTAGACGGCCATTAAGGGGCTACCCCACGCCAATGACCTTCGATCTGAATCCCTTAGTTTTCTAATGTTTTTTGTAGCTTATTAACCCAAATATGTCGATATCGTACATGTAAGATCCTTCACAGCACAGCAAACTAACTAGATACGAGAAAAGTGTTTTTTTAGACAATGTTTAAAAAAATCATATAAAAATAACTATTTCTTTCAAAATCCGGTAGACAAAACCGGAGATAAAAGATTGAAGAACCGATAACCGTTTGTCTTATAATTCTATCTGTAGTGCAAAAAAAGGAGATACGATTCAAAACTTCTCAAAAATCGATGAAAACCTCGGGTAGCCCCTTAAGCGGATTTCAGCTTCAAACTCCGGTGTGGTCGAATTTTACGCGTTTTAACGAATTTCCCTGAATTCGGCCCTTGAGTGTGTTTCAGGTTTTATGTGTCTACTGTTCGACGAGAATCCTTTATACGATGTAATTCGTTCATGTTCGAACGTTTACGACGTTACGTGTTCACGATGTTCATTAGTGGATGCGCCAGCGCCAGCGCAGCCCTCATCCATTAATCTTGCTAACCATTACTTCACCGTAATTACAAAATGACAGGATCGTAGACAATTACAATTAAAAAGCATGTTTGTGCAAGTCATGGCCGCCGTTTGAAAGTTTTGGTAGTACTTACTTAGAAAAAGTAGAACAATATTTTAATAATGCTTAAAAATATTATACAATACAATACCTTTTATTTCTCTCGTATAAGCTATAAGCTTAGGTACAGTAGTTTACCAATTCGCTTACATGGTAAAACAGAAGAGACACATTAACACATAATAAAATTAAAAGAAGTTAAACTCAAATACAGTAAAAACAAAACAAATAGAAATATAAAGCAGATAGGAAAACAAATAAAATAAAAGGCTAGGTACCTACTTATGTCGACATAGTTTTCCCGCTGCATAGTATACGCAATGATATAGAATAATCGTTAAAAATTAGGAGAATAGAAAATTACTAACTAAAAATAAATTATGTTGGTCCTTAGAAAAAATCAAGGTTGTTGACAGTACGTGTCAACACAAAGGCTTTCTGCTGAAACTAAAAATTATATTATCTTAAAAAACTGTGAGCTAGTGACTTGCAAGAAATAATACACTTGTCATGTCAAAAGCAACAAACAAAAGTCATCCTTCACATCCGTCTATTCAAACAATATTACTTTTAAAAAATCCTTCTTGAGAACTTCTCACGGAATATTCAGTTTCTTACTGCTATTAAATTATCCTAGCGTCCTGTTCGTATATTCCCATCACGTATTACTTTTCCTCAAAACTTGTGTAAGTAAGATTTCTGATTATGCATAGTTATTACGAAACTCGAGGCCAAATATATTCTGGTTAAGCTTGCGGTTGAGGGGACTATCTCACCGCAGCTTCCGACGAGGGTGGGAGGTGGGAAGCATCTATTTTTACTACGACCCTTCACTATTCTATTATTTTTAGTAGGTACACTTATGTTTTAATTTAGTTTTAACTATTACTAAGCTCAAATGAGACGTTGAGTGCGTGTGAAAGATATGTTAATTTAACTCGTTGTTTTATTGTGATGTCAATGAAAATTGATTTTATTATTGGTGTTGAATTACATAATTTGCGTTAGAAGTAAAGGGGCATAATTATACATATTTACTCACATTAACTAATACAAATTGTCAAAATCAAATTTTATTTTACGGTAGCGACACATAGGTCTAAAATTACATAAATTTGTTAGACTTTTTGAGTTTTATGCAGAAATACCGTGTCGTACAATTTATATATATACCTAATACACTCGATTCTCAATTTCTCATGTTTGCTTGCTTACGCATATGCTGATTTTCCTACAGCAATAGGGGATATTACTGCAATGTTCTGCCGCCAGAGTGCAGCACTACCGACTCTAGTAAATTCATAGACTAACTTATACATACTGTGCCTTAAACTGTTTTTAACAAGTTATCACAGACAATAAAATATGACATTGATGCATCAAGGCGGTTTGTTAACAAGGGCCTACTGGTAAACGCGAAAATCGAAAATTAGTTATCTGCCTCTTTATCGCTCGAATATGCAAGAGTGATCATCATCATCATCATCATCATCATCATCATCATCATCATCATCATCATCATCATATCAGCCAGAGGACGTCCACTGCTGGACATAGGCCTCCCCCAAAGAGTGCCACAATGACCGGTCTTGCGCCACCCGCATCCAGCGAACTCCCGCGACCTTTACCAGGTCGTCAGTCCACCTTGTGGGGGGTCTACCCACGTTGCGCCTTCCGGTACGTGGTCGCCACTCGAGAACCTTTCCGCCCCAACGGCCATCGGTTCTACGGGCAATGTGCCCCGCCCACTGCCACTTAAGTTTAGCGATTCGGAGGGCTATATCGGTTACTTTGGTTCTGCTGCGGATGGCCTCATTTCTGATGCGATCACGCAGAGAGACTCCAAGCATAGCCCTCTCCATTGTCCTTTGATGCAAGAGTGATAGAGAGGCAGAAACCGAACTTTCGATTGTCGTGTTTCACGGTAGGCCATATATGTGATTGACGTAGTGACGCATGATGTGTCATTGATGTTTGTTTACTGTATGTGCTAGTTGTGCCACCTATACGCAGAGCTTTGCCTAATATTCCTTACTGCAATTCATAAAATACTTATTAATTTATCGAAGGTAATGCGCGATCGGAATATAATATTTTTTTAATAAACTTATTTCAATACCTATAACTCTCAGTGCCCTTAGAATTCTTAATTTTAAAATCTCATTGACAAACAATACAGGGTGATTCAGGAGACGTGAGCAGGACTAACACTGCGCATATCGGTCATTATAAGCAACTGTTTCGTATCAGTATTAGTAAGGTTAACGTTAATTTTCTAGTCGTGTTGAAAAAAAAGTTATTATTTTTTTTACGACATGCATGGTCACCCTAAAATTAGAATACTAAACTACCGATATTCAGTGTCAAATTGAATGTCATTACTGTCATCACGGTCTGGTTACTTTTGAAAAGTCGTATCTCACTCAAGTTTGACAGTTTATTTTCTTCGTAATCAAAATGCCATTACGGTTAAAGAGGTTTTATGTTTATTAATTAGGTCCTGTAGGGTGACCATGATTGTTGAGAATTAAATTTGCCCTCACCAAAAAGCTAAAAAATAGGAAAAAGTGTTGTTGTTTCTCCTAAATACGACGGTGATCGATCAATTATCAGTTACTGATTGTGCAGGATTAGTCCTGCTCACGTCTCATGAATCATCCTGTATAAACGAATGCCATGTCATGTCAGCATGTCACGTATGTAAATCAGGCGAGCAGACAACAGAAGAGGGATATACATATATGCGGGTGGTACTAATTCAACGGCGATTAAGTAATAGCATCAAATTGGTATCCAATTTATCAGTTAACCGAAGGAATTTGTGACAAATAAGTCCTTTAATGGTATAAAAGCCGTTGATTGGTGTAATAAAGTAGGCTTTCGATTCAATTCGATGTTATCTTTCAATTACCTAAATGGGAATATACAGCTTCTCTCGTCAAAGGGTCATTAATAAAGAATTAAGTACGAATCATCAGGGATGCCATTTGGTCCTAGAGTCTAAACGTCAAAATTCTACGAAATTATGACGTACTTATAAATAACACTTGCACTGCGTGGGATATCAAAATCGCTGCAGACTTTTCTTGGTCTAACTCTATGACTGTAGTCTGTATCCTTTAAACTCCAAAAATAAATCTAGAGCTAACCTAAAAAATTACAGAAAAATCTAAATCAAGAAAAGGACACTATGTCATGCTGGACTTCGACATTTTACGAAATTGTAGCCTCCTCTCTTCTCCACTGATCATTTTGTGAGATAGAGCATAACCCCGCAAACAATAGAAAAGTGTAGGGAAGTATAAATACATTCAGTTTGAGTTTAATTTGTGTCCAAATCCAATTTAACATAGAATCAAATCCGGATAACATGGGAAACTTTTGCCGTTTACAGACGCCAAAGCCAATATTCGCTAAGAACATATCAACAAAGCGAGAAGCGAAGTACCCACACAAGTACCAGTTGTAATTCAAGTGGTTCGCGGAAGCTGCGCAAACGCAGCGAACTTAACCGATGAGTGACAACGGGATGTTGACACCGGTCCGTCACTGCCATCCCATCTTCCCATTCCAAGTAGACCTATGTCACTATGGAACTTATATATGGTACAACTTTTTAGATAAGTGTGCTAAGCAGCCGATCTGTTTATAGTGGGAAGCTATCAGAATCGATATGCTCTTGCATTGATAAGTAGGTAGGTACCTTTTGCGGAATGATTGACTTAACGGCGTTCGAATGTGGAGTCAAGTGGTATACGTTTGATTTTAATGTAATTTTCTTTTCTACGGTTAAGCTCCTAATTCAATTACTTGTTATCTACTACAACACACAAGATAGAGAAGATAGAGTCAGAGCAAGAAAAGTATGTAACGATTTTGATAGCATAAGCAGTACAAGTACGTGCTATTTACACTTTTCACACGTCATATGTGCATCGAAGTTTGACATCTAAAATAACACTTGCACTGTGTATGCTATCAAAATCGGTGCAGACGTTTCTTGGTCTAACTCTATCATTTTTCAATTGAAAAGAAATCACGAAGATATAAAGAAGTATCACGTAGCAGTAATTGAAATAGAAATTGCAATCAGACCACCGACGGCTGTACCCTATCCGATGTCAAGCAAAAACTAGCATTACATGTCAGTTGATTCCCATGACTTCCCATCCTACTATGCCTACTTGTATTAAAGGTACAGTCACCACACGGAAATGTTAAGCCATTTAGTGTTCTAGCTAAATTGGACATTCCATAGCCCAAGTATTGAACAACCAATTTAGCTAGGACCCTAAATGACATAACAATCGCGTAGCGTGATGGGACAAGCAGTTGCAAGATGAAGATACATTTTAGAGTCTGTGCGGAAAGAGAAGAGTCGTGAAATATATGGGATCCAATTCATTCTACGTCTCTTCTCTTTCCACACAGACTCTATTAAAGAATGTACACATTATTTCTCAGTACCGCGTGCTACATACGTCGCGTCTTATCATAGGCGATAAAAGTCACAACCAAAAATCAATTTTCTTTCATTTTCGAGAACAGAAGATGGTCCCTTATGTTTTTCTGTGTGTGTAGGTATGACACGGTTAGATCAACGTTTCCTGGGTCCATACACACACAGAGTTGGTGTCACTGTGTGCACTGGATGACTGGCGCAGCCGATGGCCCGTATCGGGGGCCCTCGCTTGGTCGACTGCACTGGTCCTTGTTGCTAATAGATTATAGCGATGCGTGGGTCTGGTTAGGCAACGCTGCTTTATTTACTGATATCTGAACAATAAGCGTTTGCCCTGACTGGTCTTTCAAAAATTCTCTAAGTATAATATAAAAGTTATATTTGTAAAAATCAATCAACTATTATGTTGATTGATTTGATTGATTGAGCTAAGTATATTTAGCAGAAAAGCGCTATAAGATAAAAGAACAGTGGTTAATTAATTATTTGGTATGTACATTGTGTACCTGTATGGATATAATGGTTGCAGTAACGTCGTCCACCGTGTCATGGCCCACTCTCGTACATGATAGAAAGTGACGTTTCCAATGGTTTAGAATATTTAGATTATAAAGCTTTTTGAGAAAAAGAAGTTGAGTTGTAAAAAAAGTTAATCATAATCCAATGCTTGGTATGTAGACCTTTTTGTAATGACCCAGGCAAATTAAGGCAAAAAAAGGGGTCAACCTGGGAGTGAGAGATAAACGCTAGAAACTCGTATACACCTTCATGATGGCTTTAAAAGAGTTAAGTCACAAAAAATCTCGTGAGCGCGTCGGGAGTTGTTCAAGGTCATATGGCACAGAAATCGGTTTTCTGCTGATGTACGCGGGTGTTAACTAGAGCTTATTATCTCTCATTCCAAGTTAAAACCCTTTAATTTGCCTGGGATTAAATCTGGATTTGGGATTAAGTCTGGGATTTGCTTTGGATTTAATCGTCTTAAATTTAAATTAAAAAACCGGGCAAGTGCGAGTCGGACTCGCGCACGAAGGGTTCCGTACCATAATGCAAAAAAAAAAACAAAAAAAAGCAAAAAAAAACGGTAGTAGTTTTAAGATCATATTGTATGCTTGAAATGGCCAACTGTTGATTCGATATCTCCTGTATATGTCATCTTATGTACACAGTTTACAATAAATAAATACTTTACTTTACTTTACTGGGTCATACATTTGAGACAATTTAACTATCAGATACTTTGTATCAAGGTAACAAGCAGAGTTAGAGTAGTATCGGGAGTAAATCATTCTATAATTGCAATAATTTAACAACGAAACCCCAGTAGTAATGGAACTAAGTAATTAATTGGCTAGGTGCATTGTCGTCTGACAATGGCGGCGGTGACGGTGACACATCCTGTCGATTGTTTCAGAGCGGCGCCCGTGAACACCGGTTTAGGGTTGCGAGACTGTAACGATTTAGCTTAGAAAATTGTAATACCTAACAAAAAAAATACAATACAAAGACCGTTCGAACTTTGAATCCGGCCTCCGCCACTGGAGGGCTTAGTCACTTTTTCTTTAGTAACTATATGACATATATTTCAGTAACAAAAATATTTCTTTGCCAATCCGAGAAATAATAACGTCTGTTTCCAGCGCCGCTGCAGAAATGTCGCAACAGTCGTCACCTTCTTCTTCAAGTGCCATCTCCTACCGGAGGTCGGCTATCATGAGGGCTATACGAATTTTAGCCTCCTAAGTCCTGAGTTCCTTTAAAAAGAACAAATTAAAATCGAATTTTGAACTATAATGGAATAAAAGAAGGTTCCAAATTCAAAACTTGCAAAAATCCCTCTGGGTCTTAGGAGGTTAGACACAGCTGCGCGGCGTGGAATAATGAGCGTGTGCTCTGTTTGAACCATGTTCGAAGATTTTTGAGCCAGGAGTTACGTCTTCGTCCGGATGATCTTTTCCCTTGGATCTTTCCTTGGATCAATGAGTTGAAGGAGTTCATACTTCTCGTTTCGCATGATGACCAAGACACTGTAGCTTGCGTTTTTTGACGGTCTTTAAAACCTCGACCTCTTTATTTACTAACTACAGCACTCTTTCGTTAGTTATTCTATCCGTCTATGATATTTTCAGGATTCGATTAATCGTCACTTAATGGTACTTATTTAATTTCATTCTTACTGGTAGACAGAATTAAAATTTAACTGATATATCTAGTTTTAACTGCTTATAGCGAAGACACCAAACCCTCCTAGTCATCCATCCGACGTGTGAATGCTACATCCTTGGGGTCCCGTGTTCGATGCCCGCGCCGCTCCATCGGGCACGGACAAACGCAGGATGCGGCAATACGATACTATTGTCGTTCTACTGATCATTGTGTGTAGGAAATTGACTTTTTTGTGGCCTGCTGAAATTTTAAGTCCTTAGGCTGAATTGATTTACCCATCTATCAAAACATTTGGGTTGTCTGACGTTAATTTACCGACAGCAAATAATGTACTTTTACAGTATTTAAAGGGCCATATGTCCTGTACACTACGTGCGAATAGATAATTCGCAACTGGTGTCGATTTAAAACACTCCCTTCGGTCGTGTTTAAAAATTTGCCGCTCGTTGCGGATTACTTGTATCGCGTGAGTAACTATTACTTACTTTACTTATATTCGGTCATTCAAAAGGGCCAGTAAAGCCAGGAAATTACATTTAACAATTCGCGATACTCAAATACATCTGAAATGGCTTCCAATAGTTGCAAGGTAAAATGTCCAAGATTAATAGATCAACATAAATATTAAATTCCTAACCTAACTATATCTTAAACTGCAATCATCGAGGCATCCTCTTCAACCCAACACATTATCACATCATATCGAAGAAACAAACATTTATCACACATCTAAAATAAAAGCAAGAAACAAGAATGCTTCATACACGCAGGAACAGAATCACAAGATAAATCTCGTAGCCAGGAATCTAGGAGGAAATTGGCTACGGTGTTTTTGCCGCAGGGAACGATAGGATTCTTGTAAAAAGATCAGAGACACGTGCGTGCTCATCGTAATAAGTAACGAATGTATGGTATGTAAGGATACTAAATAAGTACCTATATACGTAATATGGCCGTGTTTCTCTCAAGTGGAGTGTAATAAAAGGATCGTGATATTTCTGTGAGGCCACTGTTCTTAAATGAGGTAATGGGTAAATAGATGGTTTAAATAATCTAAATTAAGAGTACTGAAACAACACTAACAACGGAAAAGGCGAACAATGTTTTTAAAACGTTACACTTTTGCTTTCCGCGCACTGATTAAGTGGACCAATCTCCGGGCATTATGGCATATTTCTAATAACTTTTTGTTCAAAAACAAATAGACAAATAGTAGCAAATATTAGGTATGCCTATGCCAATGTCTCTATGTGTAGTTAGTTCCGACGATCTGATGTAGGTACAAGCGGACTACACATTAAATATTTACTTTAGTAAAAATAGTGTGATTCCATGTTTATTGCTTACATTTTGTCTACTAGCTTTTTTAGACAGATAAATAAAATAATATAATAGAGACATTAGAGACAGACTTTCTTAATACCTTTCAGAAAATTGAGCCACACCCAATCCAATAATATCACCCATCGCACCTCTCACCGCCACCCCCTTCCACCCCCACATCCAGCGGAAATTGCGCGATCTACGACCACATCTAGCATGCCTGTGCGCATTACGCTCACCGCCTGTAATGGCCGACGAAGAGCGGCGCCTTTGAAGGTGCGACATACGAACGCGCTGAAGTAAGTACTATGTGTTTCTGTTCAATTTTGATGTAAGTAACAACATATAATACCTAAATCAAACTTAATGTGATATCCCTACGGCAACCACAGCTGCATTATGGTTACTGGTGCGACTCGTCAAGATTGTTTACCTTTTTTCTAATGCTAAAAAAAACGAACTATAGGCTATCTTACAAAATTATCGAAAACAGGTAATAGGGAGACAATAAATCATGTTTAATCTTGCAAAGTTTTCTCAAAAAAATAAAGGATCTGTAACATAATCTGTAAAGACGGCTTGCTATCTTTGAAGCTTTGAATAATTGCAGTATTTTCTCTACTATCAAACCGCTTGCCGCATCCCTTTTTATTGTCAAATGCCTATTACAAAGCAACTCGCTCCCATCAATTACGGATGTTTCCAGTAGCTACGTGGATAGTTAGTTAGCTACATTCTCGGAGCATTCCGCGTCAGTAATTGCACTCGCGTTATCGCAGGGCACTGACTGCGGCCCGTCACTAATGTCACTGTCATTAACGACATGCTCTCTGACTATAGCCCAACTACTGTGGAGGGTAGAGGTGAGGAGAAAACTCTTATGGGAGAATATTTGCAAAAGTGTCCAACTGTCACCTATAAATAACAGTTCCAAATCTCTCCAGAGTAGCGATAGAGTAGCTAAGAACGTAGGCGTTATTGACGGAGTGAAGTGCGCTGTCAATGATTTGAAATATTTTATCAAATATTCTAGGTATTGTGGCACCATCTATTTAAGATTTTTTGACGGACACTTTTTGATACAAAGAGATTGTTTTCCTTACCTCTACCTCCCATACCAACTACGTAGAGGTAGACCAAGCTAAGTTGTCAACTATTTTGATTTTGATTGCCGCCAACTTAGCTTGGTAAGTATAATTCTACCAACTCTGAGCTTATTAGGAGAGAATGTCATAGTTTAGTGTATTAATCAGTCAAATCGGCTAGTCGTTATAAAATACAAAATTGTCTGAAACTATGTCAGTCGATATGAAAAAGCAATAACTTAGGTGAGTACCTATATACTGTTGATTGTGAAATAACTGGCAGGTTTAGACGACACTGACATACATAGGGAACATCTTTACAGAATATCGTAAAGTTTTATGTATATTTTACGGTTTGTTCGTGGCTTGTGCTTAGTTTAGTTTAGGGGGATTACACGAGAATACCGCTTACGTAACGCCATTCTTCAAATACTTCTGTAAATGCTGAGAAAACGTTATTGGGTCTGGTAATATTGTTGTTTTTTAGCCATGCCATTAATCTGTACATCCATCCGCATTTGTGGATAAAACATTTTCATCAAAACTACTTTTTTAAACTTATCCTATATTTCGCAACATAAGACTAACTTCAGACCATCCGTAAACAGGAAATTAAAAACTTTGTATCTAGTCTAGTTGAAAAAAAAACTGAACTAACGAAGAATAGTAACAGAAATCCCTGTTTTCTATGTCTATTAATTTGAAATGAAATAACCACTTTGTGAGTTTATGCCATATGTGAAGATCATTGCCCTGCATTTGAACCAAGTCTTTATAATGTTTCTAACATGTGTCTTTTAGGTAGGTGTATTACTGCGTATCCTTTCTATTTCATTAAAAACTAGCATCCCATATTTTAGTAGTATCGACGTAATTAAATAAATTATAGGTAGTTAGTTACATTTAATTGTACAAGTTTTATCAGTATTATTAATCGACCCAGCCGTGATTAAAATACGTAGGTGTTGATCTAATATGTATTTTTTATACATATAGCAAATAGTAAAATTTATTGAATATTATAGACATTATAGTATTACAATAGTACATTGTGATACAAGTGTGCTACGTTGGTCATTACACAGGAGGCACAATATCGCCTCGTGTGTAATGACCAAAATAGCACACTTGTATCACAAATGTATTATTTAATATGTTCCATACGAAAATGTCGTTTAAAGCCCTATTTTTGTATGGCTTCAGTAGTTATGTACCGAATACCTACCTATAGAACCAGACTGAACCAGTATAACATTTCAGTTTCGAGTAGGTAACTTCAACATTAGGTACATGCACCAATCACTGTCATTCAACACTGCGATCATTGCTACTGCATACATATATGGGGCATTCTCTATGAAAAGGGATCTTATTGTCGATAGCGCTTACGCGATTATTAACGATGCTCCGATATAAATACAATGCCGCGCGACGCTGTGCGGCGTAAGCGCCATCGACAATAAGGTCCCTTTTCATAGAGAATGCCCCATATTATTATGTAAATATTAATCTTTCTCATGTCTTATTCAGAACTGCATGTTTTACATGATCATGTATTTATTATAATATGCTGTTTACTTTAACACCTGTTACCTAGGATATACCTACATCTGAATATTTCCAATAGAATCTCATTTAAACATTCTGAAGACCGTACAAGCTAGGTCCTATAGACAATTTATATTTTACATTATATTATTTATATTTACTTAAACCTTGTAAATATGTCAATAAATTAATAGCTAAAATTCTGTTACCTATTTTTTTTTCATATTACTTATATTGAAAACAAATTTTATTGAAAACAATACCTCAGTAGTCAGCCATATATATTTTTTCCCTTTAATTAATATAATATAAGTATGTGGTTATTTTATTCCATTTTACGTTGAATTCCATTTTGCATGGTTTTTGCGCCAGCACAAGCAATACGCAATGTGTATTGTGTAAATGTGTACCTACCTACTTTCAAATTTATTATCTAGCTATTCTAGCTAAACTGTGCGGAAAGAGCCGTACCGATGCCGTGAAATATAATACCAATACATTCTTTGACTCTTCTCTTTCCGCACAGACTCTACATACCTGTAGCTTTAACTTAGAATAGAGTATGGTACTGTTTTACTTACGATCAAGATAGTTTCTTAGGAAAAAATACTAACATTTTGAAATAAATGAATGGACACTGCCGTAAAGAAATGTTTAGAGACGAAATCAATGCGCAAACGTGTTTGTTATGTTATCTAATTCTAAACACGGCTGAAATTCCACGCTGAACGGAAGTGCAGTTGAAAAACAACCCCCGTGTCCCGTCGTCCCCTGATTCTAAATATCACACCCTCGTCCGCCACAGGAATAGATTTAGAACGGTGTCCATTACTCGCAAGGGAACGTAAGAAACCTTTGAAATTATTTCTTATCAATTACTAGTGTTAAGACATTTAATAATAATTCATAGCAAATAGACTATAGTATGTAATTTTAGTGTCTTCGCACTTATTTGTAAGTGATGCTTTTATTAGTTTATTACTAGCTTTTGCCCGCGACTTCGTCTGCGTGGAATTAGTATAGCGCCTGGATTTTGCTAATATCAATCATTCAATTCGCGCATTTATTACTAACTCTTTCAATTCCAACCCCTTTGCACTCTCTTCAGGGATGATTTCCGACATAAAAACTATCCTATGTCCTTCCCCAGGACTTAAACTATCTCTATACCAAATTTCAACTAAATCGGTTCAGCGGCTTAAGCGTGAAGAGGTAACAGACAGACAGACAGACAGAGTGATTAGAAGGATTTTTAGGAATTTTGTATAGGCATGTGTTTTATTCTTCTTTTTCCGTTGTCTTCTGAAAAGTATAGTTTTGACTTTACGTCATTATTATGGCTGTGAGACTAAATATGGATCCGTAATAATATATTATATGTTTGTAGGTACCTAACTACTTAACCTAACAACTGGGGTCTGGGCGATCTGTGGGCAGTATCTTAAAGTGCTGGCTAAAATATTTTATCTAGTCACCCGAATATTTATAGAGCTAAGTTGGCAGCGATTTTGATAGCCCAGACTGCAAGTGTTATTTAAACGTCATAATATCATAGAAGTTTCGTATGTTTCGACTGTCAAAACCAGCAATGGTTGCTAAAATGCTAAACCTTGCGCAGGAGCAGAGCAACAGATGTGCGCGGGGCAGACAATATCGATCCTCGCCGGCGCGGCGCACGCGCGTATTGATCGTGACGTGTGCTGGGGTTGGCCCGGCTGGGGTCGTAGCTTTGTTCGCAGATCGATAAATAGTGATTAATATTATTCCTTATTCTTTTGTTTATGTGTGTGCAGTGTGTTAGTTTTACAATGCATTGTGATGTGGATTTGTTTTTCTAATAATGATGTCAGAAATATTTAATCCTATCCAATAAATAATTATGTACCTAATATGTACATACTTACTCATAAATACATACTATCAACAAATCTCGATTGATTTTGACATGAGAGGTGTGACGACGAATTGAAAGGAACGTACAAAACGTTATAAGTAGTTAGTCGAGTTTATATAGTTTTAAAACTAGGTAGATACATTTTGCGTAGGCAAATGCTCATTTGAAAATATTGTTTTAGAAATCTCATGTACATAGAGTTAGACCAAGATAAGTCTAAAACGATTTTGATTTGACTATTAACCTAACCTCATCAACTTAACCTCCCAACCTACACGAGATGCCAGATTTATTACTTACAATTAATGATTTAATAATGAATTAAATATTGTTTATATTCCAGACAAGTCCCACGCCTATCAATAATTCACCGGCTGCGCACTCAATGCATTATAGACTAGAAACATGCAAAGTAAACAGCATTCCTTATCACCCACAACTACTACCAATGTCTATAGTCTATTATATTCATAAATGGATGTATTGGGAAAGGGTACTGGTATTCAGCTACCTAATACCTAATCTTGCCACGAAATCCCGATCGACCAGCAGATCAAGCGCCGTAAGTGGAACTGGATTGGACACACACTCCGGAGGGGGCCCGACCATATACCTAAACAGGCCTTAGATTGGAACCCCCAAGGAAAGAGAAAGCGTGGCCGTCCCAAAAAAAACCTGGCGGCGTACGGTGTTAGACGAGGCGAAGAAGATCGGGAAGTCTTGGAGCGAGATGAAGCGAGAAGCTCAAGATCGATCTACATGGAGAGTCACTCTGGACGCCCTCTGCCCCATCTAGGGGACATAGGATCTTAAGTCAAGTAAGTCAATACCTAATCTGGCGGCCGTAGAGCTGGCAGCTGCCTCGCTCAACGAATAAGTATTGCGATACAACGGAGAATGCTGCCAGCATCTATAGTCTGTATCTTTAGGTATTTAAATAAAAGTAGACAAAGAATTTGCGCATTTTCGGATAGTTATAACATTTATTGGTTAACCGACCAATCATAAAACCGCCTGGAACAGTCACTGAACGACCTGACTTTAATCTACATTATTTGATGTATAGGTAATGTTTTCATGGCTGTATGTGTGTGTGTTGTGGGCTTGGGTGTGTGATTGTTGGGGGATTGGTTTGTATTTATTTATTTATCTGTATTTGATGATTTAGATAGATCATTTGTCTTGCGTTGTCTTCGTCATAAAGAAATACTTTATTGAACCTTTCTGTTAGTTCCCTTCCCTTGTTAAATTGTCATTGTCGAGTTAACTATAATTTACGACGCTTTAATAAAGAAAGCGATTAGAGCAGGTGCCGTTGCGTACAGTTTATTATCACTTATGTCATAATTATATGCGCGCGCATGGCAATTTATGCTTTAGCAGCTTTGTGATATGGTTTAGATTTAATTTGTGGGTAGGATGTTGCGATAAGGTGATAAGCAGGTGTTAGGAAAGCTTCCTTGTTTATGTTTTCTTTCACGGACGGCATTCTGTAAGTTCATGTTGAACTCTGTATTAGTAAAATTTCATGTGTAATAAAACAGCCATTGAAGGTGGGACATTAAAATTTCAACAAAATGGTTCAAATATTGTAGCCAGGAAGTAGGTAAGAAATATTTTCTTAAGCTCAAATGAAAATGAGTGTACACATCCCTACTAATTTATACAGTATACATGCGAATGTAACTCTGTCGGTCTGTCTGTCTGTCTGTTACCGCGGAACCAATGAAATGTGTTATGGAGATAGTTCGAGGCCCGAGGGAGGACATAGGATAGTTTTAACATCATCATCATCATCCCACGCTAACATAGTCGTGGGCAAAAGCTAGTAATCGTTATTGAGTATCCCGTTTGAGTGTCCAATTGATAAAGTAGATCACAACATTCACAACTCTATTAATAAAAATGAAGGAAGGAGTTGCATAAGATATCAATTTCTTTATTGGCCACTGTACAATTGTATTGATTAATTTAATTTGTTTAATTTGTAATGATGGTCCCTTTGCAGCGTTTAATATTTGCAACTTGCAATTTGGAATAATGTAGTGCATTTTCTATACATTATTCCAAAACTATGTAAATATGACAAGAGGCTTAAACGATAAACTACTCTCACTTTTCAAATACCTTTCAGGCAATGTGTACAAACACGGCGCGAGCGTGTCGGGTGGGCCGGATGCGGCGAACTGACAAATTTGTACACAGTTTACTTACTTTAATGGATCTTTGGCTTGATAAACCATATGATCTGTTATCAGGCCAATGACCTTCTGACGATTTTTTCACCATTTCTTAACGTGGACTAGGAGCTAGGTACTTCCTTTTTTAGGGTTCCGTACCCAAAGGGTAAAAACGGGACCCTATTACTAAGACTCCGCTGTCCGTCTGTCTGTCACCAGGCTGTAACTCATGAACCGTGATAGCTAGACCTTTTTCCAAAAGGTCGTTGGTTTTTTTATCCAAATGGTGGTGGTACTTCAAACTTAGAATCATCAGTGACGCAGCTGTTTTCGGTACATTCTAACCAAAGTTCCATATCGAACGATATCGTGACGTCCGATTCCAACCATGACCGAAGTGACCAATCCGATATCGATCCGACACACGCCGAACTATAATGCACCTGCCTGCGCCACTCGTGATTGGTCATGGACTGGCTTGATTTGAACGATCGTGATGTGGTGACGTGTCGACCAAGAAGGGTCATTAGAAGGGGACAGAGGGGCTACCGCAAAAACCGAAATTCGCAAATTGCGGGGATCTTACTCTTTTACTCCAATGAAGGCGTAATAAGAGTGACAGAGAAAAATGCCCGCAATTGACGATTTTCGGTATTGGCGGTAGCCCTACAGGAACGCGATCGATACTACTGCCAGGGGGCGAAACTGATCCTTTCGGGCATTCTCGGCTCCGTTCGGCTATGGTTCGGCTCAGCATTGCTCCGAACAATTTTTAGGATTGGCACAACTTGACGTCCCTTTGCGTGTACGCCCACAGATAAGATAATGAATTGAATTTTGACTACCCCAAAAGCCGAAAGGGATAGTACGATGCGTACCAGAAGACGCAGCGTGGGAAGGCCCCAGGGCTATAACCGCGAAAATCGAAGTTCGCAAATTGCGGGCATTTTTCTCTGTCACTCTAATTACGCCTTCATTGGAGTAAAAGAGAAAGATCCCCGCAATTTGCGAATTTCGGTTTTCGCGGTAGCCCTTCAGACTAGATGGACCGACGATCTGGTTAAAGTCGCGGGAAACCGTTGGGTTGAGGGCAGCGAATGACTGTTCGCTGTGGAGATCCTTCGGGGAGGCCTTTGTCCAGCAGTGGACGTCTTTCGGCTGAGATGATGATGATGACAGTACGATATATAAGAAAGGAACAGCATGATTCGTCCCTGAATCGCTGTCAAACTTCAGTTTTGTAGGAAGTTTCTTTTGTACGGTATTTACTTATTCTGTGCTACTGCTGATAGATAAACCTCGTTATCAATGTTGCAGTTCATTGAAACTTAGCGTTGTTGGCAACAATACGTATCATAAATTCGCCTTTATTACATTACTTCGCCTTTACTAGCATTAAATCATAATGCTATAACTTTTTAGTACAATTCTAAATTTACGTTTTGGAATAAATTTAGTAAGTATAAGCAAAAAGAATAGATAGTATAGAGGGGTCCTGTCATTGTAAATTTTGTAGTCACTGTAAATTTACAGCCATCTATCGACACACGACTAAAACTCAAAATGAAAACGTATAAAGTTATCAAAAAATGTATATATATGGATAAATGATTTTATTATTTTTATATCATTTTGATCCATGTTCATTCACTGATATCAAAAAGAATAGAATACGAAGTTACATATGTCTTTGGTATAAGTAAAGTACCGAAACTCAAAATTGTCGGATATACTACCTACTGTGGAAGGACGTGTAAAATTATAAAAATAATGTACCTATAGTAACAGCACCAGTCATGGGACATTTAAGAGGAAATTTGGAGTATTTATGATATTTCCCTTGTACATGTAAATGGTCTTCCGCTTAGCGTGTTAAAAGATGAAAGTCCTATCCGCCTTTCATGTTTTAGGCGTGTTGTATCAAAGATACTGCAATGAGTTTCCACATAATTAACAAATTAAAACTATGCTTTTTTTCTCCAGTCATGGACACCAAAGCTCCAGTAATGGGCCCCCGGTAATGGACGTGGATCCACTAATGGGCCCCCTATAATGGACATTGCTCTATCAGTATAAAATATTGAAATGGGGAATAAGTTATGGCAAAAAAATCAATTTTTGGTATAAGCTTTTATCGCTGAATGTATTTTTCTTTCCACAGCCAATTATTAATGTATTAGATTAATCGAGACAAATCTAATATACCCAAACACAATTAGTTAGGGTTTATTGCGATAAAGTTCCCATGGCCACCTCCTGTCTCCATCATCAGATCAAGTCCATGTTATCATAATATTGCATTATCATCCGATTTTCATACTTAATTACGTACTTACACAAAATTTCAACTGAATCGGAAATCGAAAAGTGGGTCAAATTCAGCTACCAAGATTTGACCCACACTAACTAACAAGGCAAGTTAAATAAAAGTTTGGAAAAACGATATTAATTTATCCTAAGTCCGAGCATACCTCCTGGTTGACATATTTCGTAACTACATTTTACTTCTGTATTGTTTAAAACATGAAATTATGGCATGGCAAGCATCATTATGTCAGTTGTCCCATCATAGGAGGTATGCAGTTTTACAGCTCCTATAATGGGATTGGGCCAAATACCAATATTTTTTTACATCTGTGGAGTCACAACATAGTGTGTTGTATACCTTATCTCATGGTAAATGCAATTAACAAAACACATTCTAGTTTTCATCAAGTATTAATTAATTAAAATTTAATAAATTAACTCACCTCTCTTAGCGAAGTTGTTAAGAATTTTTAGTGATATTTTTTTTCAGTGGCACGACAACTTTTGGGTTGACGCACATTTCTTAAAAAATAACCGAATTTAATAAAAATTCAAACATAATCAGCTCTAGGACTCTTATTTATGATAAAAATATATCCAGTGTTTATAAACTACTTTTATATACTTATTTTAGAGGAATTGTGTTTTTTTGTCCCATTACTGGTTCCGTGTCCATTATAGGGTATACTACTATATTTAGGTTTTTTATAACCTAACCTAACCCTTCCCTCACTCAAAATCAATAACCCAATCAAAAGCAATGAACTGTTCGCCGGTTTCATTCGATAAGAAGATAATTTGCATAATAATCTTATCATGGCATAGTTTAATAGTCCCTAGATATCACGATATACTGTGTGAAGTAAAATTCTTTGTTTGTAAACACAGAAGTTCACTAAAATGACAATGAGTATGCGTAATGCGTCATGTTTTAGCCCGCTGTTAATTTTTTCTTTGTTCTAAATGCAAAATAATATGTTCAAATGACTTACCATTTGAAGAATATTATGTAGAAATAAATATTTATAGCAAAATCACAGTAAAATCACAAAATGCACATAGCAACCACATGCACCGGTGCTGTCAAATACACTGACGTATGCCAGAAAGAGACATCAATCGATATGCGACCCTCCGTCATTGAAATAGGATGGCAATATAAACCACATATTAGAAGGAAAGGGACGCATGATACATGTGCTTTGAGTTTGTACGCATGCGCGAATTTGGCTCGTGCGCATTGATGTTATGACAACGGCCATTGTAAGATTTGATTCAAGCTAAAATGAACTTTATGCCAAAGTAATAAGAGTGTTGTAGTATAGTCTTTATGCTGTTTGGTCTGGTTCATTGACAATTATTTGAGACTCTCGTTAGATCATAAAGTAGGCAATTAAAAAATGTATGGTTCTTAACAGGGTGAATAGTTTACAGGTAGTAACAAATTGGGTACTTTCCTACCTTAGAGCATTTAATAACTGGAGTCGCCTTTAAGAGCTTACCCCTCTGCCGAAAAACTTGCACAATTGTGCAAACTTTTGTATGGACTGACATGGCTATTTGTACGCTACGTACAAATCATGTAGAAATAGCAATACATTTGACGTCCCCTCCCCCGCAAAAATCGGCAGCCTATTTCTTACAGAAAATGACAGCTTCTTTTTTAGAACTGTCAAAACGATTTGCCAATATGGAATTTATATGAAAACGAGTATAGTGACGTCACGGTCAACTTGCTTTTAATATTTCTATCCGATTTATTAAATACAAATTGTGTTTAAAAATAACTGCTAAGGTGTATTCGGGTAATACCGAATGTCGGATAATTCCGAAATTCAGATGAAAATCACCCTTAATTCCATCATAATAAAAGTCTCTTTTCGGAACTATCCGACAGTTTTCGACATTCGGAATTACCCGAGTAAACCTTATCTATGTTTTTTTAATAATTATCTGGTGCTTGATTTCGTGCATGGTGTGAAATAGTTTATTTTAAGTAGAGGAAAGTACCCAATTGTAGTGATGCATACCAAGCAGAGATGGGTTAACTAAAACGAATAATATTAAAAACTAATCCGGTAAAGGTTGCCTGGAAGAGACCGATCTTTAGCGATAGGACTGCCGATTGTGTTACCTCTACAAAAGTTTGTGATTTGCACTTTTTAGGGTTCCGTACCCAAAGCGTAAAAACGGGACCTTATTACTAAGACTCCGCTGTCCGTCTGTCCGCCTGTCCGTCTGTCCATCTGTCCGTCTGTCCGCCTGTCCGTCTGTCCGCCTGTCCGTCTGTCCGTCTGTTCGTCTGTCCGTCTGTCCGTCTGTCCGTCTGTCCGTCTGTCCGTCTGCCCGTCTGTTCGTCTGTCCGTCTCTCCGTCTGTCCGTCAGTCCGTCTGTCCGTCTGTCTGTCTGTCACCAGGCTGTATCTCATGAACTGTGATAGCTAGGCAGATGATGTGTTTCTGTTGCCGCTATAACAACAAATACCTACTTAAAACAGAATAAAATGAATATTTAAGTGGGGCTCCCGTACAACAAACGTGGTTTTTTGCCGTTTTTTGCGTAATGGTACGGAACCTTTCGTGCGCTAGTCCGACTCGCGCTTGGCCGGTTTTTAGACATCTTGTCACCAGAAAAAATTAAAGAACAAAAGCAGATATTCGGTAAAACCGCCGCCATCTTTGACGTTGTGTAGATAGATAATATTTATTTCTCATTGATTTTCTTTTAGGTATTGCATGAGGTGTGCCATAAAGATTGTCTTCTCTTCTTCTTTGCCTAGGTGCGAGCCGTTGGTGACGTCATTCTTCTCCCTGCCCTTATCCCACGTTACGTGGGGTCGGCACAATGTTTTTCTCTTCCATTCTCCTCTGTCTTTCGTCACCTCAGCACTCACTCCTTTCTTTCTCATAATATCCTCTTTAATCTGTTACCCATTGCATTAAAGTTAATGCACATATCTAAATCAGCAAGTCCGTATCGTTATCTGACCTGAACGACCTGATTAAGTATCGTATCTGAGTAGGTGACCTTACTGAACAATAGAGGTGATATTTGAAAACATATGCACTAAGCCGCGATAAAGTGCATTTTGATCATTTTGAAACAAAGCGATTATTATTTGTACAACTTTTTAGGGTTCCGTACCCAAAGGGTAAAACGGGACCCTATTACTAAGACTTCCCTGTCCGTCCGTCCGTCCGTCCGTCCATCCGTCCGTCCGTCCGTCCGTCCGTCTGTCTGTCACCAGGCTGTATCTCACGAACCGTGATAGCTAGACAGTTGAAATTTTCACTGATGATGTATTTCTGTTGCCGCTATAACAACAAATATTAAAAACAGAATAAAATAAAGATTTAAATGGGGCTCCCATACAACAAACGTGATTTTTGACCAAAGTTAAGCAACGTCGGGCGTGGTCAGTACTTGGATGGGTGACCGTTTTTTTTTTGCTATTTTTTCCCGTTTTTTTTTTGCATTATGGTACGGAACCCTTGGTGCGCGAGTCCGACTCGCACTTGCCCAGTTTTTATTTCACTAAGTGAGACAGACTCTGTAGTATGCACTGTACGTCTACCACCAGTTTTTACATTGACATAACGCTCACGTCTACGTAATTTACTTTCTGTACATCTCGCTTGCACTAATATGCGAGTACGAGCGAGATGCATAGAAAGTAAGTTACGTAAACGTGAGAGTATATGTCAATGTCAAAACTGATGTTAGACGTAGGTACTGGTCAAGAATAGTAAGCGTCATGCTAGATCTGCGGTAGTATGTACCTACCTATTTACCTAATAAAGTATTATGATAGGATTAAACGAACTTACCTGAAGTGAAGTTCAATCCTGATTATATGAAGCATTTGGTCCTGAATAATTAACAATGTAGTACATCTCGCTCGCTTGCCATTTAACGCGTATTTAGAGCCGCCATAAAAGAAAAAATCACCAACTGTCAAGATGACACTTCATATAGTTTAGAGCATACATACACTGATTGGGAAGTAACCATGAATTCATGGTTACTCGAGGAGGGTGGGGGTACCCCTTATTCAGGACCAAATGCTTCATATAATCAGGATTGAACTTCACTTCAGGTAAGTTCGTTTAATCCTATCATTATATTTGCATTTGGTCCTGAATAATTAACAATGTAGATGTTTAGAGAAGAGAATTAAATAATTTGTCAAAACCAAATATCTCAAAAAACTACCCAAAAAACAAGCACTTGTATTTTTGGCAAGAATGTATATATATTTTATATATCTATCATGGATACCTATCTCTATATATCAGCAAAGGTAAACTAAACATAAGTTGCCATGAGAAATCTTAAAGTAGATCAATGTTTCAAATTCTCCCTCCTATAATATGAGAATTATCAACAATAAAATTAGAGTCTGAACTTATCATGCTATTTTAATAGGTAAATACTTTGAGAATCAGAGATTTACTGTGTACAACATTTTGAACATGTAAAGATACCTAATAAATATCTAACAAAAGTAGCAGACTAGTTATCTGGAGCATCCCTTCGTTATAAAACATTATATTCACTGGTGAGACCTGCCCTTATGATCTTTACCTTAACCAATGTGAGACATGATAATTCCATTATGTAAAGAAAATATAGAAATATTATTACTCCCTCTTTTAGTACTAAGTAGCATCTAAGTAATGTACCTATATTATGGTATATAAATATAAAGCCTCCATAAAAGAAGGAAGACATGTGAATTTCTTGTTACTTGTCTAAGATACGTAAGACAAGGTTTTAAGATATTATGATGCCATATTTTTCTCTAATATTGTATTCGTTTATTCCAATAAGTACGTATTTCATTTCCTTCCTTTTATTTATTTATTCATAAACAAATGTGTCTGAATAGTCATATTTCTTTATCTCAGGTCTTCAAAGAGTATTGCTTTTCTAAATAAACATAAAAAGAATTGTACTATTTGTTGAAATAAGAAGTATTCGTGTCATACACCCTCAAAATTAAATAGATTCGCATTGCTTCTCGTGCATGCAATTAAGCGTGATTTATTGCATGTCCATATTCTAAAATCCGAATACAACTCTTCTTTCCCCGGTTGGAGTATCTTGAGACATGTTTGGAGTTGTTTCAACTAAATATAGTAAATTTGTTACTACATGGTGACTTAACACTAGATAGTTTATGTTGGAAGGGATTTAAGTAAGTATCCTTATTTAAAAAGTTGTTAAGTAACCACTTAACTAAGCTAACTAAGTAGTCACTTCCTAACTATGCTAAAAGGGGTATTACCATTTATATAGCCTACACTTAAAATATAATAAATTGCTTTCCTAGCTACAACAAGTTTCACTTTGTATTATATTTTAATATTTTATTTCATCATCATCATATCAGCCAGAGGACGTCCACTGCTGGACATATGCATAGGGAATATTTTATTTATTTATTATAAATGTCTAGAGGTAAGTACTTATATAAAAAGATGATCCTGTTGGGTATCATTCTTTCAATTATTTGTTCTAGTATTTCTCAACCACTACAGAATCTAACAAAATAAACAATTTAAACCAAAACAACATGTAATTAGGTCAAATAATGTAAAACATTTATTTAGGGACTGTGTGAAATTATAACCACACATATGTATGTGGATCGGTCTGTGACGTTTCGTGCACTATCCCATAATAAAAACCACAAATCACTTACACCATGTGCATACACCTCGAGAATTCTAAATAGGTACTAAGAAAAACAGAATATGACTATTTACATAACATAGTTATGAGCTTATGAGTTATTATAGATAGACAGTTTGTCTCGAATGTTCTGTTAAGTGAAAATATCTTCATAGATCAGCTTGGACAGTCGTAAGACTGCTGAGAGGTGTCCCTATCTCTCCACTTTCTGTTGGGTCTTTACTGATCATATTTGTACAGTATAAAGAAAAGCATATAAATACAACAAAATGATCTGTTGTAAATTTTATTATACTTGTGAAATTGTTTCAATTCACTACTGATTATTTATACAATTATAATTGATTACTTAGATCATTAGAGATAAAAGAAAAATATCTATTGCTCATTATGGCATAAAATGGGCATAAAGCATAATTTTACTTTCGGAATCCAATCCTTCTTTCATTTCAGCTCTACTATCGATAATTGTCTCTGATGGACCTGACCCATTATCATTAGCCCCCCAACCGTACAAAGTAATTTTACAGTACCAAGAGGTATCAAACATTCAAACACAGATATAAATAAATACCTAAGTAATAATATTATTTCATTTTATGTTTTGGCCTTAAAGTTAGCTAAGACCATTACTGTTTTAAAATCTCAAGGATTCTCCTACAGAAATTTGGTAGATAAAGCTTTCTCTTGACCCTTTAAAAAACAAATACAACAAGGTAATGGGGACACTAATGTTCAAAAGTTGGGAAATGTAATATAACTATTACCAAATTACATACTTAAACTATAAACCTAACTAATTATCTACCTACCTACCTACTTATATTTTATTATATTACCTACCAACCTAACCATTTCTTCTTTCTAATCACAAATGTATTCAAGTCTGCCCTTTAATGGGCATGAGCTTGTGCTAAACTGAACCCTATCATTTTGTAAAAGGGTTCCAAAAAATAAATAAATGTTACCACTGTCTTATAAAGGCCTGAAAGTTTGATAAATAAATGAGTTTGAAGCATTGTGCTATAAGTTAATTGATATTAAATATCCATCCAATGGACTGATTAAGATTTCATATGCATAGTTTTGGTATTGTATCCTTGTTCACCTACAGTCTTGTATTTTATACAACATACTGTTCATTATCTTACATTTGAAAGTAATAATAAACTCTCGACTTAATTCAATATATAATACATTTTTCTGAAGTAAATAGAAAATATGTCTTGTTTGATCATTTTCACCGAAGGCAATAGGGCTTCGAGAACTTAAAATTCCATTGCTCAACTGACTGAGCTATCCGGGGACATTTCATAGTTTGTTCACGTTATAATTGTGACATTTTCATTTATATTTTTATGAGGGTGGCTAAAATAAATTAGTAGCCCTTGAAGGGTTATGTTATGATGTCTCCTTATGATATTAGAATTTATTAGTAAATTTGTATGGCAATTTACCAAACTGTATTCACACAATATGATATTATGAAACAAGCTAAAGCTATAGTAAACTTGTAAGTGTTAGTGAAAAAAGTATAAGCCATTAACCCCGGGATATGACCTTTCACAATAAGGCAGTGGTTTGGTTCTAGTCCTTATAAAGGCTGTTAAATACCATTCTTTTGTACACTAGTATATGTGTGTGATATACACTGCTAAGTCACTTATTTATTTTATTGTATTAGTGCAGGTTACAGAATAAAAATGGTAGGCCATTCTTAAGCCTTAAAAGGGTTCAGCACATATTATAAATGCTTAGCATAGACATTAATCCAGAGACATTTTTCCAACAGCATCCAGAATATTGTTATTATTTGTAAACAGTAAGTAGATACTTAATTAGCATACAATTTTGTTTAATGCCGCTAGCGGGCTTGTTAATGACAGAATATCACTGTCTATATTAGAATATGCTTGTGTTATTTATGTTATAGTATGTACATGAAACAGGACCACGTCCATGACTGTGCTAATGCTAGTGTGCTAATGTCATTTTTTATTTATTTTTATAATACAAAACGATTCACAAATTATCATCCCACGGATGACATGTATTAGTAAATTTTTTAATAAATTTCATATCATTCACATGTAATCCATTTTATTATCGAATAGTAGATACTCTTGGTCGTCCCACGGACGAAAGGCTTTTTGCCATGCAATAAGCATTATATTATAGTTAAAGTAAGTTGAAAAAGATCTGACCATCGTTCCATGAACGAAGCACAATGTCAACATGCGACATGTGAATATTTTCAAGCCAATATTTCAAACAATGTTGCTATGCAATAAGCATTATATTATAGTTAAAGTGAGTTGAAAAAGATCTGACCTTCATTCCACGAACGAAGCACAATGTCGCCACGCGACATGTGAATATTTTCAAGCCAATATTTCAAACCATGTCCCACGGACCTATGTCTATCTTCTCTATAGAATGAAGCACAATATGTCGCCACTCGACATGTGAATATCTTTAAGCCAACACCTCCAACAATGTCCCACGGACATAGACAAACTCGTCACACGAGTATGTATAAAAACTTGGCAAAAACTTTGTATAGGTACTCTATAATAAAGTGAGGTTAAGTACACGACTATTGTATTAGACCTCCAAGTTTCCCCACGGGAACACTTTTAGCACCTTATAGTTGCAAAATTTAGGAAAATGAAGACTACTTTTGTTTACCAGCTGAACCTATGCTGAACACAAATGCTGATTAAATCATCCGTAAAGATGTACAAGGCTGTACATTGTGATGATGCGATATTTACAAATTTCACTTTCCATGTACACATTGCACTGCATATCGTCTTTTTTAGGTATAACTGCATGGGAAAAACTAGTAATACTCGATAAAACTTAATTTACTAACAGTATGCGACAGATGCGTGAGGCGCGCGCAAAATATATGAAGTGTCATCTTGACAGTTGGTGATTTTTTCTTTTATGGCGGCTCTAAATACGCGTTAAATGGCAAGCGAGCGAGATGTACTACATTGTTAATTATTCAGGACCAAATGCAAATATAATTATCAGACTACTAAAAGCGCTGGTGGCCTAGTAACTACACGAATTATTTCCGCTGATTTATTTCATTCTCTTGAGCTAGGCTTTAGCGGTAAGAGCGGGCGACTTTCCATCCGGAGGTCGCGGGCTCAAACCCCGGCTCGTACTAATGAGTTTTTCGGAACTTATGTACGAAATATCATTTGATATTTACCAGTCGCTTTTCGGTGAAGGAAAACATCGTGAGGAAACCGAACTAATCTTAATAAAGCCTAGTTTCTCCTCTGGGTTGGAAGGTCAGAAGGCAGTCGCTTACGTAAAAACTAGTGCCTACGTCAATTCTTGGGATTAGTTGTCAAGCCGATCCGAGGCTCTCATGAGCCGTGAAAATGCCGGGATAACGCGAGGATGATGATTATCAGACTACGACCAGAGAGCTGAAGTTATTTTTGGTAATAACTTCATCTCTCTGGCCCCAAGTAGTCTGTTAAGGCCCCTGTACACACTGGGCCAGCGCCGGCCAGTCCAAGGGACGCAGCCATGCGGCAGAATGAGATAGCAATATCACTTGCTCCCTCTAACACATAAATGCGTCCCTCAGACTGGCCCACGCTGGCCCAGTGTGTACAGGGGCCTTTAGGTGTATTTGTTAGAACAAACAGCTATTACCCGCGCGTACGTGAGACGTTTTATGAAGAACACACGCTGCACTTTATAGCGTAGCAATAACAATTCAAGCTAGGGTTGTACAGCCAAGGAAATTCATTAATAAATTAATAGAAAAAAAATCCAAACATACCCTTATTTTCTACCTTAAAACTCATTTCATTTCAATATTATACTACTTGATGTATTGAAAATCACATCAAAGTAAACGTCTGTAATGAAACGTTTTTTTTCTATCGAGAGAAGTTTGTCCAATTATGTAACGAGTACCCGACGTACTTACATAAAGGTCTCAAAAGCAACATATATTTTTTTCACGTGTTTAATCTTTGCCGTTTCTTAATAAAATGGCATTAAAAATTACGTTTTTAGAGCTTACCTCGCCTTAAACTAGCTACTTACCGTATTTGGATCAAAACTTTTATGACTACAATTACCAATTTTATACCTACAATCTACGCGTATAACTACAAAAATTACTAGTGGCGTTAACGTTATTCATAAGAATCATAAGCGTCTGTTAAATCTATCAAAATGTTAATAATCGTTTGTCCCTATCCGTCAATTTGACATTTCTGTTTGTTAGAAAGAAACAAAACTTAACAGCAAAATGTAAGAGATTGTTAAGTTTTATGAAAAAGGAGGTAAAAGTATATAGAAAAATGAAAACCTGAGGATAGGCAACCCTAGCGGCTGCATTAGCACAAGGTCGCGCGCCGCATAATGCGCCGCAACCTTGGCGATAGCGCTGAAACGTTCAATGCGCAGGAGTCGATAACGAACCAATATCTTACAATCCGAGTGTTGCGTTGTTTCCAGGTATTACAAGTCTCAATTTCCCGGAAAGTATCGTCCCCACAGCAGTCTTTATTAAGTATATCAGCTGGACATAGGCCAAGGATTACCACAACGACCGGTAGTGAGTTATTCTCATCCATGATCCAACGATAACCTGCGATCTGCGATCTTATCCAGATCGTCGACTATTTTTTGGTCTTATCTGGTTGTGACTTGTGAAGTTGTGACCCAAGTATGATTTTTACTCGGGAGAAATCTCAACGAGTCACTTGCAAAGAAAAGCGACAATTATTGAAGAAATGATTGATTAGCTACTTAAGGTTGTTTTAAAAGCGCAAATGACAATGCCGAGTGTTTTCAAACAATTTCCATTACCTATACGGCTAATAAATATTCAGCCTGGCAACCGCCTAGTCTAACATAAAATAATTTGCTTATTGTAATGATTGTAAATGTAATGAAGTTTCTAGATATTTATTTAATCTTAATCGTTTTGGCCGTTTGGCACACAATAATGTCATGCTTGAAACGCCGGGAAAAATGATAGAGTCGAAATTAAACTTTTGTGGGACATATTTTAAACTGTTTAGACGACAACGGTTTCACTCACTTGAATCTTGAATGATAGAGTCTGTGCGGAAAGAGAAGTCGTGGAATGTAATTGGTTCCCATACATTTCACAGACCATGAACCACAGACTCTAAATGGAAATGTGCGCGATAAAATGCATCTAAACCATTGGCATTTCTGCCACGTGGCTTACCATTTAGCGCTATTTAATCACGACGCGTTGTCGTTTTGCCTCTACGAAGCATTATCGCTAATATACCGGGAAATCCATGTTATCGGCTACGACGTAGCGCTACGACCGCAGCTCAGCGGTGAATTTTTTTGATTTGATTTGATTTGAATGTGTTAATGAATAATTGTGATTTTAGGTCCAACTTAAAAATTGCGAAGTCGTTTCGAGATTTTTTTTGTGTTTTTCTTAATTTAAAGTTTATGCAGTGAACTCACGTTAGTTCACTGCATAAGTGTGGAGCTAATGAATTAGTCTTGCAACGCGTTTAACCATTCTTTAGTCAACACCCGTGACTCCATCGTAGCTATTTATAAACTCCAGCTTTACTAAAAGCAGCTACCGAACTACCTCATGCACTACGAGTACACATGCCATTGGCAAATTCATCACAAATATGAAAATTTTAAAAGTGGAAAAAATACTGGCTTGGTTGAGACTGAACTCACGGCCTCTGGGTCGATACTCCAGCGCTCTGCGAACTGAGCCACCTAGGCCTCATCCATAGCCAGCAAATCTTTGCACCATATGGGTCTAGGGGTATGGGGGGGGTAATAGCATCGTGCGCAGACGTTTCTGCTTATTAAAAATTAATTTAATATCCCTTGGGCTCGGGTTATATTTTCGTCCCTTTTGCGGTGGAAATGGCGGGCTGCTGGGGTGCTGACGCCAAACAATTTGTGCGTGACATAGGCCGTCGACTTAGGCAAAAGGATCCCCGCTCCGATCGATTATAGTGCAGAGACTGTCCATAGCCATCCAGCGGGGTAATGCCGTGAGTATTATGGGCACTTTTGCACCGGAAGCGATAAAGAACGGGTTTGACTAATAATTACTTTCTTTGTAATTATTTAAGATGTAAAATTTAAATAAATATACTTATTAAATTTATATGAAAAATATTAATAAAGAAGTAGAAGAATAACTAAAAGCAACTTCCAATCCAAGCGTTCAAACTCATTCAAATCACCAAACACTACTTATAGGCAGCCACACAGTCATCTCAGATAAGGAATATGTATTAGACATGCTATTGTTACCATTTCATTGTCACTGTCGATGAGCGCACGTGTATTGTAAATATTTATACGTGTGAATGCAGACACGACTGAGGTCGAATTGATTTCTACATTGCCACACTGTTCTGGTATATACGTAAATACATACAGCAATCCTAGATAAATTGGTCTTTGTGTCATCATCATCTGTCAGAGGATCATGACTATCATGAGAGGATCTTTCAAAGTAGAAATGAGTTTCATGAGAGAATCTTTCTGGGAGAGAAAAGAGAATAATAGGGATATTAGGGATTATTGATAAACTAAAAGAAAGCAGGCTTCTTATTATTATTCTTCTTCTTATTCTTAATCTTAATCTTAATGAAACGACATAATAGTGTCTCAGTTAGATTCGTCCTAAATATCCCCACAAAATCCCTGGGAAGAGGAAGATCTCCCTATCCCGACGCATGGTGGTCCAATATTAAGATAGAGATTAAAGCGCAGAGCAGAACCTAATCTCTACTAAGTTTTATGTTGTTTAAATATGGCCCAAGTTTCACTTGAGTTTGTATTCTTGATTCAATCATCTATACAGCGAACTTGGTAAAGGTAAGCGGTTCCGTAGGCTATGAATCAGTAGCGTGATGGTGTCTCACTCGCATTGCCGACCGTTGGTAAACCTTATACACTCATTTTAGCATGTTAATAAAACAACAATGTTATAATGGGTCAACAGTAACACATTTCAGAAAAATAACTTCACCTACAATATTTGTTTTAATTTTCATATTATTGCGATGTCTACTCTACCTACAGGAAAGACGCAAACGAATACTTAAGCATACACATACATATTTATGACTCTAATCCGAATTTTCTAATACAAAATAATTAGGTAGGTATAGGTATGTCAAAACATCATGTTATATCCAAGCCAGGCGAGGACATTCTCACTTTTGATTTCACAGTTCCCGCTCCACAAAAACTAATCCATCTAAAAAGCATTGAAAACAAGAGTGACATAAAAAGTGACAAAGGAATGCCTCGGACACTTACAAACTACTTAACCACAGCCCGGAATGTCAAGTTATTATCGTTCGATAAGTAACTTGGACTAGAACTTGAACGATTTAAGTAGGTAACTAAGTAGTAGCAGAGTGAATTATGCAGTTCCAGTCTTTGAATTTAAAGGTGAGGTGAACTTTTTAATTTCTACTCTTTTTTGCCAAGCTGTAGAAACCTTGTTGTCCCACCATATTAACTTAGCAGTATTGACAGGATATTTGAAATAAATGACATTTATTAGAATTATGAAGGAAATAGGGATACGCCACAAAATAAACCTATGAGGTAAGTAATGCACCTAGATTGTAATTATTATGTACCTACGAAAGAATTTTGAAAACAAAAATTGGAGAGTCTTGAAATTCTTTAAACTTCCAACGGTCGCTAATGGGCCCTTTAGTTAGGCCATTCCCTGGGTGGCCAACTCAATTTGTCGTTAAGTCACTATAATCTATTCCCTCATCTATCGCCTCCGACGAAACAACAGGTATCGATAACGCAGTGTCCACACAATGGGCAGGAATGCGGCGTCGCGTATCGAAGCCGTGTTATGGAAATAACGACCGGTGAAGCGGAGTTATGCTGCTTATGTAACCAAACTCGTATTCCAATCGTAGTTACTGCTTAGTGATTAACGCTTCGGTAATCGTCTTTAAGTGTCTTCGCTTCAGCTCCAGCCACTTTAATACATATGTTGATCAAGCGACAAGTTGAAGAGTTCAGATAAATATCAAGAGATCTGTCATTTAGATTGTATTTTTTATATTGTTTTAGGTCGGCCAAAGAAGTGTTCAGCCAGTGTCATAAGCAAATGATGCAAATAAACTTGAAATAAGAAAAAGCCGGACAAGTGCGAGTTGGACTCGCCCACCGAGGGTTCCGTACTTTTTAGTATTTGTTGTTATAGAGGCAAATTTCAACTGTCTAGCTATCACGGTTCATGGGATACAGCCTGGTGATAGACAGACAGACGGACAGGGGAGTCTTAGTAATAGTTGGTAATAGGGTCCCTTTTTACCCTTTGGGTATGGAACCCTAATTAATGGCACCATACGAATCTTTGTTATGAAGCAAAATTAGAGAATAGCGCCCTCGTAGAGTTTGTCGGTTGTGTCAAGTTGTCAACACACTTGGCAAACAGTCAGCAGTGTCAGAACACAACGGTAGACTCATCCACAGCCCTATACATAGGTACATACACTTAGTTTCAAAATATTTACAATACAGGTACAGCTTAAAAAAAATTACAACTATTGATCCGGAAGCTAATTGTAAAAATAACTTTTCAAAATGGACCATAATGAAAAGTTAAAAAAAATCTTGTGTCGTCACAAAGTACATTGTTGAAAAAAAAGACTACTCGTATTTGACTGCTCCCTGATATCGTCCGGCGAACTGGTAATCTGTGGGCCCCTAAATATGGCAGTTGTTATATGTCCCCTATGTGACCCAAATACGAAACTGTAAATCTAATCAAACAGACACGTGTCCATATTTACTTATCGTAAAGTTCACACCTGCTTCCCTACTAAGCATATATAAATGGTAGAAAGTTATACGGTTAGTTTACTTTTTAAGAAAATTATATTTGCAAATGCTAATCAATATAGTTGTAATATTTAATTACTTCGGTTACCGCGATAGTTATTAATGAAATAAAATAATTTGTTAATTATCTACGTGATATTTACAATTGTTTTGTTTTATTTTAGTTCAGGGATCATAGCCATTAATGACTGTCATATTTATATCGACAAACGCCAATCAAAAAGTAAAAATATGTCGTAATGACATTACGTACCTATATAGTACGTCTACCACCGGTTTTTACATACTGCCGTATTCGAACTTCAAGATATTCACAAGAGACGACACGTACTAGATCCATTCTAGATACGTTATAGTTTAGATATCAACTAGTTCTCTTTTGCAGCGCAATTCGGGCAACCAATGTCACTTTTACGTTAGATAGCGTAAGATATCTATTAGATGAGAATTGGATCTCTAAGTCATATCCTGAGGAAATCGTTCAAGAGTATCTCCAGAATCGCGCAAATGTCATATTTGACATTTGCGCGATTCTTGGTGATGTCTAAAAGATATCTAATAGATGTCTATTTCAAAATCCGAATCGGGCCCATAGACATAACGCTCACGTCTACGTAATTTACTTTCCGTACATCTCGCTTGCACTAATATGCGAGTACGAGCGAGATGCATAGAAAGTAAGATACGTAGACGTGAGCGTATATGTCAGTGTCAGAACTGATGGTAGACGTAAAGTTTAAGTAGTTTGCCGTTTCCTATAAAGCTTTTTCACTTGGCTTGGTCTCCAGGCAATAAAAGTAAAGCAAAAGTTTCCAAATAATATAAAAGTTCAAAATTTTCCTAACCGGAATGATCGTAGTTTACCTACTTATCCCGGTTTCACCTGTTCAATTAATTTGACCGGCCAAAGAACTCAATCTCCAATTAGGCGACCAGTTATGGGCAGGCTAACTAGTTTCGTTGAACCCGAATTGAAAGGTGCATACGATTCCATGCAGCGTGAATGGTGTCATCAATGATCAATTGATCATAGTAGGTAAGTAGGTATAGCCGCAATGGGGTAATTCGATAGGTTCCGAATGGTTTCTAATGTGTAGGCGCAAGTGAAGGTTAGTTTCGTGGTACTTATAATTGAATATTTTAAAGTTATTTGGACGCAATATATGTGGTTAATAAGAAAAATGTGTCAGGAATTTGCAACAATTGCCTTGAAATGACTTTAGGCCCGAAGTAATTTGCAAGGAATCATAAGTACTTATGTAGTTTGTTACCCGACTACCAAAAGGGATTAAAGGCACTCATTTCTGCCGAGGTAGTTTGGCGCTCCAACGAGCCAATAGTCCGAGGCTGAAATGATGCCTTTCACCCGAGTTTAACACTCTACTTTTCATTTCAAATACGAGGAAAGTAAAATGCATAGAAATGCTAGAGACCGCGAAATTTTTTTCACGTTAAGAAAACGCGTCATAAAAATGGGTGAAAACACTGCTCTAAAGCAAAAACAGATTCTTCTATAGATTAAAGTGATCTCAAATAATCTTAATGTATAAAACTTCTACCGTTTCTAAACCAACCAACTTATGTACCTACCTATTGAAAATAACTGATGCAGCATCATATTCTTTATTTTTTATTGATCGGTAGATGCCCTGTTAGCACTGTTAGCAATGCTAACAGGGCATTTTGACAACAGGAGCTCATTGTCCCCATTCCAGCATTTCCCAAACTATGGCTCGCGACCCACTGGTCGAGTTGATGAGTGGGCCCTGAAGCCCCTGAAACTACTAGAATCACTAAGCGTTACCAATAATATTGTATGCCCTTTTTAAGACAGCCAAGAGGTGGGTCCCGAATTTGGCAGTTTTTTTAGGTGGGTGGTCGGAGCCCAATCAACTTTGGGAACCACTGCCCCATTTGATGAATATGTCACCGGCAGTGTAAGTACTTAGTTCACTGCTTGAAGTAAGTACACCTATTACCTGTAAGGATCATTATTTATTAATAGCTTATATTTTGATCATTCTCACTTTTATTTATGATTAGCTTATAAAAGAGTATCAATTGACTCATACTTGTCACTGGTTCCCGCCATTTTGAATTGTTATAAAAAGGCCGGTATAGCAGTGACAAGTGGCCAGTTCGAGTACGGACAAGTTAGAGTGAAGACGTCTTGAATAATTGATTGTAAATTGGTTGTTATAATGTTTGTAACAAATGAATAAAGTTAAAATATTGGTACAAGTAATAGTTTTCATCATCAACCCGGTAATAACCCAACATACCTAGTTCACAGAGTTCACTGCTTGTTAAAATACGCAATGTACATAGTAGCATATACGCATCTCAGTGCAGTAAAGGTCATCGACATGTTTCGGATGCCACATGCCACATGTCGCGGTTTCCGGCGCATGCGCTGGGGTTCCGTAATTTTAATGGCTTTTTTACAGTTTAACACTCTTCACTGCTGAATAGTTAACTAGACACGGAAATAAGCCGTTTCTGGTGTGTAAGACAATATCCACGGGCTGCTTCTAACCGTATCTCCAATTAACTAATTATTTTAACTCCACAAAATCTTTTACATCTTAGATGCTGGACAACTATACCACATAGGGCAATCGTGCGGGGTGCGAGTGGCGAGGGTGGGTCGCGGGCACCCGAGCTGCATACATCGCCATTGTTAGAATGTTAGTAGCTCGGTACTACTTACAGGACTAGCGTGTCTTATTTGACATGTGCAGTTTTTTGGGTAGTTGTGTAAAAGTCTGTACCTACTGTGCAGTGCCGGCATTTACGCAAACATCAAAGGCGTCGATCCACTGCTACTTTTTACACTGGGACTATGCTCTGGCAAGCCAGCTTTTTCAGTAGCATAAGGCGGCAATAACTCTCTGACACCCTGCCTCACTGACTGACACACTGCCACACCGCGCCTCATGATTTTTTTCAGAAGGGAGAAAAATGTTGAACAGAAATTACAGAAGTAATAAAATAAAGAGAGCAAGAGTAAAGTTCCACTCACCCATTAATTAGTCCTATAAGATATTCAATCAATCAATGCTACAATGGACGCCATTTTGTTTCATCATGATTATTAGTTATTACATGAAGTACCTATCTAGATTCTACGCGTAATGTTAGTACCTACGCATCTAACATTACTATTACTACTGATTTATAAGACATTGTTTCCATTACAATTAATAAACCACTTATCAAGGGAAAGGGGACTATGACAACATTATGCTAAATTGCCAGCATATATTATTACGTCCTTATATGTTAATGTTTATATGTATAGCTTGCACCGTATAATCATAAATTATCCTACTAGTTGCCTACTGTTAGTATAGAACTATAGATAAGCCCATTTGTTTTTATAGGTGCTGTCGGTAAATATAAACCAAACGCATGAGCTATATATATATTGTTTATTTTGCTTCACGGCATTTTTTCGAAATGACTATTGTATTGAGTGCGTCGCAATACTCGCAATTAAAATGATTAATTATGTGTCTTTTAAGTACCAATACTTAAGCATACCTACAATTATTTTAATCTCAAAACTTAGGTAGGTACTTCACTTCTATTACTTACGTAAAAGAACAACAAAGAAAAACTCACCTTCAAAAGGGTAACTTTTAATCCAAAACAGTGCGTTCTATTTTCAAAATCCCGAACGCGATTTCGTTGGTCCAAAAGGGCGGGAAACTACTTACGTAAGCAAAGATGCGGCGTGCGCGCGCCGCGTTCGCGCCAATACTGACTGAACTGACAGATGAGGTTCCACAGCAGCTGATTTTTGTTTTACACTAAGAACAATGCAATAGAAACCGTATTATTAGGCAAATAAGGATATAATTAACTTCAGTCTGGATGCACCAGCTGATTTTTGTTTAACATGTTGTTTGATGGAATATAAACTCTTTATTCAGGTATTAAAGTCCAAATGCTACTTCGAATACTTCGATTGTTGTTCCAACACTTCCAACATGTATTTTACAAAACATAATGTTAATTAAATCTTTTGACGAAGCATATAACGTTCATAACGGCATAATCGGTGAATTGCGTGATTTTTCACGTGCAATGAAAAGGGGAAGAAAATCGAAAGTTACATTATTAGCGATATCGAAATGTTGCTGCTGGGTTATGCTCTGGTTTCCTAAGATAGCGGTGCCGTCATATAGCGGCCGTCTCCATACAAAATACTACGACATCCATATTTAGCCGTATTATTTTGTATGGAGACGGCCGCTATATGACGGCACCGCTATCCTAGGAAAATCGAGCTTTAGTCGGGAAAGATTTTATAAATAACGAGGTTGATGCTGCGTACTTCGATTTCAGGAAGGCCTTCGACCTGTACGGTTACCATCAGTTTGTCACTGACATAAACGCCGTCGAGAACGTAATTTACTTTCTATACATCTCGCTCGCACTCGCATACTAGTGCAAACGGGATGTATAGAAAGTAAATTACGTTCTCGACGGCGTTTATGTCAGTGACAAACTGATGGTAACCGTACTGGTCGATAACGACATTCTGTTGGGGAAACTAGCGCTAGCTCATGTCAGGGTGAGCGGTTTTGAATCAAAGGATTACTACACCCGGTCTGGAGTAAGTCAGGGCAGTACTCTGGGGCCTACGCTGTTTCTCCTTATCGTGAATGATTTGCCTGACGTAGCTCGCACTGCCAAATGCCTCCTTTTTACTGATGACCTGAAGCTGTTCCGAGGTATCAGTAGTGTGGCTGACAGTGTGGCATTGTAGGCTGATATTGATGCTGCAGCTGAGTGGAGTGTGTTAAATCGGCTAAGGCTATCGGGTGCTGTAAAGTGATAACTTTCTCACGCAAACGTTCGCCACTCCTAACTCAATACAGTTTAGCTGATGTCACCCTGGAGAGAGTTAGCGAAATCCGCGACTTAGGCTTAATTCTTGTGGATAAATTTGACTTTCACACACATGTCATTAATATTAGTAAACAGGCTAGTAAAATTTTAGGATTTGTTATGCGGATATGTAAACAGTTTCATGTTGGAGTGGCTAAAGTTCTATATAACGCATATTAGAGCATTAGCAAATTAGAGTACGGTGCAATTGTCTGGGATCCTTACGAAGACCAGTACTCTCTAATGTTGGAGAGAATACAGCGCAAATTTGCTCGCTGGTTATATAAAAATGCAATACTGCTAGACTCTTTCTTAACGAAATCGGCTCACTTTATATTTCGTCATCAACTTTACATGCGTTTACAGATCGTATCTTCTCAAAATAGTTCGTATTTGTCATGCTACTTCAGTCAACCTCAATACTTTTTGTACCGAGTCTGACTGAAATTAAGACACGTTCGTAAGTTTCCGTAAAAATACGATGGAAATTAATTATGCACTATATCTGTACAACCGCTTAAGGCAGCATTTGAAATGCGCGCGAACTTCGTAAAATTTTCTTTCAGTTCCTTGGTAAATATCTGTCATTCTTATGAAAAATACATTTATCGCAACAGACTTGAGATAAGCAACCAAATTAATAACAGCCTTATCAAAAAAGCCTTTTTTTTATATATTTTTGTGATACCATTATACATACGAGTACCTATTTCTCCATATTTTTATCCGACTACGACAAAACCAAAAATTGTGATTTTATTTATTTATTTAATCTTTATTGCACATAAAAAATGGCAAACTTAAAGCATCAAGGCATTCTCTACCGTGACGTACTACCGCACTTTAGCGGAAGATGAAAGATAGAAATGTGATTGCAGAAAATTTCAAATGTTTCTGTATAACCAAAAAAAGTTACAGGTAAAAATAAAAACCTGGAAGTAAGTAAGGTAGAAGTACTAGTGCTCGACGCTGCACTAGTATTCGTCATGGGCACTTTATGTCAAAGTAATATATACAGGTTAAATTAGAACGGCGAAGATTTTTCTGTATTCAAATTTATCCTTGTCACTTTGACATAAAGTGCCCATGTCGAATACTAGTGCAGCGTCGAGCACTAGTACTTCTACCTAACTCAACTTAGAAATAAAAAACATGTTGTAGCTCTTTCGGAACCTGGTTGCTTCATGCCATCAGTCATTATCATCACATAAAGTCTAATCAAATAGCCTTTTAAATATTACTAATGAATGATATACAAATCAAATCTTGTTTTCTGACTTTGATATCGTCCCAAACATGCGCACAGGCATATCAAATTGCTAAGGTCATTGGCAAGTCAGTCTGCCTGGGTCTAGCAATTTTCCACCGGCTACTCCCAAATTTTAGAAGCGTGAGATTGCTATCTCTGTCTACGAATTCAGACTTATAATTAGGTACAGTGGCTGTGTTTTTATTTTTGGATGGATTATTTAAATATTTAATTTACAGAAATAATGCTTATATAGATAGGTATCATGGATTATTAGTTGTCAAGCGGACCCCAGGCTAAATCGGGATAACGCGAGGGAGAAGTGAGAGATAGATACTCAACTCGTATGATAAATTATTAGGATATGTAGTGGCGAATCCGTGATAAACACGATAAAATAACGTAAAAAATAAGCTTACAAGTTGTTAGTGTATACCTACAGCAAAATTATATCATAACAACCACATTTCCAAATAGTTTGTGTAGATAAATCAGTATTTAAAGAAACGATTAAATATTATATGTAAATAATATGTATAAGAAACAAAGAGGTACTGATAATTACAGATATAAAGTAGGCGATTGTATTTCAACTGATTTTTTTGAATTCTCTCTTCGTTTAATACCCAAGCACCAAAATAATAAAATCAAGGACCAATTAACAATCAAAATAAATTATTAAACCAAAAGTCTTGAAACTGCACATTCTGACATTCAATCAGTGCGTCTGTCTGTCGTCAGACGAGGCTTGCGAAAGCATTGTTGTCGCGCGGGCAGCGTGACGGACAGACGGACGGACTGAATTAGTGCCTATATGATAATGGACAGCAGGAATAGATGATATGTCATGTCGACGGTTTGATAGGCATGCGGTATCTACGCACCGGAAAATTGATTAATTAAACCAAAATTAACTGTATATATACACCTTTAATAATAACTAGTGATACGAAACAACCGCCATGTGGGATTTTGATTCGACGATTATAGTCCCGATAGCCGGCGAACGGTCTCATAGCAGAGAGTTTCGACCAACAGCTTGAGAGACTCGCTAGGTGGCTGGATCACGGGTCACATACAGAATGCGGTAGTTTTGGACACTCTCTACCGGCTTTCACCACTGGCACCTTGGGCCCTGCCCCGCTGCTGGCGGCACTCTAGTCTCAGTTTATGGGACTTTCCTGTAAACATCACGTTCACGAAATAAACGGACCATTAAATACTATTTTTTGTACTTTATCCTTATATGTAGGTACCTATGTAAAAACCTTCCACATGCTTCTTAAAATTTGTATAAGTAATGAAAGTTTTAGAAATGTACCTATCCAAATCGTTAACTTTTGCGATGTCCTCAGAAAAGACGCCGGTTTTCCCGAAAGTTTATGACCCTTAAATATTAAACACTATACTGTAGGTACTGTTCTTTTAGTCATATATCATATTGCGATGGTGGCCTAGCGGTAAGAGCGTGCGACTTGCAATCCGGAGGTCGGTCGCGGGTTCAAACCCCGGCTCGTACCAATGAGTTTTTCGGAACTTATGTACGAAATATCATTCGATATTTACCAGTCGCTTTTCGGTGAAGGAAACCGGACTAATCCCAATAAGGCCTAATTTCCCCTCTGGGTTGGAAGGTCAGATGGCTGTCGCTTTCGTAAAAACTAGTGCCTACGTCAATTCATGGGATTAGTTGTCAAGCGGACCCCAGGCTCCCACGAGCCGTGGCAAAAATGACGGGATAACGCGAGGAAGAAGACATATTATAGTAACTAAGTATATGTTATGATTATGAGTTATTAGCGAGCTACCATTTAACCTACGGAGGATTTAGATAATATTTAATCAATGAAATAATTAGACACGTACTTCGTTTCACTAATTAACTATTTGCCATTGGGTCAGCGCAAACAATATGATAAGCAAACAATAACCTCGAAAGGCAAAGGTCGTTGCACCCTTATCAGTTGGGCGGGGTCGGGAGGAAATCATTAAAAATACAGAAACGCAATATTATTGCACAAACAAAATAAATGGGCGCTTTAAAGGATAACTCACGCTAGGCCCGGCCGGGCTGATCGGTAATCACGTAGTGCTTTCTATAGAAAACGAAGGGCCGGAAGCTCCGGCCCGGCCCCGGCTCGGTCTAGCGTGAGTTATCCATAAGAATTATGAAGATACGAGTAAGAATCATCTATAGGTATTTTCAACCATAAGACGTAAAATGTTCTAGTTGCCCGCTTTCAATCTTAATCAATAGAGAATCAATAAATAATCCTGTGATGAGTTCTTTTTTCACATGTGATATAATATTCTCAAAATGCGTTATATCGTTTCTTACTCCTTCCAACCACGATCAAAGCATCCTAAATGGCTCAGTGCCCTGAGATTGTATCGAATCTCATCCGACCATCATTACACATAATTCCCTTACATTAAACATATATTTTTCAAAATATTCGTTTCCTACTCCTTCCAACCACGACCTACCCCAAGCATGCTCGCATATCCTAAATGAGTCAGTGCCCAGAGATTGTATCGAATCTCATCCGACCACCATTATATAGGTTTCTTATAATAAGCATATTCTCGAAATATTCGTTCCTTACTCCTTCCACGACCTACCCCAAGCATCTTCGCATCCTAAATGGGTCAGTGTCTCGAGATTGTATCGAATCTCATCCGACCACCATTACACAATTACACATAGTTCCCTTACACATAAACATATTCTCAAATATTCGTTCCTTACTCCTTCCACACCTACCCCAAGTATCTTCGCATCCTAAATGGATCAGTGCCCCGCGATTGTATCGAATCTCATCCGATCACCATTATACATACTGCCCTCCTAAGCTAAAAAGCCGTATTTGCAGTCAATTTGTATGAAAACTGAATGCAAATACGGCTTTTTAGCTTAAGAGGGCAGCATAGCTACTGCACTCCTAAGCTGAATAGCGCTATCTCAAAAACAAATGATTTTGCAAATGGAATTCTCAGTTAAAGAAACTAAAGTATAAGTTAGCATTGAATTTTCTTTTGAGATCGCTCTTTGGCTTAGCAGGGCAGCATAGGTCTCTTACATAAACATATTCTCAAAATATTCGTTCCATACTCCTTCCACGATCTACCCCAAGCATGCTCGCATCCTAAATGGGTCAGTGCCCCAGGATTGTATCAAATCTCATCCGACCACCGCTGCACGCTGCCTATTCAACTATACGGCGTAAAAAATATTACACACGATGCCAGTTTCAATGGTAGGAAAACTTTTTATTATATGAAAATGACTGTGTTCATTTCATAGGTATGATCGAGTTCATAGGTAGTAATTAAGAAATATGTTGTAAAATATTGTTGGTTGAAGAAGGAAAAGTGGCATGAAAAAGCAGGGAATTAAAAGATATTTGCACTTTTTCTAAAACTAAACGTGCGTCTTTTTTGCGTAGTTATGTTCTCAATTTCTGGCATCATTAGGTAAAGCAGCAAAACCTGTGCTTAATTCTTGCTAAAATTTGCTATTACTTGTGGGTACTTTATTGGTATTATTTTAATCAAGAAATGCGTTCTAGTTAAGGCAAGAAAATGCAAGAAACTAAAACTGCTCAAAATGTTTCAAAATATATTATCCTAAAATCCTGAATACGAGTCTAATTTCAAATAAAGTAAAACTGGAACCCAACAATTTCTGATAAAAATGCAGGTATTGAAACTTGCCTACTAATAATAGGTAGTTCTCACATTTTAAAGTAATCTACCTATAAATAAAGGACCCGGTTCAACGAACCGAGGGAAGGACCTCAGGCCCTCAAACGTGCTCGGCATCGGAGGGCCCTCGGCCCTTTGATTTAAGGACTCATAGATACACAACAACAAAACGAACCAACTTGACTAGATGGTCGCGTAGCGTCAGACGTCTGGTAAATGAAGTGTGGTATTTAAAGTATTTAAAAATGTAAGCACTTTCAAATGCTGTCTTAATGCATTTGAAGTGTTGAAAAGGTTACTTTCTCACAGCTAAGTGGTTCCGTTTTTAGGGTTCCGTACCCAAAGGGTAAAACGGGACCCTATTACTAAGACTTCGCTGTCCGTCCGTCCGTCTGTCTGTCACCAGGCTGTATCTCACGAACCGTGATAGCTAGACAGTTGAAATTTTCACAGATGATGTATTTCTGTTGCCGCTATAACAACAAATACTAAAAACAGAATAAAATAAAGATTTAAATGGGGCTCCCATACAACAAACGTGATTTTTGACCAAAGTTAAGCAACGTCGGGAGTGGTCAGTACTTGGATGGGTGACCGTTTTTTTTTGCTTTTTTTTCGTTTTTTTTTTTTGCATTATGGTACGGAACCCTTCGTGCGCGAGTCCGACTCGCACTTGTTACATATGGTTACACATATATATTTTTTGCAAAGGTATATCTAGTAGAGAAGCGCAGATACCTGTGCCTCTAAATGCATAAAATATCTGAGTAACAAGAAAAAAAAATTAAGAAATATTGATGTACTCGTATTAGCAACCTTGTTCCGTTGATTTGGTGGCTGCCCGAAAACCCGAAATGTAATCATGTCGGATTTGAATTCTAAATCGGACATTCCAGAAAAGTGTCGGGTTCGTGACGCTATTTTTATGACACTTTTGGACCTAATAAGCCCATATTTGGCATGATAACGGTTGATAACTAAGCTATTTTCAACGGTATATAATACAGATTTCTGCAGGTTATTAAGGTGCCATACGCGTCATTGTCCTCAACAAAGGAGATATTTTTGTGGAATGCCCCTAATGAGTATTTTTTTACATCGCCTATCGCTATAAGGTGATATCAAAAAGTAACTTTCGACAAGTGTACGAGTAGGTAATAATTACCTGGGGTACTGGATATAACCACGGATTTTTCTTTTTAAAAAATCGTAAAAATGAATCTAATCTTGCTACGCTTCAACAACGACTGCAATAAAAGGATTCATACTCCACTACCCTCACAATCGGAAGAATGACCGATCATTACGTAACATCCTGCAGCTGCATTGAAACAAAACCGAAATTTCTTCAAATTCAATCAAGCAATCTAATAAGAAAACCATAGAGCATAGAATATAGGCCATATTGTTTTTGAGAGTGCGTTGACCCTCTTGGTTTGGGTCTTGTGAGAACGCACGTGTTGCTTTATTATCCGATTACTCTTTTAATGGCATTTAAATCCTAAACTTTAGGGTTATGGTAATAGGACAGGGGTTTGAGGAGTCGCCCTGTAATATAAATTTGTAGATAATATTATGTTATCTAAGAACCCAACAGGACTATATTCTAATGGCAAAATAAGTGTATGAAATAAGGAACACATACCCTACCTACTGTAACAGAAATTATGCAATTCAATAGAGATTTAAATATTTATTATTTATTTATTGTTTATTTATGAAACACAATTGTTATGTGGGTACTTACGTTACGTAAAATGAGTGACGGTTTGAACGTCACTTGTTGTCAGTTTTTGTCAAGCAAATCAACAGATAGAGTTAGACCAAGAAAAGTCTGCAGCGGATTTGATAGCCCACGCAGTGTACGTGTTATTTTAAACGTCAAACTTCTATGAAATTATGACGTATAAATAACACTGACACTGCGTGGGCCCGATTAGAACTTAGAGATACGTCAATTTATTAATTTTTTTTTTCTTTATTGCGAGCATTGGCATCACGGCCATCAGCTCAAACAAAATTCACAAAAATACGTTACAAATAATTACAAAGTAGAACCTTAACTACTCAGAAATACACAAACAACTTAAAAACTATTAAAAATAACACAAAACAAAAAAAAGAATTAAACACCTACTAAGCCTATAACAGGCCGAAAGTATTTTTTGCAAAGTCAAATATTACTTTATATAATGAAAAATGTCTGTTTTCTTACCTTTTAATATATCAGTACAAGTACAAATAAACAACAATCTCTGTAAATTAAAATAAGGGCAATTAAAAAATAAATGGTCTAGATTACAATCTTCAGCGGGACAGAACTTACAAACAGAATTACTTGACAATTTTAGCCTGAAAAGATGAGCTGGGAAATGGCAATGGCCAAGAGTCCAAGACGCAGCCTGCACAAACTTTTAATAAACTCTCTGCCTGAGTAAACGTTACCTTTTTAGAACCAGGCTGAAGTTGATGGGTCAGGCTGAATCTCAGCCAGCCATTTCCCTTTAATATTTCTGGAACTGATTATAAGAAACATTCCACCGCTTTAGCATGACATCTTTAAGAGATTTGAATAAATCCGAACGAGGAACTTTAAAACTACAAATTTCAGAATTCACTGTATGTTTAGCAAGAGAGTCAACAATTTCATTGCCTAGTACACCTGAATGATCAGGAACCCAACAAAACTACATTGATTTTACATTTAAATAAATCATGAAATAACTTTCGCAACTCATAAATTAAGTAATTAGCATTTGCTACAATTTGTTTTGAGATAAAATCAAAAAGTTATGAGACGCAAAATCATTACAATTAATATTACATCAAAGCATAAATCATAGCTAGATCAATTTATTAATTAGAAACGTCACATTTGACACTGACATATCTAATCATTCATTCTTTTAAAATTATGGCTTCAGCCCATTGGGGCTATTTCGCCAGTGTCAAGGTCGTAGTAGCAGGGTAAAACGATTGAAATTGTACGGTTAGTACAAGACAGTGTACGGTGATTTAGCTCTTGTAAAGCGATAGCGGGCTTTACAAGAAACACGTGGACAACCGGCCGTAGACTCCAAAATGATGGTTAAACGAGCTTCAAGATAAATTCTCCATTCACTGCACACTACCACATTAGTTTACTGTATAATAGGCTATCGATATTACACTTTAAACAATATTAATGAGCAAAAAACAAATAACCAATCTCGCCGCGTGCCATCAAGATGGCGCTCGAACCGGAAGTCATATCTAATCCATATCGATTCTAGATCTATTGACGGTGACGTTTCTTCAAACAAAAACGTCACTTTTGACACTGACACATCTAATCCATATCGTTTCGAGGTCTATTTATTGACGTATCTTAAAGTTCGAATCGGGCAGACAGTGTCCGCGTCAAGGCCGCAACAGTAATGCAGCTGACCATCCGAATGTCACCTCTACGGGAACATTTACCTATTCATGGTGGTTTGTGTCGCGCAGCAACTCCATTCTCGTCCCTGTTCAAATCTACGTCACACCATCCCTTCCTTACTGCACTTGTTCACAAAGACCCTCTGTAGCTGCCTCATTCAACTGTGACATTACTGGATCCCATTCATTAGAAGTATTAAAAGCGACTCGAAAAGAGGAAATTGTAAAGGCCATTCTGTTATTGTTGTTACTATGTATATGTTATATCTGTGCATGTACATAGTTACGAATATACTCCAGAGCTGTACTGATCACTTACGACATATAGACTTAGGTTCATAAGTATCAAACTCAGCAAAATCTGTAAGTATTTCATTACAAATAAATTACATTTTATAGTGTGTGATGCTTAGAGCATTTAGTAACTGGAACTGGAGACGTCATCGCTGTCATTTTCTTTACGAAACAGTCTGCCGTTTTTTGCGGGAGAGGACGGTCGTCGGTCGTCAAATGTATTGCTATTTCTACATGATTTGTAAGTAACGTACGAATAGCCATGTCAGTCCATTTTTATAGTTTACACTATTGTGCAAGCTTTTCGGGGTAAGCTCTTAAAGGCGATTCCAGATATTAAATGCTCTAAGGTGTGATGTGACTAGAATAAAACATCAAAACTTAATGAAAACATGAAACAATCGATGACTTAAAGATGAACACGTAGCTCCTAACAATCGAAATAGCTGTCAACTAAAAAGTAAAAACAAAATGTCACGCGCATCTGTTAAAATACAGGTGTCGCGAAATGTAAACAAAAACATGAAACGCAAGCCGAGCTATGAACGAAGTCATTCATGGCATTATCATCATCATTTTACAACAGTCACAAAGAAAAGTTTAATAAAGTCTAGGTATTGTATAATAATACTGGCGCGCAAGATAGATAGAGTTAGACCAAGAAAAGTCTGCAGCGATTTTGATAGCCCACGCAGTGCGTTATTTATATACGTCATAATTTTATAGAAGTTTGACGTTTAAAATAACACTTACACTGCGTGGGCTATCAAAATCACTGCAACTTTTCTTGGTTTAACTCTATTATTAAAATTTGATTCAACTTTATAATTTAGGGACCAAGTCTTACCTTAGGATTATGTCTCCCCTAGATCGATCTTAAGTTACCTACCTATTCCACAAATATTATTTAATATTCAACTTTTTTTTAATTAAATCCCAAACTGTTATCGGGTTCCTAAGTCATATTTGATTCTCTAAGCACGTCAGTGAACAAAATGTGATTTCAGTCACTATTTTCATAAAGCTAAATGATAAACATTAAACTTATCATATTTCATTTAACATAAATTTTGAGATACTCGGACATTAATACTGACATTATGCATTCAATTAACGTCTATAAAACTCTTTACCTAACATGAAAAGCAGGCGTATCATGGATAGTTTTATCCACGTGATAAAAATACCTGTCACTTTTTAACACCGTGGAATAGAAAGTGACGGACACCGTTTTATCACGTTGTCACGTAGACAAGCACGACCATCATAGTTACACAGAGAACAAATTAGGCGCCTGCTATATGGTCCTACCGTATTAAAAAAATAACCTATTGTCTAGCCCCCAAATACAATAACGCATGCATATATGTATTACACATTAGATCAAATTTGGGCACATTTATCATTAACTATTGTTATTCGTGACATTATCATATAACAATGCGATGTCCCGATGACGATGACACATTAAAGCACATTTCCACATTGCGTTTGATATCTTGTGACATCACTAATTAACAGGACCCAACATTATAGGTCTTATTACACGTTCTTTTAATATTTTTCGAGTCTGACAACAGATGACGCTGTCTCATTACAAAATAATAATAATAAATAAATATTATACGACATTTTTTACACAAATTGACTAAGCCCCACGGTAAGCTCAAGAAGGCTTGTATTGTGGGTACTCAGTCAACGATATATATAATATATAAATACTTAAATACATAGAAAAAAACCATGACTCAGGAACATATATCTGTGGCCATCACACAAATAAATGCCCTTACCAGGATTTGAACCCGGGACCATCGGCTTCATAGGCAGGGTCACTGCCCACTAGGCCAGAGCGGTCTTAGAAGTAAAAGTGACTATTATATCACTAACTGTCGTTTTATCACGTCGAATCGGCTTCTGATTATCATATCACATGAATATCACAGCACTGTCATGGAGTCAAATTTTGCCGCTATTTCCTGTGTAATCGAGTTTCCTATTTACCATTGTAGTCAAAAATGGCCGAATTATGTGCGGATGTACACGAACCGTTGACAAGTTAATTTATTATGCTTCGAAAATTCGTGAAACAACTTAATTGTGGACGTTTTGGACAAAAAGATATGATGACAGCCTTACAAAAATATTGAAATTAAAACTCATTTATTGTATAATAAGTGTTATAAAATGAATATAAAACTAAAATTAACTACAATTAAGATAACTAAAGCTAAAAAATTTAAAATACCTATCAAAATATAGCGCCCCAGGGGGCCGATTTTTGAATTTCGAGCGTTCGATTTCGTCACTCGAAAATCGGTGGAAAACAGCGAAATGCTAATTTTTGAAATACGAGCGATAGAAATTGGGAATCGAGTGGTATTGACCACTCGTTTTCAACTCTATTAGTAGAATTTAAATGCCGGGTACTGGAGATATTATTGGACGAAATACACGAAATCGAGCGGTCGAAATTCAAAAATCGGAACCCTACGAGTATCTATAGGTACCTACTTATAGGCTATAATAAACTGTACTGAGTGTACATAACTGTATTTTTTTTTTCATCTTAGGAATGTGTCGGTTCTCGTCAAGTTTCTTAATTTATTCCTATTAAGGTGTTTTATATAGAAATCATACTTTGCAGCGTTTAATTATATACCTAATGTATATAGGCTTTGCCTGCGTAGTTACACCAACTTAATCGCATTTTGATATGATGACTCAACTTGTATATTATCTTGATATTATCGCGCGGTATACAAATTATAAATAGTATCTACTCAATTAATTAAAATATTCCTCCTAATTATTTGTAACTCAAAAATCACGACAGTCCGATGCCCATTACACAAGCTTCCAATTATATATTACTTTTTTTTTTTTTTTAATATGGAACAAACGGTCATACAAAAAATATTGTTACAGTTCCTTCTCTTAATCTAGATTTAGATTTAGATTTAGATTTATTTATTCATATAACAATAAACATTGTGTTTGAAATTCTATTATAAATAACTTAACCTAATTAAATATTTACATGAAATTATTAAAATTAGATCTTACATAATAATCCATGCTCTCATTATTTTAATTAATTATATACATTTCATCGTCAACTTATTCATTATCATTATTATCAACATATAATTACAAGTACAAGTGCAATGCAAATATAATTATTATAATGTCAAATATAATTATTATTAATGTCTATCGTATACAGAACTAGGTACGTACATATCTAATATTTTGTATCGTCCTCCAATAAATATTCCTCTACTGAATAGAAGCATTTCTTTAGTAGAAAAGCTTTTAATTTATTTTTAAACAAGTTGGCATTTGTGAGCGACTTCAATTCAATTGGCAATTTGTTAAATAAGATAATAGCCTGGTAACCTGCTGAGTGCTTAAATACCTTGAGGTTTGATCTGACAGTCAGTGGCAAGTCCTTTCTTCTTGAAGCTAGACGAGCTTCCCGTTGCTCTTTGTTTTCAATCTCATTCAAGGACTTTACCAAATCACATAGCACTATAAGAATGTACAGACCGGGTACAGTCAGAATTCCAAACTCAGAGAAGTAATTCTTACATGACGTTAGCTGCGATATTCGTGCTATTATTCTAAGAGCCCTTTTTTGGGCCACAAAAGCCGAATGACAATTGTATTGGTAGCTATTGCCCCAGAACTTAACACTATATCTTAATCTCGATTCGACTAGCGCATAGTAAACCATAATGAGTTGGGCCAATTTTATTTCGTCTCTTAGGCTTCTGAGTGCGTAGCAGGCTGAATTTATTGAACTTACCACTGCAGATAGCTCAGAGATAGACATTCTAGACCTATAGTTTCCATTTTTGTTAAACAATTATATTCATATAGAAGCACGGAAAAGTACCTTTTTACTCGCTCTAATCAAACGGGAAATAAATTAAATAATGCTTCAGTTAATTTGACTATTCCAAACCGGGTGCACACAAACAGTACCTCCCAATTACAATATCGGTAAACACGTTTGATGGTTTATTGATGCGTGCTGGACACTTGCCATGCAATTATGGACCTAGCGAGATAGAAAATAAGGTATAAAAATATTTGGTTTTGTATTGATTGGACCAATTGTGATCAGGACGCAATTAAACAATAGCCAAAATACAATAATGATCATATTATACCAGCTAATTGATAATTGAGTTATTGTAAAATTTATTATATATAGCATTATACTTTAGGGAACATAGCCCGCTGAGAACCTGACAACTTGGAGAAACTTGTAGTCGTTGGGAAAGTAGACGGCAAGCGGCGACGTGGCAGATCTCCTGGTCGGTGGTTGGATCAGGTACTACCCTTACAGGCCTCACAATAGCAAGTCTACTGGTGGTCGCCGGAAATTAACGCCCTCCGGGTCACAAGTAACGTTGCCCGCAGACGATACGTCCGTTGTCGTCGACGTACAGACATCCCAACTAGCAAATCTATGTGCTATAAAAGTTGAGAGCACGTTTTTATTTTCGCTTTTTGGTGCTATAAACGGTGTAAAAACAGTCGAGTAAAAGTCCTGTAAGCGTTTACTCAACGCGAAAAGGCGCACTTATACAGACTAAAAGTGTTATACAAATCGAGTAAGCGCTGTATAAGAAGCAAATCGATGCTGTAAGAATTGAGTAAAAGTGGATAAAATCACTTCTAGTGTTTTAATAGCAACGATAGTGCTTTTACTCGACTATTTGTTCTATAAACATTAGCAATTTACTATTACTCGGTAAAAGTGTTCTATAAAAGCAGCCGCACTGCTTTTTCTCAGCAAAAATGTTTCGTAAAGGTAGCCGGATTGCTTTTACTCTGCATTTTAAATGTGTAAGAGTGCAGTAAATGCTTTTATTCAACTAATATGTGCTAAAAACGATCTCAGGTAAGCGATTATATTTCAATTATTTGATTAAGTTTGAGACCTAATCGTCTTCACGTGTCTAATAAAACAAAAAGGTACTTAAGTATTTTTTACTGCTGTCATCCATGACATTTATTTTTACCGTGATTGTGTACATAAGTTTTTACTACCTGTAAGTACACGTAACACAGTAAAACCCAGCGCGAAAAATACTTTATTGATAAAACCAAAGGCACTGGTTCATATATATTCATGGGCCGCCTATTTTCTTAAATTTCAATAAAAAAATATTAATAAAAATAAGTAAAAATTTGCTTACACGATCTAGTTTCTGTTATATCTCATTAATTCGACTATAAGTCGAGTAACTGCGTCTACTGCTACACTTATAGCACATGATGTCGCCATGTTTATGGATTTATAGTCCGATGGCCGACTGCATGAAACCCTACCTGATAAAAAAATTGAAAAATCCTACTCTGTAGGGGTAGCTGACTTTTAGCAGCTTCAACTGCTCTTGGTCGGCCGTGGCTTAACTTGGCAAATTTTGCACAAATGGCAAAAAAGTGGTACAAATATTCATCAAAAAAACAAAAGTGGTCAGCTACATCCTGTGTTGGCAGGTTCCTGTGCCCGACCGAATTTGTGGTACCAAGTGAGCTACAATTTACCTCATCGAAAAATATAATGTCACTTGTATGGTAGGATAGCTGCCATTGACTTTTTTTTTTAATGCGGACGGACTGAAAACGCTGTCAGGCTAAGGTGAGGCCGACCAAGACATATGTCAACAAATTTAATGTAGGTATTACAATCAGTTGTTTTGATTCTATTTTTCGATGAGGTAAATTGTAGCTGTCACGTGGTACCACAAATTCGGTCGGACACAAGAACCTGCCAACACAGGATGTAGCTGACCAGTTTTGTTTTGCTGTCCTCAAAGGCAGCTATCCTACCATGCAAGTTTCATTCTATTATACGATGGGGTTTTTTTTATGAATTTTTGTGCCACTATTTTGCCATTAGCGCAAAATTTTCCAAATTAAGCCGCGGCCGACCAAGAACAGTTGATGCTACTAAAAGTCAGCTACCCCTACAGAGTAGGATTATTCTATTTTTTTGTCAGGTAGAGTTTCATGCAGTTGGCCACCGGGCTATATTGAAACGTCAACATGGCTGACTTGTGCTGTTAATGTAGTTCAAAACTCTTTAAAAGTACTCTAAGCTGAATACATTTTGAATAAAACCTGTAAATACACTTCAGCTCCTATAACAGCGGTTTGAACCCCATTACCCGAATTATGATATAAGCGCGCTGTTACAGCAGCATTGTTGCCAAATGGTTATTTGATTGCTTTTAATAGGCTTTTATAGCAACAGAGAAGAGAGTTAAGTAACAGTTGTATTAAAGCGCCTTATTCAGACAATTAGCTAATCTATAGCTGTTATATGATTTTAATAGAACAATTATGCTGAATAAAAGTGATTTAGTAGCGCTAACTCAGCATTTAATAAAAGGTGGAATAAAAGTGCTAAAAGATAGTGCTATAAACGTTTATACGACATGATTATAGCACTAATTAGCGAAAATTGCTAAATAGTCGAGTTAACCGCTATTATACGATATATTGGTGCTTCAACAACCGTAACTCGGCTGTTATACGATTACAGGCTGAGTAAATCAATTCTTATACGACTATTTTGCTAGTTGGGATAAGCCTGGAGCTAGAAAACCAACTTCATGGAGAGTATCGTGAAGCACGGAAGGCCCTACAAGTGGCAATCAGTCAGGCGAAGTCCAATGCGAGGGAGATACTTCTAACCGAACTGAGCCAGAATCCGTGGGGCCGCCCTTACAAAACAGCTCGAAAGAAGCTTCGGACTCAGACTGTCCCGGTTACGGAGACCCTCTCAGGCTTGGAGCTAGAAAGAGTAATGGCAGGGTTATTTCCAGATTCGACGGGTCATGTCCCACCGCGAATGGCTCCACCCCAGCCCATTGACGAAGGAGCGGAGACAGATTTCCTACCGATTAGAGATGGGGAAATGAACGCGGCCCTAAATAGACTTCGAGCCAAACGAACTGCACCAGGTCCAGACGGCATACCGGGGCGGATGCTGTTTGTGGTGTCTGAGTTTCTAGGTGATGTAATGCGGGAAATATTTGATGAATGCCTCCGCCTTGGACAGTTCCCGAGGCCATGGAAAGAGGGTCGAGTCTGTCTCATACCAAAAGACAGCGCTCCGGGCCAGCCTCCAAGTTTTAGACCTATTGTGCTGCTGGACGAGGTGGGTAAATTATTTGAGAAAATTCTCACTACTCGCCTAGTTCGTCACCTTGAAGACGTTGGACCCAATCTTTCGGAGGCTCAATACGGCTTCAGAGCGGGCCGATCCACAATCGATGCCCTTACCCAACTAAAAGCCCTAACAAAAAGTGCGGTTGACCAAGGAGAAGTGGTCCTAGCGGTATCCCTAGATATCAAAAACGCGTTCAACAGTATCCCGTTCGAGACGCTGATTGAGGCACTTCGATATCATAGAGTACCCTGCTACCTAGAAAAAGTGATTCGTGCGTACCTTCAAGACCGCCAAATTATCTGGGAAGGAGCAGACCGTAAACTAGGTCGAAGACTGGTTAAACGCGGCGTTCCACAGGGATCTGTTTTGGGACCAGTACTCTGGAACATTGGTTTTGACTGGCTTCTGAGAGGGCCGGTCTTGCCGGGGATGGGAATGCTGTGCTATGCGGATGACACTCTCGTCACGTATAGAGGGCGAAATTATGAGGAAGCGGCACGCAGGGCGACCGTAGGGACCGAGATGGTGATTTACCGCATACGTCAACTCGGTGTCAGTGTCGCCCTGCATAAAACGGATGTCTTACTCTTTCATGGTCCACGCAGAGGGCCGCCCCGTGGTGCAACAATTGAAATCGATGGCGAAACCATGCTGGTTAAGGCCCAAATGCGCTACCTTGGCCTGGTACTGGACGGACGGTGGAGCTTTGGACATTTTACTGCTCTCGCACCGAGGCTGGTGGCTGCTGCTGCCGCATTAGGGCGATTGCTGCCCAACATTGGAGGGCCGGACAACCGATGCCGGCAGTTGTATTCTGGGGTACTGCGCAGCATGGCCATGTATGGAGCCCCTTTGTGGGTTGACGCACTCACCACGCAGAATAAAGTCCTCTTAAGAAGACCTCAGAGGGCTATTGCGATGAGGGCAGTGCGGGCTTACCGCACAGTTTCGTGGGCGGCAGTGACGACATTAGCGGCGGATCCCCCATGGGAGCTTCAAGCACGAGTCCTAGCTGAAGTATATCGCTTCAAAACCCAACGGATGACGGATGGCGAAGTCCCTTGCTGGCAGGAGTTAGAGCGTGTACGTGCCCTGGCACAGGATCACATGCTTCTCCAATGGGACGAAGACCTAGGGGCATCGCCTTACGGCCGGGCAACAATAGAAGCCATTCGTCCTCACTTGGACCATTGGGTAAAGCGGCGCCACGGGGCTCTTACCTTCAGGTTAGTGCAGGTCCTCTCTGGCCATGGGTGCTTCGGAGCGTACCTGCACCGGATTGGACGAGAGGAGTCTCCAGCGTGTTACGAGTGCGGCGCACAAGTAGATTCAGTGCGCCACGTGCTTGAAGAATGCCCCGCCTGGGAACTCAGCCGAGCCGTATTACGCCAAGAAGTGGGAGCTGACCTGTCACTGCCAAGCGTTGTATGGGCGATGCTTGACAGCGAGAGGAGCTGGAGAACTGTAGCCTCTTTCTGCGAGGACATAATTTCGCAGAAGGAGGCTTCGGAACGGGAGCGAGAAAACGATCCGGAAGCGCACCCGCTCCGTCGACGCAAGCCAGGAGGTCGGCGCAGACGTTATGCGCATCTGCTACCTCCGCCCTAGTAGACCCATGTGGGGATTGGGGAATCACCCACTATGGTAGTATCATTGAACGGGGGGGCACTAAACTACTTAATGCCCCATGGAGCCTGCAGCCCGGTTGCGGGCTGCCCGCTGGAGCGTCGCAGTTGAATGTTCACCGCGATCCTGCGCCGCTCCGTTATAGGCGGAGGTGGCACTCGTTGGGTTTTTAGACGGTAGTAGGTCCTCGCCCTTTAGTCCGTCATACCCGTCTTGCTCCCCTCGAGACGGGGTGCGTAAAAGCATTTTCCCAACGTAAAAAAAAAAAAAAAAAAAAAAAAGGCCTCACAATAGCAACCGCCTTGAAGAAGGCCGAGAGCAGGGTGGGATGGAAGCGATTGGTGACAGAGGTCATCGGAAAATTTCACGACGGACACGACCTTCAGCAATGAAGCAAACGACTAGAGAGAGAGAGAGAGTATAGGGAACGTGCATGAACTTCAGGCTGCTGCCCGCACAGGATCCCCCCTACTTAGCTATATAATAGCGCGAAGCGTAAATATCAAGTTTAAGGTTCTACTGTAGCCCACAGTACAGAAACGTATGTGAACTGTAAAGGGCAGCACTTGCTTTGGCGATAAGTGGCAATAGTACAGTTTATGTTTCCAATTTATGCCACAAGATGGCAGACCCTCGAAGGCGCATGGACCCTATACTAAAATCGTTACTAAAATAACGGATGATGACGTCTAGAGGTTGATTCTAACAATTTGTTATGGTTATAAACGGTTTTGATATCCTGACGATCGTCTTGGCGCGCATCTCACGCAAGACTTCATTTCGCATGCATGCACCAATCATCTTTTTCGAGAGCTATCTTCAAGTTCATATCAAAGCCGTAGCAAGTTGTTAAAACTGAGGGCCTACCGCGAACCACGTTCGACGTGTTGCCTCTCTGTCGCACTTGTACATTCGTACGCAAGTGTGATGGGAGGCAACCCGTCGAACGTGGTTCGCGCTAGGCCCTCTGAATCGGTGTCCTATTCTAAGCTGTTTAATAGTCAAGTATAGACGTATTAGAGCAGTGGTTCCTAACCTGGGGGTAATTACCCCCATGGGGGTAAAACTGGTATTTTACGGGGGTAATAAGCTAACCTAATATAACAATACAACAAACGTACGTTTTATTTTTTATTACCATTGGGAGGAGGGGTAAAATCAGGTTCCCTAGTTAGCCATAGGGGTGACCGGACTGAAAAGGTTAGGAACCACTGTATTAGAGCTACGGTTATCGAAATACAATTTTCTCGCAATAAATTTTATCTTCATAATTCTTCATCAACTTTTTGTGGGGTAGAATGCCCAACGTAATTTAGACGAAAGTCTAGCTAAATACGATTTCTCTACACTTTTTTATTAAAGTGTATAACAGTGCTTGATAGTGACTTAGTGACCCATTAGTTTAGTCGGTACCACGTAGAAAAACTTCATATTTTGACATTAAATTTTCAATTATACGTCACTTTGCTTGTCCAAGAAACGACAGTGGCAGTGGCATGGCGATGAAACTATACCTATATATATGAGGGGCCCTTAAAACGCCGCACTTCACATTCATTGCCGGCTCATCACGGTTAGCCATAGTATGTTGCTGGTCGAAGGGACGATGGAAAGCGTGGTAGGTATGGAGGGAAGGATGCGTGGGGGCCGTAATAGGCCGCATCCCGCAATCACTGCAGGTTCGCGACGCGTGAACTCATTTGGTGGGCTGGCGGTACACTTAGAACAAGGTTTTTAGAGATGGTGAGAGAGATCTTTATTTGCAACCAAGTAGATACACTTTAAAATTCAATATTTGGCCTGTCTTATGCACTACCTGGATCACAAGAGTAACGAAATTCATATGGTTCAAACTGGGGTTGTGCCTACATTGAAGTTCGCCGTGTGTCTTACAGTATCCACCGCATTTACTTAATTACTAGGATTTATGACAGGATTTTTCCCCTATAACTAATTTTGACCACCAAAACCGGTATTGTGGATGAAGGCCATCAAGTTCATATGGCAGGGCACGTCTGATGCCGAATGCATCTGAAGCCAAACTAGCCACAGACTGGATCCTACAGGATGGATCTCTGGACAGAGGAAGGCCAAAACAGAGATGGCGGGTCGACCTAGACACATTGTTATAAGTGGCGGGAGTGTGCATTGGACAGGACCAAATGCCAAGGAAGAGGGGAGGCCTTTGCCCAGCAGTGGGACACTCTTTCTGGTATCTACAATATTTCTAAGCCCTGTACCCTGTTTATCAATAGCTTGTAACTTGTAATACAAGTGGAAGTCCCTTTTTGACAGCTTTTGTTAGAAAGGGACTTCCACTAGTATTACAAGTTACAAGCTTTTGATAAACAGGGCACTGGTGTATCCCCAGCCCCCGTCAAACGCAGGCGCACGTACAAGATTGGCACCTGTCAACCTCCGCCACGCTGCGTGACCACGATCCATATTTTACAGCCCGGCCCAAAACGTCGACGCGCAGCCTCTGCTCCAAGCACATACTCCCTTTTTGAATGCGACGCTTAGCCTCAACATACATTTATGCCCTTTCGGAACGCGAAACTTGGCTACCTTTGTTACCATGTGTAGCACATCGGAGGTAATGAGGATCATTGGCCTCTATTAGCTTTGGACTGGAATTGCTTCTGGGTTTATAGATGTTGGAGGAATTGTTGTATAAAATTTAAAGACATTCGGTGCCAATTACGAAGATTTAGTACGAATTTATTGCACATCATCAGGATTAAGTACCTTCGTAGCGCTCTTACACGTTTGGTTACTTGAATAACAAAAGCGAGCCACAAACGAAATCTCAGTAGGTGTCCAAATCGTGTTCGAATTGTTTTGAAGTTACCAACCCGCATAGGCCCTCATCTTTAAAAAGATACTTGTGTCTTGTTAGCACTCTCAACTTGTGTTATAGTTAAGTATGTTTAAAGGCTTCGGATTTGATCGCAAGTTTTCTATTTAGAAGCACTTTACTTGATTTATATGCTGTCCTTGACTTCCCATCTTCACCTTTATTTCCCTCCTATTAATGTTCTTGTTAATGTTGCTACTTAAAGGCCCGTAGGTTCGTGTTCTTCTCTCACTCTCACTGCTCGGGACGTGCGTTTTAGACCTGTATTCGTGATTTTATTTTCTCTCGAGCGAAAGCACAGAATAAATAATAGTAGTAGGTAGGTTCACTCTCTAACAAAACGCGTCTGTTACGGTTAGGACATATTATATGACCGCTAGGTGGCGACAGCGCCACGCGTGGCCTATGGCTAATAGCCACCAAAATTGGTGTGGGACGAATGTACTTGTAGCTACCTGTTGCAAAGCGACGAAATCGTGGAGTGAGCCACGCCTGGCGAAAGTCAAAAGATCAGGTATCGAATCGATAAAGTTACTAGAGATAACCCTCAAAATTGCGAATTCAATTTGGGCCAGCAGCCCAGCACGCATAACATACTGATAATAAAAATAAACACAGTGTACAAAAAACGACAGAAGGTCATCGGGCGATAGATCTGCCAGGAATCGTGCTTAGCCTGGCCTGCATCTATCCAATACAAACTTAAAGAAAGTGACTACGGGGCGTCAGAATATGTATCATCACTTGGCATATGGATAACATCGAACAAATTGATTTTAGTATATTGAATTTGTGTCGTGACCTTAGGTTAAAGTGACTGAACATTTGAGCAGCGGTTTTAATATCGTCAGTGCTAATATTTAACTATCTATATCGTTCGAAGTCGTCAATTTACCTAACTTTTAAAAAAATAGTATAAGTATGTGTAGGACAGCCTTGAGGTGTTTAAAAATTATAGGTACCGTAAAACGGGGTGAGTAGGTTTCGCGGGGAGAGGTGGGTAATGAATGGGGAGAGACGGTTTGAGAGCGGGGTGAGAAGGGATTTTAAGGCGACTGCTACAAAAATAATGTATTCCAATTTAAAATGGAGCTATAGTAATACGCATGATAAAAAAAATCGATCCAACAATCTTCCAAAATCACCTTTGTATGAAAACCCCTCTCACCCCAAATACGACGCACTACGGGGTGAGGTGGGTTTTCCTCTTTATCGTCAAAGTTATGAAATGGAACTACCCAAAATAAAATAAAAACTAAAATACAAACGTCCGGAACACTTATTATATAAGTACACCATTCAGTTTTCATATGTAAAAATAAAATGTTATCGAGGTTTGAATTGTGTCGCTTAACTTCAAACTCGGGTAAATCCATTCGACCCTCTCAGCAAATGTCTACCCTATTACCTTTTCTTAATACCAAAATCGCATTATCTGACAGATGGATTTACCCAAGTTAACTTCATTAAGCGACTCAATTTCAGTTTTGACCCCACTCACCCCATTTTACGGTACCTATAAATAAAACTACCCCATAATTTAATAGAAGACTATTTCTTTGTACCACGCCACGATCCACGAATTGTACTATTGAAACCATGTACTTAAAACGGCGCTCCTATTTCTAAAACGTGACTATGAGAATTATCGATTAAATACGAGCACATAAAACGTAATCTCAAGCAATACGCATTAGGTACAAAGTCCACGATGAATTTGTTCCCCAGCAATCCCAGCATGCGTTGCTAAACCCTTTACCGGTTTTTTAGGGTTTTTCGGTAATTTCGGTTCCCGGGCCTGAGGGGCTGTAATGCCGCCTTTCTGCCCAGGCCGGCAAATTGATCAATCTGTGCTAGTCCTTGTACAGTTATGAGAACAAGTGCTATTGCATACTTTCACTTTTCATTAAATAGACTAGACTAGATAGACTTTATTGGTAGTTTTTGTGTGACTAACGTTATCGTTACGTTACCCTCAAAGTTATGATCGATAAATATTAGGTATAATATTTATCGATCATAACTAATATATAATTATACCTACCTATGGGAGTACCTACCAATCTATTTTCGCTTTCCGCCAGTTCATGAATAAACTCAAAAACCGTTTTTCCCAGTAATTAAACATTGGAGAATCGATTTTTCTTCTTCATTATCCCCTAAGTAGTAGATTACATCGACAATTCGACACCTATAGAGTCGTTTTCAAGAACTATAGTTCGTTTTTTTTAGCATTAGAAAGAACTTGAGTGAAGGTAAGCAATCTTGACATGTATTTTAATTGAAAAACGCTTTTTAAAAATCAATAACTATTACTTATGAAAGCAGAAGGATATAAATGATCGTATTAGATTCATAATAGTTACATATTTGCCGTGACTTATTTTTAAAATGTGTTTTTCAATTAAAAGACACATAAAGATTGTTTACCTTATTTCTAATGCTAAAAAAAACGAACTTTAAAGTAGGTACCTATTTGAAGATTCACTCCCATAATCTTCTCGATTTCTTTAAACTAGCGGATTTTTTCTGGAACAAGCTTCAGCTTTATCAAGTTACCAACTGTTTTTATTTAAAACCCTTTACTTGTTTATTGAAAACGACTGTTACAGAATTAATTAACGCGGAACTGATAAATTAACCTACTTTATTTGCGATACTACACTTCCGGGCCTTGAGGGCGCGAGAGATAACTTTACTACGCTTTAATCAGGTCACAAAAAGCCAATATCGTTTAAAAAGTCCTTGATATCTTCAGTCTATTAATAGTTGTCCTTGACTATATCGAACCAGTTGCCAGACTGGACAAAGTGACTCTTATATCCGCATTAGTTTATCGTTATCTATTGAAAAACGTGTACATAACACTACAGTTAAATTGTACAACTAAGACCTCAAAATATTCAAATCAAATAGGTATGTCAGTAAAAGGATTCTCGTATCCACTTTTGGTCTCGCCTGTACGTTCTAAGATGTGAGATAATTACATGGCCATTTGGCGTGACCGCGCCTAATAGAGGATCCCGAAGGAATCGACACGAAAGCGTGATACTTCGAATTTAGAATAGAAACCCTCAGCTTGCTTAGCCGCAGATTAGCTACAAAATGGTCACTCCGCGAAACAATAAGTGAATAAATAAAATAAATTAATTAAAAATTAAAAAACACGACTGCGAAAAAGCGAACTGAAAAGACAAAAATAATTTTTAGTTGTGTTAGTTACTCAACTTAATGAATGTAAAAAATTATTAGAATATGAGTGTTTAGTGAAGGTTATAAACAACAAACGCAAAAGTTTTATGCTCATTTAGGATCGTGACTGTACCTGTGTATTTTATTTCAATTGCAGTCGGGGACCTTTTAAATGGGAAAATGTCAATACATCAAGGTCCCCGACTGCAATTGAAATAAAATACACAGGTACAGTCACGATCCTAAATGAGCATAAAACTTTTGCGTTTGTTGTTTATAACCTTCACTAAACACTCATATTCTAATAATTTTTTACATTCATTAAGTTGAGTAACTAACACAACTAAAAATTATTTTTGTCTTTTCAGTTCGCTTTTTCGCAGTCGTGTTTTTTAATTTTTAATTAATTTATTTTATTTTATACTTTTTAGAATTTTTACATTCATTAAGTTGAGTAACTAACACAACTAAAAAATATTTTTATCTTTTCAGTTAGCTTTTTCGCAGTCGTGTTTTTTAATTTTTTATTTATTTAATTAATTTTGGGGTCATGATTTCGTTAATAATCATTTGAAGTCACTTTATATTACTTTTGCGAGGGCGTCCTCAGTACAGAAAGGCACGCAGAGCGCCGCATATATCGGGCTACGCCCGACTACTTTGGAACGCGTACAGTGCGCCACGAACGTCGGGCTACGCCCGACGCTTTGAGCAAGAGGGCACTGAAGGCGTCTTGGTAAGGGTACAGCGGGTCACGTATGTGGGCCTACGCCCGACACTTAGTATGAGAGAGTCGAAGGCGCCTGGCTTTGGACCGAGTGCAGCGCGCCACGTACGTCGAGCTACATCCGACTCTTTTACCATTAGGGCGCCGAAGGCGCCCGGCTTTAGAACGCGTACAACGCGCCTCGTACACGCCCGACGCTTTGAGTATGAGGGCGCCGAAGGCGCCCGGCTTTGGTAAGCGTACAGCGTGTCACGTACGTCGGGCTACGCCCGACACTTTTAGTATGAGAATGTTGAGGGGACTGGCTTTGGACCGCGTGCAGCGCGCCACGTACGTCGGGCTACGCCCGACGCTTTGAGTATGAGGCCGGCTTTGGTAATCATACAGCGTGTCACGCTACGCCCGATACTTTTAATATGAGAGAGTCGAAGGCGCCTGGCTTTGGACCGCTTGCAGCGCGCTACGTACATCGGGCTACGCGAGAAACTTTTAGTGTGAGGGCGCCGAAGGCGCCCGGCTTTGGTATGCGTACAGCGTGTCACGTACGTCGGACTACGCCCGACGCTTTGAGCAAGAGGGCACTGAAGGCGTCTTGGTAAGGGTACAGCGTGTCACGTATGTGGGCCTACGCCCGACACTTAGTATGAGAGAGTCGAAGGCGCCTGGCTTTGGACCGAGTGCAGCGCGCCACGTACGTCGGGCTACATCCGACTCTTTTACCATTAGGGCGCCGAAGGCGCCCGGCTTTAGAACGCGTATAACGCGCCTCGTACACGCCCGACGCTTTGAGTAAGAGGGCGCCTTCGGCGCCCGACACTTTTAGTATGAGAAAGTAGAAGTCGCCTGGCTTTGGACCGCGCGCAGCGCGCCACGTACGTCGGGCTACGCCCGACTCTTTTAGTATGAGGGCGCCGAAGGCGCCCGGCTTTGGAACGCGTACAGCGCGCCACGTACGTCGGGCTACGCCCGACGCTTTGAGTATGAGGCCGGCTTTGGTAATCATACAGCGTGTCACGCTACACCCAATACTTTTAATATGAGAGATTTGAAGGTGCCTGGCTTTGGACTGCGTGCAGCGCGCCACGTACATCGGGCTACGCCAAAACCTTTAAGTGTGAGGGCGCCGAAGGTGCCCGGCTTTGGTATGCGTACAGCGTGTCACGTACGTCGGACTACGCCCGACACTTTTAGTATGAGAAAGTAGAAGTCGCCTGGCCTTGGACCGCGCGCAGTGCGCCACGTATGTACGTCGGGCTACGCCCGACTCTTTTAGTATGAGGGCGCCGAAGGCGCCCGGCTTTGGAACGCGTACAACGCGCCACGTATGTCGGGCTACGGCCGATGCTTTGAGTATGAGGGCGCCAAAGGCGCCCGGCTTTGGTAAGCGTATAGCGTGTCACGTACGTCGGGCTACGCCTGACCCTTTTAGTGTGGGGGCGTCTTTGGCGCCTGGCTTTGGACCGAGTGCATATACTTGGACAAGTTGCAGGAAGCGCACATCTTTCTTACGCTCTGAGCCGTAGGCCCTACGTGGAGCTCACCCTTCGGCCTTAAAAAAAATGTCATCATCATCATAAATGTTAAAATTAAATCAAACCATACGGTTATAATGATACTTTCACGATTTGTTCTGCCAAAGTCGGTGCAGAGTTAGCTTAGACGGACTCTGTATCGTATCGATTAATAAATAGAAGTTATATTTTAAACTTTTCGATTCCATAAGCGCAATTACGAACATGTTTTAAAAACTATGAGTAGTATGTACCTACCTAATATAATATAATTATATTTTTTTATGATCAGCGATCAAACCCTTTCCTTTTATTTTAATAAGTATCCCATTCAATAATAATATTTGGTTTTATGAGATTAGCTTCTCTTAACATATTTTGTCAATTCTTACTTTCTCAAAATGAGACTTAAACCCACATGTTGCATATATATTATCAATCGGCTTTCAAAGCCCTTCATTTTGATACCCTACTCGATAGGTTTGCACGATATTTTTTTCTAAAGGTTGCGTAATATGGCGTATTAAGTCCGCCATATTGTTTTTATAATGACGTCACATAGCCTATGTTACCCGGGATGACGTAAGGATTCTAATGATGTATCATACGTCTAAATCGGTTAAGGCATTCAGAAGTTAAGGTGGAATAAAGAAACTCACATACATACAAACATGAACGCTGAAAACAATACACTCTTTTTGTTTGGGCAGTCGTGTAAAAAGAAATTATATTTCAATTTAAATTACAATTTATTTATTTAAAAGACAACAATGGCCCATAATGCTTAGTAACATTATAACTACAATTTTAAGGACTAAGTACATTTAGTTTTTTTTTAATATATTCAGCAAGGACTCCACAGACGTAATGTAAGAGCGTTTTTATTACATCATCTTATCTGATATCGGATGTTTACTTTTACTTTAACATGCCTGATTTAGAAATTACTGTTAGGTATATGCGGAATCCTTTCTAATCTTTTAAAACAATCTTAAATTAAGTGTTTTGTACCAAAACTTACGCAGTTTTACAAAAGTGCTCTTCCAGATTCAAAGTGGTCCAACGAACAGTTCCACCCCAATAAATTACCCAAACCGCATCCAGTGCAGTTACCAATCGAACCCAATACTTTTGGAACCGAACTATAATTAGAACGTAAAGAAAAACCCGGCTAAAATCGGAAATGTATGTTAAACGTGCATTCAGAAAGCCCTACCGCGCATATTCAGTACACCAACCAGTTAAATAGTGATCCCTGAGGCCCTACAGCGAAAACCTCTCAATCGCTCAAAAATGCAATAGCGATATAGCGATATAATTACAGATGCAGATAACAACATTTCGTTTTATCGTTTTTCGCGGTAGACCCTAATCTAATCCCCAAAACCCCCAAAAATTTGGGTTGAGTAGATTTTTTTTTTTGTTACAGACGAAATTGGTTTGCAAGACTATATTTTGTTGTGGAACTCGAGATAGTCGAGAATCCCGAGAGAGAATAATCCCGACTCGGGATCATATTATACAAGGGATGAAACTTCTTTCTATACAGAATGTTTCGTAAATTATGTAGCCGTGGTTGCCAGGTGGCAAGCCGTTTTTGTGAAGCCAAATGTGGTTTCAATCAATCATAAACCATTCTCCAGTTTGCCGGTTTAACCGCTAAACATAATGTTTTCGGTTGCGTAAATTATGAGTGCACTAATTTGTGTAGGTATGCAAAAATAAAACGCGTCAAGTGCGTTTTTGCTTGATCGACCACGAGTTTATACGTTTTGATTTTATTTTTTATGGTAGAACATGAATGTTCCAATCAACTCAAGAATCACTTATGACGAAGTTTTGAATATTACCTTTCCTGCTTTATAGCTGCTATACATACTTAAAATTGTTCTCGAAAATGGCCAAGATATGAAGTGGGTAATGCTGTAGAATTTGATTTAATTTTCGGGCTTTACCCAAAAGGCTTGGGTAAAACTAGGTATACCCAGAGTACCCAGCTAAACTTAAGTTTACTTAAATTAAGTATACCCATGTGGGTAATGCCAGAATATTAAGTAAACTTAGGTTTACCCGGGGTTACTAACCAAGCTTTTTGGGCAAAGTCCGAATATGAAATTGAAAATAATATGTGTTCGGTTTTTACCCGTACACACCTAATCTAAGTCTACCCAACGCCTGGCTAGTGGCTGGGTAATAAAAAGATAGTTCTCAAATCGGTGAAAAGTATTCAAGCTCCAACAAGGTATGTAAGTATACTATAACTACCTACTTATTGCATAAATGTTTAATTTATATTCCCACTGCCACAATTAAGTCATGTTTTCTTAACTTATTTAAGCTAATGCGTATTAGCAACATCTGTTTGGAGCGGATATAGTTTTTGCGCGCGCGCCGATTTCCGTTATACCTACCGAAATAGGTCAATATGTCACCGCTGCATCTACCAGAACATTGAAAACAAATTCTTGTTTTTCAATGTTTATTTTTAAGTCAATTTTTTTAGGTTTGCGTGAGAAAACCTGAAACAGAAACGAAAAAAAACTGAAACAGAACCGAATTTTACAAAAATATGGTTTCACCGAAATATAAAAAGAACAACCTCATTATTATAGCTAATACAGATATATAACATAAATGACAGAAATGTGCATAAGCTTAATTCCAAATTTTTTACAATCCCTTTAAACATGACACAAAAGTCACAAAACGAAATTATATTTAAAAGAATACGTAGCTAGAAAAAGAATACAACTTGCTCAAATACAACAGTATACCTATTAGGTAGATATTAAAATAAAACAGAAATTAATTAGGTCAATCGATTCAAATTTCGCGGACGAAACAAAACAAACAACCAATTCAGCGTTCCAAATAGTACGTACATACCTACCTGAATACTCTTCACACTTGTTTTTCAACAAAAAAAACTCATCAGCCTCTATTTACTCAACAAACGAAAAGTATTCAAAGCGCGCCAAACAATTTTCCGAGCCTAAAGTCTCGCGCGCCGGCAAGTGTCCTTCATTTCCCGCCATCCGGTCCCTCAGCCAACCGAAAATTGCCGCCTAAAATACGCCGGCCAATGAAACCGGTAGCCGCCTTTTTCGACCAATCAGGAGCGAGCCCGCGCTCGCGCTGCGCGTCATTGTCATATCTTGAAAATTAGTACAGCGGCGAACCCCGACGGCAAATTGACGATTTTCCGCGTTCGAGTTTTCAAAATATTCGAATGGTGAGTTTCCAACAACATTTTATCTATTTTTAATAATATATTAACTTTGGAATACGTCACATAATTTTTATTTTTCACTAAGACGGCAATATCACGCGATTTAATATGTAAAGCTACGATATCTAATTAGTTTTCGATCGAAAAAGTTACATTCATTACGCAAAAATAATAAAAAATAATAGGTACCATTGTTTTGAATATAAAGTTAAGAATAACACGTAAAATAATAAAATTCATCGCGGTACATCTACTAACTCAAATCTAGTCAGCCTTGTTTCGGCAAGATGGCGGCGGTCTTACAAGCTATTAATGTATCTTCTATCTACTGCGCACAGTTCGTTTTGACTGTATGAAAGAGCGAGACGACTATGTTTTACTCAGAAACACATCCACCGCAAGCGCCTGACTGCTTGCACACGTAACTAGACACGTCTTCTTTATTTCGTAAACAAGTCTGATTTAGTGTTGCCATTATAACAAATTATCTGAGTTCTCGGGATTTTATTTTCTAATTTTGCTGTACTTCAGATTTATTTTCTAGAACAATTTCAGAGATTACTTATATTACAAAATATAAGGAAATTTCGAATTGCTCTTCAATTATTTTTATAATATATTTTTAAAATATAAACATTAATGATATGATGAGATTCGTGGGGCATTTCTAGGAAATTAATTTACCTGCGTAAGAGGGTCAGGCTCAAAGAAATTTTGAGTTACGCTCAATTTTATAGTGATAAAATTTCACTAACTACCTAGTATGCATCGTCGTAATTAAATAGTAGGTAATTAAGACTTTAAGAGTTATCATTATTAACAAAATATGAAAATTTATTTTGGTGTTTTACCAATATGAAAATTTAATTTGGTTTTCGGGCACCCCATTGTAAATCGTCCTGATTTACATCAAGTACATTTAAGTAGATACTCATCTAGTTCAGTAATCAAAACAATATTTATTAAAGGTCTTAATGTTAAAATAAACAATATAACAAATAGGTAGGTAAGCTAAAATAGTGAATGATTCGTTGAGTTAAAATAATAAACGAATATCATGGCTCAAACCTATGCGATAAGGCAACACTCGATGGCCTCTCCTTTATCACAAAGTATGAGCGCACGCGACTTTTAAGATCGGTGGCGCCATACGGTGTCGAGAAGTGGAACTATTTCGACCGACGCCGCTAGCGCCACGCCACGCACGCGCAGCGCTGGCGACGCCTAGCGTTGCTCATTTTTTCGTCAGTCTCCGGACGTACCTCGGTCGTGCGGACGCACGTTGTTGTTTTATGACGTCGCGTGTTTTTACGAATTGTTTACGCTCACTTGCACCAACCTGAATTAGAAACTCAACTCGTGTTCTTATTAGTGCGTGATGGACCAAACATTTAGCTGCGTGCCTAGATTATTACGTCGTGTTGCGTTCAAAAACTGATTTTGACCTTGTTTACGCTAGGTGAAGAGAGCGTCGCGGATGCTATCAGAGAAGTGTGTTCGCGCTGTGTTTGGTGGTGGACTCAGTCGGCTAGAAGAGATGTCAGCGTTAAGCGTGAGAGCGCCCGGCCTGCAGACGACCTCCGTGCTGGACACGAGGTCGTTGCGGGTCCGAGGTGTCACCACGCTCGAGGGAGTGAGAAGAAACCTATTCGGCTGCACCGATAGGGAAGAAAATAGAAAGTTTGTCGAGCGGGAGTTGGCGAGACAGTTGGAGCTGGACAGCCAGAGATGGGGTTTCGATTTCGCGAACGAGCAACCTCTGCCGGGCCCTCAGAGGTTCGCGTGGTCGCTAGTGCCGGCGTCGGCGGTCCCGGCGGCCCTCAGAAGAGCACCCATGGCCATGGCGCCGCCTAAGCCCAGTGCACCATCGCAAGAATCGCCTACGAAATTATCGAGCCCCGAGAGCGGCAAGACGCAGAAGAGAATAACAGGTCAGTTTATCTTAAAATAATTGCATCTTGTTTTTTTTTATCTCTTATCACTATGCAGTTTATTACGGGCTTGGGAGAAAAACTTGTTTATAGGTGCATAAATGTTGTTTTACTGCGATAATAAATCAAAACTAAGATAGGTATCCAAGGTTGTATCTCGTATTATTAATATTTATTTAATGTCAAGTCGAATGCCGTAGCCGCGACGATGCGCCTGCGTTGGCGTCGTTAGTCTAGCCTAGCTAGTTAATGATGACTACTTGAATAGGACTCTTTTATGACTCTGTTCATTGTTCAGTACCTCGTTAGTATAAGTGCACTGTTGAATTAGGCCTGTTTATGATGTCCTTATTTTAGCGAGGCTGGTACCTACTTGATGCAGAATTCTGATTAGACATAAAAGTCTTTCGCTTTAACTGGTCCGTAATATATGTTGTTAATGCAAGTTAGGCGTATGAGAGGGGAACTTTTTTAGCTAATCTTTGATTTGGTTCATTCAACCCTCGAAACTTGATCTCAGTCGCCCCTTAAATGAGTCAAATGGCATTTTTTTGACCATCAAGGTGTCAATGAATTCATTTAGGGAGCAAGGAAGTCCATTATTCTTTCATTACTTACCTTGCAATTAAAAATTAAGATTAAGCGCAAATCTTTTCTTAGTTAATTTTTAATGGAGTTTTTTCTTAACTTTTTAACTAAAGGGGACATTTTGAGGTAAAAAATATATTAACCCGCTTATTTAAAAATGACTGTTCTAAAATTTCAAAGACGTTTGCATACCTATTTGTTCATTGTTAAGCAAAACAAATTAATGAGAGTGTGACCATATGCCTGGGTTCATAATATATTTGACCTAGTTATATTGTTTTGACATCCAGATACGTTCGCCTCCCACATTTGTCCCATTTTAGACTGCACATGTGTGCGTGAAAAGTTGAAAACAACGCGGTGCGCGAACGCATATGTCGCTATTAGTTAGCGTGTTTACTATTAAATGAACTACCGGGAGTACTATGTATAGATTGTTTGACACTAATTGAAAAAAAAAACTAGGTAGGTTTTAACTTTTTAATGAGGTTTGTAAAGTTGATATTTTTTTTAATTAGGTAGGTATTATGAAGCAACAATACTTATGGTACCTAGTTAAATACCTACATTCTAATTACACAAAAGTACAACATCGCTTAGTTATAATTAGGCTTAGAGAACTGTTATTCAAATAAAATATTTATAAACTAAATAAATAATAACTAACAAAACAAAATTTGACTTAAATGTCTTAAATTAAATGGATAAATAGGTAGACCTCTACAAGTTTCATTTACATACCTACTTGAAAAAAATATTTTAAACACTCAAAACAAAACGTACTTTAACACCGCCATTTGTATAGTTATAAAAATAAATAAGCCAATTATTTTTATCTTACTCCTACTAGGTAACCTATAACATTTTATCAAATTAATTATTTTGAGATACGTATAAAAGTAGTAAGCTAATCTATACGTGCACTTATATAACTATAATTTACTATAACCATTCACGCACGTTTATTTGTTTAGTAAATTATCAATAATGTGCTCGCTCGCCCAATTCACGCGATTTGGCTGCGTAAGAATTAAGATAGATGATTTTTTTTAATGCCATAAAAACGTAGGAACTCGTATGACGGATACGCCCTTTAAAATCAAACGCGTATTTACGATAGATCAGTCTAGCTATTTCAAAAGGTCGTAAAGGCGTAGAAACTCATGACGCTTACGGCATTTTTAAATGGATCGGGTTGCATCGACGCCGACGCCGCGTCAGCGCGCATGCGTGCTAGTGATGCGCTCTTCGCAATATGGCGACGGTTTTTTTACGTCATTGTAGGACGTTGAACGTACGTTACGTACGTCCTGTTTTTTTTTGTCAGAGGTGGAGGTAATTCTCATTGGATACTGCCAGCCCGGTTTTGGCAGCATGCCCGACTCAGCTGGGATTGCTCCCGCCACCTACGGACTAACCCTCCACCCTGTACAGTGTTATGTTTTCGAAAACGAGGCGCTAAGAGGTATACAATACACACGGTATAATAACATTGGTAAATGTGTAGAAAATAAAGTTTAATTATGACACGGCGTATGACAAGTTAACATGTATATTAACTATAATACCTCTAAGAATTGAATCCTCATGATTGAAGCGAAATGTATAAAGTTTATAAAGAAATAGTGACAATAAAATTAAAATTACAATAGCCTAAGTAATAACTACCTACGTGATATTTCAATACCATTGTGAGGATTGCACGTCACGTACATATTACACAGGTAGCTACCCAATCAAATTGAAATCATTCATCATGCCCACTTGTCTGGCAAATTGACTGTAGGTATTACATACACAAGAATGCACGTATGTTCCGTACGAAACGGTCGCCAAACCGCTTGAGGTAGGTCGTAACGACTCAGGATGCTACAACATTACACAACTTGTAAAAAACGCACAACATTTAGTACCTAAATTGAGTTCAATACTTTTTGTCTAAATTTAAATCTTTAAGATGGTGTCATGATGAGTATTGTTAAAAGCGAGAATCGGACCAGTTGTGACAAAGACTATATTGTAAACTTTTTTTCGCTTTACTAGTGGGCCGTTAGTTACGTTTACGTCTCATTGTTTTTTTTTTTCAATCGTATCTCGAACCGAGCGTGGTAAGTGACATTTAAATCAGGTCATACGCCCAAGCTATTGCCTATTTTGTTGACATTAAAATCGGTTGCATGTTGCATTGGGCCTAGCAGATGCAATGACTTCCTAAGATTTTACAAGGAGCTCTCAAGGGTCACAAATTCTATTGTCTGAAACTGACCAACTGTAAGAACAACGCAGGGGTTCCTTAAATAACCGGGTCACCTATTTCTATCCCTTTTCTATGACATAATTACACATTTGGTCCTCTAGAAGTCGTTGAACCCAAATGTTTTGAGTTTCTGTGAACGTAAGTGGACGAAACAGCGGGGGTTATTCTAATGGGTAGAATTAGAAATTGTTGCAATTCGCGAACGGCTTTGCGTCAGTTGGTGGTCAAGTAATTGCTTTACTTGAAATTTTATAATACCCTAAAGGGTTTGAATCCGTGAGGATTGAATTTCATCTTCAGAATTACAATTATACCTGGCAGTTATGAATGTAACACGCCAGATTATTTTAGACTTTTGTTAGCAGAAATCTTACCTTGGGTGGACATTCAATTTAAGTATGTATGTATGTACTAGATTAAAAAAAATCCAGTAGGTATCGCAGACATAGGTATTTCGTTGTTTAAATCAATAATAAAGCTTGGATAGTTTGTCATAAACCACATATCTTCATCCTATTTTAATAAGACAGGACAAATTCTGTTAATAAAATGAAATACCTAAATAACATTTCCCCATATTCATAATTTCACTAAGGGAGCTCGCCCCAATAAATCGGCTGACGTGCATAAATCAACAGCGCGCAACAATACCGTGCACTTTCCTCACAAAAGTCGTATACTCCCTCAAACGTTATACACTCATACGCCCTTTTGACAAATAATACACCGGCGCGTGCGCGCCCTCGCGGACACTAACGGTCGTATTGATTTTCTAACTGTCACTTTCACCGACAATACCTATTGTTGTTTTGGTTTGCTATCCCTCTGAATTGTCTCCTACGTTTTGGTTGACATTGTGTCATTTTAGGTATAGGTACTTTCGTGACCCTATTGGCATTCAAATAGGACACCTTTCCTATTCCTTTTGGCGTGTAGACGCCTTAAGTTGAACTTGACAAGAATTGGATAGTAGGATGGTGATAAGCAATAATGTGTTAACCCGCAGTAATTAATAACATGTCAACTAAAAAAAAAATACGCTGAAAGTTGACATTATCTTTATTGCAAAATGAATGTGAGTTGACACATTTTTGCTAAACAGCATCCAGTATCGATCATCGATAGTTTCAGATGTGCTAATTTAACAATTCTAAAAACATTTATTATATGAAAGTTCTAAAATTTATTTTTACGAGGACAGTGATGAAAACCCGACATTGTTTTTCCTCCGGATGTGTGATGAAATTGATGAATTAGCGAATACTGCCAACATTCAAGGGAAATAAATATATCCCCTTGAATCATCTCATTTAGGTTGGAAAATTTATGTGACCATTATTTAGTTTATAATACTTTATTCTATAATCATTTGTAAATCCCAACATTCCACACCGAGCAGCTCCGCAAAAAGAAAGTCGCGTTACACTCTGATAAACCGTCAAAAAATTTCGACACAGCGCGATGCGGGCTAAACAAAAAAGGTGTTCACACGTGTTCTGAATTTGAACATATTAACAGATCTCGTAACGGCCGTATCGATCGCCACGCATCTGCGTTTACGCCACCCCAACACTACAAAAATAAATTAAAAGGGAGTAACAGTATAGGGGCCGTAATGACGCTTAAGCTCTTTTGAAACTAAAGCAAAACTGTCCGGGGGAGAAATTCCCTATCCCCCAACTATCCTAAATCGTCATCTGTGTTGACTACGAGATCGATTTCAACACGCAACTGCAACGCTGATGACCTCTAACGAAACGGTCGTTCACTTTTTAGTGGCCAATTGCCCAATGAATAAATCTCCTTGCATGATTCGGTCAAATTTTCATGTTTGCGCGCTGTTGTAAAAATTTGCTTCAATGTCAATTTATGAGTCAGAGGACGAATATATGCAACAACGTGGAATTCATGCTACGTCGATAAGTTTAGTCAAACCCAAGGAATCGTTAATATCTAAAACACCTGCCTTGCTTCTCTGGGTCTGGAAAGCAAACAAACCATTGGCTTATCTCTACAAGCCAGACAATTGAACAATTCCCATTACTTGCACTTGTTAAATGCTAAATTGTAGCAGGCACCGACACGAAACTAATGGAAGTAAGTACGTTACAGTTCTCACGTTGCCTACCCTCAGGAAGGAAGATATGGTTCAATGCCTCTAACGACTCCTAGCGATAAAAAATCTTCGTTTCTTGTTCAAGTTAATGCCTGTGGGATATGCATCCTGGCAGCAAAAAACAGAATCCAGTGTAGCTAGGGCTAGGACATGCCTAACCAACTAGTTATGCATTAATTATGTTAATGCATCCCTATAAAAATACATGTAAGTACATATTTTTAATTGAACTCATGGGTGTTCAATATCAATAATTTAATTCAAAAGTTGACAGGTAAAATAATTACCCGTCTAGACGTAGTCAAATCGTTAACATATGAGAATGAAGAAGACATTCAAATGACCCAAGTAAAGACGCATAAATTCATTTACGGAATTGAGACAAACGGTATCGTTTAAGACGGTACTAGAATTGGATCAAGGGCGAAATACACCGATGGCGTAAGAGGCAATTATGTACTTTATCTATTGTACCAGACCAGAGTTACTCGTCTTCGATTATGCTGAAAGATGATGCAACTCGCATTTTAAATGAGGATTCTGGTGGGTAAAGTTTGAAGTTAGTTTGCGGATTAACAATTTTTATTTCCGTTTTAAAAAAAAGCCCTAAAAAAGGCTAATTTTATTCTGCCCTACATTAAACAACAATCAGATGCAAAAAGTTAATTTGAAACATGTAGAAGAAACAGGGCATGCTTAAGCTCTTAAGAGATCGTTTTCGAGCGCGATATTTCCACACATCGTTGGTTTCAAATTCCAGCATTATCTGATCTTAGTCTAGCAGAACCGGCCAGAAATATTATTACGAGACTTTCCGATTTCTGTCTTAACATTAACATTTAGCTTACACAAATACATACAAACAGCTCTAAAGTAATACGAAAATGCAATGATATTCGCTCAATCACAAGAGTGCAAGTTTTAATCACGTTTGTGATAACATCTTTTTATAACTTTCTTCGTCCCCTTGAGAATTAATTGGGTATTTAACGTACGCGTCTGTCGTAAAAACTGATAAGAATGTCACGGTTGAGGCGTCCCGAAGGTTTGATGGGAACGGCGGTCACCGCAGACCGTAAAATCTAATCACTAGATTTCAAACAGGGAAAGTGACGGTTGGAACTTTTGATTTCTACGTACGTTTTGTCTCTCACTCAAGGTTTTGTTTCCACGAAACCATTTCTTTCATCTTTGATCGTTCCTTACGTGAACTGCTTAAGACAATAACTCGCTCAATCCCTTCCACATAATCTGTGTTCACTGACAAATAAATACCAACTAGGTATCTTCAAGCAAAAATGTTGAAAGAAAGGAAGAACAACCCTCTGGTCATTGGTTTTTTCTTCGTTTCAGGTGAGACTACGCTGATTAGTTTTGTAAAAGTAAATGCTTTCGGTAGCATCGCCGACTGATAATAGCCCCAAATTCCCATGCTAGTTTGTTTAGGGTGTATCGATAACTGTAATTTCCCAATAAGGTTTGTACCGATCAGTGGACCCTTTAATTGCTATCAGCAATATATCACCCTTGTTAAACGGTTTCCCACGATAGATGCACGTGGTAAATGGGAAGTAAAGTACGTCAACGGTTGACCGCTCTGTAAAATGTTAATTTAACAGCATTAATAACGAATGCCAGCAACGCAGAGATCCGCACTGCAAATTCCCTCAAAACAAAATATGGAAACACCCCAGCAGTTTTCACTAAGGAGATTGTTATGATAGCGATGGCATTTACTACAATAAACCAACGTCATAATGATAAGTTGACAACCACGGTCGGTCTGACTAGAGTTCAAGTCCACGATTGAAAAAAAAGAAGATTATAATCTCTATAAAATAATGTCAATTTAATGGATTCAAATGAGAATATACCTATAGCCTGTAGCTCCGGGTGATACTACTTCAAACGCTGACCCTTGACATTTTCTGCGAGTCCATATTTAGCAATGCGAAGGGGGATTTTTTTATTTTTTGCTGTGGATCAATAAATAATTACAACTTTCAACCCCGTGCGAACTTGACCTTAATAAAAATGCCTGATACGCGGGATCGCGTGATCGCTGCCAGTTTTTATCAAATAAAAAACAAACTTCAAATCAATCCAATTCAATTATATTAACGTCTACAACACAAAACGAAAATCCCCATATTTTGACAAAGCCCCTCAATCAGATTCAATAAACGCCTGCTGATTGTTTTAAATGGAACTCGTCAATTTCAATTTAAACGCGTGCCAGATTTACGACAGGCGGCAGGCAACACATTTGCAACTGAAAATTTTGAAGGTCAGTCAACTTGAGCAATATGGCCGATTTCAGAAGCTGAAATTTAAATAAAAACGGTAATGTTCCGCCCGCTGCGCCCGCGCCGAACAGCTGTGGGGTCGCTGCAGTTTTTTAAAACCAACGGTCAAAATGCTCTATTGTTTTTATATTCGTTAGACACCACACCACATTTCTATTTATAGATATTAGTCATATTAGGTATATTAAAATCGTTCATTCTCGGCGCGGATGTATGTTAACTGAAGAAGTCGCGATTCAGTTTTTTAAAGCAAAATCTGTCAATTAATGTTAGACCCTTTTCATTAGGAAATGTCATTGTCCTTTGTTTGTATTGACGACATTTTGTCAACTGTCCCAAAATTTACGGAAGTCTATAACGACTTGTGCGTGGGAACGACGCCTCACATAATTATACGTGTCGCAATGTCCCTTCTAAGTGCCTCTTGGCTTGCGTGAGCTTCCCTTTGCGTTTGATTCGGCGACAGATTTCGAGCATTCCCACCAACCTTAACGACTTAATGACTCCCTTAAATTTTGAAACACTGAAAGATCGTATCTTTTAAACCTACCGAGTCTAAGACCTTGGCCTGAGCCAGTCGGCCTTACGTGAGAACGATTTAATTAACTGCACTTTACCTTCAAGCGTTCATTTTTAAATAGCACAGAAAGTGAAAACAGAACATAATTATGTAAATTAAATTCCTTGGCTCCATACAATTTGTTGTCCAACAAAAGAAGGGCGTGGAAATGCGTGATGTATTACTAGATTATTCAGTCGATTTATAAACTTGAGAACATTAGTGATCTCGTATTTCAATGAGAAAAGGCCACTCGAGAGTTGGTCGGATTAGACGGTTCGATTCGACTTACATTTCAATGAATCCTTTATTGTTGTGCTGACATATGGCTGACACACTTAATATTCTATTGTGGATGACCGAGGCGTTACGCAACTGAAAATCAAAGGCGTATTATTAGAGACGTTAGATATTACTGTGACAATGAGTGGTCACGAAGAGTTAAATAGAAAGTCAGGCTAAGACCCAATATTTAGAATGTTAGACTGCAAGATAGGCCACAGTGCCCACAATGTAATGTGAACGTGCTCTAAGTGAAAAAAAGAAAGCCCAACCAAACTCAGGAAATTCAAAAGTAAAGCTCACGCCATTGAACTATCATGTCGTTGTCAAGTAAACCAAATTCTAAGTACAGAGCAAACAGGCCCTCCATCGACAGGCCCTTGAATTTCAAAATGTTTGCCCAAGCCTGTTTGTCCAAGATCCAGAGAGAAAGTCAAGTAGGCGACGAGTGCGTGGGCCCGAAACAAGTTCTAGAGGTTTCAGAAGTCTCAGTGAAGGAGTAATGGTTTTTGTTGGTTACATAATTTTTTAAGCAACTCAACTCCCTCCCCAACTCAAGTACCTCCATCTTACAGAAAGCCACTCCCATTAATTACACTTAACTTACAGTGGAGTGTAGGCCTGATGTGCAGTTTTAGGTGCGGGAATTATTTCGTGTGTTTATAACTTTGTTTATTGTAATATAGTTACCAAACCATGAATTAAAAATAGGTAGCTTCAAATGTGCTTAGAAATGTTAAAATAGTATCTGTATTTATATTTAGTTTTAACCTATTTTTTGGCTAGTGTTTACATTCTTGTATCCAAAACCCCGGGGTATGCTGACGATGCTCTGACAGCGAGTTGCATGTCTCTTTAAGGTTTTAAAAGCTTTTAACATGGTATATAGGTACATCTGATGCGAGTTGTATCCTCAGGCGGCCGCTTGTGTCACCGTGGTAAAAAAGGGGTCAGAAGCCCCTGTGTGTGACGTGTGAACTTTAGCTCCGATACGGTCGATAATGGACCTCTCGGCGACACTCCATTCTTCTTGACGACTCAACTGACACAAATGTCCCGTCCATCACCCGAGGTGATGGATACCTTTCGATGAATGGTAAATTTATGTTAATATCTGATTGAAATGTTAATTCCCCATAATTATGACGACTCTTGAGTCCAACTGAATAAACAGTCATTGCTCATTCTCAGTATTTTTCTACGGATTTTAGTACAATGTTGCATCTGCGTGTAATACAACGCTTATTGTCATCAGCAATTAAACCTTTTAAAACTTTATTACATAATTGTATCGTTCGATTTATCTTAATTGCTTTAAACAAAACCACAAACGTAAACGCAGTTATCTACACACGGGCCGTGTGTACTATGGTAATGCTTCCTTGAAATGTAAATACATAGTTTACACAGACATAATGAATAATTAAGCAGTCCATATTCGGGCTCGTTTTAAGAAATTCTTGACAAACATACAACATAATGAGCATTCTAAATGCCTCGGCTAACAAACCCTTTGACCTGTCGCGCTGTGACACCATTTCTCAGTCAGTGATTGATCAAAATGTACCAAAGATACAAAGAACTCAAACGTGACTGAAGAGATGCATCTCCCACTCACAAACTTACAAAAGATCTTCGAAATAATAGAAGCCACGACAATGAAAATACGCATTGTCGAGATAAAATTAATATTTCATGCTATTCTTATAAAGATAAGAATTATGATATTGAGTTACCATCTGAATTTTAAATTTGTTTGTATTTTGATGCGTCTGGTGCAAGGAGTTATATAATGAAGCTAATTGTGTGTGAACGAACTATTTATACGGAACAGAAATATGAATATTTATCTTATTTATACGGTTACCATTGAACTGAATCGAGGGTCAAGAGTTTGATTGACAGAGACCAACGGATTTACGTTATTCACCTTCAGAATTTTGTATAATTCGAAAAGCTTTCATTTAAAAGACGTCGATTCAATATAAATAAAAGAAAACCGAAGATAGGTGGTATAATTTCGGTCTGAAAACCAAAAACAACCCGTGAATTTCCTCATAAAGAGTCAAAGTACCCAAATTACGAGCACAATTGCGGCATCAGCCAAATGGGCACAAAAAGCTGCGCAAGAGTGCGTGTCCTACGCAAGTGCGATTCCGTTACTTGAGGCCCTACAGGGTGGCTGTTGCGACCTCGTAACGGTATCGCCGAGCCCACGACAACCATTCATTTTTAACTAATGCCATTTGACGTTGCACGACTTTGTTTTTATGCTGGCTTAGTCGGTATAACTAGCTACGCTGCAGATCATTAAAAACTAGTTTGTATTCCAGCAACCAATGTTTTTTTAAACTTAATTTTTCTTCGAGCGACCAACATTTATTGTAAATTACAACTGTCAAAATGTATGTATGAAAAACTTGCTCTGCGGGATTTATTCTCTTAATAAGTTAAGGCTCAACAAAAAGTAGGGGCAACCAAGCCAAAAGTCATCAAGTATCATCATAATTTTTCCATTATTGCACCCATTTTTCTACAAAACAATCGCGAATTACGCCAATATGATCGCAAATGTTTCGCAAATCGTCATTATATTTCCGCATCAGCTCTAGCGTCGGGTCGTCGAACTGCGGTGAACGCACAACAACAACGCTTGTCGCAGCACGGAGTACAGACACGGCGTACTATCGACAACATTGCATTGCACTCAATTGTTTTTTTATTGCCGTTCGTTTGGCGCTCCCCGAATTGGTTTTACGATTTGACTATCGATCGACAACATTGTGACGATCAGGGCAATTGTGTTTTTATTGCCAATTCGGTTGGCGTTCGCGCTCCCTGAATTGGAATTTACGATTTCAATTTAAAACTCGTTGCTTTTATAATAATGTGGTCACATTGAGGTGTAGTTGTAGTTTCGAAAGTTCAAGTATGCCATTACTTTCTTATTATGACTTAATTAATCATTGAATACGTGCAAAAACTGTAAAAAAGGCAGCACCGTATTTTTTTTATAGTGTTTCGGCAGCCTAAAGTGTACGACCGCAGTAGTCGAATTAACGGTACGGCGGCCGCCAACGCCTTTCACCAAATCTCATTCACACTCCAACCAACGCGAATAGAACAAATACATTACAAATATTTTGACGACGTCCCAGAAAAAAATAGCTGATTACGGGTTTACTATCTTTCTTACGTTTTGTTGAGTTAAAATGCGTTAGAGAGGGAATATTTTACAAAATAGTTTCGTTACGGTTGTTATTTTTGTTAAATAGATCATTTTACGACGTTTATTCACTGCATTATCAGCCTGTTCTTTGTTTTAACGTTGTACAATTGAATACTTAACAATAGAGTGAGATAAGGAAATGTACTGTCTCGTACGATGCTATATTATCGGAGCCCTAGCTAGAAAGATAAGGCTCGCATAGTTCCGATCTCATTGTTTTGTTGTATCGATGTAAATTAGTAACGTAATAATACAACCTAGAATATACGTATTATCTGTAGAACTGTATGTTATGAACAATAATGTTTTAGGTATAGCTACGAATTTGTTAGTAAACTGTGTGAGTCAGTCGGTAACCGCTAAATAACCTACATGCATACACATGAATGCTGTCAATGTTATCATAAATGTTGCGTAGTTTAGAAAACGGTATTGAACTCTAATACCTAAAATTGGATAAAATAACAAAAATAATTGGATTTAAACTTCACTGGTTAGACAATAAAGGACACTAATGATGAAAAATACCCTATTAGTTCGCAAAACAAGCTATCTATCTAGCACGCCTTAATCCACCGGAAACCCATGGCGGCGTATCTCCAAAACAACGAGGTGCTTGAACTTAACTCGGGTTCAACAGAAACACCTCCGTCCCTCCATAAACGCTACAAAATGAACACCACACGGCCTCGAACTGTTGTTGTTCATTCCACACGTGGACCTTAAGGTGACTTTTGGACTTCGAAGGTGTCTTTTACGATGCTTCCCGCATACTTAATTATTTACGTGTTGTTGCATAATATCGTGTTGTTTACTTGAAAAGAAAAATAAAAACCGGGCAAGTGCGAGTCGGACTCGCGCACGAAGGGTTCCGTACCATAATGCAAAAAAAAAAAAAAAAAAAAAACAAAAAAAAAAGCAAAAAAAAAACGGTCACCCATCCAAATACTGACCACTCCCGACGTTGCTTAACTTTGGTCAAAAATCACGTTTGTTGTATGGGAGCCCCATTTAAATCTTTATTTTATTCTGTTTTTAGTATTTGTTGTTATAGCGGCAACAGAAATACATCATCTGTGAAAATTTCAACTGTCTAGCTATCACGGTTCGTGAGATACAGCCTGGTGACAGACGGACGGACAGCGAAGTCTTAGTAATAGGGTCCCGTTTTACCCTTTGGGTACGGAACCCTAACAAACATACTTTTTAGCCATTGCGTTTTAAACCTATATCATACAATCATGTATTAATTAACATGTTATAGTTATGAATAATTATATTAGTTCTACGCAGTTCCGCCGTCTTCCTCAAACGCAGCTAAATAAACATTGTACACGTGTATTTGCACAATAACAACAGAAATCTGCGTCGTCGACGCGAGAGTTTAAAGCACTGGCGATAAACGAAGGCGGGGTGGAGCAATGTTGACATGCCAACTTTGACAGTTATTCTAGGTATACTTCGAAATAATTTCCAATGTCGGGTACGGTATGTAGTCCTATAGAAGTGATATTTTTATACGCATAATAACTATATTTTCTGAAATTTAGGTGCTTTTTCCATGGTATTATAAAACTATTCAACTCTGAGTTTGTCGAATTACCCTATAGGATTTCTGCTTATTAATGCGTAAATTAGAACCACATACTACTATTACTGACACAATCTGTCTAATATTACTCGTAATTTATCTAATATTATCCCGCTGTTGTAGTACTATTCAGGATTCATAAATAAACATAACATAATACTTAGTGGACAGGTCAAAAAACGAGCTCAATTGCAGTGTTTTGTGAATTTTCGATCTAGGCGTCCACAATAGCGAGGTTCAACGCTCTCGCGCAGCTTTTTAAGGTTACTGAACCTTTTCGCAATGCTCGGAAAACAAGCACTTTGCATTTAATTATCTAAGTTTTCATATGTACTATTATATTGATCGACATATTAGGGAAGGGTAGAAACTTAGATAGTTATAAAGCAATTTATCAATAATTTGAATAGTGTTTCTATAAGACTTAAAATTCCATTGGCTTAGTCAAGCAGTGAAGAACTCAAATCTTCTATGTTGGTGTACTTACTATACCAGTACATAAATAGTTCTTTATTTGAGATCAAATCGATCGAGTACAGTCGACGTCAAAGATATGTTTACACTTTTGCATTAGCACCTTAATACCTTGTAATAAGGAGAAAAATGTAAACATATCTTTGACGCCGACTGTACATAGGCGATTATTGAGTTGCCACTGATCTGATCCCACTTATTGAATTATTAGTCGCATAGGGAATCCAGTTCAGGTCGTTGAATTTTAATCGTGTTTTTAAACAAGAACCACCGGTACTGTCATGTAGTAGGAAATTATGGCTTGATAAAGTTTCAAGTATACATAAAACAATTCCGTAAACGTGCAATAATTTCACATTAGCATAAAGGCAGGCCTAGCAAATTATCTACAGGTACAGATAGCGATCTAGCCAAGAATACTTTAGCGTAAAGTTATATACGACAGTCCCGCGACTAGGGTTGCCATGTGAAAAAAAATCCCGACCTCACCCCACCCTAAAAATTCTGATATTTACTGGACGGTCATTTTTCCAACAAAATTCCGTCCATTAAATCCTGTATTCCAAAACCTTTCGTGGGCTATTAGCCCCTTAACTCGTCACAATACGCTAGTAGCATACTTTCCCTTTCCTTTGCCAAACTCCAAATTTTTAGCCAGCTAGTGGTTAGTTGAGGTTTCAAAAAAACCCTGACACTCGCTAAGCCCCCCCACAAACCTGACAAAGAACCAAAAATCCTGACATGTAAACCCCTTATAAATCCTGATTTACCCTGGTAAATCCTCACGTATGGCAACCCTAGTCGCGACACAGTGGAACAGGACTTGTGCAATTATGAGGGCTATCGGGAATGTGGTCCTAATTGCACTGCACAATTACTGACAGAACAGATTTTAGAAAAAGCTAAATAAAACCTTTATTTGCTCACTCGGAATATAGTTGGATAAATAAAGCTAGCGAGTTACCTGTTCAATGTTTCGGAAAGGTATGATTTTTAGTGTACCGCACAAAACTTTGTTCGCGGTACACTTATGGGATCACTTCGGTCTTGCAAATCAGTTAAATTTGTTTTTCTGAATTTATTAGTTTTATTGGTTGACAGTTGCTCCCGCAGGCATCCTAGAGCTAGACAGTCAATAGAAGTATCACAAAATAAACACACTAGCACGTTATAAACACAATAGAATCGTAGATCAGTTTCCAAACAAAAGTGGCAACAATAGCTCGACGTAGTGAAAGTGTCGTTTCGAGGTTAGCCTATACTCCATCATGCTCACTGTAACTAAGAACCATCATGCTCACTGTAATGAAGAACGCATACTTAACGAACTGTTAACGTCCACGGCTGTATTCTCACGTATCTTTACGATTTTGCCGTAAATATAGAGGAAAATAAACGTCGAAGTAAATTATGCTAGAGGTGCTGTATTGCGAATAGTGTTGGTTATTTTAATTTATGATGCCTAATGCGTTTTGCTGCACTTAACTTAAAATAAAACTTATAAAAGTTAAAAATTGGATAATATTTAAAACTTCCGCGTATTGAACACATATTAACTCACATTTCCTGAACACACACACACACACATTCACATTTCACATTTAAAACCTGTGTCGAAACGTGGGTAAATAAAGGTAATAAAATAAATTCGCGATAGACCTGTCTATAAATGCGAGTTAAAATAGTTTGTAGTAGAATTCTTCAAAACAACCGAGTTTGAAAGCCTTTCTATAATAAAATGTCAAACGAAAAATCTTTAAAACTTAATCTTTGCGATGTTGAGTCTTAACGAGTTTTTACTGTAGCCTAGTGTAGTTCTAGTATGAGTTGACATCATTACAGCAACGAATAATTTCTAATACAAGGTGCAGTGAACCATGTTCATGCGCCCAGTAACCGTACCAAGGTGTCTTAGAAGGCTGTATCTTACCAGTTACTCGAGTTAGGTCCTTTTGCGGCGCGCCCACGCGGACCGGTTTCGTTAGAAATCTAGCCAGCCAACCGATTATTATAATACCGGTCATTTTGTCTCCTCGTAATTATAAAGACATGTCGAAGTTGTGTGGGAGCTGACATTTACCTAGACTACCTAGAGCGTCCTCGTTAAATACTAGAAGGTACGTAAACAGTGCGCTGAAACATGTTCAATTAAAAATTCTTGTTCTTAGTTGCATAATTACGCTGGATAAACTAATACTTTTTTTTCTCTTGCAGGTAAGCTTCGTTTATCGACAAGGCAATTTGGTTAAATCTTCGATCTGTAAGTAATCTAAGGATGTTTCAATGCTTTTCAAACATTCCGAAGGGTAATCGTCCCAACTGATACAGCTTTGAACCGCGTAGAAAACTGTAATTGGAGCAATTTGAATAAATCTTCAACAAAGGATTTTTATTACTATAATCTTTTCCCCTGTGTGTATAATCAGTATACAGATATTGTAAACTCGGCTATTAACGTAATGGCACCAAATTTTAGAGTTAAATCTTGGAATCTTTAGCGGCGACCTCAATATGGTTTTCACTCTCGGGCCTAAACTTTTGAGCGTCCTATGCACACAATCCTTTCATTTCCTGAATAGCTACTAAGCATCCCGGTTTGCACAAGCTATTCATGGTGTAACATGTTTAATATACGCATTATGGCTTTTGTCTCGGACCTAGTTAGAGGGTCCTTGTTCTTTCGGCTGTTTAAACACAGTGTGTGAAAGCAAGTCGTGAGCATCCTATTATGACGTGAGATTTTTGGGTCAAGTGCATGGGAAAATTTAAAACATTAGGTCCACAAACCAGAAGACCTTCTAACCGCGTTTAAAGGGAAAAACTATTTTAAACAACATGTTTTTGAGAGCGGCTAACAAGTAAGTAGTTAAAATAAAAAAGCAAAAAAGTTTTTAAGTGCACAAAATGCAGAAATCAAATATCCTAACCTAATATTTTAGCATCCAGACTACAAATAAGTCTTTTAAAACTGCCAAAGTTTATCTCGGTCGTCGTCGTAATTTGAGACGCACATTAAAGTATTCCAGAAGGGTTCAAGACATAAAGATAAACTGTTCAAGGGCTATCTACATTCCCAGACAAGTGGGTCACTATTGGTAGTGATATTTTTTGTCCCAATAACCGCATTTAGAAACGTATGGTTCACTGATAACGCAATGTTTATATTCAGTAACTCCAATCCTAAATTGATATCTCCTAATTCGACTTCGATAAAAAAGGAGGCGTGACGTGAAATTCGGGTTTTCTTGATTTACTTTTTGTGGTAACTCGGTTTCAGAGGTTAACTCGGGTTTCAAATTATCTACGCACGTGTTTGAGGGGAATAAAAAATAGGGGTATTATGTTATACCTGAACTCACTGTAACTAACGTGCACAAATTTACTCAAATATCTCAAGTGTCTTTAAGTTTCAAGCTTTTCTTTTTATTCAGTGACTTTTATTCCGTTTTCTCCCTCTGTGTTTGATTTTACTTTCCATTTTTCCAGCCAAGGTAATAGCTTCTTTGAATTACCAGTGTCTTATTAGGCAGACGACGCACCTTCTCAGAACCTGCACAAAGCGCCATTAGGGTGTAGTGTGACGGCTCCGCTTGCGACACAGTCACACACGTGCTTACTAACTACTCTTGTTTTAACAGTTTTTATTACTTTTAACACCTAAACGTATCGTGTGGCTTTAATGCCACTGAGACAGATACTCATTTTGCAGTAGGTTGTTTCAACTTTGCATCAATTGCTATCTAAAACATAACTGAAGTTTAAGTTGACTAAAAAGTCATCTAAAACTTTTTTTTTTCTTCTACGTCTAGTGCGCCAGTCGTTCGAGACTCGATTATTCAAAAACAAGCCATAAATTTAAATTTCGAACGAACGTTTCAAGTGCAAATGTAAAAAAAGAAAACAACCTCCATCCAACCAGCGTTTCCAACCGGCCTTTACTATTTGAAGGGGTCGTAAAATGATTTTCGAGCACAAAAAGTTGTTTTGGTTTTTTCAAGTCGTGACCGAGGCGAGGTAGAAAAAAAGCATTTCTTATTTGAGATCGTACTATATCATAAATAAACTACTACGACGTTTTTTGTGGGGGTGAAATTCAAATCTGTTGGTCCAACGGTCATTTGTGTTTGGTTTACGCTCGTCTCGGATCGCGTTACAGCGATGTGGTTTTGCTCATTGCGTTGTGTTTTTTTTTTCTTATCTGCGCTAACACTTAACTGGGACACGCTAATCCAATATATTGTGCAAGGGCACTTCAGAACACGTTTTATGGGTTTAAACACTAACACGCGTCAGGTCTTGTGTACATATAAAGCTGGGTAAAGGTAAAATACATTTTTTATGCCCAACAATAGTAACTTCTCAACGCGTTCAGTTTGAAAGGGCAGTGATTCGAAAATGAAATTTTAATTGGTGAGATGGTGGTGCATCTATCTGAGGGGAAGCTGCTTGGTCACTAGATGCAATCTGGGCGGAGATGCGCGGTCAACGACCGTGCGAGCGAGAGGGCGCAACGCACGTGAGCGGGACGTCCGATGCGCGTACGCACGAAGGAATGAAAATTATTGTATTATTGTTTACCCCCGATGTGTGCGTGATGTCCTTAGGCATGCTTGTGTGCGTCTAATCCTGCGTTTGTTATTGTTTAGACGCCTCCAATTTCTAACACGCCTTCGACGAGCGACGATGCATGAAGAATATCAAATCGAAGAACAGATTTTAATTCTTTAGCGTTCATGTTTTTATGGATACGGATTTCAAAGGACTAAAGGCATGGCCGGTAAGCGCTTAATTTTACAAAGCGGCTTTAGAACGCGAGCGATTAAAGCATTGTTGTATGGTAAGCCTTGGACTTGGACGCTTATACTCTTTCCCAGCCAGTCGGCACGATCTGAAACTAACCGAATCTTTAATAACGAATGAGATTACATTCCATTTGAAATGTGTATACCCGTAACACGCTATAAAAACTTAAATCTACTCCACTTGTAACGCAATCAGAACGCGTAACATTCCTGGTCTATATAGTAGAGATGCCACGAATATTCGGCAACTATCATTCGGTATTCGGCCACTTTGCCGAATATTCGGTATTCGGCCGAATGTTGCCTACTATTCGGCTGAATACCGTATATCTGTTGCACCTACCTAAAAAAAAAATAACACAAATAAATAACCCAAAACTAGGTATATTTAATATTAAAAATGTATTCTTGGAAAGTAGTTAAATACACAGGCACGTTTTTGAGAATTTGTTGATTACAAAATATTTTATTTTTATGATAGGTCTGATTTGATTGACTCGAACTACATACACTAATTCTGTTCAACATAATAATATAACTTAGCAAACGTTGTGCTTTGTTGGCGAACAATTTTCATAATGATTGTGACTCAAAATGTTCGCATGTCATACCGAATATTCGGTATTCGGCCGAGAGGGGCCGAATATTCGGTATTCGACCAAATTCACTATTCAGGGCATCTCTAGTCTATAGGCAATTAAAAAGTCAAGCTGTCACCTGTCAGTCAGCATCACTTTCCCGTCAAACGGACTGCGTTTCCCACCGCGTTACTCTCGCCTCGGTAATTTCTAACGATTATGCATAAACTGACCTGCAGATTGCATCCACGAGCTCGCCAACGGACAATGTGCATTCAGCCATTCAGATTCAAATTTTATACAAAAACTGCGCTCACAATCGCATAAAAAGCAGTGTTTATTGCTCAAAATACACAAATAACGACTGTCCCATGGTCATTGTGGGTCAAACTGTCCCTATTGTTGCCCTAAGTTGTCCGGTTTCAATAGGAGTAGGTTACGTAGGGACAAAGGTGGTGACATCTCTAAGAAAGAATAGGGCTAGTGACTGCTTTTATGCAAATTGGATTTAATTGAGGTTATAATGGTCAGGATGATGGATTCGAGGGTCGCATGGGCTCGACAATTGCAGTGACTCAGCTCTAAGTCCATTAATAGGCTATTAGATCACGTCTTTAGCTTTGATTTCTTACACGACTACAAGATGGATTACTTCAACCGATATCTGCAAAGCTGTAAAATCCCCATGAAGGTTCTTCTGAACTTATATGTGGTATGAAAACATACCTCAACAAAAGACAAGGCAAATAAAATAAATCTTCAGTTGGATTTTATCATTTAGCGCCTATTGTGCGCTAGGATTGCTATTCCAAAATAGAGTAGACATTCTATTCATAAATAGCTAACCTCTAGATTCATCTCAAAGCTCTTCCTTTCGAAAATCCGTTTAATAATATACTTTTTCTGTAGCAGTACGTCATCGGCAGTGCGGTAGGTCGCACAGAGAACAAGACGTAAGAGCGCGTGCGCCCGCGCCGACAAAGCCACTGTTTTTACACCCAGGCATTAATAGCGAGCTACATCTGCTAAATGTTTACCTACTGTTATGTCTTTGTAGTTTTCTCCGTGTGAGGAATTAATCGTTACAATCTTTTTCCATTGGTACCATTTTGCTCTCAACCAAAGCGACTGCAAATAGTCATTGAAGGAATGAATTTGATTATTATCCACCAGAGTCAATGAAGTTCCTCGTCGCTTAATAATAAACTGGAATACTTAGCTTCTAGACCTTTATCAACATAGTAAATAGGTATTACATTGTTCTTTACAAAAATCACAATGATTCACACAAACATTGTCGCGTGATATCATGACGTACTGTCAGACATGCCGTCTGGACGTAGGTTAGGTACTATGTACAATTGTACATACATTAAAAACTTTATCGTCCGATGTTGTATCTTTCGCGAACGCCGTTAGAATCAGGGCAAGGGTCAAAGACCAGCATTGTCGCCCTTATAATCGAACAATGTCTTACAATGCCCAGTTACCCGCGGCGTATTGACGATGGGGAGATCGTATTGAATGTTGCGTTTTTGTCCCAATTCAGAGGGGTCTTTTCGAAGACAGGTTGTATATGCGTAAAAAGATTATTAAGAAGCCTTGATAGATTACCCTACAGAGTAGGGGCGTATCCGAAAATGGCCTGTAGAATATAAAAATAACCTCACTGACACTGTTGACTTATCAAATGTTATGACGATCCTAGTAAAAAACATAGTAAACACGTTTCGCAATTCTTACACTCACATCTCAGCTAAGCTTGTAAAGATAACAATATTTAACTAGACGCTTTATTATTCCATGATAGTCTTATTATAGAATAATCTGACGCTATTGACACAGATGTTCTTAAATTTTAGGGCATCATTCTAAATCTGACTATATCGCCTTTAAAATAGAGTTGCATTTTATGCTGTTGCAAAAAGTGATTTCACGTACGTTATCAGCTATCAAGCGTAGGTTGCCAACAGAGTGCATTGTTCATGCACCGTGCATCGGTTGCCATGCGCCAAGAGCGACAGGGCGTAAGTGCAGCAGACATGCAGCCATAAACATATTGACAGCCATTATAATGCATATGAGACTTATACAGGCGGATCTAGTATTCATGACATGCTTAACGTAAACTCTCGAGCGCTATTTGAGATTCTGAATCATAATGCCACCGTCAAATGTCAGTTGCTCAATAATCAATAAATTTTAGCTGCCATTGTCAAAATATTTTACGGAATTTAATTTAATCGCTTCACTTAATATTTAAATTAATAAACAAACGTTTTTATGGTGCAAGTGAAATCAGTTCCCATATAATTTGTGCGTTATTTGGTTCTCTAATTAATAGAGGGTTGCCCTCCCCTAGTGTAAAGGATTTTTGGAGATTTAATTTGTGGGAACCACTGTGCAGGATACGCTACGTTGCTTTTCCCATTTGCCCTGTATTATAAAACAACAAGACACTTAGTTTCCTACCTTTACTAATCTCTGTCAATAAAACACTTTAAACTCTCGCGTTTTGTACACATATTTAATTACACAAACGAGTCTACCGCGATATAATTTCATTGTTTATACTTTAATTTCCAAAAATTATTTGTCAATAAAATATAATTGTTGAGAATTCCAATAAGTCTTATTAGGCTAGGGTTACCAGATACAAATTTAGAATTTCCGGACAAAATTCCTGATTTCAGAATATTTTTCCTGACATCCATGTTTTTGACGAGGGGGGGGGGGGGGGGGGGGGGGATTTAGCCGTTAGCGATGGCCCTAAAAGAGCAATTGTATTATTTTGGTGAGTTAGTAGTTAAGTTTAGTCCGATTAAACAAGACGTTTTACCTACATTATTTTTAATCACAGAGGAGAGGATACTTCTTATTATATTGTTGACTTTGCAAATGCGAATATAAGACATGATTCCAATTTCTAAAACATCTATATATGTATGCTTGAGTAAAGATTTCTTAATTAATAATTACGAAGTTATTGATAAGTTGAGTGGATCTCATTTATTATTTTTTTACAATATTTTTGGATTAATTTAAGTAAATAAAAAGGTACTTTATAAAAAACTACTTTAAAAAGATTCCTGACATTTTCGTGTTCCGTCCCCATTCCTGACAAAAGGCCAAAATTCCTGACATGTCAGGAAAATTCCTGTCATCTGGTAACCCTATATTAGGCGGCTAAAAACGGTTGCGGTTATTTTGATCGACACAGAAATTGTTCTTGATAAACTCAAACTGCAGTACCCATTCAATTATTATTTTCAGTTACTTTTAATTGACAAAGGGTTGCATACAGTGTAACTTTTCTTATGCAAATGGTGAATAAAGACAATAGATCTAAAGTTAAGTTTCATCGATGCGAGAAGCTTAGGAGTGTAATTGTTACTTTGTTAATATATGCTAAACTATTTAAAACACAGCTTACAGATCGGGAATATTGTGTGAATGTTCATTGTTTATAGTCTTTTAAACTGTTTTAACAGTAGTTTATTGTTTGTTGACATAATGACGGTTCTACATTAATATTGTTGTATTGTAAGTACTTAAGTAGATAATATAATGCGTTTTCCTGCGTAATAGAATATCCATGGTTTTCTATTAATTCATTATTTCAGACTTCCGTTCCGTGTATCTCATACTTAGGTATATATATTGTATATTTATTATAATTACCCGCGATATTGGTTAAACTTGAATGCGGTTTAAGAATTATTAAACGATTACCATAGACTTATATTTTCTACATTTGAACCCCCAAGCTGCATAGGCGCCTGCAGATTTGCATTCGCGCGAAACTGGTCCGTTCGGTCAGAGCCACTCCATTCCCACGGCACTATCGTTTGATTAATATCTGCATGACCACTGCATATTAATCTGAATTCATTAAAACTAGGCAAAACAATCCGCATACACACGTAAATGGTACGGTGTGAATTTATTTATAGCTGCATTTTTATCGGTTTTCTTCGCGTATCGATAGGCTGTTTTTTACCATTGCAACATTTATAGGAAGGTACTTATTTGCCGTATTTTACAACTTTTCGAGTATACAACGTTATTTAAATTTAATGTCTATTAAATTCCGATAGTTTATGCACGCGCATTATATTGAAAGTGCCTACGTACTTTCAGTATAATACATTGTTTGTTTTGAAATTTTGCTTATTTGTAAACTACTAAGTATGTAGCATTCAAGTACTTATAATGTTTATTTATATAAATCATGCATGTCCTAGTTGCAAGGACCGCTAGGACCATTCCTATTCGTCACACGTTCGGCGTACGCTAACCAACTGCTTAACTAACAAATGAAATACCGACACTCGTAACTATCGACACATTTCCTTCTGGACGGAGATATTACCGAGGCTTCAATGCTTTACTATTAAGTATGTACTTATTTAATTATTGAGTCTACCATCAACACCTACAAAATCATTGACACCAACATATAGAACTTCATTTCTTCACATACAAGATCCCAGTTTTAGTTACTATGCACCCTACCTTTTCACACGTTTCAAAATGCCAACTGAAATCGAGACGCAGTCGTAAAATCATTGAACGGTCAACGCTTCACCAATTGCTTTTATGACCTGTCTGACTTTCACACACTAGTGTCCGGTACATGCAGATATCTACCGGTCACCTCGATCGTAAAATAGTGAACAATTACCTGCATAATAATATCGTAAAACAGTCATAAGCTGTTACATTAATTGTATCATTGATCCGATGCTTGACCAATTGTATTTATTCCTACTTTTACACATTTAAATCGAAACGCCTTGTCGTAAAATCTTGTTAGGACTGTACAAGACCAACTTAAGGTCGTAAAAATTATAATGCTAAAAAACTAAAGTGAATTCCCCATTGTCGTTTTTACGTGCTGTTAAAAATAGTTGATTTATTATGATTTTACAGGAATAATAAAATTTACAGCACGTAAGGTTAATTAGTGAAGCGTGACTGGAATCTTAGGTTTTTTGGGTCGTGATTTGTCGGTGTGTGGTCCGTGACCGGCGTGACCGCGGTGATCATAACAGATCGTGTGCCTTCAGCTGTTGATTGAAGAACTGAATCTGACAATTTTTTTTTGTAATTATAGGGAAAAAAAATAAAATAAAACAAGTGAAAGAGCCGCTTCACGCTCTGAAAAGATTTGCAGTTTACTAGACGATTAAATTACATAAATAATGTACTAATAATAAAATAAATTGCTTTCGAAATGTATACCTGTCTGATACCGTTTTTACACAGTTGAGGTAACTTCATAATGGCAGCTTTCGTCTGGAGTTGCGGTAACGCTTTACGTAACGCTAGCTCTGAAACCGCATAATTGCCACTTAGCTCGCTTAGCACTTACGATAACGCAATCTTTAGCACTTTATGCCTTTTAATAGTAATGTCAAGTGGTCGTAAACTTCCTCGTCCCTTCGCTAGATCAAAAGGGACGGGAATTCTGAATATAGATGCATCCTAAACACAAATAGCTAACAGTAGACAAACCATAGCCACTTTGATTTTCTTTTTCACATACAGCTCTGCGTTCTATTGCCCTGGTACCTATAGTTAGGCAACTCAATAAAAATTGTGATCTACGAACGCCTCGCCACTGCTAGTTAGAAACTAGTCTTATAAGGAAGCTATCGTGTGAAACGCGAGCGCTTCCCTCTCGCAACCCAATACGTGCGCTAATCCAGCGCAGATGGGCTGCGCCGGAGTGGACACATGACGCAGGATTTCTAAGCCACTACACGGATAATTGCTCGAGTAGCCTACCAAATGTCGCCATGACTCTTTAGCATCTGTTCAGGGGGCTTAGCATCCCTTCTGCCGCTATTGGCAACTGTTCGTTTATCTATACTTATAGTTCATCCCATAAACATTTCTGACTACAGACACTACCTACCTACCTAGAATCATTGCGAAAACCAACGTCTATGATTGCAATCAATCAATAGGCTATTGTTTATTGTCTTCAAACTATGCCTTTGTCGTCGTACTCATGCGCTCGCACGCCGTGCGAGCATAATTAATTCATTAATTTGCCTAACAATACCCACTAGCACAGTTAGCAGAAACGTCTAAATACACCATTTATAAACGGGATTACAACGTAGGGCAATTTTTCAGTTGCACGATTTAACTTCAAACGCGAATTCGTTGCACACGAAGACTTATCTTGAGAGCGTGAACCTGTTGCTCCTATTAGCATAGCACCGGCCATTGTGCATTATTCCACATATTCATGGGTAAACACACACCAGGCTTTGTATCTATTGTTGGTGTAATACTTAGCAGCATCACCCCTCGCGGTAATCCTGTCCTTTCTTATCCATTGTTCCTTTCGCTGAGAGAGCGGTAAATTTGGTCCTGAGGTCTTGGGAGTGACCTGAGGTCGAACGCACAAAGCGCCCGATTGTGTTTACTACAGAAAAACCGATGTTTAAGCTTCAGAAGCTGTCCAATATCATCTCGACAAGTTTCCTCTTTTGTCTCCTTTATTCATCTCTTACAATGGCAGCATTGTTCTTTGACGTTGTTTAGCTACCGTTTAAGCCGTTACGTGTCTTTATTATATTATTTTATTGCGGGTATCGATTTTGTTCTGGATTTTATAAAGCCGTTTCATCTTAAATTTGAATATTAACGATCATGGGAACGCACCTTGCGTGTCCGAGCGCTCGTGATAGCTCCGACCGAATTTAATTTTGATCTGATTTGGATAAAAAAGCTGCTACTGTTTACTTGGCTACTGTAAGTTTGTTGCCTTTTTAAATCATGATAAAATATGACAGATGTGTAAGGAAGGGGCTATTCCATAAATATTTTCGCAGTCGTGTCGAGATGTGGGCTAAAAATAATAAACCCGCCCCTGCCCGCGGCAGCGCGTTTAATTGCGTGGCCCGGTAGCCGCCACTCTGATTTACGCCATGACAACTGGTTGCATGTGCATACAATATTCAACATGCACAACCGCATTGAGAAAATAATTAATTTTTAGTTCTGTGTCTTTTTATCGAGTTCTTAAGCTGTGTTGTAAATAGAGCCATGCTACTATTAACATAGTAAAAGGTACCTGAAATACGAGTAAAGTAAATTACATACGGACCCATCCATAAAAACTATTATCTTAAGACGCTTCAGAAATTTTCAATCTTAGCTCGCACATGTTTCCACCATCTTCCTTGAGGCTATCAACTACACTACCACTTCACTTGTTTTTTACAGAGTTTAACCAAAATGGCACTTGTTTTTTATTCCAAGATGGCGTATGTTAGTAGCGATAGTAACAAGTGGTTACTAAACCACAATCATAAGTCGCTTGTTGTCGATCTTATGGGTAGGGAATATGGGCTGTTATCGGCTGATCCAGTTTACATTAAGTATTTTGTTGTCCTATACCGGCACGTTTGATGCGTACGCGCTTTGATCCGCCGCCTTATTAAGCGTTCATTAAGACCCTTTAATATATTGTAATGCAACACAGCACAGTAGTCGAGATCAATAATACATTATTGTACTTTTTCGATCGTGATTTGTTTGGTATGGCCGAATCATAAAAAATGGGCTGGACAAATCATGGGGCTTGGTAAAAAAACATGACTTTTATTACCATTCCATTTATTTTATAGTCATCCAATCATCTTTAAGATCTCAGCAGTGGGTCTTTAATGATAACATCATGCATCCATCATTGTGCGAGTAAGCTAGTTTTTTTTAACACACATTAACGCACTATGCAACAATGTGTTTTCTACAGATCGATAATTATACCTTTCCACTGATACGTCGTTCCCATGTTTATAAAACAATAGCAAACTGGATCAGAACGCGTGAAGATCGCGCTGTAGCAGCCTTGCGTAAAGGGCACAACATGATTGACAGCATTTACTAGAATACTGAATAGCTACCTACTTTATAAATACGAAGTTCTCATGATAAACTTATTTATTACATCTGAACTGTCAATTAAGTACGATTTCTAATTATGTACATCTTTATACTGGTAGCAAAAAAAAGGTGCCCTTTGTTAGAAAACGACATCAGTTCCATATCAATGCCGTTGCAAACGCAAAATCATCTATAAAATTAATACATATATTTCTTCCACAACTGATACGTGTCGTATTCTTTGCAGTTTTAATTTTCAGCAATTTCATGTTAACCAACCGCAAAGTATTACAAACAGCAGCCTTTTTTTTTCGGGAAACTATAACATTCCGATTTTACATCCGTACGTAATGTTCTAGTACAAAACCACCCTTGCTACGTTATCGGGTCCTGTTGAACAATGTTGCAAAGCTAATTCGCTGGTCTATGATAATTGGACGCTCCCATGCAATTGGCTCGATTCTGGTTTGTGTCGTAACGTTACCTAAGCACCTGCGCGGACGCAGGGTGAACGAACCGCCCCGGAGGACACACGTCTAGCGTCCATGCACTAACGTAGGAAGTTTCTATGCGTTGAAGCGCACTTACTGCATTTAGTCTTAGGTAAGGTATAAGCTGCAACTAAGAACGTAAGACATTTTTTATAAATATTTGCAGGATAGTAAAGAAACGGTTGGACTAGGGCCCATTGAAAACCTACAATCGAAAAAGCATTTTATTTTAAGTTTAAATTTCATGACTTCTCTAGGAAACTAAAAATACTGCTATCCAATTTCAACGTCCGAAAAACGCAGCTAACACATTGTGGACAATGCAATGCAATCAACCATTGTAGGTATCGTGTAGGTACGAGACTGCGAGTAAAAAACTTGAGTGCATCACGATACAAATTGGTATTACTAGGCGTGTAGAACAAGTGAAGCAAGGCGTTTTTGTTAGTTCATCGAAAGCTGATAGCCTAGTTTTCTTTGTTAACAATTTGGTTAAACTACCAAAGTTTTTTAAATTGAGCTCAATTTTAGCGGCTGTATTTGTTTTGCAGTCAGTCAATAGCATGACCCACATTTTTAACCTACAGTTTCAGGCAATCGTTTCTATATGAAGTTTTAAATATCGCGTGAAATTCACGATCAATTTGGCATTTCTACTTCCTTAAAAACTGAAAGAGTTATAAAGTATAATGCATTGAGGTCACGTGAATAATTTCAAGATGGACGCGGTTCGTTGCCCCCCGTGTACTCCGGCGCATCGAGATTCTAAATCTTATTTTTATCTCTCTTTACTTTGTCTTAATGATCGTAAATGACTTTCATGAGTTTTGAAAAAAATATGTATTTCATCAGTACGTGGAACACAAAAAAAAAACATTCTTGCGTTGGCTTTTAGTTAAGTAATCCAAAAAAGCACGATTTCTTATTAGAAATAGAAAACCAAGGGAAAAAATATGTGAATGCTTAAGAGTACGCTGTAAAAACCGTACACAAAGATACCTTTTACGACTTTCTCGGTGGATATTTCTGATACATTGTCAAGCTATGGATACCATGAGTTGCACGTACCATGAGTGTGTCGATCGACATGCAACAATGGTTACTTTCACAGTACTTAGTCTCCACACCATTATACACGACCCGGCATTTTACGCAACGGTTTTTTGATCATGATAACAGTAACAGAGTTTAATTACGATAGATTTTTTGTTGCGGTAGAATCTTTTGATCAATCAAATGATGATGGTATACCAATTCCATTAAGACTAAACCTTGGTCTTGACTGGTGTGTACGGATATATGTACCAGGCCAAATCAAAAGTCGAATTGTATTATTATTTTGAATTTATAATTTATATTAAATCATATTGGAAAATATATCCTACAGTTATCCTACAAACTGCATATATATCCTATTTCCAGCGCGAAACGTTTGTCACGTCGTGTGATGTGTAAATATAAATATATTTACACATCCACACTATTGACATCCACGCTCTACTGTTGACTCGGGCCGTTTTCACACAGCTCCCACCTCAAACTGCCACTTTTTGCTCACGAACACTAATCACAAACTTAAATACCTAGGTAAAAAAGAGCCCAAAATTCTTAAAGCACTAATCATTACAGTATATAACTTTAACCCAAAATCACACTGAAATCATGATAAAAAAGGTCCTAATTCAAAAGATAAATTCAATACTCTCAACGCTGTATAACGTTCAATTTGGACATCCTGTTTAGAAGATTAGATCACTGTAATAGCGGTGTACACGCGAACAATTTAGTCTAGACTCTCAATTGGCAGGTTTAGAGCTAAGCTGCAATTTAAGTTTGGAACCTGTAATTTCGTAAGTCCAGTAACAGATTTTAGCTAATAGATGCCCGAATTTCGGTTAACAAAGGAATAAATCCAAGGGACCGTGGAAAAGCAGCTATTAATCATTATGGTATTAAACAATTAAATCCTGGAAGCGCCGACTGACTCACCAGTGAGTATAACTGACGCTATTTCCTGCCTCGACCGTGACGCCATCGCCATCAGTGAAAACAATTCAATATTATTTACAAAACTGTCACCGAAGGAACCTGAAGAGTCCTCGAGCCATAAATAATCCGTTACATCGACCGCAATTTAAACGATATCAGATAATATTTAACAAATGTTAAGGGCGGGATACAATGGCCGCTACCTGGGTGCGTGTCACTTATTTGTTTAGGCTGTCAAGTCTCAAAACCAGTAGCCGAGAGCCCAAACAACTATACACATGCGCTGTACTAGGTACGAGCTATACGCCGTGCGCGGGATCAGTTTTTGTTGCTCTTTTTATCTTCGAGCTGCGCTAGGAACCTAGGGTTGCGCCTGAACTAGAGTAACAGGGACGGATCACAATGTATATCCGCTAACGCGCCGTGGCCACGGACTCGCCTTTCACTCGACCTAGATATTTAGGAACTGGTTCGCGATTTACAATGCGCCTCGCCGTTGCGTTATTACTGCCCATTTCCCGTTTAAAGAAATGCAGCTGCATCGGCCTGTGGCAGCCCTATCGTGGATAAAATAAAAAAGCTGAGCGCTAGGGCCGAGGCAACCTGTTTGGCCGGCGTGGGCGCCTGACAAATCCGCGCCCGTCCCGTCCTCGACGAATGTATTCACTAACTATACCAGTTAGATGATGCAGCGACGCGTCCTATCTTGTTTAGACTTGTTTGGAACGTTTCAAGATATTTTAACGGGCGAAATCGCTATTTATCTCAACTACACTCCAAACCTGCAAGTCCTGCAACTGCCATTGATTTGCATAGGTCGAGTTCGGGATAAAACGCTCTATTATATGAGCGATCTAGATTACGAACTTTAAAACAGATCATGATGCGATCAGGCAGGAATTCACTAGTCCATCATACTTTATTGCAGATTTAACAAAACACTTATGCTGAAGAATCCCAAAATACGAATACGTCTAGCGTAGGCAGTGGGCACGTCTATCGTTCCGGCTGAATCACGTGCTATGATATCAAACCGTGCGTTTACGCACTCATTCAATCCGCTTTATCAAACGTATATACAGCCGAGGCCGAAGCGAATAGTAATCACTAATCACGCTAAAAAAACATCATCAGTTATCATTATAAACGCTCGCGAATGTACTCACACTTGTATTGGCTATATGCTTTCTTTTTGCACCCGGCGCATGCTGAAACACCTTCGGCTCAACTATGCATAACCAATAGAACCTTGCGTTCGTTATGCATCGACGTCTATTCACGCCTAGTAGCTTAATAACAGCTTGGAACCATCGGTTCCGATTTGATGCGTAGTTCTTAATAGCTAGGTCTGCACCTCACAAGTCAGGTGCACACCTTAGCCCCGGGCCGGTTGATATGGAGGCGGCAACCGCTTTCCCGGGAGTACCGTGCCCTGAGGCCATTCCCACGGACCCGGGGCAACTTTGGTAATACACCGCACGATATCTTTTGTGGCACGCTCTCCAATTTCCGTAAACGCAACAGTTTACCTTTTGAAAGCATTCCAGGCATTTCACCTTAGCTTCTTCTGTGTATTCGTAATTTCACTTTAATAAAAACGGCGGCATGCGCCCAAAGTTACAATGGGTTACTTTCCAGTGTCAACGATTTACATTTGACGACACTTGGAAAGCGTAAACAATGCGTTTATTGTCCGCCCAACACGAGATTATCTATTCACGTGGCGTTGTTTCCTGCACTAGACGCAGCGGCGGATCAAAGCCTTCAACACACTTTTGACGTTTCGTCGAAAACTTTTCACAATCACGTTCTTGCATACATTTTTAACAGTGTTGACATCCTGCAACAAGTTTTTACTTTTTTCGACTGCCAAACGAAATCTCAGATGAGAAATCTAACTTGTTATAAAGACAATAGGGAATCGCAAGAACGTTGAAGCGCATGAATGCGAAATGAAAGTGGCGAGCGGTTAAAGAGAAAGGCTAAGCGTTGTGCACGCAGAACCTACTACAGGCAGCGTCTATTTAAATACTTGAGTTATTTCGTCGAGGGATAGTGATGACTGATAAATAATGTACAATTGTACATTGTATAATCTTCTTAAAGCATCAAGCATGCTTGTGTCAGATGACGGATGCAGCGAGCATCAGGCGGCCTTCGGACGTGGTCTGCATTCAGTGCATCGTTTAAAATTCATAGTCCTATTGTACTTCTTATTCTTACGATGTTTAAATTCTACACCCTGGCGTCAAAGCCGGCCAGCGGTAATGTATTTCTGAGTAAACAAGAACCAATACTGTGAGTGTGAAGCTCTTAGGTGTCCGGGGCGCGCTCGCGCAGATATTTAGGTCGACAGAAATAACCGCGCCTCTACGCAACTAACTCGCTTCGCCGTATTCAAATAACATGTTCTGTCTGTGAAAACAATCAACTGTAGAGCCATTTCGTTAGAGTTACCGCACAAATTCGACTCCTGTCTCACTAACCTATTAAACTTGGTGATAAGATAACGCATATTTTTAAATTTCCGTATCAAAAACAAATCTACGTTGTTTACAACTTTACGTTTGAAAATGTTATCGAAATGGAAACTTGTGCGCATTATCCGCTCGCCTGATAACGCGTGATAAACCGGCAATGATGATACACGAATCAAATAGCGTAACTAATGCGCTCGCAACCTTCAAACGACACATTATTTCGCCGTTATTGCTACATGTTGTTGACGACAGGATTACTGATTTCATCATTCAAACGTTAAACGTTCGAACACGCGTTCTATATTGGTTGCCGAGCCGGAGTTATACATTCCTCGTCCAAATATCAAATCCTATCTAATAATACAAGCAGCCAAAGCACTTGTGTCACTCGTCATAGGGTTATCAATGTGTGAGTTGTTTGCTCGAAGACCACGCGCGTCTTCAAGGTCAATTTGTTTACGCTAACGTCCTACACCCTCGCGTCGGCTAACCGACCGAATAGCGTTCACGGCTGGACCAAATACGTAACACTGTGCCAAAATGCTCCGGAAACCGGTCAATTTATTTGCGAGAAAATGGCGCGAAACGCTCCATTGAGCATTTGGCGGGAAACTCATTGCGCAACGTTGTGAAAGTATTTTCTCCGAGCGCAACTCCTGAGCATAGTATTCTATTTGTAGCACGAGGTTCAATATCACAGAGAAAACATGTTATTAAAATTAGAAAGACAGTATTTTACTTGTTCTTATATTTTCCATAAAAGTATGTTTGCATGCTAGTTGCTTAGGGAAATACCTCTCCATTTCCACGACAAGGGAGGCGGTATTTCAGTTAAAAAAGGTATAGTTAATGTCAAATGTAGGTTAGTATTTCGGCGATGGCCTGGTAGAGCCACGTGGTGTGTTGTTATGTTGATTTGGCGGGAAGTCCTCGGCGGACCTGTCGACCTTGGCGTGACGTCAGTGGCTCCCGACTGCACCAACCGACGCGTCCACTTTTTATATAGTATTCTTATTACTAACGCTCTGATAAAACGTGTGCCGATTATTTAGCAGTTCGTTTCCCGCCAAAAAGCCTTCAACGAGTTGACGTGTCGTGTGAGAAAATACAAGGCTCGGTTTTTCACATAGTTGACATGGCGTTATCAGCTAGGTTATTTGGTGTGTCACATTGTTTTTACTGTTCAAGGTTTTTTTTATTAAATAAACGCATGTACAGATATGTACCTATATATGTATAACGCTTACACGTGCCTGCTTCTCACTGTTAGTATCGCGCTGGTTTAGCTTCAGTTTTCAATTTTCGTGTAGTTTTCCCGACCAAAACTGCGAAGCAAAGTTTCATATCAATGATTAATTTTACTGGTATCTTGGCTCTCATACTTGAGCCTATGCAAGCACTAAGGTTCTTATCTTCTCCGTGTCATAAGATACGTTTGTCTGAGCGTCTTGCAGCGTATTGGCAATACACGACCTTGTTTCTCATTGGACGCGTTTTGTTGCTAAGGTGTTTTTTGTTTGGTCACTTAGTTAAAACTCCACCATGCCTCGCGTCTGTCTCATCGGCAACGCTTCGGGATATTCGACAGTCGTTTATGTTTCGAAGTTGCGGGTTGATATCGTAAAAAAAAACAACCATTTCGAAATCCAACTTTAGTATCGTTATTAACCGTTTCTATTAACATTTTACGATTGGTTTTGTTTCCTAAATCACTGCAATCGTTTAAAGGGGAATTCCTAATTCGAAATAACCCTTTAGGAACTAAGACGCATTTCCTTCTCACACCAGTAACTCACAGACCTCCATTATAATACAGATTAAACAGTAGTAAAAAGGCCATAAAGTTTTATGGCTATAGCCCATATTTTTCCAAAATTAGAAATAGTCACAAAGGGTGTCGCCGCTAAAGGATTATCGGAGAATAGATTCCGGTGCATAATGCTAGTTTTTACTGCCCCTTACGGATAGAGTCGTAAAAATGTCAAATGTTTGTAAGTTGTAAGGTCCGCAGGTTTTACGAGTCTTTCTTTTTCGGCCCCATAAAGTCCCGTCAGCAGTTTAACGACTAATTTCATGCAAGAAGTAAGTCCGCGACGAATGTTAACAAGCGTCATAAAACTTGTGCTTTATGCGATCGACATTTGCTGGTCCAGTTTGCTTGCGGAATTATTCGAGAAGCGATCATGCGCAACCAATTGCAAGCGGGATTATATATTTTGTATGTTAATATAAATATTTAAATCCCAAACGGCACCGGCTGTCTAAATGCAATATTTAACGTAAATTTTCTCTTATTTCCAGACTTCCTGAAGCCGCGCAAGCGATTATCGGCGGCGAGCAAGAAGTCGCCGCACGCGCACAAGGAGTGCGGGCACGGCGCGCACATCCGCCCGCCCAAGGTGGCCCGCCTCAGCCAGACCCACAAGCGCCCCAGCTAGGCTTCGACACACATCTACAACCCCAGGCTGCACCTCAAACCAGGCAGCTTTCCTATTCCAATCATGTCTTTGAAATTCAATTCTGCGCGGCAGTCCAAGTCTTTTTATTTTAATTTATTGATGTCGATTCGCATTGTGGAGAACAATATAATAATGTTAAGTAATTTGTAAGATAGTTTCAGACATTATGTATATGATTTAACGTAGGCAACACATTAATATATACTATGCTGTCCCTAGACACTGTCATTTAGCATCACAAATAATATTTTGCTCAATGCATGCCTGTCACGGAGCGACGATCAGCGATGAGCTCGTTAACAATAATGTTACATGTCATGGGCAATGTTTATTATGTGACAATTTAATTGTAAGTTTATTATGATCTCTTTGACAAGTAAATTAAGTTATATTAGAATTAGAGGTAGGCTACGATAAGGTTTTCCGGATAACGTTAAGGTCTTGTCGTTTTGTCGTGTCACGTGTCTTATCGATCCCTGCAGGTCACAACAACGTAGATTATATAATGCCTTGAAAATGCTAAGAAGCTTCGACAGAAATAAAATTTCCATCCATTAGCCTCCGAGCATATTCGACGCATTTACATTTCTAAAAGAGAACGTTTACTGTGTCTTTCCCTCCGCCTCTGAAATCGTGGAAGAGACGTAGGACATGTCCTCTTTTGCATTAAAGTGTCTCATAGCAGCCAGCACAGTAATTAAGCAATAGTTGATATAGTCAAAATACAAATACTCAATGTGAAACGATTTTGTTACCTTACTGTAACAGAATAAGACTTATATTGCCAATTTTAATTATTTACTGCGTTCAGCACTGTTTGAGTATTTGTGTTTGTTGGAACGCATTGTACTCCTATTTTGCATCCTTAGTCGGTATATTTGTTTTGTTGTTGTATTTTAATGGATTATATCTTTTATAATTATAGATATTGATGATTGTTTTTTTATGATATTGGATATAAAGGTTTAGTTCCGTTTCACGCGGGCCGGCGCGTCCATAGTCCACTGACCGCACCAGGCCGCGGCTCTTTATCAAAGTACAAATTATTTCTCGTTAATTTTAGGTCGAGGAGCCGCGGCTGTCCCTAAACTATACAAAAGACAGACATACGATTGCCATTTTATTTCGTGTCTCATCCGAAATTTTAAATAAATACTACTTAAGATTCGAAAACATATCTAAATGTTAAATACATAATGTATTAGGGAATAGTTTTGGCGGCATGACGGCAGCAGCCGTGCCATCTTCACTGCATTTTAGCCAAAGCTTGTGTTCGACAGTCTGACTAACATTGAAATGAAATTTATAATGAACTTTTTGAATTATTGACAAAGTTGAGAACACTCCTTAAATTATTTTTAGAATGCTGCTTGCAAGCATGTTTTTAAGAAGACTTCGAAAATTAGGTGTTCGTTAACATTATGACTTTGTTTATAGACTATTTCGATTTTGTTCCAAAATTTATGAATTGTCTACGCGTGGTCCTGCGCACAGACGCTTCTGCCAACAGCCATGCGTGTGATCGGTCGATGTCCGGAGATTCATCTCAGGACTAGAGCTGCTCGCACTCATGGGTTGGAGTTGGAGAGCCTCCGTGCACAGGATTACGCTGAAATGTTTGCTAATTATAGTTTTGTTGTTGGATGTCTATTTGGATGTTGTTATGTGCCAAGAAGCGCCGGACATAGCGGCCTCCGAACGATCCCTCGCCCTCGAGGTGCCGATCTATTCGCTATCGAATTAATCGAGTCCTAACCCTCGATGTCATAATTTTAATTTAATTTTCTCTTTAACACCTGTGATGTATTAAATATGATCTCAGAACATAATTTTACTTTATGCAATTGTCATATTTAATATTTTTTGTTTAAAATAGTGTAAGTTACTGCAGTGGGTGTAAATCCGATGGTAACTGCATAAAACGTATCCCTGGCGAGCCTTGTAAGAACTTGAGAAACAATTTAATACATCAAAATGTTTTTATTAGAATGTTGGAACTGGGGGGGGCTACTGAGAAGAGCGGATATCGCTAGCGGCGTCGCCATTGTTCAACCAGTTTAAAAAAACAAGCAATAACAGAAATACCCTCAATGTAGTGAAATCTTTTAAAAAAACCTCGGTTCTGCTAATACCATGGCGACGCCTCTATCCTATATCTGTAGGTAGGAGTCAGTAGCCAGTAGCCCACCCATCAGTCTGTATGATAATGTAAATATCGACTGATGTTAACGTAAGTGTAAGGAGGGCAGAGACCGACCCGCGCACTGTACATATGTGCACTCACTTGTATTTATTGAGGCGGGCTGTGTGTTTTGTAAGGGATACACAAAAAAATAATTCTATGTATAATATAATACTGTATCATGAAGCTGCAGAGGCAATAAGTGTTAGTCCGTGCCAAATATAGCTCATTGTGTAAACCAGAGTTTAATACTCCGGGAACAATGGAAATTACGAGAGTGGTCTTTACTATCACGAGCCGAGCAATATTATGTTGTAAACATTCGGTCAACACTATATAAATAATGTGTAATAGTTTATGTATGAGCTCCATTTTATTATTGTCTAATGTATAATACTTAAATTTAGATAAAAGAAAGCTTATTTGATTCAGTAAATTTGTTGTTTTATTCCTCTTATCATCCCATAGTTTTATCAGACACTTCCATTCTAATAAATCTAATAATACCGACGACAATTCATTTCGTGGTTTAAGTTTGCGTAGTGTGGTTGCACGACTTTCGATATCTAAAGAAAACACGAATGTTTCGGTAAATTCCAATAAAAAACCACGAAGTGAATTGATATCATATGGGCGAGTTGCATTAAATATGGCTCTGCCAAATGAAACTGACAAATTCCTCGGACAATGTAATTTTAATGAACGTAGGTAAGGGGTCATCCATTAATTACATCACACGTTTAGGGGGGGGGGTCAAGAAAATGTGACATGTTGTGACAAGGGGGAGAGGGGAGTCACGAACTTTGTGACGTCACTTTAACTTCATCAGTAACCAAAATTTTATTGTAATCATTTTATTTACTGTACAGTTCAAAGACAAGTTTTTGGAACGATAATCGTTTTTATTAGTTTAATTTTTTTTTCATAATCAGTTCTGGGTTATACATTTACTAATATTTTGACAAAAAATTAATATGTAATACTTAATTCGATTTGCCGAATTCGTTGAAAAAATGTGACGTCACATTTTTTCAATGGATGACCCCTAACTAACGTTAAAACAGAGAACTCAAATATAAGCCGGGATGGGGTTAGTAAAGTCAAAATGGAAGGAGAGGACAAGGATATCTCTAGAAATGAAAGAGTTAGCTGGATGCTCGTATGAAAATGTTTACTGATATCACAATCAAGTCTACACAACTACCCATTACCCATCGATCGTGTACACTGCGGTTATGGGTGATACAATACAGAGATACACGTTATCTATAAATATACCCCAGTTGGTAAACGGTACAAGTCATAAATCAACCAAAATAGATAATTACCCTCGTAAAGATGATCTTGTATGGCAATTTAAGGAGAATTTTTTTTTATATTGGCAACACTGACAATCCTAAAACTTTGACGTCAGGTATTGCCAATTTGTTAGTTAAATTTCACCTTTTTCTTATTTTGGATTTTAATGACTTGTACCTCTTACCACGGCGGTAGTACACCCAAGCGCGGCACTGGCGCTATACACTACAAGGTACCGATTCTTATAAATCTATTGGTACATAAATACCCCAATGAAACGGTGACTATAATTTCTCGATTAAATGGAAAGGTCCTTCTGTGTGCTGTAACAATTTAAAAATATCTAAACTAGTGTTAGACGGAGCTACGTGTCCAATACGTGGAAAAAGTTAAATTCAGGTAGAAACATTCAGTTAGTTTAAATATTATTCCTAAAAGTACTGGAGGACAATTTCTGCATGATTCAATTCAACGTTTGAAGCTATCAATTTATAATTATTATAAAAACCAAGAATGAAATGACAGTACTGGTAAATCTGGCAGCACCACATTTTTCACTGTCAGTGTTGCCAGCTACTGATGATGTTCTAATAATGGGGAAAAAATAGGTACCTGCCTAAATGAAATAATAATATTCTAATCTTTTTAATAACTCCAGCTATTACTTTTGGAAATAATATTAAAGATATACTTAATTGATTAACGAAATACATGCTAGTCAGTACAACATTAGTGACAAAGAGTAGCAGTAAGGTTAAAACGAGGGTCGATATCATATCGTAGCCAATTTTAAAAATATGAATAATTTTGATTAAAACTTTACTATACGACCTCAACGTAGCATTATTTAGTTTAATATGAAAACGCCAATAATTTGAAAGCACAGTTATCTATTTAAGTATTTTTTTCCGCAATGCTACATCGGTGGCCGTTATTTTATACGATTTACATTAAAGCAACAGTTATAATCGAAAAGAGGAGTTATTGTCTCAAAACATTACAAGTTGGGTAGAGGGCCAGAGCCACAAATACATTGATATCGGAACGCCTCTGCCTCTAGTAATTAATAATATGCACTCATACAGTAACTAAGTAATTTAATTATTTACATTTATAGAATATTACACTTAGGCACATCAATTGTTATAAAATTACGATTTAATTCGAAAACGTGATCCTGTCACCGATATTTAGCTATGCTACCACGAATCTAATATAATAAGTGATTATCTCAATACATATTGCGCTCACACTTACTTGTCTTATTCTATAAGAAAAAAAAAACAAATTTTGAATTAAATTTCCAAAAAAGAAATTGCAACTGCGCAACTAAGTTTAAAACTCACCAGTTGATGTTGCCATGCTAAATAAATGAGACAAGTAATGTGAACGCACATTAAGATTAGGTAGTCTTTCAATGCTCAAAAAAATGTGAAAATCGTAAAACAACTTGTAACCGCTACTGTATATTACAACATTTATTAACGTTTGAAATATGTACTTAGAAACGATTTGTATTGAAACATCATTCTTTGAGAGTTCGAGAAGTGTCTGAATCGAATAAGAGACTCCGAGATCTATGCATTGCTCAACCACAAGTGGTTCTGGATATAATTTTCCTTGTCTGTGATTTAATTATAAAGCTTATTACCTACTACAAATTGAAATATAAATTTGCACTAGAAAATCGTATATAAAAGCACGATAAGAAATTAGAAGAGCACTTATTGAAATTGGAGGGTAGGTATGTGATTATTCGGAAAGAGCTCATGCATTTAGCTCGGAAGTCCCTTTCCGATGATAACCTCTGGCACAACGACTTACCACTGACTTGAATCACCAGGGTGCCTAGCCAACGTGCCAACCGTTTACGCTCCGTGGCGTAGCGTAGTCATCTCTCTCTATCACTCTTCCATAGGTATTAGTGCGACAGAGACAGTTTCGTTCGCCACGGAGCGTAAACTATTGGCACGTTGACTACGCAGCAAGTGCTTCATTTCAGTGTTGAAATCGTGCCAGAAGTAGGCAACAAGCGTGACCGCGGGGGGCGCGTTAAATTTGTACTTTCATGTCCCCCGTTAACCGGTACTATACTAAACCGTACCTATCATATTATAATATTTGTGTTTGAAGATATATTTAAATCACTTGCTAACTTGGTCATAATTCTACGTTATTTGGGACTATAGTCTAGCATAAATAGGTAGGTATGTCGTACGGCCGACACCGGCTACACCGGAAACACTGAGTATAGAAGTATCACGGGAGTCAATCCTGAACGCCCACACTCCAGCTCAATATGAAGATACCTGTATCAAGGGTAGGTATACAAATAATATACTTAAAGTTAATATATGTACTAAAGTTTTGGAAGTTCAGAATGGACCCCCGGCCGTTAAAGTAGTAGAGTAATAAAGACAGCAAATCTCGATTAACTTTGGACATCGAAATCACATTGTATATGTAAAATAAATATATTATCTATTCAAGTAATCTAGAAATTGGTGCCATCTAAATTTGTTTGCTGAAGGCACGATCGCGCGAGCGACTAGCCAGACACATTCTTAAAATTTGAAGACGTCCAATTCATTTCTTGATACTAAAAGATTTATTTACTAGTTAGTCTCACCTTGAAAATGTTTGTCGTTTCAATGAAACCTATCCAATTTGGCCTATTAAATTACAAAGGTACCTATATTCGAAGCGTTTGCTAGTCGGCTATAGTCGTCCGCGCGTTCGCGGGAAAATATCCGCGGAACAAACACTACACCCATAGCTTATACAAATCTTGGATACCTAAAGACCCTAAGAAGCTGACTACCACTAGTCTATCCCTTCTCAAAAGCCTCCTCACTGCTGATAACTACCGGGATATCTTTTGTAAGGCGACAGTTCGCAGCAGAAATGAGACCGAACTGTAAGACTACAGACGGCCCTACCCACTCTATAAGCTCTAGATAATTATAAAATTATTTTAGACATCTATATTTTAATAAGTCGGTTTGGTGTCGAAGTATGCGATTATAGAATGAATATTACGTTACGTCGAACATTAAAAGCAGTCCAGCGTTCGCCGCGTATAAGAATGGACGGCAAAACATTAGCGAGAGCGTTTCACAGACTAAATCCGTACAAATATATTAACGTCGTCTAAGTTATACGACAGTTTAAAGCTGTGCGATATTTATGGTACAGATCGGTACATCCTCCACATACAATTGACGTCACTGTTCGTGCTGACACCTTAAAAATCACTTTGATAAGTTTGTAAAACCGAAACAGTTTTTATTATGCTGCGAAACGAAACCGACGCACTGGACTGCAGCCATCTAAAACTTTACAAACTAACCTACAGACAAAATCACATTTACTTTAGATAGTGTAAAAATAATGTTTGTAAACATTGGCCTATAAGTTAATCATAGAATTCATTGTATTCAACTAGTTGAAAAGCTTATTATTATTATCACACACATTAGGTAGATATCGAATCAAATGTACAAATGCTAAAATAGAGCCTAGTAGCAACACTAGAGCACTAGCTAGAGTATAACGTGCGACTCAGACTTCAGTATTACCAGGGAGACCTTAGAATAAGTTCCAGTATAGAGTTGTTCCCACCACCCTTTGAGAGGAGTTGCCTGCTCGCGCGGTCAGGCGCCGTGGACTAACAACGTTACGTACAAATTCAACTATCCTAGCCATTATATGAAAGTACGTCAAAAGTGCGCACATTGAAACATTAAGACGATTTAAAATTGCAAAAACCTTATTCGAACACCGCATTTTATAGATCTTTAAGCGTTCCGTTTACTTAAGTAATAAATAGTAATTTATTTAAAACGTGCGTATTAACGTTCGGATAGAAAGTTGCGGTATTATGTAATGGCATGCCATCAAGTAATGAGGTCATCAGTCGGTGGACACGAACGTTTAAAGTTAACGAACTACACGAAGTTGCAGCTACGAGTACGCTACTTACCTCTCACGCCCATTCATTACGTTTACCACAGAATATAATACTTCCACTACGCTAGGGGTTGTCTACCACAATAAATTATAAGTACATCTATCTACTAAAACCTTTCGTTGTGGTACTAACTTGAAAATCGCAAAAGAAATGCTTTTAAAATGTCATTAATTTGAGGTACCTAATACTTTAACCTCAAATGATATGAATCATACGATACTATGTAGTTATATTTCAGATCAATATAAATATTATTATATTTAACATACAAAAAATACAAATGTGGACTTTGCCGACATTTGCCACACTCAAATATTATTTGAAAAAATGCCGACATACACGTTTATTACACAACGAGTAAGGTATTATGGTTTAAAACTAATAAACAATCCTTAAACCGGAAACTTAGTTAAACCATTCTACGGTTTCAAAACAGGCACTAAATCTAGCCATTAATTTGGAATCTTAGCAGAACACTAGGCAACTATGAACCCTAGATATTAAAGGACCTATTTATAAACATTGATATAATATGGACACTAATAAGGGGCGAACTAAAAAGTTTTCTAACCGGCAAATAATAAGAATGATTATTGTCTGACACTGGGTTATTGTCGAGACAGCAGCTCTCTGGCGTCGCCCGCCAATCTATTGACTATAGTAAGCCATGCTGTGACACGCCACTATCTACGAGAGGCTGGAAGGTTTCTGCGGAACCTATACAATACAAGGTAGTGCTGCTCGTTCGTTCAGCCAGCCATTTCACAAACAAATGACAAATGTGTATGAAAAATAGCCCGGGGATGTACTGTTGTTTTATTGGGCACGAGAAACATTGTCACAATCGTGTTTGTGAAACAGGCGGCCGGTTACAAGTGGTGTAGTGGTGTGTGACGTCACAGCACGAGCTAATACGAATAAACTAGTTGCGAATGCGCACACGGGCCGGCGGACCGTCCCGGACAAGGACGCAACGGAAAGGACCGGGAGCGGGACAAATAAAAATAAAATAAAAAGGGATATCTGGATGTTTATTTACATTTGCTCTATAATAACTATGTGATTATTGAAGGTAAAATTAAGCAACATCAGTACTGATCCCTGATTTCCCATTATCGAATTCAAAACATGTTAAAACATTTCAACTCGTGTTGAACAAGCCCCTAACGCTAAATTAAAACGTAAAAATACCCATAATTGTACAGAGTTAGCTCTCGGCTCGTACCCTGAGGTACTCACAGTTAATTGTTATATGAAATTATTAAAATCAAACGTAATCCTAGGATACAGTTTCACCGCTAACGCTACACGAGGCGATCACAGAGGAAGTGCCGCGGCGGACGCGCGGCACGCACGGCACGCGCGGAACGCACAGCACGCACGGCACGCACGGCACGCACGGCACGCACGGCACGCACGAGCCGCCGCGGCAGTGCAACCAAAACTTACGACATACAAAAATAATATAATCAAACATAAGACCATAATCAACCCACACTAGTGTGTTTGTACATTGTAATAAGTCGAATAGGATAATAAATTATTGTCAAAATAATTATACCAAACGGAGCATGATCCATGCACTAAGATACAGGCGTTATGATGAAACCATACTACGACTAAATATACATATACACGGGGCATGACCTCATCCAGATGCTTAGCAAATATGGAATTTTATACACAATTTTTTTTATTGCAACAACCCAAAATTTACAATAATCAGTTTGCAACGAACTAATATAATAATGAGTTAAATCACAGAACCACAATGGACAGTAAACGCTGTTGCTATGCCGCGTCAGATGCGCCCCAGATACGAACTAAGTAAGTCAAGTTAATACGACTACATCCAATTTGTATGATCTAATTACAAACTTTATGTTAACATTCCATCAGTTAAAATACTTATAAAATAAACCCCAAAACTCCGATATAAGGACTTAGTAGTAGTAAATCAAAAGAATGTGAGGCAAATGAGCGTGCGTAGAACGCGGGTCGCGGGTAATTAATATATAATATGTATTGAATATAATTATTATAATGTGCACGTGGCACGCGAGTGCACGAACAGAGATCATTGACTACGCCTCCGCGGGACAATCTCGCTTGCTACAGCAACGGCACTCGGCGGTTGAACCAATCGACGTCCACTTACCTACATAACGTATATCACTTGGCATACAGGAGCATCAGATAAATACGATTACTATCTTGTTGTATAAGTATCAAGCGAAGAACGAAACTATAGTAGGCTATCGAGGGCCTAGCATAACAGAACGCAAGAGAAGTGACGACGACTCGAAATGGCAACCAGTTAGTGTTAGTCCAAAGATATTTAAAGTGCCCCTTTTAAAACAAAAATTGAAATTAATTATCAAGAAAATGAGATAAAAATTGAAAAAAAAAAATGTTTTTACAACAAATGAGTTTAAATTATGTTTTTTTTTGAAAAATAACTTTTTAGATACAGACAGAATCATATGCTGAATAGAAGAGAAATTAGGTATATTAAAATAATGTAAACAAAAGACATACAATACAGTCTAATGTGTGAGGCAATATGACACTCAATAACATCCGTAGAAGGATGAAAATGAGTATCAAATCTAAAATAAGTATAATTCGAAGCAGTCTAGAAAACGTTGAGTTAACAATTTCAGACTCTGAAAGTTTCAAAAGTTTAAATTGTGGACGTCGAGGTGCAACGCACGCCGTTTGCAAATGTCATTAATGATTAAAATAAAAAATAACGCGTTTACCATAGCAACTACAACCGTAAGAATATAAAACTAAACATAATCATTATTGTCGGGCAGCAACTTAAACCATCTAAATACAATATAGACATTGTAGTTTCGTCACGAATTAATCTGTTGGATAACACAGTGAACGAACTTATAATACATTAAAATAAGAAACCGCGATTAGAATTGATTATTAATGTAAATAAAACTTAGGCTAAAATCTAAAAAATATACGACTAATAAGCGATATAATGCCGTGCGGCCGGGCCGATTCGAACGCTAATACGAAACTTGTACGATATGACTAATATAATTGCTGCCCGGCCGACGCCGACAGCGGCCGCTCGCAGCGAGGCGCCCGAGCGGCCGCGAGCAGAACGCTCGTTTCAGTTCCATCAATCATTTAGGTCCAAAACGAGCGAACCTCACTACGGAAAAGGAACACGGGAGTTAAACCTAGTGATAAAACATAATGGGACCCGACCAGACGCAGTGTACATTGTAATATGTGCAAAACTGAAATACCCAGTCTTTTGATATAGCGCAATCGAATAAGCATCACTAAACTACCCAAATAAACTAAGATTGCAGTCGTAAAATAATTGCATTACATTATTTTTTTCATATTAATGAATTGTTATTTTTTCTTCTATCTAAGGTGATTTATACATGCATATAACACTTATAGTTTACCTATTAGTGCGTACTAAAGTTTTTTTTTAATATAAAATTCTTAGATAATTTTAATTTCGTTTAATTTATGTTTCTAAAGCTATACAAGTAGTCCATCACCGCGCCCACACGTAAATATCTACACAATAATTATAAAATCCCATTAATATGAATACAGGTGAACAGCGTACATGTCTCGCGACTACGTGATATGGAACGTAACGAAACACCCATCGCTACAGAGGGCCTACCGCGAACCACGTTCGACGTGTTGCCTTCCTGTCACACTTACGTACGAATTTACAAGTGCGACAGAGAGGCAACACGTCAAACGCGGTTCGCGGTAGGTCCACTGCTTCATTTTTAAATCAAACCGTAATTGACAAACCACCGTCACGTAAAACTAAAAGTACAGTCAAGTCGAGAACCGCTTCCTCCGAAGCGGGTCCAAGGGACAGGGCCCGAATCACGAATACATCTTCCATTATAAAGATTTGGTACAAACAACTAAACGTCTACAGTAAAAATATTAGTAAATGCAACCTACTCTCCGCTTTACCGCAAAATCTTAGTAAAAAAAAATAACGCAAAATTTACAATCCATATTATACAGCGATAAACAAACGAGTCTATATCACTACCGCCTAGCGCGTACATGAGTAAACAAAATAAATCAATACAACAATACATCTACGTCAAACAGGTCTCCGCCGCTAACTAATATAATTCTACTCGAACCAATATATCGAATACACCCGGTCACAAACATCGAACATATTACAAGCGAACAACAGTCGCGAATTTTATAAATCGGCAAAGTCAATAAAGAGTCGAAGGGATTATCGTGACAGGTCACGATAACGGGAAGGTCGCCCCTTCCCCCACATATGGAACTCTGTTTATAATTTCAATTATATGATGATTTAGAAACAAATTAAATAAGTCGGCATAATCTGTTTTTTAAAATAAAAACTTAACGTCCGATTAGTCAGGAGCGAGCTTAAAAATCGACTTCAATATTAAATTTTAAGAAAGGACAGCCAACACGTAAAGCTCTAGGAATATATAAATATTCTCCGCTCGGCGCCGTACTTTTATCGGGCACGACGAGCCAACGTCGGGGCCGCGACGCGACAAAGTCGAGTCGATCGCGGAGCGGGGTTATATTTTCGCCGCGGGTCCACAGTTTCGCGGCGATCGCGCTCGGAGCTCGGCCGCGTCTCCGTGTATGTCGGTCGGGCTCGGCTCGGCGACACGCCTACAGTGGCGCGGGTGTTCAGTCGGTGTACCAGAGGTGCTGGTTGGGGTGCTGCGGCACCAGGTAGGTGGGCGAGTAGGGCTGCAGGTAGGCGGGCAGGCGCGTGGCGTGGTGCGCGGGCGGCGGGCCCGCCACCGCGCCCACCGCGCCCACCGCGCCGACCGCGCCCACGCCGCCGACGCCACCGCTGCAATCACCAATAAACACTCATGTTATCGTACAAAAAACCGGGCAAGTGCGAGTCGGACTCGCGCACGAAGGATTCCGTACCATAATGCAAAAAATGACAAAAAAACCGGTCAGCCATCCAAGTACTGACCCCGCCCGACGTTCCTTAACTTCGGTCAAAAATCACGTTTGCTGTATGGGAGCCCCACTTAAATCTTTATTTTATTCTGTTTTTAGTATTTGTTGTTATAGCGGCAACAGAAATACATCATCTGTGAAAATTTCAACTGTCTAGCTATCACGGTTCGTGAGATACAGCCTGGTGACAGACGGACGGACGGACGGACAGCGGAGTCTTAGTAATAGGGTCCCGTTTTACCCTTTGGGTACGGAACCCTAAAAACAAAACATTAAATTAAAACCATTAAACCTTCGGTAAAGTTTCATATTCAGCTATCTTATCAAATTTGAATAATCTTATGGATCGCGAATAGGGGAATACTCACGTATGATAGTGATACGTGGGCACGTAGAGCGGCGGTGGTAAGTAACCTGGGGACACCCCTCCCGCCGGCGACAGGACGCCTCCGCTCCCAGTTCTGAAAATATTAACAAATTCATATAATACATGAGAATTGTAAGCTGTGTCGTTTATTTAAATTGAAAAAACAACTTAATTTAATTTTAATGGAAATTATAACAACTCTACCAACCCAAGTTTCATGTTGTAATTATATTATACGTAGTGGTTGGTGGTCGCACGCCTCTGCTTACCCAGGCCGCTAGTGTACTCGCAGGAATGTAGAGTTAAGACCAAGAAAAGTCCGCAGCGATTTTGAGACCCCACGCAGTGCAAGTGTCATTTTAAACGTCAAACTTCTATGAAATATGACGTACCTATAAATAAAACTTACAGCTTACTTATAAAAGTCTGGGCTTTGGGCGTGGGCTATCAAAATCGCTGCACTTTTCTTGGACTAACTCTAGTATAGTTGTGTATACTAACTTGTAGTGGTTGTGCGGGTGGTGGTGCCAGGCGTGCGCGGCGTGGTGCGCGGCGTGCGGCGCATGCGCGTGCTGCTTGTGCGCGGGCGCGGGCGGCGCACCCGCCGCCGCCGCCGCGCCGCTCGGGTACTCGCAGGAGTGTAGTATAGTCGTGTATACTGACTTGTAGTGGTTGTGCGGGTGGTGGTGCCAGGCGTGCGCGGCGTGGTGCGCGGCGTGCGGCGCATGCGCGTGCTGCTTGTGCGCGGGCGCGGGCGGCGCACCCGCCGCCGCCGCCGCGCCGCTCGGGTACTCGCAGGAGTGTAGTATAGTCGTGTATACTGACTTGTAGTGGTTGTGCGGGTGGTGGTGCCAGGCGTGCGCGGCGTGGTGCGCGGCGTGCGGCGCATGCGCGTGCTGCTTGTGCGCGGGCGCGGGCGGCGCACCCGCCGCCGCCGCCGCGCCGCTCGGGTACTCGCAGGAGTGTAGTATAGTCGTGTATACTGACTTGTAGTGGTTGTGCGGGTGGTGGTGCCAGGCGTGCGCGGCGTGGTGCGCGGCGTGCGGCGCATGCGCGTGCTGCTTGTGCGCGGGCGCGGGCGCACCCGCCGCCGCCGCCGCGCCGCTCGGGTACTCGCAGGAGTGTAGTATAGTCGTGTATACTGACTTGTAGTGGTTGTGCGGGTGGTGGTGCCAGGCGTGCGCGGCGTGGTGCGCGGCGTGCGGCGCATGCGCGTGCTGCTTGTGCGCGGGCGCGGGCGCACCCGCCGCCGCCGCCGCGCCGCTCGGGTACTCGCAGGAGTGTAGTATAGTCGTGTATACTGACTTGTAGTGGTTGTGCGGGTGGTGGTGCCAGGCGTGCGCGGCGTGGTGCGCGGCGTGCGGCGCATGCGCGTGCTGCTTGTGCGCGGGCGCGGGCGGCGCACCCGCCGCCGCCGCCGCGCCGCTCGGGTACTCGCAGGAGTGTAGTATAGTCGTGTATACTGACTTGTAGTGGTTGTGCGGGTGGTGGTGCCAGGCGTGCGCGGCGTGGTGCGCGGCGTGCGGCGCATGCGCGTGCTGCTTGTGCGCGGGCGCGGGCGGCGCACCCGCCGCCGCCGCCGCGCCGCTCGGGTACTCGCAGGAGTGTAGTATAGTCGTGTATACTGACTTGTAGTGGTTGTGCGGGTGGTGGTGCCAGGCGTGCGCGGCGTGGTGCGCGGCGTGCGGCGCATGCGCGTGCTGCTTGTGCGCGGGCGCGGGCGGCGCACCCGCCGCCGCCGCCGCGCCGCTCGGGTACTCGCAGGAGTGTAGTATAGTCGTGTATACTGACTTGTAGTGGTTGTGCGGGTGGTGGTGCCAGGCGTGCGCGGCGTGGTGCGCGGCGTGCGGCGCATGCGCGTGCTGCTTGTGCGCGGGCGCGGGCGGCGCACCCGCCGCCGCCGCCGCGCCGCTCGGGTACTCGCAGGAGTGTAGTATAGTCGTGTATACTGACTTGTAGTGGTTGTGCGGGTGGTGGTGCCAGGCGTGCGCGGCGTGGTGCGCGGCGTGCGGCGCATGCGCGTGCTGCTTGTGCGCGGGCGCGGGCGGCGCACCCGCCGCCGCCGCCGCGCCGCTCGGGTACTCGCGACAGCCGCCCGTCTGGAATTATAATTGCATTTTTATATGTCTGTTACAATTTGCCGCAGTACTATTGCCGCTGCCTCTTGGCTTGTATTCATGTATGGTGTAGAACCGTATTTGTAAATACATTCGTTTATTTGATAGCAATAGACAACCTAAGACGTCATCTATGTAGTATTGAAAACAATTTTCTAGTGTCATCCCTAATATTCTTAAAATACATGTATAGTCGCAATTCTTATTACTCTTAACAGTATTACACAATATGTGTGATATATTGTGTCTGTGTGTTTGTTTATTTGGAGGATGAACTATCATCAGAAGAGGAATCGTAGTACGGAAGATCATTTATTCAAATCTCGTGATACAGAAGGAGCATTTGAGATTTTAGTAGAAATGGCTTCACCGCTATCAAATAAAACGTTCACTAAATTATCGACACCGTCACGACGGCCATCATGCAAATGGCGGCACCGCTTTTTGACGTTACGGTGTCAATCACCGTTTCTAGGAAACCGCGCCATGTTGTTTACATAAACAACGTTCTAGTGACGTCATTCACCGCTGTATTATAAGGCCGCTATATGACGGCACCGCTTTCCTAGGAAACCAGAACTTAAGTGATATATTACTCACACTATCCCTCTTGTTGTGCTGCGCCGGCACGTACTGGTTGCACTGGTACTCGTTCGCGGGCCGGACGGCGGCACCAGTCTACAACGTACAACATTAACAACATATTTAATGTCTGCTGCGGGGGACTTATCGTAAAAAAATTAAAAAAATCGTACTCGCAAAGTAAAATGCTTTAGTGTAGAAATATATCATTTTCTGCACACTTTTTATAACAACAATGACCCTCTTTCAGAGCATGCGAAATCAAAAAGTTATTTAAATTCAAATTGAAGTTCAAAATAACATTTGCACGTCTGTGCTATAAAAATCGCTGTATAGTTATCTTGGTCTCACTCTAATATCCTAATACAGTCATTTACATATTATCGACTAATCATTGACTATGTTTATTTGAACATACAAGAGTAAGAAATAAAGTAATCTAGCTAGAACAGGGAACAACTAACTTTTATCTCATAGAGGTATTGGTAGATTAATTAAGGGCCTTTTGAAATCCAAGTTTATCCGGTTTTTTATCAGGCCAGAGATTTCTAAAATAAAATGCAGTATTGTCACAATATGGATCCTACATAACAGAAAAAGGGCCGCCAACGGTCTATTGATTAATTCATCTAATAATTTTCTAAGTCTAAACCACAACATGGTCAAATGGTACACCGTTCGTTGCACTAACGAAGCCATACTTGTGATGGCCATGTGATTTTTTTGTTTTCGGCGATAACTTATTATCATCATCATCATCATTCAGCCTATATACGTTCCATTGCTGGGCACAGGACTCCTCTCACTCGCAAGAGGGCTTGGGCTATAGTCCCCACGCTGGCCCAATGCGGATTGGGGACTTCACATACACCTTTGAATTTCTTCGCGGATGTATGCAGGTTTCCTCACGATGTTTTCCTTCACCGAAAAGCAAGTGGTAAATATCAAATGATATTTCATACATAAGTTCCGAAAAACTCATTGGTACGAGCCAGGATTTGAACCCGCGACCTCCGGATTGAAAGTCGGACGTCATATCCACTCGGCCACCACCGCTTCTTAAAGTCCTAGCAAAATACTATGAAATTTAGTGAAATTATGTTCGGTAAGCAACCTGCTGGTAATGGTGGTGGTCGGGCGGCGGCGGGTCGTGCTTGTGCGCCTCCTGCTGCGCGAGCGCCAGCAGCCGCTTCTTCTGGCTCTGCGGCGTGGCCTGCGCACGCGCCGCCGGCGCAGCCGCCGGGGCTGACGGTTGCTGCATGACAAAAAGGTAACAAATTAATAGGGGATATTACTGCAATGTTCTGCCGCCAGAGTGCAGCACTACCGACTCAGTAAATTCATAGACTAACTTATACATACTGTGCCTTAATAGTAGTTTATGTGACTGCTACATAATGAAAGGCATTAAAATACGAGTGTGGGTTTATGAAACGAATGAAATGAGTTTCATAATAGTATCACACGAGTGTTTTAATGCCTAATTATGTACAGTTACATACACTGCTTTATCTACACACATATTATAAACTTTCTATGATATATTCACTAACCTCATATTACAGCCGACATTGGGGCACTTTCCTCTCTGGCGGAACTCGCGGATATGAGATGGCGTCTCCGAAATATCTTTATCGCACATTTTACACGAAACTTTTGTTATAGTTACTTTAAAAACAACAAAACAAATTATTTTTTACTTACAAACTAATTAAAAGATAAACTGTACGTCAAATGGCGGCAAATGAAAACTTTTTTCACGCATGTCACGCATCCGTAGTTTTTTTTTTTTAATTCAAAGACAAACTAGAGTCGGGGTCGATTACCATATCGTCCGATACCAACTTACAAGCGAGATTTGTCAATATTGTATGCAATTGTCATTTGATTTCGAATAAAACGTCATCTCGACTGATATTAGAATAGGGGTCAAATCAAATTGCCTTTTTTTCCAGAGATGTTCGAAATTTGAATGTCATTACCAAATCGATTTTGATATAGTAATGAAGCTATTACCACATTTTCACAGATAAGAAATTTGCTGTAACAAAACAGTTTATCGTAATGTGGGCCATTATTTACGGATTTTGAAGGTATCATAGAGAGTTTATGATATGTGTGTAGATAAAGTGTTTTTTGACAAGTTTTCACAGACAATAAAATATGACATTGATGCATCAAGGCGGTTTGTTAACAAGGGCCTACCGGTAAACGCGAAAATCGAAATTTAGTTATCTGCCTCTTTAAATATCGCTCGAATATGCAAGAGTGATAGAGAGATTAGATAACGAAATTTCGATTTTCTTGTTTCGCGGTAGGCCATGTGTCAATGTGGTTTGTTTACTGTATGTGCCACAAAGGTGCCACCTATGCAGAGCTTTGCCTAATATTCCCTATTGAAGTTACATTTTATAAAGCTAACAACGGCCTCCTAGCCTAGTCGATAGTGACCCTGCCTACGAAGCAGGAGGTCCCGGGTTCGAATCCGGGTAAAGGCATTTGTGTGTTTATCACAAATATTTGTTCCTGAGTTATGGATGTTTTCTACGTATATAAATATAAGTATTATATATATCGTCGTCTAGTGCCCACAACACAAGCCTTATTGAGCTTACTGTGGGACTAGGTAGATCTGTGTAAAATTGTCCTATACATAATATTTATTTATATTTATTATAGCAAACATTTGTCAAAAAATAATAAATTGGCTTTCTAACGCAACTTTAAAGAAGTCGATTGATTTATTTTCGAAATATTATGGTCGATCTGCACTACTGGCATTATTACAAGGACCACTTGGACCGGTGAAATAATGTAAGTAAAGTCTTTCAGTATAAACTCATACTATGTACTATAGAAAAATGCTAGGTCTATAACGTACATTTTCTTTCAAATATTCTTCAATCATGTAACTAAATATCGGTGCTGTTTTCGTTCACGTTAATGACTCAGGTTCACAGACAAGACATCCTCCAGACTGAGCATGTAGCGCTACCCCCTCTGTCACAAATATACGGTAGTTTTACTCCATTTTCGAGTCAATGTGTCTTTGTGTGACGCCTGTGTCTTTGAACGGACCAATCACAGCACGGGACTCGCTCTCCTCGTCTCCCGCACCCCAGTATTTTTGGCAGCATAGGTTTCATGAAATAATTGCTCTGAACTCCGTCTAGAGGTTTCCTAGTCTATGCTCAGGTTATATGACGTACCGTGTGATGGTGGTGGCAGGGCTGCGGCTCAGGTTTGACGTGAGGGTCGTCCCGCGGCGAGCGCGCGCTGCAGATGACTCCCGGCGCCGCCGCCGCCGGGGCACATTGCCCGCTGCCGCCCGCTACAAATAACAAAAAAATACAATCTTTACACCCTACATTTAGCTCATTTATTTATTTATTGTAGAACTTTCTCTGAGCCCCCGATCTGCTCAGATCGGGGGCTCAGAGAAAGTATATAATATAATCCTGAAGAAAGGCCAGGTCAAGAGCACCCTAAACCGACGAGCGTGTCTGAGGAACGTTGCGAAAGTGAAAAAGGTATGTCAGGATCGTAGCAAGTGGAAATCAGTGGTCTCTGCCTACCCCTCCGGGAAATAGGCGTGATTATATGTATGTGTACATTTAGCTCAATATTTCTATTAAATTTTAATTGAGATTTTGAATTTGAGCACCAGATACGTGCGTAAACATGCGCGTGAGCGTTTTAATGTCCGAATCCACTATTAAGACGACGAACGATATGGTGTGAGATCTCCTTTGAGGACTCTTATTTTACGACGCGCATGTCCACATGCGCACTTACGTACGCGCATAGAAATCAACTGCCTAAGCTTCATTCGACCTGAAATACCGCGCTTTTAAAAATTTATAAGCACGACCGAGATGCACCGTGAGTCAACATTACAAAAGTTATTTATACTACGAAATTTCGATTGACTGAAAGTGAGCGATAATAAAACGTTCCAAGCAAATTCGCTAGACGCCGATTCTGGAAACCCACTATACAAATTAAAATCAAATGCAAAGCGGTCGCTGAAATATGTTTGTAGACAGGTATGGGAGGCGATCGGGCGATGAAAAGAGCGTTTGAGGGAAAACCGGCAGCACGCCGCCCGGTTGGTCGACCTAGTTATTGATGGGCCGATGTGGTGGACGCTGATCTGCGCGAGCTCCGGGTTGAAGACTGGCGAGAAACGGCACAGGACCGGGATCAAGGGCGAGCAGTCGTGTTGGAGACCAAGACGCACTTGGGTCGCAGCGCCAGTGGAGTAAGAGTAATGATAACCGATAATGAGCTTTCGCGTGTGCAGCCCAACAATCGGTATTGGAAATGGTCAGATCACTATAACGCGGCAAGGACTAACAGATGAGTATCGCCGCAATGGCGGCGTCGTAGGGGAGCTTTCCAAGTTATGTCTGTTTTATTGTATTAAATCCTTTATTTGATGACGGTTGGGGTTTTAGTTTAACAGTAAGTATGGCAGGTTACCTCTGTTGTGAGGCACGGCGCGGGCGGCGGCGGCGGCGGCGGCGGCGGCGGGCTCGTCGTCGTCGGAGTCGGAGATGGTGATGACGGACACGGCGGGCGACGGCGTGTCGCGGATGGTGATGGTGTGCGCCGCACCCCCCGCACCGCCCGCACCCCCCGCCGCGCCGCCCGAGCCCCACGACGCTCGTCCGCCGCCGATGTTGCTCCTGTAACAAATAATTACTCATTAGAATACAATCAACGCGATTAAATCCCGTTTATGTAAAAAAAATACCTATGCAAGACAAACATTGATTACCCCCAAAATATATCAAATATACATAATGTAACAAAAATAGTTAGTAGGGATCAGTTTAAGGGCATAGTCAGTATCATGTTATAAGGAAAAAGTAGAAGATTTTTTTTCTGACGCGCAAAAAACTTTTTATCTATGGTGCAGATCGTCCAACCCGTAGTCGGCCAACCAAAGGGCAAAAAGTTTTCGCGACAAAAAAGAAATCTGCTACTTTTTCCTCCTCTATTCTGTGTTGCATATAAATTCCATAGTAGCTAAACGTTTTGACAGTTCAAAAAAGACACTGATTCATGTCGGTCAACTACCCTACTTCCACCTGATTTTTTCCGCAAAACAATTGATCGCTGATGCGAAACTTATCCGTGTTACTAGTGCATCCTACAGTTCGTTTTTTTTAGCATTAGAAAGAACTTGAAAGAAGGTGAGCGATCTTGACATGTCTTTTAATTGAAAAATACTTTTTTAAAACCAATAACTTTTACTTATGAAAGCAGAAGAATATAAATGATCGTATTAGATTCATAATTGTTACATATTTGTCGTAACTTATTTTTAAAATACGTTTTTCAATTAAAAGACGCATCAAGATTGTTTACCTTATTTCTAATGCTAAAAAAACGAACTATACTTACGTATTCTGTTCGTGCGTATGCCTGTTGTGCCGCGACGGTGGCGTGCCTTCCTTCACCCGCTTCTTTACCGGTGACAGCTGAGTCGGCTCTTTCTTGCCCGCACTGCTCGCCATACTGTATAATAGTAACACATTAGTATAAAATCCACATGCCTACGTAATTCCGACTAATCTGGTCGAAAAACCAAAGTTTTCTATGCTAAATATCTGTTAGATAAAATCAGACCTAAAATCTTTTCTGTATTAAAAACAATGAATATCCAAAATAGTAGTACATTTAGAAACAATGGGGTTTCAAATTACAGCTCGTTAATTTCAGCTTTAATTAAAAGTCAGTAAGAGTAAGTAATAGAAACAGAGATTCAATTAAGCTGGTAAACGAGGACCACAAATTGTGGTTCTTTTTTGTCACGCGACAAAACAAGGATTGTTTTAAAAACAGTGCAAGAAAAGATAAGAGGATAAGCACCAAACAAAAGAGAGATATGCAATCTCACGTGGAAAAATTATACAATTGAAATATACCTACATATCACTGTGTTAAGAGTGCATGTGCAAACCCGGGATGATTTAAGGCTCATTTATACGGTGCAAGAACTCGCATGCGACTTTCATTACATTGCGGTTTTTGATTTGTCGGCTGAGTTGGACGTAACCAATAGTCCTCAATATGTAACTAAAATCGCATACGAGTTCGCGCGCCGTCTAAATCAGCCCGGCGGCGTCTAAATGAGCCCTAATACTGTAAATTTATTGGAAATATTCGTACAACGTATTTCAAAGACAGTTTTATGACGAAAATGAATTTTAAATGAAGATGATTTTTTTTTAATACCATTCCTTAGCTAAATAATGGTGTCGTTCTCTATTGCCATAAGAATGCAGTTAGAATTAGTGTTTATTAACACGTCGATGCGATATGTTTTATTTAAAAAGGTCGCTATTGACAATAGGGGTTTTTCCTTCCGTTTTCAACTGCGAACACATAGATACGAAGCATACCTTTGTGTAGCGAGTACGCGTATGGTAAAAAAGTAGACTAACTCAAGTTATTGCTTTTCGATAAATTCACTAATTTCATTGCCTATTCATACCATGACTAGTATTACAAAATAATGTCTACAATCTAATTTCTCTAATATACGGTCTGACTATAAGCTACTTTCTAAATTAATTAAGTTAGCTAAATAGAAAAAAATACTTTACATATGTTAATAAAGTAAAATACAATTATATTTATAAAGCTGTTATGAGGGACAAATTAAAGTGAAATGATAATATAGGTTAGATTTGTCTGTGTTTTTCTGTACGCATCTGTTTGACATTTTTCTCTTATAAATATATATTTATTACGTCAATATACAAAATACCGATACAATAGACAGTATCCCCACTCAGCATAATGCTATGATCAAGAATAGCTACGGTTTTCAATGGTGACCTAGCGCATAACAATTTGACGCGCTGGAATGGTGACCTAGTGAGTACCATAAACCATAAGTGCGTATGAACGGTTACATTTTTGTGATTTAATACCGTAAATCAACTCAATCATATAATGGATAGTTGGGTCATACGTCACACGTCTCTCCTGTAGACACGCTCAAAGCAAGGGCCATAAAGTCCAATTTTCTGATTGCATAAAGGGGTACTCCTTTTCTATTAACCTGTGTGATAAAACCATAACTTATATTCACACAAGCCGCTAAGTATTGTCCACATGAATTCAGAGGGTTATTTCATACCGACTTGACTGACATTCAGTTTGTAGACTTTGTAGGTTTTTACACAAAACACAATGATATTAATACGCTTAAGAACTCAAATAAGTTCTTATAATGTCGCAACATCACAAACACAGAACACACACAAGGGATAAGGTATGAAGATGGGTGAAACTAAAAGTGTACAGCTAAATTAGGGTCGGCACCTGTATTGGTGTGTTTGGTGATGCGGCTGGTAGTGGGCCACCGCGCTCGTCTGCTGCTTTGTCGATCTGTTGACAACCCTGACGATGTAGAACATCGTAGGTACGTTTATATGTAAGTAGAGGATTCCTAATACATACTGGAGCATACTAGTTTTATAGATTACTTTACTAGTTTGTATGGGGATGTAACATGTTATAGAAATCCAATAATTCAAAAGATAAGGCAAACTGGATATACGTTTACGGGCTTCCTTGTGATTCGGGTGACTGAATTTAGGTAAGTTCCTGATTAAATTATTAATATTAATTTAACGATAATGTTAACACAAAATTATATGACTAACTGGTAACATTTTTACAATTAGAAGCTTCTATTTCTGCCTTTATAGGTACAAATTTGAAGTCAGTCTACTCTTGATATGAATAAACTCTCTTGATAAGTCTAGTATCGACGCATTGATCTGTATTCGATGATTTTATCCGGTAGTCTTTTTGGGACAATAGACAAAATGTGTAGGACAAACTTAGATGTAACTTTCGCCTACGTTAAAATAATCGCTCAACATCGGAACAATGACAGAAACTCACTGCAGCGCAAGCTGTGCACATCATCGTTCCTTTATGTATTTAAAAGGCTTTGTCCCGCGTCACAGGGGACAACGGTTAAGGAACGCTTGTCTCATTCGAATGTCAGTTAAAAACCGTGCGTTCCGTGCGAATTCGTACGAACGGCGGGTGACGCCGAACATCGGAGTGAATATGCCCTCTTAGGCGAAGTAAAAGTTTGGAGTCGCTAACCTCTTGTGCGGATGGTGGTGCAGGTGGTGGGGATGGAAGTCCCACACGTCGGGCTCGGGCAGCGGCGCGGGCTCCACGATGAGCGGCGCGCGCCACTCGCCCACGCCCACGCCCACGTCGCCCACGCCGCCCACGCCCACGCCCACGCCGCCCACGCCCACGCCGTGCTGGTGGTGCGCTGCGGCCGCCGCTGCTGCCGCTGCTGCTAGTTGCTGCACCTAGGGGAAACGTTTCAATCAGTGCGGAACTATAAGAAAACTAACTATAGAATTAAGACAGGTGTGACTATATCGAACTCTTTCATCGAAGATTAGACCAAAGTGATACTTGCCATTCAATTTGGAACCCTGAAATTTGACGAGAGAGTCGTGGATATCACTAGCAAACGTATTAAAGTGGATAAGAAGTGTATTACTAACCTGATATGCGGGTGGGCACAGGATGGATGACACGAACTGGTGCGGGAAGGGTTCCGCGGCCCTCGTCGCGTATTGTCGCGCACCGCCCACTGCCACGCGACCGCCCTGATATAGTTGGTACTGGAAAAACAAATATACATTATATTTAATTTTTCAAGGTAGCTGGTTTTTTTAGGTTCTATTTAAGGCGTCCAATATTATTATAACTCTTTTCAAGGAAATTTTTTCAATGTTTATTTTTTGTGAATGCTGTCGACGTCAAATATTATTCTCTAGTGAACCGCCTAAAAATATTCTTCGAGAATAAAACAAGGTAAAAAAAACTTAAGAAAAGATGTCAGCCATAAAATTAAAGTTGACACAATACGACTAAAGTAAGTCCAACGTAATGAGGTAAATCATGTAAACCAACTTTTAGGGATTCAAAACATCTTTATTTGAAAAAATTGTTATTCGTCAATAATTCATATTCAAACTACTGTCATTATCTATATCTCTAAGGACCCGTTGCACCAACCATAATTAAGAAACCGAGCAGAGAGCTAAGAAACTTTCCATACAATATCATTTAGCAATAACAATCGTTTTAACGGTGACAGACGGCTTGATGCAACTGACCGTGACAAGTTAAGTATGGCACGTACCAGGTTGTCGTAGGGCTGCGGCGGCAGGCGCTGCTGGTTGATGGTGAGCGCCAGGTGGTGCGCGGCCGGCGCCGCGGCGGGCGCCACCACGCCGCCCGCGTACTCCCCGCCCACCCCCACCCCCACCCCCACGCCGCCCGAGCCGCTGCCGGACCGCCGGCACACCTAGAATAAGGTTGTTGACACACGTTCAATTGTATAACTAATTCTAGTTAAACAGATAGAAAATGAGCAATTTATCACAATAAATTGGAAACTTAAATAATATATGGGAATAATAAAAAAATACAAGACCTCGTTTAAAAAAAAAAATAACTTCTTAATAGGGAAAAAATAATGGTACCATTCGATTCCTTACATTTTATTTAAAAAAATATTGTATAGCAACAATATACATAAACGTAATATTTCACCGACGAAATCGCAGTTTCCTTGTTTTCCATACACCGAAACGGCCTCAAACGTTACATGGTGACGTTACGATGTATTGCCATTTTGTTAGAAGCGTTTCGTCAGTAAAGTGCGGGTGCCAGACTTTGACCATCATTTGTGACTTTTGTATTGCTTTAAGACAATGGGTCCCATACAGACATTTGACCCTCAAAACAAACCTAATCGATTGATACCATTCATAAAAAAATGTCAAATACCCTATTACACATGGTCAATTATGAGGGAAGACCGAATACATGATACCTACTTCTAATGTCAAGCTGGTAAGATTTTAGAAAATGACAGTAACGTCTTTGTCTACTATTTTATTGAAATTCGGTAATTGCTCGGTAAACTGACCAATACCAGACCTTTTTGGGGTGTTATTAGCAGTTCTGGATATTTGTTGTGAAATTCCCGAATGCTTCCGTAAAATCACGTTTTCTCCCCGGACAACAGACAATATTTAAATGTCCAAAAATAAAATGATTTTTACTTTAATCAGATACACTCCAATGCCAATATGAAGTGTATGACACAAAAATGCCAATATATTTTACGAAAATAAATACATATAGTTTGCAAAGGAGTGTCTCATTTCAAACATAGACAGATAAAATCATACTATCTTTGTATTACACTAGTACTAGCACCCAAAAGAAAAGGATGAGTATAGTTTTTTTGTTCTTATTTACTAACAAATTTGGTTTGACCAACTATTATATAGTAGTTATGTTTATGTACCTCCATCATTTGCACGGACGCCTTGACGTTGTTGCAGTGCGCATAGTCCACAAGGTGTGCGAGTGTCACGAAGGCGTGGTTCAACGCCTCGCCCGGGGTTATCCTTCGTTCCTGAAATATATTATATACCGTTATTATTTAAAATACAACGGATTTGAACCAATCGAGTCGGCATCGTCGAAGGTATACGTGATAATTCAACGTATAAACTTTTAAAGCTTATTTTAATCAATACAATATAAATAGTTAAACGTAAAACATCTGTGCAAGTATTAAAACGAAGTCAAATTTAACGAAACAAACGCGGTTGAATAGTTAATTAATAAAAAGGGAATTCTTCCTGACAATTTCCAATTCAGGATCGTTTTTTCTACTTATGTTTACTAACCTGATCCATAGTGAGCATTCTCTTGAGTAAATCGATGAATTCCCTTCTGTCCGCCTTCTCGGCCAAGAGTTGGCCACCTTCTAGATCCGTTGGTACATTAACCTGTAAATGTACAAGAATACATTATTAACCTGCAATGAATACTGCGTTATTCGTAACTTGCAACCGGCGGACCATCGCGCGATTAACAGGTCCGAAAGCAATTGCAATTCCTCTTTACATAATTATTTTTTTATATAGCCCTTTGTTCTGAACATGTTTGTAGATTTTTGATAGTAATTTAGTTTAGAATGATTATATGAAGTCTCTTAGTTCACTGACACAGAATTACATTAAATTAAAACAAAAAGACGACCGATTTTGCTAAAATATTGTTCGTTTATATTGCTACTGTACGAATGTCAATCGAGCCTTCAGAGGAAACTAGAGTTTTGGCGACATACGTTCCATAACGCTTTTGCTGTAGAATGAAAGCTTGGGTACCGATGTTTTTCGACTGTACTGGATTCCTCAAAAAAGTAGTGTACTTGTCTCTAAGGAGCCGGCAACACGCATTGGCAATTTGGCACATCTGGCGGTCTAGCATAAGGTCTCATTTAGACGATGCGAGAACTCGCATGCGAGTTTCATTACATTGCGGTTTTTGATCGGTCGGTTGAATTGAACGTAACCAACAGTCCGCAATGTAACTAAAATCGCATGCGAGTTCGCGCGCCGTCTAATTCAGCCCTAAGTTGCGTTCTCGCGCGCGAGTCCATATACTTGAAGTCGCGCAAGATGTATGGAGTCGCGCGCGAGAACGCAACTCATTGCAGAAGCAATGGAGTTGCAGGCGCCCATGGGTTGCTAAGATATTCGTTTCCTGCCGACGTGACCATTGTTGGTACGCACCTGCCCGATGTCGTCGAGGCAGTTGAAGATGTACTTCCTGGCCTCCTTGCTCTTGATGCCGGTCTCCAGCTCGTGCTCCTCGGGCGTCTTCAGCCGCCAGAACGGGTACGTGCTGTCCATGTCGCGGTAGAAGAGCTTGGCCGTTTTTGATAGTAACCCCTGCTAACATATCAGCAGGGTGGGGTATATACCTGTCCGATGTCGTCGAGGCAGTTGAAGATGTACTTCCTGACCTCCTTGCTCTTGATGCCGGTCTCCAGCTCGTGCTCCTCGGGCGTCTTCAGCCGCCAGAACGGGTACGTGCTGTCCACGTCGCGGTAGAAGAGCTTGGCCGTTTTTGATAGTAACCCCCTGCTAACATATCAGCAGGGTGGGGTATATACCTGTCCGATGTCGTCGAGGCAGTTGAAGATGTACTTCCTGGCCTCCTTGCTCTTGATGCCGGTCTCCAGCTCGTGCTCCTCGGGCGTCTTCAGCCGCCAGAACGGGTACGTGCTGTCCACGTCGCGGTAGAAGAGCTTGGCCGTTTTTGATAGTAACCCCTGCTAACATATCAGCAGGGTGGGGTATATACCTGTCCGATGTCATCGAGGCAGTTGAAGATGTACTTCCTGGCCTCCTTGCTCTTGATGCCGGTCTCCAGCTCGTGCTCCTCGGGCGTCTTCAGCCGCCAGAACGGGTACGTGCTGTCCACGTCGCGGTAGAAGAGCTTGGCGGTGCTTGATAGTAACCCCTGCTAACATATCAGCAGGGTGGGGTATATACCTGTCCGATGTCGTCGAGGCAGTTGAAGATGTACTTCCTGGCCTCCTTGCTCTTGATGCCCGTCTCCAGCTCGTGCTCCTCGGGCGTCTTCAGCCGCCAGAACGGGTACGTGCTGTCCACGTCGCGGTAGAAGAACTTGGCCGTTTTTGACGCACTGCATACCAAAATTAAAGATCACATGTTTTTGATCCCAGAAAGTTTGAGTTAGACCAAGCGAAGTTGGCAGCGATTTTGATAGCACAGACTGTGTAACCGTTATTTAAACTTCATAATTTCACCAGAAGTTTGACGGCTTACTTACTAACTTAGCTTGGTCTAACTCTACAGGTCCGTCTAAAACTAAGATAACACTCCACCGAGTTGGCAAGCAACAGACATATGAAGCGCCACGGGCCCACCATAAACATTACATTGATATTTTAATCCGCAGAAAATTTATATGGTAGCGTAAATTATTGATCGTATTTTGATGACAAAGAAATTCGAATTTGACGGCAATTTTGAAATGCCAGAAAAGTTATGATAGTTGTTTGATGAAATCACACTAAGTGTACACTATTGTACGTGTACACAAGTTGACAAAACGTATATTATTAGAAGTAATCACATATACTTTCATTTCGTAACAAAACTACTAAACCCGAGATTAAAAAGTCACGAGTTTTGATTTAATTAGGTACGAATTACTTACTGAATTTTGGTTAGCAACCGACGATAAACAAGTACAAAGTGCACAAATATTCATATACTGCACAAGACAAACTTTAAACTCATTATAATTTGCAGGTTGAAGAGTTACTTTTGTTATTTTACCTCAAAATACATTTCCTTATTTGTTACCATATAAATAGCTGTGATTCGGTTATACTGAGGGGAATTATTTTATAATTAATTTATAATGCAAAGATTAATTGAAATTTTAATGCACTTATAGACCGATATTATTGCGGACAATGTTTTTATTTTTTTATATTGGATAAATGTATCTTTTTTGTATACATCAGAGACGTCAGCTGACCTGTTGAGCATGTGCTCGGTGGGCAGGCCCTGTGTCTGCGAGATGTAGCGGATCTGGTCGTACTCCGAGGACCCGGGGTACAGCGGCCAGCCGAGGAACAGTTCTGCCACCACGCAGCCGAGGGACCACATGTCGATCGCCTCGCAGAACGCTAGGCCCAGGATGATCTCGGGAGCTCTGAAAGGTTTTAAAGAACAATTAACCCTATATACATCGAAAACGTCAATTTACGCGCGCGACTATTGCCCAATATCAACCTAAGTGAAAAAGGTTCAAGTTCGCGCCGCGGGTGATAGACGTGTGAATAAAATTGTGAAAGAAACTGGAAGGAAATCGCACATGGCTCGCCAGCCAACTAGCATCGGAGGCCCACCTCTGCTCGCTAAGCCAGCGGACCAAATGGCAACACAACAGGTTTCCATTTACAGGACCATTAAATAGCACATCATAAATTAGTCAATTTCATATGGCGGAAAACAAAAACTTGTCTCTCTCTTCCATGCATCTCAGTGCAGGGCAATTTGGCAATAAATAATAGAGAAAGCACGTCCTTTTCTCAATTCAATACTAAGACAATACAAGCAGCTTTTGTTGATAGCCAGCTCCATATTGCTGTCTACTACATTCAGTTCTAATGTAAATTTTGTCAGCAAACAAAATACTTATGTACCTGTAGTATCGACTCTGCAGGTAGGTGTTGCAGACGGCCTTGCTGACGTGCGAGGCGCTGCCAAAGTCGATGACCTTGACCCTGTAGGGCTGCCGCGCCGGCTCCACCAGCATGATGTTCTCCGGCTTCAGGTCCGCGTGGATCAACCCTAGTTGCTGCAAGGAAAAGAAGAAAATTAGAAGAACTGACAACACTACTCGGTACATTTGGCGCCCGAAAGAATGTTCCGAATTAACTAATAAGGAAATAAGGCAGTTGATTAGGGACACCATGTCTAAGGGTGGTATTTCACCTATCCAATTTATTTGTCCAATGTGTATTGCGTCTCACATTTTGCTTTAATAAGAGAATGAGACGCACTGACATTGGACCATAAATTTAGGCAGGTGGAATACCACAAGGAGGCATCAAATTCTGAAGAATGAATAAGATTGGTGCCTCCCCCGTAGCAATAGATTTTCTTAGGCTGCTTGTGTGCTGCCTACCAAAAATTACACAGAAAAGAAATACTTATTGTATTCAAAAAGTTTCATTCCTTTCAGGAACGTTTTTCTTTTTGCGAGTTTCTCTGAACGTATGACGATATATACAACATATGAACTAGTAGAAAAACATGGGATTTCTTGCGCCTAAGGTTGCTTAGTCAACGTTATATAGTTTACCTTCAGTTTGAGCAGCGCAGTGAGCACCTGCTGCAGAATGGGCCGGATGTACTTGAGCGGCAGCGGGCTGAACTTGTTCTGCTTGAGGAAGTCGTACAGGTTCTGCTCGAGCATCTCGAACACGAGGCACGTGTGCGAGCGGTGCTGGAAGCACTCGTACGCGCGGACGAAGTTGAACTCGTCCGCGGACTCTTGGGAGAGCCGGGAGAGGATCGACACCTGGGAAAACGAACAGTTGGTTCAAATAGGGATAGAGAGCGCATCGTCCCGAAGCTCAATAGAAACTATGCATCGCGAAATCTAAGATCTTTTTGTAAGCTGAGACTTCTTCAATAATTTATTGGTAATTCCGCTGAATATGCCATAAATTTAAAGAAATAAAAATATAAGTAATAAGTGCACTGGTTATAATTTACGATATCGTCACATTTCATTTATTACGGTAGTTTTATCGGTAGCTATATCGCACGGTAAACGATGTCAAATTGACAATAAAGTGGTGTTAGTTCGAGATATTAACATAGCGGTCACCCTTCCACCTTCCTCATATTTTCAAAATCGATAGTACATACCCGGCTACCCGCATATGTATCCTCCGATAGCATCAAAAGCTATTTAGTCAGGTCAAAGTATCGCACCGGTCATTTAACTCGCCTCATCGCGAATTCAGAACGCGCACCCGTATGCACTAAAACATGTCCTGACAAACTAAGTTCCCCTTTAAATCCCATTACATTTGTAAATAAATACCAGTGGGCGTCGGGTCAATCTCCTAAAATTAAGGAGACTCTTAAAGGACGATATTTCTTAGTTAAATTGACGTCAAACAATTTTAGGTCGTGTTTATGTTTAGACGAGATTCATAAAATACGTGACGCGCGTATGAAATAGGGCATCAAAATAAACAACCGCTTTGATTAAAGGCAACCCACTTTGCATGGGTTTAATTATATCGAGGGCCCATGTGTAAAAATAAGGTTATTAGAAGTAGCCTCTCATCTGAACGGTACGTTAGGCAAAATACCGTATCTACATATGCATCTAGTGACATATGATCTTTTTCGTTGGGATGGCAGTGTAAGAGTAAATATTTTGAGGCACGAGGAATGGTCAGACACTCTGGTGTTCAAACAGAGCGCTTTGGAGCGCTGCCAAGCTCCATAATGGACATTCTATGAGTATTGTTAGGATGATAGTTAATCAGAGGTAATTAACGTGGTTATTTTTAACGGGAACGGAGTTGTTTGTGCCAATCTTATTGTTTACTATAGGTATGCAGCGTAAAGCAGGCCCGTGTTTCCTAAAATGTATACTAATGATGTTTGCGAGGGATTATGAGCTAACGTTATCTGGTTGAATGAGTTTATTGATGTAATTAAGCTTATTCAAATATTTGCAAAGGTTCTTTCTGGTTCTACAAAACTTCGTTTAGGCCACGATAAAATTAATATTGCCCGCATTGCTAAAGAAAGTTAAAAAACTACCTACATTTTAAGCTCAATCTAAGCTTCAGCGACAATAGATGCTAGGTACCAAAGAAGGGCCCTGTGCCAATCAACGAATTAATTTCTGATAATCATAAAATGGTGCAAACCTCAATCTGTCCTTGGCGAGCATAGCTGGGGTGGTTCTTGAGGATCTTGATGGCGACTATCTCGTTGGTGCCCTTCTTCCAGCACTTCACCACCTGCCCGAACGTACCTCGCCCGAGGAACTCCAACACCTCGTACCTGAAGCCACGAATAGATATCCATGATTAAAACCAAACGGAATAGCAAGTAAGAGGGCTAGTTGCACCATGTGTTATTCAAACTTCAATTACCCGCTTATAATATTTTTTTAATACCACGTCGATGGCATCGAAGCATACGGCCCGCCTGATGGAAAGCCGTCAGCGTAGGGATGGACGCCTGCCTAGAGGTGTTATATAATATGCGCGTTGTCGCCCCTTTAAAAACCTGTACAGTCCTTTTTAGGGTTCCGTACCCAAAGGGTAAAAACGGGACCCTATTACTAAGACTCCATCTGTCCGTCTATCTGTCTGTCACCAGACTGTAATTTTTGAACCGTAATAGCTATAGGCAGTTGATATTTTTACAGATGATGTATTTCTGTTGCCGCTATAACAACAAATACTAAAATCAGAATATTATAAATATTTAAGTGGGGCTCCCATACAATAAACATTTTTTTGCCGTTTTTTGCGTAAATGGTACGGTACCCTTCGTGCGCGAGTCCGACTCGCACTTGGCCGGTTTTTTGATAATGTAGTCCCTCGAGAAAACGTCTTGGAGGAGACTTTACTCACCTATTGGACGAGGAGTAGAGGACCTCATGCTGCACCAGCTGGTAGTCGCCATCGCCGCCACAGCCAGAGCCTGTCGTATCCAAACGCAACGTCGGGTGCAACGGTGGGGCGCGCAGCGGTCGGCATGTGAACAAAAACGAATTACATCTTAGTTACAAGGTTCGATCGGGCGTGGCTCACTCCGCGATTTCGTCGCTTTGCAACAGGTAGCTACAAGTACATCCGTTCCAAACCAATTTTGATGGCTAGCCATAAGCCGCGCGGGGCGCTGTCGCCACCTAGCGGCCATATCTGTCCTGATCGTAACAGACGCGTTTTGTTAGAGAGTGAGTCTTCTGTATTTATTCTGTGGTTCGATGTTTTAATCAACATCTGGCGCTCTATTTATAGGGAAATGGGACCGTTCAGACGACCGGACCGTTAAAAGAAGATCATATTTATGACGGAGTGTTTCGACATTTTGATGACAGTTTTGGTTGACTGATAGGTGATAGATTACTAAAACCAGAAGTACCATTGAAATGTAGAAACACACACTTCGGCTAAAATAAGTCCAAAAAAATTAAGCTGTTGAATCGCCCGGAATATCAACATTCAAATTACCTAGAATAACGCTAAGGAGCGTTGCTGGGTTGAGGCTGACAGACTAGTACTGTCGAACCAAGAAACTGTATATTCTAGAATAGCTGACCAGGCGTTTTGGGACATTAATATAGGAATAAAATTGCCTTTCAAAATTCAAAAATTACCAGATATCGATATTCATACAGACATACATTAGGATAGAATCTTGCTTCCATCTATAGCTATATATAGTTCTACTAATATCTTTATTTCAATTAACACAAATTCAACATGAACGTAAGCAGACACAATTAATGTTGAAATACGATAAGGCACCATAACCACTATCTATGGGTGGCTGCGGCAGCGATACGTGAGCGATAAGATAGCGGTGGGAGCATCATGCGAGACGAACAATGACAATGGAATAAGGGCGTTGCAAGACCGAGCAATATAAATGGATCAGTACCGACAGTACCGTCACCTGCAATAATATGTTGCTCTTCGAAGGCCGCAAAAATATGCCAAACGCTCTTATGACTCTACAAATAAGATAGTGTCAGATATTTTTGCGGCCTTCGTTGTGTAACATAGCAGGTGACTTTACCATACTCAACGTTTTACTGAGTAAAAAAACTTAAGTCTTAGTTTGTAATTTTGTGTCTGTGCTAAATTATGTGGTGGACATTTAAATAGTGTTTTTTTACTGGCAGCAACTTTTAGAAGCAGCAAATTACAGCGCTCTGCATGAAAGAACCTTTAAAAGTCGCCAGTCATTAACAACTTTGTATAGCCAAAATCCTTCGCTAGAGGTATCTCTACACCACTTTGTGTTTACATACGAAATAGTATTATTTTTATTTTTTTTATTTTTATTACACAAAGTGGTTTTCTTTTTTAACTTTATATGTATATGCCTGACTGATTAAATTCATCCTTTAGAGAGAAAGATCACTACATTGAAATGAATTACTTATTGGCATCGTCTGATCTATTTAACATGCCCTTACTTGCAATGTAACAAGGCAATGCGGGTGAAACTATAACTTATGATGACGGACGATACCGGCGTAATGACTTCTATCGTACTAAGGGAAACTACACATATATACTACGATTCAAAATAAGCAATGTACAGTTGGAAATAAGGTTGATAATACTGTAACCAGTGCGCTTAAGGGATAGTGCATGAAATATCAAACAAACTACAGGTTCCGACACCCACGCTGGGCCAAAGTGCACCAATGAACTGGTTTGACCAAACGTTTTGAAAAGGTTGGCACTTCATCAAACGTGTTTGGATGGTTGTTGGTGAACTGTAGCCCAGGATTGTTACCTCCTGTTAGGTTGGTTGAAATTCAATACAACGTGTGTGTGGATAGTGTTTGGAAATTGTCCGTATATTGCACTGTATAGAGCTCAACCAAGAAACTGTGGTCTATCAAAGCCTGTGTTATTGATAGAATGTCAGTTAGCACAATCAGTTTCGCGGTTTTGTTATTGTGTAGGTACTAGAATTTGTTATTGAGATATGAAATTTATTATTTGACGGCAGATTTTTTGCCGTTGTACTGGCAACATGCTTGGGTGATTAATAATTGTTAGCTAGTCAACTAAGTTGAGCTCATAGGATTTCTAATCGCGGTCTTTTCCCGATATCGCAACGCAAGGTATTATTAATGACAAGTAAGGTAACTAAATAAGTACAATCACAGTAAAGACTCAATCGAATACTGTGATTCAATGCGACCTTTCTTTACAAAACCAAGCAAGACAATCTGTTTTTCTTCGTTCTATAAATATTCTGCATGTGCCTCATCTCGTAAGTGTATAAAAATAAATTAAGAAGTAAAAAATGCACAGATTTTGACCACAATTTCTTAAAACAAAACAATACTTACAGCAAAAGAGTGTACAGAAATTGGTAATTACATAAAATTGGCGCATTTTATACCGCATTATTGAAAAATTCGGATCACTTTGGCTCTTAGAGTTACTTCTTTAACTGAGCTTTACTTCTGATAAATACCGAATCTATGAAGTCTCATTATATATTCAGACAAAAATTGCATAAACCAAGACCATGCGAAAAGTTAGCTCTATCCAAGGAACATTTTTGCACGGATGACCGAGAAATGACCTCAGTTTAAAGAAGTATCATCTAAAAGCCGTTCGTGTCGTGCAATAAAGTAAATAAGGAGGTAACAATGACATTACGTTTGTTACCTTGCGGCTGGGGCGGGTGGTTGGCCCCGCCCGCCGCTGTCTTGCTGTGGGCCGTCGTCGTTGCCTGTGGCGCCGTCTTGTGGCGAGCGGCCGCGCCGGCGGCCGGCGGGGCGCGACGCTGGTCGCTGGTGTCGCCGACACTGGAACCGACCAAAACATACATGAGAATTGAAAGGGTAAGTACCTAAGTTTCGTGCAATATCGGGTTTGAGCTTAGAGTGCCGAAGTTCAAACAATTCGGAGATCCTACAGAAACTCTTATAACTCTGTGCGACGAAACCTTCAAGCGGATTATTAAAATTACCTAGGCATGGTACTGGATCGACATTCGACAAAGATTACATTAGTTAGACTGTCTCGTAAACAGGATTCCCTGGGAAATTTATGTAAGGCAATTGAGTAGCTTTACTAGCTTATTGTTCATAACACGATGGTCGACAAACAAAAATAATTGAAATGAGTCCTCGTTTTGATAATTTGGATGACTGTCGGACTCATTACACTAATACCTAGAAACAGCAGATATACCGAAACCTAGCATTCTGTAAACAATTAATGATAACAGGTACACCATTTAATATCTAAAATCCCTTATCATTTATCAAGTAGGTAGATAATTAGCAACCACCAGCATAAAGGCATGGTATTTATTTGCGAGGAAGCCCTATAGAACTTATTCTGGTTTTAATCTGAACTAGAAATCCTACACTTGTCCATGTTTAGAATGTTCCACACTTGCGGCATTTTTTGCGTTGGTTTGTGTACATTTTGTGTGCGTGCGCACACCTGCCACGAGTTTACTACAAATAATAAATAATAATACAAACGTAGTCATTATTGGCTAAAGCAGAGCATATATTCTACAAAATATTTAACACTTATCATAATCAGCAGTAAATGTTAATATGGGCATTTAGATTCTAATGTGTTTTAATTATCACGTTTTATCATTCTTTAATTAAGCATTTATAGTTATGCATTTCTCACGTAGATTCATACTTTACATTCATAAATGTTACACGAACTCGTATCAAGAATAGAAGAAGATAGAGCACTTACGGTTCAAACAAGTCGAATTCATCATCAAATTCGTAAGTTTCATATTTGATCTTATGTAGAGACAAATCCATTTTCACCACACATATACACTATTCACAACCTTTATAAGGAATATTTAAAATAAAACATCACAAACTTAAAATATCACAAGCGTTTTCCGTGTTAAAACATTCGGCGGACGCGCTGCGTACTTGCGTACGCGCAGGCCGGAGGGTTGGGGTTGAACAGACTGGCGTGGAGGGGACGCCAGGTAGCTGGGGTCGCAGTACCCCGAATTCCATGAAGGCGAATATTTTTTATTGTGTGCGAGGGAATGTTTTGGGGTACCGTTATGCGCGCAATTGCAGTTCTGGTGCACTCCATTCAACTTTTACTTTTTTACTAGTTCAATGTAATTTTGGTCCACGTTTAAAACAAAATTTAAATTTTATTTTAATAAACCAATGTACGTTCTGGAAATACAACCACTATAGTTGACGAGAGAGGCCGTTGTGGAGTTGTTTGCTTGTTTTTGTTAATTGGAATTTGACCGCTGTTGATTATTTACTAATAGACAACGATCAATGTTGCAAAAATGGTATATAGAATCTAATAGCGCGGCCTAAAGGCCTAGTTTCATCAGACACGTTTTATAGCCGTGTGTCATGAGCGCTAGTAACAATAATGCCTACTATGTGTACAAATAGAAGGTATAAAACGTAGAAACTTATCAACCCAAGAACACAAAACACAACTGTGTAACATGTAGTTTTTTTCATAACGAGACGAATCCAAAAATATACATGCTATTGGAGTTTAGAGTAAGTAATATCTAACCGGAAATCTAAGTAATATCTATCTATATTTCCGGGAGGTAATTCACTGCAGAGTCATTTCATTAAAAGACGCCATTAAAATCTCATCTGACGGCACGAATGGCACGATATTACTTAGATTATTTTTGGAACGTAATCTATTGCCCGTATCTTGATGAATTCTTCCCTAGGAGCCGATCAAGCAATGATGGATTGACAAATGATCTCTATGAGAAAAACAGTTTATACCTACATCTGATCTACAGTTGAAAGTGTTGTAACTAATCAGGCTGTGCTCGGACTAATATGTTCGGATAGAGCATCTGAATATGTCTTTGTTCATTGTATAACGCGATGTGACAAGACATCAGCGGATCCAAGGATCTCCAAAGCCTAAGCAACCGAGACGTCATATGATGTCAGCGCAGTTCAATCGTTTGGCCGCTTTCCCGCTGTCAGACTGAAGGAGAAAATCTTGTAGAATATCTGTAACTGAAGGGCGGGGTTCCCCTCGGCTCGTCTTGGCGAAGCATAGTTATTGTTACTTATTTAATACAATAAATTTCGGACAGTCGTGCTACTTAACAATATCTATGGCCGACGGACACTTGGTCGTGTATAATAACATTACTAGCAACATGAGTGTAGGTACTCACGGCGCGTCGCGACAGCACGGTCGTGCGCAGAGCACGGGCGGAGCGGGCGGCAGCGCGGGCGGAGGGGACCGCTCAGCATCGCACGCGCGACTCGGCGCGGCGGGCGCGGCGCAGCAGACCGGCCCTACGCCTGACCAACACTTGCTCTGGAAAAGACAGAAAATCACGATTGAAAATAACCGTTAGGTTAACTATAACTTAGGTTACTTAGGAGAACCAGTTCTACGCTTAAAAGCAATCATACTCGTACTGCTAACAGCGGGAAGTAAGAAATAGAGAAATTCCCGCTGTGTAAACTGGAGAAAGGTAAGGATTAATAAAATATAGCTACAATACAACTGAATCCAGAGCATTAAAAAAGAAGGCACAATGTATTACAAACAGCAACACTCCTAACTGTGCATCGGTGGACCTTATTACAAAAGGCATAAGGTCTAACGATGTACATTTAACAGTATGGGCGATGGTACCGTTTCAACTAAACTAATTAGAACCTTTCATAAACAAATATGTCAAAATAAGTAGCATGTCTTTTGTTTCATTGCCTTATCAAACAAACGAAAATTTTACGAAGTTTATAGACAGAAAAGGTCAACAATCGACATTGAGTAACATAACTATTCAACAGAGTGAGGTGATGAAAATTCTAGGAATTAATCAATAGAAAATAGTATTCTAACAATAATTATAACTGTAATAAATGACTAATCAGCCAGTATAATTACGCGATATACTTAATCTCAAAACAGTTAATTGACAAGGCCATTGTGACGTTAAAAGCGGTTTAATAACCACATAACAGTACTTCCAGTGAACGTTAACAAGAATCATAACTAAATAGACGTGTGACTTATGAACAATGCGTCTATGATTAGACTAATGAGAGATATGCGTTAATACATGAGAAACGCAAAAGCATAAGGCGGAGTGCAGACGGCGACTTTCTACATTTTCATACCCCATGAGCTATAAATTAACTGTGGTCTTCTGATGATGAAGGCCACAAATAGAAGGTAACACAAAATATTCAAAGTAACAAATGTGCCTATAACTTAGTTTAAGGACCGACTGCATGGCGACGCGATTGATGGATGTTTGAATCGATTAAAAACGAATGTGTTTGTAAGTACTTCAAAGGGGATGCCAGAGCGCCAGTCCTAAATTTACATACAACGCAATCAACTGGCACGCATTTGACAAGAGACGAATTGAAAGTTGAAGACGCAAGTTGATGAGGGTGTGGAGGTGTGAACATACCTTTTTATTGTATCGTGACTGAGACGCTTTTCGCTGTGTGTAACCGGCGTTAGATAAACACTGACAATATCTAACCTTTCGTGACATCTAACAGTCTTCGAGAGTCGTTGGACGCGATTGTATGCCGGGTCGAACAAACCTATGTACTTGATAGTACAGATTGTACAACGTATGGTGTCTTTGTATTGGTACCTAGTAAACCTTACATGTAGCGCGATAGACGACCGGTTCTAAACCCGTCTAACAACAGTACGGTACGATAGATATTGTATCTCACATCGTAAAACTAAAACAAGGTAAGTACCTACTGCCTTTCTTTTGACGAAATCTATTTCGCACCGATCTCTCTCAAACAACTGTAATTCGCGAGTAAACAGAATTCATTTTAGTATAAGGCGGCTAGTTATTGAAGGCTGGCCAGTTATTGAAACCGTGTACTAAAATGAACTCTGTTAGGTGAATAGAATTCATTTGGTGGCCAATTACTAACAGTGGCCAGTTACTGGCGGATTACCCTATAAGTAAGTAAACACTTTATTGTACGAAAAGAAAGGAATATATTGGTTACATCACATAAAACATAAATGTGTAGTACAAAGGCGAACTTATCCCTAAGAGTAAGATCAGGTGGGTGAGGTGGGGTAAGATAAACATAGTTTATTTTGATCAGGGCAAGAGAAACCGTGTAGGAAAGTCCTATAAACGTAAGTATTTTTAATATTAATTTTATTTGCGCATTTGTTTTATTTTTATTATAATATTATCATTCAATTCAGTTTTAAATATCTTTAAGCATCTCTAACTGTTTATTTTCCCTACATGAGTTTCTCTTACCCCACCCCACCTAAGATTACGGCGAATATTTCAAATTAAATTGATCACGTATACAAAATACTCCATAAACTATATGTCTGTCTAACAGAAATGTTAACTGCCCATTCTATTACAACAACCTTGAGCGCTTTTGGACGTCACGTCAATAACACTTCTATTAGTTTGTTTTTCTTATACGAGTACACACCGGCGAGCGATGGCATGACAAAGCTGAGTTCATAGAAAATACCACATATTCAGGTCAAGAAATGGAAGCATAGTGTCAAGGTAACGTTTTAAGTGGCAGGGGAATCTCTATTTGACAGGGTTCCATACTGCGCAAGGAGTTACTAATCTATGCTCCTAAGTATACGTAAATACTCGATAAACGTTGTGTTGAATCGATTTGATCTACGTACCACCCAGGAGCACAAATAGCTACTAGAGTTAGACCAATAAAAGTCAGCAACGATTTTGATAGCATACGCAGTGCAAGTGTTATTTTATACGTCATAATTTCATAGAATTTCGACGTTTAAAATAACACTTGCACTGCATGAGCTATCAAAATCGTAGCAGACTTATCTTGGTCTAACTCTAGTAGAAATGCTCGTAAGAATCTAAAACCGCCTTATTTGTTTGACAATAGTGTAGTCAGGTGCAGACCATTTGAAGTATCTCGTATAGACTTGCAGCTGACTGATTCCGTCAGCTGCGACAGGAATGTCTTACAAAAAATACTGTTTGACAATATGTTTGTATTGACGCTAATTGACGTAGCTAAAATACTCCAACATTTGCCAGTCACGAAATGCAACAAGTTTGATCGTAAATAAGTTATATAACTCAGTTCCAGGCTCCCAGGAAACTTCTAGCACCGTGTAAAAACTATTATCAAGTTGTATACAGGTTGGAACATTTCTAGGGACTGAGCTAAAAGTATAGTGTTATCTAGTGGAAGCACAGAGAGAATGGGAAGAAGAGACTGGATGCAGACAGTCGAAGATGATGATCAAAGGTATAGACCACAGGAGAACCGGTATCTTCTGAAACTAGGTAAGAGCAGTCTGAGACTATTGACAGGTATCATTACAGGTCACAATACTCTCAACAGACACCTTAAGATAATGGAAATTAGTAGAGACGCCTCCTGCCCACATTGTGGTAAGGAGGAGACTAGCTTACACTTACTAGCAGAATGTACTATGTACGCAGCACCGCGATTTAATACATTCGGTAGAGACACACTAAAAGAAAACGAACTAAAGGACGTCGAACTCAAAGATGTCCTTCTGTTCTGCAGGAAAACAAGAAGACTTGAGGAGAATAGTGTGGGAATGCCGCCGGGACAGTAACCTGCAGCTCCAACTCCAGGGAACTGGGCTGAATGAACGTGACAAGCGATCGACAGCCCGCCTGCTTCCGGCCGGGCGACCCTACACTACATCTACATAGTGTTATCTAAGTGATCTACAACCGAGTTATTATAATCGTAAAGCTGGATTAAAAAGTAAAACGAAATTATTAAAATGAAATATTTTTTATATCAGTGACAACCCTACCACTAAAAAGTTATTTATATTTTAAATTGACACATGTCATTAACTTGACTTTACATTCAAAGCTCGGATCTACTTGCTAGGGTTGAAACATACAGATTTTTGCACTAAAGTTTAACAAACGGTATCTCACAAACGGTTAGAAATATTAACGGGATTAATAAGTGAAAAGTAAAGTACGTAGCCTAAACCATTCCCCGTTTGCATAAAAGTCCTTCGTTCTGTTCCACCCGGTATAGTTCTAGTAGCACAAACATAGAAGAAAACAAAAGAAAACTTTCCTTAATTTTTGTGAATACGAGTATATACCTAATATGAATATGTTTTATGTTATAGCTCTGCTAAACAACGTTTTTCTTTATACTCATTCAGATACTAAAAAAATAAGTAACTACATAAAAAACAAGGACGTGGAACTCTGACTACTTAGGGCCTGAGGCAAACGATCCTTTCATAGAAAGTAGGCAATGACGGGACGTTTGAGCCATTTCAAGTTTAGGTAGTCTTATCTTGTCTGTCTGAGACTGAGGATCAAAGTCACGAGCGACACTTAGATAAAAACGTGCTCTATGTAGGAATCACTTTTGTTTTGTACGTTACATTAGGAGCAAAATGCCATCTGCTGAGATACTTCAGTTAGAAAAAGGAATGATGTTTTTGCAGAGAATATATATTGAATAGAGTACCTAAACCCAAACGTACAATTTATTTATGACAAAGGTATTTAGACGGATTATATAAAAATAGTTTTATTTCATGAATAACTATCGCGGACAATATTACAATTTATTTGTTTAACACGAGACTGATTTTTTTATATATATTTAACTCCCATAACAACTTATCATTGTATGCAATTTGTTTACCACTATTTCTAGGATAAATTACGAAGGTATCTATTCATATAAGTCCATCCGCAACTTAGGGCTGATTTAGACTGAACGCGAACTCGCATGCGATTTTAGTTACATTGCGGATTGTTGGTTACGGCCAATTCAACCGACCGATCAAAATCCGCAATGTATTGAAACTCGCGTGCGAGTTCTCGCATCGTCTAAATGAGCTCTTCTTACTCACCCAGGACGGCTCCATAGGGAATTCGAGACTGGTTTCTATAGAGATCACGTCGTTATGTAAGAGGTAAATTTGGCCCGGTTTTGTCACATCGGCACGTAATAGACAAAGAAAATGTCTTAAAGCGAAGAACCCGTAATACCTCGTACCAGCCAACTATCGCTTATAAGAAAGGTCGTGGAAATACACGGCAGATCGATTAATGGAGACATTGCCGTTGCCGTGTCTAAGGAAAAGACGTCATGCTGACTTTAAAAAACATACTCGTAGTAGAGCAGGAATTATAAATACCTATAATGGCCTATAAGATATTCAATATTCGGTGTATACCCACTTGTCCCCGGGCGACGAGACCGCGCGCCGCCATAAATGATGATGATGATGATGATGATGATGCAATGCACGTATCCCAACTGTGTCCAGCGGGGACGAATGGGAATACACCCAATATTCATGTATTATCATTATCACGGACGAATTATCAGTAAACACACCACACAACCACACTTATAGTGCGGACGATACAATTAAAGCGTTTTCAGGGTAACATGTTAGATATATATTCTGATACCTACTGGATCATAAAATTCTCGAGATAAGTAGAAGAATAACGAACCCAACAACGCCATATCATTCTAATTAATCGATATCTATAGAAAAGGTGACATAAACAATTTAATAAGTTATATAAATGGAGGAATCTTAGACCAACACAGGTTAATAGGGAAGCGGCAATCGATCAAGGTATTTACGGCCGATAAGTCGCTGCCGCGGCACAGAATAAATGATAGTACAGAAGACTCACTCTCTAACAAAACGCGTCTGTTACGATCAGCACAGATATGGCCGCTAGGTGGCGACAGCGCCACGCGCGGGCTTTCCCCAAAATTGGGGTGGAACGGATGTACTTTAGGTACCTGTAGCAAAGCGACGAAATCGCGGAGTGAGCCACGCCTGGCCTCGGTCATCGGTGACCGGCGCACACGCATCGGAAACGAGGCGGAAGCAACCATATAAAATTAACTCCCATCCGTCCTATAGAGTTCGTTTAAGCTAATTGCATTATTCATAATAGGCTGTCAAATCTAACAAATCGTTAATAACCCGTCATTTTGACATTTCTGTTTGTTAGAAAGATACAAAATTTAACAAAGGTTCTTAAGAGATGGCTAAGTTTTATGAATAAGGGGGTACATCTACACAGACTTGGCAAACGACAGTGTGGAAGTGCCACTATACATCAAATTACTATTAAAATATGCCGGTGTTTCGAAAAGTCACAACTCACAAGTTCATTTTGCTCGATGCAATGCAGGATGCAGTGAGATACTCTACTCTAAGCTCGTAAATGTAAAGCTTCAAATGCCTCAAATTTACTAGCATTTATATAGGTAACATTTAATATTGTAACGGATCCTTTATCCTTTACATAACACATGTACCCAGTTAAATAAATTACTAAGCAGAGACGTCTGTTAGCGAACTTAGAATTTTATAATTGAAAGAGAAACGAAAAAAATCATCGCGTTGTTATAAAAAAGTCTATTTAAGAGAAGGGCTCATTAACATTTCTTTTTAATTAATGAGACACGAGTTGAGAATCAGATCAAGCTGATAAAGATCGTTTTGGAATACAATATTTTTAATTTCATCGTATCGAATGCACTTTGCAATCGTGCAGGTTTTGAAAAAAAAAAAAACAACGGGTTGCACTCCGGGAGTGCCGGCAGAAGTGAAAACTCAATGACATTGTAATAGTTTTTCGATCAGGTCACGTGTCCGTCTTACGAAGCGTCTTACGCTGTCGCGAGTTTATAATTTTTTCCCCATCACAAAAAGTGCACAGCCGCTAAAGAAGTTTTCACTTAAAAATAAATACAAATACTATTATTACGGTAATAAGAACTCGCACTCTTCAACGGTCTTAGGATGAAGTTAATTGCATACAATATAAATAAAACATTAATAACAAGACACGAAACAGTTAATTAGCCCGTGAGCCGTAATTAATGTCGATAAACATTTTCCTTGTACCGGGAAAACAATAACAATGTCCATCGGAAACTACTGTTGCTATATGCGTTTCACAAATTCGTAGTACGGCTCATTTGGGTTTCACCAATACATTTAAAATTAATTTTAAAAATAAAGGGGCAAAACAAAAGACGTAAAGTTTCACTGAAAATATAACCATCATTAATTATTCTGTCACATTATATATTATGTTTAATGTACATTAAAGATTACAGTTTCCAAGTATTTATCCGAAAGTTAGCGACATTGGTCAAACAAAACAATTTTGGTGCTGGCCAAAACTTCGTCGTGGATGGTTTCAAAAACGGATCGTTAGAAATAGTTGGCTATAATGCTACCCAAAGGATACACCCTGCATTGACCGAGTACTGTTCGTATTATATGTTAATTGTAAAGTGGTGCTTAACTAAATAATTTAATGTACAAAGCAACAAAAACATGTACATGGTACTACAGCAAACTAAATTCCATGCATCAAACCACAAAAAAAATTGAATTCTAAAGTAGTCTATAAGAAATACTATTTGTCTACTAACTAATTATAAGACAAACTACACACACAACTACGTATAAAACCATGCATGTCCTGAAAACAATAAACACATAGTAGAACTATGCGATGTTATTATTTCTCAGTTTTAGTTTAGCGTCGGAGGAATCTGCCCATTGCGAAAGACGCTATGGACAGCTAGTTTGACGCATGGAACTAGACTACTGGACTAAGGTCGGAAACCAGAATGTTTAATCCTTTGTCACTTAAAAATATTTAATAAAACTAAATTTAATTTTTGATTTTGGCAATACTAAGTAGAATAATATCGACCAAATAGTATCAGAAATGGGTTTAGCTAAGTACCTATATTTTAACTCTGCAGCTTTCCACCTTGATTTGAATATATGTACAGTATAGTGTAGTAAATGAAGCAAGTGGTTGTATGGAGACCCATGCATTAATTTCTCAGTCGATGAAATTTAGCTAGGTTATTGTATAGCATGAGCCGAGACTAACATATAAATATCCAAAAAAAAAAACACTCCTAAGTTAGGTAAAAACACAAATCTGATTATATATTGAACCGAGTAATTGCTCAGTCCAAAATTATTTTACAAAATAAGTTATTTGTATCAGTATGTGATACTAGAAAAAAATCTAAAAGTTTTGTCAAACATGAGAATATTTTTTTATGATAATTCCTTTTTTTGCCGCTCATTTTCTACGGAAAATTGCTCTGTCATTTTTTTCTTCTTATATGATCTTAGAATATAATTTGGCGCAGTGGGTAAGAAAATCCAAAAAAAATGCGTACCCAAATGTATGTATTATAGAACTATTAAAAACTGAGAGTGGAAATTTTTTAGATTTTCATTTTGTAGGTATAAAACGGCAATAAAATGGCATTGCAGTGAAAAAATTAGACTGAGCAATTTTCCGGTCCAAGACACGCCAAAAAATTATATTTTATTAATACTGGGATTTCTGCTGGGTTATTTTTTTGATATTTCATATATTGTTGCAATACGTTACATGAATATGTCCGGTGAAGAAAGTTTGAACGGAGCATTTTTCCGTAAAAAGTTATTAACGATTTAAGACTTTAGGTATTGACTTTAATTCTATTATTATTATTCTTTGGAAATTTATAGAATACTTTTTATTTATTGATACTCTATCATACTGTAAAGTTTTTTCTGGCTGAGGAATTACTGCGGGGTCCACTACCTTTATTTACTACACTAAGTATACATATATGTATGTCGCTTTTCGAAACTATCAATGGACAAAATTATTTTGTGCGTAGGTTAAAGCTTCGCTAAATTGTAGTTAAGTGACAAAGTAAACGTTAATGATTGCTGGACCAGTCTACTAACACTCATAAGCAAACGCTATAAAAAATGTATCACACACATGCCAAACTAATATTTGTGACATAAATGATTGCTAGTATGTTACTTGTGGGATGTGACAGAAAAATACAGACACAGAAATGTCAAAGAACCGCTAATTTATTTTTGCTGCTACTGTAATAATCCGCAATTACTCCGTTGGCTCAGCGACCCAAAATGAGACTTGGCCTCCGACACAAGACAGTGCCAATCCGCAATTACTCGTGGAAAAAACCGCATACGGTCATATTATTACAACGACGACTTATTTCTCAAGTAACTAGGATAAAATTTCTAGTGTAAAATTCGAAAATAGCGAGTTGAGAAAGAAATTTGTGCAACTGTTGTAAAGGCGGTCGGAAGTTGGGCGAAAGGGAAAAAAGCCGTTTCGCAAGACCGCCTGTCGACAAATGGCTTGGCAAATAAAATGGGAAAGAATGTGCTAACACGGACGGCCGAATGAAAGGGCGCCAAACATACTTTACTTGTAGTGCACGAATTAGACATATTTTGATACCACTAGTACGGACTAGAAAGATGATAAAAGGAAATTAGTGTAATGTTTTGAACTTTGACTATTTAATTTCAAGGTAAGTTAAAATCATGTGCATCATCATAATATTCATAATTAATGCAATATAAAATCTCGTAAACCTGATTAAGTTTTTTATTTCAAATTATATGCTATAATTTCGATAAAGGATCAATTTAAATACATTAGTACTCGTATGTACCTACATAGTTATAATAAATACAACTATGCACACTAATATAATGATGTCTGTATGCATTTATGGCTCAAGTCATGAGATGAGTAACCTACACAAATCCGATGTCATTGAGGATTGCAATCAAAGCATTAAACAAATATACATTATCATTCGATACCCGCTAACACTAAATATATCTGGTTTAACCTGGTACAACCTGCAAGTAATTCTTATTGTCCTTCCTTATTCTAGTCATTTCATAATATTGTAGGCGTTTTTTTCATTATGCATAGTAATATTAATACTTTATTCATAATAATGTTAAATGCAGTGCATATGCATACTTCATTCACATTATAGAAGCAAATCAATTATTTTTATGTTTTTAACTGCCTGTCTGACATGTAAAAATAATTCTAGTTTCGTCCCTATTATGCAGTACAGACAAAAAACACGTTTTCGGACAAATATATGAATGTCAAATCAACCCAATGCTGAAGTTAAAGTACTAGGACCATTTCATATTGACGCCTTAAGGCCATAAACCGTAATTACCAAATTCATATATATTTGAAAGCCGAGCGTGATCTAACCCAAAACCTAACGTGGGCTGCATCCACCCGGTCTCAAGATACACCTCTTATCAAAAGGTCTTGCATCTTTCCTTATTAGAACGTACATAAGCTGTTTCAGTTCTGTGTGTCGCGTGCGCAGCAGTCGGAGCAGTCACGACCCACGACAGTCAGCGGCCATGACGGGCGTCTCGGGCCCACGTAGTGTCATTCTTCTTACCTAGTCAGAGACGGATGAACCAGTTTAGTTGCGTTCTTCAGTGTTATGGGCCTCAATGTCAGGTTATACTGGATTGTTAGCGCTCGGGTAAACGAAGAAAGGCAATAAAACCCGGATAGTTTTGGTAGAACGCAGCTATGTGCTCCGCTTGAATAAGCCGTTTGGTTTGGGTCAGTCAACTTTGAAAGTTCTTGTTACTAAAATTTTTCTCGATGGAGAGTTGGGTTGGAGACAAATTTGACTCGTTTTTTATGGCACTGGACATCATTACGGCACCTTTGTAAAATTAAAAAAGTAAAATTAAACAAGGCAAGAAGTACCAATGTTTAATTAAATTTGCCTGATTGTATCATTGCGCTATGCAAAAATGTGTTTCACGGTATGATAATTCTAAATTATTAATTTAGATTATATATGTAGGCTACCGTAGAGGTAGATACCTCGTTGAGAGGTCTCTATGAAAACATTATAGGTAATATAATGTGATGTGACACAGAATAAAGTAAAGAAAACGTAATTCTTGTAATAATTTAAACCTATCACATTACATTAAATTTTCTAGTCACTAAAATCACTCTTATTTCAAAATACATCTTTGAAACTGAATGTCCTTCAGTAGAAAGCAAATTGTGAAAACATTGACTCACACTGACATCTCGCGAGTGCCTTCATTGTACCGGGAAACGTGAAAAATAAGAAGAAAACGTATTCCGACAGTTAATATCCTGTCCCGGATTTATTTAGAAATGAAATGTTCATATAAACATCTTAGATTTCAATTCAATGAGTTTCAGTGCCTCGCGCTCGCACATATCGTAGTAACATTTTCTAGCGAGCGAGCGCACGTAGACAATACGTTTTTGATATCACTTTGATAAGACAATTCAGAATGAGGCCTAAGGAAGTGTGCGAGAGGAAATTGGTTAAAGTTATCTTGTACAGTCGTGTGCATTAAAAAGCTTTGTTCTGCGCCGTAAAGCGTCTTAACGACGGCGTACCGAGGCCAACGATAAGCTCGGCGATAAAACTGACCAAGGTTTACGGTTTATATCGGTAAGTTCACTGGGCAGGGAGAGCTTAAGCAATCCTGTATAACGAACATTAAAAATCAACTGTTTAGACGACAACGGTTTCACTCACTTGATTATTTTTTAAGCCGCTGCGAGTAATCGAGCCTGAGGACCCCCGACGGGTCCGAAACATGTCCCCAATAGCGACTAAAAATTCAAGTGAGTGAAAAGTCTTAATCGATTCTGCTTTTAAACTGCAAGGCGAACTTACATAATCATGAAGATTAAAGTAGTTATGCTTAACTGCAACCAAACATTGAGTTCAATTTAGAAAAAAAAAATGAGTTTAATTTTTTTGATTTTGAGATAGGAAAAAAAATAAATAAATAAATCATTTATTCAGATGAAATAAACCCCATTATACAGATTTTTTTTTCTTCTGCCAAACTGCACAAATACACTACAACAACAAAAAATGAGAAAGATTAATTTTAAGTACTCCTACAAATAAAGTAACTTTATAATTTATCACACCAACACCACAATCACATTTTCTACGTTACCTAAAATATCTCAACATCGACATAGGTACATTAGACATATGACATAGGACAAAAGTGCCATGTCATGTACGAGTTACACGCCAGTATGAGGCGTTGACCGAATTCTGGCGGAACCCAGCCCATTTACTGTAAGCTGCCTTTCAAAGACGGCTTAGCAAAGAACCGTACGCAGCGAACGAGGGTTGAAATTAGGGCTGTGAGCTACGCGACTTTTACTGAAAGAATTCCAAATTGAACTACAAAACTAGCCCGCGCAGTTTGGGCTATCTTTAAGTCTCGAAACTTGAGTTTACTCTTCTGGCTGCCCTGGGTTAACAAGACAAGTTGGCAACCCCTGATCTGTCATTCCAATTACTTACAGAGTCCGGGCGAGTCGTAAGCCAGTATAAAAACCTTACACGTTTACGTAAAGTTGCTACGGTAGTAGATCCCTATACATTGGTTTACCCGAGAAATCGACTCGCTCACGTTGCGTTCACACTTGGAATACACGGCCAAGCCGCGTAGTAACCATGTCAAGGATCGCTAGAGCCATCCACCTCGACTCGACTTTAAAGGAGTCCTCCTGACCGGGCGAGCTTTTGACGCGTACCGGAGATACGTTGAGTTAACGAATGCTGTTTTAGACTAGTGCCTGCCAACTTTCCATTTGGTTAACAAACTAAAGATTTAGAATGAAATGCAAGATACGTTATAATCGTGCAGCTATGTTCGCTAGAGGAAGTGTTGCAATAACTGCAGTTGACACCGTCGAGTCATACTTCAGCATGTTTATTAAAATTGCAAAATATGTAAACACCAGCGCTGAGATTCCAATGGTTTGCGCGTCGAATACCTACTGATGATGGAGTTCAGTTAGTTCTGATTTTGATTATTACAGTTGATTTGAAATGTAAACCAAACAAACGGACACGATTAAATGACGATGTTCTTTTGCTTTATTAGATGGATCGTCAATAGACTGGCTACGCTGGCGCTGCATGTAAAACAAAAACCACAGTAATTCTTACGAAATTAAAATTACACAATTCAATTTCACATGCCAGATGGACCTTATGAACTCTGTCTATTAATTTCATTGAGATAAATGCCACCATGTATCGTTAGCGTATATTAAAACTCAATTTAACAATAGCTGTCATGACGCTGACACGATGAAATTCATTTAATAGTCCCGACAGTGTAAATATGTGAATTAATTATTACCCACCGCAACTTTTCGGCAACAAAAGAACAACACGCAATATCTTCGTCTACATAAAGGTGAAGATGTCAGTTAGATGGGTATAATAGATTGTGCAACAGTATTTTGAATACCTTCAGATGTTGACGTATGAGGCTTGTATTATTTTGTTTAGTTGCAAATATATAAAAAAAAACAGACAAATGTATACTGTATAGTCATATTTACAAAGGAAGTGGCAAGCTTAAGCAAGTACGACAAGAAGGGTATGGCAGCCCAATGTGGGTGATTTTCCAATGACGAAGTTTAAGAAACTATTGATTATTTCACGGAATCATATAATGGCCTTGTTTTGTCTAAAATAAGATCTGTTATACCCCCTTACAAAATATATTAATGAATAAGTCGCAAATACACTAAATGTTATAATACTTACTAAAGTGTCTATGCTATTTCGTCACCCCAGCCGACAAAAGTAATTCACAATACATTATTGTGTTATAAAATATACCAAAAGGTGACAACAGGTTGTTTGCCTTGTGCTATTTTCTTCCCTGCACAAATTGAGAGCAATAAAAGCCGGCTCAGATGTAGTTCAGGAAACAACCAATTATCGGGAGTTGTTGGCGGTGGTCTAATTGGAGTAGAGTAGACAATGTGGCCCTTTGCTGAGCCTTGTTGCGCAACCGTTCCGACTAACTACGTATTGTACCCTTGGAAAATAAACAACTCGCGGTATTATTAGAAGTATTAGCTCGGAATCACATGAATGATTCAGTTAGAAGGTCGAACATATTGTTCTACCTTAGGGATGGTCAGGGGGCGCCATAAGCCTTCAGTAAGAAGTGCATATACTTGAAAAAATATGACCTATGCCGCCGTGCCCCGACTGGCCCGGTGGCCGAATGGCACAGGCACCTGGCGCGATAGAAGAAGACGCTGGTTCGATTCCAGCCTGGGGCACTGGAGGCCTTGGTTACTTTTTCTTAGTACATATATGACATTTATCTCAGTATAACTCACGGTATTATTCATATTCAATATCCATGATGCAATAAATATATATCGCTCCTTACTTTTTTACGATTAATGATCAATAGGAAGAAATTAAGTCTACTACTACTAACTTTGGTCTCTTCTGCTACCCTATAAAGATGCGCACTGGACTGGGAGCTGGAACAATTGTGCCAGTTAAGAGCATGTATATCACCTGTAGTGGCAGCCGTACGACCCCAATTTCATAGAAAAACCGCAAATCGATGTACAGGTTCAGCCATTTGGCACACTTATACTAGAGGTCAAACCAAAATTTTTGACCCGCAGTTCCTCAAAAAAAATTCCCTTAGGAGGGGAGTGCCGAGACATTTTTTTTTATGGCCTGTCATCACAGCTGACAATGTCCATCTCAGGTTGGATAAATAACAAAATTACCTATTCGTAACATATATCTGTCAAGCAAGTCCTTGTGTAAAAACAGCAACATTGTCATGGCAGGTAAGTGAGACAAAGCCTCATTATCCTGTCAGCGACAGCCTCCGGGGACCTGTCCGCGGCACGGCCGCATGATCGGGGTTATTTTTACAACTGATGCATGTGGTCAGTCAAAGGAGCTAACTAATGTATGGTGGAAACCCCGTCTCTTTATTTGTGCAAAACTACAGTTATTAGAAATATAATAAAGAGCAAAATTTGTCATGGTGAAATTAGTAGTTGAGAATAAGGGCATTTTAAATATTCAGGGACTATGATTATTTGTAACAATAAACGTTACTTTTTAGAACAAAATACACTCCCGAGGTCAAGTAAAATTTTATCAAAAGTGCCACTCGTTTTTTCGTTTATTCGTTGCCTGTAATTAACTCTTATCCGAGCAGTCAGAGCGCTCTTAAATTTTACCCTTGGTTCTATTTTATCGCGTCGCGTAGATGAAAAATTCGAAGGGGACTTTCACAAAAACAAGTAAAGTAAGTACACGCGCAAACTTTGGCTAAAGTCAACGAAGTGATCGGCGAGGGACAGTTTGGGCACTCCAGGTCTGAATAACGTTCCGTTTTTCCGTCGCATTTAAGTAGCTTCAATAAACAACGAAATTGTTTAAAAGCTTATCAAAAAGTCACATGTAGTGTCCATTAACAAAAGTATAATTTCACGTGGTATACGATTAACCTTCAAACAAGCTTCAAACGGATTGGATGATTCAACCATTATTTATTTAATCAGTGTTATTCACGAACGCGTATTACATCAGAACACGAAACTCACAAATTGCCGATCATTAACATGTCGCAAATGTCATGGCGTTTTTTTGACAGCCTTAATGTTAGAGCATGAATGCTGTTGTTTTCAAATGACAAACACCATAATTACGGCTTTACCTTAAAAAAATTAAGGATATACACATAAAAGGTGATAGTTTTGAGATCCGTGTCTAGTTTAACTTGAGTACCTGTCTACAGATATTAGAAACACGATAATGGACCAAAATATTTCTCCCTTCATTCTCGGAATATTACGTTCGTCGTTATCACAGTCGTAAAATAAGTTTAACAGATGTTCGTTGTCACAACAGTTTTCATGTCATGCCGCCCGATTACATTTCATTTCAAATTACTGGGAACACACGACTAATGATGAGACTGTGATGAAACTACAATAATGCAATACATAAGTTTTCAGAGGTTCCATGCACGCTAAGTCAGAAATATTAGATATTTCTAATTTCATTATATCTACATTTAACCAGCATTGGATGACTTGATCGATTATTTATCAGTGACCTAGATGAATGACGTAATAAGCGACTACTCACTAAAACAGCTAATTTCAAATCAATACTCAGGTCAGAGTTGTAAATGTATGTTTTGTGTTTTCATCGTATTTAGCGATATAATAGGGTCTAACGCGACATAATTTCATAAATCATAAATAATAAATAACAATATTTTATATATTTCGAAAATAATGTATAAATGTGTACAAAACGCGAGAGTTTAAAGTGTTATGTACATATTTTTCATCGTAACGCCCGTGTTTGACACTTGATACAGATAACAAGACAAGCCAAATTTGTCCACGTCCCGACGTTCTAGACTCGTCCTAATGCAAACAAAAGCGACACCTAGTATCCTTGGAAAATTTGTGTGACATCAAGTACGTAAGGGGTAATATTTACTGACAGCGCAGACGTTTTTTTACACAAATAGAACCACAATCAGACTTGAGAGCGGCTGATGTGTGTTTGATACAGATAACAAGGTAAGCCAAATTTGTCGCCGTCTCGACGTTCTAGACTCGTCCTAATGCAAACAAAAGCGACACTAGTATCCTTGGAAAATTTGTGTGACATCGAGTACGTAGGGGGTGATATCTACTGACAGCGCAGACGTTTTTTTACACAAATAGAACTACAATCAGACTTGAGAGCGGCTGATGTGTGTGAGTCACGACACGATAAGTGTCGACGTTTAAGGGCAGCCGTCCAAACTGGCGGTTATATTTAAACAGTGGCTGTTCGGAGCTCCGCTTGACTATCTAAATGTGAATCAGTTGTGTTGGATATAATAAGGCGTTTGTGACGTCAAAACACACCGTAAATATTCCTTATTTGCTCCAAAATTCGAATTGAAATTGAAATTTTAAAATTATCATATTCTGGTAGGTATGTTGATACAATGTGACGTTCCATACCGATTTAAAGTAGACAATCACTACTATCATGTTGTAACACTTAAATGAGGTTGTGAAATAGTTTTCATATAGGTATAAAAACTGTTGGAGTACAATTACCCAGTGGGGAGCAAAGTATAGATACATTTTATGGTTTATTGATATGTATATTTATAGTTGATATATATATGTTTTGATGAATTTGGTTAGTTTATGGACAGCTTTATAATAAATTAAAAATATATTTATATAACTGATATAAAATCCATTAATATCAGGTTAGTTCTATTGAACACTACACCAGCTATAGCAATAATCTTCACACAGCAAATACTAACTTACTTTTTACATAAATGCAGCGAGCGATACCAATATATACCTGTAACAAATAAAATAAAAACATTAATATAAGGCATACGCGTAATTATTTTAAATGCAATATAAATACATATCTCATCAATCTCACCATATTTATGCAATCATGACCCTCCCCTTTTCGTTAGATGTTGTAAAAATTGTATGTTTATAGTTTATTAGTACATAAACAACTTAAGACTAAAATTACCAATACAAAAGGGTGTTTAAGACAAACTTATTGATATTGAATCTAAACAATATTCTATAGTATTCTGTAGAGAACGAATGCAATTTTCTTTATAAAAGTACATACAAATTAATGAAAAGATACGTCAATCTCGATCAAGTAACCATCAGTCCTATCTCAAGAACTTAAACGCTGCATCACTCATCGATATGAACTCACGATGCATCAAATTGCTACATGGCTTTGGTACTGAAATTTTCACCCTACGTCAAATCGGGAGACCGGTACCTACATCCCTAGCATTATACCGCTTAAAAAATTGTATTGTTTCAACCGAATTTATCTCTTATTGGTACGAGTTGAGGACTGGGGTATGAATCATCCTGTAGCATAAGCTCCGATTAATCAGCCCGAGGAAAGCCCGGTTTATATGACGTCACCATTAGGCAACTTCTGAGGTGTTCCAATGGTCTTACCAAGTCGAGCGCTCAAGGAAACCAGTTTAAATGTGCTGAATTGCTGATCCATTGTTACACATTCGAAACATTGGTTGTCTTAGCGCCTCGACTCGCTAGTTTTCAGTGACCAATGGGAATACACGATAAGCTAACGACTTACGTAAGCAAATTAAATTTACGCAACAAAGATTACAATTGTCCATTGATAGTATCAATTTTATAGTTCAATGCGATTTAAATCGTTATCTCTACGATTTACATGTAGAGAGATTTATGGAACCGAGTTACATAAAGTATTGTTCGTTATTTTTTGTGATTTCAGTACGGGGCTAGATAAAAATAACTGGTACACGGATTGAAGAGGATTGTTCTTGTCATGTTATCTAATCGTAGCGTGCTTGTGATGGAAATAAAGACGTGCTAAATAGTTGTCACGTTGTGAGTAAAACCACTCATTTGTATGACTCAACCTCGAGTTATGTACCTAATTTTGTTTATTTTCGGAGTTACGTTTAACCACGTTTGAATGAAATAACAAATAAACTAATCGCAATGAACGCAATGGTCATCATCATCATCATATCAGCCCTTTATCGCCCACTGCTGAGCAGCATGGGCCTCTCTTCTAAGTACGCCACTTATCCCGGTCCTGAGCTAATCTCATCCAGAAGTGACCCGCAATCTTTCGGATGTCGTTCCACCCAACGAGCCAACGGACGCCAAGCGCTTCTTTCTTCTTCTATCAAGAGTCGATACTCTCGATATACAATACACATTTGTATGGTATGAGAGACGATACATGAAAGTGGATACCAGACAGGAAATTGAAGAGTATAAGCCATATGAAGACAGTAAGCAACAAGACGCGCTGTTTAATGCTACAAGGATTTCCACCCACGTTGAGAGTTCTATGTCAATATTATCTGAGATATCTTATTATAGACCTACACCACTAGAAGCTTATCTACTAAATTGTACAGTTTACAAATTGTAGTCAGCTGCAAAGAATATCAACCGACGAAGTTAACACGTAAAAATATCTTGATATTCACTAACTAATAGTTGGTTAATTTTTGAAGCGCCTCTAATAGTTACTATTTTATTAGGTACTGTATGGCGATGTTAGTAGCCTACGACAATTATTTTTCCTTTTTTAATGCCCTCAAATATTGGTGGATTCTAAACTATCAAAATACTTTCTCCTTCCTTGAACTACCATCAATTCGAAGGTAAACTTTTACTAGTCTAGAATGTATTCCGTTTTTTTAAACAAAATAACATAAAAGAACCATAAAGTAATACGAGTTGGGTCTTCCCATCATCGAGTTCTATAGAAATGTACATATTTGACACTTTTGAAGCACATGAAATGTCAGTGAGAAATGTCCAGCACACCGGCGCGGCAATACCCGGCAGCATTCCCTGCGTTCCGACGTCATATCGCGTGCTCAAATATAGCCGTTACACCAGAACCACAAACAACTGCACGCGGAAGACCTTACTGCATTTAAATATGAGCTATCATTGCATGGCAAGTGATGCTCTTGGTTGATGCGTTGTGTATCCTATCCGTGTTCATGAGTTGAACGTGCTGGTAACTGGAATGAATTAGATCTTAACTATCATGCAGGCCTAGGACGGGACGGGCACGACAGTATCTCGCCCGCGAGATAGACTAACCATCCTCTGTAATTAATACTGTGAGAAAAAGATGGGATACTATCGCGCCCGTTCTGTGCTAGGCCTACATGATGATATTATCATTCAGTTTTCAACTAGTATAAAAATAATTTAAAGAATCTCACGGGGAAAATAGCTCGAATGTCGTATCGTCATTTCGTACATAATTTTAAACTGAATGCGGGATTGGATGCAAATCCGCATCAGTGTGATTACTGCTGCCTTAGTTTCTAAATCTTTAAAGCATCCTACTCCTAATGGTACTAGTATCACAAAAATGCTTTGCTTATTACTGTGAAAACTTGGAACATTTCAAAACGCTACTCCACTTTTAGCCCAAACCAGCAAATAAAAATTATCTCACTCAATAAACTTCCTCAACTCATCTCTCTAAATAGTCTAAATAGCGGGCCTAACATTACAAAAATGCAAAAAGGTCGTATGTGACTATGAAGCTCAAATAAAGGCATGGGTTTTTGGCTATGGCAGTAGACGCGCACAACACCAAATTGAGTAGGTAGCTCTGACATGTTTTTTCGGCTATAGCTTTACCCGCTTGTTTTGTTGCTAACTCCGTTATTGGATTAGCCAGTTAGTTAAAAGTTGGGGGACGGGTGCAATAAATTTGATACGTGCGAGCAGAACTCGGATACGTAGGTAGGGTTTTTTGAGAACAAAAAGTGATAGAAAGTTTTGTATATGTTCCTTTCACCCGTGTAAACTGATTTATCACTTTTATTACAGTCAAAAAACTATCTACGTGCTCTCCTTTGTCCAATTACGGGTAGATTTAATTTATCTTTACATAGAATGCTTAGTGGTAGGAGATCCAAGAGCCAAGCTGTCCCGACATTATACCGAAGATATCCCGGACATCAGTCTGTACGAGATTAGGATGGCCCTGAAGCAGCTTAAGAACAACAAGGCGCCGGGCAAAGACGGAATCACTTCAGAAGTTCAGAGCTTCTGAGAGCGGGTGGAACACCGGTACTTAAAGTCCTCCAAAAGCTCTTTAATTCCGTCTTGTCCGAGGGCAAAACGCCTGAAACATGGAATAGAGGCGAGGTGGTGCTGTTTTTCAAAAATGGTGATAACAGCCTATTGAAGAACTACAGACCCATCACGCTTCTGAGCCATGTCTATAAGCTGTTTTCAAGGGTCATCACGAACCGTCTCGAGCACAGACTTGATGACTTCCAGCCTCCCGAACAAGCCGGTTTCCGAAAAGGCTATAGTACCATAGACCACATCCATACGCTGCGGCAATGCTTAGCGTTTGTGGACTATGAGAAAGCCTTCGATTCGGTGGAAACATGGGCGGTGCTTGAGTCTCTTCAGCGATGCCATATTGACTATCGGTACATCGAAGTGTTGAAGTGTTTGTATAGTAACGCCACCATGTCGGTCTGAGTACAGGAGCAGAGCACGAAGGCGATTCCATTGCGACGAGGCGTAAGGCAGGGAGACGTTATCTCTCCGAAACTGTTTACTGCCGCAATGGAAGACGCCTTCAAGCTCCTGGAATGGCAAGGACTTGGCATCAACATCAACGGCGAATACATCACTCACCTTCGGTTTGCCGACGATATCGTAGTCATGGCAAAGTCGATGGAGGAACTCAGCATGATGGTCGATGACCTCAACCGAGTTTCACAACGGGTGGGCTTGAAAATGAACATGGACAAGACGAAACTTATGTGCCAATGTTGTGCCCATCCCAGTCTCTGTTGGGAACTCGGTACTCGAAGTTGTTGACTCGTACACCTACCTAGGACAAGTAGTCCAATTAGGTAGGTCCAACTTCGAGAAAGAGGTCAACCGCCGAATCCAACTCGGTTGGGCAGCGTTCGGGAAACTACGTAATGTCTTTTCGTCCGACATACCTCAGTGCCTCAAGACGAAAGTCTTTAATCAATGTGTGTTACCAGTGATGACTTACGGCTCCGAAACGTGGTCTTTCACTATCGGCCTCATCTCAAAACTCAAAGTCGCTCAACGAGCTATGGAGAGGCCTATGCTCGGAGTTTCTCTGCGTGATCGAATCAGAAATGAGGAGATCACCGACATAGCCCACCGGATTAGCAAGCTGAAGTGGCAATGGGCAGGCCACATTGCACGCAGAGAAGATGGCCGATGGGGCCGAAAAGTCCTCGAGTGGAGAGATGGACAGACGACCTTGTTAAGAGCGCTCTTACAAGAAAAGTCGAAATAATGCAAAATTGATGATACTAGTCGACAAAATTCAGGACTTTGCGCTCATTATTAGAAACAATGAGTACTTGTTCCAGTAAAAGCGTCTTCTTATCTTTATAAATATCGTTGTAAATATTAGAAAAAGGACTTATTAAATTAGTAATGATTTTTTTTCTGATGGTCGTTTCCGAAAAACCCCGTGAAGCACTGAATGGCGAGCTCTTATTTGGAAATGTTGAGAATTTTACTCTGCTAAACCTGGCTATTTTGTATTACTAATACCCTGTACTTTAGGCATATCAAACTATATTTATCCTACATACCTTTGAGAAAGAGAAAATCAAAGTAAAACGAACTCGATTTTCTCTCCGAAACAAGTGTCAATTCCTACGAAAATCTACTTAATATCCAAGTCATTTTCATACTCAAGCAATCTGCAACGTTTGCTTATACTGTTGGTATACATTAGTGTTTATGAAATTCTACTATAATTTTTTGGCAATTTTTTGAAAACTACTCTATATTACCGATGACGCGCGCTGCGCCAGCTCAGTGCCGCGGCAGAGCTTGTAGAGGCAGGACGTGTGTCGGTCGGCTCCGCACATTTTCAACGACGACGACGAGGTTTTTTATCATTGTGTGCGGCGGGCGCCGTGTAAAACGCTATACTGTGTGCGTGTAAACCGCAACGAGAGACTTTGATCCTAGCACTGTTTTTATAGTATTATAATTTATAATGGTACAGTTTAATAAACTACCGGACAGGATTAAAAATATTTGAAACGACCTGACATTCTATATGTATTTATTTGACTCAAGATGGTACTCAGGGTCTGATGATGGAGCCGGAAGGTGGTCACCGGTACCAATCAACCATGCAACTAAACCACTTCGTGTTTGGGCTCGTTTGATTCGGCTCAACAAGATCTTTGACTTAAGATAGTACTCAGGGTCTGATGATGGAGCCGGAAGGTGGTCACCAGTACCAATCAACAATGCAACTAAACCACTTCGTGTTTAGGCTCGTTTTATACGTCACAACAAGATCTTTGACTTAAGATAGTACTCAGGGTCTGATGATGGAGCCGGAAGGTGGTCACCGGTACCAATCAACCATGCAACTAAACCACTTCGTGTTTGGGCTCGTTTGATTCGTCTCAACAAGATCTTTGGCACAAGATAATACTCAGGGTCTGATGATGAAGCCGGAAGGTGGTCACCCGTACCAATCAACCATGCAACTAAACCACTTCGTGTTTAGGCTCGTTTGATTCGTCTCAACAAGATCTTTGACACAAGATAGTACTCAGGGTCTGATGATGGAGCCGGCAGGTGGTCACCGGTACCAATCAACCATGCCACTAAACCACTTCGTGTTTAGGCTAGTTTTATTCGTTTCTATAAGATCTTTGACACAAGATAGTACTCAGGGTCTGATGTTGGAGCCGGAAGGTGGTCACCGGTACCAATCAACCATGCAACTAAACCACTTCGTGTTTAGGCTCGTTTGATTCGTCTCAACAAGACCTTGGACACAAGATAGTACTCAGGATCTGATGATGGAGCTGGAAGGTGGCCACGGGTACCAGTCTACCATGTAACTGAACCACTTCGTGTTTGGGCTCGTTTGATTCGTCTCAACAAGATCTTTGACACAAGATAGTACTCAGGGTCTGATGTTGGAGCCGGAAGGTGGTCACCGGTACCAATCAACCATGCAACTAAACCACTTCGTGTTTATGCTCGTTTGATTCGTCTCAACAAGACCTTGGACACAAGATAGTACTCAGGATCTGATGATGGAGCTGGAAGGTGGCCACGGGTACCAGTCTACCATGTAACTGAACCACTTCGTGTTTGGGCTCGTTTGATTTGTCGCAACAAGGTCTTTGACACAAGGTAGTACTGAGGGTCTGATGATGGATCCGGAAGGTGGTGACCGGTACCAATCAACCATGCAACTAAACCACTTCGTGTTTGGCTTCGTTCGATTCGTCGCAACAAGATCTTTGACACAAGTTAGTACTCAGGGTCTGATGATGGAGCTGGACTGTGGCCACGGGTACCAGTCTACCATGTAACTGAACCACTTCGTGTTTGGGCTCGTTTGATTCGTCGCAATAAAATGTTTGACACAAGATACTACTCAGGGTCTGATGATGGAGCTGATGATGATAGACAGGTACCCGTCGCCACCTTCGCGCTCCATCATCAGACCCTGAGTACTACCTTGTGTCAAAGATCTTGTTGAGATGAATAAAACGTGCCTAAACACGAAATGGTTTAGTTGCATGGTTGATTGGTACCGGTGACCACCTTCCGGCTCCAACATCAGACCCTGAGTACTATCTTGTGTCAAAGATCTTGTTGAAACGAATAAAACGAGCCTAAACACGAAGTGGTTTAGTTGCATGGTTGATTGGTACCGGTGACCACCTTCCAGCTCCATCATCAGACTCTGAGTATCACCTAGTGTCAAAGATCTTGTTGAGACGAATCAAACGATCCTAAACACGATGTGGTTTAGTTGCATGGTTGATTGGTAATGGTACCTTCCAGCTCCATCATCAGACCCTGAGTACTGTCTTGTGTCAAAGATCTTGTTGAGACGAATCAAACGAGCCCAAACACGAAGTTGTTTAGTTACATGATAGACTGGTACCCGTGGCCACCTTCCAGCTCCATCATCAGACCCTGTGTATCTTCAGTGTCAAAGATCTTGTTGAGACGAATCAAACGAGCCTAATCATGTTACTACATGGTTGATTGGTATCCGTGACCACCTTAATCATCATCAGATCCTCAGTACCAGTTCGTTTTTAAACCCTCGTTGATACAAACTTTACAACCTATAGGTACCAAATGCAATGACGAAACATGTAAATAAGCGAGTAGGTACCTATAATTTCTTTCGAGTAATATACCTTCATAAGTACGAGTATGGGGCTATTCATAAATTACGTCGTTTCAAATGGGAGGAGTGGGGGGGGGGGGGGTCTGGACATCGGATGATGGTAACATGACGTAGGAGGAAACAGATTCATCCGAAGCTTGATTTTTGGATGATTTGAGGGGTGTGGGGGGTCAAAAATCGTCAAAAATAGATGACGTAATTTATGAACAGCCCCTATGTACATTTGCACTGCATTTAGTATTTTCGTACTTACCAAATAACAGTTTTAGAACTTTAAAAGTTAAGTACAGTTAGTGTTGTTATGGTTGATTTCAATATGCTTCGCGAAGGATCAAGAATGTTTAATCCATCATTGTAGTGCGAGTGTGGTAGAAGGGATCGGCGTACTGAGCTCGCACGGCCTGCCGCAGCGCGTAAAATACCTAAACTCGCTCAACGCCGAAATGTAATAGCGCTCTTAAGGCCGCCGGAGAACGCTGGATGCGGGTCGCTTCCAACCGGTACGAATGGAAGTCCAAGGGGGAGGCCTATGTTCAGCAGTGGACGTCTTATGGCTGAGATGATGATGATGAGAATGCTTAGTGAAATACGTTGACATACGTTGATAACTAGATCCGTACATCTGTTTCTTCAGATTCACTAGATTCCTTGAGCTCTTCAAGTACCTACACAATATCTATATTTCCCGTAAACGAAGGAATTTCCTCTTTTCTCTCCATGGCAAAAAGAATAGATAGTATAGAGGTCCTGTCATTGTAAATTTTGTAGTCACTGTAAATTTACTGCCATCTATCGACACACGACTAAAACTCAAAATGAAAACGTATAAAGTTATCATAAATGTATATATATGGATAAATGATTTTATTATTTTTATATCATTTTGATCCATGTTCATTCACTGATAACTATGTGTTAAAATTGTTAAATATGAAATGGTATCGTTACGCCATCTAGCCGAGGATAGGTTAAAGGTGTGTGCGGCATCTATTCGAGAATGACTTTTACTTGAATTCCGAGGCACGTTTTTTCCTTAGTCTTTATTCGTCTTATTCGAAGTTACATATGTCTTTGTCCATGGGTATCCTGCGTAGAGGCACCATAGTCGCAGCAATTTGCATTTTTTATCAGGGCATGGTTCTTGAAAAATAAAATACAAACTAGGTGTGACCTTTAAATTCATTTGACGGTACGCCGCCTACGCCAGTGTAAATACTTGTATGGGTGTAAATCTGTATATAAACCAGTACAGCCTTGGAATCAATTATTTAGTTGAGTGGTGCGGGTGCGGGTGACCAGATCGGACCAATATCACTAAGTGCGAGCCGAGTTCGGGCCGCCGGGAATGACTTTAAGTACTCCTGTTACTGCTGTCGCTGATAATGTCGCCCGTGTATGTGGACTTTATAACTGGAAGGCAGTAAGCTTTGACAGGTTTATCCCAATTTCAACCTAAATAGCTTGCCTTTAAGGTGCAATTAAGTTATGTTCTTTTTTCTGTTGGTTCGAAGAGATACAGTACGTAAGTACGTTTATTGTAAACAAAACAATAGGGCGTATATTGGTGCAACGCAATCAACGCAGAATGTTTTTGTATGGAAATTCGAACAATAATTATTTGGTGCTTAAAGTATTGCAGATCAACGGTTCAATTATAAATATATTAAAAACATAAAGGTCAAAGGTATCATACATTATCCAAGCCTTACATTCAGACTGTATTTACATGAGATTGTGATTGTGTCTGACAATGCTATTTACATTGTAATATCTGTGCTGAATTAATATCGCTTTGTTCAGTGGCAGAATTAGCTCGCAGTTATTTTTGACTTACTGATCTTACTAGTGTAAGGAATATAATGTACCTGTTATCATTTGTTTTCTCTGTGCAGAAGAGCTGAGTTCGTGACAGGTCGTAAACCGCCTTTTCCCATGCTCAAGATCATCTAATGTCAAACGATCAGTACTCAGTAGCGATTTCATATCGCGAGTGAAAGCTTGTTTTCACCTTATACCTACTTATCACTGTTTACTACAAGATACGGCAAAACCCTGGATATGATAAGAAGCTTATCGTGTCAATAAAATAAAGAGAGACTGTACAATAATAACATTTCCATTGCATTTTGACTGAGACCTATCAAGCTATCAACTCTGGGTACGTAATGCAGGTATAGACTGGTATAGAGTCAAATAAAATTGGAAATGTTCGCTACCTACGCGCCCCGACTGTATTTTACGTATATAGTCACTTCACTTTATACAAATTTAGATTCTCGAGCACCAATTTTCTTCCCACTTTATTACATACACCCACAGCAACATCCTTAGTCTTTCGCCTAACTCTCGAGTGTCTCGTATAGTCGACGTCAAAGATATGTTTTAATTTTTCGCCTTATTGCAAAGGAGTAAGGTGCAAAAGTGTAAACATATCTTTGACGTCGACTGTACCATCAATTCCTTTCCAAACGGCCTACAGTTCGTTAATAAACGTTTCGCAACAATAAAAGCATCTTCCTTTGTCTTCAATTTGCAATCGTTACATAGTCGCGAACGCCAACGCGACAAAGGTAAACAACCAACAGTGCGGTTGCTTACAAATTCGCTAATTTAATAGCAATTGCACAAGGAAATGCTGGTGCGGAATTGCATGACTGTTTGCTCAGACTGCAGAAGCGAGTAGAGAAGTCTTAGTTTTGCGAGCATTGTGCATTTGTTTAGAACGGCAATGTGTGTATACGTTGTGTGACAACACGTTAACCAAATTGGTGATGACAATGTACAGCCAGCTCGTTTCTAGGGTCACAGAGAAAACAACGCATACAATTCAACAAAAACATATGCATAGTGCATTTGTGAAAATGCATAACTCGTATATCAATAAAACATACATAAAAGTAACGGAGCCGACTTGTGCGGTTTTTACCGACACATTGATGCCGCAAGACAAGTCTTGACTTTTCTTACTAAGTAGTATAATCAATGAAGGCCGCTCGCCAAGATCCGTGCCCAATAAACTGCAGAAAAAACAGGATTCATTACCGTGAAGAAGGCCATAGGCTCGTTTCCAATATTTATTCGACCGATGCTTTGACACCGTCCACTTTTTACGTGGGAACACCGACCATTACCTATACTCGTAAGTATCGTTTAAAAGAAAAAGGTTTCAACAACATAAAGAAGTTCTGGATTTATAGCGTTTCTACATTGGATCATAGACGCGTCAGATCTCGCGTCGGTGTCAGTACAATGATGGGTTACACAGTTTAAACCCTGGCTCAATAATTATTAATTATGACTCATCCGATTTATGTACCGTTCGTAGGGTAAGATTTTCTGTCCAGGTTGGAAACTCAGCTCTTGTTACGGTGAAAGAAGCGAAAGCTAAAAATAGTATTTTTTTTCTTTTAATGTCCGAAGGCCTCCGATTTGGGAACTGGAACAAGGTAAACGTCATTGCGAGAAACGCAACTTTCCGTTTATTTTTGATGTTGAGGATAACTCGTATTATAAAGGTGTACTCAGGTTGAATCAACTTTCAAATCGTTCCCGGGCAAGTATGACCTGTCCCCTCGCGTTGTATTCCAAGCTGTTGGCGACCGTGACTCATGGGTGTATCTTTCGGATCATTCCATCGGCTATAGATCAACAGCAAACGTTCGTCTTCGATTGGGTACAAATCTAGCGTGTATCTAGGCCTGTTACAAATGGTTCACAAGTGATCACTCGCTTATGGTCGGTAACAGCAGCGCTGTCTACTGGAGTGTGGCATAGTTTGGTTCCGTGGGTTCTTGATTGGCGTGAAACGAGTCGTGACCGCGGTGTCGGACCGCAGACTGACGCCGCCATTAGATCAAGGAAGCAGGGTCAAGCGCGGATCACGATGTCCTGGGGATAAAACGGTCGTCGATCGTGTTGGAGCGTCGGAAGTCGAAGTCCATATTCTACAAGAAAGTGTCACATGTTCGATATGTCACAGTTATGGTGTGTTCGTCGGGAAAAAATCTTCCTAGCTATAGTTATCTGTTAAAATAGTAACAACATTATCGCAAAGATGGTTTGTTTTGTTTTATAGGTCCCTGCACTCTAACCATGGTTATAAAACCGAGGCAATCGATTCAACAAGGCCATTAAAGAACTAGGGCCATGTTTAAGAACTACCTAAGTTTATATACCGATAATCTACAAGTTTTATGGACTAATGCTGGAATAAACTATCATCGAATTAACAGTATCCACTTATACTGTTAATTCGATGATAGTTTACAAGCCACGTTATCGTTATATTCTTACTATCATTCCAATTACCATAACTGTCAAGCAACACACATTTTACAGTCTGCGAATCTCGCACTCGAACCTCTCAGCGCAGCGTCAATTGCATTTAAATTGCATAAACACACTCATTAAACGAAGAACGACTTGAAGTGAACTGCGATTCTCGGAGACGGGTGTTTGCATAGTGTTTAGTGTTGTGAAAGTCTCGCGGTCGCGATCGAAACAATGTTGGCAGAGCGCATCAAAGTTTGGCAGCACGTGCGCACTTTCGAAATGGCCCACATATCTACGAGCGGACTGAAATCTGTGTTGCCATATGTATGAATTTATCTGTATTTATGCAGATTTTAGGCCACTGACGAGATTAATACAGACTTGAATAGACCTATATACTCGTAAAATTGTTTTTACTCACTCCGTGAGATTGAGAGAACTTCTCAAATCTTATAAGCATAGGGACTATAAGCTTTTTTTTTATTTTCATGAAAAAATTAAGCATTTGCATAAACAGTGCTATTTGGTGAAATGGAACTGCTGATGACCAGAATTGAACTCTTTCACTACAAGTATTTTACGTCTTGATGCTAATTGTAATTGTTATGAGATGCACTATGGTCGTAAATAATTTTAATGACATTTCAAACTGTTTTGTGGAGTCAGTCGGTTTTTTCCTATTAAACATTCAGCATTTGGCAGCACAGGCTAAACTAAACCCAACGTAACTATGCATTCTGTTAAAGATGCTAATGTTGAGCTGTGAAATTCCAAACGCTTTAAAAATAAATCGGTATATTCGTATGAAAAAAAAGACGCCTAGAGTTCAAGCTTATGCAAAATGTATTCAGAGCTCACTGTTGTTTGTCGTTTTACAATAAATAACACTCTCAAATGACCCGAGACACTTGCGTTGTTCGCTTAAATCCGTCTGTTGCTTATGAAATGCCGAATCACGATGGAGTTTTTACGAGCAGTGACGTCAGAGCAAAGATACCAACATGGCATTAAGGCGTTGAAATTGAATCTTAACATGGTTTGCGTGGCGTCGAACCAGATTGATACTCGGTACACGCCACACGAAGCGTGTAATTTGAACGGTATTCGGTACGATTTCGATCGTGGAAGTTGTAAGCGGAGCAAGCGAACTGCTACATTTAGATGGAGATTCACAGTCTATGCTGATAGGGGCAAAACGATGCGGCACCATTTCGAAACGACGAATCGGCAATATCTTGGGAGATTCTATCTGCGCCGAGCAAAACTCCTGACACCGTTGTTTCAATTCGATAGCCTGAGCAATATTGCCGACTTGGAAAGTAATTTAGTAGTTAGATTTTACTTCGACCTCAAACTTGCAACCTGCAACTTTTATTTGTGAATCGTATATTCACAAATAAAAGTTACAGAACTGCACCGGTTTTGGTCTTGTTTCAAGTGGTAATCATATTACTGTTATTGCCATCTTAGGTTATTTTGATCATTTCATTTATACAGATAATAATCTTGCAAACATAGTACCTATATCAGACAGTCCATCCGAACAACATCCGAACTTCCTTCGACTAACGGAAAGACTGGACTAGGGGTTGACAACTTCAGCGCGATTTTTAATTACCAATTCCAATTACTCAGATTAGATACAATCAACGATGTTCCTACCATATTTGCCCCTCATTTCCTATTCCATCCGTCATTTTTACCGTACGCACGGCCGGTAATCCGCCGGACGGCGCCGCGAGATTGCCTGCCAATCGAGTTAGCCGCCGCCGCCGCGCCGGAACCAGCGATGCTGATGGCTTCTGCTGCGCGCACGTATATGCAGCCCTGTATTGACGGCTGTTACTACCCTGTTCCGGTTTCGCTGCCGTGAGTTTGGAGTATGGCGTTCAAACTGCTCGTGTAAGCTGTAGATATTGTTTGGTTGAATGAAGAACGGTGGACATCACCAAGTCACCATCAGTCTGTTTTAGGCCACTATTTGACACGGAAATCTCTCATTTTCCGGCGTTAAGCACTATCTTCTGACTATCGTTTCGCTCTTGCCAACCACTTTTAAATACTTTTATAAATCGTTAAGTATCAACGGTACGGAGAACCAAGTCACGATGACTCCTCGAAATATGAATTACGATAAATTTTGAATGGACTAATCGCGAGTAAATAACACAATGCGGTCACTATTTAGTCAGTCAATAAACAATATTTACTAACGTAATCCAGTTACTATTGCTACAAGTTGATGTTTATTCGTGATTTCCTATGAACTTTACATTAACTTATACTACAAAGGAATCTTGAATCCATAATTGAATAACAATTCTATATTACATTTCTCAATCAAGTTGAATGTAAGTTCTATAATAAAAGCAAGTATCTGTTTCCCGCCTTATTGCAAAGAATTACGGTACAAAATGGCAAATATATCCGAAATTAATGGTACAACAGGTTTTGCGTACACAAACTATATCTGTTAAGATTAACCATGCTTTTTTTTGTCTTTCTTACCCTAACGTTAATTAGCTATAGTGCGAGTGGAATAGCGCGTAGCGGAGCTACTACATGGTAAATTTAAATCTTGATACGAAGCCGGGATAATCTCCATAACAGGGACCTGTGTATAGATATAATTGTTTGATTGAGTAATGGAAGCACACAAACATGTTTTCACATAACCTATTCGAAAAAGGGCTTTTTCTTCCCTAGGAGGGATCAAAGTGGCACTTTTCTTCCCTGCTAGGGGGGATCAAAGTGGCACTTTTCTGTTCTAGGACACTGTTTTTGTTATTTTTTGCATTATTTTTTTAGCTTGAATAATATTTTGAAACAATAATTTGTGTCAACCCTAAGATTTTATTTATTTTCCTCATAGTTGATGTGAAAAGCAGTATGTGTCACACGGTATCAAAATTATTTCGTTTTGGGCGTTAACACTTGAATCCGTCATTACGCTCAGGATTCTACTTTAAAATCCCTCACTACGTTCGGGATTCTATTATAGAATCCATCGCTTCATTCAGGATTCAATGTACGCCCTTGACGGAAATATATCATTTTGATCCCTTGTAACACAAACTACTATTTCATGTATACGTGTGCACAAACTACGTCTGTGTTACTGTCAGTTGACATACATATTTGTTAGTGAGGTCGAATAAAGTCGATTGAGGTAAATATAAGTTAGGTGGTTGTTGTACAGCAAGCGAAAGAATGTGAAGGAGGTATGCACATACGTGTACTGTGTAGCAGCTACATATTTCTTGGCAGCCCAATAATTGTTAGTTTACTGAGTAACAACACTGTAACTAAACTTTATTTCAGAAACGATAACTTAATGTAAATCGTTCAAAATCAAACTCATGACAACAGCATTTGTTCACTTACATAAGCTTCGCTCGATAGAAAATCTAATCGGAAATATTACAAATCGGCCTCAGCAAACGTCGCCTTACCCCACCTTTGAAGTTAATTTAAATGTCACGGCAACAACTCCAAGTCTCCCAAAATAGTCACGCTTTTATCGTCTGTTATCAAGTCACTATCATTCCAAGTACCTATGAGTAAAGAGTGACGCATGACTCGATAGACAATCCCAAGTACCTAAGTGCGAGAGTGACGTATGACACAAATGATAGGTAAAGTGCAACCATCCTATCCGTACAGGGTAAATTATCTGTTTCATTCAAGTGTAAACCGGCTCCTCCTCCAGGATAATGGCTACGCTAGGTGACCTGAACCGTGATTCTAGGGGGTTGTTAGACCTCATTCCAAGTTTAACGCTCCTATACCCCTCCTTATTATGCACGAGAGGAGACGCATATAGCTCGCTCTATCGCACACGCCTCTAGTCATTAGAGCAACTGAGCGAGAGTGATGAAATGGCTTCTATACTAGATGCACCGAGAATTGGATGTATTTACCTTCTCTATTCGTAGTTTCGAGAGTAATGGGATAACCATAAAATGTAATGGTGCAAAGAAGTACATAGACCTAAATATTGCCGATAGTGAGTAACACTAGTGGCAGTTAAGCCAGTTTTAAAATAGACAATTGCAATTAATTTCGGTAACAGAATTGTTGTTAAAATGTAATTACGAGTATTTAAACAGTCAGAAAAATGTTTCTGGCGCATCAAAATGCAATTTATCAACAGCATAATAAACAAGTATAATATAATCCGCAATAATTGCTAAGAAAATAAGATGTTAGAACATGTGAAATGTGCAGATGATTATGAACGCTTTGTACCGACTCTACAAAGTACAAAAGTAACATATCGTCCGTAGGTATATTGAAAACGCAGTATTTTGATTGACAGAACAAGATACGACATTTTTCTTCAAGTTAGTGACGATATGAAGATTATAAAATACAGAATACATGTGTGAAACACCATAAGTGGAGTAATTCCACGAAATCTCCACTAATAAATTAATTACTAATTAAACCTATACCCACAAAAAACTTTTCGCTGAAATGACATTTCACACAACGTCATCAGTAAATCAGAATTAACAATCTTTTTAATGTTTCATTCCCTTTTCAAAGTAGCTTGCCTTTTTATTCCACCACGCGTATAACTGGAGAATGTCATTAATTTTCCCTTTACAAGAGGTTCAAAGGCTTTCAAAGGTATGTTTGTCCAAAATAAAGCTTGTTTTTAAATGGGAGGCACCAGCTTCCGAGCATTTAAATATCAAAACAAACCTCGAGCCGCTGGCAAAAATGAGCCAACGAAATTGCTTTCAACTAAAATTTTAAAATGACTTTTACGCGTTTTCGGCGCAATGAAAACTTGACGAGAATTATTCTTGGGGATTTGATTTGGTGCGGTTTATTTATGTTCTTAGCATAATAAATAATAAACATCGAAAGAACAAGAAGATTTCAATCGAAGTCGATAAGAACATTTCGTTTTGAAAAAAAAAGGAAACGAAAATATTATGAATTAAGATTAAAACTAAAATGGACGTTTAACACAATAAGGCGTCCTTTTGTCTTTTAATTATACCAAGATATATTACGTAACTTTAGTCGCTTGCCTAATTTAAACATGCTGAGAGTAAGTTTATGAAATGCATAAATTTGAAACTAACGAGACGAGTTCTAAATATGCTTATTACAATCGTGTAACCAACTTTAGTATATCTTCAAATAAATAAAAAATAATGCCATATTTGGTAGTTTTCGTGAAAGGACTCGCCCATCTCAAAATCAATTGTGCCTAAACTTACTAAAACGAATCCAAAATTGAATTACAACGCGATTAAATTCACCGGCGCTTACAAAATATAATATAAACGTTCTGAATTCGAACGGAAATGGTTTACGAGCGTACAGATAATCGTAAACCATTTCATTTCTGGGGTTCATGTTGCTATAAATATTACTTGATCTACAGGTATTCGTATGTTTAAATCGAGATAAGGATAACTTATAATACTTACAGGATTTCTTTGTTACATAGAATTAAACATAGTCTACTTACTCTTACTCCGTATTGTAAAGGAGCCACCAAGTCAAACGCAAAAAGTGACAGTTCCGAACAACTAACAGGCTGATATCGTCCGGCGAACTGGTAATAAGTGGGCCCCTTTAAAGTATACGGAGACTTGCGGTCTCCTTAATCATCTATGACTGTACTAAACAATAATATTTGCCGCACAGTCAGTTTGGTCCTGTTATATTGGAACGATACATTAAGTGTGTGCGCGTGACCAGTGCCACATGATTGAAAGATTATACACACAGGCGGTGTTGGACTTTGAATTAGAACGCATTACAATCATAAGCAATAATATGTGTGGTCTAGAAACACATTTCTAAATTGTGTACAATGCTATGATTGATTTGTGTGACGTGATCAATATAGACATATTAACCTATATTGATCAACAACCAGACGTTTGTCATACATTGTATAACCATAGCCAAGATCCTTTTAAGATTAGACGAACTTCACTATTTATTCTGCACGGTCTTGTGCTCGTGCGCAGCCGACTCATTTTGATGGGGTCGCATATCGCACCGGACTGAATTAGCTCGACTCCACATCAACATGGAGAGTTACTAGTCAGAGAAGAGAAGAAAAATATATTTTTAACGATAGGTGTTTATTTTAGTATATAAGTACTTAGTGGGGTCTGGGGTGTACTTAAACTAGAAAAAAAAAATCTAATGACTTCGCAGAATAAACTATGACTCCGGTATTGCATCAGATTATTAAATGCCATGTAACCTAAGGTACCAAATTACGAAAGCCAAGGTCTCCATAGTTCCGACTAAAAATGAACGTTTAACATCTGTACAGAGACAATGAGAACGTTAAACACGACGCCGGTCGATAACGTATCGCGACCTTTATTGATACGACCTTTGAGAGAAAAATATAATCGTTTGGACTTGGAGCTGGCGAGGACTATCAAGGCATAAAGAAAATAACCACTATACCTCTGCCCCTATAGAAGATAACGTTAGTGTTTATTTAGGTCGCACTGTATGTATTAACTTTGCATATTCTTATAATTAAAATAGTTAATATAGCGTGCTTTGTATTTTAGGTAACTGAAGTGTACCCTATAGAATCCTAGATCAATTGCTGCACGACTACCGCCTATCTACACATTTACAATAATAAAGTGAGATGCCAGTAACAATTCTTATGATTCCTTATCAGGGTCAGAGTTCTTGAATTAAATTCTATTCGACTCAATCCTGACCTGCAATGCTACATCTATCTTCTTTCTGCATTCCTAATAAGTTCAAGACATTTCGAAACGCGTTAGTGGCATAGATATCTAATATCTTTGTAGTGTACAGCTCAACCTGCGCGTGGGGCTGAACCGTCTGTGAATAGCAGAACGTGCAAGCATTCTGCGCGTTGATTGCGATTCGCTCAAACGTGGCACGTGTGAACTATGAAACCAATACTGGGACTAAATAAAAGCATTTTATGTCATATGACCATTGCAGACGTCTTTACGTTTCCGCTAACGCTAATCGGCATAAGATGATACAGGGTTCGTCTTTTACTAACGCGCGGTGTCAGATAGGGATGTATCATGAATAGGTACGGTCAGCACCTTTGCATATAATTTTCAATTCAAATTCATAATCAAATCAAATGAGTTATACCTTTTCTCTGCAGCTGACTGTGTACGTGATGTACGAATAACACAGTTGAAGTATCTAAAAGGAATGTTATGCTCTAGTAACAGTTCTAGGGACTCAGTTGGATAGAAAACATTAGTAAAATCATAGTCTCGAGTAAAATATTATAACAAAATTTATAGCCTGTGAACGATTAAAATTCTTTCTATAAATTATTTGTGTAGAAAATGATTTCTTTCATAATGTATATTAATTAACAGTTACATAATTAGCATATTTAAATTTCACGACAGAGGCCGCTGGTTTCAAAAATTCCGATGAATAATAAATCTATTGTTCGAAGAAAAAATTGACGGGTTGAAACGTCTCGTTACGCCTGACAACTTTTGAAAAGTTCTAACAACAACATACGTAAATATAGATCTTATTTCGTTGCAGTAAGGTTTAGGAACGGTCAGTCAACTAGGTCGATGATAGTACTGTTCCACTGCTGACATGAAATGCGTCTAATAACTATGCATGCAAATGAATCATAATTGCTTAATTACAGCAAATTGATTGCATGGCTACTACAAACAGGTTAAATTGAAAACTGAATTTCTTTTTTGGACAATGAACTTTTTACAGAGTGTTCTCTTTAGGCACGGGAAACAAGTACTAAATTACACTTTCATAATTACGTACATACGTGACACATATCCGTTTGTTTAATGTCACCTTAGCCTCTACCATCAGTTTTAACATTGACATAACGCTCACGTCTACGTAATTTACTTTCTGTACATCTCGCTTCCACTATTGCTCGCATATGCGAGTACGAGCGAGATGCATAGAAAGTAAGTTACGTAAACGTGAGCGTTATGTCAATGTCAAAACTGGTGGTAGCCGTACTTATCATCTTGTTTCAATCTTGCAAATAGTTGTGATAGCAACAGCAGTGTTAAAATGTCGAACTTTGTTATAAATTTAAAACATTTACTATATCTCAATTACGCGGTTACCTATAGCACTGATGCGAATTCTCATAGCGCTCCGGGTATGAGCGGGACAGAGCATATAGCGATGTCCCGCTCGCACACCGGAGCGACGTGCGAATTCGCATCTAATGTCGAGAACGCCTTAATTAAGACTTCGCCTCTCCGCCGGCGATAATTTCGCGGGTCTTAATTCGCACCTACGTTCAATGAGACACCCATTGTTTGTCTACGTAGAGGATTTGACGAAACCCGCTAGCTTAAGTACAGGCAGATATACCGTTTATTCGTTTATTGTTTTCTGGTTTACGCCAACAGGGGACCGTTACAGAAACAAATCTCCGGGCAATATCTACTGCTCCCACGAACAACTTTAAGCAATTACGAGTATAAGCGAAGATGTTTGAGCTAATCAATATCAAAGGTTGCACAGAAATTACATATGTAGATCATAACATGTGTATAAAAAACTTAGTTTCTAATTCTAATTTTAAATTCCCGAATGATATAGAAGTTGGTGAAAGAAACCTCCTCATAGTACAGGGCAAAACTACATCGAGGCGGTTTAGGCCACGTACGGCTGCAAAATTATGTGACCATATTATGAATGATTTCATTTTATAATATGGCCATGCAATTGTTCGACTGCATACCTAAGTCATTACTAAAAACTTGGCTCTAGTAGTCATGAAACAGAATGAGACACCTTTCCTTTTAAATTTTTTTATACCCTCATCTGTAACTTGTAATGTTTTAAAATACATTAACCTATTGAATGATGTATGCTAATACGTTATCGTAAAGGGAAGGTTTCAGTTAGTTGTAAAAGGCCCGTATTTCAATACACCTGTCTCTTGAACTACCACTTAAAACTTACGGAGCGTAAAAATTCTGAGTACACTCATAAATAACATACAGAGCAATGTAAGGGAAACTGGTGGAACAGTATGTTAAAACAGTTATATACTATTGTAAAAGAAAATAACAGAAATTCTGTTACGCCTTTTATTATTGGTACTGCCTAAGCTAATAACAATTTAAAAATAAATCGCAAAAGGGTGCATCTATTTAGCTTTGACCTCTCACTTAATTAGGGGTCCGCCTAAAGCAATACAGAAAGCCCAAATGAAACAAAAACGAAGCCTGATTCGATATGAAATAAAATACCAGTGTGGTGGCAAAATAAGGATAATCAGAATACATATTAAGATCACATGTAACCTGATGACATTTAAATAATGCCATAAATGGCCAGGTTTCCGAACTTGTAGGTAAAACAGCTATTTATAGGGATACAGATCAGATCTAGCAGCTACACCGTTTCTTTGTATGGTTATATGTATAATTATACGCAGTGGCTAAAAAATAAATGCATTCCCTTTGCCAGGGAGGTTTTGGGATTATACAGAGCAACTTGTACTATGGGCCCAACCCCGAAATCGCGAAAAAACATTTGGCTGTTTCATACATTTTGGTTGGTCTATTTTCTATGGGAGGGTAAACATTTTTTTTTCGCGATTTTGGGGTGGATCCCATAGTAAAAGTTGCTCAGTATAATCCCAAAACCTGCCTGGTAACGGGAATGCAGTTATTTTTTTGCCATCATGTATATTGCCATATTGTCAGATAAGTCATCGTAATAGGTCACAGAAATAACAATAATTGAAAAGCTTATAGGAACCACTGTTCTAATTGTCGCGCTCTTGTTCGCTTCTTGTTCGCAGTCTTGTTGTCTTTAGTACCTAGTGTATTGGATCTCGTGTCTTCAAGAACACATTCAATATTAACTGAAGGCTAAACAACCCCTCGAATGTGCTCAAGTGTTATTGGTAGCGCTCGTAAAGGGATACTTTAGGCAGATGTTCGACAGCTGATCCACCCTCGACAATTGTTAGCCATTAATTACTTTAACGGCAGTTACTGTGTATTTATTTAGAAATGAAAAAATATTTTTAGATGTGGGCGTTTATATCGTGTTAAAATTTATTATTGAAATGCTATAAATTGGATATTGAATATCAAGCAATATTGCAGAAGTCCACAAATATTATTAGCATGCATGTAACTCAGAAACAGTCAAGTAGGTATTGTTCAGATTTACCGTTTATAAATACCTAAACATACAAAATTATTTTACTTGGACAATAAAGCTAAACGAGATTAAGGAATTCAACAAACGATTAATATCAGCAATAAACTAGTTTACCAGAAACATATTCGCAATTCACATCAATCATCTAAATAACCATCGATCAGTATTTGGAAGTTCCGAAGAAACTCTTTGACGGCAAACCGTACACTGGTGGAACATCTAAAAATAACGCGATCATTTGTATGAAAATTGAAGTAACGTAATCAATCAGATGAGGTGAATCAACCTTACCGGGAAAGGTCATTTTGTAGTGATCCAGGACTAGAAGTTATTTTAGGACTATAACTTCCTACCTACCGATTGAGACGATCCAAGCAAGAGCGCAGGGGGCAATAACAATCGTTGATAGGAAACGCCAATAGAAACTTGTGTATAGAAATAGTCATGTGACATTTCGGAGCATATCCTCCCGGAATATTTTGTTAGTCGATGTGCGATTGTCATCTTGACTAGGCCCCCAGAGGAGTCAAGCATTCAGACGAAATCTGTCCTCGAAAGGCTCTCCGGTTACGTATAAAGTTTGACACGGATCTCGAAGTGGTGGTGGTATGGGCTAACAATAGGTCTAACCACTAGACACACATCTTTATATCTATCCCCGTGTTCGACACGTAGTTGTTTCCTTCGTACAGTCAGCAGCAGAAGTTGCTAAGCGGGCGAGGTGTTCAAAATTACATTGACACGCTCTTATTCTCTTAACAGTAAAGTCGCGTCAAGCTCATTTTGAACACCTCGCCCGCTTAGCAACTTCTGCTGCCGACTGTATAACGGAGCTACAAGCAGTATCGCTGTCACATGGCTCCACACACATATCGAATAGGGGTCGTGATAAGGGTTCATAGTTGCCCGCGCCGCGTGCGGGGCCACGATAAGTAATACGGCTCGATACACTTTGTTTGTTCTTCCACTTGGCCGCCATTGTTTTCGATCAAAGCCGAGGCATCATTTGACGTTATTATGGGAAACTAATATGTTTACATTACAGTACAGAAAACTGTAAATATGTTAAGGTTTGAAGTTGAATTCCTTTTCAAGAGGGGTATTTCTGTAGCAAATCCCATGGTGGGGGTAGGTAGAGCAAACGTTGGCCCAGCACGCCCTGGTAGAAATGTAAAACTTTAACTTGACAGGCTGACTTATTTAGCAACCTACTATATGGTGCTACCAATATTGTAAACTGTAAGAACAACGAAAAATTGTAATCAGTATATATGTCGCAGTCGGATCGTATAATCCGCCGTATTACATTACGGCTAGCCGTTTTCAAAAACAGGGGCGTTTTGAAATGCGGCGGTTTAACGATTAGCCGGATTGAATGCGGCTGAATGAGAATCCGCCGGAATGTATTCGGCGCCATACGTTCTTCAACACGGCTAGCCGTAATGTAATACAGCGAGTCATTAGCCGCCGCTTTGACAGTTTTTAGTTCCCATTTTTAACACCCGTGGCGCTGCCTGACAAACGCTGGGGTGTCCATCAAATCTGGAGTTCGTCGGACTGTTTCTTTTCAAAAAACATTTCTTTCGCAACTTAACTAGACGGAGCCCCGCTTCGCGGGGCTCCTATTTCTGAGCGGTTTGCCCTTCGGGCATCTGAAGCTACCTAACGAACCTAACCTACCTACCTATTGATTTAGTGAGACGTCCGTGAAAACATTACACTTTGGGGAAAAAAGCGTAGGTAGGTAAGTAGGTTAGGTTCGTTAGGTAGCTTCAGATGCCCGAAGGGCAAACCGCCCAGAAATAGGAGCCCCGCTTGCGGGGCTCCGTCTATTTAAGTTGCGAAGGAAATGTTTTGGAAAATAAACACATGTAGTGCGGTGGGACCATGGTAAAAATAAATTAAATTGCAAACATTGTCAAACTCCGGTTACGTAGGCGACCGAAAGAACTGGTCACTCTACAATCTAAAATAGTAGTACGATGCGGCTAAACGTTGGCCGCCTTATTGAAGAACGTATCGCAATGACAATCCGGCTAATCGTCGAACCGCCGCATTTCAAAACGCCTCTGTTTTTGATAACGGCTAGCCGTAATGTAATACGGCGGATTATACGATCTGACTACGACATATATACTACTTTTATTTGAATCCGGTCTAAAAACACACCAATGATATTAATTAATAGCGATTGTAAAAACAAGCCTCGTCTTCTAAGGGGTTGTGCACAAATCACGCGAGGTATTCGGCTACTTTTTGACCCCCCCTACCCCTTGGTGATATTTGGTCCGGTGTTTGGCTACCCCCCTCCCCCCACACAACCTCACGTGTATTTTTTTGAAATTTTTTCATTCGACCTAATTTTAAGATAAATAGTATTGTATATAGAAAATCTTGTTTAATTTTCTATTTTCGTTAAAAAAATATTTTAGACTCGCTATTTTGAAGTGCAGAGTGAAGATTTATGTTTAACGAAACCGAGAGAAAGTATCTACTCATTTTGTAGGTTTTTTTTTTCTTAGTTTTGTTCACTGTAGAAAATTACACGAGAGGTTTCCTTATACCCCCCACCCCCAACGTGATCTATCGTGATTTTTTCGTGACCGCTCCCCCTATCGAACCTCGCGTGATTTGTGCAAGAGCCCTAAGGTGTGAATGTTACTAAGTACCTGTTAATCACATAATTAAATAACACCTATTGGATAACTTTGATCGTTCGAACTTATTCAACATTTTTGCTGTAGTATGTTCCGCTAAAACTACGGGTTGAGGTTGATATATTGTGTTATTGACTTATTGCGTTATTGTACACGTGATTATTATAAAAAAACAATATTTACGATATTGTAAATTTCGCTTATACATTCATTTAAATATAATAAATAATTGAATTGATATTGAAATTATTTATTACAGGCACAAATCCCATATCATAAAATAAATAAATACAGTCAAAGCAAAGTGGAACGTATGCGTTGTACATAAACAATATAATCGTGAGCCATCTAGATTGGTCTTATTCTGAAAAGCATTTACGTCAAGGCATGATAATGAAAACAAACATTTACATAACTTTCACAATTGCTATTTAAGTTTCAAAGTCAGAGGTCGAATATGCTTACAAATTGATTACGCTTTGCATAACGTAAACAAATCATATGATATGGTCTAAGATAAGCCACAGACTACAGAGATATATTGCTGATTAAATCGGTTGCCTTCGAAAAATATAATTAATTAGAGCCACACCATTTATTATCTAGATTGCTAATCTGCCCCACCACGTATAATAACCGTATGTGACTTTGGAAAACCAATTTGAGTTTCCGAATGTTACAACATCCCTGCTAAACTATGTATATATATTTATCTATATAAGTATGTATATCGTCGCCTAGCACCCATAGTACAAGCTTTGCTTAGTTTGGGGCTAGGATATATTTTTTTTATTGAGAAAACCAAATAGTCATATAAACATATCAAAAATACAATACAAAAGATGTACTGCAACAAAAGATACAATAAAAAAGACCTGGAGGTTCATAAATTATAAATTATGTTAACTGTGTTGTACAATTATAACTACTGCATATTAATATCAGATAGAAAAAACTGTTATCAGTACTTAGGTACTAAAACAACTTACGTTTAACAAAGGTTATTTATTTATTACACGACTGCCCAAAAAAAGAGTGTTTTGTTTTTTATTATTTATTTAAACTAACCCTACTATATTAATATTATACATGCGAAAGTAACTCCGTCTGTCTGTGGCCTCTTCTCGCTTAAACCGCTAAACCGATTTACTCAGATGAATTTTATTATTATGGAGATATTAGTTTTGAGACCCGGGGAACTTACATAGGATAGTTTGAAAGGTGTCTTTGAAAAAAAATAGTTTTTTCACCAAATCCAATCTGGTTGAACGAGCAACCAAAAAAATAGTCCCATTAAAGGATTCTAGTTATCAAGTAACTTAATTTCCGATTGGTTTATTCATATATTTATTCACGGCATGGACACCCGCTTACCTATTGAACATCAATTTCGTCACAACTTATCACAGCCGTGCATTTAGTTTCAACAGAAGACGTCAACCGGCATTTTCCATGTGACTGACGCCTACGTGTCATTAGAATAGACAATTCTGTGCATGTCATTAGTAGTTCTGATTAATTGGTGACCTCAACTAGTTGGGCAAACTGTTGGGAAACTGGTTTCATAATGTTCAAAAGTAGTTGCTAGTTTTTCTGATAAGACCTTGTCTATGAACTGGGATCTAACTAGCTGTAACTATTTTAAAAATTATCAATTTATAAATTGGTACTTTAAAAATATTACCATATTTCACTTATTTATGATTACATACATTGAGTACCAACTTAATTTTCAATATTATATAGGTACGAATAACAAGAAAATAACCAAAATAACAATTAGTTATGGGCATTTTCATTTAACTTGTACTTTAAAGCGCGACTTAAGTAGTGTTTCAGTAACGTCTAACCGTTACATTCCTGACAAAATGTATGGAATTTGACATTGACCGTCAGTTTTGTAACGATTGCTAACCGGCCGTTAAAGGTGTTCAAGACACATTATAAGCAATTGATTGCTCGTAATTTTGTAATGTGCAATAACTTCAGAGAGTTTTATAAGTGCTGTATTTAGAAACTTAGCCGAAGGTGTACTCGGTACGGTGAGTGAACCTATTTTTTATCACATTTGCACGAAACCTGGCCTTGACGCAAGCGCTTATCGCACTTATCTAAACATGCGTGAGTGAACTGAGTATACTTCAGTTACCATAATAACACCTACCTGACAACACCTGCCTAATTCCCAAACCATTGGTTCTGTAAACTCGACACCAGCATAACAAAAACTACAGTTCCGTAATTGCTATACATTTTTGGAGATCACACTAGTTTGCCACATAAGTTACGGTTAGAAGCATCATTGTGGCAGTTGTGAATAGCATGCCAAGGCACCTACGCAAGGTGAAAAGTTGGGCAACTCAAACAATTTGATGGACTGCAAACATACAAGGATCTAAAACCTCACTAAAAAAATAACGACGAAAACTATCATGCCGTGTTTTCTATTCGATGATGATGTGCAAAGTTTAATTGTGGACAGGATGAAATTGACGGTTTTCGTGTACTTTTAAAGGTACATTTAGGTTACATGAGTTATTGATTGTGACCGATAGAGCCGCGGTTTCAATGGCCCTCATATTTCATCTCGATCATCAGCCAGCGAGTCGCAATTTGTCAGGTTCCTTCTGTACAAGCTCTCGTGAAAGTAATTGGCGTAAATACTCGGGCCATTGCTTAATAAAAGAGGATCACTGCTCATTAGTTAATACTTCTCATTTATGAATCACAATAAAGCCAAATGTTTTGTTGTGATTCAGTTGCTTTAAAACCTATGTCTTCAAAGGAAACTTCAAATTCAGGCAAGGCGACTTTAAATAAAAAAAAATAACATAAACTTGTACGCCACGTCAATTTATTATGTTTTTTATCACACGTCATCTCTTTATAAAGTTTGCTGACAATAATTATTGTACCTCGGTATAAATTAAAATATTTGAAACACTATTACACAAAAATAATCCAGGTAATGTAATTGAATTTTATAATTATTGTCAGGCTAATCAGAACCTACCCGGAAATTAAAAATAAGTTCGCCTTTGTACTTCCATTATTGTAATTTATTTTTGTAAACCTGTCTTGTGTACAATAAAGTGATTACTACTAGTACATACTACAAAGAAGGTGTATGAAAAGTTTCCTGAACAAAGTATAAAGATACACTGTATATTACGAGGGTTAAGACTACCTTGCAAAGGGGGCGCGATGTATAGAGTTCAGACTCATAAATAAGAAAATATTGCAAGTATGAAACTTTGATAATATTTATCGTGTTTTCTATACCTTTGTAAGGTACAATAAAGCCGGTCTGAGTAGAATTTTATGTTTTATTAAACCTAAACGTAGAAAGTAGGATGATAAAGTGAATTAATCCATGTGTTTAGAGGGATCTGGCATGTATTCATACAGTATTTACGTCGCACGCAAGGGCTCGCAATGCCGAGTACAACACATACAAACATGAATAATATCTACGTTTAAATAATCAAGCGCTTTCATTGTTTCACCGACCTTTGTACGGGCCTGCAGACGATTCCAAAACCTATTCTCTAAAACATAGAGTTGATTATGCAGAATGAAATAATTTATCTTTAATGAAAGGAAACAATAAGGTATCGTTGTAATAAATGAGCCAAACGGAAATCGTTTTCTGAAGCTGAGGAACTGTGGTTGATAAGCGTTCTCGTGATGAAGAGCAAATTATATGTTCAATTCAATCGAATGTATTTAATAAACCAATTATTGTTAGATTTGCAATCGCGCAGAGAGAATATAATTAGTATAAAGTACCTAAGGGGCTGTCCATAAATTACGTCATCGATGTTTGACCCCCCCCCCCCCCCAGAAATCATCCAAAAATCATGCTTGAAGGATCCCGTTTCCTCCTACGTCATGTTACCATCATCCGATTTTCAGACCCCCCCCCCCCTAATTTGAAATGACGTAATTTATGAATAGCCCTTAAGTAAAGAAACATTTGAGTCAGCAACGGTTTCAAAACCCATTTTAAAATTACGCGACTAAGCTAGAATACATTGTCGCTGATAAATTAATTATTTTCATGTAAAAAATGGCAATTTCGCTCGCTTGGTGTTAATCACGCCTCGAAAGCCACGAAGGCAGCAAATTAGTATTTCAAGACACAATTAATTAATGAGGACTTAGGGCACGTCTACTGATGGTTGAAGGCGACAAATCACCTATAAGTGTAAATTCACCATAATTATGCCCTAATTGTTCGACCCTTTCCACCGCGCCAAAACCAGTATGTTGATGAATTTCTTGTAAATATTAACTGGCTTTTTTTGGGCATTTTGTTCAACTTTTCATCAAGATCTTTCTATACATTCGAAAATAAGTGCAGACAGCAGAGTATGTATATTTATATTAATATAGTAAGTGCGTTAAAAATAGCGGTACGAAAAGCCGTACAATGGCGCGTAAGGATGTAAAAAAGGCAACAGTGCAATTGTTTATGAAACTCTTGTTCAATAAGGTGAGAGACAGAGAGATGATTTCATAACATGTGCAAAGGAGATAGATTAGAGACATGTTGCTGCGCTGTATGTTCATTATACCACCGTAATTTTTTTCGTGGTCCGCAATTTTTTTTTTATACCAGACAATGACTGACGCAACATGCATTTTCTCAAAACCATTTTATATACAAGAACCACAATAGTCGGTTAGGAAACCGTTTAGAACAGTAATGCTCGTGAGAAGTTTGCAAGGCTTACCGGGCCCTGCGATTGTCTAGTAAACAAAGCGATTTGCGATAAAAAGGATAGTGTAGCGGGAAAACATTATATTGCGTTATTATTTACAAGAAAAAATTAAATAATGCCTATTCATGGCTAAACAAGATCGTATAAATTTTCGGTACCTATATAAAATTTACTACTTGAGCCAATATTTTCGCGTTACTTTACTTAAACTGTACGCGTATTTATAATTATTGAAATGATGAACGTCAAGTAGGTACAAAACGTGTATGAATTTAACAGCCAAAATGGATCTGAAGAAGTTTCATTCTTTGGGGACATCTATTTTCCATACCGTGCTAAAAACTATAATAGCGGCGCCCCGTAGCCCGCAAAAAAAGCTGTCTAGATAACAGGAAATTTTATAAATTAAATTTTAACAATAAACTCTACAAATTGCAATATTAATAAAAAAACTATAAAGGACAGCCCACGCGAGACTGCTTACTTACTTCTGGGAAAGGAAAAGATGGGAATGAAAGGAAAAGCCGTCATTGGACTGATCCGGGCTAAGCTGCCGGCCGGTATTGCTCAGGCAATTCCATCAGCGGCGCGCTCAAAAGTTTATTTTAGCGAGAGCTAGCATTCCCTTTGGGAGAATTTAAGTGGAAAGTTGACTTGGGTAAATTGATTACTGAATGAACAGTCACCGGCAATACTATATTACACAACGAAGGCAGCAAAAATATCTGACACGATCTTATTTGTAGAGCCATAAGTGCGTGTCACATATTTTTGCGGCCTTCAAAGAGTAACATATTATTGCAGGTGACTGTACCAGTTTTTGTAACGTATAACTATAATCCAAAAGAAAAATATAGGAATAATCGTGTAGCTACAAAATTAAGTATGCTGTGCTGTTCGTAATTATCGACTTTTTCTGTCAGTAAGTATGCCAATGAATTTCGGAAAAAAGACAGCTTAAATTTCAATACCGAAATTTTAGTATTAAGATTGGATACTAGAGATAAGTGATATAGGTAGTCAAGTGTGCACATGGTGCAATTTAGAACATATGATGTTAAAATCCAATATGTACACAGTCGTCATCCGATATATCGGAGCGGCCGAGATGCTCAAAAATATCTGAAAAGGCACTCTAACGACTTGACAATAGAGGCGTGTTCAGATATTTGTAAGCACCTTAGCAGCTTCGATATATCTGATGGCGACTGCACCATCGCCTACACTGTTAACTGTACATCGGTGAACCTCATGCCTTTTGTAATAAGGTCCACCCATGTATACATATATATATATATATATATATATATATGAGTATTGCTGTTTGTACTATACTTCTGCGAGCTGTTAGTTCAGGTGCTGATGAAGCCTTGAATGTTAGCAAGCGAATATAGTCGTCCAACGAAATTACCTTTCATAAAAATCCGAGATCGTTTCAGTCTACGCGCTGAACATTCTTCATACCTGAAAGAAAATAAAAATACGTTTAATAAAGATTTAAAAACGATATAGTTACACAGCTAGATTATTATATTATCCATACCTATAGAGATTCTCTTGAACAATATAAACTGTTGGATTGCGAATTTTCTATTTATTTTAACTATGTAGTTTTTTTAAAACTAGTCATGGAATTAAAAAGTAGAAACAATCGGTATGGTACCAGGACTTTTGTTAGAATTAACTACACTGCGCAGTCAAACGGGCAAATGATTGGATACTGAATCAAAAACAAAACGTAAACATACTCTTAGCCTGATTCTATTCAATGTGTAGTGCAATAAAAATAAAACATCTTAATAAACTAAAATAGGCATGTATTGTGTTTTCAATAACAGTATTTACAATGCATCCGTATTAGAGTCGAGTCTGAGCAGGCTTGAGGCTATTAACTGTAATTAATTAACATAGCTGATCAGTTAGTATTGACCCGATGGCTGGGGTTATTAAAGTTACATCTAGGCTACGTAGGTATGTATCTATTGATTTGTGATAAGAATTTTAATAGGCCCCTTCGTTAGTACTATAAACATATATTAATCCCGTAGGGAGCTATACAGCTTGGCAAAAAAGAGTAGAAATTAAAAAGTGGCAACACTGTAGTGTCGTCCCTTTCAAATCAATACATATAAGAGAACGGGACGACACTACAGTGTTGCCACTTTTTAATTTCTACTCTTTTTTGCCAGGCTGTAATTCACACAAACGTTACTGATACAATACAGGTTAATTGAATTATTTTGATACAATAAAGCAGACACTCGGACAGGTTTAGGCATAATTAACGAAAATTATTGGCGTTTGTCTAAGATAGTTTGTACTTGTTACAACATACAACATAGGTGCTAATATAATTGTTAACTTACGGTTTAAGATTTGTCGAGACTGTAATGATATATTATGATATGACACTTGCAATCGCATTAAAAATAAAGCAATTTATTAATACTTATTCATCAATAGTCCGTCTTCATTAACTTATTACGTTCAATTCCATTTATCTCTGTTATTTATATGTTAAGTTGAAAGTACTACCCATTTTTTAATGAATTAAGTAGAGTAGTTTAGACTATATGAGCACTGTAAAATGTACTATACTCAGAACAATTAAAAACAATCACTTTGTATGGAAAGGTCTACATAAAATGATCTTTTTCATTTCTATCCCTCGTATAAAGGTGAGATCAGACGAGCTCATGTTTTATATAAGGTGTTATATAATTTGTAGTGAGCCCGTACATATGCTGCTGGATAAACTATGCAATTACCGCCATGATCGAATTACCGAGTATTCGATTAATATCCCCGGTCGTGTTACATTACGCCAATAATTAATTATTGCGGAGACTGTTTAATCTGGTTCGGATTATTGGCAGTAGCCTGACACCTGGACCGATGGCCTATCTGAGCTGAGTCCTAAACCAACTTGGCAGTGTAGGGATCAGCAGACTTTTAATGAGAAGAGGTTTTAATGAGATGATTTCTACTAATATAGTTTATAGTAGAAATCATCAGTTTTAAGAATGTTCGAGAGGCAAAAATCCTAATTTGACTGGTCTAAGACCTAAGAGAGTGTTATTTTTTTGTATGTACCGAAGAGCTACAATTTCAAGTTTATTTTTTAGTATATTTTTTAGTTTAGTTATGATTGAAACTTTCCTAAAAGTTAATTTGATGACAATATAATTAGGAAATTCAACTAGTAACAATACTAAAAGCTTCATGATTAGGTACATACCGGGTGTGGCCTGTAATATGAGCAAAAAATTAAACAGTATGCTGTACTCCTCACACTGACCAACATTTGTTCAGCTACTTTTAAAAATAACTTGGGGTTTGATTTTTAATACACTTTAAAGTTTATTCTAAGAGGCAATGTATTGCGAATTTTGTTATGTTTAAGGCGTGACAAGCAACGTCAATCACAATGGTATGGCGTGGCGATGGCGTCCATTGAAGATAATATTTATTTTGTATGAAAAATAGGGAGTCTATTAAATACTTCATAATTTTTAAAAGTTGTTGAACAAAAGTGTCACCGTTTGAGGAGTACAATCTATGTTTTAATTATTTGCTCATGTTACAGGCCACACCCGGTATATTTCGCTCAATACAAAATCAAATCAATAAAAACTTTGTCAGACTCAGATCTGTTACCTTCTCACTTGTAGGTACATGATTAATGGGCCATCATATCTATCACACAATCATTGTGACACTGAACTTTTATAGTTGTGTAGTTTGAAAAGAACTTCTTCCCCTCTAACTACGCAGGATAAGAAATAACTCTGAAAAAATAACCCGACATACTTAGGTAAGGGGTCATCCATTAATTACGTCACACGAATTTCTAAGTTTTTGGACCCCTCCCCCCCTCCTTGTCACACTTGGTCACATTTGGCAAACCCCTCCACCCTGGTGTGACGTCACATTTTCTCAACAAAATCGGCCAATCGAATTAAGTGTTACCATTAATATTTTATAAAATATTTTTGACAAACTAAATATCAGTAATTTTATAACGAAAACTGATAAGGTAAGAAAATTATATGAATAAAAACGATTATCGTTCCAAAAACTTGTTATTTCACTGTATAGCGGATAAAGTAATCTAAATAAATTTCGGTTACTGATGAAGTTAAAGTGACGTCACAAAGTTTGTGACTCCCCCCTCCCCCTTGTCACAACATGTCACATTATCTTGACCCCCTCCCTCCCCCTAAACGTGTGATGTAATTAATGGACGACCCCTAAACGTAAAATATATGTCCTTAATATTTATTCATTTATTTTATTTATTTAAACGTGGTAATTTATTAACCTTGTCATGTTAACGTTAAGTAAAATAATTCAGACTTTCATTCTAACTTAATTATTCTAATCTAACACAAGACTCCCACACGCCTGACATGTCGCTCTATTTTTAAAACATCGAAGGGTCATATTCGATACATTAGACGCATTTCTTTGTCAGCTGTGCTGTGGGCGACCTGTCCTTTTGTTCATCGTCTAAGTCTTAAGTCTTGTCAAGAAGAACAATATGCTATTTATTTTATACTTCGAAAAGGTCATCGTGACAATACAATGAGGCTATTAGATGGTAGTAAAGTAATCCATTATGTGTATTCCATATAGGATTACTCCTTGAAAAGAAGCCCTGTTGCAATTAAGCTATTGATGTCTAATGTTTGTCGCATGCGACAAATAGTTATTATACGTAATCATCTCTTTCTATTAGTACAATGTGAGCAAAGTGGGAGTGATGCGATTATTACAGAACAGAGGCGTACAACAGGGTTAATTATACTTAGTCATCCTATTTGGCTATCATAAACCACGTACTTCTGAACCATAAAAAATTAGAAGAACTGCTGCGTTTCTGAACCAACGCGCCTTGCGTGCCAACTTCACAAGAAATATACTCTTCTATGACTCTTACTCATTACTCAATATCTTAGTATTCGAATCTAATACACCATTTAGTCAATTAATTATGTAGGAAGTTAGCATTCTAAAACCTAATTAGGAAGCCGATTGACTGACGGAATTTACTCCGACAGCCTGCAAGTTTTCTAATAATTTAGTATTCGGATCTAAATGGAAGGAATCTTAGGAAGTTCTGACTGACGGAATAATTTACTCTGATAAGTTTCCTGAAAAACTCTTTACTTTATACATAAACTTCTAGCTGTGTAACTTTCCGGACCAACTCTACTCCTAAACATACTCCATGCCGGAGTAAAAATCCTCTCTTAGGTTACTTAAGGTGATTGCGTCTCCTTGCGTCGACTTTGTAAAGCGTGTTATGTTACAATGTTGTCAGCTCGCTCGGCTGGTTTACGGTAAATGAGTATGACATGACGGTTTGGTTTGTGTACCTAGTCGTATAGAGGTTGCAGGGGTTCTTTGAGCGGGTTTGAAATGTTTGTGGAACGGCGCCATTGGTTCTAATGGTGTTGCAAAAATTATATGAAGGCATTTTATAGGTAATGTCAAGTTTGTGGTGCGGCTGAGGCAAAAAAAAAGGACAATATATATTCTTTAATATAAATGTAAAAATCTATCACAAGTACCCTAAAGTTTATATATTTTAATAACAAAACTTCCGTGAGACACAAACATATTAATTATATTAGACTCCTCGGTAAACATGTCGAGCGTTTTTCGACTTAAAATACGTGAGTGACTGGTTCTTAATATACTTAATAAGTTAATACATTGTTGACACTGTATCAGGGCAGCAGAATATTCAATTCAATTCAATTCAATTCAATATCTTTAATGTCAAAAAACACATGTCAAAATATACAATAGGTACACAATAAAATTAAAAATACATAATCCACACAAATTAAAAAGGAATATATACAAATGTCAGAGTACATAATATATATGTCGTAGTCAGATCGTATAATCCGCCGTATTACATTACGGCTAGCCGTTATCAAAAACAGGGGCGTTTTGAAATGCGGCGGTTCGACGATTAGCCGGATTGTCATTGCGATACGTTCTTCAATAAGGCGGCCAACGTTTAGCCGCATCGTACTACTATTTTAGATTGTAGAGTGACCAAATCTTTCGGTCGCCTACGTAACCGGAGTTTGACAATGTTTGCAATTTAATTTATTTTTACCATGGTCCCACCGCACTACATGTGTTTCTTTTCCAAAACATTTCCTTCACAACTTAAATAGACGGAGCCCCGCAAGCGGGGCTCCTATTTCTGGGCGGTTTGCCCTTCGGGCATCTGAAGCTACCTAACGAACCTAACCTACTTACCTACCTACGCTTTTTTCCCCAAAGTGTAATGTTTTCACGGACGTCTCACTAAATCAATAGGTAGGTAGGTTAGGTTCGTTAGGTAGCTTCAGATGCCCGAAGGGCAAACCGCTCAGAAATAGGAGCCCCGCGAAGCGGAGCTCCGTCTAGTTAAGTTGCGAAAGAAATGTTTTTTGAAAAGAAACAGTCCGACGAACTCCAGATTTGATGGACACCCCAGCGTTTGTCAGGCAGCGCCACGGGTGTTAAAAATGGGAACTAAAAACTGTCAAAGCGGCGGCTAATGACTCGCTGTATTACATTACGGCTAGCCGTATTGAAGAACGTATGGCGCCGAATACATTCCGGCGGATTCTCATTCAGCCGCATTCAATCCGGCTAATCGTTAAACCGCCGCATTTCAAAACGCCCCTGTTTTTGAAAACGGCTAGCCGTAATGTAATACGGCGGATTATACGATCCGACTGCGACATATACAATATTCACAGTTTATTCAATTTAACGCTATAGCGCACTAGAATTTCATTAAGGCCAAGAAGTCAACAGCGCGAGCTTATTAGTGGGGTCTCAAAGGGCACATTATAATTACCGTGTAAACATTTACATAGAGGATTCTCTGGGAAAGTTAAGCAATATGAATGAAATATACAGATACCTTTCACAAGCATTAAAGTCATGGAATAACTACGAAAAGTTTTAGAACGTAAAATCAGAAAATAACCTGAAACTAACCACACGCATCGAACTCCGAAATAACTTCACCGTTTACAAAACACGAAACAAGCGCACACCAAAAAAAACGCCATAACTTTAGCAAGTCAAATTACTCAGTGAAAAAACATACGTGAATGGTAATGACCCCTTTCGTGATGTGTACATTTAGTTACAAAAAAGGTAAGTACCGCGATAGGTATAGTTGGCACACCGCCTACGCGGGGGAGTGCCAAATGAGGAATACACTATGTAACTTGCGTTATCGTAGTTGTAATAAAAGGGGCTAGCATAGTCTGACCGAGATGGCAGGGGACGGGAAACAGTCCTATAAAAACTCGTATATTTTGTGTTTTGTTACCAAAACAAGATAGAAGTAAAAACACTTTTGAACATCCGGATAAACTCGACGTAATAAATTTGGGAAAGCCATAAAGGCTGCTTGGTATGAAAAAGAAAGAAATAGAAGAACGTGCCGACTAATTACACTTAGGTTATAAATATGACAGAATTTAAATTTACTGACACGCCTCTAAGAAATGTAAGCTCATAACTCACGTAGCATATTTGGTCATCTGATTGACATGTAATTAGAATTACGATCAACAAAAACAAGTTGAAACTATGCAAAAAAAACCGTATCGTGTAAGTTTGGATTACTGTAGATTACAGAGCTAAGCGACACATTTAATCATCGATAGCGAGATATAGCAAATATCGTTTGCATTTATAATATTCCTATTAACATGATACACAAAAAATATACCAGACACGAAAGCATGCACAAAATTACTCAGCGAGTCTTGTTAACCTTGTACGCCTCCTTCGCGTTCATGCACCGTTGCAGACTATAGACAATTATCTAGAGAACAAAACATTTGTAGATTTTCAACAGCACAATCCACTCTTAGTATGTTATTACTGCGGAACTGACCTGTAGTGTAGTCAAATGAGTTACTGCATAAATAATAACCACGGCGGTCATCTAGCCGAGTGACCTCACTGAGGAAACTATTCGACTGCAACAGGCTGCTTTATATTTATACTGTCTTTGAGAAATGAATCGTACTTTGGCGTCAATGTTTCACTACATAAATGGAAATGAGCTTAACAAGATTTCGGCTTTATGGTATAGGTATAAGTTCATACAGCAAATGTACGAACTTGCACTAAACCACTACCCTGATCAATGTGTAAATAGGCGTACCTATATCTGCAATCTGCGTATATGTTCAAGACATGAAAACACGAACATCGCGACTTACATCTACAAGACCTCTTAAGAAAAGGTATATTAACATCTTGATACTGTATGCACTGAAAAAAAAACCTGGTACTGGTAACCAGAATCTGGTTAGCTGTACTATATTGTCTTGTTGTATATGTGACGACAGGACACTTTGTAAACATAACCAGACCATTATTGTTAAATTAAATTTGTTAATTCTATGAAGTGTATAGTAGTGGGTATAAGACTTTTAGTAAACCCAACTAGCCGGTCTGTTAATGGTTACTAAATAATACAGTAACATATACGTTCCTGTCCTGTTGTTATAACAAGGTATTCAGTATATGTAACTGAACGATTTGTGCGGTGTACTGGTTTTATATTGTTCACGTTACCAGAACGCACTGTGCTAATGGGGCTTCTAAGCGAGCCATATGTTCACTGCAATATGTGGCCGGCAACTATTGGTGTCCTCTTACTCACATGTTAGAGAGGGACACTAATAGTTGCCGGCCACATATTGCAGTGAACATATGGCCCGTTTAGAAGTCCCTTCAGCACAGTGGGTTCTGGTTACGTGAACAATATATAACCAGTACACTGCTCTTCTAGTAAATACAGACAAGTTTTACACACTTATTTTTTTTTATTTTATTGATCAAATAAGTAACACAGCATTACAGTAAAACCAAGGCACTGTGACACTACAAAAGAAAAAAACATTTTGTCTCCACAAAGAAAACAATAGACACAAAAATGACATACAAATTAAACATTGGATTTGGGCGACGACGTACCAGCGTGGCTCCGTAGCGTCGTCTGACTCGGCGTAGGATTCGGAAGGTTGCCCCGGAACCGCCGAAACACCACACCCTTCGGCCAGAAGTCCGCGCTTGCGATGGTGTCCTGCAGAGGCCGCGGCACGCGCACTACAAATGAACTGAAGTGCACATAGTGCCGCGACTGTAGCTGGTGCACCCTCAGCGTGTAGCCAGTCTTCCGGCGGACGTACTCCACCACCTCGTCGGCCCCGGCGGAGTAATGCAGGCGAGACACGTAGAGCGCCTTACTCGGTGTCGCAACTCGTAGGCCAGAATTAACCGGCTCCGCAGTGCCACACAGAGTTTTACGAGGCGCCCTGCGCGCCTTGCGTTTCCTTTCCACCAGTTTGAATCCCTCCTTATCCACATCGGTGCGGGAGGACTTTTCCTTAATCGGAGCCCGCACATTTCACTGTGTCAGCAACACGCAACAACACGCACTTATACTATACACTTGTACTAGTTTACAATAAAATTATAGACAGGATCTACGTAAATAAAACATCGACCGGCCGGAACGTAAGACGCTGGCGTAATGGCTGCCGTTCTGTGAATTGCGCAATTCCTTTCTCCGCCCCCCGCCACCCGCGCATACACCGTGGTGTTGGCACAACTGTTTGATTCGTTCAGACTACAATGCATTATAGTAACCACAACATAATAACTTGTAACGTGTACACTCGTATCTTTATTTTTACATATCAATAGTTAGTGTTACGATGCATATATTAAACGAGACAAACGTTTAATATTTACAACACTTGCATCTTTAAATATACAACGAAATTGTAAGCAGTACTAAATTGCATTTAACTAGAATTAAACAGTGATGTTTAAAAAACAAGTTTTACACGATACAACATTTTTTGTTATTACTACCGGATTTTAGTAGGTATAACTATATTTTTAATTACTATACGTTCTGGTAGTATTGTAGAAAATTATTTTTTTCGGTGTGGCACAAATGCGCCTGATTTATTGTATTTATAAATTCCATACGTCTTTTAATGATTCAATCGATGCTACAGCTAAAGATATCCCTTTCCAACAGGGGTACTGCCGCACTAATAATAAATCATTACAACCGCACACCGATTACATAATAACATGAGTCGTTACATATTATGACCTCGGTCGGCGTATAGTTTATATAAAGTTACACCAGCTGCGTATGCTCAGCACTCAGCAGGCTTTGATTAGGTGTTTACGTAAGTATTTTCTTAGTTGACATGGAAATTGCCAGAGGGAGTTTCTTCACTTTCTTCGTTTATTTCAGGAACGTTGTGACGCAGGACGCAGGGCGGTGATTCCGTGGGCTTACGCAATATTTCGTTACATTTCAAATGATGTTGAAATGTATTACTGGCTGCAGATTTTTTAATCTAGCTATACATACTCACGAGTGAGTTTTCTTACTTTAATTTGGTATTTATCGCAAGATGGAATTTCCAGATATCGATAAGGACGAATTTGTATGGCACCATTATTATATACCTTTTGTTTGAAAACATAATTTAGATATATGTAAAATGCCTAAGAACCTGCATGAGTTAGTCGCCCGCTCTATCCCACACTCAAGAGTCTTACGAACTTAGCCGCGTTCAATAAATCGAAATTATCATTTCATTTAAAAAACGATATTCTAAAATAACATTAATTTTGTCATGAACATTCAAGTAACACATCTACGTCTGATACTAGTAACCTTACCATGACTGCCTTAACAGTGTCAAGCTGACATATTCGCTAACGTCTGCAAACTTACTTTTTATATATCTCGCTCGCACTAATATGCGAGTACGAGCGACATGCATAGAAAGTAAGTTACGTACACGTTAGCGAATACATCAGATGTCAATCAGTACGGTTACCATCAGTTTCTCACTGACATAAACGCCGTCGAGAACGTAATTTACTTTCTATACATCCCGTTTGCACTAATATGCGAGTGCGAGCGAGATGTATAGAAAGTAAATTACGTTCTCGACGGCGTTTACGTCAGTGACAAACTGATGGTAACCGTACTGGTGGTAGCCGTAGTTTTCGTCGCTAAAAATTGTAATACTTACAGAGAAATCAGAGCGAGTAGAAGTTTTACATGAAAAACTTAACAGGCTGTTCTTGAAAAGGGAGTGGTACGTGTATCTTTTTTTTCGTAGGCCATGACGTGTGTGTTTTCCGTAAAAAAAAACAACGCGTGGGTGAATTGGACATAGGTATCAAGGGCTGTCAGGCTAGACCTTGACCTTATCATATCACTCTAGTCCAGTCTTATTCAGTCATAACTTGTGTCCGATGTAAATTGGCCTAAACATCCGTAACAACCATACTCAAGCGGAGATCACAGTTATACTGGTTGTTAGAAGTACGAGGTGTGTTGAGTTGTTTATGAACAAGAATGCCCGTGCTCAAGGCCGTAGTAAACTAGGCCTTAATGAAAGAATTATAATGTGTATGGAATTTATAGATTTTATTTTACTTTGTCGACACTATCGATCAAATTCGTCACGTCTATAGAAAGATTAGAAAGTTCGCAGTATCAAGAATTGGCAGTACCTAAATGTTACGTTAAGTCAAATATTTAATTTTCTACGGGTTTTTTTTCTGAGCAAAGGAAATACTAAAAACAACTAGTACAGATATATAATATACACTAAGCAAGGTGTGTATATGTCGTAGTCAGAACGTATAATCCGCCGTATTACATTACGGCTAGCCGTTTTCAAAAACAGGGGCGTTTTGAAATGCGGCGGTTCGACGATTAGCCGGATTGTCATTGCGATACGTTCTTCAATAAGGCGGCCTACGTTTAGCCGCATCGTACTACTATTTAGATTGTAGAGTGACCAGTTCTTTCGGTCGCCTACGTAACCGGAGTTTGACAAAGTTTGCAATTTAATTTATTTTACCATGGTCCCACCGCACTACATGTGTTTCTTTTCCAAAACATTTGCTTCACAACTTAAATAGACGGAGCTCCGCTTTGCGGGGCTCCTATTTCTGGGCGGTTTGCCCTTCGGGCATCTGAAGCTACCTAAAGAACCTAACCTACTTACCTACCTACGCTTTTTTCCCCAAAGTGTAATAATGTTTTCACGGAGGTCTCACTAAATCAATAGGTAGGTAGGTTAGGTTCGTTAGGTAGCTTCAGATGCCCGAAGGGCAAACCGCTCAGAAATAGGAGCCCCGCAAAGCGGAGCTCCGTCTAGTTAAGTTGCGAAGGAAATGTTTTTTGAAAAGAAACAGTCCGACGAACTCCAGATTTGATGGACACCCCAGCGTTTTTCATAGTTTGTTGTTGTTATGTCAGGCAGCGCCGCGAGTGTTAAAAATGGGAACTAAAAACTGTCAAAGCGGCGGCTAATGACTCGCTGTATTACATTACGGCTAGCCGTGTTGAAGAACGTATGGCGTCGAATACATTCCGGCGGATTTTCATTCAGCCGCATTCAATCCGGCTAATCGTTAAACCGCCGCATTTCAAAACGCCCCTGTTTTTGAAAACGGCTAGCCGTAATATAATACGGCGGATTATACGATCCGACTGCGACATATATACAAAGCGGCGAAACGCGGTTCGATTATTTGCAATTACTAAACAGACCACATTTATTCACCAAAATATAGACCAAATATGTGACGTTCCACGGGAAAAGGTACCTTATGAGGGTTTCTAGTTTCGGAGATATGAAATGTTTTGTAAAGAGGTGAAAAAATGCTCAATTTTTTTTTATTGTGTGATCTGAAACCTTAATGCGTAACGTTTGTTTACCTGTTTTTATTTTTGTTATAAGTTAGTTATAAGCCTAGTAATGTCGTCTCAGAGTTTAGTAGAAAAGGTACCTTATGGAAAACAGATTGAAAATTCCCAAAAAAACTAGTCAATACGGGAAAAGAAGTTTGGTAGAGAACTGTATTAGCATTCTGCAAAACTAATTTGATAATTTCAGTTCTGGTTGGGGCGCCTCGCAAATATTATAACCGTACATAGACCCACATCACAAATCCAAGTAGCCTGCTATTATACCAAAGTTACTCTCGTCAAGTCTTTCTTAACTAGAATAATCTTCATTTGGTTTGGTCGCATGCAGTAAATCAGCCATTGGTTTGCTGAAAAATGCCAATACCCGACGCATTACCTTATGGAATATCTGAGGTCATTGAACCTCAATGCCGCTTATCTTCAATAGCAACCGAAATATATTATTGATAAGAAATAGACGATTTATACCATCTTAACCCCAAAATATTATTAGTTTATCCTAACTGTTCCATCATCATCATGCCTCATCATGTAACTTAATCACAAGGTACCTTTTCATTACATACAAATTATTGGTCTTTTTTAAGATTATTATGACGAAGAACTAATTAAATTTGGGGCAGTTTAATGTATATTAATATTTTCTATTCATAAAAGATAAACTGTAATATGATTGATATTTTGTAGTGATGTATTATTAGATTTATTTCCATAAGGTACCTTTTCGTAAATGTATGGAGCAAATACTGTTATTGTTATGTAAGTTTAAAGTGGCATAAGGGGTTAAATATAGTATTTAGTTGGGGTTTTAGGATTTATTTCATTTGAATGACAGAATTTCTTTCATATGTGCTCAGAAAAATTGATTGTGTGTCACATTAAAAGTAAAAATATTCAATTTTGTGATTTTATATGAAAAAGTCAGAAAATACATTTTCACCTCTAAATCGGTATTGTTTTTTGCTTAAACTGTCTGTCAGTGTCGTTTTCTAATAGATAGAATTTAAATCTTGAGAGCTCATTGCAATCAATCGTGAAAATGAAATAAAACTTTATTTTCAAGAGATTGGCTAGTATACACATAAATCAGTCGATATCAAAAGTTTCTATTTGCATTACAGAACAAGTCGCAATATTTTTTTAATCTCACATATATAAGGTATTATTATTTGTAGTCAACTATGTAACTTACTTCAGGAACATAGTTTTTTAGGCGGCTAAACTTAAAACTTCTCTATCGTAAAGTTGCTAATTTCACAACATTATTTTCAAAAAATCATATCTCTGTAACTACGCAACCTAGAAGGTTGATCTTTTGTGTTATCGATAGCTTATTTATTGTAGATTACTGGGGTATGCATAACTCCATACCCGCCATAAGGTACCTTTGACCGTGGGACGTCACATATAATCACCTGACGATAGAAATATATCGTAAAGTATAATCAAAACACTTTCCTCCTAGAAATTGCAAATCCAGGGCAGTAATGTAATATTTCATCATAATTTCTCCGCCCTAACGCCGCAATTTCTTTGAGAGCCCGGACTACGAAGGTTGTTCAGACTTGACCAAATTTGAGCCGTCGCAAACGGCAACTACTTTAGCAACCTCTTATCTCTCCTTAGCATCCTACAAATATGAACCCTGTAGTCTATAAAACAAGGTTGCTTTTGATGTGCGGTTGAATATAGAAACGCGGTTGGGAAAGGGATCTCGCAAATTACGTCGTAAATTGTCCGGGCGAATGTTTGAGGCTAAAATTACACGAATCCCAGAAGGAACAACAAATGATACTAAATCATACCCGGGCTCTCGAGCCGAGACGATTGAATAATGAGACGTTCCGGGAAAATGGAAAATAAAAGATGATAAACATCGTTAGCATTGTGCCGTAGAATCAAACAAAAGTAAAATCTAATTCGATCAAAGGATAGGAGAAAATGTTTAATGAGCAGGCTTGTTTAAAATAATTTATTATTATTATTCAGAGCCCACTGTGTCCCACTGCTGGGCAAAGGCCTCCCCCCTCTTCCTCCACTCGTCTCTATTTAGTGCAATATCTGGCCAGCCTCTCAAGAAGGAGTCCAAGTTATCCCGCCATCGCCGACGAGGCCTGCCGGCTCCCCGGTTAGACCCGTGGGGCTCCCACTCTGTGGTTAACTTGGCCCACAAGTCGTCCGGCATTCGGCAGACATGACCAGCCCAGTCCCATTTTAAAATAATTTAATGTTGGCAAAAATAAGAGACTAATTCGTCACAAGAGAAATATGACATTTCGTCATCATACATTCGTTACAATAACAAGGCATGGTAAGACGAAGAGAAGTTTCTGTTTAATACCGATAGTCCCATGCTATTATTATAAATGCATGTAACCATCCTGTCTGTTTTACCTCTTCACGATTAAACCGCTGGATCGATTTAGATGAAATTTGGTATGGAGATAGAAAGTATAGGATAGTTTTTATAAATCATCATCACCATCCCACGCAGACAAAGTCGCGAGCAGAAGTACTTTTGTTATCTAGCAAGTACCATTAATTTGTTTTTACCTTAAGTACGCGGAATTATGAATAATAACCAATACAATCACGGTCGAGTATGATTATGTTGTTTCATTGTTAACGCAAAACAATGAAAATTGATTAAGTGGCAGGTTTATCATTACCATACTTGCTTTAAACTATCAATCTAATGACCAGCAAGGAATTTGATTTCAGTTTCATTTCCTACCTTGTCACAGTTACAATCAATATGAAAGCTGTTAGAGATATTATATTTTCATCACCCTTGCTCGAAAAAGATCTTATTTCATGCAGGTGTACTGAAGGACAAAGGCCTATATTGTTCCCGCGGGAGTTATAGATTCTGAAAAAAAAAGCTATAACTCACGAGTGAGTTATGGCTTTTTTTTAAATTATGTCACTAATTTATACGAAAAAAGTAGTTTTAAATGAGTTTTACATTGAAAATACTGACGTTTATATAGTAGATTGTACAACAAGGGCAATAAGGGCATAAAGTGACCTATTTTTACCCGAGGCACTTTTTTGGTCTGAGCGAAGCGAAGACCAAAATAGTAGACGAGGGTAAAAATGGACATTTATGCCCTTGTTGTACACTCTGCTTTTCACTTCGATTGCGAGGAAAATATACAAAAAATCAAATATTTTAGGTTATTTTAACGTATTCATTCAAGACTAAAGAAAATTGTTCTTGGGCCGGTCGGAGGCGCGGGGCACGCCGATCGGGAGAGCGCCGGTCGGGGGCGCGCCGGCAGGGCTGGCAGTTTGTATGGCAGAATTTGGACTTTATTGCTAAGTCAATAAGGGTCGTAATAGATGATTTTACTTTATGCTCTAGAGCATAAAATGCGATTTTATGTCGTCTACGCACGACATAAAGGTGCACTTTTTGAGCATGAGAAGTGAAAAATTATTTTTTATGTGTATGTTTAAAACTATTTAATTTGATTAATTTAATAGCCGTTTAAATTATTGTTTACACAATTTTCGATTATGGCTGAATCCGGGTGGGTCTGTGCCTTCGAATCCTAACCTGCCAAAACAAGACAATATGGCGGACAAATGTTTGAAATGTCACCGTATTTAAGAATTATTTCGCTTAAAATTTAGTTTTTTCTTCGCAAGTGTGATGAAAAACATTGTGTGTAACTCTGGAGGTAAGAATATTGTAAACTCGAGTCTTTAACTCGTAGTTATAAACCTCGTTTACAATATCTCGCTTACCCCCCACGTTGCACAATGTACTATATTGTCACTGTGACTGTGACAAGCTGACAAGTACGAAATGGGAAATATTTATAACAAGAAATAAATATTCAATATAATTCCAATTTGATGTGGCATATCGTAGATGCTGCGAAACAATTTTGCATTAGATTTTTGGAAAAATAAAAGCCATTTGAAATTTAAAACGTTCGTTTCTAAACTTTCTTATTTAAGAAAATTTCAAAAGAACAATTATAACTTTTAGTGTTAAAGAAACAAGTATGTGTATATTGAAACTTGCCAATCAAGCGAAGCCACGTAACTGTCCCCCTCTTGCTCTGTCTCCAAATACAGGATAAAACCCTCAATTTGTGGTAGCAGTTGTTTATTTTACTGTTATCGACAGGAAAATTGAAGAAATCTTACAAAAAGTTGAACCCTACCCGAAACTTCACTTACAGCCGTCGCGACGGTTCGCTTTCAAACACAGCCATTTTTCTTACATAAGGGACCTACGCAGAAAGGTTAATTTAATACAGAAATACTAATGTTAAACATAAAACGCCCTGTCATAAAATCAAATCATCAAATCATTAATACTAGAACGTGTAACTAATAAGGTGCAAACAGCTATTTACAGTTAATTTTCAAAGCATGACAAGAACGAACGCCAGAAATGGAATTCAAAGTCTCCCCCCGGTAATAGACAAGAGTTTTTAATAGACAGCCGCCTTATTTATAATAAACACTAATATCATCTTTCTCGTGCACCATAAAACGTTTCATTGCGATCGCTTACCGAGTACGAGGCTCAGACAAATCAGTGCAAGTTCTCTCTAATTACAGATAGTTGTTACTATTACGGGTCCCAAGCGCTGGTGGCCTAGCGGTAAGAGCGTGCGACTTTCAATCCGGAGGTCGCGGGTTCAAACCCCGGCTCGTACCAATGAGCTTTTTGGAACTTAAGTACGAAATATCATTTTATATTGAGCAGTCGCTTTTCGGTGAAGGAAAACATCGTGAGGAAACCGGACTAATCCCAATAAGTCCTTGTTTCCCCTCCGGGTTGGAAGGGCTCCCATGAGCCGTGGCAAAAAAAGCCAGGATAACGCGAGGAAGATGATGATGTTACGGGTCCCAAGGTCAGTTAACACCTACTCGCCTTCGCTCGCATCCAATTAGAATACTCGGCGCTACGTACGCCGAGTGACACGACGACCTATCGAAAATAGACCGGGAAGCCAAATAAGCGACTAAAACCGGCCACTAGAATGCAGACTAACGTGCTGTGATATCTTCGTTGTGGGTATGGCATTCACATGCTACAATATATTGCGGTGTATGCTATAGTTATAGCTATAGCAAGTTGTTATGCTAGTGTTTGTATGTATCTTGCTTTGTCCTGGTATTGTTTTGAATAACTGTTGCCTAAAACACTAGGTACACGATTAGAACAATACAGGATTAATCAATCAAGGGTGATCCCTCTTTCTGATCATAAAGAAGAATTTTTGAAGATTTTTATCATGATCTTTTTAAAAATGCAGCAGGTGCAATTGAGTGCGACATTGTACAACCTGTAATGAGATAACGAGAAATCCATTTATAAACGATCGATATGTTTAGACAAAAACATTTCCATAGCCAGCTGCATGATATTGCACCATGCATGCATACCATAAGTTCATACGACTTGCCCTGGAAACATTGAAGTAGGTATGCGTGTTTGTCCAGCCTGCTTTGTAGACAGGTATACGTCAATAAGTGTATAAATATTTATTGAAACTAGTATAATTTTATTATGTACGGCGAGTCGGCGACGACTTATGACGACCGACATAATAAAAGCGAGACATTTTAGAGTAGGAATTTTGACTAGGCACAGTGCGGGGCCTATAACTCGATTCCCACCGGATTGGCCATTTGATTTGTACAGGTTCGAAAGAATGGTTAAACTCCGCTTTATTTACGTCCGATTACAGGAAAGACTCCCAATTCTATACCAAACATGTCAACCTCACCGACACTAAATGCTTGCCTAAATTAAATTACCTCTTAATTTTTTGATATTACTTATTTATTTATGTATAAGACATATTTGTATACCTAAGTAGGATTGGTAAGTATTTTATACTTAGTAGGTACCTACATGGGAACGATATAGGTACCTAACTGAACAGACTGCTTAAGAAAATGGCAAGATTATAATGGAATTTTTCCTTAGCAATTGACATTGCAGATGATATCGATTATCGACAACAATGTCACACCGTTTCTTAGCGATAAGCTATAAAAACGTGTTTACTCTTCGATTTGCAAGTCCTACATCCGTTACCTAGCACTAACAATGTAGCATTTACGGTTTCATTGCATTATGTAGATTGTAGGTATGTTAAATGTGGACGGCGACTGTTCGGTTCACTGTGCCAAAGGTCTATTCGGTTTCAATCGTGATTCAGTAGTTGATACGTCAGTGCGTTCTTTGGGCATTACGTATGTACATATTTTTTAATAGTAGAAGAGCCGGCCGCAAATTTTCTAACCGACTTGATACCACGATGAAATGCACAATGGTTTCCCATAAAAGTGATGCTAAGACCGAATTCGATAGTCTGCCACGGCGGAACTTGCCGAAAGTACGAAAAAGAAGGCCACTTCCGGTGCGAAAAAAGGGGGCTAATTTAACCCATGTGATACCGAAATAATAGTAATGGCAGCAGTTAGAAATTTACATGTAGACACAGAAAAGCGAAATCTGCCAGTATTTTTTTTGCCGGAAGTGCTTGGCAGACGCTCTCAAAGGTGGCCACCAGGACCCCTAATTTAACCCATCTGATACCACCATGAAACCAATTCCAGTCGGTAGGTATGAACCCTCATGTCAGGAATATATAAGTCTGCCAAGGCTTTTCCTGCCGAAACACCTTGGCAGACGAGATTATGTGAGCAAGGTAACCATCGGTTACCCTACACTAACCCATCTGATACCACCATGAAACCAATTCCAGTCGGTAGGTATGAACCCCCATTTTAGGAATATATAAGTCTGCCATGGTTTTTCCTGCCGAAACACCTTGGCAGACGAGATTATGTTAGCAAGGTGTACATCAGTTACCCTACATCAACCTATCTGATACCACCATGAAACCAATTCCTGTCGGTAGGTATGAACCCCCATTTCAGGAATATATAAGTCTGCCAAGGCTTTTCCTGCCAAAACACCTTGGCAGACGAGATTATAAGCAAGATGACCATCGGTTACCGTATACTAACCCATCTGATACCACCATGAAACCAATTCCAGTCGGTAGGTATGAACCCTCATTTCAGGAATATATTAGTCTGCCAAGGCCTTTCCTGCCGAAACACCTTGGCAGACGAGATTATGTTAGCAAGATGTACATCAGTTACATGAAACCAATTCCAGTCAGTAGGTATGAACCCGCATTTCAGGAATATATAAGTCTGCCAAGCCTGCGATAGTCATCTTGCTTATAATCTCGTCTGCCAAGGTGTTTCGGCAGGAAAAGCCTTGGCAGACTTATATATTCCTGAAATGGGGGTTCATACCTACCGACAGGAATTGGTTTCATGGTGGTATCAGATAGGTTGATGTAGGGTAACTGATGTACACCTTGCTAACATAATCTCGTCTGCCAAGGTGTTTCGGCAGGAAAAGCCCCGGCAGACTTATATATTCCTGAAATGAGGGTTCATACCTACCGACTGGAATTGGTTTCATCGTGGTATCAGATGGGTTAGTGTACGGTAACCGATGGTCATCTTGCTTATAATCTCGTCTGCCAAGGTGTTTCGGCAGGAAAAACCTTGGCAGACTTATATATTCCTAAAATGGGGGTTCATACCTACCGACTGGAATTGGTTTCATGGTGGTATCAGATGGGTTAGTGTAGGGTAATCGATGGTTACCTTGCTCACATAATCTCGTCTGCCAAGGTGTTTCGGCAGGAAAAGCCTTGGCAGACTTATATATTCCTGACATGAGGGTTCATACCTACCGACTGGAATTGGTTTCATGGTGGTATCAGATGGGTTAAATTAGGGGTCCTGGTGGCCACCTTTGAGAGCGTCTGCCAAGCACTTCCGGCAGAAAAAATACTGGCAGACTTCGCTTTTCTGTGTCTACATGTAAATTTCTAACTGCTGCCATTACTATTATTTCGGTATCAGATGGGTTAAATCAGCCCCCTTTTTTCGCACCGGAAGTGGCCTTCTTTTTCGTACTTTCGGCAAGTTCCGCCGTGGCAGACTATCGAATTCGGTCTTAGCATCACTTTTATGGGAAACCATTGTGCATTTCATCGTGGTATCAAGTCGGTTAGAAAATTTGCGGCCGGCTCTTCTACCATAATATGCAGAGTTCATGTATTCGGACGGGTTTAATTTAATTGTGTTTTCGTTAAAAATACGTTGAAAATTTTATGGAGTGGGATCAAGTCTAAAATTGCGAAATTTAATTAATTGGTTGTTTCATACAGCTTGGCCGATGAAATGTTGATGATTTGGGAAATAACTTGCTGATACGAACCGCGGTTTAGGAGCAAGCTACAGCTGCACGCATTTTATATTTTAGACACGTTTGTATCTTTCGGATGGTGACATTATATTGGCTAGTACTAATAGCTATAATTTACAATTTGCATGCACTTTGGAACCCGCACGTTTTTACCCTGATAGCGCGAACTCAGTTTTGTCAAAGACGTGTCAATCGTCAGTTTGGCATCATGCCGCCGGCTGGCGTCAAGAACGAAGGCCGAGTAACGCCGACGGTATAGCTGCTCTGGCTCAAAGGTAAGCGAATAGTACCCATCAGTTTATGATAAGCTATTTATAAGTGATCTATATTCGACCATTCGTCAAGATCGCCACAGATTTAAAACACTGATTATATCAATCATCCAATCTGGGTCACAATATTTAACGAACCAGTCCGCCTATTATGGTTAAGAAATCTATACTTAAATAAGTTCGTAAGAATATGATTGTATATGGACAATTTGAGAGTGTTTCAACTGTGATGGTACCCGCAACATGTAAAAGAAACAATAAACCACGTAAACAAGCAACGGTCCATTAGGAGTAAGTCGATTAAAGAGTAACCGTAATAGTAACACAGTTAAATGAAACACACCACGATCTTCAAACACCGAACGCCGCTCACGCAAGTGCGTGGCCAGACCGGCCCGAAACGTCAAAACTCCACCAGTTAGACAAGACCTGCAAACGCATACGCATTTCCCCCCCAGCACTACAGAAGTGTAGCACGAGGGGGGGCCTGGGGGTCTAAGTACAATGGTAAAGGCCAACCTCGGCCAACCGGTTCCACGGTCCGGCTGAGCAAGGCTGAGATAAAATTTAACAGACACATTGAAGGAATTAAAAAGTTTAAAACACAGAGAAAGCAATTTCAAAGTTCGTACGTTGTATTGAAGCTAAGTAAATTGCTAGTGAGAGTAGTGAGTCGTTAAAGTGGATTGGACTTTTGTTTTACTGTTGTGTTTCAAACTTGTTAACGACCGAGGTCCGCGCACGAGTCTGCTGGGGAACCTTTCAACCGCCAGATATTGTTCCTCGAATATTCATTCATACCTAGTATTTGGCAACAAAAAGCGCCACTACATAACGTTTTTGTTGTTGTTAATTTGCTGGTTTGGTTAACGTTTAGAAAAACATGAACCTACAAGTGAAGCACAAGCATACAGATAGATATTTATCATCGTGTTGTTCGTAATACGTTTACCTTTTCAAATCTATAGATCATACAAACTCACCCAAAAGGCTTAGGTAGAAATCCCATTCAACACCCACGGCTGTTACTCTCACTTCCATAAATATCAACGCACTTTGAGTACCTCAATTTAATCTATAGCAAAAGCTTAGGTATAACCGACGTTTCAACATGAATTAAGCCAACCCGTATAACACCTTCTTGTGAAAAATAAGTTATCAGGGCTCCAGGAAATCTCAATGCGTTCTGTTCATGCCGTATTGCATATTCGTACTTGTAATAATTATAACGTCGGTCACATCTTGAAACTTATGCATGGTCCTGGTATTTACAATATTCTATTTCCTGCCAGCTGTCCATAAGTCTCTCTATATATTCGCGTTCTTTAATACCTCATATACACGGAATTTAATAGGCTGTCATAACGCGTTTTTAATATAGAACGAGAGGTTTGACGTGAAGGCATGCACGTGATTGTACAGGTATGCTGACAATTATTAATATCGATTGTTAACATTCAGCTCGCATTACATATTCGTGCAAGCTGAAATCTAAAATGTATTTGCATGGAATAAAGGCCTTTTTGGAATATACGATATAATGAGATCTGACGGTTCGTAAGTACCTAAGTATGTCGAATGTTGTTAAATTCTCAGTTTTATAATCAATTAATTTCTCACACCTTGGACAGACGCATATTGGAATGCAAGTTAGCAAAGTTGGAATGAAATTATAATTTATGACGGATTATTTTCTTAAATATAGTAAATGTTTCATTCATTAATCAGAATGCATTACAACACTCATAACGTCTTAAAAAATATCAATCACACCCTAATAGATAAGATTTGAAATTAAAACATAGGTCAAGATTACAAATCTGTAAAACTGTAGGGTACGATATATTCTTAGTGATAACCAGTGATCGTACATTTTCTAGCATTTTTGGTGCACGAAGTGTTGTTAACGGAATTGGTATAAATAATTTCAACCCTAATGATTAATTAGCGTTTATTAGGTTGATATTAACCTTAATTTGCCATTTCAGTTGAAATTATCTATACCAATTCCGTTAACACCACGCGAATCGATTTGGTGCAGCGGAGTGGTGTTAACGGAATTGGTATAAATAATTTCAACCCTAATGATTAATTAGCGTTAATTACGTTAATATTAACCTTAATTTACCATTTCAGTTGAAATTATCTATACCAATTCCGTTAACACCACTCTGCTGCACCAAAAATGCTGGAAAATGTACGATCACTGGTGATAACCGATAATGATCTTTCGCGTGTGCATCGCAGCCTAACAATCGGTATTGGAAATCACCTCACTATAGCGCGCCAAGGACTGACAGATGAACATCGCCGCAATGGCGGCGTCGTAGTAAAGCTTCCCAAGTTATGTCTGTTTTATTGTATTAATTCCTTTATTTGATGATGATTGGTGTTTTAGTTTAACATTAGTTAAATACAATATAATAACCCATCATAAATAGCACAAAAGATCCCACCCCTACTAGATAAACTATTCTAAAAAGCACATAGGTAGAGCGCGCACTATAATTAGAGGCGCGAGGTATTTTCAGCGGCCCGCGGCCTCCAACCAAGACACGGCTCTATTTCAGCTCGGCTTGGACAGCTCGCGTGCGTGCGTCACGTCATAACTTATTACAAACAGATTAGAATGGCTTCGTTTTTCAATGAGGATTAGGTTGACGACCGCTGTATAATTGCGGCCCGGTTGTTATTGCAATTAAAATTCAAAATGTATAATAATGTCTTGGACTTAAGCAAATGCAAGACACGAAAGTACAAGGTTTATTAATGCTGCCTTTGACTATTCATTGGCAGTCACGCATAGAAAATATTACTAATAATGAGGCTCACTTCTTTACCTAACCTTAACTCATGTAATTTTTTTAAAGAGTTAGATACCTATCATTATAAAGAATGTGAAGGATTTCCACAAACAACTTATAATTAACAAGCAGTTTTTAACAAACTAACGCAAATAGCAATGTAAAAAATTTAATGCGGAATAAATTACATTTTCAATTATAATTGCAATCAAAATCCGCCTAGCGTTATTTTATTACCAGCACATTAACAATTCAAACATGCTGTTTAATTAGATATCCAATGCTGAACAAAATTGATCAAACACCGACACTTATATTAGTTTCTTCTTCAACTACGTATTTAAAGGTACAATTAGGTACAGTCACCTGCAATAAACAACGAAGGCCGCAAAAATATCTGACACGATCTTGTTTGTAGAGCCATAAGAGCGTGTCACATATTTATGCGGCCTTTGAAGAGTAACACATTTTTGCAGGTTATTACAAGCAACATTTCAACATTAGAGTCACGCAAATATTTTTTCAGATGTATGTATTTGGATGTGACCATTAGTTCACGTCCAATTGATGATTAGTATGATTACAATCAATCAATCATATTACACAATTCGTACATGACACAATACACAATCGCTTGTTTGTAAAATAGCGAGGAAACAAAGAAATCCATAAAACAATTGCTAAAGTTGAAAATAACGTTATCTTGAAGGGAACGGAACAGATCAGCGGCAAATCCAGGGGGTTAACTAAAAGACGTATATTGCTAAGGCGTACCTACGTCTGTAGACTCGGTAGGTAGTATTCCACCCTCGCCTAACTCGCCTTTATTGCTGGACAATTATACGTTCAGATAAAGAGTACAATTCTTAGAAATACATGTCACTCATTCTTATGTTTATTTACAAATTACTTACCGTTTATAAATTCAGAAACGCAAACCTACATTTGCCTGCAAGCACTCGCTTTTAGATTTCTGAAAATGTTCTGATTGCAATGTTACACGGAGTGGCTGGAATTTTCATATTTTGCCCCCGGCTGTCACATGGAAAAAATACCATCTCTCGTGGCGGGTTTCGTCGGAAAATATAAATAAATCTGCATATGATGAAATGAGATTTGTATGGAGCAAAACAGGAATGTACAAATTTTACGTCAACATTTTAAATAAATAACCATTTGTTGTTTTTAATATATGTGGAATAACAGGAGTATTGCTTTCAATAAAAGATTGACTGCAACGATCTCGTTCTATTTACTCGAAAGTCCTTTTTAGCGTCTGCCTGATGCCTAATATCTCCTACACCTTTGCTTAAAGGTATATTTTTAACGTAACAAAAGAAAAAATTCAGCGATATATCTAGGATCTGGCTAGGTGTCGAGCTGTTTATGAATTATTTCTATCTCAAGCGGCCGAGTTTCTGTCTAATACGAAAAGGAGTGTATCTGTATTAGAATTAGAATCAAAATGGCACAAACGTCCTCTATACTAGAATGGTGTCAGAATGTTGATGCGTATCGAAATAAATACACGCAAGAATATACAATACACAATAGAAATGATAAAATCAGTTCCAAGATTTCTATACACGCTGTATCGTCTTAACTTGGCACTTGATGTTGTCTTGGTCGAGAAGTAGAAAGTCCAACTGTATCGTCCTAGTGAAATGGGCTAGATTATATGCAAAAAGAGATTGCCTTTGCTTAAGTTTAAAAACAGAAAAATACGAATGACTGAATTCATGCTACTGGTACTTTGTAAAAAAAATCTCATCTATTTGTAGCGGAAAATTAAAACACCACTAAGGGATATTTCTACTATGTTTAATAAGTTCTACTTTGAAAGTGTACACGTCCGTATTTTGATAATGTAGCATCTATCCAAATTTATTCATATCAATTGTTAATGTAGGTATGACGATGACGTATGTAATGTACTTAACAACAGCTGTTTCGCGGAAAACATTTATGAGTATGACGCCTATAGCATTAACTTGAAAGCACGACAAAAGGAAACCACGGACAAATGCAGTAACTTTTAACGTAATGAAAACATACATTACTCGTAATTACGGTACCTACATAATTATATAGAATACAGTTCATATCTGCCAGTGGCGGGGCGGCAGACATACCCGTTTAAGCAACCTAGTGATAAGGGTTCAACTTTTGAACATGGAACTAAAACACAACTGAGTACATAATGTAAACCTGTGTTGTGTGCAATAAAGTGATCACTAATACTACTACTACTACTAATGTTATTCCCACTCCTACAATTCCTGCAGCTACGACACTTTACATGTTAATATCATACATACTCCTCGGGGAAGTGGAAGCACGTTCCTTCCTAATAACGTTCCCAAGTTTAGAGGAACCCGGTTTTGTTATTCACAGTACCCCGGGACCTTCGATACAGTTTTATTAGAATTATTTGTGTGCACGCACGAAAATTCCGGTTAACGTAAGCAGACACGACAGGCACTCGGCAGTTGATAGATTGAACGCGCTCACGGATGAAAAATGATCGCTTTATTCACACGTGCGGCATAATAAAATAAGTGGTAAGACGTGAATGTGTACATACATTTTCGATTTCCTCTCATAATAAGCGTATTGATGGGAAGAAAATTTGTTTACGTACAACGCAAATTGAATAGGGTTGTCAAAGACAAATTCAGGTTTTATCAACGATCCTCGACCTTTTTCTATAACAAGGAGCTATAGAAAATTAAGATATCTGTAAACAAAATCGCTAAATAATAGCGTATCGGATAATTGAAACATTTACCCCCTTATTCATAAACGTGTCATAAACGCGCTACAAACCTCAACAGGGAATATTACGCGAAACTCTGCGTAGGATGCGCCACTACCACTATCCGTCACAATCTTGGGGTCTACCGCGAAACAAGAACATCGAAATTTCATTATCTAACCTCTCTATCACTCTTGCTTATTCGAGCGATAAAGAGGCAGATAAATAAATTTCGATTTTCGCTTTTCCCGGTAGGCCCCTGTTAACAAACCGCCTTGATGCATCAATGTCATATTTTATTGTTTGTGAAAAGTTACTCTATGGTTTACTAGAGGAGCTAGAGTGCTGCAGTCTGGTGGCAGAACATTGCAGTAATACCCCTATTAGCTAATAATCGTTTGTCTTTATCTGTCATTTTGGCTTTTGTATTTGTAAGAAAGGGATTAAACATAATTTAACTAAATCAGGCCCGTAAAGTTTTATGAATAAGGTAGGTACCTAAACATCGTTTTATCAGGGAAACAATCTAACTTTCGTCTAAAATAACAATGGAGCTGTGAATTTGTGTGAGCGGCAGCCCTGTCCCGGGAGTTAGGACCTAGGCCGGGGAGTCACGGTCAAGGTCGCCCCCCCTCGGCCGGGCTCCACACCAGCCAGCTCAATGAGACACGCACACAGTCGCATATACGTTTGTGGCTATACGTGAATACTGATCAGAATCGCGTTCTATGCGTATACAGTCATATCATATCATCGTGGCGGGATATAAAACGCATTCGCGTTCGGTTATCGGGGGCTTATTTGGCTTGCTTTTCAGGTAAAGTGCTCAATAAACTGATACTGGCAAATATGTATTGAAATATGATCAAAATATTACCAGAACGAACCTAAAATTTGTTCTATAAATAATTAATTGCTTTTGACATGAGTCATGAGTATCATGACGTCAGTTCTGTGAATGTGATATAGTTAATGAATAATCAAACTTTCTTCACTATCATTCAATATACTATATCAATATTGGAAATTTTTGGCAAGATTAAAAACCGATTACAACTCATTTCTCATCGATAATTATCAGAATATAATTACTGTCGTAAATTCCGTCGTGTAACAACATTAACAACTCTTGTGTTATACCACATACCTACTCACTACAAATATTGTAGGTTAATATGACGTGTAATTCAGTTATAAATTAACGTCGTAACGTATTCCCAAGTATTTTGTTTTTCACTTGTATGCTTCTGTTTTATCTCCTTCAAATATAATAAAAAAAAATATTGAAAATGTCGTAAAAATGTCCAGTTCACGAAGACAAGCCAGCTCTCTCAAGCTAAAGTGTCATTCTATGGAACTTGCTAACTATGTAAACAAACCGCCATATTGAAATTATCTCTGAATGATGAATTTACCTACTAGTGACTTTTGTTTACATAGTTAGCAAGTTCCATAGAATAACACTTTAGATAATGTTACATATCTACCTTATACTTCTGTTCTGAAGACTTTTATGCTTTGTTTTGTTTTAAAACTTAACTTATACATAACTGTGTTAATTGACGAGCCGCCGAGAATAAAAACCATTGCTGATGTATTACCTACGTAACCATTTACTGAAAACTGCAACCAAATCTGTCCACGATTTGGAAATAAATGGAAAAATATTACTACGTGCGCAACACAGAAACACAGTCTCTCATAAACTCTTCACTTTACCAACGGGGGTGTAATGTACCAAATAGAGACCTTTTTCCATATTTGAAATCTAATTAAAAGTTTAATAAAACCATAGCCTTCTATGTATTCATGTAGGGCGTGAACCAACTTAAACATTTTGTCGATAATCTCGAATGAAAACCGTTTGTAACAGGCCCTCATGAACAAGGTGCGTATCGTTATGCATACATACATATCGGCACAGATAAGTAGATAACACTGTTTGTGTATGTACGGTGATCGGAGATAAAAGATATTGAAATAAGGGGTTATGTAAACGATATGCTTCGGTGTAAATGAAGGTGAACTTAATATATCATAGAAGAAATTGTGTAAATACCATACAAATGGAACCTTACAGCGCATACGTTTTATACGTTTCGCGGCATAAACTTTTAATTGCACTAGAGTACAGTCAGCAGCAATAGTTGCTAAGCGGGTGAGGTATTCAAAATTATCTTGACGCGACTTTATTGTTAAGAGCATAAGAGCGCGTCAAGGTAATTTTGAACACCTCGCCCGCTTAGCAACTTCTGCTGCTGACTGTACCTAAGAAGAGGCACATAAATCTAATTTCTTGACCGTATCTTAATCACATATTATCTACTGAATCAAATAAAACACGCACAAATACGTGCAAGCGCGCAAATTCCACAAAAATTGGCTATTTATTCTGTTTGTTGCTTTTCTAAACTATTAAATCATTATTTTTTATCAACGTACCTACCAATTTGCAATTTCGCATGCGCCACTGGCCAATGAAACGGCCAGTCTCAATGCGTATTGTCCTCAAAGCCGAAGGTAACCGCGCATTGGAAACGGAAGCACGAATTGTTACCCAACTCGTCTGAGGCCGTGCGTTTCACCTCTGTCTAGTCGGTACTTTGCTCTTTAGATGTAGATAGAGATAGACATCTCAATTTTAGTTAAATAATATAAAAACATCTTTCATGATGGTCATTATATTCCTACTCTTTATTATAAGACGCCAATCGGTAGTTTACCCCTGCAAAATGGTTGAGGCTAGCGCGACAATAATGCTATGTTACATATTTTTTTAACACGGTAGGCCAGGCCGTAATTTTCGTCAATATTCGCGAAACAGAAAATTGCCATAGCTAAGCACAGAATACATATATTGGGTCTCTATTGTTTCCCAAAAAGTTTTAAGTTATAATGTATTAATGTCCGCATTTTCGTTAGTCATAATTTGTTTGGCTCAGAAACGCGTAACTTTTCAGGATTGCCATAAAACAAACCTAACTTAACCTAACCTATCTATAGGATAACCTTACGAAAATCCTGAAAAGTTAAAACGGTGTCAGTTTTATGACTAATGATAATATGACAAACGATACATTATGACTTAAAATTTTATGTGAAACAAAGGGACCCCACATATATTACATTGTGTAACCTTTGTACTGCTGTAGGGGGCATCGGTGTAATGTAGACTATGGGACCCAATCGATAGCATGCCCCTGCCTAATAGATGAGGCCAGCGCGACACTAATGCCCGGTCCGGTTACATATTTAAACACGTTTTAGGCCACATTGTCCCCTTCCATTTCAAAGGCTTTAAATTTTATTGCCGGTTGGTTAGTTTCACGTGCGATTTCTCGTTTTGGTGAGTTTAAGAGACAATTCTTTTTGTGATTTGTTATTTTTCAGCAATCATGTAACACCCGGTATTGCTAAGTAAAACAAAGTTTAATATATGATTACGAAGTTTTCCTCGAAGTATAAAGCGTTTTAAGTTAAATACGCAATTGGCTACTGTTAAATTGAGCAGAACTTCCCATAATGACATTAAAGAAAGTAAAATTTGTTGAACATTTACCGGCTCTTTAGAAAACTTTTCAGCAGACTTGAGTGTTTCTAGTCGGCCTTTCGTAGAGACCGTTGCTGATACTAAATATAAACGGCAAACTTTTAGTCTACGGAAACCTTATAGTACCTCATATGTAAATACATATTACGTTAAATTCAGCGTTGCGACGTAACACGGTAACCTTGCGACACGTGTAACGCTCCACGAAAATACTGTTTATTACTCTTATACACGTATGTGCTTATTGACGTACTCACACATCCAGGTGTGTTCGGGAACCAAGGCCCTTGATAACTATACGCCGATATTGTTGGCATCGTTAATCGAAATGTGTACATTGTTTAAGCGATGCGGGCGAGTCCACCCTCTTCGAGGGGGCTCGCCATTCAAAGTCACTAAGTCTGGCGGGTCTATTTTTATGCCCGCATACGCCATAAAACGTTTGATACCCCGGCAAGCTGCAAGCCCTTACGGTCTGGAATTCGGCAATCATACTTTTATCGCCGGCCCGTCAAATATCCCGCGGCTTATTGCTTATTAATACGTCTGAAGTTCAATTGTCGAATGGATCGAATTCCGGACGAGTCGTGTCGAGTCAATGTCATACGAGTTCGGCAGCGTTGCGTTGAATATTCAAATGAGGTTCAAAGCGCAAAATATCATAACATTGCGAAACAGCACAAGAGGATTTTCGCGGTAGTTGCACAAGCGCAACGTCATTTGTTTATAAAAATACAAACAGGGTTGATATGCTATACGTCGGCCTGTGAATGCATGCTCGGAATCATAATGGCCCTCATTCGTCTGGTGCCCGGGGCAGGGGGCACTCGGAGCCTCCATTGAGCGCTCCCGGGCTCAGCCGTCTATTTTTAGGGGCCGGGGGACCCGCGGGGGTGGCGTGACGTCACGCGCCACCCCAAAGGGGGCACTGGCGAACGAAGGCGAAATCGACGAAGGCGAAACATGTGTACGGCTGTTTCTGCGGAAAATTTGAATTAGAACCTTAATTGGCTTCGTTATTTTATTTGTTGTAATTAATTGGCTGTGGAGGTCGCTTTGAGGTGGAAACATTGCGGAGCTAAATATTGGGCTAGTCGTGGGTGATTGTCATTGAGACATTTGGCATTGAAGCGGGCGGGGCAAATCATTGTGTCCCCTTTAGAGAATCAACAACGATAAGCAATAGAACGTCTCAAAGTCAATAATGGATAAAATTTCAAGGCAGGTTTAGAGAAAACGACCAAAACTAAAATAAATTTACAAAACTAGTCGGAAGAATGTTTCATTAAGACGTCGGTAGTGTGGGCGTCAGACAATACTAAATTAAATAAATTGCTTCAAACGCAAAGCATTATTGGATACGGCTTCTCTCAAATGTTTTTGTGGAAAGAAGTTTCTAAGTGAGTGTCTACATTAGAAATCTTCAGAGCAGACACGACAATGTTACTTGTAAGAGTTGTTAGAACAACGGAGATGAAGACAAAAGAAACTTAAATACACAGAGCAATCTAGACTCGTCGTTATCAAACTGAATATACTGATGACGCTTTTCTCAGCAGTTATATACAGACAATACCTAGAGTGTCAAAGAGGAGTCGTAAAGTAGAATGTTTTACGTTCAACTTTTTTAAATTATCAAGATACCAGGGCTAATCGCAACGAAACACGAATCTGCTTCACAATATCATGGTAAACGACCCGCAAACTGGTGATTTAGGTTAGAAAATGGCCAACGAAACTAATTCACTTCCGAGGATTTGTACCTACATAAATGTATCAATGTAAGTACCTAGTACGGCAAGAACGGTACACTGACCACGACCAGATCCCATAGTATTCTTAAAGTGGTGACTTGGTGACCATATTAGAAGTTTCAGGTCAGAGTAAGTAAGTAAAAGTGAGTTTGCAAGAAAAACGACATCATAATATTTCCCTTAGTTGCGTCATTTATATAATTCCAGGTCATGTCGGGGAATAACACCTTCCAGATGAACACAGAAAAACCGCAAAGTGTGTTCTAATTCCTAATTAACCGATATCTATACGTAGTAGTATTTTCATCGAAAACAAGTCACGTTTCAGTTTAGACATGCACGCAATTGCATTCATACGGATGTTAAAAAATGGTTTCTTTGGATAATTAGAAGCCAAGCATATTTCTAGCACATGTGCTTCGGTCTGACGGCTCACAATGAGTGCTGCGAAACGACGTCATGCCAAGAGTACGGGCCAGCTGTAATTCTCATGGCTTGTCTAACTACAGTAGCTACCCAGTCCAAGTGTGATCCATGGAACACATAGGTGTTGCGAATCTCACTGTCATTATTTCACTGGTTCGTTTGGAAATACTATAGTTGTACTAGCGATGGGAATATAGGCGCAGTCAACATATCTGATATAAAGAATACCGTGAACTTTAGTGAACCTGCTTAATCCTAGGAAACTTCGAAGGAATTTCGACTCTATGAAATCAGACAACGGTGTTGAATTGCAGTAACAGTGAATAGGATAGTTAAGACCTTTTCATTCTTGTATCGCAATATGTCGATGGCTCTTACCGGATAGACAGAAAGTCTATAATTCTCCCATTCATAAAGCGGATAATTTGGTAGGTATATCTCAGATTCTCAGCTAATTAACAAGATGATAGCAATGGATTTAATGCTGAATAACAAGCGGATGCTTTGATTCAAATGTCAACGAACTTAAGCATGAAGTTTGGAAAATGTCAGACATTAACTAAACCTAAAATGTCCTCAACAAAGATTAACAATTTTATATACACAAAAAAAAACAAAATACAATTATGAAGATACAATAGTACCTAGAATGTTTTAGCTTTTCGAAGCCAAATATTTGTTTCTCCGAGTGTAAATTTTTGTTAGATTTTTGTTCACACAAATTCATGATTTTTAATTGGACATTTTTTTATGGTTAGGAATTGACGTTCAAATTACAGATACAAATACGACATTTTTATTGCCAGATAATTACTTAATTGCGTTAGTATGTGCAAATGAGTCAATTGTTGAAATTGTAAATGAGTCATTAACAGGACTAATTAGTTTTTTCAATAAGACTTAAAATCCGTCCACGCGAAATTTTCACGCCATGTGCTGCTACGTCAACAAATTATCAAATACCTGTCAAACAAAGTATGTATTACTTTCGTCAATTATAATCGCGGAAACCGAAGAGAATATGTATTATGTAGTACCATTTTGTTATTAAACACATACTGTGCATATATAGGAGGTATAATATCTTCGTCAATATATTTTGTTTCAGAACACGTTTCAAGGTTAATTTAAATGGTTAATTTCAGAATCACGGTGGGCGTAGGCGGCGCAAAATGATAAAACCCATTAACGAACAAACCTCAGTAATATAGTCACAAGGTATGTACGCGACACGTGTACCCACAAATATACAGCATGAAATGGGATTACTGATTAAGAATTGAAAGGGTTTAATGAAGCTTCTATCATTAATTATAATAGCTTTGATAATCAAATTTATTTTAATAATTTGAATTATTTCATACACAGTGCGACGTTATGGTTCATGCTGTATACGTACTATGTGTGTCGAAAGTTAAAGAGGATGATACATTTCTTTTTTTTAAAGAATGGACTAAATAAAATAAGATCACTGTTATCTTCATTAAATTGTAATAAATAAATTAAAAAAAATAATTTTCCAACGGCTAAGAGCGGATTGTCCACAAAGCACGAGCAGCTAGTAGATATTGATACAATTCCTCGCCACCTCACCAGTCTGCCTACGACCAAGAACGTAAGTCACGTTCGAAACGTCAGGACAAATAATAAAAGTAGGTGTATGCAATAAGTCCCGTTTTAGTTCAAATAATGGTGACAATTGTGTTCGCTTAAATTAAATCAATAATATCTGGGAGATCGAGCTTTGCTAGGAAAAGATAAATAAAAAATCAATAATGCGCGTTTTCTTAGAGATAACGCCTAGCTAGATCGATCTTTCGCCCCCGACAACCCCCATATAATTTCATCGAAATCGTTAGAGCGGTTTCCGAGATCCCCGAAATATATTATATAAATAAATATACAAGAATTGATCGTTTAAAAGTTTAAAGCTTTAAAGGTATAAGATAATATTATATTATTAATGTCAATTCCGATTAAATATGCCAATGATTACCTATCCGATTTCACTCTGTAGGTATAAGCGCACCCACACCGACCCAAGTTTCAGTGTGAATATTGTGAGACTACGCAAAATTTCCACGAACCTATAAATATTTGGCAAATTGAGATCGCTGTTTACCGTTGTTTACTGACCTCCACGCCCGGCTATATTATGCTCCTCATACAGCTTTGTTTACCTGAAACCATGGAAAAAATTAAGGTAAGTAAACAACTTGAATAAATTAAATTAGCAGACTACTTACTACGTAATAATTGTAATTTAACTTAACTTCTAGACATTTCACTTAGTGTTGAACGTAATTTTAATTCAATTTAAACTTTTCGGGATAATCATTTAGATGTTGCGAATTCTATACAACGTTAAGCGAAAATGTACCTTCGCTTATTAGATTTAACTTTTCGGAGCGTAAATGCAATATTCAGCGATTCGCAGTCCTTTATTAGAGAGGAAATTACGGGAATTACGCAAAACGGGGTTTGGGGGCTATTCATAAATTACGTCATTTCAAATTAGGGGGGGGGGGTCTGGACATCGGATGACGGTAACATGAAGTAGGAGGAAATGGGGTCATTTGAAGCATGATTTTTGGATGATTATAGGGGGGGGGGGGTCCAAAATCGTCAAAAATCGATGACGTAATTTATGGACAGCCCCTTGGGCTGATCTAGTTACTGTCCGACGTATCGTGTCCCTTCTAAATGAATTCAAGCCGTAAATAGCTGTAGCTTGGGTCTTATCTGTGTCACTTATATACCCATCTGCTCATTGAAATAGGTATAAGTGAAAATCCGTTGAAGCGTAATTAACGAAGGTTGCTATATAATATAACAGAGCCTCTACCATCAGTTTTAACATTGACATAACGCTCACGTCTACGTAATTTACTTTCTGTACATCTCGCTTGCACTATTGCTCGCATATGCGAGTACGAGCGAGATGCATAGAAAGTAAGTTACGTAAACGTGAGCGTTATGTCAATGTCAAAACTGGTGGTAGCCGTACAGAACCATTTCGGGCTGGGAAGCTTAAAATTTAAATTCATCTGTTCATTTTTGTGAAACTGGATCACGGTTTCCATCAACTATTCTGCGTACATACTTATTAGTTATTACTTTCCCATGCCAATATATCTTTTGTCTGCAAGCAATATAACAGATACACTTTGTTATGGGCAAATGGTTGCTTTGGTAAATCGTTCCGTATATAAAATAAGATAACCAAGCACTTTCTAGTTGCAATTTCGAAGTGTTCGTTGCATACTATCAGCGTTACGGTAAAAGTTTAGATAATAGACGCAAAGAGAATAGAAAGTATAGAGGGGTCCTGTCATAGTAAATTGTGTAGTCACAGTAAATTTACTGCCATCTATCGACACACGACTAAAACTCAAAATGAAAACGTATAAAATTATCAAATAAATGTATATAGATAAATATGGATAAATGATTTTATTATTTTTATATCATTTTAACCCATGTATATGTATGCATGCATGTGTATGTATGCATGTCTATATAGATAAATGATTTTATTATTTTTATATCATTTTAACCCATGTTCATTCACTGATATCTATGTGTTAAAATTGTTAAATATGAAACGGTGTCGTCACGCCATCTAGCCGAGTATAGGCCAAAGGTGTGTGTGCCATCTATCCGAGAATGACTTTTTCTTCATTTCCGAGGCACGTTTTTTCCTTAGACTTTATTCATCTTATACGAAGTTACATATGTCTTTGATAGACGTGATGCTACCGTTTGAATAGTCTATAGGCGAACATAGGCGATGTTCGAACGAATTACCTTAGTAAAGTTCATCCAATGCATAATAATGGGCAGTTGGATGAGAATTCCCATAGGTTTGCGCTATATGCGGCCAGCACGCGACATTTCTTTTAAAGGGAACATGGGATTTGCAAATGCACGCCTAAATAGGTAAATAGCCTTGCATAATCTACGACAATCTGGAAAATTGCAGGTAGGGAGTTGAGCTATTACTTAATTGAATGTGTGCTACAATTAGCAGCGTACTGAAAATTGCGAGCACAACTATATAAAACCTTTCCATCAACTTTGTGAAAGTTTTCTTTAGGAATCCGTAAAATTGTGGAAAAAATTGAGGGAAGGTGATGAAAAAACCCATTTATAGGGTCCCTCTATGTGTATCTAGCATGCAGGTCGCTAGTATGTTTCTAAATTCTAAATCAAAGTTCTCAGTCTTAAGCTATGAATCAGCCACGAACGTTCTATCGAACGTTTCCCGCTGTGTACTGACATGTGTGTAGTATCCCGCAGTGCCATCGACTCGATGCTATCTATAACGAGTCCATTGTAGGGTCGACGTCAAAGACATTTGCAACCTTATATCTTTGGAATAAGGCGCGGAAATGTATAAATATTTTGAAAGATGAACGTGAGCAGCATAGTCTCGTATATGGCGTAGTGTGCAGTTTCACATATTGAGGTTTGCATCGGAGTTCATCGGACCCTTTTGCAGTCACAAATAAAATCTGAAATTAATTTCTACTTACTCCTAAACATATTAGAGCTTTTTTGACTGCACCCTTAAGACGCGGGGCTTCTGATGAAGAATTCCAGAGGAATCAAATCAATGTCTGCAATCAAAGTAATCTCGATAATCTTTTATCTCAAATAACAATAAGTAGCAAAAATTTTAAAGGATATATTTCCGGTACCATTCTACTTACCTAGAAAGTTATTCAATTCGTAGCTTGACTGTTCCGCAGCAGCCATCAATCTCCATTCTCACCGGTGAGAGGTACATAGTTTCTAAGCAAGCAACACGGTGACAGTGTCATCGACACTTGCCCGACCGCTATTGTGTTATCTGCCCAACTAGACGTTACTTTAACAACGATTAGATTTGTACTTCCATATTATGAAGTTACTAGCCCTGACTGTATTGGTAATTCGATTGATATAAGTGTGATTTTTTACTATCGTATTTGGTAATAAGTATGTAGTTATAAGAATTGAAAGTTAATTTGCCACAAGAAACCTGTGTCACCTGATGGTGTGACCCGCAACAAATGTTTGTTAGAACTTATTTGAAGGATTTCCGGAAAATTATTCGTCGCTATTTTGTGAGCGATGCTATAATAATGTATTGGGCTACACTTGCGTATATTTTGCAATATTGCTTAATTCCTTATATTCATAACTTTGAACATGACAATTGACAATCCCAAGTATTTACCAATGAATGACATCCGCCTATTGAAGCAAAATTTTCGCAGCCCTAAAGTTTGTTATTTGAGTTATTTCGCGTTCTTAATGCTGTTCGGTTTGAGAAACTTATTGTCCGTGTTCAATATACGAGTACATATTAAATTTATACACATCTTTAAGCATCAATAGCTATATGAAATATTTAACGATCGACATCCCAGGCTTGATAATAAATATGAATTCCATAACATTCATAAAACTGTAAACTCGCGTGACGTGAAAATTGTTTTCACATGAATGTTTTTACTGCCGCCTTGGCATATCTACTCGTTATCTTTTGTTCTGCGATATTTTCCACTGACAGCCATCAGAGCATTGTATCGAAGTGTGTCGCTCGTCTCTTGGCATATAGATAGCATTATATGGAACCGTTTGTCCTGGGCTCTTGTTCACGATAGGGCAACCACTGCAAGCCAACCAGCCAGTATAAATCTAATATTTAATTACACGAAGTTGACACTAATGTTGAAGTCAAGTCATACTAGGTAACTTGACAACAAAATGCCTTGTGAATAGACAAGCTGATGTATGCTGCGGGTACGCGGGCCATATCTATTGTGTTGAGGCCTGTAATGTTAATACGTACTTACGTATGTAACTAGGGTTGCCAGATGGTCGGGATTTGGCGGGATTCTCCCGATTTTTAGCATGTGTTCCCGATTCCCGACAAAGTGAAAATTGTCCCGAAAAACAGCTTCACGTTATCCATACTAATATTATAAAGGCGAAAGTGTGTCTGTCTGTCTGTTACCTCTTCACGCTTAAGCCGCTGAACCGATTTAGTTGAAATTTGGTACCTATAGAGATAGTTTGAGTCCCGGGGAAGGGCTCTATGGGCAGAGCAGCTGACGTAGTGCCAATAATGTAAAATATCGTTGTTTTTAATACAATTACTTTAATTTAATGTTTTTTTTTTCCCCGACTTAAGTCCCAAAATCCCGAAAAATTGATATTATTTCCCGATAAAAGCGCCTTTCGATCTGGCAACCCTATATGTAACTGTAGTTAAACGCATGGTTGTCACGTTTATTAGTTTGGAGAAAGCTTTAGTAAATTAGACGATAGTTGCGTAGGTGTGTTTTGATGTATATACAAATTTACGATGCGGCGCCAGTTTAGCATTTCAAAGAGTTTGATTACTTGGCAATTCAAGCTATCGAAGCCCTGTTGAATTATAAAATAAATTACGTTTTGAAAATAATACTCAAAACATAATTAAGACTGCGTTATTTAGCAATAAGGCCTATAGGGAAAACGTTAGGTATACATGGTATGTGGTTACTTATACATTTTCAATATTTCACGGAAATAAAGTGAAAAGTACTTCGCGCTGACACAATCCCCAAATGTTTTTAATTACTATACATCATACACCTACTTTCAATAATTAGAGGTAAATTAAAGTGTAAATTCAGCACCCAATATTACGCTCGCTGTCAAAGCGTCGCTAAACAAGGACGAATTGTGATTGCCCGTGGTGGATCTAACGTCAATATAAACCTGAAAAGACAGAGACACGTCTTTAAGATCGCTGTACACATAAACATCCATTTCTCAGCAAACCCCTATACTATTAGTTTTCTAATAAGGTCTCGTAGACATGACACAGAACGTATGACGCGTGCGGCCGAGGCCATCGCGACTGCATTGAGCGAGTGCGTTGCTCCCTAGGAGGCGAATGCTTGCCTATTCGTCGCGTAGATAACAACCGATTGTTTGTAACTTCTAAGACGTATTATACATTTATAAGGTGTTTTATGGTCGTGTTTATGGTCCTTTAGTAATGGGATTAAGCGCTATATCTAAGGCGATAAGTGTCGACAAACCACAACGTGATTCACGCAGCCTAAAACAAGGCCGACCAAAAACTAGATGTGGCGAACCTTGTATCTATTATTTGGTTTACAAGAATATTAGAACTTTATAAACTAATAATAAAAAATATATCTGTACTACGCTGTCACTGGCAGGTAGATATATAGCATCATATACAATTAGCTACATAGATATATTGATCTTGATCTACTTGTGCTCAAACTATGACTAGGTAATTTATTAAAGCGTTCAAGAAGGTCATAATATAATTTCCATTCTGAGATGTACATGGATTTTGAGTGTTTAACTAATTGAGACTTGTGAAGTTTTATGAATGAGACTTAGTCAAATAGTCACTATATTACTTCTTCAGTAGATGTATGACGTCTATTTCAGGTTACATGCTAAAATATTAATCCTAAACGCATTTAAAAATTGTGGCGTTTCAGTTCAATTTCCAACAGTATGAAAACTTCGATAGCGAATATTCACGGGTACATTAGCAAGTCTGCGCTCACACCTTGCTCACAAATCACGATCACGCCCTAGCTATCCTAAATAACCTGGTCTCTAGATACCATATAACAACTTACAATCGAGTATTCGATTTACACTGGTCTGGTTGCTTGAAGTGGAGTAGGTAACAAATAACACAGTACGTGATTGACCTCACGAATTGCCTACTTTAGCCACCTTGGGCCGATGGAAATGTACCAGTATCAAAAACATTTCAATTCAATCGGATTCGACCCGATTCCTTTAATTACTGGTAGTTTTTATCATTTGTTTTATCCGATTTTCCGATCGTGAATTAATTAACGGTGAGTTACCCAACTATCTTAAGCAATTTACGTCAATTAGTGAAGAAGTGTTGATTTGATCAGTTATGTAATGGATAGAATTAATTAATTAGTTTACCTTTTTTGGCATCGACCGAACTTAATTTTTCTTTCTATCTTTTTTTAGACTTGTGTGTTTTATGCTACCATACCATTTACTAAGAAAAAAAACAGGCAAGTATCCTTGCGTCATAACAAAGTTAATTAAGATAAGGCTGAGACGGTGGTGAAACTAGAAACTCTCCCTGTGAAGTTAGCACGAGTCCTGAAGCGTCAGAGTATATAACTTTGCTTATAACTAAAAGAAAATGAACATTATAAGCACGTGAAACTGAATAATAACAACTTTTTCTCAATGATTAATGTATTCACAATAATTGTTAGCAACTGCCACTGCAACTGTGTTACAGGTAAAGTGCTGAAAACGTCAGTTATTACTTATTATTAGAAGAAGTTTGAATCATATTAGCGTTGTCCCAGTATTATGCTACGCTCACATACCTATGCTAGGCTCGAAATAAGGATTGGTACACCTAGTTATTGCAAAAATAGCTGCCATTTTCGAACCCAGCGGGAAAACTAGGCCTTGGTAACTTCATGTAGGAATAGCGCTATAAAAGTCAAATAAGAATGTCAAACCCGACATTATACCAGCCACTTCCAGTCTTCCACCGTAGGTCCTAAATTAACTATGGTTAGCGCTAGATTTAGCTTCACCACTATTTCGTGGATGTTGATAAAGATCTATGGTGGAATTGTTTGGAGCCAGCGCCAAAACGAAACTGATTGTATAAACAAACCTCGAATCCGGGATTTTATGCCTGTATTATACCAATATCTTAATAAACATTTGATTTATGAATACCGAAATAACTCGTGAAAATAAAGAGATGTTTCTTTTAAATCATGGAAATCTTATACATAACAGGAGGTGTGTTTATAAAACCAAAAGTATGTGTTAGAAACAGCCGGCTATTATATTTACACCGACAGCAGGAAATGCTAATGATAAGTCCTTCAAACGCTTGAGACATAGTTTTACATCATTTTCTAGCTTCTCCCAGTATTGGCGACAATACTCCCAGTGTTGTCGCTCGTAATAACCTAAATTTGCATTCAAAATAAGACTTTATTATAATGAGAAAAGAGCGTGTTTACAACAACTTTACTTGAGATTTTTCGCATCAGGAACAAAGCTAACGAGATTATAATGAGGGTTATGAGGGCTAATTTCGTACGCTAGCTTTTTGATAAAGTAAAAACCAAGGTCTTAGAGAGAAATACCTAGCCTTGATTGGCATGCCGTTAGTATTTGTGTAAATTACGAGGGAAATCGGAAATAATTTTTTATGTCGCCTTCTTCAGGTCGTATTAAATGATGACTTCACATTGCCAGGATTGACATACTATCTGATCTATTCCGATCACAGAATAAGATGATGAAGATTGTGCAAAGTTGATGATACAATTTTGAAAACCTCCTTTCAAGTTCTTAGGACTCCAAAACAGCGACTGGCGCTATCGGGATAAATGGAACTTATGTCTGTCCAATGGTTTTCTAAGGATTCCTCAGCGCTGAGGCTTGCATTTTTAACACAAACAGCGTTTTGAAACGTACTACATGTGATTCTACCTGTAATTATCAATAGTTAGTATGTTACGATATCGTACATATGTTAGAGTTAATCAGGTGTACATAGTGCCTGCAGCTAGGGCACGGGGCCGGCGACACGGTTGCAGCGACACGGCCGACATCGTTGGAAACGGAGCCGCGGCACCTTGAGAAACCACTCTCAATACTGTTGGACTAGAAACGTGCACTTTTTGCTCGTGCACCTTAGCAACCATTTGTAAAAACTATTAAAGTAAAACAATAACATCAATGAAGCTGTGATGTCGTTCAAAATATGACACTTCATCAACAGTCCCAAATATTCAAGTCACTGAGCATCAAATGGGCAAATAAATGCGTCTTCTTTCATTATACTAATATAAGACGCATTTAATAAGCTAGCCTTTAACCCGGCTGTTAATTCAATAGTCATAATCGAAGGTAAATAAGTTTTACTCATTTAATATAGAATTACATGTGGTTGTTAAATCGCTTCTCCCTCAGAGTCTTCACGTCTAGTAAATACTCGAGTTTACTAGTCTCTGATACGGATTAAAATCAATTGTATAATACAAGTCAACCGGATTAGGAGACTCGATCAATGTAGTTACGCCACAACACTCTTAAGTCACGCTGTTTCCATTCTAACCAGAACAAATGCAACGTAATGTGGCGCAGCGTTTGACAAGTTGAACAGTTTTGCTCACTTTGGATGTGCCTAGAGAGGTGAAAGTTTGTGACATAGAGTAATCGGCCGTGTCAGAGCGGTGCTTTTTGCACGTTTTGGCTAAACGCGAGGAAAGTTAACGGTGCTGTTGCCAAGAGAGAACACTCACGTTTCGCCCTGTATTGCCACTCACCGAGCGCAAGCGATTGGCTCAGGCACACCAGCATCTTGGCTTTCTCTATCATCTTACTTATTCATAAAACTTTACGGGCCTGATAGAGTTAAATTATGTTTTATCCCTTTCTTATAAATACATAAGTCGAAATGACAGATACAGACATTTCATTCTCAAAACAAACGTGATCGACTGATACCATTCATAAAACAATTGTCAAACGGTTATTGAGGCTTTAGCGCGCTTATGAATAAGGGGTTAGCGTTTATCCCGGTGGCATCCACAGCAGCTGGTTCGGAACCAAAGGTTGGTTAAACATTAAGGGCTCATTTAGACGGTGCGACAACTCGCATGCGAGTTTCATTACATTGCGGGTTTTAATCGGTAGGTTGAATTGGACGTAACTAACAGTCCGCAATGTAACTAAAATCGCATGCGAGTTCGCGCTCCGTCTAAATCAGCCCTAATATGGGGCTATAAAGCGATTGACAGGATTGTAGCCTCATGAACATTTGTAAATCCGTTTGTGCTCTAGTGAGATTGATTAAAGCTTAACCTAATAAATATTATAATAACAGTTTTATCGCCAATTTAGTAATCCTGTCCTAGCCAAGACTTCAGCAAAAAACTCAGGCCCTGTTATTTCAAATTCCGCTGGACTGCCATACTGGATTGCCATAATGCTCGCCGACAATCGGAAGCCATTTAATACTATTGGAATTAGAGTACTGAGCGATTTGTGTCACACAAACACCTCTATAAAACTTAAGAGTTATTCTACGTTCTACTCGGCAGACACGCAGTTTAAGAGACATGTGTCATACTCATATGTGTAATAAATTAAAAGACAGGTAATTTATTTAGTTTAGACTTATGTACGGAAATGTATAAAATAAGCACCTCAAATTCGTTTGCTGGGTAGCCTTTTTTAGATAAATAAGAGGTAGGTAATTTAACGGTCTAGGCACTACAAAACGGTAGCCATAATTTTGTGAATGTCGACAGCTGTTACCGTCACCAGAGATGGCGCAGAAAGCATATGAAAATGTTGACAGCTCGGTAAAAATATCGAGCCATCTTCAGTTTCAGTTCAGCCTCATAAGTGTTTAAAGGAAAGGCCGCAGATTGATTAGAGGTTCTGACGTCACATAGATAGCACCATTTATTCGTGACACTCTTTTGTTTTTTTGGAAGAGCACATGTAAAACTAAATGCGCTGGGCCAAAAAGGTTCTTTAAGATGGCGACCGCGGATGAAGACAGCGGCACAATGGATTGTTTTGTCTTCAAGCAGATCCATGTCGCCGAGTACATGATTACAATTGACTCCTTACACTGACAATACGCCGTGTCAGGCTACAGTCAAGTTGTTGAAAATACTTTATAACAGCAATTCTCTTGAATTGCTGTGGAGATGGCGTTAGCCGCAAATATCGCAATAGGCTCAAAATCCAACAATAGAAGATAAATCACAATGGTTTCATAACGCATCCAAAATGTCATGTCTGTCAGTTTGAGCGTTGCACGACATAGATTGCGCGCCAGATGGTTATTATTAGGCGAGACTTATGAAATGCACAGTATATAGCATAATAATTAAAGTGCCATTATCGCGGTATGATTAATTTATTGGTGATAGGAACGATAAATTGTTATTATATCTTGGAATTTACTTTAAAAACAATACAGACATGCAACACACACACGCACGAGACCATAGGAGTTTTTTAATATATAAATTAAGGCAATCACGAAAACCAGAGTAAAGCTTTCGATTTTGTATGTCATAAGCGATTATTGGTAAAGTTAAACAAATATGGTATACGTGGTCCTGCTCTTGAATGGTTAAAAATGTATATAAGTGATAGAACCCAATGTGTAGAGACCATAAGATACTGTCCAGTAACTAAGTCTCTAAATAGTTATAGATCAACTTTCGTCAATAATCATTATGGAGTACCTCAAGGCAGTATTCTGGGTTCCCTGCTATTCATTATTTATATAAATGATATGCCCAAAAGCCTTCCACATAATAGTTTATTATTTGCAGATGACACATCAATAATTGTGAAATGTACAGATCTTTTAACTTATAATGATGACCTTTACAGAACGCTTGCTCTTACAATTAAAAGGTTAGATAGAAATAATTTGAAAATAAATCTGGAGAAAACTAATTACATTCAATTTCATACACACAAAGGCAACTCACAACAGTTAAACATACAATATGACAATATATCTATAAAAGAAGTACAACATGCACGATTTCTAGGTATTCTTATTGATAATCAATTCAACTGGAGGGAACATAGATAAACTATGTTCCAAGGTAAATAGCTTCGTTTTTGCCCTAAGAACGGTGAGTCAAACTGTTTCTATTCCAGCAGCGTTAATAGCATATAATGGATATGTAAATTCTATTTTAAGATATGGCGTAGTAATCTGGGGAAACTGCACAGACAAACATAATGTCTTTATTGTTCAAAAACGCTGTATTAGAGCCATTTTTTCGATTAGTCCTACTGACAATGAGTCATGCCGTCCATATTTTATACAAAATAATATTCTTACTTTCCCCTGTGTTATAGACACATCTATGAAGTTTCAGTTTTTGATCACAAATATAAATATTTGTACACAGAAAATATATCATTGGGTCCTCGTGTAGTAAGACCTAAATACAGACACAGGTTACCTAGGCCACATGTTAACTTGTCGCTCACGGCTAAAAATGCGTATATTATGTGTATCACAATTTACAACAAATTACCTGATCGTTTTAAAGACATGGATCTTGAGCATTTCAAAACAAATATAAAAACGTGGCTAATAATAATAATAATAATAACCCCGCGGGGGCAGCTTGTGGCGAGCTGACGGTGAGTGGCGACACCGCGGACCCCTATTCCAGAGGGCACTTTCATCTGGCCCTCGCCTCTGTGCTTGCCTTGACTGGCCGGCCAGAGTGGAGTCGCAAGAGCGGGACCTATGCTCCAGGTTGGAAGTGTAAAATGTCATAACGCCGGCGGCCTGCTGAACGGATTACCGGGATCTGGCTACCGCAGACTCACCTCTCGACAACCTTACAGCCACTCCAAAGTGTTGCCCTGTTGTCGCACTGTGCGTGCGGCCATTGCGGGGCCCACTCTATGAGTTGGCAAGTCACCACCTGTCTCATACAATTTTGAGACTGATTGTCACGGCAGGTGTCCGCTAGTCTCCTCCCATAGCCCGATATCCAGTCCATCCAACATTCAAATCTATAGCCTATGACCTTAGTTCCCATCGCAGCACAAAAGTGCTGCACTGCAATAGTCTTTGCACCTGGCGGGGACCATCTCCGGATGTATCATATTGTGCGTTCGGGGATGGTATCCGCCACGTGTATCCCTTGCCTTTAGATTAATTTGTCTTAAAGGGCCTCTGCGCTGTTGGCTTCGGCCCCACGCACGCCTCCCAAAGGTCCGGGACCCCATGGTCCCGAGATATGGAAAGACAGACAAATAATAATAATAATAAATATTAGGGGACATCTTACACAGATCAAACCTAGCCCCAAACTAAGCAAAGCTTGTACTATGGGTACTAGGCGACGATATACATACTTGTATAGATAAATACATACTTATATACATAGAAAACAACCATGACTCAGGAACAAATATTAGTGTTCATCACACAAATAAATGCCCGTACTGGGATTCGAACCCAGGACCATCGGCTTAGCAGACAGGGTCACTATCCACTAGACCAGACCGGTCGTCAATGAATAGAAAAATGTTTTTACTGCATAAATGATTATTTAAATGTATCATGAGTGTTCCTAATTATAACTAAATATGTATACTGTAAATGTATGTAGACATGAAAAGGTAAAGTTTCGGTGTAACTAAATATGTAATTGTATATTCCACCTGCAATGTAACCTGATTCTTACATACAATAAAAAACTTGAAACTTGAAAAATATGCGAAAATTTAAATAAAGAGCAACTTTACCTACTTGAGCTTTTAATGCTTTTTAAAGTAGGTTTCTTCCTAACTTTATAGTTGGTAGAAATCGTTTTGACGTTTCATGAAGAGAAGTTTGTTAGGGCAGCGTTCTAATTTATCGACAAGGCTAAAGCTAACTGCTAATATTTTATCGACTTTAGAGGCTTCCCGTAATAAAATTTTTGGTAAACAGTATATTCAGTATCGTTCGATGCCAAAATGGAGATGATGTAACTTTAAACAATGATAAAGTCCTCGGCATGAGTGAAGTGATAAGGAGAGATACCAGGCACGAACGTTTGGGCTTTGGCAATGTCGCATTCAATGTGCCAAGCGCTTACGTAAGGGAGGGGCGCGGGACGCCGGGTTACTGACCTGTATGGTCCGCCGGTGCCAATTCGCCCATCACACGACATCACGAAATCATTGCACAAACGATGCAAAGCTAACAGAGATGGGACTGTTAAACGTGTTGCCAAGATTGTTTCAGTTTGGTAAGTGGTTTTGTGATCTCTCGCTAAACTGGAGATGCAACCGCGAAAACATGAAGGTTTTTCACAAGTCCTAAAAACAAAGCTGTGTTCGGCAATCTACGTTTACAGAAAATGAATACAAAAGTACCCATTACCTTTCAAAAGCATTTAGCAGATGTTTCTAAGGCCACATCCTTTGACGGTGTTAAAGAACCGCAGCCCGGACGCAGCCCGTCAAAGGAAAAAACGCGCAAGCAACATGGGGATACAATTATTATAACAGCAATATGGCGGCCGCAGGAAACACCTTGGATCCAACTTAATCAGAGCAGGAAGACTACGAAATGTCGCGAGAAAATTACAAGCGTCAGACGCGACATCCGGGAGCGTTTTTCCAGCGTTTTTAAGCGGCTCGCAGCGAGTTTTTTCGCGATTGAGCAACGGTCCGCGAAATCAGCACAGCGTAAGAAATTTCGGACGAGTGGCAACGTCGCAACAATGAAACAAACGTGACTTTGAAAATTGATCACGTTGCGAAATGTTCTGGCGAAATCGCCGGACAAAAAATAGCTGCTAAGTTAGACCAACAGTTCTCTAAAGAACGAGTAAACAACGTTACATCAAAGGTATACATTTTGCTCAAGAAATTTCATTTTAGTGGATATAATCAAATACCTACTAGGTAGGACATTTTATAAATATCAAATCTATCTACTAAAATGAAATCTGAAAAAACGCACTGAAATCAGGATTTTCAACAGCAAGGTTTCTTCTTGGGAAGGTACGTTAGTTATTGGTAATTTGAAACACTTTCTAGTTTAGGTATATTAGAGACATCATATTGAGTAGGGCCTACTCTATATAATGTCGCAGCATTGCCTACTCAGTAGGCAATGCTGCGAATCAACCTGATGTTGTTTTGACATGAAAGTTTTGCAAAATAGTGACGTTCCTGTAATGAGAATAGTTGCTCAGGGATCTTATTTGCCTTTCGAAGTTAAATTGTAATCTGGTGCCCGAATACCGAACATACAGGTGGAAAGCAAGTTAAGGTAATTTAGGGAACAAGCTGGACGGGCGGTTATCGCATCCCAAACAAGATCTGATGACGAAACTTAACAGTTCCAAAACGTCCTATAAACGTAGGTTATACCAGTTTATACGACGTTTTTGTGTGATAATACTGATAATTCGGCGTACTCATTACTGGCAAAAAGCGGTCCGGGCGCCTTGTCGCGGGCGCCATTTTAATAAGGCAAATTTGACGAGCTCCGGTGTAATTATTTTCATCTCGTTTTGAATGTTCGTGGTCAAAATGAGACTAAAAACTTTACTGACACTAGCGACTTTATCTTTACTTATACAGGATGATTGGAAATTCGCCGTATTCCTTATTGTAAAAAGTTTAAGAGAAAATGTCAACATTTGTACTTTTTTGGAAAGCTGAAGAAAGAAGGAACTCATATCTATATTTTTTAAAGCGAAGTGTCATACTTTTTTTTAAAGTAATGCCTTAAAATGTTACAAAATTAGGGGAAAATTACAAAAAATTGTGACTTCAAATCCTTTTGTTTTGGAAAGTTTTGGCAATCTTTTTTTATTTCACGTAATCAGTAGTTTATTGGCTATTAGATGAATGCTTTTTTTTATTCCAAATTTGAGTAGTTTTTTCACAATTACCACTTTTTAGTCGAAAGGCGGGTTTTTTAAACAAAGAACTAAAAACTCAAATAACTTGAAAACCAATGAATTTTGACCCGTGGTTGACTGGACTTAAATCATTGCAAATGACCCATAGGATAACCCCTTTCAAGGAATACGGCGAATTTCCAATCACTCTATATTCATTTTTGAAAGAGAACTCAGCTGAAAATATTCCTTATTTATTCATAATGACCGGATTACTTTAATACAATCGCATCAAGTATTCAAACAGTGCCATTTATTCAAAAATCCTGAAAAAAGTGTTAAATATTCGCGAATTTGGGGTCATATCAGGAATAAACGCACGACTTGGCAACGTCGAGAGGCCCGCACACATGCAGCCACTCCACTCGTGTAAACAAACTATTGCGTCACAGCGTGCGCCAGACCAAAACACACTTTATCATGGAGAGATAAAACACTAAATCCAACGTACGACGTGTTGATTACATTGTTATTCACGAAATTTTCGCTTTGCGAGTAATTTGTAGGCGTTTAATTTAGCGAAACACCGGCCTTAACAGTAAGGGTTTAATTCGCAAGACCATTATAAATATGCTACGTTTTGTATCCTGTTTGTTAGAATGCGAAACTATTATCGCATTGGCACAAAATAAAATATAAATATTCATTTGTATGCAATTAAACGGGGTCAAGTGCATTTAGCAACGAAGGCACGGCATAAAATTAATAATCGTGTACTTGCAAGTAATAAACCTCATTGATTGCATTAAAAGAAAATGTTATGAAATAATACCATCCTTTAGAGTCAATCTCATTCATGAATGCGGTCTCAAATCTTTCCATGAAACAAAACAATGCTTCAGCAACGTTTGAATATCGGTTGTATTCCAAAAGGTAATACAGGCTGAGGTAGGATCAAACAGTAAAGTCCCTTAGGTTGAACAGTATTATGGATTCGGTAGCATCACGTTGTTGGGTCACGGGGCTTGCCTTGTGGGCACGTGGACGGAGCTTGGGGCTTGTGCACAAATTACGCGAGGTTCGATAGGGGGGTGGGGGGTCACGAAAAATACGGGTATAAGGATATCTCACGTGTATTTTTCTACAGTGAACGGAACTAAGAAAAAATACCTACCACATGAGTAGATACTTTTTCTCGGTTTCGTTAAACATAAATCTTCACTCCGCACTTCAAAATAGCGAGCCTATTTTACGAAATTTTGGAACGCGTGGCCTTGACCGGTCGGATTGAAAACATTCAAAAAAATACACGTGAGGTTATTTGGAGAGGGGGGGTAACCAAAAACTTCACCAAATATCACCAAGGGGGAGGGGGGTCAAAAAGTAGCCGAAAACACCTTGCATGATTTGTGCACAACCCCTTGGTGGTATTCCAATCGTTCGAACCTGCGCGAGTTCAATTTTCAGCAAAACCGATCCCAGTCCACTCTCCGAGTCGTTATAGACAAGTCTACAGTTATATTGGTTTGACTGAGTTTATTGCTAGCCTGTGCTTTGCAAAATAGAATAAACAGCCGCGTTGTGGAGCAAATTTCGTCTATAAATAGTCGCCGTGGCGTTTTGTCACGTTATTTTTCGTGTAACGTGTCAGCCAGCCGTTCACGTGAAGGAAAGTGAAAAACATGAATATAAAATTAGAGCGTTGTTTTAAGCGTGATATGAAACATCGACTAGATATCATGGAATAATTTAACTTTATTTGTCGTGTACCTGTAGGAAACTAGGTCGTTATGTGGTGTATGCATATGCATAGGTACGCATCGATGTCAAAATGTACTACGTACGAGTAAGCTGAAAAACTGCTTACTGAGCATCAGAGCGTGCAAAAAATAGCTCTGAATTGCCTGTTAGACGGTCTTCTACAATTTACTTTTCAACGTTATAAATTATCATGAGAACTTTTGTATATGCACCAAGCTAATAAAAGTAGTCACAAAAAAAGTCACGTACAGTAGCGCCACGACTCAGCGCCGCAATTTTGGAAAGGAGCTCCGATATTCCGGTAAAAGTAGGCTCCGAACACAATAAAGGACCGTAACAAGATTTCGGCGCGTCGTAAAGCAAGCAAGGCGTCGTGGCGGATACTTTCGACGCTGCCCCAGATGCTGGCTAACGGTAAAGAGACCATCCGCGACAGATGTGCGAATGCATGCTGACGGGAGTAATGAGGATCGTTAAGTTCCATACGAATTTTGGAACGAAGAGTTAAATAGCTACAGGACACCATCGCGTGCGCTTATGGCCGAAGGGTATCGTGTTTCGGTGGTTCTGGGGCAACATGATAATTTAATCACCGGAGCAAACGGAGTCAAAAAAATATTCAGCAGTTCGAGTTTTTTTTTCGGAACAAGGAAAAACTGGCACAATATAACTACAGTACGAATATGAGGAACGCATTTTTCTTTGTGACAGCATGATGACAGTCTGTCTCTTTGAATGACGTGCCTACTGTTCACTGTTGTGCAAGTGGCGTATCCTATCGAAGAGGTGCCAAAATATTTTCAGAAAAATATTTTTAGGAATGCAGTTTGTATAGAGAACGATATTTTACGTACTTCTTCTCTATTGTATCCGATATTATAGTGAAAAGTGATCCCTACACAAGTATACATTCCAATATGAGTCGCATGCAAAAAGGTGATAATGTATCCGACGCAAGCGTTCCATTTTAAAATTAAATCTGCGACCCGCTTTAAAATTTAAACCTGCAATTTTTATTGTACAAACAGCGCAACGCAGCGTTTTCAACTTGCTGTGCCGTGTTTTAAATTGCAATTCAATTCCATCCACTGAATAATTCGATTGTTTTTCAAATTCATGTCTACGAAGGGATTAATCGATAAAACAGTTCTAAACTTTTATATAAGACTGTATGTATACTCACGCTTCTATGGTCAGTCAGATAAGTCAAAAAGTGTAGTATAACACTTTAAACTCTCGCGTTTTGTACACATATTCAAATACACAAACGGGTCTACCGCGATATAATTTCATTGTTTTTACCTTAAATTCCGACGTTTCAGCTGAGCTGCACAAGCTGTGATCAGGGAAAGACTGACATCCCAGCAAATGTCAACGGAGATGTTAATGAAACACCACTAACACTACATTCATTGTTTTTACTATTTATGGTAAAAACAATGAAATTATATCGCGGTAGACCCGTTTGTGTAATTAAATAAATTGTGTAGTAGCTTTGTCAAAAACACGGAAGAAAGAATGAGCGCGCCGCGCTCTGACGGGAAACGGCATGTGCCTGGATTAGTATGGAAACCTATGTCGCCAAAACGCTGTCACAAAAATTGGCCATATTTTCTTATTTCGAAAAGGATTATGAGCTCTCGCCCATCTCAATAATTTGAACTTTACAGCAAAGAAAATAAGTCGAAATTGCACTACGATTTTTATTTTTGTAAATTGACATTTATGCTCTATTGCTTTTACACTTGCATTTGCATGGCTTTTCCAAGAGTGAATGCGATATGATAAAATATTCGACTATGAGGTTGACACATGCGATAGGGATGTGCATGATTCGGTGTGATATCGATAAACGCTTATTAATGATTAGTGTACACGTAAACTACTCAGGTTTTTTATACATATCTATTACTATATTTTCTGGCGACGATTAGGTACCTAGTTACTTTTTAATAAAAAAATGCTCGTATTGAAAGTAATCAAGCCACCAACCACGCATATAACTGTAAGCCAGTATATAATAAAAACTGTTACTCCTTAGCACACCCCGCGTGATGTCCGCGTCCTCAGTTACGTACTACATGTCGCGCAACCATCATCTTCCTTCTTCCTAGCGTTGTTCCGGCTATTTCCCACGGCCCGTGAGCCGGCCCGCGTCAGGCACGGAGCCTGGGGTCTGCTTGGAAACTTATCACAAGAATTGGCTTATGCACTCTTTTTTACAAAAGAGACTGTCATCTGACCTTCCAACTCCGAGAGGAGACTTTACAGCCGTATTCGAACAATGAGATACGTCAAATACTAAATATTGAGGTCGAATGTGAAGACCGCTTTAAGATTTGTCCAAGAGTGTGGAGCGGGCTTTAGACTGGCCAGCAAATACCCGGCAGTAAAATTATGTGAAAGCTTAAAACTGACACCTTACTAGACGTGTGCGCCGCGCCGGCGCGCCGCCGCCGCCGGGCTTTTTGACCACGCCGCCGCCGCCGATAAATGATCGGCGTGAAATCGGCGTGACCTTGAGTGTTGTTAATTAGCTATTACAGGTTGATTTTTGGATTACAAAATGTATTTTTGTATTATTTATGTTACAGTTGTCAAATATACATCGCACACAAATATAAAAGTTCGCGAACATTGCGGGCATGTGAGCACACCATTTGAGTAATTATAATGTATTGCCGCAGCTGGTCTGGCGTTTACTTCATCGCGCTTGGCATCCAGCTCTAAGCGCCGTCGCGATCCAAAATCAGTTACGTTGGCATTTATTGCTGCCCGCCCTTCCGTCCGTATGGCTTTGGCTGCCTGCTGCTCCCATCGAGAGGGTTCTATACGACACTTTTTCATGTGCCGCTTAAGCACATCTTTGTACCTGAGGAATTGGCCGCCCTGTTTCCGCTTGTCCTCATCAAGCTCGGAATAAAAGATGCGCTTAGCCACACGCTGGTCGTTCATCCGCGAAACGTGACCGCACCACCGAAGCTGACGTCGCATGAGGTATACCTCGATACCACCCACATTTGCTCCACGCAGCACTTCGGTATTCCGAACACGATCAGACCATCGGATCTTCAGTATCTTGCGTAGGCATCTGAGGTGGAATCGATCCAGCGTGCGGACATGGCGGCGATAAACGGTCCACGTCTCAACGGAGTATAGAAGGTTGGGCAGCACGACTGCCATATAAACGGATATCTTAGTGGCCAGTTTTAATCGTGCGAGCTGAGGACCTTGTGGTCTAACTTGCCAAAAGCTGCAGCCGTTAATTTAAGCATCAAGGTCGCACATGGATGTTAAGGTGCTCCCCAGGTAACGGAACTTGTCCACCTGCTTCAGCTGGTCCTCGCCGTGTTTAGACACGTCGTTAGCGACCAGTGCCTGTTGACTGACAACGTCCAGCGACATCACCTCAGTCTTCTTGACACTGATCTTGAGCCCAAATCTGCGACAGGACTCGTCGAAGCTGGACATGAGCTGTTGCATGCCTTCCGGGGACTCAGTCACAAAGCACAAGTTATCTGCATACATGATCTCTGTGATCACTGAGTATGAGACTTTTGTGCGTGCTTTAAACCTGGCCAGGTTGATAATGTTGCCGTCAGTGCGAAAGCGGACGCGAACACCTTCAGAGCATGTGAGTAAGACTTCTTGGACTATGACCGAAAAATACAACGCTAACAGAGTGGGTGCTAGGACGCAACCTTGCTTCACCCCGCACGTAACGGGGAAGAAGTCCGATTGTTCGTCGTCAGTAGCAACGCAGCACTCCATGTCGTCGTGTAGGAGTCTCACTAGCCTTACAAACTTCTCCGTGCATCCAAGCTTGCTCAGAACTATCCAGAGGGCTTCACGAGGCACGCTGTCAAACGCCTTCTCGAGGTCAACAAAGCAGAGAGACAGTTGACGACCTTGCACTCTGCTTTTCTCTTTTAGTTGACGCACAGAGAATATAGCTTCACAGGTGCCTCGGTCAGGCCGGAAGCGTAACTAAATCAACTAAACCAACTAAATAAGTACATCAATTATTAATTAAATGAAACTGAATAGCCAGTTGCAGAAACTATTTGACACACCAATTAAAGTAACTGAGTAATCCTAAGTATTCACCGTCAAATGTTAACGAACGAACGAAGACTGCTGCCAGTGCTGCTTATACCTTGGACAGCTAGAAGAACAAACGCCTCCATTCTCAAAGAGCTCTATATCGCCACTCATCTCTTCCCAACATGCCATGCGTGAGCCCTTAGATTCTTCGGACATATTATCCAACGCATGATGTGAAGAAACACATGGATTTAAGCCGAATGAATGGTAAACGTGCTCGAGTTGGAGCATGTGTGAGATGGTCGAACGCTATGAAGAGGTCGGCTTGCAGCAGTCTGCACCGTGCAGTCCATACGGCTTATGACCGCACGAAATGGAGACAGATTACATGTGGTCGCGAGCCTCAGCAATGAGAAAACGAGAAAGAAGATACGTCTCAGTAAGCCTGGTGGTTGTACGACAAGAAAACCATTAAAAATAAGCCATAGCAGTCCACTATAGTCTAGCAAATGTCTAGGATATGTGGAGTTCTGTTTTGTTAAAGTACGTCATTGTTAATAGGATAAGCCAAGGAAAGCTTGAGAAAACGGAGAGTTCCAGATCGGATCGAAGGTCATTGGGACCAGGTAACCTCTTAACTAGGGAAAATAAGTTATTATACCTATCCTATATATGTACATTTAAAAACCCTATTTTACTCACAGCATATTCAAACTATACGTAGTTAACTGACCAGTAACCTGCATTGATAAAATTTTCAAGAAAAACAACAAATTTATGATTTTTCTTAAGAAAACCGAAAGTCAAGGTCACGCCGATTTCACGCCGAAAACACGCCGCCGCCGCCGATTTTTTGGCAAACGCCGCCGCCGATCATTTTTTAATCGGCGCACACGTCTACACCTTACCTACTCGTATTTAATATACAAAATTGACATATATGTATCCATGGATGCAATACTATAAGAAAAACTTTAAATCAAATAATCCATTGAATAGCAATAAATAAGTAAGAACATATTTTGTACATAATATAAAATGTGCATAAGCGACGACTTTTTCGATATGATCATTCAGAGGCAAAACAAAAATAAATTATTAAGAACATGTATGAACATAAACAAACCGAACTGTGTATTTATACGAACATCAACATCGATAACATTTTTGATATGGTCCTCGCACTGTGGCTGAAAAGCGCACCCGTACATGACTTTGACGCTCAGTAGATATCAACCTTATCTCATTTACATAAATTTGATTTTTGCACTAAACAATCCAAAAATCCTTGCGGAAACCGAAAATGTAAAAATATTGAAATAATACTTACCGATGATATGAAATGCCTCCATATCTAATATTTTTTGTTCGGCTAGTGTTTTTACACTCCAAAATGGAGCAGCACGGCATATTTGTAATTATTTCTAATTTTTCCTGGAATCGTTTTCACATCTGACATCTCAAAAGCGCCATACTGAATTGACACACGACTGACAATAGTCTGTGGTGAAACTGAGTACAATAAGGCTTAATCTTGCCACACGCTATAGACGCGTTTCACTTCTATTACTTCTTTGTTTTGTGGTCAAAAAGATAGACTCCCTCGTCGCTCCATCTTTTCGATTATCCTGGCCATGAACGTTGGGAACTGACAGATGAGAGCAGCGCACGACCAGTTTTACGAAAAATCCTTCAGGATGACTATTAGTTCTGCAGCTGATGCCTTCCTATGAGCAAAGTTGTTTAGTACATTACATACTTGTACAATTCGGAACGTGTGAGTTTCAGTTTCGTTATCAAAAGCTACACTAAATAAAATAGAACATACCAATTTAAACCATTAAAGCTGCAGATTGAAGGAAGATTTGAAATTAAAACGGCTATCTGTATGCAACGCTGCAGCATAGAACATAGATCAATCATGTAAGACAGGGCGATGATGATTGATCTATGGTCGGATAGAAGCGGCTATTTTCTTTCAGCTTTCCCAGGCGCTGTAACACTCGACTTCATGAGAATCCGATCTCTGCATTTTTCATTTTAAAGAAAAGTAAAAAATAAACATGAGTGAGAGATAACGTAATGGCCTCCACTCAGAAGCTTAGTACTGCAGCCGTTGGTTTTCTGCACCTAGTAATTTATTTGTTACAATGCGCTTATGACTTATAGTATGTTTTGATGCACTGTGAGGTAGAGGTTTCAAATATAAACCCGTTTCCCGTCAACACAGGAAGATCGTGTTGGGATGTTATTTGTAAGATGTTTTCGCTGTTTCCGCAGGTGGCACCAAACTCCGATAAAACAAACCGACGAATAGATCGAGTTTCGATCGATAAACAAACATAGTTGTTGTTACAAAGCCGAACGCTCGAAAGAACCTGTATTCTCTCTGGTTATACATTGTTGTCACGGATCGAAATAAAAACTACACTAGGGTTACTGATGGTTACGATCGATTGTCTCCTGCTCGGTAAAAATGGACACACGACTAGATTGCGCTACCGAAACGTGTCATTTCATTATAACACGTAACATTTAAGTGTTCCAAAAATTATTGCGTTTATTTTGGTCCGCTATAAAACAAGTTCAAAGTCTAGACAATAAGGCCGATGGTGATTACTTCGTTATTTCAACAAATAAACAAGAAAATACGAAATGTAAATCTACAAATAGACGTCGCCCCGCAGACTTTTTCTATCAGTTAAAAACGTCTGTCTTAGATAAACATTTTCAAGATATTCTAGTGGATTGTCCCTAAAAATATCACGTCTGGGCTGTTCCGGATTGAACTCCAGTCAACTCGCCATTAGAAAATAGTACAAGGACTAAACATTTTCCATGGAAATTTTACGCTCCGTCGAGTTCAGAACCGCGCCCTGTCATAGGAGCCGACATAGAGAGGCGACAGGCCAGTGGTAATGTGGTAAATAGATTCAATATTCATCAGCTCGTGTATTTACATTGCTGAGCAATCGGAAGTGAGTCGAATAGTAAAGTGAACCAGGTAACTTATGAAATGGTTCGGAACAACAATAAGTAATCAATTAGCGCACTTACACTGGTTGGCTGGATCGACTTGACTGTGCTAGTCGCAATTGGAGTAACAGCCTACCACACGCTCGCGCGACGTCCAATTTAATTAATTTGAAATATGCTTGCTTCGTTAGGACAGGCGTTCATTTTAAAGTCATTCAGTGTAATTACTAGTCGATATCGTAAATTATTAGTTTTGTATGGTAAATAGGTGATTTATTTACTGATTGGTTTGCAATTTACATCACCAATTGCCACTGGGCTCACCGCATGGGCGAGAAAATGTCGGATACCGGACCTCGGGCTCCAAAACAGTTCGCTCCAAAATGTACTAGCTTTACTTAACTTCGAAAAACACGAAGTATTCTGTAAGTTAATGCTAGCATCTGAAACTATCAATAAAAGATGATAAAGAATATTATTATACTTATTATGCTTTAGCTGATATGAAATCGCAAATGTGATATTATTGTAACCTCCGTGTTTGGTCCATAAATGTCGCTGTCATAGGCACGAGAAATGTTTCATTACTGCACTTTCATAAAGAAACTTGTGCGGAGCGAAATTTTGTTTTTTTTCTACAATAAAGTATTTGAGACAAGCCAGCCTCGCGCACTTCGTCTATCAAAGCACTATACGAAACGGTAATATATTTCTCTCTATCACTCTTCCATATAAGTGCGACAGAAAGACGTTAGTGCTTCGTTCACTACAGCACAAACGATTGGTAGTCTTGGCTAGGCCCCCTAAGGTGGAACCACACCAGACACGTCATACAGCATTTACGTCTTCAGAGTCTTCACACTTACTACAACTGGTCCCGAAGTCTTACGATCCAATTCCACACGCCGACTCACCTTGTAGCCAGTGTTATCGAGACCCGCGTGTCGCGAGACGGGGCTCAGCGCGCGGCGCTTCTTAGGCTGGTGGCGGGCCGGCGACACGGCCGGCTGGTACGAGGGCTGGCTGGCTGGCTGATTGCGATAGTGCGTCGGGTCCGGGTACATGACATGCATTCCCTGAAAAAAAAATATTTGTGTCATCAGTTGGGAATAAGTTGGGATCTCATGAATGTATAGAGATTTTTAAGCGATTTAGCGATTTTAGCATCGACATTTGATTTAGCAGAAACGTAAAAATAACAACAAAAAAATTACGAACGATTTTAAGACAAATTCGATATTACATTAACTGATCGTGATCGCATGACATCATAAAAAACAAAACCCATCTTAATGATGATATTCCTGGAATTCTCTGAAGTTATTGTTATTATTTATGTTGGAATATCAGAAATCTACTTACTATATTTGCCTATGAAATTTAAGTAGGTACCTACTGAGCTTCGATATTATATTCCGACTTATACAGGTACAAAAATAGCACAAATTAGCATAGCATAAAGATAAAGAACCTACAGGTATACATAAAGTTTGTAGGAACACTTCCATACATAACTTTATATAGGTACCTGTAGTATTTTTATATTCTGTTCTGAGATACCTACATGCAATGTAGATATATATTATATATATCGACCGTGAACGGACACGTACGCAACAGTTGTGTTTGTCGAGCCTGATATATTTTACATATTTTTGTATTTGCGTTTTGCGTTGTTACTCATATTTTACAGTTTTATGAACAGATAACATATGCTTGTTTTTGTCAAACGTGCAATGTTTTTTACAAAAATTGTGATGAGGACATAAAGAGTTGCCTACAAAAAGAAATAAAAAATTAAGCATTTTTAATAATCCTCCTTTTAATAAAACTGTTTGATAGTCCGTAGGCAGACTGTTTTCAGAATTGTAAACTTGAACTTAAACAGAATTCCAGAATATTGCGAAGTAGAGAGTTTCAAAGCATTAATTACTAGAGGTAATTTCAACTTGTCCGTAACAGGCAATTTGGCTGTTTATAATAATTTCAACGGGCGGACATTATCATAACAAGAACGGCGAATCTTGCGAACAGAGGACCGTCGAACGTGGCGATTTTAATATTTTCGGCTTTCGTGGCGAAGCTATATTGCGGACTGCGTCGTAAAATCGAGTTCTCATTTGCTAAGAGCCGCCATTACAATGAGGCATGTCTCTGTAACGTGACTTCAACCTGTAAAAGCACGGCTGCATATATAAAACCACTTAAACAGAATTGAAACTCTGGTTCATTACTGCCTTTCAAAACTGGCAGTAAATTAGTGGGCTTACTGAACAACGGCAGGTTATAATGAGAAATTGAAAAATATAAAGATCCTTGCCATTCTTGGCAAGCTGCCGAGCGCCTAAAGACAAATTTTAATTTGGTGTACACCACAGACTTTCGGGCAAATAATTGGCATACCAAAGGCACTCGCTCGAGAAAAGGCAAATTAAGCCCAAATGAAATTTATAATGCAAAAGATTTAAACGTGATACGTGTGTAAACACAAGGAGATGTGGAACAATTAGGAACAAAATATAAACATTTTTTTGTTTTCTTCCGGTTTTTTCTATAAGCACCGAAAGAAGAGTTTTGGGCACTGTGGTGTGGTCGTTCTTTAAGAAATGATTATGAGTATTATGACATCTGGAAAGCAAAAATATGGCAATCACTAATGTTAGGTCAAATTCGCTTCAAAATGCATCAAACTGAATGTTACAAAGTAACAGCCGCCGCTCTAACAGAATATTAAACAGACACGGCCCAAGGAAATATGAGCGGATCAAAACAATCTAGGTTTACAATGAAACTCGATTCTCCTTGAGTGCAAGACAAAGAATTGCGCAGCCCCGATGGTACAGTTAAATCCGATTATTATAATAAAATCGGAACAGTCTTTTGCAAGGTTTCATGCGCTTAGCTCTGCTTTAAGCCTTGGACATTTGATACAACAAACCGTACCGAGATGTGCCAATATAATATTTATGAAAGTCTTTTGATGCTTAAACGTAAAAAGAACAATACTAGCAAAATTCTAAGATTATTCTACTCTGAGGCTGTAATGTAATGAACGTAATAGTTCATCGATGTTGTCCTTCTGTTATGGTTTTTTTTATTAGCCTATTGTGGTGTCCCACTGCTGGGCAAAGGCCTCTCCCCTTGACACTTATCTTCCACGACTACCGACATAATGCCTTCTCCGGCCAGTGGTTGAGAAAGGTGTCTAAGGTCGTCCTGCCTGTTTTGGATTAAGATAAATAAAACCGGACAAGTGCGAGTCGGACTCGCCCACCGAGGGTTCCGTACTTTTTAGTATTTGTTGTTATAGCGGCAACAGAAATACATCACGGTTCGTGAGATACAGCCTGGTGACAGACGGATGGACGGACAGCGGAGTCTTAGTAATAGGGTCCCGTTTTACCCTTTGGGTACGGAACCCTAAAAAAAAGTTTACCTGTTTTGTAACAAGATACCTATTAAATTATATTGAAGTGACTGTTCGATTCGGTGTGAATTTTAATGCTATTGGAAACCGATTTAAATCGATTGTCGAAATAAGGAACTACTTCAACTTGCTAAGAAACGAGACGAGGGAAGGAAATGAATAATATGACAGTCATTTATGTTTTCCTTATTACGTGGTGATAATGAAGCCGGTTTTGTTGCATATTTATTAATGTTTCTTGAGGTAGGTACAGTCGCCATCACGATATATCGGAACGGTCAAGGCGCTCACAAATATCTGAACACGCCTCTATTGTCAAGGCGTTAGAGTGCGTGTTCAGATATTGAGAACACCTTGGCCGCTCCGATATATCCGATGGCGACTGTACTGGGCTAGAGGTATTGGTTTTATGATCTACCTTAAGCATCATGATTTACTGAATACGTAATAACATTGATAAAAAGATCAATAGGTCACGAGAGCTAGGGGACGCTCGCAATTCCCTTGGAAATATATATGTATGTTAAAAAACACACGAAGAAATTCTTCAACTACTCGTCAGCCGTATCACCGGCACCATCATTCGACGCAAGAAGTATTATAATGTTGTTACAAAGGTTGTCAATGAAGTCAACATTCAATATAATATATCTAACCCAGCTGTCAAAGTGACCAACGAGAAATATTCTTCCACTCAGCTGTTTGTATAATTAACGTATTATCAACAATACGCCATAACTGTCGGAAGCCAGCACGGCCGTCGGAATGATATCCTATGATCCTATTGTGGCGAGAACAAAGCCTCGGCTATCGCAGCCATCGACTTTCTAAACGGACCGTGGGCGACGCTGGACATTACGGCTAAGTGCATTTGAATTTAGTGAAGGTACACCCACGTCCAGCTGCAAAAGTTCATAACCACGTTCTTTTTTTCATTCATTAAGTGGGTATGCACTTTTCATGTGACGAGAAAGGTATTACGAATGAATGTGGAGGGAAAAACGGGAGAGGAACACCGAGGAAAAGGTGGATGGACTGTTTGAGAGATGATATGAAACGAACGCAAGTGAATGATGCGATGACGGGCGAGATAGAGGTGTGGAAGAAAAAGACATGCTGCGCCGACCCCAAATGAATGGGATAAGGGCAAGCGAATGATGATGAAGTGGGTATGTATTTTTGCAGCTCGCTGTAACACAGATACTGTTGGTAAGCCATGGCCACCAGAAGCGGCATGGGCCACAGCGCAATGTCAGAATTGACCAAACGTTACCGGCGTAGGTTGCTTGAAGCTGGAACCTTGCTACATTACGCATAAGTTCGGCTTTTGACCAACGATTTTGCATCATATAAAACGGATTAACTAACGAAATTAACATTAAAATAGGAACGTAAGCCGAGAGAGATTCACTTCTAGGAAAAAAAGTAAAAAACTATTTTGATCAAACTAAAGACTAACATAATGAGGATAATGTGGTTTGGAAATGAGGATATTGTGGAGTGGGTTGGGATACAAACAATACAGACAGCCGTCATGAGTAAACGCAGACACATAAGGTCAGTTAAATTAGGGTGAACACCTAAGCAACACCGTGTGGCAATTTTAAACCGACTTAGGTATACATCGGTCTGAGCATCAAATTGCCTGCTAGGGAATTAAAGTAAGCCTCAATAATTATACCTAAGACATGTCGTAACCGTACGCGTTATGTCGAAAACGTGACAACAGCATTTGTCTGACAAAGACTAATCACACGTTATTATCGTACACAAATACAACAATGCTTTCTTTTTTTGGCATCTGAAGGCGGAGTACCGAAGGAGTAAAGTATTATGCCAACGTACCTTTTACGTTCAAAAGATTAATCTTGCTATTACTCCACAAAGCGCTACAATGTTTTGTAACTGAGCCAAAACCCATTTAGGGCCTCATAACTTTTTAAGACAAATATTCACAAAAGAAACATTTACGAATAAAGTGCTTTTAAGAATAAATTAAATCGGTTGACGTAAAAGCCTAAAGATGGAAGTTACAAGGTGAAAGTAGCGAGCCCAGCGAGGATCGCTTTGGGACCAGAAAATAACAGGAATTTGTTAGAACGTAAAATGACAGTAGCGACCCACAATATTTAATTTTAAATCCGTAGATGCTAACGTACCTACACAAGAAAGTTTCATTCCTTGAATTTTAACGTAAATACCAATTCTGTTAATAACTACGTGCGTAATTAAAGAATTACATACATATAATATTTTGCTTAGGAATTGTATCACCACACTCGCTCTCATAATTTTATAATAAACGGAGATTCTATAAGTACCATAAACAAAAGGTATATAATCAGAAGTTTGTCAACAAGCAGTAGTCTGTTTATTTATCCTTCTCAGAATAATACTCCACGAGGAAATAAGTACATAGTTATCCCGGGAAAAATCCACATGTGGAAATAACGATGCATTGCGCGTATGAAAATAATGAGGAAAATTAAGATAAAAGTTTCATTTGCTAAAAAAACCTATTATTCGACGAAAAGGATGGTTAATTAAGAGAATAGAAAAGCGTACAGCCGGTGCAGTCAACGTGGATATATATAGAGATGTTTGCTTTTTTAACTTTATTTCAACGTGTTAAGTAAAAGTGTATATTTGTCGAGAAAATTACGCACACCAGGCGGTTTCTGTAGGGAAATATTAGAAATAAAATCATCATAACTATTACTTGAGCACCCCTACATACAAATATGTGTGTATTACATAATTATATATTATACAATTATGGGTGCTGAGCTATAGTTAGTTTTTTTTGCATTAGAAAGAAAGTAAACAATCTTGAAGTGTCTTTTTATTAAAAAATATTGAAAAACGCTTTAAAAAAATAGTTTATATTAGTTATGAAAGCAAAAGAATGTAAAAGATCGTATATGATTTATAATCCTAACATATTTACTGTGACTTATTTTTCAATCGTGATTTTTAATAAAAAGACATGTCAAGATCGCTTACCTTCTTTCTAATGCTAAAAAACGAACTATATCTTTGCTGACTGTATGTATCTTGCCTATATTTTTTATTATTTATGTTCGTAGCGTATAATAATCCAACTAGTGTTATTCTGTCGTTTTAACGTAAGTGATATTATACCCTAAGGCCACTTTAGAATTAGCTAAGCGCCGATAAGGCCTTTGATGGTCGCGTTCCAGTCGTTACCACCGTACCCAAAATATCGGAAGCTGGTGTGGGTAGGTATTTACGTACCTACTTGATTACAATAACGACCGAGTCATCAGTGTGAGGCAAAGGCCTGTGCACACCGGCTACGTGTGCGTGACGTGCACGTGCGCGTGCTGCGTTGTAGTATACAGATCCTTATGAGAGACGGCACACCGCTTGCGTGACGTGGGCGTGTGCGGCTCCAACGTTTTAGCGCACGCGCACGTGCACGTCACGCACACGCAAGCCGGTGTTCGCAGGCCTTACTACTTTACCTGAGGTGTGTCAGGTGTGTGTACAGGACTACAGGTACACTAGTGTAGACAAATGCAAATATTTCAGCACTACGCACTCAAAACTAGTCGATGTCAAGCCTACTTCTAGCGACTGTACGGTCGGCGAAAGTAACTAAGCCGACTAATTACTCAAAATTTGCATACGACATTGTTTTAATACATTCGTTCAGTTCCTCTGTGCAGAAACTTCTGCCGTATGGTACAATCCTCTAGGCAGGTTTGCGGCCGGCACATTAAACATGCAATGCCAAAGTTTAGGCGCACTTAGTTGCTAACTGTACCAGTAACGGTCCCGGCGACATTTCACGTTCGCCGCGCTCTCTCGCACCGACGTTTATTGCTAGGTGCCTATCTATTCTGAACATAAAACATTTTCTATACAACTGTTCTTTTTTAAATGCCTGTAGCTATTGATTAACCCTTATGTTCACCGAGTTTTAGTAGTAGGTACCTAGTTAGCTATCAAAAATAGAGATTTTTCGGATTATTTTCTGACATCTTTTAGATTATATGGGTGCCCTGAAATCAGCGTCTTTTATGTCTATTATTTCTTTTTGTTATATTTATACCTATGTAATTTTCAAAAGCAATAGTTATTTATTTACAAAGGGCAAAGTTATTGTTTACCGCTCGTGCTTATATTGATAGTATTGATACCCAAGCAAGCGAAAGATTCCAAAATTGAACCATGAGCATAGGGAGTGGTTCAAAAAGTGGAATCTTGAGCGTTGCGAGGATTTCAAGGGAAGAGGGTTAAACAGATTTTGCAGTGCATTTTGAGTGAAACACAAAATTTTTCACCACACCAACATAAGGAAAATACTAACTGTAAAATATCATACAAAATCAAAGGAAATCAATTCAAAATGAATGTTATTAAATATTTATCATTCAAAATCATCTTTTAAAAGTCAATTCTACCAGCAAACAAGAAAAGATAACCAGAGAACGGGATTATTGTGGCTTTTTAGAACTATCGTAGGGAGTTCTCATTTATCGACTTCAATACACATAATAGAATATTTGTTAGCCCTACAATAGACTTTGAACGTGAAATTAAAAAAAAACACCGAACGAAAGTAATTAAATGTGAAACTATTAACTATCAAGTTTTCATTGTTTTTGCGATTGCGAAATAGAGATGTGCAATGTCTCTGTTTCGCATTTTCGACTACTCAAAAGTTATCTGGAAGAGATTGCTCTTTAGCGATAAGATCGCTTGTTATTTACCTCTACTTTTAATATTTTTTTAATATGTATGTTATATTCTATATTGTATTGATATAGGTAGGTAGGTATATCGAAAGTCAATAAATGAGAAGTCCCTAATGCTGTGGTGAATAACGCTAATTTTTAGGCTTAAAGACTCGAGCCATCAAGACTCGTAAGTCTTGAAGACTCAACTATATTTGAGAATTGTATTTATTTATTTTACGCGTATGGATGTAAGAAATCGTCTTTGCCGCCTTTGAGGCGTTAAGCCTCGAGAGTCTTAAAGGTTCGAGTCTTTAAGCCTCGAAATGAGCGTTATTCACAACACTACCCTAATGACAATTAAAACTGCCACGAGAATTCCGGCCTTTGTATATACCTCACACAAAGTAAAAATGGAATTAAAGGCCGAGCCACACCGGCTGCGTGTGCAGCACGCTGCGTTGCGTGCGCTGCGTGACGTGCGCAGCACCCCTGTCACACCGGGTGACGCGCACGTCACGCAACGCACGCAACGCAGTGTGCTGCACACGCCACGCAGGCGCACGCTGCAGCTCAGTCATGCGTGCAGTAAAATAAAATACGCCTGCGACAGTACCTACATCATGTTATTATAACTCCCGTTGCAAATGGAAGCAGCTCACCTAATGCCGCCATTGCAATTAGAGGAAAAAAATGTCTCATATTTGAATCGAGATAATTGAGAGTACATAATATTATTCACCGACGCACTATAGTTCACAATACAACAACCTTGTTTTCCAATAGTATCGTTAATACCTATCGTAATAGTATAGTATCGATTTGTTCCCACAGGCCAAATTAAATTTTTATAAGATGTATTTTTTGTAATCTTTGTGCTATGTTGTAAATATACATTCGTATTGACGAACGATTTTAATTAGTTTTTCTTTTATCACTGAATCCATATTAAAAACCAGCACGCGCACCGGCCGAGTTGTAAATAAATACAAGCGAGCTGCGCGTGTACACGCACAGCACCTATGCAGCACCGAGCTGTGCGTGTCCGAACCTGCTCGGTTCGCCCTCTCATAGGGAACGCAGTTAAACACAACGTCATCACTGCACGCAACGAAGCGACGTTGCCGCTCCGCTGCGTGGACGCGTGCACGCAGCACGCAGCCGGTTTGTCTCGTCGGAGCTGCGTTGCGTGCAAGTCACGCGTATGCGCACGTCACGCACACGTCACGCAAGCGGTGTGTCCTCTCGTATGAGTTTTCGTATTATACAACGCATCGGGACGCGTACGTGCACGTGCACGTCTACGCACACGCATCCGGTGTGGCTTGGCCTTAAAATGACCACTAAGTTATTTTCTAGTCGCCCAAGACTGCAATTTTGATTTATCAATAAAGATTTAAAATACAATGAACGAATGGAAGGCCTTTTTATTAGCCTCTGGGCAGTTAGAAGTTAACCTCTACACTTTTTTAACCTCAACAATTTGGATTGGTCAAATTGAGGGGGGACTTAAACCTTCTTGAGGCAGAGGTGTAGGGTTGAAGCCGGTATAGCTTTATTTGATGTTCATAAGCGCATTGTAATATGCCTACTTGAATAATAAACTATCTTTATCCTTAACAAAATAAAGATTCAAAATAGAATGAAATGGGATTTCTATAAGTATCAGGCGAAGGCTCCTACGCATACCCTGGACGGCTATGAGAACCAATAAGTCTATCCTAGAGGAGCTGAAGATCACCACACGGCTCTCTACAAAATGTCAAGAACGCGCACTCAGCTTCTTTGGTCATATCATGCGGTCTAAAAAGCACGACCTAGAAAGTCAGATTATCTTGGGCCAAATTGAGGGCAAGCGAGCGCGAGGAAAAGCACCCACGAGATGGTCTGATGTAGTGAAGAGGGTTGTTGGCGGCAACATGCAGTGCTTGACCCATATGGCCTATGATCGCACACTGTGGAGACGTTGCATACATTCAAATTCGAATTCAAAATTTTATTTGCTAAAAATGCACGTACATATTAGATGTTATCATATACAATAGAATGTGGGTATCAGCGCATACATGGTCGCGATCCTCAGCAATGAGGGACCGAGGAAGAAGAATAGGTCTCTGGGCAGTTAGAGGTTAATATGTTTCTGCGTTCTCACCCGACATGAGCCTCTGGCCAGTTTTAATACCAATTAAAATTGGGTGAATGAGTTTTAGTTATGATTATGATTCAAGAGTACCTGTCAGCTCTGAGCCAAAATAAACCAAATGGTCATTTGGCCTTAAGCCAAAAGGTAGACCAAAGTAGAGCATTTTATTAATTATGACTACAATAATTGAATGAGTACAACTATAATAAATTTGAGTGTTGAATCTAGATACCGATTAATTTCATGCATCTTTATCACCCAACTTTTATATGAACATTTATGTTTTACATCACTATCATTGTTTTTTTTTCATAATTATCTGTTTAAAAGGTTTAATAATACCTAATGATATGAGTATTGTTCTGTTGATTATAACTGGAAATTTCCCAATACAAACCGAGGCATTATCGGCTTGCCACGTCGAAAAAATCCAATAAGAATACTTAAAAATATCTAATAAAAGATGTCATATGTTTACATGGTTGACAGTTGGCCTCAAACTAAAATGTAAAAGTACACCCAAGTTATTTATACGACAGCACGTTCATGCCGTAAAAGACTGCAAGACTGTTTTATAAGCAACATAAACGGAAAACCAAAATGTTATGAGAGAAACTCACACGTCAGAAAGCGTTTTATATCGCTCGCTCATGTAGAAAGCACCGCACAGACACCTCACTTCGGCGGGAACCAGTATTTTCCACTCGAGTTTCTACACCCGGAAACCACTACTATATAACAAGCCTCTTTCTCACCTCTCTAAGTCAAATTTCTGACTGTAGGATTCCACTACCATGCTGAAAGAAACACACGAATCGGACAAAGGGTCCATCAAAACACAGCCATTTTGAATCCGTTTCTACAAAATGTTACGTGTTCCACTACCGTCCAATGTTTATAAATCCGGGAAGTAAGAAAGTCGACTATCCGTTTGCACTCATTTTGTTCGCACAAATTTCACAGTAAAAACTACCACTAAACATTTCACACACTGGGTACGATTTCACTTCATACTTTCGCACACACCCGCTTACGTCGCGTAAGGTCCGTCGAGCGGAAACGACGAACTCACACGAATGGAGCTGCGAGTGGTGGTGCGATGGCACTCTGCCAGTGTTGTCAGCATAAAGTTACGAATTCTACCAAAATAACCGGCAGCAGTAATACAGACTGTTATAAAAACTGTATTTTCCTCACTAATCGTTACATTCTATTAGACATTTTATAGATAGCAAATTTTCTGATAGTTTATGCTGAAAATAAGTGGTATCTACAGTAAATGCATTGAATAAACTAGTGAATAGAATCAGGCGTTACTTTGCGGAAATCCATACTAATTAAAACCAAAATATTACTTTGCTAATCCGCGAAAAGATAACGTGCTAGTCAATCAGTGCTAACCCGTTATACTTACTTGCGTATTTTTACATGCAATTAATATTCCCACCCTCCCACCGCAAAAAAGTGGTTTTGGTGGTGGTTTGTTATATTTATTTGCGTATTTATTTTTGCGGTGGGAGGGTGGGAATATTAATTGCATGTAAAAATACGCAAGTAAGTATAACGGGTTAGCACTGATTGACTAGCACGTTATCTTTTCGCGGATTAGCAAAGTAATATTTTGGTTTTAATTGAATAAACTATCAAAATAGTCTGATTGACTTTAAAACTTCTTCTCTAAGTGCGCATAAAACATCTTTTTTATTTTGAAAAACCTGGGTAAGCCCATGGAAAATACTTTACATAACTTATAGATTTCTTAACACAGTATAATTATTTATAAAATAGTAGAAAAAATATTACTTGACAACATTTTGTAACTGTCAGACCATAGACAATTTTATAGAGAAAGTGACGTTTTAGCTTTTGGAAAATGAAAAATGTACATAAAAAATTTAGTAATTTACATTTAGGCAAGAAAAGGATAATAAAAAACCTTTAAATTAAAGTTTCACTGTTGTTTTTTAAACATTTGGTTCTGGACTTGAAATAACCATAGACAATTTAATTGCGCCTTTGCCCTGCGCGCGCGGAATTCAATTTGATAAACTCGTTGCTTGGCAACGCGATAACAATCCAACTCGCACAGTAGTTTTCGGGCTTTTTTGGTGGCTGGTCGGTTTTGATCTTTCATATAATTTTACAAAACATTTATCACATACGTAGGTATATTTAGGCCTAGCTTTTGTATACAAAAAAAACTTTTTTTTCTTTTACTCAGCGGCGGCTGCAATTTAATACAAATTATCTGTGATATTCATAATGTGGTTAATGCGTTATTTTCGGACGCGACAACTCAAATAACAGTGTCGTGAGACTTAAAACATGTTCGTAGTTAACTTATTAGTTTCAATATTTAGTTGTTTTGTGTTCTATGTTTTGGCCGAAGAATACGAGAATGATGATAGAAGTAAGTACCAGTTTTTATAAAATTATGTGCTGATTAAAATCAAATAACTTTGAGTGGTCAAGTGTATATCTGCCAGTACCAACATTATCTAATACGTACTTAGAAATATTAAATATACCCCCATGGATGGCTCTATTATTACAAGTATTAGAACGGACCCTAGGCGCATGTACATTTTTTATTGTTTTGTACACCTACTGTAGTGTTATTTCCGTGTTCAAAAACATGGATGTATGATCATTCATTACCTACTTATTACATTGACCAAGTCAACTATTTAAAAAAACTTGGTAGCGCTTTATTAATTATGTAGACATACTGCCCTAATTTTGTGTAGGTATTGCATGATCAAATGATCATACGAGTTATCACTTTTCCGCGTTAACTTTCGACTTCATGACATCATGACTTAATTAAATATCTACAGACACCAAATTTTAAAGGGATAAATAAGTTTTAGATTGTAAATTGTAATAGGTTTGTAGCCATACTTAACTTAATTATGTCAGTCACGACTCGTAGTCTGTTAACAGTTTGAGCAACCGTCGCCAGTGTCCTCATTACGCGGGAAACATTTTTTTTAATCGATCAAAGGCAAGGGTCATCTCTATACGGTCGGCTGCTTCTAGTATGTCCACATCCGCTGTCCACACAAAGGACGCGCGGACGACCGCGTAAACCCACTGCCATTTATGCAGCTATTATATGCCTTTTTAATGCGATTGTGTGGCGTTATAAAACCTAGTTACTGACAGGATACGTGCTCTAATATTACTGCTTGTCTGTGAAGTTACGGCCCTGCTTACACGACGACGCAACCATACCGTTCAAGGAGATGATCTAGCCAGTACTAAGCTACCTGAAATTTGGATTGTATTTTAAGCATGATACATAAAACCACGCATGTTATTTTTTTAACTTTAGAATTTTAGAATTATTGAATTCCGTTTTGTATTGTAGGGTTATCTGACTCTCTAGCGTTCGAATATGCAGGAGGGATAGAGACGAAATTCGATTTTCGTGTTTCGCGGTAGTCCTCAGGTGAGCTGCACTGCATCTGTCTGATGATTCTATCATATGATCTTATTCTGATGTAAGTAGCCCGCTCGGCTAGACCTTACATGGAAATAGAGCCGCAGATCAGATCCCAACAAATTTTGTGAACAGGGGAGTTTGTGAAGCTAAAATGAAAGTGAGCTACTTACATGGAGTAAGTGTGCTCAACACTTACCCAGTGCAAGCAGTCCAATGAGAGTAGGTCCTTGGTCTCCCTTGCCTAAATAAAATATAACTGTAATGGAGAACCAGCACTTACTAGAAACATTCCCAAAAAAAACTTTCATAAGGGCGTGCTATGAGTTGAGTTGAGACCTAGAATTGGGTAATGGCCTCTGTGAAGTTTTTTTAAGTATAAATATCATAAAACTACTTATGAGTTGTCCTAGCGTTCCTCGGAGACGTGAAGTGGTATTGTCGGTGCCCTAACATAAGTATCCACTTTTCTGTAGGAGCTAGTATGGCGACACTTACTGTATGTATAACATGAGAACCACAAAACATACAACAGTCGATCTGACCGCACTGCCATGAGTAGTTAACGTATAATAACATAAATAACGAATTACAGGGTTATGGAGTTTACCGACTGCGCCAATAAACACGGTTAGCAGTTTGAGACAAAATGTTAATTTACATATTTATTATATTCCAACAAATTACATTTTTAAATATTTAATGTAATATTGATTTCTGTAAAAAGCATATTTGCCCGTTGGAAACGTTATGGTAGGTAACTCGGAGGTTGAAATGTAAAATAATTAATCATGTACTTTAAAGGTACCTAATAAGTAGCTTAGTATTTGTAAATTTTATTCAGTATATACTTACCTATTACCAGTAGGTACCTGTTGGTACTTTTACCAGTGATATCTCGATCATAGATCGATTTAAATGCGATTTATCTAATGCATGCAATACTTTCACACAAACCCAAAAAGTCACATTTACAATTCTCCATACGATTCACGTCGCGACATACGACTTTAAAGATTAGGGCAGCAAAAGATTCGTGACGACTGCTATAAAACGATGCCTCCTGCGAGTCCTGCGCTTCCCTCATAATCTTGCCCTAGTTTAATACTATGGGGACTACGGCGAACATCGAAATTCGTACATCTCTCCGCATCTCTACCGAACTTGCTTTTTTATTCGTCCTTCTGGACAGGCCAAGACCATAGGCTATGGCCTGATAATCTATGTTTCTTGGTTAGAATCGTCAAAAGGTCTCCCTTAGTCTTCAGTCCATGCAAAAATGGCCCGCAAACTAGGTTTACTTGCTAAAACAGTCAAGGAATTTATATCGGTATCAATATCGTGGCATCGTCGAGGAAATGCGTTTCTTTTATATATAAAGCGGGGGATGGCACAGACTGGTGCAAAAGTATTTTCCTGACAGCTTGGCTCGAGGGATAAGAAAACCGCGGGCTTTTCAGTATCGTCCGATTTTCAATTACTAGGTCAGGTCAAAGATTGCTTATTCAACCCCTTAATAGGTAAATCTATTCGCAATGGAGAAAAGTGTACACTTTTACACCCTAAATAAAATTCTCATACAAGGGTTGAAAGTGTTGAAGTCAGTCATTCGTCTGTAGGTAGCTATTCCAGCTACAATATGACTGCAAACTACGTAGTGCGTACCAAATTTTTTGTATTTTCAAAATAGCAGCTTGTATGTGCGATTGAAACTATTAATTTATGACCCATTTCGTACCTTGTCACAGTGACAATCAATATGAAAGTCTCTATATAGAGACCTCATACTATTGTCACTCTGACAAGGTACAAAATGGGACATAAATTAAAACTCTCGATTGTAATTAAATTAGCTCTTACGATACACTAAAGAATGTGATCTCATATTGTCCTCGGTTTATTTTGTAGAGCAAAAAAAATTGTTCTCGAATAAAATGCAATTATGATGACTTAAAATTCAGCGAGGTTAGAGGTTAAGGTGTAGGTTAAGGTACGCAAGAATATTTTTAAACCAACATCCCGCTACATCGGCTTGTACCACACAGTATCCTGCTCAGCCGAAGTTATTCCAGCCAATAAAGCCTACAGTACGTCACGCGATGCATTCATGCGGTTAGCCTGTCATCGACGTTAGCTTGTTATGATATTGAATAATGAGGATTGAGTTATTTTAGCCAATCCCTGCAGAACCTAATGCGATTAGATAGGGCTAACACGACTAAGGTAAATGTACTGGTGCTAGACGCGGTCCCAATTCTTCCAATACATGTCATCTTGAAACTTAAGTCATTGTGTCAATAGAGGTGACAGCGAGGTGTCATCTATTGGCCATACTCGAACAACATACCGAATGGTTTATTTATACCATGGTACTATAAACGTATATTCAAAGAACATATATTATATAACACTTTAAACTCTCGCGTTTTGTACACATATTTAATTACACAAACGGGTCTACCCCGGGTCGGGTCGGGTTTTGAAATTAAAAAACACCCTAAAAATTTCAATCGTGAGGACGGGTACAAATTATCGTCTACTTGGGGACCAGTGATTCAAATGTTGAAACCAGCGGATATATCTTCGGACCAGTGTACGGATACTGTGAGTGTTGCGTGTCGTGCCGTGGACAATAAACATTAAACTTTAACGGGTAGCTGCAATTTCTTTGTCTACCCCGAACATTTTTATAAACTAATTTCGGGTAGTTTAGTGGTGTTTTATTAATATCTCCGTTGACATTTGTTGGGACGTCAGTCTTTCCGTGACCACAGCTGGTGCAACTCAGCTGAAACGTCGGAATTAAAGGTAAAAACAATGAAATTATATCGCGGTAGACCCGTTTGTGTAATTAAATAAACATATATTATTATAATTTATAAAGGTACAGTAGTAGTAGTAGTAGTAGTAAAATACTTTATTGTACAAAAAGAAACATGAAAGAACACACATCATTAGTACAAAGGCGAACTTATCCCTTTCAGGGATCTCTTCCAGTTAACCCTTGAGCAATTGAGGGAGAATTGGAGAACGGTAGACATAAAAGCTGTACTAAACGGCATAAAGATAAAATATTTAATATCCTACAAGATAGGTAAACCTATATCCTAATACTATAATTATGTATATACAAAGTATGGGATATGAAATATAACAAACATGCAAACAGCTATATATATTTAAAATATATAATACATATAATACATTATATATGATATAATACATATATACTAAAACTACCTAACCGCATACATCTTTTAGATTGAAGTTCCGTCAGAAAGTCATAACTTTTTTAAATTCGCCTTTAGCGATGCGACCGATTGACACTTTCGAAGAGAAGACGGTAAGGAATTCCATAATTTGACAGAGTAAGTACACAGTAAAAGACTTGTCATAGGATCGGTGTTTGTGTGGCGGGATAGCCAGAGAGAGATCTGCACTGGAACGGAGCCGGTACCCGCTGCCGTCTGCTAAAAATTTAAATCTCTCCGAGAGATAAGGGGGAGAAGAGGGAGAGAAAAGGACGTTAAAGAGAAGGGAAAGTACATGAATGTCTCTACGACGCCGAATGGGCAGCCATTTGAGTTGGGAGCGGAAAGATGAAATATGATCAAATTTGCGTAAGCCAAAAATGTATCTGATGCAAACATTTTGCAAACGCTCAAGCTTGTCAAGTAGTTCCTCCGTGAGATCCATAACAGCAATGTCCGCATAATCAAGAAGGGGAATAAGCAGAGAACGTGCTAGCATGACTTTCGTGTGGACAGGGAGGAAACTCTGGAGACGACGAAGCGAGTGCAGGGAAGCAAAAAGTCTTCTACTGGTTTCAGTCACGTGGGATGCCCAAGAAAGAGTCTGATCCATGACAATGCCTATATTTCTTACAGTGGCTGGGAAAGGAATGTGTGTTCCATCGAAGAGAATTTTAGACATTGTGACTTCAGACAACTTAGAGATGAAGTGAGGACTCCCAATGAGAATTGCCTGCGACTTATAATTTATACAGTTGTGTGCCAATTAACAATATCTACTGTCTGGAACTGTAACAACGTTTATTTACTGATGGACACACGGAGATGGCCATAGGAACTCTGTGATAAAACAACGCAACCTAATTGTGCTTGGGTTTGATAGTCCCTATATAGGTACCTATGATATGAGTATTAGTTGCCTGTTGAAAGAGAAGTATCAATAATTAAATTTTTGACAAACTACTTATTTCTTATCAGTCAAGGAGACTACTACTTAACTCTCTTTTTCCATTACCAGTGTACCTCCTGGTATCCCCGGACCAGCACGAGCGCACGCCACGCCTCGAAGATTTCTTCTGGACAGGTTCAGGAGATGGGCCACCTCCTCCGGACTCACCCCTGCCGGAGCCTTCTCAGCCCACACCAATTGTGCACACAACTACGGTTCTTGCCACTGTGTACCTGGATTCGTTTCCGCCACAGGTATTCAGTGTCCCTATTTAAAGTATTTGAGCAGTTCATGCGTGAGTTTTGAGGATTCAAAGGCTGAGGAAGTGGTCGCGTGAGGGGCAAAAAAAGAACAGTAGGTAATTGTCTTTTTTCTGTGGGGGCAAGCGTTCAGATTTAGAGCTGCACAACATACTTAGCTACAGAAGGTTCATTCATTATATGTATGTAATTCTAATTAACATACACCTTCGAGTAGGAAGTGCCTCTACTTTTCAAGTAAACAAAAGACTGACAAAAGAGAAATTTTAATGCACGGCGCAATTTGTTCTTTACCTGACTGGATTGCAATATGGGTAATATTATCCACTATGTGTATATAGAATTTCCCAAATATACACTGGAGCAATTAGAGCATTTCCCACTGTTATTTAGTGCCTAATATTCTTAACCCATTTATTTTATATGCCCATTTGATAAAACTCACTCTTACAATAATAAAATTAATAGGGGAGAGAGCCTATAATATAACCTGAAGGATTTCAGACCAATAACTAGTCTTGAGAATGTATGTATGAGTTAAAGACAATTTAAAATACAGGCGGTGACTGACAAAACAACAGGAGAATGTGTCCTCAACTGCGGCGAGCCGGTTCCTCCAGGCAGTTTGGAGCCAGAGATACCAGAGGATCGACGGTATTGGCTGCTGACTGTCATACAAGGATCCACCCCTGACAGTCTGCAGTTGAGGCTGGCTAGGTTGTATCAGAAGGCCTTTCTAAGGTAAAATGAATACCTATTAATTTCATTAAAATAACCTTAACGTGTTTTTCGCGTATATTGTTTAAAATTCACATCCCAACGCTTGTAGTGCTTGTACAATATAGAAGTGCATTTGGTTTATTCAGAAGAAGTGAGGAAATACTTCTAATAGCCTAACTGCAGTACCTCCCCACCTCTTTCCGTCTACCTATTAAATATTATAGTTAATAGATCGACTGTCTACATAAAATAACAGACCTAATTTTCAATAAATTATTTGATTTCCCATCTTTCTCACAACGCATGGTGACCATGCCGGGCTAACGGATTTTATTTGGGGTTAGTTAAAAGGAGAAGAAACATATCCAACTGACGGCATAGCCGCGTGCCGCGTGGTTGTAATTTAGAAATTGACTTCAAGTATAATGTGACATGACACTTTCGTCGTTTATTCAACTACCTTTGAAATATTTCAGACAACAAGAACGCCATCTGGGAATAATAAAGTCTTTAGACGCCCCGCAAACGAGAAAGAAACACGAAGTGCATTCATTTGTAGTAAACAAAGACGATAATCAAATCGCTGCTTCCAACACCCCCCTAAGATACCTCGATAGTTCAACGATAGTTCCTTCCATGACTGAAATTGTACAGCTAACAAAAATAATAGATTATTCTAAAATAGACATCCCTATTGAAAACGAAAACCTTACCTTAAAAGAGGATATAAAAGCAACGAGGCTTGCAGACGTTGAATCATGGATCTTAGTTCCTCCTACAGTAGTAGTAAGAAAGAGAGAAGTATCAGACCAAGATGAGGGAGAAAGTGAGAAGGGGGAATTGATAGATATTCCTTTAGAAGAAGATAATAGCAATGAGACGATGTTGTTTAAAAGAGAGATTATAAAACCGGAACAGCAACCACCAGTGCAAGTCCACATCCAGAATATAACTGAGGTAAAATAGTTTAAGGCATTTTAAAATCAATCATACGAGAAAGGTGTAGAGAGCAAAATTTAGGAAAGAAATCTCGACCTTTTTGGGCAGGATGGAATCTCTCCCAACGTCTCTCAAAGTTAGTCGAGTTGACGGCAGTGCAGGATTAAGCCAGCGCGGGGCCTGTAGCAAATTATATCATGGGGCCCACGGACGAAGTGAAACTTAGGTTTTTTTACGGCCACAATGCGCAAGGTGCGGGGGGGGGGGGGGGGGGGGGGCAAACGCCCGTGGCTTTGGCTACTTTTACCACGTGGGCTCATCCTTCACTGGTTGACGGAGTGAGATTTTTATCTCCTGAACTTTGAATTTTCAGCTCACAGAAGCCCTTTGAATTTTCAGTTCACAGAAACCGGGAGCGTCCAAATCGTCTACGTGGTACTTGTGGGCGGTAGAGCGGTGCCTGCAGCAGTAGCTGCCAGGGACATGAGACTTGTACGTGACGCCGAAGTGGCCAGGGAGTTGGGAGCCGTAGTCACTACTAAAGCTGAGCGTGAGTAGAGCTCAAATGAAACCGGTCTGACTGTATCTACTTTGGTCATCGACTTTTTGAAGTGAAAACTTCTTTAGCGGCGCTGTGCACTTTTTGTGATGGGGAAAAAATGTTAAACTCGCGACAGGTCACGTGACCGTAAGATTCGTAAGACGTAAGACGGACACGTGACCTGATCGAAAAACTGTTACAATGTCATTGAGTTTTCACTTCTGCCGGCTCTCCCGGAGTGCAACCCGTTGTTTTAATTTGGTGTGTGTGTGTTAACTTGAGGGCTTAACGAATTTAGGCGTATTGGGCCTTTATATTACCTATAGACCTTTATGACACTGCATCTAATAGAACGCAACAAAAAAAAATTTAGGCCCCTATAGGAATATATAAAGTAGAGTTGCGTTATCCGGCTCTTCTAGTCTAAAAAATCTCACTGGCTTTGGGCATGAATATTTTGGCCAACCCGATACACATATGCCTGTATACTTATTCCTTAAGCAAAACTTGCGTAAAATTACAAATCAAGCCATTTCAGCAGCGTACCTGAAGGCGGCTGAGGGTCTGGAAGGCGAAGCAGCAGTGAGCGGTATCCACGGGACGGAGCTGTGGGCGCTGGCAGTGGGAGCCACTATAGCGGTTCTGCTAGTGTTGGTGCTGTTTGTGCTGCTGTGTTTGGCTCAGAGGTGAGGTTTTCTGTTAATTTAGATACTAAATATCGTGGAAACCCAAACCCAAAGGTCTTATTTTATCGACCTATTCGACCACTTCTGCCCACCTCAGCGCCGTGACGTTACTTTAGACGGTTAGTCATGGCTTACAATCCTGACAAAACCTCACAAAAAAATTAATCTTGCTATGGTAGTCCGTTCGTTACCTGAGAATCTTTGTAGTAGTAGAGCTGCATACGTAGGTACCTATTTTTTTTCTTGGTCGATGTATATTGTTTATTTTTTAGGCGAAAAGCAATCAAATCGGCAGCCTCCCTCCGAGCATACAGAAATGAAATGTTAAGAGAGGCAGAAAGAAATCAATTAAAACAAGTTCACGAAGAAAAAGATGGCAGGGTAAGATTTGCTATCATCAACTAGTTCTATCTTCTATAGGGAAATAGCTTACTCTGCTTGATATGATGTCACTTTTTTTATATTTTTCAGTTGATAAGCGTAGTGTCCCCTAGCAGAACAAGGCCTAGTAGCACGTTGCTACCCATTTACAGAGCGGCGAGTGCTTCGAGGTGAGTTAATTTATGATTATCAAATATATTTCCAATCATACTTCACATAATGCGTAAAGACTAACTTATCCTGTGCCTTGCTTAAAGCTAAAGCATTTGGTAATCCTGAATGAGACAGTTGTATGGTTTTTACTCTCCCTAGATCTCTAATATTAATGGTCCTTTGAACCGGATCATTAATGTTAGGGATAGCTAGGGAGAGCAGAAACCAAACAGCCGGCTATGCTAACAACAAGATTTTATACGACAACTGACCAAAACAAAAGCATTAAAAAATATCAAGAAAATATAAAAAACTAAACTAAGCCTAAATGGAGTTTTAAGACCTCGTAATAAATAATAGTCGACAATCGAGGACCCAAGGGTAATTAAGGGAATTTCTCATTTACTGATCAATCAGTGATCATTTTAATTTCCAACAGTTCATCCACGACATCATCCGGAATATCCGAAGACGTAGCAACCGTGCGTCGTCGACAAAAGAAACCCCATGCGTTGAGAATGCCGCAGAAGAAACGTGTTGGAACTACGGATAGTTTGCTAGAAGCGGCTGGCTTGGACAGTTCAGATAGTGGGCAACCTTCAGCTCCGCAGACGCCTACGTCTTATCTGTCGATGCCTTCAGTTAACTCGTTTCCAAGGTAAGTCTTGTGCCTTTAGCATTGTTAAGGTCTCTAAAGCACAATGCCAAAACTCGAAAATTGCAGACTACTTTAGGAGTATCAAATCCAGTGTAAGGGTGTTGGAGACTGAAACCCCAAGCTCTGAGAATGCCGCAGAAGAAACATGTTGGAACTACGGGCAGTTTGCTAGAAGCGACTGGCTTGGACAGTTCAGATAGTGGGCAACCTTCAGCTCCGCAGACGCCGACGTCTTACCTGTCGATGCCTTCAGTTAACTCGTTTCCAAGGTAAGTCTTGTGCCTTTAGCATTGTTAAGGTCTCTAAAGCACAATGCCAAAACTCGAAAATTGCAGACTACTTTAGGAGTATCAAATCCAGTGTAAGGGTGTTGGAGACTGAAACCCCAAGCTCTGAGAATGCCGCAGAAGAAACATGTTGGAACTACGGACAGTTTGCTAGAATTAAGCGGCTGGCCTGGAAAGTTCAGATAGTGGGCAACCTTCAGCTCCGCAGACGCCGACGTCTTACCTGTCGATGCCTTCAGTGAATTCGTTCCCAAGGTAAGTGCCCAAATGCAGATTTAAATAGGGTAAAGTACGAAGGAAACACACAAGGATTACAGACTGCTGTAGAGTATCGGATTCGATGTTAAGAGTGTGTTGAAGACGTGCAGATGCCACAGGAGAAACGAGTTGAGATGAGACTACAGATAGTTTGCTAGAAGCGGCTGGCTTGGACAGTTCGGATAGTGAGCAACCTTCAGCCCCACAGACGCCGACGTCCTGTCTGTTCTGTCGATTATGCCTTCAGTTAACTCGTTTCCAAGGTAAGTCTTGTGCTTTTAGCATTGTTAAGGTCTCTAAAGCACTATGCCGAAAACACAAAAATTACAGCCTGCTTTAGGAGTATCAAATCCGGTGTTAGGGTGTTGAAGACTGAAACCCCACGCTTTGATGATGCCACATTAAAAATCGAGTTGGAACTATAAGGATTTCGGCAGTATTTAGTGTGTTTAAAATAGAAGGGGGATGCGTTGAGAATGCAGCAGAAGAATCGAAACAGGATTAAGATAGTATGATCGAAGCAGCTGATATTATTATTATTATAGAACAAACAAACAATGTGTTCCGTCGTAACTGTCAGGCACACAGCTAGTTGAGATGTCCAGTGCATTGCAGTGGACTACGGCCTTTTGATGACCTATTAAGCAATCTACACCATGATGCCGCCCATCCAGAGTAATTCCTTCCTTTTCCTTTCCAGGGTCTCTCATTCATTAGATTCCAGAGGTTTTGGTTGTGCAAGTTTCACATTTCTTTTAAACATCATCGACCTTAACAATTTCTTCCAGAGGCAACCTAGTGGAACCCCTCTCTCGCATCCTCGAACCAGTATCAGTCCGTCACCTCGACATCGACTCACCAATAACTACTCCGAAGAGAACTGCGGATGCTGTGCCTCGCCGCCAGATGGCCTCGCAGTTGGTCCGGCTGGGGAGCATTGATAAGGACCCGGGTGTTATAGGGCCTTTGGTGTGGGACCTACACTGCCAGAGGATTAAGGATGGTATGACGAACAATAATAATTTCATCTGACATACATCTCCCACACACGATTTATCGTGAGCTGTCGTGGTTATTGACCGTCAAAAATAGGTGATTTTTAGAGTTTGACCTAATGACTGACGTATCTTTGCCTAATAATATCAAATCAAATGTAAAAACTAGCAGCTAATTTCATGGATGGTCAATCAACTAGGTCGAAGATTTTGCCCTTTTTTACCTATAAAAGGAATCATCTGACAGTTTTTACTTTTCACAGCATCGAAACCGCCAAGCCCAGCCAAGTCTGCCACTCCCCGGAAAGACTCTCGCATGCGACAGAGATTCAACGAGCTAATGGATGATGCCTTCACTCTCTTCGGTAGTGCTGGCTCATCCAACTCCCAGGATACCTATATTGTTGAGAAAAAGAAAGGTAAGGTCTTAGTCCATCCAAGTCTGCTATTACCACGTCCAGTCTCTCGAATGCGACAGAGATTCAAAGCTTATGGATGATGCCTTCACTCTCTTCGGTAGCGCTGGTTCATCCAACTCCCAGGATACCTATATCGTTGAGTAAAAGAAAGGTAAGGTCTTAGTCCATCCAAGTCTGCCATACCACGTAGTCTCTCGAATTCTACAGAGATTCAAAGCTTATGGATGATGCCTTCACTCTCTTCGGTGGTGCTGGCTCATCCAACTCCCAGGATACCTATATCGTTGAGTAAAAGAAAGGTAAGGTCTTAGTCCATCCAAGTCTGCTATTACCACGTCCAGTCTCTCGAATGCGACAGAGATTCAAAGCTTATGGATGATGCCTTCACTCTCTTCGGTAGCGCTGGTTCATCCAACTCCCAGGATACCTATATCGTTGAGTAAAAGAAAGGTAAGGTCTTAGTCCATCCAAGTCTGCCATACCACGTAGTCTCTCGAATTCGACAGAGATTCAACGAGCTTATGGATGATCCCTTCACTCTCTTCGGTGGTGTTGACTGATACCTATATTGTTTAGAAGAAGAATGGTACGATCTAGTCTAGCCAAGTTAACCATAGACCGCAAATGATTCTCGATCAAATGCGCAATCGATCGAATCGAATGCTCAAGGAGGCCAAGGATACTGATCTGACGGTTCCTTGCTATTTGGACCACCTTGCTGGGGGTTTCTACGCTTGCTACGTCCTTTGGTTCTGGTTGGCTTGTCTGCCCCAGTGGTCATCGGGTTTAAGAGCAGCAATTAATATTCACAAAAGTAGCATTATTAACTCTTTGTAGTGAATAGATTAGTATGTACTTGTTTTTTTGTTTGTCTGTTTATGTTTGAGTTTTTGCAACAATATCGCATTGGGTTCTGCCTGTAATGATATTTATATGTGTGGAAATAAAAATTCAGTCTTTTAATTAATTGAATTTGAATTGAAGGAAATCTCTGTTATGTTTTCAGAAGGAGAAATAGCTCAGGCGCGAAACGACAACGTTCGCCTGCCTGGTTCTCCATACACCGCTTTAGACACCGTGCGGGGCCGTTCTGCTGGTGCTGGGTAAGATTTGTAATTTTGATTAACTCTAATGAAAGGCTAAAAGCTAAAACTCGATCAATAATGCAGGTGCCTACCTAGGTAGGTAGATACACGAAGGTTTTAGACACACACGACAGTTGCTATCTACCTACTATTGGGGCCATTTAAATATGGACTGTAACTAACGGATAGAAGGTACAAATTCCTTTGACTTGTACGACACGAATTGTGAGAATTATAATTCATATCATATCAAACGGCCGCAGTTCCAACTCGCGGCACGTTTGAGATTTGACCCTTCTATTCAGTAGCTGCATACCTACTGCATAGTAGCGACTTGACCTTTGTTTAAAAATAAATAGAGTGTATTTTCTGTTTAGAAGGTTTAAATTCCTTCGACACCGGAAACTGCGTGATATGAACTGTACCAAAACTTATTCCAGTCGAGGAAGCACAGCAGCCACTATAGAGGCCCACGAGGCGCGGCCGCGGACGTCGCAGCTGCGCGCCGCCGAGCGCGGGGCTCCTCCCGCAAGGGCGTGGGGGCCTACACCACCACACGTAATGTTTACTCTTGATAATCTCTTTAAACCGACATTTATTGGTCTTTAAAGGTTCCGTCACACAGGCGCGTTTTCCGGGCGGGGCCTGAGCGTTTTATAGACCGCGGGCCAGGCGCAAATTTCGTCAGTCATCGCCTCCCGGGTGAAAACTCGTATAGTGGTTAACGACCATATATGATGAACCCTCGTGGACGTTAACTGCCGCTCCGTTGGCGGGTTGAGGAATGACAGCCACCGAAACACGTAAAAAAATTTTTTTTTAGTCATCGCCTCCCGCTTGATACTTTGTCACTTTTGTCAGATGATAGTTTAGGTGCTATTGTTAATAAAAAAAATCGTCAGCCGGTTGTATCGCGGTGGAAACACCGTCAGCTGTGCACATGAACATGTAAAAAAAAATCTTTTTTCAGTCATCGCCTCCCGTTTGATACTTTGCCAGACAATAGTTTAGGTGCTATTGTTAATAAAAACAATCGTCAGCCGGTTGTATCGCGGTGGAAACACCGTCAGCTGTGCACATGAACATGTAAAAATAAAATCTTTTTTCAGTCATTGCCTCCCGTTTGATACTTTGCCAGACAATAGTTTAGGTGCTATTGTTAATAAAAAAATCGTCAGCCGGTTGTATCGTGGTGGAAAGAACGTCAGCACATGAACATGTAAAATAATTGGCCGGTTTTCCTTACAGTTATGTGCGTAAAGTTTGAGGTTATGTGCGACCGGATCTGTTTTCCGCATGGAAAATCTTATAAAATTCGCTTTGTCAGAGTTCAGTTCAACTTGATAAGAGTGTTATGGTACCTATTATAATTAAAAGACAGTCTTATTAGCCTGAAAATTATCCACAAATAATTCTTTACTTTCTCCGAAAATATTGGAAACAGCGGCAGCGGACAGAAATAAATTGGAAGGGGAATGAAGTTTCATCGTTATTTGTTTTAATTTCTTCATCGTCTTTGTGGCTTGAAGGTTATCATTATCAAGTAAAGGTAATGAAAATATGTATACCCAAATGCTAAGAAATATTAGTTAACCAAGTCATCTTTTTCATTAGATTAGATAGTGCTAAATTACTATGTATAAGGATAACAATGTGTATGAATGTTTTACATGTTCATGTGATCAGCTGACGGTGTTTCCACCGCGATACAACCGGCTGACGATTTTTTTTATTAACAATAGCACCTAAACTATCATCTGACAAAGTATCAAACGGGAGGCGATGACTGAAAAGATATTTTTTTTTACGTGTTTCGGTGGCTGCCAATCCTTAACCCACCAACGGAGCGGCAGCTGACGTCCACGAAGATTCATCATACGTAGCCGTTAACCACTATACGAGTTATCGCCCGGGAGGCTATTGGTCATGGAAACCTGTTCGTGGCTCGCGGTCTATTATATGTAAAAGCGGCGCCCCGCTCACGTCCCACCCGGAAAACGCGCCTGTGTGACGGAGCCTTAAGCTATCGTTCATATTTTATTCGCTTTTAATGTACATCCGTGGGTCCAGTTCAACAAAACCGTCTGTCAACATTATATAACTCTTTAACCGCCAAAGAGTCCCACGGACATGCACTTTCTGATATGGTTTACGGACATTACGGTGGCGCATTGTATGTATGACTTGGCAGTCAATGGATTAAAATGTTCTTGTAAGATAAATAAGGCGTTACAATAACACACAATAAATCTTTTGCATAAAAAAAGAAACAAAAGAGACAGAATAATTGTGTGAAAAGTTTGATAGTGTCTAATGGGACGACAACTTCCGCCGCCATATTTATCGTTCTTTTTTAGGGTTCCGTACCTCAAAAGGAAAAAACGGAACCCTTATCTTATACTTCTTATAGGATCAGTCGTGAGTCTGTCTGTCTGCCCGACCATCCCCCCCCCCCCTTTTTCTCCGAAAACTTTGAAATAAATACACAAAACTGGGTCTAAAATTTTGAAATAAATACACAAAATAGTTCTTTACCTATATGACAGGAAAACCTATTAGAAATGTACAGTCAAGCGTGAGTCGGACTTAATAACTAAGTTTTTGATCCGACCCTACGGGTTTAGACATTTCATTCAAGTTCCACATAAAAAAATACATTGTTTAAAATTGAGTAATGTACGGAACCCTTGGAACGCGAGTCCGACTCTCATTTGACCGGTTTTTTCCTTTACACAGTCCCTAACCCGGCTGCCGCCGACGCCCACAGTGAACCCGGCGCTGGTGCTGGCGCGGCCGCGCCTGCCCGCCGCCGACCCCGCGCTGCCGATCATATCCGCCATCAAAACAGAAATACAACGCGTACGGGAACAGCACAAACCTGACTAAGGGTCGGTTGCACCAAACCGTCTGTCACTGTTAAAACGTTCGCTACATTTTATTGTATGGGAAGTTTCATACTACACTGCTGATTGACGTTAACCTTGTAGACGCCAATGACAGATATATCCGCACCGCAGGTTCAACGCCAAAGACTGATTAATCGCTCACAGACCACGAGCAACATAGACCTACGTGCATATGCATAAAGTTCAATTTCAGTTTTGACACTTCGGTGACGAGGCGTCCGCGTGACAGCTTTTGTGTTTGACACGGCGTCGAAAAGGTTAAGCGCCGGCATCATCAGCGAAACAGCAATATAATAAAATACATATCGCTGGCCCAATATTACAGGGTTCTATGTTACATTTTCAAGATAGTTGAAGTTCAACTTAATGTCACTATGACAATGTTCAGATTTCAGTAAAATATTGATAAAAAGTGAAGTATAGAACCCCGTAATATTGGTCTGTGTATTGTGTCAGCGATATGTATGTCTCTTGTAACCATATTAAGTTTTTATGAATATTAAAATCATTGTAAAATAGTTTAAGTTAAGACATGAAATGCAATGGTAAATAGTTTTAAAAATCAGTTAAATATGCATGTTTGCATACTTACTTGTAGTTTACAAGTATGATTAATTTTTTATGATATCCGAATGTTGTAATGAGAGATCTATCTTACATTCGGAGCTTTAAAAATCTAAGTAACTGTTTAAAAAAAATAATTTTAAGAGTAGAATATTTAATAATCATTTTTTTAACGAAAAAAAAAAATCTTAGTGATGCTAATGCTCATCATTGTGTTTGTAAACTTGATATTATGAAGCTTATATTATTGTTTTAATATTTTTAATTAAGGTGCAGGGGATAATTTCGACTGCGGGATAATTTTAACTAATCGAAATATCTTCCATGGTTTACATGATTAACTAGTCACACACAACACATCTTTTACGCTATCTGGACATATATGGCACTCTAGTTAATAATGTAAAACATGGGAGATATTTCGATTAGTTGAAATTACCCCACAGTCGGAATGGCCCCCCTGCACCTTATGTTGATATTTTGATAGTTGTTATTCTAAATGTACACTTTTATGTTATACTCTTATTACAAATAACCTGTTTTACAATAAGGTAGTTAGTTAGTAATCAGTAATTTAGATATTATTATTTTAATTAGATTATACCTGACCCCTGTGAGGCCAATTGAATATAAAACCACTAATCTACCTGAACATTCATTATTGTAAAATAAGTTTCTTAACGATTTATAATAAACTCTTATGAAACTGATTCAAATTTCATTATAGAAATAAAACAATCATTTTGGTGCATTTTATATTTTGTACTCGTTTAATTGCAATATAAAACACTACAATACGTTTATACTCAGTTCTAGATATATAAAAAGTCATATTTACATACATACAAATGACTATGAAGAACAACCGAAAAGGCGTCGTTTTAATTTCATCTTATATCCTTAAAATACGATATATGGGGCATTATCTATGAAAAGGGACCTTATTGTCGATGACGCTTACGCCGCACAGTGTCGCGCGGCATTGTATTTATATCGGAGCATCGTTAGTAATGGCGTAAGCGCCATCGACAATAAAGTCCCTTTTCATAGATAACGTCACATATTAAGGCCTGTTTTGATTACTGTTAAGTGCGAGTTCATACATTACTTACATTAGCCACTAAAACGTAAGTAGTGATTGTATTAACTTGCATTTAACACTAATCAATGTGTAACAGGGTTCACAGGGGCTTGTGAGTGCGAAAAGGATAGAAGATAAAATGGAAACTTGACAGTTTCAGGCACATAGTAGTTAATGGCGAAAATAATATTACACCAACAAAAAATAAGGTTACACCAACAAGTCTGTTAAAATTATCTTTGGATTTAGATTTGCTATAAACGTAATAAGTACAAATAATTGCAAAGATATATCAGTGAATTGTGATATTGGCACTACATTCTTTACAGATGTTGTGCATAATTGTTTTCCATCGTATTTTCTCGGAAACGTTCATATTTGTCATGATATTTCAGTCAACTTCAGTCCATTTTGTACCGAGACCGACTAAAATAGCATGACGCGTTCGTACGTTTCCGTCAAAGACATATGTAACTTCGTATAAGACGAATAGAGTCTAAGGAAAAAACGTGCCTCGGAATTCAAGTAAAAGTCATTCTCGAATAGATGGCGCACACACCTTTAGCCTATCCTCGGCTAGATGGCGTGACGACACCGTTTCATATTTAACAATTTTAACAGATAGATATCAGTGAATGAACATGGATTAAAATGATATAAAAATAATAAAATTATTTATCCATATATATACATTTTTTGATAACTTTATACGTTTTCATCTGGAGTTTTAGTCGTGTGTCGATAGATGGCAGTAAATTTACAGTGACTACAAAATTTACAATGACAGGACCCCTCTATACTATCTATTCTTTTTGGTTTCCGTGAAACGATGTAAAATAATTAGGCATTATGCACTATATCTGTTGAGTGTAGGGTATCTGTTAGACGTTCATACCCTTGTGTTTGTTAAGATACAGCAATATTATTCGACAAATCCTGTCATAAAAAGCTATAAGTACAAGTCAAGATCTGGACTGTTATAAATACAAAAATAATGGAAGGTAAAAACATGGTGACCGCCAAACGGTCTTCTGTATCCTAAATGTACGGCTAACAACAATGTTTCATCCAAATATATCTAAAACTGTTTGTGATGCTCAGCAAAAAACAAGCAATATAAGATTGCTTGTGTGAAACATGAACCTTGTGGTTAGCCCAAGTAGGGGATCGGATTGCCAGTTACTGTAATACACCCCCTTATTCATTAACTGTTGTCCCTTTCTAACAAACACATCTCAAAATGACAGATAAGGCAAACGATTATCAAGAGCTTGTTAACCTTAACTTAAATGGGGTTGGCAACTGTCAAAGTTTTGCATAGATGGCGCCATCATAGCTTGCCCCTTTTTAGGGTTCCGTACCCAAAGGGTAAAACGGGACCCTATTACTAAGACTTCGCTGTCCGTCCGTCCGTCCGTCCGTCCGTCCGTCCGTCCGTCCGTCCGTCCGTCCGTCCGTCCGTCCGTCCGTCTGTCACCAGGCTGTATCTCACGAACCGTGATAGCTAGACAGTTGAAATTTTCACAGATGATGTATTTCTGTTGCCGCTATAACAACAAATACTAAAAACAGAATAAGATAAAGATTTAAATGGGGCTCCCATACAACAAACGTGATTTTTGACCAAAGTTAAGCAACGTCGGGAGTGGTCAGTACTTGGATGGGTGACCGTTTTTTTTTGCTTTTTTTTTTGTTTTTGTTTTTTTGCATTATGGTACGGAACCCTTCGTGCGCGAGTCCGACTCGCACTTGCCCGGTTTTTCTATGAGATTTGGCTTAAAGGGCCGGCATCCAGTATTAAAAAAACAAAAAAATGACACAATTCTATGGATTGACAGGGCAAGCTATGATGGCGCCATCTGCTAAAAACTTCCACCGGCCAACCCCAATAAGCGTTTATGAATAACGCAAATAGAATAGCTTTTATTATTACAACAATCAATGATTGCCTACTGTCAATTAGTTTGTTCATTAAAAATCGTTACACGCTCATAAATAAGTGAAAATATGTTTTATTCTAAGTCCGATCCCCATATTTTACAAAACGTTATGAGCAAAATGTGCTGACCAATATTTCATGGAATATCCTTGCTGAGAAATATTAAAGCTTATTAAATCTACTCTTCACATACGACTATAATAATATTAATCAATTTTAAAAGAATAATTTAACAATTTCATGTAAAATATCAGTAAATTGCCAGCAATATAAAAATAAAAACCAACGTTACGTAAACGCGATGCGAAAAAAGATAGATAGATAGAATACTCTTTATTGGCACACCTCAGTAAAAAAGCCTCATGTACAATAGTTTAAAACGCTGATTGTGGCCTAATCTTGCCACGAATTAGTCAATATTGAAATTATCAACCTACTCTAGCCATTACTAATTTAACATCGATTATGGTATGTTAGTTAACGCTTTAACCCTTTACCAGGTTAAGGCCTACTTGCACCATCACTCTAACATGGGGTTAAGCGGTTAAACCGTTAACCCAGTGTCAAATTGTACTGATAACCATGGTAACTCCAGATTTAACCGGTTAACTCCGGGTTAGTGGAATGGTGCAAGTGGGCGTTAGGGATATATATTTCCAACATACGGCACTTCAAACATGTGTCCTATTGTCGATGAGTAAGACTGACATTCGATTGACATTTTTGAAATGTCAGACTGGTAAAGGGTTTTAAACGCGTAATCTTAAGCATGTTGCATATGGGTGAATCAACTTTTTCTTTTTACTCGTTGCCATGGTTACGGTCACCTGGGTCACACTTAAACCCCTGGTTTTATTGTATTTAAAATAACCAAACATACATTTTTATAACGGTTTTAATTTTAAACCATTTCCATAAAGGGTCATCTACTTAGTATATCTGACGATCCATATCAAAAGGGTTTTATATGGTGGCCGGCGCTTACGCCATTACTAATGCGGCACTACGCGACGTAAACGCCGACCGCCATAAGGTCCCTTTTGGTTTGGATTGTCACATAATAGTAGAACGTAGTACATATAACATTTATTCTAATAAACTATGCTACTATTGTCGCCTGGCTAACGGACAGAATAACGATAAAAAAAATTGATCCACCCAAATACGGATTAAGATCCAATAATACAGACAGTCTAAGCGGTAAAATTGTAAACCAATTTGGAGCTATCATTATTATTTGTCGTCTATCATTACGGGCAGTGTTGTAGTCATTTTAGAATTATTTAGATATTTTAGATCACCAAGCTTTTAGTCTATCTAATGCTAATAGGTACAGTCGCCATCAGATATATCGGAGCGGCCGAGGTGCTCAAAAATATCTGAACACGCACTCTAACGCCCTAACAATAGAGTGTGTGTTCAGATATTTGTGAGCACCTCGGCCGCTCCTATATATCTGATGGCGACTGTACCTAGAAACTTCGATTTTAATTGCCTAAACTATTTTTACGGATATTTTAAACAGTAAATAATAATCAACAATACTTAGATTTAATGTCAAATAGCCTTTAGTTTAAAGACCTTTTCACACGGTCCGATATTTTCAAAAACATAAAATGTATCGCTGAAAGGAGCTTTGCTCCGCAGTACTTAAGTTTACAAAACATGATTACTTTTGCCAGCTACTTAAATATTCTAAAGGTTGTCGATAAGGGTGAGTTTTGATTGCATTCTTATGGAAGTAATGCCTTAGTGCTGCAGTATTTTGCTTTAAATCGACACCACATTAAATTAATTAACTAAATTAATAGGAGTCACAATTTGACAATAAAGATGCTATATAATTGATTTTTTATCAATCTAGATCGGACATATTATAATCTCTCTAAACTGAAATTCATGATATTATTCATCTTTTGAACGCCACAGACGGCAATTGACGTCAACGCAAAATCGTGACTACGACGCCAAAGACGGCATTTGGCGTCGATCGTTTTTTGATGAAAATCTACTGAAAAACACCGCACTTGTAGGTTGGCATTATTTCTGCCCAAAACTACATTTTACCCCCGTGGCGTCAGTGGTACGGCAAATGAATGCGCCGTTTGGCGTTCAAAAGGTTAATATGTCTAGCCTCGATCGAGTCAATACCTACCCATCAATTTATAGGTATCATCTATTGTCTATTCTGTTATGTATCCTATCATTTATGTAGCTGACGTAAAAAGCCTGGCAGCGGTAAGATTTCCAATAAATTAACATTTACACGAACAATGGGAAAGGCATCTGTCAAATTGACTGTCCCTACATAAAAAGGAACTATCGTCGAGAGCGCCATCTATAATTACCGCCTTTCACTTATCTCAGTCGGTTGGTGTAGTTATGCGGTGGTTTTTTAATAAAGGCTAGCTTAGTTTGGGAAATCTTTAACCCTTTTAATGTCTAACATCCTCACTCACACGCCAACATTATCGGCAAAGTTATAATCTTTACGAGAAAATATGTAGGTTACATTGACAGCATGCGCCGTAACAATGTAAGTGTTCTTGGCGCTGCGAGCACGCCTTATGATCCACTTTACGTGCTCTTGAAGTCATAATACCAATCACTTAGACCGCCGAAGACGTCGACAGACGCGCGTGGCTACAGCCTAATATCAACCTTCGTGCATTCCAACAAGGCTCAAGGTTTAAGGCCACATAAGCGTGGCGTTCAAAAGGTTAACCGTAGTAAATCATAACTCACCAACCAACTGAATAGGTATAGCGGACTTCCCCATATTTTCTCGGCCGATGCGCTAACATGAAACGTTTCGTCGTGTAACTAAAGTAAGCGACCGGCTCGGTCTAGTTCAGTCTCAGCGTGCACGTGTCGGCTGCTACGCAGAAGGCACGGGTTGGTGTGGCGCGAGGCGCCGCCAGTGACTCCGCTGGCGCTCTTGGGACTCTTCATCCTGGAAAGGTGAGGAAGGTTAGTTAGCTTTCGACAAAATAGTAAATTGTTAACCAAGGGCAGAGAGAATAGATAGTATAGAGGGTTATTGTCATGGTAAATTTTGTAGTCACAGTAAATTTACTGCCATCTATCGACATACGATTAAAAGTAAAAATGAATATTTAGATCGCCATATAACTTTGACCCATGTTGTTTCACTGATATGTGTTAAAATTGTTAAATATCAAACGGTGTCAACGCCATCTAGCCAAGTATAAAATAAGCCAAAGGTGTGGTGCCATCTATTCGAGAATGACTTTTTCTTGATTTCCGAGGCAAGTCTTTTCCTAGGCTTTATTTATCTTATATGGAGTTACATATATCTTTGCCAAGGGTTAACAATTGGCGCCTAGGATATATTCGAAAAGTAAGGTAGACATTCTATGAAGTGACCAATTTCATAAACTTACTACAAGTGTTATAGTTATCTTTTATAGATTTTTTGTGCAAGAATCGTCATTTATGGAATCTGGAGTAAGTCTCAGAATTAAAAAGTACGTTTTGTTATTTTATCTACACAGTTCTCGTCGTAAATAATTTATATCAATTATAATACATAGGCAAAGGGGTATACACGGTGTAACATGAGGAAACCGAATAATTTTAACCACGCATTTCTGAGGTCAAAAGAACGAAAAAATGTAATACGAGTTTAGGTCAATTTCGCAAAAAAAAATTTTTTTTTACTATGAAGTATTTGAACAAATTAAATTATTTTTCAGAAAATATTTTAATTTGTTTTTATCAAGTAGAAACACTACTATATAAATTATAAACTGAAATAAATGTCATATACTAAGAAAAAGTGACCAAGGCCTCCAGTGCCCCAGGCTGGAATCGAACCAGCGTCCTCTGCTATCGCGGCAGGTGCCTGAACCACTCGGCCACCGGGCCACAGCGACATTAGTCAAATTTTCCAAGTATATGCACTTCCTACTGAAGGCTTGTGGCGCCCCCTGCCTTCAGTAGGAAGTGCATATACTTGGAAAATTTGACTAATGTCGCTGTGGCCCGGTGGCCGAGTGGTTCAGGCACCTGCCGCGATAGCAGAGGACGCTGGTTCGATTCCAGCCTGGGGCACTGGAGGCCTTGGTCACTTTTTCTTAGTATATGACATTTATTTCAGTTTATAAATTTTTTTTTGTTTAGTTTTTTTAATTTATTGAATGTATTTGTACATAAAAAAATAAATGTTATTGGTAAACTTGTCACTTAAAATTGATTTTTACATTTTTTTTTCGTAAAACGTACTTTTTGCAAAGTGTTACTTGTCACTTTTTGGAATATTTAGACGGATAGATATTTAGACTATGTCCCATAGCAGCAAATCACCATCAAAAAGGCCTTTTACACTATGTAACAATAAAAACTTTTTTTTTTAAATAATATTATCTCTGAAACTAGGCGAATTTCAAAAAAGTTTATAGGACATTTTTGTCTCTAAATATGATCAGGAATACGCTGTTAAAATTATTCGGTTTCCTCGTGTTACACCGTGTATAATACATAGGTAGGGTATAAAAGGGGTTTCAGTCGATGTGTGGAAGGGCGGCACCGTCGTCGAACCCAGAATTAAAAATATCTACTTTGCGAAGTTCATATAAGGCTCTCATGAATAGATCTAATAGAACTGAGAGGACATTTACCTGAATAATGGTGATAGATACGGTGTCCGGTTTGATGTCTTCCAGAGGCTTGTGTTCCTCCTCCGAGCCCTGCTCCGCCATCTCCATATTCCTACACATGTAAGTTTACAACACGTCAGTATGTGAACATAATCCTCGCCTCACAACAAAGAAAATATTGTACTCATAACAGAAATATATTATATAACGCGATTATACGATAGAGTGGCGGGCCAGTGTTTTCAAAAATATTGAGCAACTTTTCAAGCATAATATTATTTAAGGTTACTTTTTTAAGGTTCCGTACGCAAAGGGTAAAAACGGGATCCGGACCGCCGCCCTATTTAATTTTTTTGCTTAACGCTTTTAGTGCCACGCTCCCCATTTCCAATACAAAATGAACCCACCCAGCAGGTTCTTGGTGGTGAATCTGTTAATTTATAAACTCAAGTAGAAACGGACCGCGATGGTCGTTTTATTATAAGAACCGGACCCCTGAAGAAACTAATTGGTTACCCCTGCTGTATCTCATGAACCGTGATAGCTAGGCAGTTAAATTTTCACTGATGATATATTCCTGTTGCCGCTATAACAACAAATATTAAAAACAGAATAAAATATATATTTAAGTGGGGCTCCCATACAACAAACGTGATTTTTTGCCATTTTTTTGCGAAATGGTATTATGGTACGGAACCCTTCGTGCGCGATTCCGACTCGCACTTGGCCGGTTTTTTAATCGAGTAGTGTTACAATTTTGCTGGTACTTGTGTTGTGTCAAAAATTTTAGGAAATGATTGTCCAAAATGTATACAGATACTTACTTCCTACTACCGGAATGGAACCTGCCACCCTCGCCGCGTATCCGATTCATTGCGTGCCTGTGCCTGGACTCGTGTAGATATTTCTGAAAACAAAAAATAATAATCCTTAAAAAAAGTCGATTAAACTTTCTTAATTCATGACTGGTTGATTCTTCTCATAATCATTTATCACTTGCAAAGAACGCCTTTTTTGAAGGTATGTAATGTATATGTCGGCGGCCGATCGTAAGATCAGGCATATCGTGAAATTCCTAGGCATATCGTGAAACGTGAAAATCTTTGACTCCTTCCCTGAGTCGACGGAGCCCCGCTACGCGGGGCTCCTATTTCTGGGTAGTTTGTCCTTCGGGCATCTGAAGCAACCTAACGAACCTATCCTACCTATGTATTGGTTTAATGTGACTATCGTCAAAACACAGGAACATTACGATTTGCCTGATCTTACGATCGGCCTACGACATGTATACCATCACGCTCCGCGATTGTTGCGCCATTTAGGGTCCTGGCTAAATTGGTTGTTCAATACTTACGCTATAAAATTTCCAATTTAGCAAGAACCCTGAATGGCATAACATGTGGTGTGGTGACTACTCACCGGCCTCTCCTTGGGTATCTTGCCCTGCTCGTGCAGCTTGGCCCGCGCGGCGCGGCGCTTCAGGATGCGCTTGTACTGGCGCGCGTTCACGTACAGCAGCGGCTCCTCGTCCGAGGCTGCGCTCTCCGACGGCGCTGCCGATGTGCTGGCGCCGGTGTTGTTGTTGTTGTTGTTGTTGTTGTTGTTTACCATCTGCAGAGGAATCGTGACGTCTAATGTTGTACAAAACAGTAACAAAGGCAGCAAATTAGTAAGGGTTAGGGAAGGGTCACAACAATAAATTCCACATTCCTGAATTTGGTAATTGTTGACAAGATCTTTCAGAGTCGGAGTCGCCCACCGAGGGTTCCGTACTTTTTAGTATTTGTTGTTATAGCGGCAACAGAAATACATCATCTGTGAAAATTTCAACTGTCTAGATATCACGGTTCATGAGATACAGCCTGGTGACAGCCTGGTGACAGACAGACGGACAGTGGAGTCTTAGTAATAGGGTCCCGTTTTTACCCTTTGTGTACGGAACCCTAAGCAGTGTTCATTGATATTTACCATCACAATATTGGGCTGGTTGACAATTTGCTGTTGCTGCACCGCGTTGCCGACATTCGCTACTTGCACCAGGTTACCATTCAAGTTGATCACTGAAAAATACAACAGATTTCATTAGATATAGCCAATTAAAAAGTTAAAATGCCAAAAATAAACAAAGTAGGATGTTTATTTGGGGTGGTAAGCTCGATTTTGTCCAAAAGCCTACTTTATATCAGCAAAATCCAACTAGGGAACAAAATCAAATTATTTTATGAAATATGTTGATTACTGGACTTCACTGGTGGATTTGGTCACTTTTTCTTTCATGCTAATGAAGTTAAAAAAAAAACTAAAAATGTTGAAGCAAAAGGTAGATCACCTATATAAAATTTGAATTCATGCCCTACGCCTTTTTTTACTGACAAATTGATTTGCCAGAATAATGTTAGGGTGGTATTCCACCAGTTACAATTTCTTTGTCCAATGTGCATTTTGTCCCAAATTTTGCTTAATGAGAGAGAGAGTGAGATGCAGTGAGATGGACTTGGACCAAGATATTTGAAAGATGGAATAACACCCTTAACCTTTTGAATGCCAAACGGCGCATCCATTTGCCGTGCCTCTGACGTGACGCCACGGGAGTAAAATTTTATTTTATGACTAAATAATGCCAACCTAAAAGTGGGATGTTTTTCAGTAGGTTTTCATCAAAAAACGATCGACGTCAAATGCCGTCTTTAGCGTCGTTGTCACGATTTTGCGTTCACGTCAATTGCCATCTGTGGCGTTCAAAAGGTTAAATAGAATTCTTAATTTATAAAAATCTGTGTATAACTGAATTACCAGCAGGTTGATGGATGATCTGATGCTGGTCTATGGCAGGCTGCGGAGCGCTGGCAGTCGGCTGGTAGATGAATGTCTGTCCGTCTGCTGTTTGCACCAGCTGCATTGGTTGGATGTTGTTACTTGTGCCTGAAATACAGTTAAAACTGAGCAATAGCTTTCATGGGCTTATTCAGTACAAAAACTAGGTTTTTCAGCATTCATATTTTATTCTGAATTATAATTTGACTTTTCTTCTGAACATTTTTGAGTCTCTTTGCTTAAAAGAACACAAATTCTAAATCTATACAAAACTCACAATCTTCATTTATTGGGTAGCGTGACGGTGACACCCGGCCCGATTCGAACTTAAAGATACGTCATATAATAGATCTACAAACGATATGGATTAGATATGTAAGTGTCAAATGTGACGTTTCTTCAAACAAAAACGTCACATCTTATCCGTTTCTAGGTCTATTAATTGACGTATCTTAAAGTTCAAATCGAGCAGGGTGGCAAATAATCATGCAGACCGCCTGATGTCAAGCAGCCACCACAGCATATGGGTGCTTGCAACTCTAGTGGGTTTCCTGCGCGTTGCTTTAGTAAATCATTTGCTGTAGAATTAAATATTCTATTATTTGTGACCTTACCTTGAAGACTGGACAGAGGTAGGACCTGTAATTGCTGGAGTTGCTGTCCATTGGGTGTTGCCATCTGCAAAAGTCAACAAGTTCTAGTTAGTAGACAATTTAATTCATTTATTGACTTAAAACAATATTACAGAGACATTTTTTCTACTTATACTTGGCCTTATAATGGCGCTTAAAACAATTGCAAGGGTTTCTTATTTATTAACACAAATTGTAATTCCGTCAGTCTAGCTACGGGACTGGTGGTTCAGGGTCCATACTGCATACACAATTACACATGATGTTGTAAAATATTAGCAAGACTTTAAATATGTAAATTATACATTCAGTAGGTAATTGCTACCTTGATAAAATACTACTACCTGGATTTGTGGAGTCCCCAGCTGTGTATGCATGTATAAAAAAGTTTGTTAATATTTTCAAGAAAAAATCTATCTACATTCTCAGATTTTAGTTTTGCTTGTGCTCAACTGAATAGTTCAGTTCCCTATTGATAGGTATCAAATCATGGAAGTAATGTAATTTTCCTTGAAATATTTTTTTAAATAAAGTATATAAAATTAATGAGATTTATAAGATATCAAAAACGATTTATTTCTTAGTGAATAGTCACCGTTCTTCCACATAGAAAATTATAAGTTTTCATGCATACCTACATACTAATTTTAGTTTTAAAAACTCTCAGTTTGATAATGTACCTAGTTTTAAATCTAATATATCTTGTAGATACCTATGTTTTATCACCTAAAATAAAAGGTTTACATTTATCTTATATATACCTGAATAGTAGGTGCAGTGGTTGGTATAGCGTGGACCACAATCTGCTGTCCATTGGGCCCCTGGATCATGTGCGCGCCAGCGTTGTTCATCTGCAGCACCTGCAGCTGTTGACCGTTGATGGTCATCACCTGCGTACCATCCGAGTTCTGGATCTGAGCGTGCTCCATGGCTCACTGGAATTTGTTACACCGTTTATTGACATTCTATTTTTCATTTCAAAAGTCACTAAGTACTATCGAAAAATTAAAGTAACAATGCACTTTATTACACTTGTAACACGGTTTATTGTCCAATAATTTCAATGGTGTTAGTTAGTGACTTTTGCTTGTCATCCGACGATTTTATATTATTTGACATTGTTAAAAAATATAGTAAATAATTAATCAATTACTTATAATCAACTTATAATGGTTTTTAAATTGTGTATTGCTTGACATTTGTATAACTATAATCAATTGTTATTTTCCTACTTGACGATCATAATATAAATACGTATAGATTAGTGTTAAATAATTTATAAATATTGTAATTTCATATTATGAAATGAATAAATCATCTAATCTATAAAATAATAAGTAAAAGGCATTTAATTTTTTTTATAATAATAAGTATGTATATACTCGTAAGAGTCATAAGGTCCAATGTGCATAATGTACACTCTGTTTCAACCTTTCATTGACCAAAGTAGCATTTCTTTTGTTTCATCGCTTTTCAAACAAACGAAATTAGTTCCAATTTACTTACAGAACAAAGTTCAAATTAAAAATTTGAATTTTTGTATGGTGGGTCTTAAGAGGCTATGGAGAATAAGTACTGTAAATCAATAAAGCGGTTAGAGAGGAAATCGTTTCCGAGTTTGCTATATTTGCCACATCCATTTGATGAGGGATAACACAACCCTAGTAAATATTATAGGACATTCTTACACAGATTGACTAAGTCCCACAGTAAGCTCAAGAAGGCTTGTGTTGTGGGTACTCAGACAACGATATATATATAACATATATACATATATACTTAAATACATAGAAAACAACCATGACTCAGGAACAAATATCTGAGTCATCACACAAATAAATGCCCTTACTGGGATTCGAACCCAGGCCCATCGGCTTCACAGGCAGGGTCACTACTCACTACCCACTAGGCCAGACCGGTCGTCAATAAATTATATTTAACTGAGCTTACTTATAAAATTACAAGTTTTTATAAACGTTTGCTTGTTATAAAAATAGTTGCCCGTCAATATTTTTGCCTTCAAGCGTCTAAAACGAGTTTAATTATGTTGATGGAAGGTTAATTAATTAAGTAGGTATAGAGTACAGTAGGAATATACTACAGTACATGCATGTAATGTTAATTGAAGTAATTCGTATAAATTACACAAGATGGTAAGTATAAGAATATTTGAAACAAATATAGAGAAAGGATTTCTACCTCGAAAAAGATAATTTCTCTTACGTGGAATAGGAAAAGTACTTTGTCATAAGATATTCACGTCACTCGCTAGAACTATGAGCGAAGGCAACGCAATCAAAATGGCCGATTTCAAGTTATTTCTTCGAACATGTAACACATTTTCCCGTGTAAAATGAAACTTTTCCGATAATTCCAGTAAAGCATGTCCATTTCCAAAGTGATATTCAGTCAAAATTGTAAACTTACATTGGGTCTCCTCACTGGTTTTTCAATGATTGGTTGACAAAGGATAGACCAATGGCCGAAGTCAATGATCACGGGAACGCAGTAGATTGGTTCGGCGCATTACCACTCCCAAATAAGCGCGGATGTTCCACTATCCAATGTTCGCTCACGTAATTAAAATCTCGTCTATGGTTGGCTTCGCGTTTTGGGATACCCTACTAATGGTAGAAAACCGCACAAATCATGACGATTTCCTGTGATTGAATAAGTTATTGTTGAGTTTGTTAAACTATTATTAATTATCATTAATCCATATTCGATTATAGAATAAAACGCGAAAGTAATCCTCTTTGTTACCTTTTTGTCGTCATCGTTAGACACGAATTGTTTTTACTAAATAGTTTATGAATTATGAAAGAAACAAAATAGATAATTTATACTTGGTCAAACCAAATTGTCAGTCAGCAATAACCAGGAAAACTATACTCATCCTTTTCTTTTGGGTACTAGTACCTAGTACTAGTGTAAGACAAAGATAGTATGATTCTCTCTGTTTATGATTGAAATGAGACAGTCCCTTGACAAACTATAAGCACTATAATGTGTAGCATAAACTATAATGTTAGTTTGGCCCAGGACTGTCTCATTTCAAACATAGACAGAAAGAATCAACTGTATTTGTCTTACGCTAGTACTAGCACCCAAAAGAAAGGGATGAGTATAGTTTCTTGAGAGCCTACCGCGAACTACGTTACGTGTGCCTCCCTGTCACACTTACATACGAATTTACAAGTGCGACAGAGGCAACACATCGAACGTGGTTCGCGGTAGGCCCTCTAATTCTTACTGACTTAACAGACCGGCAAAGTTGTGCTTACACATTTTATAACTTGTGTAAACTAAAAAAATCTTAAAAGTATAAATAGACTTGAAGTTCCGAGTGCGAAATATATAAAAAAATAATTTCAACTCGTTACCTTTACGTGTTCCAGAGATAAAGGGTCTGACGGACAAACAGACGGACGGACAACAAAGTGATCCTATGAGGGTTCCGTTTTTTCCTTTTGAGATACGGAACCCTAAATAATGTGAAAAAATACAGCAATTTAAACTCAAACACACCCACTTTGACAACTATTCGCGCCTACATTTTTTAAATTTGCCGCCTTTTTCTACTGAAAAAGTGGGTGTGCCAGAGTATAAATCTAAAACATATTAATAAAAGTTGGTCAAGCAAATCTTGTCGGTAGAAAAAGGAGGCAAATTTAAAAAATGTAGAAGCGAAGGGTTATAGTCTCATAGAAAATTTGAATTTCGCGCCTTTTTCTAGTGACTAGATTTGCTTGACCAGCTATACTAATTTAAATAAGTTCTTTAATTTCTATAATAGTAGTTTCTTACTACAACTGGTATCATTATTGAAACCATAGACTAAGATTACGTATAGATGTTGGGTGTTTTATTAAGTAAAATAGTCACTAAAAATAAAAATATTTTTATACACTTGACAAAAGCGTTGTTGGATCATAAATAAGATATACCATGACAATAGGCCTGTTGCAAGTAACAAAGAATCATGGAAATAATGGTTTCAACGAAACATATATGTTAATATGATTCTAAAAAATGGCCCAATCTCAGTATAAACTGAAGGATTATTAATATATTCAATAAAATAAAAGTGCAAAATTCTCCAATCGGCCATTTTTACTGAAACGCCAATCAGAAACGTTCCAAACAGTGACGTCATCAATCCATAACATATTTCTTAGAGCAACATAGACAACCTCATTGACCGAAATCTATACGTGGGCACCAAAGAGTTCGAAAGGTGCAAAAAAAATGTTATTTCGCCACTAAACATTTATTACGTCCAAAAAATATTATTACACGATATAAAGTAGATATCTATTTGTTATTACTTAAATAAAATGCTAAATAATACGATATTTCAACAACAAACATTTTTAATTATTTGGCTGAATGGAACTATCATTGCCATGTTGGCTGTCGTAACTAGAAAAAATGAAAAATTAAAAAGTAAAACCGGCGTTCGGTGATTTTCACTCAAAATGTACATGTATCTAAATAATTCATCTTAAACTGCAACCGTGTGAGAGTTTTTGTGTAAAATGAGTTATTGTGATAAATTTTTGTAATGTATTTATCATCCCTAATCGTAATATATGGTGCTGAATTAACAATATCATTCGGATTCAAGGGAAATTCGTAACTGTAAGTATGTAAACAATATCTACCACCCTACCACCAACTAAATAATGACGTCACAAATGGCATGCGAGGCGTTTTCGCGCGAAGTTTAAACTAGCTATAATAAAATGCAATTATCTATGTTAAATCTTATGAGTATAACTGAAATATAGTGTTTTTCGGAACTAATACAAGTGTACCGACGATATTAAAAGGGTTTTCAAAATTTGTCATCAGGCCTATTGATAAATATACCTTTAACTTATTATTCTGTATTTATTTGAATTATTTAATTATATATAAATAGAAATTCATAACGGTTGCAGTATAAGGTACCTAATAACGAATTCGTTCCTTTATGTTATGACATAAAAAGTTTTCTCTATGGTTACAATTTTGTGGAAGACGCTAAACACTTTTTTCTTTTCGTAAAACTATTATTTGTACATTGTGACTTAATCAGCGAATGTTAATATTCAAAAGTGCTAACATAAGATGTATTCGACAACATCTGAAGACTTGAGCCGGGATCATTTGGCTCTGCAGGTTACGAATTGTCTAAGTAGGTTATGTTACAAAAAGTTTGATTCCTAAATTCAACTGTTTTAGTTTGCAATGACAACTAATTGACACTGGTTTATTTTGTTTCAGAGAAAATAGTGGAGAACCAACAAACCGTAACTCAATTACACAAGGAATTGGTGGAGATCGACCTGTCCTTTACTACTTACATCGAGGAAAGTAAAAAACGCATTCTAAACCATCGTTTGAACCTTGCACGTCAGGCTAAAAGTTCCCAAGAAGTAGTCGAAATACTCTCTGAGAAATGTAAGTAGTATACGAATTACTTTTAAGAATATTAACCTAGGAACATTCAAGACATATACCCTTTCATACCTAAATAGTAAGACCATGTGCATATAAATGTGTTGCTTTAATTAATCTTATAAGATTTTTACTAAGAGATGTGTGTGTGTGACCGCTGGCCTAGACTGATTGAAAGATTATTATGTGGATAAATGTGATATGAGAAAAACCATCTTATATCTTTGGTTTGTCATTAAATTTTTTAATTTTTCCTTCACAGAATACAAACCATGTCAAACTCTCCAGCGACTCCTCGCAAACAAACCAATATTACCAAATACAAACTAAAAACATACAAAGAAGACAATAACAATGCCACCAATAAGTTTACCGAGCGCCAGCAAGCACGCACATTCATTTCATGGTACAAACGCATGATTGACCATGAGAGGCAGAACTTTGGCTTGTATCTATCAGATGATGCCATCCTTGAGTGGTTCGGTAGAACCATTAAAACTAGAAAGAAAGTTCAATCATTCATGAGATATGACATGCAGTGCTCCCGCCATGATTTTACAACTGTTGAGAGCATCGATAAAGTCCAATTAAGGCATGAAAGAATTATCAATAAGAGGTCTGTATTGAAATGATGCTTTTTTAAATAAATTTCTTGCTTTACTATGTAACTTCAAGTTTTCTTTCAATTAACTCCTATTCCATACTTAATTCCTTACAACATCACAATTAAAAAGGCTAGTAGCATTACTTGTAATGTTTTTAAAACTCACACTAGAAACTTACCAGAATACTTAGCTTATTCTAATAAGAATCTTATTTACCTTTCAGAAAGGATGATACGGTTTTAGCTAGCCCTCTGCATTCACCTGAGCTAATAAGTTCCAAGTCATCAGCTAAGAAAAGGTTGCTCAGATCTAACTGTAACAGCCCTGAATGGGCAGAGGGTTGCCAGCCGGATAAAAGCACAGAAAGAAAAAGGCTAAAGAGCAGACATATTGAATCTCTGCATGATGACCAACATATCAGCTTAAAACGTAGTCACCCAGACTCTGATGTCAGTAGCAAGGGCGATAGTATTGTGGAAAGAAGGCCGAAACAAAAATGTATTGCTGTCACACCACCTAATCATGAGCTTGGACAAGGGGATTGCTTGCCCTCTACAAGCGCCAACACAGCGTCCCATGACGCTCTTAATGCTCAGCTGCCAAAACTTGCAGTAGAGTGTAACGGGTACATAGAATTCACTAGAACTAGAAACAACCGCAGTACTGACTGCATGAAATGGGAAAGGAAATGTAAAGTCCAAATTAGTTACTCGGAAGACCCATTGAACGTTGGGGAGTACATAATTTGGTCTTTACATTATATTGACGAAACCAAGTGTAGGAGAAATCTGATGGCTGCCTTTGAAGCAGCGGCCCAGGAGGAAGAATCAAATAAGATCAAGTGATTTTTGGTATTACATTTGAGTGTTTTAGCATTTTTATTTTATAAAGCTATATTATAATGATGCTATATGTATTTGTCACAAAATGCATGCTGTTATGGCCGGTTAATTTCAGTTTTGCAATTGCACATTTTCTTTTCATATACATTTGCTAACCTTGTGATATGATAGTTATATTTTTATTTGTTACAACAATTTATTATTTTATGTACTGTGTTCCTGATATAAGAATATCTTTACCTTTTGACAGAGCCTTAGGGTGTATGAAATTTATGTTATGATAGTATGTTTGTCTTCCAAACTTGCTTCTAAAAAATTAAAATATTGTTAGTGGTAGCAATACCTTTACTATAATTATTACTTTTAAGTTGACATTAAGAGAATATGTTATGAAATATGAATATTGTGATGGTAAGGTGTAGATATTTCTTGTATTGATATTCTATTCAGCAGATAGTTTTCGCATATACTTATTAATAGAAAAAATGTTAATTCACAATGTAATAACAGTTTTATGTACTTCATGTAATTTTTGATTGTCTTAAACAATTTTACCTATAGTAAAATGTAAGATCTCTGTATTTTAGTTATCTTTTGTAGCCATATAACTGACTGATTAACAAGTAACTTGTATTTTTATAACTCATGAATTGTTTGTCTAAGTCCAGTTTCTTTTAGATCTCTTTATATGACGGTGGTGGTCAAACTAAGCTGTATCATTTGTACTCTTAATACCTTGTGATTAAAGTCGATATTCCTTTGCCAGTACCATCAATATACTGCTAGTTTTACCTCCACCGTTATCTGACCCCTAGTACATGTTTGGTAAAAAAAATATTAACCTCGCATCTATTCGTTTGATAGAAAAAACTGCTTATGTTTCCAAGCCTGACCTATTATTTTTTTGCATTATGGGATTGGTCCTTAGTCTTTCAGTCAGTACGACTATAATAATCTGGTGATGTTCAGCTCAAGGTGTATGACCAGGGGGTAGCCAAAATGACAATCGTTGATAAAAAAAACCCAATCGAAACTTAAATAATGTATGGAATTAGCCACGTGACTTTTCGGAGCATTTTTCATAGCGATATTTTTTTTTCGTTTCGTTTGTCGATGTACGATATTGTCATCTTGGCTAGAAAATAACCTGTATCTGCATTCTAAAACAAACGATTGTGCTAGGGGGTCCCTTCTGTCACTATACCACCGATTTCCTTTTTTTTATTCCCAAGGGATAGTATGTCTAGTTTTAGTTGTGTACGCTAGGTTATATCTACTCATTATGTATACAAAGGTGAAATAATGTTTAATTCTTAAAAATAATGCAATAATTATGTAGGCCTAATATGGCAATGGAAACCGAATCCAAATCAAAATTCTATAAAAATATCATCGGCAAGTCTGTTTGGCTGGCCAAACATAGAAACACAACTGCCTGGTATATTATCAGTTTTTACAGCTTTCATTAAGCTTGCCCGGTCAAAATATTCTGCAAAAGAGAATGCTAACCTAATTCCAATAACGTACAAATGGAGTTGGCAACTGTCAAAGGTCTTTATAGATGGCGCCAGCATAGGTTTTACCTGTCTTCAGTGTTTTCTATGAGATTTGGCTACCATCCAGGCCATAAAAAATGTATTTGTAGGATTTATTGGTAAATCCTATGCTGGCGTCCAAAAGTTAAACGCATTAGTATACATTTGAATGAACAGGATTAGGTATATTCGAATAGACCTTTTTAATATTACCTATGTGAAATATAGTTTACTTTGGCGTGATTATTAATTATCAAATAATTACACAATTAGTTATAGAATTTCAGTAGCTGAAAGTGATTTTATTGACATGCATTGTTAATGAGTATTGAGATTTAGCCTGTATCTTTTAAGTTGTTAGTTCATTACTTGAAGTAATGAGAGAACGGATTTTTGTTTCATTATGCTAAAGTGTATAAGCTCAGTAAACTTGTTAAAATAAATCTGGTTTTATTTATTTACCATAGATGTGACAGGGATAGGAGAAATACATGATTGTAGTTATTGATGCGTAGGGCTGATTTGAGCCCAGAACAAACGAAGGATTCTATAGTAGTATGTATAGTAGAAGCACGAGCGTAGCGTTTAATTTACAATCTCGAGCATAGTGAGAGATTCGAAGAAGCACTAATAACTGTGCTTTGGCTCATCATCATCCTTCTAGCGTTGTCGTCGCAGTATTTTGCAACGGCTCACCTGGGGTCCGCTTGGTAACCCAATCCCCAGAATTGACATAGTACTTACTAGTTTTTACGAAAGCGACTGCCGTTTGACCTTCCAACCTCGGAGGGGAAACGAGACCTCATTGGGATTAGTCCAGACTCCAGTTTCCTCACTACATTACAGGGGCTTGGTAAAGCTATCAATGAAACTTTCAGTATAAATATATATAATTCAATTCCCTTCTTTATTCATAGTATACAATGGGTTTATACAACACAATAATGTTATAAAAAAAGAAAGTCAAATAGGTACTAATTAATCTAATTATATCACTCACTAGGTATGCTGTTTTCAAAATAAAATAAACTTGGAAGTAGTTTTGCACTCAAAATGTTTTGACTGTACTTATCCCCCTATAGTTGCCAATGTTAACTTCTAGTCTCTCATTTTATCAATCATAATAATTTTAATTAGATTTTTCTTCGTATAAAGACAAAATAATAAATTATAGACGTAACCGTATCAATTGGATAACTTCATCTTATGTCCTCCCCTTTTTTGTGGAAAATATTAAGACCTCTTTACCATATTGTTTCGCCACTATCTCTGACCAAGACCTAAATAAACTCAGTCAAGAATGTCAACCACATGAATTAAGGCATTGGTGGCAAACAAGCGCAAGGTACCTGATAAATAATTAAACATTCTTGAAAACAACAATGATATATGGGGCTGTCCATAAATTACGTCATCGATTTTTGACGATTTTGGACCCCCCCCCCTATAATCATCCAAAAATCATGCATCAAATGACCCCATTTCCTCCTACTTCATGCTACGGTCATCCGATGTCCAGACCCCCCCCCCCCCTAATTTGAAATGACGTAATTTATGAATAGCCCCTATGTAGTAACTTGAGCAGAGTACACAAATCAGATCTAAAACTACACAAATTGTGGCACCATGATGGCTTATAATTTATAATACTTAATTCACGCAAAACATTGATACTATGATAACAGTGTGTAAAGTAAACACTCGTTTCTTATCGCACTACTGCCTGGATGTGTACTAAACTCGTAACATGTGCTTGTGCATTACAATTACAATGTATACTCCATTTCAATCTAATAAGAACCTTTCATAAACCAAATAAAGTAGCTTTTCATTTGTTTCAAATCTTTCTCAAATAAATTCATCCTAATTTACTGTACAAGTTTCAAATTAAAAATAGGAAATATTTGTATGGTGGGCCTTACGAGATTAACACAACTCTTAACTGAACATTGGTGGACCTTATGTACAGTCAGCTGCAGAGAAAAGTGACCCCCCTGCACAGAAGTTTGTATGCAAAGGTGCTAAGCGAATAGTATTCCTGAATGTACCGTTTTCTAATAAGGTTTACGAATCGTGGATCTGTGTAGACCCCAAGAAAGAATTATATGCTTTCTTTTTTTACAGTTTCATGCTGTTTTATGATCCATTTGGTTCATTCATCCTGTATAAGGCAACCACATGTTTAAAAACCAATTGCTTTTATTGGTATGGGGAGTGTATACAATACACATACCTACAGCATATAATTGAGAATGATGTTTTACAAATTGCCATCACTCATTCATTTCAAAAGGTATTAACTGCTATACAGATTCATTGTATATTCGACCTTCTTTAACACACTTGATATGAACACAAGATTGGTTTCCTGTTCATGATAATGCCTTTATGTTCAATTTACTCCTTGCACAATCCCACAACCATATACAAAATTATCAGAAAATAATTGTTTAATAACATATTGTTGACTTCACTATTGAATACAACAGTATATTTAAATATAAAAAAAATATTGCCTTATTTCTTTTTGATGTTTGTAGGTACAGCTAGTAGTTAAAGCTAATATCAGAAGCGGTATCATGGTCGCATTTTTATCACCTGTCATGCCATGCGTCACTTACGCACTTAAATATTTGTTAAAATGTGACAGGCATGGTGACAAATGATAAAGAGCCAACCATCTTAGCCCTACAGGTCATACTTTTTGAAAAAAGATTGCCTGATAAGCTCAACTATAAAATTACTTTTAATCAAAGTTAGTTAAGGGTACATTTGCCCTCTAGCTAGTGAGGTACCATTGTACCTCATTCAAAATAATAACAGGTACAATTTTGCAATACTTTGGGTAACATTAAAAAAACTTGTTCACCAAATGTGATTTCTGTGATCTTAACAACAAAACCATTTCATAATAGTTATTACACTTCTGTGTATTATGGCCTGGTTCTGATAAATATGCCTAGCTCTTAACCCCATGTATAGGCCAGCATTTAGCGAAATTAATACATATTATATAAAACATAGAAACTTATCAGTTTGTCTGTAACAATAACCCTTCTAAATGGTAATTACTTTTGTATAATTAACAATAGATAACTAAATATAGAAAAATGAGTAAATGTAGTAAATGCATAATTAACTATTGCAATATCATAAATGATAAAATGTCATGTATATAATTGCACTGGGAGTGTTGTTTTGTTCATACAAAAAGTATCAGTAGCTAAAAATATCATAAATCACACTTTAATACTGTAAAACCTCCCAACTATACTCCAATAGTAGAACTATGGTCCAGGGTTCAAAAGGAAATTTAGTATAAATACCAATCCTTTTGGTTTACTCCAAGTTTTTTCTTCCACTTATAAACATACCTTGTCTTAGAACTACAAAAAATACAGTAAAAGGCACACCTGAACGAAAAAAAAGTACAGTTAATTTTGGACCTTAGTTGGGACTGTTATGAGCTTTGGACTATAGTTTGGAGGTTTTATGGTATTACAATACAAAATAAAGTGAGTCAACAATTTTATTGGAGTTCAACACAATTTGGCTATGTTTTTCCTTATCAGTCAGGATGTAACAATCATCTTTTATTGCCCTGCCAGTTATTCCTTACCTTAAAAAAACTTATTTACATCTGTGGATCAAAACCTTGATCATCATTTAGCACATTTGTGTCATCAATGTCTTCCTTCGCATCATTGTCAAGGATAGGTTCATTAAGCGGTTCATGAGCGTTCAAAGCAGGGCTTAGCTTAGGAGGCTGGGCGGCAGGAGTAACTTTAGATGATACTAAGTTCGCAGCTGGCTTTGTAGCCATAGAAGCTAACGTTGCCTTTAAATTTTCTACCTGCTTCTCCAAATCTTCTATCTTCTTTTTTCTATCAGCTAACTGATCTGTTAAAGTAACTTTTTCTAATCTCAAAGTCTGGATAACACCTTCTTTGCTCAGCTGCAGATTTTTTAAAGACTCGCGCTCCGCAACACACAGCTGCTCGTCCATTTTAGTTCTATTAACTTTAAGTTCCGTTTCTGTTAACTTATGTTTGTAGTCTTTAATGTCGTCAATCAACTTCCCTTTTTCTTTGTCGAGATCATCGAGTTTTGAAACGTAACCGTCTTTTTGTTCAAGAAGCCGCAGGGACTCTTCCATACATGAGGTCTGTTGTTTAGAGCATTCTTGAAGTTGTACGCTCATTTCAGCTACTCTGTTTCGCAACACGGTGAGCATACTTCCACTATTTAATAGTGAAAGGACCAGCAGAATGCACACGGCGAACATCAAGTACATGGGCCAGCGACGCATGTTTTCTATACCCATATTATTTCACCTCTCTTAAAACGAACTATCACACTTAATTAAACTCACAGTAACATAAATAAAAATATTCAATTTATTTATATACCATCAAGTTAAAAAAACGCTACATTATCCAATGAATGAATTGAATGATTGACATTGGCCAATTGATATATGTCTTGACGTTATGCTTGTTGACAGAGGTTGTTATAATTATGTTAAATTTAAACTTGATCTGAACAATATTCCCATTTGACTTATAACATTCATTTCACAAAAGTATCTTAAAGTACGTAGTATAATAAAGCTATTAACACCATAAAACTTGCTCTAATTTGCTAAAATACCTAGTGAGCTATTGAAATGCTTCTTATTCGTAACGTTCTTTGTAAACGCAATTCTTGGTAATCATAGACAAAAACTATTTACTTTTAAATAAAGATGTCTATTGATGATACGGCTGTCATTATTACATTTGAAATTGATGCTGGTATCACCTAATTTGGTCACGTGACCCACTTATCATCTTTCCGAATGCCCATAGACAATCCTTCATCGACTTCTTTGGTTTATAGCCACGAGGTTTTTAGCTATATTTCAATTTATTAGTGAAATAATAAAAATACGCTTCGTTTTCTTTGAACAAAATGCCACCCAGTAATCCTTTGCCGCCCAAAGAAAATGCGCTATTCAAAAGAATTTTGGTAAGTGCAATTGTAAACATATATTTTGGTTCAGTATAGCTTGTCATCCTCGGCGATTATATTGAATTATAAAATAAAGCATATCTTTTGAATGACAACTCAGGGCTTCATGCAATTGTATGGCACTATTATTATTTATTAATACTACCATCTGTTCCTTTAGTAAATGATTCGTATCTTTATTTATATCATATAATAACTGGCCTTGCATCTTCCGAGTGCCTGTATCTAATAATAAATAAGGTTAAATAATATCTAATTACCGCTTATTTTTTCCAGCGTTGCTATGAACATAAACAATATAAAAATGGTTTGAAATTTGCCAAGCAAATCCTCTCCAACCCAAAATTCGGAGAACATGGAGGTGAGTGTTTTTTTACCAATAATTTATGTATAAATAAATGTTCCTAATGGTGGTTAAACATTGTTTTCAGTTATAAATATAAAATCTCACTTAAAATACCTATATTTTTAGTGGAAAACTATTTTGGTCGAGAGGAGTTCAGTGATTCAATTTTTTTTTTCAGAGACCCTGGCAATGAAAGGTTTGACTCTAAACTGCCTGGGACGGAAAGATGAAGCGTATGAATACGTGCGCCGAGGCCTTCGCAATGATCTCAAGTCCCCAGTCTGTTGGCATGTCTATGGCCTCCTGCAGCGGTCCGATAAGAAATATGATGAGGCAATCAAATGTTACCGGAATGCTCTTAAATGGGAAAAGGAGAATATACAGATTCTACGGGATTTATCCCTTCTCCAGATCCAGATGAGAGATTTAGAAGGATACAAGGTATTGTCATTTTGTTATCTACTCATTATAAGGAATGCAATGCTATCTGTGTGAGTTAAGATAATATTTGTTACTAGAACAATTTATGCAACATGATAGTGAACTCAGTTGCACAGTAGAATTTATTTACCTACTACTTATTGATTCAAGACAAGGCTTTAAAACATAGCTGTAAAGACACATTAATGTGGTTTAACCATTGCATATGCGTATCCGAAATGTAACTGTAGCATCTGAGGTGGTTGATAATTTCTATGGATGGCCTCACCTTTAGTCTCTACATGGGGTTCCCATCAATTTTTCATGTGGCTTTGGTTTGCCACATGATTATACTTTATACATGAATTAACTAATTTCTGCCCAAAGTACTTGTTTTTCGGATAGGTTAAAGTATTATTAAGGTAAGGTGGTTATTATACACTTGCCTAGCATCTACCCGCAACTTCATGTGTGTGAAATGATGATTGATAAAAACTTTCCTATGTCCATCTCTGGGCCTAAACTATCTCCATACCAAATTTAATCTAAATCGGTTGAGCAGTTTAATCATGACAAAATATCAGATGGACAGACATAATTCTATAGGTAATATTAGTAGGCATTAAATTCTTAAAATATTATTGTTATTATATGCCAAGCAAGCAGTTTTAAATTTTTTATTAAAATAATTTCAGGACACCCGGTACCAGCTGTTCATGCTCCGACCAACACAGAGGGCTTCCTGGATAGGCTTCGCAATGAGCTATCACCTGCTCGGAGACTACGAGATGGCCAACAGCATTCTCGATGCCTTCCGTACAAACCAAATGAAAGGACCGTATGACTATGAACACTCAGAACTGCTTTTGTACCAAAACATGGTTCTTGCGGAGTCCGGACAGTTTGACAGGGCACTGTCACATCTACACAAGTTCCAGACGCAGATACTTGATAAATTATCAGTGAAAGAAACTAGTGGGGAATATTATTTGAAGTTGAAGAGGTTTGTAATTTTTTCTTGTCCATCTATCCATCTTATTTTAGTTCATCTTGTACAGATGTAGTGCATAATTATTTTCCATCTTATTTTCACGGAAACTTACGACCGTGTCTTGCTAATTCAGTCAGTCTCGGTACAAAAAGTACACATTACAAATACAAATATAAAATACAAATACAAATAATTTATTGAGAAAAGTATAGTACAGTGGTTGTTCTTAAAGACTGAATGTATACAGAGACAAGTGGTTTACAAATGCCTGAACTAGGATTCCCTGTGTTTCAGGCAGCGAAGGACAATATTAATTATTCACTTAGTTATAAACTATATGTATTACACAATATAACTGTAATCACCTTAACAAAGAGAAGTACGTTCTTAAGTATTAAACATCACAGTACAGTAATCATAGTAATCATTTTACGACTATTAGTAGGTTCATTTTTTGAAGGGCGCGTCAAAGAGTGTTCTTACATCAAGCATAGCTAAGTGGGTATAAGTCTAGTATTGCATTTAACCTGTTGTACAAAAATGGGCCCAAAAAGACAAAAAATCTAGATGAAAAAACAATGAATTGACTGAACCAACATGACAAATAGGAATGTTTCCGAGAAAATACGATGGCAAACAATTATGCACTACATCTGTAGGTTGGTAGGTGTTTATATACAGTTAAAACCCTTAGACATGCAATACGTAGCACTACCAAATTAGCACAACAATGCCAGTTTTGTTTAGAATGTTATTGTTAATATTTATTAAGGACCTATGTGCCGTTTTGATCTACATTGCATTAAATAGAATTGAATAGAAAGTTTGTAGTGTGAGATGAAGTGTACAATTGTATGACTTACATACACTATTACACCTTTGCTGCGGCAAGTAGTGTAACTCGAAATTAACAACTTCATGGGGCCTTTTGACCTGCATTTAATGAGTTAGGGTTTTGAGTTGTATATCCCTGGATGCTTTGTATTGTAGCTTTATTGTTGCCCTTTTGCTCTCAGGGGTCATAAGGGCCTGGGTGATTCAAATCCTGATTAATCCGAGACTTGGACTTTTAGTACTTTTGTATGGGTTATCAGTTCAAGTAAAGTTCAAGAGGAAACATGCATTTATCTAACAGAATTTTATTAACCTCCTATTTTAAATTATGCACACAAACCCCACAGCCTATTCCGTTTAGTTCATTGCTAAAGAAAGTTTAAAAACTTTACAATAAATAAATAAATAATATTTAAACAGAATTATAATGAATGTTCCAGATTTAAAGAGGCGGAGGCAGTTTATGAAGACTTACTAAAGAGGAACCCTGAAAATGTGATGTATTATCAGAAACTTATAGAAGCTAAACAACTTAGTGATCCTGATGAAAAAGTGGCCTTCTTCGATGTATATAAGTAAGTTGAAATCAGTCTTTAACCTTTTAACCGCCGTAGACTGATATATAAGTCATACAAAATCGGGCTCATTTCGCCGCGGTCTGATAAATAAGACAAATCTTCGTATAACTTCGTACCGCCGGCGACAGGAGCACGCTCGATGAAAAATTCTATGGCGGTTAAAAGGTTAATATTTATATCTGTTGTTAGAAATATTGATTTAATTCAAGTACATTTATTGATTCAGTTTTAATATCACATTAAATAGAGTGGATGTACCAAACAACAAAAAACAAAATTGAAATCTAGCAGATTACTGATGTACTAGAATATTAAATATTCGTAATTGTATACTCTGCAAGAGAAGGGCTGGCATACATCAGGTGGCCAGGTTAACGAATAAACATATTCATTTAATTAATAGAAAAAATACATCTCCTTATTTCTCATTTCTAAAAGGAATGTGTTAAGTAAACCTTTGTAATTTTTACCCTTTGAACGTCACGCCTAAAGTCCCCATATTATGAACTTTCTCAAAGCTCAAAGTTAAGTAAACTTTAGTTACTTTTATTAACCCTTTGGACACCAAGCCTCTTGTGCGCGGCGCGTCATCCTGACCCTTGTCGGAATTCACGTAACGTCATTGGCGGTCAAAGGCTTAAACACTTTCGATATGTCGACATTTTCGACGTAGAAAAAGAAATACACTCGTCTAAAGTGTCATTCTATAGAACTTGCTAACTATGTAAACAAACCGCTATATTGAAACCAGGGATGTTGCGGATGCAGATTTTTTGACATCCGCGGACGCGGATGCGGATATTTAAAGCCTCACATCCGCGGATTCGGATGTCAAGATTTGGTACTTAAAAAACGTCAAATTTTACATTTTTAGCATTTTTTATTAAAAAAAAACGAAACGTTTAGTATTTGAGCAAGAATATAGGTGCGTTTTATTTAATAAACAGTAACTTGGCCGACTTTTCGGGATCTAGACGATTTCGTTATATATAATGACAAAATTACCTAGCACTTGCGCCGCCGGCGCCGCCGCTAATACGTTCCTGTTACCGACTTGGTCGACATCCGCATCATGCGGATGCTCCGCATCGATTTTACGCGGATGCGGATGCTCCGCATCGATTTTACGCGGATGCGGATGCGAATATTCGCAACATCCCTGATTGAAACTGTCACTGAATGATGATTTCAGTATGGCGGCTTGTTGACATAGTTAGCAAGTTCCATAGAATGACACTTTAACGCATCATACATCGTTTCCAGGAAAGAGTATCCCAAAGCAATAGCGCCTCGGCGGCTGCAGCTGTCGGAGGCGGGCTCGGCGGCCGTGTTCGCGCGGCTGGTGGACGAGTACCTGCGCCACGGCCTGCACAAGGGCATCCCGCCGCTCTTCGTCGACATTAGGTAACAATACACCATCCGTTGGATCTTACTTACATATTTACTCCATTGGCTCAGTAACCTAAAATGAGACTTGGCCTCCAACACAAGACAGCGCCACTTTCCCCGGCCCTGCGCAACTTCTCGCCAATCGTTGACTCGCAGTTCGCGCAGAACGCAGATCCGCCTCCACCATGTTGCTCCAGCGATACCTGCGATATCCTACAACGATATCCTAGACAGAACGTCGGTGTACACTCTTTTCCCATTCCGATCTTTATTCATTCTCTCCAGATTTTTGAAATGCTTATTCAATAATACTATAAAGCGACCTTCAACGCACCAGTCGTTAACAGCACGCACCGGCGTAACAACGCTAGGGTTGGCCACCGTGCCCACCGTAGAAACCTCGGAAGCAAATGTTTTGACGGATTATAATGGATTCATATTTATTCAATGCTTGTATGATAGTCAAATATGATAGAACTGGAAATCATTTTTGTTACATAAATAAGATGGAGCTAAACAAAAACATCCTTTATTTTCAGATCGTTATACGCAGACAAAAGCAAAGCGGAAACGATAGAAAACCTAGTACTGCAATACATAGAGAATTTATCCAAAACCGGCACATTCAGTTCCGAGCCGAGCGAAGCGAAACAGCCGGCCAGCGCTCTTCTATGGGCGTACTACTACGCCGCTCAGCACTTCGATTATAAGAAGGATACGGACCGGGCTTTGAAGTATATTGACGCCGCGATAGAACACACGCCAACGTTGATCGAGCTGTTTATTGTTAAAGGAAGGATATATAAGGTTGGTTAATAGCCTTTTTTATAGAATCCATATTTCTTGTTTAGTTAGAATTTTGGAATATTTTGCCTAAGGTCGAGGCAAATTACAAAAACTTTAAAAATGCTTTTAGTATTATCAGCTTCGATCGCTGTTCAGTTGTTCATGTATAGTGGTCGACGACGCCAGAGTCGCGTTTACAGTCTCCTACGTCCTAGTGTTTAAGCGATTTACGAAGTGTTGTTAAGTTTACTAGTAAAATGAATAGTAAGGAGTATGCTATCTCATTCTAACGTCTCGACCATTACCGACCCGAGCGTGCATGGCCCGTGTACTTGGAGCGCGCGTTTCTTGCCCCTCAGGTGAAAGTGCCGTATTTTCTATGATTTTTTTGAAATGTAAAAATGTTGAATGTTTCAGCACGCCGGCGACCCGGTGTCGGCGTACCAGTGGCTGGAGGAGGCGCAGGCCATGGACACGGCGGACCGCTACGTGAACAGCAAGTGCGCGCGCTACATGCTGCGCGCCGGACACGTGGCGCGCGCCGAGGAGATGTGCGCCAAGTTCACCAGAGAAGGTATACCTACTATACAGGTATACGTACCAGTGGCTGGAGGAGGCGCAGGCCATGGACACGGCGGACCGCTACGTGAACAGCAAGTGCGCGCGCTACATGCTGCGCGCCGGACACGTGGCGCGCGCCGAGGAGATGTGCGCCAAGTTCACCAGAGAAGGTATACCTACTATACAGGTATACGTACCAGTGGCTGGAGGAGGCGCAGGCCATGGACACGGCGGACCGCTACGTGAACAGCAAGTGCGCGCGCTACATGCTGCGCGCCGGACACGTGGCGCGCGCCGAGGAGATGTGCGCCAAGTTCACCAGAGAAGGTATACCTACTATACAGGTATACGTACCAGTGGCTGGAGGAGGCGCAGGCCATGGACACGGCGGACCGCTACGTGAACAGCAAGTGCGCGCGCTACATGCTGCGCGCCGGACACGTGGCGCGCGCCGAGGAGATGTGCGCCAAGTTCACCAGAGAAGGTATACCTACTATACAGGTATACGTACCAGTGGCTGGAGGAGGCGCAGGCCATGGACACGGCGGACCGCTACGTGAACAGCAAGTGCGCGCGCTACATGCTGCGCGCCGGACACGTGGCGCGCGCCGAGGAGATGTGCGCCAAGTTCACCAGAGAAGGTATACCTACTATACAGGTATACGTACCAGTGGCTGGAGGAGGCGCAGGCCATGGACACGGCGGACCGCTACGTGAACAGCAAGTGCGCGCGCTACATGCTGCGCGCCGGACACGTGGCGCGCGCCGAGGAGATGTGCGCCAAGTTCACCAGAGAAGGTATACCTACTATACAGGTATACGTACCAGTGGCTGGAGGAGGCGCAGGCCATGGACACGGCGGACCGCTACGTGAACAGCAAGTGCGCGCGCTACATGCTGCGCGCCGGACACGTGGCGCGCGCCGAGGAGATGTGCGCCAAGTTCACCAGAGAAGGTATACCTACTATACAGGTATACGTACCAGTGGCTGGAGGAGGCGCAGGCCATGGACACGGCGGACCGCTACGTGAACAGCAAGTGCGCGCGCTACATGCTGCGCGCCGGACACGTGGCGCGCGCCGAGGAGATGTGCGCCAAGTTCACCAGAGAAGGTATACCTACTATACAGGTATACGTACCAGTGGCTGGAGGAGGCGCAGGCCATGGACACGGCGGACCGCTACGTGAACAGCAAGTGCGCGCGCTACATGCTGCGCGCCGGACACGTGGCGCGCGCCGAGGAGATGTGCGCCAAGTTCACCAGAGAAGGTATACCTACTATACAGGTATACGTACCAGTGGCTGGAGGAGGCGCAGGCCATGGACACGGCGGACCGCTACGTGAACAGCAAGTGCGCGCGCTACATGCTGCGCGCCGGACACGTGGCGCGCGCCGAGGAGATGTGCGCCAAGTTCACCAGAGAAGGTATACCTACTATACAGGTATACGTACCAGTGGCTGGAGGAGGCGCAGGCCATGGACACGGCGGACCGCTACGTGAACAGCAAGTGCGCGCGCTACATGCTGCGCGCCGGACACGTGGCGCGCGCCGAGGAGATGTGCGCCAAGTTCACCAGAGAAGGTATATTGGGTTTGTAGAACAGTCAGCAGCAGAAGTTGCTAAACGGGCGAGGTGTTCAAAATTACCTTGACACGCTCTTATTCTCTTATCAATAATCAATAAAGTTCATTTTGAACACCTAGCCCGCTTAGCAACTTCTGCTGCTGACTGAACATATGCTTGGTTCAGAGAGCTACGCATCCTTGCCCATCTCTGGTGGCAATGCAGCCTAAGGACCATCGGGAGTTAGAACAAAGGGATTCGTCACTCAGAACTAGAGCTGGCGGGTCGGGCTGAAACTATAAGGAATGTGCCAGATGAGACTTTTTGTCAGAGGTGGAGGTAATCCTCATTGGATACTGCCGGCCCGGTATCCGGCAGCATGCCCGACTCGGCTGCGTTGGAGATTTTCCTCCCAGCCGCCTACGGACTAAACCCCTCCACCCTGTAAAGTGTTTTTCACCTCAGCAGCTCGAACAAGGGTACTTTGCTTCTTAAAAACAGTGAGCAAAATGCGATTTTGCTCACTGAGTCATTTTGTCTCACTCAGTGACCAAAATCGCATTTTGCTCACTGTGTGTGTCTCACTCAGTGAGCAAAATGCGATTTTGCTCACTGAGTGAGACAAAATGACATTCAAGTGACCTTTATAGTCAAATGTCATTTCAACATGCGGGGTCTAATACAAGTTCGATATACTTGGGTTCTATTATCTCTGTCCCTCTAGGTATGTTCTCACTGCTTAGGGTGAAAAATTTTGTGTACTACACGAGATCAAAGTTATTTACATCTCGTGCGCTTTTGAATCCCTTACTACGCTCAAGATTCTAAATTAGATTCACTCGCTACGCTCGTGAATCTATTATAGAATCTTTCGCTTGCACGGGACTCAAAATAAGCACTCGAAGAAATATCAAACTTTGATCTCTTGTTGTACTATTGTTGCCAGAAACTCGGCGCTATCGGTATACGCGTTATTCCTGGGTGTGTAGTTGTGTGATCTGGGAAAGATTTGAGTGTAGAGTACGTGATGAATTGTGAAGTGTTATGTGTGTGTTGAATGTTTACCGAATTCATTAGACTGTTTCATGAGATTGTTTATGCCATGGGCAGGACTAAAACAATCAGTATGTTGCATGGGAGGACTAGGACTAAAGGCAAATGCCGGATAAAATAAAATAATACAGAAAATATAGCAAGTAGAGGTAAACAAAAGGAGAATAGGGATAAAAGTAAAATGTATTCTTCAGGAAGGGCTAGAAGATATCTCCAGGGCTAATGTGTGATTAACTAAAAGTTTGTGCACCGCAACGAACAGATTTATAGCTAAAGAGCATTGGTAGAGCTGAGCAGAAAAGCTAAACCAAGAGTGGAGAAAAAAATAAACAATTTTCTTTGCATTTGGCTGTGCTTGCCTACCATTTATATTTTCCCAGAAAAAAAAGACCGTTTTGTATTACTGTGTATTAAGTTTTATTCTGGTTCTCCACACAAAACGTCTTAATTTTTTTTACAGGTGTACCAGCCACAGAAAACCTGAACGAAATGCAGTGTATGTGGTTCCAAACGGAAGCCGCGGCCGCCTACCAGCGCGCCAGGCAGTGGGGCGAGGCGCTCAAGAAGGCACATGAGGTTGACAGGGTGAGTGGATAACTAATTACTCGTTGTACAGACACCATCAGATATATCGGAGCGGCCGAGGTGTTCACAATATCTGAACACGTACTCTAAAGATCGGTTTTCCTAGGATAGCGGTGCCGTCATATAACGGCCGTCTCCATACTAAATAATACGGCTAAATATGGATGTCGTGGTATTTGTATGGAGACGACCGCTATATGACGACACCACTATCCTAGGAAACTAGAGCATAACGCCTTGACTGACTTGACATAAGGCGCGTTGTGAGGACCTCGGCCGCTCCGATATATCTGATGGCGACTGTACATGCTTTATTGGCAGGGTCGCCCTGTAAATGTCTTCTTGAAAACAGTTTTGATCTTCATAATTTTGACTGAAATATTTAGTTTTGATTTTGGATTTAAATGCGATCGGACCACAGTAATGAATAATATCTGGCTCTGGGATATTGATTTTTAACGTATAAAAACGTAGAATAGTAAACCCCCCCCCCCCCCGTAGTAAGCCCCGCGCCCCGCGCCGCGCCGCGCCGCGCGTGGAACCATTCACTGTCGGTGTTTCGACGCGCGGCAAAGGAATGTTCGCGCGCAGTTGGGACTGATGTGTATATATTTCAGTTGGCTCGCGCGGCCGCATACGTGGATAATGAAAAGTGTCGTACTTTAATTAAATTATACGGCACTAAACAGTTTCTATGGAACAGTTAATGTAGTGATTATCGCAGCATATAATTTTTCTATTTGGCTATACTTTGTTCCGAATAATTAATTTTTGTAATATAATGTGGTCGATCGTCGGATCGCCTGCCGCGCGCGGCGGCCGCGCTATAGTTCAAGATGGTGGCAAAATTGGCTCGCGAGCCAAAATACAGGTTTGCCGCGGTCGAACATTGCTCGCGCGGCCGCCGCGCGATATGGAGACGGGGCTTTTAGGTACAGACTATAATTTTGACCCTGATTTCGTATTTATGTGGGCCTGGTTTTCATATCAGAAATTTTAACATAATGTTCTCCCCTTCCAGCACTTCTCCGAAATAATGGAGGATCAATTCGACTTCCACTCGTACTGCATGCGCAAGATGACGCTCCGCTCGTACGTGGGGCTGCTGCGGCTGGAGGACGTGCTGCGCGCGCACCCCTTCTACTTCCGCGCCGCGCGCGCCGCCATCTCCGTGTACCTGCGCCTCTACGCCTGCCCGCTGCAGGACAACGTGCAGCCGCAGGAGCCCGATACAGGTATGACTACATTTTCAACCTTTTACGTGAAGCGATTCACTAAAGGGATTTCCACATACAGTAGCCACATGTACAGTCGGCATCAATAGCAGCGGATGGAACAACGCGCCAAAAGTATCTGCCACCCGGGAATACTTTTGCAAATAGGGACGTATCTCTACAGTTCGCGTTCAAAAACGGTTACAGTCTATTTGTTCTAGATATAGAGAAATATCCCTAGAGCAGGCATTCCCAACCTTTTACCTTTTTTCGCGCCGATATCGCCGCGTATCTCCGCTTTATGCTGGCCCGCTACAGGATAATTAACAGCCACAGGAGCCCGGTTCAGGTATCAGCTATATGTTTGTTGACCTTTCTCACGACACGACCCGCCACGGTGTGAAAACGATAATATCTATATTCCACAGAGGTGAGGGTTACGGAAAGTCTCCAGAAAATTTGAAAAGATTACGGAAATTTACCGGAGGATTGAAATATAAATAAATGAAGTCTTTACTTTAAAATATGTAGAAAATATGAAAATTTTTCGAAATATTTCAATGTAAAAAATTCCGCAATATTTACAACTTTCTGATATCACCTCAATATTATCATCGATCTTATCTATCTTATCATCATTACCACATCAGCCTAAACACTTTTACTGTTGGGCATAGGCTTCCCCAAGGATTTTTACAACCCTACCCTTAGTACGCTACCCTCATCCATTCAGTCTTGAGTTTTTAACCAGATCACCGGCCCATAATGTTTGTCTACATTATATCTATCTATTTATTATTTAGTCTTAACTCACCATTATAAAAAACGGAAGGGTACAATAGAGCGCGACAAAACCACCGTGAAGCCAAATAGAGCGAGACATTTGAAAAGTTCTAAATCTAGACTACTCATGTAACATAAAATGCGTGAAGATAATAATAACTGACGGAAATGGATGGTCTATAAAAAACCGGACAAGTGCGAGTTGGACTCGCCCACCGAGGGTACCGTAGTTTTTAGTATTTGTTGTTATAGCGGCAACAGAAATACATCATCTGTGGAAATTTCAACTGTCTAGCTGTCGCGGTCCATGAGATACAGCCTAGTGACAGACAGACGGACAGACGGACAGATGGACAGACGGACAGCGGAGTCTTAGTAATAGGGTCCCGTTTTTACCCTTTGGGTACGGAACCCTAATAATAGTGTCCCGTTTTTACCCTTTGGGTACGGAACTCTAAAAAGCGCGACCTGCCGGAAACAGTCTGTCGTCTTTTTAGTTTGGAAAATCGGAAACTTGTTACTACTTTCATAATTGTAAAATTTTATGTAAATTTATTAACATTAAACAGGTGAACCCGTCACATATTATATTTTTTATTATAACATGTGTCTAATCCTGAGTCTGTTTGTTTACTATATTCTAACGTTTTTATAGTTCCACCTAGAGAGATAAAGAAAAACAAGCTTTCAAATGTTTACATTGTTTTATTTTACTTTTATATTCTTTGTATTAAAAATACAGTACAAAATCACAATGATTTGTTATTAATTTGTTAAAAATAACAATCATCACCATAATTACAACACAATGTTCAGTACATTGTCACTCTTATCTATCATATCACACATTCCTAACATTTCGAAAATACTGACATAAATAAATAACAAACTATGCATGCACCGCAGTCTCTTAAAATAATTTAATAAATAATTACGAGCGTCCAACCATCGCTAACGTCCAACAGGACGCACGTCCAAAAATCGTTCTAAATATGGCAACGCGGGTTCGCCCGCTAGTCTCTCGCTTACACTACTTAGGACACTTTAACATCACATTTGCGCTTTATATTTACACAATACAACTGTTCAGACTAGAGCTTTGGTTTCACCGTCCGTAGCCGGCCGACCGGTACCTCTCGCGGTCCCTCGTCTGCGCCGCCTGGGGCGTCAGGAAATACACGTGAGCGCCTTCCCCGGGCAGTCGGTACGACACGAACGAACCCGGCCGGCCTTCCCCTGCCGCGTTCACGGGCGATATCCACTCCGCATCTGGGTTTATAGGCGGCAGCGGCCTTCTGTAATTAACCGCCGTGTCACCAGCTAACGATGGTCTGTTTAAGTCATATTGCTCCCCTGCTGTGTACTGTGGCCTTTGAACTTGAGATGGCACCCTGTATTGCTGTGATCGGTATCCCGGATTAGGTATCGGGATAAACTCGCTGTCAGGGTTTATCGTCGGACGTGGTAGCCGCTCGTTCACTAGAGTGTCATCGGCTAATGACGGCGGCTTGGGAGGCTGTATCAGCTCGGCGTTATGATGCCCTATAGGCTCGCTGTTAGGGTTTATCTGAGGCCGAGGGTGACGCTCGTTAACGAGAGTGTCTCTGTCCAGCGACGGCGGATTTGGACTCTGGGACTCTATGATTTCATACGCGTAATTCAGGTTGATGTTGTTATCTATCGGCGTCCTAACCGTGCCGATAGGAGGAGTCACCGCCAAACCGTTGACGTCGTGAGTACTGTCTTCGATCTTCTTGCCGAAGATGTCGAAGGAGTTCTTAGTGATGTCGTCCAGATATCTCTCGTCCTGCTGCGTGTAGTACCCGTGGCTGATCGGGCTCGGGGTCACGCTAGGAACTCTGTGGCTGACGTGATGTTGTGCTGGCTTGTCGTTTTGTATCGGAATGTGGTTTCGATTGTTTTTCGGTCTGACTTCCTTGATTATCGGGGTGTCCTCGTAATCTTCGTCCCTGGTCTTCGTTTTCGGATAGTATCTTGTAGATGTCGGTGTCTCGGTAGTCACTTGCACATTCTCTATTAAATATTGCTGGTGGGACACAGGCGAAGCTGATGGAGTGATGGCGTTAAAATCGTTATCCAAATTAAATGGCTTGCTGTAGCTCACCATGGGTCTGAAAGGTTCAGGGTCCAATTTCGGCGCTCGGAAACTGAATTGATCGGGTCTCGGCTTCGATTGATAGCTAAATTGGTATACAGGTACTTGCACGGGTCTCGCGGTGATTGCTTTAGGTTTGTGGCCGTGTTGTCTGTGTTGCTTGGGCCTCTTAGTTGTAAACAAGTCGATAGTCTGCTGTATGTCAGCTATCTGCTGGTAGAACGCCTCGGGCCGTTTTTGTTGTGGTTGTACATACACGGGCTTCTGAATACTGAAGTATTCCTGTGTGAGCGTACGGGGGCCTTGTTTCTGTGGCCACAAGAACAACGCATCGGCTTGATCGATCGCTCCGTAAGCTACGTCCACAGCCGGGTTATACGATTGTTGGTTATTGAAAGCTTGTTGATGTTGCTGCGGTGTCGGCACGGTTTTATAATAGTTTCTACCATCAAAGAACGATGCTGGGGACGGAGAAGTTTTAGGCTGTTCGTCGTAGAAGTAGAACGATGCCAAGGCGTTTTCATTTGGCTTTCGGTTGTACACAGGTTGAAGCTTCGTGATCGGTACGTTGCTATTTTGGGTGTTCGAGTAGTACGCTCTTAATGGCACTGGGGTCGATGTAACAAAGTTGTCCGTGACCACATCGGGAGTTTTCTCTGGCACTTTGTATACAATGTAAGGTTTCTCCGTTGTAGTAGGCGGGTTTTCATATGTGTCAGGATAGTCGTATATAACGGACACCGACAAAGGCTTTGAGGTAACCTTACTCCTGATTTTGTATGCAGGCTTTTCTGTTTTCAGTCTTTGGTTAATTTCTTCAGGAAGATTCTGGACACGCACTGGGACTCGTTTCGGTATCTCCACAACAGTATGCGGTCTCAATTTCTGGGTCGGGACTACTTCAACATACTGCGGTGTTGTTATTGTGGTAGGCACTTCAGTTGTCCTTGGGTATTCTGTGGTAGTGGTGGTAGTAGTGGTAGGTCTAGTCTTGTACTTGTTGCGATGCACAGACGGTGTCGGCGACGGCCGTTTTATCGTCGGTTTCGGCCTGGCGTAGGTCGATGTGGTTGTCGGTCGAGTTGTCGATTTGGTCGCTGGTGTTGTTGTTTTATCTTCCAGAGGAGCAAAGAAGTCCGGAGGTGGGGGCAATATAATTCCAGGTACTAATGGTCCGGCTGGCACGCTATTGTTGTAGTCCGCGCGGTAAGAAAAATTGTAAGGCGGCGGATAGTAGATCGAAGGGTCGTCTTCGTCGTACAGGTCTGACTGGTTGCTCGGTGGTGGTAGGAATGCTGCGCCCGGCGGAAAGCCTTCTGGAAAAGAGCCGTTCATGGATGGAGGGAAAGGGAATGCTCCTTCGCTCGCATTCCCGGGTAGGAATGGGAACGGAGGAATTGGCAGCGACGCTCCCCCGGTAGAAGTGTTTCCCGGATTTTCACCCGGGGCGTAGGGCGGACCTGGTGCAAAGGGGAATGGCGGAGGATATAGAGGGCCTTCGCCTTCTCGCGTAGCGTAGGGAGGGAATTGGGGCGCAGGGACACTGCCGTTAGGAGTGAGGAAGACGAGCGGTCCGTCGTCGGAGAGTCGTACTGGAAAGGGCGGTGGCACTTTTGGTTTCTGCGGTAGCTTTACTTGCCTTCTGGGCGCCTCGTAATCGTCGATCGGGGGCCATGGCCTGCGAGCGGTCTCTTTCGTTCGCTCCGGGAAGGAACCACCTTTCAACACTAATAGATGGTCCTCCGCTAGCCAAATTTCGTCTTTCTTCAGACCTCCTAATGTCTGTATATTATCCTTATCTCTAGTTTCCGCGTTTGGCTCGTAACTCACTATTCCCGGCCGCTTAGGTGTTTTAGAGAAAATTTCATTCTGAATGAGACCATATTTCCCTTCGGCCACCTGATCGGAGAGAGTCTTTTTGTCCTCGTCCACCTCTTTGGGTTTGCCCGCTTCTTTGCCTTCGCCAGCGCTGGACATGAGCATGCCATCGTCCCATATGCCCTGGTTCCATCCTACGGTGCTGCCCGACTGGTCCGGCACGACCACGCCTACAAACTTGCCGGTTTCGCTCTTGGCGTCGTACGCTATGGAGTTCTTGGGGTTACCGTACTCTTTATCGGGTTTGATCTTGATATGTCCGCCGATGAGTCGCTTAATGGTTCGCTGCGACTCAGCGGGGTCGGCGTCGGGCGGAGGGCCGAGGCTGCGCTGATCGCGCACGAACGAGTCGGGCGGCAGCACGTAGGTCGGCACGAGCACGCTAGCGCGCGCCTCGCAAGCACATGCCAGCGCTAGCACGAGCGCTATCGCCGCCCCTCTCACCATCTGAAAATTTAGAAAACATCACCATTTAGTTATACAAGCCACACTACAAGTATTACGTCTAACCAAACACGGGTGTAGTAAAACTATGAATTAAGTCATCTAAGTAAGCAAATTGTTATTTAAATACGTTCCGTAGTTTTCGCTCATGAGCGCGCGAAGTGAAAGGACTCGGAGACAAAGGCGGCGGCCACTGATTCGGGCACTGCCGCGCCGCGCGCCGCTGCTCGCCTTTTATCAAGTTTTACTGACCACCTCCGACCTGCCTGGCATTGAGAATCAAGCGTTTAATTGGAAATTGAATGGCCAGTAATAACCACGAGACAGGAAGGCCGGCCTTAATACGAAAACTGCGAGTGTCATGCTGTTCGGCTTTGACTCCGTATTCCATTTTGGTTTCAATCGATCGGGCCTCATTGTTTTAAATCGCTCATTCTTCTTTAACCTCGACGAGAGAAATGCTCATTAGCCGCAATCGCTAACGACATGAAATCTACGCGAGTTTTGAAACAATGATCGGATAATTTTTCAATATCGAACGGCACGAGCTTGTAATGCAATTTTATGGTTGAAGTCACGATTGTGCATTAGCCGAGTTGTGTGCAAAATCGCGTCTCTTTAGATGATTGCGGCGTGGGCGACATGTGACAGGGGGCCGAAATGCGCGAAATGGTTAAACGACATTATATTGCGAAACGAGCGCGTTTGTTGCAGCGAAAGTACTCGGAGGCTGTCTCGAGTGCTTTAATGGTGGAGCTAGATTTAGAGCAGTTAGGGCAGTGAAGGTTGAGTCGCCGGTGTCCGGTGGGCGTTGCAGGGCGCCGTGAAAGGCACGGTCGCCCAGCCGCGATAAGAACACGAACGCTCGGCGGAAAGTGTACCGGCCCATTAAACAGAAATAGGCGGCTGCGCGTGCCCTGCCGCGCCTTGCAAAACTGCGCTATCGATGTTTTTAATTGGTTCGATTCTGCTCCAGATTGATACTAATGATATTACCCCAATAGGTTACTCTGACCTTTCAACTACAAGTTAGATAGGTATTAGACGAATTTTGGAGGGAAATGCTTTGGATTTGGACGTAAATCACGGCAACCTTGATTTGTTTAATAATCGCATTGTCGCGGTTGAGCAACGCTTGCATAACGCCCACCGGTTGTTTGCTTTCCGAACCCAATAACTACCACTTTACTAAACTATATATCAGCGAAAACAACTACTTAAATAAATGAGTATAAAGTTCAAAGTAAACATGGAATAGGCTCCTGACATTTGCCGAATCATCTTTTAAGTGCATCCTTTCGTTTATATCTCGTTAGCCTTCATAAGTATTGTCGCGATTGTCACTACCGAACTAAAGGTTTTATATTATTAAAAGGCTGTCGTAATGCGACATGAGCGATGGAAACTAAGACAAGCGCGCGGCCTTGGCGAGGCAAGGTGCCCGATTTTTTTTGCGGTCAGTACAAAACGTGCAATGATTAAACAAAACCAGCGGCCTGGGATTTTATTCCAATCGATTCCCGAGCTCGAGCGAATCGAACGCTGCTACTAACCAGTATAAGATAGCTTCCCGATTACGCATAGTTACCATGAATCTCGAGATCACCGATTTACTGGTTCTAGTTGCTTAGCCAGCAACGGGAATGTACGGCCTGGGAGTGTCGCAGCCGCTTTCAACAATGCCCAGCCTTGTGGCTGTTGTGATCACGCCCTAACCACTGATCAGCACACAAAGCCATTGTTTTTCCTCCGATTCTAATGCTGTGAGCTTTCTTTACGTTCTCTTTTCACCGAGCGTTGGGAAACGGCCGGGTGATGCATTGTTGACGATTTGTATTCAGCTTGGATCGGCGACTTTCCATCGGCCTTTGTGTGTGCTCGCGTCCACACCAGGATGTGTTTCGTCACACGCATTTTTCAACCCGGTCCTTTCTCGCGTCGTGTTTAGTTACTATTACCGTAATTACCGTACGGACGTCTCTGGTCGGCATAATTGCATACATAGATCTTGAGCTTACGGAACGACGGAAACCTACGCGTATTTATTACAGCTTACACTAAGTACCGACTGTTTGCAACCTGTGTGTCTGCCATATTATTAGTTTGACAACTTGTCCGTCAGGCTTGTTCTGGACACGCGTTAATATTAATATTGCACAATAATAAATCGATCGTATCAATCGATATTATTAAAAGTACACGTGGCGATCTGGTTTTGTCACTTTCGAAACTGTAACAAATTGTTGACTGTGGCATTGGTGGCCCCGAGCGGCACAATTATGCACTTTGTCCTTATAAGGTAGTGTGTGTGTGTGTGTGCGCGTAACAATGTGGTCATTATGGTCGGAATGTCCACCTTGAGTGGTCTTCGATTATTGATTCGGAAATATAGGGTTAAGTTAAAATCATCTAGGTTTTTGTATCCTAGCTTGTTATACAGGTAGGTTTACATAACATATGTTCTAAAAAATACTGTTTTTAAAAAAACTAGTTTCGTCTAGCAAAATTGTGTTGAAAATTTAAAAACACGACATTGACCAGAACTAGAAAAGTAGCTTCGTTCATGTATTTCATAGATAAACTCGTTATTTTTGGAAAGAAAAATGTTAACTTTAATCTACTATTTTAATGAAACACACATTTTTCACCCTGGGCACTTTAATATATGCCTTGGTAAAAATCATTCAGCATCAGAAAATTGTACAGTCAACTGTAAAAATATGGGTGTAGACAACTTACTCAAAAATATGCCCCATAGTTCTTAATTCACTGACAGAAGAGTATATTTTTGAGATGATTTGTACACCCGTATTTTTACAGTTGACTGTACCTTGCAACAATTTACTTAAATGTCGTATTCTTTCCTAATCAAAATAATTTCAATTTCAAACTATAATTACTTTCAAAATTACACAGCAGAGTTAATTCGCGTTAACAAGTAGCGACGCGTCACGTAATTGAGTCTGTAAATGTTTCGGGTGAGCGGAGCCGGCCAGCCGTTTAGGATGCGCACGCGTCGCGTCGTTAGCGTGGACCGATTAGGGTTGCTAGCAACAAACATTGTTTTTAAGTGAAATTTTCTTTAGGCGCGTTGGGCATTTTTTGAGTTGGGAAAAAACCATTGAACTCGCGTCACCGTTACGGTCACCGTTAGCGACACCCAATTCACGAAGGCTGATATTTGCTGGTAATTTCATACAACATTTTAAGGACAGTAGATTTTATTAACCTGACAACATTACGGGAAGGCTACTGAGGAAATTCATTACATTATCATTAATTACATTTTGTACGGTCAACTACTTGTAGTTTTTTATACTTCTAGTACATACGAAAACTAGGGTTCTCATATAAATTTTACTGTGATCAAGGTACCGTAGTAGATTAGAATGTCCATGGTCAAGGTTTGCATTATATTTTTGCTTAGCTGGTTTGTCTTGAATTTTCCGATTTTGTTAGGAAATTACTTTATGTTGCAATTTACTTAATCAAGCGACTTTATAAATGCTGTTATTTGAGTATCTAACTAAAATTCGTACCCATTTCACCAACAAAATTGGCATGAAATTAGAAATGCGTGGATTTCGTAAACTCTTGTTCATCTATCTCTAAATTTCTGTTTCGTTGTCTTCTAAATAAAAATCAGTAAATTACTCAACCGTAACAAAACTGTCTGAAACGCGTATCCATTTTTCAACTGTAAAACTAATCTAAATCTTTCTAATCCCAACAAAAAGCGATGAGCCAACCCTAATCGAGCGCGTGCCGTCTGATTGATCTACAGCCTCATTATGCCGTTAAGTTTAAAAGGTCGCAAATACATCGCACTTTATATTATAAACGTGACTTTTGTAACTGACATGGTAGCTGGAGGTATGCTCAAATTTATCGCAAAATTGTTGCATACAGATGGTACGTTTTAGTGTGATTTAGTTGCGATGGTAGCTATAAAGGTTTAGAGTAGACGTTCTGTAAACATAGTTTATGGTCTGCTATTTAACCTCGCATAGCGCTAAGCTTTTGTTTTTAAAATATATACGGCAAGCATTCAATGGCTCTAAATTCAAACCAGATTTGATTCGAACCGTATTGTCAATGCATCGTGCACAACACATTTGGTTTGGTAAGTTTGCAATCTTTTAACGTCGAGTTATCGTTTAACATAGCCATCTTTTTTCAATTTAAGTATTGACCTGCAAATTAAAAGCCTGGTTAAAAGTAAAGCCTAAATATGTCACCCCGGCAATCTAACGTGGAAACCCGTCCTTTTGGCTTCTCGGCTTAATAATAATCAACCAAACCGTTAAAAGCAATATTGAAAAGCGAATTCTAAATTACAATATGACTATAACTAGAAATCTGTGTCAGTTGACACGATCACACTGGATGCGTCCACAAACAGGTTCCATCGCCTTGACCGCCGATCCCTGACACTATTTGCATCTACTATATGGAACAATAGAAACTTAACGTAATTAACGATACTGAAGACGACATTTGCGCATCCACGATGCTAACATTCAAAGGGATACAACCTTTGTCGATGTACTGACATTATGTGATAAATCATTGCAATATATATATTGCTTTAAGGTCAAAGAACAATATAAAAATGTGTATAGGAGAATTTTCTTTGATCTCAAAATTAATCAACTGGATGATAACAATAAGCGAGATCAATGGGCCTATTTGTGCGCTAATTAAGTATTGAGACTGGATTTAAAAAAGTTAAACTTGCTTGCGTTAATATGAAACAAATGTGTAAGAGCGCGACTCAGGATATTAAGGGGCCCACTGATTAACAATCCGCCGGACGGTATCGGCCTGTCAGTTGTTCGGAACTGTCAAAATTTTGTTCTAACTGACAGGCCGATCCCGTCCGGCGGACTGTTAATCAGTGGGCCCTTTTAAGTTCAATTAAAATCAAACTGTGATTGTGTTGTTGGCCTGTTGGCTTTTTCTGTTTCTACCGTTTTATGTTTTTTGTCTTTTTGATGCATGTTAGTCTTTCTATAACGTATTTGTTACCTCGAATCTTCCTAATTACAAAATGGAAATTAATGATTGTTTTATCGATTCGTCAGAACTTGTATAGATGGTTAACGGCTTGCGGGTTATGAGTTCGTAAAAAAGCCGGATTACTGTAATTTGTTATATTTAGGTATATTCCACTGTTAATTAACCTTATCGGTTTAAGGAAATATTGTCAAAAAGATGAGAAAAAATATTTGCACAGTATGTGTAAAATCACTACTTACATTGCGTAGTTTTCATTCATTTCTCATTCATCTCTACTATATGTTTATTCTTATTATCTCAAACTACACTTTTAGATAATGCAACAAAACTAAGTATTGTAATTTCATAGTTTATCATCACTGAATAAATTCGCCGCGCCTGGTTAAGGTCCCCTAGACGACGACCTCGCATTTTAATTCACCTTAATGTGGGAATTCCTTTATAATGTCTTAAACAAAGTCTGAATCAGATTATGTAGCTTTTAATAAAACGCTGAGGCTACACCTTTGTCCAAATTCACAATATTGGTAACGAACGTAGGCGTTTACGATTATTAGTCTTAAATGTTAAGAATCGTTAGTGTATAATGAAATTAATGATTGAAATCCTTTTTAGCGTATCTGGTTTTACCTAAATAGATTTTATTGGTTTATTAATGCTGAGTTTACATGTACCTATTTAAAATTGCTCTTTTGTACCTACGTCTTATACAATTCACAGTTAAGTTCTGTTTCGTTTTTCTAAGAAGGAACTATGTCGTTGTTGTTTTATATTTTGCTTTGGTATTCAAGTGATGTGCCATACAGTTTCTTACAATGGCATAAATACACGTAAGATTCGCAATGACAATAATCTTTGTTATTTTCATTTAATGGTATGAGATCACCTTGTAATATCGATCTAATTCCCCGAGTCGTGACTAGGTACGGCGCGCACGCGCCACTCGCAGTGAGATATTTCAAACTATTTTTCTATGGGCTCTGTCATGTGGCCCATTGTTAGCAGATTTATGATTTATAATGATACTAAACTCCAAGGTAACGTGCACATTGTGCAAGTCTTTCTACAGTAATGGATATACAACAATTTTCAAATGTTATTATACTAGAAAATGTACTTGTTATGAATATACTTTAGGCAGGTTCGTTGGTTGCTTGTCTGTCTATCCGTCTCTACAGTATCATAGCAGTGTATGTGCATAATTTTCAGTGTCACTAGCATAGTAAAGTACCTACAGTCACCTGCAATAATATGTTACTCTTCGAAGGCCGCAAAAATATGTGACACGCTCTTATGACTCTATTAATAAGATCGTGTCGGTAATTTTTGCGGCTTTCGAAGAGTAACATATTATTGCTGGTGACTGTACAATATCTCCATGCACAACATTCTTGATCATTGGTGTACATGGCAAGGTCTCGGTCTCATACACCTTGTATGTCGTTTTGACCTCCGATTGACAATTATTTAGTAGGCTTGCAGAGATAGGAATATATGTGTTGTACTATGGACATCAAAGCATAATTGTAAATATAAAGAGCTGCGGCCTCGTTATAACCTCACCATTTAATACAAAAATGGTGAGAAACGCAGTTTTGTATAAAAAAACATGTCAAGTCTCTCTCTACTAGCATTTTTATATGACTTATAAGTCTATTGCATATTTTACATAAAAATGTATGCTCGTTTTTATTTCTCTATTTATTCAAATGCACACGTTGAATGGAATCTCACCCTTGAGTTTTTAAGAAAAGAACCTTCACACCAATTAAATTGGTAAACTTCCGTGTGCTAGCTGCTTGTTAACTTCGTCTCACAAATATGTCGTGTGTCCATTATTTAATGTATCACTATATCTCACAGATCATGATAGCGATAACATGTTTTCATTTGCCGGTTAATTAAACAAATCTATCTTAGTATCGTGTCCCAATTTTAATATTTATATAACTATTTACACACGTTTAGTTTGGCTTTCTTTTCCCACTAAGCGGCTTTCTTAGCATTGTTTCGTAAGTCCGTAAAGTGGTCACATCCAGCTTTATTGTACGTAATCTGCCGTGTAATGCGCTCCCATGTCATACGTTCGTAATTGCTGTTACAGCATCCTCAAATTCTACATCTCCGTTCCGGCCCCATCCAGTACGTGGCTTGTTAACTTATGAACTTCCTTATCGACGAAAATTTCATCAAATTAACCATTACTGTCTTTAACATGCATCTTTTACTGTTGCAGGTAAGTCATCTATCTATCATCTCACTGTTATTAGTGGGCAACGATTCAGATCGGAAGGTAAGATCAACAACGCTTTGTGATATACCAGTATGAGGTAAACATCAATTAGCTGATACATAGATAATGCTAGCTATTAGTTAGTTCTGTATTGTTTAATATGAGCCTCTTTTGCAAGAGTTTCAAAATTTTTCCGCCACTATGCTTTGCCTTTTGGTGTTTTTCGGAGCGTGGCGCATAATAGGCAACCTTAGATTGCGCGCGAGTCCTTCGCTCGGTGCGCGTGAAAAGCTGCATATTTTAATATCTGTTGCATTTTGTAACTTTATTTTCAACGGCAATTTGGATAGTTATCAGATTAGCGTTTACGGTAATTATTTCCAAGGTAAACTTTATATTTGTTGCGAGGTACGTGCGGAACTAGCGACATTATGGGCTGACAACGCTATAGTTATAATAACAGTAATGAGTTATGGTTGCGGTTATTTCGTCTCGTTAGCCCGCTGATGACGAAGCGCGACTAACACAACTATTGTCTCAGTCTCTTGCTACATACGCAGTTACAAAAATCATTGTCTTTTTATTTTGTTTTTGCTATCTCGGTTTTCCCTGATCATGGTTTTTGTTGCACTTATTCAGCCGGATCTTTACTTGTACCTCTTGACGTCAACACGGTCTCAACCCATTATAAATGAGTATTTAATCGTTATTTGCGTATGCTAATATATATAATTCACGTTCGGAACGGCAAGCGTTTCGTCTTGTTTATAGTTTAGTAACGTCTAGGTTACTAAAGCGCACATTGTCGAACCTCGTGTGAAATAGACCGAGGACGCCAGTCTTGTCCACTCAGTCACACACGAAATCTGATATGTATTGTACTATTACATGTTGCCTATTATTATCATTTTGTTTATTCAACACCTTTATATCTACATCTAATCAATGTACTTGCAAACATGGCCGATTCATATGAATGAACGATTACGAAGCCTGATTTTTAATGGTAATTTATAACGAAATGTAACTGATTACTTACATTTCGTATAAATTATTTGCTCAGTAAATTTTTCAGTCTTACTACATTGTTATTGTATCCACTCAACCCGTTTCAAATTCAAGGCAACACTTGCATATGGCAGATGACATTGCAATCAGGTAAGACCCAAGAAGGTGACCTAGCTACGTAGAATATCGATGTGTCATCGCTATTTCTGATATAGGTAATACCATAACTGCGGAATGCCAAAACTTATGTATGCGGAATCTTATGTTAAATGTGTGCGTTTCTACATAAATGTGAAATTTCTTTTACTTTCTATGCATTCAAATTGCTAAAGTGCTACTATGTTTAACAGACATAAAGTTACACTTTAAAACACATATTTGCAGCTATTAGATTTACAATCACAACTAACCGGCTATATTTGCTTTATCGTGATTACGATCTCGGCTGTTATGGTTTTTTAACCGAATTTATCTGGTTTTTACTCACGGGTACAATAAACGAATGTTTATATCCGCGTTTTAATTGATATTTGTGTTATTTTCACACGATTTGCCTAAACTAAACGTTCAAATGATGAGGGTATACTATTGTTATTGTTTACTTCCTCAACTTTAACATTACGCTTGTATTGCTTTTGTAAATAAGCTACTAGCACTCTCATATCTTAAGATTACATCATCGTGTGTGGCTTTGGTGCATTTATTTTAATACTGAGCGCGATCGGAAGTCACCAATTTACTCTCTAATGCTTGATAGCTACATGATCATTATTCATCTTCCACCCATATGGCGAGCAATCAAAATGTTCATATCAACTTTCTTCAATTAAAAAAATGCTAATCGATTGGCAATTATAAATGGAACCTGCTCCAGATTTGAACGCTCTAGTTATCGATTATGTATTGATAAACCTTTAACGACTTGATTATTAACGGGTATGTACGTGACATAAGAGTTAATCGAGTTACACGTATCGAACTAATCAAGCTTAAATAGTCACGTAATTCGTATCGATAGTTCGACGCAAATGTACCATTTGTATCGCATACACGTTTACCGCTGTACTGTTACGATTTTATGTCTTAGTTTACAACATTCTTAATTATGAAAGAACAGTAAAGTTGTAAATGAGACGAAACCTGATTTGAAAATAAATTGTAAAATCCTAGCTACCATGGAATTCTACTGTCTTAACAGCAGTATGGTGTAATGGAATGCACACTCATATGCTATTAAGGCCTATCCTAGACAAAACTCATTATATCTAATAAAGCCATCTAGCCCATGTTAGGTGGTCTACGCAGATTGCTTTGAATGAGTTGTTACGATGTTACTGATGCTTCACATTAACACGCACATCCATTCATAAAGTCCTACGCTTGATTTGCTATCGTTAGAATTTTTTTGAAGCGATGCAACGTGTGGGTGAACATTTTGACATTGTAGGCGTTTCGGGTCATGTCTTTACTTATTGTTATATATTTGCGAAACTGTTTATTATTCGCTGTTATTTGCATTATCATCCAATTATCAGAATTAATATAAAGGGTTTAGTCATGTTTGGTGAAATAATTTTATAGGTAACCGAGTCTGTGACTCGATTCGCCGAAACGCGCATTTTTGTTTGCATTTTCCCACAGGTGTTTCTTTATACGAGCACGTCATTGAGTTTTATGTCGAAGGCTGAGCTCTGTGAAACTTTAAGTTTAATATTTGTGTCGCGATACCGAACCTTATTGTTGTGGCGTTCATTGTTGCCGGCGTCGTGAGATCTGGGTCGGGGCCCTACTGCAGAATTGTCACTATAAAACCATACTAAAACTCATAAAACAACAGTAAACTTGCGCTTACATTTCTGATAACGGTTGAGGCTGCGGCTATGGTCAACACTTCTTGATATTCAATCGCACATCACACGGATGCTAAAGTCACTTCACTTGAGTTTTTTTTAATCACTGGTCAGTCACTGGCACATGTCGGGAACTGTCTCGGAGGTCGGTCGGTGCTCGAATGCTGGCTCCCGGGTTCCTGTGGTGGGGTGGCACGTGTGGTCGTCTAGTCTCGCGGCGCATGAGTGGCAAGGTGGTAGGGGGCGCTCAGAGTAAATACTCCGGCCGTAGCGCGTGCGCCGCTCACGCACACGCTGACGGTTGTCACCCACACGTGGATAACAATAACGTGTTTAATATCTAATGATGAGTGTTTGATACTAAATTGATGGGGGAGCCCTATCGTCCTCGTGCTTAGACGGATGTCGCCGGCACGCTATTGTTCATAAGATGATGTAACGTGTTTATGCTATGGATCTTGGATTAATTACATCCTACTATATAATTTACTATTGCCCTTCTATGGTCCTTTGATTTGAAATGATTCACTTATTCAATATCTAGAACTGATTAATAATTAATGTACTGACTGTATTAACGACCACGTTTGTGTGGGTGGCTCTACAATTGACCTTAACTTCCGGAATATTCAAAGGAAAAAATATTAACACACGTCAAAAAGTAAAATAACCTTTATACCTATTGGTAATCGTAAAAGTGTATACAGATAAAAATGATTTGATCTCCCAAAGTCTTAAATTAAGGGAAAAATGTGTTTATCTTAATATTTTTCAACTGCCATCAATAATTTATGCATATGTTATGCATTTGCTATGTTATTTTTGTATTCACGTGTATTAGATTAATATTCTGATTTGAGAATATTATGAATCTTAATTTATTGGCATTACCTACGTTATTGTCAACACGGCCACGCATATTTGATGCTACTAAATATAATCGTAAGGTCGTTCCTTTAGGTAACGTCGAAACCGACGCCTTCCGATGAGCGAGCAATGTTATTCCACCACTTTAACCTGAACCACAATCAACGCTTCACTCCAATAAGCAATTAAACAGGTTATGTAACGTGTCATCGACACCGCGTCCTCGTAAGGTCGCCCGGACCCCCATATTTGCATAATGGACTGTGTACAGAAACATTTTACAGTTGTTTTTTACACGTCCCGGATCTTGGGAGTGCATTCCGGTGTGCAGAGTAGCCGATATCTAGAGCAGCCAGGTTCAATTTTGAGAATAGGTTGTTGCTGGTTTTCGAGTATTATCGGATGTTATTTTAGATCAACTGCAGCCTACCTAGGGCTCCAGTGCTGAACAATGACCTTTCCTTTTTCTACTCTGACCTATTTATAGTATTTATTGGTACATAGTACGTTTCGGTTACTTTCACAGAGTGCCACTAAATTTTCCGACGCCTTTTTATCAAGCGGTATCAACTTTTTTTTTATTAGGTACCGTAAAATGGTCCTACTTTGCACCAATATTTGCTCCACTTTAAGAAAATTTTGAATTTTTTTTAAACTGTTCATTATTAAATATTCAGACTAATTGAATATTAAGAAGGACATCTTATGTAACATATTTTTATCGGTAAATCAACTTTATGAAATGTTTTTCATATAAAACGAATCTATGAATAAGGAGCACAAGATACCCATATTTTGGGGTATTTTTGCTCCTACCTAGAGTTATTTGGTTGGTGCAAAGTTACCCCATTGTGCGCCAAATTAATACCCCCACCAAAAAGAGAGATTAATTTTATGACTAACGTAGAAATTCAAAATATATATACAATTTCGTTTATCTGAGTATATAAAAAATATATATGTTGGAATATAATTAGACGTTAAGTCCATTTTTAAACGGAGCACAGTTACCCATCAAGGAGCAAAGTAGGACCATTTTACGGTAAACAAACAGCCACTACATATAATACTTTGGAAGTTTGGGAACAACTATCATCTCAAAGACATATAAAGGCTAACCCAGAGTCCGGGGATTTATTTAAACATTATTGCACAAACACATGAAAGATGTACAAATGGCGGACTTAATGCCTAAAGGCATTCTCTACCAGTCAACCACTGGGTCAAACAGAGACAACTGTTGGGGATTACACTGTCAAATGAATCTCGGTTTTTAGGAAACAGTTTTGACCTTTAAAAATCGCAAATATATACAATGTTATTTCTAGCGTCTTCTTGATACCCACTTAGCAAAATGTACTCATAAATATGATAACTGATAAGAATGTCCTTTTATTTCCTAAACGATCTAGCATTTTTGTTGACCTTTAGAAATCTATAAAAAAACAAAACTAGAAGACGTCCTTATTGGCGCCACACGTATTTTCCGCAGTAATATTTTATATTTTTCTTCGAATCGTGTTTTGGGTGGCGACGGTGTGGCGGCTCTTTGGACATTCCATAACTTTAATATTTACCACCTTTGGCGCGAAGGCACCGTTTTGTTATTATACTGTAAAACACTTAGGATTTTATAGTGGGGAATAAATATTATAATTAATGTATCGGAGAGTACCTATCTGATCTTCAACTATGTAGAGTTTTTATAGGTAAATAATTAAATAGTAAACACGAATAAAAAAAAGATTCCATCATGAAACAAGGACACATTGTTTAAAGCACTAATTAGGTACGGAGTTGTGAGAAAAATATTTCAGTAAGACATAACTATCGCTTCTACTATGTATTCTGACAACGGTTCGGATACGATTGCAAATATGGATTGTTGTTCATCAATATTTTAATGAAAATATGAATCTCTTTAGATAAATAATTCAGTTTAAAATTTCAACTTTTCGTAACAACTCCATATCACATAGTCTCAAACTTTACGTGCGTCTTTTTCTCAATGCCCTATGGCCCTAAGTTAACTCATATGTTCTGAATGCGGACGAGGTACTTGCTCGCGAGGAATGCGATGAGCGATGACAGTTGAACGTCGATCGATCATGACGTTATCGAAAAATTATTTTATTTGCACAGCGGCCGTATGACGGTAATCGTTTATTTGATTTGACCAAATGCAGATTCTCTGATGCTGTGTTTAGGTTTTCCATGTTTGTTATCTTCATGCCTGATATTTTAGTTGATTTTAATTTATTGTGAAAATATCCCTACCTACACTACCTAAAAGATAATGACGTGTAATAATATCAGCGTTTAGTTAAAACAGCGAAGAAAATGGTAAGTGTTGGACTGCATGTATAACAAATAACAATAAAACCTTAACTCAATGTTTTAACTCAAAAAACCACGACACAAATCCTTAATAATTAATTACCTTGCCGGACAAAGCTCTTACACTTTTCGAAGATTAAATAGTTTTATACAAATGAGTACTCTTTAAACCGTTAGTTCTTGGCTGTAGGTAAAAATGCACGGTGTAAAAGCAATTCTCTGTAACACCACAATTTCCGATATGGCGCCTCGGTCACTTAAATTATGTAATCGAATATTCATGTCGATAGGTGCAACGCCTTTTCCACTTAGGTTACAGCCTCGATATTATCGATAGAATCGATTTCACATTGTCTGAGCCATTTCTCATTATTGACCTGACTCGATTCTTTTTTTGATATCTTTATCCGTACCTTCCGCTGTTTGGTAATCCTTGCTCTTTTAATTGTTACATAAGTTAAATAAAATAACAGGTGTGTTTTTTTCTATAATAATGCTTGCTAATCAATTCTCATCTAAATTCGCGACAGCGTTAAATATTCCGTGACGCGAGCAAGGATGCTCTATTAATTCTCAAACGGATTCGTTGTTTTTATGCTTATCATGTAAATAAGTTTATTTTTCCCGTATAAGGTGTGTGGAATTGTTTTCATATGACGATATTTATATTTGACGTATAAATTATAACTGGTTCGATGAATTCCTAAGAGGCAAGTCGCATTAGATTGAAAATTATAATATCTCTATCATCTAGAACATTTATATTCGACCTATCATTATACTCGTAACATTTTTGGCAAAGTTCATATCTGTATTCATAAAACTTATATGCTCTGCGCTTATATATACCTAGGTACCCGCGACTTCATCTGCGTAGGAAGATGATGATGATTGATAAAACTTAGATTTGAGTTATCTCTCTATCAAATTTTATCTTAATCGGTTCAGCGGTTTAAGCGTGAAGAGGTAACAGACAGACAGACTGAGTTACTTTCGCATGCATAATATTAGTGGGGATATATATATTCCTGTTTACAGAAAAATATATTTTTGAATAGTATCAGGGTATTCAGATCAAGGTTTCTAAAAAATCAAGCTTCCGTGGTTGTATAGTTTTATGAATTCGTTCGAGCTAATTTAATATCAATACCTACGTCATTTGGTAATTTCACTCAGAATAGCTTTCCTTCACCCACATCTGCCATTTGACATTCAGGAATTCAGAATATTACGTCTTTATTTATAATGTCAAGTTTATAAGCGTCAGAATCGTCATCTTCAGTCTTCTTAGTATTTGTCCCGACGCCTCCCAAGGCCTTTATGAATCAATTCTGTAATTCCAGTATTTTAATGATTTTCTGCGTATTACTAATTCTTATTTTGAAGAAGCGCTGGTGGCCTAGCGGTAAGAGCGTGCGACTTTCAATCCGGAGGTCGCGGGTTCAAACCCCGGCTCGTACCAATGAGTTTTTCGGAACTTATGTACGAAATATCATTTGATATTTGCCAGTCGCTTTTCGGTGAAGGAAAACATCGTGAGGAAACCGGACTAATTCCCAATAAGGCCTAGTTTCCCCTCTGGGTTGGAAGGTCAGATGGCAGTCGCTTTCGTAAAAACTAGTGCCTACGTCAAATCATGGGATTAGTTGTCAAGCGGACCCCAGGCTCCCATGAGCCGTGGCAAAAATGCCGGGATAACGCGAGGAAGAAGACTAATTCTTATTTTGAGCCTCGACTTTATGTATACGTTATTCACGTCTTTGGATTAAATTTTCTTCAAATTGTTTTAAGGGGAAGAGTTACGTTTAGTCTTGTTAATTTTCGAGAAAAAATATACGACTTAGGGAAATACAAAACGGTGTGTGTTACAGGGTCATTCTTTGATTTGGTGTAAATGCATGTCGCCCGCGTTTTTCGGTACTAAACGAAGTTGGATCTTTACCGTGTCTTATACTTATAAGTAGTAAATAAAAAAATAGTAGTACAGGCCGTTTTCCATTTCACGATATCTTAAGAAGATCTATGTTTTTTAAGGCTCCAAAGGGTCAAAATGTCACTACCAACGCGTGTCGCCTGACCAGATTTCATCAAAACATGAGATAAAATTCAATTTAAATGTAACTTTATGCCTAGTATTTACTAAGTGCCTAAAACAATATTAGTTAGTACATTAATTATTGATTGCACAAATTAAATTGTGTCGTACAGAACTACCTGGCAGCATCGAATTTTTCCGGCCTCGCGGTACCGTCATTTCCGTGGATGCTACTTGCACATCATATAGCTGTCGAATAGCAGGCTGTGCTGAGATCCTGCCACTGCCACCGCGCGCCTTTCGTCGCCTATCGACAGTGGGAACACACTTCAACATTTGTGCCCGTATATATTTTATTTTTAAATAATAACTCGATTACCGTGGTTTCGTCCAAAAAAATGTGTCAGTTCCGTGTGTCTTATTTCTCGGTAAGTGGAAATCATTTTAATACAAATCCTATTTGATATGATAACTTATTCGAATTGTTATGATGTAATTGGAAGAATGTTCTGGAACATTAACTATGTTTAGGGTTATGAGACAAAATGATAGTTTTTATCATTACCGTGGTTGTCATTACCACGGAACCACGGTATTTTTCGACCAGGGTAATGACCATTCTTCCACGGTAAGAACATGAATCGCTTTTTTTATTGTTTATGGTCTCTTTTAACAAAATTTGCCGAAGGAGAGTTATTTTTTCTTTGTTGTATTTTATTCATATACTATAATATTTCACTTAAAGTGAGAAAAATATATAACTATTTATATGGTGAAAATGATAATTTGTCATTACCATGTATTATCGCCGTACAAAGTCATCACCATGACACTTTAAAATTGCGAGGTCCATATCTTCGCAGATAAGTTTCACAGAAAGGGACCATAACGTTTTTCAACATCGTTGTATCCTAAACATTTGATTATGGTCAAACAAATACCCAAAATAAAGATTTTTTATTTTTTTACCGTGGACCCGCCGATTTACACCAAATCAAAGAATGACCCTACACCATAAATCGACAGCAATAGACGCAAAGGCCAATGATGATGATGAGGGAAATTTTAGTATAATCACAATATCTCAAATATGTGAGCTTCGTATGCCAGAGTACGGAAAGATCTTACATTTCCTTTGACTGGTTCTGTATTTTTAAATATTTACCAGCCACCTTCACCATCACACTACCTAGTTCACGTAGTTGAAATTGTGTGATCTTATAAATATATTCATATTTACATTTACATGTTTTACACAACTGCATACCTTTTCTTTGTTGCAGGTCAGTGAACAACACCTTATCTTTATTAAGGTACGTCAATTCAATCTAAAATGTAATTGAATAATTGTTTCTCATCCTAGAGGCTAATTAAGACTGCATGTTCGCACTATGATACATTTAATTCAATTGTTATGTTCTTCTGAACCTTTTCCCATGCGGTGTTGCAATTCGGGACCTCGGTCTGGTTTATGCGCGAATTTAGCGCTTGTTAGCACCCTCGGAGCTCTTAGTACGGGCGGCGATGAGTAACTTTTTAATTGACTTATGAAATTATGCTACATATCACTATTGGAACATACCAATTGTTTGGCTGCTAATTGGAATGTAGCTTTTGTTGTTGGAATTTGATAAAATATCGTCCAAGTTGCGGCTTTAGAGAACAATATTTATTTTACTTTAGTAATACAATTGAATAATTTCCAGGAAGTTCTTGTCTAATATTGTTTGACAAGTCGAGGTCAGACACGTTTACCTATTAACGTTTAAATGTCAACTGTCTTTACGTTTTATTCAGATTAATTCAATGCGGTGAGACGTTTAATCTTCTTATTAGGTAAATAGTTTTGTTTGGTTATTTTTTGATTTATTACACAGTGCTTAGTAAGAAGCTAAATACGTAGCTACGAATGTCAATCGATTTAAATAATAAATTATAATTACATATATGAAATATTCACTATCCGATTTTAATAACACAACAGAGACCTTTGAGTTATCTTATCATATCAACGAAAAGCCGAAAAACGTCAAAACTGGTCATAGGCCTCTCCCAGGGATCTTCACAACGGCCGGCCGTCCGCTGCCCTCATCCATCAGCTCCCTGCGATCTTAACCAGATAGTCGGACCATCTTCTTGTGGGTCTTGTCCTGATGCGTTATCCTGTCGGTTTTCTAAGTCCTCTATCTGTACTATCGCCCACACTGTTAACTGTGTTATTACAAAAAGTGTCCACCGATGGACAGTGAGGAGTGTTGCTTTTTGTACCATCGTTAAAGAAAAGCAACTCATCGCTCAAACTGATGCCATACCTCACTTATGCAAGTCCAATTATCATATCTCCAAAGAAAACCCTTACGGACGAGTGAGCGACCTTTCGGTCAGAGGACCTACATTTTGAAATTAACGCACTTGCGAAACGCATTTTTGGTAAGTCGACCATTTTGAAAACTGACTTCTTTTGGTTTATTGCGTATGTTCAATGTTAATTTCTTATGTCAGCATACCTTACGGCCTTTGTAAAGAGGGCTGTTATGAATATTGTAATACGTTCCAGTTATTCATAAAAGGTTTGTATTGTTTAAAGTACAAAGTTCTTTTAAATTGTTTAAGTAAAATATGGATTGTACTCGTACTGTCCCACAAATTCAGTTTCTGATTTCTTGTCGAAAATTGAGCTATAATAACGCGGGGGTAAAATATGTCGTCCCGAAAAATATGTTGTTTAACATATACAACATATGTATATCTACCATACTTAATAGACATCAACACGAACATTGTTTTTAGTATTTATTATAATAATTTTAACGAAAAACCCTATTAAAATGAAATTTAACGAGTTTTTTATTGCCTATAAAACTGTTTTGTTTTTTTGTTCTAATAATGAGTTAACGAAGAAACCGAATAATGAAGTCGGCAACAATTTCTAGACTATTTTTTAGTAAAATAAAATGTAAAACATGTTTGAAGGTCGACTTCATACATATATTACCTGTGTATGTAGATTAAACTGGGTCATTCCTTCCCGGAACTTAATAGATGCGAATAAAATATTTGACAACCGAGATAAGATAGTAAACAGCAATCAAAATACCCCATTATTTCTCACCTGTCATTGTCCATACTTATTAACGGCGCAAAATTCCAAGGTCGTCGCACTGTAGAGATTGCGGATTTGGCCCGCCGGCTCCGAACTATGCAAAACGGTATGAAAAATGCAAACTGCCGGATTTTACGCGGATACTCTTCTCTTACCCCTCACACCCAAACCTTCCTGAGACTGCGTTGGTGTGGCGTGCCACAAGGCTCCATGTTAGGTACTCTTCTTATTCATAGTACATATATGGAATGTTACTTATGACATATTAATGTTGATTTGACCCCCTGTGTTAGCTTGCTAGTTTGACGTAGAACTGTTTCCATTTTAGGCAAATATTTGCTCACGATTCATCATCACGTAAATTTTACCATCTGTGGGTTTGCGTTACAGGTTTGGATAGAAATAGGTAACTTTTACAGAAAGGGTATTTGACTACTTTTAGTTATTTGAAAGGATGTCTGAAACTCTGAACCTACATAATGTCATTACAATAAATCCTCAACAATTTTATACCTACCTATGCTTAATAGACAAATGTATGATCCTTTGACCTTCCTTATCGCTTCACAGAACAATTGACTTTTTTGGATACCCGGCTAATGGCTTTTGTCGCGACAAGCTCCTTGTATTACTCGGTTAGATTGACTGTCCTGACCACAAACATTCTATAGGTATCTAATCTTCTTGATCAAGACCTCGTTGCTATGTGGGTAAAGGAAAATTTAAATCTTTGAAATCACATTCTGTGTAAATGTTGATTGCTTTTAATTTTGTGGTTTTGCTTGCGCCAAGGAAGTGGTCAAGCTCAATCATGGTCAATTTCACACGATGGAACTTGGATGGTATTAAACGAGAGGGGGAAATTTTAGCGAGGAGGTTCTGGAGTGAAACTCTGTATGGGTGTCGCTAAGATAAAGATAAATAGTAAGATATTCCTACGATGACGAGTAATTTGAAAAATACGAGGTATTTTATGGGGTTTATGTTGTGGCAAGTATTAACCTAGCTATGCCCCTTCGTTTGACTTTTTTCGATTTTTTATTAAACACTCAAGACTCACGTACGAATATCTGTGCTCATCACACAAATAAAAGCCCTTACAGGGATTCTCTCCCAAGAATAATGTATGAGACTTCATGTTTTAAATACCTGAGCAGCCTAGTATGACAAACAATTAAACCCAAGCTCATGATAAGACAGGAGAGAGGCCATTACGCAACGGACGTATCCAGTTCCTGCGGACGCTAGAAAGTGGTCTGGGACCACATAAGTCAGCTGAAGGGAAAGGGATCGTGAGCAAAAACATCCGACGGAAAGAAACTGGGTATGGTTTTGATGAGGGGAGTGAACGGATAGACGGCGTTATTGTCATAACTGTTAGGGCTATTAGTCTTAGATAGTGTTTGTGCATTGTATTCTCACATTGCTGTAAAAAAAATGTAATCGTGATCTATTCTGTTTCATTTCATTTCATAAATTAATATATTATAACTATTGACATTGAAATTTTTAAGTCTGAAAGATGATAATTGACTCTTTAAATGATATCTTTCGAATATAAGCGGAAGATTTATCGGACAATTCCATGACAAGTATTTCTCAGTCTCTGACATTTCTCAGAACATTTAATGCATTAATTGATTATCAGGAAAATCATCTCATATCATAACCCCACTGACCGAATAGATAACCGTCTGCATATCTTCGTATAACGTCAACAAGTCACGTTTTGTTGTCGTTAATCAGAATAATCAAAGGAGACGTGCCTTCTATATCTGTATCTCGGAATCAATACGTCTTATTTACAAGATATTCCTTAATTCATACAATCTATTGGAGCCAAAGGACGTAGCTTTTATCAACCATATTATTAGAATATGAGCACGTGTAGAGTTTCTAAGGTTAGCTGGAATTTACATATATATGCCGTTTTGCATGCCGCATAGGCGCCTTGTGCTAAATTAATGCGCTAGATATGTCTGTCTGTCGCAGATACGGACAATTTTGGGACTAACTTATGTCTTATGTGTCGGTTAAAAGACTATATAGAAGTAACGATAAATCTAATACCTAACTTTAAACGAGCAATTCTTGTTTATTTATTTATAGGTATATATATTTCGGGGATCTCGGAAACGGCTCTAACGATTTCGATGAAATTTGCTATATGGGGGTTTTCGAGGGCGATAAATCGATTTTTGAGTTTTTATATGTTTTCCGAGCAAAGCTAGGTCTCCCAGATATTGTGATTTGTAGTAGGTACTATCTAAGGATAGTTAACGTAAACATGCGAAAATATTAATATTACACTAATTGAATTATCATCATTGAAACGTAGGAATGAAATATATGTAGGTACGTGCTGTCATCAACTTTTACAGTTATTTACTATGGGGACTAGAATATTGTCAATTAACAAATACAGCATTTTCACTTGAACCTAAATCTTACACACGGCAGGTTGCATCTAACCGTCTAACCGTAATTATGTTCTATAAAATTTTATTGTATGGGAAGTTTCATAGTTCTTTGTAACCGTTAATCAGACCGTCGATTCTGTCTGATGCAACCGGCCCTTGGTCTCGTCTACTTTTTTCAGATTTCTACGGGTTGCGTAGATGGCGTTCTCTGTGGAGTTTTTATTTTAAATTTTCCCCTAAAGTCTACAAATAGTCTAAATGATATACCTACAAAAAGTGTCCGAGTAGATTATTAAGTGAGTAGCTGTAGAGCTATGTATACATTTTTAGTTTTTCTCCACGTCATGTAAAATAAATTCACTGAATATAACAGTGCTAAGTTTAATATAACAGAAAGTTGCGTAATTGAATTAATCTCCTATTAGATATGTATAATAACTATAATAAGTACACCACTGCCGAATGCTCGGCTAACATTGACATTGATCGTGGATTACGCGGCCCGTCGAGTAAATCAAACGCCGATCGTAAACTTCGATCACGCGTGAAGCCTTTTTATGCTTATCTATAATTATATGATACTTTTAAAAACCGCTATTAATCAGAAGCGCACGTAAATCACCATAAAAATAAAGTTTTCGTAAACGTTTGTTTGTACTTAAAACTTCTAGTTTATGTACAGTCAACTGTAAAAATATGGGTGCACAAATTATCTCAAAAATATCTCCCATAGCTCTTATGTCAGCGAATTAAGAACTATGGGACATATTTTTGAATAAGTTGGCTACACCCATATTTTTACAGTTGATTGTGTACCTACCTACTGTTTACTTGTATGAAATACCCCTATTTCCCAAATCATTAAATAAATGAATGCAGTAGGCACACTTCGAATGCGAGCTAGACATAAATGAAGTTTTTGATTGTTGAAGGTACTTTTACATGATACTTACGTACTTACTTAGTCTGGCGCAGCGACCCAAAGTGTGTCCTGGCCTCCAACACGACTGCTCGCCACTGATCCCGGTCCTGTGCCGTTTTTCGTCAGTTTGCAACCCGGAGCTCGCGCTGATCAGCGTCCACCACATCCGCCCCTCGATACCTAGGTCGACAAACCTGGCGGCGTCCTATCGGTTTTACCCATGGTATAATAATATACTCCGCCTGGTACTCTCTTCCCGTCTTTTCGTGGTCACGTGACTGACACAAGCCTACGTCATCATGCGACAGCGCTATATAATAATATGCGATAGCGCTATATAAAGTGGCAATGTTATTGTGACGTAGGCTTGTGTTACTCTGGGAAGAGAAGACCATGTTTTATTAGACTATGGTTTTACCTCATCAAACGCTCTTTTCACCGCCTGATCGCCTCCCATTCGCTCAAGACATTTGACATTATACTATTTCTGATTTTTCACGATTATACTGTTATTTGCTATTTAACGGATATTCTCAATGTTGGCCACCCAAGCTTTCCAGCGTGCATCCATAGAAGATGGTCAAAAACAGAACTATTCGTATTTGATGTTAGTTAAAATATGCCCAAATCCGCATCTCCGCATTCCACCGGTTGCGTGCGCACGCGGCGCCGTCTCGACGATACTGGGTCGGGATTCCCGACCAACATACCCACACAACTAATTTACTAACTTAAAGCTACAAGAATACGGTGTATTTTACTGTAAGACCGTGTCGTGATAAATGCTCGAAAGCCTCCAATTTGGCTTTTTTTACAACTGTGACAAAGGTTATTTCGACGTTAGATGAGATTTGGCGCCAAGAAGAATTAATAACGTTGATATGAAATGAAAACATCTAGAAGTGACCATTGAAGTATACAATCGAAAATAAATAATTTTAACGTAGTTACAATGATAAAGATGTTAATACTTATCTCCGAAAGTAGATTACGATTACAAATATTTTGTTACCATTTTTTGATTAAATATTTAGAGCTGTTAACGCCTAAATATGACTTCTAATGAACACGTTTACGGACCAGCACAATTTCACAAAGAAAGTGTTGAACGAGGGACTGATTGATGTTAATATTAGTGAAGTGTCACGTGGGAATTTATGTCGTGACCTGTGTACCTATTATTTTCTATTTTCGCATGATTAGCGCTAAACTTATGACCTATTATAACTTTTACATTAATCACAGTATTTAGTGCTAGCATAGATAACTAGTTTAACTTTTGCTTTTAATTGTAGATTGATAGGTAGTTATTAAATATGGTGGCGGTTATTTATATACGGCAAAGTTTACGAGAAAGAGAAGCGAACAGGTAAATGGGCCTAAGTGTTTCTTTCTGTAAAGTCGAGTTCACAAACATCTTTACCACAGAATAAATAATAGTACTAGGTACAGAAGACTCACTCTAACAAAACGCGTCTGTTCCGATCAGCGCAGATATGGCCGCTAGGTGGCGACAGCGCCACGCGCGGCTTATGGCTTTCCCCAAAATTGGTGTGGAACGGATGTACTTTTAGCTACCTGTAGCAAAGCGACGAAATCGCGGAGTCAGCCACGCCTGTCTTTACAGTGTGGCCCATGTAGCGCGCCGTGTAGCTTGATCCGGCCTAAGTGCTGAATTTAATATACACAAATCGTCGGCATACTGTGACAGCTTCTGCTCTGCATCTTTACAAGCCAACATTCAACTGACTTTCTTTCTTTCACTGACAATAAATCGTAAGGGGACGGGCGTCTTTACGAAGTAATAATAAGCTAATGGGTTCATTTTTCCGTGTAAAGAAAGTAGCTTTTCAAAATTTTTGTAAGTATATCTAATCCAAAGACAATCCACTTTTGTCAAATGTTCGCCAATCTTAATAACCTTTTCTGGTTTTTTAGATCCACGACAAAAGTGGATTTGATTATGACTGACTTATTTTGTTAAAGAATACTGATTCGGTGAATAATTCAAAAGGCATGATTAATGTTGGGTCGAATATAAACAAGCTATAAAATCCAGCCCGCTATGGATCCGCCGACTTCTGTATTAACATATTTAGCATACCACATATAAAACTTTGTTTTTACTTTATACGAATGACTAAAAAAAAGCAAGCACGTGTAACTGTGCGTGCGTTTTACTGGACGGATAACTTTATGTCTTATCTTGCTCTAATGCAGCTTGAATTATATCAATTTCAATTTATGTACACTCATTCAATACTTTTAAAAACAAAAACTTAAGCTCAATAGTGTTAAGTCCAAAAAAAGTATGAAAAAGTAGAACAAACTTAAATTATTGTTTTTCTCTCCGTTCAATTAAAAACCATTTAAAACATAAAGACTAAGATATACTGGTAGAACAAGGTCACCTGCATTTAATTTTATTGGCGATTCTCTTACTGAGACCAACATTTCTGCGTCTATCGATCTTGCATATTCGAGCAGATAAAGAAATATCGTTTTTAGTTTTTCGCGGTAGGGCCTCTCATGTCGACGCTTACTTTATGGCATATTGGTTATGTCGTAAACACTATGATGACGTGTTTCATCTTCTGAATAATATTGCAAATGCTTAGTTATGTATTCGATATTTGTTTTTGTTATTTTATTTGGATCATCGACCTTGGATCTTGACCCTAAGAAATTGTGCTAGTGTATAACCACCTATACACATAAACATAAAAACATACATAGGAATGTTGTTGATGTCTTGTTTTAGCTTTTGCAATAAAACTCAAAAGTTCAATCTAAATAGCTGATTAACTTCGCCTTTATATTAAATTATAGTTTTATCATAATGCAACGGAAACGACTGGTATACGTCCTTGAACTTCTAGAAATCTAGATACTTTATTATAATTTTAATCTAGATTTTAAATTTCGCTAAATCCGGCTCGAAAAGTACATCGTTAGCCATTATCCAGTTTTAGCTAGTTTGACACATTTATACTCAAATTCCATGTCCCAGCACACAGCATTCGATACGCAATTTAGTTATGGAAAGCATAAGTCATACTAGTTATAACAAAACTTGTTTCTGTCATTAGTCATTACACAAAAGTTGGTTGAGTATGATTTCAGTGAAACTTTTGACATGCATTGAAACACGAATCGACAAAAATGCATTTGAGTACTAGACTAGGACGTTGAATATACTGCAAATAGGATTACTCCAAACAAATTTGGACTACAAAGTTAACGTATATTTTACATGTATATGTTAATCTGTGAGTCGGAGACACAGACACCAATGTGATCCCATACGTGCTCTGTTTTTAAACTTTTGCTATAACCTTTAAAAAGTTTACCAACAACTGGAACAGACCTGTGCCATGCACAGCAATCATGTCTATTGTTAACATTAACAAGATGAAAGGAATCTGATTAGTCTAATTAGAAACCAGATAAAGCGAGGGAATATTTCACTTTCGATGTACGTATTGTGTTCGGTAGGAAAACTGCTTTTTTCCTACTACTAATCGTTGCATGTGTAATACTTGCAGTGGGTGGAGAGAAATGCCCATCTACCGGTGCATAAAGAATTTGCTAGAAGGAGCTTTATTTATGATTTATCGTATACTGGTTGTATAACACGAGCAAAAAATTCAACTGTAGGCTAAAGCCTCCTCCTCTGTAGTATACTCCTCAAACTGACCAACATATGTTCAGCGACTTTTAAAAATTATGAAGACTTTAGACTTCGTATTTTTCATACACATGAAATGTTATCTTCAATGTACGCTGCCATCAGTGTAATTGACGTTGCTTGTCACGCTTTAAACATGACAAAATTCGCAATACATTACGTCTTAGAATAAACTTTAAAGTGTGCTAAAAATCAAAATACAAGTTATTTTTAAAAGTTGCTAAACATATGTTGGTCAGTTATTATAGAACACACCAGGTATAAATAATGTTAGTTGAAGACATTGGTTGGGTTGGTTTTATCTCTATTGTTAAGTGTCCACTGTTGTTGTGGATAATTTAGATTTTGAATAATGAATAATTTTTGTTAAATCTAGTTTCTTACACGTGTAAATAAATTATTTCTAAAGAACTAGTTTTGTTTCTAAGAATAGGACATTATAAAATTTATGTTAGGAATATTAGGCATTATGTTGTAATATGATATTTTTTACATAATCACATAAATTCTTTTAAAGAACATTAACACCATCCTGCAGTGTTCGGGTGTTGTATGAGACACTTTATTGTAGCTATTAGAATAACAATATGTTTGACCTCCACTGTGATATATATTCATAAATTGACCGACGTTGATTGGTTATTTGCCACTGAGTTACGAAATCGCTTAATAATAGGTAGTATGTTTCGTATTGTTTGTTTTCGTTTTACGTAAACATGAAATGAGTAGATAGTCGCTAAAATGCTGTAAATAGGGTATTTGACTGTATTTAAAATAAATTATTTTACACCATGTATGAAATAAAGCACCTGAAAATTAATAGAGAAACGTAGACAGCAGTTATTTTTTGACACAATTTCTATTTTAAAACCCATATAAAACTATAAAGAGTAGGTAATTTAATCGTGACGTCACATGCTAGTATTTCATATAAATTCCATAGTAGCAAATCGTTTTGACAGTTCGAAAAAAAGAGCTGATTTGACTAGTAGTCAAATACCCTATTAAGGAGCCAATGGTAGATAGACGTATTAGCATTGCCTGCTTTTTTATCTTTTTAGTACCTACTATGTAGTTTCTGCTAGCGACTTAGACTGCGTAGAATGATGATTTCCGTGATAAAAACTATTATATGTCCTTTCCCGGGACTCAAACTGACTCCGTACTAAATCTTAATAAAATTGGTTGAGCGATTTAAGTGAGAGAAGGTAGCAGACAGATAGAGTTACTTTCGTTTTTATAATATTAGTAGGGATTATATATAGGTACTATCTTACATCAAAGTTAGAGTTAACTTATCACCGTGGGCTAGTAGGACTAGACTTTTTTTTACAGTTTTTTAAGGGATGGATTCTTGTATAACGCTTATTCATACTGTATTCATTCACTCTGTTGTCTAAACGAATTTTAAATATCCGTGTTCACGCCGCCCCTGCGTTTAAATTAATCTGACGCCTTGCCAAGTGTTGTGATGTTAACAGATAACAGAACCGCCGAATTTCATTAAGATTAGGATCAGAATACAGCCTTGATGTTACGCAATTTCAGATTAAAATCAGGTCTATCCCGCCATTTGGAATATGGAGAATTTTAATTCACTGGCTTAACTTCTATTCGACATGGTACTTGTAGTAAATAATAACAACCAGTCAAACTGAGCTATAAAAATGTCACCACGGGCGTATTGGATTTTAATTCATTAGTAACTGCCTTTTCTAGCGGAGCCGACGATTTCGTTAATACGACTTCACGTTAATTTTTCAATTTTATTCACTAATGACTTCAAACATCATAATTATATGATTATTACCTCTGTATCTTCCATTCCACCTGACATCCTCGCATCAAGTTTCTCACGGGAAGCGAGCAGCAACAATGAGCGGCCTCGACACTGACAATCAGATGATAACCCGACCACTTTCCACTTTCCCGAGGCTTCCCACAAGCGGACTCGTGAAAAGAAGCTGCCGCCGGTGGAAATTATATTATACCACTACTATGAGTAACTTATATTGTAGTATTACTGCCGTGAATGCAACACTCTTAATCGACCATTAGTCGAACTTATTGCCTTTGCAAAAATGTTTGCAAATTGCCAGTTAATTGCATGTGCACGATAGGTACAAAAATCCTGTGGCATATAAGTCCTCCTAATCACTGTCGCCACCACGCGACAGTGGAATCTTTCGCACAGATCTAATAAGGGTGAAAAAGTTCATTATAATTTGGTAGTGGCGCAGCCAGATTAACATTTTGCGAAGTCTCTACCTAGGACAACAGATTTCAATGTTTTATTTATTTCAACGATTAATTTCGACGTTACCTTCTAGAATCAATTAGTAAATTATCCACTCTTTTGGCCTTCTAATCCGATTTGGCCAAGAAATGTTTCACTCGAGCGCAGTTCTTAAGTTAATTTCACTACTACACAGACAGTACAATAAATCACCATAATAGCCTACAATTCCCAACTCGCACCGCTTTATCATCAATCGAGAATTTATAGTAAAGTGTCGGGATATCATAACTTACGGCCACTTAGACTTAATATCGGCGAAGAACATCCATCTCAGTTACCAACGCGACAGTTGTGCCAAATATGTCACGGGTTTCACTTATGAAAATATCTTAGACCTTGTTAATAAAGTGTCCGTACTTTCTACACAATTACTGCTAACTGCATAAACTTTAATTAACATAGATATAGATACCCTTTCTGGAATGATAAAGACATTATTATAGCTAGTTTAATACCGGACGTTGCAACGGATACTCCAGAATGTATTTCACACGTTTTGTGCAAAGTTCGCAATCAAATGCTATTCCCATAAACCTTCGAGTATGATCGTTAACTTTTACTTGCGAAGGATTTAGAATATATACAAGCAATAGTAAATTTAAAAGCAATAGTAAATTTAGTTTGTTTTTACTTATACATCTTGTCTTAATAATTTTCATCGATACCGACAATGCAAGGAATTCTTACAGCATTCGTGGTGACATCTCTTATTAAAATGGATAGTTACATCCATTGCCAGGGCCTACGATTTCAATCGTACACTGTATCTTTATTTTATAAAGACGTATCGATGTGTTGAGGTTTTAAAACAAGATTATATTCAGCACACTTGCAGATTACATATCGGTTTGTTTCCCTTACCGCAGCAGGTGCTTTACATTTCCGTCCACATTTCAACACCTAATCACTGTACGCGGCCGGTACCTGCACATTTTCTCGTTTTGTTGCGTTACGAATACGATCACTTACTATTACAGTAGTCCGTGTAATCTACATCGTTCTACATTTCGCTACTGCATCGGATTATTATAGTACAGTCGACGTCAAAGATATGTTTACACTTTTCGCCTTATTACAAAGGAGTAAGATGCAAAAGTGTAAACATATCTTTGACGTCGACTGTACAACTTCGAGCTATGCTTAAAATGATACTCGAAAGTACCTATACTTTTTCTGTTGTGCAAGCAAATTGAAGGAAAATATGCTGTCATTTTTGTGTTCGAACATAACACAAACATCGGAGCATATGACAAGTATTAATTGTATTAAGGTACCCAAAATATACATTTTAATAAATTTACTTAGTTGTTTTTTACCTTCATCCAAAATAGGTATTTGCAAGTGAAACTTGAAGTTGCCGAGCAGCCTAGTTTTTCTACTGCTTTTAAGTCTCAAATCAATAACAATTGCCAAAGATAGAAACTTGCAGATTTAGCAAGAGTTTTTGGTATTTCAATATTATCACGTCATCTATATTTATTGACTCCGTTTAAAGGAGCGGGCACTAATTGAGGCAATATAAAGTTTATGCTTCCATAACTATAATTGCTTCTCAAATAACATAGTTCATTAGTATCCTATTTGTGATTTGTTGCTTTATTGAAGCAACCATTTTGGAAACCCGGCTATAAATCAAACGAACGAAAAATATTTTCACGTTATATCGACATAGTTTACTCTTACGTATGCCTGACAAAGCATGTTCGTTGGCAACATGTTTTTTCATACTCGGGAAAACCAATGGATACTAGATTGTTTATGCGATTTGCAAATTTATTTTGGTTATTTTAACTACCTACTGTGTTTTGTTTACCATCTACTAATACTGATTTCATCTTATATAAAATCACCGGCGTCATAAATGTTGTTTCTCATTAATTACCACTTTATTAATGATGCCAGTTTACTAATCAAAGTCTACTAACGGACTATTTGATTACGCGTAATCTGTAGATCCGTGAGGTCGTTCTACGGTGTGGGGTCAAGTTCGAGACTTCCACATTCGCGGTCCGCCGGCCGCATCCATTGACCCGTCGTGACCGACTGGGCACGGCCTGAGGCGAGATATTGAGGACGGCACCCAGTTCATGACTTGAACTTTGAGCTCTTTAGGAAATGCAATGGCTTTGGCAATGGCAATGAAAAAGCTCCCTTGCAAAATAGCATCGTAGTCTGGTTTAGCAAGTTTACAGATTCCATTGACTATTTTGTTGACATAGGCTTTAAGAATTTAAATTCAGGACGATTGAAATACCATGTCGTTTTGTTGAATAAATACGATATCTGATAACTCGCAATGATAATTTTCTTTGTTGTCGTAAGTACCTTTTGTTGTAGTCTTATACATAGGTATTTATAATTAACATCAGGGTACTCGCAAGTTCGATTTAACCGTAGGGCTTTATAGTCATATTGCAATTATCGATTCGATGCGAGCATGTTACTACGTTTTTAAAATTACACCTTTATTGTGTTAATCGTGTAGGAAGTTAGAAATCCATTACAATAGATAGTAAAAAGTGTTTATTTCATTAAATCCTTTATTGGTCATTGTTATCTTCCAACTATTAATAATACAAGTTTCTTTGAACAATATTTACTAGTATATTATAATTAGGTTATGTTCATTTCCATTGGTGTGTGAAAGCATACAGCCGCGTAAGTAGACAGCCGGATGTAAGGATATTTCTAACCATGAACTTTTCGGTCAGTCCCAGTTCATTCACTTCTCTTTTTTTGTGGCGAGAGTATATTCTTTTGTTGTCTATTTAGTTACCAGTTACCAAACCATTTATTTTCTCATGTACTTATAAATTAAGTTTCTATAAAATGCCACTGTAACCTCGATCAATCTTCTGAACAAAAATAGCACCGGAAGAATTTGCAACAGTAATGCCATTATAAGATCGAAACTCGAATCCTGTTGTTCCATTGTTCTGCTTCAAATCAAGTCAACCGACTTATAACATACGACAATGACCTCGAATGTCACTATGTAAGTCTATTAGATCATACATTACACAAATGGTTAGTGCGAGATCACAATCTCCGACCGTGAATAGTTTAACTAATGTATTTTTAATTTAATCATTTTTTTTACATTGTTCACGCGCTAACAGATCAATTTGCACCAATTGTTATCCTATAACTATTGACCTTTGCTTTACTGCTGCCGCTTGCTCTGATTTTGCAAGAATTGAACGTAAAACGTAAGTAAGGTACCTTTATCTAGTGTATTTAGTTTAGCTAGCAAGCTTAACGACTCTACTACAATTTCGTTGTTAAGTGACAGTGCGGTTTCATCATCCTTTTCTTCGCTTTGTTTTTAGTCAACTAAACAAAAACAATTTGCATTTGAATCTTCATTGCTTTAAGTTGTTTCTTGGTCTTCCCCATTGTCAGTGTGGGAACCAAATAAGTACTCTTGTGAAGCAACAATTAGCAGAATGAATTTCTATATAACAATGAGTTCAAACCATCTTCGGAGTTTACCATAAAACCTATGACAGTTCAAAAAAGAGTCATTTATTTTGAGAAAGTGTTAATAAAAACCAGCAAAGGAAAGAAAGAGTTAGGTACTATTTACTCATTAATTATAGTCACTTTCATTGCTTCTGACATAGAGGAATCTTCAGTTCAAATCAACACGTTTAATTGGAAAAATACAGTTGCTTTGACTGAAATTTCATTGATGGCTACAAAATATTAAAATTGGCTTGAATCCTTTACTAGGTTTTACTCCTAAATTTATTTTCGTGCAAACCGCAAAAAACCGTCGACCATTTTAAGTATCAGGCATAATTTGGGTCCGAAAAAGCTCGATGCTCAGATGTGAATCATTATGTAAGAAATAGTTCCCCAGATACGTTTGGCATTAGACGGCGACACTACGCAACCGATGCGCCGCGCGCGCCGTGAACTTGACCGATTCGGATGCTCCGCCGCCGGTCAGCCTTCTCTCAATATGGCGATCGCAATGCCGATGCCACACCGCATCGTACTGATCTTGATCTTCTCCATATGCAATGGAGATTTTGCAAGCTGTTTGGACTAAATGTGTATAGATCTATATTTCGATGCTGTTGTTTGTTGGCAAGCCTTTATGTTTAGCGTTTCATGCAAAAGAAGTTCAGAGAGTAATTTCTGATATTCCCAATAATTGATTTCAAAAACTTCTTAGTCCTTACATTCGCCTATAAAATCTCGACTCCGAGGTAACCTTCGCAGTATTTATGTTAAATATGGGTCAAAATTACGCATGCGTGACATATTTATGCATTTGCGAAGGCAACGACTTTCGTTGGCCCACAAACACGGCGACGTTAGAAATCGTGACATGCACGAGCAAGTTCACCGTTTTACGGTTTTATTTGGCCCGTACCTAATAATTATACTTTTGATTTATTGATATAGCTTTTTCGACCTCAGTTTAAGTTATATCGTAAAATTGTGAAGTTTTCTGTCAGTCGCAATATCCGTTGAACGGGTGTTGGGTTTTATGAAGGTCTTTTGAAGTTCGTACATTTTATATTTACTCCGGGGAACGGCATTCTTAATGGTGGTCTGCCTTTCCGCCGAAGCTTTATTGTCCGAATTTCACTTGCCAGCCAACATTTCGCAGATGATTCACTTTGGCAACAAATTATTAGAATTGATTTATTGATATAGCGTTTTTGACCTCAGTTTTAAGTTACATCGTGGAATTGTAAGGTTTTCTGTCCGTCGCAATATCCGTTGCATGCAATTTATTACAGCCTTTATTAATATTGTGAAAATCGATTATTCTAATTTAAACATTTTAGCTTTAGACATTAACCGGCATTATGTAGGATTTTATAATTTTTATTTTAGCAAATACAAAAATATAAACACTTAAACACTGCCTACGTGGACCTACCGGTTATCAGTGGACTTACTTCATATAGCTTCTACTATAGCTACTTTTATCAAAGAACCTGCTTTACGATTGAAGCAAAATAGCAGTATTCGAGATAAGTTTAACTAGTTTATCACCTCCTCCCCCGTAATGGCTAGTTGTAGATTGTACACCCCAGAGCAATAAAAATGTCATTCACATTGATATTTTCATAGAAATTGACCCGCATTAATTGCGCTTAAGAGCTTCACTTTTAAATGACCATCGGTAGACCTTATGTATACACAATAGGGTTAAAGAACAGTTTAACATTGTGGACCACGGTATACATGTTTACCCGCTCAGTAAATTTCGTTGCGCCATGATACACTTAACGCCAAGCGCGTTGGTCATGGACCCATGGTATTTGAAAGACAATTCTCATCGGCCTTGCTCGCTCGTGGCTGTCGTAGCCTTTGCATGTGGGACCGCGTTTTGACACGGCTCGCGCTGACATTGTGTGACAGTTTATATTATAATATTGAGCTGAGTTTGGCACGAACTCTGTTTTTAATGTTGGTGAAGGCATTATCTTAAGACTTACCAGTGGCGCACTGAAAAAAAAACCTGGTACTGGTAACCAGAATCTGGTTAGCTGTACTATATTGTCTTGTTGTATATGTGACGACAGGACACTTTGTAAACATAACCAGACCATTCTTGTTAAATTAAATTTGTTAATTCTATGAAGTGTATAGTAGTGGGTATAAGACTTTTAGTAAACCCAACTAGCCGGTCTGTTAATGGTTACTAAATAATACAGTAACATATACGTTCCTGTCCTGTTGTTATAACAAGGTATTTAGTATATGTAACTGAACGATTTGTGCGGTGTACTGGTTTTATATTGTTCACGTTACCAGAACGCACTGTGCTAATGGGGCTTCTAAGCGAGCCATATGTTCACTGCAATATGTGGCCGGCAACTATTGGTGTCCTCTTACTTACATGTTAGAGAGGGACACTAATAGTTGCCGGCCACATATTGCAGTGAACATATGGCCCGTTTAGAAGTCCCTTCAGCACAGTGGGTTCTGGTTACGTGAACAATATATAACCAGTACACTGCTCTTCTAGTAAATACAGACAAGTTTTACACACTTATTTTTTTTTATTTTATTGATCAAATAAGTAACACAGCATTACAGTAAAACCAAGGCACTGTGACACTACAAAAGAAAAAAACATTTTGTCTCCACAAAGAAAACAATAGACACAAAAATGACATACAAATTAAACATTGGATTTGGGCGACGACGTAACAGCGTGGCTCCGTAGCGTCGTCTGACTCGGCGTAGGATTCGGCAGGTTGCCCCGGAACCGCCGAAACACCACACCCTTCGGCCAGAAGTCCGCGCTTGCGATGGTGTCCTGCAGAGGCCGCGGCACGCGCACTACAAATGAACTGAAGTGCACATAGTGACGCGACTGTAGCTGGTGCACCCTCAGCGTGTAGCCAGTCTTCCGGCGGACGTACTCCACCACCTCGTCGGCCCCGGCGGAGTAATGCAGGCGAGACACGTAGAGCGCCTTACTCGGTGTCGCAACTCGTAGGCCAGAATTAACCGGCTCCGCAGTGCCACACAGAGTTTTACGAGGCGCCCTGCGCGCCTTGCGTTTCCTTTCCACCAGTTTGAATCCCTCCTTATCCACATCGGTGCGGGAGGACTTTTCCTTAATCGGAGCCCGCACATTTCGCTGTGTCAGCAACACGCAAACAACACGCACTTATACTATACACTTGTACTAGTTTACAATAAAATTATGGACAGGATCTACGTAAATAAAACATCGACCGGCCGGAACGTAAGACGCTGGCGTAATGGCTGCCGTTCTGTGAATTGCGCAATTCCTTTCTCCGCCCCCCGCCACCCGCGCATACACCGTGGTGTTGGCACAACTGTTTGATTCGTTCAGACTACAATGCATTATAGTAACCACAACATAATAACTTGTAACGTGTACACTCTTATCTTTATTTTTACATATCAATAGTTAGTGTTACGATGCATATATTAAACGAGACAAACGTTTAATATTTACAACACTTGCATCTTTACATATACAACGAAATTGTAAGCAGTACTAAATTGCATTTAACTAGAATTAAACAGTGATGTTTAAAAAACAAGTTTTACACGATACAACATTTTTTGTTATTACTACCGGATTTTAGTAGGTATAACTATATTTTTAATTACTATACGTTCTGGTAGTATTGTAGAAAATTATTTTTTTCGGTGCGGAGCGTCCATATAACTCAATTCCCATCGGCTTGTCTGATATTCAGGTTCTTGGGCCATTTTCTTTAAACTTATGAAGAAAAGGAAGGGCAACTTAGCTACGGCTTGCCTACGAACAATCTTGACGCACCGCCACTGAGACTTACAGAATTATTATTAGTCGTACAGCCTATGTCGCTTCCACAACTGAAACGAATCCAACAACTCCAGGCACGTCCATCTCATCTAACAAATACGTCTAACTAAACCTACCATACATTTGAAAGAGCTTCTTTCAGTGGTCGTAAAGTTCTATACTTAAAATTACCTACATTAGTCAAATGAGCTGATGCTTTAAATTGTTTTGTCTTTTTGAGAAAATGTTTTGCCGTAGAACTGCAACATTCAGATAATATTCACATCACAATTTCACATCTAAAGATATACGAGTCAGTTTAGGGCCCTGGTTGGGAGCTTTTGGACTATTTGGATGGTTATACGGTACTTGTAAAGTTTAGTAATGAACACTTTGTTTCTAGTCTAAACATAGCCTTTCCATTTGTCAATAGTAATTTGAACGTAAACATTCACTTGAGCAAATCCTAACTATTACCGATTGCTGCCTAGTTTGTCTTGTTAGTCATTTAACTTAACGTTCAATGAATCATTATCTCGGATTGTAGGCACCAAGGCTAGGAAAGTGGTGGCCAAAGGTCTTGTGGGCGCTACTACTAAGGAAACTCTTATTAATGATCAGATATATCCTTATTTGAACATATCATACGCCTATTGAATCATTACTCTTCACAGTAATCTTGATGCTATATTTCCATTGAAGAAAACGCATCTAGCTTGCGGTTTTTATTGGGAAATTGTAATTTAGTAAGACTGCTACAGATACAGATAAATATATCCTGATGTAAATCGATCGTAAAAACAAGTAATCGTCCAGGTGTCAGCGAAGTTTATTAATCTGCTCGCAATCTGTTGCAATCGTTGTCATACAACACTGGTCGGGAATTAATGTGTCCATTCTTATACAAATTTGTATTGAAGCGTTTTGTAAATACTGTTCACGTGTCTGTATACAAGGAATTTAAGATGGCTTATCTCTTATTAAGCACCAAAACAATGGTCTTATACTTTCAAAATGTCGAGCAAAGGTCACACTGCCAACTGACCCTTTCTGACCGACAAGTCCGACAACACTTGATTTGTCTCAATTCAGAACACCAGCATGATTCCTTTCATGTTGTCGAGTATTAATATTAATGTAAAATCATAAAACTCCAAAGAAATAATTGCAAAGGAAGGTTTTAAAAGTAGCAGCGTCTTGTTTACCAATGTTATGTTGGTTTAAGTATTCCTGAGTTACTTACAAGACATGGGTTAACCTTTCCCTACATCATAGACTCAGGACACTAAAAGTCTGGTTTAACCCATATTAATATATCTTACATTTCAGTCAGCTTGTCCGCTATCTAGGTGTGTCTCAATACTTCCTCATGTACGAACACGCGCGGCTTTGTTCTAGCCAGACCCATTATATTGCTGGTTTGGGGAATGTTTGTTCACGACTTTTCAATGTGTTGCATTATATACCGAGTTTTTTTGAACCAACTATATATTATGGTATTATTTCCTATATCGTAATACTTTGAGTAATTATAGTTACGAATTGTAACAAGGCCGGTTGGACAGTGGCCATCAGATATATCGGAGCGGCCGAGGTGCTCATAATATCTGAACGCATTCTAGCGCCTTGACAATAGACGCGTGTTCAGATATTAGTGGGGACCTTGGCGGCTCAGATATATATGATGGCGACTGGACCTCAATAAATACAAGGCGTTACGCTCAACCAATATCGTGCTTTTCGATGTATTTGACGTTTATGACTGCCTATCTAGTTTATTAATACAATTGCTCAATTATCGTAAATAAATACTAAAAGCATGCTGAAATGATTATGCAAATGTTACAAAATGTCTAATTTATGAGCAATTATTCCTAAATGTATTAATTGACTTACTTTTGTTCAGGGGTTAACAAACATTTATTTATACACAGAAACCATCAACCACAGTAGAAATATTTAGGTTTACCAATTTCAAAGACCCTAAGATTTTCTTTTTAATTCTAGTGCCAGCACGCTGCTGTGCTTGTACTAAAGGATGTGAAATATCCCATGGCGGTACGGAACTCTTAGTCCAATTTGCGATTTCAAAACGACACATTTTTTATTATACATAGTACCGGCACGCTGTTGTATTCTACTAAGTGCTTAGTACTAAAGGATGTAAAATACCCCGGGGCATTACGGAACTCTTAGTCAATTTGCTATCTATAAAATATTCCATTATTCCACACTGTGAACTTAACGAAGTTACTAAATTGAAATCAACATTCGCACAAACCAAACAATAGAGTAGCATTTATTTGATGCATGAATTGAATGTGTTTATGCACAATGAATAAAGCTATTCTCACAATGATCGGGCGTTGGGCAATCGCAACTTGGCAACCTGTTGGTGCAGAAGTGCATTGAGCGGCTGTGTGGGTAGCAGGTGCATTGCGAAAGAGAGCTGAGATTTGTCAAAATTTGCCGCATTAAAGTGGTTGCATATTAACGAACACAAGGGCTAAAGTGGTACTTAACAAATGATTGGTCGTATAAATTGAACCACGTACTTGACGTCCATTATTATAACTTTTGTGAAAAACAATGCTGATCAAATTTGCAAAGATAAAAATAAAAATGGGGGGACACGATAGGAACTGAAATAAAACATCTGGGACTAGTTAAAAAAAAAGAATCGAGTAGTGTAAGTCGCGTATCGTATGCTTTTAAATAGATACTATTTAATATTTAGCCGTGCAAAAGGTTCCGCGATGGTATTTAAAGAAGATTAGCATACTGCATCGCAAGCGCAACGCCTGGCTGCGCATGACCTTGCAAGGTCGTGCTGCGTCCGCCGAGGGCAAATTGCTGCAAACTAGTTGTATGGCGCATAGGGAAACTAGTTTCTTTTTAATCGACTTCAAAAATGTGGAGTCTCTTTACCTTACTGGTTTATTTAGGTATATTTGTACCTGCTTTTTAGTGTTCCGTACAAAACTTTGTTCACGGAACACTTATGGGATCACGGTCTTGCAAATCCGTTATTTTCGTGTCATTTGCATTTGTGGCGTTATTAACTTTCCTTCAAGAGTGTTTTTCTATAGTATGTATACAACGTCACTTGTATTTATGTACTTTTCTTATCACTCTGGATATATCCGTTTTGACCTCTGTTCTTAGTAGCCGAAGGATCTGAAAGCATATGAAAATTCAAAGAAAATGCACAATAAAGTTTGCAAAGATTGCAAAATAACTGTCATATCGATGACATTTTCATTTCACCTTTAACAAACCCTTATTTTTGTATGTCCCTGACATCTGTCAAATGTCATGACACTAAGGACAGATCATTCTATAATTATCATTCGGAAAAGTCATAATGCGTTCAGTTGTTTTGTGATTTAATTTTATTGTCTCCGAGAATACGTATGTTTACTTTCTCATATGAAGTAGTTGCCAAGCTATAATAGTACGAATTTGCGGAATTTGGTTCATTTTTATTTTTAGCTAGTAACAAGCTTATTGAAGTTATTTATTTATTAGCAAATCCACGTTAAATGTAGTAATTTGAAACCGGTATCAACTCTCTACCATATAAGAATATATGATAGAGATTTTTACAAAATGTCTCAAGTTATTCCAGTTCTTGATGAAATGATGTCTTTGTAATGTTATTATATCCATATGCAAATGTTCTGGTTTACATTTATTTTCTTACTTTCTGATTTTGCTACTCGAAAACCTTAAAAAGAGGTTGAGTTTTACCTGACGCTTCACTTTGACTGATAACATTGGCTCTATAATTGGCAAACAAACTTTGTAGACCATTTTGTTTAATATATGTAGCTCCATCTAAAAGCGTCTAAAGGGTCCTTCTCCTCCATGTGCATAAGAACTCTTCTCTTATGGAAAACCACATATTGTCACACCTGTGTTACAAAACGCGGTAGGTTCATCTTACTATTTCGCATGCCGTGCACAGCTAATTATTGGTTTTTAAAACATCGTAATTTAGACGACTTCAATGGCTTGTTTACCCAATCAACCAGTTTAAAGTTGCGTAAGAAATTGCGTAATATCACTGTTTGTATTGTGTATTATGTAAACAATACTATGCTATTGTCGCTTACTTATTTTAATTTGTACACCGAATTTTTACGCAAGATCGTGGGAAAACTTTCTTAGTTCTTCCGCATTGTTTTAACTGTTTTAATCGTTTCTGTGGAAATAAATGTTGTTTACGATCCGTTCATAGAATTATCCATAGCTTAAGTTATCTCATATATCTAATCTCTTTTTAATTAACTCTTTAAGCGGTACATTAATTATATGGCGTATCGGTGTCTTCAGCCTAAATTTTTACCACAGTACCGGCCATCATTATTATGTTTATGCCCGAAAGATCATGAATCATGATAAATCTCCTAAGAAATTACTAAGTACTAAAATAGGGCAAAATCTTCTCGTCTGTCAAACTAAAAGTTAAAGCTAACTACACCTTAAGTTATAGTTCAAAAATATCAACGTTGCGGGAAATGAATTTTAATGTAATAAGTAGTATATCTACATATGTGAGTTTTTATTACAAAGGTTTAGGGTGGGGAGAGTTGTAAATATTGAATATTCATTTTTTTAGGGTCTTGTAACGAAGAACACCTATTTACCTAAACATCCAAACATCAAACTTCTTTAGGACTGTTTTTCCACTTAACTCCGATACTTACTAAAAAACTGAGGATGCGCAAAAACATCACGATAAGATACTATAAAATTAATTTGTTGTCGACAAGGACAACCTTTTTTAATTGAGTCGTTTGCGTTATCAAAAAAAAACATCAAACCTTTTAAGCATTAAATTAATTCATGTTATTTTTAATGGCAGGTCGCTTCTATTACACAACAGTGGGTAATCAATCGAGTTCAAGAATAGGTATATTGTCAATTAATTACGGTAATAAAATTCAAGTGAATTCACATTAATCAACTAAACGGGGTATGTACTACGCAGCGAGGATTTGTCCCCAAAATGAACTAACGACCTTGTTAAGGTCACCAGAAGATGATGAAAACAGGTTCGAAACTGTTTATTCTAGAAATCTTAACATCAATTCGATTAATCACGAGTTTATTCCATCATTATTCAATCTCCGAGGGTGGGTTTCATTACGCATGTGTATATCGACGAATTGATTATCCAATTGACTTTACATATGGAGCCGTGCTCTGTGCAGGTAGCTTGGCCCAGCAGGCCCTTAGAGAAATGTCAAATATTTCAAACTTCAACATAGACTTTATCGAAATACGGTTACAAATCTATGACTATTTTTGATGTCTTTGATTGCTCTCTAATTATATTTTAATTTACTGACTGCAAAGCGAACATCGATTGAGGGTCTATCTTGTATCTTTGTTTCAAGCATCTAATATTCGGCCCACGTCATCTAATGGTCTCGTTTTAATTATTAATATTGTTGCCCAACTCCTCAACCCACTTGTCCGACTGACAGACGATACTATCTCCTGGATGTCCGAACACTATGAACGATCGACTTTATATTGTTGTTTTGTTGTCGCAACTAAATAGATCGTGCCATATTTTATGAGGAATTTAAGCATTGCCAACGCGTTATAAATCTTATAATACTCGTTTTGATTATGCGATATGCAAGATATGTACTATACTTATGCGATATCTTTTTGCTAAACAGGGCGTATTATCTTGCGTGTGGGTGGTTAGCTAACAAACTGCATATAGGTATAAGCGGATAGAGAAAAAAAGCTGTCGTGTTAGCCTAGGTTCTAAGCCGTTAGTACAAAATTACATAAAAGGTTTTGTTTCACATGTAAATAAGCAGATGTCTTAGTGTCTCGCAATCAGCTTGATTGGACATCGTTTAAAAAATCCGCATACAATAGAACTGCGGTGTTTATTACTACGACTAACAAAGCCTAAGGCGAGCCAAACGCTCAAGCGAACTGGTGTAAATACTTTTTTGGTTTACGCTAAGTTGCTATAGCGCTTGAAGTCACAGATACATTGGTGGTTTCTTGAGGCTAGCAATGGTAATGTTCGGCCTTTTGCATAGAAAGATCCGGCGCGTTGAAGTTTTCACACGCTCTGCCTCGTTGAGTTAATTAAACATTGCATGGGTTTGAACGGTCTTCAAGAAAAAAGCCGCATTTATGTTAATGTCGGCATATCTTGAGGTAGGTCGGTATATACATTATCAATTATTGTAGACACCTATTATGACGTGCGTTCGACGTATTAACTTAATGCACTGTAATTGACTTCTCTGATAACATGTACCTCAGGTAATTTACTTGCGTCTTGTATTTAGCAGCGATTAGATTGGTCATTTAAATTTGTATCGTTGATGGCATGATTTTACGTAATAATACAGACAGTATTATTACGTAAAATCGTTTATGTGTATGATTTTACATCATGTGACTTAAAATTATGACAAGACTACGATACTATTTCTATGACACTGTCTCGCGCCAGTTGACAACTTTCTTCTGCGTGTAGCCTAGGACAAAAGTGAAACTACAATTCAATACGAAACACTCTAGCTAAACAGCACCTGCACTTGTACGATTTGAATTAGAGTACCTACCTAATGAGGTGTTGGTACTTTAAAATTCGTAACGACCTTTGACAGTTCCTGATTTCGCTAATCTGTTGATATGCTCGTTTAACTTTCTGAAATGTGGACTTCAAAGTGTTTCATTATTTTTAATGTTGCTCTTTTATGTTATGTATTTAAATTAACGTAAACAAAGAACATATTAACTTACTTTAAATGCCTCCCTAAAGGAACATTACAGGACATGAGTAGGTAATAATCATTTTAAATAAATGTGAGTAGAAATTCTGCAAATGGTAAACGAAAAGTAAATACTTATCGTGTTAATGGTACCTACCATAATTTGTATCTCGTAGCTTTCTAACATATACAATGGTTATAAATAGTAAATATAGTAACAAACATGCCAAAAACAGTAGGCAATAAAAACGTATAAATTATTTACGAGAAAATCTTCTTCATAGCGCCAGTATAAAGCAAATTTACACACAGTTAATCATCTTTATATTGGCAGTTAGTTAAACAGCTGAGAAGGTACTTCATTATGACAGTTTTTACGCTTTCCCCGTCACAACATACTGCCGAGAAATTTCACTCGGTGACAATCGTCACACAATGTTCGCAACTCTTACAGCGTCGTAATTTCGCAACCTTTACGCTTAATTGAGTGTCTCTTAAATGGTAATTGTCTGCTAAATTTCTTATTTGCTCTTTGACACTTGCGAACAAATTGTCCTTTTGTTTGCATTGTGAGATCGTTTCTACATTTGTATGTCAACTGTCTACATTAATACATATTAACGTACGCATGCATTCGTTGAACCAAATATTCTTTTTTATCTCGTCATTACGATTTATTGAAGTTCTTTTCATGTCTTCCCATGCTTACGATTCCTTTACTTTAAAAATGTTTATTAAATACCTACACTCAATAATTTAAAGTACGTTTATTAAATTTACTCAAGACTAATGAAAATATCTGAGACAGATGAAAGATTTTGAAGATGATTGGTAGTTTCCCCCTTGTAGAATAATTCCTGGGTAAAAAGTATCCTAATCCTGATGTTATTTGTCGGTACTCAAATTGTTTCAGTACCATATACAAATCTCATTATCATCAATACATCTTTTTCCCACTCTACCGCATAGTGTTAGAGTATCTCTATTAAACGTTCTCTTTAACTATTGCCTAATGCTGTCTAAAGACAATGATTACATCTCGCCACTGATTAATGATACCCTACCACCTTTCTTAACTAAATCGACTTATTTACGAGATACAGTTTTAATACGAATATAATTACCGGCCACACCGACAATGGACATAAAACATTCCTCGCTGACGGATGTGCCTGTCTTATTGTGCTTATGTTGTGGCCTGCGGTTTCGTTTGTAAGAATATTGTTACGTTTTATTACTTTTGTACTTTGTCAATGTTGTCTCAGAGGAATTTCATTAAGAGTTTTTTTTTATGAGATATCCCTACTCTAATTAAACCCTTCTGGATCAGGGCTCTGCGCCGAAGTGCTCGCTGGTGCGCCGGCCGCCAGCGCCGGGCTGGCGATGGCGGGCGCTCGCGGTATCACGGGGTATTTTACCTTGTCGGTGTGCTCTGCGCGGCGTAAATCCTCCTCTGTGATCTGCGCTGCGCTCCACCGTCTTGCCTTGCTCTCTGCTCTTATTCCCTTAACTGTAGCCAACCACAGGATAATTCTTCAAAGAAAAGCGTATTTATCGATGGAGTTAAATAATCCACTGCAAAAGTGTCTTGTAGATAAACGCATTACTTTTTGTTCTGTCCACGGCTCGGGCTCTATAAAGTTTAATTGGGGGATTATACAGGGTGATTTTTGGGTCGTGATCCAAAACCACTTTTTCTGACTCTGTAAATGATCCTCATTATCATATGGTAGAATATGATTGAAAGATAATTAGTTTAAATTTTCTTATTTTTCAAGTGAAATTAATCTTACACTAAGTAATCATGGTCACCCTATGACTTCTGACATACGTTGTATGGAAAACGACAAGACGTCACATTGAGTAGGGTGACCAAATTGTATGCATATATGTTTTTTTCTACTTGTCATCTGAAAAATAATCATCATTATTTGTGATAAACAATAATTAACAACATCATTAGGCTCATCTTTGAATTCTGTATGATGTCTTGTTCTCTTGCTACACGACCCCGAAATCACCCTGTATTCTGACGTAATAGATCTTCGAACACGTGTTACTAATTGTAATATATTTGAACCTTTTCCTGTATGCATCGCGTGAGGGACAGTAATTAAGTAAATTTCTAATGAACATCGCCATCGATACCGTAATGTGACAATTACACGAGTGAACCATTTCTCAGAAACTGTTAACAGATAAGAATGGTATTATGATTAGCTTAGGCTTGTTGATTGTAGAACTCTCGAAGCTTCTACTAATTAAACTTTCAGTTGTATGTTTACAAGTTTTGTCATAGTTAACACTAAATATTATTATCCGTAATGAAAACTTACGGTCTGAAATCATCCACACTAGTTGAACCTAAAGGTGCAGCCACATCGCAGTTAACTTTTGTGGAACAACTGTGGAGCGAGTAGGTAAGTAACCTAATGCTACCGTGTTGCACAGTGTTGCTCTACAAAATTTAACTTCGGTGTGGATGCACCTTAACCATCAACAATACCAACAATGTTTATACGACAACGGTTTCACTCAGTTGTATTTTTAGTCGCTATTGGCGACATTTTTCCGGCCCGTCGGGGGTCCTTCCTCAGGCTCGAGTGCTCGCGGGCGGCTCGTGCACTGATCGTGCCGCCCGCCGAGTTGCAGTCGCCGCGAGCACTGAGGAAGGACCCCCGATGGGCCCGAAACATGTCGCCAATAGCGACTAAAAATTCAAGTGAGTGAAACCGTTGTCGTATAAACATTTTCAAATATGTCTCACGAAAGTTTAATATCGATCATACCAACAATCACCAGTTGTCGCCAATCACAAGTGACCAAAAGCGCTTTACTGTAGTCATTATTTTGTTGAAAGATGGCTATTTATTTTCAGTGACTTTCAAAACAATAGACAACATATTTCCGAGAGTTCAAATTGACTTATGAGACACGATAATTAATTATTACACAGCTACAGCTAGCTACATGTCATTATTGAAAGTTGTTTTGGATGTAAGTGTAAGTGTACATTGGGTGTACATTGGGTTGGGACTTACTTGATCTAATTGCTTTATATTCTTCAACTTATTTCGATTTGGGCCCAGATTATTTGAGGAACTCGAGGGTATATAAATCATGACTTTCTCGCTCTTTCTACATTCTTCCAAAAAGCATTATTTTTTTTTCATTTTATTCAATTTAGTTACATACATTACATACATTTACTGTATTACTATTACTACCAAAGCACTGGAAAACTACAAATTTGTTTAAAGAATAATACTGTAATGGTATCCTGTATTTCGTAAGTTAGCTTAAGGAATTTTATAAACTAATTACCCTATCGGAATCTGTTCATATAAACAGACAGGCACTAACATTTGTTAGTAGATATTTTTATTGAGCGTTTTTTTATCGACTCCATCATCTCGTTTATCTAGTTTTGATGCAACACCAACATCGCGTGCTGTTTTGTTACGATCTATCGGCTTCGTTACGTCATGTAACGACGACTTTTCACTTACCTAATAAGTATTTACGATTGTTTTATGTGTATTTAGTGGGTCATGTTGGCCCGTGGTCATTCCTGGTCACTAGTGACTATAGACAACTAAGGACTAGATGTACAATACGGATCTATTATACCTTTTTAGGCCCAGTCAAAGCTGGTTTTCTTATTATACGTTAAAATGGTGGAGGTGATGGGATGATCCGGATAATATTAGTTTTTAATGGCTGCTGCAGGCAGTGAAAAATAGTAACAACCCAACTGTCACACAAATCTCATTTAAGAAAAAGACAGCTCGATATCATTGACATATATATTATACTGATTGCTACTCCGTAAACCTTACTAATGACAGTAATACATAACATATTATGTCAACTTGATTGATATTTCACACGTCGATATTAGTGTATTACGTATTTCTGGGCGTTTTAATTTATGTATAATGAATTCAGTTTGGTTAATTGCCCGTGTCAACGATAATGTACTAACACGTGGGTCTGAAAACGTGTTTTTATTTTGTCTAATTAATTATACTAGACATTATTGTTTCAATTAACTATACGCCTTCCCTTTTTTTTACACGACTGATAAGAAAGCGAGGTTCAGTTCACGTTGTCGAGTGTTTGCTCTACAACTTTAAACGGCTGTACGGATATTTTGTTATTATTATATAATAATCATTTAATCTGTGGCTTTACTTGTTTTTGTCAACTTTAGGGGGGTTTACACTGGGTCGATCCATACCACGAAAAAAACAGTTCGAGAGTTTATACTCAATAGTGTAAACGCGTCTTATCGGTGGTAGCGATGGTCGCGTGCTCTGCGAGTAAATATGCACTATTTCAACATCTATCCATCTGGTTTTAGAACCATCTCTTACGGTCAACCAAACACGAATTCAAAACATTGGCCGGCATTCCAAAACTAATTATTATTATATTACGCTCAAAACAGTTGCGTGAAATTGAAAATTATCCACTCGTAACATTATAATCATTCATAATATATTATTACCGTTTAAGTGTATATTATAAACAAACCGTTTATTGGTGCCCGTTTTGCATACTTTAATTTCTGACGATCATAGCTATGCACCATCAAGTCCTGAATGACGAGTTATAGAATATTGATGTGATGTTTATAGATGATTAAAACCGGATACTTATTAGGTATATTCTAGATGGAACGAAGCGTGATCATTTTTAATGTTCCGTGCTAATTAAAATAGTTTATGAAGCTTGTCTGATGAATATGTAGTTGTTCGCTGAATTGCAATAGGGCACAACATTTACGATTGCAAATATATAACCCTTTACATACTTGCAATCCTAACGACATGCGATCTTATCGCACATGTTAAATGTTCTATGCCTTCCAGAGAACATGTTGCATAATATCACATAATATGTGACAAAATAGTCGTAGTGAAAATTCACACCTTTTATTTTTAATTGACAGTCTTTTAAAGCTAATTTCTCCACGGCAGTCATACTATTAAATCTCTCTAGTTAATGCTTTATAGTAGGTACTACACAAAGCAAAATTGTATACGTGTAAGGGCCTATTTTTAATAAAATTACCATATGAATGCAGACAAATATCGTCTGGCATGCATTAGACGTCTGTATGCAAATCGTGTAGACTTTTAACGTACTTTTAATTTGCTAAAAATGCGTACGCATGCCGAGACTCCGGCGCATCTTGCGTACGGCATCGCTAATTAATTGACGACTATACTGTCAGTCGATTTCATACCTTATGCGTTTTAGAATTGGGTTGTTGTTTGCGCTCAAAGTCGAAATTTCCATGACTTTTCGTATGGTCAGCAACTTTGCGCCTCGGCTGTGGCTACTCACGTGTGACATCGTAGTCAATCCGTTTTTGTTTCTTTGTTTTATTGAATAGTTGATTATCTCGTTGGCGTAAACATATTCATGAAAAAAAAAACGCAATTCGATGACTGATAGTGTTTACAAATTGCTTATTAAGTTTACATGTGAATTAATGTAGAGCAGTCTCTCTATAAATAATAATAACATTTTGAAATATTCGGCGACTGATTAGGATACCACGTAGCAAATTTCAGGTAAATTACCTATACAAAAACATAAAATACTATCTTAATGCGCTTATACAATCGGTACAATCCTTATACTGCGACTACTTAAACTGAATAGTAATTCATATTTGTAGTAGTTCTTCACGACCGATTCACAATAGGTTACCAAAAGAGTACAACTAAAAGTTAGTTATATTATGCTGACCACACGCATGATAAGCGCTAGCTCATTGTGTCCATGGCATGCGCACGCGGCGCGGCGCCGCGCTCGTGACCGGCGCGCGCGCCGGCGCCGCCAGCTGTCGTATCTATTCACAAGCCGTGGTTCCCTCGTCTATTACCTCTCTAGTGTTGTTCAACCATTGGACTCTTAACACGTATACTGATCACGAAACGGCAAACCTTCTGAATTGTAGATCTGCAGTATGTTGAAACTTGAATAGCTTTGTGAATTGTTACAATCTTTCTCATTCCGAACTCAGTCTAAGGGATTTGGTATGCAAGCAACAATGTGAGACCGATAGATTTATTCGGAATATGTACCTAATGAAAATTACCTTATTAGTAGTATCTTTTTCTCCTGTAGAAATTAATGGTTCTGAAACTCATGAAGAATATTAATGGTTTTGTCCATGTTCTCCTGTAAAACTTAATGGTTCTAAAAATACGCAGGTGCAGCGTGTGCGAAAGTTACGACAGAGTAAAAGTATTAATTGTATTCATGAATGGATTTTCTTCCGAAATGTCTAGCGATGTACTATTACGCTTAGACATTCAATATTCCAAAGTACCTATGAAAACCTAACACCTAATTACCTAAAAGGAAAGGAGAGATGTATACCTAGGTACTAAGTAGCTATAGGTAACCTAATGTAATCAAATAACTAGATCACACGCTTCGTTTCTAGATGAATGCGACCACTTACAGTACTCGCCTAAAGGTTTCCGTTCAGTTGTCGCTATAAGCCGCTCTATTTATAACGAATTCCTGCGACAGGCTCGATGCCGATGCCGGTTAATTGAGAAATGCACGCACATTGTGTCGCGACGGTTGCGAATAACTTAAATGAATTCCTAGACCCGCTCCCCTTTTCGCGCTGGGATAGGGTTGCATTCTAGTTCTACCTCTATTGTTTTTGTTTCGTTAGTAACTTTATTTTTTATAAAAGCATTGCACGCTGCAAGTAAGTAAATACGACAAGATTGTATGCATCTCTGCACATGCAAATGTGTCAAACGGGTTACTAGGTAGGAGCTTGGTATCTGCAGCAATGCAGACACTATAATCAAAAGTGACAGAGTGATTTAATCATATTTGCATTCAAGCGTTTCACGGTTCGATATTTAACTCCGTTTCAAGAGTGAAATATACTGCGGAAATAATCGAATAGAAAATAAGTGAATTAAAACCAAAATATTATTTTGCTAATCCGCGAAAAGATAACGTGCTAGTCAATCAGTGCTAACCCGTTATACTTACTTGCGTATTTTTACATGCAATTAATATTCCCACCCTCCCACCGCAAAAATAAATACGCAAATAAATATAACAAACCACCACCAAAAGAATAAACCTCGACACGTGTTTCGCCTCTCTACGAGGCATCCTCAGGAGTTGTTGACGGTCTGACGCCCGGCAACGGAATGACCTGTCTAGAATGGTCGGCCATATTTATACCTTGACCACTCCCCCTACCGTGCAAGTGTGAGTGAGATGGAAAAATTCGTAATAACGGCGATGACGCAACATTCAATTGTTCGTTAAGAATCATGCCCCTATTGTTGTACCTAATTATTTCCAGTTGTTCCAGAACACTCAAACGCAATCCCTTTTCGCAAACATGTAAAATATCAAAAGAATGATTCTCAGATAAAGTGTGACCTGTATCTAATAAGTGCTTTGCAAAATTGATACAGGAAAATTAATAAAAAAAATGCAAATGAATTAGGAAAATTAGTAAATTGATTTTTATTAGATACAGGTCACACTTTATCTGAGAATCATTCTTTTGATATTTTACATGTTTGCGAAAAGGGATTGCGTTTGGGTGTTCTGGAACAACTGGAAATAATTAGGTACAACAATAGGGGCATGATTCTTAACGAACAATTGAATGTTGCGTCATCGCCGTTATTACGAATTTTTCCATCTCACTCACACTTGCACGGTAGGGGGAGTGGTCAAGGTATAAATATGGCCGACCATTCTAGACAGGTCATTCCGTTGCCGGGCGTCAGACCGTCAACAACTCCTGAGGATGCCTCGTAGAGAGGCGAAACACGTGTCGAGGTTTATTCTTTTGGTGGTGGTTTGTTATATTTATTTGCGTATTTATTTTTGCGGTGGGAGGGTGGGAATATTAATTGCATGTAAAAATACGCAAGTAAGTATAACGGGTTAGCACTGATTGACTAGCACGTTATCTTTTCGCGGATTAGCAAAATAATATTTTGGTTTTAATTAGTATGGATTTCCGCAAAGTAACGCCTGATTCTATTCACTAAATAAGTGAATGTTTTATTCAAACAGTTAGTAGTTAGCTTGGTATGTAAAGACCCGGATGAAAGAAAACCCATACCCCCCAAGCGGGGATTTCTTAATAATCTTATAAATATCGTAATTATACCACTATGATCTCAACCATACGTCAATGCATGATGAGAAAACATCTCAAGGACATTGCAACTTGAGGTAAATTAAAAACGAAAATGCTATTGTATATCACAATTACATCTGTAAGTATACACAGTGATACAAACTCGTTATAAATCGAATGAAGTGGAGTCCAGACGAGGTGATCAAATCGACCGATATTATATTAGAGCCCTCTAAACTGAAAAAATGCCCCAAAACGAAAATACTGGCATGTAACGCGCCGTAACGTTTTTCTGTAACAACCCCCCCCGCCTATTAAAACGTTACGTAACCACCAAGTGACCATTGTTTTTACCTAAAGGCCACAATGACCGGAAAGTCGCTAAAATACTTTGTTATTGTTTTAATCGCTTTAATATTATTAATTAACATTTGAAATGTCTAAAATTTTGAGAAAAATCACGTTTTAAAAAATGTGTGAGATAATCTCTCTACGCGACCGTTCTGAAGGGTTAAAAAACAATGTTACGTAACGCGTAGTTTAAACCCCCCCTCCCGCCCCTGTAACGCATCGTAATGTTTTACAAGACCCCCCTCCCCCCAAATTCGTTACGTAATACTTGAACGCTCCCTGATTCGATCGGTCAATTTAATCAGATTGGCGAAAAATTGACTCGTCTGGACACGCCTTGACTGTAACAGGTACGTTCGGAAAGACGGATGCTTTTTTATGCCAGCGCCAGTGAGTCCTGCCAAGATTCCGTATTAAAATGCAGTTTGCAATTTAAATACAGCTGAGAATTATTCAACCGTGCAACTAATACAGTAGGTACTTCCTTTTCAAAAGCCTCATCGATTCCATGTTGCTGAAACGTGGGTAATTATTCTTGAATTTTATAACAAACCTAGTAAAATAGATAGCAAATGAGCAATTTATCACAATAATATGGATATTAAAATAATATATGAAAATAATACAAAAATACAGGACCTGAAAGTTATAAAATATAAGTTTTTTTTAACTTCCAAAAATAAGTAAGGATGACATTCGATTCCTTACATTTTATCCAAAAAAAGATTGTATAGCAACTATATACATAAACGCAATATTTCACCGACAAAAAGACAAAAACGCAATTTTCTTATTTTGTCAAGTTGGACTCTCAGTGACCTTGACGTCACGGTCACTTATCGTTTTGTTAAGAGCGTTTTGCGAGTGAAGTACGACTGTCGGAGTTTGAATATCATTTCTGACTTTGCTTTAATGCAATGGGTCTCATATAGACATTTGATCCTAAAAACAAACCTGATCGATTGATACCATAAATTAAAATTTTCATCTAGCCTATTGTAGAAGGATACATCTCTAGAACCCTTCAAAGAATTTAACTCTCAGCGGCTTGCTTCTGAGGACTAAGAACATTATCATATAAATATAGTTATACAAACTCCTGCTTAGACTATCTAATACCGATATCCTTACTTGCCATGGTCTGTAGGACGGCACCATCAACATTGACGTAGCTCTACATTACTTGCGTATGCGCTTTAACTTGATGTACCTACTTAATGATTGTGTCGAAGTACGTTATTAATATTTCAAAATGAAACATGGCAATGAAATCTCAACTCATTCTGATTTTCCTATACGCCCTCCATCTGATCAAAGCAGGTACCGACTTCATAGGATCAAACAATGTTAATAATGCCGTAAATCAATATGAAAAGTTTTTGCAAACGCAACTTTAGGACTCAGCGATACGGCATATACTTGCAGTGAAGTGTGCTTGTTTTCTAAACATACATTTTGTACGAAGTCATTTTGCGCCCATAGGCTGACAAGGCCTGGCTCGTTCATTATGATTTAACTGTAATTAAAACTTTGTTTTGACACGTCATTCTTTAATTGCAGGTTCAGAAAATTGCCTGAACATGGGCGTAGGAGAGCAATTCTCAAAAAGTTTGTACATTTCGATCACATCTTAGATTTCTATAAAAATTGGTATGCTGATAAAGTACATGAAGCGGAACAACTTCCACCATATTTCCCAAAATGTCTCAGAAAGTTATTATAAAACTTTCCCGTTCTGTTACCAGATTTCCTTACACATTTGGTAACAAAAAAGAAATGTTTCTTAGAAACTTTCTGGGACATTTTGGGAAATATGGTGGAAGTTGTTCAGCTTCGTATACTCTACCAGCATACCAATTTTTATAGAAATCTAAGATGTGATCGAAATGTACAAACTCATTGAGAATTGCTCAGTAACGTAGGTAGCTGTCTATTATAAGACGATTGGATATATATTCATTGCCTTTTTGTTTTTTACGACGTGACCAGTATTTTGGCTATGCGGTCATTAAAGCATCAGTTCCAAATTGTCTAGGAACCAGTTATTATTTTTCGTGCTTGATTTAATCAGCTTAATTTTGCTTAGATTTCTTCATGTTATATTCTTAATATTCCCCAAAACAGGAGAAATTAATGATTTGGCAGATTAAAAAATCCGCGATCGAGCAAAATGGCATAAAAGGGTTTAAATTCTGTAACTCCCTTGTTTAAGAAGGCTTTATTCTGATTATCTTAAGTAAGCACTATACGTATATCTTTACACATATTTGCGCCATAACACGTGCGCAAACATCATATTAAACGCGAGCACTATATTTATATTTAATGACCATAGAACATTTTGCGCTGCAAACGGCCCGCTGATTACCACGGACGGTTTGAAGCGGCTAAAACGACACTTATCTTAATAGTAATCGCCTTGTTAATGGGTAAAACTTGACGTGTATCTGCTACACGTAATGTTGAAAGTATAGTTTCCTGGTTTTTACTCTTTTTAGGGTTCCGTACCTCAAAAGGAAAAAACGGAACCTTTATAAGTTTATAGGATCACTCGTGCTTCTGTCTGTCTGTCCGTCTGTCACAGTCTATTTTCTCGAAAACTACCGGACCAATTAAGTTGAAATTTGGTACACACATGTAAATTAGTGACCCAAAGACGGACATGTAACTTAAATAAATGAATTTTAAACATGTTGGCCACTTTAGGTCGGGCAAGAAAAAAATATATAATAAAGTTTTTCAAACTATATCGTGTTATATGTCAAATGAAAAAGCTCATTTTGAGAATTTCAAATATATATTTTTTATAATTTTAAAATATAAACGTTAGAAGTTATTTTAATTAACTTCTAATTTTTTGGCTATTTTCTTAAATAACTTATTTAAGAAAATAGCCAAAAAATTACCTTCCCCCTCCCTTTATCTCCGAATCCGAATCTACTGGGTCAAAATTTTGAAAAAAATACACAAAATAGTTCTTTACCTATAGATGACAGGAAAACCTATTAGAAATGTACAGTCAAGCGTGAGTCGGACTTAATGTACGGAACCCTTGGAACGTGACTCCGACTCGCACTTGGCCGTTTTTTTATATACTTGAGAAAATTCTATATTACGTGTGTCGGCAGCTTAATATCCGTAAAAAGTTTGCCGAGTTTTGCCGGTTATTGGTGATATTAGAATAGAGAAAGGCGTGAAATTTAATATTTCTATTGGTAATAAAATTGCCGCAACTACCTAATTTTTTTTTACCTAAATGTACAGTCAGCAAACAGCTTAGTACCCCTGGATATAATATGCAGGATGCAGGGGTGCTAAGCAAACAATTTAGCTGACTGTACCTACAATTATTCGTGATGAAGTATGTTTGCCTTATTCTTAAACACTTGATAAAGAAAACTAAATATCTCCATGACCTACTATAATTTTTAATTGTTAGACAACTTTCACGCTCGTGTAATTATTCAAAAGCGTTGTGTTTTGTTACTCTAATTGCCGTTACACGTTTCCATTTTTATTGTTTTTAATGCCCTTACAATTGCTTGTTACGTCTCGATTAATTTAGAATGCTCTCCAATGGGTATTGCTCTCGGATCAACGACACATTAGCATCCGGCAAACGCGTACGTTGAATATGTATGTCACGATCGATCTTGCCCTTAGTGAAGTCCTGTATAATCCGTCTAACAATGGACGTGCAGGTTGCCAAAGGATGATGTACACACGTACAAGATAGGAAGACTTCCAGGGCAAAAGCACAGATTTATTTATAGATGGATTTCCTCATAAGATTTTGCGTAAATGTGCCATTTTTAAGCTAAAGGCTATTATTGTCGGTTCAATTTGAAATCAACGTTACAAATGTAGATTTGAGCAATGCTGTTAGGTTTATGTGGTTTTCAGTTACATCATGGAAACCTATTTCCCCAAAACTTTTATACCACATCCTGTTCAGTTTCACGACCTCTCATTTAAATAGCTAGACTTCTCTTCTCATTTAAGTACTCTTATTCACTTGACCACTTCCGCTTCCAAACTGAAAACGATTTGTCTTGTGTAATTGTAAAGGAGCATCTCTAACTGCTAGAATGAGTAACGAAATATGCGCATCGAATCGACAAATTGCTATGTTGAATTGTGGGCGAGACGATGAGTCCGTAAAAGGACACCTGCCGCGGCGCCGTGATTCACGGTCCTTCGTCCGCAATTGGTAACAAACATTAATTCTGCACGGATTACATAGAAATCTAAAATGTATAATCGTAAATATATGAGTTCTTAAAAGGGCCTTATGTATTATTAATCCTGTCTTAGTATCCTGATTCATATTTATTACAATCTAACCGTCACATTCAGTTTCCGCTTATTTTTAATTGCCTCATTGGGTCATTTTGTTTTTTTCTTTTATTGAAATCAGTTTTAATTATGGTCACAAGTAAAAAATCTTTAGTATCCAATATATTCTCCCACATTTTAAAAATGCCTTTGCTGGTTTGTCATTCAATAAAGCCGGCTCAGTAGATTCGACGCTGCGGTGTAAACAAGAACGGTACATATACTAAAATCAAAATTATACATAGACTAAAATCAAAAACTGCCTTTTTGAATTTGCCGTATTCTGATAAAAAACCAACGGAATTTGTGGTTTTCGTGCAGTCGCGTTGTACCTTCAATAAAGTATAAACCGTTGTTCAAAACGCAGCTGTAACTATAATTGTTCCTCGTGTTTCTATTTTTTATTGCGACATCTCCATCATGCAAATGAGCATTTACATAGCAGTCATCGTAAAAACCCCACACATTCGACGATTCAAAACAATAAGATCGTCCTTGTCGGCTGCTGATTTATTCGTTCCCACAGAATACGTTATTACACCAGGATCCACCTGACTCTATTGCTCTGTTCTCTTTATAATCATCTTCGTATTTCCTAGTACCGAACGCTATTTCTATTTATTACCTACGTACATATTTCCATCGGTTTAATATTGATGAGCCTTTGATTCCGGCTTCACAATTTGCTTCATGTCCTTTAGATAAATATAGTTTATTTTCACCACACCAGCTCGGAAAGCCTTACTTTGCACTTCAAAAACTGATAGCAAAGTTGCATTTTATTCACATGTGAGGCAAAGTAATCAAATGCAAATTTTGAGTTGTTTTCTTATGTTTGCTGGTAGAATTGACTTTTAAATGATGATTTTGGATGATAAATATTTAATAACATTAATTTGGATTTGATTTGGTTTGATTTTGTTTGATATTTTACATTTAATATTTGCTTCGGGTTGGTGTGGTGAAAAATTTTGTGTTTCACTCGGGGGCAAATTTTGTTTAACCCTCGTGCTTTGAAACCCTCGCAACGCTCAAGATTCCATTTCCGAACCACTCGCTACGCTCGTGGTTCAATTTTGGAATCTTTCGCTTGCTTGGGTATCAATATTAGCACGAGCGGTTAAACAACAACTTTGCCCCCTTGTAAAACAAATAACTATTTTCAAGTAGTCATATTACAATGCGCTTATGAACGTCAAATAAAGCTTATATGTATAACTAGTATAACTACTTGGATCATACTAATGTTATTTTAAAATCATTAAGATACATACCTTTATCATCTCATCATATCAGCCCTTTATCACCCACTGCTGAGCATAGGCCTCTCTTCTAGTACCCCACAGATACCTTACCACAAAAAATAATTTATGTTCATGTGATGAAGTGATCTTATCAAGGAACTATGGTGATTTGTGATTGCATTTGCTTCATGGAAGATGTAGCCATTAATTTTAATGGGTCACCGTTAAAGGCTTGTATTAATTCCGGTGACTTAGATATGATGCCAGAAATGCGATTCCTGTAAGTACTAAGTAGTTGACATAAGATTAACGAGTTCTTGTTGGAGATGTTCTTATTGGAGAATTATATGTATGTTAGAAATGTTACCAGACTCGTTAAAAGACAAAAAAAAAATACAAAGACGTTTTTGGTAAAATTATATTTCGGTTTTACGATGTCTGCGTGTCGTGCATTCAGAAATAAACTGCGTATACTGGATTTATATTGTTCTCCTTTTTAATTCGCAGACACGTTTTGACCATATTCCTTTTTTCAAAGTGTTTAAGTCCCGGATCTTGGCGTTGAAGCAAGTCTGCACGTACTCCGGTATCCGGGTCGCTGCTCGCTTTGATACTTGGTATATCAGATTGTTGTCAATTGCCACATCCTGATTGCTGTTTTCATTAATGTTTTACTAAATCGGAAATGTCTTTTAGTCATTTGTGGTCATCATTTATAAAAAGTTCTAGTACGACAAAAGTTGTTATGAGTCACATATCTGTTTGTACAAGCGGTGCTAAGTTCATTGTCAAATTCTTTGTCACCGTTTAGCTATGCTCTGACGTTGAATATGTTTCGAGATGATGAACATGATGTCATTGCGGTTTGTGACTCGTCCCGTCATCTATGACGTATTATTTCAACATAATATATATCGAGCTTTTCTGTGTCGTCACATATAACGTTGTAGCATTCTGATATAATTGGTTTTGGAAGGCACATTCGATCAGAGCTAATACGCAAAAGGATGTTGCTGTTGTTGGATACGGCGAGGAGGACTGAATGATGTAGCATTTTCAATTACTAAATAACTATCTATTATTTATACTGTTTCTGTTACTTAACACCGCTAATGGTTCTCTAAACATCATTATTTACCTATATCCAATTATCTTGATTTAATCTGGCTGCACCTTGACACGTTATCTTAGCCATACTTAGCGTTATGATGCATTGTCTGCTTCCGCTGACTTGGCAGGGTCAAAGATTTATGCCTACGTCACGCCCACGTTTTCGATTATTGCCTATTGGCGTGATGAGGCTGTATGGATGCCGCGCACGCGCTTCGCCTACGACATCATCGCATTACCCAGCTTAGGGTATGACTACACGAAGTTGACGTGGTGTTCGTCACACAGGAATCGTGTGGGTTTTTCTCGGTACTGGCCGTGTAATTTTATAGGTTTCACGAGCCCTAGCGACGTGAACTCGCAATCCGTAACTAATACGTGTAATTGAAGAGTGTTTTTATACTGGTTTGTCCTAGCGATCAACAAGCGCAGCGATTGGGATGACTTTCATGTTTACGGCGCTAGCGGTGCGCGGACGCCGGTAGACTGCGAATTGGAAGCTTTACGGATGTGTATCGTGTGGATTTGCCAGCTGCTAATCGCTGTGTTTATGCATGCGTGACTTGCCGGTGTTTGTTTACATCGTTTTCGGTATTGGCCGAACATTTTATGTCCTCACGCTTAGTCTTCTCTTTAGATATCTCTATCAAATTCGCATTTGTAAATTAGTCAATGCTGCTAGGTTTAAGCACCGCCTAGCACTCGATCCATCTTAATTGACAATATTCTGTTTGAAGCATGCCTAATAGCGACATTATCTCAATTATTTCCAGCTGCGTCTGCCTTAGACCTTTGTTATAGAAAATAAGATATTACCTTAACAGTCCTTCCCGGATTCTAAGTTGTAAATGAGCCTAGATTTGTTACAGATTTATGTAATTGACGTAATTTGCCTGTCATCGTCCTTCGCGGTCGCACGATCGCTGTGAGCTGTGACGACAATTTGATAATTTTACTTACAATTATGCAAATCTATTCTGGTCGCTGTTTATGTTGCGGCTTCGCCAATTTCTAGATTTTACGACTCTGACTAACCAATGATTACTATGATTTAACGAGTATTTTAGGATTGTAATATATTGAAGAGATCACCAATCACCATAACATTATTTTCTGTAACATATTGAGTCTCAATAAAATTACTGCCATAATAATTCAATTAGATGGCGTTATTGATAGTCGCATTTAATTAGATGAAATGTTTACTTAAGTGCATAACTACTGATTTCGTTTATTACCACAACCTAAGAGCTTAACGGAAATACAGGGGCCCATTTCTCGAACGATATTAGTCTAATATTATTAGTGTGTTGTCATGACAACCCATACGATTTGACAGTTCGTGGAATAATAATATTAGTCTAATACCGTTCGAGAAATAGGCCCCAGCTCTATCATTAGGAGTTCAAAGCATCCGCTTGTACAGTCGACGTCAAAGATATGTCTACATTTTTCACCTTATTACAAAGGATCAAGGTGCAAAAATGTAAACATATTTTTGACGTCGAGTGTACCCTTTGCAACACTGTCGCCGTTTCAGATCTGATCTGCCGCAGCCCTAAATCTGGACATGCTTTCTATTTCGAAACGTTATTCATAATTCTCGTAACGGACATGCGTAAACGATGTCGTAATACCGGTGATATAGATTGTCAAATGTGAAATGCACGATCGTGGACTTGTGTTCATGTATATTAATTTAATGTCATGCTTTAATTCGCTATGGTTTAGTGGAATGTTGTTTATGTTACATATAAGTAATAAAATTGAATATCGCAATGTGCTTCTTTTATTTAAGACAAGAAGGCAAAATGGAGTATTTACGCGATATCTAATGTTCTCAATAACTATGCTAAGAGTTTGGGTAGTATTAAATATGAATGTGTAATACTTAGACACAAATCCCTCACATCACACTTCTTACTACAACAATGCTATTTACGTTGTGTTATTATTTGTAATTTGCAATAGTTACAGCTCATCGATAAAATACACACTCAAATATTGTCCACCTGTATTATATAGTCTCCATAAAAATTGTATTTGTATTTAAATGTGCGAAAATTAATACTGGCGGAAATGTAAATAGTCATCACATGCGCCGACCAAACTTAGAAACCACGTGCAGCTGCTGGATTTCGTTCTCAAATAAATTACCGTGTAAAGGAGCCGGAGACAAGTGTTTACTCCATTTTGGCATCTAAAGATGTTCGAATTTATTACGGGAGGATCGTTATAATATTTAGAATATGTTAATACATAACTACCATATTTTTTGTTTCTACGACGTAATGGGTTTTCATAACTTTTATCAATAAATCCCAATCCCAACCCCCAATAGATGCCCAATATCCAATAGATGGTCCAATGGATGGTGATTGGATGGTCGCCAGTATTAGATGGTACTAAAATCGTAAACAAATGGAAATAACATTTCTAATTTAACTTTCATTTCTTTCACTAGAAGTGACTAGATAATATTACTGCTGTTGACCTGTTTTTTAGGGTTCCGTACCCAAAGGGTAAAACGGGGCCCTATTACTAAGACTTCGCTGTCCGTCCGTCCGTCCGTCCGCCCGTCCGTCCGTCCGTCCGCCCGTCCGTCCGTCCGTCTGTCTGTCACCAGGCTGTATCTCACGAACCGTGATAGCTAGACAGTTGAAATTTTCACAGATGATGTATTTCTGTTGCCGCTATAACAACAAATACTAGATAGATAGATAGATAAATCATTTATTGCCACAACAAAGGTTATAAATTACAATTGGTTTTACACTCTTAAGCTATACTTAACCTAGACAATATAATTATGTATAAATAAGCTCAATTACATCTACGTGAGTTATGTGACAATAGGACAGTCTCAGCTAATGTGCTGGAAGCCCCGCCATTACGGCGTGGTTTCAGCGCTGGTTTTCAGCCTGCCCGAAATTGAGGCGGCGGGTACTAAAGACATAATAAAATAAAGATTTAAGTGGGGCTCCCATACGACAAACGTGATTTTTGACCGAAGTTAAGCAACGTCGGGCGGGGTCAGTACTTGGATGGGTGACCGTTTTTATAGATAATGGTACGGAACCCTTCGTTTGTTGGCCGGTTTTTTTTTATTAGCCCGTTATAGTGTCCCACTGCTGGGCAAAGGCCTATCCCCTTGATTTCCACAACTCCCGTTGTAGTGCTTTTTCCGGCCAGTTACAAAATTACATTTCGAGGCTGTGCTCAATTTAACATATCTTAAGATTTTTTTAACTAGATATTTTTAACAATGTGTTAATGTGAAAAATTTCCTTATTTCAGGTAAGCAACTGCTTCTACTAACAGGCCCTTGAAGCAGTATACGATACTGCAACAAACGTAAGTATCCGGTCGGATGTATTCGTTAGGTTTGCAACGTTGCTGATCAGTCGCACGCTGATGTATATGGAAGTTGTTTAAGGAGTAAATCAGACGTGCGTTATAAAGGCACGAAGGTAATGGGAGGTCACAATCACAAATGGCCAAAAATGCAATGACCAAGCTCACAAAAGTATGGCAAAAACGAAACGTCGTAACGAAAACCAAATTGAGGAAGGACTGCTTGGATATAAATTAAGTTGAAGAACTTAGTGGAGGTTTTCACTACGCTTTATATTATGAGAGATTTCTCACAACGGACATGATTTTCAGCAATGTGGTAGGTATATCTGCCAATCCGTACGTCTGTCAGTGGGCTGTCCTCATGACTCAGTGACAGTTGACACACACAGTTTATCCTACGAAATGTCTTGGCTGTTTCGTATAGGAATCTATTTAACAGCCAATGTCAATGAATCCCGACCCGAAACCTCAATATCATTCGACCTAAACTTAAATAGTCTTGTGAAAGGAATACACAATCGTGTTTTCTATCAGCCTACCAGTTTACCGCTATCAATAGAATTTATCGACGTTTATTAAAATGTAGGACGGCGGCGCAACGCGGAACAAAAACGGCCAGTGCAGTGTAGCAAGTGCGGCTCCAAAACCAGGGCCAGCAACCTAGATTCGTCTGTGCCTGTCTGCTCGGCTATTTCTAATGGCTGTTATTTTATCTGGAACATATCCTGCCAATGTCCATTACTGCTAAATACATAATTTATATTGCCAGTAACTATTTTAACGTGGAACACTAAAATTCAATTGGTGAACGAACATTTTACGGAAATGTTTCTTGATGCTGCAAGTACAGCCCAATCGCATGGTTGTACATTATGTACGAGCACATACTAAATTGTGATAGAATAAGATAAACCATAGATTAATATTTTGACACAGCAGGATTATTAGATTCGGACGCTTTTTTCATTATCACTTAATAATCGCAACTAAAGTGTACGCTATCAGGTATACGTGGGTCATACTGAAAGTTTCTGGATTCTGATATATGAGACGACTTGTTTTTTCTAAGTGGCCAGTCCAGGAATTTTCAGTATGACCTAAGTATATAGGTAGCTGCTTCAGCAGTCAACGCGTTCTTTTTAAAAGTAATCTCATCTTTACATTAATAATTATTTTGGTACTGACGTGATTAACGGATGTTTCATGTTATTCAGCAATGAGGTTGTTTTTTTTTTCATTTGGTCGTCTCGCTTTAGTACAGTATTTGGAAATATTTCGGCTAAATATTTTCTTGACACGTGATGCACCTGCGCAATGTTATTTCTAATTGCGAGCCGTAATGCATTTCTGGCACTGGAAATATGAAGGCATGTTTACTCTTTCTTACCCAATTTATCCAGGTGTTCATGTTGATGCCAAGAATGTAAAAGCAACTATAAATCTTATTAATGTTTGGTTATATTATTTCTATAAATACTATAATTTAAATAATTGTACGGATTCATACGAGCTCGCACGAGATTTCTAATTAATCTGTAACATTAAACGACATTAACATTCGGCGCCTGCTACGAGTTAAGTAATTCATCACAAGTAATTGTGAGTTATTTATAAAAGCGTCATGTCGTATAAGATGACCAATCATTTTCCCTCTCCTACTCTCTATTGTCCTCAACAGTTGCCTTTTCTCTCCAACTCTTTTTAAGGCAAGAGAGGAGGGGAAAGGCCGAGGATAAGCTACATAACAGAAATAAAAGAAAAGGTAGCTGTAATGTCGTATAAGGAAATCAAGGAGGCGGCCCTGGATAGAGTTAAATGGAGAGAGCTACACCGACAAGAGTCTAACTCTTAAATTTACGACGACGAATTGTGAGTTAAGTATAGTGTAGCTCTAGGTAGGTACACAAGAATATAGTTGTTGATTTTATGTTGTAACTAGTTGTATTAAATCTTCGTGTTCCCAATGTATGTACATAAACATTGTAGGCGAGTACACAATGCTGTTAAAGCGCATTCATTCTTTTTACACACAAGAGAAGAGAACTATGGTAATCTACGCCAATTTGTAATTGGAAAGGTAACACAAGAACACGATTAAACAATTCAATTGATTGCCACCGATGACTCAATACAGTTCACATTACGCGCATCAAAGCGTTCTTTTACCACCACTTTACCACACAGCATCGCGGGAAAGAACAAAGTCGGACATTATGAAACAATGTCACAAATCCAGTCTTCCTCATGGACGGGCACCAAAATAGTCACTTGCACAACGGTTATGTAATAGCTCGATAAGGATTCCCTTAAACATAACTTAACGACTATGAAACGTGGTTCGTTACGTGCTTTCTCACAGTCGGTCGCCTTACCGGAATGTTCTGCTGGACATTGGGAAACGGGCAGCTTGGACTGTTTTACTTTACCTTGGATTTGTATACTTGGAATAGTACACCTATACCTACTAGTGCACTTTTCAGGTGTTAGAAAAAAAAATCTGGGTTTTCATATTTCAACAAGTGGTGAACTTTGACTTTTAGATTGATGAATGAAAAGATTAGCCGTGCAAGTATGTTTTTTTTTCCATAAAGTGATACCTACAGTTATAGCTGGTTTGTACCATTGTCCATATATCATTCCACCTAAGATCTTAAGAGCCAACAGGAGTGGTAATTTCTCCATACAAACGTACTCGACTGTTTCCTTCGTGGTTTTTGAAGCTAGAACAATGTTTTTTTCAACACATATTAATATTGTCAATATCTGTGTCGGACGGTTTTGCTTTTTTTTATATTTGTGTTTTTTAAAGCGCTAGAGAGCCCTTCAAAAATGGCCAAATTGGGCTAATTGACAATGCCGCAATGAGAGGCGTGGTATTAAAAACTGATATCAATTAGCCAAAAAAGCAAAACGGTCCGGCACAGATAATTTTATAATCATTTAGATTTCCAAATTTGGTTACGTTTGGTTAAGTTTTGGAGGAGGAAACAGTCGAGTACGAAACCTTGATTTAAAAGATTTTTACGCAGGATTTTTCGCCTAAGCTGCAGTTATCCTGCGGCGGAGTCAAGTTTCTAAATACGACATTAAATGAAATATATACTTTCCAATTGCCATAAAAGAGCACAACAAAGATATTACTGCTTGACAATGAACTTGACAAAACGTGATGAAGACACCAGAAGTACCTTAAACAAGAAAACGATCTTTCTATTAGATAACGAGGCACAATTGTCTCTATTGACGCTGATAGGACGTCTAATCAACGAGCCTTCGGAGAACAGGTCCTTAATCTACGCCATACGGCTTAGGTCTTGGATCAATGCCAACAGGAAAATCAAAGCGAGGACGATAAGTCAAGGGATTGCAGCTGCTCGATTTATGACTCATTCAATGAAATGCTTCTTGACATCGGAATTTGCACCGTAAGGATGCCTACCATAGATCCAAATAATAATATACATATGATATTAATACCTACCATAGATCCGGGAACTTCCCAGAGGTCAGCAAAGTTATAAAATTACATACTAGTTAAAGAAATACCACAAAAACGTGTAAAATATCTATGCTGTTATGGTATGGGTTTTACTAAGGCAATATATAGAAATTTGCCCCGTCATTATTAAAACGTGCTAACTAATAAATACCTACCGCCCCGCCCTGAAGATACGACACGTATAAACAGTGCGTATACACATAAGACACGAAGTTGCGATGATGTTACGAGTTACGATATGCCTCCTTCGATGGCGACAATGAAGTTGCCCTTAGCGATACATTCCACACAGCCTAGCAATCGGAATGGAACGTCATTTCTCAAGATACGGTATTTAAACAATTACCCAACCAGCTTAAATTGCTCAAGGCGTTAGGCGTTACTTATAACTATGGGGCTGCAAAACACATCAGTAATTTAGAGGTCGCAAGGGCTAGTCTTATAACACTGAATGGCATTGGTGCATCCATCATTGGCTTTAACAATAATCTGATTTATAAATATCCTTGTGTTAGTTACGTCGCTTGTCTGTAGTAAGTAAACAAACAGCAAAATGCGTTTATGTAACATTTCAATCAGCTTTGTTAGCTTTAAGTGTTCATTTGCGATCCACTTACATTGATTTATATTGTTCGGACGTCTATTGTATAATGTTTATAAATGATTTGATACTTCATTTAGTAAGAATCCGTCCACTTAGTCTGTCGATGACTCAATTGGCCAGTGTAACTAATTAATTAGTGAAGACTGACTTACTTAATAGGTCCAGACAGTTTTCTAGACGGTTACCCTTCAAATGACTTACATAACAATAATACAAAGCTTACAAGGTCCATTAAGTATGTTGTAAAATTACTTATTTGTACGTCATATCGGAATTTTGGGTCGTTCTTCGCACGACGTACATTTGAATACAAAGACTTATGATAATTTGACTTGTAGCAAAAATTTTACATAATATTACACTGTAACTGGGAAATCCCGACCAAAACAAGTGGCATGTTTTGACAATAAATACAATAATAATGTGGAAAAAAAACATTATGGTTTTTGCTTTCGTTGTTAAGTTATATGTTATTTACATTTAAAAATTGTCACTTAGAGAATAATATCATTGAGTTATTATAGTTATACAAATTGGAGTAATTCGAATCATATATAAAAAAATATACCTATGCAACGCATTGAGACTTATGTTTTTCGTCAGCTGCAGTTAGTGGTTTACAGTTTCTGCCATATGCAACTCGACAGATACATATATAAAGGTGGCCACTGACGAGCCTTCCAACAGTCCAAATAGCGTGGCTGCAATCCAAAATCGGTCCGTGAATGTCAAAAACGTACAATGTTTAATATTAGGATGCCGTCCATTTGGATGAATCCATTGTAACGGCATCCATTTGGAAGGCTCGTCAGTGGCCTGCTTTACCCATCTATTATGACTGTAGAGACATTATAATTCAGCAATAATGGTATCCTGCATCTGATACAATGGAAGCGGCTCACCTCGCTGCCCAGTATTATTGTCAGCTTACGCAGGTTTCCGCCAGTGTCAATGTCACCAACGTACAGTCAAGGTATTCATTATCGACACGGACGACATATGTATACACTACCTTAATGTATGGGCAATAAGGACGTGTATACATGCTTTTGGCACTTTGTCCGTGTCGATATTTAATATCTTACGCGACGCATCGCAAGTATCGCGGTGTCATCTGACCTCACATAAATTACTACTATTTTCTTTGTTATGACATATTTTTTTTGCTGTGGATTAAAATTAAAATATTGCGCCAACTTTGTGACTAGGTAGATTTGAAATTTTATACTATTATGATACCTATAGATTAAGAACGTTTACCTATTATGCACACTTGTAGGTACATAATATCCCTAATGATTAAATTAGTCCCCTGTCATCCAACGGTTTCCCACAACCTTCCTCAGATCGGCAAAACACCTTGTAGAAGTCAAAATATGTGATACAAAAACATAATGTAAAGCATAATTTTATATAATTATGACTCACGGTAATTATTCTGCAATTGACTATGTATGGCAGTAGTTTGTGTTAATTTATAGTGTATAATTTAGAGCTAGTTTCAACCTCGTTAGAGACTAACAACCACTAGAACCTACTATTAAATCCGTTTAAAAGCTTCGATAATATCATATTATCTCAACGTCGGATTCAAAAATCTCAGGTTTTAGCGCGACATATAGGGTGCCGGTATGGCGCCAAGGCTTAACTTCATAAATAAGAGATTTATTTCTTATAATGCTTGAAAACAGTTGGGTCGGTAAGTGGTCGGGCCCCGAGCCCCATTTGCCACCATTATTGTAATTTACTTTGATCCGGCTATATTTTACGATATTTATAAATCCTTCGCGGGCGGTAGACGACTAGACGTATTATTTTGTAGCGATTTTTATCGTCTTAACTGGTTGTTATTAGGTGCAAAAAGATTATAATTCTTTGTTTTCATGCAATTATGTGACTTTATAAAAGACTTATACTTACAGTCACATATCTGAAAGCAGTCAGATATCTGAAAAAGTTCCAAATTAGTTGTGAAATGGATTTCCATCTAAGTGGTTAATAAACTGTATCGGTCAACAATTATACTACCGGTTACCATTACAACCGCAGTAACCGCAAAGTTCAACATTCTTACAGGTGGTCTGCTTTCACAATGCACTAACTGTCATCAATCTAACCACATGCATCATTATTAATGATAGGCACACGGCGGCTTCAACACCGTATGCATTCTCAACGATTCCTTTGTATCATTATTTTCAATTTGGTCAACTCCGTTACTAAGTCAAGGACTGAGTTATGACAGAAAATCACAAAAGGGTGATTTGCTAATTTTCGTTTCTATGCAGTGCAATTTTTTGGCGGTGTGCGGCTGAATTGACTTCATTAATAAAAAGTCTTCTTCTTCGACCTAGCGTTTTCCCGGCCTAGCGCCAGGGTCCGCTTCATTAATAAAAAGTGTGCTTGGGAAAATCCTATAAAAATAGGTAAGTACCTAAGTGGTCTGATATCTATGCAAATTATTTTTAGATTTCATCCGTATCACGATGTGCTTGTTTACGCATGTAGGTAAGAGAACTAGACGTTTGGATTTGTATTCTCATGTGTAGGCCAATTCAAACTTAAATTCTGATTTGATAATGAAGTTTGATTGAATTGGCGTTGGCGCCTATTTAGTTTGTATCAATAAATGAAAAAAAGTGTCGAAGTAAACAAGAAACAAATTGAACTAACCTAATGATTGATGGATTAACATAAGTAACATATGGTAAGTATATATTTTTCAGTTTGTATTAACTACTAAATTCAGTTACCTACTAAAACTGTCTCAGTTTCTTGTAAAGTCAAGTGTACAAATATGGTGCACACGTCATACTCAAAAATATGTCCCATAGCTCTCTAGCTATGGGACATATTTTTGAGTAAGTTACAGGGTTATATTTTTACACTTGACTGTACTAATGTCGCCTTGCTTTTCTTTTAACTTATACTCTACCTTTACCACCATATGGTTTCCGGTCGGACTCGGAAGTCACCTTGTTCGGTACATTAGCCCATTGTCCACTTCAGAAGCATTTGACAAGTCAACACTTTAAGCCCTTTGTCTCGAACTCGTGCCCCGCACTTCCGATGTTGTGCAATGTTATTAGGAAGTGTCCCTCGTGTCCAAATCGACAGGTGCAGGCGCAGCCCATTAATACCTATCACGACATGTGCTCTTTCACCATCTGTCACGCCTCAAGCTGGCTCTGTATCCATCGCTTACAAGAGCATGTGAACTAGAGACTAATCTGTGGCCACAAAATCTGTAATCATGGCGTAGTCGGAGGACAAAGTTATACCGGTCCACCTGATTTGAAAGTTTAGCAAGCGATTGGAATTACTTACAGCAGTTGTGCCACTATAAGACATTCGCCTATCTCATCTTATTCAGTCATTGTGATCGCACCTTTATTAAGCGAGTAATTAAGTTCAAATTGAAAGTAACCGTTAGTTCATTAAGATTAAGCCCAATTTAATTCGGCAAATTAATCTTCGGATAAAAGTGCTCTCATCTTATTATGTAATGACAGATGTTTTTGTACATGTGCGAATGTTACCAGCTCGCAGGATTAGAGATAGGAATGAATGTGTTTTTTTGCAAGAGTCAACGACTGTCGCAATGCTGGATAGCTAAGTTGAAAGCTAAAACAGTATAATAGAAATCTTGTTTCACCCAAACAATATTTCGTAAGATTTTGAAAGTTGTTTTGTTATTTACAATTTGCTAAATATTCGGTACGTTTACAAATATGCAGAAGCACAGACCATAAAATAATTAGGTAAGCTACCTTACGGTGCTTACACACAGCTGAAATACAACGTTACAAAATATCATTGTTTCCCCTGATAAACAACGTTTTATAACGTGTTATAATTGCTGTGGGGAGCCATGCACCTTTATAGTTCACAATATTCATTCGCAGATGATTGAATTCAATCAATGTAAAAACTCAATTCTAATAATACGTACCTACAAAAACTGTCGAGTATGATATCCCGCCCCGATAGGTACTATAAGCAACAAAAAACAAATAAGTAACATTCCTGTCTACAAGCTCAAAGGTGAACGAGTCACGACCTAAGCTGTCTGCCGAAAGAATTTATATGTCCCTATTAAACCTATACAAATGTACAATGCACAATTGTACAGTCACATGGCAACAGACAGACGTGTAAACAAGTTTATGATTGCACATATACCTATGTACCTATGTACTTTAGGTACTTAAGAGCTTTTGTACGAATATAGTTAGCTACATAATTGACTGTTGGTGTTGATGCCGCGGCATCTAAATTTCGAAATTATCCATATGGAACACGATATCCTTCTTAATTTGTTAAATTAAAAAATATATAACTTTCTACTTTTCTTATCTTATCTTTACTAGCTACTGATCTATTCACGGGCATCTACTACTCGTCGCTCATCAAGAAGGGTCACGTCATTTTATTAGCGACTTCCTATGACAGAACAAACAGCTAACAGCTCAGTAACTCGATCCTACTTCGTTATTCATTCTGCAGTCGGCACACGACATTATAAATATATAGAATACTTTTCAAAATCGGTACTACCAAGACCTCGGGGCTATGCCATAGCAACCGTTCTATAAAGACAGCCGAACATTTCGAAATATAATCTAATAATTATTAGATACAAGTCTAAGGCAGGCTAAAGCTCACCGCGCACGTGGGTGTTTTATAGGCTAATGTGCCTCATTTAGATCTCTTTATGATAGGGATTCAAATTTCAGATATCCTTGAGAGTAATTTGTTTTTTGTTTCTGTTTTTGAGACACAGATAGACATGCAGACACAGATTTTTTAGAAATAAGAACCAGATCATTATGTCTAAACTGATTTCTTGATCTAAGATATAGGTATATTATATACTAAGATAATCTTACTAACTGTTCAAGGATTTTCAAATCTCAAAATTCAAGATTGTAAGTCTTGTGACAAGAATGGTATCACTTGGCCTTCTTGGTTCAGGATATGAATATTGAATCCAAACTAACCTTTTTTTATTTGATAATTTGTTATTTGGTACAAGAAAGTAGTAGTCAGTGTATTAATGTGTATGTATATTACACAAACATTTAAACTTTGACGCAGAACTTTAATAAGGGTAAAACCATAAAATCCATACATTGCCTTGCGAGAAATAATCTTTCCGTAAAATGTAATTCGTTCTAAATCTCCTTATAGTACAAAATGAAACCATAAATCACGTCATGTTTGTAGAAGTTATTCCTTACACAGTTGCAACACTTAGGGCCGGCCGGCTACCGTGCCCCTGCGAAATTAGACTTAAAGCTCACATGCTTGCACCAAACCGAAGTGATTTTCATTGCTCTACATACAGAACTTGTAACGTGTACTTACCTACTGAACTCCAATGTGAATGTGTAATTTTCACATAACGAACGTCAGAATCTGTGCTATTACCTCAAAATACAGAATAATATTGACCCTCTCTGCCCTTTGATCTCTGATTCTATAACATTTAAAAATGTACCTACATGTAATTCATACTGGCCGCAAGTAAAGGGCGATTTTCTTCGGGTGGCATATTGTTTACACGCTCAAGTCTAGGGGTCAACTGTTTAACCCAGAGTTCGGACTTACGGTTGACTTGCTGACAGAAATCTAAAGAATACCTCCGGGCATGTCTCGTTTGTGTTGTACAATAATGATAAAATTAAGTAAACCATTTAGCTTTCAAAGCTTTAAAAAACTGAGTCCATGAACTGATTTTCAGTTAATTTTACGTGTAGTAATTGCGATGAAAAGTGCAGCGCAAACATGGAGACAGCGGGAGAATTATCACGTTAATCTTATCTTTGATAATGACTTCAGCCTGTTTACCCAAAATTCATAATAAAATGCCTGACCTCCGGCGACCCGGTATGCGCTCGCGGTTTCGTTTTAGTTTTACGAAACCCGAGTGAATTAGAGCAGCAATTTATGTGTGCGACGTGTCCTAGACGGATCAGGGCACAATGCGTGGCGTAACGCGTTATTAACGGAACCGCCGCGTGCACACGCCCACGTAACAAAAAGCATGGCTTTTTAAGGATAATACAGTCACTTATGCGCTTTTAGAAAAAGGCAAAACTGGGGCTTTAATAAAGAACACACATATGTTTAAAAGTATACCTTAGATGTAAAGCTTTAAGTTTAATCTAGAAGTCTTATCGAGACACATTCAGCAACTGGGACGCATTATCTTATGTGGATTATCGTCCTTATTATGGTACTAAAGGATAATAAACGGTATCTAATGCTGTGCAGCTTTTTATAGGCTCGTTTTGTTAGTACTTACTTACTCTGTTATTTTTTCTTATTTTCGAAATCTTCTCTAAACTCTAAATATATAATAAACCCTAATAACAGACGATGTTGTAGCTTCTGCTAGTTGGCGACAGGTTTTTTTATGCGGCTTTATCAAACCTAATAAACTGAAACGGATTCTGCAATTGAACCAAAATGAACCATAGAGACTCACTTAGAGATAAATTTAAGGAAATTGACATAATGACAGTGCACTGTCAATACATTTATGAGAATATTCTGTATGTACATAAAAATATTGTAAATTTTAGGAAAAACTGTGAAATTCATAATATTAATACTAGAAATAAACATGAGCTCGCAGTGCCCGTCACTCGGCTCCATAAAATTAAAAAATCATTCATGGGTAATTGTGTAAGATTTTATAATAAACTTCCAAACCATATTACTGAATTATCTATTAATAAATTTAAGAATTATGTAAAGCGTAAACTTATTTCTAAAGCTTATTATACCACACAAGACTACATGAATGATATTACAACGTGGGATTAATTGTTATTCGAAATGATTATTTATTTATTAGGTATATTTGATTATTGATGAGGAAATGGATATTCCGATGTAATACTATCTACTTCTTTTGTTACTTATGCTTTTTTTTTACATTTAGATTTTATTCTAGAAATTCTAGACTAGTATTTTTTTATACAATCTTTTTAATGTTTGACGATCCTTTTGTGAAATTCTTAGTGTTAAATTTGATATGTATAATAATCCAATTTTATTATGGAATAATATTAACATCAATTAATTGCTCTGATAATTAGATTAAGATTAATTACGATTCATAAGAGCTTGTTGCTAGGCCTACATGAATAATAGTAGTTTATGTGACTGCTACATAATGAAAGGCATTAAAATACGAGTGTGGGTTTATGAAACGAATGAAATGAGTTTCATAATAGTATCACACGAGTGTTTTAATGCCTAATTATGTAAGTACAGTTACATACACTGCTTTATCTACACACATATTATAAACTTTCTATGATATATTCACTAACCTCATATTACAGCCGACATTGGGGCACTTTCCTCTCTGGCGGAACTCGCGGATATGAGCTGGCGTCTCCGAAATATCTTTATCGCACATTTTACACGAAACTTTTGTTATAGTTACTTTAAAAACAACAAAACAAATTATTTTTTTCTTACAAATTAATTAAAATATAAACTGTACGTCAAATGGCGGCAACTTTTTTCACGCATGTCATGCATCCGAAGTTTTTTTTTTATTTCAGAGACAAACTAGAGTCGGGGTCGATTACCATATCGTCCGATACCAACTTACATGCGGGATTTGTCAATATTGTATGCAATTGTCATTTGATTTCGAATAAAACGTCATCTCGACTGATATTAGAATAGGGGTCAAATCAAATTGCTTCTTTTATTCAGAGATGTTCGAAATTTAAAATGCATTACCAAATCGATTTTGATATAGTAATGAAGCTATTACCACATTTTCACAGATAAGAAATTTGCTGTAACAAAACAGTTTATCGTAATGTGGGCCATTATTTACGGATTTTGAAGGCGTCATAGAGAGTTTATGATATGTGTGTAGATAAAGTATATTTTGATTTTGATTTTGATTTTTTTGATTTTGAAAAAGTCTTTGCTATTATGTCAATAATGTTAAGAAGTATTTATGATTCTTAGGCAAGTACTCGTACAAATTGAACTGATTTAAACCTCAAGCAAATTTCGCAATTCATTCTGTTAGTACTGTTAGTAGGTACTAGGTTATTTAAATTCAACGGCGCGCTTAAAACTTTATATCCTGTCTAGAAAATTGGTTTGGACCAATTTATCTGTATGGTTTTCGGTAGTAAACTTTAATTGCTTTATTACTATTTTACTCGCTGGGTATAATAATGCTGTGTATAACACTTTGTAAGCGTTTTAGAAGGATTTATTACTATGCTAATTTAATCATGTTAAGGATGTCTGACATGCTGCAACTGTGTTTAGAAGAGAAATTCAGAAAATTTCAAAATGTTATTCTCGACCATGGTGATCTTTAAAACAAAAAATAATTAATGGTATGTAAATGTATTCATTGTATTTTCTCTTAATTGAATTGCATAGCTAATCGCAAAACAATTTTGAACGGAACGTTGGTTATCAGCAATCAAGACCGGATTCAAGAGTAAAAGTGTACTAACATACCAGGAACACCTGTTCTGTTTTATTTAGCACTTTAGCACTCAATGGTTTATAGCCCGGGTCTCATTCAAGTTACATGAGCTTGAGCCGGTAAATATACTTACTTTAATTACTTACTATTTTAATTTGAAGATTATTATCTATCTCTTTTTAAACGATTTGCTAGGTCAGCATGTTTTTATCATCGCCTCAAATGTCCATCTCCCTATTTAAGAAGTAAAGTGCGACTACAACAAATGTTCATGATTTTTTCTCGTCCTTCGACAATGCTATTTGTTCGATGTTTTGCTCTGTTGCCACCTCCTTATTTTGAGGGTAATTTTACTTCTTCTACTGGAGTAAAGGCATTACAAAAGAATGCTGATAAATACAGAACTGCATGAAATAAATGGGGCAACCCAGCATTACACCTAGTTTACAAAGACTACACTTTCCAATATAACTAACTAACCTCACAATTCTCCAAGTACTCGATAAAATCTACCGTTGGACTTGCTCTTGTATCAGTTGAACCTACACTAACATAATAAGAAATGACGTATCTCTCATTGATTGTTATGTGCACTTACGTCTTGTCAACTCTGGTCGGACAGTACTTATAGTAAAAAGTGGTCGAGATACGTGACTGTACAGCGCTTTATTGGTGCAATGTTATGCATAACGAGTCCCGATGGCCATTGGTTCGATACGTAATAACCGTAGATCTTAGAACGCTGGAGACCACGATTGCTTAGAGCTATAGAAATGTGGAGCACCCTGATTTAGGACTATGAGGAATCCAGGAACCTTTAGTTAGGAATTTATTTTTAAAATCCATAACATTTTTGATAACGTACAATGCTTACGTGTTATATCGATCGGTTAAAAAACGAAAACAGTTCGAATTGTATGATTCGTTCAAATAATTTTAGATAAGACACATTGAGCCTAGCCACTATCATAGTTTAAGTTTTTAGTTTGTAAGTACTAACAGAATAGTATTTTATACAATCGTGATATAATAGAGAGCTTTTCAGTCGAGTACCGTGTTTAGTAAGGTACGAGATTGAAAAGCTTGGTCTGAAGTAAATGCATTTTATTATCAGTAATTTATTTTATTTTATTTAGTCAACATAGCCGATGCGATCGTTGCATAATGCCAAGGTAAATATTTTATTTATGATGAAATTCGTTATTCGTGTTTTGAAATCCTAAACTTAGCATAACTTAATTTATTCCTTTTTTAGCGCCAACCAACCAAACAGCGTAATTGTGTCGTCAATGTCAATCATTTCAATAACTTCAACTACTAACCCTGCCTGTAATACTATGGTTGTTTAGGAAGAAATAAACCTAATAAAAAAAATAAAAAATAGTCACGTAGCCATGGTTACCCCAGGCGCACCCGCGGCCGCCCGCGCTCGTGTCGCAAATGTTGCGAAACTGCAATGCCGCTGTGGTCAGCGACCTTAATGAAACCGCCCATTGTTCGGGGATAACTACTGATAGTAAAGGGACAGTTCAGTAATCAGGCATGTGTGGTGACGGCACCTGGCTCCTTTATTTGACAGATCAGGTCCTGATATATCGAGTATTGAATTCTAAATAAAGTGCTCAAGTTATTTACTATGCTTTTGAGCGTAGCTGAAGGAATAAGTAAATCGCAACTAGCAGCGCAATAGAGTAGATAAAGCACTCGTGGTATTCAAATATCACTTGATATAAGTAGGCTGCTTTATCTACTGTCATTAAAAATGTCTATTATAATTATGTGAGATAAGACTGTAGGGTCTCAGTGTTGACCGGTCAGGCATGCGCGACTTTAAGCATGGACTCGCGCGCGAGAACGCAACTTATGCTAGACCGACAGGTCTGTTATGCATAAAGTCGCTTGTTCTCTTTTGTGTTTCTACGGTTGTATGTCGCGGAGTGTTCGTCACGGTTTGGGTGTTAGTTTCGGTCTTTAGCTTTCCCAAACTCGTGTCAGACTTAATCCACGTCATTATAAACACAAGCTTGTCCCCTCGGACTAAAGATTACTTTTAAAATCATATGCTTAGCTCAGTACCCGCTCTCTGAAAGCAGTTTACTGTTTTCGGTTTCTTTTTATTTAGTTTCATTTTCGGCCACATAGTGTCCTTACTTGCCTCTGCATTCGTATTAGCAGCTTACAAATGATATATCGTAATAGCCGCCCGTATTTATATTTATTTACGCATATTTAGTAAGCCTACTTTCATTAAAGAAATTGCTTCACGTGTCTTCATGTAGAACGGCTTCTAAAATATATGTATCGTAGTTCCTGCAATAAAGGGTTATGCTATTATTAATAGCCTATTAAATTGTGACTTCATTACAATTACGCTTTGTTCTATGTAAATTGAGAAATTTGTGATCTTAATGAGCATAAGAAACATGATTGGGCGATTAGGATTAGTGTTAACTTAGATATCCGTTAATTCGATTATGCTGGGTGTATGATAATTTTAGTGTGATAGGTTTTTGCTGCTAGATATGCTGCAGGTGAACTATACTTCCATATTATATTTTGTAACCGGGTTAAAGTATTTACCTATACTATTTATAATAAATTTGTAGTCGTGACTAATGAAAAATTTGAATAAACATAGGTGAAAATAGATCAACTAGGCAACTGCGCTTGTCGGCGTCACAGATGTTTATCTCTCTGTCAGCGGGGTCGTGACTGGAGCCCTAGCCGTCTCACGCGCACCTTATCACCGGATCTGACATAATCGGCCGTGCCCACTTTGATAACGGCTGCCGAATCGGCTACCAGCTTAGGGAATTTAAGGACAAGCTGCGATTTATTGCGTCTTGCCTACTACAGATTTTAGTGCTAATTTGACCCACAAAGATTAGGATTTATTCTAAAATCCATATAAGGTGCAGGGGGACAATTTCGACTGCGGGGAAATTAATATCTTCTATGTTTTGCATTATTAACTAGAGTCACACACAACACACACAACACATCTTTTTCGCTATCTCGACATATATGGCACTCTAGTTAATAATGTACCTAAAACATGGAAGGATATATCGATTAGTTGAAATTATCCCGCAGCCGAAATGGCCCTCTGCACCTTACTAAATTTAATTTAGTTATAGATTAACCTAATTAAAATATGGATTTGAGAAGAAATATTTACTCGTGGGTACATATGGTCTGATTACCTTTAGGCTACAGTTTTGTTTTAGAGATATTTAGTAATGTAAGATATTTAGTGGTTGTTTTTATTCCTCGTTCAACCTCTTCGGTATCTCGCCCAGCTCTGATTTGAATGGGGACTTTACCTACGTCTCTAATTATCACACCGAATTTTCCCTTTTAAATTTTCAGACTCGCTAGATAAACGTTATTTTCTTTGGTCGACAATTGATAGTTCACGGTCGTTTAAGCTTTAGTAAAATACAACAGTACTGTATTTATCTGTTAGTCAATTATTTATTCACACTTGAATGCACCTGCGTTAACTACATTAGGACAAAAAGTTGTCGCCACAAGAACTCGACGAGCGTGATCAGCTTTTTCTAGTCATTTTATCTACGCAGCTCAGTCAAGAGCGAACCTTGTTTGAAAGCTGAGTGTTTTGCTAGTATTTAATTAGTAGATCCTGTATTTCTTGTGTAATATTGATAGCAGAGAAACCCACGCGCTTGAGCTAGAACTAGAGCTTAGAGATACACCTAAGGATTTTGAACTAGTACGTACGCCGAGCTGCAAAATTGCATGGATGCATAAAGTGGCTATGCAATTTTACAGCTGGGTGTAAATTATGAAATGAAATACTTTTATTTCGAACGTGAAGTCCATATATAGAGTTAGGTATTACAATGACTTACATACATAATATCTAGAGTTAGTATTATATTATAATTAAGACAAAACAAACAAAACATTTATAAATTATGCTCACATTCCAGTGCTTATTATTTAAATGACTTAGATATAGTTGCTGCACTGCACTTAATTCATTGGATGACCGCTTATCATCACTCACCGAATTTCAAGCCAATTAACTTTATGAGCTTAACTAATTCCGTAACTATTTTTGGTTATTTTCGTTAAGGCTGTGATAATGTCTATTATCGCTTAAATTTAAACGTATTTTCGTTGTCTACTTTAAGAGAATAACCCAGAAGTAACGAGACGTTATCTTGAACAACAATAGGGTGGGTGATGCGCGCTCCCACGCAGCCTCGTTTGAAGACGTCCACTATTTGTTTTATTGTTCAATGCCATTTTACTACTTACTTAAATCACTGCTACTACTCTCAAAGTGATTCTATTTCCTTTTCAAATTACAGGTCAAAGGCCTTATATCCTTATATGACTGGCCTAATACTTAGTCGCTCTAGGGGCCTAGCTAAGCTGACAATCGTTTGCGTCGTAGCGAACGAAACGCTAATCTATCACTCTTCTATATTATTGCGATAGAGGGATGCGTTTCGTTCGCTACGGCGCATACGACTGTCATCTTGGCTAGGCTCACAGGTCACCCTGTTTGCAACAGTTGACCTTCGAAGTAAATAGCCATGTGCCTAACACGACAAAGTGCCTGCATACCCTAATGCGGCCGCTAACAGCTGGCCGGCTGCTAGGCTAATCGATGGACATTGGCCTTTTACAGTCATGGATAATGAACTAGAGTTGGACTAAGCTAACTCTGCAGGGCGTTTGTAATGGCAAAGTGTGAGAGAAAGGATTGAATATAATATTTGACTACCTTAACTGGTCCTAGAAAAAACCTGCTATAAAATTAGCATCTTTACTAATTGATGCAGACCATTATATTTTGTCGCGTTCTAAAAATTAGGACGCTTATATGGTTGACACTATCTAAAAACTTATCTGTTTAATAAAAAAAGCTTTAAACAATGTTTTATGGAAGTAGGTATGTACTCGTACAGAACCTTGAACTTTAATGCGAACGTTCCCCTACTATCGCGATAAGCCGTAGTCGAATTGCTATTAAAGTTAAAGCCCAGAAACCGCATTGTTACACGACAATTTGTTCGTGTTGAATTTTCCCATCATTTCATAAGTTAACAAAGTGCCGCTATTCAGTGTTTTCACACCATGGGCTATATTGTCACGCGTGATTTTGTACTTTTTATCGCAGAACCACAGTCTTGTTTGCGTGTACGTCTCGGTTTAATATTATACATTCTGTGATTATACTGACGAAGGCAAAATCTCACAGAGTAGATATTTGTTTTACAATGAGGGCAAACTTAGAATAAATTAAAAGTGGAAAAAATTACTGTCTTGGATGAGACTAGAACTCACGGCCTCTGGATACTTCTGGAGCGTAATAGCATCGTTCGCAGACGTTTCTGCTTGTTAAAAATTAAAATGAGGGCAAAGTTGTTGTTTTATCCCTCGCGCTACCCGAGCGAGCGAAAGATTCCAAAATTGAACCAGCCAAAATGAGGAAACAACTCATAATTGGCATCAAATTACTTTGGCACTCTTATGAATAAAATGCAACTTTCCCATAAAATTTTTGAAGAATAAAGGTGGTGAAATTAGCGAAAATAAAATTGAATCGTTTTCAGAAAACGACTTGTAGAAAATGCACAGTGGCGATATTTATATCGGAATATCGTTAATATGAATGTTATCGCCTGCCTTAGTAGTAAAACATTCACACCTATAGACTAGGGTGATTCACTTTTGTATGGAGAAAAAAAAGTTGTAATATTTTTCCTGACTTTGCTCACCAATGGAGTCTCCCCACACTAAAAACTATCTATTTCAATTTTCAAAAGAATCGAATAACGTTTAGAGGTTGCACAAGTTGAAAAGGTAGAGTGAGAACCCCATACATTGCGTGAAAATGAACTATGTTCTAAAATGACAAAATATAATTAACTGATACTAAAATCGAATGAGAAAACTGAATTTTGCGTCTAAAACACGATAAAAGCACTTTTCGTTTGGAAACAGGTGGAAAAACTGAAAAATCTTAATTAGAACATTTATCGAGTAACCAAAATCCAAGTTTACTACTAATTTTAAAATTTATTTATATGTAGAAAGTTCAGTATCACACTACTCTCCGCTTTGATGGTAGCCGCTTAAACCATTTTCTACCCTCCGATGTAGAGTCGTTGGTTATTTGAAAAATCTTTGTTGATGTTGTGCAACCTCTAAATTTTGACCGATTTTAATTTTTTTTATCGTATAATATATTTTTATCAGTTAGAACAAGAATTCGAGCAAAGTCAGATGAAAATCGAAAATTCGGAAAAATGAAACACCCTACTATAGACCAATAACGACTTGTTATTGGATGATAAATGATCTATTAAAAAGATACTTACAATTAGCAACCAAATGCCCAAGCCCTTAAACATCGACATTGATAGAAACGACAGTAGGCGTTAAACAAGGAGCGACATTACCAACATCATTTACTACAATCCAGATCCTGATGAAGATGTACGACTATAATATACTACTTATTATCTTATTAAAGCCCATATAGTTGTAATTCGCCTGTTTATACGGTTCTAACAGCCTATCCTTTTATGATATGTTGCGCTACATCGTTAGTCCGCATGAATTTTAATATTCGCTTTACTTACTGGTATGGTAACCTATTATTACGTGTTCTGTGTCGCCTATTTGATCAGTTGCGTTATATTATGTATGTATGTAGTGGTGTTTTTAAGAATTATGTACACTGACATCATGCAGCGACATAGTATGTATATAATACCTATATACCCCGCTGTGGGAAACGTTTTTCGATTTTGAGGGTAAGCTCTCTGAACACTGGCTCGTTCGTTGCGTATTTGCAAAATACTGATATATTCTTTGTCGTTATACTCATTGGCAGGCACAGATGTTGCTTGCCATACGATAAAGAATAAAAATATATATTTGGAAATTCTTTCTTAAGTTAGTATTTCTTACATTGACAAGTTGACATTAATTTTCTTCGTGGGAAAGTTTGGCCAGTGCTGTGGGGAAGGGTTTTTACTAGGCCTATACTTAAGGTACCTACCAAACTTTTTGTGCGGTCTGTAGAAAGGTTTAGCCTGTATCAACAATGTCTGTATAATAATATTTTGCATGTTGATTCTTACAGAGAATCTCGCGCCGTCCGAACTGAAGAAGCTGAGGAATAAACAGAGGAAAGCGAAGCGTAAAGCCGAACAGGAAAGCATGCTGGCGGCACAAGTTCAGGTTGGTGTTTGGATGCAAACTTCTTCATATCACAAGTTGTCTATTACTTCCGAATGTTCTTTCAAACGTATCGTCGCTCACAGATGAATACGAAAGGGTTTGTTAACTTAATACGGAGTTCCTAATAGCTATTTCACTTATCCATAATTACATCGCATTGTCAGGCGTGGCTCACTCCGCGATTTCGTCGCTTTGCTACAGGTCTACAAGTACATCCGTTCCACACCAATTTTGGTGGCTAGCCATAAGCCGCGCGTGGCGCTGTGGCGACAGAGCTTATGGCTGTCGCCACCTAGCGGCCATATCTGTCCTGATCGTAACAGACGCGTTTTGTTAGAGAGTGACTCTTCTGTACCTAGTACTAATATTAATTCTGTGGCATTGTTATCTGAATGAACGCAGTATTGAACGGAATCGAACGTTCATACCTCTATATTAGAGCGTGTTCGGAAAGAGAAGAGTCGTGGAATGTATTGGACCCCATATATTCCACACCTCTTCTCTTTCCGCACAGACTCTATATTCATTACACCCCAAATAATCAGACAAACATACCAAGAGAGACTTTACTATATACATAGGTAGATAGGGTAGCGTACAGTTAGCACCAAACCCTACAATGCCATAAAAATAAGGATGTGCTCCGTTTTATTATGTCACTTTGATGCTGAGTGCCACCGTCCTCGATAATACCTGCCACCTGTTTTCTATAGTAAGTAGTAAGTATAGTAAGTAAGCCCGTGCCTGGCTGTTTCTACTTTGCTTTTTCCTGGACGTCACTTTCTTCCGCGGGTGACGTAAGTAGGTGTTACGTCCAGGACGTTTACTAGCGGCTCTTTGAAGTTAGTAAACAGCTAATATTATTTAGGAATCCATATTGCCTTGCACCTCGCTACTGCCAACTCTCACATACATTTAATTACTGATAGGCATTTTGAAATGTCCACAAGATCACAGCCACGGCATATTTATAATTCCCATGTGTACTCTAATAGATATTTTACAAGTTTAGAAAGTGTTAGTTTGTATCGGCTAATGAACCGCGATCTCCATTAAATGCGGTGCCGTATTAATTACTCGTACCAGTTCAGCTTTAGCTTGAGTCGTTGTATGGACGTCCAACATGTCTGACTGGCTATTTGTAGGCTTTATGTCAATGTGAAAAGGGTTTATCAATGGTAACTTTGGAAATTTTAAGAACACTATAAACTAAGCTTATAATTAATTTAAAAGTGGAAAAATTACTGTCTTGGGTGAGACTTGAACTCACGGCCTCTGGATCGATACTCCAGCGCTCTGCCATCTCAGCCATCAAGACCTCATCCATAGCCAGCAAAACTTTCCACCAATATGGATTGGGGTTTTTCCACTTTTAAATTTATTCTAAGCTTAATAGCATCGTTCGCAGACGTTTGTGCTTGTTAAAAATTATTATAATCACTATAAACTAGACTGTTAAGAATTACAGCTACCACGAAACTTGAAAATGGCCTCATACAGCGCCTGGTGCAATAGTCTATAGCAGGCCTACGATATATTGCTTTGACACATGATTGCTGCATACATATCACAGGCACTCTAAAAAATTATAGAGGACCGTGTTACATATTGGCGTGGTGGCGTAGTCTTTGACAAAAATTGCGTCTATTGGCATTAAATTCTATCAATTTGTGCTATGAAACTTACACTTTACAAACAAATTATTAATATAGGACGCACGGAGAGGCAATACCACACAGGATGAATGATGATTGAGAGTTAATAAAATCTAAAATTTACTAATTCATTGAGTTAAAATGATGGACCTGAATACCGGACGCCTCCCTAATAAAACGATATTCAATTTTATTTCCGGTAGACGGCGATTCTCCCTTACAAGATGGGCCCCAGCATAAAGCGACATCTTAGGTCTCAAGGGCAACATTGGTGTAGAGAGCTGGGGGTAGAGAGATGTTACCGGACTTTTAACATATAGGCAAATCGACACTTGTTTCCACATCTACCCTCGAGAATGCCAGCTAAGGCAGGCCAGAGACAGAGGGCCCTGTCACACCCACCTGTCGGGTGACAGGACGCCCCAGGAGCTCTAAGGTACGTGGAGTCGCTACTCCCCAACAGCTCGCCACAATCTGCCCTGCGATCGTGGTGGCACTAGTGAGCGAGGTGGTCGTTACTAATTATAATTAATTATTATCTTGTTTGGTTTCCAGGTGAAGAGAGAGCAACACCACAAGGCGCGGCAGCAGCAGGAGCAGGGCGACCCGGAGGCTCCACAACTAGACGAGCTCATCCCAGACAAATTGGCTAGGGTAAGTCGCTTTATCAATTGTCTTAATGCGTAGTAAGAGTCTCTAGATATACGAGGGAGTACGGTCGAGGAATTTCATTTCTGTGTCAGTTCGTATGTATCTTGTCTACCTTGTCACTGTGATATATGAGATCATAACTGCTTTCATATTGATGATCACTCTGACAAGGTATAAAGTGGCGCAGAAATCATATTTTTTTTTGCTATTTTTAATTTACATAAGCACAGGTAATTAAAGTCGACGTAACTGAAACAAGCGTTCTTGCTGTTACACTAACTTAGTAGGTACGAAAAGAGGCTAGGTATTAATTGTACGTGTTGCAGGCGGAGGATCCTCTAGAACAGGCGATCAAGTTTCTGCAGCCGCTACGGACGCTCGCCGCCGATAGGATAGAAACATATTTAATGGCCTTCGAAATATACTTTAGGAAAGGTAAGCTACCAGTATAATACTTAAACTGCTATGTGCCACAAAGTAGGAAATAGTATTACGTAAGCGTTCTAATGTATACGAGTCATGTTAACTTTTCCTAACGCATGTCCCGTCTTCTTCCTTGTTTGATAGACTGAACCGAGCGCAACCGGATATTCTGTCTGAGGGCTAGTTCACAAACTCAACACACGAGGGCATTTTATTACACTGTGCTAAAAGCATGGCGCCGTCGTCTGCCTGTGTGCCGACGGAAAGCTTCCAAAACTAAGACTACGAGCTTTTCTTAGGTTAACATTTTTTTTAGCTTGGTTTATCTTATCTTATCCATCTATATGATTGCAGAGAAACCCCTCCTAATGCTACAGAGCATAAAGCGCGCGTGGCGGTTGGAGCCCGGCCACCACCACCTGCACGACTGCCTGGTGCGCTTCCGCGGCTGGCTCGACCAGAACCAGCTGGCACCCGCCGTGGCAGAGGTCGTCAACAAGGAGACGCAGGAGGTAGGCAGACTCCTCCCTGACTACAGGAGCCTCCCCCCACCACCTGCACGACTGCTTGGTGCGCTTCCGCGGCTGGCTCGATCAGAACCAGCTGGCACCCGCCGTGGCCGAGGTCGTCAACAAGGAGACACAGGAGGTAGGCAGAGTCCTCCCGGACTACAGGAGCCTCCCCCCACCACCTGCACGACTGCTTGGTGCGCTTCCGCGGCTGGCTCGACCAGAACCAGCTGGCACCCGCCGTGGCTGAGGTCGTCAACAAAGAGACGCAGGAGGTAGGCAGACTCCTCCCTGACTACAGGAGCCTCCCCCCACCACCTGCACGACTGCTTGGTGCGCTTCCGCGGCTGGCTCGACCAGAACCAGCTGGCACCCGCCGTGGCCGAGGTCGTCAACAAGGAGACATAGGAGGTAGGCAGATTCCTCCCCGACTACAGGAGCCTCCCCCCACCACCTGCACGACTGCTTGGTGCGCTTCCGCGGCTGGCTCGACCAGAACCAGCTGGCACCCGCCGTGGCCGAGGTCGTCAACAAGGAGACGCAGGAGGTAGGCAGACTCCTCCCTGACTACAGGAGCCTCCCACCACCACCTGCACGACTGCCTGGTGCGCTTCCGCGGCTGGCTCGACCAGAACCAGCTGGCACCCGCCGTGGCCGAGGTCGTCAACAAGGAGACGCAGGAGGTACGCAGACTCCTCCCTGAGTACAGGAGCCTCCCACCACCACCTGCACGACTGCCTGGTGCGCTTCCGCGGCTGGCTCGACCAGAACCAGCTGGCACCCGCCGTGGCCGAGGTCGTCAACAAGGAGACGCAGGAGGTAGGCAGACTCCTCCCTGACTACAGGAGCCTCCCACCACCACCTGCACGACTGCCTGGTGCGCTTCCGCGGCTGGCTCGACCAGAACCAGCTGGCACCCGCCGTGGCCGAGGTCGTCAACAAGGAGACATAGGAGGTAGGCAGATTCCTCCCCGACTACAGGAGCCTCCCCCCACCACCTGCACGACTGCTTGGTGCGCTTCCGCGGCTGGCTCGACCAGAACCAGCTGGCACCCGCCGTGGCCGAGGTCGTCAACAAGGAGACGCAGGAGGTAGGCAGACTCCTCCCTGACTACAGGAGCCTCCCACCACCACCTGCACGACTGCCTGGTGCGCTTCCGCGGCTGGCTCGACCAGAACCAGCTGCCACCCGCCGTGGCCGAGGTCGTCAACAAGGAGACGCAGGAGGTACGCAGACTCCTCCCTGAGTACAGGAGCCTCCCACCACCACCTGCACGACTGCCTGGTGCGCTTCCGCGGCTGGCTCGACCAGAACCAGCTGGCACCCGCCGTGGCCGAGGTCATCAACAAGGAGACGCAGGAGGTAGGCAGACTCCTCCCTGACTACAGGAGCCTCCCACCACCACCTGCACGACTGCCTGGTGCGCTTCCGCGGCTGGCTCGGCCAGAACCAGCTGGCACCCGCCGTGGCCGAGGTCGTCAACAAGGAGACGCAGGAGGTAGGCAGACTCCTCCCTGACTACAGGAGCCTCCCACCACCACCTGCACGACTGCCTGGTGCGCTTCCGCGGCTGGCTCGACCAGAACCAGCTGGCACCCGCCGTGGCCGAGGTCGTCAACAAGGAGACGCAGGAGGTACGCAGACTCCTCCCTGAGTACAGGAGCCTCCCACCACCACCTGCACGACTGCCTGGTGCGCTTCCGCGGCTGGCTCGACCAGAACCAGCTGGCACCCGCCGTGGCCGAGGTCGTCAACAAGGAGACGCAGGAGGTAGGCAGACTCCTCCCTGACTACAGGAGCCTCCCATCAGCACTTGCACGACTGTCTGGTGCGCTTCTGTACAAAATGAAAATTTCGCTTTGCTCGTCGCAGTTCCTGGCTTTTTGCAAGCCCTTTGGTTGTTATGAAGATCTAAGCAGGTGTCTTATGTATTGTATGAGCCATTGAATGTGGTTTCTATGACACCGATTTATATAAATCATTAAGGAAAATTAAGGAATCGCTGCAGGCGTTCCGCTGCTTTGACGACTTTATGGTAAGACCTTAAGAAGTAAACGAAATAAGTAGTCGTGTGAAGGTGTATACTTACATAGATCTCTAAAAAAATTGGTCGGGTTTGAGCCTCATGAACTGTTTAGCTCGCTCGCTAACTTATAACTTGTATGTTTCAGTCGATGCGGGGTCGCAGCGCGAAACAGATGGCGGAGGAGTTCTTCGCTGGTCCCGCGCAGCAGTCGCAAGCGGCCGCGCTGTGGGGCGCGCGCGCGCTGCGCCGCCTGCAGCCCGAGCGCACCGCGCCGGCGCTGCAGCTCGCCACCGGGCTCGACCATCCCGACCTCTCCATACAGGTAGACAGAAACTTTCACATTCCGACCAAACAGCGGAGGAATGTTTTCCGGGATACATACAAAAATCTACTCGCTTCATTCTGAGGTGAGCGTGAACGTTGTACCGACTAGTGGCCGGTAGCACTATGGACTCGAGAAAGTTCCAACATTCGGTCCTTAGAAACGAAATGTCACTATCGCCAGTGAGGGGCCTCCGCACCACTTACACACCTGAGTGAGCATCTCGGGCCCTAAACCTTCGTGTACGAAGTTCGTACTACGAACTATACTTGCCTGGCTATTTGGTTGAGTTTCCCTGAATTTATTTGGGAACCCTGTGTGATTTACTGTACTCACTAAAATCCATTCATTTTTTGCCAGGGGTACCATCATACTTTTTTTTATACTAAAAACAAGTTTTACAACAAATAAAAAACAGATCACGCATCAACTTTTTGTCCGCCGTCTGCAATGTAATGATGACAGATACATCATCCCGATCTCACTGAACTGATGGGACGGGAAAATTTACACGGTGGCTAAAAAATTTACCCTCCTATAAAAAATGTACTAGCCAAAATGTATGAAACAGTAAAATTTATTTTCGCGATTTCGGAGTTAGTCCCATAGTAAAATTTGGTCAGTATAATCCCAAGACCTCCATGGCAACGGGAATGCAGTTATTTTTTAGCCACCCTGTATTGTATAACATTCTAGTAATAAAATGCTATAGGTTTTTTTTTTTCACTCCGTCGACTATGACCCGAATCTATCACATTTACGTAAAGAATCGCGCTGCCTAAAATGTACCCCATTCTTAATCGAAGTATTTTAATTTCCAGGGTTGCGTGGAAGTTCTGGAGAGCCTCCGGGAAGGCGACTTCGGTTCGTGTCCCGCCGAGACGGAGGCCTACATCTCCGCGTGCTCGGCCCGCTTCCCGCACGCCATCGCCTTCAAGCCACCGCAGCTCGAGGAGCCCAACCACGTCGCCGACGCCAGAGCGCCCAAGGAACAGAACAACTGAGCCACCGACTACCTTCAGTTAGGTCTACAAGCGTAAACATGCATCCAGGATGCCTAGCCAACATACCAATCGTTTACGCTCCGTAGCGAACGAAACTGTCACACTAATATAGAAGTGATAGAGACACAAAGCGTTTCGTTATCGTGGCGCAAACGATTGTCACCTTGGCTAAGTACACAGGTCTGACAAACGAGCCACGAACGCGTACGTTTATGAAACAGTTAAAGTAGCGTAAGAATTGATTTTTACGGTTAAATTTACCCTTATATGAAGTAAGACCTACCGTGTAACTGATAGCCTTACCAGATACATCTAAGGATCAACTCATCTCATACTGTCATAACTCAGTTCTTACGTTACTATAACTGCTCGATTAAGAATGATCCGCTAGTGACGCCTTCTGCAGATGTGGACGCACCTTAACGATCTGACCACCAATATGTCGTTTAAATTTATTAAGTGACGCAGTAGAATGACGCGTGCGACTGCAAAAATTACAGACAAAAAATACGGTCGAATTGATAATCTCCTTTTTTGAAGTCGGTTAAAAATCACAATACCTGCGGCCTCAAAACAATACGACGGATTTAAACGACAAACGGATAGTGTATCAGGTAGACGTTTGTAGATCTCATCACTTGACTTATTTGGTAAACCGTCACCTCAACAGACAAACATGACGCTATTCGTAAATCCTAGATATCTGACGTGTCGAGATTATACTGACTTTTCTTATGAGATATCTTGTTTATAATATATTTGTTTTAACATAATTAACATAAAAGAGCTGTTTACCAAATATGTCAAGTAAGAACGATAGTCCGTAGTCTGTAATCTGTAATAATAGGGTGTGCAAGTGCGACGAATACAAGAATAGGTGACGTATGTGTTCAGACGGCTCCTAAATTATTGTCACAGTTTCACAGATTGGATAGTGATAGAAAAAAATAGGGTTTGTCATAGTAACCTCAGGATTCGTCGCTGAAACTTGCAAAACCCTGTTATTTTACTATCTTATGCTTAAACCACGCTCATTTCTCGAAATGCGAGTAGAATTACGAAATAATTTTTTGGTACTTTACAATCCCCGACTGATTCTAATAAAGGAATAAATGCAGTTTAGTGACTGCGGTGTGTTTGTTCGTTCTAAAAAAATGTTTTAATCATGATAATTCCCAATCACAGATAGTTATTTATAAAAAAATTATACATAACATAATTTTAGGCTTCATCGAATTGTCTTGATTCGAAATTGGCGTTCATATCAGTAAACATTCAAATGTTGTCACAAATATCTGGGCCGAAAGTTTTACAACTTAATTCTCTGACATTGTGGTTTCGTAGTCAATTTTTTAAGTTTTAAATACGAAACTACCCCAAATGTGAAAGATTGATTGGCTAAAATTAGAATATATTAGTAAACAGACTCTCTTACTAGTGTGACAAGATTAATTTTGTTAATTACAAACTAATGGTTCGACTATAATTGGAAACAGGCTCGATTGTTTGGTTGAAAACATGTTCCTTTTTATAGTTTTTAAGTATCTGTTTAGAACATGTCACGGGCCGCCGTTATTAGAGTCGCCCTATGAGATATTTTTATTTTATTTGTAATTTTTATTTGTTTTAAATTCCTTTTACATGAATTGAACGGACAAGCAATATTTGCAAATAATTTTCAATTATGATACCGAATTAACTAGGAACATAAAATATATAGCAAAATAAAGGGTCTTATGATGTTGTATGATATGAATGGTCGCAAGTCTAGTCCCGCTCACGCCTCCTCACCAATAGGTACAATAATCTTTTATCTAATTAGTGTAAATTTTCGATATTTATAATAAGCATTTCGTATAAAATCTGTGTAATCTCTATTTTGGACTTAATTGATGAGAGTTAGCGGTGTGGCCTCACGTGTTCAATTCAAACAAATGTATTTAGGGGTTTTAATGACTGGTTTAAAATGTGTATAAAAATTGTGTGGCAATTTTCGAACCTCACGCAATATAGACTCTGAGGTATGCTTTGTAAATAATTCTTATATTTAAGTCTGTACTATACAATATCGTTAAAACTCTGCAGTTGTGCAGTTGTCGACAAATTGACTGCTGCTTGAGCTAGATATTATTTTACATTGTTCGAATAACATTGAATAAAAAAAGTTTTCTTTTTCAGACAGTATATTTATGTGTAAAGTTGGACAATAATTAAATAATTGGATACACCAAAATGTCATTAAATGCACACTGGTTGTGCTGGAACTTAACATGCACATGTTAAACATTTATTTGTACTCTAATTACCACATAATTGTGTTAAGAACAGTCATTGTTTTCCTATTCAGTTGTGTGACCGAAGTATTTGTACCTCTGTCATCGTGTACATAAAGTAATAAAATTTTATTTTACAAAATTGAATTAATTATTTTATTTCTCACAAAATGTCATTATACTCATAATATATTCATAAAAGATAATATCAAACATTCTTACCACATTATGGTAACACATTATTAAAAATATCTATTAGATGTCCTTATCAGTATAAATAAATACATTAGCGTCATTTTCTAGGGCTCATTCTGTCCCAGTCAATATCACCGAAGTTGATTTCAATCTTCTCACTCTTTGGTTTAAATTGCCTGAAACAAAAGATTACTATTGTTTAGTTTAGGCTATGTAACTGCTAATTAAACATGTGAGCATCATATACATGTTCAACTTCTAACTTCTAAACAGTTGTAATGTATGAGAACATTAGTAAAAAGAACCCAAATAATTCACTATTATATTGTCCAGAGGATCTTTGCTATTTCAATTTCAATTGTAGTCTTTTTAACGTTACATCAAATTACAATAACATTTTGTTCCCTAATGGTATCCGTGATCATTGATGCCAAATCGGATCTTATGCATTGAAACAGGATATGTCAAACCAAGCAAAAGTGCATTTTGTAACATGATTAGTTTGAAATTTGGTACAAACATAAACATGTTTTGCTTGTATCTCTATTTAATAAAATAATAATAAAATAGCTTTTTATTTCCACATCTTTATTTACAAAGATTAAATTATATCAGAGTATCTAGACTGTCTAGAGTCTGTCTAAGATAACTTTGCACCGATTTGAACAAAACAAAGTGAGGCGGTGTCATTATAAACATCAAATTTTCATAGAAATTTGATATTATTGATGACATTTTTTGCAATGCAGAGTTATCTTGGTCCGACTTTATGACGAAAGGAATAATGATTCAAAATCGAATGTCTCCACATAAATATCAAACCACTTATGGGGTAAACTTACCAATATTTGACGCCAGAAGCATCAAACATCCGTTTCGAGGCGACCGTCTCAGGTTTGTGTGCGTGCTTGTCCGACAGGTAAATCACCTCTTTGATCCCAGACTGTATGATTATTTTGGCACATTCGTTGCAGGGGAAAAGACCGACGTAAATGGTACAGTCTTTGACGTCTGCTGAATTTTTGTTGACTATGGCATTCATTTCTGCATGGCATACTGAAAGACAAACAATAGGTTAGAACAATACCTACAATGCAATTGGGTACTCTTTATTGCACACTTCAATACAGAAAACAATATACAATGAAAATAACAACTCGAGCAGAGGTAAGGGCCGGTACAGACGGACTGCAACCCGACTGCAACTTGTACGGGAACTGCACGCCGACGTTGCAGTTAGTGTGCAGTCAGCGTGCAGTTCACATACAAATTGCAGTCAGGTTGCAATCCGTCTGTATCGGCCCTAAACAACAGGTGGTGTTATCGCAAACAAACTTTTGAACCCTTTGAAATAAGGGCCATTTGCACCATTCCACTAACCCCGGGTTTACCGGTTAAACCTGGAGTTACCATGGTTACCAGTACAATTTGACACTAAGTTAACGGTTTAACCGCTTAACATCGGGTTAGTGGGATGGTGCAAGTGGCCCTAAGTGACGTACTGCCAATCTTCGCACTTTCATGTAGGGTTAGTATTGGATCACTTGCGCCTATATGTGCTGCTAAGAAATACAGTACAATCTCACTAACTCGGCACTAATGCTGACACAAGATAGCCGGATTACTGGAAAATTCGGACTCCTCGAAGTTAGAGCAAATCTGCATATTATTTTGATGTGTTTTTTAGTATATCGTGTTATCTGGAACTTAGCCATTTATAAAGAGATTGAAGTGTGATTATGTAAGCGCACATACCTAGTAAATTAGGACATAGAATGATCATTTGTACCCCAATTTTAGTGCCGGATTACTGGGTATACCAGACCATCGAAGTGCCGGATTATCGAGATTACACTGTAAAGGAAAAGTATCTCGAGTGTGCGGTTGTGTCAACAGGTATAAGGCCCACCTGATGGTAAGCAGTTCCTGTCCTATGGATAGTATAACATTTTTTTTTGTTTTTACTTTCATCTGCCATCAGCTTTCTTAGCCATAATCAGATTGTATGTATCTATACATTTCTTTTTCAAGGTGGTGGTCCATTAACCACCAACCACCATTCCTTTTATGCGAAGAGAGGGGGTGGGTTGGATAGTATAACATAAAATAAAATTAATATGCAGCAATGACTTACCATATAGATATTTGCTATCTAAAGGAGATGGAGTATTCTTTCCCCATGGGAACACATCATCGCTACATCCCATGGGCATCCCATTGTATCTGAAAAAAAAAAATATTTGTATGAATATACATATTTAATAATTATAAACATTTATAATTTGTGATCTTATCTACCCTCTAGCGGCCCACCATACAAGGAAAATCGAAGATCGAATCGAATCGAATCAAAGGGCAATCGAAGTTGAATCAACAGCATTAGAAAATAGAGTTGAATTTTGTTTTAAAATCAAACAAAACAAAATAAAAGCAACTCTGTTCTATTCCATTAAGATTTAAATTTCATCAGAGGTAATTTGTACTAGTTTCAGGACATTGAATCCCAAGAGGCTACAGGCTATGAAAATTTGGTGCATGTGTGTCTGTGTTTGTTTGTTAGTATTTTTCTTTCAATAATATTTAAGAATTGGTGGCCCAATTAGTCTTAACTGTCTCTCAAACTATAGAGTTTTTGTTTTGATAATTAAAATATGGATGAAGAGAGCTATGCAGATACACGGACAATTATTAAGTTGACCTAATTTTGAATAGTTCTATATTAATAAGTTAATAACTAGTATCAAAAATCCATCAATTATAACATAATAAACATAAAATTATACATTAAAAAATATGTATATATTATAATTCGTAATACTTACATTGTCTTAAACATACTAATGTCTCAATGCTATTTGTCAAGGTCTGGATTAATTCCAGTAACAGAATTTTTGATAAGAAACCTTATTATGTTATCTTTGTTGAACTTGAGCTATGATAAAAAACAAGTTATGTTAATAATATTAACCTTGCACTGAGTAGTCAATGTGAACTACTACAAGTCCTTAAGGTAGTGTAGGCCTATACTCCTTGGAGGGTGGACTGTTAACTTGTAATAAATAAATAAAATATAACAATAATACCATAATGGAATGAATTTATGTTTAAACCGGTGAGAAACATATTTCCTGAATACTGTGGTGAGTACTTCATATTTATTAATTAAGTAGTAGTACTTTACTTTTTAAGGCACACTATAATTTTTAGGGATAACAGGATTTAATAATAGCATTGTTTTGGTCTAGGTATATAGTCTAGTTATCACTTGGTTAATTACAGGAAATAAAACTTTGTTGTGCATATTTAAAGAAATAAACAATATCAAGAGCATCTAATTGCCTTTGAATTTATATGCATGTCAGTGAAAATAGTATACCAGTACCTATACGGATTTAATTGTAGGATTAAGACTTAGGTACCAAGATCCAATTTTGATTGTTTACGGAAGTAGTGTTGATACTATTCATGCATTTATACTTAGTTAAATATAAAATATCATCAAATAAAATTCGGTTAATAGCGTCAATGCCGTTAATAAGTTTAATTACAATATTGTCATTATAAAAAACTGAAGTGAAAATGAAAACAAGTAAAGCAAAACATAATTATTTTTACTATTTATATGAAGCTATAATTGTTCTTCAACTTACCCAATGCCGACTATTTTATTGTCTTTATTGACAACGCAAGCACCGACTTGCGAGCTGGGATCCTTGCTACGTTTTGCGGCCAAAAATGCTGTTGCCATGAAATACTCTCGCCAGTCGATATAGTCTTCTCGTTTCTTCTGAACGCTGCTGTTTATACTGAAATTCAGAAATAAGCCATCTTATGTCAAGGGGAATACCAAAACACTGTTATTCTGAGCCGGAAAGACACGATAGACAGAGGCATTCGCTGCAACTCAAATACTAATAAACACGAAATGAGCTCTTACTTTTGTAAAGACATATTAGCGGTCATTTCAGCGAGATCCATTGTTTAAAATTATGATAATTCACTAAGGAAAAAGACCACGTTGAATTAATTCTAGCAGTTGAATCAAAATTATCAAAACGTCTCAACGGGCCAAATGAATGTCACTAGCTGTCAACTTGTCAAGTTGTCAAATATCATCGCCTTCTGTCAACTTTGGTGTTGCCTGGTAACATCTACTTATATAAGGAACGCCATTCATGAAACTACTTATTTAAACAATCTTGTTGTGTTTTATGATACGAATGTTTATTTTTATATTATGTTTTAGTAATGTAATAAGAAATTATTTAAGAATTACTTGTTTTCAAAATCTAGTATTTTATAAAGGTGATAAATTTCTGCGCGGCACTTTTAAAGAAACAGATACCGCGAAAAATCGCAAAAAGTCGTTTAGGTAGACTTAATGTCAAGTATTCAATAGAGATGACAACGTTATAATCATTATAATAATACCAAGTCCGTACGGGATGGTCTTATGTACATTATTTAAATTAATAGCAATCGTATTGTTGTTAAGTTCAGTCACGTTGTGCTATTTGGTATTGCTGTCGATATGCGGAATGAATAGGTAATCCTTGTAAAAATCCTTGACGAACAATATCCTTTTCGAAAGTGTCAATTAAGTACAATAACCAGTTTCATTGGGTTATTTCTTAGGGTTAATTATTGTTATGAATAAAGTGTCACTGCGTAATATTCGATAAGGTAAAACTAATAGAGTCTGGCTACTGAAATATTACACAAATGTTTGGCGGGAAATTCAAAAAATCTTGGGCTGGTCACACTTTGTGTAGTAGGAATTATAGTTTTGATACTAGAAAATATTTTTGATTTTCTGTGCACACGTAAGGTACCTAAGGATATAAGTTAAATATACGTTGACGTGCATTCAATGTCAGCTCACATAATTTCTACCACTATGTACAGTCAACGATAAATACATATGTTAAAACTTTATCACCATATACCATTGTACAAGGCGACAAATGAAATGTAGTGTAAATAAAACCTAGCTCGATAATACAGTAATATTAATCCATCACCAAAAAAAATACATAAGTACTATGGTACTATGCCAAATATGCTAAATGCTAAGTATCAAAATATTTATAGAGCACCAACCTCCTAATTTGTTTACATTTGTTTAGGAGTTGTAAACATTGCAGTTTTTCATTATACAACGCTACACGTCGACTTAGCACATCGTCGTAATTATTTACGAGCTTAAATAATAGTTTGCGAACCTCACTCTGTATAGACATTATAATAAACCCCTTATAAACCGCAAACAATTTGAATGAATGACATAAATTGACAACTGACTTTTAGCTTTTTTTTTTAAATCATAGACAATTGGTGATACAACAACGAAATATCTGTCAACAATTTTTGGCTAGCCAGACTCTAGGTACAGTGTATATTTCGGAGGTGCAACCTATAGTCTGACAAAAAACAGTAGAAATGAAAAAGTGGCAATACTGTAGTGTCGTTCCATTTTTTTTAGATTTAAGTTTAGATCCAGACGGGACTCAGATCAACCGATTTGATCAGAAATTAATGGTATTTGCATCCGCACCTTGGTTTCGATCAGGCAATTGAATCAGATTGGCGAAAAATTGACTAATCTGGATACGCCTTGAAAGGGACGACATTACAGTATTACCACTTTTTAATTTCTACCATAGTCTAATAAAACATGGTCTTCCATTCCCAGAGTGACACGGGGCTACGTCACAACAACATGGCCGCTATATATAGCGCTATCGCATATTATCATATAGCGCTGTCGCATGATGACGTAAGCCCGTGTCAGTTAGGTGACCTAGAAAAGACGGGAATGGAGTACCAGGCGGAGTATATTATTATACCATGATTTCTACTCTTTTTTTCTCAGACTGTACCTACCTACCTAACAAATACAAAAATTACGAAGATTCCAAATTAATTCAAACAAGTGCTCGTGTATAGTGTAGTGTAGTATATTAGTAGACAAATTAAAATACAATTCGTACTCCTTGTTATAAATTAAAAATTAAAAGTATACTCTGTCAAGCAATTTCCGCCAGTAGAAAAAAGCCACAAGTTTAAAAAATGTAGGCGCGAATCGTCCCATAGAAAATTTGAATTTCGCGCCTTTTTTTACTGACAAACTTATTTGAACTTTCTTATTTGATATTTCGTCGATAAAACCATTAACAATAGAAATCTTTTTATCATCATAAAAAAAAATCCCGCGTATATAAATACAGACCAACAAGATGGCATCAGTGAATGGAGCAGTGAACGACGTCCTGTCTTCGATGCAGTCAACGGCCACGAGATCTAGTCTGATGCGATGGTTTTTGCAGACACTGGCTATCTCCCAGGCTGTGATGCCGATTGGATGGCCAGCAGCGCACAAGTTAAAAGGTGGGCTATCGTCATATCATGCAAAAGTTAAAATGTAATGTTTGTATCTCAGCAAAATTATTTTGTATGGGCCGCACACATTTTTTGAGAATAAAGGCCTGTGCACACCGGGTGCGTGTGCGTAGACGTGCACGTGCACGTGCGCGTTGTAGTATCAGGGGTGCGAAACTCCTGACTTCGGCCAAACTCGGCTCCGCTCGGCTCAGAATTGCTCCGAGCAATTATTAGGGTTGACACAACTTGACGTCCCTTTGCGTGCACGACCACAGATAAGATAACGGCTTGAATTTTGACAATCCTAAATAGCCGAAAGGGATAGTGTCATATATTAGAAAGGGACAGCATGATTCGACCCTGAACAACTGTCAAACTTCGGTTTTGTAGGAAGTTTCCTTTATGTACGGTAGTACTATTATTTATTCTGTTGTACTATACAGTTTCTTATGAAAGACGGCACACCGCTTGCGTGACGTGTGCGTGCGCGGCTCCAAAATTTTAGCGCACGCGGACGTGCACGTCTACGCACACGCAGCCGGTGTGGCCTGGCCTTAACCCAGCTATGTTCGGCTGCATTGTATCTAGTTTTTACGACAGATGGGGAGAAATTTGACTTCATTGTGGTTGGTGCGGGGTCGTCGGGTGCTGCGCTGGCGGCTCGGCTGAGCGAGGTGCCGCATTGGCAAGTGCTGCTTATAGAGGCAGGAGGGGACCCACCGCCTGCTAGCGTGGTACGTTATAGTTATAAGTATACGTAATAATACGTATAAGTAGTTGTATGAGCTCATAACAGGTGAAGTTTTCGGCTCTGATAGAGCGAAAAAACTCAACTGATATTAGCTCGACTATAGCTTTAATCTAGAATATGTATGTAGGTACCTAACTTACCTTATATTAAAGGCGCCCAAGGATCTCCACAACGATCAGTAATACGCTGCTCTTGTTTTCTTGGGTCACTAGGAAAATTTTATGTATTTTCAATAATACACTGAACCTGATGACCGACCAGACCGATCAATTAACCGACCGAGACCGATTCATTTTTGTCTAAAAGTAAGTAAGTATTTCTTACTTTTGTCAAGAGCCTTATTCATGTATTTAACTCTCTACATTCACTGCTGGTACTAGTACCAAAAGCAGCGGAGCGGGTCGGCGCAGCTTTTTAAGTAAGTATGTTGCCTTGTCCTAGTAATCTTAACTTAATTCAGAAAAACAAGTATCCTGCCCAAAACAGATCATGACCTTCGCGATAACTGGCCTACTCCGACCAAGGTTTTTATGATGTAATAAAATCACCTTCGATTCTTTAAAAAAAAACAGTTTTGAAGTTATCCTGCGTTATCCGTCTTTACATTGGATACAGGTGTGGGAGGATACATACTGTTAGACCAAGAAAAGTCTGCAGCGATTTTGATAGCCCACGCAGTGCAAGTGTTATTTTAAACGTCAAACGTCTATGAAATTATGACGTATAAATAACAGTTGCACTGCGCGGCCTATCAAAACCGCTGCAGACTTTTCTTGGTCTAACCTTACGTAGTGGGTACATAGCGCAATCTCGCTCACACACCGAAGCGGTGTGCGGATCCGCAGCGGTGTGATTAAGTGTTGTTTCCTATGTTATGTTTTCCTCTTAACATTTTTTCTATTAACATCAAAGTCTGTTTGACCTCCAAACGGAATGATTCCTCTAGGTTAGAGGTAATCAAAAAGTCGTTACAAACAAACGTCGTAGAGTGCATTAAGATAGCGAAGCAAAAACTTGAATTTTGACACTAAATACCTATAGATACCTCAGTAAACAAGATAATTTTGTTCCGTGATTTTAGTGCTTAAGAAAACAATTTTAATTATTACACGCATTACCTACACTAAACATTGTTCTTCGAATAAAAACGTAATTAGAGCCGTGTTTATTTGCGTGTTTATTATTCGCTTCCTCTAAAATTAAGAGTGCGCGAGCGCCACGCCATTCAGGTTCATACAAATACAGACCCTTAACATCATCCCCAAGAATATCACATACAGTCGCCATCAGATATAGCGGAGCGGCCAAGGTGCTCACAAATATCTGAACACGACTCTATGGAGTCTTTGGTCAAGGCGTTATGAGTGCGTGTTCAGGTATTTTTGAGCACCTCGACCGCTCTGATATGTCTGATGGCGACTGTGCTGCTTGTGGAGTTATCCCGCAGAACAAAATTAGAGGACCTTCTTAGCACTTTGTCTCTATGCGAAAACTTCATGAGGATATGTATAATATAAAGGTTCATGCTCAAACCTAAATGGACAAAGACTCCTAATTAACACTTTTCAGAAGAACAAAGCATTAACCCAGTTTGTTTACAAATAACAGAGTTGTACTGCCATTCATGCGTGCGCGCATTATACATTATGCAACGACTTAACCTTGATTGGCAATTAATTCATTCGCCTTTGACATAACAACCGGTTTGAATTCAAATGGGATAAAAATACGTCAGGAACTAGTATCTGATGGACTAGGTACCTAGCTGCGATTAATCAATGTGAAATATCTAACTTGACAATGACATTGAGATTGCCAATGTCAAGTGCTTTAAGTTGGATTGAAGCGTGCCAACCAGAGTCTTAAAACTAGTACCTAGTTGTAATTCCTTAAACATACTGCAAATGTACTACATATTGCAAATGTACTTGCAACTTCAACTGTGTACCTACTTGCTTGTTTAGATTAATCCAACTAAACAAGCAAGTAGGTACACAGTTGAAGTTGCAAGTACATTTGCAATTCTTCGGAAACGTATTTAATTCTACTGCAAATTTCTTATAGTATCCCATTCCACGTTTAGTAAAGCCATGAAAAACTTGTGAACAACGATGAGTCAGGTAGGTTGGGTATGACAAAATGTCATATATTGGAATGACATACCTACATATATGAGACTGATGTCGCAAAATGTTGTAGGTACCGTAAAGAACACGATCAAATTAATACAGATGGACAATCATGACATCAATACATATAATTTTTCCGTGTAGGTACTCTACGTATCTTCATTTTGTTGTTCGTTACACTACAACTTTATCTGGCGCCTAATAATGTTTAGAATACCTACTCATTTTGTAGGATTACTCTAATATTGTAATGGATGGAAATGATTTCATTTAATAATTTCTGTATTCCAGTCACCCAGTATGTTCGCGACGCTAGCACACACCCCCACCGACTGGGACTACAAGGCTTCGCTTGACGCAGGCGTGGGCAGCAGCCATCCCAACCGCACAATCTTCATGACCCGCGGCAAAATGCTCGGCGGCTCCTCCTCCAACAACTACGAGATCTATGCCAGGGGAGTCCCCGCAGATTACGACCAGTGGGACCGAATAGCTCCTGGTTGGAACTGGGATACTGTACTACACTACTTCAGAAAACTTGAACGCATGACTGATCCCAGTGTCTTAAAAGAAAACCTTTTCCTCCATTCTACAGAAGGACCTGTCGCGATATCGAGACCGGCTCAAAATGCTTTATTTGAAGCTATAAATGAGAGGATGCTTAACTCTCTCGATGAAATAGGAGTGAAAAGAGTGCTCGAGAATTATGGACCTGCTATTTTTGGCGCGTCCAAACCACATTTCACGTTTGCCAATGGAAGGAGATCTAGTACTGCTGAAGCTTATTTAGTGCCAATAAAAAATAGACCTAATATTCATATAGCTAAGTTTTCTAGAGTCACAAAAGTTCTTGTCGATTTCTCTACGCGTCATGCCTATGGGGTGCAAGTAATGACAATGTCTAAAAGAGTTTTCAATATTTTCGCTAATTTAGAAGTGATTTTGTCGGCAGGTGCGATTGACTCTCCTAAACTTCTAATGCTGTCTGGGATTGGTCCAAAGAAGGAACTAGATAAACTGGATATTGAAGTCATTTCCGATCTTCCAGTTGGTATGAATTTCCATGACCACATGTTAACTCCTGTTATATTTCAAGGGCAAAGTGGTTTTCAGACAACAGTTCAAAATCTAGCTACAGTTACAGAGTTAGATTCTTATCCTACACCTATTCAGGTTGGGTTATTCAAATTGAATACGTCATCAGCTAATTATATCATGGAAAATAAACCTCAATTTCAGTCATTTAACATTCATATGGGAGCTGGGTTGACTCCTTTTATAAATATTGGTTGTGTAACTGTAACTAATTATGATCCCTCTTTCTGCGAGTCAATCGGCACTGCTAACATTTTTAATGAAATTGACTACACCATCTTAGTTCTCTTACATCCAAAATCCCGAGGACAAGTCAAGCTTCGAAGCAAAAATCCCCTCGACAGTCCTGTTATAGAATTAGGGTATTATAGGGATAAAAATGATTTAGACGTCATGGTTGAGGGGATCAAATATATGACGCGTTTGGCGAAGACGTCTTATTTCCGAAAGGTGGGAGGTAGAGTAGCGAGATTAAACGTGAAAGAATGTAGGGGTTTGAAATGGGGTACAGATAGTTACTGGAGATGTTATGCTAGGAATACGGTCTCTTCCTTGCTTCACCCGGTGGGTACATGCGCTATGGGGCCTGATGGCGTGGTGGACGAGACCTTGAAGGTACATGGCATGTCTGGATTGAGGGTCGTGGACGCTTCCGTTATGCCTTCAATTCCAAGTGGTAACACGAACATACCTGCTATCATGGTTGGCGAGAGGGCGGCCGATGTGATTAAGGCTGATTACCAATCTACGTTCACGTTTTAAGTAAATGAGAAAATATATGTTTTGTTTGTTTTTCTTTTGATTTTTGTTAATTATATAATGAAGTAAAGTATTATTAATTTTTGTTTTATATTATTTTGACTATCCGTGAATTTATTCTCCAATACACGAGGTACGCAAGGAAAATTGATTACGTACATATTATATGTATACCCATTGCATCTGTTTAACGACGACACGCTAAACCGGGCCGTCCCCGGGCCGGGGCGTCCGACGTGTCATTTTCTATGACAGCTGATCGGTGATCACGTGGTGCTTTCCATAGAAAAGAAAAGCGCCGTAAGCTCCGGGCCGGCCCCGGCCCGGTCTAGCGTGAGTCATCCTTTATTGGCTATTGGCACTATCAAAAATCCCACATAGGTTGATTGTTATGGTTGGTGGTGGGTGGTATGGTCCCACAATTGATTATTATGGTTATGGCAAAACACCCCAAAATATGGCACACGAAGTTATATCCATCACATCGACATGGTAATCCTCAATTAGGAAGGAATCTCAACAGCGTAGGTTATGTAATTAATGTTTTCGTGCCACGAATAATCAGTGCTGAAACTCAAATTAACTCCCCAACAGCTGAAAAACAATGAAAGAACCTCGGCATTAGCATAAACTGAAGGGTATAGCTTTGTGATGGTAATGACTGCCTGCGCCCTCCGTAGCGGCGCTTAACACCGCTTCAATTACAATATTGTCTTTGTCTTCCCGAGACCCGGGTTGTGGAATCTAATCTCAATCTCTGGAAGGTTCATGTGATTTGTTAGATAGACGATCCGCTAATAATGTGTTAGACAACGTGATATTGCTGCATAGTATAAATAAATATTATGGATGCCTCACGTTACGACGGTCCGGGCCCGGGTCGGGGCATCCGACACTTCAGTTTTCTATAGAAACCGTCACGTGATCACCGTCACCAGTCATAGAAAAAGAAGAGTTGGGCGCTCCGGCCCGGGCCCGTTGCGTTTCGCGGTGCAATACATTTTCTGGTTAGCAGGATGAATTTTTTAAGGTGACACTCAGACGCAGTGGCGTAGCGTGAACTAATCTAGCCGTGGGCGAAATCACATCTGCGAGGTCTTTTTCTTTCACTGTGCCCGAAAGAGCCTCGCGCGAGGCCCCCCTTGGAACGTGAGGTCGTGGGCGACGGCGCACTTCGTCCACGCCTAGCTACGCCACTGCTCGGACGACTGCAGCAGCATTACTGTTGCAACGTTATAATATATTACGCGGGCGACAAAAAGAGATACGTCTATCTACATATATACCTACATCAATTTATATTGGCTGTCGGCCTTCGCCTGGGTGCCGAAATAGTTGTCCCCCACCGCTGTCCCTGCGGAACAGAAGTTGACGGTCTGGGCTCCCACGGCCTCTCCTGCCGAAGGAGTGCCGGTCGTCTGTCCCGCCATGCCAGCCTCAACGATGTCATCCGTCGGGCCCTTGTCAGCGTGGGCGTGCCGGCCGCGTTAGAACCACCCGGCCTGGCGCGCGACGATGGCAAGAGGCCCGATGGCATTACCCTCATTCCATGGAAAATGGGGCGGCCGCTTATCTGGGATGCCACATGTGTGGACACCCTAGCGCCGTCCCATCTAGCCGCCACGTCACTAAAGGCTGGCGGAGCGGCGGCAGAGGCTGAAGGCCTAAAGCGCCGCAAATATGCTGGTCTCTCTAACAACCACATATTTGCGGCGTTTGCGGTAGAGACCCTTGGGCCGTGGAGCAGCGACGCCCATATCCTCTTCCAGGAAATAAAAAAAAAATTACTGGAGACCTCGGGTGACCCTAGGGCTGGCTCATTCCTAGGTCAACGAGTAGGCATAGCCATCCAGCGTAGCCAGCCTCATGGGCACCCTTCCGCAGGGCACAGACTTGGGGGACCTTTCATAGGCCTTTCATATTTTTTCTATTGTTGTTTAATTTTTAAGTAGGTTTATTTTAATGTTAGTTTAGTTTTGTAGGTAGTTTTAATTTTAGGTTACATTTACGTTATCTTCTCTGTTGTATTTGTTAATTAAATAACTTAAGTATATTTATATTCACTAATATAGTACATCTCTATCTTCTGTCATCTACGTTTAATTCTTTCCGGTGCATCGTTGATGTGACATCAGTTTAAAATCATAACCGCGGTCTGACCCTTGAAATGGGGCGGTCGCTTGACGAGGCCGTAAAGGGCTCGTTAACATGACAAAGTCTTAGCTGGTGCTATTACACCATGATTATCTCGACGTTGGGTCACTATGGAAACTCGCGGCATTTTCACCTGATCTACAGCAGGATTCACCCAACGTGTCAACCATCATCGTCCATACTATTCGCCACATTGATACATTTTTCTTTTCAGCAAAATTTTCTGCCGTATTCTTTTTTTAACCTTCATGTTTACCCCCCTTATGCGGAAGGCAGACTAATAATACTGTGTTATAAATAAGTTTAAACAATCAAAATAGTGTTTTTGGTGAATTTTGTGAATATAAAAATTTATACAGGGTGTGACCAAAACTCATTTTTTTGTAAAAAGTGGATAAAAAGTTTTTTAAATTACACGTGTTCAGCAAATTACATATATTGTTTTACTGCAAATTGGTGTCCACGCTATTTTATATTTCTCTATGTTACTTTTCTAAAATTTAGTTTGTTGGTATAAAAGCTAGCCAAGTCAAATCCTGAACTTTAATTACATCCCAAGCGAACTAGAACTTGGCACCCATATAGATCTCAATTCTTTTTCCGGCGAAGTCAACAAAGAGTCAAAAACGCATATACTTAACTGAACTTGGCTCTCATTTCACATTTATGTTTTTGATGGGATTGCTGTTTTTCATGGTACAATATTATTAAGTACAGTTGCCATCAGATTTATTGGAGCAGCCATGGTGTTCATAATGTCTGAACGGAACCTCAACATCATCAAGACGTTAATCAAATGCAGTCAAATATTTTTGAGCGCTTCGGCCGTTTACCTATCACGCTGTTACGTAGACGCGAGAACAATAATAAATAAAACCTAATAAAATAAAACTAATAAAATATATAAGTACGAATTAAAGCTAAAACTAATAAAACTAATTTATAGTTGATTTTGTTGCGTGAGAAAACCTCATTTTTCGTAACATTTTTCGCTTTGTTTAACTAAAAGTAGAAGAAGATGTGATTAATGTAAAAGGTAACCTTATCTGCTAGCATGTAATTCTAAAAGCATGCAGTATTGAGTATTGATCGAGGGCGTATTGATTACGCACACAGAGTACTAAATAAAATAAATTAATTAAAAATTAAAAAACACGACTGCGAAAAAGCGAACTGAAAAGACAAAAATAATTTATAGTTGTGTTAGTTACCCAGTCACATGATTGATATTTTTCATTGACTGTACCTGTGTATTTTATTTCAATTGCAGTCGGGGACCTTGATGTATTGACATTTTCCCATTTAAAAGGTCCCCGACTGCAATCGAAATAAAATACACAGGTACAGTCAATGAAAAATATCAATCATGTGACTGGGTAACTAACACAACTATAAATTATTTTTGTCTTTTCAGTTCGCTTTTTCGCAGTCGTGTTTTTTAATTTTTAATTAATTTATTTTATTTTATACTTTTTAGATTTTTTAAACCAACCATATGTTTTATGATTTGCACCTGGCTTTGGAACGCGTGCAGCGCGCCACGTACCTACGTCGGGGTACACCCAACGCTTTAAGTATGAGGGCGCCGAAGGCACCCGGGTTTGGTAAGCGTTCAGCGCGCCACGTACGTCGCGCTACGCCCGACGCTTTAGTATGAGGGCGCCAAAGGCGCCCAGCTTTGGTAAGCGTACAACGTGTCACGTACGTAGGGCTACGTCCGACACTTTTAGTATGAGAAGGTCGAAGGCGCCTGGCTTTGGACCGCGCGCAGCGCGCCACGTACCTCGGGCTATGCCCGACGCTTTGAGTATGAGGACGCCGAAGGCGCCTGGTTTTGGTAAGCGTGCAGCGTGTCTCGTACGTCGGGCTGCGCCCGACTCTCTTTTAGTATGAGAAGGTCGAAGACGCCTGGCTTTGGACCACGTGCAGCGCGCCACGTACGTCTGGCTACCTACGCCCGACTCTTTTAGTATGCGGGCGCCGAAGGCGCCTGACTTTGGAACGCGTACAGCGCGCCACGTACGTCGCTTTAAGTGTGAGGGCGCCGAAGGCGCCCGGGTTCGGTAAGCGTACAACGCGCCACGGACGTCGGGCTACGCCCGACGCTTTGAGTATGAGAACGCTGAAGGCGCCCGGCTTTGGTAAGCGTACAGCGTGTCACGTACGTCGGGCTACGCCCGACACTTTTAGTATGAGAAGGTCGAAGGCGCCTGGCTTTGGACCGCGCGCAGCGCGCCACGTACCTCGGGCTATGCCCGACGCTTTGAGTATGAGGACGCCGAAGGCGCCTGGTTTTGGTAAGCGTGCAGCGTGTCTCGTACGTCGGGCTGCGCCCGACTCTCTTTTAGTATGAGAAGGTCGAAGGCGCCTGGCTTTGGACCGCGTGCAGCGCGCCACGTACGTCTGGCTACCTACGCCCGACTCTTTTAGTATGCGGGCGCCGAAGGCGCCTGACTTTGGAACGCGTACAGCGCGCCACGTACGTCGCTTTAAGTGTGAGGGCGCCGAAGGCGCCCGGGTTCGGTAAGCGTACAACGCGCCACGGACGTCGGGCTACGCCCGACGCTTTGAGTATGAGAACGCTGAAGGCGCCCGGCTTTGGTAAGCGTACAGCGTGTCACGTACGTCGGGCTACGCCCGACACTTTTAGTATGAGAAGGTCGAAGGCGCCTGGCTTTGGACCGCGCGCAGCGCGCCACGTACGTCGGGTTACCTACGCCCGACTCTATTAGTATGCGGGCGCCCGGTTTTGGAACGCGTACAGCGCGCCACGTACGTCGGGCGTCCTAGGAAAGAATCTACAATTTTTTTAGAAGAAATCATTTATCCAGAAAATACCAAGCTGACTTTGCATAGCATTCGCTAAGACAAAGTGTGAAAATATCATCATCATAAATGTTAAAATTAAATAAAAACATACGGTTATTATGATACTTTCACAATTTGTTCTACCAAAGTTGGTGCAGAGTTAGCTTAGAGAGACTGCATCATATCGATTAATAAATAGAAGCTATATTTTAAACTTTTCGATTCCATTAGCGCAATTTAGAAGGTGTATTATAAAAACTATGAGTAGTAGGTATACTGTACCTAATATAATAAAATTATATTTTTTTATGATCAGCGGTCAAACCCCTTCTTTTTAATGTCCCATTCAATAATAATATTTGGTTTTATGAGATAAGCTTTTCTTAACATATTTTGTCAATTCTTACTTTCTCAAACTTAAACTTAAACCCACATGTTGCGTATATATTATTAATCGGCTTTCACAGCCCTTCATTTTGATACCCTACTCGATAGGTTTGCACGATATTTTTTTCTAAAGGTTGCGTAATATGGCGTATTAAGTCCGCCATATTGTTTTTATAATGACGTCACATAGCCTATGTCACCCGGGATGACGTAAGCATTCTAATGATGTACCATACGTCTAAATCGGTTAAGGCTATCAGAAGTTAAGGTGGAATAAAGAAACTCACATACATACAAACATGAACGCTGAAAACAATACACTCTTTTTTTGGGCAGTCGTGTAATAAGGGCACTACCATTGACATATACCTATCTAAGGACGGGCCTTCCGGGCAATAAGAATGGGGCCAGTAAAGGATGACTCACGCTAGAACTGGCCGTGCCCGGGCCGAGGCGTCCGACATGTCATTTTTTATGACGGCTGATCGGAGATCACGTGGTGCTTTCCATAGAAAACAAAGCGCCAGAAGCTCCGGCCCGGCCCCGGCTCGGTCTAGCGTGAGTCATCTTTAAGGCGGTGTCACGCACACGAATTCGAGCAAATCGTGCAGTCTAACGCAACAACGCGATTGGTTGATGAGGTTCACATCACGCACGCGATTGGCCGCAACTAGTTGCGTTAGACTGCACGATCGGCTCGAATTCGTGAGTGAAACCCCGGAACTACGCCAGCTAAGCTATCGGTCGCCTTCACCGCGGCCCCGAAACCTGGCCCCGCTCAAACGGTGTCACCAGGCTAGGGGTCGTGGGGTTGGGTAACGATCGGTAGCGAAGAGCTGGCCCACACCAGCCACACTATCGTCCTCACAACGATGATGACTGACCTCCCCACACGGTGGGGAGCGATCCGCAACAGCCGTCGCAGCCGGAAGGCGGACACGGCCTCTCATACCTCTTTTAAGGGAGGTATCGAAAGAAACCCAAGAAAAAACCTCTGAACTAGCACCATTCTTAGTGCCCGTAAGGCCCGTCCCTAGGTATATGTCAATGAGCACTACGAGATGAGACACATGGAATATTCATCAAGGTTTATCTTCTTATCACATGTACATTCCAAGTGTTTATTGCGTAGTGACTGCGAATAAGTTATTTGCATACGTGTATATAAAGGATAACTCACGCTAGACCGGGCCGGAGCTTCCGGCGTTTCGTTTTCTATGGAGCACCACGTGATCACCGATCAGCCGTCATAGAAAATGACATGTCGGACGCCTCGGCCCGGTCTAGCGTCGTGAGTCATCCGTAAGTGTGTTTTTCAACCCTTGAACTCGCAAGTTGAAGTTTCTTGTAGTAAAAGTCGTTTCGTAGGTGTTCAACTTAAGGATGACTAGAGCTATCTACTTATCTTTCTGGGTCCGGGCCAGGGCGTCTGACACTTTAGTTTTCTATAGAAAGCTACACGTGATCCACCAAAAACAAGTGTCGGAGCCTCGGCCCGGACCCGAACCGTTCTAGCGTGTGTCATCCTTTACTCTACTCTGCGGAGTATATGGCTTTAGATTAGAGTTGCAAGTTGATAAATCACTCTTTATAGAGAGTGCAGCTAACAATTTTAAAGTTAAATTTCTTAATATCTTTACCTACCTGACTGAATGGATAATTCCAGATCACGCTTTCTCTTATATATATATATATATATATATATATATATATATATATGTGGTGGTTTTCACCACAATAATTCAAAGGTATATACATATATATATATATATATATATATATATATATATATATATATATATATATATATATATATATATATATATATACCTTTGAATTATTGTGGTGAAAACCATCTAATCTGTTTAAAATTCATCAAATGCGAGTATCCAGTGACAACCCTACCCATAGTACCAATATGAATCAGGGGTAATGACCCATCTCGCCACGCCGAAATGGGGCTTAATGTCTTGGAATACAGTCGGTTGTCCCCCGCCCCTGATGATAATGTTCACCACTCCACGAACGATGGAGATACAAAAAGTAATGAAGACGTTCGCGAACCTATCGTTATTCTGAGGGCCTACATCCACGTTCGACTTGTTGCCTCTCTGTCGCACTTGTAAATTCGTACGTAAGTGTGACAGGGAAGCAACACGTGGTTCGCGTTAGGGCTTCTGATTTGGTTTTTGCTGAAAGTCTTTGAATATGTATAAAAGTAGGTAGGTACCATGTAGGTACCTAGAGTTAGACCAAGAAAAGTCTGCAGCGATTTTGATAGCCTACGCAGTGCTAGTGTTATTTAAAACGTCAAACTTCTGTGAACTTGTGACGTATAAATAACACTTGCCCTGCGTGGGCGATCAAAATCGCTGCAGACTTTCCTTGGTGTAACTCTAACAAAGGTACTCTTTAAAAGGATGGTTCTTATTTTTCGAGTTTAGTTTTTATGTTGTGTTTATATTGTTTACCTATTAGAAACAGTGTTACATACGAGTAGGATTACTTTTATGAGCGTTTTCGTATTATTTAGTGCCCATATAAAACCGATCTATTATAGTTTGTTGTTTGTTATGAAACTATAATAGTTTCATAACAAAGAATAAAATCTTATGTTTATGGGACACCTTTTTATTTTGTAAGTTTAGGTTGCATTTACCAAATTACAAACACGTCGTGAAAAACAAGTCGTAATTTTTTAGTTAGTACCAAGATAATGAAAGTAAATTTATTTTTGCATTTAACTCTTAGACTAACATGTAGTCGTATAAAAAATAAATAAAAAATTAAGTTTTCGAGTTAGTCAAATCTTAGCTCTCCAACTTTTTGCCAATAGAATCAACTGGGTTTGTTTAGCTTTGTTATTTCCTGCATTAGGTACTTTATCCCCCTCAACAAATCTTCACGCTGATCCTAAAAAGCGCCAAACGAATAATTTAATAATTGGGGATCCATTACGGTAGGTAATAATGGGCTAAAAATACCGGATTTGTGCATTAAATTGAGTAATTCGCGTCGGGGAGCGGCGGCGGATCCCGCAAATGAGATTGAGGATAAGCCCCGTAACCATTTAGAAAAAGTGGGGCTTACACGTGAAAAACAAAGGACTCATCTATATTGAAACTGGCGAGGCGCGGGAACTATAAAGGTGCCGTTTTAAAGATGTCTACTAGAATAAGTTTACTTACTACCTATACTTTTCAAACTGATGGAATTTCTAACAAACATAGTTAAGAACAACCGCAAAGAAACTCGCTTTTACGTAAAAGAAATTCGCATTGAAATCGGTCCATCTGTTGGAGAGCTACGACACAGACAGACAGACATTGGCGTCAAGCATATAACACACCTCTAAAAAGAACCTCTCCGTTTTAAAGATGTCCACTAGAATAAGTTTATTTCAAAATCAATTTTGCAAATTTTAGGCCGTTTTGAAGATCAGGATAATAGATTTTGTTCAATATGTCAAATGTAATAAACTAGGTATAAGTATGTCACTGCATACACGGCACCGGCCTCTTGATCCCATTGGAGTTGTAAGCGACCGTAAGCATTTGTGCCAACTAAAATAATGCCACAATAGGCAGGCCATATACTAGATGGCCACTCTGCATGGCCACTATGAATTTGGAACACACCGGGGGCCTAACCAAAATGACAATCGTTGATCTTTGTCGACAGCGTCAATCGAAACTTTAATAATGTATGGAAATATTCTCGTGACTCTTCGTAGCAACTGTCATCACGATGGTACAGCTTTTCAGTTTTTAGGGTTCCGTACCCAAAGGGTAAAAACGGGGCCCTATTACTAAGACTCCACTGTCCGTCTGTCTGTCTGTCTGTCATCAGGCTGTATCTCAAGAACCGTGATAGCTAGACAGTTGAAATTTTCACAGATGATGTATTTCTGTTGCCGCTATAACAACAAATATACTAAAGACAGAATAAAATTACAGACAGACAGACAGGCGTTGATTTTGCCAATTATTGATTATGGTGATGTGTGTACAACGAACGCCACTCAAGAGTCCCTTAACAAACTAGAACGTCTCCTCAACAATGGCATACGATTCATCTTTGGCCTGCGTAAATATGATCGTATTTCCTTCTACCGCCGCCAACTCAATTGGCTCTCTATCCGTCGCCGTAGATGCCTCAGAATACTTTGTACTCTATTTTCTATTATGTTTGAGCCTTTTGCTCCTAAATATCTTAAGAATAAGTTCGTGTTTGACACCCCTCGCCCAGGCTGTGAGCTGCGAACCTCTCGTATTCTCAAACTTTCAGTTCCTGCTCACCATACTGGTTTCATGACTAATTCCTTCGCTGTCCAGGCGAGTCGTCTCTGGAATTCACTCCCTCTCAACATAAGACAAGCCCCGAGCAAATTTGCTTTTAAGAGGATGCTGCATAAACATCTGCTGAAACAAGAGTATGAGTAGGTAGTATCCATCGTAATATATTAGTATGTATGTGAGAATTATGTAGTAGTATATTCATTGTATATATTTTATTATTTTTATCTGTGTATTGTATATGTAGTTTATTATGTTTTTCAGTTGTTTGCAATAGTTCCTAATTGAATTCTCTTACTCTTCTTCTTGCACCATTTTTATTACATCTCTGTTTAGCCCTATGGTTGACTGGTAGAGAATGCCTTTAGGCATTAAGTCCGCCATTTGTACATTTTATTTGTATTTTGTGCAATAAAGTTTAAATAAATAAATAAATAAATAAATAAAATAGATATTTAAGTGAGCTCCCATACAACGAACGTGTTTTTCTTTTGCCGTTTTTTGCATAATGGTACGGAACCCTTCGTGCGCGAGTCTGACTCGCACTTGGCCGGTTTTCCGTTTGATATTCGTCGATGATCGATTGTTATCATTTGTAATCTTATCTGCGTGATGGGGCAGCTCTGAAGTGATATAAAATAGGGAGGGGAGAGGGGGATGTACTAATGAGTTGTAATTGAAAATCATCAACATCATACTTAAATCTAATATAGAATATTGAACCTTTCTCGCGCACGTACACATGCAGGCGAATACTCGTAACGCAATGGACGCTGCACCCGCGCCGAATACGGAATGGCGGGTAAGTAACTCGTCTTGCCGTGGGGCTACGAAGTGCCTGTCTACCGTGGAACCCTGCAATTACTGGAGGGCAGAGGTTATAAGTTTTTTAACATGAATTTCTATAGTACGGGGCCTAGCCAAGATGACAATCATTGATAGAAAACAGTAATCGAAAATTAAGTAACATATGGAATGAATATTCACGTGACTTTTTTGTGGCATCTGTCATCCCGATACATTTTACCTAGTTTTCGTTTGGCGTTTGTTGATGTAAGGTAGCAGTACTAGTGCTCGACGCTGTACTAGTATTCGACATGGGCACTTTATGTCAAAGTTACAAGGATTAAATTTGAATACTTACAGAAAAATCTTCGCCGTTCAAATTTAACCTATATTAATTTGACATAAAGTGCCCATGTCGAATACTAGTGCAGCGTCGAGCACTAGTACTTCTACCTTATGTATAGTCGTTCGATTTGTAGCTGGCTCCGAACGGCCAATCCTCAATTGTGTATTGTTAAGTAAAACGGCGCGTGTGCTACTACCTGCATCGGTCACATATTGAATTTTTACTTAACAATAGACAAAGGATTAGCCGTTTGGGGCCAGCTACAAATCGAACAACTATACCTGCTGCGATGTCATCTTGGCTATTCCTTCTGTTTAGTGAGGACAGTTTTACTCAAGACATATGAAATGTCTGTTATTAAACCAAAAAGCCTTTTTGTAATTAATTGTATGCATTGCTATGAGGTGGATTTGCTCGCGTGATTTTTATTATACATGCAATAAACGCTTGTATCCTAAAATTAACAAGTCATTACACATCCTAATCAATCTAATATATCTAGTAATCCCCGATCCTCTATGCACCTGGCCCCACTGGTTACGTGCCTGAAATAGTAAAGTGCACGTATAAATGCATTTCGCAAGTGAATGCAGTTCACTTTCCGCGGCTTTCCGCCTAAATCGAATGTTTACCAATACAAGGTCTATTTATTGAATTATCACAAATAGCTTAAAGATGATTTTCAAAACCGTTTTCCAATTGTCTGATCCGATATCGGATGTCGACTACAAAGAAGCAAAAAGTGACCTTTTAAGTTTTAGTACCTAATGTATAATTTTGTATTAGGTATTGTTTGTTGTTTAAAAGAAATCGTTAATGTAATAATTTTTAAGAAAAAAAAACCGACTTCTAGTAGTCCCGGTGAAAGATTATGGTAAGTGGTGCACTATGTAGAAAAGGAGGTAAAACCACCCACTTTCCTAGTAGCATTTCGTTTCTGTATAAGGGTCGTAGTTCTAGCCTAACCTAACCCACTTCTCTGATAGCAGTTCGGTTCTGTGAGGATCGTAGTTCGAACCTAATCAAACCCACTTTTCTAGTAGCATTTTATTTCTGTAAGGCTCGCAGTTCTAACCTAACCTAACCCACTTTTGTTCGGTTCTGTGAGGATCGCAGTTCAAACCTAACCTAACCCACTTAACGGCGCATGCGGTGCGGTGTACGGGGGTTTGAGCGGGAGGGGTTTGGCATCATCATACTTTATACCTACATTTTATGGTAGGTACCTAATCATAGTGGTTTTCCGAGTCAAGGTCCGGGTCTGAGTCCGAGTCCGGATCCGAGTCCGGGTCCGAGTCCGGGTCCGAGTCCGGGTCCGAGTCCGGGTCCGAGTCCGAGTCCGGGTCCGAGTCCGGGTCCGAGTCCGGGTCCGAGTCCGGGTCCGAGTCCGGGTCCGAGTCCGAGTCCAGGTCCGGGTCCGAACCGGATCCGGATACGAGTCCGGGTCTGGGTCCAAGTCCGGGTCCCAGTCAAAATCGAAATTCGAAATCACCAAACGTGTACTATGCGTCATTGAAGAGTTCTGTTCTGATCATCATCAGCAGTTCCACTTCATCAAATGCGACAGTTTTTAATGAAAATGCTTGATTTTCTGATGAAAATACAAAAATCTATATACGCATGCCTTTAAGATTTGAGGAGTTCCCTCGATTCCTCACGGATCCCATCATCAGAACTCGAGCTTGACAAAAATGTGGCTTAAAAACGTAACTTGCTCAACAAACACAACGAAGAGGACAAATCGCCAAAGGTGAACTATGCGTCGTTGAAGAGTTCCGTTCTGATCATCATCAGCAGTTCCACTTCATCAAATGTCACGATTTTGAATGTAGATGCTTGATTTGTTGATAAAAACCCAAAAATCACTATATGTATGCCTCTAAGATTTGAGGAGTTCCCTCGATTCCTCATGGATCCCATCATCAGAACTGGGTTTTGACAAAAACGGGACCAATCTGTATGTACATACATACAATCAAAAAAATAATTTTCAAAATCGGTTCAGTAATGACGGAGATATGGAGTAACAAACATAAAAAAAAACATACAACCGAATTGATAACCTCCTTCTTTGTGATTTGGAAGTCGGTTAAAAAGAACACCCGACTTACGATATCGGATCAGACAATGTGAAAACGGTAGAACCCCCTGCTACAACAGTAAAAAGTAAACTGTTCTGTAAGTACGCCTGTCTGTTTAAGCTAAGCTAATTTTTGCTAAGTTTAAGATTTGCTAATCTAGATTTTTATTTTGTTACCTAATTTTCATCGTTGGATTTCTATAATAAATGGCTGATTTGAAAAGCGTCTCGTTCTCGCTCTTATCGTTCTTACATTGCGTTAGGAAATTATCATAGGTATAGGTACGACTTCGTAACACAGGGATTTTTTTATAGGGTAGGTACTCTATCTATCCTCCAAGTTTTATAGAACTCTGACGAAAAATAATTCTACAATAAAATATAAATCGGCCATTCTGAGGCTGACTGTATATTAAGTTTTTCTCCAAACAACACGTTACTGTTATAAATCTAGTAAAAGCGAAGGGTTAGCTGCGTGTTAGGTGCGTTATAAATCGAAAGTACAGCGATAACCCCGGGATATGCCGCGACACATGCTGCGAATGTGCTAACTTTGTACTTTCGCTAGTATACTCGTAGTCATCCAACGTTGTTCCTAATATAACTCGTGTAAAATAAAATTAATGTAATATTAAATGGCACAATTCAATCAATCAATTAATCATTTATTTGGGACATAAAAGCCCATATCATTTGTTAGTAATACAACAGAAATTAATCTTAATAAGCTAATGTTATAAGTACACATTAAATTAGAAATAATAATAATAACACAATAGTAGATTGTTAACCAAGGGTTGAAAGGCACCCATTTCTGTCGAGGAAGTTTGGCGCTCGAACGCAGTGAGAGCGCCAATAGTCCGAGACGGAAATGGTGCCTTTCACCCGAGTTAAACACTCTACTTTTCATATCGAATGCGAGGAAACCAAACAAGACAAGGCAATTTCGCAAAATCAGTAATTGAAGTACCTAATAGACGACGGCCATGATTTTTTTCCTTAGGACTTACTTGCAATCTGACTTTACATGTGTGAAGATTAATAACCCCTAGCGAAAATCATTTAGATTGCAATATTTACGAAACCACACATTTTTTAACAAACTGCAGTAATTTTAAAATTATTTGTTCATTATAGTAATTATGAAAATCAGCGGGATTGCTTCTTACTTTTTAATTTTATACTTTTTCGTTCTAAAAGCCGCAACAGACTACCGGACCGCACCGCGACCTTGGTGCGCCGCACCACGTAATAACATAACAGAAGTATTTTAAATATTAAATAACAATTTAATTAATAATAAAAGAATTTTTTATCTTGTATTTTATTTTATTTTCATGGATATAGTGCTAAATAATTTTAAAAACCAATTTAATATCGTACAAACGTTTAACTGTGGCTGTATAAGATTCTGCCTTTGCTCATTTGTGTAAGGTTTAAAAAATATTTTTGGTGTATTCCTTTTAGTTCCCGCCTTATGAAATCGAGTAAATAGAATTCAACGAAAGAAATCAAGAATAATTTGTTTTTAACAATTTACTTACATCATTTTTCATAAAAAAAAGGATCAACGTGGGATTAGTAAAATTAAACAATTACCAATTGTTCCAGGCGAGGAAATAAAGACACTATTTTTCCATTTTGTTTCCACCCAGTTGTTCGTGGGACGGGGACGCAGAGGAGTACACCACTTTTCTGCGCTAGAGCATAAACGTATCACTTTCTGCGCACCTTTTAGAACAACAACGACACACTTTCAGAGCATGAGATATGAAAAAATATTATCTTATTTAATATAGCAAAGACTGCCACATTCAGTTCATATTTATCGTATTTTTGTTGTTTATATTTTGATCGTTCGAGAAATATATCGGATGAGTCTATTATTATGTTGACTTCTGAAAACTCCTTAACGGTGTGAGGATGTGATTACAATATAGAGTGTGTGCGGAAAGCGCTATATGCAAAAACATTTTTTTTTTCAAAAATGCCTTAGGTATCTCATTATGGAAAACGCTGATACTAGTGATACCTACTTTCCAAACTGATGGAATTTCTATCAAACATAGCTAAGAACAACCACAAGGAAAATATATTTCACGTAAAACAAAACCGCATCGAAATCGGTCCACCCCTTTGAGAGCTACAATTCCACAGACAGACGGACAGAAAGACAGACGATGGCGTCAAACTAGGGTTTGCACGACGGATCTGAAATGTATGGGAAGATCCAGATCCGGATAATTTCATACATTTTGGATCCGGATTGCAAACCCTACGTCAAACATATAACACACCTCTTTTTGCGACAGGGGTTAAAATGGCAAGGTTCTGTTAGAATCTTGTGATTTAAGTACCTACCTATAGGTACCTAATGTGCCTGTAAATATACTTATACCACCATTTTCACGGGTCACTGTCGTCGCACAGGATCCGGATGTTGACCGGACGAGAGTTGATGGACCGAACCGCATGATTGATGAGTTCGCTTGAAGCGGACGTATCAATGAAATAGGGCATTGACCTGACAAGTCAAATCAGTTTCTTTTTCGAAATGTCAAAACGATCAGCCATTATGGAATTTATTGTGAAATACAGAAAAAGTGACGTCCCGGTCAAACTACCTAAGGTACCTACCATTTTTAGGGTTCCGTACCCAAAAGGTAAAACGGGACCCTATTACTAAGACTTCGCTGTCCGTCCGTCCGTCCGTCCGTCTGTCTGTCACCAGGCTGTATCTCACGAACCGTGATAGCTAGACAGTTGAAATTTTCACAGATGATGTATTTCTGTTGCCGCTATAACAACAAATACTAAAAACAGAATAAAATAAAGATTTAAATGGGGCTCCCGTACAACAAACGTGATTTTTGACCAAAGTTAAGCAACGTCGGGCGTGGTCAGTACTTGGATGGGTGACCGTTTTTTACACGACTGCCCAAACAAAAAGAGTGTATTGTTTTCAGCGTTCATGTTTGTATGTATGTGAGTTTCTTTATTCCACCTTAACTTCTGAATGCCTTAACCGATTTAGACGTATGATACATCATTAGAATCCTTACGTCATCCCGGGTAACATAGGCTATGTGACGTCATTATAAAAACAATATGGCGAACTTAATACGCCATATTACGCAACCTTTAGAAAAAATATCGTGCAAACCTATCGAGTAGGGTATCAAAATGAAGGGCTTTGAAAGCCGATTGATACTATATATGCAACATGTGGGTTTAAGTTTCATTTTGAGAAAGTAAGAATTGACAAAATATGTTAAGAGAAGCTAATCTCATAAAACCAAATATTATTATTGAATGGGATACTTATTAAAATAAAAGGAAAGGGTTTGACCGGTGATCATAAAAAAATATAATTATATTATATTAGGTAGGTACATACTACTCATAGTTTTTAAAATATGTTCGTAATTGCGCTTATGGAATCGAAAAGTTTAAAATATAACTTCTATTTATTAATCGATACGATACAGAGTCCGTCTAAGCTAACTCTGCACCGACTTTGGCAGAACAAATCGTGAAAGTATCATTATAACCGTATGGTTTGATTTAATTTTAACATTTATGATGATGATGACATTTTTTTTAAGGCCGAAGGGTGAGCTCCACGTAGGGCCTACGGCTCAGAGCGTAAGAAAGATGTGCGCTTCCTGCAACTTGTCCAAGTATATGCACTCGGTCCAAAGTCAGGCGCCAAAGACGCCCCCACACTAAAAGGGTCAGGCGTAGCCCGACGTACGTGACACGCTATACGCTTACCAAAGCCGGGCGCCTTCGGCGCCCTCATACTCAAATCATCGGCCGTAGCGCGACATACGTGGCGCGTTGTACGCGTTCCAAAGCCGGACGCCTTCGGCGCCCTCATACTAAAAGAGTCGGGCGTAGCCCGACGTACACACGTGGCGCACTGCGCGCGGTCCAAGGCCAGGCGACTTCTACTTTCTCATACTAAAAGTGTCGGGCGTAGTCCGACGTACGTGACACGCTGTACGCATACCAAAGCCGGGCACCTTCGGCGCCCTCACACTTAAAGGTTTTGGCGTAGCCCGATGTACGTGGCGCGCTGCACGCAGTCCAAAGCCAGGCACCTTCAAATCTCTCATATTAAAAGTATTGGGTGTAGCGTGACACGCTGTATGATAACCAAAGCCGGCCTCATACTCAAAGCGTCGGGCGTAGCCCGACGTACGTGGCGCGCTGTACGCGTTCCAAAGCCGGGCGCCTTCGGCGCCCTCATACTAAAAGAGTCGGGCGTAGCCCGACGTACGTGGCGCGCTGCGCGCGGTCCAAAGCCAGGCGACTTCTACTTTCTCATACTAAAAGTGTCGGGCGCCGAAGGCGCCCTCTTACTCAAAGCGTCGGGCGTGTACGAGGCGCGTTATACGCGTTCTAAAGCCGGGCGCCTTCGGCGCCCTAATGGTAAAAGAGTCGGATGTAGCCCGACGTACGTGGCGCGCTGCACTCGGTCCAAAGCCAGGCGCCTTCGACTCTCTCATACTAAGTGTCGGGCGTAGGCTCACATACGTGACACGCTGTACCCTTACCAACACGCCTTCAGTGCCCTCTTGCTCAAAGCGTCGGGCGTAGTCCGACGTACGTGACACGCTGTACGCATACCAAAGCCGGGCGCCTTCGGCGCCCTCACACTTAAAGGTTCTGGCGTAGCCCGATGTACGTGGCGCGCTGCAAGCGGTCCAAAGCCAGGCGCCTTCGACTCTCTCATATTAAAAGTATCGGGCGTAGCGTGACACGCTGTATGATTACCAAAGCCGGCCTCATACTCAAAGCGTCGGGCGTAGCCCGACGTACGTGGCGCGCTGCACGCGGTCTAAAGCCAGTCCCCTCAACATTCTCATACTAAAAGTGTCGGGCGTAGCCCGACGTACGTGACACGCTGTACGCTTACCAAAGCCGGGCGCCTTCGGCGCCCTCATACTCAAAGCGTCGGGCGTGTACGAGGCGCGTTATACGCGTTCTAAAGCCGGGCGCCTTCGGCGCCCTAATGGTAAAAGAGTCGGATGTAGCCCGACGTACGTGGCGCGCTGCACTCGGTCCAAAGCCAGGCGCCTTTGACTCTCTCATACTAAGTGTCGGGCGTAGGCCCACATACGTGACACGCTGTACCCTTACCAAGACGCCTTCAGTGCCCTCTTGCTCAAAGCGTCGGGCGTAGCCCGACGTTCGTGGCGCACTGTACGCGTTCCAAAGTAGTCGGGCGTAGCCCGATATATGTGGCGCTCAGCGTGCCTTTCTGTACTGAGGACGCCCTCGCAAAAGTAATATAAAGTGACTTCAAATGATTATTAACGAAATCATGACCCCAAAATTAATTAAATAAATAAAAAATTAAAAAACACGACTGCGAAAAAGCGAACTGAAAAGATAAAAATATTTTTTAGTTGTGTTAGTTACTCAACTAAATGAATGTAAAAATTCTAAAAAGTATAAAATAAAATAAATTAATTAAAAATTAAAAAACACGACTGCGAAAAAGCGAACTGAAAAGATAAAAATAATTTTTAGTTGTGTTAGTTACTCAACTTAATGAATGTAAAAAATTATTAGAATATGAGTGTTTAGTGAAGGTTATAAACAACAAACGCAAAAGTTTTATGCTCATTTAGGATCGTGACTGTACCTGTGTATTTTATTTCAATTGCAGTCGGGGACCTTTTAAATGGGAAAATGTCAATACATCAAGGTCCCCGACTGCAATTGAAATAAAATACACAGGTACAGTCACGATCCTAAATGAGCATAAAACTTTTGCGTTTGTTGTTTATAACCTTCACTAAACACTCATATTCTAATAATTTTTTACATTCATTAAGTTGAGTAACTAACACAACTAAAAATTATTTTTATCTTTTCAGTTCGCTTTTTCGCAGTCGTGTTTTTTAATTTTTAATTAATTTATTTTCCGTTTTTTTTTTCATTATGGTACGGAACCCTTCGTGCGCGAGTCCGACTCGCACTTGCCCGGTTTTTATATTATTGTGAAGTGCCATTCTATGGAACTTGCTAACTATGTAAAGAAACCGCCATATTAAAAAAATGTCTCCGAATGATGAATTTACTAGTGACTTTTGTTTACATAGTTAGCAAGTTCCGTTTAAAACTATAAAGATTATTAGATAAAACGTACACAGCGGTTATTTTTTGACACAATTTCTATATTTTAATAAACCGGATAGAACTATCAAGAGTATGCAACTTGACCGTGACGTTACCTGTTCTGTTTCTCAAAAAGTCCATGGTGGCTAATTGTTTTGACAAACTCTATGATAAAAGTGATAGAGTCAGACCGAGAAAAGTCTGCAGCGATTTTGATAGCCCACGCAGTGCAAGTGTCATTTTAAACGTCAAACTGCTATGAAATTATGACGTGTAAATAACACTTGCACTGCGTGGGCTATCAAAAGCGCTGCAGGCTTTTCTTGGTCTAACTCTAGCGATATCCGGATTTCATTTACAACACTCCTGTAATATACTCCATACGTGAGCTTACTCGAAGGTGTCTGGAAGCTAAGCCGTGTAATACATCGTTAACGCTTGTTAAAACAGCATCCATCTCTAATCCCGCCCGTACCTGATCCCTCACGGAGCTCGGAGGACAATTCAAACTCACATTGTGACATCAAAATGATTTATTTATTTATTGATCAAATAAGTAACACAGCATTACAGTATAAAACCAAGGCACTGTGAAACTACAAAATAAAAGAAAAGACAAAGAAAAACAATACACATTAAAATGAAATTAACTAAACATTAGATTTGGGCGACGACGTAACAGCGTGGCTCCGTAGCGTCGTCTGACTCGGCGTAGGGTTCGGCAGGTTGCCCCTGAACCGCCGAAACACCACACCCTTCGGCCAGAAGTCCGCGCTTGCGAACCGCGGCATGATATACAGCGTGTTTGGTACATCGTTTGCCAAATTAAAACGGCAGATAGGTTGAGCCATTTGCTATCTTCCCAGGCTTAGAAATTTTTAATTTTGCGCAAGTATTTTTTTTCAACTCAATGCGCAGTAGTAAAAAAAACCATGGCCAATTTTTTTTTCTAGGCATGAGTAGATAGCAAATGACCCAACCTATCTGCCGTTTTAATTTGGCAAACGATGTACCAAACACCCTGTATAAATGATGTCAGTCGCGCTGCATTTCACTCGTAGTCATTGGCTGGGCGCGAAGGGTAGTACGATGTAGTGATGGGTCAAATCGAAAAATTTTCAAACCGAATAAGTCGACTCCGATTTAAACCCAAATCGGTTTGCAAACCGATTTGGCCAAGTCGATTTAACTTCTATTTTTTAATTATCAGTAGTTCAAACCGCTCCGTAGTCGCTTGGTTTTGAGTTGAAGAAATGGAATTGTAAATTTTACGGTTTGTTCGACCCTTAGAATTCTTAGAATAACACTACAGCAAAAACTTTTGACTTAAAACTTTTGTAATATTTTTTTACTTTCCGTTGCGCGGTAGATCAAAATGTCATTAATTGCTAAAGATAAAACGGGAAAGCACTATACGAGCAAGCTGGAAAGAGCGTGCGGTCTCGTGCGATTCCGTGAGTCATTGCCGCGAATTCGTTCAGTTAGCAAATCGACGCGGCGCAAAACTGGCAAACCGATCCAAGTAAACCGCCAAATTGATCTCTTTAAGCCTATGCGAAATTGAACCTTACTACTTGAACCATAAGTTTCATTTTACTTTACCTGTAGATACCAAGTTTTGACTTGACTCGACTCAATAATGACGGCAAAGTGCATGCCAACATTTTTCTTCGTGGTTTGAAGTCGATTCGTGTACATCTTATGCCTCAATATGTCCGACGAAAGTGACGCAGCAACAAATCGGAAAGGGTGCGCTTAGAGCGGGTGATCGTATCTTAAGTCGATTTACGGAACACTCAAGTCGATTTAGTCGACTTCAGACCTAAATCGGTTTGAACCGATTTGTGAAGTCGAATCGTAACATCGCTAGTACGATGTTAGATACTCTAGCGTCCGGAAGTACCTAATGTCCGTGTTTATCTCACTCTCCCCTAATTATCCGTACATGTGTTGGCGCGAGCAAGACGCACAGGCAACTGACATCATTTAGATATCATTTTGATGTTACAATGTTGTACGTTTGAATTGGCCTCTCGAAGTGCACAACAAATTAACTCTACTATCTCGTATCTAACGTGATAGTGACATTGGAAACACGACCTAGCTATGTTGGGTTAAGGTTGGAAGTTGAACTGGACTGAAAATGGGAGAGTAATTTATAATCTGTGCTAATAAGCCAGCTTACAATCTTGCAGTGTAATGGAGTTAATAATTAAATTAGGCTGTTTTGTATCAGACCTGACAAAATATTTGAGTTATAATTATAACAGAAAAGTAACCGACACTTTTCTGTTATAACTCAAATACCTAAGATATAACCTGACGCTATTTTTAGGGTCTCGTATCCAAAGGGTAAAAACGGAACTCTATTATTAAGACTCCGCTGTCCGTCCGTCTATCTGTCTGTCTGTCACCAGGCTGTAACTCATGAACCGTGATAGACAGTTGAAATTTCACAGATGACGTATTTTCTGTTGCCGCTATAATATAATGTTACGGAACCCTTCGTGCGCGAGACCGACTCGCACTTGGCCGGTTTTTTTTTAAACTTCTGATAAAGCTAATAAGCAGGTAACGGCCCAAACACGAGTTGTACACGGAAGACATAAAGGTACCCTACTCGTAGCAATAGCAACATACTGCGAGGTGGTTACTGTGTTAACGCTGAGGGCTACTTTATCGAACACGGACTGTGGAAGCGGTAGGAGGTGATCCGGAAATGTAATGAAATGAAATGTTTTTTTTTATTTCAGGCAACTAGTGGCCCATACATAAATACCTTATAAAACGAAACACTACAAATCACATTATGGTTGCGATGCATTACGCAACCCCGCAGTGTCAGGGAGCCGGCCGCGGAACCGCCGAAACTTGACAGCCTTCGGCCAAAACTCCTCCTTGGTGAAGGTCGCTAGATGTTCAATCAGAACGCTCACCACAAACGCATTAAAATTCGCATTGTATCGAGATTCCAACTTCGCGACCCCCAGGATGAACCCGGTCTTCGTTAAAAAAAACTTCGTTAATAAAGTAAGTACCTAGATTTGGTTGGCTCGCGTCAACAAATGTGTCCCCATAAGGGACAAATGCTTGATACCACGCCAGAAGTTTGATAACGATTGGTTAAATTGATTTTTTTTGCAGTAACTTTTCCGTGATGCAAAGTAAAGTCTGTGCGGTAAAAGAAGAGTCATTGAATGTATTGGTTCTCTTGTATTCCACGTCTCTACTCTTTCCGCACAAATTCTATCTAACTTTTGTTCTGAGCAGTCGAACTGACAAAGTGACAAAGAGATGTCTAAACGAAACTTCGATTCTATTAGAAGTAATAGAACAAATTAAATTATTTTCACCTGCCGCGATAGCAGAGGACGCTGGTTCGTTTCTAGTCTGGGGCACTGGAGGTCCTGGTCACTTTTTCTTCGTATATGTATGACATTTGTTTCAGTTTTGAAACTTCGATTTTCGATGTTCACAGTAGTTCCGCTGTTTACGGGGTTTCAAAAGAGTCTGTGTGATCTCCGCGGGTTTCGTCCACGGGCGCGACAATAAAAAGCACGCGCGCACTTGTCACCTCTCCGAACCCGGGCCGGGCCGGACCCCAATAAATTACCATGTGCACTCAATAACCGGGGTTTATGAGTCCTCTTGATCCGGTACGGTTGATGTGAAATTGTGCCGATTTTGTACAAATTGTAGCACATAGGTATTTGCTACAATTTGTTTGCGTTTTTGAGAACATATGCATGTATACATATCTGGGTTACAATTGTACTAAGGAGAAGTTTCCGAAGTTGCTAAATTTCATAAATTTTCTAATTTCTCAGAAATTTAAAATTAGCAAATACTTAATAAAATCATGTCAAGACTATACTAGATACCTACGCTTTATTAAATCTTTCCTCTGTCTGTCTAATTAGTATGGGATATCTATACATTATACATATAATAAAGCTGAAGAGGGTCGAAAGTCTGTACATGGAAGATATTTGAAAAAAAGTTGGCTGGGGATACTTAGAATTCATAACAGAACACGTTCCAACCGTTTTTAGAATTTTTGTCTGTTTGTCTGTTTATCTGTTTATCTGTTTGTCTGTTTATTTGAACGCGCATCACGTAAAAACGGCTGAACGGATTTTGATGAAAACTTTACTTATCTGTCGAGAACATCCCCGGCCAGGTTATAGGCTATAAAAATTCAACCCCTAAACGGGGGGGTAGCCACAACAGTCGATTGACTTAAGTTTGCCCCTGAATCGTATGGCGCTACTTAGGAAGGAGGGGCAAACTTTTTTCAAATATGTGCTAACACTATAGAGTACCCTGGTAAACTAACAGATGGCGCTGAATTTAATACGATGTGACATAAATAAGCCACCGAGGAAGGATTTTGCCAAATTAACTCTAAGTATAGAAGACCCCTCTTCTAAAATTTCAATCAATCGTACGGATATCAACAAATTTAATTGAATAATTGTGTTGGTTTAATAATACAACAAAATTAAACGACAGTAAATTAATTGCCCCTCATTGCACAGTGCCATCTTTTGGGGAGCTAAGTAAACATTAAGTAACCAAGAAAACTAAAAATGGGTTTACATAGTTACGTAGTGGTAAAATAAACACATCATATCAACACGCGTATAATTGCATAAAATTATTTAAAATTATTTATTTTCTCCGTCATGAATTATACCAAATCGTAATTATATCGCATCCATATCAAATCCATATTCATACGTATCGCCTCCTTAAGCACTTAATAATGGCCACGAAGGTGGGTACTTTGAAAAAACATTGACCTCCGTCATTTGCAGTGCCGGATTAACCCTTTTAAGCAAAATAAGCACTTGCTTAGGGCATCATGTCTAGGGGGCACCAAAAATTATCGAAAAATTTTCGCGCTCGCTTCGCTCGCGTTTTCAATAACATTCTAAGATGCTTATGATAAAGGTGACATTCAGGTGGCGCCTGCAGCAGCATTAGGTACTCTGTTGCAACGTTACTGCTGCGGCACTGTCAATTTTCGTGATAAAATGATGTGACTGATTTCCATACTAAAAGTAAAAATGTACAACTGTCTATCAAAATGCGTTTTTTATATCGAAAAATTTTCGCGCTCGCTTCGCTCGCGTTTTCAATCAATTTCTAACATATGACAAAAGGTGACATTCAATTTTCGTGATAAAATTATGTGACTGATTTCCATACTAAAAGTAACAAATGTACAACTGTCTATTGAATTGCGTTTTTTTATATCGAAAAATTGTCGCGCTCGCTTCGCTCGCGTTTTCAATAACTTTCTAAGATATGATAAAGGTGACATTCGGGTGGCGACTGCAGCAGCATTAGCTACTCTGTTACAACATTACTGCTGCGGCACTGTCAATTTTCGTGATAAAACGATGTGACTGATTTCCGTACTAAAAGTAAAAATGTACAACTCTCTATCAAATTGCGTTTTTTTATATCGAAAAATTTTCGCGCTCGCTTCGCTCGCGTTTTCAATAACATTCTAAGATGTTTATGATAAAGGTGACATTCGGGTGGCGACTGCAGCAGCATTATGTACTCTGTTGCAACGTTACTGCTGCGACACTGTCAATTTTCGTGATAAAATGATGTGACTGATTTCCGTACTAAAAGTAAAAATGTACAACTGTCTATCAAATTGCGTTTTTTTATATCAAAAAAATTTCGCGCTCGCTTCGCTCGCGTTTTCAATAATTTTCTGAGATATGATAAAGGTGACATTCGGGTGGCGACTGCAGCAGCATTAGGTACTCTGTTGCAACGTTACTGCTGCGGCACTGTCAATTTTCGTGATAAAATGATGTGACTGATTCCCATACTAGAAGTAAAAATGTACAACTGTCTATCAAATTGCGTTTTTATATCGAAAAATTTTCGCGCTCGCTTCGTTCGCGTTTTCAATCACTTTCTAAGATATGATAAAGGTGACATTCGGGTGGGGACTTCAGCAGCATTACTCTGTTGCAACTTTACTGCTGCAGCACTGTCAATTTTCGTGATAAAATGATGTGACTGATTCCCATACTAAAAGTAAAAATGTACAACTGTCTATCAAATTGCGTTTTTATTTCGAAAAATTTTCGCGCTCGCTTCGCTCGCGTTTTCAATAACATTCTAAGATGTTTATGATAAAGGTGACATTCGGGTGGCGACTGCAGCAGCATTAGATACTCTGTTGCAACGTTACTGCTGCGGCACTGTCAATTTTCGTGATAAAATGATGTGACTGCATGATTTCCATTCTCAGCTGAAATGCAGCAATGAACGTCACTCAATTTACCAAAAAAAAACAATGTACCTAATCTTGATGACCCTAGGGAGAGGGGCCACCATGGTCTAGAAATACTTAGGGCATCAAAATATCTTAATCCGACACTGGTCGTTTGCGGAGTCAAACGATTTGGGACTCGCATTTTATACGCATTTACCATGCCTTCCCGAAAAAAATCGAATCATTCGCGAAAGTTTCGCAACGCATTGAGGTTACAAGGGGCACGTGGTCTTCCTCAGGAGTCTGAAGAAGACCACGGTAAGTAGCGCTCTAGGCAGGCAGGCCGCTTCGCTTTCGCTCGCGCGCGTATACCTTACTGTATCGTCCGATGTACACCTACTACTCTGTCGTTTAAATCCTTAGAGAATATATAACCAACGGAGACGCCATGTCTATAATTTTCGATACAAAATAGTCTGGCGTTTTTTGCGGGGGAGGGGCACATCAAATGTGTACCTACGTAACGTAAACATAGCCATGTCAGATAAACGTCGGTTGACCATTGGCCGCCTATTTTCGACAGAGGGGAACGCCTGTTAATGACCACTCCGTTTGGTTATAGGTATTCTCTAAGTTTAAATCACGTGTAAAATTTGAATAAGTGCGAATAAAACTATTGATTTTGGAGTGTAGTTTTATTTAGTGGTACCTAATTGTAAAATATTTTATCTGGATTTCAGTCCTCTAGCATATCCATAAGTCAACTTTAGTTCAAGTTCCGCCTCCAGGGGAGAGGGAGAGAAATTAGGATTAGAAATTAGCCGCTTACTGACACAGACCGAATTACACGCGGGCGGAGCCGCGGGCACAGCTAGTATTATAATATTCTGAAGAATACTTTTTGAAAAATTCTCACGAAAAACTTTTTGAATGGAAAAATTGGAAACATACTTTAAATTGTCATATAAGTCTCCAGAAACTTCGACGTCGTCTGCGTTTATTTTAGAATTTTTATTAAAAATCAAATAGATATAAATGAACACATCTCCTTCACAACATCAAGAATAGGGTATTTGACTGTATTTAAAATAAATTATTTTACACAGTGCATGGAATAAAGCACCAGAAGATGAATAGATAAACGTAAACAGCAGAGTTATTTTTAGACACAATTTCTATTTTAAACCTCGTATAAAACTACTAGCTGTGCCCGCGGCTCCGCCCGCGTGTAATTCGGTCTGTGTCAGTAAGCGGCTAATTTCTAATCCTTAGCTCCAAAATCAATAGTTTTATTCGCTCTTATTCAAATTTTACACGTGATTTAAACTTAGAGAGTGGTCGTAACAGGCGTTCCCCTCTGTCGAAAATTGGCGGCCAATGGTCAACCGACGTTTATCTGACATGGCTATGTTTACGTTACGTAGGTACACATTTGATGTGCCCCTCCCTCGCAAAAAACACCAGACTATTTTGTACTGAAAATTCTAGACATGGCGTCTCCGTTGGTTATATTCTCTAAGGATTTAAATGACAGAGTAGTAGGTGAATATCGGACGATACAGTAAGGTATATGCGACGCGAGCGAAGCGAGCGCGAAAATATTTCCATATAAAAAAACGCAATTTGATAGACAGTTGTACATTTTTACTTTTAGTACGGAAATTAGCCACATTATTATATCACGAAAATTGAATGTCACCTTTATCATACGTTAGAAAGTTATTTAAAACGCGAGCGAAGCGAGCGCGAAAATTTTTCGATATAAAAAACGCATTTTGATAGACAGTTGTACATTTTTACTTTTAGTATGGAAATCAGTAACATCATTTTATCACGAAAATTGACAGTGCCGCAGCAGTAACGTTGCAACAGAGTACGTAATGCTGCTGCAGTCGCCACCCGAATGTCACCTTTATCATATCTTAGAAAGTTATTGAAAACGCGAGCGAAGCGAGCGCGACAATTTTTCGATATAAAAAAACGCAATTCTATAGACAGTTGTACATTTTTACTTTTAGTGTGGAAATCAGTCACATCATTTTATCACGAAAATTAACAGTGCCGCAGCAGTAACGTTGCAACAGAGTACCTAATGCTGCTGCAGTCGCCACCCGAATGTCACCTTTATCATATCTTAGAAAGTTATTGAAAACGCGAGCGAAGCGAGCGCGACAATTTTTCGATATAAAAAAACGCAATTCTATAGACAGTTGTACATTTTTACTTTTAGTGTGGAAATCAGTCACATCATTATATCACGAAAATTGAATGTCACCTTTATCATATGTTAGAAAGTTATTGAAAACGCGAGCGAAGCGAGCGCGAAAATTTTTCGGTGTAAAAAACGCATTTTGATAGACAGTTGTACATTTTTACTTTTAGTATGGAAATCAGTCACATCATTATATCACGAAAATTGAATGTCACCTTTATCATATGTTAGAAAGTTAATTAAAACGCGAGCGAAGCGAGCGCGAAAATGTTTCGATATAAAAAACGCATTTTGATAGACAGTTGTACATTTTTACTTTTAGTGTGGAAATCAGTCACATCATTTTATCACGAAAATTGACAGTGCGGCAGCAGTAACGTTGCAACAGAGTACCTAATGCTGCTGCAGTCGCCACCCGAATGTCACCTTTATCATATCTTAAAAAGTTATTGAAAACGCGAGCGAAGCGAGCGCGACAATTTTTCGATACAAAAAAACGCAATTTGATAGACAGTTGTACATTTTTACTTTTAGTGTGGAAATCAGTCACATCATTTTATCACGAAAATTGACAGTGCCGCAGCAGTAACGTTGCAACAGAGTACCTAATGCTGCTGCAGTCGCCACCCAAATGTCACCTTTATCATAAACATCTTAAGTACCCACCTTCGTGGCCATTATTAAGTGCTTCAGGAGGCGATACGTATGAATATGGCTTTGATATGGATGCGATATAATTACGATTAGGTATAATTCATGACGGCGTAAATAAATAATTTTATGTATACGCGTGTTGATATGTGTGTTTATTTTACCACTACTACGTAACTATGTTAACTCATTTTTAGTTTTCTTGGTTACTTAATGTTTACTCAGCTCCCCAAAAGATGGCACTGTGCAATGAGGGGCAATTAATTTACTGTCGTTTAATTTTGTTGTATTATTAAATCAACACAATTATTCAATTAAATTTGTTGATATCGTACGATTGAATGAAATTTTAGAAGAGGGGTCTTCTAAACTTAGAGTTAATTTGGCAAAATCCTTCCTCGGTGGCTTATTTATGTCACATCGTATTAAATTCAGCGCCATCTGTTAGTTTACCAAGGTACTTGTTAGCACATATTTGAAAAAAGTTTGCCCCTCGTTCCTAAGTAGCGCCATACGATTCAGGGGCAAACTTAAGTCAATCGAGTGTTGTGGCTACCCCCCCTTTTAGGGGTTGAATTTTTATAGCCTATAACCTGGCCGGGAATTTTCTCGACAGATTAGTAAAGTTTTCATCAAAATCCGTTCAGCCGTTTTCACGTGATGCGCGTTCAAATAAACAGACAAACAGATAAACAGATAAACAGACAAACAGACAAACAGACAAAAATTCTAAAAACTGTTGGAACGTGTTCTGTTAGCAATTCTAAGTATCCCCAGCCAACTTTTTTTCAAATATCTTCCATGTACAGACTTTCGACTCTCTTCAGCTTTATTATATGTATAGATGTATAGATAGATAAAGAGTAGGTAATTTGATTGTGACGTCACATGCCAGTGTTTCATATAAATTCCATAAAAAGCAAAATCGTTTTGACAGTTGGAAAAAAGAAACTGATTTGACTGGTAGTGAAATACCCTATTGGGTTGTAGCAGAGGGCAGGTAATCAACCACATCTAAAGGCAGTAAGCCCGACAAATGGCCCCGCGAAACAATTCACTCGCGGAGATCGATGTCAGGATCACGGGGATCAATCCTGCTGCCGAAGAAACTCAATCCGTTTCGTAGGGGACAAGTTAACCCTACTACTACTTAACTTAGAAGGATGCAGAGGCAGTCGCGAGTTCTGTACCCCTAATGTAAATTTCATTCGAAAGCGTGACGTGACCTACGCGTTTGCGTTAAGTGTCACTTTCTATGGGATTTTGAGTTTCCAAAACGTCCCGCTTGGCGCGCTGTTCAAAATCCCACACAAAAATAGATAGGGATAGGTAACGTAAACGCAAACGCTATCACGCTATCGAATGAAATTCACACCTAGGGGTTCTGATTTAAACTTTGACGAGTTTAACACGTTATGTGGCGTGGCGGAAGACACCCAGCCTGCCTTTGCCCAGCAGTGGGGCACTATACCGTTAGGTGACAACCACAACTCACTGACTACTAAAAAATAATTAAACAAAAATCAACCTTATCCTAGTACTAACTACTAATATGGTTCACTATGGCTTATGAACTTGTGGTAATTAGTGAGTTTTGGTTGTCACCTGACGATATAGGCTATAAAAAAGGATGACTTAAGCTAGAACGGTCCGGGTCCGGGCCGAGGCGTGTGGCACTTTGTTTTCTATGACAGGTGATCGGGGATTATCACATAATCAAGATTGTTTCAGAAAACGAAGTATCCAAAGCCGCAGCCCGGGCCCGGACCGATTTCGAGTCATCCCTTATGACATCTTTTTCAGAATTATCGCTGACGCTTCACGGTTCCCATCAGAATACCAAATTCTATTCTCATTACGCGGAGCCCCCATCCATCTCGGACGCGGCAATAAGTTACGCACACTCCATCCGCGGAATGAGGGCGGACGCGGATCGCTTTATTTATGCACGTGCCCTTAGCGGGAATCACCTTGCGGGCGAAACTGATTGAATTCACCGCGCGGCGAGGTGATGAGCGGAGCGGGGAGCGGAACGGGTATACACTGAAAGTTAAATAAAAACTTTACTAACGACGCAAGTATAGTTGAATTATCGAGAAGATGGAATTGCATTTGTAGTGGTTGTATGCTGATAGTACAAGAAAATAGAAAATTCAAAATATAGAATGCCTGTAAACAAACAATACTACTACATATGCAATTCCACGCTTTCGATGATTCAACTATACAGTCAGAGATTTGACCCCCCAAACAAATTTCGATGCATGTGGGTCAGTTATATCAGCAGCTGACTGTACCTTGTAAGTGGTAGTATTGTACGATATGGGCATGAATATATCTTACATCCAGCAAATGAAATATTTTCATAAAAGGAAGAAAAATTCATAAAAAAAACCGGCCAAGTGCGAGACGGACTCGCGCACGAAGGGTTCCGTACCATTACGCAAAAAACGGCAAAAAAATCACGTTTGTTGTATGGGAGCCCAATTTAAATATTCATTATATTCTGTTGTATTTGTTGTTATAGCAGCAACAGAAATACATCATCTGTGAAAATTTGCCAACAACAACAACTGCCTAGCTATCACGGTTCATGAGATACAGCCTGGTGACAGACAGACGTACGGACGGACAGACAGACGGACAGAGAGACGGACAGACGGAGTTTTAGTAATAGGGTCCCGTTTTTACCCTTTGGGAACGGAACCCTAAAAACAAAAAGAAGATTGGTATTGATACTTATTTACGTATTGAACTTCTGAACCATACCAGCCTATTCGGATTTCGAGATAATCACAAGATTAGACGATTTAGAGATCAACTAGATCTACATTACTAATGTAGATCTAATGTAACATTAGATATCGACTAGATGTGACTTGGATATCTAAGTCATAACTTGTCGAAATCGTTCAAGAGGACCTCCAGAATCGCGGAAACGTCAAATTTGACATATCTATCTTACAAATATCTTTAAATTATGCGTATCGTAACTTGTTGAAGTCTAGTAGAAATCTAATTCATTTTCCGAATCGAGCCGCTAGTTGTGGTGTTTCGTTGGAATAATAGTTGGATTTCACGCTATCATTCCGCTGCCCCTATCACTAAGCCAGCCCCCTGCCGCTGTGTTCGTACATTATTCACCCATCCGAGAAGCACTTTTATTTGTCCCTCATTGTACTCCTCGTTCGGCCGCGTTACCGTGTAAGTCATATTACGTAATATTTTATTCAGCCTACAGATTTTTTGCGGTTACTTAAATTTTATAGTTGAATAATGGAGCCTTAATAAAAAGTCGAAGTAAAAAAGGCGGGAGCCTAAACAACTGACAATCGCGTGATTTGGGAGCGGCGCGGGGAAAACATGTGGATACCTTACCAACCAACCCTGCCAGTCATTTATTAGGTACCTGAACGCCAATCGAAATCTAAATAATGTATGAAAATGATCAATGTCAATCCAATACATTGTTACTTTTCGATTAGCTTTTGTTTGATACTGCATAATTTGTTGTAATTGTGAAACAACAACTTTTGGAAACTAAAGTATTTTTTAGACTTTATACCTGAGCCCGTACCATGAGTCACTGACAGTGTCAAAACTGACATATATGCTAACGTAATATGCGAGTACAGCGAGCGAGATGGATAGAAAGTAAGGTACGTTATCGACAGCGTTTATATCAAAGCCACACTGGTGGTAACCACACTGCGACAATAAAAAGCACGCGTTCTACTATAAAGCACTATTTGTTACCTACTTAAGTTATGAAGCCGAAATAAAGTCCCATTAACGGCCTAGACCTAGGTTTCATCTCTTGACCGGACCGAGCGAGCAAATCGGCGCCAGGATTTGGCGGCGCTCGACGCGTACAACTCGCAATTTTCCCCTTCAAGGTTTCAACACGATACAAAAATGTTTGCAGTACTTACTCTGTTAAAACTCTTTGACGATCGAGTTTACCCTTCCTACAGATCTATGTATAAAATTGCCGGTCAATTATATATCAAAAGTGCGACGAACATGGAATGATGTGAAGTGTCATTAAAAGTGTTTAAGTACTTAAGATTAATGTGACTGCGTAAATTATTTGCTTTTGTAACAATTGTAACAGCAGGTATATTCCAAGATATAACCAGTCACCGGATCTCTTAAGCTTCAGCCTTTCAAAAGTACAGAAATATGTGTCTGTTTTGTCCTAATTAGGGAATGCAAATCGGTAATTTTTTGTATGGAAATAACCGCGGTTTCGGTTAATAACCGATAATTTCCATACAAAAAATAACCGAAAATAACCGATTTGCATTCCCTAGTCCTAATCCTAAGTATTTTTGAATGTTTGTATTGTGTACGTATGTCAAATAATTTATTTCAATAACGAATACCTATAGTCTGATCCCTTATTATGATGAAGCAATTTATTAATTTATTTAATTAAAATTTAAATCAGGCAACAAGGCCCATATTACAAATATCTTACTGACTAACATTTAAATGAATTTTATAAACTAAACACTTAGTCAACAAAACGGCATGGCTCCGTTGTATAGCAATCTAGAGTCTGGCTACTGAAATATCACACAAATTTTTGGCGGGTTATTCAAAAAATCTTGGGCTGGTCACACTTTGTGTAGTAGGAATAATAGTTTTGATACTAGATTCTTTTTTCTGTGCACACGTCAAGTACCTAAGGAAATAAATTAAATATACGTTGACGTGCACTCAAAGTCAGCCCACCACTAATTAAATTAATTACATAATTTCTACCACTATTTAAAGTACAGTCAACGACAAACACATATGTTTACGTTCCAATGTTTTGATTTTATTGATATTTTCCAGAACTTCTAGTTTATCCGTTTCTTTACACACTTGTCCTGTTTATGAGCTTCAGGTATTAATAAATACACGTACTTAATCAAAGTTATAGGCAAATGTTAGAACTAGTACTTAAATTATCAAAATATTAATAGAGCACCAACCTACTAAATTGTTTACGACTTATAAGCAATTAAACATTGCAGTTTTTCGTTATAGAACGCTTCAGGTCGACTTCGCACATTGTCGTAATTATTTACTAGCTTAAATAATAGTTTGCGGACCTTACTCGGTATAGTTATTATTAATATTATTTAAATAAACGCCTTATAAACCGTTCAAATGAATGAATGACATAAATTGACAACAGACTTTTAACTTTTTTTTAAATCAGAGACAATTGGTGATACTACAAGGAAATATCTGTCAACAAAATTTGGCTAGCCAGAGTCTACTGGCTATAAATACATACACTGTGAGCTTAGGCGCTTAAGCCGAAACCTTATAAAACTGCACTCGGTGAAACGCCCAACTTTGCCACTAGTCGCTACTGCCAGGAATTTAACTCAAAAAGTTTGCAATCGATCTAATGTTCGTTAGGAATTATTTAATGCTCTGTAATCTGTCTGTACGGCACGACAGATTCTTTTTAAACATCCTGGAGAGCAAGATTGAGGGGAAAAGACGTAGAGGAAGGCCTAGGCTCACATATCTCACCCAAATAAAAGATAGAGTTCTGTCGTGTCGTACGAGGGAGTTAAAAGGCTGGCCCAGCAAAAAGAAGAGTGGCGTTTACTCCACCGACAAGAGCATAACTCTTAAATATTGATGACGATGAATCTGTCACCAAGCTGTATCTGATATATTCGCTCTCGCTTGGTCAATAATGAAATCAGGAGTTTCCGATTCCTTAAATAAAAATAGATTATCGACCAAGAGATGTCTTAAGGTAAACAAGCGGTGCACTTTTCTTGTTTGTTAGGTCCATGGTTTAAGAGTTTTAGGACGATAATTTTCCGAGTAAGTAGGTAGTTAAAAAAGAACATGAAATTGACACCGCGAGGTGTCTGTTCGTGGCGAGGTAAGTATAGTTAACAGCTAAAGTAGCGGATCAGACGACGCGTCTAAAGTATTTATCTGCCATTTCTAATAGCCTCACAAAAATACACATGCCTCTTATGTAGATCAATTAGATTGAAAAATGACACACATACTTTTGAATGCGAACGGTAGAGATATAGTTATCTCTATCTTGTACTTTAACCTTTATGTCCTCAATCCTCATTACGTCTAATGCCCATTGTCCTACAGGTCGTTATCTAATTAAAAATTAAAAAACAAGACTGCGAAAAAGCGAACTGAAAAGACAAAAATAATTTTTAGTTGTGTTAGTTACTCAACTTAATGAATGTAAAAAATTATTAGAATATGAGTGTTTAGTGAAGGTTATAAACAACAAACGCAAAAGTTTTATGCTCATTTAGGATCGTGACTGTACCTGTGTATTTTATTTCAATTGCAGTCGGGGACCTTGATGTATTGACATTTTCCCATTTAAAAGGTCCCCGACTGCAATTGAAATAAAATACACAGGTACAGTCACGATCCTAAATGAGCATAAAACTTTTGCGTTTGTTGTTTATAACCTTCACTAAACACTCATATTCTAATAATTTTTTACATTCATTAAGTTGAGTAACTAACACAACTAAAAATTATTTTTTCACCTCAGCAGCTCGAACAAGAGTACTTTGCTTCTTAAAAACAGTGAGCAAAATGCGATTTTGCTCACTGAGTCATTTTGTCTCATTCAGTGAGCAAAATCGCATTTTGCTCACTGAGTGAGACAAAATGAGTGAGCAAGATCGCATTTTGCTCACTGAGTGAGACAAAATGTCATTCAAGTGACCTTTATAGTCAAATGTCATTTCAATATGCGGGGCCTAATACAAGTTCGATATACTTGGCTTCTATTATCTCTGCCCCTCTAGGTATGTTCTCACTGCTTAGGGTGAAAAATTTTGTGTACTACACGAGATCAAAGTTATTTACATCTCGTGCGCTTTTGAATCCCTTACTATGCTCAAGATTCTAAATTAGATTATAGAATCTTTCGCTTGCACGGGACTCAAAATAAGCACTCGAAGAAATATCAAACTTTGATCTCTTGTTGTACAAATAACTATTGTCTTTTCAGTTCGCTTTTTCGCAGTCGTGTTTTTTAATTTTTAATTAATTTATTTTATTTTATACTTTTTAGAATTTTTACATTCATTAAGTTGAGTAACTAACACAACTAAAAAATATTTTTATCTTTTCAGTTCGCTTTTTCGCAGTCGTGTTTTTTAATTTTTTATTTATTTAATTAATTTTGGGGTCATGATTTCGTTAATCACTTCGCAAAAAAAGAGGCGCCTTTTCAATATTGAAAAAAAAGATGATTATTTCTCAATAACTTTAGTTTATAATATACTTTTCTGTACTTGTAACGAAGATTTGTTTAATTTGACTTCCCATATTCCGATACAATAACTAGTCTAGCGTTGTTTCAAACTAGACAAAGTTGTTAATGGCTGCTGCTGTCCCCAATCCCGTGACGTCACAAGGTATCTACTAGCTTTCGGAACACGACAGTTCGAGTGTAAGCCGCTTATATTACCTTATCAAGCCAGAAAGACGTATCTGCGGCACATAATAAGGGCTTGTGCACAAATCACGCGAGGTTCGATAAAGGAGGGGGGGTCACCAAAAAAAATCACGACAGATCACGTTGGGGGAGGGGAGTATAAGGAGACCTCACGTGTATTTTTCTACAGTGAACGAAACTAAGAAAAAATACCTACCACATCATGAGTAGATACTTTTTCTCGGTTTCGTTAAACATAAATCTCACTCCGTACTTCAAAATAGCTCGCTATTATCTTATTTTACGAAATTTTGGAGCGCGTAATTTAAAATTAGGTCGAATGAAAAGAAAAAACCAAAAACTTCACCAAATATCACCAAAGGGGAGGGGGGGTCAAAAAGTAGCCGAAAACACCTCGTGTGATTTGTGCACAACCCCTAACACCTTGTGATACAAGTGTGTTACATTGGTCATTACACACGAGGCGATATTGTGCGCGAGAGCTGAGAGAATATTTTTATCAAGTTGTGTTATAAACCTATTCTAGGCATAATCGAGCAATTCTCAAAAAGTTTGTACATTTCGATCACATCTTAGATTTCTATAAAAATTTATATGCTGTTAAAGTACATGAAGCTGAACAACTTCCACCACATTTCCCAAAATGTCCCAGTAAGTAAGTAAGTAAGTATGTGATCGAAATGTACAAACTTTTTGAGAATTGCTCAATCATGAAAACTCATCCGTAACAGACAAGCGAGTATTCTTATGTTTCCTTATAAACACATTGCGTCCCGCATAAGATGGCATTACAGTATCGCCCGTACAACCAAGATCCGAGATTTTTCGGCCACTCAACAATTTCCGTATCACAGAGGGCTCAGGGCGACCACACGGGACAAAGCGGAGTCAGCCCACCGGGGATTATCCCGGGGAGATTTATCGTGTTGTCCGCCTAGTCATAGTCAGCGTTCTTTGTGGCTACTGTATGGGGATAGTGTTTTTTACAAATCTGAAGTTTAATTGCTGAAATATAAACTTAACAAACATATGTAGCAGGTATTTTGTATATTATCTATCTTATCTTAGCAGTGGCATAAGCGATGACCGTAAAACAGTTTAATTTCAAAATATGTATAAATATTTTTAAACGAAGTTGATTTTGGACGACAGTTGTAAGTTGTGGACTAAAGTTAGCTGAGTTTACGGTACTATTGTCCGATTATTGTAATATTTGTAATATGATAAAATAATAAATAATAAAAAAAAAATCTATGGGAGGACAACCCTTCGCGCCTACATTTTTTAAATTAGCTGCCTTTTTCTACTGACAGAAATGGATTGCCAAACTGAAAGCTTAGAAATTAAAGACACCGTGTTTTTAGAACAATAGTTTAGGAAGGTAGATGTGTGATAATTTGGATTAATTCGATTTTTTACATTAATTTGAATTAAATCAGACTTAACCCTCAGATGCTTATCGAGTTTCCCAAGACATTACTTTAAATATGAAAGCGGGTTGTTAAGTCGATTAAAAATTGCTGTATTTACTTCATATGTTTATTATCTACCTATGCTGGTTTAGTTTTATGAAGAATGGACTGGAATTTAATTCAAATTCACATCATAATTTACTAAGCTCATTTTAAATAAATATTGTTTTATTGCATAGACAATATTGCTGTGCAGATAAAAACACATATAATTAATGCATGCGCAGGACATACATTTATTTGTTATTCAAAGATCAAACATAAAACGTTAAACCACAATCATTAAACGGCAAAGTAAAGTTCAAAACAAATTCAACAAAACAGATTTCACCACAATTATCTCTCAAAGCGTCCAAAGAAGAACTTTCCATTGTGACTAGCAATAAAATAAAAGTAATGGGAAAGCGTAATAAAAGAAATAATGATAAAAAATAATGCGTTCTTTGTACAACAGGGCCCCTGTTGTACAAAGAACGCTTTAGGAAATTTAAATTCAATTTCTTTCCAGTTGCGTCACCTGTCTTTAAAAAAGTCCTTTTTAAACAACAAAAGAGCGACGTTTTGTTTTTCACGAGTTTCTTGACTACTGTAGGTAGAGTTCAATACAAAAAAAACAAATAATGTAATTAAATATGGCAGATGTTGTTAGCACTTGACGTAAAAGTTTAACGATGGTTGTTTTTATTGAAATATTATTAGAAACATACAGTATTTTAACCAGTAATTGATATAAAATCATGGTTGTCCACAAAAAGTGGGAAATTAAGAAGAAATTACCTGAGGTAAATTGGTTTGTTTACTCGATATTAAACTTTCGTGAGACATATTTTAAATTGTCCCCGACGGGCCCGTAACATGTCGCCAATAGCGACTAAAAATTCAAGTGGTTTGTTTACATTATTGTTTTCTATTGGACTCCACTTTAAGTTTAATATAATTATACTCAAGCAGCGGTCGGCAACAAGCGCTCCTTGGCTATTTTGTATGTAATATTGACAAACGACAATGTCTGATAAAGTCATTAATATTAACAAAGTGCGGCCCGCGTCAACTTCGTTAACTACTATGTGGCCCTTGGCTGCTAAAAGGTTGCCGACCGCTGTACTAAAGTAATAAAAATGCCAGTTTACTTCAATTTTCATTAATAGGTAGGTATCCGTCAGATCTGTCTGGCAGTTGTTTCTTGTGAGCAAAGACGGTATTGTCTGCCTACAGGTAGGCCATATAAAAACACTCTTTAATAATATTGCGATCGAGTTCAACCAAAATGTCCAATGTCCATGTCAATTAAGATCAAGTGCTCCAATTGTCCTCTTGACATCTCTCTTCCCAGTCCGGATTCCACCAACTCCTGAAATGAGGATACGTGGACTCCATTGTCACCATATTCTCATCATTGAGCGCCGAGCACAAGTTGCACACGTCCTCTTTTTGTTCTGGCTCGGAGTACTTGTAGTGGTTCCGCCATCGGAAGAACTCGTGGTACTTGCTCGGGTTGGCTATGATGTCCGCCATGACGTGGGCCAGGGATTCTGGCTCGTGGTGACGGGCGTCGATGTAGGAGCCGGGCGGGACGAACCTGGGAAAAGGTGACACTTTACAGTAGATGTCGCTGTTTGCCTGTGACATGCAAAAGTAAAGTGATTGGAAAATTGGACTAGTGTCCTCGAAAACTGACACTAACTAATTGCGAAGATCACATGTTTTAAAAATGATACCTTACAAAACTTCCCCATTCCGTGCCCTATTTACATTGACTTAGACTACTTAAAATTGATTATATTGTTAGGATTCCAATGAAGAGTATTATATCATATCGTAGTGGTTATCCACATAAAGAGAATAAATGTATTAGTTGGACTGCCAATAAGTTGGCTAATTTCTTCAACAAGCTGCAAGGGCTGATTTGTTATTGGATTTAAAGTGATTATTGAACAAAGTACCTGGTGTAGTTGGATCCTCCTAGCACAATCGGCACTGCGTCATTATTCAACGCGGTCAACAACTTCTCTGTCACGTAGTCTTCCGCGAAAGCATTCTCAAAGGAAAGATAAAAGTAATAATCAGAGGATACCTTAGCCCAACACTTCTTTTCCTGATACCCGTGGCACACTAACGTACCACAATGTCCGTATATGTCTACGGCCAACCCATAAGGTTCCAACGCCTCCTGAAGTGACTTCACATATTTCTCTCTCTTACTTCTAGTGATGCAATGAGATACAAACCAAGCTGCCGCCTTCTTCTTACTCTTCAACTTCTTTTTTAACGTGTCATCAATTTCTTTCATAGCTTTAACCCAGTCCATATCTATTCTAGGTCCAACGTGTACGCCATTCATATCCCTTATATAAATATACGAGTACATTACATCAGAGTTCAGCTTGTAAGTGGATGTCCAGTTGAAAAAGTTATCCCACCAAGGGTTGCAGACCGGTTGGTAAGTAGAAGACTCTACGTTGAAGAAAATGTATTTCTGATGAGGCGATCTTTGCTGGGGCAGCTCTGATGCTTGTACGTATCTCAAGTTTCGCCCATTAAAAGCTACGGCATCGAATTTTGTGAGGTCTCCTTTGAAATATCTTCTGTCAGCAGTCACATAACAATTTGTAAACTCACACTTGTTCCTTTTAAATACGCTTTGTCCTGTTCCAAAAAAGTTGAACGGAAGAGAAGATTTTGGTGTCCAAAGCAATATGTACTTTAGGCTATTTTGGTCAAAATTACGAGTAGTATTTTCTATGCTAGGAGTATATTGGTTTGCAAAAGGTGGATCCAGAACGGGATTATTCAAAGCTTCTTGGATTATTTGGTCATCGAGATCTGTGTTGGAAAGTTGAGACCAGTTCATGTATAGTATGAATACGAAGAAAGCAAAACATAGCAATACATAAAATATCTTTGAAAATCTTGAAACTCGGGTGGATCCAACTTGCGGTGAACTTAATAGAGTGTATTTCGTCATTATGCGTTGTAACGTGAAATTTCGTGTTTGATAAACTTATGGTTTCAATCAATCGTTTTGTCTCCATTCATTTTACTGTTTGTTCTGACATATATTTTTTTACCACCATTTTGTCCAAGAATGTGGTTTCAGGGGCGCAGAATAACACTCTGTTCGACGTCTTGGCCTGCAATGGTAAAATAGAACATTTTCAGGAGAAACCTAACAAATGGTTCATTCACTAGGGCTGTAATGCAACAAGTTGAGAATACGGATGAGAAAATCGATCAAATTTAAGTAATTCTAATATCGTTAGTCAAAGGATCATTATTTTCACACATTGATTTGTTTCAGCATAAGTGTAATAGATTTGTTTCTGTCATCAAACTAAATAAAACTCGTAGCTCGTAATAAAATTGTAATCTTGTCTAGTATTGTTCTAATTGTTATTGTAATTGTACCTTTTGTTTGTAATTTCAAATTCTAAATTGTAAAGTGTGCTTGTTATTTTCCAAATTCTAAATGATGCTTGTTATATATTTTATGTATATATATATATATATAGATAGATATATAGATATTCCACAAGAACGAAAAAAAAAATACATATCTATACATATAATAAAGCTGAAGACGGTCGAAAGTCTGTACATGGAAGATATTTGAAAAAAAGTTGGCTGGGGATACTTAAAATCGATAACAGAACACGTTCCAAATGTTTTTAGAATTTTTGTCTGTTTGTCTGTTTATCTGTTTATCTGTTTGTCTGTTTATTTGAACGCGCATCACGTGAAAACGGCTGAACGGATTTTAATGAAAACTTTACTAATCTGTCGAGAAAATTCCCGGCCAGGTTATAGGGTATAAAAATTCAACCCCTAAAAGGGGGGGTAGCCACAACACTCGATTGACTTAAGTTTGCCCCTGAATCTTATGGCGCTACTTAGGAAGGAGGGGCAAACTTTTGTCAAATATGTGCTACCACTATTGAGTACCCTGGTAAACTAACAGATGGCGCTGAATCTAATACGTTGTGACATGAATAAGCCACCGAGGAAAGATTTTGCCAAATTAACTCTAAGTTTAGAAGAGGGGTTACGGATATCAACAAAAATAATTGAATAATTATGTTGATTTAATACATTAATAATACAACAAAATTAAATGACAGTAAATTAATTGCCCCTCATTGCACAGTGCCATCTTTTGGGGAACTGAGTAAACATTAAGTAATCAAGAAAACTAAAAATGAGTTTACATAGTTACGTAGTGGCAAAAAGAATAGATGGTATAGAGGGGTCCTGTCATAGTAAATTTTGTAGTCACAGTAAATTTACTGCCATCTATCGACACACGACTAAAACTCAAAATGAAAACGTATAAAATTATCAAAAAAAGTATATATATGGATAAATGATTTTATTATTTTTATATCATTTTGATCCATGTTCATTCACTGATATCTATGTGTTAAAATTGTTAAATATGAAACGGTGTCGTCACGCCATCTAGCCGAGAATAGGCTAAAGGTGTGTGCGGCATCTATTCGAGAATGACTTTTTCTTGAAATCCGAGGCACGTTTTGTCCTTAGACTTTATTCGTCTTATACGAAGTTACATATGTCTTTGGTAGTGGTAAAATAAACACACATATCAACACGCGTATAATTGCATAACTATTTAAAATTATAAATTTTCTCCATCATGAATTATACCTAATCGTAATTATATCGCACCCATATCAAATCCATATTCATACGGAGGTATCGTCTCGCACTTAATAATAGATAATAGCCACGAAGGTGGGTGGGTACTTTGAAAAAAAAAAGCATTGACCTCTGTCATTTGCAGTGCCGGATTAATCCTTTTAAGCAAAATAAGCACTTGGTTAGGGCACCACGTCTAGGGGGCACCAAAACCAACCATCATAGGCAAAAAAACGCGCAGGCTGCATCAGCATTGCAGTCTTCGAGGTAAAACAACCTCAGACAAGATATGACGGCTACAGCAGCATTACTCTGTTGCAACGTTACTGCTGCAGCACTGTCAATTGTCGTGATAAAATGATGTGACTGATTTCCATACTAAAAGTAGAAATGTACAACTGTCTATCAAATTGCGTTTTTATATCAAAAAAATTTCGCGCTCGCTTCGCTCGCCTTTTCAATTACTTTCTAAGATATGACGGCTACAGCAGCATTACTCTGTTGCAACGTTACTGCTGCAGCACTGTCAATTTTCGTGATAAAATTATGTGACTGATTTCCATACTAAAAGTAGAAATGTACAACTGTCTATCAAATTGCGTTTTCATATCAAAAAAATTTCGCGCTCGCTTCGCTCGCGTTTTCAATCACTTTATGAGATATGGCGACTGCAGCAGCATTACTCGGTTGCAACGTTACTGCTGCAGCACTGTCAATTTTCGTGATAAAATGATGTGACTGATTTCCATACTAAAAGTAGAAATATACAACTGTCTATCAAATTACGTTTTTATATCGAAAAATTTTCGCGCTCGCTTCGCTCGCGTTTTCAATAACTTTCTAACATATGACGACTACAGCAGCATTACTCGGTTGCAACGTTACTGCTGCAGCACTGTCAATTTTCGTGATAAAATGATGTGACTGATTTCCATACTAAAAGTAGAAATGTACAACTGTCTATCAAATTGCGTTTTTACATCGAAATATTTTCGCGCTCGCTTTGCTCGCGTTTTCAATTACTTTCTAAGATATGACGACTACAGCAGCATTACTCTGTTGCAACGTTACTGCTGCAGCACTGTCAATTTTCGTGATAAAATTATGATTTCCATACTAAAAGTAGAAATGTACAACTGTCTATCAAATTGCGTTTTTATATCGAAAAATTTTCGCGCTCGCTTCGCTCGCGTTTTTTAATTACTTTCTAAGATATGATGACTACAGCAGCATTACTCTGTTGCAACGTTACTGCTGCAGCACTGTCAATTTTCGTGATAAAATTATGTGACTGATTTCCATACTAAAAGTAGAAATATACAACTGTCTATCAAATTGCGTTTTTATATCGAAAAATTTTCGCGCTCGCTTCGCTCGCGTTTTCAATTACTTTCTAAGATATGACGGCTACAGCAGCATTACTCTGTTGCAACGTTACTGCTGCAGCACTGTCAATTTTCGTGATAAAATGATGTGACTGATTTCCATACTAAAAGTAGAAATGTACAACTGTCTATCAAATTGCGTTTTTATATCAAAAAAATTTCGCGCTCGCTTCGCTCGCGTTTTCGATCACTTTCTAAGATATGGCGACTGCAGCAGCATTACTCTGTTGCAACGTTACTGCTGCAGCACTGTCAATTTTCGTGATAAAATTATGTGACTGATTTCCATACTAAAAGTAGAAATATACAACTGTCTATCAAATTGCGTTTTTATATCGAAAAATTTTCGCGCTCGCTTCGCTCGCGTTTTCAATTACTTTCTAAGATATGACGGCTACAGCAGCATTACTCTGTTGCAACGTTACTGCTGCAGCACTGTCAATTGTCGTGATAAAATTATGTGACTGATTTCCATACTAAAAGTAGAAATGTACAACTGTCTATCAAATTGCGTTTTTATATCAAAAAAATTTCGCGCTCGCTTCGCTCGCGTTTTCAATCACTTTCTAACATATGGCGACTGCAGCAGCATTACTCTGTTGCAACGTTACTGCTGCGGCACAGTCAATTTTCGTGATAAAATTATGTGACTGATTTCCATTCTCAGCTGTAATGCGTCAATGAACGTCACTCAACTTACCAAAAAAAATCAATGTAATCTCGATGACCCTAGGGCTAGGGACAGGGGGCACCATGGTCTAGAAATGCTTAGGGCATCAAAATATCTTAATCCGGAACTGGTCGTTTGCGGAGTCAAACGATTTGGGACTCACATTTTATACGCATTAATTACCATGCCTTCCCGAAAAAAATCGAATCATTCGCGAAAGTCTCGCAACGCGATGAGGTTACAAGGGGCACGTGGTCTTCCTCAGGAGTCTGAAGAAGACCACGGTGAGTGGGTGGCGCTCTAGCCAGGCAGGCCGCTTCGCTTTCGCTCGCGCGCGTATACCTTACTGTATCGTCCGATATAAGTACATCTACTACTCTGTCGTTTAAATCACGTGTAAAATTTAAATAAGGGCGAAAAAACTATTGATTTTGGAGTTCAGTTTTATTTAGTGGTACCTAATTGTAAAATATTTTATCTGGACTACAGTCCTCTAGCATATCCATCTGTCAACTTTACTTCAAGTTCCGCCTTCAGGGGAGAGGGAGAGAAATTAGGCTCAGAAATAAGCCGCTTACTGACACAGACCGAATTCCACGCGGGCGGAGCCGCGGGCACAGCTAGTATATATATATATACATATGTATTTTTTTTTTTCGTTCTTGTGGAATATCTTATTTGCTGAATGTTACTGTTAAACCAACTTCTAAATTCAAAATACTAATTTTTTTTTTCGGAGTAATGTATTTTGTATTAGTTATAAGTGGATACTGTTTTGGCTTATGTTCCAACTAGGTATATATTTTACCTTATTGTATTATTATGTGCTGTATGTTTCCCAAATAAATTAAATTAAAAATTAAATTAAATTCAATTATTTCAAAAAAAGGAATAATCACTAGTTTGTTAAGGTTTTGTGTAACCCGTGCCATACCTCGTTTTCTAGCATTAGAAAAATGGTAAACATAATTGACTTTTCTTTTGTTTGAAAAATGCTTTTTAAAACTCAGTAACTATTACTTATGAAAGCAAAATAAGGTAAATTATCGTTTAAGACTTATAATTGTTGCATATTTGCCGTGACGTACCTATTTTATTTTTCAAAAGTGTTTTTCAATAAAAACACGTCCAGATTGTTTTCCTTTTTTCAACGTTATAAGTAACGACGTTAAAAACTAAGTATAAATAAGGTTATCATTTTACAAATAGCTTATTCTTATTACTTATCAACGATATTGGCATGTGCGATTTTTGGATATGACAAATGACTGTCAAATTGCAATGCAATTTATCCTATTGCATCTCCAACTCGCAATTCTATGTCAAGTGATGTCAAGTCACTACCGTTTGGCATTCAGCAATATCAATACGAGTAAGCGTGACTAAAATGCGTCGACACGATTCACACAGGGCCGTTTCATTCTTATCTTGTGTTTATAATAAGTTGATATAATAGATAACAGGGTCATTTTCTTTAATCCATGGCCATAACTGCTTATTTTTAGTCAAATTTAGCATTCCAAAAAACGGTAATTTAATTGTTTTTCTTTATTATTTAAATTTTATTGTAAATACAAAGTTCTGTACATTACGCGTAATAGGCGCCTGTAATATTTTTTATATGTAATATTTTTTTAATAATTCGAGTTTGTTGAATTGATATCTTGATTTTTATCGAAACATTATAGTTTTTTACTTATAACAATGATAATTCATTAAAGTTTGTCAAATGAGTAACAAGCAGCGTCGACCACGCTAAGTGTACATAAATTTGGCAATAACTGCTATGCATAATATACTATTACTATATAGGTATAGAGGAGCGCCAAAATGGACCTAGCTGTTGATATGAGAACCTAAGGTGGTCGGATTTTAGAAAACCTGTGCAAATTGTTTGCTAATCTGCGGGCTCAGCATGGTTCCATTTTTATCGACTATCACTATGTCCGTCACTTTCGCACTTACATACTGGTTAGAACGTGACAGGCATGGTGACAAATGATAAAAATGCGACCGTGCTACTAGGGCTGAACTATACCTCGTTTTTTTAGCATTAGAAAAATGGCAAACAAAATTGATATGTCTTTTTATTGAAAAACGCTTTAAAAAATTGTAACTTTAACTTATGAAACCAAAAGAATGTAAATATAAATATATATCCTCGCTATATAATTGTTACATATTGCTGTAACTTATTTTTCAAAACTGTTTTTCAATAAAAAGACACGCCAAGATTGTTTACCATTTTACTAATGCTAAAAAAACGAGGTATAGAAGCGGTAGCGAATATCAGTGTAATACTGAGTGAGTGTTATTGACTTACCACGTTTATTAAAAAATCCTTTAAAATATCACAAGTATCAACCGACACAAATATGGTGGTTGAAAGGTGATAGACACACCGTGTGTAGGTACACTATCGACTGACACCGTTTCAATACCCACGTGTTATCATTATCACCATATATGGATAACGAGAATTAATAGATATCTATCATATCTAATCATTCCACGAAATGCAGCTTTGACCCTGACCAAATTTACTTAAAATAAATATTTATTCATATTAGATTCCACAAGATTCCTACAAGATTCCACAGCCGACTGTATTTGTCTTAACCTTGTAAATCCCAGCGTGCTTGTATCGCCCACTGTTGACAGTACATCGGTGGACCTTATGCGCTTTCTAATAAGAACCATTGTACAGTTAGGGGTGTTGCTGTTTGTACAAATACAAATTGTGTGTAAAATGCAATAATATGGATTAATTCGCTTTCTTGCATTAATTTTTAAAATATATCCGACACAAAAGCCTCGAATCCTTATCGAGTTTCCCAACCCATACTCAGAAAAATAAAGCGGGTTGTGGCGGGATGATAAGTTATATAAAAAATCGCTGTGTTTATATCATAGTTTATAATATCACATATCACACATCATATCACAGCTTATACATAATTATACAATGTTTGTGATAGAATATAGTGTGAATTTAAATGAAATTCACGCCGCGAAGCGTCTGGTTGGAGTAACTGATGACCGAAAAGCTGGCGGCTTCCTCGCACAACGTATCAGCATTGAGATACAACGAGAAAATGTTGATTACTTTTGTTTTATCGATACTATAGTTTATCTATTTACAGGAATTCCTACCAAATCGTATTGTTACTAAGACGAAACGGACATTGCGTATCTGGTAACCTCGTAACTACAGATATACATCTATAATAGACGGCGTATGTACAGTCGACCTCAAAGATACCTATGTTTATATCAATAATAGAGTGTTTGCGGAAAGAGAAAAGTCGTGGAATGTATGGGGCTCAATACATTCCACGACCCTTCTCTTTCCGAACAGACTTTATCAGGTACCTATATAACTAAAGAAGGTTATACCCATACATATGAGCATATAAATACTTCCATATTTATTTCTACTACATAACCTTCGAATGTTAATGATAAGATATATCGGGTAGAACAGAACGAAGGACTTTTACGCAAACGATGAATTGTTTAGGCTATGTACCTACTTTAATTTTCACTCATTAATTACGTTAATATTTCTATCCGTTTTTGAGATACAGTTTGTGCTTCAAAAATCTGTAAGTATGTTTCAACCCTATAGCAAATAGATCCTATTGAATGACGTCAAATGTCAATTTAAAATGTGAATAACTTTGTCGGGTTATCATTAATATAAAAATATTTAATTTTAATAATTTTCTTTTACTTCTTATTCACCCAGCTTTACGATGATAATAACTCGATTGTAAATCACTTAGATAACCCTATCCTTTCAGCTCAGTCTCTAGAAATGTTCCACCAAGTATAAATGTTACTTGAATATTAATGTCAATTTTAATGTTATTTCAGAATGTAGTTTTAAAATGAGAGCCTAATTTCGATTGCATGGCGGATGGCACTATAAGTCTGGCATTTGGCAAAAACCCTCAATAAAGAAAAAAAGTATAGATAACTATTAGCTTCTGCCTGCGACTTCGTCTACGTAGAATGATGATGATGATTGATAAAAACTATCTTATGTCCTTCCCCGGGCCTGAAACTATCTCCATTTGTACCAAATGTCATCTTAATTGGTTCAACGGTTTAAGCGTGAAGAGGCAACGGACATACAGACAGAGTTACTTTAACAAAGTTGAATAGCGCTGGTGGCCTAGCGGTAAGAATGTGCGTCTTTCAACCCGGAGGTCGCGGGTTCAAACCCCGGCTCGTACCAATGAGTTTTTCGGAACTTATTTGATATTTGCCAGTCGCTTTTCGGTGAAGGAAAACATCGTGAGGAAACCGGACTAATCCCAATAAGGCCTAGTTTCCCCTCTGGGTTGAAAGGTCAAATGACAGTCTCTTTCGTAAAAACCAAGGACCGGAAAACCCCTCTTTACGCTTAATCCTATCCATTCGGTAACCCAATCGATTCGGTTACCGTATCATTCGGTAACCCTATCATGCTGTTACCTGATTGTAATGGTAAGCTTATTGAAACGGTAACCCTAACCTTTAACCGAGTTAATCTCAAAACCCCATCGCGATAGGGTTTTTGTTAGGGGTTTTTAACAGGTTTTTATTCAGTTATGGTAACCTTTATTATCGGTTGCTTATAGGTTTGCTACATCCGTATTTAGTGATGTGCCGTCAGTAAAATACAAAAAAAATTAGTTAAGTTATTAATTGTTAACTTTGTTAATTTTCTTAATTTAGTTTTTTTTTACTTTTTTATTTATTTACTATAATTGATTTATTTTATTAATATTATTTATTTTATTAATGTTATTTATTTTAGCAATAATATTTATTTTATTAATGTAGTTTATTTGATTAATAATATTCATTTTATTAATGTTATTTACATTATTTATTTTGTTTATATTGTTTATATTGTTTATATTGTTTATATTGTTTATATTGTTTATATTGTTTATATTGTTTATATTGTTTATTTTGTTTATTTTGTTTATTTTGTTTATTTTGTTTATTTTGTTTATTTTGTTTATTTTGTTTATTTTGTTTATTTTGTTTATTTTGTTTATTTTGTTTATTTTGTTTATTTTGTTTATTTTGTTTATTTTGTTTATTTTGTTTATTTTGTTTATTTTGTTTATTTTGTTTATTTTGTTTATTTTGTTTATTTTGTTTATTTTGTTTATTTTGTTTATTTTGTTTATTTTGTTTATTTTGTTTATTTTGTTTATTTTGTTTATTTTGTTTATTTTGTTTATTTTGTTTATTTTGTTTATTTTGTTTATTTTGTTTATTTTGTTTATTTTGTTTATTTTGTTTATTTTGTTTATTTTGTTTATTTTGTTTATTTTGTTTATTTTGTTTATTTTGTTTATTTTGTTTATTTTGTTTATTTTGTTTATTTTGTTTATTTTGTTTATTTTGTTTATTTTGTTTATTTTGTTTATTTTGTTTATTTTGTTTATTTTGTTTATTTTGTTTATTTTGTTTATTTTGTTTATTTTGTTTATTTTGTTTATTTTGTTTATTTTGTTTATTTTGTTTATTTTGTTTATTTTGTTTATTTTGTTTATTTTGTTTATATTGTTTATATTGTTTATATTGTTTATTTTGTTTATTTTGTTTATTTTGTTTATTTTGTTTATTTTGTTTATTTTGTTTATTTTGTTTATTTTGTTTATTTTGTTTATTTTGTTTATTTTGTTTATTTTGTTTATTTTGTTTATTTTGTTTATTTTGTTTATTTTGTTTATTTTGTTTATTTTGTTTATTTTGTTTATTTTGTTTATTTTGTTTATTTTGTTTATTTTGTTTATTTTGTTTATTTTGTTTATTTTGTTTATTTTGTTTATTTTGTTTATTTTGTTTATTTTGTTTATTTTGTTTACTTTGTTTACTTTGTTTATTTTGTTTCTTTTGTTTCTTTTGTTTCTTTTGTTTCTTTTGTTTATTTTGTTTTTTTGTTTTTTTTTTAATTTTTTTTTTATTTAATTTATTTATTATATTCTGTTTTTAGTATTTGTTGTAACAGCAGCAACAGAAATACATAATCTATGAAAATTTCAACTGCCTAGCTATCACGGTTCATGAGATACAGCCTGGTGACAGACAGACGGACAGCGGAGTCTAAAAAAATACTACATACATTACTACCTACTACTACCTATTTCCTTTTACTCTTTCGGGTTTTAAAAAAATCCCGTGAATTGTAGAAGAAAGTTTTGTTGGAATGTAGAAAGCATACTAAGTTGGGCTAAAATTTACTTGAATACGAAGAAGAATAAACACAGAAATTTTATTCTTAATCCAATAGATTTGAATTAGAATAGTTCTTGCACTCGTTATTTTAGAATAAAATGAAAGTTAATAAATCATGTCACTTTTATTTAAATGAAAAATAAAAAACGGAATATTTATACCTAATGTAGGATTATTCTAAATAACGTCTTATTAAATTAGAATGTTATACTCAATTAATTTAACTTTTGTAGTACAATGTATAAAGTTAGTAAAATGAATTTCACCCCTCTTTTCAACGGTCGGATTGATTTGAATTTTTTTTAGCGTAAAAGATTATATTGTGATAGATATGTACATTTTTTTGGAGCCTTCGAAACGGCGATGATAATTTGATAATGAAACTACATATAAAGTAAACTGCGAAATTATGATTATGATGGTTGAATGTATATTCCTTTGCCAATTAAGTATGTCATATTTTGTTTATTATTCTTATCAGCCTTGAGGTCTTTACGTATGCTATCTCTTTCACACCTACGGAAAGTGAATGAGATAGCAAATTACATCAGGTAAGAAAATAGTCCTACGCTTATCACTAGATTTGCAGAATGTCGCAGATCGCAGCATGAATTGTATTGTATTATTTGCTGTGTTTCCACTTGAGACCGTCATTTATTACTCATTGGCAATAACAATAAGATTAAGTCGTGGCGTGGTGAATTTTTCGTCAGCATTTGCTAAACACGTGCGGTAGGCAGTGTGTCAAACGATATTAATACCTATTCATTTCCGTCTAATAATGAGTACAAAAATTTTAAATATCATCAATATCAGCTGAACTTTTAAAAACACAATGAGTCTCGGTAGTAACTCGGACACTGAAACTACATACTAAACATAATTCGAAAACAAAAAATCATGAATACTTTCCCCATTTGTTCCTGCCCAACGTGACCGCCGCGATACATGAGGTGGGGACATATGGGAATGATTTAAATGAAGTGCCTATTCCCATCTGTGCCCGGCGGAGAGAAATAGGAATACACCATATCGAGCTATTCCTTATCATACCTTTAAAAACATATTTTTTAGGGTTCCGTACCCAAAGGGTAAAAACGGGATCCTATTACTAAGACTCGGCTGTCCGTCTGCCTGTCACTAAGCTGTATCTCATGAAGCGTGATAGCTAGGCAGTTGACATTTTCACAGATTATGTATTGCTGTTGCCCCTATTACAACAAATACTAAAAACAGAATATTATAAATATATAAGTTGGGCTCCCATACAACAAACATGATTTATTTGCTGTTTTTTGCGTAATGGTACAGAACCCTTCCTGCGCGAGTCCGACTCTCACTTGGCCGGTATTTTATTTTTTTACATTAAATTAGGCACAGTGAGCCATTGAAGTGTTTCGCTATCCACCATCCGAGCAGATCAGCTGAATTGTACCTGATGATTTAGTTATCAGATTAAAAGCAATACGGGTATCGACCAATACAAAGACTATGCGGCAGTAAATTAAATTCTTAAGATTTTATTGAATAAAATTAGGTATAAATTAGACAACTATTATTATTTACTTCTATCTATACGGCACCCAGACTACATTTTAATCCAGGAATATTATTAAGAATATAAAATCATGATTACATTTACTTGATATTAAATTTTTTATTTGAATAATTTGGACGGGAATAAATCAACATGATTTTATTCTTAGGAATTCTTATTCAAATTATGATTTTATTCTTGAATGCCCAACACTGCTTACTAAGTATGTATCTATTTAATTTAATCATAATTATTTCACCTTTCCAATGTTACAGATACTAAATAAATATAATGAATTCTGGTATTAATGAAAGATTTGAAGTATTAAAATAAGGTTATCACTGCTATAGATAATATATATATTTTCTGCTCGCTGCATTAAGCAAAACAAGGTAAATTACGACTTTTAGCTGACACAACTTACCGCATCTGAAAACGTTTAAAAGTAATTGCTTATTATAAAATAAGCTCATTATTAGGTATTATGTCATTTGTCAACAATGGTTAAATATCTACCACAATCCGCTAACGCATGTATCTTTATCACAACGTGATTTTTTTAATCACTCTATCTAAAGATAAACTATAACTACCAGTAAAATTACTAGTTAGGTTAAATTTTTTCCTTAAATCAGTCTTTAATCTGTAGGTACATACCAAGTTTGAACCCGAAAATAGAAAAATAATATCTAAGTAGCATTAAAAATTTAGTGTCCGACCGAAGGTTCGGTTTCGGTTTCGGCCAGTTTCGGCCAAAAAATCATGTTTCGGCTGTAGTTTCGGTTTCGGCCAAAAAATGGCCGAACCTTTCGGCCGGGCCGAAACTTACGAAATGGTACTTCGGACAAAGACCAAAAGTTGGGGAATAAGTAGGACAACAATATTAATACCTACATATACTAATTCATGTATAGGTACAGAAATTAATTGGTTTATTATAAAACACAATTCCACTAATGAGGGAACCACTGGACGGTCGAGGCAGTCTTAAGAGGCTGTCAATAACTATAACGCGCACACTGTCTAATTGTATCGGAGTGAATGAGATAGCACTGTCGCACGTAGCCGTTGGCCGAGTATCAGCTCGACCCGAGTCGAACGATGTCTTTCGCTCTTATTCACTTACTTATTCAGTCATTTTCCTATCTACCTCTAATGGCAAATTTTAAGCGAGGCTAAAGGCCACTCTCAACTGTGCCGCAAAGTTGATTTTCTCAATAGTTAATATTTTGCGAGCCTGAACAGCTGACTATTGATTAAAACGAAGAAAAAACCCTTAAAAGTGTCCCCAGTACAGTTTTTCATACGAATGCTCGATCTTAGCCTCACTTTTTACCTCAATTTACCATTGGTTTGTGTTCCACATGTCCTCTACTTCAGCTTAGCCTTTGGCCTCGCTGCGCCATGCTCGGCCTGCGGTCTCGCTTTTTTTTATACAATGGACATTGGTTGGAGTCTGTGCTCAACTACTTATCCTGAAGCCTGAAGCACGGCTTTGACTTCGCATGAAAGTTCGCTTCACTGGGGCACTTCGGACTTTTAGGCCCAGGTGAAGGTCGGTACCCGGCCTTGCGACATTGTTAACAAAAAAATTCGCGCTCGCTGCGCTCGCGTTTTTGGTTGGTTTTTTGGTTGACCCTGTATCTACATGTTAGCTTGACTGGTGAATCAATAGAGTTAGACCAAGAAAATTCTGCAATGATTTTGATAGCATACGCAGTGCAACTAGTGCAAATATTATTTATACGTCATAATTTCATAGTTTTGACGTTTAAAATAACACTTGCACTGCGTGTGTTATCAAAATCGTTGCAGAATTATCTTGGTCTAACTCTAGTAATTTTCTTAAAAAACTTCGTAAGTAACATCAATTTCAAGGACATTGGGTGTTGACAGCCCCATAATATGTGTCTAAAAGCGGTTTTATGACATTTTTTCAACGATGTTAACAAGTCTACAAAAGTTTCGGTTTCGGTTTCGGTTTCGGCCGAAACTAGAGCCAAAGCCGAACATTCGGTTTCGGTTTCGGTTTCGGCAAAAAAACATGTTTCGGTCGGACACTATTAAAAATATAACTAAACAATAACAGATATTGCTAGGATAGGATGGATAAAAATTCCAAACTAGAATTGCTCCGAAATGAACAAAAACAATAGGAACACACAGGTATAAAAGTATAAAGATAAACAAAGGAATGGCTGCGCTGCGGCTGTCGCTCCAAAATAATACTGTAATCGCCCAATAATGTTTTCAATTTTAGCTTAAGGAGTCAAAGTACAATATTGTTTGAATTGACAATAAGCGAAGTTACCGACAAAGAAACATGTTTGTGCTGGAGACTTAATAGACCGCCCATGCCAACCACGGTTATTCAATAATAAGTTCAATTTAAGTGTGCGTAAAGATTACAATCGTTTGAACTGGTTCAAAACCTTATTATGAGGTAACTGAATCGACTGGGTTTTTATTTCGGTTACCGGTAACCGAGGTTAACTCGATCTGATACGGTTACCGAATCAAAGTGTTACCTTATCAGAAGGTTACCGTTATGGTAGGGGTTTTTATAACCACTTCTAAAATAACCCTATGAAAAACCCCGGTTAAGGTAACCGGTTCCGGTCCCTGGTAAAAACTAGTGCTTACGTTAAATCATGGGATTAGTTGTCAAGCGGACCCCAGGCTCCCATGAGCCGTGGCAAAATGCCGGGATAGCGCGGGGAAGAAGAAGAGACAGATTTACTTTCTCATTTATAATATTAGTAGGGATAATATGCACGCGAAAATTCACTTGAGGGATCTAGAAAGATGTATGTCCGTTGTCCTAACCTCGTTTACTAGTTGTCGGAGCACGGTTCGTTAGACGGACGGACAAGCTCGTTTGGAAAAACAATACGGAGCTTAGGTACAATTACGTTTTATTGTTACAGTAACCAGCGGAACACGGTTAGAGTTAGACCAAGAAAAGTCTGCAGCGATTTTGATAGCCCATTCAGTGCAAGTGTTATTTTAAACGTCAAACTTCTATGAAATTATGACATATAAATAACACTTGCCCGCGTGGGCTATCAAAATCGCTGCAGACTTTTCTTGGTCTGACTCTAAGAAGTTTATTATCTGGTGTAATCCCTAAATAAATAAGGTGAATCGGGATAACTTCGAAAGAAGGGTAATTTTGAAAATTTCAATCCCACCAAAAACATTTTCATGCAAAATGTTGCCAAGACGAGACCATAATGACTCGGACTGTCAAAAAGTTATCAGATCTCATGTAGAGCCAAGCTTCTAACTCAATATGCCCTAACTATCTAACTAACTCCATAAACTTCACAAACAAATGGTAGGCAGCGAGACGGCCAAGTTTAGTCACATCAGCAAAGAAAAATTAAGCCTTACGAGTATTGAAATATTTTAACTCACATTTATAGACGGGTCTAACGCGAATTTTATTCAATTACCTTGATTTACCGACATTTCGACACAGGTTTCACTGGTCGTGGTCGCGGCTGACTGATGGTGTTTTCCTTAACCGAAAAGCAACTGGTAAATATCAAATGACATTTCGTAGATAAGTTCCGAAAAACTCATTGTACAAGCCGGGGTTTAAACCCGCGACCTCTGGATTAAAAGTCGCACGCTTACCGCCAAAAAATTACGTTTTAGCGCAGGTTTAAAGTAGTAGTTCAGTCAGTAATTTATCCCTGAGAGATAACGGACAGACAGATCGCGTTGCTTCTACAAATCGCTACAAAACGAAAATTAGCACTACACTGTATGTGTATACCTTAGGTGTATCTACCTTCACCTTTAGAAAAATATTAAGTTAAAAAGGTCATGAGGTATGTTCCAAATGTAAGATGAACACATTTTTTAGACTTTAAGCATTTCTGCTACTGGCTATTTTGTAATTTCCCCTGAGTCGGGAGCACGGCAAACATTTATTCATCTCCGCTAGGCACGTAACATTAGCTAGACCTAATTTTAAACATTTATTTTGATTAAAAAGATGCCTGAGACAGTCGGTTTTGCAAACACCGAAATGATAACGTAATTTGTTACGTAAAACTAATTTTACAGTACATATGCATATTTTACCTCCCTAGGGCACAGAATAAATAATAGTACTAGGTACAGAAGATTCACTCTCTAACAAAACGCGTCTGTTACGATCAGCACAGATATGGCCGCTAGGTGGCGACAGCGCCACGCGCGGCTTATGGCTTTCCCCAAAATTGGGGCGGAACGGATGTACTTTTAGCTACCTGTAGCAAAGCGACAAAATCGCGGAGTGAGCCACGCCTGCATAGGGCGAGATTAAGGACAATACGTGCCTATGTCAAAAATTTAATGGGCTATATGTACTGTAAAACGTTGTACAATACACGTGCGAAAAGGTAATTCGCAACTCGTGTCGATTTAAAACACTCGGTTCGGTCGTGTTTCAATTTATCGCGACTCGTTGTGAATTTCCTACTTTCGCACATGTATCGTAATGTACTATTGGAGGGAGATACTAAAATATGAATTACCAATGTATTTGTCGTTGCTTAATGCTTAACACATTCAATACCACTAAGTGCTACGGGTTACGCTCGTAGCGCGTAGCCACGGTTTCGTCGTATGTAGCGCGTAGTCGCTACGAACAGTGTACCCGACAGTCGGGTTCTTGGTGTTGAATGTGTTAAAGGATGACTCACGCTAGAACGGTCCGGGCCCGGGCCGAGGCTTCCAACACTTTTTCTATAGCATATATGTAATCAGTGATCGCGTGATGCTTATAGAAAACTGAAGTGTCGGACGCCCCGGCCCGGGCCTGAAAGGTTCTAATATAATGTAAGTTGACTGTTGTTCTTACGTAATTTTTGGTAAGTTTCTCAGACGTATTGTACAAAATACATATCATTATGATAATTACCTGTTTCTTTTCGGTGTAGGCCAATATTTCAATATAATATTTTAGACTTTCGCGTTTTGAACACATATTAACTCACATTTATAGACGGGTCTAACGCGTCTAACGGGACTAGCCCATGTCCAAGCTGTGCTGGAGAAGAATGGATACCGTGGGAGGATGAAACGTAAGCCGAAGAGAACGGAAAGACATCCAGAGGTCAACAGACAACCAGCGTTTCTACCGTATGTGAAAGGGATAACGGACAAAATTGGAGCAGTACTTAAGAAATTCTCCATCAAGTCTGTATACAAGCCGTTATTCAAAGTACCAGATCTGATGCGCAGTCCAAAAGATGTCATTCCACCATTGTACCAAAATCCGGGCGTTTACAAAATAGACTGTAGCTGCGGAAGTGTGTAGGTACATTGGACAAACTAAACGGAGCGTGCAAGAGAGGGTGAAAGAGCACATAGCGGCAGTTAAAAATCGCCAATTACACAAATCCGCAATCGCCGAACATCTTCTTACATCTGGCACAAATCACTGGATTGAGTTGCATAGACCAAAAGTTGTCTCCACTGAACGCCATTATTATCCTCGAGTTGTGCGAGAAGCAATTGAAATCAAGAAACACCCCAGGAATTTTAATAGGGAGGATGGATTCAACTTATCGCCAACTTGGGAACCAGTGATACAGAAGTTAAAGCCAAAGGATCTATCTTCGAACGTGTGCGTGGATATTGTGAGTGTTGCGTGTCGGACTATTGACAATAATTAACATTATGTGTAATGGGTGGTTCGAAAATGTGATGTCTACCCCAAACTTTTCCATACACTTTTCGTCGGGTAGTTGCACAAATCTCTGTTTTGACATTTTGCTGGGACATCATCGGTGCACACTGGAACCCGCCCATACATTGCTGTGCTCAAAACTACAATAAGTAAAATTAAGCAAAAAAAATACTATTCTACATTCGTAATGTCAAGTAGTGCTTATAATAATAATTATTTACATTATATTTATATTAAAAAATAAAATATTCCTATGATGACGTTACATATTCACCGATAAACATGTTGACAGCTTCCGGGTGAAATATTTTTGAATTAATAATTGGCAGAGGTCGTGTGCAGGTGATGATGGGATCAGAAGAAACCAAGAGCCTATTAAAAACATCTGTCATGTTGTCGAATCTACAAGTTTTACGACTAAATCTCTCTCGATAGTTTTTAAAATCCTTATTCCTCGCTTCCTGGGCCTCTTCACTTAAATTGCCTATTGGGATCAGGTGCTCAGATATTATTGCGACTCCTTGAATAAGGATTTTATGAACAGTAGGTGTCATGCGACACCACCGTGCACCGTGAGGAAACCGGACTGAACCCAATAAGGCCTAGTTTCCCAGGGGTTGGAAGGTCAGATGGCACTCGCTTTTGTAAAAACTATTGCCTGCGTCAAATTATGGGATTAGTTTTCAAGCGGACCCCAGGCTCTCATGAGCTGTGGCAAAATGCCGGGATAACGCGAAGAAGAAGAAGAATTTTTCGAACTTACACTTGTGCGTTTTTCGTAAGTAGGCAACAACAAATTTCAATATGAAAAAACGCATTTTTGGAGATTCTTGCGTTAGTTATTACTCTCTACCAACTGATAAAGCTTTAGCATTTTAAGCTTGCTTTCAGAAATCACTCCGATTTCAAAATGATCGTCAATCAGAGCCGTTCGGAAACCAATCTCAGATCTCAGCTGTAGGGACAATCGGCAGCTCCAATATTATTGCGGCGTTCATTTCTCAGGTTCCTTGCAGTAGTATTGATATTGCTCGGCATTACGCGCCGAAAGCTTGCGGCGGCGTCGCAGACCTAGGAAGGGTTAGAAGCTGACATCAAAGATGTCACGCTAAAAGCATTTAGCCGCCTCCACACTCGTGCGCGAATCATCGAACGCGAGTGTGGAGTCGAGATCGCAGATCAGCGAAATCGACTCCACACTCGCGTTCGCGGCTTCGCACACGAGTGTGGAGCGGGCTGTTGACGCGTAAAGACACTTCAAATGGATACCTGAGTTTTAAGTCATATTGGAAACACCAGTAACACTAGTAACAGTGCTCTACGCCATTCTATAAATTAATGTTTTACGCGTTTCGTGGTGTAGTTTATCCCTTTCAAGGCGCGTAGCTCGTGCCAATCGTCAACGCTCCGTAGATCGTAGTCATCTCTTCCTCACTAGTGCGACAGTAACAGTTGCGTTTCGCTCGCTATGGAGCGCTAACGATTGCACGTTGGCTACGCAAGTGCGCACCCAGTTATCCCGAGCTCTACATCTGTATCATGGTCGCCTTTTTATCACCTGTCATGTCATGCGTCACTTTCGCACTTGTTAGAACGTGACAGGCATGGTGACAAATGATAAAAAGCCGGCCATCTTAGCCCTTCTGAGTAAAATTATATCCAAGCCACTTCTACCCGTTCGTAGTGCTCAGAGCCGCTCGGGTGATATTTGTTTAATCTGCAGTCGGCGACGTCCCGACTATTGCTCGATAATCTAAACTCTACATTAATATCTACTGAGTTATATTGCGATATTCCGCAATATTGCGATATGAATCTGGGGTAAGAAGCATAGAGTGTTTAATATAAATAAGGCTGTGGAGGAAAATTAGAAACTAAATAGTAGAGACAAATAAAGTTCTTGGAGACCACGGAGAGAGAAGAAACTAGAATTAAAATAATGAATAGTTATTAGTTAAGACATTTTATTATTTATTTTAATTATTATTTGTATGTCTTTCCATATCTCGGGACCATGGGGTCTCGGACCTTTGGGAGGCGTGCGACGTGCGTGGGGCCGTAGCCAACAGAGCAGAGGCCCTTTAATAAAATTTAATCTAAAAGCAAGGGATATAAGATTATAATAAGATTTTTTATTAGAATAAGAAAGTTTTACAATTAGCAAACATATATCAAACTATATAATCTAACCTTAATAACAAATTAAAGTAGGTAAGTAACTAATTGCTCCGTGCAAAAAAGTTAAATTGTAAAAGAAGATTTTATTATGCGAAAATGTAATTAACTTCACAATCATCCATCTTTTTAAATGGAAGTCGGTATCTCGGTTTCCTTTGATTCAGCGATACATTCCACGCTAAACAGGCGGTAACAGGGTTCGTTCGAGGGTAGACAAAAATCTCATTTCCTGGCGACTGATAACTCATGCTTGGCCGACTCGGGAATATGCAAAGGTACGTGTCTACGTGTTTACCTTCAAAAGCAGAGAATGGAAAGCGGGATTTTTTGTAGTAAGTAGTACCTAAGATACGACATTTTGTGAGTCCGTGGCTTTAAATATTTTTACAGGACTAGATATACCTTAACCTTATTGAATATTCGCGCGCGGAACTATACCTACATTTCGGTTTTTAAGGTGCGCATTATGCAGGTTTTGATCTGTTTTGTAGTGAACGTTCGCGCGGACTCATTTCTAGGTTCGAAATGAGTGCTTGTGCAAGTGAGTGGTATATTTAAATTGTTTCAAAATTTAATAAACGAGTTGGTACGATTAGTTATGACCGTGACTGTTTCTTAAATCCAATTTGTTTACTCCGATATCAAGCAAAGTTACTATCCGGTATCCGGCCGGATAGTAGGTCACTATCCGGTAACCGGCCGGATATTAAAATAACGGCTGGATACCGGATAGTAACCGAATATCCGGTGCATCTCTACTAACTGCGTTTTGATGGAGAACCGAGCTTGCTGGGACTCTTAAAGGACGAGTGAAGACTGAAGTATCTAGGTAGTGTTGGTGAAGACAACACTACCACCACTGCTAGGCCCTACCTACTTTATCGATACTAAAGCCGAAGGGCTCCCAATCACGATTTTTATGGCCCGGCTAATTGCGCGCGACGCCACCGGAAGCGATAAAAGTTATTAATTGTTCCCCGTCACCGGCCGGAAGTTGTAAATACAGCCGCTACTATTTCCGGTCAATCGGCGCGCGTGTTTCGCCGAATTGTTTGCGCTTCGAGGGCTGGGCGTCATTCGAAGTTTCAAAGTATTAACTCGGTTTGATATTACTCGCAGTTAAATAACAATTGATCCAAAAATGAATAATGAATGTGATGAGTTACTTCAAATCTCTTTTGGTTGGAATTTATAAAAAAAAATTAAGAAGTATGTCATCATCATAGGCCTGTAACTTCAATAAGATGATGGTTTAAACAGCGTCCATAAGTGTGCGGCACTTCCGTATATATTAAGGTATTTTTATGACTTTAATCTTACATCCACATCCATACCAATATTATAAAGACGAAAGTGTATCTGTCCTCCTCTTCACCTCTTCACGCTTAAGCCGCTGAACCGATTTAGTTGAAATTTGGTATAGAGATAGTTTGAGACCCGGGGAAGGACACAGGATAGTTTTTAATGTCGGAAATCATCCCTGAAGAGAGTGCAAAGGGAATTGAAAGAGTTAATGAATTGCCTAATAATTGAAGGGATGTTTACAAAAACAACATAACTGCTTAGAGCGGTTACACTTTTTTAAGAACATTGTTAATCGTTTCAGGTGTCAACCAGTGTAGTCAGTTATGTTGTTTTTGTAAACATCCCTTCAATTGAAGTAAGCAATGCGCGAATTGAATGATTGCTATTAGCATTATCCAGGCGCTATATCTACTTTAGTTGCTATCACTAATTCCACGCAGACGAAGTCGCGGGCAAAAGCTAGTGTCTAAGTAAATATATCATGTGCTAAAGTTCCCAAAAATGTCTACAAGGGACCATTCATTCGGCGTGAGAGGTATAGATGTGTAATGTCTGACTAATTCGTGTCGTGTGTCTCCGTACAATATGCGGTATGCGATAACTTTGGCAAAGGTAGTGGATCAGACTACGGGTCAAAAGTGTAGATACTTTTGACCCGTAGTCTGGTTTTAGGAAAGAGATGTGCCTCTATTTGGAGACGTATTCCTTTTGGCACGTTGTTTCAAGAGCTACTAATGATGCTGATTGTAGGTACATACATATGTTTAAGTATAAACAAAATGCACTGCGATTAATCTCAAATCGATATCAAATCAAGTAGCGAATTCTAAAGTTCGAACGCCGTGATTGAAGGCTTTTGTGGAACTTTAACCTCAAAAATCCACCTATAAATTTTCGCGACCACAATTTTTACAAAATTTATGGTAAATAAATATAACTAATATTATAACTTCTATATTTTTTTTGGTATACTTATCTAAACATAAACAATACGTTAGAATCAACTAATTATTGTATGATTCAATCCAAAGTATAGTCTGTATCTTTTTATACCTTTAAATACCTAAATTTAAATAAAAGTACAATTTACTGTCAATAAAAATATTGTTATTGTTATTTGTACATTTGCGGGTAGTTATAACATTTATTGGTTAACCAACCAAATACAAAACCGCCTGGATCTGTCACTGAACGAAATGACTGTAATCTACATTATTATGGTGAATAGAATCAGGCGTTACTTTGCAGAAATTCATATTAATCAAAACCAAAATATTACTTTGCTAATCCGCGAAAAGGCTATTTTTTATTTTCGCGGATTAGCAAAGTAATATTTTGGTTTTGATTTCTACATTATTTGATCATGTAATATTTTCATCTACACTCAACAGGCTTAAGAAGCTATTTGAGGGTAGATTTTGTTTGCTTTTTAGGGTTCCGTACCCAAAGGGTAAAACGGGACCCTATTACTAAGACTTCGCTGTCCGTCCGTCCGTCCGTCCGTCCGTCCGTCCGTCCGTCCGTCCGTCCGTCTGTCACCAGGCTGTATCTCACGAACCGTGATAGCTAGACAGTTGAAATTTTCACAGATGATGTATTTCTGTTGCCGCTATAACAACAAATACTAAAAACAGAATAAAATAAAGATTTAAATGGGGCTCCCATACAACAAACGTGATTTTTGACCAAAGTTAAGCAACGTCGGGAGTGGTCAGTACTTGGATGGGTGACCGTTTTTTTTGCTTTTTTTTTCGTTTTTTTTTTGCATTATGGTACGGAACCCTTCGTGCGCGAGTACGACTCGCACTTGCCCGGTTTTTTTTAATACCTGAAGATACAGAGTATAACTAGTTATTTGAGTGAGCACAACGTTTGGACCCTCCGCCCTTACAACCCCTAAACGTGACTTCAATTAATGTCTAAGTGCGCTAATCCTTAGATGTCGGTTTTTCTCCGATTCCAAGAGGGAGTCGGATTGACCCCTCAAATCAAAAGCGATAGCGATTGCATTGGAACTCAAGAGGGGGCCTAGTCAAGATGACATATGTCACAGAAAACGTCGTAGAAAACGCCAATAGGGCGCGTTGGAGCCTCTGCCATCTTGTGGCCTAAATTGGAAACATATGTGCACATGTACATATTTTGTTTTACAAGCTTCCAACCGCGACCACGTCAGCGTAAACGATTTTAAAAACTCTAAACCCCCTTCACCCCCAAGAAATTTAATTTTAAATAATCCTTTCTGCTTGGAGCTTTAAAACATTTAAAGGTAAGGTGGGTTAAGACTAACATAGTTTATTTTGTTCGCGGCAAGATAAACAGTATGAGGATTCCGTACAAGTGATAGTCTTACCCTGGTGATAGTCTGACCCCACCTTACCTTATATATGTAGTCCAATTTTCTACGGTTTAGGCTGTGGGTCGTCTATTAATATCTGTTTGGTGAATGGGATAAATAGATTTGTGTAGAGCTAGATTTGTCTAGAACTCGGCGAAAAATATATATATAAAAGATTTTAATTTATTTTTTTGGCCTTCATTTCTTGCTTACCATTAAAAACGACTGCCTGAATAAAAGTACAGTAACGTCGAGTCATTCATCGGATTTGCTTGTAACTGATAGGTATTGTTAGCATGCAGTGAACGTCCCAGTGTGAGGCGTGGGCACGGTCTTCACATTGGATGCGGATCAGAGGGCCTACCGCAAACTATGTTCAATGTGTTGTCTCCCTGTCACACTTACGTATGAATTTACAAGGGCGACAGAGAGACAACACGTCGAACGTGGTTTGCGGTAGGCCCTCTGAATCCCTAGTGTAAACATTCGATAGTGTGACGTGAGTACGCATTTGCGTTGCGTTAAGCCTCACTTTGTATGGGATTTTGGACAGCGCGTCAAGGGGGCCGTTTCGGAAACTTAAAATCCCAATACAAAATGACACAACGCAAATGAGAATGAAATTTACACTAGGGGTACTGCACGCCGCTCCGAAGCGGGTTAACGCTATATACCTACGTGCATAACGTTGCCTTGCTCGCATACCGGAGTAACCGCGTAAGTATTTGACTTGGACCATGCGTGAGGCTTCGGCCGTCAGAAGCGCTCGCGGTAAAATGTCAGATTACTCCAGTGAAAACGGCGTCTCCCTGAGAGCGTTCCATTGTTCGGTTGGATTACAGGATAACGAAGCGATACGATCCTTGTTCTTTTAATCGTGGACCTATACAACGGACTTAACGTCGCCAAGACAAAACTGTGACTCCCCTCGTCTTTATGCGCGCACGCGGGTCATAGGTTTTTTAGCAATCACGTTTACTTTAGATATGATATTTACTTATGATATATTATAACTCACTCTTAGAGCCGTAATACACTGTCGACTAGTCCCCGGCGACTTGGCCTCTCGGCGACCAAAACAGGCAACTGGGGCCAGGAGACCAAACCTGCCTCTCTGTCGTACAAGTGCGAATTCGTACTTAAGTGTGACAGGTAGGCAACACGTCGAACGTGGTTCGCGGTAGGCCCTCTGGTTCACATATGGGGCGACGGACGGTACCATACTTAAGTTGATTTTTCTCAGTCCAACTTACCATAATATTATACATATTTAACAATTCGTAAGTTCCGCAGCTAACCTGAAACAAGCCAGATGTGAAACCGCAAGTTACATAAATAAGAATCCTTATAAAAATCCTCACTTTTTCAGTTCGTCTTCTGATTCCGGCAGACGGCCGATTCGCAAAAGATCGTAACTGTCACACTAAATGTATGTAATTTGGTCGTTTTGTTTGAGGACAGGTGGCTTTGATCTCGCCGCGAGTGGTTGCGTGCTGCCGCGCTGAGGAAACCGAGTAATGGATGGAGGGCTCGCTTTGTAGGGCTGCTACGCACTGTTTTAACACTTTTAATAAGTTTTTACTAGCCGTGCCGCTGCACCATTCACTAACCCGGGGTTAACCAGTTAAAAAGTTAAAATAGGAGTTACCATGGTTACCAGTACAATTTGACATTGGGATAACGGTTTAACCGGTTAACCCCGGGTTAGTGGGATGGTGCAAGTGGCGCTTAGTATGTTAGAATCTGTCTCAACTCTGCACAGACTTGACAGTGACAAAGTGTGGCAGTGCTGCTAAATATTAATAACCTTAACCTTACCTATGTTTTCATAGAAATTTGCAGGGAGTGTTTTAAAGGAAATTTGACGTTTGTGTTGGCACTTACATAGGTTAGCCGCACTGTAGTATGTTAACTAGTACTGAATATATGAGTCGGTTCTGTGGATTTTCGTGTGTTATAATCACCTCACTGAGTTGTAGAGTCGCCAAGTCTAAGTTTAGTAAAAAACTTATAATGGACCTCAAATAGCTCCACATGATGAACCCTGAAAACCTCTTTGTAAGTATTTACAAAATAAGACACAGTCGGTCACTGGAGGAGAAAGAAAGTATAATTCAAAGCAAACGAAGTGCCAACCCTAACCATGAGGTATGGCCTGCGGTTAATAGGTATCCATTACTGGACACTTGTCGCGCCGTAAGCCACTCTCTCCAGTACTAATTCACTCGACCGCCAACCACTGGCGTTCCATTTGGACGTTAATGAGGTGAGCATTGATTGTTGTTCTGGAGATACCTTAATGAACTCCCTTTGGATTTGAAGACTAGAGTTAAAAGCTATTCAATAGTGTTTTTAACCCCCGACGCAAACAGTAGGATGTTATAAGTTTGACGCCAAGTCTGTCTGTCTGTCTGCCTTTCTGTCTGTCTGTCTGTCTGTGGCATCGTAGCTCTCAACCGGATGGACCGATTTCGATGTGGTTTTGACAGAACAGGTGAAATAGCTGAGAAAATAATTAATCTTAGGACTAAACGAATGGCGTACGAGGCCACCCCATGTGTGAGGTGGATTCGTACAATTCCTACTTTTTGGGAAAATCATTATAACTTGGCCATGTTGCTTATTTTTTCCTAGCATATTTGAGTGTCCCAGCAGCAAAGGCCTCTTCCCTTAATTTCCATGACTCCCGATTTGGTGTTTCCTCCGGCTATAGTTGTTCAGGAAACTGTCCAGGTCATCCCGCCATCTCCGTTTAGGCCTACCGCGTCCACGTCCCTCTACCGGCATCCACTTGGTGGCTAAGCTAGCCCACCTCTCCGGCTAGCCCTCAAGGTGCTTTTTATCAAATCAAAAATACGCGGCCTGAAAATTATAAACAGATAAATCGATGATGGAGTAGCATTATAGTTTCATAAAATAGCTGTTAGTTTTCATTTTACTAGGCTCAGAGCAAAAAGCGCACGAAGTTTCCCCAGTTCCCACCTTCCCCTAGAGCAGCGGTCGCCAACCTGCGGCCCGCGGGCCGCATGCGGCTCGCGAACCTGTCACTTGCGGCCCGAGAGGCGCCTTGGCTATTTTGTATGTAATAGTGACAAACGACAATGTCTCATAAAGTCATAAATATTAACAAAGTACGGCCCGCGTCACCTCCGTTAACTACTATGTGGCCCTTGGCTGCTAAAAGGTTGCCGACCGCTGCCCTAGAGGGTGGAAGAATGCACGATAACTATCTGGCCCCCTCTAATTGTTTTACCTACAAATAAATATATATCTTTACAGTTTATCTTCAAAAGTATCTTAGTAGTATTTTTTGTTTTTTTGCAAAATTATTTCACAATCATATCCAAGTTTTGATGCGCAGTCTTATCCGCTACTATTCATGGTAACTCTAAATAGAGTTAGACCAAGATAAGTCTGCAGCGATTTTGATAGCCCAGGCAGTGCAAGTGTTATTTTAAACGCCAAGCTTCTATGAAATTATGACGTATAAATAACACTTGCACTGCGTGTGCTGTCAAAATCGCTGCAGACTTTTCTTGGTCTAACTCTATCTGCCACCCTTAATTTTTTTTTACCTACAAATAAATACGTATCTTTACAGTTAACCTTCCAAAGTATTTGCAACACTGATTATTTCACACATTATAATATTTGAAACTTTCGCGTATTGAACACATATTAACTCACATTTATTTTATAGACGGGTCTAACGCGAATAGCCGTTTATGCGTTAGACCCGTCTATAAATGTGAGTTAATATTTCACACATTGATATATATATATTTTGCAAAAGTTTTCAGCGCAGTTTTATCTGTTACTATTGATGGTAACTCTAAGTAGGAGGAATATCGCAGTAAAATTGGTTTTTAGTTTTTACTACACCGCTTGCAAGTTCCTTCCCCGCCCGCGGGTTGTGCGTAAAGCGGTCTTCACATTGGTTGCTTATCCGCACGCCGCCCTGGTGTGCGAGTGGGACACCGCTATACACGTGCATATCGCTGTCTCGCTCACACACCGGAGCGGCGAACGGATCCGCATCAGTGTGATAAGTGTATATCTCGCGCATTTGTGATAAAAATCCCCCGGCGCGGCCGGAGAGTGCCTATCGCTCGCTGATGTCATTACGGGGCCCCTGAGCACAAGCGATCACACCGAGCTGCGAAACTTATCCGTTTCTACTCACGATGGATCGGAGGCGGTATGCCCTTGCTGCCTGCCTTACTGCTTGTATGAATTACTCATTTTGGACCTGCGCAACAAAATAGGGAGTATTACTGCAATGTTCTGGCGCCAGAGTGCAGCACTAGTGCACTTAGTAAACCATAGAGTAACTTGTACATACTAGGCCTTAAACAGTTTTTTGGCAAGTTTTCACTATGACATTAACATATTAACACATCACAACTTTTTAAACGTTAATCACGTATGTAGTCTTATTTATTTATGTTGTTTGTTTGTATCTTAATATTTGTAATGTTTTCACAGTTATTCCATGTGTTTTATGCTTGAAATGTTCTAGTATTCTCAATTGTTATTGTTAGCACCCTGTCTGTACGGCATTGCCTTTTAGGTTATCTGTCATTTGTCACACCCGTAGGCCAGATGGCGCTGGCAGCCGCCGCAAGTGGTTGCGTTCAGTTCTACGAGGCCGTGCCGTACAGCTGCGTTCGTGGCCCACCAAAATGGACTCGCCGGAAGACCGCCGACTCTCGGGTCAGCATTATGCTGAGGCGAGCCCATTTCGTGGTAAACAATTTGTAATTATGTTTGTATTAAGCATTTAATTTTACTTTTGTATGTACACTAAGTTTATCACGAAAAATAAATGATTTATGATTTATTTATTTATGATTTACATTGATGCACCAAGACGGTTTTTTACAGGTGGCCTACCACGAAACGCGAAAATCGAAATTTCGTTATCTGCCACGCTATCGATCGAATAATAGGCAAGAGTGAGTTTTACACTAGGAACTACGAACTTTCGATTTTCGTGTTTCGCGGTAGACCCTATGATTGTGCTACTGACGCCCTCTACGCAGAGTTTTGCATAATATTCCCTATTGTCCGTTCGTTACTCTAGAACTAGCATATGGGCATCCATCGTACGAAAAAGGAACCTAGACAAAGTCTCGACACGAATACAAGAAGAATAAGTTAACATATGAGCATATGACATATCAATGACATGACAGTTGATTTGACAACATGTTTTCGTTAATAGTCATGTAATTTTATACATAATATTTTCTTTAAAACGTTATAGAGTTCGTGGAAAATTCTGTCCTAAATGTTGTTTCTCTTATTTTCAGGTAAGATCCGATCCATATCGTAGGTACTAGGGCGGTTTGATAAGTTACTTGGTTCGATCTGAAAACAAATGTGTTGAGGAATGTTGATGTGTACTTTATGACACCAAGGTTTATGAAAAATGTGAAGAACTCACACAGTTGATGGCTCCTCTACACGATGGCCCAGCGCTGGACCAGCTATTGGCCATGCGATGGTTGCGAACACGCACTATGGAATGGGCCACGTGTAGATGCATCCAGCTATTGGCCATGCGATGGTTGCGAACACGCACTATGGAATGGGCCACGTGTAGATGCATATACGCGCCATCGCTGGCCCACTACCTTTGATGTGCGGACGAAAAACCGACACCGCGGTCATCCGATCGCCCTCCCCCCGCGCCATAAGCCATCGGACACCACTATCCTCTCTACATGCTGGCCCAACTTAATGGGCCAATATGATGGCCCACCGTGTAGTAGATGCTTATAGCTTCATCTAATTCGCGTACTTTTATTCTTCTGCCAACTAAAACCATATCTTGAATTTTGAAAAAAAAAAAATTAAAAATTTCTATCGAACCAAGTTACTTCTCAAACCACCCTCGGACCTATATCCAATTTTTGACGTAGGTATCGTAGACTCAGGTAACTTTAGTACACAACTATGGTCCCAATTCTAGAAACAGTAAAATACGAGTATGTACAGGGGACAGGGGAAGGACATACCCTCCTTAAACTACGTCCAAGGCCACCGGTGGACGGGCAGCAGCGTCCCTCAAATTCGGTGTACTCGACTGCGATCGCCAACCCGTCTGCCAAGCGTGGCGATTATGGCATTCACCCCCCCAAAGGGGGAGGCCTATGTTCAGCAGTGGACGTCTTATGGCTGAGATGATGATGATGATGATGTACAGTCACCTGCAATAATATGTTACACAATGAAGGCGCAAAAATATCTGACACGATCTTATTTGTAGAGCCATAACGTGTCACATATTTTTGCGGCCTTCGAAGAGTAACATATTATTGCAGGTGACTGTACAAACAGCAACACTCCTAACTGTACATCGGTGGACCTTATTACAAAAGGCATAAGTTCTATCGATGTACAGTTAACAGCGTGGGCGATGGCCTATAAGTATTTTTCAAATGATGTAGAGTATCCTAATATGTAAGTAGGTATAGAAAAAGCATTACTACCTATATCTAAGCTCCAAAATAAATGTAATGACTACAAATAAAAAAGGCTCGTTAATAATCAACGTTAGTAACTGGACCATTCACTAACCCAGGGTTAATCGGTTAAACCTGGGGTTACTATGGGTACCAGTACAATTTGACACTGGGTTAACCAGTTAACCCCCGGTTAGTGGGATGGTGCAATTGGCGCCTATAGGACTATAGTTACCCGAGTTCTGAGTTTACGGTATACATATTAAAATTAGAATCAGGCCGTTTGTATTATACACGTTTTTTTACTGTTGTTAGTGATGTGCCGATGAGAACGTTCTCGTTTCTGAGAATTCCTTTCCGGAGAAATTTCCGGAAACTTTCTCGAGAACGTTGTCCTATAAGCATAAGTAAATTATGATCAATCTTTTTTTTTTAATGGAATGACATATTTACTTTTGTTAAGTTTATACCTTTTTCCTCATATAACTTTTTTGGGCAATTTTGTGTTTTTTGGGCAATTTTGTGTGTTGTTACTCCTGTATTTTTTATCAATTAGTATTATTTTTTATATTGCTATGAATGGTGCCAAGTATTTGCCTTTAAGCTCCCACTCTTAACTCCTTATCTCCTTCTCCTTATCTTGTTTGTCTTATCTCCTTGTCTTATTGACTAAGCGATTAAACAAAAGAATTATTATTTGTCTTATTGAATAAGCGATTAAACAAAAGAATTCATCGCTTTTGCGACGAAAGGGTAAAACTCTCTGAGAACATTTCCGAGAACGTTTCCGATAGATTTCTGTGTTCTCAAGAAAATTTCGAGAACGGCACATCGTTAAGAGATGTTGTCTACCGTTTTCCCCGCTTCATGGCTCCGTGTCCCGCGATAGTCAATACAAAGAGATTGTAAGTAGATTTGCTACCGCCCGCGGCCTCATCCAATTACAAAATGGCGGCCTAAACACAGATATGAAAGTTGTTGACAGAGATAGAGTCCGTCTATAGTATTTCTCAAACTCGATGGGTAGGATGACAGGTGTCATCTCCATCCTTCTATTGAAATGACAGCTGTCATCCTAGCCATTGAGTTTGAAAAATACTATAAACTAACTCTACACCGACTTTGACAGAAAAACGGGTCAAAATGTCAAGTGGGTCAAATTTAAGTTGCAAGATTTGATCCGCACAACATACTATTAATATACGTACGGTTGAAAGTATTAATATGAAAGTCGCTAGAGACCTTATACTATTTTCACTGTGACTAGGTACAACATTGGGTCATAAATAAAAACTTTCGACTGTAGGTACATTGCAAGTTAATAAAAAGCTTTTTAAAAATGCAGTCGTCGGTTTTTTAATGTCACAATTACAGGCTTATTTATAAAAACTTTGTCACAAGCAAGTTTCATTGCTAGAGTGAGATCGAGAAAAGTCTGCAGCGATTTTGATAGCATACGCAGTGCATGTGTTATTTATACGTCATAATTTCATAGAAGTTTGACGTTTAAAATAATACTTGCACTGCGTGTGCTATCAAAATCGCTGCAGACTTTTCTCGGTCTAACTCTATCAGGTAGACACCGTATAAAATAATATGAGGTATTCGGTGCACGCACGGCTACGTCTGTGTGGGTGCACGTACTGAACTTTTCTAATTAACTTGGCTAACTTTTTTCGTTAACGTCTTGGACGGAGTGGCTTTTGTTGTACTTTTCCAACTGTACTTTTATCCGCACTCGCCAGTAGATGCCTACCTATGCCAATATATATCATACTCGTACAGATGTGGTGCATAATTGTTTTTTAATACCAAGCTTTTATTAGGTCGACCTGTATGTAACTAACTATCTAAGGTAACTTATTTAACCATCTTCCAAGGATCATAGCGTCATGAGAATTGGCAGCTGTATGTAGTTCTGATGACAATACAATAATATGGTACTGTCGAACTGATCTGATGATGGAGACAGGAGGTGGCCATAGGAACTCTCGACCTGTATGTAACTAACTGTAATGGAATCTAAGGTAACTAATTTAACAATCTTCCAAGGATCGTAGCGTCATGAAAATTGGCAGCTGTATGTAGTTCTGATGACAATACAATAATATGGTACTGTCGAACTGATCTGATGATGGAGACAGGAGGTGGCCATAGGAACTCTCGACCTGTATGTAACTAACTGTAATGGAATCTAAGGTAACTAATTTAACAATCTTCCAAGGATCGTAGCGTCATGAAAATTGGCAGCTGTATGTAGTTCTGATGACAATACAATAATATGGTACTGTCGAACTGATCTGATGATGGGGACAGGAGGTGGCCATAGGAACTCTGTGATGAAACAACGCAACCTAATTGTGTTAGGGGTTTTTAGAATTGTCTCGATGAGTATTAGTTGTCTGTCGTAAGAAAAGTACAGTCAGCGATAAAAGCTTGTACCAATAATGAAATTTTTGACAAAAACTTATTCCTTCGTATTTTTTCGGAAACTGATATGTATATACGTAATGAGTTATGGACCTACCGCCAGTCTCATAATAAATCGCCTACTAAACGGACGTGTGACTTTCCTTTATGCACCCTGCACATATATTACATTGGCGATCGACGATTAAATTATTTTTGATTATAGATGCGTGCAAATATAATATAAACATTTTTTTTTGCTGTGATAGTGTTGTGTAAAAAATTGAATTGGCTTGAAAGCGGTTATTTTGTTGTGGTGCATTGGCGTGGTACAAAAATGTCGGTTGGGAAGATCAAGGCTTTCGAAGTAGCTTCTGGCAACTGGACTCAGTACATCGAGCGTTTGGAGATGTATTTTAAAGCAAACGACATTAAAGCTGAGGTGCAATTACCAACGTTAATAGCTGTCATGGGCGCGGACGCGTACGAGTTGTTGAGAAATTTAACTAGCCCTAAGAAGCCCGGGGACTTGAAATACTCTGATGTCGTTAAGATTATGCAAGATCATGTGGAACCCAAGCCTTCGTTTATGGCCGAGAGGTACCGTTTCCGGCTGCGGCGTCAGGGCGAGGAGGAATCCGTGGCACAATACCTCACGGAGCTCAAGAAATTGTCGAAACATTGTGAGTTTGATACGTCATTAGAGGACAATCTCCGTGATCAGTTTACGTGTGGATTAAAAAACGACACGATCAAACAACGTCTTTTTGCCGAGAAGAGTTTAACCTATTCAAAAGCGGTAAGCCTTGCGCTATCGTTAGAAGCGGCGGAGAGGGACGCAGCGACTGTAGAACGCCCGGGTGCGAGCGAGAGCAACGTTGCCAGATCAAACATGGCGTCCGTAAATTCGATCACACCGGGACCACGTGGCGGAAATAAAGGCAATAATCCAAATAACCGACAGAATAACGGTGCCAGCATCAGCAATAGGTCGAACAATGGTTTCAAATGTGCAGTTTGTGGACGGGAAGGCCACCGTGAAGCGGATTGCCGCTATAGAAATTTCACGTGCAGCAAGTGTGGGTGCGTGGGGCATCTAAGGCGAGTGTGCCCGTCTTCGGGCGCAGCTGGCGGCCAGGGTGCTGCCAGGGGGCGCAGCTCGGGCGCCGGCAGACGCGGCGCGGGCGCGGGTGGTCGCGGGCCTCGGCGCGCTTTTCACCACGTCCAGGCGGCACAATATGAGACTCCAGGGGCCGACGAGGACAATTCGTCGGACACTGAATTTGAAGAAAATTTGCATCATCTCTGTTTGAGCGACTACAGAGCGGTAAGCATGTCTATGCACGTAGACAACATAATGTTAGACATGGAAATAGACACGGGCTCCCCAATATCCTGCATTAGTAAAGAAAACTATTATAAATATTTTAGGCATAGGCCGATTAGGCCATTCAATTTGTCATTTAAGTTTCTTGATGGGAGTAAATTTAAACCGTTAGGAGTTATAAGACCAGATGTTGTTTACGAAGGGAAATTAAAAACTTTAGAACTGTTTGTTGTAGAAGGGGCCACAACATCTTTGTTAGGCCGGCAATGGCTAACGGAGCTAGGGATTCAGATCCCAGTATTTAACTGTCAAACTGTGAGTAATGATGAACTGTGTAAATTACTCGACAGGTATAAGGAGCTATTCAGCGGCGGGTTGGGGCGGTTTACGGGCGGCAAGGCGACTCTTCGCGTGAAGGAGGGCGCGGCACCGGTGTACTGTCGCGCGCGGCCGCTGCCGTACGCGCTGCGCGACCGGGTGGACCACGAGCTGGACGAGATGCTGCGCAGCGGAGTCATCGAGCCCGTCGACACTTCCGAGTGGGCCACGCCCCTAGTGCCGGTACGTAAAGCTGATGGCGGATTAAGGATTTGTGCCGATTACAAAATAACCCTTAACCCGAATTTGCTGATCGATAGGTACCCGCTTCCAAAAATTGATGATTTATTAGTAAGGCTGAACGGGGCTCGCGTTTTCTCGAAAATTGATTTAACTCAAGCGTATAATCAGGTAGAACTAGACGATTCAAAGCAATATACGGTTATTAACACGCATAGGGGATTGTTTAAGTACAATAGGTTAGTCTACGGCCTATCTTCTAGTCCGGGTATTTTTCAGAGAATCATGGCTAGTTTACTAAAGGATATTCCACACGTAGAAGTATTTTTAGACGACATTTTAATTGGCACACCAGACGTGGCATCCCATCTAGTGACATTGGACAAAGTCTTACAGAAATTGCATAGTCATGGCATGAAACTAAAAAAAAGTAAATGTTTCTTTTTTACTGAAGAAGTGAAGTACTTAGGTTTTATTATTTCTAAAGACGGCATTAAAGCCGACCCGGCAAAAATTGAGGCTATTGTTAAAATTCCACGACCACAAAACATAACAGAGTTAAAATCATTTTTAGGCGTCGTCAATTTCTATGCTAGGTTCGTGGCAAACTTAAGCACCATATTGTCGCCTTTATATGACTTGCTTAGGAAGGGCGTAGCGTGGAAATGGGGTAAACAATGTGAAAAGGCATTTAAAACAATTAAGCAGGTATTAGTTAGCGCAGAAGTGTTGATGCATTACGATCAAAACAAACCCTTGATTCTTACGACAGATGCGAGTTCGCGCGGCATTTCCGGCGTGTTGACCCAACCCTGTGCCGGCGCCGGCGCCGGCGCGCGGCCGGGCGCGGGGGCGGAGCGGCCGGTCGCCTATGTCTCGCGCTCGCTTAACGACGCGGAGCGTAATTATTCGCAAATTGACAAGGAAGCTTTAGCGATTGTGTTTAGTTTTGAAAAGTTGCATCAATTTCTGTATGGTAGGCGTTTCGTGTTAAGGACTGATCATAAACCCCTTGTTAGTATATTCGGTCCAAAACAAGGGATCCCACAGCAATGGTAGCGAGTAGATTGCAAAGGTGGGCGATCAAGCTGTCGGCATATACCTACGACATAGAATACGTGCGCACAGACGCGAATGGCGCCGATGGGTTATCGCGCTTGCCGGTGCCAGTTAAAAATGCGACGTCTATGGATGGCCCACCTCCAGAGCAAACTTATTTGCATTTGGTACAAAATGAAATGTTGTTAGACTATCACGAAATCAAAACACAAACGCGACGAGATCCAATTTTAGGTCGGGTTTTAAGTTATTTACGATCAAGTTGGCCATCTGAGATAGAAATAGATAATTTACGCCCTTATCATAACAGGAAAGGTGAACTTTATGAGGAATTAGGATGTGTTATGTGGGGCCATCGCGTTGTGATACCACAGAGCTGTCAGAAAAAAGTGTTGGATCTATTGCATGAAAGTCATATGGGGATTGTGAAAACTAAAGCATTTACAAGGAGTTACGTATGGTGGCCGGGCGTCGATGAGGCCGTGGAGGCCATGTGTCGCGCGTGCACGGTGTGCGCGGCCGAGGCCGACGCTCCGCCCCGGCACGGGCCCGCCGCGTGGCCGTTCCCAGCGAGAGCGTGGTCCAGGGTGCACACGGATTTTTTAGGCCCTATAGGTGGGGAAACTTATCTCATTTTGGTGGATGCACGATCGAAATGGTTGGAGGTCTTCCCACGATGTAGCACCTCCGCGGTTAATACAATTGAAAAACTCAGTGAAGCTTTCGCTCGTTGGGGTCTGCCAAGACAATTGGTATCCGATAATGGACCGCCATTTACTAGTAGGGAATTTGCGGCATATTTGACTACTAATGGTATAGAACATTTGTTTTCCGCCCCATATCACCCGGCATCGAACGGAGCAGCGGAAAATGCCGTGCGCACGATCAAAAAGGTTATTAAAAAAGCTGTTAGGCAAAAGCAAAATATAAATATTGCAATCAATACATTTTTATTACATTATCGTAACACCGAACACTGCACAACGGGTGAGAGTCCGGCGGCATTAATGTTAGGTAGGCAAATACGTACCAAATTGGACGCGATTAGACCGGATTGTGAGAAAAAGGCGCGCGAGTCCCAAAAGAAACAGATGTCTAATACTGCAGGTATAAAACGTGTATTTCAACCGGGTGAACTCGTTTGGGCACGCCAAAACCAGGGCAACACCAAATGGACACCGGGGCAGATATTACGGAGAGAGGGAACAACCGACTATACAGTGTTAGATAGCTTAGGCAGGGGGTCCCATAGGCACGTCGATCAGCTAAAGCGGCGTTCAGGTGTTTTAGTATGTCCACCAGATCCATCAGCTTTACTCTTACCACAGGGCAGACCATCGGAACAAGGGAGCACGGCTAGAGAGGCTGCACCCACTCCAGGGACACCGCCAGACACCCCGGCGCGCGAGGTCATTACACCCGGAAGCGCGCGACACAGTACACCGCCATCACCTACCGCTGGCCCCAGCAGTGACCTCCAAACGTCGCCCTTGCCGCCTCAGGAACCGCCTCAACCCCGCCATGTTAGGGAGTGCCGGATTTTAAATCCCCCGAAATACAAATTTTAGTTAGGTAATGTTAGTTTTTATTTTTTTTGGTGTAACGTAATCATTGTGCCATAACAGATAATAAATAAATTTAACTTAACTTACCATTGATATACCTTACCTCGTTGGACTAGGGTTCACAAAAGTTAAGTAATTGTGTTGACAATAATAAACTTACCTGTATAAACAGTAGTGAATAATTAGTTATTTAGGTTAGCCTGTTGCTACGTTGTTGATTATAGATCATAAAATAAAGGTTTATTTGTTAAAACTTTTTCTTTTGTTCCATGTGAGTAGACGAATACTGACCTATATTTAATTAGTTTTAGTTATAAGTACTACCTACTGTTTAGAATCAATACAAAACTTAAATATTAATAAACATACCTTAATGTAAGTACATTACTACCTATCTATTTTTGATCTACAGTAAGGTCAGTAACCCTCAACAATTTTAAATTACATGTTATACTTACCTATGTACGTTCCTATACCTACAGATCATCAGCTGATCTGCGATGTTCCGATTTACGATGATCTTGTTTAGTTACCGGGTCATTAAGTAAGATGGGTAACTATTTACATTTTGCATTGCACTCCAGTTTAGCTTTGTGATGTGTAGGTATGGATACATTTTTTTTTATATGTAGCATTAAGAAGAGAGTAAGAAATAGCTAATTGTTAAAATGTATAACAGTGATATTTAACGATAAGAGTTTTGCTAGCCGACTGGGATTTGAAGTTTTTCTTTTTTTTTAAGACTATTTATGTTTAAGTTTAAGAAGAGAGTAATGATATGTATATACGTAATGAGTTATGGACCTACCGCCAGTCTCATAATAAATCGCCTACTAAACGGACGTGTGACTTTCCTTTATGCACCCTGCACATATATTACACGAACGTTTCTGTCATGCTACTTCAATCAAACTCGGTATTTTTTATACCGACACCGACTGAAATAGCAACACACGTTCTTACGTTTCCGTGAAAATACGAAGGTAAATATTGTAAATATAGACGGTCAAGCAAATCTTGTCAGTAAAAAAAGGCGCGAAATTCAAATTTTCTATGGGACGATATCCCTTCGCGCCTACATTTTTCAAATTTGCCGCCTTTTTCTACTGACAAGATCTGCTTGACCAAGTATAATTATGCAATACATCTGTATACCTTGCACCGGGTTATTCCCACTGGTTAGTTAGGTAGTTAGTAGTTACCACACAGTATCAGTAAGTATTTATCAGTAAGTGATGAACATTATAATAATAACATATTTAATTACACAAACGGGTCTACCGCGATTAGGGAATGCAAATCGGTTATTTTCGGTTATTTTTTGTATGGAAATTATCGGTTATTAACCGAAACCGCGGTTATTTCCATACAAAAAATAACCGATTTGCATTCCCTAACCGCGATATAATTTCATAATTATATCGCGGTAGACCCGTTTGTGTAATTAAATATGTGTACAAAACGCGAGAGTTTAAAGTGTTATATTATAATAATAATTTTGTAAAATATGAGTTTGAGCCAAAATAACAAAACACGTGTCCATTACTTTTTCATGTTCTCCAACATATAAACAAAGCAGTAATTAACTAACCATTTGCTTGAACAAAACTCTCTGCAGAAATTAGAGGGTTTGCACCCGAGCTGTATACATCGATGTCAACGCCATTGTTAGTAGCTCGGTACACGTCAAAGGCCGTCGGACCACTGTTACTTTTTACACTGTGTTATAGCCATGGATTAAAGAAAATTACAATGTTATCTACATATACCACCTAAGTATATAAACATACATACAAGATATGAATGAAACGGCCCAGTGCGAATCGTATCGATGCATTTTAATCACGCTTAAAGTTAGACTAAAAAAAGTCTGCAGAGATTTTCATAGCCCACGCAATGCAAGTGTTATTTTAAATGTCAAACTTCTATGAAATTAATGACGTATAAATAACACTCGCACTGCGTGGGCTATCAAAATCGCTGCAGACTTTTCTTGGTCTTACTCTAGCAATAGAGTAAGACCAAGAATGCTGATTCAACAATGCTGAATGCCAAACGGTAGTGTCACTAGTGACTTGACACCACTTGACACACAGTGCCCCTAAAGTCTATTTTTTTATTCGGTAGACTAAAATGACATTTCCTAGTATATGAACATAAAATAACATTTCATTAGTATGAAATGTCATTTTAGTCTACCGAATAAAAAAAAATACTTTAATAGTATAACTTACATTCGTTACCGTGACGTACTGACGTGACGTGACGTACGCGTTTGCGTTAAGTGTCATTTTGTATAAGATTTTGAGCTTCCAAAGCGTCCCGCTTGGCGCGTTGTTCAAAATCCCATACAAAAATAGACATAACGCGAAAGCGAGCGCTCGTCACGGTATCGAATGAAATTGTAGCGGTTTTTGTGAAAGTTGGAGATGCAATTTATCATTTTGACAGTCATTTGTTGTATTTGAAAATTGCGCATGCCAATATTGTTGGTAAAAAGCCATTTTGAAAATGCTAACCTAACTTAACCTAAGCACTTCTTATATTTAAATACCTATTTTGTTCGAGCCGATATGGACTATGTTTAGTTTGTTGTTCAAATTACTTCAAAGATGTCGCTATTTATTTTCATATTGTGAAACAACTAGACGTGTACGAGTGCCCTTGCCTATAAGTAAGAGTTTGGTTTAGCTATTTATGTACAATGGTTGATTCGTGTTTCTCAAACTTAATAAGTACCTTTAAATAATGATTATTTAACTAACAATATTCAAATGACTTACGCATATTCAATCAATTTTCTCATCCGTTCTAAACTGGTTGCGTGACAGCTCTAGTAAATGAACCATTGTTGGGTTTCTCTTGAAAATTTTCTATTCTATCATTGCAGGCCAAGACGTCGAACAGAGTGTTATTCTGTGGCCCTCAAACAAGATTGGACATAAATGTGTAAAAAAATTGTTTGTCCACAAAAAGTCAAATAAAAAAAAACACAGGTTTTATTGGAGGCAAACCGATTGCATGAAATCTTCTGTTTAACAGACGCAAATTCCCTATTACAAAGCATAATGACGAAATATACTCTATTAAGTTCACCGCAAGTTGCTTTTTCACAGATATTTTTTGTATTGCTATGTTATACTTTCTTTGTATTCATAATATACATGAACTGGTCTCAACAATTCAACTCTGAACTCGATGAACAATTAATAATCCAAAAAGCTTTGAACAATCGCGTTCTGGATCAATCTTTTCCAAACCAATATACCCCTAGAATTGAAAATACTGCTCGTAAATTTGACCGTAATGGCCTAAAGTATATATTGCTTTGGACACCAAAAAACTCTTATCCGTTCAGCAATTATGGAACAGGACGAATCGTATTTATTAGGAACAAGTGTGAGTTTACAAATTGTTATGTGACTGCTGACAGACGATATTTCAATGGAGACCTCACAAAATTCGTCGCCATAGCTTTTAATGGAAGAAACTTGAAATACGTAAAAGCGTCAGAGCTGCCCCAGCAACGATCGCCTCATCAGAAATACATCTTCTTCAACACAGAGTCTTCTGCGAACCAACCCATCTGCAACCCTTGGTGGGACAACTTTTTCAACTGGACATCCACTTACAAGCTGAATTCTGACGTAATATACTCGTATATTCATATAAGGGATATGAATGGCGTACATGTTGGACCTCGAATAGACATGGACTGGGTTAAAGATATGAAAAAAATTGACGACACGTTCAAAGAGAAGTTAAAAAGTAAGAAAAAGGCGGCAGCTTGGTTTGTATCTCACTGCATCACTAGAAGTAAGAGAGAGAAATATGTGAAGTCACTTCAGAAGGCGTTGCAACCTTATGAGTTGACCGTAGACATATACGGAAGATGTGGTACGTTAGTTTGCAATGAGTTGGAGCAAGAGAAGTGTTGTGCTACGGTGTCCTCTCATTATTACTTCTATCTTTCCTTTGAGAATGCCTTCGCGGAGGACTACGTGACAGAGAAGTTGCTGGCCGCGTTGAATAATGACGCAGTGCCGATTGTGCTAGGAGGATCCAATTACACCAGGTATTTACAAACTCAGCTTCAATTATCACTTTAATTCCAAAAAAACAGTCCTTGCAGCTTGTAGAAGAAATAAGCCAACTTATTGGGAGTCCAACCAATAAATTGAATATCTTTATTTAGAAAACCACTGAGATACAATACTCTTCATTGGAATCCTCACAAAATAATCATTCTAAGTAGTCTAAGGGCCACTTGCACCATTCACATACCCGAGGTTAACCGGTTAAACCTGGAGTTACCATGGTTACCAGTACAATTTAACGGTTTAACCGGTAAACCCCGGGTTAGTGGGATGGTGCAAGTGGCGCTAAGTAAATTTTAATGGGACGGAATGGGGAAGTTTTGTTAGGTACCGTTTTTAGAACTCATATCAAGCAGGACACACGAGTGATCTTTGCAATTAGCTTATGTCAGTTTTCGAGGATACGAGTGAACCAGTTTTAAATCACTTTACTTTTGCACGTCACAGATAAACAGCGACATCTACTGTAAAGTGCCACCTTTTCGCAGGTTCCTCCCGCCTGGCTCCTACATCGACGCCCGTCTCCACGAGCCAGAATCCCTGGCCCACGTCATGGCGGACATCATAGCCAACCCGAGCAAGTACCACGAGTTCTTCCGATGGCGGAACCACTACAAGTACTCCGAGCCAGAACAAAAAGAGGACGTGTGCAACTTGTGCTCGGCGCTCAATGATGAGAATATAGTGATGATGGAGTCCACGTATCCTCATTTCAGGAGTTGGTGGAATCCGGACTGGGAAGAGAGATGTCAAGATGACAATTGGGACACTTGATGTTCGTTAACATATATATTTTTGTTAGGCTCAATCTCAATTAAAAAGTATTTTTCATTTCTCCTACTTGTTTACTATGTTTTATCATAATAAATGCCGTAAGCCAAATATGTACCATGAACATTATTTATTTATATCATCTTCCTCGCGTTATCTCGGCTATTTGCCACGGCTCATGGGAGCCTGGGGTCCACTTGGTACTTGGCAACTAATCCCGAGAATTGGCATCTATAGGCACTAGTTTTTACGAAAGCGACTGCCATCTACTTTCCAACCCAGAGAAGAAACTAGACCTTGTTGGGATCAGTCCGGTTTCCGCGATGTTTTCCTTCACCGAAAAGCGACAGGTAAATAACAAAGGATATTTCGTACATATGTTCCGAAGTACTCGTTGGTACGAGTCGGGGTTTGAACCCGCGACCTCCGGATTGAAAGCCGCACGCTCTTACCGCTAGGCCACCAGCGCCATTACATTTCATATTAGATAATTTAATGACACTTTATTGCTTTACGCGATAAACGCAGCGGTAAGCGCTTTATTATATTGCATACATTCCGTTAACGCATGCGTTCAACTCAATTCAATTCAATTCAATATCTTTAATGTCAAAATATACAATATGTACACAATAAAATTAGAAATACATAACCCACACAAATTAAAAAGGAATATATACAAATGTCAGAGTAGGTACATAATATATACAAATGTCAAAAATAATGGTATCAACTCTGCATTTATGTATAAAACAACAACAGCACGCTTTAGAGTTAGTATTTTATATTGACATAACGAAATACAATAAGTAAAAACATTGTTTTTAACATTCTATGCTAGTTAAGGTGCAGTACAGTAGGTTCAGCCAGCATGGTTTTTGAAAAGCCGTAGCGGTTTTTTTAGGTTACAATACGGTTGCCAAAATTAGCAATCTTGAGGCCTTTCTCGAGTAGGTAACTTCATCGATTCGAAACCTGGTTTGTTGACTTTCACTCGATAGAAAAAAAATCACGAATCTGAAAAATGTATAACAATTTTTGCAAAAACACAGAAGTTAAAAATAAATTAAGTAATGAATATGAAATTTATATTGTATAATTTTTGGTGATTTATTTTCATTGCCTGTAAAACAACTTGACGTGTAAGGGTCCGTACAGACGAACTGCAAGCCGACTGTAACTTGTAAGAGAACTGCACGCCGACGACGTTGTAGAACGACCCATACAAATTAGTTTGTAGGTATTCTCTATCGGCCCTAAAAGTGCCCTTGTTAATTTCTAAATTGAGTATGAGTTTGAAATAATGATTCATTGACTAACTCTCATCCACAATCTCAACTGATTACACTGCAGCCTAGTAATTCGACAATTGTCAGGTTTGTCTTGAAAATTTTCTATTCTATAATTGCAGGCCAAGACGTCAAACAGCATTTCAAACAAGATTGGACGAAATTGTGCTAAAAATTAATATGTTTGAGCAAAAAGTATAAAAAAATATAGTTTTTTTGGAGGCAAAACGATTGAATTAAATTACAAGTTTATTAAACGCAAATTTCTTATTACAAAGCACAATGACGAAATACACTCTATTAAGTTCACCACAAGTTGGTTTTTCAAAGATATTTTTTGAATTGCTATGTTTTGCTTTCTTTGTATTCATAATATACATGAACTGGTGTCAACGTTTCAACACAGAACTCGATGAACAATTGATAATTCAAGAAGCTTTGAATAATCCCGTTCCGTATTCATCTTTTGCAAACCAATATACCCCTAGAATTGAAAATACTGCTAGTAAATTTGACCGTAATGGCCTAAAGTATATATTACTTTGGACACCAAAAATCTTTCATCCGTTCAACTATTTTGGAACAGGACAAATCGCATTTATTAGGAACAAGTGTGAGTTTACAAATTGTTATGTGACTGCTGACAGAGGATATTTCAAGGGAGACATCACAAAATTCATCGCCATTGCTTTTAATGGAAGAAACTTGAAGTACGTAAATGCATCAGAGCTGCCCCAGCAAAGATCGACTCATCAGAAATACATCTTCTTCAATGCTGAGTCTTCAACGAACCAACCGATCTGCAACCCTTGGTGGGACAACTTTTTCAACTGGACATCCACTTACAAGCTGAACTCTGATGTGATGTACTCGTATATTTATATAAGGGATATGAATGGCGTACACGTTGGACCTAGAATAGACATGGACTGGGTTAAATATATGAAAAAAATTGACGACACGTTAAAAGAGAAGTTAAAAAGTAAGAATAAGGCGGCAGCTTGGTTTGTAACTCACTGCATCACTAGAAGTAAGAGAGAGAAATATGTAAAGTCACTTCAAAAGGCATTGGAACCTTATGACTTCACCGTAGACATATACGGAAGCTGTGGTACGTGCGTTTGCCACTGGTATGAGAAAGAAAAGTGTTGGGCTATGGTGTCCTCTAATTATTACTTCTATCTTTCCTTTGAGAATTCCTTCGCGGAGGACTATGTGACAGAGAAGTTGCTTACCGCGTTGAATAATGACGCAGTGCCGATTGTGCTAGGAGGATCCAACTACACCAGGTATTCAGTTATCACTTTAAGTCCAATAAAAATCAGTAGGCACTTGCAGCTTGTAAAATAAATTAGCCAACTTATGTGTAGTCTTACTAATAAATTTAATCCATTTAAGTATGTGGATAATTACTACGATACAATACTCTTCATAGGAATCCTCACAAAATAGTCAATTTTAAGCAGTCTAAGTAAATTTTAATAGCGCACGGAATGTGGAAGTTTTGTTAGGTACCGTTTGTAGAACTCATCTCATGCAGGACAAACGAGTGATCTCTGCAATTAGCTTGTGTCAGTTATAGGAGATACGAGTTTGCCATTTTTAAATCACTTTACTTTTGCATGTCACAGGTAAACAGCGACATCTACTGTAAAGTGCCACCTTTTCGCAGGTTCCTCCCGCCCGGCTCCTACATCGACGCCCGTCTCCACGAGCCAGAGTCCCTGGCCCGCGTCATGGCGGACATCATAGCCAACCCGAGCAAGTACCACGAGTTCTTCCGATGGCGGAACCACTACAAGTACTCCGAGTCAGTACAAAAAGAGGACGTGTGCAACTTGTGCTCGGCGCTCAATGATGAGAGTATGGTAACGATGGAGTCCACGTATCCACATTTCAGGAGTTGGTGGAATCCGAACTGGCAAGAGAGATGTCAAGATGACAGCTGGGGCACTTGATATTCGTTAACTTGATATTATTGTTGGGCTCAATCGCAATTAAAATGTATTTTTATATCGCCAATTTGTTCACTATTAGCATAATAATGACATAAGCGAAATATGGCCATGAACATGATTATATATATATATATATATACTATTAAATTGGGCAGTGAGCGAACCACGCGGGCTATTTTGTTTTTTTGTGATAAACGCAGGGTTGTACGCATGCGATCAACAGAATGTAGGAAAAATTACATTTTACATTTGATAATTTAATGACACTATATTCTTTGACACACACGGCTTTGGACAGAGTAGCATGGCGGTCTTTGGTGTCGGAGGCCAAGATCCACTTAGGGTCGTTGTGCCACAGCAGTAAGTAAGTATATTCTTTGACGCTGTAAACGCAGCGGTAAGCGCACTATTATATTTCATTTATCGCACAAATCAACCGCGCACTCAAAAGTTAGTATTTTTTATTGATACAACGAAATACAATAGGTAAAAACATTTAAGTCGTTAACTCATTCTATGCTAGTTATGGTGCAGTAGGTTCAGCCAGCATTGTTTTTGAGAAATCATAGCGGTTTTTTTAGATCACAATACCTACGGTTGCCAAAATCAACAGTCTTGCGGCCTTTCTCTAGTACCTAGGTAACTTCATCGATTCGAAACCTGATTTCTTGAACTTCGGTCGATTTAAAAAAATCACCTAAACAACTAGGTCTAAAGCGCATCTTAAAATGTATAATTATTTTTGCACAAAAGCTAAAAATATCAAATTTGATTTCAAATGGGCGTAATTTTATTTTTGATCGAACTCATCCATTACATTTTTGTTGAAACTTACAAAAAAATTAAATCCAAAAACAAGATATCCGCGATCCTGGGCACGCGCAGCCGTCTCGCTCTAATGTTGGTTAAGATTCAAGTCTTTTGAGTCCTCTGCTGTAAGACTCGACTCGGTAGTCATTAAGTCGAAACTTGAGTCCTTATCGAGACCTAAGTCTTTTGTAAAGACTTGAGGCCCTTTAAAGCGAACTGTCAAATTATATACAAAAGTTTTCTAAAAGGCTATATGCACAAATCATAAAAAAATCAAAATTTTCTTTCTTGTAGATAAAATTCGAAGACTCGAGTCCTTTTTAGTTGCACTTAAAACACTCAATAATGGACTTAAAAGTATTTTCAGCACAGTCGCGTAATATAACGAGTGGAGTTCTTCAAATTTAGACTTAAAAGACTCGAGTTCTTACCAATTCTATCTCGTTCACGCTTAAGAAGAACCTGAGTGATATTTGAAGGACAATCACACAGGCGACCGCTTAAACCGCTTTCTCTGTATATTCTGTACTAAGTACATATAGTTAGGGAGGCGAATAGGGGAATTTTCGGCAATACTCGAGCGTGGCAGTTTAAGATATGAGAGATACCTTAGACCTAATAGAACAACCTTGTAAAGTATTTAGCTCTATATGTAGTGACGCGCGCCTAGGATAGACGATCAGATTAGTAAAAAAAAATGGATAGTCTGAAATACTCGAGCGCCTCAGATTAAGATATTGGGGGTTGATTTTAGTGTTTAAAGACTAAATTTAACTAATCTGACGATAAGTCCTTGACGCCGCCGAGTTATAGGGTCGCGAACTTGTAAAAAAAAAAACGTTAATCCGGCATTCTCGAGCGCGATTTTTTTATTTTTTATTTTGAAGAATATAATCTAAAACTTACTAAAAATACAAAATCTGCCGGTTTCCGCATGACCGGAAGTGTGGAGGAGCCATTTCGTCTTCCTAAGAACGCGTTGCGGCATATAAGTCGCGAACGATACATTTTACAAAAAAAAAGTTTAAATAAACAAAAAAGGTAATTTTATTGTCATTCTTAAATTCCCCGTTTTATCAAGGAGAAAGAAAGGAAAAAAAAGAAACCAAAAAACCTTTTTCGGTCAGATTAAGAGAACCCACCAACATTTTTGTCAGATTAAAAAAATATGCTTTCAGGATACCGAGATAAACCTCCCCTATGAAAATCTGACGCGCTCGAGTATTTCAAAAAAACTTTTTTTTTTTGCATTTTCAAAAATTCATCGTAACTTATCGTCACGCCGAAATCGTCAGTTTTTTTAAAGGAAGCTTCCTTGGGGCCTACTTAACACCCCTTCCAAAAATCTGACGCGCTCGAGTAAATTTTTTTTTTTGCATTTTTGACTACTTTATATGCCTACCCCCACCACGCAAACCGGCAGATTAGTATACCGTTGTTATCAGAGGCACTCGGGGCATACGTAGTATGAATATCTGACGCGCTCGAGAATGCCCAAGTAACTGTTTTTTTTAACATTTTTGAAAAACCGTACACGCCAAACCCACCGCTAAAATGGTTTTTGCCATACGAGCTTTTCTTTTCGAAATTATTTTATCTTTCGATTTTGATAGGTCTCGACGGCGCCGTTGAATTACGCCATTTAGCTACCTCGCCTCCCTAACTAATACTTTTGTTAGTCCACCAACTAAGATAACTCGATGTACGTATGTAGGTACTACCCACATAAGCTAGAGATACGTACAGATGTGTCCGTCAGACATATTTGGAAGATGTACAGACTGAAATAAAATCTGATATTGAATGGAAGGATTTGGAGGGAATTGCAGTCGGGTAGTCCGTCTTTATCGGCCCTAAAAGTGCCCTTGTTATTTGCTATACTGGGTCAAGCAGATCTTGTCAGTAAAAAAACGTGGCAAATTTTAAAAATGTAGGCGCGAAAGGATATCGTCCCATAGAAAATTTGAATATCGCGCTTTTTTCTACTGACAAGATTTTCTTGATCATCTATAAATTCAGTTTAAGTTTGAAATAGCGAATCTTTAACTAGCGACATTCAAATGACTTACTCATATTCAATAATTTTTCTCATACGTTATCTCAACTGATTGTACTGCAGCCCTAGTAAATAGACAATGGTCAGGTTTGTCTTGAACGTTTTCTATTCTATCATTGCAGGCCAAGACGTCAAACAGCACTGTTATTTTGTGCCCGTCAAACAAGATTGGACAAAATTGTGCTAAAAAATAATATGACAGAACAAACAGTAAAATAAAAAAAAAAAATATTGGAGACAATAACGATTGAATTAAATTATAAGTTTATTAAACGAAAATTTGCTATTACAAAGCACAATGATTAAAGTTGGTTTTACAAGATTGTACTGCAGCCCTAGTAAATAGACAATGGTCAGGTTTGTCTTGAACGTTTTCTATTCTATCATTGCAGGCCAAGACGTCAAACAGCACTGTTATTTTGTGCCCGTCAAACAAGATTGGACAAAATTGTGCTAAAAAATAATATGACAGAACAAACAGTAAAATAAAAAAAAAAATTATTGGAGACAATAACGATTGAATTAAATTATAAGTTTATTAAACGAAAATTTGCTATTACAAAGCACAATGATTAAAGTTGGTTTTACAAAGATATTTTTTGTATTGCTATGTTTTGATTTCTTTGTATTCATAATATACATGAACTGGTATAATGAACTTGACCGTAATGGCCGTAAGTACATATTGCTTTGGACACGAAAAAGCGTTCATCCGTTCACCTATTTTGGAACAGGACAAATCGCATTTATTAGGAACAAGTGTAAGTTTACAAATTGTTATGTGACTGCGGACAGAGGATATTTCAAGGGAGACCTCACAAAATTCGTCGCCATAGCTTTTAATGGAAGAAACTTGAAGTACGTAAATGCGTCAAAGCTGCCCCAGCAAAGATCGACTCATCAGAAATACATCTTCCTCAATACTGAGTCGTCTACGAACCAACCGATCTGCAACCCTTGGTGGGACAACTTTTTCAACTGGACATCCACTTACAAGCTGAACTCTGACGTAATGTACTCATATATTTATATAAGGGATATGAATGGCGTACACGTTGGACCTCGAATAGACATGGACTGGGTTAAAGATATGAAAGAAATTGATGACACGTTAAAAGAGAAGTTAAAAAGTAAGAAAAAGGCGGCAGCTTGGTTTGTGTCTCACTGCATCACTAGAAGTAAGAGAGAGAATTATGTGAAGTCACTTCAGAAGGCGTTGCAACCTTATGAGTTGACCGTAGACATATACGGAAGGTGTGGTACGTTCATTTGCCACTGGTATGAGAAAGATAAGTGTTGGGCTAGGGTGTCCTCTGTTTATTACTTCTATCTTTCCTTTGAGAATTCCTTCGCGGAGGACTATGTGACAGAGAAGTTGCTCACCGCGTTGAATAATGACGCAGTGCCGATTGTGCTAGGAGGATCCAACTACACCAGGTACAGTTATCACTTTTAGTCCAATAAAAACAGTAGGTAAAGTTGCAGCTTGTAAAATAAATTAGCCAACTTATTGGCAGTCCAACTAATAAATTGTATCTCTTTATTTTGATAAACACTCCGATACAATACTCTTCATTAGAATCCTCACAAAATAATCAATTTTAAGTAGTTTAAATAATTTAAAAAAAGGGCACGGAATGGGAAGTTTTGTTAGGTACCGTTTTTAGAACTCATCTCATGCAGGACAAACGAGTGATCTCTGCAATGAGCTTGTGTCAGTTATAGGAGATACGAGTTTACCATTTTTAAATCACTTTACTTTTGCATGTCACAGGTAAATAGCGACATCTACTGTAAAGTGCCACCTTTCCGCAGGTTCCTCCCGCCCGGCTCCTACATCGACGCCCGTCTTCACGAGCCAGAGTCCCTGGCCCGCGTCATGGCGGACATCATAGCCAACCCGAGCAAGTACCACGAGTTCTTCCGATGGCGGAACCACTACAAGTACTCCGAGCCAGAACAAAAAGAGGACGTGTGCAACTTGTGCTCGGCGCTCAATGATGAGAATATGGTGACGATGGAGTCCACGTATCCTCATTTCAGGAGTTGGTGGAATCCGGGCTGGGAAGAGAGATGTCAAGATGACAGTTGGGGCAGTTGATGTTCGTTAACGTAGATATTATTGTTGGGCTCAATCGCAATTAAAAAGTAATTTTATATCGCCTTCTTGTTCACTATTAGCATAAGCTATAAGTCAAATATGTACTATGTTGATATGTTTATATGACTGTTTGGTTTTCTAAATAAATTAAAAAAAAATGTACCATGAGGACCATGATTATTTATTTATACATACTTAAACTGTGAAATGGGGCAGTGAGCGAACTAGCGTAAACACCACCACCAATAATCGACATGTTAAGACCGAATTATATTTAAAACTTTCGCATTTTGAATACATATTAACACTTTAACTGCCAGCGACTCCCTAGGGGAGTTCACTGTTCGTAGGCGCTTTTCGCTACATACGGTTTTTCCCGTGTTATCGGCTACGCTCGTAGCGCGTAGCACGGGCTGGCACTGAATGTGTTAACTCACATTTATAGACGGGTCTATCGCGAATTTATGTTATTACTTTTATTTAGGTACCGACGTTTCGACATAGGTTTCACTGGTCGTGGTCGCGGCTAGAGACCGACCGCTTAAATGAGACCTCGCCTGCGCGGTACGGGGGCGACGGGGTAGGACGACTAAGGCTAGGTTCACACGGCAACGTCCTGCACGTTTTTTCACGTATTCGATTTTAAACGTACAACCAGTCGGGTGTTCACACAGTAGATTTTCATTCGTTTAAAATCCGTTTTCACGCCGAATAGCGACAGTTTTCACGCAGTTGTCTGCCCACTTCGACAACTGCGTGAAAACTGTCGCTATTCGGCGTGAAAACGGATTTTAAACGAATGAAAATCTACCATGTGAACACCCGACTGGTTGTACGTTTAAAATCGAATACGTGAAAAAACGTGCAGGACGTTGCCGTGTGAACCTAGCTTAACTGTATGATAACTATACAGTAAATTCGCCATAGACCCGTCTATAAATGTGAGTTAATATGACACTATATTGTTTTACGCGGTAAACGCAGCGGTCTGCGCAATGTCATGTCATATTTCATTCAATGTTGCGCTTATCACATAAAACAACCGCGTCAAATAACAATATATAGTACTTGTTGTTTATGGTTTCTAGCGGGTGATGGGAGTAGAAGTCAAACACCTTATGTGTGATAGTATAAGAACGTATATTCTCTAAATGCCTGCCTATATATACACGTTAGGTTGCGCCGACACAAGCAATACGCGTTTATGTCGCAGTAAACCAAAGCGTTACTGCTAAACACTAAAAGTGGACAATCGCCATATTACACCTCCCCCGAAAGTTCCTGTCACCGCCGGGGTGGCAGAAGAAAAAATTTAAACGCATGTTACTTGTTTACAATTTTTTCTGAAATCAATAAAAAAAATGTTAATAAATTATATAGGTATAATGCAAACAATCTTTATTTAGCTTGACTTTATGTGTCGTATTAATGTCGTAGTCCTTGTAAAAAAATATCGTTATCTTTTAATAAGAAAATATTATCTTCACTTAAAATGTTATCATCTCTCAAACGTTAAAATATTAATTTACTTGCTTTTCTCATAAAATATAAATCTCGTTCTTTAAAAACATTTACCTACTCTTCATCTTTAAAACATTTACTATTCAACTTTAAAACATTTAAAAACATTTGGTATTCAACTTTAAAATATTCATTCTCGCTGTTTATAGTTACGGTACCCTATAAATCTCGTAATAAAAATAACTAATGCCGTATTAAGACGGAGTCCTAAGCTCCTAACATAATTAATGGGAATGGTTACCCAGGGCATGGTCACCCTATAATCAATACATCATAGGCTACGCTCCCGTGCGTACCCGAACTTCATAACTACACGCGGGATTGGCTACCCGAGGGCATGGTCACCCTAAAACACAATAATAGCGGCATATCAGGCCAGGCTGTACGGCTCTGCCTGTACCTAGAGACACAAATACATTAAGACTTAAATGTCTCCTACAACTTTCACGGAGGATACTGTATATCACACTATGATCAAGTACGAAGGACTAGTGCTCTAGCTATAAGGTCACATTGTACGAATGTGCCTATTAAACTCCTTAAAACTTCTCAAACTTGTACCGTACTGTAAGGTTTTTTATAAAATAAACACTTTTATTTAACTTCCAAAATTCAAAAAAAAATTATGTAATAAATCAAACTTTCGCTGTATATCAGGTGATCAGTCCGACAAGAAGCTAATCGTTACTCAAAAACAATTACTTAAATAATTTTATTGAATTGAGTTGTTTATTACTTAATCGTTATGCGATGTAAGTATCAAATTTCATTCATCGCTTATTAAAATATTCTAACTCGCGGCAAAGTCTCGCGGCCTAGTTAAGTTTTCTGTCGACGTGCGCACAACGTGTGGCACGCGCTGCAAATTGCAACATACATAATTGAGGACACTATTCGACGCTTTTAATTTTTATATTATATTATGACTTCTTATGAAAATTATTTATGCTCGAAACGAAATTGAGTTTAGCGACAACCTTTAATAATTATGCATGATTTAAATATGACTGCTACTGAATTGGAAAAAAAAATGCTGGCTTTTAGAGAAAATTAAATAAAATACTAAATTACACGTAGGATTTACATCCTATTGCTGCGTGGCTGGCCGTCCTCGGCTTCGTCTTCGTCCGGTCCGGTGCGAGTTCGCGACCGGCATTCTTGGCAGCTATTGACGCGGCCTGGCGAGCTGGCACCTCCACGTGGCACTCGCTTGACGCTTCATATGGCTGGCTGGCTCTGCTTCCGATGATTATGGTGGGCCGGGATAACCCTGGACACCTCTTGGTTTGCGAGCCGGGAAACCCTGGACAACGCTCTTCGATCTTCGCTCTTCTTGATTTCTCTTCTTAACTTGGTTTCCGTTTTTTGATGTTGGGTGGTTCTTCTTTTTTCTTGGTTCTTAATGGTGGTTGGTTCTGACTGCGTGGATTCTTGCGTTGAAAGTGTGATTGGTTATCTGGGTTGTAGTCTTGGTAGATTCTTTCTTCTTTCTTGAGTATTAGTTCGTTGGTTCGCTGGTCTGGGTCGCCATCAAATAACAGGAGAGTAGTAGTTATGTATATGGTTTCGAGCGGGTGATGGGAGTAGAAGTCAAACACCTTATGTGTGATAGTATAAGAACGTATATTCTCTAAATGCCTGCCTATATATACACGTTAGGTTGCGCTGACACAAGCAATACGCGTTTATGTCGCAGTAAACCAAAGCGTTACTACTAAACACTAAAAGTGGACAATCGCCATATTACACGCGTACTTAAGAGTTAGTATTTTTTATTCATACAACCAAAGATAATTTAAATAGAGGCGTATTGTTGAAGTAAATTCTGTAGTCACAGTAAATTTACTGCCATCTTTCGACACGTGATTAAATTTTATAGAACGCCATTTGACTTTGATCCTTATTCTTTCACTGATTTGTGTTAAATTTGTTAAATTTCAAATAGTGTCGCCACCTACTCGAGTATAGGCCAAAGGTATTGCGCCTTTTTGAGCGATGGCGCCATACCTTTGGCCTATCACGCTTTAAAGATTTTAGGTAGTCACGCTTTAAATAAAACAAAATTGGCAATAGGTATCTACATTAAGTCTTAGAATAAACTGTGAAGTGTGCTAAAAATAAAAATACAGTAAGTTATTTTTAAAAGTCGCTTAACAAATATCGGTCAGTTTGAAGAGTAGGTACGTACGTACAGCCTACAGTTTAATTTTTTGCTCGTACCTATTACAGGACACACCCGGTATGACTACCTTTATTACATATCACACACATACATGATTACATATTTGACGTAGGTATAGTAGGTATAGTAAGTGCTGATAACCAACCAAAGAATAAACAGACAGAGCAAAACTACATAACGCAAAATTCCACGTTTTTCGTTGATAAATTTTTCATCTGCGCCCCCTGATTGCCCGACGGGGCCACGCAATATACAGATTGGACTTTTACGACGCCCCCGTTTGAGCTGGATATTCACAATGCTTGCCGAGCACAGGACAGTGTTATTACTTAAGAAAAAACCGGGCAAGTGCGAGTCGGACTCGCGCACGAAGGGTTCCGTACCATAATGCAAAAAAAAAACGAAAAAAAAAGCAAAAAAAAAACGGTCACCCATCCAAGTACTGACCACTCCCGACGTTGCTTAACTTTGGTCAAAAATCACGTTTGTTGTATGGGAGCCCCATTTAAATCTTTATTTTATTCTGTTTTTAGTATTTGTTGTTATAGCGGCAACAGAAATACATCATCTGTGAAAATTTCAACTGTCTAGCTATCACGGTTCGTGAGATACAGCCTGGTGACAGACGGACGGACGGACGGACGGACGGACGGACGGACGGACGGACGGACAGCGAAGTCTTAGTAATAGGGTCCCGTTTTACCCTTTGGGTACGGAACCCTAAAAAGGGGACGACCGTTTCTCCATACAAACGTGGTCTGCATATTGACATTATGGTTTTCATATTAACGCCTCGATGATGAGACGTGTGCGCGGCTCCACGAACACCATCCTACAAACACTGGCCGAGAGGTGGGACTCCCCGATACTGCGGCGATGGATTCAACTCCATACCACAGTGGGAAATAAATTTAATTAAGTGTTTTCATATTTCTCTAATAATTTGTATATTGTGTGCTAACATAGTTTTTTAAGAATTACCTAATGTTACTAACATATTTAATTCAATTATAGTTTTAGTTAATTTTAATTTTATTGTAAATGGAATGTATATGGAATTTTATTCTGAAATAAATTATTTGATTTGATTTGATTACCACGATTGATGATTGATTTCGCTCTCGCTCGCCAAGTGATTGTAGCAGCAATGGATAAAGTGATAAACAAATGAACGCGAGAACGCGAAACAGGCGTTTAGGGCACTTTTACGACACTATCTGCGCGCTGTTGACGTTTTAAAGCGTTATTTCATATTTTATTCTTCGACGGGATTCAAACGGCCCGATTCGAACTTTAAGATACGTCAGTTAATAGATCTAGAAACGATATGGATTAGATATGTCAGTGTCAAATGTGACGTTTCTTCAAACAAAAACGTCACTTTTGACACTGACACATCTAGATCTATTAATTGACGTATCTTAAAGTTCGAATCGGGCAGAAAAGCATGGTTTGCGCGAACCGCTATAAAGAATATCTTGTGATATAAACCGAGTTCTGCTCCAGATCGCGTAACAACCGTAAGGCCTGTAAAGGACGGCACAGACGGACTGTAACCCGACTGTAATTTGTATGGGAACTGCACGCCCACTGCAACGTCGGCGTGCAGTTGCCATACAAATTGCAGTGGGGTTGCAGTCCGTCTGTATCGGCCCTAAACCGTAAGGCCCACTTGCACCATCCCACTAACCCGGGGTTAACCGGTTAAACCGTTAATCCAGTGCCAAATTGTACTGGTAACCATGGTAACTCCAGGTTTAACCGGTTAACCCCGGGTTAGTGGAATGGTGCAAGTGGGCATGTGATATAGGCAAAGGAGTTGCTGCAAAAGTGCATACCCGCTTTACGAACGTAATTCATGGGTGTGCACTTTTCCAGTTCGCTGCAATTTTGACACTTCGTTCGATTTACATAAATTATGTAGGTATGCTTAGGTCTTATATTTGACTTGTTGTAATAACTTGCATTTGGTAATAGTAATTTTATCAAACCAAACACAAGTATCTATCCTAAATAAATCTCTCACGACAAAAGAACACTCACACATGTTCTTCTCTTACTAAAAAGGTTGTAACCCCCAATAGTTCGCGTCAAGTTACACCCTTAGCGCAGTAAAGGGGAAATCTTTTCATAGCCTCTAGGTGGTGGGGGATGTAAAACGGCTTACAAGGCGGCATTATTAAATTGGCTACGGCACGAGTGCAGACATTCGCAGCTCCATTCAGATTGTAGAAAAATATAGCGAATTACAGACATTCATGGGTTGGAGCTCTTACTATCGGTTTCTGAATTTCCCAAGACTTATATTTTTTTATGCCGGGGCCACACTAACGGGAAACGGCGGGAAACGCCGTTGATTATCGCGATAATGGACGTTTTTCATACGGTCATGATAATCAACGGCATTTCCCGCCGTTTCCCGATAGTGTGGCCCCGGCATAAAAGATATAAGTCTTGACATTTTAAACGAAATAGCTGCTTTTAACCTTTTCGACGCCGTGTCAAACACAAAAGCTGTCACGTCATCGAAGTGTCAAAACGGAAATTGAACTTTATGCATATGCACGTAGGTCGGTGTTGCTCTGTGGTCTGTGGCGGATTATTCAGTCTTTGGCGTTGGATTTACGGTGCGGATATATCCGTCATTGGCGTCCAAAAAGTTAACCCAAGTAAAATATTCCCTCTATCTTAGCGTTTAATCCTGGTTGCATCCACAGCTATTACTTCGGAGCCTAGCGTCCGCTTTCCGACTTCGTCCCTATCCACTTCGCACGGTCTCCAGGAATGATGCTGAGAATTATCTTCGCAGCATGTTATCCCTCACAATACTCAGCTTCCTACCTTCTTTCTTCTTTTGCATGTTATCCCTCACAATACCCAACTTCCTGCCTTCAGAGCAGATTGGAGATTATCCAATAATAAAGTCTGTGCGGAAAGAGAAGGGTCATGGAATGTATGGGGCTCAATACATTTCAAGACTCTTCTCTTTCCGAACAGACTGTACCTACCTCAGAATTTCCTCGGAGATAATGACATGATGATTTGACATAACAGACTAGATATTGGCGAATATTACTTCTCTGTCTTACAGGTCTTTAATATTAGTTTGATTCATAATATCGATACCCCTAGTGTAAATTTAATTCTATAGCGTGACGTGACGTATGCGTTAGCGTTAAATATCATTATGTATGGGCTTTTGAGTTTCCAAATCGTCCCGCTTGGCGCGCTGTTCAAAATCCCATACAAAAATACACATAACGCAAACGCGAACGTTCGTCACGCTATCGAATAAAATTTACACTAGAAATTCGGAACGAGTAGGAACAAATAGTAACGTCACATACCATAAAAATTTCACCGGGTCAAAGTCGCTTCTATGACGAAGGCAACAAGGTATATATTCAAATGCAGGTCATTAGAAAAATTCCAAGATATTCGTTTATGACGTTCATTTCCTTAAATTGTATGTTACATGGAAGTGTTTTCTAAAGGGATACTAATGGATTATCTTATTCTTTGAGACATTATTCTTGGGAGTAATAAAATAAGTACGGAAATAATAAAGGAAATAAAGCGGCAAACACTATTTTAGGATTTTCAAGGAGCTGAACTGGTGGAAATATGAAATTGTGTCATCCTATGTCTTATAAATTATAATTTTGCCATTTTCGTAACAAATCAGAATGTTAGACTTTGTTATTAATTTGGAAATTTCAATCTGTTAGGTTACAGATGATTAATTATCATCAGAATTAAACTAAACAAAGTCACAATAAAACCCTAGTCAAAAAACTTGTCCCGCGCCCTTCCCGACGCGACGCACAGGTGCCCATCATGCTCGGCGATTTGTCACGCTGAATTGCGATAGACCGCCTCTGTATCAGGAATGACCCGGAACGATGGTCATGACCTCTATCCGTTAAGGGGCCCACTGATTACCAGTCCGCCGGACGATAATATCAGCCTGTCAGTTAAAGGAAAGATTTGACAGTTACGAACAACTGACAGGCTGATATCGTCCGGCGGACTGGTAATCAGTGGGCCCCTTTGAGCACTGCCAGCCTGAAAAATAATGAAAATCATTTTCATATTAATAAAGCAAAGTTAAACTGAAAACATTACATTTATTCATTTCTTCTCCTTCCTTGCGTTATCCCGGTATTTTGTCCCGGCTCGTCAAATTAAGAAGGAACTAGTTTTTACGAAAGCGACTCCCATCTGACCTTCCAACTCAGAGGGGAAATAGGCCTTATTGGGATTAGTCCGGTTTCCTCACGATGTTTTCCTTCACCGAAAAGCAACTGTTAAATATCAAATGATATTTCGTAAATACATGGGTTTGAACTCGCGACCTCCGGATTGAAAGTCGCACGCTCTTGTTATTCAAAAGTACCTACTTGTTATTGTTGTGTTCAAAATTATTCATTCAATCTACTCTAAATATAATAAAAATCGTCTACATGGCTCCACATTTGCCATTAACTCTTCAGGCATGCAACCGAAAACCAAGTGAAATCACCACTTTACTGAATCGCTGCTCACAAATGCTTCCTCGAGTCGTAAAAGAGTATCGTGTTCAGTAGGATATATCGCACGTTTTCAATCAACCCCTCTGCTTAGGAGTGTCTGGTTACTCGAATAGTGATGCGCCGTATTTCCCTTTGCCGGGAAAACAGAGGGCCTACCGCGAACCACGTTCGACGTGTTGCAACCCTGTCACACTTACGTACGTATTTACAAGTGCGACAGAAAGGCAACACGTCGAATGTGATTCGCGGTAGGCCCTCAGATACCTAAATGTACAGCACACATAAGAAATTTATCTACTTTTTGACGGCGCCATGCTAAATTTCGTTTCGTGCGCGAATCAACTTTTGACCGACACTTATCACATCCCTGGCGTTACCGAAAATGTCTTCGGAGTTACCAAGAAATCACGTTGCCAATTTAATATTTATCAAATTTTAGTTCTATCGCAGAGCAAATCGCTTGTTATAATAAATACCTGCCGAAACCGGAACTTTATAGTGCACACCGGGTACCTAATGATTCTCCGATAAACTTTTAGCAGATCATCGATTCGCCGACAACGATTCGCCGAACATCGTTTCGCAGAGTCATTTATTTGTCAATGTAACTTCTGGTCAACTAACGTTACGTAGACTCTTGGTTCACATACCGTTCAGTTTGCTTCTGTGTAAATTCGCAGAACTATTATTGGACGATTTCCATTTGGCAGAGTAATCGTTTCATTTAAGCAATGTTTTGTCGAATAATGTTTCACATTTTACGTTACGTTTCGCGTTTAGGTTTTAATCAATTTTTCACCTAAATATGAACAAAAGCATAGGTAGGTTTGCAACGTAGATTTTAATTTTATGGTCATTTATATACCTACCTACGTGAAAATAAGTATACAGTGTGGAAAGATAAGTCGGGCCCTGGAGGGAAACTACCTTAAATCCTTAAGTTGGCTCATTTTACTTAAAGGAGATATTCCTTTATATATTAAAAAGAAACAAAACTGCATTCAAAGATTTTTCTTTTATTCTTCAATTTGGCGTCAAAAAAAAATCTTGAGTACTAAATATTAGATTTTATGGATATTTTGTACGACAGACGAGTGTAAGACCTAATGTTTCTTGGAGAAATGTTATCATTAACATTAACTGTATCGACTACTAGAATAAAATTGCGAGTGTTTATTATTTGGAATTTTTTGTCGGTTCGAGTCCCGGGTGAGGCAAGCGAGTTTTAGAAAATCTTTGAATGCAGTTTTGTTTCTTTTTAAAAATAAAGGAATGTCTCCTTTAAGTAAAATGAGCCAGCTTAAGGATTTAAGGTAGTTTCCCTCCAGGGCCCGACTTATCTTTCCACACTGTATAATTAAATGTATCTAAAACCATGTTTATCAGATTCAAACTAAAATTTGTTGTGTAGGTTAGTCATATCCTAGTCTAGTCATAAATAAGAGAGAAGTTCTGCTATAGTTCGTTTTTTTAGCATTAGAAAGAAGGTAAGCGACGTTGACATGTCTTAAAAACGAACATTCAATATTAATGCCAAATAAACATTCGACTTATTGTGTTTCGACTAATGTTTTCTCGGGTAATTATGACAGTTACTAAATGATTATTCTACGAATAGTAAATATGCGTATCAATGTTATGCTTATTGACTACTCTCGCAAACTACTATTATGCGTAACGAGATTCGGCGAATCGTTACTCTGCCAAACAACCCGTCTGCGAATCGTTGTCGGCGAAACAAAAATCGGCGTATTTTTTTTCGGAATATCAATAGGGCACCGTGCACACCACTACTCGGGACTGCAATAAACAGTCGGAGGCTCAAGTGTCTACTGCGATTGCCAGAGCCACTGTCTTGAACAGGTTTGGGCAGATCAAACGGTTTGGAAAGGTTAGAAAAGTGTAGGTTGCGTAATAGAAGAAAGACCATCGTACGAGTATTATAATTTCCAATGAGAAATAATAAATAAAGTAATTTTGAGAGCGGTAATATATTAAGATATTTTAGAGTTAGACCAAGAAAAGTCTGCAGCGATTTTGATAGCCCACGCAGTGCAAGTGTTATTTATACGTCATAATTTCATAGAAGTTTGACGTTTAAAATAACACTTGCAATGCGTGGGTTATCAAAATCGCTGCAGACTTTTCTTTGTTTAACTCTAACTGGAGATTTAGTTTTTTTTTAATTATTTAAGCTTTCAGGTCAAATAACTACACATCACACACGTACCTAAATATATACATATATTCACACAAAACCGGGTTTTATTTTCGATTTTCGGACCGAACTATTATTGTTAAAATCAGTAGCTAATGCAAATTCAATTCAAGAACTTTTAATTGATACTTGTAGTAATAATAAAATTATGTTGCCTATTATAGACCGGGAGATAGTGACACATTTTACTGGGTCATTTGTACCAGTATGGCGGTTCGTCAGGGGTCTAAGCATGTAATGAAGGAAAGAAAATGCTATGACCATAGCGCTGGTACCGGCGGCCCAATCGCGTGGGCGTTAGTCGAACGTGTCGGATAAAATACGAGTGTCGAACGATTTGTACCACAAAAATCCTCGTATTATTCGATAGTCCATAAAAAAGAAGTAGGCGGTAGCGTAATGCCATACTTCTCCGGTGTGACTTACAGCCCGCCATACTGAGGCGAACACGTTAATTAAAAAAAAACAATTCAACCATTTGTACCAAGCTAATTTTTGCACAGGTGATCATCGTCGAGCAGCCATTCATGGACATCACCATGCCATACTTTTCGGATGGTTCCAAATGCCCGCCATACCGCCGCAAGGAAGTTAATTTTTTTTTTTGCTAAACGATTTGTACCAGTATTGCATTTAAATTTTTGGAGAGTATTTGATAAAATGTGACCGTTATTATAATTGCCATACAGTAGGGGGAAAAAGTGCTGCCATACTTGAAAAACTTATTTAATCGACACGTTTCAAAAATACGACTATACAATACGTAAAATAATTTTTTACAGCATGGCATCATCATATTCTGTTGGATTGGATACAATTATACCTAAAAATAAATTATTCCGGATTATAACTACGGGGCGGACGACTGTGAGACTTAAGCCAAGACTTAAAAAATAAAAAAAAATTTGACGATTTGTACCAGTATGGCATTTGGATTTTTGGAAATTATATGATGCAATGTGACCATTATTATATTTGCCATACTTCTAATAGGGGGAGAAAGGGGCACCATACTTGAAATAATAAAAAAATATTGTACACATTTGCCACCTCCTACAGGTATGGCATTATGAAATTTCCATTGATGATCACACAGAAAGTCTTGAAAAAAAATTACAAGGTGGTACAAATCGTTTAGCAATAAAAAAAAAATTAACTCCTTTGCGGCGGTATGGCGGCCATTTGGAACCATCCGAAAAGTATGGCATGGTGATGTCCATGAATGGCTGCTCGACGATGATCACCTGTGCAAAAATTAGCTTGGTACAAATGGTTGAATTGTTTTTTTTTAATTAACGTGTTCGCCTCAGTATGGCGGGCTGTAAGTCACACCGGAGAAGTATGGCATTACGCTACCGCCTACTTCTTTTTTATGGACTATCGAATAATACGAGGATTTTTGTGGTACAAATCGTTCGACACTCGTATTTTATCCGACACGTTCGACTAACGCCCACGCGATTGGGCCGCCGGTACCAGCGCTATGGTCATAGCATTTTCTTTCCTTCATTACATGCTTAGACCCCTGACGAACCGCCATACTGGTACAAATGACCCAGTAAAATGTGTCACTATCTCCCGGTCTATTACTTATTTGCATGAAGCGTGTTATTTATAACTTTTATAAGCAGTGATCGGGGATTTGGTTGCAACGCCGCGGGAACTAGTAGAATTTTTGTATGGATACGGGAGTAAGCCCGCAATATGGATTGAATTTTTGAAATACAATTACCTACTAAAAACATTTCATAAGAAAAAGAAACATTCTTTACCCCTAGTTGCAATCCAAATACCCGATCACTGATTATAAGGACGGTTGCTAAATCCAGGCAGATTTGAACCAATTTGCGCTAAAGATAACGAAACGCTTTGTGTCTCTCTATCACTCTTCCATATTAGTGCGACAGTGACTGTCACTAGTTGCGTTTCGTCGCAAACGATTGGCATGTTGGCGCACCCAGATCGTAACGAAACCCGATCGATACCGCTATTTGTCGTATCGGACCTTAGTATCGGACGCGATAGCGGTGCGGTATCCTCATAAAACGGGACGGCGATGATTGTTTTTATCTCTCGCCTTATGGTCGAACCTTTCGGTCCTTTGCAATTTACATGGTGGCAGGGTACTTGTTAGCCACAAATCGCGATGTTTTCTTAGAGATGGTTGCTTAAAAAAACGGACAAGTGCGAGTCGAACTCGCCCACCGAGGTTTCCATCATCATCATCATCATCATCTCAGCCATAAGACGTCCACTGCTGAACATAGGCCTCCCCCTTGGACCTCCATACGTGCCGGTTGGAAGCGACCCGCATCCAGCGTCTTCCGGCGACCTTAACAAGATCGTCTGTCCATCTTGTGGGTGGACGTCCTACGCTGCGCTTGCTAGTCCGTGGTCTCCACTCGAGCACTTTTCGACCCCATCGGCCATCTTCTCTGCGTGCAATGTGGCCTGCCCATTGCCACTTCAGCTTGCTAATCCGGTGGGCTATGTCGGTGACTTTAGTTCGTCTACGGATCTCCTCATTTCTGATTCGATCACACAAAGTTCGAAAGAACGAGAAAGAACGAGGAAGAAAGAAAGAAGAAGTGTGTTCGAGGTTTCCATACTTTTTAGTATTTGATCTAATCTCGCAAACGATTGAAGAGATTTCCGTGTGCTATGGCATTTATTTAACGAAAGCTATTGGGAAATGACGTTTCAACTCAGAGAGAAAAAAAACCGGACAAGTGCGAGTCAGACTCGCCCACCGAGGGTTCCGTACTTTTTAGTATTTGTTGTTATAGCGGCAACAGAAATACATCATTTGTGAAAATTTCTATCACGGTTCATGAGATACAGTCTGGTGATAGGCAGACAGGCGGATAGTGGAGTTTTAGTAATAGCGTCCCGTTACCCTTTACGGAACCCTGAAAAACAGCAAATTTCACTTATATTGCATCTTTTTCGGGGTGAGATTTGTGATAGGGTTTTGACATTAGATATTTGGTTAACATTGAGGTCGATTCGAATGTGACAATTTGTTATAGTTCTGAACCAGTTTTGATACGACTTTGATGATCGTCTAGGTCAGCGGTCGGCAACCTTTTAGCAGCCAAGGGCCAATAGTAGTTAACGGAGGTGATGCGGGCGTACTTTGTTAATATTTATGACTTTATGAGACATTGTCGTTTGTCACTATTACATACAAAATAGCCAAGGCGCCTCTCGGGCCGCAAGTGACAGTTTCGCGAGCCGCATGCGGCCCGCGGGCCGCAGGTTGCCGACCGCTGGTCTAGGTGATTGCATCTCACGCCAATCTTCAAGACAATATAAGATGTCAGTCCCTATTAGGAGCCCGATTTAGATGTATGTAAACTATTTCGTCGCACAAACAAATGCAGTAAGGTCGAATTTCTTTGTTACATTCTTTGAATTTAGAACTCTATCGACTTTGTTAGTTACGCGGTATTGCACTATCCCCGACGAAATAGTTTACATACATCTAAATCGGGCTCCTAATAGGGACTGACAAATCTGGGCTAAAATGCGTTTAATAGTAATTTTTTTTACTGACTGTACAATTTAAGTCTATTTTTTTTGTACCTACCTGAAACAGAAAATATTTTTTTAAGTACATCTACAATCAAAATAACAATTCTGAGCGAAAGACGAATATATTTGAAAGACAGGTGAACGTACGAAATTCTTCATTCTTTCACCCGCTTTTTAGTAGAAACTAAAAATAACCGATTCCAATTCAATTCACCTAGAGCACAAAGAACTGTATTTACTTAACTCGGAGCGGGATAACTTTCGAACACCCTGTACGTGATTCGTGCACAAATTCACCCTTTTGTAAAAACGCGGGGCTATTCTCAGCCGTGTGATATTTTGTAGCATAATGTGTTTCGGTTCCTATTTTTTTTCTAATAAATCTCTAAAACATTTGTAATTAGTTCTTTATAGAGTGACACTATTTACTTCTTGAAACCTTTTAGAACTGTAGAAGTCATAAATAATAATATTATAAATTCGAAAGGAAGTCTGTCTGTCTGTTACCTATTCACGCTTATATCGCTGAACCGATTTAGGGTAAGTAATAGAACGTATACAAACCTATAATATATTGCTCAGAATATATAAAGTCAATTAGTATAATTTTGAATGGCATAACGTGCAATAAGTATAACGTGCGATACGTATAACAATGAATTCTATAATTTTATAATGTATAATGAACTTTACATATAATATCGTTTGATAAGTATAAAAATCTATAACGTTGAAATAATATAATATACAAAACAAATACCACGCAATAAACCTAACCCTTTATTTTTCTGGGGGGTAACAGTTCTAACCTAACCTAATACTTTTATGGTAGCAGTTTCGTTCTCTGAGGGGTCACAGTTCTAACCTAACCTAACTTCTTTTCTGGTAGCAGTTTTTTCTGTGGGGGGTAACAGTTCTAACTTTTTTTTTTTTTTGTTACCCAGGGGAAATCCGTTATGGATCCCACTGGCCCGGGAGCAGCAAAGTGGGTATGTCCGACTCCCACGGACTAAAACCCCTGGGGTGTTCCGCCGCGTGCTTTGTGGACGGGGTTTCGGGAACTCCAATGTAGACCTCCGATACCCCGCCGGCGTTGCCCTTGCGGGCTCATCTTTTGGGGCTGCTCTAGCAGCCTACTTCGCTGAAGGCACCTCGGAACACTTGAGGGCCTTCCAGCTCGGAACCTCTTCAGGCGAGTGATGAGACTCCCGGCCCATCACCCGCAGGTTCCCGTTAAGGCGGCATCATTCGGGCTGCGTAGGCCCTTCGCCGCCGGCCCGGCCTCCTACGGCGCTGAGGCAGCGAATTCGCATCGTCCTCGCGCATTCTTTCTGCAGCCTCCTTTTGTGTCAGGACGGTGACGCTAAAGGTGGCCACTGCCGCCCATACCTCCTCACTGCTGAGCATGCGGCGTATTAGCGCCGGCAGTGAGAGGTCTCCTCCCACAGCTGCGGACAGGGCAGTGCGAGGCTCCGCCCACGCAGGACACTCTTCGCGTGTGTGTTGGGCCGTATCCACGGCTCCTCCGGTACAGTGGTGACACGCCGTCGTCGGCTCTCTTCCTAACCTCTCACACAGGTACCAACCGAAGCAGCCGTGCCCCGTCAGAAGCTGCGCGAGATGAAAGGAGGGTGCGCCATGCTTGCATTCGACCCATTCTTTTAGAACAGGCCGCACAGCAGCCACTAGGTCCCGGCTAGCTCCCGGGATTTCCAGACGCTCTGTCCACTATCCTAACCTAACCTAACCTATTTTTATGGTAGTAGTTTCTTTTTCTGTGGGGTAACAGTTCTAACCTAACCTAACCGACTTTTCTGGTAGCAGTTTCTTTCTCTGAGGGGTCACAGTTCTAACCTAACCTAACCTACTTTTCTGGTAGCAGTTTCCTTCTCTGAGGGGTCACAGTTCTAACCTAACCTAACCTTCTTTTCTGGTAGCAGTTTCTTTCTCTGAGGGGTCACAGTTCTAACCTAACCTAACCTACTTTTCTGGTAGCAGTTTCTTTTTCTGGGGAGTCACAGTTCTAACCTAACCTAACCTACTTTTCTGGTAGCAGTTTCTTTTTCTGGGGAGTCACAGTTCTAACCTAACGAAACCTACTTTTCTGGTAGCAGTTTCTTTCTCTGAGGGGTCACAGTTCTAACCTAACCTAACCTACTTTTCTGGTAGCAGGTTCTTTTTCTGGGGAGTCACAGTTCTAACCAAACCTACTTTTCTGACAGTAATTAGTTTCGATGACCTATGAAATACTGAGCTATACAAATAATGTTACTGATGTTTTGTTCAGATACTTATGTAAGATGTTATTCGTTATTTTAATTTATATGCATAATTAATGTTATATTAAATGTAATTATTCATTATGATACGTACCCGTGAAATGTATCGAACGCTCTAGAATACCACCCCTTCGCTCGCGATGAAAAGAGACGGTGTCGATTACCTAATCTACTTTACGATTGTGACTCCTTTGAAAACTTTCTCTAAAGGTAGCCTAAGGGCCTCGCTTGACACGTAACATAGCTTTTAAACTTTATCCCTTGGTAATAAGGATCATAGTTGATTGAGTTAAACGCCGTATTGTGAACGTGTTTCGCGATAAGTTTTGTACAAAACGGCGAGAGATCTAAAGTGTTGATGTTATTACGGTCAAATGAAATGTTATTTGTAGAAATACTATTGTAGTTCTCAGTTAAAATAAATAATTTGTTCTCAAATCTGATTGACTTTATATTAATTTATATTAAGGTGCATTCACACCGCAGTTAAGTTTTGTGTAGCAACATTGTGCGACACGGTATTTTTTATTGTCAGAGGTGGAGGTAATCCTCATTGGATACTGCCAGCCCAGCTTTGGCAGAATGTTCGACTCAGCTGGGTTTGCTCCAGCTGCCTACGGACTAAAACCCTCCACCCTGTCCGGTGTCATGTTTCGGGTGAGGTAACTTATTACGTAGTTACTTCGTGTTGCTCCACAAAAGTTAACTGCGGTGTAGATGTACTTAATATAAACAACTCGATCAACATGGGATTAGACCCCACATCTTTGGAGTGTCGGTCCAAAATGGGACTGATCGAAGTAATTTACAGATGGCGCTAGCATACGGTTTACCTGTCAATCCTGCGAATATGATGCTCTTTAAGCAAAATCTCATAGAAAAACATTAGGGATAGGTACAACCTATGTAGGGGGCATCTACAAAAACCTTTGACAGTTGCCAACTCCATTCTCTTGCCAACTCTGACCGTACGTCATGCGTCATGCGTCATTCACAGTGACGCGTCACAGCGCCTTGAAAATTGATCACAGTTAATTTTTTCATTGTGATAGACATTTTGTATGTTAAGTTTGACCAGGCGGTCTAGCATAAGTTGCGTTTTCGCGCGCGGGTACATCCTTACTTGAAGTCGCGCTTGATGTATGGAGTCGCGCGCGAGAACGCAACTCATGAACTCATGATAGACCGCCAGAAATATATGATCACGCGCCATGTTGCGGAATTTCACTAGAACTATTTTTTTCATGTCACCCTATACAATGAGAATAACAGCGGCCTCTTGACAATGATCATATACATATTACTGGTCAGGCTTTAACCTTTTCGACGCCGTGTCAAACACAAAAGCTGTCACGCGGACGCCACGTCACCGAAGTGTCATAACTGAAATTGAACTTTATGCCTATGCACGTAGGTCTATGTTGCTCTGTGGTCTGTGACCGATTAATCAGTCTTTGGCGTTGAACCTGCGGTGCGTATATATCGGTCATTGGCGTCCAAAAGGTTAAATAGAAACTATAAATAATTCTTATTGTTAGTATTGCAAGCTAATTTGTTGTTACGTATAACCCACGGTTTATGAAAGACGCTGAAGCCATAATGTTGTTTATTTTACAATTACTGTTTTACTGAATTATATAATCTAGGCCTTTGCTCTTATTCAATTTCCACTTAATTATAGTAGTTCCTCTTCTGTGCGTTTCTCCAGAAACTTCCTGCCTCGCACAGCCAAACTGTGGAATTAACTATCGCCCGCGGTATGTCCGGACCGATACGACCTTCAAACCTTCAAGAATAGAGCGTACTCCCATCTTGAATTCCGGTAATGCACTTGCAACCCCCTATACGGCTACCACGAGCTTGTCATTGACCTGACACTGACAGATTCGCATACGTCTGCGTAATAACTAATAACTTACTTTCTATACATCTCGCTACAATAATAATGTATGTAAGTATTTAGAAAGTAAAATTACGCATACGCTAGCGAATATGTCAGTGACCAGCTCGTGGTATGGCTACTGGTGCTGTAGGTGTCCATGGGTGGCGGTAATTGCTTACCATCAGGCGATTCGTCTGCTCGTTTGCCCTGTAACATAAAAAAAGCCTTAAGGATGACTCACGTTAGGCCGGGCCGTGTCCGGGCCGGAGCTTCCGGCGCATCGTTTTCTATGGAAAACATCACGCCTGTTATCTCATAGAAAAATAAGCGCCGGAAACTCCGGCCCGGACACGGCCCGGTCTAACGTGAGTCATCCTTAGTCCCCTGGGAATTTGTCCAAAACGAATGTGTAATTCTATTAAAAGCGGTCAGCGGCTATCGCCGAATGTCCGATTAGGTTTCAATAACTTAGCTTTAAGTATCCAGTTTCGTACTCCCCCCATTTTAGGGGGGAGGCTATCTGAAAAGTGCAGCCGAACTACATACGAGAGTAATATAAAGCTGTATTAAAGCTTCAAGTGAAAAGCTCACAAGCCTTTTAAATGGGAAAATGTCAATACATCAAGGTCCCCGACTGCAATTGAAATAAAATACACGGGTACAGTCAATGAAAAATATCAATCATGTGACTGGGTAACTAACACAACTATAAATTATTTTTGTCTTTTCAGTTCGCTTTTTCGCAGGTGTTTTTTAATTTTTAATTAATTTATTTTATTTTATACTTTTTAGATTTTTTAAACCAACCATATGTTTTATGATTTGCACCTGGCTTTGGACCGCGTGCAGCGCGTCACATACGTCGGGCTACGCCCGACTCCTTTAGTATGAGGGCGCCTCCAGCGCCCAGATTTGGTAAGCGTACAACGTGTCACGTACGTCGACTCTTTTAGTATGAGGGCGCCGAAGGCGCCTGGCTTTGGAACGCGTGCAGCGCGCCACGTACGTCGGGGTACACCCAACGCTTTAAGTATGAGGGCGCCGAAGGCACCCGGGTTTGGTAAGCGTTCAGCGCGCCACGTACGTCGCGCTACGCCCGACGCTTTAGTATGAGGGCGCCAAAGGCGCCCAGCTTTGGTAAGCGTACAACGTGTCACGTACGTAGGGCTACGCCCGACACTTTTAGTATGAGAAGGTCGAAGGCGCCTGGCTTTGGACCGCGCGCAGCGCGCCACGTACGTCGGGCTATGCCCGACGCTTTGAGTATGAGAACGCCGAAGGCGCCTGGTTTTGGTAAGCGTGCAGCGTGTCTCGTACGTCGGGCTGCGCCCGACTCTTTTAGTATGAGAAGGTCGAAGGCGCCTGGCTTTGGAACGCGTACAGCGCGCCACGTACGTCGCTTTAAGTGTGAGGGCGCCGAAGGCGCCCGGGTTCGGTAAGCGTACAACGCGCCACGTACGTCGCGCTACGCCCGACGCTTTAGTATGAGGGCGCCAAAGGCGCCCAGCTTTAGTAAGCGTACAACGTGTCACGTACGTAGGGCTACGCCCGACACTTTTAGTATGAGAAGGTCGAAGGCGCCTGGCTTTGGACCGCGCGCAGCGCGCCACGTACGTCGGGCTATGTCCGACGCTTTGAGTATGAGGGCGTCAAAGGCGCCCAGCTTTAGTAAGCGTACAACGTGTCACGTACGTAGGGCTACGCCCGACACTTTTAGTATGAGAAGGTCGAAGGCGCCTGGCTTTGGACCGCGCGCAGCGCGCCACGTACGTCGGGCTATGCCCGACGCTTTGAGTATGAGAACGCTGAAGGCGCCCGGCTTTGGCAAGCGTACAGCGTGTCACGTACGTCGGGCTACGCCCGACACTTTTAGTATGAGAAGGTCGAAGGCGCCTGGCTTTGGACCGCGCGCAGCGCGCCACGTACGTCGGGCTACCTACGCCCGACTCTATTAGTATGCGGGCGCCCGGTTTTGGAACGCGTACAGCGCGCCACGTACGTCGGGCTACGCCCGACGCTTTGAGTATGAGGACGCAGAAAGGCGCCCGGCTTTGGTAAGCGTACAGCGTATCACGTACGTCGGGCTACGTCCGACGCTTTTAGTATGAGGACACCGAAGGCGCCCGGTTTTGGAACGCGTACAGCGCGCCACGTACGTCGGGCGTCCTAGGAAAGAATCTACAATTTTTTTTAGAAGAAATCATTTATCCAGAAAATACCAAGCTGACTTTGCATAGCATTCGCTAAGACATAGTGTGAAAATATCATCATCATAAATGTTAAAATTAAATAAAAACATACGGTTATTATGATACTTTCACAATTTGTTCTACCAAAGTTGGTGCAGAGTTAGCTTAGAGAGACTGCATCATATCGATTAATAAATAGAAGCTATATTTTAAACTTTTCGATTCCATTAGCGCAATTTAGAAGGTGTATTAAAAACTATGAGTAGTATACTGTACCTAATATAATAAAATTATATTTTTTTATGATCAGCCGTCAAACCCCTTCTTTTTAATGTCCCATTCAATAATAATATTTGATTTTATGAGATAAGCTTTTCTTAACATATTTTGTCAATTCTTACTTTCTCAAACTTAAACTTAAACCCACATGTTGCGTATATATTATTAATCGGCTTTCACAGCCCTTCATTTTGATACCCTACTCGATAGGTTTGCACGATATTTTTTTCTAAAGGTTGCGTAATATGGCGTATTAAGTCCGCCATATTGTTTTTATAATGACGTCACATAGCCTATGTCACCCGGGATGACGTAAGGATTCTAATGATGTATCATACGTCTAAATCGGTTAAGGCTATCAGAAGTTAAGGTGGAATAAAGAAACTCACATACATACAAACATGAACGCTGAAAACAATACACTCTTTTTTTTTATTTTTGTCTTTTCAGTTCGCTTTTTAGCAGTCGTGTTTTTTAATTTTTAATTAATTATTGACATAAGTGGTCCGCAGGAACAGAGAATGTGCATAGCAGTCTCCTCTCTGACTCCTGGCAGAACCTGCATGTCGCACAAGATGCGAAAAGCGAATTAAAGCTTTACTCAAGTCCGATTGATCCTCTTTATTACGGGCAAGAGTGCGCAATAATGCGGGTATGGATTTATTTATGAAGCGGGCACAGCGGGACTCATAAATATCCAATCTGGAGATTGCACCGGTTCTTGGATTAGTTCGCAGCTTGAGTGCGCGAGCTACCTTTGGTTTCGAATGCTAGTTTCTATTTAATGTTGTCAGGAGTATTTTAAAAGGACTAGCGGCCCGATTCGAACTTTAAGATACATCAATTAATAGATCTAGAAACGATATGGATTAGATATGTCAGTGTCAAATGTGACGTTTCTTCAATCAAAAACGTCACTTTGACACTGATACATCTAATCCGTTTCTAGATCTATTAATTGACGTATCTTAAAGTTCGAATCGGGCAGTAGTTCATTTATTTTTGAAGCTAAAGGTTTTCATAAAATTAAAAATATACAGCGGTGTTAATAGCCAAGTATATTTCACTGTAGACTTACCCCCTTAATAAAACTTTACGGGCCCGATTTAGTTAAATTATGTTTTATCCCTTTCTAACAAATACATATGTAAGTCAAAATGACAGATAAAGACAAACGATTGTTATCAAATTGAGGCTTCTAGCGCGTTTTTGGATAAAGGGGTTAGAATCGGACCAAGAAAAGTCTGCAGCGGATTTGATAGCCCACGCAGTGCAAGTGTTATTTAATAAAAGTCTGACGTTTAAAATAGCACTTGCACTGCGTGGGCTATCAAATCCGTTGCAGAATTTTCTTGGTCTGACTCTAGACACATTTGCCGTGTCAAGCCAAACACACGTAAAGGCGGATTGATAAGTTTCCGAAATGAAGACAAAAAACAAAGGTACTACCTCCTACCTACCTACCTTACCTTTCAAACACCGTATCTAAACTTTAACCCTTCACACGTCAGTCGCATTAGTATGCGCCGCGTGCGGCCAGACTCCAATACTTACAGCAGTTTACTGTTGCCCAGTATTGTATTACGGGGGCTACTGAACTCTACTTCTTTTGATGGGTCGAATAAAACAAGGTAAATACGAGAAATGTGTGTGTGGGGTAAGTGTGTCTGGTCACATTGGGGCTGTTTATACATTGATTAATGTGTATTGGGAGTTCATACATTTGCCTAATCAATCTGTGAATAGGCCACACCTGCCCCGCAGCCACACATATCCGTATTGACTATACGAGTACACGGTGGCTAAAAAATAACTAACTGCATTCCCGTTGCCGGGGAGGTTTTGGGATTATACTGAGAAACTTGTACTTAGGGAAGAACACCGTCAAAAAAAAAAAAATTTGGCTGTTTCATACATTTTGGCTGTTTCATTTTCTATGGGAGGGTACAGTTATTTTTGTACACAGTTGCCTCCAGATGTGCACGATTACTCTGTCGCGCACACAGCATATAATTAGTAATTACCTACTTACTAATTCGCATGAAAATAAAAGTTTGGGGTATGAAAATAAATATTGGTACATTTCGCAATATTAATTTACCATGAGAAATATATAATTATTATCTTATTATTTCGCTTGTTACTGAGAATATTAAAACAACTAGTTCATTTCGAGTAAACAACTGACCATCAGTCTTGTAAACAAATCGCTTCGAGATTATGCAATAATTTCTTAGCAGCAAATTGAGTCCGACATCTTAAAGCATAAAGTTACAGTAGGTCTGTTTCATACAACCACAGAAGCAAGTAGAGTTAAGTACAGAGTCTGCAATTATTTTGATAGCACGCGCAGTGCAAGTGTTATTAATACGTCATAATTTCATAGAAGTTTGACGTTTAAAATAGCACTTGCACTGCGTGTGCTATCTACATCTATTTCAATTTCAATTTCAATTTATTTATTTCATAAAGATAACAATGATCTTATTTTTGTTAGTACATACTTAAAAATAATGTTAGTACTTAAAAGCTAAATTTGACTTTACATTTAAAATTATTTCATTAATTACAGGACAACACACATGATCAGCAATCATCTTTAGGATGCTGTTTGGACTGTCCCTTGTTCTGCTCAACAGAGACGCTGCTTTTTTGCGCAAAATGGCTGCAAATCCATCTGTGCGTGACTCCGCGAACATGGTTGATGCGCTGCAGAATTTGGGCAGGCCAATCAGCATCCTAAAGGCATTGTTGTACTGCACCCTAATCGCATTGTACGACTTTTGGGTGTATCGGACCCACAGGCTGCCAGTGTAAAAAGACGAGCAGTATGACTTGAATAATGTGATTTTCACTGCATTTGAACACTTAGCAAACCTGCGGGCCAGCATGTTCGCCCTTACGCACAATGCTCTTCGCTCTCTTTCCATATCGGCATCGTCCTTCAGATCGTCAGTAACAATGTGCCCGAGATATTTGAAGCGAGTAACTCTCGTGAGGGCGATGCCGTTTAATTGGACGGGAGGTATAATTGTGGGATACTTGTTTCCAGCCTTAAAAATCATTATCTCACTCTTTTTCCCGTTATACAACAAACCGTGTGAGGAGGCGTAGGACTCACATACAGCTATAAGTTTACGGAGCGCCCCAATGGAGGGAGCCAGCAGCACCATGTCTATGCAGGCTTATCTTCGTCTAATTCTATGATGTATTTCTAATTGAACAGGTATATACATTAGTACCATCCCATTTTACAGCTCGGCAACGCACATGCAGCTCCTCTGGTGTTAGAGGTGTTCATTGGGCGACAGTAATTGTTGGCCATCAGGCGATTCGTTTGCTCGAAATTACTTTTTTCTTGGCAATGTATCTTACAAGATACATATTTTTTGCACCTTTTTTTGGTATTTTTATCTAAGAGGATTTTTGCGCAATCGAGGCTTAAACTCACAATTGTTTTTCAAAATTTGCCGAGATAAGGGATAACATGAACATTCAAGAAATGAGAGCGTGTAGAAGTTTTAGATACAAAACTTTTACTCGTTCTATTTTCTTTGTACCTATATGACTATATAATGGGAGTGGCTTTAAGCCAGTGCTTTCGTGTGACTGATGGTAAATTTATCATTTAGACGTTAGGCTACTGTTTATTGAGTACAGTGTACCGTAATCAAATATTTGCCGACACCGCCCGCGTACACATTCCCCTCTTATTGCTTATCTTACTGCCATATTGATCTGATTATACCGGCGAGAATATTCTATGGCTAATATTAGGTAAGAATGATTGCCAAGTGCGAGTCGGGCTCGTTTGGACGTAATATTTCATTAGAGTTAGACCAAGAAAAGTCTGCAACGATTTTGATAGCATACGCAGTGCAAGTGTTATTTATACGTCATAATTTCATAGAAGTTTGACGTTTAAAATAACACTTGCACTGCGTGTGCTATCAAAATCGTTGCAGTCTTGTCGTGGTCTAACTCTACCTATCTAATATACCATTTGTACAGGATATACCAGTTGTAACCATTTAATATTACTTTGATAATTATACATTTTCTCTTTTTAATAATTAGTTTTTACTCTATTACTTGCTAGTTTTTTCGGTTAAGGAAAACATCGTGAGGAAACCTGCATACATCCGCGAAGAAATTCAGGGCCAGCGTAGTGACTATAGCCCAAACCCTCTCGTGCTTGAGAGGAGGCCTGCGCCCAGCAGTGGGACGTATATAGGCTAAAGTTTTTATTTTATTTTTACTCTACTATTTCCAAATCTAAAGTTGCTGTTAATCCCTTCTTATAACACCTTTGCAGGTTATATTTTTTTCTCTTTCAAACAAAGCTATTGCCGGATGCTTTATCGAGCCCTATGCCCTCAATAAACTGTCTTTGAATTTATTATTTGCACTTGACCGACGAGCTTCTAATATGGAATAGCTTCGGGGCAAGATTTGGGTTCCGCAGTGTTCCTGTATAATACAGTTTTATTTTTATTATCCTAACTTCCTATTTTTAGGGTTTCATACCCCAAAAGGAAGGAGGAAAAAAAAAACGGATATATATACGGTGTGTGTGTGTGTGTGTGTGTGTGTGTGTGTGTGTGTGTGTCTGTGTCTGTGTCTGTGTCTGTGTCTGTGTCTGTGTCTGTGTCTGTGTCTGTGTCTGTGTCTGTGTCTGTGTCTGTGTCTGTGTCTGTGTCTGTGTCTGTGTCTGTGTCTGTGTCTGTGTCTGTGTCTGTGTCTGTGTCTGTGTCTGTGTCTGTGTCTGTGTCTGTGTCTGTGTCTGTGTCTGTGTCTGTGTCTGTGTCTGTGTCTGTGTCTGTGTCTGTGTCTGTGTCTGTGTCTGTGTCTGTGTCTGTGTCTGTGTCTGTGTCTGTGTCTGTGTCTGTGTCTGTGTCTGTGTCTGTGTCTGTGTCTGTGTCTGTGTCTGTGTCTGTGTCTGTGTCTGTGTCTGTGTCTGTGTCTGTGTCTGTGTCTGTGTCTGTGTCTGTGTCTGTGTCTGTGTCTGTGTCTGTGTCTGTGTCTGTGTCTGTGTCTGTGTCTGTGTCTGTGTCTGTGTGTCTGTGTCTGTGTCTGTGTCTGTGTCTGTGTCTGTGTCTGTGTCTGTGTCTGTGTGTCTGTGTCTGTGTGTCTGTGTCTGTGTCTGTGTCTGTGTCTGTGTCTGTGTCTGTGTGTCTGTGTCTGTGTGTCTGTGTCTGTGTCTGTGTCTGTGTCTGTGTCTGTGTCTGTGTCTGTGT